>NC_064629.1:788045157-790545157 GCF_023864275.1 Schistocerca cancellata | reverse complement strand
ATTTAGATAACCAAACGTTTATGAAACGGAAAGAGCATTATGTTTTAGAATACCTACACTGCACTGGCTCCCGATACCCATGCCAAATTCTTTCCAAACAAGCGGTGAATGTAAGTACAAAGAATACATATACGCTACTGATCACACTTCGCTATTTCGCGAACTTGGGCTTGAGATGCATTTCATTAAAGAATAAATATTTATAAGCATAAATAATGGATGAAAGTGAACAATGAAAGCTGTTTAAACGTTGACACTATTCATGTAAATTTGGGTCAAAGAAATACACAAAAGTCAAACAATAGAACATAAATTTCAGGAGAACATGCATTAACGTTGTAGATGACATACAGCATAAAAAATAAATGGTATCGTTATTGTGAAAAGGGATATTAAGAGAAAATACAGTAGATATAATACTAAAACGCTTAGAAATGCAACACAAAATGTAATATTTTTACCGTATAAAAATATATGTTTCATGGGTTTTTTTAAATTTAAAACGCTGATAATTCCGAAATTATCGCCTAAATTACTTGAAAGATAATAAACAGCACACAATTGCAGTTGACTTACTGCGTTTTCTGTGCACAGAGGCGATGTAGTCAAAGCTTCACCTATTACAGCTATCTGAACGCGTTGTTGACATCCAATGGACTCTAATAGCACGTCTAATAATCAGATCAGAGTAATGTATTTACTCATTCATGATAATAATAGTTATTTGAGATTAAAAGCAAATTTCATGGAAACATTAGTTTAGGCCTGATGAGCGTATGGGTAAGTGACGTCTAGCTCGGTTTCTCAAAGTCAGAGGACTAATCAGCTGTATTCAGTTTTGTTGACGGAAGTAACATTCCACACTTGATAAATTCATGTAACTGGAAGGAGTATTTCAAGAATCGTTTCTACAACATTTCGTTGGCATCTTCTTCGATCAGTAGAAAGCATTTGATACCTGTAGGTACAACATCATTCATCAACTAAGCGAATGATACCTCCTGGTTTCTAGATGGTGAAATGTGCTCCGTCAAATTCTGTCATCTCAGTAGTGGCCCACAGAGTATCATTATTAATTATAGTATAATAATGAACAGAATTTCTTCCATTATAATAAGTGTACTCATTGTCTGTTGACGACTTTGCTGTCTCCTGTTCTTCGTCCAGTCTAACAACCTATGTTCGTCAACTACAATTTACACTTCTGAGGCTGAGAAACTTGATTGATATCGCTGTTTTTAAATTCCCTACAAAAAATTCTCTTTGTGTGTATTTTAACCGTTCATGTATTTTATTTCCTTGCCGAGACTTCGGTTGAGAGCACTACGAACTTCAAAATCTCAGTCAGGGTCTTGGAGCTCTGTTTTAGTTACCAGGGAACACAAATAGATCCCTTGCGGAAAAGTGGCGAAGTATGTCGATTACGGACAGTCACAAACGGCAAAATAAAAATAAAAATGACGGTGGGAAGTCAGTTTAGCAAACAGAAAACGACGACTGTAATGTTTAGTCAAAGAATTCGACTTAGATATTGTCGATGACTGAACAAGAGTTTGATGTGGAAAACATGTTTCCTAACGAAGACAGCATCGTCAACGTATTTAAGTGACAAAGAACCATTATGAATGTAGAAATAAAATTGGAAAGTCTTCGAGAAGAGTGGCCTCTGACAAACGGATATATAATTAAGACAAATTCCTCGAACTTGACTGAAAAACGTCATATTCATGTGATTATTTACAGCTGCGCTGAGAGTGTAGTCACTGCCATATCAGCTAAATAATTTAAGTCACTTTCAGCTCTCACGCTTCTTCTGCACCTTTAACGGCTCTCACTAACCGTTGTTACTTGTCAATGAGAGAGCCAACTGCATTGAATATATACACATCGATGTTACCAGAGGCCCCCCGAATGTTTTCAGCCGTTAACGTAATTTTTGATCACTACGTTGTCACAGAAGGCATGAAAAATCCCGCACATATAAATTTGTAGTTTATACGAGCATGTTTCAATCTTTCATCCTAAAAGGACATGGCATTCAGAGCCTAAATTTTGACGTCATACAGCATGAATAAAATGAGTGCGAAATGGACACGGATGCTACCCTGCACGTCTCCAGACAATCAAAGATTTAATATTTCCAGATTGAAAAGATCATCCTTCAGAATTGGCAGTTATAATACACTTATGAAACTATGACAGTCAGCTGGCGGAACTCTATAAGACAATCGTGAAACCGGGAATTCCCCTATTCACAAATGTCACGATAGTCAAAAATCTATGTCCACATCGCAAGATTATTCAAGAGACGGACATTTATCTCTTAACACAAAGATACGACAAACGCAAGCCACACCAAGGGCATTACGTCACTGGCAGGTGCTCTCCGGTCAACTCATGCCAGAAGAAAAAGCCATCTGCACTCACTTTCGTTTGTTCACAGCGTTAATCCCTAGTCACTTAGCTATGGGTCTCCAATTATGAACCCCATAACACTTACTGCGAATGAAATATGATTGTCAGCTATTGTAATCCTTATTACAATGTTGTTATATCACAAGACAAATAAATAATAATACCTAAGATAGTAAAACTGAACCAACAATTCTGGGAAAGAGATCAAATGAAATTAAGGTAAACTCTCTGGTTTTTGCAAACGATTTTGCAATATTTTCAGGAAATGTAACAGAAGCATTTATTCAAATAAATCACATGAAAAATAACAGCGAATAGAACTGGTCTCAGAATTTCAGCTGAAATAAAACATGACACATATAAAAAAAAAGTTCCGGAATATGCAGTGTGACCAGAATTCCGTTGTAATGCTTCCAGAGGTTGTCCAGGAATACATTCCAAACATTTTAGAGTAAGGGGCCCGCTGTTTTCGGCCACTCGTTACAGAGTAATACTGAAATTAAGATTTATCCAGTTTGTTACCGCAGTCACAAATGTTTCTGTGAAAATACCTTCACAATAGTGAAGAAGCTTGTTATAAGCAATCACCAAAACATTTAACAAAAAATACAGAGTGTTACAACAAACTTCAGACGGAACACAGCATTTGATGTTTGCGTCATTATTGTGGGAACAGCGTAGCACAGCGTTTTTGTGCTGCTCATCCATACCAGCTGGAGGGCATAGAGTAAACTGGGCATCACACTTGCATCGTGGGTGAACGGAGCCAGTTTGTTTACCGTCGACATTTGCTCTGTTGTCTAAAGAAATTCAGTAGTTCTATAACGAGCCTCAGGTTCATTGGTTGATTTTTGGGGGAGGGGACCAAATAGCGAGGTCATCGGTCCCATCGGATTAGGGAAGGATGGGGAAGGAAGTCAGCCGTGTCCTTTCAAAGGAACCATCTCGGGATTTGCCTGAAGCGATTTGAGGAACTCACGGAAGGTCTAAATCAGGAGATCCGGACGTGGGTTTGAACCGTCGTCCTCCCGAATGCGAGTTAAGTGTGCTAACCACTGCACCTCTTCGCTCGGCGCAGCAGGAGGCTGTGGGTCCTTTATAACAAAATACTCGGCAGGTATCCCTGAACAGCCTCTGAAAGTTTGTCAGTGAAGTTCTTGTTTTCCCAGTACAGAAACATACATAAATAAAATAGAGCGAGTAAGCAAATTTAAATGTCCTGGACAGTAAAATGGTCTAAAAATATTTGCATTAGATATATGAGTTAATAAAATGGAGAGAGCATATGATTTGGCAAAAAAAATCTACAACAAGAAAGCATATCTATGAACACAAAACTAAAACACTGCGCCACAGTCGTTAAGGCGAAATTGTTTATAAGCACGTGAATGCTATACGGTGAACTATGAGCTGGGCAGAATAGAGATACTTGAAAGATGGATTATTAGAAAAATAGTGGATGCAGTACAAGACACAGATGGTTGGAAACTGAGAAGTTACGAACAGGTCTTACAAAATATACAAAAGTATTAGAATTAGAGTAATAGAAGGTTAATTATCTTTGGACACCTCTACCGAATGTATGAGAACAGGAAACAAATATTGCTGTATTTCTGGAAAAATAAATTGACAGTAGCATAAATTACAGAAATTAGAAAAGAACTAGAGAGCAACTTCACCAAGGAATCAGAAATATTAGAAAGACTATTTTTATAACAAAATATTAAATTTTGAAAGTTTTTGAAGCAGAAGAAATAATAAATCGGGAGCAACTTGGACAATAGAAAGGAAAAGACAACATGGGGGGGAAAATGAAGGAGAACGGGAAAAGTAGCAAACAGCGCAGATAGAAGTTGAAGTTGTAACGTTAACCTAATACATCAATATGAAATATAATATGAAAACTATGTGTTAATTGGAATGACTAGTTTAGTAAGAGAGAGAGTAGATACACTGAAACTTCACTACAAACGTATCAAATGGATATTTAATTTCTAAGCATATTTAATAACGGCGTAGCTGTCAAAATAGCTGTGCAAAATGGTTCAAATGGCACTAAGCACTATGGGACTTAACATCTGAGGTAATCAGTCCCCTAGACTTAGAACTACCTAAACCTAACTAACCTGAGGACATCACACACATCCATGCCCGAGGCAGGATTCGAACCTGCGACCGCAGCAGCAGCGCGGTTCCGGACTAAAGCACCTAGAACCGCTCGCTCACAAGGGCCGGCAAATAGCTGAGCAGATTAAAAATCTCTCTCTCTCTCTCTCTCTCTCTCTCTCTCTCTCTCTCTCTGTGTGTGTGTGTGTGTGTGTGTGTGTGTGTGTGTGAAGGGAAAACAGGCAGATGCAGGCATTAGCCTAGATACAGTTTCTAGTATTTGGTCGTAGGTGTCTTACTATGTGTTCTCCGTTGCATGGTGAACTTTGTACACGGGACCTTCTCGGGCTGTTTGCACGTGTCGTTTACCTGGAGACAAGCGGTTCATCCCGTTAACAAAGCACGTCTTGTGGAGCGCCGTGGCCGCAGCCGCTGCCGCGCTGACGCTGCCTGCTCCCGGCTGGGCGGGCAAACGGAAGCGTAGAGCCAGCAGCCAGCAAGCAGGTAGCTGGTGTTTGTTCGGCGCTCGCAGCTGCAGCCCGAGGCAGACGGGCTGCGCGCCCAGCTCACACAGGTGCCGCAGCAGCTGCGCCGCGGCGGCACACACCTCAAAGCCCAGTGCAGAGCTCGAGGTCTGACACGGGTACCCATGTATCTGGCTGGGGATATCGCCAATAACACCGGCTTTGTGGATAAAAGCCAGTGAGTATCCGCTGGTATACAGGGTGTTACAAAAAGGTACGGCCAAACTTTCAGGAAACATTCCTCACACACAAATAAAGAAAAGATTTTATGTGGACATGTGTCCGGAAACGCTTAATTTCCATGTTAGAGCTAATTTTAGTTTCGTCAATATGTACTGTACTTCCTCGATTCACCGCCAGTTGGCCCAATTGAAGGAAGGTAATGTTGACTTCGGTGCTTGTGTTGACATGCGACTCATTGCTCTACAGTAGTAGCATCAAGCACATCAGTACGTAGCATCAACAGGTTAGTGTTCGTCACGAACGTGGTTTTTGCAGTCAGTGCAATGTTTACAAATGCGGAGTTGGCAGATGCCCATTTGATGTATGGATTAGTACGGGGCAACAGCCGTGGCGTGGTACGTTTGTATCGAGACAGATTTCCAGAACGAAGGTGTCCCGACAGGAAGACGTTCGAAGCAATTGATCGGCGTCTTAGGGAGCACGGAACATTCCAGCCTATGGCTCGCGACTGGGGAAGACCTAGAACGACGAGGACACCTGCAATGGACGAGGCAATTCTTCGTGCAGTTGACGATAACCCTAATGTCAGCGTCAGAGAAGTTGCTGCTGTACAAGGTAACGTTGACCACGTCACTGTATGGAGAGTGCTACGGGAGAACCAGTTGTTTCCGTACCATGTACAGCGTGTGCAGGCACTATCAGCAGCTGATTGGCCTCCACGGGTACACTTCTGCGAATGGTTCATCCAACAATGTGTCAATCCTCATTTCAGTGCAAATGTTCTCTTTACGAATGAGGCTTCATTCCAACGTGATCAAATTGTAAATTTTCACAATCAACATGTGTGGGCCGACGAGAATCCGCATGCAGTTGTGCAATCACGTCATCAACACAGATTTTCTGTGAACGTTTGGGCAGGCACTGTTGGTGATGTCTTGATTGGGCCCCATGTTCTTCCACCTACGCTCAATGGAGCACGTTATCATGATTTCATACGGGATACTCTACCTGTGCTGCTAGAACATGTGCCTTTACAAGTACGACACAACATGTGGTTCATGCACGATGGAGCTACTGCACATTTCAGTCGAAGTGTTCGTACGCTTCTCAACAACAGATTCGGTGACCGATGGATTGGTAGAGGCGGACCAATTCCATGGCCTCCACGCTCTCCTGACCTCAACCCTCTTGACTTTCATTTATGGGGGCATTTGAAAGCTCTTGTCTAGGCAACCCCGGTACCGAATGTAGAGACTCTTCGTGCTCGTATTGTGGACGGCTGTGATACAATATGCCATTCTCCAGGGCTGCATCAGCGCATCAGGGATTCCATACGACGGAGGGTGGATGCATGTATCCTCGCTAACGGAGGACATTTTGAACATTTCCTGTAACAAAGAGTTTGAAGTCACGCTGGTACGTTCTGTTGCTGTGTGTTTCCATTCCATGATTAATGTGATTTGATGAGAAGTAATAAAATGAGCTCTAACATGGAAAGTAAGCGTTTCCGGACACATGTCCACATAGCATATTTTCTTTCTTTGTGTGTGAGGAACGTTTCCTGAAAGTTTGGCCGTACCCTTTTGTAACACCCTGTATAGGTGAATTTTCGCTGTAATAATTATTTTGTGGTTTACCCGTCTCAGGATAGTGTCAGTATTACAGTTTTCGTCTACTTTTGCATTACAAGCGGTCGACAGTAATAATTATTACTTTTTACTTCATAAGGATTGACCATTCGTGATACAGTATAATTGGTTTTGCAGTTAAAATCCTTTGTCGATGCGAATACCCGTGGGTCTATCTGCGTATATCCCCGCCAGGGAAACTCCCCGTCGCACCCCTATCAGATTTAGTGGTAAGAGGGCAAAGTGGACAGCCATCAAAAGCTGATCCCAGATCAAGAGTGGGGGAAATACGACTTTGGCGCGAATAGTGCCCTCGGCCACACACCGCTTGGTGACTGGCGGAGTATATATGTAGATGTAGATTGTGGGTTTCTCTTGTCAGTAATAATTATTTTCTGACTAAACAGTTTCAATATAGTATCAATACCACGATTTCTGTTAATTTTTGCAGTACATCCGATAGACAATAATAAGTGTCATTGTTTAAATCTTTATTATTATCCATTCCGGATGGCATGCTGCGATACTGGTTGAATGCGAGGTTTCTTGGAGACGATAGATGGGTTGTTGAAATCTTCAAGAGCTAGAAATGTCGATATGGAGGGCTTTCTATCATCTCTCTCTTTTTTTTTCCGTCGTACCGGCAACTGCCTTACGTCTGAGTCACTCCTGTTTCCTTGATATGAAGCGAGATCTCTTACGTAGTTGGAAGTATGGGTCTCACGGGGAGCGTGCCAGAGATAAGTCCCTGCAGTCAAACTACTCTTTGTGTCCTCGGTGGCTCATTCGGATAGACATGTAAACAGAAGATCGCGGGTTCGAGTCCGGCTCTGGGTACACATTTTCAACTGTCCCCGTTGATATTTATCAACGCCTGTAAGCAGCTAATGGTCTGAATTTCATTATTCCATTCTTACGTAATTACCGAAAGATGCCGCTAAGTGAACATTGAGGTTGTTTTACGATACGCCAAAGTCTTCGTTTCATTGTTCGACTCTTGTTTGTATATGAAATGCGACGTATATAATGTTCCGTGTAAAATCAGCGATGCTATCAATTTCACTCTCAATAAATATTTAAAAGTAGACAGTATAATGCTCGTTACATCGAGGCGTAACACGTTAACATGATGTTTAAAACATTATTGTAAATTAACGTACATTTTGGTCCTTATGTTTTTCAGGGCGATGCAAGAACTGTTGCTGTGTAAGCGCCCATGTTCTAAATAAATCGCTGTGGGACTCAATCACTTCACAATATCCTTCGTGCCAGTTTCAGCTCAGACATGTGATTTACATTTGATGTTTTTGTTTACAATGCGAAGTCCGTTCACTATGTAAAGATATTGCTCATTTCCTATTAAGCAACGATCTAAACTACCTTATGTTTAGCAAAGAAAATGTGTTAATAACAGAAAAGCGGTTTTACGTTAAAAGTGAATGTATTGTGTGAGAATTATAGGATATGTTGTTTTAAGGAGAGGTGCTAAAAGACTTGCTTATGCTGTGCTGGAGCGGACGACATGCTACTGACCAATACACTACTTTAATTCGAGACGTTAAGCATCTGACAAGGAGCATGATAGCTCGAAGCCGATATGACTTCAACATAAAACTTTTTAAACGTATTTGTGGCCGGTTGTGTTCTTCACCACCAATCCTTAACGCCCACGGAGTTCACAAGATGCAGTTAGGTATAAAGTAACATATGACAAATATTTAACAACGACTTAATTTGGTTTCCCAGTGTTGAAGAAATATTCTGGAGACAATTTCGCAAAATACGTTTCAGTAATTACAATACAAAGTTGTAAGTTAAGAAACACATCCAGAATATGGCAGACTACGCTCCATTAAAATGTGGTTATGATCAGCCTAAACTTTCTTAGTCTATGGAATGTAAGGTTAAGAGGTTCGATTTTCGGCAGACGGAAATTCAGGTCTGGCACAAACGTACCGTCAGATCTCCAGGATACCGAACGTGTTAAATTGGTTTAGAATGTTTGAATAACATCAGATGCAAATAGAGGACTTGCGGATGTGCATAAGGGAATCGCAGTTGTGCACGACGTTTTCGTATCCGCGCAGACATCTACCTATAGTTAAGCTGTAACTCATAACTAAGCTGTAACTTGATTTGAACTGATAATGCACACAAAAAGTAAATTAAAATAATTCTTGTCGGCAACTTTTAACACATCAGAATGAGTTTTTGGAACCAACGGTCCATCACGAAGGGGCGTACAAGATGGACAAATCCTTGCGGATCGTCTGTTCGAAAATAACACCTCGGTGTAGCACATGATTCGGATTAACTATCTGCTTTCTTTTGTATTACAGGTGCCTCATCAGCCCCACGCCTGTTCTACAATTCTCAAGCATTTGTTTCTGTATAAAGCGTTGGTTGTCGATTCGATGTCGGTATTTACCCTGACTGTCATCGCAGGCCGGCCGCGGTGGTCTAGCGGTTCTAGGCGCTCAGTCCGGAACAGCGCGACTGCTACGGTCGCAGGTTCGAGTCCTGCCTCGGGCATGGATGTGTGTGATGTCCTTAGGTTAGTTAGGTTTAAGTAGTTCTAAGTTCTAGGGGACTGATGACCACAGATGTTAAGTCCCATAGTGCTCAGAGCCATTTGAACCATTTTGTCATCGCAGATGTTGTCCCGCAATTTAGATCTTGTTTCTCATTTTCTTCTCGCTTCATCTAGTTCCTAGATATGCTATATTAGGTAGTGTATCCTCCGACATTGTTAGTCGTGGACCAGTCTAGTTCAACCTTTTCTTCTATGTATATTCTCATACCTTTATCGCGTTTAAGAAACTCCAGTAGGCCCTAGATTTTATTTCAACTAATCTTCCATTCTTTGCTATTAGCTGAAATACGTCATGCTGTTGATGCTGTCTTCAGACTGTAGACTGATTTCATACCGTTGTCCACACTGGTCTATCCCCTGCTAGCCTTTTTCCCACTGCATAACTATTGTAACATACACTCCTGGAAATTGAAATAAGAACACCGTGAATTCATTGTCCCAGGAAGGGGAAACTTTATTGACACATTCCTGGGGTCAGATACATCACATGATCACACTGACAGAACCACAGGCACATAGACACAGGCAACAGAGCATGCACAATGTCGGCACTAGTACAGTGTATATCCACCTTTCGCAGCAATGCAGGCTGCTATTCTCCCATGGAGACGATCGTAGAGATGCTGGATGTAGTCCTGTGGAACGGCTTGCCATGCCATTTCCACCTGGCGCCTCAGTTGGACCAGCGTTCGTGCTGGACGTGCAGACCGCGTGAGACGACGCTTCATCCAGTCCCAAACATGCTCAATGGGGGACAGATCCGGAGATCTTGCTGGCCAGGGTAGTTGACTTACACCTTCTAGAGCACGTTGGGTGGCACGGGTTACATGCGGACGTGCATTGTCCTGTTGGAACAGCAAGTTCCCTTGCCGGTCTAGGAATGGTAGAACGATGGGTTCGATGACGGTTTGGATGTACCGTGCACTATTCAGTGTCCCCTCGACGATCACCAGTAGTGTACGGCCAGTGTAGGAGATCGCTCCCCACACCATGATGCCGGGTGTTGGCCCTGTGTGCCTCGGTCGTATGCAGTCATGATTGTGGCGCTCACCTGCACGGCGCCAAACACGCATACGACCATCATTGGCACCAAGGCAGAAGCGACTCTCATCGCTGAAGACGACACGTCTCCATTCGTCCCTCCATTCACGCCTGTCGCGACACCACTGGAGGCGGGCTGCACGATGTTGGGGCGTGAGCGGAAGACGGCCTAACGGTGTGCGGGACCGTAGCCCAGCTTCATGGAGACGGTTGCGAATGGTCCTCGCCGATACCCCAGGAGCAACAGTGTCCCTAATTTGCTGGGAAGTGGCGGTGCGGTCCCCTACGGCACTGCGTAAGATCCTACGGTCTTGGCGTGCATCCGTGCGTCGCTGCGGTCCGGTCCCAGGTCGACGGGCACGTGCACCTTCCGCCGACCACTGGCGACAACATCGATGTACTGTGGAGACCTCACGCCCCACGTGTTGAGCAATTCGGCGGTACGTCCACCCGGCCTCCCGCATGCCCACTATACGCCCTCGCTCAAAGTCCGTCAACTGCACATACGGTTCACGTCCACGCTGTCGCGGCATGCTACCAGTGTTAAAGACTGCGATGGAGCTCCGTATGCCACGGCAAACTGGCTGACACTGACGGCGGCGGTGCACAAATGCTGCGCAGCGAGCGCCATTCGACGGCCAACACCGCGGTTCCTGGTGTGTCCGCTGTGCCGTGCGTGAGATCATTGCTTGTACAGCCCTCTCGCAGTGTCCGGAGCAAGTATGGTGGGTCTGACACACCGGTGTCAATGTGTTCTTTTTTCCATTTCCAGGAGTGTACATCCACTTGCACAATCTTACTGTTGTCACACCATAGTCTTCCTCTGCAATTTTTACTCTACACACTTCTCATCGTTACCAAATTGAAGATTCTGACATGACTCGGGATGTGTCTTACCAAACCATTCCCTTCTTTTTGCCAAGTTGTGCCATAAATTTCTTTTCTCCCTATTTCGATCAGTGTCTCGTCATTAGTTATTCGATCTATCAATCCAATTTGCACCACTCCCCTGTAACAACACGTTTTCAACAGTTCTAGTCTCTTTCACATTTCACTCTCTAGACAAGTATCTTAAGAAAAGACTTGCTCACTTCATTCGAAGTTAGCAAACTACTCTTTGTTAGAAATGCTTTTCCTGCTGTAGCCACTCTGTACTTTGTATCCTCTCTGCTCTTGACATCTTCATTTATTTCATTGGTCAAATAACAAAATTGTTACGGCCTAATGTCAAGCGCCGGTACTCCAGTCGGGAACGACAGGGAAGAGAAGGCTGTGAGAAGGAGTCAGCCAATTGCACACTGACCGGATCACCTTCCAGGACGACAACGCAACAGCAGCGGCCCCTATGTGAAGAGGATATAAACGCCGCAACCGACTGGTGACGTCCTAGTTCAAGATTAGAGACCTGGCTAGCAGCGTCAACGATAGTCACTTCGCTTTTACTCTGTGTGTAGATTGATTTGTTCCTATGTAGCCCTTTGCTTGTGACACATCTGTATAATTGTCAGAGTTAAGTATTGTCAGAGTTAAGTATTATCAGAGTTAAGTATTGTCAGAGTTAAGTATTGTTGTTGTGGTCTTCAGTCCTGAGACTGACTTGATGCAGCTCTCCATGCTACTCTATCTTGTGCAAGCTTCTTCATCTCCCAGTACCTACTGCAGCCTACATCCTTCTGAATCTGCTTAGTGTATTCATCTCTTGGCCTCCCTCTACGATTTTTACCCTCCACGCTGCCCTCCAATACTAAATTGGTGATTCATCGATGTCTCAGAACATGTCCTACCAACCGATCCCTTCTTCTAGTCAAGTTGTGCCACAAGCTCCTCTTCTCTCCAATTCTATTCAGTACCTCCTCATCAGTTATGTGATCTACCCATCTAATCTTCAGCATTCTTCTGTAGCACCACATTTCGAAAGCTTCTATTCTCTTCTTGTCTAAATTATTTATCGTCCACTTTTCACTTCCATACAAGGCTACACTCCATACAAATACTTTCAGAAACGACTTCCTGACATTTAAACCTATACTCGATGTTAACAAATTTTTCTTCTTCAGAAACGCTTTCCTTGCCATTGCCAGTCTACATTTTATATCCTCTCTACTTCGACCATCATCAGTTATTTTTCTCCCCAAATAGCAAAACTCCTTTATTACTTTAAGTGTCTCATTTCCTAACCTAATTCCCTCAGCATCACCAGACTTAATTCGACTACATTCCATTATCCTCGTTTTGATTTTGTTGATGTTCATCTTATACCCTTCTTTCAAGACACTGTCCATTCCGTTCAACTGCTCTTCCAAGTCCTTTGCTGTCTCTGATAGAATTACAAGGTCATCGGCAAACCTCAAAGCTTTTATTTCTTCTCCATGGATTTTAATATCTACTCCTAACTTTTCTTTTGTTTCCTTTACTGCAAACTCATTAATACGACTTGGTCGATTGTTTGTCTGTGAACCGAGTATGCAGGCTTCCTAGACACTACAATCATCTACTATTCTTAGTGTACCATTTACTAATCTGATTCCCTCAACTTAGTCTGAAGCAAATATGTCTTGTTAATATAATGTGGGAGATCGCCAGACGCGGCGTCCTATGTGGCTCTAGAACAGTCGAACGGAGTGGTGGTCCTGTGGCGCGCCAAGGCGTTAATGAGACATCATTCGATTTACATCATTTACTTTAGAGAATCTTACAATCACTCTATCTTCTTCCCAGTGCAGCATAGCAGCGGCCGTGCTGAGCCACCGTTGCACGCTGGCGCTGACTCTGAAAATCCGAGCCTGTCCTTGGCTCGAGATGGCGCAGTTTAGACAAAATTGTCATTCCTGCGGTTGCTAAGGGGGAGAGGATAGGTATTACCATTCTTGTTGAGTTGTCCTTGCTGGAAGAGCCTGTAAAAGAGGTAGACACACTCTGATGGGGTAGCGTTGCACGGAGGCGCAGGGTAGCGCATAGGGGTCTGGTGAGGAATCTAGCGGCGTAGCTTCTGGCGTTGTCT
Source organism: Schistocerca cancellata (assembly GCF_023864275.1). Taxonomy (NCBI): domain Eukaryota; kingdom Metazoa; phylum Arthropoda; class Insecta; order Orthoptera; family Acrididae; genus Schistocerca; species Schistocerca cancellata. The sequence continues at coordinate 790,531,666 of NC_064629.1, read as the reverse complement.
CAGGTCAGTGCCGCGACCCCACCGTAGGACGGTACGGCGGTCGGCACGTCTCTACACCCTGGCGCCGCTGCGGACGTCCGTCGGAACCCCAGCGCTCTCGCTGAGTGCAGCTGCACTTAGGCTCAGTCGCAGGAATTCGTATGCCCTGTTGTCGGTCGTCGAGATGGCTTGCAGGAGGAACACCCAACACCCACTGAGGAGAGCCCAAGAGATGGTCCCAGCATACAGCGGGTAAGGCAGTACTTGAACTGCACAGGATGGGTGTCACAGGTGCCCTATCCCCAAGTTGAAAAGCCTGCAGATAGGCAGGCCAGTTCTTCATTATGGAAGATCGGCCCAGCCTCCATCTGTCCTGCATCTGTGGGTGGTCACAGGTGTGATCAGCAAAAATGCAGCTCGAAGTGCCCTACACAGTCAGACAGCTGCGGAGTCCGGTAGACTCAAAGCTGGTGGCAGGTGGTAACACTCCATTGTATTTACCGAGTCATCCTGCAAGTGCTGGAGCTAGCCTTCCATCGGTACAGTGACGCTGATGGAGTGACCAGTCTCAGAGAATGAGTGGAAGGAGGGCAAGAATTTCATTGCAGTCGATGGAGTAATGCCCCCATATAGATCACAGAATGTGCTCCCATTTCCTGAGCCTGTCAGCGTTCTTGAGAGCGTTCCATTATGCAAAGTTTGTAGCCTGAAAGGAGTTCCAGTGTTGTCCCTAAGTGTAGCTGCTACACGTAGACTTTTATAGAATAGTCATGTGTCTATTCTGCACTGTTGTCTAAGTGCTGAATCAGGAGTTCCGGACGTTCTCTCTGGCACAGTCTGAGGCATTAAGCCCCCTACTTGTTTGTACTACAGTTATTCCAAGTTTTTACAGTGCTTACGCCACTGTTGCATACTCAATAGGTGTGTTCCACTTAGCATCGCCACAGACAGTTTCTAAAATGTTATCCCTCGTTTAACTACTACTCTGCTATGCAGCAATATATATACTGACGAGAGTTGCTCAATAGAGTGTAATTGTTATTTTTTCATTGTCAGACAAGTATCAGTTACAGGCACATTTTCAATGGAATCTGTATTACAGAAGACAAATGTCATATGTCGTAATTTTACTTGCCTTATACATTTTGATTTTTTTTCAGCAGGTGCCAAAGACATTTGCTGATAACATTCAAGTATTCCTTCAGTGATGTCGCCCTACATAGTAGCCCATCATGCATAATGAACTGTGGTTGCCTTTTGAATAGCTAGCAGTCTGCATCAATAGTCTATGCCTTCAGCCGTACTACAAGCTTTATGACCCAAATTTTCCTGCTCAGACCATCTGCTTGGCCATGTTTCCTGCTGAATTTGTGTGTTACCTCAAAACTAAATTTATTTAATTTTAATGTCCATCGAATCAATCAGCCTGACAGATTTTTCAGTCCTAAAGCTTCATGGTCTGTTACAACTGCGAACTTTCTGCAATACGGGTAAAAAAGAAAGTAAATGATACTGTAGATTAAGCTACACATCTCCTTATCTGTAGCTGAGTAATTCCGCTTCACTTTATTTGATTGCCATGATGCACACGCTATTGGGTGCTCATTGCCATCTACTTCCTGAATTAAAATGCATCCCAAGACCTGGTTGCTTATGTCACAGGACAAGATAAGATCTTTTTTGTAATTCAGAAATACCAGCACAGGACCATTTACAATCAGCACAAATGTCGATTGAGTCATTCAGCCACTGAAAGTTCACACCTGTCTTCAAGAAATCTGTTAATGGTCTGGCAATGTCAATAAACTCTTTGCCAAGTTCGCTATAATAATTACGTAACTCCGAAGACGACTGGAACTGAAACTTCAGAATGAATGAAATTTTCACTGTGCAGCGGAGTGTGCGCTGATATAAAACTTCCTGGCAGATTAAAACTGTGTGCCGTACCGAGACATGAATTTAGGATCTTTGTCTTTCGCGGGAAAGTGCTCTACCACCTCTCACTCCCGCTGCAGACTGAAAATTTCATTTTTTCATTACGACTGGAATTGTTTTGAAGTTTGTGATGGCGAGAAACCACAGACTACTTGTACAATCTCGCACTATCGTGGCTGATTACATGGCCTCAATAACTCACTCCTGCCAGTTCAGAATGTCACTTTCCAATACTTAATGTTGAGTACGCCAAATACAATCTTCTTCTAGTCACTGTGCGTTCCTTCAGATCCCTACAAAAACAATAATGCAGATTAAGTAGATCATTCACTGGAATTGTTTTACTCCCAAACACTCCATCCAGTCGCTGAAGTGTAGCTGGTACGTTTGTAAGTTTAAAATACATCGTCCGTTAGTGGTAACGCACCCATGGGTCGGCAGCTGCATACTTCGGCCAGTTCTCTGGCACTGTTTTCAATTCGTGGTAACGACTTTCCATATCCATTGTTGAAAAATACTTGCATTGACCTAGGTTGCCCAATTTTTCCATGATGTTCGGTATAGCACATGTATCCGCAATAGTTCTGTCATTTGTGCTATGGCAGTCGCAACAAAACCTCCATTTTCTATTTCATATGATGATTTTTTTAGGGCAAGATGACAATGCGCGCCCCCCAGAGGCTACCACTCTCTTCAGTAGAGCTACCATTCAACTGTTGATTACCGAGCCAGGTAGCGAAGTGGTTAGGACACTGGACTCGCATTCGGAGGACGACGGTTCAAACCCATCCTGATTTAGGTTTTCCGTGATTTCTCTAAATTGCTTCAGGGAAATGCTGGGATGGTTCCCCTGAGAGGGCACTGCCGACTTACTTCCCATCCTTCTCTAACCCGATGGGTCCCTTCTCCCAAATCAACCAACCAATCAACAAACTGTTGATTGATAAATTTCTCGATTTTTGGGTGTAGGTGATGAAGTAATCTGTATAGCTTCTTGTAATCGTGAGGATTATCCCTTTAGGGGTCGTGCGTTGCATTATGGGTGTCGCTGGTAATGGTCCGATACGACTGAACTTGTGTGAGGACTGTATCAAAAGAGTTTTAGTTAACCTATCTTTCCCCAACAAATTTTTACTTTTACCCACAGCTTACAAAACAATTGCTTTTTCACGTAATACAGATGCATTGCCGGTTTGCTTACGGCAATGATACATACCTGGCCTATCTAAATTGTTCTCATCCAGGCAATTAATAACCTCTTTGACAAATCCCCTTTTCTGAAACCAAAATTATTTACGCTAACTTGAAACTTATATTCTGCATCCACTTCCTGCATGCGTGCCACACTCCATTGTTCAGCCACAATGCCTGCTGTCGAAGTGTCCACTTATCTTTGCAAAGCAGTCCCATCTTCCTTCAACTCAGCTACCTGTTGCACCAAGGATTCAGTCGCTTCATCGCTCGTGTTTGTGATGCTGACATTTGTGCAAACTGACTGCATATAACGCGACACGTGGCCTGTGAAATTACATTGCAGGTATCTTACTGGTCATACGTAGCGTTCCCCGTAACTTCCTCCAAACTTTGACAAATCCGCAGGTCTTTACAGTTTCAAAAATCGCACCTGAGATTTCTGTGCACATCAGTTCTGCCAAACACCAGAGAAATCGGCCAGTCGTAAGTCAGGAACAGTGCCGCTCCTCAGCTTGACGTGGGATCTAAAGGTGATGCCCACCTGAAATGCCGTTGTGGCCGAGCGGTTCTAGGCGCTTCAGTCTGGAACCGCGCGACCGCTACGGTCGTAGGCTCGAATCCTGCCTCTGGCATGAATGTGTGTTATGTCCTTAGGTTAGTTAGGTTTTAGTAGTTCTAGGTCCTAGGGGACTGATGACCTCAGATGTTAAGTCCCATAGTGCTTAGAGCCATTTGAACCATTTTTTGAACCCATCCGAAGTGCTCAGTGAGTCCTTCATGAAATATCCCTGTTTACAATAGCCCTTCATTCATTTTGATACAGATGTGGAAGCTGTAGCCCCTGTATGATGTAAGTGGCTGCTGGCAACCGGTGCGCCAATGTCAGAAACTGTTGGCATGGGGCAGGGCATGTTAGCATCGTCAGGCGCTGCTGTTTGCTAAGCTACTGTCGATGAGTGACAGACACAGCTACCGGTAGCCTGACTACGAGGGGCGTTTGAAAAGTCCGTGCAAAGTCCGAAAGATGGCACCACCGGCGCGTATCGAGGTTATGTTTAGTTATTATCACCTTTGGAAAGAACGCACACCAAGTTTCAGCCATATTGGTCTATTTCTTTGTGTTTGGCATACGTGTGAATCAAGGAAGTCGAGTGATTGTCAAAAAATGGACGAAAAAGAATTTTGTGTGGTGATTAAACATTACTTTATGAGAGTCAAAACGCCTCAGGAGACTAAAGAGAAGTTTGGTAAACATTAAGGTGAATCTGCACCTTCGATTAGAACAGTTTATAAGTGGTTTCAAAACTTTCGGAGAGGCCATATGGGCACAAGTGCTGCTGAACGTTCTGGACGCCCTGTGGAGGTTACGACTCCAGAAATCATTAATAAAATCCATGATATGGTGATGGATGACAGAAGAGTTAAGCTGCGTGAGATTGCTGGTGCTGTGGGCATCTCGAATGAATGGGTACATAATATTTTGCATAAAAATTTGGACATGAGAAAGCTATCCGCAAGGTGCGTTCCGCGATTGCTCACGCTTGACCGAAAACGGAATAGTGTGAAGTGTTTGCAAGGATGGTTTGCAGCTGTTCAGGAAGAATCCACAGGACCTTAAGCGTCCTTTCGTCACTGTGGATGAAATATGGATACATTACTATACTCCTGAGACCAAACAGCAATCTAAACAATGGGTTACCAAGGGAGAATCTGCACCAAAAAAGGCGAAGACCATTCCTTCTGCCAGAAAGGTTATGGCTACTGTCTTTTGGGATTCCCAAGGGATAATCCTCATCGACTATCTAGAAAAGGGTAAAACTATTACAGGTGCATATTATTCATCGTTATTTGACCGTCTGAAAACCAAGCTGCAAGAAAAACGCCGGCGATTGGATTGCAAAGAAGTCCTTTTCCATCACGACAATGCACCAGCACACACCTCAGCAGTTGTGGTCGAAAAATTATTGGAAATAGGATTCCAACTCGTTTCACATCCCCCCTATTCTCCAGACTTGGCTCCCTCTGACTACTATTTCTTCCCCAATTTGAAGAAATGGTGGGCGGGACAAAGATTTTATTCAAATGAGGAAGTGATTGCAGCAACTAATAGCTATTTTACAGACCTGGACAATTCCTATTATTCGGAAGGTTCAAATGGCTCCAAGCACTATGCGACTTAACTTCTGAGCTCATCAGTCGCCTAGAACCCAGAACTAATTAAACCTAACTAACCTAAGGACATCACACACAGCCATGCCCGAGGCAGGATTCGAACCTGCGACCGTAGCGGTCGCTCGGTTCCAGACTGTAGCGCCCAGAACCGCACGGCCACTCTGGCCGGCTATTCGGAAGGGATCAACAAATTACAACAGCGTTGGACGAAGTTTATAAGTAAAAAAGTCGAAAAATAAAAAAGGTTTACCCCAAACATGTAAGTAGTTTATATTTTTGCTCGGACTTTTCAAACGCCCCTCGTAACTTGTAGTCACCGTGTACCACATTGGGTAGGACGGCATTTAAACTGAGTACCGAGTATGGCTGAAGTTGAAGGAATATGCTGATACTGAGACTGGTCAGCAAGGGTGAAGGCCCCCAGAAAACGGCGAACAGCAACAGAGGGACTGGGCAGCCCCTAGCCCATGGTCACTAGCAGATGATATTAACCCAGCAGGTGATCCGTTGGTGCGAAGGTAAGGAGTTGTCTACACATGGTCTCCAGCTGAAGCAGACGCCTGTAGATAGTGGAGATGATGTCACTGAAAGGTGACTGAATGCTTCAACTGGCACTGCAGTGCTCTATGCCTCGAAGTTAACAGCTGATAAAGGCTTGGGTGTTTGGCATATGTGCACACCGCAATATGATCGTGTAAATTAGTGTCTGTCGTAAATGTCCATTTTATAAACTGTCTGAACAGCGTTTCGCGAAAAGAATACATTCTCTCCTCTAATGATTTCCACTTAAGTTCAATAAGCAACTTTGTATCACTCCGAGACTGATCTAACAGTGCAACGACATATCTAGCAGTACGACTCTGAATTGTTTCGATGCCATCCGTTAATTCGATCTGATACGGATGCCAAGTTCTTCGGCAGTACTGAAGAATAGGTGATGGAACTGTTCTGTACATGGTCTCGTTTATATATGCGTTACACTTTCTCGGAATCTGTTAATAATCCGAAGTACGCCATTCACCTTCCTTAAAACTGACATCATACGCTAGTTCCATTTGAAATTAGTTTGTAGCGTTACACTCAGGTATTTAATGGAAATGACACAAGCTGCAACATGGTCGCGAATAAAAGGGTGACCCGAATATACAATAAATTTCCTTTACTTTACATCTGTAGTCATAAATGTTCACTCCGTCTTCAGGCCACAAGTGGCCCATCGGGACCATCCGACCGCCGTGTCATCCTCAGGTGAGGATGCGGATAGGAGGGGGCGTGTGGTCAGCACACCGCTCTCCCGGACGTTATGATGGTTTTCTTTGACCGGAGCCGCTACTATTCGGTCGAGTAGCTCCTCAATTGGCAGCACGAGACTGAGTGCACCCCGAAAAATGGCAACAGCGCATGGCGGATGGATGGTCACCCATCCAAGCGCCGGCCACGCCCGACAGTGCTTAACTTCGGTGATCTCACGGGAACCGGTGTATCCACTGCGGCAAAGCCGTTGCCTGTAGTCATAAATAACTGTTGCATATGCTGTTATTTATATGTATATTTGACGATGCTAGCGCTGTTTCTTTGTTTAACATTTGACGATGCCTCTATCCCTGCAGTACATTAGGACACGCTTTTACGAAACAGATCTGAAGATGGCCATTCTAGACCGAAACCGGTAGTCTGATGACAAAAATAAATTGTGATTATAGACGTAAAGTAAAGGAAATTTATTAACAGATATGACTCAGTCAATCTGCATACCATTAATATGGACTCATTTAAAAGGGACTGCCATCTTCAGGCAGCGAACACTTGTCGGGAAATGACAAAAAATCGAATTGCATTTGTATAACGCTTCTTTAGCTATTGAACAGGAAAGTGTGCACTATTCTGCTGGTGTCATTTTCAGTAGACTAAAAGTAGAACTAAAATTTATGAATGGTTAATCACAAATTTTCAGATCAAATTTGGAAGGAGCCACCTCTACAGCCGAGTTTGGTTACGCACGCCTGTTCGGTGGCACTCTAAATCTTGGTTGACCGTTCGAATCCCGATAGGTCGTGAAGGACAGGCGAAGTGGTGGCATACAGTTTCTTATCACCAGGCCCTGCGACAATAGCATGAGTTACCATCAGTATCTCTCGACAGTGTCTCATGCAGTACGGGGATGTTACACTGTTAGCCGACCGCTGTGGACGAGCGGTTCTAGGCGCAACTGTCCGGAACCTCGCTGCTGCTACGGTCACAGGTTCGAATCCTACAACGGGCATGGCTGTGTGTGATGTCCTTAGGTTAGTTAGGTTTAAGCAGTTCTACGTCTAGGCGACTGATGACCTCAGCTGTTAAGTCCCATAGTGCTTAGAGCGATTTCCTTTCTTACACTGTTGGTTCGTTGGTTCAGTTGGGAGAGGGGACCAAACAGCGAGGTCCTCGGTCCCATCGGATGAGGGAAGGATGGGGAAGGAAATCGGCAGTACTCTTTTTTTAAAAGGAGCTATCCCGGCATTTGCCTGAATCGATTTAGAGAAGTCACGGAAAAACCAAATCAGCATGGTCGGACGCGGGTTTGAACTGTCGTCCTCCCGACATTCTTTTTATTCCCTCGCAGCCGCTGCCCTCTGCGCCACCTCGCTCGGTATTATACTGTTAATAGTGAACGTTCCGTCGGATGAGGATGGTAATCTCGGTGTTCCCCTTGGTGCTACTCGAGAGGAGTAGATTATGTAACGGCACCGGATTTCACCCTCTCCCTTCCATTCATGCATAACAGCACAGAGTCAGCACTAGATTGCGCAGACACACATAATTTCGCAACAGGTCGGATAAAGGCCCAGAAAACCACGTTTCCTAGAATACTGCTCAAGACGGAGATGCGAGATTACCGCACGTGGCCTGACCGTTCATTTGACATTTCATCATACAGCTGAAAGGCTTATTTGTGGCACATTCTTTTTATTCCCTCGCAGCCGCTTAAAGTTGAGTACTGCGACGTTTTGTTTGCGTTATATACTAGTATTATATTATTGTAAATCAACTATTGTCTTTAAGTTTTTTTCTTCTTACATTTCCTTATTTGTTGCCGTATCTGGTATGAATGACGACATTTGTTCAGTATCACAGTAGGCACAACGCTTAGGTCTTACACTAAACTCTAAGAAGACAGGGGTCAACTTCATATCACGCAGAAAGCTTATCAGTGGACATTCTCGTGAAATAGTTTCTCCCATATTCCTTGCTGATATCCGACTGCCGCATCAAAATATTAGTAAAACATCTCGACATAATCATAGATGAGCATCTAACTTGGGGAGAAACTATGTTACAGCGTTCAGAGAATCTCTCCCTTGCTTACATGCAATCCGAAAATAACGTCAAACAGAAAAAAGTTACCCTCGTCTGTAATCCTGCCCAGTCTTTAGTACTGTGATATAGTTCAGCGCTGTACAAATAGTGAAAGCTTCAAAGACTTTGGATTAGTCATGAATACTTGCGTAAGATGTGTGTCCGACATTTGGTTTTACAAACATTTGAGATCTTCCTCTGCTCGGTTAGGATAGATAGGACCGGATGTGTTACGTGACTTTCAAAAGCTCTCTTTTCGTCACCGGTTTCTTATTCAATTACATCTTCAGTAACCTTCCCCACATGTCAAATACCTACCATTATTTCATAAATGCAACACTAAATCGGATACGTTCTGCATTTTGACAGCAACTTTTCGTAACACTAAATGTTTTTCCATCGCCTTGTTGATTTCGACTGTACGACTCCGGAACAAACTACTCCGTATCCTGCATCTTACCGAAAACAAAGCTACATATCAGAGAAGGTTAAAGCGTTCTCTGTTATTACGGGCGTAGCTTCCCTGTCCGCACATGCTAGTTGCTTTCAGACAATGAATCAGTGTGTCTGTCACACTGTCAACACTATCAATGATTTCCTCATTTTTTTATTTATTTATTGTTCCGTGGGACCAAATTAAGGAGAAGTCTCCATGGTCATGGAACGAGTCAATACATGAAATTATAAAACGATAGTAGAAACAGATAAAATGAAATACAAGAAACATATTCAGGCGACAAGTCGTAAGTTTAAATAAAGAAAATCAACAATGTAATTCTGGAATTTGCTTAATTTTTCAGCTCTTCCAGGAGCACTTCGACAGAATAGAAGGAGTGAGCCATGAGGTAACGCTTCAGTTTAGACTTAAAAGTGTTTGGGCTACTGCTAAGATTTTTGAGTTCTTGTGGTAGCTTATTGAAAATGGATGCAGCAGGATACTGCACTCCTTGCTGCAGAAGAGTCAAGGAAGTGCATTCCACATGCAGATTTGATTTCTGCCTAGTATTAACTGAGTGAAAGCTGCTAACTCTTGGGAGTAAGCTAATATTGTTAACAACAAACGACATTAAAGAAAATATATACTGTGAGGGCAATGTCAGAATTTCCAGACTAATGAATAGGGGTCGACAAGAGGTTCTCGAACTTACTCATTCCTATCTTTATCTCTTTTCTCCCTTTCATTGTATCTGCAAAACTTACGATACTACACTCCTGGAAATTGAAATAAGAACACCGTGAATTCATTGTCCCAGGAAGGGGAAACTTTATTGACACATTCCTGGGGTCAGATACATCACATGATCACACTGACAGAACCACAGGCACATAGGCACAGGCAACAGAGCATGCACAATGTCGGCACTAGTACAGTGTATATCCACCTTTCGCAGCAATGCAGGCTGCTATTCTCCCATGGAGACGATCGTAGAGATGCTGGATGTAGTCCTGTGGAACGGCTTGTCATGCCATTTCCACCTGGCGCCTCAGTTGGACCAGCGTTCGTGCTGGACGTGCAGACCGCGTGAGACGACGCTTCATCCAGTCCCAAACATGCTCAATGGGGGACAGATCCGGAGATCTTGCTGGCCAGGGTAGTTGACTTACACCTTCTAGAGCACGTTGGGTGGCACGGGATACATGCGGACGTGCATTGTCCTGTTGGAGCAGCAAGTTCCCTTGCCGGTCTAGGAATGGTAGAACGATGGGTTCGATGACGGTTTGGATGTACCGTGCACTATTCAGTGTCCCCTCGACGATCACCAGTGGTGTACGGCCAGTGTAGGAGATCGCTCCCCACACCATGATGCCGGGTGTTGGCCCTGTGTGCCTCGGTCGTATGCAGTCCTGATTGTGGCGCTCACCTGCACGGCGCCAAACACGCATACGACCATCATTGGCACCAAGGCAGAAGAGACTCTCATCGCTGAAGACGACACGTCTCCATTCGTCCCTCCATTCACGCCTGTCGCGACACCACTGGAGGCGGGCTGCACGATGTTGGGGCGTGAGCGGAAGACGGCCTAACGGTGTGCGGGACCGTAGCCCAGCTTCAGGGAGACGGTTGCGAATGGTCCTCGCCGATACCCCAGGAGCAACAGTGTCCCTAATTTGCTGGGAAGTGGCGGTGCGGTCCCCTACGGCACTGCGTAGGATCCTACGGTCTTGGCGTGCATCCGTGCGTCGCTGCGGTCCGGTCCCAGGTCGACGGGCACGTGCACCTTCCGCCGACCACTGGCGACAACATCGATGTACTGTGGAGACCTCACGCCCCACGTGTTGAGCAATTCGGCGGTACGTCCACCCGGCCTCCCGCATGCCCACTATACGCCCTCGCTCAAAGTCCTTCAACTGCACATACGGTTCACGACCACGCTGTCGCGGCATGCTACCAGTGTTAAAGACTGCGATGGAGCTCCGTATGCCACGGCAAACTGGCTGACACTGACGGCGGCGGTGCACAAATGCTGCGCAGCTAGCGCCATTCGACGGCCAACACCGCGGTTCCTGGTGTGTCCGCTGTGCCGTGCGTGTGATCATTGCTTGTACAGCCCTCTCGCAGTGTCCGGAGCAAGTATGGTGGGTCTGACACACCGGTGTCAATGTGTTCTTTTTTCCATTTCCAGGAGTGTATTTCTCGTTCTTCCTCTGACCATTTACCATATTCTCATTTGACTCCTTATACAGTTTTGCTGTACATTCCTATTAATTGTCATTACTCACATACGACAAGAATGTAATGAAGAGCTGGTCCCGGCGGAGGTTCGAGTCCTCCCTCGGGCATGGGTGTGTGTTTGTCCTTAGGATAATGTAGGTTAAGTAGTGTGTAAGCTTAGGGACTGATGACCTTAGCAGTTAAGTCCCATAAGATTTCACAAACATTTGATTTTTTTGTAATGAAGAAAACGTTTAACACTGTGTTAATAAGACTGATATTTCTAAAATTCCTTCCTTTGCTATCATTACTATCATTATGTGCAATTCATTCACTAGACAAGCTGTGATGTTGACTCACTAAGAGTGTCTGGTTAGATTTAATCTTGTGGATGAAGTAAATGCATAAATAAATAATTAATTAGAATTATTTAGTGCCTCGTTTCATAAGCAAGCAGCTAACACTCACAGAGTTCCACGGAATTCTATGAGTAAATGAATTAAATAAGTTCTATATCTGAAGATTACCAAGAATGTTGGTTGTACTCATCCGCATTAACATTCATATGTTCAGATGTAAAGACACTTGGGATACGGTCCTATAATACACTGAAACGTCAAAGAAACTGGTATAGGTATGTGTATTCAAATACAGAGATATGTAAACAAGCAGAATACGACGCTGCTGTCGGCGACGCCTATGTAAGACAACAAGTGTCTGCTGCAGTTGTTAGATCGGTTAGTGCTACTACATTGGCAGGTTATCAAGATTTAAGTGAGTTTGAATGTGGTGTTACAGTCGGCGCACGAGCGATGGGACACAGGATCTCCGAGGTAGCAATGAAGTGAGGGTTTTCCCGTACGATTATTTCACGAGTTACCTTGAATATCATGAATCCCGTAAAACATCAAATCTCTGACATCAGTGCGGCCGGAAAAAGATCCTGCGAGAACGGGACTAACAACGACTGAAGAGGCTCGTTCAACTTGACAGAAGTGCAACACTTCCGCAAATTGCTGCATATTTCAATGCTTGCGGGCCATTCAACGAAACATCATCGATAAGGGGCATTCAGAGCCGAAGGCCCACTTGTGTACCCCTGATGACTGCACGACACAAAGTATTACGCCTCGCCTGGGCCCGTCAACATCGACACTGGGCTGTTGATGACTGGAAACACGTTGCCTGGTCGGACGAGTCTCGTTTCAAATTGTATCGAGCGGGTGGATACGTATGGGTATAGAGACAACTTCATGAATCCATGGACCCTGCATGTAAGCAGGGGACTGCTCAATATGGTGGAGGCTCTGTAATGGTGTGGGGCGTGTGCAGTTGGAGTGATATGGGACCCCTGATACGTCTAGGTAAGACTCTGAGAGGTAACACGTACGTAAGCATCCTGTCTGAACACCTGCATGCATTCACGTCCATTGTGCATTCCGACGGACTTGGGCAATTCCAGCAGGACAATGCGACACCTCACACGTCCAAAATTGCTACAGAGTGGCTCCAGGAATACTCTTCTGAGTTTAAATAGTTCCGCTGGCCACCAAACCCTCCAAACATGAAGATTATTGAGCATGTCTAGGATGCCTTGCAACGTGCTATTCAGAAGAGATGTCCACCCTCTTGTACTCTTACGGATTTATGGGCAGTCCTGCAGGATTCATGGTGTCAGTTCCGTGCAGCACTACTTCAGACATTAGTCTAGTTGCGGCACTTGCGCGTGCTCGTGGGGGCCCTACACGATATTAGTCAGGTGTGCCAGTTTCTTTGGCTCTTCAGCGTATACAAACACTGTGTACTCTTTAGAGGAAAACTGTAAGAAAATGTTACTTGGGATTGTGCTGCTATGAGAAGCAGGTACTTCCCTTGCCGCTGAGAGGCACGCAAACAACAAGCCGCTCTAACGGCCGCGGTCAAGGACAGAGATCCGAGTTCTGTTCCCGTCCTCTCGCATAGATTTGTACTGTCAGTGAAATCTGTAAGGAATAAGCGCCCACTAAGGCGACAGATGGGCTGTCGGAGCGAACAAGAAGCGACGTCGCTCGGCCGAACGGCGCGACAACGGCAAGAGGGCGCCGGGTCACGGCGTGAAATTGGCGTGGTAACACGCCGCCAGCCAGCCGGGCGCCGGCCGTTGACCTGCGCGCCTTCTGACAGCTGATTAGTCCGAACCGTGATGTACGGGCAGCCGAGCACGCGAGCGCTGACGACGTGCTCATCTCCAGGGCTCTGCGGTCGTTAGCGCCACTAGACTCGCTTGTATTAACTGATCTGGTGATTACCTGGCAGGCAGAATACACTACGTCAGTCGCAGTGGGCAAACGTCGCCTACCATATTCGAATAAAGCTGGATAGGCTCCTTACTACCGGTGATTTCCTAAGTAACTTAGCAGATAACTTCAGCATGTCTTTGATGCGCCGTGCAGACAAGAGTTGCAGACTTTCAGAAAATGCACGACTATCTCGTTTATCATGCTTTCGAAAACGTGTTGAAGAATCAAAGACGTATGTCAAAAATTATCCCATGAAAGCAGAAGTGGAAAGAGAACGTATTGTGTACGTCACCTCAGAGGATTCCTCGGCAAGCGATGGTACACAAAGAGTGCCAGACGTCGCCTACCACATCCGAATAAAGCTCGATAGGTTCCTTACCACTGGTGATTTACCTAAGTAACTTAGCAAGTAACTTCAGCATGTCTTTGATACGCCGTGCAGACAAGAGTTTCAAACTTTCAGAAAATGCACGACTTTCTCGTTTATCATTCTTTCGAAAACGTGTTGAAGGATTAAAGACGTATGTCAAAAAGTAATACAACGAAAGCAGAAGTGAAAGATAACGTACTGCGTACGTGAGTCATCTCAGAGGATCCCTCGACAAGCGATGGTACACAAAGAGCATCAGAAGGCCAATGAAGAGATGGTGGGATCAGAACTGGCCGTAGGCGCTAATCCTAGATTGGCAGAAGAAGTAGATAACCTTCAAAGACACCTGGAAACTAATTCCATTGAAAACACAACTTTTTCTTTAGACCTGTAATAGCATTCCACTGTTTACAACCATAACTAAGGATCGCCCCACTACAACCCATAGCACAAGCGGTAAAAATATGTGCTTACCGTATCGCTGCAAACAGTGATTCACTTGCACCTGTTACAGCATAATATATTTCCGTATGGCGACGGTTGCAAATGCTACTCGGAGATGAAGAGGTTGGCACAGGAGAGGATTTCATGGCGGGCCGCATCAAACCAGTCAGAAGACTGGAGACCTCCCCCTCCCCCTCCCAAAAAAAAGCGGAACGTTTCTTGTTTATCTGTTGACAGAGTCCACCATCACCTTCAAACGTCAAACAGCAACGTCGATTAAATCTTAACGTCACAAAGCGATATGAAATGGACGGAGCACGTAAGATCGGTAGTAGGAAAAGTTAATGGTCGACTTTGGTTTACTGGGAGAATTTTAGGAAAGCGTAGCTCATCTGCTAAGGAGACCGAGTATGGAACACTATTGCGCCCGTTCTTCAGTACTGCTCGATTGTTTGGGGCCGGCCACGGTGGCCGAGCGGTTCTAGGCGCTTCAGTCCGGAACTGCGCGACTGCTACGGTCGCAGGTTCGAATCCTGCCTCGGGCATAGATGTGTGTGATGTCCTTAGGTTAGTTAGATTTAAGTAGTTCTAAGTTCTAGGGGACTGATGACCTCAGATGTTAAGTCCCATAGTGCTCAGAGCCATTTGAACCATTTGATTGTTTGGGATCTTCACCACGTTGAGTTAAAGGAAAACAACGAAGCAGTTCAGAGGCGTGCTGCTAGATTTTTTACCAGATGGTTTGATCAAGAAGTCAGTGTTACGGAAATAATCCGTGTATCCAAATAGAATGAATGAAAAACTAGAAGCCATAATTTGCGTACACGGAACATTTCCGAACCACTGGCTTTTTGATCGAATTTACTGGTAACAAATCTAGCAGCACGCCTCTGAATTGCTTCGTTGTCTTCCTTTAATTAGACTTGGTGATAATCACAAACAATCAAACAGTACTCAAGAATGTGGTCATTTGTGTTCCATACACGGTCTCCTTTGTAGATGAGCTACGCTTTCTTAAAATTCTCCCAATAAACCAAAGTCAAACATACTGTTGGTCAGTTGGAGGCGATGGCGTACTCAGTCAATAGATAAACAAAAAAATTTTGCTTTGTTGTACGAGGTACCCTCCGCTATGCATCTTGCGCTGCGTTGCGCGTATGTATGTAGACGTAGAACTCCATTCCATACTTCCACGAAAAATGGAATGCGTGTTGCTAATATGCAGTGATAAGAAGTACTTCAGGTATTCTCTAGGTAAGTTTCACTGTTCTGAAACCTTTGTTTACACTTGTGGGCAGTCCATTTCTTCGAGTCATGGTTTGCAGTCTTTGTTAAACTGTAGGCCCCCATAAGTGGTTGGTTAAGTCACTTTCAAGGTCGGAAGAAATCAAGGGCATAACACTTACAAAAGGATCATGCTTAGTAAAGTAACGCTGTGCTCAAAACAACACTCGGCTTGAGAACAGCTTCACTTTTCATTCAGTACTCTGTCTCCTTTTCACAGTGAGCTACGTGGCTCAATGCTTAAAGAACGTGACTCATGTTTAGGAGAGGAGTGATTGAGTTACCTGTTGTGCCACCATGGTTTCGGTTTTTGTGATTTTTCAAAATATGTTATGTTGAAAGCTGGAATCGTCTCGTAAACAAGGCCAGTTACGATTTCCTTCCTTATATTTGTTGAGGCCAAGATTTCGCTTCATTTCCAATGACCTTGAAATCGGCAAAAGGTTAAACTCTGCTTTACCTTCTAGTTTTCACCAACGATTTCAGTAATGCAGCTCTGTGGTCCATTAGTTCAATTATGACACTTGATGCAGATAGGAAGGTAGCAAGAATTGCTTCTCTGCTTATTTTCAAAGAAAAAGTCTTCAGAAAATCTTCTGTTTTTGACGTTCTATGTAACTGCCTTGCCCGTCTCTGTTTTCTTTTATTCCCATTACTGTTTTAATCCTGCACTTATTATGTGTTTCACACTGAAATGAATTTACATATTGTTTCCAACACTTTTAGTATGCTGCCCAATATTACCAATCTATTTTGACCATCACAAAGACTGGGTTAGTATTTAGATAAATGACGTATTTGGCCCCTGCAGAACAAAATTTTACGTTTCTCAGTCTGCATTACCTACACACCATTCTCTAATAAAAGTAGCATAATATGCTAATATTACAAAGTTTTTACTATATGTTTTGGCTAGTAAGTAAAATTTCGACATCTTCAGTCACCGAAGCAAAATATTGTTATGGCTTTCGTGGCCACTTATTGATAGCCTGTATGTTGGCTTCTGTCTCGGGTTCTTCGGTTGACGTTTATCTGATAATTTTTCTGACTGTTCGCCAGCACGAGTGGCTGGCTTTGTCAAAGCTTCACCCTCCACCCTCCTTCTCCACACCTACATCAATGGTGGGTGAAGTGTTGACAACGCCAACCACTAGTGTTGGCGAAACGTCAACTGAATAACCCGAGATAGGAACCAAAAGGCATTATGTAAGTGACCGAAAGATTAGGTAGGCTATAATGCAATTCTTAATCGTTCATGTTGCAACACAGTTTCACAAAATTTGTAGCGCATATTGTAACTGCCCTAATTATATATCCTGTAATCCACAATTTGTAAGAATGACGAGTCGCAAAAAGCACGATGCCATAAGCGAATAGTACAATCACTCCTTAAGTAAGATCAAGAGCGATTTCTTTCCCAATCAATGTCCGTTTCGAGGTTTTCGCCCCTATCTAATGACCACTCCTATCGCTCTTCGTTCTCATCTCAGAATACTTTTCAAATTCAGGTGTCGGAGAGGGTGGTGTTTCTCATCAAGCGCTAACAACAACACGGCATTTAATTATGATGAAAACGTGAAAAAGAAAACATTTGGCTAAGAGTGTTGTGATTCCTCGGCGCAATTTCGACATTATCTATCAGTTCAGTTCGATATGGATCCAAGATATTCAGGTAGTATTCGAGAGTAGATCATACAGGCATTTTGTGAGTTCATATTTGCGAGGATGGCTGTATGGGATACTATGCCGAATACAGAAAACGTACGAGTAAAGCAAAACATTCTATGTCGCTAAATGGTTTTATTGACGCCATATTGTCATAGGAACCTAAATGTCTGTCTAAACTCTGTATTGCGGTGTACGAGAAGGTATATATCGTGTGCATGCATGTCCCAAGGAATATTTCACCGTTCTTCTTAACAACACATGTACTGCAATATCGTACATATTTTTACGTTTCACACATCAAACTATGTTCTGTCTGTGCCCTCGTATTGTCTAACATTTCTGCGTAAGGCTGTTAGTAATAATCAAGAATCCAGAAATATCATCCATCTTCCGTCAATTCTCTGGAAATATGCAGAGTGTAACAAATATGTACGGCACAAATTGCAGGACACATTCCTCACATATAGACGAAGAAATTACGTTATATGAACATTGGTCTGGAAACGGTTTGTTTCCGTGTTACAGCTCACTTCTCGAACTCATTAGTTCAAAAATGGCTCGGAGCACTATGGGACTTAACTTCTGAGGTCATTAATCCCCTAGAACTTAGAACTAATTAAACCTAACTAACCTAAGGAGATCACACACATTCATGCCCGAGGCAGGATTCGAACCTGCGACCGTAGCGGTCGCGCGGTTCCAGACTGTAGCGCCTAGAACCGCTCGGCCACCCTGGCCGGCGAACTCATTAGTCATTAAAGACACATGCCACCAGAATGCACCAGCATATCACACGCAACTCTTTCTCACTGGAGACGTTCATTATGCCCTCGACGGGCATTGAAGCGTGGATCAAAAAATGGTTCAGATGGCTCTCAGCAGTATGGGAATTAATTTCTTTCGTCATCAGTCCCCTAGAACTTACAACTACTTAAACCTAACTAACCTAAGGACATCACACACATCCATGCCCGAGGCAGGATTCGAACCTGCGACCGTAGCGGTCGCGCGGTTCCAGACTGTAGCGCCTAGAACAGCTAGGCCACTCAGGCCGGCTGCGTGGATAAACTCGCCGTCGTGTGAACCTGGGATAGGCTGATGTATCTCTGGAGTATTGCACATGATTTCGCAACCTTCCATAATACGGGCACAGAGAGTCTGAACACCTTGAACGGGTTCCATACACAAGAGCTTTCAAATGCCCCCACAAATAAAAGTCCCGTGCGTGTAAGTCCGGAGAGCGTGGAGGCCAGGCAATTGGTCCATCTCCACCTATCCGTCTGTCACCGAATCTGTTATATAGAAGCCGACGGAACACTAAGATGGGGAGGTGCTCCAGCGTGCATGAAGTACATGTTTTGCCTACAGCTAAAGGCACGTCTGCTAAGAGATCAGATAGAACAATCCCTTCGAAATTATAATAACCTTGTCCGTTGAGCTGGTGGAAGAAAATGAGGCCCTACCAAACAGTCACTAACAATGCCGGCCCAATCATTGAGAGAAAATCTTTGTTGATGACTCGTTTCAACAGTTGCTTGAGGATTGACGTCTGCCCATACATGCCGATTGTGAAAATGTACAATCTGATCTCGTTGAAATGACGCCTGATCTGTAAACAGCACCGTTACAATAAAATTAGTGGTGGTACTTTGTTGAACAAACCATTCGCAGAAGGGTACACGGGAAGGAAAATCAGCTGTTGATAGTGCCTGCACACACTGTAAATGGTATGGACACCTCTGCTCCTCGTGTAAAACTCGCCAGACAGATATGTCGCCAACATTCAGTGTTGTAAGTACTTGTCATGTACCTATATTAGGGTCGCCGTCAACCGCATGAAGAATTACCGCCTCCCGTTGCGGCGACCTCGCCCTTTTAGGCCTACCACGTTCGCCAGTATCAGGCTTAAGTACCCCATGTTCCCTAAGTTGACGATGAATGGCTTCAAACGATTTTCTGTCGGGGCACGTTCGTCCTGGAAATCTTCCCGGTCCAAATGTTGAGCGCGAACGCCATTGGCGTTAGCTAATCCATACAATGGGCATCAGCCTCTCTGCTTTTGTGTACACTGCCATTGCACGAGCCAAGTCTGTGATTATCTCTGCGTAGTATACCGTGTGCCTGCAACGATCGTACTGATCGCTGGAACAGTCGATGTTTCCTGTAAACAAGCAATGACGTACGTCGCATGATGACAGGGACATGTAAAACAAAATGCTGGCGATGCACAACGTAGTCCGACGTCACCAAGAGTTCATCCCCATGACTTTAACGCTCTGTTCTTGTGTGTTTCCCGTAATTAATGAGTTGGAGAAAATGAGCTGTAGCATGGAAATAAAGCGTTTCCAGACTGATGCTCATATAAAGCAATTTTTCGTCTACGTGAGAGGAATACGTACTGCAATTTGTGCCGTACATTTTTGTGATACCTGTATTCAGCCATTTCAGTTATATAGCTTCATTAGTAGTCCAGCGGCGTGCTGCTAACCTTGTGACTTAACGATATAGTGAGTAGTATTCCCAACGACATCCTGAAGTATTGTCTTCATTGTCGTATCTCATTTACCCAACATAGTTGTCCCATTTGGAAAACAAATTTCTAAAATGAATTTTGGATAAGGGTCTCACAACACTAGAAAATAAGAAGAACTGTAATGACATTATTACACGCCATTTATGCAGAAAGCACAAATCACGATCTTGGAGGCAGAGGGTCCTTGAAAACACCACGAATTTCTGGCTAAGAGTTTGTAGTCGGTACCATAGAAGGAGAACGCTACCCAGATTATGGTAAAGAAACATGCTCATTCGTAAACGCAGGAAAGATGTTTCTGGCAACGATCCAGAGTTAGAGATGCAAACAACTAGTCGCCAGCACGAGTGCTGTTAAGCAGAGAAGAGCGGAGTAGGGCGGCAGATCAAAGCTCAGAAATTGAGCGCAAAGGGATTCCTGTGTGTGTTTACAGCGGCAAGTGGTGCAATATGGACCGGAAGGCGTCACCAGGCAAAAGTAATACAAATAAGATAATTTTCGTTTTGAATAGGGCAATTGAAAATTCATGTAAATCATCGTTTTCTATTATAACTTTTGTCCCTTCTATCTACCTTCAGTAGGACACTAATGGTGCAGCTGCGTCTCTTATTATCTAAGCGTACGTTTAATTCAAATATCAGAAGCGATTCCGTTCAGTGACTTTGAATATCTTAATACGAGCATGAAATTTTATTTTAAATCGGCTTAGCAATGCAATGGGCTGTACAGCTCATATGACGCTTAAAAATTCTGATACGCTGAGATTTACCTGGTCAAGCCTCTATCTCTCGAGCTGAAGAGCAAAGTAAAAATGATATTTGGTCGGATAGAAGCACAAGGAGATACTTTTCTCTACATGCCAATAACTACACAGATAGTCACACTAGATCAACGTCAGTATTTAATACGGCAATGAAAGTGATAAAAAATGGAACAGTATTGTTCAGAATACGTAGGATCTAGTAACTGGAAATGACAGCTGAGTGTTGGTTTCCCTGGGCTTTCAATCAACGATATTTTGACGAGTGTTTAATTGCCGTCAAGGACAACAACTGCCTATTATACAATACTGCACTTGCATATACCATCGGCCAGCCGGCGTAGCGGAGCGGTTCTAGGCGCTTCAGTCTGGAACCGAGCGACCGCTACGGTCGCAGGTTCGAATCCTGCCTCGGGCATGGATGTGTGTTATGTCCTTAGGTTAGTTAGGTTTAATTAGTTCTAAGTTCTAGGGGACTGATGACCTTCGCTGTTAAGTCCCATAGTGCTCAGAGCCATTTGAACCATTTGCATATACCATCGATGCATATTCGAAATCTTGTTTCGACTTAGGCGCCTGATTGCTGACCGTGGAAAGTAACTAGAAGACACCATCATGAGACTCAGTCTATTGGCAATGAATGCATGGCCGTGCGGTTCTAGGCGCTACAGTCTGGAACCGAGCGACCGCTAAGGTCGCAGGTTCGAATCCTGCCTCGGGCATGGATGTGTGTGATGTCCTTAGGTTAGTCAGGTTTAATTAGTTCTAAGTTCTAGGCGACTGATGACCTCAGAAGTTAAGTCGCATAGCGCTCAGAGCCATTTCAACCATTTTTTGAATGAATGCATATGGAAATCTGCAAGTCTGCGACGGGAAAGTCAGGCATCACAAAGACAGGCGTCACTGTAGCAAAAATGGTAACGGCAGCTCATCATAGAAGCTGGAAGGTCCACACTAGGGTGACATCGAATGCTGAAAACATCACAAACTACGCCATAAATGGGAGGGAAATGCTAGTCAAAACAGCATTGTGTGCTTAACATTAAGAAAGGTAACTAGAATGAAATCAGAGTGGTACATAATAGTCAGGGAAGTCCATCGCTGGGAGACGATGAAGATTTGAAATTACATCACCTGATAGATAAATTACCTGATAGATAAACCCATGCGTCGCTTCCCATCATGATCTAATATTCTAACGCAGTACCTTTTACCGTTACTGAGACGCTGTAGAAATAGACATATGAAACAAGGAGAGCCAGCAAGCTTCATCGCAAAAGCATTAGCCAACAAAATGCCCGATGACTACGTAAATACAGACGCATTACATTATAAACAACAGGTGTGGAGAACATAATGGATAAATGGAGACAATTCATGGAGACTATCAGGGGGTATACAATATAAAATAGTAAACAAAAAGCCACTGTCAGTAAAACTTAAAGTCCCTCCCACACTAACTGCTGGACAGTAGCAGAAAGTGGGCAACTATCAGATTAGATCAGATTAGTACTTGTTCCATCGATCATGAATTACGTAGATTAGATTAGATCACGAATTAGATTAGATTAGATTAGTACTTGTTCCATAGATAATGAATACGACACTTCGTAATGATGTGGAACGTGTCAGATTAATAAAAGGTGTCTATACAAGATATTACATTACACAAATTATTACATGACACTTAATATTTCTAATTCTTTTTTTTTGTGGGATTTGGGGAAATTACCCACTTACTATATCCAAAAATTCATCTAATGAGTAGAATGAGTTGCAATTAACAAATTCTTTTAACTTCCTTTTAAAGGCCATATGGCTATCTGTCAGACTGTAAGTAGGCTGTTTATGTTTTCTTACTGGCAACGTTACGTAGCGCTCTGTACGAAAATCACTGGCTGTGCTGTGTGCAGTCTGTGGCTAGTTTGCATTGTTGTCTGCCATTGTAGTGTTTGGCAGCGGCAGCTAGATGTGAACAGCGCGTAGCGTTGCGCAGTTAGAGGTGAGCTGCCAGCAGTGGTGGATGTGGGGAGAGAGATGGCGGAGTTTTGTAATTTGTCATGAACTGCTATATATATTATGACTATTAAGGTAAATACATTGTTTGTTCTCTATTAAAATCTTTCATTTGCTAACTATCCCTATCAGTAGTTAGTGCCTTCAGTAGTTTGAATCTTTTATTTAGCTGGCAGTAGTGGCGCTCGCTGTATTGCAGTAGTTCGAGTAATGAAGATTTTTGTGAGGTAAGTGATTTGTGAAAGGTATAGGTTAATGTTAGTCAGGGCCATTCTTTTGTAGTTATGAAATGTGTGTAAATGCGTGAATGTATCACAATGCCGGTGAAAATTTTTTGGTCACTGTTATATTCACAAGATTTTGTTTCTACACATTTGCAACGCAAATTCTCGACCTGTGAAATATTTTTATATGAGACTGCCACTGTAGCAGAAACTGCTGTCGTAAATATTTCAGTAAGAAAGGTAAGTGACCACCTGCACGTAATGCGTTTTGGGCACCCAGCTGAGATGTAGTCGTCTGACAAAAGAAAGCCATTAGGCGGAGAAAAAAAGAGGCCATTAACCTCGCTGTTGACATTCCTTTGTAGAAAGCATCGCTAATACGACACGCTCGTTACTTGAAAACATGATTACTCGTACTTTGTGCTACTTATTGAAATGCTTTTGAATTGATGGGAAATATTCTTACATCTGCACACCTGATTATGACACGCGTCTTTCTCGAGACTTGAGAGAATTTTTACTGCCTTATGAAATGCCATATGGCTAATGAATGATGTCTCATGCCGTCCTTTGTACATATTTGCTCATTTTCTTTAATATCTAGTTTCTAGCTGCACTGCAGCATTGTTTAAAATAAAATTTTATAAATATACTAATATAGATATTTTATGCCTACAGATCCAGTAAACAATAACTTAAAAAAAAAGACGAAGGAGCACAACAAGTCATTTCCCTTCACAGGACTTGCATACATAATTTTCTTTTCAACTACTTGGTAATATTTTTCGTAGAATAAGTTGTGGTGCACCACTTTAATTACATAGACATTAAGATGTGAATATACATTTCCCTTGTCTGCATTGTTGTCTTTAGTGTACTATTTTTTCTGCTTGAGCTATGTCATGTTTAGGTATAAGTTACTGCTGTTTGCCAGGCATAGTGTTACTGAATTTGACTTTGTGTTACTCTTCTAAGCTAGTTTTACTACTGATTTATTTTTATTGTTTGCTGCACAGTGCCTTATATTAGTTGTAGTACTGCAATTGCTTTGCCTATTTAAAATTTATGTCCTTGATTTTTGTGTTAATTGTTTTGTGCTGCTGCATTGCCTCGTCCCTTAGTTTAGCATCTGAGCTCAGTAGATTTAAGTTAGCTTAAGAGGGGGTAGCCTATAAGAGAATGAGTTGTGGTGAATTTGAAGAAATGCACTGAGAGGTTATACGAGAAAAATACAGAAAGCATGTTTGGATAGGATTTTTTTGGTGGAAGCAAAGGTTGAAATAAGACGAACGATCTATGGAATGAAGTTTTGGGTTGGACTGCAGTACCAAATGTTACACTGAAAACGAACCCTGTCCTTTCCTTTTGTGTTATCCCACTATGTGTTTGTGTACCCTTGTGTATTTGTTTTCTTCCTGTCTCTGTGTAGTTTCATAGAATTTTTTCATTCACTATTATGAGGAATACTGTTATCCTCAAATATAATTTTCATTAATAATATGTTATTTACCTTGTAAATATGCTTAGACATTATTTATTCTGTTTTGTTTTAATGCTCATGTGTGAAGTTGATGTTTCAAAAGTTATTCTGATCTTTTATGTATGTACTCATGTCATAATTCCTGTAACACTGATGTATATGTTATTTCGATTCTTTTGTAAAGCTTGTACTACAAATGTTATCTGTATTGTTATGTTCTTTACTGAGGTATTTTGTACCTTTGTTAATGTATTTTTATGTTATACAATTGTAATTGACACCAGTTCATCAAATTAAGTAACTAGTAAGTTACATTTTACTGCACACTTTTCTGTTGGTCATAGTATATGGACAATATGTGAGAAGTTGGGAGTGTTAGTGTTTGCACGTGTGTTATTAATTCAGCAAGGGACTGGATAACAGCATTGCTGGTTCTAAGGACAATTCCAAAAACTTCGTGAGTGTACAAGTGGTGGTTTATGGACTTGCTATGTTGTCTGCAAGACTTCTAAGGACAATTCCAAAAACTTTGTGCGTGCACAAGTGGTGGGTTATGGACTTGCTATATTCTCTGCAAGACTCTTCAATGATGATTGTGCACCTGCACAGTCGCAACGGATGACTGCTGGCTGTCTCTACAAGGACTGAAGTGGGTCTACACCTTTGATGACCCACCAATACCATTATTTCTACAAGGACTGCAGTGGGTCTGCACCTCTGGGGGCCCACCAATACAATACTTTCTACCAGGACTGCAGTGGGTCTGCTCTGTGATGACCTACCTACCAATCTTCTTCAAAACGTCGAATGACTCTGCTGTGGGTTTGCTCTGTTGTGGCCCATTACCTGTCAGCATGTCAAGAGTCAGCACTGTCTTTCCGTTGGAAGGACAACATTTCTTGTTCAAGACTGCATGGAAATCCACTACTTCTGTGTGCAATTTCTTTTACTAATGAGACTTTGTGAAAAAAAACTGTAATTCCTATTATGATGAATGATCAGGACTATCTTTATGGACTGTGAGAAAATTTTAGCTTTTGACCGACATTGTATCAATAAGTGTGTGCATTTGATTTCTTTGTTATAGTAATTATGAAAAATTTTATCAAATCATTATTGGCCACTGCCCAAAACAATTTGTAAAATTTTTTGTAGGGAGCATGGGGGCTATGTAAGTAGGCTGTTTATGTTTTCTTATTGGCAACGTTACGTAGCGCTCTGTACGAAAATCACTGGCTGTGCTGTGTGCAGTCTGTGGCTAGTTTGCATTGTTGTCTGCCATTGTAGTGTTTGGCAGCGGCAGCTGGATATGAACAGCGCGTAGCGTTGCGCAGTTGGAGGTGAGCCGCCAGCAGTGGCGGATGTGGGGTGAGAGATGGCGGAGTTTTGTAATTTGTCATGAACTGCTATATATATTATGACTATTAAGGTAAATACATTGTTTGTTCTCTATTAAAATCTTTCATTTGCTAACTATCCCTGTCAGTAGTTAGTGCCTTCAGTAGTTTGAATCTTTTATTTAGCTGGCAGTAGTGGCGCTCGCTGTATTGCAGTAGTTCGAGTAATGAAGATTTTTGTGAGGTAAGTGATTTGTGAAAGGTATAGGTTAATGTTAGTCAGGGCCATTCTTTTGTAGGGATTTTTTAAAGTCAGATTGCGTTGCGCTAAATAATATTGTATGTCAGTTTAAGCACAGTCTTGTATAAATTGTTGTAAGGGGACGTTACAAGACTTTTAATGCTATTAGGTAAGTGACCAAAGACTTTTGCGGCAGCGTAATTCAGCCCCATCTGAGCCAAAGTTAGATTTAACCTTGAGTAGTGAAGATCATCCTTTCTCCTAGTGTTGTAGCAATGTACACTGCTATTATTTTTGAATTCGTTCAGATTGTTAATAACAAATTTCATAAGTGAATATATATATTTTGAGGCTACAGTCAAGATTTCTAGCTCTTTAAATAAGTGTCTGCAGGATGATCTTGGATGAACTCCAGCAACTATTCTGATTACACGCTTTTGTGCAATGAACACTCTTTTACTCAATGATGAGTTGCCCCAGAATATGATGCCATACGAAAGCAGAGAATGAAAATAGGCGTAGTAAGCTAATTTACTCAGATGTATATCGCCAAAATTTGCAATGACCCTAATAGCATAAGTTGCTGAACTCAAACGTTTCAGCATATCCTCAGTGTGTTTTTTCCAGTTCAACCCCTCATCAGTGCATACACCTAGAAATTTTGAATATTCTACCTTAGCTATCGATTTCTGATCGAAGTCTATATTTATTAATGGTGTCATTCCATTTACTGTGTGGAACTGTATATACTGTGTTTTGTCAAAGTTTAATGAGAGCCCATTTGCAGAGAACCACTTAATGATTTTCTGAAAAACATCGTTTACAATTTCACTAGTTAATTCTTGTCTGTTGGGTGTGATAGCTATACTTGTATCATCGGCAAAAAGTACCAGCTTTGCACCTTCGTGAATATAGAATGGCAAGTCATTAATATATATTAAGAACAGCAGAGGACCCAAGACCGAACCTTGCGGCATCCCATTCTTGATTGTTCCCCAGTTTGAGAAATCACCAGTTTTTTTTGCATATTATGTGAACTGCTTATTTCAACTTTCTGTGCTCTTCCAGTTAGGTGTGATTGAAACCATTTGAACACTGTCCCATTCATACCACAGTACCTGAGCTTATCTAGAAGTATTCCATGATTTACACAATCAAAATCCTTTGATAGATCACAAAAAATCCGAACGGGTGACTTCCGGTTACTAAGAGCATTTAATATTTCATCAGAGAAAGTATATATAGCATTTTCCGTTGAAAAACCCGTCTGGAAACCAAACTGACATTTTGTTAAAAGTTTAGTTTTAGAAAGGTGTGAAGCTACTCTAGAATACATTACTTTTTCAAGAATTTTGGATAAGGCAGTCAGAAGAGAGATTGGGCGGTAGTAGTTGACATCAGACGTATCCCCTTTTTTATGCAGTGGTTTAACAATGGCATACTTCAGTCTATCTGGAAAAATACCCTGCTTCAGAGAGCTATTACATACGTGGCTAAGAATCCCACTTATTCCTTCGGAACAAGCTTTTATTATCCTGTTGGAAATGCCATCAATTCCATGTGAGCTTTTATTCTTGAGAGAATTTATTATCTTCCTAATTTCAGAAGGAGAGGTGGGTGGAATGTCAACTGTATCAAATGGTGTGGGTAAGGCCTCTTCCATTAACTGCCTTGCTTCTTCTAATGGGCATTTAGATCCTATTTTTCTCTACAACATTTAAAAAATAATTATTCAAAATGTTTTCGATTTCCGGCTTGTTGTTTATCAAGTTTCCATTCGCTTTGATGGTGATGCCATCATCCTGTAGTACTCTTGGTTGCTCTGTCTCCCTTGGAATAATATTCCAAATTGTTTTGATTTTGTTATCAGAGGTATTAATCTCAGACATGATGCACATTCTTCTGGACTTTTTAATAACGTTTCTTAATGTAGCACAGTAGTTTTTATAATATTTGGCTGTTTCTGGGTCATTACTTTTTCTTGTTGTTAGATACAGTTCCCTTTTGTGGTTACAAGATATTTTTATTCCTTTAGTAAGCCAACGTTTTTTGCACGGTTTCTTATAATTAGATTGAACTACTTTCTTGGGGAAACAGTTTTCAAATTCTCTTACAAGTGTATCATGAAATAAGTTATATTTTAAATTAGCATCGGGTTCCTTGTACACCTCATCCCAGTCTAACTGCCGAAGATTTCCTCTGAAATTTCCAGTTGTTGAGTCGAACGCACAACTTTGGAGGGTAGTTTTAAATTATTGAATGGAGCTATTTCATATACTGTAATTAGCAGAGCATCATGATCAGAAACGCCATTCTCAACAGGACAATAATTTATGTTTTTAAACCTATCTTGGTCTATAAAAGTGTTATGTATCAATGTTCTGCTGTCCTTTACTATCCGAGTAGTTGGAAATTCTATTCCTGATGACACAAAATAATACAACAGATGAATAGTGTAAATTACGAACAAGGATGTGAGAGGACTATAAAAATAATGACGTGTATATCTGTTAACTCAAGATGAAATTCAGCAAACTCTTTTACTACTAAAACAAAGATAATCTCCGCGACCGGTTGGAATTCGTGCTGAAGCCTCAACTGATCAAATATACACCTACTTCTGGAAACTGTACAACAGCCTCCTTCAAATAAATAGTTTATCGTGGAGTAGAAGTGTAATAACAAACAGCTGTAAAGAACTGTGGAGGCTAGATGTATAGAAAATTTATGTCTGAAAATAGTTTTGGAGACCAATTTAGTGTTAGTGTTGTGAAGTTTCTCGAGATATATGTTGCTAATATGAATCTTATTATGTTGATTAGAAGTTGAAATTATGCTGTTGTGATTCCATGCTATGACTTATTAACGCCTAATATTTGTGTTAACTAAAGGAAAACTGTTTTGCTTTGTTTCACAAACTTCTTTATTGTTGTACGACCTAGGTTTATGACTGAAAGTCCATTTTATAGTAAACAAGTGATCCCAACGATGTCGAACAAGCAAAGTAAAACACGTCAACTTCTTAATCTGTCGATTCTTGCTGAAACCATTATAGTCACTGCTGCTAGAAACTTTGACACAGTTACATTTGTGTTCTCCAACTTTTGTTAGGAAATCATTTGCGATAACTATGGATAACACACACGGGAGTAGAGCTATGTGCACAGGAAGGAAAATTTGATTCATTATCTATTTATGAATAAAGACAACAAGGTTCTTCCTTTATCTAGGAGGGGTCACTAATTGCTTTTTAACGTCTGACGCTTCTAATTGAGTGAGCTTTGCATCGGTTTGCTCTATGTGAAGGACTTCTACATTTACTGTGTACTTGTGATTTTGGTTCAAACAATGTTGGCCGCGTGGAGTAGCCGCTTGGTCTCAGTCGCCTTGCCACGTTTCCCGCGACTCCCCCGTCGGAGGTTCGAATCCTCCCTCGGGCATGGGTGTGTGTGTTGTCCTTAGCGTTACCTACCTACCCTACTCAACCACACAACGTTCTACAAAGGATGAATCTGGCGTCATTAATCTCCAGCTTTTGTGGTGTTCTCCGAGCTTAGTGCAGATTGGGCTCCCAGTCTGTCCAATATAGCAGGACTAACACTCTTGGCAGATGATCTTAAACATCCCACTTTTCATGTTAGCCGGTTGTGTATCTTATCAACTGAAGAAATATCTACATAATGTCTACGGGACATAGGAAAACATTGACACCCTTTAACTTTAAAATTTTGCTAATTTTATTAGAAATTTTACCTATGAAATGTAGACTATACCATTCTTTTTTTTTTTTTTGGTTTGTCTGAGTATTTCACTGGGTACTCTAGGGAGGTAGCTTCCTTCTTCAGTTTTTATTAAGAATTTCGACAGTAATGTCGGATTCAGATTCTTTATTTGTGGGTATTGATTTTACTGTATTAAATTTCTCGTCATAGTCTTCTTAGGACATGGGGGTAGGAAGGAGATGGTAGAACATGTGGTGGAATGCTGCATGTTTGTAGGCTGTTGGATGTTGAGAGGAAGTTGGAATGTGTTACTAAAGAGGTCTTTCCGGTACATTTTAAATTTATGGTTGCTGTTTTTTGTCAGTAAGCTGATGCCTGGGATATTAGTGTTGGAACACCCTAACGCCATACTGACCTCTATGTTATTTTCCAAGAACTTCTGGAGCTATCTAGTGGAGCCTTTCCGGATAAAGAGAATATCACCAACATATCGGTACCAGTACAGAACATGTGCTGCCAGTGGCTCTTTCGTAGTTAATATAACATACAATGTTTCACCAAGAACCCACAGTTGATTCAATTCAAATGATTCTGATACCTGTATTTAATACGGTTTATCTACATGTAGTTAAACTAAACTAGAAACTTTACTTAATACAGAATCGAAGCACTTTTAAATTAAGTCTTAAAGCATGGCAATGCGCATGTAATAATTTCATGGAAAGACTTCATGAATAACTGCATAGATAACCTGTCATGTGGAAATATTATAATGGTACACTTAACTGCAGTCCCTGCATGTCTGGTAAGTGTATGCTTGAAGCCTACAATAACTTTCGTGGTCAGGTCTTGAGAGAAAGCCATTTAAAAAATCCAACGAGATTCTGGTTTCATGTCAAGTCAATGAACATATAGAATCCTTGCAGTCAGCCTCTCGTGATCATTCTTGTGCCGAAACAGTAGAAAAGAGACAGGAAGCTGATAGAGTAAATCATTCACTTAAAAATTCATTCATACGTGAGAATCCTACTGCTGTAGAATCGAATGACTGCCGCACGACCTCACAAATGGGTGACAGTGAAACAAACTCACCATATGTAAAAAGCAATTCAACCTACTCAAAGTAAACGGAGTGCAAGACTCTAACTGTTTTTCTATTACATTTTAGTTTGAATAGTCTATGGAATTAGCTCTTTCACTGTAACGAACCTCTCTCGTATTACAATTAATGGAATGTTCAGGGCTAATATGCGTGCTGGAATAAATTTCACATTTCAACCCAATGCTTCGTCCCAATCTGTGGAGGACATTTTCCAGAGGGATCTTAGCTTCTTTGAGAGTCCGATTCACACTCAGGCTCGCTACCGGCTCAGTAGCATGAATCGAACACTCAGAGAAGCTATGATCCCAACCGAAAATATCCTCCACAGATTGGGACGAAACGTTGGGTTGAAATGTGAAATCCATTCGACCACGGCAACATTTTATTAACCCGGAATATTTTATTAATTGTGACATTTCTTGCCGTGAAAGTCTACAGTTTACAATCTATACGATACGTTAAAAAATACTGAGTTGTTGAAACCAACTTTTGGCTGAGCGGCCAATTTAACAAGTTGTTGTTTAAGCTTTAAATTTTCTTAGGTCCTTAGTCCTCTTCTTATATATCCCCAAGTCCGGACAGCAATGCTCGACGCTTCCCCTTTCGTTTAAGAATCATAAGACGAGAATAGAGATAATATGGCTGAAAAAAGTTATCGTTTAACCAAGTCCTGGTAAACAGAAACCTGCTACAAATATCTACCATTGCAGAAGTGCATCGCAGAATAACTTGCTACGACGCCATATTGACCGTAGTAGTTCAGGTGTTATTATTAGAAGTATCGAGTTCCACTTCTTAACGTCTTATAGCAACGTCTAACTGCACGATCATCGGCACAGTATACATTCTTGTATGTGATAAACTTACACATATTTCTATGATGTCTTTACCTCTGTCTACTGACTACGCCGAAACTGAGATTGTCACATACTATTTTGCTCCATTGCGTATGTAGTAATGTTATATATATATATATATATATATATATATATATATATGTATGTGTGTGTGTGTGTGTGTGTGTGTGTGTGTTTGTCCTTATATGGAACTTTCCGGCATGATCAGAGTAAATAAGGTATGCGATTCGTCTTCTTTTTTTCCGTCAGGCTTTAGATTAGTTGGTCCGTTGCGACTTCTTTATCTATCGATCTTCTCTGGGGTGTACCAGCGCTCCTTCTTCCTTTAGGGATGTACTGTAGCAGTTGTTTCGGAATACGTTCATCACCCGTTCTTTCTATACGTTCTTTCCATTCTTTTCTGAATTCCTTAACCTTTCGTTTTAGTTTTAAATTCCCATATTATTTCAGATGATCTGATTTCCGTGTCTTCTTGTTACTCTCTGAACTGTTCTCAAAAATCCATGTGATGTCCTAACGCTGTGTATTACTTTCATTTTCCACAAATATCTTTTTAAATATACCCATAATTCACAAGTACATTTTTGGTGTCTACCATTTACCCAGATATGTTTTACCAGACTACATCAAGAATGTTCAGTTAGTTGAACAATGATAATACACAGATATACATACTTTAACTGCGTTGAAACTTCATTTTTACACTTAAAGTGGTTGCTAGCATCAGATAAATTGGTAAGGCACTTAATACTTTAATAAGTCAACGCGTCTTAACTGTTTGTTTCTGGTGCCATAAACACGTTGTTCTGTTAAAGAAAAAACATAAAAATGTTCCGCAACAACGTTACGTGCTACAAAATAGCCACACAAACGATACCTAATTATACGAATCTCATTCTAAGCAACTCTTCAATTAATTTAAAAAGCTCATCTGAATTGCTTCGCAAAATAATATTCTCAGTTAGTTTCTCATACAGTAACTTAACACAAAATGACCATTGCAAAACAGGCTTTCTTGCTAAATAAGGATATTACTTTAGTTCTGGAATAATTGTTCCACAATTTAGCCAGGAAGCTTCCTTATAATAAAAACGATAGTTCTTACTCATATTAGTGGCTGTAGATGTAAAAGGACAACGGTTTTACCAGCAGGTATGTCCAGACGATATCTGATGCAAGAAAGAATCCGATTTTGAACGGTAGGTAGGTAGGTGACGCTTTGCAAGGGAAGCCCTTCAAGCTTATCTCTCTGCAGTGGGGCTGACTCCGAGGTAACTACTTTGTCTTCCAACACAAAAGCCTCCCTTCACGCCTTACAGACAGTTTAAAGGCAAAGGAGCAAAAAAGGACAGCGAGAGAGGTGCGGCGTATTTATAATCGGCGCTCAAACAAAAGTTAATGAGCTCGTCAGTCACACGTCACTCGTCGTTCGTCGGTTGTCGTTCGCCGAGCGAGGCTCCCGAAGCCTCCGCGCGCCGCAAATATATGTTCCCTCTCGCCAACGCGCGTTCATTGTAAATGCAAATAGTCTTTCAAACTCCGCGCCGGCTCCGCACGAAGAGGGAGAAGCGTTATTGGGTGAGCTTCAGCATGATTTTCTGCACGAGGCGTTTCTACTTCTTAATTGGAAATGCTGTAGATATCCCCGTGCTTCGCTACACGAAAAACACAGAAGTAAAACTTCAAAATGAACAAAGCTCCTGTATAACATTATATTTCTTTCACATGAGGAGGACATCACTTTCCGTTCTTTGTACCTACAAATTACGCCAGTAACCCAAGAAAAATCTTGAAATATCCCTTTTAAGTTTTGTCAGAATGTGAGTTAGAGTTATGTGTCTTGAACAGATGAATTTTCCTACGTTTTGATATGTTACTAAAACGAATGAAAGATTATGGCTTAATCTTCCGCCTGCTTCGATTTAATATTACAATACATTACATTACATTAATAATTGTTCCATAGATTATGAATACCACCGAGCGAGGTGGCGCAGTTGTTAGCACACTGGACTCGCATTCGGGAGGACGACGGTTCAATCCCGTCTCCGGCCATCCTGATTTAGGTTTTCCGTGATTTCCCTAAATCGCTTCAGGCAAATGCCGGGATGGTTACTTTGAAAGGGCACGGCCGATTTCATTCCCCATCCCTCCCTCACCCGAGCTTGCGCTCCGTCTCTAATGACATCGTTGTCGACGGGACGTTAAACACTAATCTCCTCCTCCTCCATGAATACCACGTTTCGTAATAATGTGAAACGTGTCAGTTTAATGTAAGTTTTCAGTCAGCTTAAATAAGTTAACATAAGAGAAAAAAAAACTAATGCAATTGGACAACAATTTCTAAGTAAATTTATTCCATGACTGAACCCAAGTATCCCGACAAATGGTTGTAGTGGTTTGCAGAACTTCGGAAAATCTACATTTGCGAAGGGTGGCTCGTGATTTGCATCCCACTCCCATTAGATGACAGTACAAGATTTTTTAGAAAAGAGACAAAACTGGTTATTGTTACTCAAACTAAACTGTTATTTTATCATAATATTTCAGCGCTCCCCGTTGTGTGCTCATTTATGTTGTTTCGTAAAGACTATTTAACAGAAAGTCTTTCTGATTGCATGTCGAAAATATATAAGAAGGAAGACAGGCTAGGTTTTAACGTCTCGTCGTCTCAATCTTTCGACACTAACTATAAGCACTGATAGCACGATGACGGCCAAGACAGTCGGCCGCGATCTTGTCATCTGAATTTCACGTACAGTTATTTAGAGACAGCAGCTACGTTATACTCTATATTTACGTTTGATCTGAACATACTCCTGGTATTGTGGAACGTAGTGGATTCTGAAACTCCTATCTAAATGGGCCAATCGGAATATTTTGTCTTGATCTTTTAAGAGCCCTGAAATTCCTTCATACGTCATGAATGCACCGGTTTGGCGCACAGCATAAATACAGTTACCAGGAAAACTAACAGGCAGTCTATGTGGGAAAGAATTTACTTTGACCGTGAGATGTACTTGCATAATAATGCTTTACTATTAATGTACTTTGGGTTCATTCTCCAGTCTTTACACTGCTGTATCAATCAAATCTCTGGCACAGATAATAAAAAAATAAAAAACTGAACTCGTACCAAAGGAAATTGTAGATAACATCAACTTAAATTTTTCGTGATCTCCTTAAAGAACTCCAAGCGAATACCCAGAAAATTTCTTTATTTCAGTACATCCACGTCCATGTCTTCCCTTAGTCTTACTGAAACTGTCTTTATTATTTCATACCTTATTGGCTGCTTAGTCAGTACGACTTTTCAATTGAAAGAAACCGTATCACACTCGCCATTCAATAAGAAAATTAGTCGTAAAATATGCGAGTTTTCGGTTATTTTGATGCAATATCAGCAGACATTGCGTTTCACACGTTGTACTTACAGTGAGTAGACGAAACATTATGAACTTCAAACTAATAGCGTGATATTCTAGGTTTAGTTTCGTCATGGCATGACTCATACAGGCCTTTAGTACCAATCAATAAGTGGCTGTAAAACAACAAGCCAACAAAATGCTGTAGAAACTGAGGAAGTCATTAGTAACCTCTGGATCGGAGCTCTGTAAAACTCAAGAAACATTCCATATAATTACTATCTGACTGATTTCGTACATATAACATCTTCTGTAGTTCATCACCAGACATCTCAGGCCGCCTTAGCAGTATTTTGGCCTTGTAAAATGTCACATTTCATGTTCGGTGATGAAGACATAAGTACAAGGAGTTAGCCACAATTCTGATGTTTTTCATAGATTTATTGTATGTTGTGTGATAAACGTTATCTCTGGCTATAGAACCGCGTAAGATCAATTTTGTCTACCTTTATAGTGTTTTTCTCGGACCGTAAACTCATGATACCCTGAAGAAGGTCTTTGTTTCCATTCTGCATCATCGATAGGGATTCCATTAAATCTACCCGATTTTCTTCTAATTAAGGAGCAACAGTTCTAGCCTTGTGAACAACAACAGTGTAACGTTGGCAAAAAAAAAAAAGAAAAAAAAGCACTGAAGAAAATCCTGCTTACTGTAGACGTAGATGAAATAAACTGGGGGTGGTTTCTAGAACTTTCTGAACTATTTGGCCTGATCTGTCATGATCTCCTTCTTTTTAAATTATACAAATATTGTATCCATGGACTTTCTTGCAACTGGTTGAGACGTATCGTTCTGGCACACCATAGATGGTCGAAATATGCCACGAAAAGAAAAATAAATTTTGAGGATATAGTTTAGTTTTTTATGGAGTACCTTAGGCCCGCTCATTTTTATAAATGAATTACCGTGCCTATTGCCAGCAGCAGAGCCAGTGTTGTTCGTAGACAATATTTGGATTTTTATTAATCGACACAATGAATATGACACAGAAAAAGGTACCTTTGACTACATAAGAAGCAGGAAGATGGTTTAGAGACAATTAAATGGTAATAATTTGAGAATTAAATGGCACAGATCAGCTTTAGAAGCATAAGAACTAAACCCAAAAACAACATATGCATATAACTAGGGGTCTGTAACATTGGAGAAACGTCTTACACAGAGCTTCTAGGAATTTAGCTAGAAACTAAATATGAGAAAAACATGTGAACAACAGAACAAAACGTAGAGCAAGCATTTTTATGGCTTAAGAACGTTTAGGAACTATTTTAACACTGAAACAGTACTACATGCTTGTCCCTATGAAACAGCCAAGTATACGACAGTGAAACAAAAAGTAGGAGTACGGAAGTATGGTACACGCACCAAAAATATTCATCAGTGCGATGTCTGCAGGAATAAGAAGTACAAAAACATTAGACATTTTTAAGAAAGAGTTGAAAAAAGGCGAATTTAGCGTTATTTTCATGCAACTTCAGCCAATAAACAGTTTGCACATCACATTTACAGTGACTAGTTTCTACTGCACTGAAGAATATATAAAAATCCACATTGATACCCGTCTGCCACTTTGTTCAGAAAAATATGTAACATGTTTTACTGCATTTTTCATATAAATAATTTTTCTGCTGCTGTTTCTCTGTTTTGATTTTCACAGTCAGTCGGATACCTAAAATTTTTAATGTCAGCTTGGCTAAGAACAAAAATAATTGTGTGAGTGAAATTACGTGTTTGAAATGGCGTGAAATACGGATTAAAACATAACATTTTTGATGTTTTTGTACAGTTAAGACAAAAATTTGTACCCATGCTTATTGTCTAAGTCTGTGTATTGCACACCTCTTTGAAGTGACTTCTCCATATCATTGTATAATATCGTTAAAGAATACTGCTTCTGATGCGGGCAACGTGATATGATCTGAAATGTGTAGTTCTTACCTGCGTCCTTTTTACTGACGACCGACGAAATTTCTCCGTTGTAAAACAGCGAGCGACTGGTTCTTGCTCGAAACAGCTCAGAATGTTCTCACCACTACCATCAAATTTCACACTGATCTCAACAAAATCAGGTAAATACCCTTCGATTGGTAGCTGACATATGCCCTCATGCCAACCTGAGCGCCCCAGCATGTGTAATGGATCGTTATTCCATAACATCTTTGTTTAAGTTTCCCACAGAAACATGAGGGAATTGCATCTACCACTGCGTTACGCACCCGTTCTTATAATCACTGATTTTTGGGCAGCCGCACTACCATAACGACTGAGTCCTATCATTACTCAAGAGTTTTTCTGTCTCTGAGTTCTGTACTTTAACCATAACGGAAGTTCTCTGCAACAAATGCGAGCAAGGTGTCACAGTGATTGGCAAACTGGTCTCGTACTCGGGGAGAGAGGGATTCTAAACATCGTTCGACTCTCATTATTTACGTTTTATGAGTAGATGAAGGTGAACACAGGAGTGGTTCATTCCAAAATGACAGTTCTGCTTTCTTTTCCCCTCTTTATTCTGTTTAAGGTTGTGTTCTTTCTTTAATAACCCTGCCATCGACGTGACGTTGTGCCCTTACTTTTTTCCTTCATTTTCTCCTACAGTAGTTGACAAAGATGAATGACAATTGCTTCGAACAGTTCGGTATGGACTTTGGTAACCCATAACTGCCAACTTATGGTGCTTCTAAAACGACGATTGAGTTTAGTGCTCCTCTGTTGCTAGGAACCACATGTAAAGCTCTAAGAGTGAATATGCCCACGTGTAGCTCGTGAGTAATCGGAGTGACGAGATGACTGACCTTGTTAACCGCTACAGTTTCCTTAACTGACTCACCCTAACAGAAAGCACGTCTCTAATACTGAAGCGGTGTGCTGTTACTTGTGCACCATCGCATGCATAACTTGTCTTCACGCAGAGCATATTCCGAGAGCATACAGAGGATTTTTGGTATCAATGTTGGAACTCAAGCCAGTTATTTTTCTCAGGCTCAGATCACGTAGGAGAGTATTGCAGTATCGGCCGGGTTAAGTTTTTTGACTTTACTGGATAACTGTGGTGGTTAATCGTAATATTAATATACAGTAATATTCTCTTACAAGACATGATCTATGAATAGCATAGTGTAATTACTTTTTGTTGTTTATAGTCCTTAATTAAGTGGAAAGTTAAAGAAAAGTGTCTTGCAGTATCGGCCATTGTCTTTTCTGTGATAATATCGCTTGTTAATTATAAACTGCAACGATACTTATTGTATAATAATATAACATGTAAGCATTGGAACTTATTATTATTATTTTATCTCAGTTCACCATTGTTTAGCTCATTGTTTTACTGACGTCGCAAATGAAACACAAAATATTCTTCTGATCCACACATCTAACATGTGTCAAGCCTCCACATTTGGCACACAGCACCTAGTCTTCTTCAAATGACTCCAAACACCTAATGTACTTTTTAATCTCTTCTACTGACCCATTATTTCCAGTACATTCCAGTTTTCTTCGCCGTTTTGTTATTGGTTTCTCATGGTGACCCTTTGCGTGTTTATTTTATTTGGGAACACTCGATTTAAGTTCAGATTTCTTCAAGTCTCTTTCACAATTTATTTTTACTGCCATTAATCGTGGGTGGTGGTCGTTTTCTTTTATAGTTGTTGAAAACGCTTCAGCTTCCTTCCTCGTGGTCATTTTGTTGGACATAACCTTGCCCACAGCCATTTTCATCCACTTTTTCAATCCATTTTACATTTACTTTTTTCTCATTTTCCACCATTTCGGTACGAAAAGAAGTAAGAAGAAGAAAATATAATTTAATAATTGAAATTATTTGTGGCCGATACTGAAATGCAATCAAGTGGCCGGTACTGCACGATAAACACGCAATAGGACCTAGTCATATTGTACGTACTTTTATAGAAATTGTCATGAAACGTATGTTATATGTCATTCCTTACATAATATAAATAACCGAGATATAGCAACGAAATGAATCATTTATCCTAAAAACGAGCACCACAGCCTCAAAATATCTTCTGCGTGGTAAGAGCTGCAGCAACACCATCAAGTACTCAGAGCAGACAAAGTACCGAAGAGAGGAAGAAGACATCCGACTGCAGTGCACGTGCGTACACAAGCTTTCTTCTGGTTACTGTACTCTCCTGCCATTTGGAGGTGGAAAGGAAAATCACAGTAGTATCCGACCCCGTACGACTATCCCCTACATGATTCTTTATTTGTTCTTTTTATGCCTCATACACGCCTCCCACACGACCTGAGAATGCTGATTCACACGACATACGGAAGTTCTTTAGGTTGTGATTCTTTCACTGACAGATAGCTCTATGCCTGGTAATTATAGGACAATCATATTTAATCAGTTAATCGAAACAATTACCCCTCTACAAATTTTATGTAGTTATTAATATAGTGAAAACTATTTTTAGTGTAAGTCATTAGTATAATATATCAGTATGCTGTCAACCATTTCTTGTACAGCTCTTCGGACAATTCCGCAGTTGGTCAACAGATCTGCCATTTTCTGTACTTACCGTCTGAATGAGTTATTAGTATTACTACTGCCATAATTATTATTTTTAATGTTCCTCATGTATTATATCAAAAATATATGCTACTTAAACAATTAACATATTAAAGTATACACTACAGAAAAAAATGGAAGATCAGGTTTTAATAACCGTCGACGGCGAAGTTAAGATACGCGGAAAGCGGGCTTGGACATCACCAGAAGGAAGCAAAAAAACAGCCGTTTCTTTTTGAAAGGAAACATCCTGGCATTCTCCTCAATCGAATTTGAGAATCTACTGGAAACCTTATTCTGGATGGCCGAATGGAGGTTTAAACACAAGCAAGTCCATTGCATGAACCACCTAGAGTTGAACGCACTGTATAATTTATTCAATTCGTAGATATTGTCCATGAGTTTCCTGTTTTTCATCTGTGGTGGTAAGAAGAGCAGCCAGCTACGTGAAATAAGAGCTAATACGACAAAGGAAGGATGGATGATAATGGTAAACGTCCCATCACGACGAGGTCATTAGAAACTCAACACAAGCTCGGACTGGGGAGGAAAGTCTGCCGTCGTCTTTCAGAGGAACCATTCTAGCATTTGCCTTAAACAATTTCGAGAAATCAAAGAAAACTTTAATCAGGATGGCCGGATGGACATTTGAACCGCTTTCCTCCCGTAAGCGAGTCCACTGTGCCAACTACTGCGCCACAGTGATTATCATAATGGACTTGGTACCATCCTCTGTGGATTCGGTAATGTTAGCATGATACCATATGTAAAATCAGGTACTGCAATATGCAACACGCAACCTCACTTCACACGCAGAAGCATTTCCAGAAAACATTGAAAACTCATGCTATAATTGGACACATTGGTTTACGTTCTAAAGATTAGATAAAATTAGATTAGTTTTTCGTTCCATAGATCCGTGCTGAGGAGATCCTCGTGGAAGTAGAACATGTCAATATTATTAATTTTTTTCTTTATTTTTCTACGAACTCTCGATGTTGTCACTGTTTCTCTTCATTCGGCATTGACTGAAATATGGGAAATCAGTCGAACATGCGAAATACGAAACGTAGTTCTTCTGAAAACATCTGAAATCATTCTTTAGTCAGTAGGAATTATTATCTGGTTTCCTTTAGGATAGTCAGGCATCTGTGACGAAAGCAGTGTTACATTTTCATTGATTGTTTGCATTAATTTTTTGAGTGTCACAACGGGAATGGAGGCAGAAGATAGCGATATGTGGACGACCGACACGTCGTTAGGAATGAAGGACTGCTCGGAGAGCCTTTATCTGGGCTAGTGATCTGTGCCAGTGTGAGCCCAGGATGCTGACTCACGACGTGACGGAACCGCTCTGAGTAATCTTGTCATCGCGTACACCTAGTCAGCCGTTCCGTCATCCTTCTCTCAGAATACCTGTTTCCCACTTCTCCGTACTTCGTAACTCTACACACACATATATATCCTCACACTGTACCGCCGATTAGCTGAGCGGTCTGGGACTGTGCGGCTGGTCCTGGCGGAGGTTCGAGTCCTCCCTCGGGCATGGGTATGTGTGTTTGTCCTTAGGATAATTTAGGTTAAGTAGTGTGCAAGCTTAGGGACTGATGACCTTAGCAGTTAAGTCCCATAAGATTTCACACACAGTTTTGAACACTGTACCGCGGTGCGTAAAACACGAAAGTGTGTTGCAGGTTTCGAATTCTGCGTTCTTTTGACAAGAGTGAATACTAGAATTTTAACGATACGTCGATGTCGAGGCTATTGGAGATGGAGAGTTAGCTCAGATTAGACCACGGCGGTGATAAAAATTAGCCTTGGTCTCACCCTGCTTTTGCTGCAATAGTTTTAAGGAAATCTCGGAAAAAACTCAATCAGCATGGCCGGATGAAGACTTGAATACAAGAATTTGAGTGCTGTAGTTCTGGATTGCGTAACCGGGACGTGTCCCATAATATACACACTTCCTTAAATGTTATATTTTTCAGAGAGTCTTATGCTATACCAGATGTTCAAGATATAGGAGATATTGCAGGACTGGCCACACATACATAACTATTTCTAAGACATTTATAAACAGAAGATATTACAGAACTGGACTCAACTATTTCTGAAACATTTATAGAGCCATATACGCAACTTCTTCCTGTTTTCTCGATTGATCTGTGTTCAGTTTTTCAAGACCTATCCACTGTGGCAACTTATAACTAAATCTGAGGGGGGTGCGATGGGGAGGTTCCCTTGTTAGATGTATCTGAAATTCGAGTACGGTCAAATCGTTTTGGGACATAAGAGTGCACAGTCCAAAGATGAGAAATAGCCATTAAATTTTCTTGGAAAAAATTTAGGTTCTAAGGTGGAATCTCTCTTTAACATGGAGGGAAGCTGTTTTTAAACGGATGAAAAGAAACTCGATCCTCTGGATAGGAACTTCAAAGCAGTCAGATACATCGACACCGACCTATCAGTGGAGGATGCCTAATATATTGGGTTTTTGCATGCAATGGTGTCTTTGTACGCCGGCCGTTGTGTCTGAATGGTTCTAGGCCCATCAGTCCAGAACCGCGCTGCTGCTACGATCGGGCAGAGATGTGTGTGATGTCCTTAGGTTAGTTAGGTTTAAGTAGTTCTAAGTCTAGGGGACTGATGACCATAGATGTTAAGTCCCATAGTGCTCACAGCCATCTCAATCTGTCTTTATACATTTAATGTTCTCAAAAATGTTCAAATGTATGTGAAATCTTATGGGACTTAACTGATAAGGTCATCAGTCCCTAAGCTTACACACTACTTAACCTAAATTATCCTAAGGACAAACACACACACCCATGCCCGAGGGAGGACTCGAACCTCCGCCGGGACCAGCCACACAGTCCAAGACTGCAACGCTCTAGACCGCTCGGCTAATCCGGCGCGGCACTTGGTGTTCTATTAATGTTCAAAATGTGTGTGAAATCTTATGGGACTTAACTGCTAAGGTGATCAGTCCCTAAGCTTACACACTATTTAATCTAAATTATCCTAAGGACAAACACACACACCCATGCCCGAGGGAGGACTCGAACCTCCGCCGGGACCAGCCGCACAGTCCACAACTGCAGCGCTGAGACCGCTCGGCTAATCCCGCGCGGCTCTATTAATGTGTTTCAAAACTTGAACACAACGAAATAAATCAGTTTACAGCAGCATTACAATAGACTCCACGCAGAAGATTGTGGACATTTGGAAGGAGAACAGCGAGAAGCCGATGTAAAAAAAGAAACAGCTTTTAAGTGATATGACTGAACAACGTATTCATCATATGGGAGCAATAAACGTATCAATAATTTTCGTTATGAAAATACACTTTTGCTTTTAGGAGGAACGCTCAACGAATGAATCTGGAGTTAGATCAAGTTACCATGCAGTTTTTTAGCTTGCGAAGGGTTGCGCAGTTTCACTGATTGTAGGGTTATGTTGGCAGTGTGGAAACTCGTCTACAGCTACAACTTTTACACCTACAGTGTGACGTTTACGTTATTACTTTCAAAGCAAAATTAGTCTCTTAGACTTCTGTTTCTTCATTGTAAATTTTCACAACTTTACAGATCTGCAGCTACGATTATGTCGATGTTTAGACTTATATGTACGTGCTGCTTTTTTACGCTATGATGATAACGAAATCCACCAGCAGAAGCTCAATGGCAGACTTTAAGTTAAGCGCTTACCTTCGAATTAACATTACTCGAAAAGTGGTACTGGACATTCATCCTTTAGTGAAAAGCAAAATTGTTGTTGTTGTTGTGGTCTTCAGTCCTAAGACTGGTTTGATGCAGCTCTCCATGCTACTCTATCCTGTGCAAGCTTCTTCATTTCCCAGCACCTACTGCAACCTACATCGATCTGAATCTGCTTAGTGTATTCATCTCTTGGTCTCCCTCTACGATTTTTACCCTCCACGCTGCCCTCCAATACTAAATTGGTGATCCCTTGATGCCTCAGAACATGTCCTACCAACCGATCCCTTCTTCTGGTCAAGTTGTGCCACAAACTTCTCTTCTCCCCAATCCTATTCAATACTTCCCCATTAGTTATGTGATCTACCCATCTAATCTTCAGCATTCTTCTGTAGCACCACATTTCGAAAGTTCTATTCTCTTCTTGTCCAAACTATTTATCGTCCATGTTTCACTTCCATACATGGCTACACTCCATACAAATACTTTCAGAAATGACTTCCTGACACTTAAATCTATACTCGATGTTAACATATTTCTCTTCTTCAGAAACGCTTTCCTTGCTATTGCCAGTCTACATTTTATATCCTCTCTACTTCGACCATCATCAGTTATTTTGCTCCCCAAATAGCAAAACTCCTTTACTACTTTAAGTGTCTCATTTCCTAATCTAATTCCCTCAGCATCACCCGACTTAATTCGACTACATTCCATTATCCTCGTTTTGCTTTGTTGATGTTCATCTTATATCCTCCTTTCAAGACACTGTCCATTCCATTCAACTGCTCTTCCAAGTCATTTGCTGTCTCTGACAGAATTACAATGTCATCGGCGAACCTCAAAGTTTTTGTTTCTTCTCCATGGATTTTAATACCTACTCTGAATTTTTCTTTTGTTTCCTTCACTGCTTGCTCAATATACAGAT
The DNA here is from genome assembly GCF_023864275.1 of Schistocerca cancellata. Classification (NCBI taxonomy): domain Eukaryota; kingdom Metazoa; phylum Arthropoda; class Insecta; order Orthoptera; family Acrididae; genus Schistocerca; species Schistocerca cancellata. The sequence goes on along the minus strand of NC_064629.1, from coordinate 790,487,482 downwards.
TGAATAACATCGGGGAGAGGCTACAACCCTGTCTTACTCCCTTCCCAACCACTGCTTCCCTTTCATGTCCCTCGACTCTTATAACTGCCATCTGGTTTCTGTACAAATTGTAAATAGCCTTTCGCTCCATGTATTTTACCCCTGCCACCTTTAGAATTTGAAAGAGAGTATTCCAGTCAACATTGTCAAAAGCTTTCTCTAAGTCTACAAAAAATCAAAATTGTTAAAGCAATATTCTGTGTTTTTATGTCTAACATTTAAATAAAATGGTAGCGAAATGTAAATTTGTCAGCTTGAATTTCGTACTACAACTGAGTCACAATAAGTCTGCCACAATCGTAAGAAACACCTTGTTTCTCACTTAATTGACCTCCATTCTTTGCATCATCAAAATATTAAAACAGATATTGAATTTCGTAGCCAGTTCCCATTATGTTGAATTTCATTGTCAGTTCTCATTAATACAACAGTCTTAAAAATAAACTTCCCACGCTACTCCGAAGCGATACATGGTTGCTCAAAGCTGTACGAGGTGCATTCAAGTTCTAAGGCCTCCGATTTTTTTTCTCCAGAGTGGAAAGAGATAGAAACATGCACATTGTTTTAAAATGAGGCCGCGTTCATTGTCAATACGTCCCAGAGATGGCAGCACCGTACGGCAGATGGAATTTTACCGCCAGTGGGGAGAATGAGAACTGTTTTAAATACTTAAAATGGCGACGTTTTCCTTACTTGAACAGCGTGCAATCATTCGTTTTCTGAATTTGCGTGGTGTGAAACCAACTGAAATTCATCGACAGTTGAAGGAGACATGTGGTGATGGAGTTATGGATGTGTCAAAAGTGCGTTCTTGGGTGCGACAGTTAAATGAAGGCAGAACATCGTGTGACAACTAACCGAAACAACCTCGGGCTCGCACAAGCCGGTGTGACGACGTGATCGAGAATGTGGAGAGAATTGCTTTGGGGGATCGCCAAATGAGTTTTGAACAGATCGCCTTCAGAGTTGGCATTTCTGTGGGTTCTGTGCACACAATCCTGCATGACAACCTGAAAATGCGAAAAGTGTCATCCTGGTGGGTGCCACGAATGCTGACGGACGACCGCATGGCTGCCCGTGTGGCATGTTGCCAAGCAATGTTGACGCGCAACGATAGCATGAATGGGACTTTCTTTTCGTCGGTTGTGACAATGGATGAGACGTGGATGCCATTTTTCAATCCAGAAACAAAGCGCCAGTCAGCTCAATGGAAGCACGCAGATTCACCGCCACCAAAAAAATTTCGGGTAACCGCCAGTGCTGAAAATGATGGTGTCCATGTTCTGGGTCAGCGAGGGCGTAATCCTCACCCATTGCGTTCCAAAGGGCACTACAGTAACAGGTGCATCCTACGAAAATGTTTTGAAGAACAAATTCTTTCCTGCACTGCAACAAAAACGTCCGGGAAGGGCTGCACGTGTGCTGTTTCACCAAGACAACGCACCCGCACATCAAGCTAACGTTACGAAACAGTTTATTCGTGATAACAACTTTGAAGTGATTCCTCATGCTCCCTACTCACCAGACCTGGCTCCTAGTGACTTTTGGCTTTTTCTAACAATGAAAGACACTCTCCGTGGCCGCACATTCACCAGCCGTGCTGCTATTGCCTCAGCGATTTTCCAGTGGTCAAAACAGACTCCTAAAGAAGCCTTCGCCGCTGCCATGGAATCATGGCGTCAGCGTTGTGAAAAATGTGTTCGTCTGCAGGGCGATTACGTCGAGAAGTAACGCCAGTTTCACCGATTTCGGGTGAGTAGTTAATTAGAAAAAAAATCGGAGGCCTTAGAACTTGAATGCACTTCGTAGTGTCCGCGTGAGCCAGCTTGCATGAGCAACTGCTAGACTTCTTAGTGCGGCTGTACCTGTGAATAGTTGGTTAGCCCGGCAAGAGCCCCAGGCTCCATGCAAGTGTCACTCTGTGCAAATGTCACTCTGCAAGTGTTCCATCTCCCGCCAGCTTCACGCTCTCAAACCACCGGCCTGTAATTTGGCGTGATCTGTGCGTTGCTAGCAGGTGCCACATACATCCGGAGACCACAGAGGACTTTTATAATTCATTCTACGGAATCGCTGCTGCATTGAGTTCCATAGGTAGACCAACGCTTTATTATGCAAGTGGCGATAATGTTGTGGCACGTCAGTGCATATTTACAGCAGTCAAAACATGTCTCTGACATGAGTAGTGGTTGCAGTACTACTACTACTAGTAGTAGTAGTAGTAGAAGTTTTATTTGCTCTTGAATTATTTTTACAACGATATTGGATACGTCATGATTTACAGATTTCAACAAAACTGTAAATCTTTTTACGAATAAACCTCATTTGAGAAATGCATGGCAGTCCAATTTTTAAGAATTAAAAAGCTTCTAAGTCATGGCAGTGAAGTGGAATGTAAGTTGCAGTCGGTTGTACTGGATCAGCGCAGTAAGATGGATCGACGTGAAGAAGTGACGAAATGGCAGAAAGAAACAATAATTTTGTCTTGGAGCTCTTCCACTTGGTCCGTGTTTACATAGAAAAACTGTAATATCAGAAATTGAGTCCAACTTGATGCCAAACACCTTGTTATACGTTTATTTTTTTATTCTCCCAAACTAGTGTCGGCGACAAATATCACCATCATCAGCAGGGTTTTTTAAATCTTATTTATTGTATGTGTAAGTAGGCTGTTTAGGTTTTTACATTGGTAACGCCACGTAGCGCTCTGTATGAAATTCACTGGCGGTGCTGTGTGCAGTCTGTGGCTGGTTTGCATTGTTGTTGGCTATTATAGTGTTGGGCAGTTGGCTGTTAACAGCGTGTAGCGTTGCGCAGTTGGAGGTGAGCCGCCAGCAGTGGTGGATGTGGGGAGAGAAATGGCGGAGTTTTGAAATTTGTAAGACTGGATGTCATGAACTGCTATATACACTCCTGGAAATTGAAATAAGAACACCGTGAATTCATTGTCCCAGGAAGGGGAAACTTTATTGACACATTCCTGCGGTCAGATACATCACATGATCACACTGACAGAACCACAGGCACATAGACACAGGCAACAGAGCATGCACAATGTCGGCACTAGTACAGTGTATATCCGCCTTTCGCAGCAATGCAGACTGCTTTTCTCCCATGGAGACGATCGTAGAGATGCTGGATGTAGTCCTGTGGAACGGCTTGCCATGCCATTTCCACCTGGCGCCTCAGTTGGACCAGCGTTCGTGCTGGACGTGCAGACCGCGTGAGACGACGCTTCATCCAGTCCCAAACATGCTCAATGGGGGACAGATCCGGAGATCTTGCTGGCCAGGGTAGTTGACTTACACCTTCTAGAGCACGTTGGGTGGCACGGGATACATGCGGACGTGCATTGTCCTGTTGGAACAGCAAGTTCCCTTGCCGGTCTAGGAATGGTAGAACGATGGGTTCGATGACGGTTTGGATGTACCGTGCACTATTCAGTGTCCCCTCGACGATCACCAGTGGTGTACGGCCAGTGTAGGAGATCGCTCCCCACACCATGATGCTGGGTGTTGGCCCTGTGTGCCTCGGTCGTATGCAGTCCTGATTGTGGCGCTCACCTGCACGGCACCAAACACGCATACGACCATCATTGGCACCAAGGCAGAAGCGACTCTCATCGCTGAAGACGACACGTCTCCATTCGTCCCTCCATTCACGCCTGTCGCGACACCACTGGAGGCGGGCTGCACGATGTTGGGGCGTGAGCGGAAGACGGCCTAACGGTGTGCGGGACCGTAGCCCAGCTTCATGGAGACGGTTGCAAATGGTCCTCGCCGATATCCCAGGAGCAACAGTGTCTCTAATTTGCTGGGAAGTGGCGGTGCGGTCCCCTACGGCACTGCGTAGGATCCTACGGTCTTGGCGTGCATCCGTGCGTCGCTGCGGTCCGGTCCCAGGTCGACGGGCACGTGCACCTTCCGCCGACCACTGGCGACAACATCTATGTACTGTGGAGACCTCACGCCCCACGTGTTGAGCAATTCGGCGGTACGTCCACCCGGCCTCCCGCATGCCCACTATACGCCCTCGCTCAAAGTCCGTCAACTGCACATACGGTTCACGTCCACGCTGTCGCGGCATGCTACCAGTGTTAAAGACTGCGATGGAGCTCCGTATGCCACGGCAAACTGGCTGACACTGACGGCGGCGGTGCACAAATGCTGCGCAGCTAGCGCCATTCGACGGCCAACACCGCGGTTCCTGGTGTGTCCACTGTGCCGTGCGTGTGATCATTGCTTGTACAGCCCTCTCGCAGTGTCCGGAGCAAGTATGGTGGGTCTGACACACCGGTGTCAATGTGTTCTTTTTTCCATTTCCAGGAGTGTATATTATGACTTTTGAACACTATTAAGGTAAATACATTGTTTGTTCTCTATCAAAATCTTTCATTTGCTAACTATGCCTATCAGTAGTTAGTACCTTCAGTAGTTTGAATCTTTTATTTAGCTGGCAGTAGTGGCGCTCGCTGTATTGCGGTAGTTCGAGTAACGAAGATCGTTTGGTGAGGTAAGTGATTTGTGAAAGGTATAGGTTAATGTTAGTCGGGGCCATTCTTTTGTAACTATTTTTGAAAGTCAGATTGCGTTGCGCTAAAAATATTGTGTGTCAGTTTAAGCACAGTCTTGTACAATTTTTCTAAGGGGACGTTTCATACGTCGACCCTTAGCCGAGGATACCTCACTGGAATCTTCTGATTTTTACTTGTAGTTTGTGTAATTAGTGTAGCTATTGTTTATTGCTAGCGCGTAATTATAGAGAGAATTTCCTTTGTAGTTATAGTTTTTCATTGTTGTACAGTAAAACACTTGTGGCATGCATGTAGATTTGCACCAAGTATTTCGCAGCTGCGCTTACAATTAACTAGATATTATTTTCAGTGCTATGCTAATGTGTTTTCTTATTTTGCTCTTCAAATTGTGCTTTTCTGTGTTGTCGTGTGAAATATTGTGACAATAATGGCGTGTGAAAAACGTAATACTAGGCTCCAAAGTAAACTGAGAAATGACAGTGAAGACGAAATCAGTGTGTTAGCGCCACCGAGTAATGAATTAACTAATGTTCAAACTAGTAATTTGGTAATTGTGCATAGGGAAATGGAGCGGGCGGCAAATAATGGTGTAGACAGTGAAACAAGTAGTGAACAGGGAAGCATTATCGATCGATAGGTCGGCAACAGCTCGTCTCAGGAATCCGAAATGACAGAACACAATATTGCGAACACTGTAGACTCAGGTTTTGGGTCCTCAGCGTTTTCTCAAATAAGTCAAGACACATTTTCTGCTCGTCAAAATGTGAATGTTACCGGTGCAAATGCTCTGCCGAAAAGCATAGACGAACAGATTCCAGACACTAATACATTATTATTCCAATTAATGCAGCAAATGAAACAAAATCAGAGACAAACACAGCAAAAGCTTCAAAAGTTAGACACAATGGAACAAAATCTTCAAACATTAGACACAATGGAGGAAAATCAGAGACAATCACAGCAAAAGCTTCAAAAGTTAGACACAATGGAACAAAATCTTCGGAAGTTACACACCACGCTTGAACAAACACGTTAAGATTTATATACTGAGTTACATAAAATCGAAGAGAAATGTCAAAAAATCTGTAATGACGTAAAAACACAAATTTGTGAGCATTTCAAACCTATTTTTTCGCGTCATGAAAATGCATTACAGAATCACGAAGCAGCCGAAAGGAACTGCACACTGTTGTTCATGAAAATCACGACACCTTGCAAGCTAAAATTGACTCAGTTGCATCTACCGATTCGGTTACGCAACTTGTAAAAACTCAGGAAAACTTAAAGGACACAGTAGATACTCTGAAAATTGGTTCAGAAAGACACATGGAGGAAATGAGTTCATTATCAGAGAAAGTAGTTGAACTTTCGGATCAGCTAAATAATTTATCTACGAAGGTAGATGATAATATGAATGACACAAAACCGGTAGTCTTTAATGACACAGAAGAGTGCGAACAAATTACGAAGTTCAAACAAAATCAGAATCAAATTAATACGCAACACCAAAGAGAAATCCGGGAAGTACAAGATCAGCTGACACAGGTAATACACGAATTACGTATTTCAGAGGACACTCGCGCTCCAATACGGGAAGAGGGACATAGAAATACGGAACAGCGACTAAATAATAACACAGCGCATTTCGGAAATTATGAAAGAAATTGGCAGGTGCACCGAATTTTGAAATGGAACCGCCGAAACGACGTAACAATGACCGACAGGCGACTCGCCGACACGATGATTTTGACTATAAGCTGTTCATTACTTCACGCAAATTCTAAACATTTAAGAATTCTGGCAACGACATTCATCCACAAGCGTGGCTTCAACAATTCTCTCACTGTTCCCCCCCTCCCCAACTGGTCATTAGAGCACAGATTAGATTTGATGTGTGGCTATTTAGAGAATGAACCAGCTGTAAAAATGCGATCGGTCATTCACTATTGCCACAGTAAAGGAGAATTTTATCATGCCTTCCTCTCAGCATATTGGTCTCAAGCTACACAAGACCGAGTAAAACACAGCATCATAATGATGAAACATTTTGAACAATCTGAATTTTCCAGTCTTGTGAAATATTTTGAAGACATGTTGCACAAGAATCAGTCCCTGCCAAACCCGTAAAGCCCCTCAGAACTCATCCGCATTTTCTAAATCAAATTACCTGAACATTTACGACATATTATTTTCGCAGGACGTTGCAAAGACGACATTGAAGCTTTTCAGGGACTCTTACAAGAATTAGAAATTGACACTGACAATCGCGGAACGCGAAAACAGGAACACAACAATTACAGGTCACATCCGTCGCAATTCTGTGATGAAAGAAATAATAACAGGACGTGACAAGGCTATTCTCACAACACAAATCGTGACCAAAACAGACACCACCCGTATGACAACCATTGGCAGAGTAGTAATAATTACAGGGAAAGATCACCTCTCCGTGGTAGTGACTATCACAGAGACAATCAGAGAAACAGACAATATGGGAACCAAAATAATAATTATCAAGGGAGACAGAATAGACGCAACGGTCCAGCGTGCAGTTACGATTCAGGGAGAAATTCTCCACCACGTGACTGACAAGAAAGAAACTATGGAATCTACCGACATGACGATATGATCGTAACGTTAGACCTGAATTGCATCAGAACTGGCGGGATTCAAACACAGGGCAGGGCCTCCTCGGCAGGGTGAATTTGTAGAAGTTAGGTCTCCTAATCCTAATAACGATGCGCGCCAACAAAGAGACAGACAACGACTCGCACTGCAGGCAGCCACGTGCCCCGGCTGGCTCAGAGAAAAATAACATAGACGCTAACCTTGAGAAAAATTTGAGCATTATTTACCGATGTACCATATACCACATGATAATTCCGTTGAAGCTGGAGCTCTGCATAGTAGGAAGAGTAAAGGCTTGCACCACATTTCACCGTTTATTGAAAGATAATCTGATTTTTAACTTAGTCTTTGCTACAAAATTTTTCACTTCACGCTACTCGTACAATTTGTCAGACTCAGAATCTGTTAACATGCAACAATGTTTGAAGTTAAATATCCAGTCAAGAACCAAGAGAACTTATTTAAACAGAAATTACGAATGCATTGTTATAGTGAGCAGACGACACAGTGTCCTTATTTGTACATTCTTGCATGTTAGTTGCACGATTACGTAACGACTATAAGGCTTACATACTTAGAACATATACTGGTACTGCTAATGAGATTTCAATGCAACATTTTGGTTTACCTGAAAATAAATTCTGGATTTAAAGTACTTTCTGTGAGATATCAGATGACACAGTGGTTAGTTTATGTGACAGCTACACGAGTTTATCACGACGCTACTAATGAGTGACAATTTACAATGTCGCTTTTGCGGTGTTTCTGTTTTATATCTGCACAGTTTTTCTGAATTCTTCTGGAAAGGAAAACATGTCTTTGTAGTAACTTTCGTGGTATAGCTACAATGAGACAGCCTTTTTCGTAGCACAACAATACGTTACATTATAGTACTTTCTTGATCACGGTAAGGTATGTAATAGCTACGATATGTATACGCAAAGCATTTCACTTTCGTTTATGATGAGGTAAGTACATTGACTTCAGCAGAACTTTGCTTACAGAAGACGATAACTACGACAGTTCCACAGAATTATCTTAGAGCAAGACGCACAGTTAGCGCTACAGGACACGCATTTGAGTGATTAATTTTGTACTTAAACCTTTTATGTTTCAAGATTTTTGATTTACAAAGAAAGTTTTCAGTGATACATTTCATTCCATTGCTGTAATCTGTAACACCTGAGGGTATAATTACATTAATCCTCAGGGGGGAACACACTTACTTTGTGTACCATGTGTTTGGCAAGCACAAGGAGCCCTAGCTAATATGGCATTTGCTTATACAACTTTACACATCGGTACTATATTTCTCTAACACATAAATTACACAGCTATCTGATCATTTAACTGAAAGAGACAAACATTTATTTTACTACATCAGTGACAGATGTTTACGTAATTACACCGTTGGATAACTTCACACTTACGAAATGGTATTTTGTCTGTACTTTGTGAACTGTTCATATTTTTTCGGAACCATTGTGATATTATGAGAGATTTGAATGATGTATTTGGTATGGGATCATGATTTTTAAAGCACGTTTGAGGTAGGTGACACTATTAAAATGAGCAGAGAATTTTTCTTAGGTCTTGAAAAACCAATAAGCTGATAATATGATTATGCTACATATTTATTATGGTGAAATATTGAGGAGGTGTCGACGAATAAGTATATGTGTAATAAAGTAAGGAATAATGAGTGGTGGTTAGGGACTTTAGTTTGTGAAAAAGGATGTTGGAAACCTAGAGTCGTACTTTAAGAGTTATGAAATGTGTGTAAATGCGTGAATGTATCACAATGCCGACGAAAATTTTTTTGGACACTGTTATACTTACAGGATTTTGTTTCTACACATTTGCAACGCAAATTCTAGACCTGTCACTGAGACTGTCACTGTAGTGCAAACTGGTGTCGTAAATATTCCGGTAAGAAAGTTAAGTGACCACCTTCACGTAATGCGTCGTGGGCACCCAGTTGCGTAGGGCCACGTATTAAGTTTCGAAAAGTCGCGATTTTGCCTCTTTTCAAATAATGCAAACGCGTACGGTGCACCGACAGCCCAACAAATCATAGAACTCGGCGTGTATGGTAGGTTTAGTTTATGTCGGAGGTATTTCTATAGTGTATTGAGGTACTGTTTCCTTGTCATAATCTGAGGTAGCTCACTGAGGTAGTTCAATCAGCTGAGCACTTGTCCGCGAAAGGTAAAGCTCCAGATTTCGAGTCTCGATTCGGCACAAAGTTCTAATGTGACAGGAAGTTTCATGAACCCTGATGGTTATTTTAGTATTCTCGATTGTCTAGTGTTGCTCTATTCTTACATCTTTACGATGAGTCTGTCGTGGACATTCCCATCTTCCAGGATGACAACAGCCCTGTTCATTGGGCTGGATGCGCACGTTTCTGATTTGTCGAACACTCAGTCACCCTGTCATTTGTCGACTGGCTGCTAATTCACGCGACTTTAATTCCGCAGAAAACTTATGGAACTATTTGGGCAGCGGGTGAAAAGTAGCAATCAACTTTCCAGCAATTCGGTAATCCTACAGGATCTAATCTACAATTGGTGGCTTCAGCTGCTTATGGTCTACGTGAAAGAACTTGTGGATTCATTTCATCACCTAATTTAGTCCACTGTCAAACCTCGCGGTATGCCGGCCAGTGTGTCCAAGCGGTTCTAGGCGCTTCAGTCTGGAACCGCACGACCGCTACGGTCGCTGGTTCGAATCCTATTTCGGGCATGGATGTGTGTGATGTCCTTAGGTTAGTTAGTTTTAAGTAGTTCTAAGTTTTAGGGGACTGATGACCTCAGATGTTAAGTCCCATAGTGCTCAGAGTCTTTTGAACCATTTTGAACCTCGCGGTATAAGCAGTGTGTCTCCAGAATGTAGATAGAATTAAACGTCCTCGTTACAGGGATACACAAAGCGTTGCGAGATTAGAGTTAAATATTGCACCGAAAAGGTGGAAACGAGCAAGTACCGTAATCGCTGGTTGCCTTTACTGAGAAGAGTTGTGCTTCGATTCCGCACACAGTAATTCCCTGTGTGCTGTGCTAACACGGAAAAGTGCTAGCGGTGTACTCGCTCGCTAATGGCGCGGTTGTCAACAAAACACGTAACGCTAAGCGAGCTGTATGAATGGAGGTCCCAGCGGGCGGTTGCAAGGCGGTAAGTGCGGGACCAAACACAGCGGGCCGTGATGCGTGATCTTCTGGGCATATGAAGTGCGCCGCGGCGCGGCCGAGGTGATGACTGTGTTGGCCGTAATGTGTGCGCCGTTGGTTTATCGAGGGCGTGCGCCGCTACAGCATCGTACGTTAGCGCGCCAGATAAGCTCGCAGTAAATCGCTGCAGCCCACACCGGTCGCCGGCGCCGTCATCACAGCTCTATCTGGCGCACGCGCCGCCCTGGGCAGGCCGCCGCTTCCCAGCTGATACCACCGGCAAACGCCCGTCTCGCCTTCTGTTCCGGCTGCTACGTCAAGCCCTTAAGGACAGTGGCCTTACGAACGGACGTAGTCACTCCACCGTGACCTGGAACAACGTTGCCTGTGTTTGCAACACTAAAATTGTTATCACTATCACAGTGGCACACAGGCTATAATGTAGTGGGCTCGCGGCTTTCTGATCTGGGTGTGGCAATCGTGATTTACATTTTCTCCGTCGTTACAGAATTTACCAGGCTTTTTCGTTTAGTGGTTAAGGCCAAGCTCGTTAATCAGAAAGGCCAAGGTTCACGTCTCAGCCGGTGGTATGACTTTTTCTAACAGTTATCAGTTCTGGAAATGATTTGCTGCTGTGGAAAATGCCAAGGTGCACCGTGTTTCGGAATCCACTATGAACTGTAGGTCCCTTGTAAGTATGAAATAACGGTGCTTGTGTTATAACGAAGTACAATTCAATGTTCCTTTGGTCATGCATGCAATAAATATGTCCGTGCTGGCTAGGAATATACGTTACGTAGGAGTGCAGGTTGTGACACAAGGACGACGACATATGGAAGTTTGGGTCCGTCCGTGATTCGTGCACGGATACCCGAGGCGGTTACGGCTGACGCACTCGTAAAGCAGGAAATTCGGGTTCTGTTTCCGGTCCAGCACAAAAATGGTTCAAAGGGCTCTGAGCACTATGGGACTTAACATCTGAGGTCATCAGTCCCCTAGAACTTAGAACGATTTAAACCTAACTAACCTAAGGACATCGCACACATCCATACCCGAGGCAGGATTCGAACCTGCGACCGTAGCAGTCGCGCGGTTCCGTACTGAAGCGCCTCGACTTGCGCGATAGGGTTGTGGGGTTTCGGGTTCCGCTGGATAGGTCAGGAGTCCACTACACGCAACAAGCGGCTACACGGGTAGCAGGCGTTGTGTGGCGTGGGCTGGGCGGTTTTTTAGTTTAGATGGCCTTGGGCAAGTACAGAAAGGGCAACAGCCTCAACGGGTGCGGGGCAAAGTCAGGACATGCAGGGACCAAGCAGCAATCGGTATTGTAATTGTAAACTGTCGAAGCTGCGTTGGTAAAGTACCGGAACTTCAAGCGCTGATAGAAAGCACCGAAGCTGAAATCGTTATAGTACAGAAAGCTGGCTGAAGCAAGAGATAAATTCTGTCGAAATTTTTACAAAGGTACAGACGGTGTTTAGAAAGGATAGATTGCAAGTAACCGGTGGTGGAGTGTTCGTCGCTCTTAGTAGTAGTTTATCCTGTAGTGAAGTAGAAGTGGATAGTTCCTGTGAATTATTATGGGTGGAGGTTACACTCAACAACCGAGCTAGGTTAATAATTGGCTCCTTTTACCGACCTCCCGACTCGGCAGCATTAGTGGCAGAACAATTGAGAGAAAATTTGGAATACATTTCACATAAATTTTCTCAGCATGTTATAGTCTTAGGTGGAGATTTCAATTTACCAGATATAGAATGCGACACTCAGATGTTTAGGACGGGTGGTAGGGACAGAGCATCGAGTGACATTATACTGAGTGCACTATCCGAAAATTACCTCGAGCAATTAAACAGAGAACCGACTCGTGGAGATAACATCTTGGACCTACTGATAACAAACAGACCCGAACTTTTCGACTCTGTATGTGCAGAACAGGGAATCAGTGATCATAAGGCCGTTGCAGCATCCCTGAATATTGAAGTTAATTGGAATATAAAAAAGGCAGGAAGGTTTATCTGTTTAGCAAGAGTAATAGAAGGCAGATTTCAGACTACCTAACAGACTTCGACACTGACGATGTTGAGTGTTTATGGAAAAAGTTCAAGGCAATCGTAAAATGCGTTTTAGACAGGTACGTGCAGAGTAAAACTGTGAGGGACGGGAAAAACCCACCGTGGTATAACAACAAAGTTAGTAAACTACTGCGAAAGCAAAGACAGCTTCACTCCAAGTTTAAACGCAGCCAAAACCTCTCAGACAAACAGAAGCTAAACGACGTCAAAGTTAGCGTACGGAGGGCTATGCGTGAAGCGTTCAGTGAATTCGAAAGTAAAATTCTATGTACCAACTTGACAGAAAATCCTAGGAAGTTCTGGTGTTACGTTAAATCAGTAAATGCCTCGAAACAGCATATCCAGACACTCCGGGATGATGAAGGCATTGAAACAGAGGATGACACGCGTAAAGCTGAAATACTAAACACCTTTTTCCAAAGCTGTTTCACAGAGGAAGACAGCACTGCAGTTCCTTCTCTAAATCCTCGCACAAACGAAAAAGTGGCTGACATCGAAATAAGTGTCCAAGGAATAGAAAAAAAAAATGGGTCAACTGGCTCTGAGCACTATGGGACTTAACATCTATGGTCATCAGTCCCCTAGAACTTAGAACTACTTAAACCTAACTAACCTAAGGACATCACACACATCCATGCCCGAGGCAGGATTCGAACCTGCGACCATAGCAGTCGCGCGGCTCCGGACTGAGCGCCTAGAACCGCTAGACCACCGCGGCCGGCGGAATAGAAAAGCAACTGGAATCACTCAACAGAGGAAAGTCCACTGGACCTGATGGGATACCAATTCGATTCTACACAGAGTACGCGAAAGAACTTGCCCCCCTTCTAACAGCCGTGTACCGCAAGTCTCTAGAGGAACGGAAGGTTACAAATGATTGGAAAAGAGCACAGGTAGTCCCAGTCTTCAAGAAGGGTCGTCGAGCAGATGCGCAAAACTATAGACCTATATCTCTGACGTCAATCTGTTGTAGAATTTCAGAACATGTTTTTTGCTCGAGTATCATGTCGTTTTTGGAAACCCAGAATCTACTATGTAGGAATCAACATGGATTCCGGAAACAGCGATCGTGTGAGACCCAACTCGCTTTATTTGTTCATGAGACCCAGAAAATATTAGATACAGGCTCCCAGGTAGATGCTATTTTTCTTGACTTCCGGAAGGCGTTCGATACAGTTCCGCACTGTCGCCTGATAAACAAAGTAAGAGCCTACGGAATATCAGACCAGCTGTGTGGCTGGATTGAAGAGTTTCTAGCAAACAGAACACAGCATGTTGTTATCAATGGAGAGACGTCTACAGACGTTAAAGTAACCTCTGGCGTGCCACAGGGGAGTGTTATGGGACCATTGCTTTTCACACTATATATAAATGACCTAGTAGATAGTGTCGGAAGTTCCATGCGGCTTTTCGCGGATGATGCTGTAGTACACAGAGAAGTTGCAGCATTAGAAAATTGTAGCGAAATGCAGGAAGATCTGGAGCGGATAGGCACTTGGTGCAGGGAGTGGCAACTGACCCTTAACATAGACAAATGTAATGTATTGCGAATACATAGAAAGAAGGATCCTTTATTGTATGATTATATGATAGCGGAACACACTCTGGTAGCAGTTACTTCTGTAAAATATCTGGGAGTATGCGTGCGGAACGATTTGAAGTGGAATGATCATATAAAATTAATTGTTGGTAAGGCGGGTGCCAGGTTGAGATTCATTGGGAGAGTCCTTAGAAAATGTAGTCCATCAACAAAGGAGGTGGCTTACAAAACACTCGTTCGACCTATACTTGAGTATTGCTCATCAGTGTGGGATCCGTACCAGATCGGGTTGACGGAGGAGATAGAGAAGATCCAAAGAAGAGCGGCGCGTTTCGTCACAGTGTTATTTGGTAACCGTGATAGCGTTACGGAGATGTTTAACAAACTCAAGTGGCAGACTCTGCAAAACAGGCGCTCTGCATCGCGGTGTAGCTTGCTCGCCAGGTTTCGAGAGGGTGCGTTTCTGGATGAGGTATTGAATATATTGCTTCCCCCTACTTATACCTCCCGAGGAGATCACGAATGTAAAATTAGAGAGATTAGAGCGCGCACGGAGGCTTTCAGACAGTCGTTCTTCCCGCGAACCATACGCGACTGGAACAGGAAAGGGAGGTAATGACAGTGGCACTTAAAGTGCCCTCCGCCACACACCGTTGGGTGGCTTGCGGAGTATAAATGTAGATGTAGATGTAGATGTAGATGAACCGCTCGGCCCCCGCGGCCGGCGGTCCAGCACAAATTTTCATTGTATTCATTCTAATATACTGCCGAATGTGGTTCATATTCACAACTGCGATTACATTCTACGCCTCCCCTCCTCCCCCCCACCCCCCAATAAGTGGCTTGTTAAGTCGGAGGAAGGCAAGGGTATGTTACCTCGAATGGAACCGTGATTAGTAAAGCACACAACGAGGCATTATACTCTAATCTTCCTTTAGTCAGTTATACAGTGGTGTTCAAAGGAACCTTCGCGTTGAAGACGTCTTTACCCTACCGCAGTCTAATGAACGTAATGTTTAAGTCTATGTGCTTGTGTTTGGCACAGGTCCATCCTTGTCCATCATCGCTTGGTCATCACGACTAATGATCCCCACGTGAACTTACGCTACATTCCCAACCCAGCTCCCTGTCGTACGCGAGTTAATTAAGGGACTATATTCTTTCGAAGTGCTATAATGTCATACGCGGTAGCTATTCTTCCACATTCATTTTCACTCCTCTACTTTCTTCTTCTAGGGTATCACATTTATATAATCAATTTAACTCATCTCACAGTACCGCTAGAAAATTGTTTGTAATAGCTTGTGAGATAGTTTACCCTAACAATACGAAGATGTATACAGTAACATAAGCATACCCTGAACAAAAATATGTGGTGCGTATTGATTACTGACGGAACAGTGTCGTTGAAGCTTAACGCAGCAACTTTTTTGTGTTATCTAGCTACTGAAATATTCGGAATGTAAAGTTAAACAGGTAATGCTAGTATTAAAGGGATATAGCAATAGCATCTAACCAGAATAAGAGTGCATTAACTTTGTCTATGTCAGCTGCATGGAACACGTGAATGACAAAAACTAATAAAAAATAAAGAACATAATTCTCAACCCTGTCACACTCTTATGGCACTGAGTTTATTAGTGCAATAGCTGTTCTGGTAGACTATCGTAAAAGCAAGAAAATGTCAGGGACGAGATCGAGTTGTTACGAGAGGGTCGCTACGCATAAGTAACTGTTTTTATTACTTATGTGACAAGGTGTAGGAGAGTGATGCAGCCTTGGAGGAGTTTACTCATCTTGTAGTTATGTACCTTCTACTGGTTATCTGTAAAATTTACGCCCGCTTTGAAACAAGTTTTCTGGTGTGTCATGGCAGTACGTAAAATGGTTCTCAGAGTAATTTCGCTGTGGCCTTCCTCATTTATGTATGTACTTATTTTATAGTGATCTGTCTTCTACTGATCGCTTGTGAAACTTACGTACACTTTCTCAGACGATATTGTAGTGCCTCTGTTATTCTGAAATGCGATGCAAAGTTCCTTTGGACATGCATGTATATCCAAGGAAACAGGCCCTGCGGCAAATACAGTCGTTATGAAATACATTAAATGTATTTGCAACTGGGAATGTGGATAACCATCGCCGATTGGTGTGGGCGAGAGGTTCTAGGCGCTTCAGTCTGGAACCGCGTGACCGCTACGATCGCAGGTTCGAATCCTGTCTCGGGCATGGATATGTGTGATGTCCTTGGGTTAGTTAGGTTTCAGTAGTTCTAAGTTCTAGGGGACTGATGACCTCAGCTGTTCAGTCCTATAGTGCTCAGAGCCATTTAAACCATTTTTTGATAACCATCAACAGTAGAATGGAATGGCGACAATGAAAATTTGTGGTGGGACGGGACTCAGACTCGGATTTCCCGCTTAGCTCGGGCGCTCGCCTTATCATTTGTCCACACCCAAACTTCCATACACATGCATGCAAAGTAACTTTGCATCGTATTCAGAATGACACAGGCACTCCAGTATCGGATTTATCCGCCGAGACTGGGCAAGCGACTTTCAAGTAAAATGTCTCATCTGTATGGGAACATACGTATAGGATGCGCGAGTACAGACTGTAGACGCATGGTTGACGACATATGGAAGTCTGAGCGTGCTGAAGAGTTGGGCACGGATAGCCAAATGCGAAGGCCACCGTTGGCGCTATGCGGGAAATCCGGGTTCGTGTTTCGTATTGGTGCAAAATTTCGTTGTTGTTTTTCCATTCTACAGCTGTTGTTCGTCCATATCCACTGTTGCGAATACATGTATCATAGTAGTACGTAAAATGGTTCTCAGAGTCATTTCGTGGTGACCTTCGTCATTTATCATATCACTAGAATCTGTATCGACTCCAGTACATGACCTATACGTTCTTAGGCGTGTCGCTGTGGTGATGTGAGGTTGTCATTACCACCACCAATAGTTCCCAACGAAAAACAATAACAAGCGTTTATATTTTAATATCGATGAATAAAAGTTATAAAAATTAAGATCATGGAGACAGTAGTGCTCTCGTTAAAGGAACAGAATGTTGAATGTCGCACTCTCATTAACGACACAGTCAATCCAGACAGTAGCAGGCTTCGTTGTGGGCATTCAATATTTCTGTCTGTAGCAGCCGGCCGCTGTGACTGAGCGGTTCTAGGCGCTTCAGTCCGGAACCACGATGCTGCTACGGTCGCAGGTTCGAATCCTACCTCGGGCATGGATGTGTGTGTTGTCCCTAGGTTAGTTAGGTTTAGGCGACTGATGACCTCAGATGTTAAGTCCCACAGTGCTTAGAGCCATTTGAACCTTTTTTTTCTGTAGCACCCATGGTAAAGTGATGAACACCAGATTGGTTCAAAAGGTAGAAAATTATCTACGTTTCCAGGGGTCTGACTGTAAAATATCGGCTTAAAATGCCCACACACATGCACGATAAACCGTTAAACCAAGTCGTCTCTTCAAACTTCAAATATAAAAGAAACAGTTGATAGCGAAGAGACTAATATACTGCGCCACATATGTGTAGATGCCTAATCACTATACAAAACCTCAATAAAATTAATGTTTCAGTCGGATCGCACGCAGTTCAAAAAATTTAAAATACCTATCACACTTTACTCGTCGTCGGATAAAATAGACAGCGAGGGCTCATCTTAATACATTTTGCGCTATGGTCAGCATATAAAATTACATTTGGATAAAATGTGTCAGTGGGCCGTAGTGAAATGCGTGAGTCACAGGCACCACAAATAGAAAGTGTGGGCCAGGTACGGATGGATTACTTACTTACTTACTTAGATTTACTTAAACGGTCTTACTTTGTCCAGTCTCTCTGACTAGGAAGAGATATGCCGCAGCAGTTAGACAGTTGATTTCACCAGCTGCAGCTTATTGTCTGTCTTTGCCAACCACTTACAACCGTTTGGCACACGATCCTCTGGCTCAGCAGCGAGATAACTTGTTGCAGTATCCTGTCATACAAATTTCTAAAATATCAAAATATAGATGGGCGAACAACGATAATCATACAGGCTCCTGAAATAGGGAACTAAACCATTATGACTGGATGGAGACTGCAGTCTTTCTCCTTCCGAATACAAGACCAGTGTGTTTAAAACAGCGCAAACTCATTGGGTTTGTCCACAGCGCACAATACTGTTTTGATAAGAAGTTATTTAAGACTGTTGAAATCTATACTGGTAATTCATTTCTCCGTGCCAGTCACTAAACACGCCACACACACATTATTTCATAGTGTAACTAAATACAGTGTCAGCTACCTCCGTATGACAACGACGATATTCGGTTCCTGTTTGGTGCACCGGAATTTCCCATTCCCTTGCCCGAAAAATATAGTCAGCATTCCTCAGTAACGAGTGGGATGTTAACCTCAGAAAGAGGATAAGGTATGATTATTGCACATTGCAAAGTTTTGTGTTAGACTTTCGAAAAAGAAATAAAGCATTTCAGTGGTAAAGTGTTATGTGAAATTACAGAGATGTTTTACTATTATTATTATTATTATTATTATTATCAGTATTTATTTGTGTTACATATTTTATAAACCTCTCGCCTGTATCATCAAAGTCTTCACTCATGGTACAGACTGTATTGATAAACAGGTACTTTTTAACTGCCCTTTTTAATCAGTTCACTTTAACAATCTGTTTGATCTCATTGGACATTTTACTGTACATTTTCATTCCTTGGTATACAATGCTGTTTTTAGATTTGTCTTTGTTCTTCATTGGTATGTTTAAGTTCGGTTTCTATCCTGTTCCATGGTCATGGGCAAACCTCTTTGTGGAGTAACTGTCAAGGTTATTCTTGATGTGCATAACTGATTGGTAAATGTACTCGGTAGTTGTAGATAAAATCACCAATGTTTTGATCAGATCTTTGAAGTGTATTCCATTACTGTTTGTTGGATGTCATTCTTATGGTCCTTTTCTGTTATTTGAAAACTGTATTCAGAGTTTGTGAATTATTCAGAGTTTGTGAAGTTTTTTCAGGAATGAATTTCATAGCTACAAATTAATCTCCTTATGAATAGCATGTAACCAAAAGATGCTGGCTGTGTCATACTGAAGAAAGGACTCCTAAGGCATAACAAGCTTATGACATTCAGTATACAATTTCCTTTGTGTATTCATACAACTTCCTCTGAAAGTTAATATTACTTTCTAGAAATTTTGTGTTTGTTGCCCATTTTATAGAGGTCCCATCAACGTCTAATGTAACAATGCCATTGCTTCTATTCAAACTAGAAATCATCACATTTGTTTTCTTTTCGTTCAAAGTAATTTAATTGTATATGACCAATTGCAAACTTCCTTCAGGGTTTCATTTGTTTTCTCTTCAAGGAGGTATCTCGTTTCGCCAGTAACTGTAATACAGTTCTCCTCCACAAACAGAATTTTCCCCCATGATTAACAATATTAGGGAAGCCATTGTTGTATGTCAGCAACGGTACTGATCCTCACATACTACCGTGAGAAAGTCCTATACTCATCACGACATTACAGGACAGCTTGCGCCAATTCATACTTTTGATGTCCCCCATTGTTTGTGTTTAGTTGATATAACGAATAATGTCCATAATAAGGCGGCGGCATTCTCGCCTTGCTAACTGAAAGGCTGCAAGATCTTCAACACAAGGTATCCACATAATCCTCCATGTAGCCGCACTGATTGCAGTGCGTCATTCATCACTCATTCTCGTATCTGACCGTCTCCTTACCTACCTTGAACCCATTTAATGTCAATTACTACACCGGAAAGTGATCAGTAGAGTGAACCTGTCGAACACTTAAAACTGAATAGTTTGTCCGATGAGAGGTGAGCATGATATACAATGTAAGGCGAAACACGATCACGTAGGATGCGTCCTGCTTCACGTGCAGTAGTTGCAGATCACCTGACAACACGATGCTCTCTGCCGCAGCACTGTTTTCCTGATGACAGCACATGTTGCTCTTTGAGTTCTCCACATACGACAAATGGCAGGGAGAATTGAGTGATGAGGTTTACGAGAGTCTGTTAGTCATCTGCTTCATGAGAAAGCAGGTGAAGGGAAAACGCTACTAGCTTATATTAGACTTACTGTTACAGCCACTGTTGTAGCAATTGGCCTTAGCCGTGCAGAGGATATAGTAGCTCTGCACAGTCGTTTCAGAAAGTTTATAATATGCTTTATGAAAAGTCAAGTACCGCGGTCTTCACCGTGCTAAATATCTATAGTCTCCCTCCACATCACCCAGAACTCATTTTCTGAAAAATGAGAGTCGGCTTGCTATAGAGGTTTTATTTTGTAAAATCACAAACATTTTGGGATTTTGCGAGGATTAAGGGGTTACTGGAAAGGTTTCCTGGTTCCCACAGGCTGACTTCAGTATCCAAGTCATCTTTGAGGTGATGGTGTTATGGTTCGAAAGACTGGTATTCTGTGACTGCTGAGGGGTTACTGCAAACTATGAAGCGATTAGGAGATGTTTCTTAGTTCTGTGTGTCTTATTTTAGTGAACAATGCAATAGAGTCCTTTACTTCTGCCCTCTAAAGACGTTGAACAATCTCATCTCGATAACGTCACGCACTATGGCGGCGCTTATCTTCAAATACCGGTTGGCTCCATTTCTGATATATTACACATATCTTGCAGACTACGGTTCCATACCCACAGCATAGGCGCTCGAAACAGTGACGAGTAATCTTCAGTGTGCTATTTGATCATAGTGTGTAGAGTGCATATCTTACCTTATTAACAGACCTTTATATATTATCTGGCAGTCGTCTTATTCGTGGACTGGGACACCAAGTCCACCACAGGCCGACCACGCGTTGGCCTGATCTGCTGCGGGAGTAGTTTCTTCCGCAGCCCCGATGACGCTTTTGACGAAGCGTCCGCACCCACGCGGCCGCTCACATAGGCCTTACTATGTGATGTAGCCCTTACTATGTGATGTATATTGTAATACAGTTTTTGCTTTGTGATGCATTATTGCCAACACCACGTCGAATGAATACCCCATCCACTGCAGGCAAGCAAATCTTGCTGGCACATATTCAGAAAACAAAACAGAGCTTGAGGTAAATATGAATGCGACTGGTTTCCCAAGTTCACAGTTCACTTCCTCCATAATATTTCTTCATATCTCTTATTCCTTGTGCTTCCCATTATTCTACTAATTCTTGCAATTCCACATTCATTAAACCCGTTAAATACTGACGATTTACAACGACCAGGGGTTATGTAAGGCTTATCGAAATGTACCAACGTGGGGAGACAGTGTTCTCTTAATGTAGGATATCAGATTGTTACTGTCTTGACATTATGTTTTGATTAATGAGAGTACACGAATAACGAATTTATCACTTTACATTATCAATCGTGACGTCGCTGGTATCTCAGATATGCAAAATAGCCCCTCCAGGGCATTCATCAACAAGCTATCCTGAAATTCGGTAAATAGAGTTTTAAACATGCCATTTCTTTGCGCTTGGAAGTGCCAAAGCGTACTTCTCTATCGCTGATCCAACGAAAGGATAAAATTTCATTATTCGTGTGTTCCATTCGTAAAAGGTGAATGGCTCGGTGGTCTAGTGGAAACAACTGTCCTAGTTAGCTTTAGGGTGAAAGTGGAGGTGGCACTAACTTTGTTTTTGTTTTTAGGTTACATAGGTTTTTGGGGGTAGTATGGGTGAAAGGGGTCAAAGCCTGAGGTGAAAGAGGTATGAGGAATGAAAAGAGACCAAAAAAAGCTAAAAAAAGTGGCAAATATCGCGCCAGGAAGCCGAGATAACGCGGGAACGAATCCTGCGTGTTGGAGGATTTCCTAACTTCTTTAAAAATATGAAAACGTAATTTTGATGTCGAAGAACTACTATGTAAGTTGGTAGTAGCTAATACATCGAACGAACAATTTTAAAAGCTTTTTCTCAATGGCTTCTGCACATGCCATATTTGAGGAAAACACTGTCTATAACCGTTGTTGTTACATCGATACAATAAGGGCAGGTGTTACTCTGTAAATATATTCGGTGGTAACGTGTCGGTAACATTTATATGAATGTGTGGTGTCTGCTCTATGGAACATATCTGAAAGAACAGACAACACGCATTCATATAATTGATTCGTCTCTATGGGCAATGGATCGACCACATTCAGTGCGGATGCACAATTACGTCCGACTTCCTGCGAGAATCTCGAAGTAGCGGGCATGGAGGACATGGATAGCGATTGCTGATAGAAGGCGTTTGGTGGGACTTCGGGACGGCTGAGAGGCTTGCCAAGATACTCCACGCAGTTGCAGTAGACACTCTGTCCGTGTGGCGCAGTGTAAACGTAACTGTGTAATAAACAGAAGATCCCGCTTTCGAATCCTGATCCAGTATATATTTTTCATTCGTCGCTGCTAATGCAGCGCAAAATGCCTTAAGCAACTGATATCAGTAAACCTTTTCCCTTCCTTTCTCCACCCTCCTCTTTCAACTCTTACACAACAGTGTGGGTTACTAAAAAAAAAAAAAACTGCACTGCAAATCTCTGGTTACATCTACCAGGGATGAGACAGGCTAAGCAGCGAAGCTGCTGTTCCTGTGTGGATCTCAAGAACTATTTTTTGGCCTCACGGGTAGGATTGGCCTATGTGAGCGGCCGCTTGGTTGCGGACGCTTCGTCAAAAGCGTCATCGGGGCTGCGGAAGAAACTACTCCCGCAGCAGATCAGGCCAACCCGTGTCGGCCTGTGGTGGACTTGGTGTCCCAGTCCACGATTAAGACGACTGCCAGAGTGTTCGGCAGAGGCATAGAACACCCTGGCGGACTGCCTGAAGCGATCCCGCAGCAGTGGGCCGCTTGCTTCCTCATGAAGGAGCCTCGTCGACTAACGAGGCGGCTTGTGGAGAGCGAGTCTTAGCGCCCGATTCTGGACACGCTGGAGCATCGCAATGTGCGACGGAGCTGCATTCCCCCACACTATGGCGGCGTACTCGAGTACTGGCCGGACAAGGGCCAAGTACACAGTCAGGCCGTGCCAAGGTGGGAGGGTGGATGCGGGGTTCAGCAGCGGCTAGAGCACCCGGAGACGCCCAATCGCTCGCCCCTGATGTCTCGGATGTGCGGCAGCCAGGTGAGATGCCTGTCCAGCGTCACACCGAGGTATTTGCCGGATGGTGACCACGGGATGGGGCCTCCCAAGATCGTGACAGGCGGCAGGAGGCAGTCGTCTCCGAGTGAAGACTACCGCCTGGCTTGGCGGCGTTAAATTTGAGTCGCCACTTAGTGGACCACGCCCCCAGGACGTCGCACTCTAGTTGGAGTCGGCGGCACATCGCAACCACGTTCATGCTGCGGGTGAACAGCGAAGTGTCGTCGGCATAAAGAGCCAACTCCACGCGCGCCACCCGCGGTGCGTCAGCGGTGTACAAGGAGTACAACAGGGGGCCGAGAACCGACCCCTGCGGTACCCCCGCATGAATCGGCCTTCGGTGGAGGTGCCGCCGACAGCGACTGAAGCGCCTAGAATATCTCGGCCACAGCGGCCGGCAGTGTGGTCGATTTTCAAGCGGATTATCGGATTACAAAGTATTCATTAGCTTCCAGTTGTCAAAAAAGTTTACGATAACATATAAGGTGGCATTTCTTCGCTATATTTTTCGTTAGTATTATGTGATACGTGGTGTTCTATATAAAGCGTTATTTGGCTGCGGTAATGCAGGTAAATGTTTTTGTTTTGACAGACAAGTCAGGAGATTAGCATTTAACGTCTCGTGGACGACGAGGTAGTCGTTCTCTTATTGAAAGTGTTGTTCTTGTGTTCTTCAGTCTGAAGACTGGTTTGATGAAGCACTGCACGCTAGTCTATCCTGTGCAAGGATCTTCACTTCTGCATAACCACTGCAACCTACATCCATTCTTCTGTAGCACCAGATTTCAAAAGCATCTATTCACTTCTTTTTTTACTGTTTCCCGCCCACGTTTCATTTCTGTATGAATCTACACTCCACGCAAATACTTACAGGAAACTCATTAATTCTAAAACATAAATTTGCATTCCAGTAACATGTGAATGTTCGAATGTGTGTGAAAGCTTATGGGACTTAACTGCTAAGGTCATCAGTCCCTAAGCTTACACACTACTTAACCTAAACTATACTAAGGACAAACACACACGCCCATGCCCGAGGGAGGACTCGAACCTCCTCCGGGACCAGCCGTATAGTCCACGACTGCAGCGCCTTATACCGCTCGGCTAATCCCGCGCGGCATTCCAGTAACAAATCCCCCTTTTTAAGAACGACTATTTTTTGCAATTTTCAGTCGTCATCATATATCTCCCATGACTCGGCCGTCGTCAGTACTTTTGGTCTTCGTTCTAATGTAACCAAGGCGGATACACACATTGAACTCACAAATATCACTGGGTATCGATATTTTCATTTGCAAGTGAAAATTTCAAACACAGTGAAATGCCGAAGAAACTGGTACAGCTGCCTAATATCGTGTTGGGCCCCAGCGATCAAGCAGAGGTGCCGCAAAGCGACGTGGCATGGACTCGACTATTGTCTGAAGTAGTGCTGGAGGGAACTGACACCATGAATCCTGCAGGGCTGTCCATAAATCCGTAAGAGTACGAGAGGCTGGAGATCTCTTCTGAACAACATGTTGCAAGGCATTCCAGATATGCTCAGTAATGTTCATGTCTGGGGAGTTTTGTGGCCAGTGGAAGTGTTTAAATTCAGAAGAGTGTTCCTGGAGCCACGCTGTAACAATTTTGGACGTGTGGGGTGTCGCATTGTCCTGATGGAATTGCCCAAGTGCGTCGGAATGCACGGTGGACATTGAGCCAGACACTTATTGTCTTATATAGACGTTGCCGACCGCAGCACCGTATCCTGCCCCTTTACAATCTATTTATTGAATACGTATACCTATAGCAATTTCTTTGACACTCCAGTGTAAAACAATGTTCACTAAAACTCGTTATGTCATCCATGATAGTTTACGTTTTATATGATTAAGATAACTTTGAAGTTCCAACGCTTATTTTCAGTAAGTTCCGTTTAATGTGTCAGATGATTTAAACAGGATCTTTACGACTCAATAATGTTTCGAATTTACCAAAACTCTGAGGCCTTTGTGATTTTACTACTTTATGAAAACTGGTAATTGTTTATTAATTTAATAACACATTGATGACATTTATTATTCTTTAGAACATTTGAATATCCACTATTTGTCTATGCTTCGTGAAAAGTTAGGAAATAGATTCTCTGATACGTCATAAAACGATGTTGATACTACATATGTTTCTGTATAGGATTCGCCTTTAGCAAAACACAATTTTGTTTTTTAACCCAAACATGTTTCACTGCAGATGCAGAATCTTCAGTGGGCTTTTATTTTATGGCTTTTAAAGATAAGGAACGTTCTTTACTGTTTGTACACATGTAACTATTTGTTTTTAAACCGTAATCACAATTATTAAAAAAAAAACATATAAAATTTTGAATTCATACCTTTTTACCACATGGTGTGGTTTTTCTGATGTACTGTGTTTCTACAATGACTGTTTTGTTCCACAGTTTGTCATCAGCAACCACTTACACCTTAAATGAGATGAATTGCTTAAGCCAAAATTACGATTTGAAAATTGTTATTTCTATGCTTGAAATATATATATATATATATATATATATATATATATATATATATATATATGTGTGTGTGTGTGTGTGTCTCCCTCTGTGTGTGAGTGTGTGTGTGTGTGTGAGAGAGAGAGAGAGAGAGAGACAGCAAGTTTGAAGATTTTTCATTATTATTATTATTATTACTAGTATTTTTTTTCTCTGTGTATGTGTTGTGTTTGAAAAGAGGGAGAGAGAGAGGGAGAGAGAGAGAAAGAGAGAGAGAGAGGGAGAGAGAGAGAGAGAGAGAGAGAGAGAGAGAGAGTGACAGTAGGTTTGAGGATTTTGTGTGCATGTGTGTGTGTGTGTGTGTGTGTGTGTGTGTGTGTGTGAGTGCGTGCAGGGCGGGGGTTGGGGTGGGGGGTGGAGGGTGGGGGAAGAGCTGTATAGGTTGCTCTTGTCCAATAATTCTCTGAGGGCAGAGAACAGAGTTCAACTACAGATAGCTGTGTATTCGTTTATCACTTGTTTTCCTTCCACTATGGCTTTTAGTATCTAATAATTTTCTTCAATTATTAGTTTTTGTAGGGGAGGGGGCTGTTGTTGCATTTGAGAATTTTCAAATCAGTATTGATGTTTGTTGGGTAATGTTTCTTGTCCATGAGGTGCTCAGCAAATGTGGAATGACAGCTGTTACTTTTCAATGCTCTTCTATGTTGATAGTATTTGTTAACATTCTTGACTCTGCTGTATAAACACACATTCATTATTTCAACTTTGAAAGGAGTTCAGGGAACAAATATGATGAACAATACTGGTTGACTATTACTATCTTACGTGACAGATGGTAAGGAATAGTGCTTAGGGAGATTTACATTTTGCTTCAGTTCGTACTTATTAGTATTTTCAATATTTTACAGTGTGCTGATACGATTTGTCAGTACATATAGTGAAATATTGTATGCCATTTGCTATTACTTTATGTACGTTTTCCATTTTTTCTCGTAAAATATTTCAATTCTCTGCTCATTATCCATAGACAGCTTCTCTGTTCTGTTCTATAATGCATGTGAGATACTATGTTGATGAGAACTATCCAAAGAACGCCTCGTAATGCAGGTACTTACTGTATAGTATTAATTAATATGCTAAAATAATGTAGAAGCAAATCCGTGAAAATATAAATAAAGAATATAATGATGAATGTAGCACAAAGTACGGAGGCTCGATATTACAGTAAAATATGGAAAGAGTTTGCTTAATGACGAAGTGTGTTCAAAAAGTATCAGGAAATTTCATTTTTGGAAATAATTTTATTTATGCTTTTACATTAATGTTCTTTCCCACAAAGATGTCCCCATAAGATACTGTTCACTTATGCCAGCGCTTGTTCCAAACTCCGAAACACTTCTGGAACTTATAGCACTTAGCTCTCGCAACGATGCGCCTTTAATCTCATCTAAGCTCGTAAAACGACGATGCTGTAAGGTTTTTTTTATTTTTGGAAACAGACAAAAGTCATACGAAGCCATTCCTGATGAATATGGAGGCTGGGACATCATTACAGTGTTGTTTTTCGCCAAAAATTCACGAACAAGCAATGAAGGGTGAGTGGGTGCATTATCGTGATGCACAAGCCATGAATTGTTTCACAACAAGCCCTGGCACCTTTTTTTCGGATTGCTACCCAGAAACGGCGTTGAACTTGTAGGAAGTACTTCTCATGATCGTTTGAACTTATAGGAAGGATTCATGATGCACTTCCGTCTTGGCGATCCAGTATCTCTCCACACTGACGAATGAGTCTTAGTTTCGACTTCATATCATATGTTTCATCACATATTGTGACACGATTCAGTAGTTCTGCATCGCTTTTCACTTTATCTTCGATAATGATGGAAACTAAAGAAATGAATTCAAATTTGTGTTACAGCCAGCTCGTATGGCCACTAGATAGATGTGCTAGTCATTACACCATCGTAGGAAACTGGCTAACACAGGTGCACGGACTACTCTACTTCAATGCCCTGCCTTCAGTTCATGCCATCAGTCCTTAGGTACAGGCAAGATTTCCCCTTTACGTACAAAGCATGGTTGCTATTCAAATACTGGAGAACCTAGGCAATACGGACGATTTGAGAAGGGGAACAAGAGCAGAATGCATGAACTGAAGTTTGTGTTGAGGAGGGCAACGGACTAGGGTAGCCAGAGCAACTATGTTAGCTACAGTGCTACGGTGGTGTAATGGTTAGTATACTTCCCTAGTAAGCAGCACATCTGCTTCGAAGTCCTATCTGTAACACAAACTTTAGTTCATTTCTTTAGGTTCCATCATTAACGAAGATGAAGTTGAGACACATATACCTCAAGGAAAATGTTATTTCATCATTGTTGACTTTGTTTGGCGACCACTGAGCAACTTCAATTCGCCGTTGGTATTGCTCGAAATTCAACACCTTTGGCACAAATTTTGCTGTCACACATTTCATACCCAAAACATCCTTGAATATTTCAACTTATGAACCAACTGATACGCTAGCGTCACCAGGAAGCGATTGTTTGTAATCACTTCTTTCTTTTTTTCCACGTTTTCGTCAGTTGTTGATGTAATGGGGCTTCCAGAACGTTCGTCATCAATTTCTTCATGGTCATCCCGGAAACGCTTATACCACTCGTAAACCCTTATTTTACTCATAGAATTCTCACAAAAAGTACTATTCAGCGCATTAACGAAACAACGCGATAGGCTGTCTAATACAACCGAAATTACAATATTGCCGATATTTTTTATCACACATCGTAAATTTATGTTTGCATGAACAGACTATACATATGTTAAGAAAGAAACTCTATTTATTAGAGGTCGTATTCTGGCTTGATACAGTAGATTGTTGTAGTTTTTCCCGTCATGTAGTAGTACATACACACACACATACACACACACACATACACATACACACACATACGTACGCACACATACACTTACAACAGTTCATGATGCTATTTTCTTGCGTATAGGGTTCATATGTATTTGCAGATGTTTAGTTAATGAGATATCTTGCTTAGTGTAGATACGCATGGACACTGATTAATTACCCAACTTCACGGATGAAACTTGCTTTAATTTAATAATTGATGATGATGATTGTGTTTGTCATGCTGTAGATTAGTTGTTTGCTGATAAGATATCTCACTTCAAATTCTCTGATTTATTTGTTTGCCAATTTTTATCACTTCCATTTCAGTTACTTGTTTTATTATGCATGTCTTGTTTCATGTGATAGGGGGCCCTGGTTCTTTGTATTAAGAAAAGAAATGTATTTTGTAGGGCAAATGTGTGATGACTTGATAAAGTGAAAGGACTATAATTACAACTGAGCAGATGGACATTGTGATGTTGTAATTAAAGAAAGGACAGCAAAGTAGTGACTACGACTATTGGCAAAGGAATGATCAGAAGCAACAATAGTGAGGCAAGGCAAGATGAGAAGAATACACTTGCTTTAAACCGTTGCATGTCTGACGTACCAACGTTTTTCTATTTTTTTTTTATTTGTAGCAGTTGAGTAAATTTACTAGAACTTCATTAATGTAGGCTTGTTGCATCACTGTGATGGCACGATCCTAGCTATAAATGTTTATGTGTGGAATTCTAAGAGGATATTTTGAACACTGTTTTACTTCTCTGTACATTTTTCTGGTTTTACTCACTATGTTTTTCGTACCGTATGCTGTATGATGCTTTTGTAAATGGATTTCAATCCACTAGTCTCATTATTATTAAATTCACTATACTTTTCAGCAGTGTAATCTTACAGGCAGCGCTACATCTATATCTCATGGGTACTCCGGAAATCACACTTAAGTGTTGGCAGAGGGTTCATCGAACCACCTTCACAATAATTCACTATTATTCCAACCTTAAACAGCACGCGGAAAAAACGAACACCTATGTCTTTCTGTGCGAGCTCTGATTTTCCTTATTTTATTATGATAATCGTTTTCCTGTGTGGGTCGACGTCAACAAAATATTTTCACATTCGGAGGAGAAAGTTGGTGATTGAAAATTCGTGAGAAGATTCCGCCACAGCGAAAAACGCCTTTCATATCCTCCACAACTTCATGTACAAATAAATTCTGTTGCTCGTTTTATGAGTATGTATATTCTCTATTAATTTGCATATCCCAGTCATATAGTATTATAAGATGCATTTAGCTACTGGTTACGGTTTTACCAAAAAAAAATATTTTCTAGGATTTATACTCCAATAGAAGGCACTACTGGTCCATGCGGCTGCACTGGATGTAAGAAAAGGCCTCATTTTTGTGTCTGCCATGTAAAGCCTACTGTCATTTTGTCATACGTTTATGCCCTGACACATTAGGACTTATATTACTCCTTGGTAATGATATGTGACTGCTGTGTTTCCACTTACATGGGTTCCTATAACTACGTTGTACACATATTTTTTGCCTGTTCCTGATTCTACTTGTTTTTGTGTTTTGGCATCGATGATGACTATGTGATAGTCGAAATCTAGATCTGCTGCAATAAATTACGGATTTTGGGAACTGAATGCGGCCTTCTTTAAATTTAAAACTCATCTGTCCCTGCGCACAGCAGCATCCAGTGGATTCCAACTCAGTCCAAAAGACAGAGTTGGGAGGACCTGTTGGCCATGGAAATGGTCGTCCTCTACCCACTCATTTGTCATGGTAGGTACCAGCCAGTGCATCTCGAACACTGAGTTCAAAACGAGCTGGAGCTCCATAGTGCATAAACCACATGTTTCGTTTTGGAGGGTATTCTAACGAAGTCCCTTTAGACAGCATCCGCAAAACTTGCTGGGAGAATTTATGTCTCTACCATAGAATTCCAGCCAAAACATTAATCATAAACTGACGCTGATACGTATCCCGTACTTTAGCATGAGGACTGCAATCACCCGAAAAAATTTAAACATGCTGTCGTGATTCAGTCATTAGGAGGAAAAAATTACATTTAAGGTTTGACACAGTAAGAGAAAGTATTACAAATAGCAACTGTGTACATGTCTTAAAGCAGCGTCCTTCACGACGCGAAAATTATCGCGACCGTACACATCCGGTATTTGGGAGTAGAGCATTTAACGACTTCCAACGAACTAGACACATGATCACAAACCCTTATTAAACTTTTTCTCGCTGACAGGCCTCAGAAAATGATGAAAAGAAAAAAAAAACTTTATCACTTACTACATTTTCTACGTTCACGCAGGAAAACTTGAGCATCGGGCATGATATTTTAATTTATTATTTATTTGCTATTAACTCTATTCGCAGCTCATATCGCAGTCAGTATCCATGCACAATACCGAACATTATAATAACACTTTATGACAATTGTGTCACGGGATATGACGTCATAAATCTTGAGCTGCGTGAAAAACAGCTTTGGGTTCAAACGGAGTGCAAACTACGATGACCATAATGAGAGCACTTAGCGACTTCAAAGCAGCTTTAAACGTAATTTCAAATCTTTCCTGAGCTTTCACTAGCTTTCAAGCTTAACGTCAAATACTTAACACATCAACTCATTTGTAAATAAAGAAGAAGTTTCAAGCTACTTTATACGTGGGAGTTCGATTCTTTAAAAAGCTAGTAATTTACTGGTAATAAACTATTTTATCACTCTATCCCTGGGCTCACATAATATTCAGACAGGTACGTAACATTTATCTCTTAAGAATTCTACGAGTAGTCTAAACATAAAATTACATCAACAGTTCTTCACAGTTTGCTAAGTTTCTAATGAAACAAGCCGATATTAAATTTTAGAAAACTGTTATATACCTTATAGACCTGTTCTGATTTCTTTCATAAGCGCCTGTCTATAACGCGACTCTAACCTAAAAAATATTTATGTGATTATATTTATTACAGAGACTTTTAGCTTTCGCTTGAGACGTCCCTTACTTCATACAAGGAGCTCAGCTTGTCAGTTCTCTCATTCCCCATCTCCGACTTACACCAACAAGTACAGACTAATAATAATAAGATATCGCAGCAGTCACTGGCAACTTTTAGTATAGCTCTGTTAACCCTCAACAGGTCATGGCAGTGCGAAACGTCTACAGCATACACTTATGTATGCTGCTGCTACTCCAACTCCATCCTGGTCATCTAGAATGCTATCATACAAATACACTGGTGTCCAAAATTAAAGCAACAAACAGAAATTGGGCAAGGTTGCTTTTATTTTGCCACAAAACGGCATAAAGAGGTGACAGTAATGCAGAAACATTGTAAAGAATACAGAACGTAAACAACTGCTACATCCATAACGGTAGATAAAAATGTTCTTCGTTTTTTCCAATTTAACAGATTTGCACACACATTCCACAACTGGTTAATGTGCTCAGTATGGGGCGTCACCACCTCTGGCACCAAAACAGGCCTGACAACGACGGCACATGTTATGAATGATGTCATGATGAGGCAATAACGCCTATTCTTCCTGCAGAGCTGCTCGCTGTCTTGGAGTGTGGTTGGTGGATGCTGACGTCATGCAATTCGTCTCTCTAGTGCATCCCAGACATGCTCTATGGAATCGGGAGGGCGAGCAGGCCACGCCATGCGTGCAATATCTTCCGTTTCCAACAGAACATCAACCACCACTGCTCTATGAAGTCGAGCATTATCGTGCATCGAAACGAAGTCTAGGCCCATAGCACCTCGCAATAACCGCAGATTAGGTCCCAAGATCTCGTCACGATACCTGACAGTTGTTACACCTTGCCGAATCACCCATACAATATCAAGAAGAGGGGTTCGAGTGGTAAACACAATCCGTGCCCAGACTATTAGGGATCCTCCTTGATGTCGGTCTCTTTCCACAATGTTTGGGTCCCGAAATCGTGTTTCAGGTTCCCTCCAGATGCGAATCCATCAAGAATCACTCTCCGACTAAACCGGGACTCGTCTGTGAAAACAACATTGACCAACTATTCGACCGTCCAGATGGCATTTTGATGACACCACTCGAGACGTTCCCTTCTCTGAAGACGCGTCAGAGGTAGACATACACCAGGTCTCCGTCAATAAAGACCACTCTACCGAAGACTTCTGCACACTGTTTGCCTCGATAAAACATGTCCACTAGATGCTGCGAACTCATACACCAGTTGCCGTGCGGTACTAAGTCGGTACTGTCGTGCCCTTCCAGCCAAATAACGGTCCTCTCTTCTGAAGTCACACCTGAGCGGCCCTGAGTTGGTCTTCGGGATACAGTTTCGATCTCAGTAAAGTGCCGCCCCATCCTAGGAAAAAGAAACGATTGACTTTAAGCCATGAGGCCAAATCAGTTTGATTGGCCCGCTCACATTCTTTCTGTGACCCTCCACCGCAGAGAATCTGGGACGTATCTTGTCTGTGCCATACTGCACCGCCAATGACTGTGTACACAGTGATTGTGGATTTTTATGGGACCCGGCAAACACTACCTTTCATAGGTGCCTTGACGTCATCGTTGGTATGGTTGTCCGTTGACCGGAATGCCATCTTGCGTGCAGAACACTATCGTACGGACATCTGGTTGGCAGTTTGTATGATTATATCGTGAATTAGGTACAGGACGGGGAAAGAGCGGTTTGTTGCTTTAATTTCGGACAACAGTGAAGTTAGCTGGGTTGTTTCCCGTTCATCCTACAATGATCATCGGCCATTTTCATTATTCACGGCTGCAGTATGTAGTAGCTGCTCCTTCATTAAGTTAGAAGATGCTGATACTTTTTCCCTTTGCTTAAAATTGCCTTGGTTACCTGTACTCATCGAAGAGTAAGTGTTGTAGAAAATAGGACCTTAGATACACGTAAAGACATATGTCGTGGGACCACATCGAAATTCCGTGTGAGAAAATAGCGATCCGAAATGAGTATTGAGTTTATCGTGATAGATAAATCGATCTGCGTGTAGGAACGCTTTTTTTAAATTTAGGCTTTCGTCGGAATTTCCTTCAAAACTTATCAGATA
The DNA here is from genome assembly GCF_023864275.1 of Schistocerca cancellata. NCBI lineage: Eukaryota > Metazoa > Arthropoda > Insecta > Orthoptera > Acrididae > Schistocerca > Schistocerca cancellata. The sequence continues at coordinate 790,453,831 of NC_064629.1, read as the reverse complement.
TTCTGCCTGTAATGTCACTGTAATCGACAGTGAACTGTCGGTTAACAAATAAAAAGAACAAAATAGTAAGAAATAAATGAGACTTGAAGGAATGCTGCCAAACGTCTGTTAGTAAAATGCCCTCAACATCTTGCAGACAGTTGGCTTTGCGCTCCTCACCTGACATTTCGAGACTCGTACCTCTGAATTGGCTCGACGAAATTAAGATCCAGTATCTACATGATTAATCACTTCACTGAGTGACACCGTTTGGTTAGCCACACTCCCGCCTCGGATAGGTAATTCTAAAAAATGTGTTTCGATTACTGGGCAGCACGAGTGGTTGCAGATATCACTGTTTACTACAGACATAAAGCGTACAAATGCGACCACGTCATCACGCTGCCAACAGGCTTCCACAAATGTTCCGGGGTTCTAATCTGGCGGCGAACATCTCACGGCTCATTACTCTCTGTGAAACAAGGTGCGGTAGCTGACCGAGTGGCCTTGTTTAACTATGGCTACACACCCTTTAACAAATGAAAAACGCCTTTGTGCTTTGGTTACGCCCATCAGTTACATTACAAGAGAAATTATTCACCTTATTCTGCTTCACTACCACAGAATAAACCATTAAGGAACTGCAGGTGTGGAAGACAGTGAGACGGCTATCTGTTTTCAGGCACTACCTTTCGAGAATCGAGACATCCCATTTCTATAGCACCGTTCTGTTTCTCGTTGCGAAGGCATGTATGACGTCGGTTTTCAACGTACAGAGTAAAAACCATACTGTTACGATTGTTTGAAATGACGATTATAGTAGTGTACGTGCTGTGTAGCCACTGTTTTTCACGACAATCAGAAAATCTCTACTTGTGCAATTACCATAAAATTCTAAATAAAAAATGCACACCAAAACTATAGAAAATGCCTCGGTTCTTAGTTTGCTTTAGTTATCTTAGTTCTTGCTTCACAGAAATACGGCTCATCTACTGAAGAATTAATTAATTAAAAAGGAAAAAAATATCAGGTTGACATTGTCTTCGTCTTTGGCAAAGCCGTCGACTGTGCAGACAGAAAATTTTATTAGAGGGATTAAAACGTTAAGGCGTTTAACGCATCCCTCTTATGTGTATGGAGTCTTATGTGTATGGATTCTTATCTCAACGACAGAAAAAAAGAGATTCACATTGACAAATGGCTCGAAACGAATAAAACTAAAGAAGGGAAACATTAAATGCGGAATGTCGCAACTTTTGATATTTGCCTACTTCCGTTCCTGATCTACATAAATGATTTATCGAAGCCACAGACAAAAAATGTTGTATTTGTGGATGGTACAAGAGTGCTCATAAAAGGTGTTAACGCACTCGCATCAGACATAACAAGGAGAATAATGATATTCCGCCGGCCACTGTGACCGAGCAGTTCTAGGCGCTACAGCCTGGAGCCGCGCGACCGCTGCGGTCGCAGGTTCGAATCCTGCCTCGGGCATGGATGTGTGTGATGTCCTTAGGTTAGTTAGGTTTAAGTAGTTCTAAGTTCTAGGGAACTGATGACTTCAGAAGTTAAGTTCCATAGTGCTCAGGGCTATTTGAACCATTGGAATTATGATATTCCACGTATGAAACGTATAAAACGCCAGAGGGATAACAACCTGGTGTGGTACCAGCATGTGAATAAGTTGACCTAAATCACATTTTCGTCGGTTTGGCACTTAAAAATTTCTCTCACGGTTTTGAGCTGCAGACTAGATTGCTAGCATACAAAGCATACTGTCACTTAATACTGCCCTATAGCGTAATCTTCTGGATCAGTAGAGCTAAGGGCAAAAAGTTGTTAGTTCTGCATAAGCTTACAATAGGAGTATTATGTAACGTTCACAACAGAATAACTTGCAAAAGTCTCTACAAGGCTCCTGGGATTCGTAGACCGATACTTGCACTTACTCCCTGATAGTATTTATGCTTAATAATAATAAGAGCAAATTTAGGATGAACTACGAAATTCCCAGCCATAAAACTGAAAAACAATATCATATTTGTGAGAAACCTTACGAACTACAGTATTAGCTGTCTGCTACTCCGTGGCAGAATACACATGCCCTGCTTGGTACAGATCGCTCATGCAAAACTGATCGACAAGGCACTCATTGAGATGGGCAGGTTTATTACCGAGCTCTTGCGGTCTACACTATTTGTAGGCTGTCTGATACTGCTCCCCTAGACGTCTGTTATGGGGTTTCTGTCAGCGTGGGAGGGACACACCTGGTCACCACGCCTAGGAATCCATTATATGATTATATGCCAACTGACAAGAGAAAAGGGTCCACGAAAAGCATAAGAAACAGCGACAGATTAAAAATGACTCCATCCAAAGCAAGTGCAAACTGTGAACGTTGTTCATTTCTGTCAGCTATCTGGAAATCTCCTTCCCGGCCACTAGACCAAGGTATAAGCACCAAAACTGGGGGTTTCTAGTTTCCACTACCGCTACGCAGAAGCAATAATCATGTGCCACTTGTCCTCTTACTGGTACAGCTTTGCATTCTACACCGAGGAAGATTTATTTCAGACGTCTCCAATTCCTCTTGAGATTGCCCACTTTAGGTCATCCATGGAGTAACGTTCGATGTATCTACATCTGGACATATTTACTTTATATACCATTTTATGTATTCTATAATTTGTTTTAGTTCTTTCTATTGATGTCTCTAACAAAAAAGGTAATCCAGTAGCCTGAAATCTTGGCGATTATCTTTTCCTATGTATTCCTTATTTTTTATGTCATTGTATTGATACTTCTGATACGAATCAAAAAAGTAGAAAATAACTCCGTTCGCCCAAATTTTCGGCTATTGTACATATGTGGAATATATTCAGACGACAACTGTCTCTTTATCATGCACCTTTCTTTAGAGGAGGCTATATTTTTCATTAACTTTTCTTTTCTTTTTTGTGTTGATAATACTGACACGAATTAAAAAATTTATAAAAAACCTGTCTTTTCAGCTAAGATTTCGGAAATCGTGCATATGATCCTTGATGGTCATCCTCTCTTACGACATCATGACAGGATTATTCCTATAAAAGCAACATGACTGTCGGTACATCATAATTCCTAACATTGTTTACCTCCAAGGATCACGATGGCTTCATAAACGGCCTTTCCTTACCAGGGACTCACTGCTTATAGCTTTATATGCCATGCGTTACGATAACTTGGTTGCTCCATGCAGAAAAATGACAACATTAGGTTCCTGGCTGTCTAGTGGCAAATTTTGTTAAGATTAAATATAACGCAGTTTCAACATTAAAAAAAATTGAGCGAGATCCATAAAGATATGAATGTAAAAGGCAGTCATCCTATGTGCCGGTTTAAGTAACTGGAGAAAAGAGTGTGTATTTGACAGAAAAAGTAATCAGTTTATTAACAGTGTCCATTACTAGCAAGCTTCTATTGAAACTCAGCAGAGATGTGAATCTGTGGGAGAACTGGTTAGCGAGCAGCTTTATCACAGGTTGGATTATTTCTAAATCTCGGAGCGTATCAGCCTCTGTTCCATCAAACGCACTTTTCCATCATGACGTCCCATGAGTTAGCTCTCTATTCGAGGAATATTCGTCTAGAATATTTCTTTTCTTGGCGCTGCAATGATTCCGAAAGTTGATTACCGATCTTTCTATTTTTTTTTTAATTCGTTTTGACACAACATTTCAGGTGAATGTTGATGGAGACGTGTACAGGATGATGTGAAGATAGCTCTTAATCTCTAATGACTGAACCTTGTAACTTAACAAATATACTGTTATTACAAATTATACTATACTTCAAAAATATTCTTAGTTCCGTATTTTGTTAAGTACACATTTAATATGTAAATAATTATTTTTAAAGAAAGTTATTAATTTTATCGTTAGAGCTGTCAAGTCTTCCTTGATATCAGTTAGATTACTATGTTTGTGTATACTGCGTACATACATGTAGTTGCTGGTGAGCCTAAAAAGTTGCATCATGAGAAAAATGTAACTGGTATCTAGTAAGTAAGAAAGATTCAGTTAAAACCAGTGGTCCGAGATTATTCTGCATAGGTTGAACAGTAAGACCAGCAGAACATTCAATCAAATATCAAGTGAAACCCATATGTTTAAAAAATAAGTGATCACAGAAAAATTGCAACTCAGCAGACGGTTGATGTGCAAAAAGTTCATGTAGTCATGTAAAAGCAATTAACAACTCCTTTGTGTTGCAGTCTATGATTTATTAAGAAACTTAAAAAAAAATGACGGGACTGAATTGGTATTAAAAAATTAGACGGTTTGAGACTTTCGAGTTTCAGAATAACTCCGCAACAACAGTGAATTTGGCAAACTAGGGCAGTTAACTGTGCTATTAGATCTTACTTGAACTAGGAATTGACTTCATCGAATTTTAGATGTTGATACTGGTTACCAGGGTGAATCAGTAAGATTATCTGCGCTTACCGAATACCTGCAAAAGCCTTAGCCACAGTTAATGAGCGCTATCTGCCACTGACTTTCTTTACTTACTAAATTTAGATTATTACTGTTACAATGATTGGCACTTGGCGTTTCTGGCTGATCAGCGTAATAATAATAACAATAATAATAATAATTATTATTATAGTTAGAAGCATGCTGTTAACGATTAGGCGTACTGGTAGGGCATTTTACAATAATAATTTGACAATAATGGAAATTAAATACGATTGATATTCTAGCCAGCAATTAATGACGGCTTGTAATAAATGCACCGACGTACACCAGCGAATAAAAAATGTGTGCAAGCGACGTCGAGACGAAAAGCCTATCAACAACAGAAATGGACGGTAATGTTGAGACAGAAATTGACAGGGAAATAGTAAAAATCGAGAGATAGAGCTTTTGGTTCACAGGCGGAAACTTGACGTCGTAATATGAGAAGACTACCAAGTTAAACAAAAACATAAAATAAAATAACAAGTAAAGACTAGATGAAGAAATAAATAAAATAATTTCGGATCAAGATGATTAGACTTGGTAATTGAACACTGTACTAATGCTCAAAGTTAGACTCTCAGGAGCTCTGTAAAATGTTATATTAAATCTTTTACGGGGTCTGTGGATATCGAGATATGGACGACTAACATTAAAAGTAGATTTTAAAAATCGAGAATGGACTGGAAATGCTGTCCAAAATTTAGTCACCAGGACTGTTAACAAAATTTGAAAAGAACATTAAAAAACAGAAAAGGAGAAAGCACCACCATAGCCGGTCCGAAGCCCGCTTGAAGAAGAAGGAACGGCAAGATTAACTCCTGATTAGAAAAGCGTCCACCAGGCTTCGGATGACAGCACTCTGAAGGGCCCCTGCCCTGGGTTACATGCGAAGATGACCAACGGCGGCTGTTGAAAGTCCTCTAGGGTTTACAACCCTTGTTGTTACCTCGCAGTTAAGAACTGCCTCGGTTTACCCAAACTAAATTGCGAATAATTATGCATGACGGAAAAGTTCAAAGGAGAAACTATTTCAGATGGTAGCAATAAAGGTATAGCCGCTGTTGCCACAGGTAGCGCTGATTGGGCCCAAGGATTCTGACGAGATCAAAACGCTATGGGAAAGTGAATCTGAATATCCTGAAAACGCAAAAATCAAATTAGGTAAGAAGCAATTCTGTGGAACTCTGAATGTCAACTTCTTGTTAAATATTATTATACTTAATTAACTAAATAAAATTTTAGAGGAAGAAAAATCTAAGCCCTTGCAATACTGAAAACAAGATTCACGAACTCCAGCGTACTACTCTCTGAAAACCACAGAATATTCGAAGCGAAACCCGAAGAAAGAATTACGAAGACCATAACTCGTCTTGGGTCTGCATTTTGCGTGCATAGAAATTCCACTTCGCATCGGGAAGACTATAACTTTTTACCTTGGAACGCGCATGCAAGTTTTATACACTAATAAATTGTCATGCCCCAATCAGCAGAAACAATTCCAGGAAAGTAGAAACATTTAGATAACAATGAGAAGATGAAATAAAAAAAAATTCCCAACCAAAACCTAAATATCCTGTTGGGGGACTTTAACGCTCAAATACGGAATTATTGTAGTATTGTATGTGACTATCCCGCACACAACTAGAACGCCATAAGGCTAACAGAACTCTGGATGGCTTTCAACCTTAAGTTAATGCTGTACCACTTCAAAAAACTACCAAAAATTTCCAAAAACAGAAGACACGGAGTTCACCAAATTTCATATAGACCATGTGACAATATCTAAAAAAAGACCGAATGAAATTATGACTGTCAAAATGAAAAACAGGAGTATGTTGAACAGATCATCATGTATCTCTCGTAGTATCCAAATTATACCTCAATCAAATACAAGCAGGAAAACCTAAAAAGAAAAACACGTAGAACAAATCTTCAAAAAGATTGCCTTATATACAGAAAATATGTAGAAAACATCTAGGTGGATACTTCCAGGAAAACCACATAAGTCTGCCGAGGAAGTGGCCAGTCTAGGAAGATCTCTGAAACACAGAGGTGGGACGCAAGTTGTCATGGATAGAAAAAAATGTACAATAAAAAACCCATGAAAATTATCCATACATCCAAGAAAAGTTTTAAGAAATCACAGAAGAATATTCAACATGTAGCAATTTGGTACTGAAGAATCTTTTAAGAAGAATAACTCAACATACTCTTAAAAACATTTAAGAAAGAGCTGCAGAAATATCAGTATCCAAATTTAAGCTTAATGAAAGAAAATACAGAGAACGTGGAAGTGTTAGCTACACACACACACACACACACACACACACACACTGGAAATTATTATTACTTACCTTCACTTAATCGTACTGATGCCTCTATCGCGTACAGTATTTCATCATTACCAAATAACCCCCGACAAATTGTGCAGAGCTCTGGTGACCGCATACATCTAATCTGTGGCTCAGGCGATGGAGCGCAACTTAACACCTGTGGAAAAAGGAAATTATTTAAATGTATGTAAAAAACTGAGCATACCCATGCACGCACGTGGAAAATAACTGCAGGAAATACAGCAACGTTCCAACGACTCACGCGGCCAGTGCAGCGGAACACAACAATATGTCTTGAGCCAGCAACAACAGCAAACCGATGACTGTTCAATTGTGGGTGACCGACTGTCTTGGGTTACCTTGAACATTTTGTCTGTGCTTATAGTTCCATATAGAAATACTGTTTATATAGACTTTCTATTTAGCGTTTCCATTCGTTGATTGGATGTGATGACGCTAGTCTAGCCGTTGTCTGCTCTCTAACTGGCTGGTAGGTAGTGTGGGGAGGAAGAGTAGCAGGATTTTTCAAACTGTGGGCTATCCGCTGGGAAGGGACGGGGAGGTAAGTGTCACTGAAAAGAGAATAGGTACAGTTATATATGGAAAACGGTTCATGTCCCAGAAAGGAAATTTTTCACGAGACACAAAATTCTGTTTCACTAAAAAACACTTTTAGACATTTTGGTGTGGAGTTGTCATGTAGTAATTGGCCCCAAGGTGAAACAATATTCACCATTACAACATAATTTAGCCATCACGTGTGGTCAATAATCGAGTTTGAATGTACTGGAGATGACCTCTTTTCGAACCTGGTGATCTTGATGAGGCAACTCGCGTACCGTTTTCTCGGAATGATGGTGTTAAGCAAGTATATATTATTCATGTTCATTACAGCAATAAAAGAATGTGTAGTGACCATACAGATTTATTCATTATGTACCCAAAATACGGCCACAATCAAAATACAGCAAGGCAGACAATTGTGGGTATACTTCATCTTTATCTTGTCGATCGTTCGCTGGCTACTGGCCAATAGAGCTGTAAAATGATTCTGCGTGTCAGGTATGTACTGTAGAATTTTCCCTGCATTGTCAAGTTTCTTCCTTTTTATTGGAACAAGTCCACTATACACGTGTTTACACGGACCTGGCCCCTTCTCTAATTTAATACCCCTCTGAAGAACACTTATGTGGATGGGACCTGATCCCTTGTTACATCAATCAATGTGTGCAGATGTAAAGATTACTTATCTCCGGCGAACGTAATTAAAAAAAAAAGTGGACACGATACCTTCACCACCTCAGTGATTGATATATATCGTGCAGTGATGGGCATCGAAAATTTCCAAGTTGGTGGTTGTGTTATCTTCACTCCCCGAATAACGAGGTATAATCGAATTTGCGTCTTCGGATACACAAGTTTCTCCTCGCTGCCCAAACTGTTCTTAGAGATCTTGCTACTGACTAAAGTATCTAAATACAACAATTTTTCTAGTGTCTAAATTTCTACGAAAATATGAACATCAAGAGACTAACAAATTCGTAGTGCTATGCCTATATACTCGCCATCTCCTACCGGTTATTAGGATGTGTAGAATGAAGTAAATTCTTACACGGTATGTTTATAAATATTTTCGTTAGTTTGGCCTACTGAGGATCACATACATTAATTTATGTCTTCTTCCTTTTCTCCTTTCCTTCATTCCAGCAGCTTTTCATTCCTTCCCTCTATTATCCTCTCCCTTCTCCTATCCATATTGCAACCGTCTTTTTCTTTCTTTTTTGCTCGTAGTCCTTGATACTTTTTACTTTTGCTGAACATTTCTCTCTTTCCTCCTCTGTTATTTCCACTTTCCCTTAGGTCTGCTTTAATTCTGTTGAGCCATGTCATTCTCGTTTTTGAGTTTCTACCAAAAAAGTTAAGCCGCGCGTGGTAGATGCGCGGTCCGGGGTGCCTTGTCGCAGTCCGTGCGGCTCCCTCCGTCGGAGGTTCGAGTCCTCCCTCGGGCATGGGTGTGTGTGTTGTCCATAGCATAAATTAGTTTAAGTTAGATTAAGTATTTTGTAGGCTTAGGGACCGATGACCTCAGCAGTTTGGTCCCGTAAGATCTTACCACAAATTTCCAATTTCTAAAAAAGTTAAAAATTCTTTTTGTTATTCTTCTTTTTGTTATTCTTATCTCATCTATCCTTCTTAGTTGTGCGGAGGGTACAGCTCTTCTCGTTCTTATTATGTCTAATTTTAGTGTTAGTCCTTCATAAATTCCTTTATTGCTTCTCAGATTTCCATTTCCTCCTGTCATATTTTGGTATCCAAATTTTCTTGAATATTTTCCTTTCATTCTTTTGTATTGCACCTAGTTGTTTTGCTGTATTTAACAAAAGACGTTTCGAGCATAATGAGAGTTCTGTAGTGCGAGAGTTTTACAGTTATGGGTAAAACCGTATCGTTTGCAGTGTTATTTACCCAAGAACATTTCGGCTACGGCTGTTAGAATAAATATTTTCACTAAGTATGTAGAATCCATGTGCACCTGATGCGATACAGATGCCGAAACAACTTTGCTGTGCAGAATAAAATAAAAATAATTACTCTAATTGAACATGTATAGCGGAAATAACGTTGCTTTCCTTGGAATTTATTGATGATTTGGTGACAGACTGTAAAAACTCATGTGTCCTCTTATTTTACAGTTTCATAATGCTTTCTTGCTCGGTTCTGTTTTCGTTCAAGAGGTTCTGTAATTGTTATGATCTACTGTACGATACTGCGTTGACAAAAGATGCCCAGTTGAGTAAAAATTGGTTACGTAACTGGAGCATTATTTTCTTCTGTGCGTCACTGTTAAGAGGCTGAAAATTAGCTCAAAGGTTCACCGTAACAGTGCTGGTTTTTATAGAAATTGGTATCACGTTAACGCCACTTCTTCTTAAAGACCTAGAGCTTATTATTTTAATTGACAGTCACTTAGCGTCTTTCTACCGAAAGAGGACGAGATCGGCTAATGTGGCAGTTAGGTCTTTGTTCTTTTATTCCCTCCTAAAATGCTGGTCAGCAACACCAGACAACGTGCCCAGTAGACGGCAGGTTCTTCATGACTCGCAGAAAGTAAAGCGTGACTGAAGAGAAATGGACTGCAAGCGCACTAGACAACAGGGCACTCGGAAAACTCCCTTAAGTGCCTAAGGAATGTCACGAAACATGAGGCATGGGACTTACAAATATATACTGCTGATGTCGACACTTTTGTTGGCCGTTGCTGTTTACAGTTACGATTAAGGTCTGCATCACTGCATAGCGAATGCCACCGCCCTTAGGTCTTGATGAACGATCTGTCTCAGTGGCTAACATACGGCTCTCATAGTTGGAAGAAATGGGCTTGGGATATGTATTCGGTATCCCACTTTAGGTTCCCCCAAATCACTGAGGGAGAATACAGATTTTCCCCAATTTTTGTACTCATGGGATACTACTCTTTCGCTAATGGCAGAGGCGTCTGTGAGATGCTGAAGTCTAGCATTCGTTCTTCGCTGAGGTCGTAAGATGGTCTCCGGATAAACTAATGGGGGGTAACAGTACCTGAGCTCTAGTCCTGATCTTTGGCTTATCGTAGCCAGAATAGAAAAAATGACCTATTGTTACGATTCCACGTGGTACTTTAATCCCTCTGTATTACCATCAGAAAAATTTCCCGCTTCAGTGACAGCCACGATTTCCTATCAATATTACGATGGCATCGAAGGCAACCGTCTAGAAAACATTGTGTATCCCCATGTGTCGTTTATGTGATTTGCTGTCAGAGACAAGGTGGAGAAAAATTGTGTTTATTTTATATTCTGAAAGGATTTGAATTAAGATTTCTTTATATTATTTTCAGAAAACAGAGAAAAATATTTTCAGCTTTCTGTGACATCAAAGCGTTCAAAGATTAAATATTACATTCCTGTAAGGAAATTCCTTGTTAGAACAACATTCCAATATACTAACAGTCTCCTACAGAGTAATTTTCGGTTAATTTTTTAGCAAGGCACAGAATAATTCCAGTGAACCACGAACAGATAACGTCTATAGGAGTTCATGTTAATAAAATAATAAGCTTCAACAAATGAAAATAACCGCTGGTTATGTTACAACATTTTTTTTTCATGTAACTGAAGTTACTGAAAATGAGTCCTGGATGCTCGGAACATAATTCAAATGAAATGAGGTGGGCCTAAAATATGACACAATATTATAAGCCCAATTCATATTTATTGCATGCAATGCCGGATTAAGCCACTGCAAGCCCCGTAGCAAATGCTGAAAAGAGGTCCTTGGTTTGCTTTAGGCCTCAAAGTTAGGATATAAAATAAAACACCACCCAAAAAACAAACTTTTCTTAATTTGATTTGGAAAAATTTAGAGAAAACACTAGTCACGTCATTGTCTCTATGTCAATCACATTCTGTGTTCATTAAGGTGAGGTCGTTTAGACGTTCTTGTAACATGGATTTGCTTAACTTATTTTTAAATGCGCTTTACTGCTGAAAGAGAACGTCCTCCACTGCAGGTGGTGACCATCAAAGACAGTTAAATGTGTAAGAGTATTTCTACATTTCGGAAACACGATTCTAAGCAGTTTCCCATTAAAAAATTATAGAGCGGCTGTTCCAGGGACTCGTGCTTTTTGCTATCAATAGCAGGAACCTCATCTGCTTTGAGTAGCTCAACAAACTGCACCAGTTCGTCACCTAGACTTTCGTCCAAAATGTTTGGGTAAGCACTGACGACAATTGCAGTGTGTTTCAAGATCAGCACTTTGTCACTTTGGCTTTGGCTTCAGTATTAGAAAATCTGGACCACATTCCATCGACGAACCCGTTTAACGATTTACAGCGAGCGTATCCCATGTCAAGGTCTTGATCAGACGACTGTAACGAAGTGGTAGTCTAGGATTTCGTTCCAAGCGACCGTCATTATTACTGTATTCGGAAGTAAAGAAATTATTAAGATAACATTTTATTATCAGATCAAACACCGATGACTGATACCTACAATGTTATATGTGTTGCATCTAGAGCAGGGGTGGCCAACCGCGCTATATTTCAGTTTTATTTCACGTAACCCCCCCCCCCCCTAAAAACGTTCCACCAAGCGTCATTCGTATCATATCCAATTACAATAGGAATATCTCAGTTCACTGATTCAACTATCGTAATATTTTCGTCTATATTCCTGTTTGAAAGAAAGAATTACATTGGATTTATTTTGAAAACACGCGTGCCATATCGAGGAAAATATAGTTCGCCTTGGCCATAAGCAACCAACAATCAGCAGTACTATGGACTGCGCAACCGGATACTTTTTTGCGCTGCGCGAGTGAGACGAGTGCTGGCCGCTGTGGCCGAGCGGTTCTAGGCGCTTCAGTCCGAAATCGCGCTGCTGCTACGGTCGCAGGTTCGAATCCTGCCTCGGGCTTGGATGTGTGTGATGTCCTTAGGTTAGTTAGGTTTAAGTAGTTCTACGTCGAGGGGACCGATAACCTCAGATGTTAAGTCCCATAGTGCTTAGTGCCCTTTCAACCATTTGAGTGAGACGAGTGCTACACATATCCAACACATCTCATATTTATTTTTACCGCAAACTCAAAACACTTTCGGCCGTAAAGTTACGGCCCTTCACATGTATACGTGGTGCATATTTGATTGTGATAAACATGTCATCACTTCAGGTGAATAAAGACAGCGTTTATCTTTTAACAATTAATCTTTGATTCTTGTCTTTAGTTTTAGTTGACTTACGGTTATTTTATGTGTTCAGTTATGATAAGTAGCTACACCAACAGACATTAGCAATAGTTTCTGCCTCAGTACCTTCTTTTAATTTTAGTAGTACAAAATAAATAAATACTTAATTGTAATAATACGTTTTTATTGATGACTATTAAGGTTTCCGCTTTACAAAGGTAGAAAAGGGACTCTCCTAGTGCAACTTCATCTATCTGTCTTTCACTCTTATGTACAGCAACTTTTAATGCGATTGACTTGAAATGGAGCATAATTTTAAGAAACAATCATAACAACAGAAGTCGATATGGGCGTCGAAATTTTAAAGTAAGGGTGGTAGGTCAAGTGAAGCATATGCAATTTTTTATATTTATGAAACATGATGTTCAGAAATAACATATCAGTTTCCTAAGGTAGTTGAATACTACCCTCAAAAACTCTCGAGACAACAGATTATTGCCGGCCGCGGTAGCCGTGCGGTTCTAGGCGCTGCAGTCCGGAACCACGGGACTGCTGCGGTCGCAGGTTCGAATCCTGCCTCGGGCATGGATGTGTGTGATGTCCTTAGGTTAGTTAGGTTTAAGTAGTTCTAAGTTGTAGGGGACTGATGACCTAAGATGTTAAGTCCCATAGTGCTCAGAACCATTTGAACCATTTTAGAACAGATTATTAAGTTTCTGAAGTATGGATAGTACTCAAATGAAAAACAGACAACTCGACGAGCAGTGTAGCTCTGTGGTACGATGTGCAGAGCCAGGTTTCTGTTCCCAGGTGGGTTCCATTTTTAAATATACGTGCGTAGTTAATATATATTTTTAAACATATTCACATACTCTACAAGCATTTCCATGAGGCGTGAAATACATAAAGCCTGGAAAAAACAGCATTGGAGGCTGGTAATTGCTGGAGAACTGGTACGAGTCTAGTACCGTCATTACTTTTTAGTATTTGTCCGTTCAGCTCGAATACCTGCGTCTACATCTACATCTACATCCATACTCCGCAAGCCACCTGACGGTGTGTGGCGGAGGGTACCTTCAGTACCTCTATCGGTTCTACCTTCTATTCCAGTCTCGTATTGTTCGTGGAAAGAAGGATTGTCGGTATGCCTCTGTCTGGGCTCTAATCTCTCTGATTTTATCCTCATGGTCTCTTCGCGAGATATACGTAGGAGGGAGCAATATACTGCTTGAATCTTCGGTGAAGGTATGTTCTCGAAACTTTGACAAAAGCCCGTACCGAGCTACTGAGCGTCTCTCCTGCAGAGTCTTCCACTGGAGTTTATCTATCATCTCCGTAACGCTTTCGCTATTACTAAATGATCCTGTAACGAAGCGCGCTGCTCTCCGTTGGATCTTCTCTATGTCTTGTATCAACCCTATCTGGTACGGATCCCACACTGCTGAGCAGTATTCAAGCAGTGGGCGAACAAGCGTACTGTAACCTACTTCCTTTGTTTTCGAATTGCATTTCCCTAGGATTCTTCCAATGAATCTCAGTCTGGCATCTGCTTTACCGACAATCAACATTATATGATCATTCCATTTTAAATCACTCCTAATGCGTACTCCCAGATAATTTATGGTATTAACTGCTTCCAGTTGCTGACCTGCTATTTTGTAGCTAAATGATAAAGGATCTATCTTTCTGTGTATTCGCAGCACATTACACTTGTCTACATTGAGATTCAGTTGCCATTCCCTGCACCATGCGTCAATTCGCTGCAGATCCTCCTGCATTTCGGTACAATTTTCCATTGTTACAACCTCTCGATACACCACAGCATCATCTGCAAAAAGCCTCAGTGAACTTCCGATGTCATCCACCAGGTCATTTATGTATATTGTGAATAGCAACGGTCCTATGACACTCCCCTGCGTCATATAAATCCATGCTAAGTAGCGCACATGTAATTGTCAGTTTACGAAAAATGCATGTCTTCTTATTTCTAATTACATATCACACTCAAAAATCGGGATTTCATTGCAGATATAAATCCCTATTCATCTATCCTATATATATAAGGTTGTTTAAAAAAAAGAAAAACATTTCAAACTAATTTTTTCCATCTTAATGCATCCTACGCTTCATGGAAATGCCAGTCGGATACGAATGTTTATTTAAAATTTTACCACAACTGGGAACTGAAGGCCACCCATGTGGCAACTTTGCACCATACCACAGAGCCGCAAAGCCTATCAAAACAGTCAACTTGCTTTGCGGTGTTAAATAACTTCGGGAACTTTAAAGTAGATTTTGTAGGGAATTTTTGAGAATTCCATCGAACTACTTTAGGTAACTGATATTTGATTCTGAAGTTCACGCACCATACACAGGGTGTATATTTTAAGTTGACAAACCAGAATAACTCGAGAATAAGCTTCACACGAAGAAATGTGTAGAATACAAAGTTGATTATTTTCGAGGGGGACATCTGCTGGTGCTAAAATTCACCCGCCACCCCAGCACCTGGGGTTGGGGCGGGAGGCAACTTTAAAATTTCAAAAGGGAACCCCCATTTTGAATTGCTGAATCAGATTCTACATATAAAAACTACGTACATTTTATCTTAAACATTTGTTATGATTCTTGGCAGTTGGCGCTGTAATTCAAGAAAATCCATGTTCTCATTTTTGCGTGAAAAATGGTTACGGATGGATAAAAAATACTTATTTACTTCGTAAATTTTTATTCGCTAAAACTAAGACTCTCCTTCTCTCCCCATAGGGTGAGGTTTGAGAAAGAGGAATTAGAGTTTTACAAATGTTGACCCAAATATTAATATTTGGGCTAGAAGAAATATCCAGAGTTTTACGAACATGCTTTAAAATTATTTCATTATATGGAAACAGTTACGTGTGTGAACAGCTTTTTAATCAGATGTATTGCTTCAAATCACAAATGAGAACACGAATTACTGATGTTCATCTGGAAAACTCTTTGCGTGTAGCAACAACTTCAGTTGACATCACCACTGACTCACTTAATTCAGTTAAACAAAGGCAGACATCCCACTAACCTTACGTTTCATAAAATTATATAATAAATGTTCTTTCCTCAGATTTGTTTCATTGTCTTTAAAAATTGATTGATATTTACTGTTTGTTTTGGTTCACACAACAAAAATTGGTAATGTGGCGTGCGGGGAAATCCCCTCTCAAAAATTTGACCGGTTGCCGTAAAGGTTGGTCACTGCTGATCTAGAGCCTACATGCCATTTTTTTAACTTGGTAGCACATATAAACAAAACAAATAAACTTGGCTCGGGTCAAAAGTACCGCAAGAAAATAATGTACTGTATAAGGCGTGAACGACCGTAACAGCAGACTGACAAAAATTAATGTAGTATCCAGGAAGCAGTTTCTTATTGCTAGTCAGTAGGTCCATATTGTAGTTGACTAGATAGGACAACATTAGAGCATTCTCCTGTAAGTTTTATGGTGTTGTCAACTTACGACACATAATGTATGGTGTGGCTACCACTCAGTTTTAGAAATGAGCTAAAATCGTTACTACTCATTGCAGAGTTGGACGCCACTGTCTTTTCACTGGACGGTAGACGGAACGCCATTCATATCTAACTCGGCAGAATTTTGTGTACCCTGATGCGAGGTCCCTAACATTTGCTCACCCTTGCTATATGGCTAATTCGGCACTGACTGCATGCATCATTTACGGTAAATACTTCTTCCATTACACCCCATGTCAACACATGTGAAAATAGTGAAAGCTATTGTAAAGTAGATGATTAATTTACTATCTTAGAACTTAGTTCGGTATAGGGTATACATTTGCCACGTATAAGCTAAATTTTTGTAAGCTACGGATGTAGTCCAGCATGAAATGATGGTGTTTAGATATAACACAATCTTTTATAAGCTATGGATATAGTTAAGTACGAAATAATGACAATGAAATATAACTGAGTGGGTAGTTATTTTCATTTCCATTTCTACAGGAGTGTAGTTTTGGAAACAACGAGGGAAATTAAGATATCTGTTAAATGCAGGTCGTCTGTAGTGCTTCTCGATAAGCAGGCATCACAGCGGCAAAAAACGACAAAGTAAGCTCCTTTTCGCCCTCTCCAACACAGACTTTTAAGATTATTCCGTAAGAATCATTAGACTGGTAGCACTAAATCTCTGAAGAGCACAGATTTGTGACTTACTTGTGGAATCGCCGTTAGCCTTTGTTATTTGCAAACAAAAGAGCCGAGAACCGGCTTAAGGTTCACCCGTGTATCGGCAGAACAACCAGCTTTCTATAATAACAAAGAAGATAAAAGGGGGAGTGAAGAAGGAGGAATGAAACAAAAAAAAAAAAAGAAAAAAACAACAAAAAAAGAAGGAAAAGAAAAGGCGAGAGGCGCTACGCGGCGCGACAGGACTGCCACCTACCGAGAGCACTTTGTTTTGTAGCTTCTCTGGCGCCCAATCATTTGTAGTCCCCTGAGAGCAGATAGCATCTTCCTAAAATTTTTCGTTAACTCCCTCTCCCCCTGTCTATCTTTGATTGATCTTTGCAAACACTCGAGCTGTGAAGTGAATATCACATTGTGCGAAGCGATGTGCTATGTGTGTAGCAGCGATACTCGCTACGAAAAGTCTCATTGTAGCTGGTAGGGTATATAGGCGAGGAATAACTCAGTTAATGAACGTATCTAATGCGGATTGTCACGATGAAATTTCCTTCTCCAAGATGTTATACCTTGTGAACAAATTACTTCTGAAGTGCGTTAGTACTCAGTAGACGAAAAACAAAATCAAATGGTTCGTCAAATTAATTGCCTATGTATTGAACTTTCTCTGAGCATATAAAAAGTGCTGAGAAAACGTTCGTCAGATTTCAAGACTATATCTTTTACATGACTGAACATAGAGATTATGGGCGAATTTTAACCTACGCATTGCAACAAAAAGTTTACTCTGGTGCAAGTTATAAGTGGCCGATTAATATGGGTTTCATTGCTTCATTAACTTACGTAAATCGGGTCGAGATCACGATAAAACAGGAACAAAAGGCATTGCACATTATCGGTTTCAGCAGGTGCAGTCACTCACAACAGCTACAACTTCGTGGCGTGATTTTCGTAGACAGTACGGTACTGCACCTTCTGCAGCTCAAAGCATTTGACGATGCCACCATCAGTTTCACGACACTGCTTGTCTACGAAGATTTTTTGCATGTAATCCACAGGTGTCTTGTCGGCGTGCGAGACGAGAATCAGCTATTCACCATGTGTCTGCCAGGTGCGCTTTGTGCAACGTTTGTGTATTAAACCAAACTCTATTCACTTCGTACAAGCCTTTTATGATGGTTATAAATAACAACGTATAGAATTTTTGAAATTATTTCTGAGACTGGAGTTAGGAAAGCAATAATTTCCGTTCGTGTTTACGGTTCAGTGGATAGAGTATGTTCCATGCAAGTGGAAATGTGGCCTGCCACAACGTAAAAACGTAGGGACACAGCAGCCACATACCACAGCTGAGCAAGAGAAAGAGACTGGACGGCTTCATATACAGGGTGGTTAGTTTGAAAAACTTGTAAGGGTGTTAAAGGGTTGGCTGTGCTGATAAAAAATTGTTAAGAAAAAATTGTGGGCTGATCGGCACTGAATTTAGTCAAGCAGGTTGTTTCACGCGCAAATTCAAGCGGCGCGCCACAGGCGGTGTTACCGAATGTGTGCTTCGTTTGGTTTCCCAAAAACCGAACAACAGAGCGATATAAAAAATTGGACGTGGGACGGTAGTAGGAATCGAACCTGAGCCAAAGACTGAGCAGTCTCGTGTGCTATCGCTAAGCTATTTCAACAACTGACATTAATTTTATCTGGCGGATAGCTTGAATTTCGGCGTGCAACGGCCTGATTTGATAAAGTCAATGCTAAGTAACTGTGAAACGGCGTAACGTATCGAATTCTTTCTTAGCAATTTTTTCTCAGCAGAGTCTACCCTGCAACACCATTACAAGCTTTTCAGACCATTTCTGATCAACCTGAATTTTGCACCGTCACTTGATAAGAGAATTGAAGACTATTATTTTCTGAGGAAAAGGCGATTACAGGAATCATGTTCCTGAATATGTTATAGACATGGGTTTTGCCACACTTGTGAGAACATGCCCAGAATTTCATTTTACAACAACACTGAGCACCACTGCACTGGTACCTGTATCGAAGAGTGTTTCTAAGCAAAGAGCTGCCTCAACGAGGGTCAAGCCACAAGAGGCCTTGAATGCAGTACTTTCACACAAAAAAGACATTGTAATCCCATACATTAAGTTAAATGTTTCCTCAAAGTTTCTATGTTCACTCGTATAGATATAATTTTAGGAAATTTGATGAATTATTTTGATAGAGGCGGTACTTTGGCCACCTCGGTACCTAGGTTCGTCGCGATTAACCCGCGCAATACCAGGGGGGAGGGGGGTGTATGGTTCAAATGGCTCTGAACACTGTGGGACTTAACTTCTGAGGTCATCAGTCCCCTAGAACTTAGAACTACTTAAAGCTAACTAACCTAAGGACATCACACATATCCATGTCCGAGGCAGGATTCGAACCTGCGATCGTAGCGGTTGCGCAGTTCCAATCTGTAGCGGCTAGAACCGCTCGGTCACCACGGCCGGCCGAGGGAGCTGTACTTTATGCTCACTTCTTGAAACTATTATAATGTAGTCAGTCATTTTATATTTTAAAGTAAAAAAATATTGTTTTTAATGATGTCACCTACATACAAGTTTCCACAAATGTTTCAAATTTTTCATTTTAAATTAACCCAGAAATTTAAGTCTTAGTAGTAGATATCTCTTTCCACAACAAATGTTATATTCTATGTTTTCAGGTTCAGAACCTTTCTTACATCTCAGTATCTGTTCACAGTGAATGTTGTGCATAAAAACCAACAAAAACCAACGAGGTTTGCATTTTTTAATTTTTTTCTGGTGATAATAAAGTACCCCATATCGGTAGTATACGGTATAGAAAACGCAATGATATTGCTAAGAGTGTGCTAAAAGATGATTTCTGGTTCTTGGCCCTTGTTGAACATGAGTACCTCTTCTAAAATTGTGTTGTTAGTATAAGTCAACAACAATTAACGAATAGAATTCTATTTCGTTTTATAGCTTTTTTTAAGGTAGGCGTAAAGACCCCCCCCCCTGGTAATGCGCGTTATGGAATATGCTTTGGTATTGCTGGGGTAATGCTCTATTACGAACTTCAGGTCATTCTGGCTCATCTTCTGATGATGATGATGACGATGAGGTCCCATACTCCTTGACAGAGCGTAGGGGACGATGCGGGAGACCTGCACCGCCGTACTAGGCAAGGTCCTAGCGTAGGTGGTTTGCCGTTGTCTTCCTCCGACCGTAATGAGGTGAATGATGATGATGATGGCACAACAACACCCAGTCATACCGAGGCAGGTGCAAATCTTTGACTCCGCCGGGAATCGAACCCGGGACCTCGTGCTCTGGAAGCGAGAACGCTACCGCGAGACCACGAGCTGCGGACTCATCTTCACATAGAGGCGTTTATTAAATCGTTTACAGATGACTGTGACGTATATAGCACGTATTAACTGGCTTTGTGCTTCTCTTCCTTTACCTATTGTAAGTCAGAGGGAATTGTGTAACAAGATACCAAATACGATATCAAGTAACTGTGCACGTCGCATTACCAGCGTTCTTAGTTACTTATGTAACGCATCATGATGATGATAACGCTGATAATTACTTGTAGTCTCTAAAGTTGTAGAGAAGGCAGTTTAAAAGAATAATTTCCCATTCACTGAGACTCGCAGTGTGGTCTTGATGCAGTGAATTAAGTAATAAACCGTAAACGTAAGGAATAAAGAAAAGCACGAAGAGTCGGACTTTTCTCAAACAAAACCGAGACTATCCAGTGTGACATACAGTCGCAGTAATCACGAGTACATAGTTATCTCCACGGCGTAGCGTCTAGAACATTTTCCGGAATTCCACTGCAGACACTACCAGCAGCACCGGGTTCGGAGTATTGCTGGTGGTACTTGTTCGTTGTGGTTACGGGCGCACGTTTTACGCAGCGGTCAGACCCGCAGCTGGTGCGCCTTCCGCGAGTAACTGTCCACAGCTGCCGCAGAATCCATCATATCGCAGTATGCAAATTTCGTCCGGCTTCACTCCCCGCTTGTTAGGGCCCAGGCGATGGATCAGAGACGCGCGCAGTTCCCGCAAGGGTCTTCTCAGGTCGTGGCGAGTTACACCCAGCAAGCTGTCAGGTACGCTGCACAACTGCTCAGCTTCCGTTTCTGTTCTGCTTGTTACGCGCAACACGCTGCCGAGTAAACTTCATGCAATTGGATTTCTCACTGCAGTCCACCGTTAATCTCAGCTCACATACTTTCTGCAATAGTTGACCTGTCAGAACAGTTGGGCTGTGGTATTACCCTGCAATGTTGCCAGATTTCTGGGGAAATTACGGTACTACAGAAATGCTGGATTTCCGTCGGAAAGCTTCAAAGTATGGAAGTAGTCAACATACGCCGTAATAAATAGTGGTAAATTCAAATTTCAACACTTGCAGGGGCAGAGATGTGGTGCACGTGTGGTCTGACGCTCGAAACAATCGGCCTTGCTTGGTCCTTCTCGAAAGTACTCGGAACAGCGGGAGATTTTATTTAGCAGTGCAGTGCGGAGCTTTTCGTTAGACGCAACATTCTTCAGTTCAGTTTGGCAGAAACGTGGTGTCAGTGCTGTTGATTCTGCGCTATTGTTTGTGGTATAAAGGACGTTCACAGGTCTCGTAGCTGTTTGCGCAAAAAAAAAAAAAAAAAAGGCTAACTAGCGATCCTTGTTCACAGGCCTTTAAAAATGAATGGGGATGATAGAACAGAAGCATGATAGTTCTCAGTATCTATTATACAGCCGCATAATCGACTGACATTGCAGGTTTGGTATGGAATGATACTATAACAACATGCAGAAATAATTTAAAGGTTTAGTTGAGGATGAAAGAGCAAAAAATTACAACGATCGACAGACGATTTGTGCAGGATTCATTAGTTTGTACATCAAGAAGCACTTTGTGCTAAATATTCAGGCGTAGACCACATAGTGGAACTGGTGATACGAACAATACATTTTCCGAAGTCGTACGCATTATTACGTGGTTCGTTACCACAGTTTTCGATGGAACTGAATGAAAAGTATCTGGACTTTATATGTTAATGAAAAGTTCATTGGTTAAGTCAGTATTGTTGAGTTTATGAAGAAAAAAGGAACGTAGGAACGAAAATTGGAACGTCCGGAATGGATGGGAGATCTCGCAATTTACATGGACCTGAGAGCACACCGCTCGCTGTAAGACATTGCACGGTGAGCTTACTTCTGATTTGACAGGCAAGCATTTAAAAAGCAAATCGCATTGTGGAAGGGACCAATCCTGGCAAAAAAACGCCATACGTTTCCCTGAGTTCACTAAAACGCGAATGCGGCCCTGAAAAGAATTGCAGGCATATTTTTCTAAATTTTTTGAGGACCTTGCCAATCTTACATCTGTTTTTGAGCTGCTTTCGACACCATTCGCCATTTCAGTTGCAACCAGCACGAGGATGTGCAGATGGAACTAATCGATCTGCAACGCAATTCCAGTTTAAAACACAAATTCTTTTACGTGAAAACTGTCCAGGATTTATACATTCTATTCACCAGGAAGAGTTACCACGTCTTCATAATGAGGTTGCAACCGTGATACAATATTTCGATCAACATTTGTGTGTGAAATTACTTTTTCGATTGAGAAACTAAATAAATGACTATTACGTGGTGTCCTGAGGGCGAAAATCTGCGAAATTGTCTGCATAATTAAATAATACTGAAAATCTGATTTATTTATGGCCTATGTTGTTGAGAAATATGAAATATGTAGCCAAGTCGCATGCCATGCGTCTCCTTTGTCATCTAAATGTGGCGCGTTCGTAGTTTTTCCCTCTTTTTCCTCCTCCCAATCGGATTGCTTGGTGTGGTGGTGGGGCACGTCTGCAGCCAGGAGGGACAGCTCTGCACGTGTGCAGAATTATTGGCATCCCTGAAGTACTGTGTAATTGCATCAGATCATGTTTCCATATCACAAAACACCTGCCTTACAAGTCACATTTGCAAACACATTGTTCTCCAAATTTTTGCAGATTTCAGTATTACCACAAATTACTAGAATTTAATGAGTTCTCAGTACTTCATTCTAGCTGATTCGAGTTCAGACAGCATTAATATTTCCACGTATTTCTTAGTTTCTGTTTGTCTCTGTAGCTGAGTGACTTTTCTCCTCGCGGAATATCACGCGCCTACGTGGTTCAGTGGAATAACCATCGGCCGTGGCAAAAATTTTAATTCCTGCCATCATTATCCCATCGACTGCATCTTCAGTGAAGGGGAGAGAGTAGAACTTGATTACAGATGGTAACTCACAGCGCTCTTGAACGCACACCGAGGTACGGTACGCTCTTTGCAAGTTGTTTATGCAGTACACAATTGTTAAGACTTTTGTGCCAACTTGTTGGCAAACTGCCTGCGGACTTCCGTCTGGGGTTCTTCGGTCGACGTTTGTTTGATGATTTTTCTGACCGGTGTGCCAGGCTCAGTGTGACGTTTCGTGCAGCATCACATCGAAGACAGAATGACGTGAGCTGTAAGCAGTGAGGAAGGAAAGAGATTTACTGCTCTATGGAGAACTGCAATCATTGAGGCATTAGCAGTGAATTATGAGTGTGTTGCAGAAATTTCATCGGTATTGCTGGAGATAGAAAACGCCAATGGCAGTGGGCGAGGAAACACCAGTAGCACCATTTCTTGAACAAACATTCATTTGGCTGAAGCAACGTAAGTAATATACAAGTCATTTTAATTTATCCTTTAAATAACATTTTTGTAACATTCTGTTTTATAGAATTTTCGTTTGTACGCATTTACTAATTATAATAATGTAACAAAAGAAATAGAGACACGTAGAGCCTATCACTTTGGGAGAATTTTTGGGAATAGGGGCAACGCCTGACGATGAATAGTTGTCCTTTTTTATGGTAGATAAAAATTGCCGGTGCCAAGTAGGGTTACATCTGACTTTTTTAGATTAGACTTAGATAGATAAGGAGATAGGTGCACCACAAAAAAAATTTTTTTTCAGTGTCGGTGGCTGCCATGAGGAAGACCCGGGTGCGATTCCTATTACTGCCATAGATTTTTCCCTGGTGGGAGGACTCTTACGGGATTCACTCAGCCACGTGATGCCAATTTAGGAGCTACTTGGGCGAACAGAAGCGACTCCATGGTCTGAGAAGTCTGCAAAAGGTCGGGAGAGCGATATGCTGACCACCCGTCCCTCCATACCGTATCTGCCTGGCGCCGCAATGCAGAGGATGACGAGGCGGCCGGTAGACATCCATTGGGCCTTCACAGCCGGGCGAGAAGCTCATGTATTACCTTGTATTTGCGTCTCACTACACTCTCATCTTATGATTTTATGTTCCACACATGATACTTCTACACTATGGAAGCATTAAAAGAGCGTATCATTAGTTCCCCTTCACAGACTGGAGTCCTTACAGTGGTAATTTCGTTGTCATTTAGTCAAATGTCTACACTTGTATATTTGAGTTGCGACTTTTTTTTTCACGTAGACAAGTGAAAATTAGGCATGATGTCAAACCCAAGACAACAACTGCATTTTCCCTTTGCGTTTTCCAAATGTTATACGGTTTGGAGGCGGAAACACGATAATTTTCGATTAGTGTACTGAATAAATGGGCTTACATTGAGAGAAACTAACGACATAGTAATAAGGTAATATGTGTGTTTTCTATTGTTGCAGAAGGAAAGATGTTTTACATCATTCAAACAATCAACAGCAAATTAAAAATTTTTTATCATGTCGCTTACTATAAGTCTCCATTGTATTTATACAGCAGATCATCTAAGTGTCGAACTTTATATACAGTTTCGTTTACACGCAATTTGCATGATATTTGTACAATTGCAGGTGCTGCCCGTGAAATACACAAAATAACAAGTCTCTTCCCCTCCGCTAAACGAAACTGTCGTAAATATCCTTGTGCAGCTATCGTCTTCTTCACTTTTTTGCGACGTTGCTGTTGTGTCTTCCTCAACGGGCACTTCCACAGTCGCATAATTTGAAAGTCTTGTTTTCTCTTCGTCGTTGGAACTATCATTTACTACTCATTCATTGAGTTCGCAATTTTATCCTATGTCTTTCACTAGGGCACAGACGAGAATGTCATAGTGAACATAAACTCCTTGACAACAAAAGTAAAGTACCTAGAAGACATGATCGAATGTAATTTGAACTTCGTACAAACACACACACACACACACACACACACACACACACACACACACCATCGGCGGGTATGTAAAGAATTAGAATTAGAGTTGCAATTCTCTGTGACAGGTAGAAAGGCCACCACAGTGCATTAGTGTTGTTTACTTTTAGTGTTGTTGACAGGCCTGGCGGAGTGTAAAGTTAGTTCTCTCACATAAAGGAAGGCTACAAGTGCAATCTGAATAGTGCATAAGTTTTTCTCTAGCTACTACACCTTGGGATGACCTCCCACTCGATAACGGGTGAGGGGTCAACCTCAGTGTGGACACTAACCGGGGCATCAAAAGTAGTGGACCGATTGAGGGGAAACTTGAGACGTGCTGGACGTCTCTCCTCAGATCCCACGCCTGGAACCCAACAGTGATGTCCATTGCCAACAGCCTCAAGGTGCATGACTGAAGCCACCATTGCCTGGAGTTGTGAGCGAAGATCACCAACTGAGTTTGCATCCGAACACAGCAACAACAGTCCCTACCCATACTAATGACGGTGGAACTCTACACTACACAGTTATTAAAATGCTGGACTGTGCGCAATAAACACGCAAGAAATTTACGAATTAAACTAGTGACCACACAGGTAACTAAAAATAAGTCGCTCCTGATTGATGCTCGTAAAATTAATTCACAAACGTACGCTGCTGCAGGAACGGAAGGAGCTGCCTTACTGACAGACAAAGAAACATGTGGTTTGGAGAATCATCGAGCATAAAGTTATGTCATGGCTGATAGTGGCTGAGGTACCTCGAAGGCACAACAGTGTGTGACGGATACCCTGAGTCCTCATGTGTTACTCTCATGTGACGGAATCGTGGTGCCATTTTTCGACAATTCAATGCTTGACCACACATGGCACGTGTCTGTACGAACTGTCCTGGTGACGCTGAGGTACTCTCGTGGGCAGCTAGATCCCCAGATCTGACCATGATAGAACATAAGTGGGACCATCTCGGATGTCAACGCCTTTCCCTGCCAGTATTCAGGATATCAAGGACTAGTTACAACAACTGTGGGCCAACTTGCATCATAAGAGGATGCAACGGCCTTAGGACACCCTTCCCAGACGAATCACTGAGTGCATACAGGCCAGAGAGGGTGCCACATAATACTGATACGTGAGCTCATACTATCAAGTTCTTTGTAAATTTGATTCAGTTTTGTAATCACTGAAATAACATCAGATAACCTCTCAATATGAGAAGTTAGATTTTGTATCTTTCCCCCTTCTGGCTTGCGCATTTCCTTTTTTTTTTTTTTTTTTTTTACGTTTGTTAGTTCACTAATCATGAAAATCAGAAAGCTTCTTTTGTGTACGTATAGAAAGGGTATTAAAAGGTCAGGGAGAACAAATAAAAATTTGAGGCATACCGATGTGACTGTAACTGTATCAGACACTGTATATAAGATTTGGAAGATCAGTTGAACGACTGTTAAACGCCTTGGAAATAGGTTATAATATGAACATCAACAAAGGTAAAACAATTGTAATGTAATATAGTAGAATTAATCCCTGTGATGTTGAAGGTCTTAGCTTAGGAAATGAGACACTAAAAAACAGCACTATGGCAGTGGTTGAAGTTTAGAGGATTTAAAATGTATACTGGCAATAACAAGAAAATAATTCCTGCAAAAATTGTTAACATCGAATGTAAATTTAAGTCTTAAGAAGATTTTTTTCCCACGAATACTGATAACAGCCAGGAGAGCGGTGTGGTGACCATATGCCCATCCATATCAGCATCCAGCTACGCCTGTCGGCTGAGGATGACTCGGTGGTCGGTTGGTACCGTTGGGCCTTCCGAGGCCTCTTCGGATGAATTTTACGGTAGTTCTTAGTTAAGATGTCTGTGTTGGTAGTATTTATATGTAGCCTGATCCGAAATCATAGTGTGGATAATGAACAACACAAGACGAGAAAAATATATAAACTAGTGAAATGTGGTGTTACAGAAGAGTGATGAAGATTAGATGAGCAGATCTAAGGAGCTACTGAATGGAAATGGGAAGAAAGGAAATGTATGGCAAAGCTTGACTGATAGGACATGTCCAGATGCACCAAGGAATAGTCAATTTTGTAATGGAGCGTCATTTAGAACTTTGTCCCTTCGAACATTCACCTTACGCTTTCCCAGAAAACATATTGCCAAACCTATCCTCTCACATGAACTACATACGATATTACCACTCACGATATGTTGACACGGCGCCCCACTTGTCTTACACATTGTAGCGCTGATCACAGATTGAAATCATATCGAAATGCTGGGCATTTTGGTAACCCTGTTCACCCAAAACACCTTTCCGGTGTATAGTGGAAATACAGCACATGCGTCTGAACCATTTCTTCCATAATATCTGCAACACCACAATCAGAATCAACAGCTTTCTGTGCATTCCTCGTAGTATCCACGAAAACATCATTGTTCACATTCCAGTTCTGCACCAAACAAAAATCAGTGGCTCATGTACTTCCCTTTACATGCGGCCCAGGCTTCACAGCCTCCAAACGACACCAGTTATTACCCAGTGTGGTAGAGATCACTGCGCTTGAATCACCTATGTTGTTATCAACACACTTATGGATTCCCGAATGGGACACATTTACTTCGACAGTCGCTGCAGCGCTACTTCAGACTCCACAATTCCACATGATATCAGAGCTGATACTTCTACGTTACTCCTCTTAACGCCAACAATGATAGTATTCCGTGGACTGAGTAAACTCACAGGGATTTGCACTACGCCAGTATCTTCTCCACTAATTTTGTCAACCTCCCCACTCACGAGATCATCTGAACAGCCATCAGATTTTGTCATGGCCCCCAGAGACTTGACAGGCTTGAGTACACTAACAGTAGTTGGTCCTATTGAAGAACCAGGCCACTAGACAAAGGCTTGTTCGCCTCCTCTCCGATTTTCTCCTTCTCCCTACTTCCTGTTTCTGATATTATGCGTCTTTCCCTCCTTATTTCCTTCCGTACCTCCTCAAATCTCCTCCTAAAGCCCTCCTCACACTCCGGAGTATTGCGAAAAGATGTTTCCTTCTCCCTATCTCGAAGTGCTTCAGTTTTTGGACTACTTTACATTGTTAAGTCATATCATATCTGCTTCGTCTCTTACAGTTTTCAAACCTCCTCCGTGGTAGCTTCCTGGGCACCGAAAATCCCGTTCCCGTTGATACCGTCCACAACATGATTACCCTTTATCATTTACACATACACAAGTGAAAAGGACACTTAAACTATTACGTTTCCAACTTTACATGCTTACGTTCCAAGCCATATTTCTTCCTCAACATCACTGACCATTCAAAACGGTGCAGACTAACACACATTTCCTACAGTTCTCATACTCTGTCGACGTGAAATTCCATTCGCTAAACACAGCAAAGAAACAAACCAAACCGCCGGCCGGAGTGGCCGAGCGGTTCTAGGCTCTACAGTCTGGAGCTGCTCGACCGCTACGGTCGCAGGTTCGAATCCTGCCTCGGGCATGAATGTGTGTGATGTTTAAATGGCTCTGAGCAGTATGGGACTTAACTTCTAAGGTCATCAGTCCCCTAGAACTTAGAACTACTTAAACCTAACTAACCTAAGGACATCACACACATCCATGCCCGAGGCAGGATTTGAACCTGCGACCGTAGCGGCCGCGCGGTTCCAGACTGTAGCGCCTTTAACCGCTTGGCCACCGCGGCGGGCTGTGTGTGATGTCCTTAGGTTAGTTAGGTTTAAGTAGTTCTAAGTTCTAGGTGACTGATGACCTCAGAAGTTAAGTGCCATAGTGCTCAGAGCCATTTTTTGAGCAAACCACGTTACCACGGTCCGCGCGGCTCCTCCCGTCAGAAGTTCGAGTCCTCCCTCGGGCATGGGGGTGTGTGTTGTCCTTAGCGTAAGTTAGTTTAAGTTAGATTAAGTAGTGTGCAAGCCTAGGGACCGATGACCTCAGCAGTTTGGTCCCATAGGAACTTACCACAAATTTCCAATTTTCCAACAAACCAAAATCAAACTACAAGAAGGACACTTAATCGTAACACCATCATAATATCCCTTACTGTAACTTAACTACTCGGCCAGAGTGACTGCTCATTAATACTACTTTGCACACTGAAAACAATGAATACCCCCTGAGAGCACCCAAATTCAACCCATGAATTGAAACACAATGTTAATATCTCACACACTCTTACACATTGAGCCCCACCCGTTGCTCTTAATAACACATACTGCAAAGTGAGATTCTTTTTTACACAACAGGGAACACTGTCTGTGACTAGCTGCCACGTACGCTACCGAAATTACCAACGCAGTTACACATTTCGCAAAAGATCCATTTAGTCTACTTATTCTCGCAGTCAAACAATAACTTACACAAAAAGACTGCAATCACCCAGCCACATGTTGACGGTACTGAAACCCTGCAGTACTCGAGTCATCTTCTTCATCGCTACTGTAGGCGTTCTCTGTTCCACTTTCTGACACCAACTGGAGGGGACCCAAGGTGGAAGGTCCACTTCTGCGCAGGGCTTGGTTGCGTCAGTGGGTCGTGGCGAGGGCCCAACCCGAAGGTAGCTCAAGCAAATAACATCTAAAGTCAAACACTTTATTAAAATTCGTGCTAGTACACTTGCAGCATCACGGTGTGGCACCTCTCAGCACATGGGGCGGACGGTGTGAATTGCGTGGTGGTGGTTAGCTGTCCCACATCGCACCGGCACCTCGAGTGGCCCTGTAGTCACAGTAGGCGCTGCCAGACTCATGATGCCTCTGCTATGCAATAACTGACGATTATTTGTACGGGTTAGGGGCTTCCTTGTTGAGTCGACGTGCTAGTTTAAACGCTCGGAAAAGGTAATTGGTGGCCCGGTGATTTAGAAACTGCCTTCGCCGATCTACAGCAGCCCCGTCTTACCACTGGACTGACAGGATTGCGGTGCTTGTACTGGTCCGTCCGCAGTGAAATTTCCACAGTAAGACTGTGTAAATACAATTACATTAAAACATGTTGTGTGCTATTTCTTTACGTTAATCATAAAATTGACAATCAAAACGTTTATTGCTAATAAAGCTTCCACCATCTCCACAATCATTTAACTACACTACTGGCCATTAAAATTGCTACACCACGAAGATGACGTGCTACAGACGCGAAATTTAACCGACAGGAAGAACATGCTGTGCAATGTAAACGATTAGCTTTTCAGAGCCTTCAAACAAGGTTGGCGCCGGTGGCGATACCTACAACATGCTGACACGAGGAAAGTTTCCAACCGATTTCTCATACACAAACAGCAGTTGACCGGCGTTGCCTGGTGAAACGTTGTTGTGATGCCTCGTGTAAGGAGGAGAAATGCGTACCATCACGTTTCCGACTTTGATAAAGATCGGATTGTAGCCTATCGCGATTGCGGTTTATCGTATCGCGACATTGCTGCTCGGGTTGGTCGAGATCCAATGACTGTTAGCAGAATATGGAATCGGTGGGTTCGGGAGGGTAATACAGAACGCCGCTCTAAATCCCAACGGCCTCGTATCGAGATGACAGGCATCTTATCCACATGGCTGTAACGGATCGTGCAACCACGTCTCAATCCCTGAGTCAACAGATGGGGACGTTTGCAAGACAACAACCATCTGCACGAACAGTTCGACGACGCTTGCAGCAGCATGGACTATCAGCTCGGAGACCATGGCTGCGGTTACCCCTGACGCTGCATCACAGACAGGAGCGCCTGCGATGGTGTACTCAACGACGAACCTGGGTGCACGAATAGCAAAACGTCATTTTTTCGGATGAATCCAGGTTCTGTTTACAGCATCATGATGGTCGCATCCGTGTTTGGTGACATCGCGGTGAACGTACATTGGATGCGTGTATTCGTCATCGCCATAATGACATATTACCCGGCGTGATGGTATGGGGTGTCATTGGTTACACGTCTCGGTCACCTCTTGTTCGCATTGACGGCACTTTGAACAGTGGACGTTACATTTCACATGTGTTACGACCCGTGGTTCTACCCTTCATTCGAACCCTGCGAAACCTTACATTTCATTAGGATAATGCACGACCGCATGTTGCAAGTCCTGTACGGGCCTTTCTGGATACAGAAAATGCTCGACTGCTGCCATGGCCAGCACATTCTCCAGATCTCTCACCAATTGAAAACGTCTGGTCAATGGTGGCCGAGCAACTGGCTCGTCACAATACACCAGTCACTACTCTTGATGAACTGTGGTGTCGTGTTGAAGCTGCATGGGCAGCTGTACCTGTACACGCCATCCAAGCTCTGTTTGACTCAATGCCAGGCGTATCAAGGCCGCTATTACGGCCAGAGGTGGTTGTTCTGGGTAGTTATTTCTCAGTATCTATGCACCCAAATTGCGTGAAAATGTAATCACATGTGAAATCTAGTATAATACGAGGGCAGTTCAATAAGTAATGCAACTCATTTTTTTTCTGAAACAGGGGTTGTTTTATTCAGCATTGAAATACACAAGGTTATTCCCCAATCTTTTAGCTACACAACACTATTTTTCAACGTAATCTCCATTCAATGCTACGGCCTTACGCCACCTTGAAATGAGGGCCTGTATGCCTGCACGGTACCATTCCACTGGTCGATGTCGGAGCCAACGTCGTACTGCATCAATAACTTCTTCATCATCCGCTTAGTGCCTCCCACGGATTGCGTCCTTCATTGGGCCAAACATATGGAAATCTACGGTGCGAGATCGGGGCTGTAGGGCGCACGAGGAAGAACAATCCACTGAACTTTTGTGAGCTCCTCTCTGGTGCGAAGACTTGTGTGAGGTCTTGCGTTGTCATGAAGAAGGAGAAGTTCGTTCAGATTTTTGTGCCTACGAACACGCTGAAGTCGTTTCTTCAATTTCTGAAGAGTAGCACAATACACTTCAGAGTTGATCGTTTGACCATGGGGAAGGACATCGAACAGAATAACCCCTTCAGCGTCCCAGAAGACTGTAACCATGACTTTACCAGCTGAGGGTATGGCTTTAAACTTTTTCTTGGTAGGGGAGTGGGTGTGGCGCCACTCCGTTGATTGCCGTTTTGTTTCAGGTTCGAAGTGATGAACCCATTTTTCATCGCCTGTATCAATCTTTGACAAGAAATTGTCACCCTCAGCCACATGACGAGCAAGCAATTCCACACAGATGGTTCTCCTTTGCTCTTTATGGTGTTCGGTTAGACAACGAGGGACCCAGCGGGAACAAACCTTTGAATATCCCAACTGGTGAAGAATTGTGACAGCACTAACAACAGAGATGTCAAGTTGAGCACTGAGTTGTTTGATGGTGTTCCGTCGATCATCTCGAACGAGTGTGTTCGCACGCTCCGCCATTGCAGGAGTCACAGCTGTGCACGGCCGGCCCGCACGCGGGAGATCAGACAGTCTTGCTTGACCTTGCGGCGATGATGACACACGCTTTGCCCAACGACTCACCGTGCTTTTGTCCACTGCCAGATCACCGTAGACATTCTGCAAGTTCCTATGAATATCTGAGATGCCCTGGTTTTCCGCCAAAAGAAACTCGATCACTGCCCGTTGTTTGCAACGCACATCCGTTACAGACGCCATTTTAACAGCTCCGTACAGCGCTGCCACCTGTCGGAAGTCAATGAAACTATACGAGACGAAGCGGGAATGTTTGAAAATATTCCACAAGAAATTTCCGGTTTTTTCAATCAAAATTGGCCGAGAAAAAAATGTGTTGCATTACTTATTGAACTGCCCTCGTATATTTGTCCAATGAATACCCGTTTATCACCTGCATTTCTTCTTGGTGTAGTAACAAAGTCACACAAATGAGTTAAAAGTTTTACTTATCTTTGTGACTTGTTGAATAACGAAGTCAGTAACACGGCATGTAACATTACACAAAAAAGGCTAGTAACGGCTAAGTGCAAATAATCGTAGGTAAACTTCAAAGCAAATAGCAAATGCAATTTACAACACCTGTCGGTTCACTCTTAAGAGTTCACTAAACGATGTTCCCTGTCTAAGTCAGCCTTGGACGATGATCTATAACCAAGTGGGCGAGAGCTCCTCTTCTAGCTCCCGAGTAGGCTTCTGTCCGTTGTCATCCGGTTATTGGCGGATTGTACTCGGCCGGAAATTGGCCCAGGCGAAATCGATATCTTCATCCTCAGCGTCGCCCGTGGCGCTGGCAGAACTCGAGCATGTGGCGAGTCTATATGGCACTGGCACCAGCTCGCGTCTTTGCGTCTGTGGTGCTTTTGTCAAGGCTGTGTCTCGTTCGGACGACACAGCAAACTTTATACATAAAAAACTTAAATTGTGCTCTCGAGATACGTTACGGGACATATTCTAGCTTGTGTAAGGGAAAATAAAAAGACTCGTGAAAATGAGGTGGACACTACACTAAATGATGACGAAGTTACTGTTTCCAGGACCCAATGGGCGGGAGCAACAAGACAATATTGCAATAGTTATGAAGTATGAAACCTCAGGGAGTTGAAACTGCGAACTATTAGGAACAAAACTATGAGAGATCAGCAGTTTGAGCCGTGACGGGAGAACCAGGATACTTTGACTGTCGTGAACGTAGAGCCACTTCGTCAAACATCCAGAATATGGAGTGGATCTAAAAGAGTAATTGAAATATGTGACATAGTGGGAGGGGAGACGGACAGCAACATACCAAGTCTGAGCGGAATTTTGTGCAGCACAAGGAACTTGTCTTCATTTTTTCTCAGCATTTTAGTGTTGACATGTGATGTACACTGAGGTGACAAAACTCAAGGAATAATTCGTAATGTCGTCTCGGACCTCATTTTGTCTGGCGTAGTGCAGCAACTCGACGTGGCATGGACTCAACAACTTGTTGGAAATCCCCTGCAGAAATATTGAACCATGCTGCCTCCATAGCCGTCCATAACTGTGGAAGTATTGTCGGTGCAAGATGTTGTGCACGAACTGACTTTTCCATTATGTCCCATAAATGTTACACGGGATCCATGTCTGTCGATCTGGGTGATCAAATCATTCGCTCGAATTGTCCAGAATGTTCTTCAAATCTATCGCAGGCAATTGTGGTCCAGTAACAGGGGGCATTATCGTCCATAACAATGCCATCTTTGTTTGGCTGCAAATGGTCTCCAAGTAGCCGAACGTACCATTTCCAGTCAATGATGGGCTCAGTTGGACCAGAGTACCCAGTCATGCCATGTAAGCACAGCCCGCACCATTATGGAGCCACCGCCAGCTTGCACTGTGCCTTGTTAACAAACTGGCTCCATGGCTTCGTGGGGTCTGAGCCACACTCGAAATCTTCCATCAGCTCTCACCAACTGAAATCGAGACTCAACTGATGAGACCACGGTTTTCCAGTCGTCTAGGATCCAACCGATATGGTCAGTCATGTAACCAGGACAGATGCTGCAGGCTATGTCGTGCTGTTGGCAAAGTCGTCTGCTGCCATAGCCCATCAACGTCAATTTTCGCCGCACTGTCCTAACGGATACATTCACCGCACGTCCCACATCAATTTCTGCAATTATTTTAAGCAATGTTGCTTGTCTGTTAGCAGTGACAACTATACGCAAACGCCCATCCCCTCGGTCGTTAAGTGAAGGCAGTCGGCCACTGGGTTGTTCGTGGTGAAAGGTAATGCATGAAATGTGGTATTCTCGACACACTCTTGACACTGTTGATCTCGGAATATTAAATTCCGTAGCGATTTCCGAAATGAAATTCCCCATGCGTCTAACTCCCATTATCATTTCGCGTTCGAAGACTGTTAATTCCCGTTGTGCGACAATAATCACGTCGAAAATCTTTCTACACTAATCACGTGAATATACACAACAGCTCTGCCAATGCAGCGCCCTTTTATAGCTTGTGTACGCGGTACTACCGTCATCTGTATGTGTGCATATTGCTATCCCATGACTTTCGCTACCTCAGTGTAATTTCACCATCGCGAACTTTTTCTTGTTTCTTTTAAAAGTGGGCTACCTAAATTTTCTTCCCCTCTCCCTAGTTTACTTGGGGGGGGGGGGGGAGAGATGAGAAACGTGAGGTCGGACAAGAACAGACAAAATGTGTCCAGTGTGCAGTTTGATGGTGGCGAGGAGTGTTGCATGATAAGTACAAGACGTAGCGCAAGGTCTGTTATCATAGACTGATTGTCGGCTACTACTATTTGCAACGTTAACGTATGTTCTATCACACAAATTCTTGAAATTACCAAGAGAAGCGGTTAAACCTTAAGAATTTCAATATGTAATTCCTTCAGCACTCCTAATTGCGATAATGATGTATACCGGTATCTTATTACTTGTTTCATTTTGTTTCACTCTAGGTGTACTATCTGAATGGGTATGTTGATCCGCATGGGAACCTCATCCAAGTTAGTCAATGTTCCATTACCTCGTTAGATCGTTATGCGATGTCCAGTCCTTTCTTTCGTAGTTCCATGATTTGCAGTGTTTCGCCGTACACTTTTGCTACACGAACACTGGTAAAATCTCTGACTTGAAACAAATAACTGTGTCACAGACCTCAATGATACATTTACAGAAATATCATCTCTTCTACAGTGGGCTATACCCCATAATTTTAGTATCAGTAGCAACACATACCGTCAGTCAATATCTTTGTAAGAAATATTCGAGGGCTTTCTGAAAAGAAATACCTCAAAAATTCTTATGTGAAAAATCGTAAAGATTTTTAAATAAAAGAAACATTATTAGCATTCTATAGCTTTATTCTTGATGCCTTCATATTTATTTCTCATCATAGTCACCCTAGCAACGAACAAGAGACTAGTTTGTTGATATCGTAGGTGAAGCGAATATAGTATTAAAACTGTACTATGCGTAGTGATATAAAAATGAGACCGGATTATTAACCTCCATATCAATAAAGACATCGGAAACTAATGGAAATAAGAATTAGGTATGTAGCTAATTGCTCATTCAATGATTAGAAAAATGAACCGGTACTAAAAAAGTGAAATAACAGCACAGAAAATTGCATACTGGCCGAGCATCAGGAGCACAAAATGCAATGAATTTATCTTTAATGTGTTTGCAACGTTTTGGCATGAAAAGAAAAACAGGGAAAAAAAGAAACAATGTGATAGGGAGAAGAACATTGAAAATCGTCAATGTTAGTGCGCTAATTAAACACAAACGAGATCTAGGAATGAGAT
Source organism: Schistocerca cancellata (assembly GCF_023864275.1). Classification (NCBI taxonomy): domain Eukaryota; kingdom Metazoa; phylum Arthropoda; class Insecta; order Orthoptera; family Acrididae; genus Schistocerca; species Schistocerca cancellata. The sequence goes on along the minus strand of NC_064629.1, from coordinate 790,417,679 downwards.
TAAGTGAATTACTTAAAAAATTACTCTCGGATGCATCAAATCAAGAGTGAAATATTGCGTAATCCATTAATATGTGAAGAATAGCTACTCGTAGAGAAAAGAGGAACTCTTTTATGAGAATAAATGGACTGTTTTTAAAAATTAATCCTCTTTCACGGAAGAAGTTCTTCGAATTGCAAGTTAGAGACTGTATTCGTCTTTGGATTATCACTTATTATGGATTGTTCTAGGAAAATCTGTGGTAAATTTTATTCTCTAACTTTTCCCTTATTACGGTTGCATGTCGGTGTACAATTGTGGTGCAGCTAAAGGGCAACTTTCATCTGAATTTCGAATACCGCAAATGCGGCCGACATCAAAACAATACTGCGTGTATAACTTTCAAATGCTAATATCAGCCTGAAACGGCCCGTACGGGTCATTTATCATCCGACTTTTGGTCGTTCATAAATTGTCGGCCGGGCCTCGGTTTGTTCATTACTAATTTGGGACATGTTCTGTGACGAGTTGTAGGCGTTCTTACAAGCATGATCTGATTGCGCGTGACTAACCGCAATTACCATGAAACTTTACATTGAAAGTATATTCATGGATATTGCAGATGGTATCTCTTTAAAGTGCGACCCCCGCCATGCGAGATCTCTTCTTTGTTCGCCTGGCGAACCGCACGACGCGCGCCGTCCAGCTGTTTCAAATCGCAGCATCTCATGTGCTTCCACGGCACACAATTGTAGATCCACACAAATTATAATCTTGTTTTAAATATTATCTTTTAAATAGTCGTCTTTCTGGACTTACCTCATTGCTAGTGCATTCAAAGCATCCAGTGCGAGTAGGAAAGTCTGATACTGAATTTGTTGTTTAAAAGAAGGCCATCGAGAAACACCTGATCTTTTGAAGACAACTACGGCTAATGAACAATGAATGAGTAATTGTCACCAAGTCGTTATAACCAATAGCCTGTAAGTGTTTCTCAGAGTTAAAGAAAGATAGTCTGTTTACTTTTAACAACTAAAGGTGAAGCTCACAGACGCAATGAATTAAATGAAGTTCTGTAAAGCGAAAGAATTGTTTGGTGCTTAAAAATTTCATTATTGATCGTGATTTCATACTTAACATAAAATGATAGACGCAATGAGATGGAAACAATTTTATTATCACTTTGTGCTCAGTAGTCTTCGAATTTTGTGATTAGGAATCTAAACCTCTGTAAACATATTATTGCTACTGAAATGGCAACTTCGATTCAATTTCAACTGTACAAAAGATTATGTAACAAGAGCTGTAAGAGATGAAACTACACAGAATAGTTACAACAGGTTGACATTTCACTTTATTACACATATTTAATATTATCGAAAACATAAGCTGAATACAAGGCTGCTGTTGCTCTGGTGTGCTTGTCACTAAGACGAATAGAATAATTAGGTGTGTCAATTGACTGCCGTGTCGTCAGAGCTTGTGGTAGCCATCGTTTTTAGACGACAGGAAGGTACACGATATTAGTGCGCATTTTCAGTATTCCAGTGTCGAAGATGTATCGCCGGTACCTCCACCGAGGGAAATTCACTGCTCTCGGTATCAATAGCTACAATGGTTGGACAAAAATATGAAACACCAAAAACACAATGGATTACCACGCCTAATACGGTGTAGGGAAACTGTTGACATTCAAAACAGCTTCCACTTGTCTCGGAATGGGTAAATACAGGCCATGTTTTCAAGAGAATCTTGTACCATTCTTCCCGCAAAATATGATCAAATGGTGTTTCCACGTACTGTTCTTAGCACTGAAGGTGATTTAAAATGATTTGTGGACAACAGTTTCAATAAATTTCTCAATCCGTAAAATGGCCACCAGAACCACTGAAACGTTATCGTAAGAATCTATTGTGCTATTTCTGCCTCGAACTTAAATTAGATCTTTACTTAGAGAACAGTTTAATAGAGAGGGCGTAATGACTTAGACGATGAAGTCGTATCCATCCATCCACACCTTGATTTACCATGTTTTCTCCAACGCTCTTCAGATAGCTGTTTCCTTCTCTCGTCCTTTCTTAATCCAAGCAATGGCTCCGTCTCCAGTGACCTCGATGGTAGCAGGACATTCAGCTCTAGTATTCCTTTCCAACCTTTGTAATACTCCTAGGAGCACAGACAGCCATTCTGTTGTCAGTTGTGTCGAAATACCTGAAATGCAGTAATATTTAAGTCAAATAACGTCTGTGAATGTAGCTTCAAAAATCAAATGGCTCTGAGCACTATGGAACTTAACATCTGAGGTCATCAGTCCCCTAGAACTTAGAACTACTTAAACCTAACTAACCTGAGGACATCACAAACATCCATGCCCGAGGCAGGATTCGAACCTGCGACCGCAGCGGTCACGCGGTTCCAGACTGAAGCGCCTAGAAGCGCTCGGCCACACCGGCCGGCTAAATGTAGCTGTTTGGTGTAATGTCTCATGTGTAGAGTTGAGACACGAGAGACGGAAATTATGTGTAATACACGGGGATGGACGTAAATATGTAAACACCGGAAACACAATGCATTAACGTGCCTAGTACGATGGAGGAAAACCGTTGGCATTTATAACAGTTTCCAGTCGCTTCGGAATGGATAAATACAGTCCCTGTAAGGTTTCAATGCAATCCGACGCCATTTTTCCCGCAAAACAGTGGCAAGTGAAGGTAACAATGATGGAGGTGGACAGCGATCATGCATCCTTCTCTCCAAAGTAGACTATAAAGGCTCAACAATATTGAGACCTGTTGACTGCCGTGGTCAGGCGAGATGTGATAATTCATCCTCGTGCTCACAAAATCAGTCCAAGACGGTCTAAACTGTGTGCATAAGCACTTTATCGTCTTGGAACGCAGCATCATCACTGTAGATCAAACATTGTATCTTGGAATGGACCTGATCTGTCAAAATGGTGACATAACCCTTAGCAGAGTGAGCATGGGGGCCATGGGATACCACGAAATGGCTTCCCAAATCATCACCGAATCCTGCCCATATTTCACTTTCGGTACGTAACTTCAGCCAGAGGTTCGAAACAGTGTGAAACAAAACTCGACCAACCAAACGAGATTGTTCCATTTCTGCGAAGTCCAAGTTTCATAGCTTTGGCATCACGTTTTCCTTTTACGGGCATTTGAATCACAGATGGATGATTTTGAAATAATAACTCATCCTGCAAATCCTCTGCTCCCTGGGCACCCTTCGTGTTCTTTTGGTGCGACATTCAGTTGCGGAGTGACTGTTGCAGCTGTCATTCTCTCATTTTTCGTCACAATCCTCTGTGATGACGGTCTGCCACGATCACTCAACACACACTTTCGTGTGCAATGGGACTTCACCAATAACATTTTTTCCGCTTTCCTTGTATGCAGCATAAATCTTCGCTTCGGTGCCTCTTGATATACCAAACACTTCGGTTCCCTTTGCTAGCATCTGCATTTATGTTCGAGCATGCATTTCTCTCGGTGTTCCCATATTTTTATCGAACCCCTATATGTTCATCAACTGTTTATTAGAGGAGCCCTAGTCAACGATTGTCACAGTGGTTAGATGGGTCACTACACAGAAAAAAATCTAGCCAGTTAAACAACGAGCAAATAAACCGGTAAACTGGCCCGAGCTCTCGCTATAGGGTACGCAAGCCGTGTACCTCCGCTCGTAGCAGTCACAAGATGTAGATGTTAGTATACGGTGAGGGACATTGCGATGGTACCATCGAAGTATGGAATTAAGTCATCTCTAATGACGACATGTAGTAAGCTTTTTTACCAAGAAACGGGATGGTATGAGCGCGGAGGAAACCAAGTGAGGCGGTACATGTCATTTACCAACGGGGAACTGTTGTGGTAGGTTGTGAGAGTAATCTCGAGTGGGAGGCCCACGAGAGGAACAGGCCGCTGCGTGTACGTCACAGCACGTGACACTGCAGCAGCCGTCTCCATCTGGGAGCGAGTAACTGTATCAGATAATAATTCTTGACTGCAAGTTTACATGCATGCAAGCTCTCGACATCATTCGTCAAAGTTAAGGCCTTTAGTGGGTACCTTTTCAATTACATATTGAGGAAACTGGATAATTCTTTTTTTTTATTTCGTCCGTCTCAGTTGCATTGATATAAAATTTTTGCTGGACTGGTTACTGGTTTCAGGTTGACATCCCCATTCTCACACCACACACATTGTTATTAACCGTAATTATTCATACAACATTGTGCCAAAAGGCACGAATAGCATCTGCACAGAAAGGCGTACTGTGGACAACAAGTAACCTCACACATAAGAGCCCATGTGTCTGTTGCACATGGCTGACACCACCAAACTGATAAATGTTACTTACAGTAGTCAACAGGACACTTGGTAGGAGACGCTCTTGTATATATGCGTATGCACATGTGGTTGTCTATTACAAAACGGACAAGTCGATTAGTGAGACGCCGTAAGTTCGTTGCGGAGCCCGTATTTCTCCTTGGGGCGCGGAGAAGATTATATGACGTGAAATTGACCGCTGAGTGGTCAGCTATCGTCTTTTCAAACGAGTAGTAACTGTCCTGTGTCCAGTGTTCTCGTTCGGGAGACCACTACTCTCTGCTGGCGCAGGGAGGGTAGCCACCACAACAGATGTCGTGCATACAGTCCGTAGTGCTGCAGAAGTCGTCGCACTATTCGCGTAAATATTTGTCTCACTGAAGACACCCGAAGTACACGACGTGGCTATACTATCCTGCACAGCCAGGTGAGCAATATGAATATCCTCTCAGTTGCTAGTCGTGTGGGACCGTTGAGATCCTGCACGTCATCAGGTAAGGGCCTCCTGAACCCATCGATTTCATATTCGTTTGACAGTCTTGCGATCACGACGAACGTGAGCAGCAGTATCTCAGAACGACAAACCGCAGTTTGCTTAGACCAAGTCCAGCCACTGTCGAAATTCCGGCATATGCTATTAGAATTTCTTGCCTCTTACACGAGGCATACATAACACGATCTTCTCACAAAAAACCAACATTAAAATGCGTTTTCTGAATAATAAACCTGGAGCGTAGTATTTCCTTACGAACATAATGTTGTGCGGATGCCCTGAAATTGTAATCATTTTCATAACCGAACATGCTGTACGCTTCATGCTTATTTGACGTTTTTTACTCTCTGGCTTCATGGTGTTGCATTTTTAGTGGTTTGCGGAGCATACTTTTACTTTTTTCAAGTGTTATACACCTTCCAATTACGTCCTCTTATTCGGCGCCTCTATGGTCAGTGGTCAGTTGTTATTTCATCTGTTTACCTTTTCTTGGTGTACTTATTTATCATTTCCCTATTGATCGATAATTCATTATTACTTTAGTAATTTCGGTTCGTTTTTGGGACAAGACGTCTCCATTTATTTCTGTAATCCGTGATTTATTCATTACTCTTGTAACTCCTAGTTCTTATCTGAGCGTTATAGTCCTTACCGTATCAGATGGTCTATAGCGATCTGCCAGCGGAATTTTTATCTGTAATATCGTTGTTTGCCCATACCAGAAACAACTAAAGCATAAGCCACACGTAAGTTATCTATATCTTTAAATGGTATCCAGTCTGAAATCAACAACAACATATCCTGCACTGAGAGGCCGAAAGCTGTGGTGTCCTGCGAATTTCTCTCTCTGTTTGAAGAAGCCTGGGAAGACCCAACAGTGCTGACCGACCGCCGTGTCATCTTTAGCCAACTGGCGTCATGGGGTGCGGATACGGAGAGGCGTGGGGTCAGCACACAGCTCTCCCCGTCGTTGGCAGTTTTCGTGACATGACATCCTGCGAATCAGCCACTAAAATAGTTAAAATCTGTCTGCTTTTCTTGATTTATAGTGTCTCCCACAGGATGATCCTGATTCCAGTAATACGCCTGCTCAAGGATAACGTCGAAGACAAATTGGAACAATATAATTTCAAGCGAACTGCCTATGCGGCAATCAGTACGTCACGACGTCAGCCCACGTCATTCTCCTGCTATGGTGAATGCCGCTTACACCGCTGCAGACACGATGTGGACATTGATGGACCATCCGAAACAGACGTATTTGCATCCAGTACTAACACCATATATTCCCCGAACTGAGATGCAGAAAATGGACTGGCATTCCATGCACAGATGGTTAAATGCACATTTTGTGTTCATTTCTAGCTTGTGCTTCATCTGTAACGAATAAGACGACGATAAGATGTTAAAATCTAAGAATGTGTTTTGATATATGGGACTGTCTTCAACTCAGTCCTGAGATGTACAGTTCCTTTTAAACCAAACCAATAACGTCTTGGCCGGCCAGTGTGGCCGAGCGGTTCTAGGCGCTTCAGTCTGGAACCTTGCGACCGCTACGGTCGCAGGTTCGAATCCTGCCTCGGGCATGGATGTGTGTGATGTCCTTAGGTTAGTTAGGTTTAAGTAGGTCTCAGTTCTAGGGGACTGATGACCTCAGATGTTAAGTCCCATAGTGCTCAGAGCCATTTGAACCAATAACGTCTTGACCGTGACATGCAATGACTATCCACTAAATGTATTACACGCTACCAGAGTGACACTGAAAATTATGTTTCTCTTTACAACTGAATTGAATACCATCGAAGACAGTTGTTATTCTTAATTTATGCTCTGCATTACCCATTGTTACAATCTTTTTACATCACATACGCTGACGTCACAAACGCCACAATACGCGAAAGTATTTTGAGTATATAGCTGATTCATTTTGCTGTACAAACGTTTTTAATTATGTGTAAAATATAAGAAATTCGTCATTAGTTGCAGAAACAATAGATGCAGTGCAAAAGGAAAAACGGAATGTTTTTCAGTTTTTAAGTACCCTCGGTAGTGGACCATCAGTCCCGGGAATTTATCGAAGAAAATGGGAACGTTTCCTGATAAAAATCACCGAAATTGTGTGTGTGAAGTGTTTCATGATAATAGAAATCGCGGACTCCAATGCTTGAAACTTCGGAATTAGACAAATGCAAATTCAAGCTTTTAGATTGAGAGAGAAAGTAAATTAGCCTTGAATGTGATCCTCAATTGCCAGTAAGTTTGTTACATAGTAAACATGAAGTCTCTCAATATGCAAGGGACTTCTTCGGTAGTTTTTCTTTTATATGGGAAAATAATTCGAAGAAATTCGTTGTTGAATGAAACAGAAGATGCCTTCTAGTTCTCATACAGTTACTCTACGTGTTCCCGCGAGAAACATAAAATCCAGGCAGACAGCACACCATAATTTTTTCCCCACCCCTCCGTCGCAGTGCATCTGAGGAAATGTGATGTGATTGGAACGCTTGTCGAGCTGCTCGTTAGCACAAGTTGTTAACTTTCTTTGTGGTATGCAATGAACCAAAAAAATCCACCACCTTTCAAATGTCAAATACAGGACACGGTGTGAAACAGCGACTGTTAAACTCTTCCAATTCAACAGTTAACCAAGAATTTACAGCAAAGAAAACTGCAAAATCCTATCTTATTCTCTCTTTATTTCATAATGCTTGTAAATAGGCGAATATCGAATTTTGTTTCCTCATATTGTCCGTAGCTTGAGAAGTCGAGACAAAGCAGCACAACCGGTGACCGATTCTTGGCGTGGCCAACCTCGGGCGTCGAACCCACTCTACGGGGCCAGTTGTTTGAAGCCAGCGGAGAAACGTGAGCGTAGATTTCTTTACCTTCAAGAAAACACCTCGGTCGGACGCGTTGCCGCGCGCCGGAGCACGTGCCACGTCCAAAGCACTCTTCTCGGAAGACTTCTTTGGCCATGTCCTCCTCAGTAATCTTCTTCATCAACTGTACACAAGGAACAAAAGAAAGTCTAATGTCTACTCTCCACAAATCTGAACCAAAATTTTTACTGTGAGTAAACGTCATCGTAGCACAGGTCCAAAATCCTACTTCTACAGTGGCAATGGATTTATAAGAGATACGTGTTATAATATGGGTAAAGTGCTTCAGCCTGTAGGTGAACACAAATCTGAATCTTTACCCATATTAATCCTTCACGAGAAAGAGTGTAATTTTACTAGTACGCTGTAGGACAAATTACTTAATTTCACTCACGCTGTCTAATGAGAGACTCTTGGAAATTTTATGTAAACTATTCTAGAGAATTCGTGTGCGGAGATTTCGTATTATACTGATGATCCTTGTCCTGTTCCTTTGCACACAGGACCCCTACACAGCTGAGTTTCATTATACGAGTCGAAATCACTTTAGGGATAGTTGGATTAACAAAGCCAATTAACATTTATTTCGCAACGTCTGATTTTGGTGTTCTTCATTTAAATGACAGTACAAATACTAGTCCTTTCTAATCGCTGCAGTATTTGACCAATTTGCCATTTAAAGTTAAGAAAAACATATATTTACTTGTTATATGTAATTTTATTCTGACACAGGGTTGTAAAAAACGCCATAAAAGAATCAGAACTCTTTAAAAGAAGCAATTGCAGGTGTTACGACGTTGAGGTCTGTAACTGTAGAGCGAAAAAAAAAAAAACTCTTAAATATAAGTAGGAACAATCCTGATATTCGACTTTAAATTTTACTTCAACTTTCAACGACTTGTTAGGTCTATCTGTCTAGATGATAAAGGTACAAATTTGTAAGGCCGTGAGGAGGGGGCGTGAGTCGTGCTTGGGTAGCTCAGATTGTAGAGCACTTGCCTGCGAAAGGCAAAGGTCCCGAGTTCGAATCTCGGTCTGGCACACAGATTTAAACTGCCAGGAAGTTTCATATCAGCTCACACTCCGCTGCAGGGTACAAATTTGTGTTAAAATAACCCTCATGCAGAATTTTTATACTGATGACATATTCCTTTGCCGTCGCAACATAAAGAGATTCTATAGTGCTGAATGTAAAACAAGGTAGAGAAATTTGCGCACGAAGGATATTTTATCAGAACTTATAACTGTCAGTTGTATACGTTGTCTCATGTTTCTGTTATCAGTGTGTGATTTTTACTGACCGACGTTGTGTAGCACTATAATACTGATGACTGCACTGGTTACACTGCTCCAGAGAGCTGGTCTAGGAAAATGGAGATTTAACCACAAAGCTTCAAAATACGTAATGCTTAATTTAGTAGCTTTAAGAGAGATTGTGGAATCTATTATTTATACGTGCAACATAGTAACCAGCTCTAACGTTGATGCACAAGTTTCCTAGGTTTTGGAGATTGATTCGAGGTCCCTACGTAGTGACGTCCTCACAGGAACAGAGGCTATAAGATGGATTTCTCATTTGCACTAAGCTGTTTTGTGTAACAATATCCACTCTAGTAATAAAAAATCACAATATTAATATTTCAAGACATATTTAAACTACTTAGTAGGAATATGGTCCACTTCTGACCACCTTTGTTAGAATGTGTTATTGAGCGGGGTCGACTAACAAGTCGTTTTCAACGGAGCATCATGTAGTACATTTATGCGTTCCTTGTGACATTCTTATATATATATATATATATATATATATATGTCGGACATAATATAGGATAAGCGGTACTATTCCAGGGTCTCCAATCAATCATACAATGTAAAACGTTTAAACAGTTGTAGGTGTTCTCTGTATTAGAGCTCATCGCATAACAATGATAGAGTGGTGGAAGACTAAGATCAGCTGATTCCTTTCCTGCTGATGAAATTTTTTTCTCTTCTAGAATGGGTCAACTGAGGATCACGTGTCGATTTCATTTCCTTTTTCGTCGTTCTCATCTTTCCTGCCAGTACTCTTTCATGTGGTTCAAATGGTTCAAATGGCTCTAAGCTTATGGGACTTAACATCTGAGGTCATTAGTCCCTTAGAACTTGGAACTACTTAAAGCTAACTAATCTAAGGACATCACACACATCCATGCCCGAGGCAGGATTCGAGCCTGAGACCGTAGCGGTCGCGCGGTTCCAAACTGTAGCGCTTACAACCGCTCGGCCATCCCGGCTGGCTCTTTCATGTGTTCTCTATGTTTCTTCTCCATGTGACCACTTCATACCAGTTTTTTACTTTTCTACCTAAACACTTCTCTGCCAGTTGTCAGTTGTTTCTTGAGCTTTTTGTATTATTTTTTTCTAAATCCTTTTTTATTTTACAGATCTAAAAGTGTTGTTGACTTCTTATCCCACAGATGTTTGAAAATCTTTTTTGTTAGTGTACTATCTTCCATTCGATACAAATGTCCAAAAAATGCCAGTCTGGTTTTTCTCATTACTTATTACATGTTTTCTATTTTCCAATAAATTTCTTCTTTACTGCATAATTTCCAACGTTCCACAGTTTTTTGTAGGTGTAATATTTTTTCTATTGATTCGCCTTTCTCGTATTTATAATTTATTTGAATTACAGTTTAATGCTAGACATTCGCTTGCCTATACCCATTCTGGTCTCACTACTATGATGTATTGCCTTATTTTTGTGTTTATAGATAGCCATTTCTTGCTGTAAAAGTCTCTGGTTGTACCATATGCTCTTCCGATTTCATGTATCCTTTGCTTTAGAGCAGATTTCCCTAACAATTTTCTTGGATTATGTACCCATGATATTTAAATTTTTTAATCTTTTCAATTTGGCCAATATCTGTTTTTCAGGAATTTGCTTGTATATTTCAATATCTGTTTTTCAGGAATTTGCTTGTATATTTAATGTTTGTGAAAAATTTGGTTTTCTCTGATGAAATTCTTATGCCGGTGTTACAAGCTATTTCTTCAAAACGACTAATCTGTAATACAGCAGATGTCACATTTTCAGAAAGTATAGCAAAGTCATCTGCAAATACGAGACAGTTTATTATAGTATTTTTGTTTCTTTTTGCAAACCTTATTGGTGTCATATTCATTAGTTTTCCTAATTCTTACTATTTTTTCTAAAACACCATTAAAAAGAATTGGTGATAGGCCATTGCCTTGCCGTAAACCTATGTTTATTTCGAAGGGCTGAGATATTACTTCCATAAATTTCACTTTATTTACTGTTTCTATAAGTGTTTCACGAATTGGATTTGCTTATTTACACTTTACACCAAATTCTCAGATTATTTTATCTATACTTTGTCCTTTTTGAAATCAACAAACATTACTGCAATACCTTTTGAATTCACTAGTCTGTGGCGAATGATTCACTTCAGATAAAATATGTGTTCAGAACATGATCTGTCATTCCTAAAATCATCTTGATATTCACCGTAAAGACCGCCAGTGTTGTTTCTGCTCTGTATACTAGACTCTTGGAAAATAGTTTATATGCAAGTGGTAGCAAAGAAACTTCTCTGTAGCCGTTAACGTCTTGTTTATTACCTTTCTTGTGTACTGTATGCATCAAGGCTACCTTCGACTCTGTAGGCATTTTTTCAGATTTCCAGATTTCTGCAAAGCATCATGTTTCGTTTTTGTAAGATACCATTTCATAAGGTCAGCTGTAGTAGTGTCTTCACCATTAGTTTTATTCTTTTTTAAGGTTTTAACACTGTTTCAATTTCTTTGATAGTCAGAGACCGATCGTCTTATAGATTTTCATGAGTGTTTGAGAAATCCAGCTTATGAATTGGCTCTAGTCAATTTAACAAGCCGATCAAAAATTTTGCAAGTATTTCGCAATTTTCACTGTTGCTGAAGCCAAGTGTGCCATTTTAACTTATGGAACACACACTTAGGGATTGGTATACTTTCAGTCTGCCCTAAAATGTATGAAAATAACGGGTATTATTTTTGAAAAGTTTTCTTCAGTTACTGCAAGTTTTCTCTTCTAAACTCTCGTTTAGTTCTTCTGAATATTCTTAGGGTTTCCTTTCTTTGCTGTTTAAATTGATTAAAGTGCTCAATTTTTCTTCAGCATTTCCGCTTTTTCCACTTTTTGCCCTTTATGTTAAAGCTTCTTCACTTATTTCATTCCAACGTACTTTCTACGTATATTTGATTACCCATATCGTTTCTGTACAGCATTATTAATTTCATTGTGTAATTCTGACCATCTGCCATAGCTATTTTAATTTCGTTGCCATATTATTGCATCGATCCTTTTCTTATAGTAAATCCGTCTGTATTATATTTCACTAGTTTATGTGAGTATTGTTTTATTTTATTAGATAGGACTTTAACATTAATTTAGAGAATTAGTCATCAGAATCAAAATCGTCAAAAATGGTTCAAATGGCTCTAAGCACTATGGGACTTCACATCTGAGGTCATCAGTCCCATAGACTTGTTGTTGTTGTGGTCTTCAGTCCTGAGACTGGTTTGATGCAGCTCTCCATGCTTCTCTATCCTGCGCAAGCTTCTCCATCTCCCAGTGCTTACTGCAATCTACATACTTCTGAATCTGCTTAGTGTATTTATCTCTTGGTCTCCTTCTACGATTTTTATCCTCCACACTGCCATCCAATGCTAAATTTGTGATCCCTTGATGCCTCAGAACATGTCCTACCAAACGGCCCCTTCTTCTTGTCAAATTGTGCCACAAATTCCTCTTCTCCCCACTTCTCTTCAATACCTCCTCATTAGTTATATGATCTACCCATCTAATCTTCAGCATACTTCTGTAGCATCATATTTCGAAAGCTTCTATTTTCTTCTTGTCCAAACTTTTTATTGTCCATGTTTCACTTCCATACATGGCAACATTCCATACAAATACTTTCAGAAACGACTTCCTGACACTTAAATCTATACTCGATGTTAACAAATTTCTCTTCTTCAGAAACGCATTCCTTGCCATTGCCAGTCTACGTTTTATATCCTCTCTACTTCGACCATCATCAGTTATTTTGCTCCCCAAATAGCAAAACTCCTTTACTACTTTAAGTGTCTCATTTCCTAATCTAATTCCCTCAGCACCACCCGACTTAATTCGACTACATTCCGTAATCTTCGTTTTGCTTTTGTTGATGTTCATCTTATTTCCTCCTTTCACGACACTGTCCATTCCGTTCAACTGCTCTTTCAAGTCCTTTGCTGTCTCTGACAGAATTACAGTGTCATCGGCGAACCTCAAAGTTTTTATTTCTTCTGCATGGATTTTAATACATACTCCGAAATTTCCTTTTGTTTCCTTCACTGCATGCTCAATATACAGATTGAACTACATCGGAGAGAGGCTACAAGCCTGTCTCACTCCCTTCCCAACCACTGCTTCCCTTTCATGCCCCTCGACTCTTATAACTGCCATTTGGTTTATGTACAAATTGTAAATAGCCTTTCCCTCCCTGTATTTTACCCCTACCACCATTAGAATTTGAAAGAGAGTATTCCAGTCAACATTGTCAAAAGCTTTCTCTAAGTCTACAAATACTAGAAACGTAGGTTTGCCTTTCCTTAATCTTTCTTCTAAGATAAGTCGTAAGGTCAGTATTGCCTCACGTGTTCCAATATTTCTACGGAATCCAAACTGATCTTCCCCGAGGTCGGCTTCTACCAGTTTTTCCATTCGTCTGTAAAGAATTCGCTTTAGTATTTTGCAGCTGTGACTTATTATACTGATAGTTCGGTAATTTTCACATCTGTCAACACCTGCTTTCTTTGTGATTAGAACTACTTTAACCTAACTAACCTAAGGACATCACACATATCCATGCCCGAGGCAGGATTCGAACCTGCGAACGTAGCAGTAGGGTGGTTCCGGACTGAAGCGCCTAGAACCGCTGGGCCACAGTGGCCGGCCAAAATCGTCATTCCTTATTACTTTCACATTCAGTATCTAAGAAACAGCTACACAGTCTATCTGAAATTCTCCCAACATGGCGTTAGGAGAGATCCAGGTTTTGGATTTTCTTGGGATCTTCCTAACATTAATTTCAGTGAAAATTTGACAAGACTAATCAGTGTCAGACCATTTGTGCCGGTTGTTTTGTGGACTGTCGTACAGTCTTCGTAAATTTGTTTTCTCTGTCTATTTGAGTATTCTAAGTCATACAAAAGCAATATAGTGTTCATCTTCGATGTTTTCGATATCTCGATTTCTAAGAGATCCCCAAATTCCTCTGTTTTTTTCTGATTCTTTCTATTATCTTCATTTATCGGTGTTCGGAAATCGACAAGTGTATCCTTTTATTTTTGTATCTAACTGACACGGCAGATTGTCTTTCTGATGCAGATTTAAGGTCTGCTACATTCCCTATTATATTTTTTTGAACGTTGAAAGCTGTTCGCATTAATGCCATCCCTTTCATATTTCTGATTGCTTGTTTGCCTGTGAAAAGTCTGTAATTATAGATATCTGTCATATTTTCTTCCAGGAATCTGGTTTCTTGAACTGCTATAGTTTGAATTTTACTTTTCTCTAAAAGTATTTCTAGTGTTTTTTGCTTACCACGTCCGAGTATATGCATATACATATACATTGAAAGTGCCTACGAAGAAGTTCCTTTTAAATCGTATTTTAGAAAGAATCCAAAGTTGTTCCGAATAAAAACTGTCATTACAGTTGTTCGAAACTCTCAAAACCTTTTGTCCAAATGCATTGCATGACGCAAAGGTGGATTTTCCTTTCCAACTACCACCTGGGGTAACGCTTTCGTTTAGCGGACTTCCCATACCGCAAATGAAATTGTATCGAATACAAAGCTAGGAATTATATACAAGGATAAGATCAGATGGTTAATTCGAAATTTGATGTTTTCTTCGTGGTTTACTCCACTAGGCTATTTAGTTCTCGTCACTGTCGGGAATTCGGGTTCCTCTTACGAATTTGAAATAATTGGACAGGTTTCATTTGTAACCGTAGGCAGGGGCCTTTACTAGGTGGTACCATCCGAAACCAGGTGGACCCAGGCTGTTATTGGCCAGCTGATGTGGCCGAGCGGTTCTAGGCGCTTCAGTATGGAACCGCACGACCGCTACGGTTCGAATCCTGCCTCGGGCATGGATGTGTGTGATGTCCTTAGGTTAGTTAGGTTAAAGTAGTTTTAAGTTTTAGGGGACTGATGACCTCAGATGTTAAGTCCCATAGTGCTCAGAGCCATTTTTGAGCCAGGCTGTTATTCCTCTCCCTTCTCCTTCCCCATTACTTGCAATATTGAGCCTCGGGCTTGGAACCGGAAGTATTTTACTATTAGTATTTCTTGAGCAGTCCTAGAGAAGATACGCTTTTATGTTCTTAACTGCCGAATGAAATGTCAGTGCCCCTCATTAAACCAGAAACGTGTTTCTAGTACCTGATGGAACGGGTGAATTTTACTTTATTAATAAAATATTTTCCCAAAAGTGGGACCATTTGTGTTTGTTGCATTACTGAGGAGTTTTAATGGTACCATTTTACTGTCCTGTTTCTGCTCTTAACAACAGAAAATAGTATCAATGTGTCTGTGATCTTCTCAGTTACTTACACTGAAAACTGGTCTGGTGATGGTGCACGGCTGGACACATGCACTAGAGGATGAAATACTGCACAGATCCACTGCAACGTGAGGCAGTTGAAGGAACGAGAAAAAGACAGTGTCTTTCAATCTGTGAACAGTTACAGTGCACTGTGGGGGTGTTCTTCATTATAACACGGCCCCGAGACCACGTATGGATGACATCACACGATCACCTGGGGAAGAACCATTGGAATACCGTAAAAAGTGCGAAGTATGAAAAATATAGCCCATGAGTTTGGTATTTCTCACAGCATTGTTGGACGTGCATGGGAAAAGTACCGAATTTCGGGCACTGCTGCCCGAACGATAGGAGGTGGTCGACGAAGGTCAATTATAGCAGCAGATGACTGCACCAGGCAAGAAGGGACCCACGTGAAACTTCAGGTGCAGTTACTGGCACATTTAACGGGTCTGCAAGGCAAGCAATTTCACGTTCCGTAACGGCGCGGCGACACCATGGGGTTGTACTTTTTGCCGGACGACCAGTGCACTGTGTTTCTTTGACGACCGCACATCTGCGACACTGTTGGAATTGGTGCCAAGAGCATAGGGACCGGACCATCGAGGATTGGGTCCCCTACTCTGCTAGCTGAGTGCAGATTCAGTCTGAGTAGCGATTCTGGACGTACCCTCATATGCCGAGAGGTGGGGGGACACGTAATGCATCCAGGAACATCGCCGAACGTGATTGGTTTTGGGGTCCAGGTGTTATGGTGTTGAGAGGCATCTTGTTGTATGGTCGTATTGATCTCCGAATCTTTGAAAGCTGTGCACTCACCGGTCAACGTTGCTGTGACACTGTATTTCTCCCACTTGCGTGTTTTCAGGGGTGCATTCGATCCTGACTTCATTTTTATTGGTGAAAATGCACAACATTATTGAACACCGCAGGTGAATAAGCTCTTGGAAGGAGAGGATATTCTACGAATGGACTAGCCTGCCCGTTTCCACGACTTATATCCCACCGAGCACTTGTAGGATGCATTCCGGAGACGTTTTGTGGCATGTCCATATACACCAACGACCGTCCATTAGCTGTCAACCCCACTGGCGGAGGAATGGAACACCCTACGACAAGAGCTCCTAAGTGACCTTATGGCAGGTATGGGAGCAGATTGAAGGACATGCATTGGCGTCTGTGGTTATCTCACACACTATTAAGAACCGTGTCCCGCCGTTTTAATGCCCAGGGGACCATCATAAATCGCGGTGCTTCAGAGTAAATATTGTCTTTTAATAAAAATGTCACTTCTGTTCGTCCACGTTTCATCGCGCTATTTTAGTTGGTAGTGAGAAAATGACACGAAAGCTAGATTCGTCCCTAAAGTTCTGCACACCAGTGCAAATGACTATAGACGACTAAAAAAAATCATATATTCATCAATTCTGATATAAGATCCACATTCACAGCAAATCGTACAATCGTGCTTGATAATAAAGCGAATCGTATAGTCGTATAAATTGTGCTTCATCATCAGTGTGGGTCCGTGGTAGCCTCAACACAAATTAATCCAGTTTCCATTGGAATTTGCCAATCCCAAGACAGTTCCCCCCTCCCGTCCCTTATAGACACCACACTTTTCACGAATGGTAATTTAAATCTTGATATTGTATAATACCATATACAACACATAAAGGATGGCTCCACCAGGGTATAGAAAAACTCTCATTCGCGGGAATTTCACCTTGTGTTACTCTCTCCACAAATTTACCATTATTTTTAATATAGCCTTACAACTCTTTGATAGATAACTGAGTCTACTGCTGCGTGCTGCAAATAAAAAAAAATTAAAAGATTTTCTTCGCATTCCGTTTTTCTTTAGTCACTGAGCGTAGCTGCTGTATTGTCATCGTATTCTTACTTCAAATTCGAGATGGACGCACTTTCTTTCATACCGAATAGCTCTTCAGCTTTCTAGAAGGAAGCGTCTTGCATTAGTATAACAAGACAAAGTAAGAAGTGCCTTTGAAGTCTCATGAAGATCCAGTAAAGAGACCATACGAACCAGGAGCATAGGTTGTATAGGGACATGAGATAATCTGGCAAAGAATGTTTAGAATATAGTGCAACAGCTCGAGCATGAATTAATACTGAGTCCAAGAGCAAAGTGTCTGACTATTCTACATCGACATGATTACTCTGCAGTTCACAAGTAAGTGCTTGGCGGAGAGTTCAAACTATTTCTCTACTGATCCATTCTCGAACAGCGTGCTGCATAAACGGACACCTAAATTTTTATGCGCTAGCTCTAATTTCTCTTATTTCTCTTATTTTATTGTGATGATGATTTTCCCTTAGTAGGTGGGCGCCAATGAAATATTTTCGCTTTCGGAGGAGAAAACTAGTGATTGAGGTTTCACGAGGAGAACCTGCCGCAACGAAAAACACCTTTGTTTTAATGATTTCCACCTCAATTTGGTGTATCAATCTGTGGCACTCTGTCCCCTCTTTCGCGACAATGCAAAACGAACTGCTATTCTTTTAACTTTTTCGATGTCCTCCGTCAATCCTATCAGATGCGGATATCTCCCCGCGCAGTAAGCAAGCGCGCAAACATGAGGAGGGATTTGCGTAATGTACGCAGTCTCTTTAGTAGACCTGTTGAATTTTCTGAGTGTTGTACCAGTAAAACGCAATCTTTGGTTGGCTTTCCCCATAATATTATGTACGTGACCTTCCGTTTTGAGTTATTCGTAATTGTGATATCTAAATATTTAGTTGAATTCACAGTCTCTAGACTTGTGTGATTTATCGTGTAACCGAAATTTAGCCGATTCCTTTTAGTATTCATGTGGGTGATTTCACACTTTTCATTATTTAGAGTCAATTGTCACTTTCCGCACCATACAGATATCTTGTCTAAATTATTTTGCAATTCGTTTTGAAAATCTGATGACTTTGCGAGACAGTAAACGACAGCATCATCTGCAAACAATCTAAGAGAGCAGCTTAGATCGTCTCCTAAATAATCTAATACATCAGGGACAGAAAAGGGGCTAGGACATTTCCTCGGGGAACGAAAGATAGAACTTCTGTTTTACATGATGACTTTCTGTCAGTTACTACGAACTTCGATCTTTCTGACAGCAAATCCCGAATCCAGTTGCGCAACTGAGACAGTGCCCCGTAGTTACCCAATTAGATAAGGAATCGCTTGTGAGGAACGGTGTCGAAAGCCTTCTGGAAATCTAAAAATTTGGAATGAATTTGGTATACCCCTGTCGATAGCACTCACGACTCCGTGAGAATAAAGAGCTACTTGTGGTTCACAATAACGATATTTTCTGAATCCGTGATGGCTATTTGTGAGCAAAGTATTTTCTTCGGTGTAATTCATAATGTTCGAACACAGTGTACTGTCCATAACGCTACTGCAAATCTACGTTAGTCTGTAATTCAGCGGATTACCCCTATTTTCTCTTTTGAGCATTGGTGTGACCAGAACAACTTTCCAGTCTTTACGTACGGATCTTCCGACGAGCGAGCGGTCGTATATGATGGCTAAGTTTGGACCTATTATATCAGCATACTCTGAAAGGAACCGGACTGGTATACAATCTGGACTGTAGGCCTTGCCCTTGTTAAGTGATTTAAGCTACTTCGCTACACCGGGGATATCTTCGTGTAAATTACTTATATTGGCAGTTCTTCTTCGTTCCAATAATTGAATATTTACTGCGTCATCTTTGGCGAAAATTTCGAAAAATCGTGTTTAGTATCTCTGCTTTACTGGCATTCTCATCAGTAACACTACCACTAATCAATCGGAAGTTTCCAAATGTTGAGAAAGGGATAGGTAAACGAACGTTTAATAATGTTTTGTGCCAAGATATTTTTGATTGCCTAATTCTTGGGAAAAGTTTTCACGAGAGGTTCAAATTGTTCTTTTGTTTGTTGTTCATACGGATGACACTACGAATTCCGGATTTAATATGAATCCTCCGCTATAAATATTAAAAATGAGGCGATTTATAGAATTCTTCCTCCAGTATATGGCTAAATTTGTGATGAGTCTTTTCATATTACCGTAATACACTACAACAAATAAAAAAGAGTAAAAACTAATCTTAGAGCTATGGAAGAAACTGCCTTACGTTTCATCCTAAGGAAACCATTGATCAGAGGGTTCGGACAAGAATTTGAACTTGAAAACTGCAAAATGTCTTAACCACTGCTCGCCCAATGGGAATTATTGTTGTGGACAGCATGAATAGTTAACCAGATCCGCTGCAGCCCTGAATATTTTAAAGAAAACTAGGAAGCTCTTCGCAAATGATAACCTTTTTCCATTGATTGGATTCACACAAAAACATTTTAAACCTTTATTAGACGCAATGGGCGCATCTATTAGTGTTCAGTATTTAGTAAAATAGCAGTTCTGAGGAAAACGCAAACGAAACTTGTCGTATGGAACAACGAATGTTAATTAACAAAAGCCACGATTTACACATTTTTGTAGAATTTATTTCGTCAAACTGATGGTGCGCGTTCGTAACACGCAGTTTGTGCTGAAACGTCTCCCAACACCCTTTGCTGTTGGTTCCAAAGCCGCCAGCCATTAAGTGCACTGATTTCTTGGAACGCACAGGCGCAGCGTGACTCAGCTGGAAGCTCCGGTTCGGAGAATAATGGCTTCCATCTTACCAGCAAGCCTGATGCCGTTTTTAGGCAGTTTTTCACGCCTATATACGTGGCTCTTACACTGGATTCAATGGTCTGCGTCATTTCCTCCACACTCAGACACATATAAAGTGACCAGTTCGTAGAGGTTTCGAAAGGGAAGCTATCAAGTTATTGAAATCTCTTCATAAAAACCGAAAATAATTACGGGCCAATCTCTTTCTCACCAGTATTTCTAAACATTTGTGATAGAGCTGTATGTAAGAGGATAGTTTGAGTAATTTGTTTCAAGCTTCGCAGTTTATATACAGGGAGGAAGCGACAACAGAAAGTGCCATTTATTCTTTTGTGCATGAGGCGTTAGGACTGCTAAATGATAGTTTGAAAGCTGTAGGTATCTTCTTTGATTGAACAAATCAAATGATAAAATTTTGTGTTACATGGAGGATTGTGGAATTAAAGAAAAGGTTTACCAGTAGTTGGTTTTTATTCTAGCAAACAGAAAGCAGAAGGTGGTTCTCCACTGTCGTTAAACACGGACCATATGGGGGCTGTGCACAGGGTTCGGTTCTCGGCCCAATAATTTTCTTGTTATATATCAGTGATGGTCTAAACTAGACAGTTTATTCGAAAAGTCTTCTTTTTTGTAGAAGCACAAGTGTCATAATCAAGGATATCGAATGTAACGTTCTTGATGTATCATAGATATAGAGAGTAAAATAGGCTTGTGAATTACAGAGACGAATGTGTAGCTTCCCCAACTGCAACGAAGTATTGTGAACGTAATTTCTGAAACAGAACAGTGATAGCAAAATAGTGTTGTACGAATATGACAAAATAATCATTAAGTAGAAAGTTAGAAATACTTAGCATTTCGCCTCTTGAGAGGGTATATGATGTTACTTCAATGTTTACAAAATCGAGTCGAATTTACAAAGAAGTTGACAGTATGAACCAGTTGACAAGTATGGCGTTGCACCCCCCTCTGGCCTGTATGCAGACACTGATTCGTTTTGGAGGGTGTCATTAAGTCGTTTTACCTCCTCTTGAGGCAAACTGTCCCAATACTTTTCTCACTAGCCGTTGATATTCTGGACACTGGCCCAGAGACTAAGTTGAAGTTCGAGCTGATCCCATACATGTTCTACCAGGAAAAGGTGTGAGGACCTTACCGATCACAGTAGTACCTCAGTATAAGGCAGACACTTCATGGAAACACTTGGAAAGTGTGGACGAGCATTGTCCTGTTGAAAAGTAGCTCCACGATACCTCCATATTAGAGGTAACACATAAGGCGAACGATGTTCGGAATGTACCGTTGTGTCATCAGAGTTCCGTCAGTCACTATCAGCCTTGTCGTAAAGTCATATCCGATGACTTCACACCCTATGACAGGAGGTGTAACATCGTTGTGCCTCTCCAAAACACTGGAAGAATATGAAAATGGCTCTGAGCACTATGGGACTTAACATCTATGGTCATCAGTCCCCTATAACTTAGAACTACTTAAACCTAACTAACCTAAGGACATCACACAACACCCAGCCATCACGAGGCAGAGAAAATCCCTGACCCCGCCGGGAATCGAACCCGGGAACCCGGGCGTGGGAAGCGAGAACGCTACCGCACGACCACGAGATGCGGGCACTGGAAGAATATGACCTCTCCCTAGGCTGTCACAATACTCGTCGCCGACTGTCATTTGGGATAGTTGACAGCCGCAGTTCATCGCTGAACACAATGATACACGATTCATCAGTAGTTCATGCTTCCCGGTCATGTCATCATTCGAAATGGAGCCGTTTGTGTTTTGGTGTTATTGATGCCTACGCAAGGGATAGTAAGTCCCTAGTCCGTCTGCCGCTTATCTCCAACCAATGGTGCGGGATGACAGAGAGTGTTGCAAGGAGCCCATTGTTCTGATACTAGCAGCAGCCAAACTAGGGAGTTACCGTACCATGCGTAGGCTGCCGTTAACACCACAACGCAAATGGTTGTATTTCCAGTGGTGACATGACTGGGAAAATGAGCTGCTGATGAGTAGCGTCACATTGTGTTTAGTGATGAATCGCTGTTGTCGATACTCCAGATGACCATCGTGTGCGAGTATGATGGAGACCTCGGCCGAAGTCCCATTCTTCCGACGTTTTGGAATGACACACTAGGGTTACTCCTAACGTCACGGTGTGGGGAGCCATCGGCTATGACTTCAGGTCACAGTTGTTAAAGACTGAGGGAACTCTGATGACACATGTTACGTCACGGACATCATGTGTCCTTACATATTACCTCTCATGCGACAGCATCGTTGAGTCATTTTTGAACAGGATAACGCCCGTCCATACACGGTACTTATCTCTATGAACTGCTTATTTGATGGTGAGATACTCCTGTGGCCGGAAAGATCCCCAAATCTGTGACTGATAGAACACATGTGGGACTATCTCGGACGTCATGTTTGTCCAAATGCCAGTATCCAGGATATCAACGACAAGTTACCACAGTTGTGGGCCAGCTCGTCTCAGGAGAAGAGTGAGTGCATTTATGAAATCCTTCTCAGGCGAATCAACATACGCATTCAGTCAGAGGGGCTGCAGCGTAGTAGTGAGAAGTGGGCTCATACTGCCGAGTTCTAGTCAAGTTTGACTCGATTTTGTAATAGCTGAAACAACATCACGTGTCCTCTCGACCCTTGAACTTTCATTTCGTTTCTTTCTCACTTTCCGGTGCTTTTTTATTGGCCAGGTAGTGTTGTTCTGTATGTCGCATTGTGGTCAAAACACGAGGTAAAAGAAAATTGCAGTAGCATACTGAGATTGGACGGGGAACATCCTAACGGATATAAATCAGCGTGCCGTTGTTAACTCAGAGAAACCATCAGATATTGCTTCCGGCGTGTTCTAAGACCATTCACGATATAAAAGGTGAACCCGAACGCAATCGACAAAATTTAGAAGATGATAGAGGGACATTTTAGTATAAGAGTCCCGTGGTGTCCAATGGCATGTTACGGCGTAATTGAATTTTATTTGATTTCTTACTCATATAGGTCTTTGTATCTGTATTGCACTGAAAATACCTGCATAGCAGTACAAAGCTCTACAGTATCCGCTTGTGTTTTCTTTCAAGACAAACTTGTTCCGTTCACTCGCGGTTTTTGCAATTGACAATAATATTTGCCACTTTACGCCTTCAAGACTGCATTCAGCTCTGCTCTGTTCTGTCTCGAGTTTGTTCTACCTGCAGTGTTAGTTGTACGTTAACAGCGACATACAACAGTATGGATAGCTTTTGTATGGGTTCATCTAAAGCAAAACGCACCTCAGCACGTATGCACCATAGGGTGCTGCATAACTCTGTGTTTTGTGTTGTACGTTATTGTGATTGCATTTTACAATCTTTTTCACGGACATGAAGTTATTTTCGCAGGAACAAAGGGAACTGAGTAGTAAACAGAATAAACCATAATTACATAATTACTTTGAAATGAGCCACCGGAAACCATGACTCACTTGTACCAATATACTCAGAAAATTTCCCTTAACAACTTCTAAATTTTTCGCTCCGTGAAGATGTTCTCGAAGAAGTTGTTGCATATACGGAAGTCGTAATACCAGAAACTTGTAGCGAAATGTAATATCTGAAGGCGATTGACACTTCTTACAGAGACTGGCAGTTGGCGTTCAAAATAACTAAATGTAATATAACGTGCATAAATTGGGGAAGCGCCCATCTTTATTCGGTACCAGTCTTAGAACTAAATCTTTAGAAACTAAACGAAGGAAAACAGGAAGTTAGATTAGGTTTTGCGTCCCATTGACGACGGAGTCATTAAAGACTTAGAAAAAGTTCCGATTGAGGAGTAAGGGCGAAGGAAGTTAGCCGCGCGTTTTCAAAACAACCATTCCATCATCTACCTTAAACGAGTTTAGAAACGCAAAGAAAGCCTAAATATGACTTGCGCGACGGGAATTCGAACCGCTGTTATCCCGAATATGAGTCCTGTGTCTTAATGCACCATCTCGTATGATTTTTCCAATGACTTGTCGCTTCCTGCATTTATTTCAGTGAATGGTGCAGATGGTTATAATTGAAGTGCAGCCACTCACGGAGGTCGAGTGTAGGCTGCAATTACCGTATGGCAGCCAAATGTCACCTTCAGGCGAAACCGATTTTCGCTGTTTTTAAGACGGTATAACATCAACGCTGTCTCACTGGACAGTCTGTAAAACGAGTGAAAGCATGGCTATCGAGGAGGAAGACAATGCGCTGTTAGTGAAATTATTTTATGTCATCGGCAGCTATTATATTGCAGCATTGAGAGAGTATCGCCGACTGAAAGGTCTGAGGAGAGGCAGCAACATTTTGAGCTTGCTCTTCGGTTTCTCAATGGTTGAAATGGCTCTGAGCACTATGGGACTTAACATCTGAGGTCATCAGTCCCCTAGAACTTAGAACTACTTAAACCTAACTAACCTAAGGACATCAAACACATCCATGCCCGAGGCAGGATTCGAACCTGCGACCGTAGCGGTCGCGCGGTTCCAGACTGAAGCGCCTAGAACCACTCGGCCACACCGGCCGGCTCTTCGGTTTCTGGCAGGGATCGAATTTGATGACATGAGGCCGGACAATATTCTACAGATTTATTAGGTACATTTCACACTACACGGTGCAGCGAATACACAAAATTACCGAATTTGGGGTACTGTTAAGCCGCCGGTTGCGCACGAAGAGCCATTGTACTCGCCGTATGTGACTATGCGCGAAGCAACTTTATTCTTGGTCCGTTCTTCTTTGAAGAGAATGCACCCGGAGGGCTTATCAGGTGAACCGTGACGTCTCCGCGTTATCGATTCCTCCTCGTACAGCATGTGATTGGTGCTTTGGAAGAGCGCAAGTGTGTGGAAACCACTGGTTTCATAGAAGATGGCGCAACAACTCATGTCGCTCGCCCAGTGAGAGATCTGCTTAAAGTAACCTTCCACGAACGTGTTATCTCCAGAGGTTTCCAGATGCACGGCCTGTTAGATCACATGATCTGAATCCATGTGACTTTAGGCTGTGGGGATATCGAAAAGAACGTGTTTACCAGGGATACATTCGGTCTCTACATGGTCTGAAGGCCAGTGTAAAGAAACACGTTGCTCAGATTCCATCGTAACTGCTCCGAGCAACTGTTGTTCATGTCGTTTTGCGGATACAGAATCTCGTTGACGTCTCCGGTGCTCATACTGAACAGATTGTGTAGGCGGTGTTTGATAATAAAATCAACATTATGCCTTTTGCTCTTGTTTGAGCTTTCTGCTCAACTCCCGTTACTAATACATTACACATGGAAACATTTCTATACATCTTCCTTGCATTTACAGCGCCAGATTTGCACCTCGTGGGCAAAATTGGAAGTGACTTTTTTCCAGCGTAAATCGGTCCCACATTAACGCGTGTTAGCGTCTAACAAGTTTCGCAGCCATTCGATAATTACAGCCCATACTGTATCTCTGCGAGTAGCTGCTCTTTAATTTTAACCACCAAGTATCTGTGCAAAACTCTAAGATGTACTTTGTGTCGCAGCTAAAGTTTAATTGTAGGTTCCCTCATAACTGACTGTCCAAGTTAGTTCAAAGGTCGGAGGACGTCCAGTCTCACCGTAGATAGTAAAGTCGGGCGTTATTTAAACGAATCCTCATCTGCTTTTAGGCATGGCATGGATTCGACATGTCCTTAGTAGGTTTCCGGTGGTATGTGGCAGGAGATTTCTACGCAAAGTTCATGCTAGTCCTGTAAATACCGGCCGCTGGCGCACAATAGCTTCCAATATGAATTCCATATGGTACAGATCAGATGAATTTCATACCGCAGGTAGCAACATAAGTTCACTGCAATGCTCGTCAATTCACTGTAGCACTATTCTGTCCTTGCGACACGGACAGTTATTCTGCTGGAAATGCTATCGCAGTCGGAGAAGACATCAAGCATAATGAGATGCATCTACATCAACATCTACATGGTTACTCTGCAATTCACACTTAAGTGCCTGGCAGAGGGTTCATCGAACCACTTTCATACTACTTCTCTACCATTCCACTCTCGAATGGCGCGTGGGAAAAAGGAACACCTAAATCTTTCCATTCGAGTTCTGTTTTCTCTTACTTTATTATGATGATCATTTCTCCCTACGTAGGTGGGTGTCAACAAAATATTTACGCATTCGGAAGAGAAAGTTGGTTATTGAAATTTCGTAAATAGATCTTGCCGCAAAAAAAAAAAAAAAAACCGTCTTTGTTTCAGTGACTGTCACCTCAACTCGCGAATCGTGTCAGTGACACTCTCACTCCTATTGCGCGATAACGCGAAACGAGCAGCCCTTCTTTGAACTTTTTCGATGCCCTTGTCAATCCTACCTGGTAAGGATCCCGTACCGCGCAGTAATATTCCAGCAGAGGACGGACTAGTGTAATGTAGGCTGTCTCTTTAGTGGGTTTGACGCATCTCCTACGTGTTCTGTCAACAAAGCGCAGTCTTTGTCTCTTCTTCCCCACGATATTATTTATGTGGTCTTTCCAACTTAAGTTGCTTGTAATTGTAATTCCTAGGTATTTAGTCGAATTGACAGGCCTTAGATTTGCGCGCGTTTATCCTGTACCCAAAATTTATCGGATTTCTTAGTGCTAATTGCCACTTTTCGCACCATGCAGAAATTCTCTCGAGATCATTTTGTAATTGGTGTTGATCGTCTGATGATTTTACTAGACGGTAAATTACAGGGTCATCTGCAAACAATCTAAGGGGGCTGCTCGGATTATCACATAGATCATTTATATATATCATGAACAGCAGAGGGCCTATGACACTACCATGCGGAACGCCAGGTATCACTTCTGTTCTACTCAATGATTTACCGTATATCACTACGAATTGTGACCTCTCTGAGAGGAAGTCACGAATCCAGTCACACAACTGAGACGATACTCCACATGCACGCCATTTGATTAATAGTAGCTTGTGAGGAACGGTATCAAAAGCCTTCTGGAAATCTAGGAATATAGAACGGATCTGAGATCCCTGGTCGACAGCACTCATTACTTCATGCATGGTGTACGTAACAGTGTTCTCGTAATCTACTACTGTCACGGTGCCTTTGAGTGCTATCACATGTCAAGTGGAAGACGGAGTGAATGTCCCCCATATCACAATAGTTCCCCAACGACCTGCGTCGGTAGCGCTGTGCGTATTTCGAGCACCTTTCTCCTGGAACTAATGTAACGAGGTACGTGATTAAACCGACCAGGAGACACGTTTCCATTGATCCGTGGTCCAGTCTCGATGATCCCGTTCCAGTTGCAATAGTGATTGACGGTGTTGTGTCACCGTGGGAACACACAAGAGTCGTCCGCAGCAGAGCCCTATCCTCAGCAATGTGCGGTGAACGTTGTGACCCGGAACACTTGTGCCTGCACCACCATTGTACTGTGTCGTCACATCTTTCACAGATCGATGCTTATCCTGCATTACTGAGGAAAGCCTCTGATCTACACTTTCTGTGATAAGGCGTGGACGTTGAGAATCTTTTCGCTCACTCGTGACTTCACCGTCCGTCAACCACGTTCCACAGATACTCACAACAGCAGTCAGGCTTTCCCGATTCGATTCCGAAATGCTCTTTCCGAGACACCGGGGCACAAAAATCTGTACTTTCTCAAACTCGTTTATGACAGTGGATTGTCAAACGCGAGAGCGTCTAGGAAAGCTTGATCTAACTCCAGACGCAGACGCTACAATCTCACGGAGAGATTTGCTGTTAAAATTCCAGACAGCGTACGTTCTAAGTAGTGTAAAAGCATAGCTAGCGAAATGTCCATGACGATAAAACCACTGAAATTTCAGCTCATAATTGCCGACAACAACTTCCTTAATTTACTTATTCTGGAAAGTATAATGAGTCACCCTCCTCTAACATTACCTTTTTTTTTATATAGAGATAACAGATACCCTTCATACTACCGACTCTTGTATAGGCTAAAATTATCTCAGCAGTTTGAGTAAAAGAAGTGATATGATTTTGTATACGATGTATTACATTTCAGGCTACAGTATACAAAAAAGAAATTAATCAGTTACAGTCGATATGTACTAACCGCTAAAATTACTCTTCTCTTAAAAGTATTTGAAATTACGAAAATTCTGGTATACATAAAATTCATATTATTAATTGCACAATCTAACGATAATTGTTTACAAAATAATGATATAATTTGGTGAAGATTCTTCTTTGGTAAAGAAAGTTTGTAAACTCTTTTGCTTTGTAAACTCTTTGGAATAATGTGAGTACCGCCGAATGTAGGTAGGGGAGAGCTAGCCTCTGATGGAAGTAGACGTTTTCTAAGTTTGTCACCAATAATGTAATTTTTGTTTTTTTTTATGTGGAAAATGTGAAAACGGTGTGATGTTGAAAGCTGTGACAAAGAATAAAATTCAAGAATAATACAGGCAAATCTTCATCAGTTATTTAGTCATCAAGAACCTACAAAATCGAAATTTCAGCTGCAAGAATGTACCCCTATACAAGACTTTGAGCCATCGACAGCAACAACGAGATAATGAATATAAGTAAAAAGTTATTCTTTTGTATATCGCACGCCTCTCGAGGCTTTCAAAATTTGTGCAAAGAATGAGAATTTTAGTAGTGACGTGTGGGAGGGTAAGATTACAAAGTATTCGGTCCATTAGGTCTTTACTTACATTTTATCAGACTTTCTTCATGTTTTACATTTCATTCCTTAAGAAAAACATGTTATAATAAGCATTATATCTGATACGGACATTCGACCATCCAGCTTCAGGTTTTCCTCGGATTAAATAAATCGCTGAAGGTTAATTATGGGACGGTTTCTTTAAAGAGGGTGTGGTCGACTTCCTTCGCCATCCTTCCCTAATACAAGGTTATACTCTATCTGCAAGCTACATCTGCATCTGCATACATACTCCGCAAGCCACTGTACGGTGCGTGGCGGAGGGTAATTTACCCTAAACCACTACTACTCATTTCCTTTCCAGTTCTACACATAAATTGAGCGAGGGGAAAATCGACTGTCTCTGTACCAGCCCTAAATCCTCTTATCTTCGGGTCCTTACGTAAAATGTACGCTGGCGCCAGCAGAATCGTTCTGCAGTCGGATTCAAATGCCCGTTCTCTAACTTTTCTCAATAGTGTTCCCCGAAAATAACGTCACCTTTGCTTCTGGGATTCCCATTTCGGTTTTCAAAGAATCTCCGCAATATCTCTATGTTGTTCGAACCTACCGGTAACGAATCTAGCAGCCCGACTCTGAACTGATACATGTTTCTTCATTCCCATCCGGTGCGGATCCCAAACACTCTAGCAGTACTAAAGAATGGGTCGCACTAATATCCTGTATGCTGTCCACTCCGCTGCCCACCCTGTCCGCCAGATCATTTACATATATAGAAAATAAAATCCGCCCTATCACAGTTTCCTGGAGCACTCCTGACGACACCAAAAACTTCTTGTCGATGGGACCATCCTTCCTTGTTTCTAATATGGAAGCCAACACTTGGAAATTGGTGTGACGTAAATAGTGGAAGCAATAACAGCTGTAGCGGAAAGAATAATTACATCCTTTTGCGAAATTTGGAATAATTTGGCACTGACAGTAATGGTCGTGAAGAAAGAGATGGAAGACGGAAAGAAAAAGGAACGCGATAGAATGCAAATAATGAAGAGGGCAGGATAGAAAGTGAAATGACAGAGTGAGACTCTAAAGAGAAATTCTTAATTTGTTACTCGAAGTATCCTGATCCTCATACTATATGGTGCCTTGTGGAATATACATCTACTGTTTGATTTGGAGAACAATTACAGCATTGTCTAGGAAACAATATGAATACACTTCCTCCCGGACAGTACAATATTTGTAACCCTGAATGTACCGTATGGCATGTACGTCCATTGAGTTCGCCACTGCTACGTGTCTTTCCGTACAATGAAAGATGGGTTCTCTTCAACATTACGACTGGAAAATGAAACAGCTCAAAGTCATCTTCGTAGCAACAATACGAAGAATGAAGGAAAGTGGCTGCCACATTAAAAACGTGAATACACAGTACTGATGTTCCATAATAAAATTTGTTTAATAATTCGTTATGAACCGGCTTTCGGCTTTCTAGGCCGTCGACTTATTACTAAGATTGTTTATCAAGGACTAGCTGACAAATCCAGCACCGCCCGGGTAATCATTTTACTAATTTTCTATTAGAAACAAACACAAAAACTGAGTTTGTCCTTCGATTCGAAAAAATTTCATTTTCATGTTTTCGTGACACATTTGAAATTATGAAACAGTAGTACGAAGAAATATTAGTAATGTGCAAATGTATAAGTACAGTATCGCTGACAGTTTCTGAATGCTTGGCTCCGCTTCTTCACATGTACACAACGCGATTTTGTAAACGTCTCTATGACAACGCTTCTTCAAAGCTCTACAGGCTTTCAGAATATGCGTATACAATAGTTCCATACTTAACGATCATACACGACCGTTCGCTCGACGAAAGATCGGTAACTAATGACTGGAAAGTTGCACAGGTCACACCAATATTCGAGAAAGTTAGTAGGAGTAATCCACGAAATTAAAGGCCCGCATCATTAACGTCGACATTCAGCAGGATTTTGGAACATATTTTGTGTTCGAACATTATGAATTACCTCGAAAAAAAAACTGTCTATTGACACAAAGTCAACACGGGTTTAGAAAACATCGTTCTTGTGAAACACAACTAGCTCTTTACTCACACGAAGTGTTGAGTGCTATTAAGAAGGATTTCGAATTTATTCCGTATTTCCAGATTTCCGGAAGGCTTTTGACACTGTACCACACAAGAGGCTTGTAGTGAAACTGCGTGCTTATGGAATATCGTCTCAGTTATGTGATTGGGTTCGTGACTTCCTGTCAGAGAGGTCACGGTTCGTAGTAAGTGACGGGAAGTCGTCAAGTAAAACAGAAGTGATTTCAGGCGTTCCCCAAGGTAGTGTTATTTGCCCTTTGCTTTTCCTTATCTATAAAATCGATTTAGGAGACAATTTGAGCAGCCGTCTTAGGTTGTTTGCAGATGGCGCTGTTGTTTATCAACTATTAAAGTCATCAGAAGATCAAAACAAATTGCAAAACGATTTAGAAAAGATACGAGTATGTGCGAAAATTGGCTATTGATCCTAAATTACGAAAAGTGTGAGGTTATCTATATGAGTGCTAAAAGGAATCTGTCAAATTTAAGTTAGACGATAAATCACTTGAATCTAAAGACCGTAATTCAACTAAATACCTCGGAATTACAATCACGAACAACTTAAATTGGAAGGAACACATAGAAAATGTAGTGGGGAGGATTAAACAAAGAATGCGTTTTATTGGCAAGAGATTTAGAAAATGTAACAGAGCTACTGAAGAGTTTGCCTACACTACACTTGTTCATCTTCTTTTAGAATACTATTGTGCGGTTTAGGATCCTTACCAGCCTTACCAGATAGGACTGACGCAGTACATCGAGAAAGTTCAAAGAAGGGCAGCACGATTTCTATTGTCGCAAAATAGGAGGGAGAGCCTCACTGAAATGATACAGAGTTTGGGGTGGACATTATTAAAACAAAGGCGTTTTTCGTTGCGGCGAAATCTTCTCAAGATATTTCGATCACCAACTTCCTCCTCCGAATGCGAAAATATTTTGTTGATGCCGACCTACATAGAGAGGAACGATCATCATAATAAAGTAAGGGAAATCAGAGCTCGCACGGAAAGATGTAGGCGTTCGTTTCTTCCGCGCGCTGTTTAAGATAAGAATGTCGTTGTGGTTGTTGTTATGGTCTTCAGTCCTGAGACTGGTTTGATGCAGCTCTCCATGCTACTCTAACCTGTGTAAGCTTCTTCATCTTCCAGTACGTACTGCAGCCTACATCCTTCTGAATCTGCTTAGTGTATTCATCTCTTGGTCTCCCTCTACGGCCGGCCGGGGTGGCCGAGCGGTTCTAGGCGCAACAGTCTGAAACCGCGCGACCTCTATGGTCGCAGGTTCGAATCCTGCCTAGGGCATGGATGTGTGTGATGTCCTTAGGTTAGTTAGGTTTAAGTAGTTCCAAGTTCTAGGGGACTGATGACCTCAGAAGTTAAGACCCATTGTGCTCAGAGCCATTTGAACCATTTTTTTCTCCCTCTACTATTTTTACCTTCCACGCTGCCCTCCAATACTAAATTGGTGATCCCTTGATGCCTCAGAACATTTCCTACCAACCGATCCCTTCTTCTAATCAAGTTGTGCCACAAACTCCTCTTCTCCCCAATCCTATTCAATACCTCCTCATAAGTTATGTGATCTACCCATCTAATCTTCAGAATTCTTCTGTAGCACCACATTTCGAAAGCTTCTGTTCTCTTCTTGTCCAAACTATTTAGCGTCCATGTTTCACTTCGATACATGGCTACACTCCATACAAACTCTTTCAGAAACGACTTCCTGACACTTAAATCTATACTCGATGTTAACAAATTTCTCTTCTTCAGAAACGCTTTCCTTGCCATTGCCAGTCTACAATTTATGTCCTCTCTACTTCGACCATCATCAGTTATTTTGCTTCCCAAATAGCGAAACTCCTTAGTACTTTAAGTGTCTCATTTCCTAATCTAATTCCCTCAGCATCACCCGACTTCATTCGACTACATTTCATTATCCTCGTTTTGCTTTTGTTGACGTACATCTTATATCCTCCTTTCAAGACACTGTCCATTCCGTTCAACTGCTCTTCCAAGTCCTTTGCTGTCTCTGACAGAATTACAATGTCATCGGCAAACCTTAAAGTTTTTATTTCTTCTCCATGGATTTTAATACCTACTCCGAATTTTTCTTTTGTTTCCTTTACTGCTTGCTCAATATACAGACTGAACAACATCGGGGAGAGGCTACAACCCTGTCTCACTCCCTTCCCAACCACTGCTTCCCTTTCATGTCCCTCGACTCTTATAATTGCCACCTGTTTTCTGTACAAATTGTAAATAGCCTTTCGCTCCCTGTATTTTACCCCTGCCACCTTCAGAATTTGAAAGAAAGTATTCCATTCAACATTGTCAAAAGCTTTCCCTAAGTCTACAAATACTAGAAACGTAGGTTTGCCTTTTCTTAATCTAGCTTCTAAAATAAGTCGTAGAGTCAATATCGCCTCACGTGTCCCCAACTGATTTTCCCCGAAGTCGGCTTCTACCAGTTTTTCCATCCGTCTGTAAAGAATTCGCGTTAGTATTTTGCAGCCGTGACTTATTAAACTGATAGTTCGATAATTTTCACATCTGTTAACGCCTGCCTTCTTTGGGATTGGAATTATTATATTGTTCTTGAAATCTGAGGATATTTCGTCTGTCTCGTACATTTTGCTCACCAGATGGTAGAGTTTTATCAGGACTGGCTCTCCCAAGGCCGTCATTAGTTCTTATGGAATGTTGTCTACTCCCGGGGCCTTGTTTCGACTCAGGTCTTTCAGCGCTCTGTCAAACTCTTCACGCAGTATCATATCTCCCATTTCATCTTCATCTACATCCTCTTCCATTTCTATAACATTGCCCTCAAGTACATCGCCCTTGTATAGGCCCTCTATATACCCCTTCCAGCTTTCTGCTTTCCCTTCTTTGCTCAGAACTGGGTTTCCATCTGAGCTCTTGATATTCATACAGTTGGTTCTCTTTTCTACAAAGGTCTCTTTAATTTTCCTGTGGGCAGTATCTATCTTACCCCTACTGAGATAAGCCTCTACATCCTTACATTTGTCCTCTAGCCATGCCTGCTTAGCCATTTTGCACTTCCAGTCGATCTCATTTCTGAGACGCTTGTATTCCTTTTTGCCTGCTTCATTTACTGCATTTTTTATATTTTCTCCTTTCGTTAATTAAATTCAATATTTCTTCTGTCACCCAAGGATTTCTACTAGCCCTTGTGTTTTTACCTACTTGATCCTCTGCTGCCTTCCCTACTTCATCCCTCAAAGCTACCCATTCTTCTTCTACTGTATTTCTTTCCCCCATTCTCGTCAATTGTTCCCTTATGCTCTCCCTGAATCTCTGTACAACCTATGGTTTAGTCAGTTTATACAGGTCCCATCTCCTTAAATTACCACATTTTTGCAGTTTCTTCAGTTTTAATCTACAGTTCACAACCAATAGATTGTGGTTAGAGTTCACATCTGCTCCTGGAAATGTCTTGCAATTTAAAACCTGGTTCCTAAATCTCTGACCGAGCGAGGTGGCGCAGTGGTTAGACACTGGACTCGCATTCGGAAGGACGACGGTTCAATCCCGCGTCCGCCCATCCTGATTTAGGTTTTCCGTGATTTCCCTAAATCACTCCAGGCAAATGCCGGGATGGTTCCTCTGAAAGGGCACGGCCGACTTCCTTCCCCATCCTTCCCTAATCCGATGAGACCGATAACCACGCTGTCTGGTCTCCTTCCCCAAACCAACCAACCAACCAACCAACATAATCTCTTTCTTACTATTATATAATCCATCTGAAACCTACCAGTATCTCCAAATTGGAAAAATGGAGAATTATTGTGAAGGTGGTTCGATGAAGCTTCTACCAGGCACTTAAATTGATTTATAGAGTATCCATGTAAATGTAGATTCTATTGGGCTAGAGCCGTTAGTGCTTAATAGTTGAAAACTGTCAAAAGCGCAGCCAGGTGAAGGTATTTCCTTAAGTTGACTCGACCTTAGGAGTGTCTTAGCTGTAAGGAATAAATGCCTTGGAACCTCATGCATTATGCGGCAGTTTTTAGGAATGTCATTGTTTATGACGGCATATCTCATAAACTATGTGTTATACTATGTGATATACTTCTGTAATTGTAGTTAGCGGCATTGATGGAATCTGTATGCGAAATGTATTGTGCATACAGTCGGTAGCACAGAAGTAATTCATTTAAACGTCGTAAATGATTTGGCATTTTTTCGAATCTCATTTTTTATGCCTCCATATCTGCTGAACTAGGATAGTTAAGTGATTCTTACGGCCACTACGACTGCGGCCTGATAGTAAGGGATGTGTGTACAAAGTTTGGTAGAAATTGGTCCAATGGTTTAAGAGGAGATGTGAAACATGCACACACACGTACATACATACATTTTTATAAGTTGTATGGATATGTTATGTTTCACAACTGTGCATCGAAAAAGAACACAAGCAAGAAAAAGTGATAGTGTAAGAAGTAATTTGTCAGAATTAATATAAACTGCATTAATTTTCGGTGTAGTGGGTCTTAAAGAGGGAGATTATATTTTTGTATAATTTTGTTAATAGCGGCTAAATGTTCTACAACATTTTAAAATTTTCGATACGTTCATTTTCACATTTTTATTTCTGGCCGGAGCAGTCAAGCGTCAGCTGTTTAGAAGCGGTCTCGGCGGAGCAAACAGAGCGTCTGAGTGGAACAAAATTTCAGCTTATGGCCCGAGAATAGAGATTTTTGTTAAAAATCGCTTTGTGACGCTTTCCGTTCCGAGCGAGTGCGATAGCTCGCAGAAGGTATCACTTCTGCGAAACGCGACCACGGAATTTCTGTTTTTATTCCAGCAGAAAGGATTTTGTGTGTTAACAGGAGCATTTATTAAAAGAAGAGCAGCGGGCGTGTGGTGGGCGGTGGAGGCTGCGGTTTCACAGTAACTCAGGGCGCACGGCGCGCGGCGCGCGGCCGTCGCTTGCCCGCAAACCGCAGCCCAAACACAGAGCGCGCCGCGGAAACGTGCCCAGCTGCCGCGCCAGCCTGCTGCCTTCTACTTACGCGCTGCCTCGCACAGCCGCTATATTATAAACAATAACTGCTACACGGCTGCAGCAACCGCCATAAGACGGTAGTTTAAATGCATCTTTGCGCATATTCTAACCTAGAATATAATGAGTTTCTTGCAGAGAGAAAAACTTCTGTCTAGAACGGATTTGGAAAGCGTGTAGATAAAACATAGCGAGCGAAAAGTTATCAACAGCTTGTGCAGGAACCAGGCTGTAGCTGAAATAGTCGAAGGATGTAACAAAAATGCAGCTATGAGAAAGGGAGTCAGACAGTGTTGTAGCCTATTCTCCACGTTGTTGAATTTGTACATTCAGCGAGCAATGAAGAAAACTAAGAAGAAATTCGAAAAAAAACGAAACTTCACGGAAGAGGAAAAAAAGTTTTAAGTTTTGAATCCGACACCGTAATTCTGTTAGAGACGGCAAAGAACTAGCGAGATCAGCTGAACGGAAGCATAGTTTCTTCCGAAGAGATAACAAGACAAACAACAACGAATGTACAATAACTGTAATGGACTGCATTCGAATTACATCAGATGAAGTTGACAGTATTAAATTCGGAAATGAGTCACTAACAGTAGTAGTCGAGTTCTGCTATTTAGGCGATAAAATAAATGATGATGGAAGAAGTAACAAGGATATAAAAAGTAGACTTATAACGGAAATAAAATTTCTTTCTGAAAAAGGGATGTTTTTTATCATCTAATATGAAATTACGTTTTAGAAAGTTTGTTCGGAAAGTATTTGTCTAAAGTGTGAAACGCTACAGGCTGTTGGTTCGACTGCCACAGGACAGACAAATCTCACAGATCGGCTGTGGGCCTCCATGAATCTGTGACAGGGGAGTTCAGCGAAAGTAAAGGTGGCTAACAAGCCACGAGGCCCAACGGTCATCGGGGTTTTCCCAGGAAGAAAGAGGGGTGCGTTCCGGTGGCATAGCTGCAGGGCGAGGTAAGACGGATCGGCCTGTGAGTTGGAATATCGTCACTAATATAATTGTAATGAAAATACGTAAAATTCGTTACAAACAAGCTACAGAAATATCAATGACAGCTTAGTAACCGCTGGAACGGGACGCGCTCATTGAACATAAACCCTAGTCTGAAGCTTCAATAGTTAAAAAGCTATTAACATTACTACCATTATTGTTTATAATAAATTGTAACAACTTAATCCATCACGAAAGTCACACTTGTGATACACCAAATGAAAGAACAGATTATTTTCCTAATTAAATAAATATAAAAAAAGTTATAAACAATTTAGTTCACTTACGTAAATAGTGCCATAATTATGGGATCCTCCACAGAGACACAAGTGATGTTATCAGCTTGAATTTCCTTCTTCAAAATTCCAGTAACGTTCGATGTGTATTTATTTGTAGTTGTTATTTATAAAATAGATCAAGTCAGTGTTTTGACGTGAGTGTTGGATGTGGCGATTTATACGTTTCAGAATTGTTTGAAATTGTTGGAATAACGTATAAGTGAGATTATTAAGACGCTGCAAAATGAATGCAAACATTTCTATATATCGTAAGTAATTTTATGAGATTGTTGTGAAGATTACGTATGGTGGTCAGGATGAACTTATGTGCAGTAAATCGAGGAATGGTCAAGTGACCGAATCTTTAAATAAGCGAGCAGGGCAGAATTCGTGGTCTTTCGTCTGCAGTCTTGCGTCTGAAGTTCTGGTGAGGTCTTTTGGTCAAGGTTTCTTATGGATTCGGTAAACTTATATGAGGTTTATATGCTGCAAATGTTGTTTTAGTATAGAGGGACTTAAAATAATCTTGGAAGCGTGTGATATCGTGTGAATCTCGGGACTCTAATTTCAGTCTTGACATGTAAACGACGAGATTTCGCAGGAGCGACTTTAATTTCTGTTTCATGTCATTGCACTTGTGAACCACTAAAGACTTGTGGTTAAACGGACTTATATTGTGATGGACTTGAACAGATTCAGTTGAAATAGCACTGATGGCTATAATACGTAGATTCACTGGGAATGATAAAGCTTATGCTAACGAACGTTGAGAGATAGTTCAAGTTTTTGAGATTTACTACACTGATGTGCATTGTTACTTAGCACATTCGGCTGTGTGTAAATGTTATGTCTGCACAAAGTGATTTCTAATTTTGCACGACTGATAGATGCTGAACAGTTATTCAGCGAATTATTTGTAAGTGGCTACCATGCACATACATTGCGCTTCCTGAAAAAATAAAAAGGATTTATATCAAACTTAAAACCAATCATCTTTCGAGATTTCAACCAACAGATCCAATCTAAGTACATCTTTTATTAAATTATCTCACTGCTAGTATGTGGTTTTGTTATAAACATTATTACGTTGTGATGAATCGCGGTTCTGCACCATCCCCGACAACCATCGTCAGCGGATATAGCGGCGACCGGGTCAGAGGTCACATTCTTCCAGTGTTTTTGAGAAGTGCTCAGGGCATCGTGGTTTAGGGAGCCATCTGGTATTAGTTCAGATCACGGCTGGTAGAGATTGTGGGAACTCTGATGGCACAACGGTAAGTCATGGACATCCTGCGTCCTTATGTGTTACTTTTCGTGCGACGGTATCGTGGTTCTATCTTTCAAGGGTTCAATGCTCGTCCACACAAGGCACGTGTCTCTATGAACTGTCTGCAGGATGTCGAGATATTCATGTGGCCGATAAGATCCTCAAATCAGTCCCCAATACAACATGTGTGCGATTAGCTAGGATCTAATATCACACAGAATTTAGGAGGTCCTTGGCGGGGAGAAAACATTAGACATAAAAGCATGTTCGGGAGTACCCCAAAAGACTATCATACGGCCATTATTTTTCACGACAATATAAATTACTTGGTGGATAACGTCGGAGGCTCTATGAAGCTGTTTGCGCGTGGTGCTTTAGTAGTGGGTAGTTATAATTAAACTTTCTCTATTTAACACGTTATAACTAGAAAACTGATTGCCGTACGAGTAACAAACGTGGTAGTACTTATGTCCAGAGGATTGAGTGCATGATTTCCATGCATCACAGCGCCATTGTCCAGTTCCAACTATGGCCACAACGTGCCGTGATCAGTCATTGTGATTCACAGACTCACACAGCTGACCAGTCGCAGCGCACTTGTTCACGTATCAACATGAGCTTGGACAAAAGGAGCCGGGCATTATTGGTGAAGCTCTCTTATCAAAACAACAGTAATACTGCAGCTGCACTACGAAAATGTTGCCGGCTGAAAGGATTACGGAAGGGTCCACATTCTCCACCTGCTGTGCGGGACATGATGAAGTTAGAATCAATTGGAGAACTGGAAGTCGCTCTGGGAAGAGACCGACGACCGGTTGCACCACAGGTGGTTGATGAAATCGCTGTTGCTATGGCAGACAACGCTGCACGCAATTGCCGATCTTCAGTGCGCGTGCTGTGTCACGACAGTTGAACATCCCGTGGTCCACTGTACTAAAGGTGATTCGAGCCATTCTCAAATGGTATCCGTACAAGATCCATATCGTACAGCAGCTTCCACCACAGGACGCACAACGACGTGTGGACTTCGCTCTCCACTTTCTCGCAAGGATTGAAGTTGACGAGGGCTGGCCCTGTACCATCCTGTGGACAGACGAAGTTCATTTTCCTCTGACTGGTGAGGTGAACACACAGAACTGCCGAGTGTGGGGATCTTCACCTCCAGTCACTGTTCACGAAGTTCGTCTGTATGGTGAGCGTGTCACCCTGTGGTGTGGCTTCACAGTTACGTCCATCACTGGCCCATTCTTTTTTGAATAGGTTGTCGCTCAAGGACCAAAAAACGTGTAGTGTGCCTGGCCAGCGTTACTGCGACATGCCTCGCCAGCATGTTATACCCGCCCTACGAGAGAGAAACGCATTGAACTCAACGGTTTTCATGCAAGATGGGGCCCCAACGCACATCGCTCGTGAAATTCACCCATTTCTCCGAAACACATTTGGAAACGATCGAATTACCAGCCGATGCTTGGTCGGCACGATCACCTGATCTTACTCCCTGTTATTTCTGCTTGCGCGGCTACCTTAAGGACAGGATTTACCAGAGAACTATTCACACATATGCCGATCTGAAGCGCAGCATGTCAAGAGAGGTAGCCAGCATACCTGTGGACATGCTTCGTTCTTCTGTGCAGAATGCAATCCTGCGCTTTCAGACTCTCCTGGACACTGATGGGCACCATATTGAGCCCCTTCTGTAGCAGTAATGGTACCGTTATGTAATAATATGATGTACCGTAGTAGCACATTAAAAGTGTTTCAACTGAATTGATATCTGCATTATTTTCTCTTCCCCATGCCCTTGAAATTAATGCTACCAAGTTTGGTGCTCGTATGGTAATTAGTTTCCATGTTATAACGTGCTAAATGAAAACTAAACTCCGTCCGAACAGGCCAGGAAGGCCGAACGGTACCGACCGGCCGCCGTGTCATCCTCAACCCACAGCGTCATTGGATGCAGATAAGGAGGGGCATGTCGTCAGCACACCACTTTCCCGGCCGTATGTCAGTTTACGAGACCGGAGCCGCTACTTCTCGATCAAGTAGCTCCTCTGTTTGCCCCTAAGGGCTGAGTGCACCTCGCTCGCCAACAGCGCTCGGCTGACCGGATAGTCACCCATCCAAATGCTAGGCCAGCCCGGCATCGCTTAACTTTGGTGTTCTGACGGGAACCGGTGTTACCACTGCGGCAAGGCCGTTGGCTAACGTGTTAAATAGGGAAAGTGTAATTATAGCTACCTGGTATATAGCAAAGGTACAAATACAGAAAACAAGCGAGATGCCAGATGACCTGCAGAGGATTAACCCTTGGTGCAGGGACTAGCAATTGACTCTCGAAAGTGTGGATTTTCGTATTGCGTATAAATAATCGGAAGGACCCATTACTGCTCGATTACACAACTGGTGATATATCACTGGAAACTGAACAACTGTAAAATATCTGGGAGTAACCCCTCAAAACAAGCTAAAGTGAAAGGGCCACATAAAGCACATACGGAAAACAGAAGCCAGACTGAAAATAATAGAAATGTATCCTAAGAAAATGTAAGTCAATTACGGAAGAAGTGGCTTAAATAACACTTGTTTGACCAATTCTTGAGTATTGATCATCCTTCTAGGACTCTCACCTGATGGGTTTAGTAGAGGAGATAGAAAAATTCCAAAGAAGGGTAGCGTATTTACTAATGCGTTCGTTTCGTGAGTGGTAGAGCGTTACCGAATTGCTCACCAAACTCACAAGTGGTACACTGCGCCTTACAGGGCGTACTACTGTTTTAAATCTCGTGAGCGTTGATAAGAGAAACAATCACATGGAATTATGCAAGTTAACTTTGAAGACCCCAGAGGAAGGGAGGAAGAAACCGCGTCTATTACAAATCAGCAGAGGTCTGGCGACAGGACGAACATGCACATCTGAATGGAAATGATGATGACCAAGATAGTGTTTGAAAACGAGATTTCTATCTTCCCGCAGTTGTGGTATAAGCCATTGTTACATAACAAACAGATACACGATACGAGTGGCTACACTCACTGCAAAGAAAAATCTTTAAAGTTTTGAAAGAAGTTATGGTAGGAACCACATCGATACTAGCAGAAAATGTATTCCGTAATAACATCAGAGTTGTCTGTGCTCCAACTGAATACCTTAGGATCACTCGGTTTACGGGACGTGGCTTCGTTACTTTAGACCAATCCAATGCGTCATCCAGTTGCCGTCTATAGTA
Source organism: Schistocerca cancellata (assembly GCF_023864275.1). Taxonomy (NCBI): domain Eukaryota; kingdom Metazoa; phylum Arthropoda; class Insecta; order Orthoptera; family Acrididae; genus Schistocerca; species Schistocerca cancellata. The sequence goes on along the minus strand of NC_064629.1, from coordinate 790,376,076 downwards.
GTCTGAGTAAATGAAAACGGAGCTCTTGGTACTGGTGACTCACATTATTAAAGACTGCACCAGATATCACTTCAGACCAAGATATTTGCGTAGACTGCCTGCTGCAGTATCAACAGTTCGCAAATCGCACATTTCGCCCTTTTGCAACGGATCTTGGCGAATGTTTCCTGCTTGTACTCCACCTTCATTCCTGAGAGCGTCCATCATTTTTTCTCCTTTTTCCGTAGCACACAGTAACTACTGTCTTTTATTTTCACTGTTGGAAATACTATCTGGTATCCGTCTGCACTGTTGCCCACAGTCGTTGAAGGATATATATCCTAGGATTCACATGGGGAGGATCACGAGCGACATGCTCCTGCAGATGCTGAGTTAACGTCTGAAGAATGCAGAAATCTAGAAAGCACTCTGAAATCTTGATTGTGTTCTTCCAGCCAGTTACAGATTTTCCTGGTCTTGTGAAAATACGCAGTATCTTGCTGAAAGAGTATGTATTTTCGAAGGAACACAGTCAACAGGCACTGGTTAACATGTGCTTCTCGAGTAAATGCTCATCCTAATAGATCAATAGTGCCATTTACATGATTAATAGTCTTAGAGAAGACCACGGAAACATCCTCACCACCTTGTGTGCTACAGTTACCGAGGTCTCGTTTTACAATATTTTTGGACTAACACATCGACATTGATCCTTAAGAGGAAGTTGAAAACGTGGCCCACCGGGAAAGAACCCCGTCGCAAACCAGCAGCAATTTAGATTTTCTTTCTAATTGTGCGGAGTCGTCATTATGGGAACAAACACTATCCACATACCTTGGAAAGTCGCAGGTGACCTCACATTCGCATTCGTTGAGAAAATAATCATACTGGATAGAGAATTAGTCATCCGCAGGAGACATCGCGTTTATATAGTCTAACGCAGCCGGCTTCAATTCAGTTTCTTCAGGAATATTATATCCAGCAATAAATACGTATACGGGAAGTTACTGTATTGCAAGGGTCCTGATTATTACATTTCACACGCAGTTCTGAATAATTCCAGATCTCCCGCGTGATTAAGATCTGCTGGCTTAGCGGGACAGTCTAGGTGCGACATGGTGCCCGATTGTTCGTCAAATCAGGAATGTGAGCGTGAGGCCTTATCAGCATAGCTGTTGTCATCTTGGAAGACAGCAGTGTTCACAACATACTGATAAAAAGAGTATGCAGAGGAAAAAGCCACACTTTGTCACTGAGAAATGAACATTCTAGTTCATCTTCACGGTGGCTGAATGAATGGGCTCAACTCTTGGTACGATAAATACCCGCCAAACATCATAGAGCCCCTCTGGTCTGAACTAGACGTTCCACATATGGGGGAGTAAAAACGCTCAATGAGACGTCGACTCGACATCTTGCATCACGTGAAAGGAGACAAAATCTTGCCTCCTCGAACCATATCATACGCCTCCAATCATCTACTGGACTGTTTCCTTTTGTCCATTCCAAGCAGCAGTTTATGTCGGGATTGGAACCGACAGTCATTGACAAAACTTGGCACCAGTCTCCGGTCCCTTGCGGCTATAATCTCTTTACGTGGACTGTTTTTACACCGTCTTACATGGCTGCGAATGGTACACTGTCTCTTGTAGACACTTTTGACAGTTTGGAAATCGACGTTCATACACTAACAAATCGGACAGCTTCATGCATATTGTGATCTTGGGCACGTCCAAACACGATAACTCTCTTCTGCCATTCTATCATGTCGCTATGTCGACTCATATTATTGCAGTGATTCCATACAACCAACTTTCACATACGCACATCTCCACCGTGCATTTGACCGCCGTGAATTCAATGTACTGCAATGGAAAGTGCTCTGGAGATTCAAAGATGTTAATAGATGGTTCAAATGGCTCTGAGCACTATGGGACTCAACATCTTAGGTCATAAGTCCCCTAGAACTTAGAACTACTTAAACCTAACTAACCTAAGGACATCACACACACCCATGCCCGAGGCAGGATTCGAACCTGCGACCGTAGCAGTCCCGCGGTTCCGGACTGCAGCGCCAGAACCGCTAGACCACCGCGGCCGGCTGTTAATAGATATATGAATTTGTACACTGTCACATATATACATAAGTTTTCTAGACAGTCGCTGATGAATGTCGTCATTGTCACATGCTCTCACTTTCGTCAACAAGGAGAAGTGTGTTTATACTTCGCTACCAATCCGTTAATTTACGTTTGGTGAAATAGAGAACAAAAGATGATCACCAAATTTTTAGAAGCGTGAGATGGATATACTTTTCGAATTGGTAGGTGTTAATGTTACAGTTTTTGAACATAAAAGAACTGACAGCTGCACAATGAAAGAAGAAATGTGCAGAGTGCCGTTTCGGTCATTATGTTTTTGCTTTTTTTTTCGTTTAGTTCGAATACCTAACTCATTTAAACATAAAATTCATCAAATTTGTGCTAATGAATACGCACGTCTTCTTAGTTCCAGTTCTATACTGTACAAAAAAAATCCAGTTTTTATTGCAAACAAATATTCTTAATTATCAATGTGTTATAAAACATTGTTATTCAAGACTGCCTACTTAAGAAAACTACAATTTGAGGTTTTCTACGGTTTTATATTTACACTTCACGTAATTTCTTGTAGAACACGCACCTATGTTTAAAATATATTTGGGTTTTGAAATTCACGTCTCATAAATATAAAAAATTAGAAATACTCGATTTCATGTGCCCTCCTCGTTAAATAAGTACAGGCAATGTAATCTCAGGCCGAGGCACAATTTCATTCTACTCCTGGTAAATTAATACACTTTCTGTGTTCATCTTAAATATAGGGTATATATTTGGTGCCGTGAATCTGTCTCATAGTCAGTACAATGAAATATGTTGCCGCCTTAATACCATATGCTAATAAAACCCTGGTCACCTCGAGAAAACCAAGTGTGAGCCACGATCAAATTTAAAAGCTGTCAGCTCCCTTGTTTAACTTTGATCGAGGTAGGTGCACCAGAATTTTGCAATGAACAGGCTTAAATGCCAACTTTACTGCAGTTAACTTTAACACGCGTTTGTTGCACTCGGTTGTGTGTGTATGCCGGGCAGCACCTCAACGGCATTATTACAAAATGTCCTGTTTGGTAGGCAGGTATGTGAGTATCTGTGACGAAATTCTGCATCAGAATATCCCTTAGGCACACAGCCACCCTTCAGTTACACTAGCGTAAAATTTATACGCAATGAACATTTAAGCGAGTAAGAAGACATTTGGCTATGTCTTCTTAATTGAAGGTGACAAAATATGTTTTAACCAACACTACATATTTTACACCCCACACAGAAAAGTAAAGGTGATAAGGAATCTTACCTACCTGAATAACAAATAGAAATCAGTATCACGACAGATTTATTTCCAAAGGACATGAATGACGTAAAACATAGCTCAACATAGCACATCAATTATATGTATGATCGTACTCACAAAATGAAGTGTACTGATGTACAGGTGACAAAAATTAACACCTCGAATTGACTCGAGTTCTGGCTTTAAAAATGGGTAATGCGATCTGATTGTAACTAACACGATTTACAGTGATGTCAACTGGTGTCTGGAACGAAGTACTACGATAGGCTTCAATTGGAGAGCGACTGCTGCTGCTGTGAATGCACGGTGCAGTGAGTGAAATTCGCTCTAAAGGTTCATGGCGCTGGTGCCGCGAAATGCTCACCATGTACGTGTAGGAATCTCTAATGTGATAATGTGATGCCTAGCGCGCCTCTGTCGTGGATTGAACGGTGTATCTCTTTCTCCTCGTCTTGTTCAGATCCACGTTCACTTCCAGAATCCACAGTAAAAGCTGAAATCGACTTCCCTCCTCCAAGGTACAAAACCAAATCCACTTCTCTGCTCTGCAGCTCCTGATCGAATTCTTCTACTCTCCTCCATGCCGTAAGGCCCAGTCCTCGCTTACTCACACTGTATGCAAGTCCACGAGACACTCCATGTGGAGTACGTACCAAAAAGCTAAAGATCACCAATCGAAAATGGTAGCGCTCTCCTGCGCCAATCGTATATCGCCGAAAATACCATTCAAACTCCCTCCATGAGATGGGAAAAACTGTCCCCCAGACCTTACACATCTCATGCCACCGATCAGGCATCCGGTGTTACGTTTTCTGACGTCAAGGTCGGCATGCCAATCAATATACTGTTTTTGGCATATGCGGGAAGTAGTGCAGTTTGTGTGCATATGTAGCCATAAAAAAATGCTACAGCCCTGACACATCATTGGGCATCCTGCAGTTCTGCCCCATTTTGGCCGCTTCAATGAAATGTTTTCATGGACCTAGCTGATGACGATCTTACAGGGAAACAATGTGAGGGTACCTGCAGAAATAGCAAAGTGCTCTTCTCGGCCGAGAACGATAATCAGTGCCTCGGTCCGTCGCAGCTCGGCGAAATCAGTTGTAAAAGTTTGCCTCAGGTCTCTGGTGCAATATGCTGTGGCCCACAGTGGGGCTGCCACTACCCATGACCAGTGGACCTCCTGTGCCTTGACTGTGTCCTCTGCATCGGCTTCCGTTGCGCAAAGGCACGGCCAGAGTCTCCCTTTGCTCAGTCGATCCCTGTTCTCGGGACCCACTGTGGTCTCTGAACTGGCACCAATAAACCTCCGGTGCTACGTCAAAAAATCGCAGGGCTCCAGAACCTCTAATAACTTCAAGTATCTAGCTACCACTGAATTCAGTATTACAACCACTGTCAACCCTCTTCAATAGACAACAATTGACAACAGAGCATTTCTAAGCTAATGAAAGTACCATAACTGAATTGAATAAATCGAGTGGAAGAAAGGCGGATACAAAGGATTTGCCGCCTTTCATCATCCCCATTCTGCAGATTGATCACATAACTATCATTATCTAACTACGAAAACCTCTTGACCTAACACTTCAAAAATTTTGTTATTCTGCTTGAATGAAGTGAACATAAGAAAGATGGAGGCCTAGAAGTACTGGGTCACATAGTGACAACTGATGCTCTCTTACGGGAGGTTGGGATCTACTGAAACAAGCAATGTAACATGTTCTCGAGAGAGTAGATTAGATCCAACAGTAAAATACCTGAGAACTGATTTTCACCTCTTTTCACACTATTGGAAATCTATTGTTTACAGCTGAAAATATGTTATGAAGTATTTCGAATTAACAGTTTACTTTTCATTATTTGTTACAAACAGTTGTAATTTTGTAAACTGATAAATAAATACCACTTTGTAACAAATAATTTGTTTCAGTAAAAATAAATATCTAGTTTTATTGGTCTTAGAATCTGAAAGCTAATCGTTGTCTTGAAATCATTAACGGAATATTTAACAAAAATTCTAAAACACACTTTTAACTGATATTTAACCAGTTTCCAGGCAAGTCCTTTTGATTACGCAATCTGACTCACAATACTCAGTGACAATAATTAAACTTTTGCAAGTGCAATGTAAACTGTTCCTGTGCTTCAGAAGGAACCAAATTAATTAATATGAGCAAAGGAGATCTGAAAAACTAATTGAGTGTTGTATTGTATTGTACTGTATGGAACTTGGGGCCTAGAAACGACGGATAGGCTTCGTTCCTACCGTAGCACTCAGCGGTTCACAACTCCACAGCAGGCTACAGCAGTCCACTCACCCCACCTGCGCCCCACACCGAACGTACGGTTATTGTGCGGTTCGGCCCCGAGTGGACCCCTTCTCCCCCTCCCCCCCGGGAACGTCTCACACCAGACGAGTGTAGCCCCACCCAATGTTTGCGTGGTAGAGTTGAAAAAAATGATTCAAATGGCTCTGAGCACTATGGGACTTAACATCTATGGTCATCAGTCCCCTAGAACTTAGATCTACTTAAACCTAACTAACCTAAGGACATCACACAACAACCAGTCATCATGAGGCAGAGAAAATCTCTGACCCCGCGCCGGGAATCGAACCCGGGAACCCGGGCGGGGGAAGCGAGAACGCTACCGCACGACCACGAGCTGCGGACGCGTGTTAGGGTAATTATGGTGTACGCGTAATTGGTTGTTAGAGTGAAGAGGTCCGTCTTATAGAGAAATACTCCTGCAATGCGTATTGGTATACCCTCTGTGAGATCTGAAGTAGCACAAAAGTTAAACACCCAAAAATATTAACCTCTGAATTCTGGCAATTCTTTGAAGAACTTATTGAGGGATCTGATCTTTTTTTTTTTAAAAAAAAAAAAAAAAAAAGAGATAGAGTTGCCAGCGGAACCAGCGGAACTGCATTAATCAGCAAACTAGAACACAAATACTTACTGGAAGACTGAAATATTACATAAAAGAGGGAAGTAATGTGTGGGGCTACGAAGCGAGCGCACGGATCGTTTAAATAGGGCAAGGAGTCAGGGTATGACCAGTGTTGGTCGTGAAGTGCAAACCAATTGATTCCAAGAATGAACAGTTTTAGCTTCAGTAAAGTAAGCAGACGAATGTGATTGCTGCTAAAAAACCAATTTAATGTTCACTATTTGAGATACACAACTAGCCAGCTTTACATAGGTGACTACAGACAGTCTCAGATATTACACAAAAAGTATAATATACAGAGTTTGTATAATATACATGAAATAAATGTACTGAAACGGTTTGCTCACGCGTAAGTGAATGAGAGAGTCATTGAATTCCGCTAATACTCACGGATAAATGAAACGCGGCTGGATATCGCTATCCACGTGGACACGCAATTCTGAACTGTTCGCAAAGGAAAACTAAGTTCGGTCTTAATTTTAACGAGCACGCCACACGAGAATTTATCCTGACTAACCATGCTCCGACAAATAAACGTGATTTACATGAATGCACTCGGACAAGCGTGGAAAGTTTTGCTAATAGCATGTTGTGATCTCAACCAATAAGTATTATGCAGTACGGGGAAAACTAAAGCCACGTCCAGCACATCACTGTGCGGTATTCGGCCACAATTACGTCCGAACAAAACGGAATCTGGCACCAGAGTGAAGCTTTCCGCTGACCGTGCTTTCTCATAACCGGAATTCCGCGGCTAAGCGCTTTTCCAATTCAAACATTAACTTTTACAGGCCACATCGTTAAACAAAATCTCAATGAACTTTTCCACTTTCATAAGCCGCCTCTAATTAAAATAGAAATACAACGTTAGATGTAATAAATCATATTAATTGAGTCAGCACATGAATTAAATAGGATCATTTCAAATTTATGTGTAATCAGTCTTGATCATAACAACATTTAGTGTAGGAGGAGGAGGAAATTAGTGTTTAGCGTCGACAACGAGGTCATTAGAGAATGCGAGTCCAGTGTGCTAACCACTGCGCCACCTCGCTCGGTATTTAGTGTAGAAATGTATGGATTGTTTACTATTACTGTTGTATGTTAGGTCACACCAACTCTTCAGATACAATTAACTAGCTTCTGTTCCTTGTATTATCCTTGGAATCAATTTTGAATTTGAAATCTTTTGCTGGAAACGATAGTCCCGAAACTGAAAAATCTGCTCGAGATCCCCTAGTTCACTTCTAGCGGTAAGTGAAGAACATTTCGTTTTGTGGTAAGTCTCTACAAGGTGCTTAACCAGTTGCTGTTAGTTCTCTCCTGTACGAGTAGACAAAAATTCATAGCAACATCTACGAAACTCTTCAATGGTTTTCTTTTATTACATAACAACCTCCTCACGACTTCATACTCAAGTATTTGGTTCTTCGCTTGCTTACGGACTAATGTAATTTACATATTTGATGTTGTCCCTGATACCGTTCGTGAGAGAGGTTCCATATACATGTAACCATTAAAACTAACCTTCATTGTCGTCGTCAGTTACTTAATTAGCTCTAGTGTGGTTTACGCAATTGAAAAGACGATTTTATTCTGAGAACTACTTATATTCGTAGTTATATACGAAATCATCTGGTTTTGGGTACTCATAAGTTTAGAGGTTCCCGAGCTTTTGTTGTTCTGTTACTTAAGTATACACGTATGGCTTTTTGTAACCATCTTGCAATTCTATCAACAAGTCTATCTTTTGGAAGTCACCTGTAACAAACCACTGGTGATTCCATAATTTAGCTCAGGCGGAAGTGGAACGTTTCTGCGATTTAGTGGATCTGAATGAACAGTCGGCATAGTAGGGTATTTGTTGCCGTTGTGCATGAGAACTGCTACCAAGCTCTTACAAGACCTTTAAGTGAAAAGTTACCAGTTGTCTGGAGTGCAATGAAGTCCCTATTTCTTTAGCCTCCAATACCATTTTAGTAGTATGGTTCTTCTCTAAAGGTTAAGTACTGAGGCAATATATAGCTGACTTGTCCTCTACTTACATATGTTCCAATTACTTAATAGTAGCAACTATTTCTATTTTCACTGCGGGAAACGAAGGCACTGTCTGAAATTTCAACAATTCGGCATCTTTTCTTCAACAACAATTAATTTTTTTGTGTTTTGTGACGAACACTATGAAACTGGCAAGAAATTCAGATAAAAATATTTTTCTTGCATGATTTAATGATAAATAACAATATTAGAAATACAACAGGTTTGTAATGTTTATAATAATTTGCAAGTATATTTATCGCAAATGTTAGAAACAGAGCATGCATTTATGAAACCTTTTTTGCTGCAAATGACACTTAGTATCACTGTCCGAAATATCGACCGCATCCAGGAAGCTCTTTAGTTTCTTCCAGTGTGGGTTCAGGAAGTAACATTCTGGCAATGGTGAATGAACTCAGCTGCAGTCGACGATGCAGCACGCTTTCCTAAGCGAGGGTCATGCGTTTTTCCATCACGAGAAGACCTATGATACGACTTGAAGCTATAACATCCTCGGACCGCTCCACTAATCAGGCTTCAGGGACGTCCTCGCCTGTTTACACGATCCTTGCTGTGACGTCGATATTTCAGATACCGAGTAGGGGAAGCCCTGTCAGACTGGTTTGAACAGGAGAATGGTGTTCCGTAAAGAAGAGTTAGTAGCGTCACATTTCCCATCGGTATCAGTACCATAACGCCCCCGATAAGGAAACCATTACAGTGCTTCTCATTTTCGGATGACTTTGCTACATTTTGCGCCTTCTTCAAGCCTAAAGCAGCAACGCGTTACTAGTAAGTGGTGCTAAATCCTGTAGGAGTGGACATGGCTGCCGAAATGCGAGCTGGAAGACAGTGTTCGCTGGTCCCTACCGTACACGGTCTTTTTACTTTCTTCCTGATCTGAAAATGAGGGAGTACAGTTCTGTCCATGGAAGATCGATAAGGTTTGTGGGCATCGTTTTTCACAACTAGCTTTACTATCTCGTACACCTGAGGCATCTGAACGTAAGGTTCCTCAAAACACTTAACGGTGTAAATTGACTTGGTCGAAATTCTTATGCACTCGACACAACCAGTTCCAGCTTTATAAGGCTTTCGTGAGGACGAGGCTGGATTGTGTCAAGTGTGTCACTGAGGCTCTCCTTCGTTAATGGCTTTGTAAGACCGCAGATGTTTACAGGGTCAGGAATGTTCCCAGCCTTTATACTGAAGCTGGTTAACCGCCAGTAACCATCCAACGTCAGCTCTTCAAGGTGCATCAGGCAAAGAGGTTGATGTCTGATCCTCATTGTAAACGATTTTGGGTAATTGTCCACAAGTGGCAAAGCCATTTGAGATCAGAGCCAAATATTAGTTATTAGTTATTATCCAGAGTCTGAGTCGAAACCCGTCCTGGTTGCTGAAGAGGCCAAAAACTATATTGTATACAACCGAAAACAGAAGAGACCGTAGTACCGTCCGCAGCTCGTGGTCGTGCGGTAGCGTTCTCGCTTCCCACGCCCGGGTTCCCGGGTTCGATTCCCGGCGACGTCAGGGATTTTCTCTGCCTCGTGATGACTGGGTGTTGTGTGATGTCCTTAGGTTAGTTAGGTTTAAGTAGTTCTAAGTTCTAGGGGACTGATGACCATAGATGTTAAGTCCCATAGTGCTCAGAGCCATTTGAACCATTTGAACCGTAGTACCTATTATGTTTTTAAAACATTGTATTACAATTTGCAGCGTGTTAATTATACACGGCACTACTCTAGTGGGTCTAACAAGTAAAGAACCTTGGTTGCTTTGAGGTTTTCGTTATTTTAGTCATTAAGATCGACTTAAAGAATGAATTCATCACATATGATGCTCCAGTTGTGGTATATGCAATATTGAGGTAACTGGAACAGATGAGACGAAATAGACCTATGAAAATTCGCTATCGCCATGACTACTTTAGTAAAATACATGTTTTCCAATGCGATGCTCCCGGGAGAGAAATGTGTCCAGTCCATCACGAAACGGTTCTACATCTACAAAATGATGTGATACCACCGCATGAGGGAATTTAGAGCAACTACTTGTTGGATGCTGCAGTCAGGGAGGCCTGTTCGATACCTACGCTACAACAATGTAAGGCCCCTCTGTATACTGTGATCTGGTTACTGAGACAGGATCCATGTGTCGACGGAAGGTGTGGCTGGGTGTGAAGGATAACAAGTTGTGGTTTGTTCAGCCAACCATCCAGCCATGATGAAGCTCCTTCCAGCGCAGAAGAGAAAATTAAGTCCTAATTCGGCTGCGGTTTAGACACTGTCCTGTGATGCATAGATTCCTTGTCCAGTGAGAGGATAAGCCTGCTTGTGGTTCCTGTGAATTTCATATTTCTCATTGACATTTTTTGAGAGTATGTATTGTATTGTGACATGGGGAAGACAACCAGCTTACTAGATGATCTGCTCTTTATATTTAATCGACAAAGAGACAAATGTGGTATATCACATAAGAATTCGTGAAATTTCAAAACTAGTTCCTAAATTAGTACTGGAGAGATTTTATACATCACCAAAGTGATTGATTCAAACGGTATTTTGTTTCTTATTTGTTTCCTTTTTATAATTATCGGGCAGCCGTACTATACTGAAGCAGTAATTTAACCTTGTCTTTCTTACACAATCAGTTTTACCACATCTGAGGACGAAAAAATCTCACCTATAGAGAGTAGATGGAGTTTACATAACTTTTAATTTTGAAACACTTTAATCACATTCCTCTCTAAAATTATTATCTATATTGACTTCGGTTTCTAGTATCTAACCACAAGAACTAAATATTAATATTTCCACCTATTAGAACGTACATTTTTTGTCTCTGTGCTATAATTACAACAAATAGTTGAAACGCTACGGAAACATGTGCTACGGTATTATATCTACAATTAGCTCCACGTTAAGGGCTTTGCAGTTTGTATGTATATTGGTTATCCTTATATCTTCCACATTTCCGATGTAGATTCTTGTAGCTAAATCGGATAACACACAATTTTTTAAAAATAAAGATGGTGATGCTATAGTTAAATTGTAGCAATCCATTGACGAGTTTAGTTTCAACCAGAATTCTGTTTTTCTCACAGCCTGATAAGGGGATTTATGAGTCTAATTATATCACGTTTACTAACAGGTAGTCATATTCAAGAGGGCTACGGCTGAATCTCCAACAAGCCATCCAAGATTTAAATATTCCGTGGTTTCACTAAATCATTTAATGCGAACGCTGGGATCGTTTATTCAAGAATAACACTAGCGATTTCCATCCTTACCCTTCCCCCAAATCGAACTTGTGCTTCAACTCGTCGTCGATGGTGCGATGTACACTACTGTTCCTCCTTTTTAAGAAGTAGTGATGGACCACGATTTGGCATTCTTCATGTAACTACCCAAAGAGTCGTTCTCCGTTGATCATATTGTTACCCATTCGTCATGTGTTCGTGTGAGGAGCGAAGATTCCGTTGAAATCCAAGCTCCAGCTACTACCTGGCCAATGGTTCAGTAAAGCGTTTCATTCGTGTTACAGACGAAATGATTTTTAAATGCGATTTTATATTGATATAAGTCTACCCTGCAGTTTACTGGGATGATATAGATGGGCATTTTTTTAAATTCCTGTGTCTCTCATAAAGCTAATACACTGTTCATCCAAAAATTTCTGATTTTTTCCCTGGTGCATAAGTGAAGTCGGCGCAGTAAATACGTTAGCACCTTGAACTAAAAACTGTAACAACAGATGTCCTTTAGACCACTCAGTTGTGAGTAGGCAGTGTTAAATGGTGCTCGTGTAGCCGCAGAATGTCAACGTTGTTGTGTCACAAATTGCAATGGAGCAACGAACTAAACACCTCTGAATCAAGCGCTCCAGAAATTCTCCAGGACGTTTTGAAGAAGAGAAAATTTTGTGCGAAGTTTCTCCTGCACAACTTGGTTCCCGAGCAAAAACAACGACATATGAACGCCACCGCGACTTCATTACAATGAAAAACGCAGACAGTTCCTTTCCGGAAAAATTTAACTTCGGTGGTGAGATTTGTTGTTATCAGTACGAACCTGCAGCAAAACGACGAAGTTTACAATGGGTCTCTGATGTTCTGCCAAGGCCGGAGAAGGCGCGTTACCTGTACGGTGTGTAGTATTGCTGAAAAGTGATGAACGATATTAAAGATCAGAGAATGTCACATAACTGTTTTTCATATGAAATAATGTACATGTCTATTCAATAACACAGTATTATTAAATTTTTCAGTAATAGTAGAAGTGTGTTATGAAGTGAAGTTAGAAGTAGAAATTGTAGCAGTTTAGATTTTACATAAGGACAGCGACCAGTTACGTAAGAAGTCGTTATTTTGTTCACAGTCGGAGAAATAGAGACGTTGAAGATCCAAATGAAGTCTGTTGTACTGTATACACAGAAAGATCTCCTCAGTTCACATAAGCAAATGATTAAAATTGGAAGTTTCTTAAACAAACACCTATTTTCATTCTGCTCATCTTCCCAGTTATTTGTGTACTTTACGAAACGTTTCTTGTTTGTTTACAGTTGCGAAGATGATTTTTGTTTTGTTTTTGATGCTAGTAGATAAGAGAATCCGTATATATGTACGAAGACATGTTTTTAAAGACGGTGGCGCTGCAAGACTGTTCTTTAATCTCTATGCATCATTTCTTATAAGGACATGACTTATTCTACAACTGTAGCAATCTGTATACTAATAAGAGGAAATAAATAATTCAGTTTTGATTTTTATTAATGACTTCTTCGAAAGTCGATTAGTAAGAGATTAAATGCGGCAGAGCTGTAAATTATTCGAAACACGAGAATGAGATCACTTTAAATACTCCTTCGACACCGTGCAGTACGCTTATTATCGTCAGCGTGTTAATAGCTAAAAAGTGGCAGAGACAGTTTACAGATTTTGTAGTAGAAATGGCCTCACAGGAGAAACAGAGGAAATGGGCGCATTCGCTAAGGCTGGACTTGTATTAAGTAAGAGCGAGGCAGAAATACCACTTCATCCATCTTGAATTAGCTTTCCCGTGGCTTTCTTACATCAGTTAAAAGGCTTTAGGACGATATCTTCGACAAGGTCACTAAGTATTCCTTTCTCATACATGCTGAGCTAAAGCTCTGTATGTAATACTGCTGCGCTAAACTCTTAACTTCGTTCTTTTTTCTGTCGAACAGCAGCAGTGCTAGAGTGTGGGCTGACTAATAGTTTTCAATGACACAGAAATGCTTCTATTTACTGTATTAAGACAAAACAATATTTCTGCTTGAGGCTGATTATTTACGTCGATAAGCTTTAAATTAATATTTGTGTAAACTCATGTATTACTGGTACAAGAAAGAACGCAAGTGTTATACACGTATCGTTTTAGAATTATATTATACCCTTCCAACACGATTTTTTCATTCTGGTAATAAATCAGTTCTTCCTGACGCAATTTACACTGCGTCGATAGGTCTATCATAGTAACACATACACCGGGGATAATTTTCTGCCTCTTTATTCGATGAATTGTGTAATGTACTGGACTGTGAAGAAAAATGAATAATAAGAAAACAAAAATTAAGAATAATTACAGTTGTTACTGTTTAGTTTTGATATTAGTTTATGCCAGTTGCACGGAATAGCGCCTACTTCTTAAATGACAACGAAAAAAGTCCGTCATTGCACTCAGGCGCTAACGAGCAGAGAAGTGTAAGAGCAAGGCACTAAGTATTAATGTAAATATAGTCAGGCGATTAAGGATAAGGGCATAAAATATGTCAAATTACTGGTCATCGTAATAAGACCAGCGTAAATGAGGCGGTAGAGGAATTAACTAAGAAAGATATGAAAACTAAGCATTTTGTTTTCTTTGATATTACTTGCAAAAAACTTGTCGGAAGTTCTAAAATTTATCCTAAGGGAATAATAGAGAGGAATAATAAAGCGCATTGCGAAAGCCTCTGCAAACTCCTAGTACTGTTTCGTTGAGAATCATACGAATCGTAAATGAGCACAGGATATAATGTGAAATATCAGCAGTATGGAATGCAACTGCTTACTTTAAGAAGCGAAAGAAACACAGGTGATTACTCGTGGAAATTATGACGCAACAATTCTACTCTACGACTGCAAATGCTGTTCACTCATAGCACTGAGAGTCAGGAGGAGAGAATGCATACAGATGACCTTCTTGCAAGGAGCGCCTGAAGTGAGTAACAAGGGAAGTTTAGATATTCATGGCGTAAATGTAATTGCACTTGATAGAAGAAAGAACCATGTAAAGAGGGCAAGCTAGAAGTCCAACTAGTGAAGAAAAAGGCGATCAAGCATTGGTATAGCAAAGAAATACGAAAAGGGTACTATTCGTAGAATATTTTGATGAGAATCATAATGCAGATGTATTAGCAAACAGAAATTAATGGAAGTACACTACTGGCCATTAAAATTGCTACGCCACGAAGATGACGTACTACAGACGCGAAATTTAACCGACACGAAAAAGATGCTGTGATATGCAAATGATTAGGTTTTCAGAGCATTCACACAAGGTTGGCGCTGGTGGCGACACCTACAACGTGCTGACATGAGGAGAGTTTCCAACCGATTTCTCATACACAAACAGCAGTTGACCGGCGTTGCCTGCTGAAACGTTCTTGTGATGCCTCTTGTAAGGAGGAGAAATGCGTACCATCACGTTTCCGACTTTGATAAAGGTCGGATTGTAGCCTATCGCGATTGCGGTTTATCGTATTGTGACATTGCTGCTCGCGTTGGTCGAGATGCAATGACTGTTAGCAGAATATGGAATCGGTGGGTTCAGGAGGGTAATACGGAACGCCGTGCTGGATCCCAACGGCCTCGTATCACTAGCAGTCGAGATGACAGGCATCTTATCCGCATGGCTGTAACGGATCGTGCATGCACGTTTCGATCCCTGAGTCAACAGATGGGGACGTTTGTAAGACAACAACCATCTGCACGAACAGTTCGACGGCGTTTGCAGCATAATGGACTATCAGCTCGGAGACCATGGCTGCGGTTACCCTTGACGCTGCATCACAGACAGGAGCGCCTGCGATGGTATACTAAAGAGCTTGATGGAATATGAAGTACCGTCACAATCAATCACATTAGTTAAATGTGTATGGAATAAACGTCCTACCGGATAAAATCACTGGTAGAAGGAACTGAAGATTTTCCAATGAACGCAGGAGTGAGACAGGGGTGTCTCACATTACTTAATTTATTTGGGATGTCACTGTCGAAACGTGACATTTCTGTAACATCACTATGCGATATTATTTCATTTTCTGCGGTTATTTTGCAGTTATCTCGTAAGTACAGTGGCGCAGCCTTTCTGAGAAGCCAGCCCTGCACTCTCCACGGTGAATACTGTGCCACTGGTTTCCTCACGGCCACAAGACAATATCTCAGCATGGACATTCTTTCTTTTCTGCACGACTTCAAAAGTCCAGACACCGTGACACCACCTCGAAAGGGTGGGAGTGTCTGTTACGTTTGCCGGCCGCTGTGGCCGAGCGGTTCTAGGCACTTCAGTCTGGAATCGCGCTGCTGCTACGGTCGCAGTTTCGAATCCTGCCTCGGGCATGGATGTGTGTGATGTCTTTAGATTTGTTAGGTTTAAGTAGTTCTAAGTCTAGGGGACTGATAACCTCAGATGTTAAGTCCTATAGTGCTCAGAGCCATTTGAACCATTTTTGTCAGTTGCGTTCGCTCTAATAATGTGGTTCAACCAACAGTATTATATTGCTATGGACAGAGTTCTTTGTGTGTAAGGTTGACCAATTATGGAGACACTGCTTCAGCCTAGAGCCAACTTTGTGGTCAAAAACGTCCATGTTGTACGCTTCCTCCTGCTTTCTCATGAACTTAGCAAGAATTATCGCCCATCACATTGGAAACAACACTCCTCCATGTAGAGTTTTTTTTAGATAGTAGAGAGATGAGGGCCGTGAACTTGGATTTTGGGCATTTTGCTCCAGGCCGTCGTGGGGAAAACGTTCTACTTCGGTCCGATAGATACGGCATCATCTCCGCTCACCGTTGGATGCTGGTCAGCGCACGGTAGTTACTTAATGGCGTGTAAGTAGCGCAGTTGCGATAGTGCGATTCACATTCTGTACAACTTGTTACTTACTTATTGTGACATGCAACTTGTGTAGTTTATTTTGGTTATATTTGCGGCTTCTTGCTACATCACTGGTTTGATTATGCGAGCTGCCCAGATAAACAAATATTTTAGCGCTAACTCTATACTGTTTTCCATAGATTTTTCTACCCACCCCAACTATCCCCCAAAATGTGTTAGTGTCATTTTGTAATTTAATTAGAGTTAATCTCTTTCTGATTTATGTCAAACATTCGAACAAATAAATAACTGTAAATCTCAGGCTGGACTTAGATTTCAAGATCCTTTAACTTTTCCTACAATTTATCTTTCATACGAGTTACATGCCCAGCTCTAGCAGGGAAATGCAGGAAACCAGCGGAAAAATGCTTCTATCGGAGCATAAAAATACGAATATGTTCCAGTTTATTTAAAAGACTGAAAAGTGGAGTACTAGCTGCCTCATTCTACCTTCCTTAGCACCTTTAAAACTTTTCCCAAAAAATTTAGCATGTAAACATAGTCCCACTTTTTTATACTGAGAGAGAAGAAGACTGAGGCAATGGCAGAGAGACCAAAAAGTAATGAATATTGAAACACAGGAAACAGTGATAATGTTACAAAAAGAACGAAGGAGACAATGATGGTGTGCAATAAAGAGAGGGACACACTAGCAGTAGGACATAGTTGACAGTGACAAAAAAGTGCTAGCAAAAGAGTGAAGCAGACAGTGCCAGTGGGAGAGGCATAAAGACAAAGAGAATGTGAAAATGGGCGAAAAATGGCTCTGAGCACTATGGGGCTTAACATCTGAGGTCATCAGTCCCCTAGAACTTAGAACTACTTAAACCTAACTAACCTAAGGACATCACACACATCCATGCTCGAGGCAGGATTCGAACCTGCGACAGTAGCGGTCGCACGGTTCCAGACTGTAGCGCCTAGAACCGCTCGGCCATTTCGACCGGCCACTACTTTTCATCAAGGAAATTTTTCACCTGTACTACACATGGAGACCTGCATATAAAGACTTGGGTAGAGCAATTTAAGGACAGTCTGCCTAACTCTAGGCCAAAACAAAGGAGAGATAGACTTTATGAGTAGTCACATGTCTACAGAACAGTGGCGACTCGCAGCTGGAACATTAGGTGAAGAGCTACTAGTGTAAGTAGGCTGTTTAGGTTTTTATATTGGTAACGCCACGTAGCGCTCTGTATGAAAATCACTGGCTGTGCTGTGTGCAGTCTGTGGCTAGTTGGCATTGTTGGAATATTCGCTGTTGTAGTGTTGGGCAGTTGGATGTGAACAGCGCGTAGCGTTGCGCAGTTGGAGGTGAGCCGCCAGCAGTGGTGGATGTGGGGAGAGAGATGGCGGAGTTTTGAGAGCGGATGATCTCACCGTGTGTCCATCAGAGACAGTAAATTTGTAAGACTGGATCTCAGGAACTGATATATATATATATATATATATATATATATATATATATATAATGACTTTTGAACACTGTTAAGGTAAATACATTATTTGTTCTCTATCAAAATCTTTCATTTGCTAACTATGCCTATCAGTAGTTACTGACTTCAGTAGTTAGAATCTTTTATTTTGCTGGCAGTGTTGGCGCTCGCAGTATTGCAGTAATTCGAGTAACGAATATTTTTCTGAGTTAAGTGACTCATGAAAGGTATAGGTTATTGTTAGTCTGGGCCATTCTTTTGTAGGGGTTATTGAAAGTCAGATTGCGTTGTGCTAAAAATATTGTGTGTCAGTTTATTGATGACCTGAACAAGTAATAGGTTACACTAGGAAAGAACATTATACCTAAACTCGTAGTTAGAGAAACTTATCTCAATAACTGAACTCACCTATTTCTTGTACACCAAATCAATCCATCGCTCCTTCAAGGCTGAAAACTTGTCGGCGATGTCGTCATGGAATGGCTATGGTTTTATTTAGTATGCTAGCAGTTCTCTCTGAATTGAAATATTCTCTAAAGAAGAAAGTCTATCTTATGAAATTGCATGGCGTAAAAGAAGAATTGGGCAAAATGGACAGTATAATGAGGAAACAGTTCACGAATATCCGTAAAACGTCCTTATTTTTATTAAGCATTTCTGTCACATATCTCTATTTGATATTATTTCAATTTCTGCGTCCATTTTGCAGTCATGTAGCAAGTATACTGGAGCAGTGTGTCAGAGAATGTAGCCCTGCGCTCGACACGGCGGGCGGAGTACCTCTGGAAATGTCTTTATGGCCTCCTTTGTCAGCAGAAAGACAGTCGCCGAATCACGTTAGGTCGAGCAGACCTATGTTGGTGGGAATGGACAGCTTGCGGAAACGGCAGTGAGCCGGTCCGTGACTACCGGAAGCCGAGCTGGCGCCTACAGCCCTACAGTCAGTGTACGCCATCGCCGTTCCACAGCCCCCAGAGAATAATTGAGCGTGACGTCCTTTCATTTCTGCTCGAATACAAAGGTTTTTTAGATGCCACGTGAGAGGGTCTGTTGCGATCGCTCTAAAAATTTCGTTCAGCCAATAGTATGTATCGCTGTGGACAGAGTTCTTGGCGCGTAGGTTAACTAATCAATCATCAACTGCTTCGCCCGAGAGACAATTTCGTGGTCAAAAGCGTGAATCTTGTTACGTGTACTTCCCCTGCTTTTTCATGAACTTAGCAACAATTCTCATCCATCACATTGGCAACAGCATCCCTCCATGCATAGTTTTTAGAGAGTAGAGAGCTAAGTGCCGTGAACTTGGATCTGGGCATTCTGTTCCAGACCGTCGTGTGGAGAGTGTTCTGCTGCGCATGATGCAGAAGGCGTCATCCCTGGTCTCCGTTGGGTGTTGGTCGGTGCAGAGTAGCTGTTCGAGAGAACACGAGCAACGCAACTGCGATAGCGTAATTTATGTTGTGTGCAGCTTGTCACCTGATTACTTCGCCACGCAGTATGTGTTGCTTATTTTGGTTATATTTGTGGCTTCTTGTTGTAGCACTGTCTTTGACTCTGCAAGATGTCAAAATAAGGAGGACTTTTAGTGCTACCTCCACATTGTCTTCCACAGTTTTTTTGTACCCCACTCTGTGTTTGGGTCATTTTATAATTTAATTTGAATTGTATAGAAATTTACTCTCTGTTAGTCACACTGCGATTTATGTCAATCATCAGATCAAATAAATAAGTGTTAATCTCAGTCTGGACTTAGATTTCAAGGTCCTTTAATTTGTCCTGATTAGGCGATCCATTAAAAAGCTAATATAATCGGTTGTATTCCTCTTTGATTCATTTCACTGTGTCGCCATTCTCCCTGTGCACAAGGATAATTTATCCAATATTTTCTCAAAGCGACGAGAACTGAAGCCGCTCGTCTCATATTAGTACGGTTTAGTTGCAGCAGATATTTTGTCAATGCAACGCGCATCGGACCCTCTCGTCTTTCATCAGTACACCATACTCTTAAGTGTTATTGTGTGAAAGTAACGAGCACTGCACGCGCCCGACTTGCCTACTGGACTCGCTGGTCTAATGGTTCAACTATATCGTAGAGAAGACTGATAAACAATTTACTGAAATGGTGCCTATAGGAGTTCAGCTGCAAGTAGCAAACATGACTATTCAACATCGGACGAAATTGTAATGAGGCAAAACCGTCATATAATTGAAAAGTAACAAGACTACGTGATAATGAGGAGAAGACAGTAAGGCAGTAATACATCCCGTCAGCGACGCTGCCATTAAAGACGAAGCAAAGCTCGAATTGTAGAAGGATGGTTCAGGAAATCATCTGTGTACTCTTCAAAGAAAGGACCCTGGTTCCTTCCATAAGCGATTTAGGGAAACCCCAGGAGGTTCAAATGGTTCAAATGGCTCTGAGCACTATGGGACTTAACATCTGAGGTCATCAGTCCCCTAGAACTTAGAACTACTGAAACCTAACTAACCTAAGGACATCACACACACCCATGCCCGAGGCAGGATTCGAACCTGCGACCGTAGCAGTCACGCGGTTCCGGACTGAAGTGCCTAGAACCGCACGGCCACCGCTGCCGGCCCCCAGGAGGTGGTAGAACATCTGATGACATATAGGGAAAACCTAACGTTGGTTGTTGATGCGTAACGTTAAAGGGAGCAGAGTAGTCTGAATACTTAGGGAGTCTCTTCAGAAATGAGAGTGAAGCAGAAATAGATATAATTGAACGTACATCTATGAGCTACCAAAATAATACTTTACAGTTACATTAAAGTGCTATGGAGAAGAAAACATTTACCACCAACATCAAAATCAGCATATAAAAATTTTCTGGTATTATTATAATGATCTTATGCTTCAACGTTTAATAATGAATATGAGGAAATACCATCAACATTCTAAACGGAAAAAGAAATTAAGATTCCCTTTGGACCAGTAATCATTGAAAATAACGGGGAACAGAAGATTACGGAAATGAAGACATGCGGCAGTAATAGAAAAATTGTAACGTCGTCATAGTACTAAAAAAGGGACCATTGAGTTGGGCTGGGCCGCGCGGGATTAGCCGAGCGGTCTTAGGCGCTGCAGTCGTAGACTGTGCGGCTGGTCCCGGCGGAGGTTCGAGTCCTCCCTGGGGCATGGGTGTGTGTGTTTATCCTTAGGATAATTTAGGTTAAGTAGTGAGTGAGCTTAGGGACTGATGACCTTAGCAGTTAAGTCCCATAAGATTTCACACACATTTGAACATTTTTTGAGTTGGGTTGGTGATACAGTACGTGTATCAGATGACTGACTACCTACTATAGCATTATCTCTAAAAATAAAATAAAGCAAAAGGAACAACATCCGGGGTGACACAACGAGGATGGATATCGACTCTGAACAACCATCATATCTCTTACAAAGAAATGGATAAAGCTCGTGGAGCAAGCGTTTGGCGGATAGCATAAAAGAAAAAAACACTTAATGGTCTAGGCCTATTAAGGTGATAGTGTTAGTTCAGATTAAGAGGCTATACTGAGCGTTATTCAGTGCATTTCAGAAAAATATCAGTGTGTGCTAAGGGGCGGATGTGAGATGAGCTGGTACAAATCGTGGTGCGCTACATTCAGAGTGTAAGGTGCACCGCTTGGCCAGTCAGGTTCGGTTAAGTTGTCTGGCGGCAGACCTCAGTTACGATAATCACTTGTGGTTGAGCGCTGCGGTGGTTTATTGGAAGGGTCATGGCCGCTGCCTTCCCATTCCGTGTCGGAACCGGCCTCGCACACGCTCCAGTGCTAATAACCACGCCGCTGTAAATCCCCAGCCTTGTGCGTTTTACCGCCAACGACGTCCTGTCTGTTGCTATAATTCAGCGCCCAGCCGACACCTCCTGATTACCAATTGGTGTCGTCCCTTCGTAGTTAAGACTCGTACAGCTAGTCGATGGATAGCTCGCCACACACTGCACTAAATTGTCAGTACTCTGTTAGTTATCACTCCTACCAAAGTGTAAATTTGTTAGGCAACATTATTTCCAGCATTAACTCGGGTATGGTGGTATTGTGGTAAAGCGCGTGTTTTGAAACCGAAAGATCGCGCGATTGAACCCAATCGAACCATGAAATATTTCAGTGCACTTTTCATCTAGCATTGAGCTCTCAACGATGTAAAGATTCACCAGGAACGACACGAGGTTAAGATTCCATGTTAAACTATAGATCCCCTTTCACCAGTAGGACTACTGGCCTATGTTAGAGATACACTAACGCCCAAACTGGCGCGCTATTGAAAGTCTTAGATCAGCCTATTGATCCACTCGGGATTACTACTATTAACAAAATAAAAGACGGTACTGTACCAGAATGCTGCTGTAATTGTTAACTGCTAGCAGTCTTACATTAACAACAGGTCTATTTCGGCGTTATCGCCATTTTCAGGATATTTGCAACCAAATATGTGTCGTAGTTATCTATGGCGCGTTGTTTTATTTTTTTATTTTTTCAGTGTATATGCTCATAGACAAATGAGCAAGCACATTGTAACCATTCAGCATCGCTGGATTAGCTGTCAATTGTAGCTGTCAAAACCACAACATATATCTAAACGATAAAAGACCTAGCTTACACCTGCGAACAACAACAATTAATAAAGATTAAGACAAATATTTAAAAATTTGGCTGCAGTTAGAAATGATCTGTGCAACAGTACGAACATAATAAAAAAATGTTATTATTTACAACGTTACAACTTTCAACAAAGTGTATTTAGCTGCGGATAGCCTGAAGATGGCGATAATGCCGAAATAGGCATATTGCTAGTGTAAAACTGCTAGTAGTTGACAAATATAGCAGCATTCTCGTACATAACAGTCTTTTATTTTATTAAGTCATTACAAGACATCTACCATGCAGCGGGCCCAAGAGAAAATAAAAAATAAATTACTACTACTATTACGAGTATTAATTTCTAGAAATCCGTAATCCAGCTAATGTTGACTATTTCAGAAAAGTAGACTTCAAATACAACTTGAATATGGAAATTCTATCTGCAGGCATGAGTAACTCTGTGACGCATTTGTCGGTAGGTGCCAATTCTGTTTTACATTACCATTATTCTGCTGAATATTTCCACCACTGGCCTAGTCGTCAAGATCAAGTACTGCGAGCGATGTTCCATGTTAATTAACCTGCTCTAAAGCGTGTACTGGATAAGTGAGGAATCCAATTTCGAGACGTGCGCTGAATGAAACTGGAAATTAGAGTTCAGTGAACTTTAATTCATCAATTCATATCTATGCAGATAAGATGTTTACTGTCACTGAAGCTCTACATGTATGCTACGCAAGTCACTGCACAGTGAATTATGAGGGCACTCTGTACCAACATTATCGATTTTGGCCGTACTCTTTTCACATATTTAAAGATAAAAAAATAATGCTCAGTACACATCCTCATCTCCGTTATGTCACTTTCGTGATGTTTACGCGATAGCAAATGGTTCAAATGGCTCTGAGCACTATGGGACTTAACATCTATGGTCATCAGTCCCCTAGAACGTAGAACTACTTAAACCTAACTAACCTAAGGACATCACACAACACCCAGCCATCACGAGGCAGTGAAAATCCCTGACCCCGCCGGGAATCGAACCCGGGAACCCGCGCGTGGGAAGCGAGAACGCTACCGCACGACCACGAGCTGCGGGCTGACACGATATCAGCAGAAATATCCCACAGTTTTCCTCGAATACTATTTCACCGAATTTACCCAAAAGGATTCACGAGAATGAAATAACTTTACTACAAAACATTCCAATTTAAGCTCCCTGTTACACCTTCGAATGTCCTACATTGGTGTGTTATGATCCTAGGAACGCAATTTAGAATTCATTCTCTATCTGCTTTGATGCTTACTTGACACGGGCTCCGTACGTTGGAGTAGTACTCTGCAGTGAGGCACAGAATATTATTCTTTGTAATTTCGTTTACAGATGACTGTACTTTATCACAACCCTTATAACAAGTATAAAGCTTTCCATTTACCTTCCCTGCTACAAATTCCTCATGTTAGCCCCGTTTCGTATCGCTTCTTAATATTGCCGTTACATTTTTACACAATTTAACGTGCTCGAGATTTCCACCACTAATCCCTTAACCTGAGACTATAGGGGCCTTTTTCTTTGTAATGGTCGTTATATTGAATTATACAAATTTAGTACGAGCTGAAATTCATTAGAGCAAGTGAAAACTTTGCTCACGCCTTTCTATATTTCCTTATACTCACCAGTTGTGTATTTCCTGTAGATAACAGCAGAGTCAGCGGATAATTTGGTTGTGTTGCTGACTATCTGGATCGACTCATGTGTTTCATTGCTACCAGAATAGGTACAACCACTTGACGCTTTATGCAAACTTTTGGTTTATAATAAGCCCTCTCTCCCTCCAGACTCTACCAAAACTCAATTTGAGCCGGCCGGAATGGCCGTGCGGTTCTGGGCGCTACAGTCTGGAGCCGCGTGACCGCTCCGGTCGCAGGTTCGAATCCTGCTTCGGGCATGGATGTGTGTGATGTCCTTAGGTTAGTTAGGTTTAATTAGTTCTAAGTTCTAGGGGACTTATGACCTCAGCAGTTGAGTCCCATAGTGCTCAGAGCCATTTGAACCAAAACTCAATTTGAACACAAAAATGTTTTTTTTAAGTCTATTAATCGTGGAAAACAATTTGAAATCCAATCATTGTGTAGTTACAATAAAGCAAAAGTAAATGAAAAACGAATGAACAACTTCTGATCATCTGATTGCCTATCTTCTACTCTTCTGTGATACAAATTTTGACCAGAATGATATAATCACTAGGAAAAAATGTTGAAATATGCATATAAAAACAGCGAAATAAAAATTACTGGTTAATTCCAGCTTTTTGATATTATTTACAACAGTTCTTTACTTCCGTATTTATGGAATAAAGTTGCCTCTTTTACGTTACGTTATGACTTACAATCAACTGTTTGCACTGTGGTCTCGATCTATTATAAATGTTTCACAGGATATAATGTACTAGCTAATAGTTGAGCTACCAGAGGGCAATAATGTGTTTTAGCACTCCATTGTTGATACCCTCTGCGATTTTGTTTGTCTACTACTGCACTTGCTGTTACAGCTAGCTTTTTAAGCAGGCAATGTTCATGTATCTTAGACCAAAATTATTCTGCTGTGCAAAATTCTGAATTCAGTCTGTCTTCTCATATAGCTTACACAGAAATGAAAGCCACATTACCGATAAAAATGTAAAACTTTATTCCCCTCCTTTAGTTTAAATGAGTACTTTCCAATTTTGGTCTGGAAAACTGAACCGGTTGTCCTATGAAACATTCGAAGAAGGTGCTCATACCTCGTGTTCTATTGGCGATAAAAAGGTAGGGCAAGTGTTTTGGATAGCCTTTGAGTTAAGAATCATTTGTATAACTAACAGAAGAATCGTCTTAGTGTCACTATCCCACAGTACTGGGTCAATTAATTTATGGAATTAACTGCTTCCAGTTGCTGACCTGCTTTATTGTAGCTAAATGATAACGGATCTTTCTTTCTATGTATTCGCAGCACATTACACTTGTCTACATTGAGACTCAATTGCCATTCCGTGCACCATGCGTCAATTCGCTGCAGATCCTCCTGCATTTCAGTACAATTTTCCATTGTTACAACCTCTCGATATACCACAGCATCATCAGCAAAAAGCCTCCATGAACTTCCGATGTCATCCACAAGGTCATTTATGTGTACTGTCAATAGCAACGGTCCTACGACACTCCCCTGCGGCACACCTGAAATCACTCTTACTCCGGAAGACTTTTCTCCATTGAGAATGACATGCTGCGTTCTGTTATCTAGGAACTCTTCAATCCAATCACACAGTTGGTCTGATAGTCCATATGCTCTAACTTTGTTCATTAAACGACTGTGGGGAACTGTATCGAACGCCTTGCGGAAGTCAAGAAACACGGCATCTACCTGGGAACCCGTGTCTATGGCCCTCTGAGTCTCGTGGACGAATAGCGCGAGCTGGGTTTCACACGATCGCCTTTTTCGAAACCCATGCTGATTCCTACAGAGTAGATTTCTAGTCTCCAGAAAAGTCATTATACTCGAATATAATACGTGTTCCAAAATTCTACAACTGATCGATGTTAGAGATATAGGTCTATAGTTCTGCGCATCTGTTTGACGTCTCTTCTTGAAAACGGGGATGACCTGTGCCCTTTTCCAATCCTTTGGAACGCTACGCTCTTCTAGAGACCTACGGTACACCGCTGCAAGAAGGGGGGCAAGTTACTTCGCGTACGCTGTGTAAAATCGAGCTGGTATCCCATCAGGTCCAGCGGCCTTTCCTCTTTTGAGCGATTTTATTGTTTCTCTATCCCTCTGTCGTCTATTTCGATATCTACCATTTTGTCATCTGTGCGACAATCTAGAGAAGGAACTACAGTGCAGTCTTCCTCTGCACGAAATGGCAATTGAATCTCAATGTAGACAAGTGTAATGTGCTGCAAATACATAGAAAGAAAGATCCCTTATCATTTACGACAATGTAGCAGGTCAGCAACTGGAAGCAGTTAATTCCATAAATCATCTGGGTGTAGGCATTAGAAGTGATTTAAAATGGAATGATCGTATAAAGTTGATCGTCGGTAAAGCAGATGCCAGACTGAGGTTCATTGGAAGAATCCTAAGGAAATGCAATCCGAAAACAAAGGAAGTAGGTTACAGTACGCTTGTTCGCCCACTACTTGAATACTGCTCAGCAGTGTGGGATCCGTACCAGATAGGGTTGATAGAAGAGATAGAGAAGATCCAACGGAGAGCAGCGCGCTTCGTTACAGTATCATTTAGTAATTGCGAAAGCGTTACGGAGATGATAGTAAACTCCAGTGGAAGACTCTGCAGGATAGACGCTCAGTAGCTCGGTACGGGCTTTTGTTGAAGTTTCGAGGACATACCTTCACCGAGGAGTCAAGCAGTATACTGCTCCCTCCTACGTATATCTCGCGAAGAGACCATGAGGATAAAATCAGAGAGATTAGAGCCCACACAGAGGCGTACCGACAATCCTTCTTTCCACTAACAATACGAGACTGGAATAGAAGGGAGAACCGATAGAGGTACTCAAGATACCCTCCGCCACACACCGTCAGGTGGTTTGCGGAGTATGGATGTAAATGTAGATGTAGAGAAAGTATAAATAAGTACTTCAAATGCACTTAGAAAACGTCGTATCATGTGACGCTTATCCATGGCTTGTGGCACAAGCTCACGTCATTTAGATAGTACGTAATCAACCGTTTTTTATCTACGGCCAGCTCGGGAAAGCATGCATTTCTGGCGAAAAACATTCAAAATTACGCTTAAGGGGAACTGACTACCACTTTTGTCCCTTCCAAGTCTCGGAAGGAGACTCTTAACTCTTACACCAGGCGCATTTGAATTTCCCACCTTTTCAGTTCGACGCAGTTGACATATTTTCCGATTGTCCCATCTAAATTTGAATATGAATTTTCCTCTGTTCTTACGTAGCACAATGGGACAGTATTTCACGGTTCTTGGCACACATGTTCCCCAATTACCTGTGTGCTGCGGCGTGCCATGACTTGGAGGCTGCTCTGAGTGGTATTTGTCTTTCTGTATCTGCGTCTACATCTCTACACACGGAAATTTTTATTGTACCACACACCAAAACATTTTTCCCGTCGAATTCACGAGTGAAATATGGAAAAATGATTCTTGTATGTAACTGAGTGGGCTGTTATTTTGTCTTTTGCACGGTCTTTCGGAAGAATGAAGAATATTCGTTGTTTTTGCTAATAAAGCAGATTTCTGCAGATTTTCTCTAGAAAAACAATATTTCCTACAGCGGCTGCCAATCAAGATTTCTCATTTTCTCTGTCGTCAGTTAAGCAAACCTGAGACCATACCTTTTTTGTATGCATAAGGAGTGCCCTGTTAATTGCCTGTGTTAATCTGACCTAGAATAGCTATCGTTTTCGCTGACAAACACACTGAACCCTTCCATTTACTTCCACCGCAACTGAAATGTGATATTTACACTTAAAATTTTCACATATCGTTTCTGTCACGTACTTTAATAACATGAGTGACACCATTTGCGCCATGTTAATGTGTAGTAAAGTGTTACTACATTTTTTTCTCATTTTACTTTAAAACTAGTTGATCGTCTTACACAAGACAGATAATGTTTTAATAACTATACAGATATTACTACAACGTTTATGATATAAAACTTACCAATACGTAATTACATCGTCTACACAATGTCCGATTTTTCAAATAAAATTTTGCACCAAGAAGTTAATATATTACTTGAACATTGATGGTCCTGTTACACATCCATAGGGCACACCAAATAGTATCTTTGTGCTTCTTACTACGTATGAGATTATATTTTTCAGAAAATATCCTTATTATTATGATGGAGAAAACACACTATACTGGTGTAATACCCTAAAATATTGCAAAATAATACTTCAGTGTCATGTGATTTTTCATTCTTAATGCATAAAACCAACGGAATTGTCAATTATGCAAATGTTCTTACGTTTGGAAGTCTGTTGCAGACAGAGGTGAGTAATGTATTATATTAATGCATTTGTGGGTCAGTACTGCTACATTTTTTATATACTAGATGAGTGTGGCTTGCGTCCTTCCCCAACAGCAGGGAACCGTTCGCAGCTCGAGAGGTATTCAGAAAATTGCGGTCAAGAGTGGTGCTAATTAACCAGCAAACTGTACACAATACCTGGCATATATTCGGTGGGGTTGTGTAAAATTTTTTAATCTTCACTTTTTCAGGTGATTATCAAAACCTCTAGTACTGATTATTGTGTCATTCGGCTCTGGTGCCGAATGGCAACTGAAATCCTGTAAAATTTTTGAGTTAAATATTGGAAGGAAGACTTGCAGACGGGAGTCAACATTTCGTCCTTCGTTCAGCTATTATTTAGGTCTCCGTCCCGTTAATTAGTACTTGTCCACATGCATGCAATAGCAAAGTACCTAATGTGTCACAAAACGCCGCGCATAATAACGGGATATTTCGGTGCTCATACCTCGTGTTCTATTGCTGATAAAACGGTAAGTCCATGTTTTGTATAATCTTTGGGCTAAGGACCATTTGTATAACCAACCGAAGGATCGTCTTCGTGTCAGTACAGGGCCAAAGTATGAATATTACTCACTTCCTCCTGCGTAGGCAAATAGAGCAAATCGGTTGGCTCTTTTTGCATTTGATGTTCAAAAATGTTCAAACGTGTGTGAAATCTTATGAGACTTAACCGCTAACGTCATTAGTCCCTAAGCTTACACACCACTTAACCTAAATTATCCTAAGGACAAACACACACACCCATGCCCGAGGGAGGACTCGAACCTCCGCCGGGACCAGCCGCACAGTCGATGACTGCAGCGCCCAAGACCGCTCGGCTAATCCCGCGCGGCCGCGCTTGATGTGAACCACGGTGGATTTGATGGCACGCATGGAGGCAACATTAGTTCATGGGCGGTTTTCTACCCAGCTGAGGATTCCAAGATGGCTATGCACAGTAAATGGGTGCAATTTTTACAATATATTTCTAAGATCCTGATCGTCAACAACCTTAAAAATTCTCTTCATGTCTTTATCCGAGACACTGGCTTTTAAATTTACCGTGTGAGGTGGAAACATAGTTTATAAAGTGATTTATCACAGAGAAATAAGAGAAGTGTCTCTGTTATCGTCTGGGAACGCCATGATGTAGTACTGAAGGACATGCATTTTTTTTTTTTTTTTGCACGTAAAATAGTCAGAAGTGTAAAATTAGTTTTGCGTTACTTCAGTTTAACATAAGTGAAGTATCTAAATTTTAGTGACTAATTTATTATCTTTCATACGAGTTACATGCCCAGCTGCTGTAGCAGGGAAATGCAGGAAACCAGCGGAAAAATGCTTCTATCGGAGCATAAAAATACGAATATGTTCCAGTTTATTTAAAAGACTGAAAAGTGGAGTACTAGCTGCCTCATTCTACCTTCCTTAGCACCTTTAAAACTTTTCCCAAAAAATTTAACATGCAAACATATTTCCACTTTTTTATGTTGAGAGAGAAGAGGACAGTGGCAATAGCAGAGAGACCAAAAAGCAATGATTATTGAAACACAGGAAACAGTGATTGTGTTACAGAAAGAACGAAGGAGACAATGACGGTGTGCAATAAAGAGAGGGACACACTAGCAGTAGGACATAGTTGACAGTGACAAAAAAGTGCTAGCAAAAGAGTGAAGCAGACAGTGCCAGTGGGAGAGGCATGAAGACAAAGAGAATGTGAAAGTGGGCGAGAAATGGCTCTGAGCGCTATGGGACTTAACATCTATGGTCATCAGTCCCCTAGAACTTAGAACTACTTAAACCTAAGGACATCACATAACACCCAGTCATCAAGAGGCAGTGAAAATCCCTGACCCCGCCCGGAATCGAACCCGGGCGTCGGAAGCGAGAACGCTACCGCACGACAACGAGCTGCGCACAAAGTGGGCGAGAACCAGTGATAATGAGAGAAGAGTTTATGACTGTGACAACGAGGAAGAGAAAGATAATGACAGTGAGAAGGACCAGTAGCAGTACGTCTACATCTGCATCAACATGGATACTCTGCAAATCAAACTTAAGTGCCTGGCAGAGGATTCATCGAACCACCTTGACAATAATTCTCTATTAATCCAGTCTCAAACAACGCGCTAAAAAAACGAACACCTATATCTTTCTGTGTGAGCTCTGACTCCCTTTATTTTATTATGATGATCGTTTCTCCCTATGTAGGTCGGCGTAAACAAAACATTTTCGCATTCGGAGTAAAAAGTTGGTGATTGAAATTTCGAGAGAAGATTCCTCCGCAACGAAAAACGCCTTTGTTTTAATGATGTCGATCCCAAATCCTGTATCATGTCTGTGACACTCTCTCCTCTTTTTTTAGATAATACAAAACGTGCTGCTCTTGTTTGAACTTTTTCGATGTACTCCGTTAAACCTGTCTGGTAAGGATACTACACCGCGCAGCAGTAGTGCAGACCTGTTGCACCTTCTAAGTGTTCCGCCAATAAAACGCAATCTTTGGCTCACCTTCCCTACAAGATTTTTCTTTGTGTCCCTTCCAATTTAAGTTGTTCGTAATTGAAATTCCTAGGTATGTAATTGAATTTACGGCCTTTAGATTTGACTGATTTACCGTGTAACGGAAGTTCAACGGATTTCTTTTAGTACTCCTGTGGATAACCCCACTTTTTCCTTATTTAGAGTCAATTGCCAATTTTCACAGCATACAGATATCTTTTCTAAACTGTTTTGCAATTTTTTTTTGATCTTCTGATGACTTCACTAGACGATAAACATCATCTGCAAACAACCTAAGGCAGCTGCTCAAATAGTCTCCTGAATCGTTTATACAGGGTGTTACAAAAAGGTACGGCCAAACTTTCAGGAAACATTCCTCACACACAAAGAAAGAAAAGATGTTATGTGGACATGTGTCCGGAAACGCTTACTGTCCATGAGCTCATTTTATTGCTTCTCTTCAAATCACATTAATCATGGAATGGAAACACACAGCAACAGAACGTACCAGCGTGACTTCAAACACTTTGTTACAGGAAATGTTCAAAATGTCCTCCGTTAGCGAGGATATATGCATCCACCCTCCGTCGCATGGAATCCCTGATGTGCTGATGCAGCCCTGGAGAATGGCGTATTGTATCACAGCCGTCCACAATACGAGCACGAAGAGTCTCTACATTCGGTACCGGGGTTGCCTAGACAAGAGCTTTCAAATGCCCCCATAAATGAAAGTCAAGAGGGTTGAGGTCAGGAGAGCGTGGAGGCCATGGAATTGGTCCGCCTCTACCAATCCATCGGTCACCGAATCTGTTCTTGAGAAGCGTACGAACACTTCGATTGAAATGTGCAGGAGCTCCATCGTGCATGAACCACATGTTGTGTCGTACTTGTAAAGGCACATGTTCTAGCAGCACAGGTAGAGTATCCCGTATGAAATCGTGATAACGTGCTCCATTAAGCGTAGGTGGAACGAAACTAAAATGAGCTCTAGCATGGAAATTAAGCGTTTCCGGACACATGTCCACATAACATCTTTTCTTTATTTGTGTGTGAGGAATGTTTCCTGAAAGTTTGGCCGTACCTTTTTGTAACACCCTGTATAGATAAGGAACAGCAAAGGGCCTGTAACGCTACCTTGGGGAAGGCCAGAAATAAATTCTGCTGGACTCGATGACTTTCCGTCAGTTACTACGAACTGTGTCCTTTCTGACAGGAAATCACGAATCCAGTCACATACCTATGACGATATTCCATAAGCACGGGGTTTCACTATAAGCCTCTTGTGTGGTGCAGTGTCAAAAGCCTTCTGGAAATCCAGAAATACGGAATCCATTTGGATCCCCTTGACAATAGCACTCAACACTTCGCGTGACTAAAGAGACAGTTGTGTTTGTAAATCAGTGTTGACTCTGTGTCAATAGACCGTGCTCTTCGAGGTACTCATAATGTTCTAACACAATATACGTTCCAAAATCGACGGTAATGGTATGGGCCTGTAGTATTGTGGATTACTCCTACTGTCTATATTGAATATTGGTGCGAATGTGCAGCTTTCCAGCCTTTGGGTACGGATCTTTCGTCGAGCGAGCGGTTGTATATGATTGTTAAGTACGGAGATATTGCATCCGTATACTCTGAGAGGAACCTAATTGGTATACAGTCTGGACCGGAATACTTGCTTTTTTAAGTGATACACTGAGAATATCTGCTTCTAAGTTACTCATGTTCTTGATGCGAATTCTGCAATATTTATTTCGTATTCTTTAAGAGGGAGGAAGAAACGACATATTAGCAGTAAGTGAGAGCAAGACAGTGACAATGAGAGGAGACTGTAGTAGTAGGACGGAACGAGGGAGTCTGTGGCTGTGAAACAGGATGACAGAGAGAGACCAAAAGTCGTAATGACAATGAGGTGGGCTGAATGAGTGAGTGAGAAAGGGCAACTGGGAGTGGACTTACACCGATGGAATAGTTAAAAAAAAAATGGTTCAAATGGCTCTGAGCACTATAGGACTTAACATCGATGGTCATCAGTCCCCTAGAACTTAGAACTACTTAAACCTAACTAACCTAAGGACATCACACAACACCCAGCCATCACGAGGCAGAGAAAATCCCTGACCCCGCCGGAATCGAACCCGGGAACCCGGGTGTGGGAAGCGAGAACGCTACCGCACGACCACGAGATGCGGGCGATGGAATAGTGGGTGTGAATGAGTTGAAGTGAGGATAGCTTGTGATAGATTGGTATGAGTTAAAAAAAAAGCGTAATATGTTCACATGCCAAAATATTTTGGGAAAATTTGTAAAGTGCTGAGGAGGGTAGAATGAACTAACTGCTAGCCCACTTTTCAGTCAGAATCTTTTAATTAAACAAGAACACTTTCACATTTTTTATGTTCCCGTAGGAGCGGTTACCCGTTGTTACGCTTTGACAGCCGCAACATGTGATCAAAATTCTTTAGTATTCTACACCTGAGCAGTATTTGCTCTGTAAGGTTTGTAGCAAAGAGTACTGTTGATAAATGGTTTACAAGCTTTACAGTTTTTTTCCCTTTTCCATTCGCGGATTGGGCGAAGGAACAATGATAGCTTGTATGTCTTAGTGTGAGCCTAATTTTATCTGTCGCAGATACAGGCTGAAGAATGTCCGTAGTTTCGCATGTCGTTGGATGTTAGCGACTTTCTTCGAATGTCTGCCTCTTAAGATTATTCCACTCATCCTTCTTAACAAGCCTGTGGCCATTCACAACAGCCTCCGTTATATATGCGCGAACTGAGTCGAGCTCCCTGTCAGTCAGATCTGATGTGTGTATCCCATACACTTGAGCAATATTGAAAAGTGAACCGCGCAAGTGTTTTGTTTGCAATCTCTTTTGTACGCAAACAGCAGTTTCTCAGTTCTGTGCCCATTGATACTTCCAAGTATTTGTGTGACACAACTGACTACAGTTGTACCTTATAAACCGGCAGTCAAAGCACAGCACGCTTCTACTTTCCTGAAGGGCATAACTTTACGTAAAAAACTAGTTTTTAAATGTAATTGCATGAAGAGAACTAAAAAAATATGTTCGTAAATGTTAACACCAATCACACACATCCTGCAAAATGACTCGTTCCACATCATTTCAGCAAAATAAACGTTCGAATGATCTACAGAACATGTAGCTAAGTAAGTAATTTTATGTATTTTAAGAGCAATTTGCTAGTCTTCGTATGTCTGACATTTCATCAGGATCTAACTGGACATTAATGAAATTTGTACCGGCCAGAGTTTCATAGTAGATAACGGTGCCTTATTCGAAAGGCTTGAAACTGCAGCTAATGCCATTCGCTAAGCCATTAATGTACAACACGAATAGCAATGGTTCTGAACCACCCGGACAGTTGAGCATGTTAATGTGCCGTTTCCGGGATTCGGGGAGGCGGGGATGCCGCGAATCGAATCTGCCTCGAACATTCACGACGAAGGCTGGTGAGCCGGCCAGCTTGGATATGGTTTTTAGGCGGATTCCCACATCCCACGAGGTAAATACTTGGGTACGTCCCGCCTCAGACATACGCTAGGCAAACATGTGGAAAAACTTTCACACACTTGAACATTGGACTTACTACGGACACAGAAGGATATTTACTATGGACGCAGACAGAAGGATACACGGATTCCGTCTCGGGAGGAGTGACAGCGTCAGGAGGGCAGGGCATACGACAACCAGCTGTCACTGACATTGCCACAACCCATATGACAATGCCGACCCCGCAGAGAAACTGGAAAAGACAAGAACTGGGAAGCAGACGGTAAACAGGAACAGTTCTACAATGATCTGATCTGATACATGTGAAAGCCTGCGACTATGAAGACTATGGGTTTGTTTATAAAAAAACTTTCTGCTACTAGTCAGGATTTTCTTTTATTTAAATTTTGCACGACGCGTTTCGCGAAATGATTCCCATTTTGTAGTGCGTTTTTTCTCTGTGTACTATGCCATTTTTACGCAATGTTTTTGACGTGTGACTTCAAAAGAGCAAATAGAACCGCAAAAATCAAATACATTACAAAGAAACAACATAGTACACAGAGAAAAAACACACCTGAAAATGTGAATTTTTTCCGGAACGCACCGTGTCAAATATAAATAAAAGAATATCGTGACTGGGAGCAGAAAAGTTATTCACAAACAAACCCAAGATTCTACATTGGTTCCCTGAGGCATACCTGATATTACTCTTTTCCAACTGTAATGGTACTTGAATTTCGTAACCATTACGGCACCTCACCTCAACCTCTCGATACCAGCAATATTCTACTGTGTTTCTGTAAAATAGTTAACATATTTCTGTGACAACAGTCAGATTTGTTTTCATTAATGTAGAGGTACTTTGATACACCGATATGTTTATATTGCAATGATATTATTCTTATGTGTATTCTTTCTTTTGTCACTATGATCTTTGACGTTCTCGTAACTCTGATTTTTGGGCTCGTAAGCGGTTATCGGAGAGTCAAGTCTTAGTTGTCATGTTGAAAAGACGCGAATTGTAGTCAGTTTATGAAATGTGAACATTAACAGTGAGGAAGATATTTTGAAGTATGTTTTATATAGTGAAGTGATGTTGCGACAAAAGTAATAAAAAAGAAGTGTAACTTAAATTCCATCACCATTGTCTTAACTTGCAAAAGTTTAATCTTCAAGAATGGTTTATGAAACACATCTATAAAACTTTTGACTATCGCAGAATAACATCTAGGCCTCTTTGCATCCGAGCTTGTAGTCATCACCACCTAGATTTTCGACGATTGAGCCATGAGTTCACAACGAGAACAGCGTGGGAAACACGAAAAGATGAGTGCCTAGTTTATCCATTATTTCATGAAATGGCTTTATTAACTGTGCTCTAATGACACCTGCCACATAATATAACTTTGTTGTTGCCCGAAAATGCAATATTTAGCAGCGCCAGCAACACTACAATAATAATTAATTTTTGACCGTTGTTGTGGTAAGGGTGTTAGACAACAGGTCTCGAAATAAAGTTTAAAGACAACACTGTAGCTCCTAATCTTAGGTCGTTGATGTAAACAGTGTGAAATGGCCCTATATTTTGAACAGACCGCGGCGTTACGTCGACGACCTACGAACAGAGAAACCACGGCGTTACAGACGCGGGTAATAGGGTGCGCGTGCAGCGACTTGCGGTGCCGGGTTCGATCCCCGGGCTGGGCAACAGTGCGGCAGAGTGGTGGAGCGGAAAGCGAGCGCTGCACGTGCAGCACGTGGCCGGCGCGCCGGCGCGACTTGGCAACGCGGCCGCGGCCACTGCCGCTGCCGGCCACAGCGCCGCCGCTTTTTCTGGCGGCCGCTCGGCGCGGCAGCCTGGCGCGATGTGCGCTCGCCGCCCGCGCCCGCGCCCGCCGCCCCTAATCAGATCGGATGTGCAGTCGGCGCCCTTTCTGCTCGCCCGGCCGTGGGCCGTGGGGAACAGCCAGCTCCCGCTCCCCCCTCCACGTCGCGCTCTCGCCGTCTCTGACTCTTCCCTCTCTTCTCCGCGCACTCCACCGCGCTTCTTTGGCCGGAGCAGCCGCTGGCGCGTGTGATCCCCACACAAACACACACACTCGCTCGCCGGCGCCGAAGCGGCGGAAGAAGAGGAATGCCCGAAAGGTGAAGCCGGCTGTCAACGCAGACGTTATACGCTAAGCAGCCGTGACTGGCGCGCGCCAGCCACCGCGTCGGTGGCACCCACTCGCCGCCGACTGTTTGTCTCGGGACGCGGCATATGTCACGCTGCAACCAGGCGGCAGCCACACCACTCTCGATACCAGACGCTACGGAGCATCCGTTGTTTCTATACCAATCTTTACGAAATCACAGTAGCAGAACTGACGAAAAATTAAATTCTCGACATCACAATTTGTAGCTCCTCTACGGCAATGTGAACGACGCCCACACGAAGAACTAGGGCGACCAACATTTGCTCGTAGTTTTAAGGGAGGTGACCAGCAGCTGAGCATAATTTTAAGGGACGTTTAAGATATTTTAATAGAGATGGAGTCCCTTCTCGCCCGCACCAACGTGGTGACCAGACCAAAAGTTCTACTGTCACCTCCGTCAACATGTTACTTATCTAGTAAGTGGATCACAGGATGCTGGGCTGTGATGTTATCCGAGCGCCTGGGTACGACTACGCAGCCGACCGGAGTGGCCGTGCGGTTCTAGGCGCTACAGTCTGGAGCCGGGCGACCGCTACGGTCGCAGGTTCGAATCCTGCCTCGGGCTTGGATGTGTGTGATGTCCTTAGGTTACTTAGGTTTAATTAGTTCCTAGCGACTGATGACCTCAGAAGTTAAGTCGCATAGTGCCCAGAGCCATCTGAACCATAAGACTACGCATTAATACGGTCCATCAGGTGATAGATAGTAGACGAAATGCGAGTGAGGGCAGCAATTTGAAGAGTAGAGGGAACTTGCAATACATTGCTTACTTTTATTCCATTACGTAATTTTTCACTTCGAGAGCACATGATGAGAACTGATTCATTTTAGAAGGGATTGAGGAGACACGGAACGCTGAACAGTATAGCAGATATGATTACGGAAGGAAGACTAAACAAATCGGAACATTTCGTGTCGACTATCCTCATTTTTTTATTGCTGATAACTTAAGCGGTCTGTGACTCTTTCGGAGTGTTGCAAAATGTTGTATTGTGTGAGTCAATTGAGAAGTAAATAACGTAACGAGTGTGTTTAAATTTGAACGTCTGTACAGTCCTGTTTCGCGAGTCCTTGGGGATTCTGTGTGTGTCATTTAGACCACAGATGCCGATGGGTACGAGGTGAGCGCGTCAGTGGGTTGCCGATGCCGACCGAGAAACAAGTTAAAACCCCTCTAGACGCGTAGGCTATGTCGTTATTTCTCCCATCCTCGCATTCCTTTGAGAGAAATTGTCTTTTTTCCGTAGAAGGACGAACAGAAAAAAACTATATAAGGACAATAATATTAATGTTTACAACGGTGATCACTGACGAAATATACGGGAGTAGCAGGAGTCAATAACGAATTAGGATAGAACTAAAGAGAATTACTATTACACGATAGATCCAGGGGAATACGGAAGAGTTGATCTTTTTACGAAGAACGCTGCTTCAGTTTCTACATATGATTTTGCATATAGACTTACACCACTGTACAGTGCATGCCACAAGGTACTTGGTAACTAATGTCAGTTTCCTGTCCCATTCCATTTGCGTAAGAAGCTGGGGAAAAATGACCGATTCCGTACACGCAATTTTTTTCCCTCATTCATTCAAAACGTCGTGTTCTGTAAATCTCGTCAGGTAGGTCAGGCTTCAGATATGAAAACCGAGTAAACTATACAGGAACCAGAAGCGAATAGTACAGGTTACCTCATAATGCAAACTAAAAACTAATTACGACTAGTGCTAATCTCATCACACGGATAACTATACGAATTACTACTAAATTAGTATTTCTGTAGTTAAAAGACGCAGTTCTTTCTCTTACAATACAAAGCTGGTGTTTCCATCCGTCAGGTTCGTAATAAATACTGATGTAAGTATACCGATTTCCAATAGAACTACCAGCTGTCCACACACTGCAATAGTTGAAACCTGTTTAATCACTACGTGACTGCTCTGCAATTCACACTTAAGCGCTAGGCAGAGGGTGCATAGCGCAACTTTCAGACTATTTGGCGAGAGTTCCATTCTCCTGTAGCACGTGCGAAAAATCTTTCCGTGCGAGCTCTGATTTATTGTATCACGATGGTCGTTTCTCACTACGTGGATGGGTGTCAACAAAATATTTTCGCATTCGGATGAGAAAGTCGATGACTGAAATTTCGTGAGATCTCGCCGCAACGTTAAATACCTTAGTTTTAATGATTACCACCCCCAGCTCGCTTATCAATTCCGTGACAGTATCTGCCCCACATTACGATAATACAAAGTGAGCTGCTCTTCTTTGAACTTTTTCATTCCCCTGTATCAACCCAATTCGGCAAGGATGTCATACCGCCGGCAGTAATTCAGAAGAGGACGAACAAGTGTAACGTAGGTAATCTCTTTGGCAGATTTGTTGCATTTTCTAAGTGGTCTGCCAGTAAAACGCAGTCTTTGGTTCGCCTTTCCGCCAAAATTGTATATGAACTTCCAGCATGCTGGAGTAGCTTGGTTCAGTGACGTCTGTTAATTAGTAGAACGAAAAACACCAGTCCAAAGTTGCAAATTTTTACCTTTATTCATCTTTGTGCATTGGAACTTTTCATTGCACATTTTTGGCATCTTCGGAAATGCCTTTCTCGACTATGTTACGATGATCTGAGAGTAGGTCTCGGCCCGAAACGAGTCGTCGAGTGAATAAAAGGCAAAAATTTTCAAATTTGGATTGGTGTTTTGTTCTACTGAAATTTTTTATGTTTAGTTTCCAATTTAACTTGGTCGCAGTTGTAATCCCTAAGTATTTATTTGAATTGACGACCAATAGATTGGTACGATTTATCGTGTACCGAAATTTAACGGACATGTTTTAGTACTCGTGTAGAGGACTAACACTTACTTCAGGATCAATAGCCACTTTTCGCACCTTGCCAATATCTTGTGTTAAACGGAACTCTTAATATGAATGTTGCTTATGACCAGAATTAGCATCCACGAGTCCAAGGGATCTTATAATATGGAATAATAAGGCACTCTTTCACTCTGTGATACCCATGGATTCCCATTTTCCCACTGGATGCCTGCCAGCAGAGTGTTAAAAGCATCTGCACCATAATATAAAATCTAGATAGGAACACACAATCTGTATAGAAATTAATTTTACTTCTGGTATAATTATTGTTAATTTCATTGTTTATCCATAATTCACTCTCATTATTAGCCATAAATGCTTTTTGGGACACGAGTGTAATAATTTCAGGGAACCTCAAGAGGATTCTGCAAGAGGATCGGTTTTCGAATTTACATAATAATCTTACTGTACACAATTTTTCGACGTAAGTTGAATTCCCCCAGACGTTCATGCCACAGGAATGTACCTCAACAACGCCCGGTGCATGTTAAGTTTAAAGAAAGTAGAACTGTGCTTTCTGTTTAACTTATCCTATGCTGCTGTCACCTCATTTGGTTATTCATTTGGATGTTTATGAATTTTCCACACTGCGTGTCATTTACTTCGTGTGCCCTTTCAATTCTACTGTTAAAACTTACAAGTCGTTTAGATTTATGTGAAGCAGCATAAAACGAGCTTTTGCAAGATTAAGAGTAAAGCTGTTTGTTATGAATTATTAGTAATCCTGTGTTTGGTATAGGTCTTTCATCAGTGCATATGTATTTTCAGCAGAATTTATTATGTTTGGAAATTTCTGAACGTTCCTCTAATTTCTTGGGTAAGTTCAGCTATAAAAACCTAACATCCTGAGATGGTTTTATGACTTACCTGTAAAGTACTTACTTTGTTTCCTGTATTCCTCTTGTATTGTAACACTGTGGTAGAGTTGTGATCCTCCAGAAGGAATGGTGTTGCGTTGAGTTGATCTATGGTCACTTCGCGTGAAAATAAGCATAGAATGCTAAAGTATGGTGTGATTTCTGGGAAAATGCATGTCTTGCGAAACAGTCATTCATAATTCCAACGCGTGCAGTCACAATAATAGGAGGCGAAACTCGCAGACATCATTAAGAATTTAAAATTTCGACTCTTCCCTACTTACTTCACATAGGGAACTTCTAGTGTGAAATAGCCAAGTTCAAATTTACGAAACTAGATGTAGGAAAGATTTTCGTAGATATATACGTAGTATGCCCTATACTAGAAAATAATTCTATATAAACCTAAAATAATCTTCAGAGTGCTGCGTCCTGAAATAAAGAACTGTGAAAATATTAGGTTTATTTAAGGTTGACTTTAAAAATATGCTAGTATCTAATAGTTCGTGTAGCACTGAGGAGTATGTAAGTTATTCAGATTGAGACAAGTGTCCCGTGCCACTTTGTTCTAGAATAAGACTGATGTATTTTCTTTATTTTCATATTAAGAATATTTCTTCAGCTGTTTCTCTGTTTTGTTTGTGTTAATACAATCATGTATCCAGCACTTCGTTGAAGAGCTGGGTACCCGATTGTTTTAAGACAAAACAAAGAAACAACTGAAGAACATGTTATGTGAGGGAAGTTGAGAGTTTGACGTGGCAATAGTGAAATGATGGTACATATACTACCAAAAAAAAAAAAAAAAAAAAACTGGAACACCCAGGAGACATGGTCGGATGTTATTGTAACTTCGTACACTTTAACAATACCATGGATGGGTATGTAAATGATTAGAGTTCCGGTTTTCTGTGACAAGTAGAACGGCCACCACAGTGCCGGTGTCGCCAGGCCTTGTAGGGTATATAATGGGCGTGAACAGCGTCAGATGTTGCGTGATCACTGAAGAACACGGAGATGCCACGTACTCGTGTGAGACAGCGTTATCAGCACCTGACAGAGGCTGAAAGGGGCCAAAATTGTGGGTCTCCGTTTAGCCGGCTGGCCGAATCGTGCAATATCCATATTTGTGTGGCATTCGGATGTGACAACGGCCCGAATTGGGATGCATGAAACTTGAGTGCGGGCATACTCGTCGTCAAGGTTCCGATCGACCACGTCTGACAACAAGGGAGGATCGCCAAATACATCGTAACTCCTTCACATCAGCGCCAGCCGCCCGGGAACAAGTAAAAACCTTCCTCCAACACTGTGTCACTCCGAACAATGAGTCGGAGACTAGCAGCAACCGCAATAGGTTGGTTGGTTGGTTGGGGGGAGGTGACTAAACAGCGAAGTCATTGGTCCCATCGGACTAGGAAAAGATGAGGAAGGAAGTCAGCCGTGCCATTTCAAAGGAACCATCCCGGCATTTGGCTGAAGCGACGCAGGGGAATCACGGGAAACATGTCAGGATGGCCGGACGCGGGTTTGAAACGTCGTCCTCCCGAATTCAAGTTCAGTGTGCTAACCGCTGCGCCACCTCGCTCGGTGCCGGAATAGGCAATTACCGTCCATTGCGTAGGCTGCCGTTAACACCAAAACACAAACGGCTGCGTCTGAAATACTGGCATGACGGAGAAAGATGGACTGCTGATGAATGGTGTCACATTATGTTCAGCGATGAATTGCGGTTCTGCACTACGCCGGATAACCATCGTCATCGCGTATGGCTACGACCTAGGGAGATTCTTAATTTTTCCAATGCTTTGGAGAGGTACAGCGGTGTTATTCCTGGCGTCATAGCGTGGGGAGCCATCTGGTATGACCTCAGGCGACGGCTGATAGTGTCTGAGGGTGCTGTGAAGGCACCGTATGTCAACAGAAGAACACTCGTCCACATATGGTATGTGTCTCTATGAACTGTCTGCGTGATGTTGTCGTACCCCTGTTGCAAATTAGATGGTCAGATCTGTCCCCGATTGAACACGTGTGGGACCAGCGCGGACGTCAACTTTATCCCAGTGCCAGTATCCAAGATATCGAAAACCAATTATAACACTGCAGGCCAATTTGTCACAGAAAAGGATACAACGGCTTTATGATATCATTCCCAATCGAATCAGCGCTTGCATCCAGGCCATAGGGAAAGTAATGTCATGCTGATAAGTGGGCTCGTATTGCTGAGGTTTTCGTAAGTTTGAATCCTTGAATCAATGTTGTAATCCGTTCAATAACATTCTTCTCCCCTTCCGAGCGCTTCATCTTCTTGACCAGGCTATATATAACGCCAATGGAAAGATTAGGAAGTATTATCACTGTTTTAGTATTGTGACACAAGTTTGTTTCAGCGTTATTTTATATACGTTATGTATACTCTATACCTGTTTAGACATATCACTCTACAAACTGATGAAACTACGAATAAATATTATTATCTAAAACAACTATTGGTAAATTTTTGTATCTTTATAGCTAATGTATCTAGTGTCGTAACGGCAGACGAACATCATGGGAAAAATTAGTAAGGAAACAATAGTAGAATAAAATTTCCACATTACTGATTGAAAAAGTGGGTTGGTAAGGAGCATAATTACCTCTAACAAAAAGACCACTGTTGAAGAAGCGACTGGTGAAATTAATACGCTGTGCATTTTCAGCAGCCCAGCGCGAACAAGGTAAGCTGGTATGGCCACATCTGTCTTGACCCAACCGAATGAAAATAATAGACTTCAGCGGTGCGTTCTGGAATACTTACCACTGGAAATATTTGATGTTCTCAGACGAATCAGTTCTAACAATAACTTACTTCCTATCGCAAGACACCTCCACGGAAAATGTTCTTCGAAATTTAAAGCACGATGGGATTCAACAGCATTTGAGCTGTACCAGACCATACACTCAGAGCTCCAGAGCGAGGTCATCAGCGCCCATACTAAATTAAGTGAAGACAAATGTGGTTAATAAAAACAAAGTACCAAAACAAAAAAAGGCAATACAAATCTCTGTTTCCTTGCTCCACTCTCAACCAATCCTACACTCCCACACTGAAGACCAAAATACCTACGCCTCAAGTCATTTTGTAAATTCCATTGTTAAAGTACACAGACTATAACCTACAATCAAATGAAAGGATGGGTAACTATTAAGACCTATGAAACTAAAATAGGTATCCATGTTCATAGCCATTATGGCTAGCAGGGAATTCAGTGTTTGAAACGGATAATTCTCCAACTCACTTGGCTGAAAATGTACTGGGCTGATTTGACAGCCATGAAAATAAAATACATCCTTTCTCTTCTGTGAAACTGCAGGGTTCCAATATTGTTTAGCGATTGCGTCTGCACTGAACAAAACCAGTTAATGACATCTTACTATTCTTCAGCATCTCTCGATGACTTGACACAGTATCTTTTTTTGAAGGATGATTTCCTGTCAGAATTTGTCGAAGCCGACTACCATGGTATCCAGGCTGATATGGGCTGCACTGCTGTTCACATTGTTTTTCCTAAATCCAGTCGGTCTACATTCACAATCAAAATTCAGTCCTGTGCTGTACATAAGTAACGCCACACTATTTAATAGACTGTACAAAATGACAAGTGAAAGTGAACGAAATCGAACATGAAATCGAAAGGACTCACTGAGTCAAACTTTATGGTTCTTGGATGCAATTGAGTGGAAGTAAGCACTAAAATAAACACTGAGTATCAGTAGAAATGTCACAAACGACTGTCTGTACTGCTAAATATTTGTCATCATTCCATCATAATAAAATAGTTTTAGTTTCCACATACATGGACTATAAACAAAACAACTGAGCAACATACTTTACACCGATACCGTCAAACGTAGCTCTTAATTACTGGTGGCTTTGTACTAAGTGTAGTGTATTAAATAGTTCAGTCATTACTGTAATTCTTATAACTTTGACAGCATGTTTGGTCCATTGATGAACTCTCACAATTTGCATGAATACCTGACCAACAAGCTAAACATAGGAGTTCGTGTTAATGTAGCTAATTTGTGAATAAAAAATGTAACCACATACTATACGTTTATAGCAATAGTTTGATCTGTTCACATCAGTTCTTTTATAATACTCTCACAGTGCCCTAAACTCCATCAAAACGCTTCTGTTTGCATCCTTCTACTTGTTTCTTGCACTATTTGCGCCCACGCACCAAACCCTAACCCAGCGTCTCCTCCACAATAACACAAATCTTTATTCCCCCCCCCCCCCCCAACAACAATACGCGAGCGCACGCGCACACGCAC
Source organism: Schistocerca cancellata (assembly GCF_023864275.1). Taxonomy (NCBI): domain Eukaryota; kingdom Metazoa; phylum Arthropoda; class Insecta; order Orthoptera; family Acrididae; genus Schistocerca; species Schistocerca cancellata. Next base: position 790,331,201 of record NC_064629.1, on the reverse strand, counting down.
ACACACACACACACACACACACACACACACACACACACACACACAGAGCGCGTACGCGTGAGCACACACAGAGTTTGGAGTCGTATTTCGTTAATCACGTAATTTATTGTTGCACGATGATTTCTACAATATTTCGTGGTTTTTAATAATGCATTTATTCATAATTTCTTCTTGTTTATACGAAAGTCAACGGAAGATACAGATTATATACTACTTCTTAATAAACCAAATATTACTGTGTACCATTTTGTTGAATATAGATGCTCTGTTATGTTTCATTACTCTATCTCAGTAAACAGAGCAATATGACTGAAAGTCTTCAGTAATTCCTACAATTGAAAAGTATGTATTCATGTTAAATTTATAGTGATATATCAACATGTCTGTTTTACTTTGTCACGTATCTTAAGTTAAATGATTCTTGTGAATGTACTACAATGGTATTAGGCCCAACAAGAAGATGTAGGAAATATTTATGCGTCTTCTGAAGATTTTGTATTAAATCTTTACTGGTAAACAATGTACAATTTCTTCTTGTTGTTATAACTAACCATAACAAGGAGAAGCCTGTTCATTTTATCCATTTTCATTCAACGATTTCATGTGGTGTAAAGTGAGGTAAGTCACATGGAACTAAATCAAGATAATTTTTTATATAAACAAAAATACAAGTGTACTCATATAAAAGTATATTTATTCTTGCACTGTACAGAATAAAAGATTGCCAGGTGAAGTAAATAGTAAATAAATAACTAGGTAAATAAACGTAAATACATGAACATACGTGTAATAATTACTCATAAGCATTTTTCGTGATGAGACGCGTACTCAGTTGTTGAGCAATTCTATATATCCAGGAAAATTCTAAAATGTTCCTTCAAGAAGATCACATGTGATTTCTTCTACCATTCTGCAACCAGCTTCGAGGAACAACTTCAAAGAGCAATCCTTCACAATTAGACTAAATCAAAACACCAGCTGTGTGCTGTCACATCTACGATTGTGATTTGATAAGAAAATATGACGAATAAAGAGAATAACTGTTCAGTCAGCTTCTATAGTGACGTGTGAGAGTTTTGTGGTCATTGACAGAAACTAGTTTGAAATGTTAACAGAGGATCTTAAGTTATTTCACCGCATGGGCGAGTGCCAGGGTGGCTCCTTAAAACAGGCTACTGCAGTTATCCTAGTCCACTTTCCCAAATGAGCTTGTGCAATTAATTAAATATATGTAGTTGAGTGTGTCTTAATAATGGTACTATATAGGTACGATGATTGGCTTGTTGGGGATGCTCAAATGCTCTGAAAAACGTGTATTGTGTCTCGCAAGTATGCATGCAGTGTGTAGGAAAAGGTACATAGAGCACGAGTAAGATTAGCATTTCTTTTTATTTCGTTTGCAACGGCTGCTTACAAAGATCAACTGACAATGTATGAGTCTGAATTGCTTTGGTCTTGCCGTCCCTGTCGTTACATGGTACTTACTCGGTAGGCAGTAACAGGTATCGTGACTCTTTTGGAAAGCTGGATTTCGGAATTCTGGAATGTCCTGCAGGAACTGGTTGACAAAAACTGGTACACTGTTGCGATGAATAAACGTGCAGCGCTTCTTTAAATCTTCTTTTTCTTCCTTTCATCTCGTTCCAAAAGACCTGAAATGTAGGAACAATAGATAAGAATGGAACAGGAGGAATTTGTGTGACCATCCTAATTCGCAGGTGTATTATATTTCTTATAATGATTCTCAGCCTGGTATTATCTGTCCAAGCATATAGATATGTGTCAGTGGTCCACAAGGTGTTAACCCTGAAATATTTTGGCCGGCTGGAGTGGCCGAGCGGTTCTAGGACCTTAAGTCTGTAACCGCCCGACCGCTACGGTCGCAGGTTCGAATCCTGCCTCGGGCATGGGTGTGTGTGTTGTCCTTAGGTTAGTTAGGTTTAATTATTTCTACGTTCTAGGGGACTGATGACCTCAGATGTTAAGTCCCATAGTGCTCAGAGCCATTTGGACCATTTGAACCTGAAATATTTTACTGTTCTTGCTCTAGCATTAGTTATTTTTCTCATCGTGGGTGTGTCTCTAAGAACTAGAAGCGTCACTGTGTTATTTCAAAATTGATCACTGAGTCCTTCGGATGGATAGTCGTACCCGAAAGTATATGAAAGGAAGTGGAGGATCGGCTGTCTGTTGAGACAGGCTACGTACAATACTTGTGCCTTAAACACTGTTGTACACTTAGTAACTTGTCTCAGCTGTGCTAGATGTTACTGGGGAAACGTATCTCCTGATCTGCAAGTACCTGCTGTTCACAATACACATAAATGACCTTGTGGATGGCATCGGAGGTTCACTGAGGCTTTTTGCGGGTGATGCTGTAGTGTATCGAGAGGTTGTAACAATGGAAGATTGTACTGAAATGCGGGAGGATCTGCAACGAATTGACGCATGGTGCAGGGAATGGCGATTGAATCTCAATGTAGACAAGTGTAATGTGCTGCGAATACATAGAAAGAAAGGTCCTTTATCATTTAGCTACAATATAGCAGGTCAGCAACTGGAAGCAGTTAATTCCATAAATTATCTGTGAGTAGGCACTGGGAGTGATTTAGAATGGAATGACCATATAAAATTAATCGTCGGTAAAGCAGATGCCAGACTGAGATTCGTTGGAGGAATGCTAGGGAAATACTTGTTCGCCCACTGCTTGAATACTGTTCATCGGTGTGGGATCCGTACCAGATAGGGTTGATAGAAGAAATAGAGAAAATCCAACTGAGAACAGCGCGCTTCGTTACAGGATCATTTAGTAATCGCGAAAGCGTTACGGAGATAATAGACAAACTCCAGTGGAAGACTCTGCAAGAGAGACGCTCAGTAGCTGGGTACGGGCATTTATTGAAGTTTCGAGAACATACCTTCACCGAGGAGTCAAGCAGTATATTGCTCCCTCCTACGTATATCTCGCGAAGAGACCATGAGGATAAAATCATGGAGATTAGAGCCCACACAGAGAAATACCGACAATCTTTCTTTCCACGAACAATACGAGACTGGAATAGAAGGGAGAACAGATAGAGATACTCAAGGTACCCTCCGCCACACACCGTCAGATGCCTTGCGGAGTATGGATGTAGATGTAGATGTACCTACTCTTAGATTTGTCTACTAGTTATCTACAAAATAATGTGAAGATTTATATACTGCAACGAATGCGCAAAATTCTCTGAAATTGGTCCTCGATCATTTTGTCAGATATTATTATGAAACTTAGCACGTCATTAAACACAATAACATAACTGCTGATTTCGTATTTGTCAGCGGTCCGACACTCAGGTTTAAAACAGCATTTCGTTAATTGTATACTGCCTATCAACAACCGATATAAAAACTGAGTTGCTGGATAAATTACTTGAAGAGATTTTCCAGTTTCCGCCGCGAATTAACAAACAGTGCTCTGTATCAAATTACGTAAATGTCAGGAAAAGAGATGTTCTTGAACCGGAGTAGAAAAACAAGGGAATATTTGCCTACAGTAATAGAGGAAGTTACACAAGATGTTATCATAGCATTCAGGTCGGTAATCAAACTGCGATTCTCCCAGAGTCTGTTCCAGTGTTGTAAGCACTGTATCAGCTCGCCCAGTTTAGATTAGCGATGAGAATGGAGATCTTACAGACTGAGAAGTGTCTTTTTTTTCAAATTAGCAACCTTGTGGATTTCCTTAAGGGTGTAAGAGAAAGATGAAACAGATAAAAGGTAAGCTATTAGTACTGCGCCTTATGTTTAGCCCCTTACTTTAAGAATACAAATGATTGTATACCACACAATTTTGTGATAATCAAGCTGTTGACTTTAATACTATGTAAATCATCGTATGACTGTAATACTATACCCAGACAGAATTATAAATGTTGAAAGAACGGCTATTGGTTTGCTCTATCAGGCAGCTGGGTTTAGTTTCAGGAAGTATCCTAAACCCATTTAGAATAATTCCGAGTATGGTCCCTAACTTCGTCTGAGAAATGTCTTACACAAGTAGTTAAACAGAAGGGTGTATACGATAGCACAGGTAGATGGTGCTCGCGACACATTACCCATTGGATTAGGGTCACGTTTTAAATCAGGAGCGGTGTACAGCTGCTACGACAAGGACCATACCGAGCGATGCAGGGATAAAAATACGCCGGCCGGAGTGGCCGAGAGGTTCTAGGCACTTTAGTCTGGAACTGCGAGACCGCTACGGTCTCTTGTTCGAATCCTGCCTCGAGCATGGATGTGTGTGATGTCCTTAGGTTAGTTAGGTTTAAGTAGTTCTAAGTTCTAGGGGACTGATGACCTCAGATGTTAAGTCCCATAGTGCTCAGAGCCATTTGAACCATTTTTGATAAAAATACCAACATCTTGGAGAACCTGTTGAGAGATGCGAAAAATACACTGCATGAAAAAAATGAAAAGCGAAGCACCTAGAAGGGGAGGAGGAAAAGTAATGAAACTTTGCAGTTCGACCAGTCGGCCAAATGGAGACCTACAATTTAGGCCACTATCAAACTTTGTCAGGTGATGATAGCGCTATCCCATTATATACCCGCCGATGGCATGTACATGTGTGAAGATACATTTACATGCGACCGAGTCTTCCGCGTTCTTCACTTCTTTTGTCAGGTAGTGTATGTTCACGGACCCAGTCATGTCGCTAGTGCATTCCTCTTTCATGTTGTAAGAACACCATATGAAGCTAGCTGTTTTCTCAGGAACCACAAGAAAAGCCCAGGGGTAGTCAACGAAGGCTATATAGCTCCTGAATCCACTATGTAAAGAAGTGTTTCTTTTTCGTTGTTGCCTTTAGCAATTTACCAATACAACCACCTCAATATTGGTTTTGTTGTCCATAGTTTCATAACTGATACTCTGATTTGAAGTTGCTTGACTGTATCAAAGTGTAAATTCTCAAATAGTATAAAGGTTTACGTATAAAATATAAAGGAGAAAAATATGTAATGAAGAATAAGTCAATATGTTATGAAGAATAAGCCAATCCAGAGATACAGCAAAATAAAAAATGTTTACATATATACCATTAATGAAATCATCTTCTCATTCACCTTGGCATGTTTTGGGATAAACCGATTATCAACAGTCAGAAGTGAAAATGAGCAGAATTAACAGGCTATACATGCGGACGCCACGGCACAGGTACCTCTTAACTTCCGTACACTGAAAATCCACGCAATTTACCGTGCTTACAGAACGAATTTTCACTCTGCAGCGAAGTCTGTGCTGACTTGAAACTACTGGCATATTGAAATTCCGTACTGGAACGAACTGAATCTCGAAACTGGGACCTTTGCTTTCTGCGGGCAAGTACTGTATTTGGTCGTGAGTCATGCTTGGATAGTTCAGTCGGTAGAGCACTTGTCTGTGAAAGACAAAGGTCTCAGGTTCGAGTCCTGGTCCGAAACGGAGTTTTTAATGCACCAGGGCGTTTAAAATCTGCGCACACTCCACTGCAGGGTGAATTTCGTTCTGGAAACAATCCCCTAGGACGTTAAGTAGCTGGTTTTTTCGCTATATCCTTTCTTCCAGGAGTGTTTGTTCCTCAAAGTATGACGAGAACTTCTATGAAGTTGGTAAAGTAAGAGAGAGCTACTGCGAGGGGGAGTTGTCTGTCATGTCTGGATAGCTGGCACGGTAGGGGACGGTACACCCTCTGTAATGAAAAAACTGATTAAAGTTTCTCATCGATATCATATGAAAAATGTCATGCGATTTCCGCACACAACCACTCAAGAAAACACTAAAAAGAAAGACATTGAAAGAAGGAAGACAAAAAGACTCGATAGAGGACTTACACGTGTAAGGTAGAGGTCCCACGTTCCAAACACAGTCCATCACACAGCTTTAATCCACCAGAAAGTTTCAGTTTTCCATTTATTTAACAGCTGTAAGGCTATTGCAGTGGATGACCGCTACCTACGGATTATGGCTCGGAGGAACCCTGCCAGCAACGCCACCATGTTGAATAATGCTTTTCGTGCTGCCACAGGACATCGTGTTACGACTCAAACTGTGCGCAATAGCCTGCATGATGCCCAACTTCACTCCCGACATCTATGGCGAGGTCCATCTTTGCAATCACGAAACCATGCAGAGCGGTAGAGATTGTCCCAACAACTTGCCGAATGGACAGCTCAGGATTGGCATCACGTTCTCTTCACCGATGAGTGTCGCATATACCTCCAACCAAACAATCGTCGGAGACGTGTTTGGAGGAAACTCGGTCAGGCTGAACGCCTTAGACACACTGTCCAGCGAGTGCAGCAAGGTGCAGGAACCCTGCTGTTCTGGGGTGGCGTTATGTGGGGCCGATGTACGCCACTGGTGGTCATGGAAGGCGTCATAATGGCTGTATGATACGCGAATGCCATCGTCCGACCGATAGTGCATCCACGTCGGCAGCATATTGACGAGGCATTCGTCTTCATGGACGACAATTCGTGACCCAGCGTGCACATCTGTGAATGACTTTCTGCAGGATAACGACATCTCTCGATTAGAGTGGCCAGCATGTTCTCCAGACGTGAAGCCTATCGAACATGCCTGGGATAGATTGAAAAGGGCTATTTATGGACGATGTGACCCACCAACCACTCTGAGGGATCTACGCCGAATCGCCGTTGAGGAGTGGGACAATCTGGACCAACAGTGCCTTGATGAACTAGTGGATAGTATGCCACGACGAATACAGGCATGCATCGATGCAAGAGGACGTGCTACCGGGTATTAGAGGTTTCGGTATGTACAGCAGTCTGGACCACCACCTCTGAAGGTCTCGCTATATGATGGCACAACATGCAATGTGTAGTTCTCATGAGCAATAAAAATGGCGGGAATCATGTTTATGTTGTCCTCTATTCCAATTTTCTGTACAGGTTCTCAAACTCTCTGAACCGAGGTGATGTAAAACTTTTTTTGATGTGTATATAACACTGTTAACTCTACACAATCTTACACCTGAGTGTCGGTAATTTGTTTATCCCGAAACGTGCCTTGATGGTAATAAATAAAGCATTAGTTGAACTATAGGATGTCTGTGAAGATGATGTTATTCGAGATATATTCGTTTATTGCACGTTATGATGCCTAGAAAACGTTTTATTTACATGTGTTATGCAATAAATTTTATCAAGGAAAATTTTTCTAATCACGTTGTATAAAAACTGACAAGATATAGAATATAGTACTGTTTTGATCTAAACCTATTAATCTGGCTGCTGAGTTTTATTTGTTTGATGGCATTATTTCCCATGACGAGATGCCTGTGCTACTTACGAACTCGTAGAAAACTCTACACCTTCCTATGTCGTTAGTTGCTAAGAATGTTTGAAGAATGGTAGGAAAATGACGACTTATTCCGATAAGATTATTTTCACGTGTTTTTATGTACTCCGGACTACAAACACATTACAGAGAGACGTAGTTTCTTGACTCTCCCGCTTCCCCATAGGAACAAGTGGGTGTGTAACTTTGGTAGATCATAGACGTATTACTTTGGTTTATGGAGGCTGAACTTCAATCTTGCTGTAGCTATCATACAACATTGTGAGCCCACGGTGCTACTGGAAATAATCTTAAATTAACACGTAGTGGCTACCTGAGATCTGGTTGTTCTTAACCATTCTTTCTCACACTTCACTTTAAACTACTTTGTCATTGTAATATCACATTTGTCACTGAGTAATTCTCATAATATTTTTGTCTGCATGTGTTTACATTATTAACGCGGCTTTCAGATTTTCAGGGAATTCTGTGTCACTATTTATAAAGGAAAAATAAATTCTCTTACCACCATTCTAAGCACCGTTTATTATGTCTTCCTAATACCTTTGCCGAGTGCGATAATATGGTGGTAAGCCGATTTGAGTGGTATATTTTCGTCCTATCCTGCTGTGTGGATGAAAAATACACAGATGGCCAAAACCGGTCCTGTGTGTAGCTGCCTGTTATATTCTTGTAGTTGCAGCTGTCTTGATGCACAACAAACTCACAGACAATTATCACAGACGCTAAATCAGGATTGCTTTTTCCGCTAAATACTTGCGCACTATAGATCTTAAGAGTTGTGTATTTTACACCTCTTGATGCAGGTTACATCGTCACGCAAAACCATAGAAAGCCTGACGAGAGTAACTTTGACCGCAGGAGAGCTAAAGAAAGTGGTACCTGATGGTCGGGTCTGAAAGTATCGGTGCATCATTGGTCCCACTTTGTTTTCTCCCACCTGTGTGATTAGCAGTGGGTGCTCGTCTAATGAGGCGGTCTATACGTGCTTAGGTATGCCACTACCGTGACGAGGAGAAAATGCACCTTCTTGACACTAACAATGGTACGTATACGTCTTCGACAGTTCTTCAGAAGGGCCATCTAGCCTCTTGCTGACACTCAATACGACTTAACTGAAATTTAGCTAATTATTCGTATTATGGTCGCCGAGGCTGCCCTGGCATATATACATTGTTTACTAACTCTGCGTGGCCTTTGAATAATAGAGTCTTATTTCGATAGGTCAAATGAAGTTGCTACGGACCCAGTGGTTTCATGTTGAGTACGTAGTTTATACTCCGCTCACAGCATGGCTATTTAGATTGATTGCATTTGCCGTTCTCTTTAAATTCCTACTAATGTATTTTAAATCTACTTCTGATGTTTAGAAGTATTCTTTTCCATTTCACAGCAATGTTGTACGTCAACATTAATAGGAAGGAAAATATAATACGAAACCATTTAACGTATATCATGAATATCAAACGCCATAACTATTGGAAATGTAGGTTTACGTTCTCTTCATGGTCTGTTGTAGACTTCTTAAAACAAGTTTACTACGACATTAAAATTGGTACACTTTTGTTAATAATAATTTATTTATAAGGTAATCCACGCTATGTGACACTCTAGAATGATGACGGCTGAGACGACTTACAACTGTCCACATCCTGTATCACTCAGTGAATCTTTACTCTAAAGACCTATTCCTCGAGGAATAGATACTTCCTTCGGTTCTCGTACGTCTTGCGATTTGCCGAAAAAATAACAACGTCTTCACGGCTCACAGCAGCGCAAGTATTTGTCACCATGACGATTAGGACGAACCGAAAACAGTCACAACAATTAGAAGTGTGAAATATAGAGAGAAGAAACGAAAGAAACATGTAAAAAAACTAGAAAATTATTTCCATAATTGTGTGGAGTTCGGCATACAAGATAGCAGTACCAGCGAAGATCTTTCTCATCTAAAAAGGTTTATTATAGAATTTTGTGTGCTTTGAAAAAGGAAACATTATGTTCAAGTAATAAAAACTATCGTATTGAACTGGAAAGAAAGAAATTTCGCCAGCCACTTCATCCCTGTTCACGTCTGTGTATAAAGAACAGCTAATAAAAGTATCGAAAAGACTTCAGAATTATTACATACTTATTTCGATGTCATGCAGTAATGTAACTAGATCATAACGCATTAACAATATTACGCGGTGTCCCACATTCTGTGATAGAAGTCGTTTACAATAGGCTATCAGTGCGATAGTATTACTGCTACTGATCTGTGAATAACAACGTACCAGTATATTAAATTTCTTTATCTTGAACATCTCTTGAAATTTATGCATTCATTGAATAAACAGATTTTGTCTTTACCCTTACTTCCTTGCGACAGGCTACTGCAGTTAGTGTGATAGTTTGCCAATGATAAAACATAATGATCTTTTCAAAACTGAAGAACACTTCCACGTATTTGGTGCCAGCGGTACAGTTAAAAGGAGAAGTCTCACGAAACCTGTCAAACACTTCAGCAACACTTTTGTATCTTTATTGTTTCTTCTTAAATGTAATACTCTTTAAAAAGAACAACTTAGGAAGCTGAAGACATTGGTTGCGGTAATCCAACTGTAATGTAAAGAAAAGCAAAGAAGAAACCCAAATCGATAAGAATTGCACCGCCATACCTTTGTTAGTTTGCTTATTATGTTGTTTAGTCGTTATCGTCTACTTATGATTGTTGTTAAGACTAATGAATTGCTAAACGTATGTGAATTATAGGCGGAAGCCATGCGTCGATTTTTTCCTACCGTGAAAAGACAGAAAACCCGAAGCTAGTTTGTATGCGTACTGATCTCTATAGCGCCTGATTTTGTTGTTGGGCATACTAACTGCGTTTTAATCAATGTAAAATCTACTTTAATGTTGGCATGGAATACAATTTCTTGTTAGCATTGAATGAGCGCTAAACTCGAAGGCAAGAGATCTTCATTGATATACAGCTAAATTCCTTTCTGTTGGCCCTGCATCACAGACCGTATATGCTTGTGGGGCCGTGCCCTCAGCTTGAAAGCGTGGTAAAGATTTCCATGGAAACATTCAAAGACGCCGTCAACAAATTACAAGGGAGGGAAGGGGGGAGGGCGGCTTCACCCCAAGCTGGTTCACAGGCCGTCGAGTTTTCGTTTTCTGAGAATGTTTGTAGATACAAGATTAAAAAATCTTTGGGCCTACACCTTCAAAGAGCAGAGTGCCCGTGCCAGACAAGAGGGAACCTTATAAGTAACTTTATCGGCAGTGGAAAATTTCACCGTAGAAATGTCAAACAATGACGCCGCCACAGTTTCTTGTACACTACTAGACGCACAGCCTACGATGTTTCCGGAGTATGAAGCTAAGTTAATGTACACGAACTTGCTGCAACTGCTTTCCACTGTTTGCTTTACATATGCAATTCACTAACTTTCCTTTTAGTCATACAATGCAGGCTTTCACGGCCGGTATTTACATACTGACTGATTTTAGTTATATGGTTATCACGCCATGGTATAATGCGTATTTCTGTCAAAAGAAGGAAGATGAACCACAAAGAGAATTAGGCATTATTAAAACGGTAGCTACAGTTAATGGATACAGGAAGCAAAATGACACACGTATGTTTAATAAAATCAAAAACGAATTTACCTGTATGAGTGATGAGAGTAAGAAGATTAACGTTCAAAAAAAGTTTTTCACTATGACATACGAAGAGAATTGCTGTATTGTATCCAAAAACGTTTCCGTAGCATCACAAAATGAAGGGAAAATGGCTAATATGTTATGACATAGATAATCGACGAAACAGCAAAACGAATGCGGGAGACCCGGGATGTACAAGGTTGAATGTGCGGACAGCGGTAAATATTGTACAGGTTGAGTCAGAAGGAAAGGTACATGTTTTGAGGGGTGATAATATTGGCGATTTTGAACAAGAATTTCAAATGAACATCTGCCCTTCTCTTAACCGTATCCGACGTTTAGCTATTTGAAAACTACGGGCGTCAGTCTTATCTCCTTCTGTACCAGCGCTAACATGGGAATAAAACCAACATGATATTAGGCTACGAAGTGTTGTCTTAGCTGACCTTTTCAATACGCTATTACTGATGGCCAATTCACCGGTCCAGTTGTTTTAGATAACCATCTTAGTGGAGTACGGTACCTTGAGTTCTTTCAAACTGTGTTACCAGAAGTCTTGGAGTATATTACTTTGGCAACACGATGTCGTATATACTTTAAGCACGACGGAGTTCCGGTACATTTCGTATGACTAGTATCACAGTACCTTGCGGAAACGTATCTAGGACGGTGGATAGGCCTCCGTGGAGTCATTTCTTGGCCACCGAGGTCACACGTTTTTACTCCATTAGATTACTGTTCGTGGGGTTTGCTTCACAGCGAGGTCTACAAGCGCAGAATGAACACAAATGAGGGAGTTCACGCTCGTATTTTGCATGCGTGTGCTCAAGTGAAGGACCGTACGAATGAGCTCAGATCAGCAACACAGCAGCTATCTACAAGACCAGCAAAATGCATTGCAGTTGACAATATACTTTTTGAATATCCTTTGTGAGGAAATGAACAAAATTCAACAAAACATTAGATAATAGTGTTTCATTTATTATGACCTTCATTTGTCCAGTTCCCCACTGTTTTCAGTGGTTTCCTCGGAAACGCTTGAGAACAGGACATATGTTCACATGACGTTTCATGTTTCAGAGTCGCTAATAGTATGCCCCTCAAAGCATGTACTGCTCCTCCTGACTCTCACTATATAGGAGAGAGTGAGTGAAATTTTAAAATCCTTTATAAAGAGCATTCTGGTCACAGTAATGGGACAGATTTGGAGCGCATGTAGAAGATAGTAAACATGAAGGTAGCACAAAAAGTGAACAAATGGAGATACTGGACAGAGCTCAGAAACGTTTTTATCTAAATGTGCTGGAGGACGGGAAATTTACGTCCACCAAATGAAAACTGCTTAAAGAACAAAGTGATTTTATGCGTAGGAACTTTTACGAAATGTTTAAAGACATTTTTAGCCTTACTCAGGGATGGGATAGGACGTTCGGCCAAGTCCCAGCTGCGGCGGCACTCAGCGTTCACCGCAGAGGAAATTTCAGCATGGCACTGTGGGTGACCTGGCGTAGGGGAACCTCCATAGAGACGACACTGTTTTCTTAAAAAAAAAAAAAAAAAAAAGTTTCTTAAACGTGATTTCAAAGTTCTTTTAATTTTTTAAAAAGAAATTGTTATTTTAAATTATATGCATCATCATTGTTCATACCTGTAGATTATACTTGGGAACATTTTCTGTATGTCAATCAATTTTCTGCAGACAGAAGGCTTTCCAGCGTTACAAGTGTTCCACAAATCCGGTTTGTTGAAAATTGTACCATAAAGTCTTAGTAGGCTAGTATATTTTTAGTTATGACAGCGAACTTGCAGTTCTGTAACGACTCTGTAGTCCGTAGCTCGTGGTCTAGCGACGCCGGCACGGTAACTCAGCGTGTTCAGTCAGAGGTTTAGCTGCTCTCTGAAATAAAAAACTGAGTTAATGTATTAACGACATGTATGACAAGCGTCACGGGACGTCCGCCCTGAACAAATAGAAAGAACACTAATTTGTTTGTGTTGTCCTCATCATTTCATCATCATCATTCGTGACAGTGGCTAGATTGGATTGTGTAAATATTGGACTGTGTAAAAATTGGGACTTTATAGTGCGCTGATGACCGCACAGTTGAGCGCCCCACAAATCAAACATTATCATCATCATCATCGACTCTCTAACTGTAAAAAATAATGTGTTTTGTATTGTCAATAATTTCTTGAAAGTCTGAAGCTTCCTAAACATAAGTCTCGACTCATATGTCATTTAATTTTGTGTAACAAATCTGAAAATGGGCAGCTGGCCCAAAAATGTTTTTTTTATGAAGAAAAGCTATCTACAGACTGAAATTGGACACCCTTGCATATTTCCGTGCCTGACGTTGCAGCTGAAGATGTCTCTAGTACTAGCAGACGAAACAAAAGGTTCAAAAGCTTGCCCTTAGAACATGTCCTAATGTCCATACAACTAAAGTCACCTGGGTTTTCCTTGCACTGTTGCTTCTGAAGGAAATGCTTTACAACAACCACGTCATGGTGCCTAAAACTGAAAATCCTCCCCTACAGATAATGAACTAAAAGCAAATACTGCATTTGCTATGAATCGTGGGCTAAGTATATGGAACAACGGCGTAGAATGTATTGATACCAGCGACTTCTATAATGCATTAGCGTAACTGTTATTTAAGCTGAAGTAAAGTGTACGTATAGCCGCCAGTATTAGTTTAGGAGCGTATATCTTTTTGAATTGTATTCAACTCTGTTCTGAAGATAACCATCTACTGTAAGATAGCTGAAACTGTATAAAAGTGAATATTAATTTCTATACAGCCCGGTGAGAGAGGCTAAAGTAAAAATAAGTTTGAATGATTTGTGAAAATATTTAAACCTTCGGATCTCATGTTTGTTAAATTTGGACATTTAAATTATTATCTGTCTCCCGTGGTATAAAAATGAACCGTGGACATGTTTCGATCTTTTGTATGTGCATATTTTATTGGTTCGTACTTCCTGCCTAAAACACGTAATAATGTAAATATCTTAGTCGTTGTTGTGGGTGACTTTCTAACGACACGAAAATTGTGTTGATTGTTTTCTGTGATATTGTCGGTTAACATGTTCATTCCAGCAGGTCATTTGCTTGTAGTGTAATATCCACGGTCACACAGCTCATATCGATCAAGGGTAAAGCAGAAAGATAGGCTCAGCCTCAAAACTCGTTGTAAATCAACGACTACTGGGGATCGGTCCACTATTAGGCAGGTACCCAAGTACAATAGACTCTTCCCAATACGTTCTTCATTACCGGGAGAGACAAGAATAACCATTACATATGTTGCAGCACCAAAGACTAGTAAAATTTTGCTGTCGAAATCTCTCCATCTTGCAGCTTCAAAATACAAGATCCGGTAAACCTAATTTCACGTACTATACCTCTCAACGGCACAGTCGAATATAGTACATTGTTTACTCCCGGGCTTGGATGTACATCCGAGTTCAAAGCCAACTCTGCACTTCGGAAATTTCAATTCTTTTTTTTTGAGCTCGCCCCATAATGTCACAGTTAGTGACAATCTCATAAAAGATCATGATGACTCACATGACCCGAGAGCCATTGAATCTGTAACAGCTAGTGACTGGGCAGCTATACAGTAGTTGTTAAAACTTCCTTTACGTGTTGGGAAAACTAAGGCGACATTAAACAGAAATCTATATTGATAAATATTTCATGTCTCAACATGTCGAGCTGCTTTCAAAATTAGATGAAGACAATCATTTTTCGGGAAGTAATTTGTAAATGGAGATTTCGCTAGGCGATGCTCACAAATGCATTGTTAATTTGAACTCAACCGTCGGTGTTTAAAAATATAGTAGATTACAAGCGCATCCCATGTCTTTCATCGACTTTTGGCTAAATTATTCAGAACATATAAAGAGTTACAAGCTACATGGATGACATTAATGTCTCCAACATTTGCCATACTCAGTGAGTCAGGCGTAAAGAATAATCTTAAAAAAACTGAGTGATTCCCAAAAGTAGACTAAATGAAATGATCGTGTGGCACTGATAGCCGGGAGGCCCCGCCCTAGGAAGTTCGGCCGCCGGGTTGCAAGCCTTATTTCACGTGATGCCACATTAGACGACAGTCCACAAAAAAATGGTTCAAATGGATCTGAGCACTATGGGACGTAACTTCTGAGGTCATCAGTCCCCTAGAACTTAGAACTACTTAAACCTAACTAACCTAAGGACATCACACACACCCACGCCCGAGGCAGGATTCGAACCTGCGACCGTAGTGGTCGCGCGGTTCCAGGCTGTAGCACCTAGAACCGCTCGGTCACTCCGGCCGGCGACAGTCCACAAACGGACGAAATCTTCAGCCCAGCCGGGAATCGAACCATGGCCCGCTGCATGGTAGTAAAACACGTTACCACTTAGCTAAGCAGGTTGATAGTAAATTGAGTACTATGGGTATATCCTCAGTGAAGACACATATCGCCCACTCAGCGATATCTGGAAACCATACAGGCGTTACAGACAGGTTAGAACCTACCAGAGATATAATCTGTGCTGGGCAGTATTAGCTATTAGGCCTGAAGTATCTCAAATGTTGACGAGATCACGCCGTTACTAATTACGAAGGCGCAATGCCATCCCATACAAATGCTGTCCTGAACGGGATGCAGCATTCCTCAGTCTAAAGGAAAATTTGAAATCGGTCGGATGTTTTTTAACTTCCACGCAGCACATTTAGTCTTCACGGTAAACGCGTCACAACATCTAACGTGCGTCCAAATGAACAAGTATCTGAAGTCAATCACAGAATTTTTTTTTAAATTCATTTCACAAACAGTTGTAAATTTCACTAAGCATGATGTCATGTCCGTGTAGGTGATATGCAACAGAAAAGAGCTGCCCGAAAAAATTCGCAATGACCCTGGGTTTTCAAAATGACTCTCACTGCCAAGAGTACTGGGGCTGTGATCTTAAACAATTAATCAGATCAACACGCCGACCCCACCAGATCTCAGTTTCTATCTGTTTTTTACAAGGGACGTCGGGGGAGCATCACATGTTAGAAGTGTTGTCCGAGATCGTATGTACTGGCTTCAGTTATCTAATAACAAAGACAAATTGGTGGTCACCTGTCAGCTGTGCGCAGGAAATCAAATGGTTCAATTGGCTCTAACCACTATGGGACTTCAAATCTGTGGTCATCAGTCCCCTAGACTTAGAATTACGTAAACCTAACTAACCTAAAGACATCACACACATCCGTGCCCGAGGCAGGATTCGAACCTGCGACCGCAGCAGCATTGCGGTTCCGGCCTCACAGGAATTCAACTCGCCGCAGCATTCAGTTCTCCTTCCCCACTTTCTTAAAAAAAATCCTGAACGTTTGGTGCTCTACAGGTTTTAAATATTTATGAAAGGACATCTTCTACAAACCATGAACTGCACTATAAATGTTTATTTGCCAAAATCGGTTTTGTATTTGTAACCCATCAAGTACTTCGACTGCTACAAAATGGTAACTGTGTGAGTAGTACCAATATTATAAGTCTACGTACATTTTGTACCTCTGAAGTAATGATATGCGTGTCACTTAATACGGTGTGATCTGCAATCTGTCCTACCACACAGTAAACAGAGAGAACTAGGCATTATTGAACAGGTATCTACAACTAATGAACACAGAAAGTAAGACGTCATGCTTATGTTTACTAAAATCAAAAACAAATTTACTGGTACGAGCGATGAGAATAATAAGATAGAAGTTAAGTATAATTTTGTCACTTTGATGCCGTAAGGGCGTGTGTTGGAGAGAATTGCTAAATTATTTCCCAAAAACGCTATAGTGGCATTTCAAAATGAGGAGCGAACGGCGCATTTTTCAGGCGTTTAGTGCTACTTTTATATGTTCAGTCATAGATACAGTATTACCAGGTTTTGATTCCTGAGCTAAATTATAACGGAATCCTTTATATAGAAAGCTGTGTTCTTTCGCGTTAGGTGGTCTTATTGAATTACTTCGATCTCAGAGCTATTTTACCTGCAGTGGTTACAAATTTTAATAAAAAGGAGCCCTGGTTATGGGCAACAGCCTGTCAGGAACACTTGGAAATATATGTTTAGATCACATCGCAAATAATGTTTCTGAAAATTCCTGTGACCTAACTAAGAAATCATATACTATTGCCGTTATGTAGATGACACACTAGTCTTGTTCGTTGGTACTTTTGATGAAGCTAATACATGTTACCAACGATTTAATCAGTTACGTAAGAACATCATTTTCGCCATAGAACAAGAAGAAAACGGGAGTATTAACTTTTTGGACCCGATAGTTCAAAGAAAAGGAGATACCCACCTTTTCAACATATTCCGAAGACCCACTACTTCTGATTGCACAATTCACAGCAGTTCATGCCATCCACGATCCCCCGAAGAGGCATATTTCCTCTCGGTGTTTGACAGTTTAATAAAAGACCCTTTAAAATAGGCAATATTAATGCTGAATTACATACACTGGAGGAGGTAGCATCTCACAATAGCTATGACTCAAAACTGGTTATGAGATTATATACAAAAAACAGAAAGGACAGAGTAAGAATAATAATCGGATCACATAAGGAAAGAGTGAGATAGTATGACTGGAGTCATTTCCGACAAAGTGAGTCGATTGTTTCGAAAAACTAGGCTGCACATTGGCTTCAGGACAGAGAAGAATGTAAGATCACATTTTATACACAGTACAGATAAGAGTCAAACATATAACGTCATGCGTTTATAAAATAATATGTAGTGTATGTGATACATATTATGTTGGGCAAAGGGTGAGAAACTTCAAAACGAGATTTAGAGAGCATATTAATGTTAGTGGAGTCAGTCCCTCAGCATTCAGTGCACATTTAAGAAGATACAGGCATTTAGCTAATGACCTTAACAAAAAACAACACCATTCTCAATAAGGCAGAAAAAGACAGATTGTTAAATATTCTAGAAGGAACTGAAATACACAGCCATATGACAAAACAACCGGAAAACTCATATAATGAACAGAGTTACGGAATAAAATGTGTACAGGGTGTTCGAAAATTCCCATTACAAACTTCAGGACTTGTAGAGGGGAGTGATTACATAATATTTTGAAGATCTTCTGCTTGAGGAATTGCGTTAGGAGTGATGCAGTACAATTATTAGGTAACAATTCGAAAGGAAGCATAATAAAACATCCATTTATTACTCTATATGTGTGTATTACTCTATATGTATGTATTAACACTCAAACATTACGTGTTTACATTATTCTAAAACAAAAAAGGAATCCAGCACACTGTACGTACTCAACAGTACTGATGCGTTATAACAGCGGCTCGATGTGGCCACCAGCAACCTTGTTACCGATATTGCATCTACGAAGCATGTTGTGCTACTCACTCTCCATTCCACCAGGTGTCTCTTCAGTGTCTAATGCATGGGCCAGAACTCGTGCCAGCAGATCTTCCTCTGTCTCTATTGGAGTCTCGCACGCACAAGAAGTAGTACATAGTAGTTAAATCCGACGAACGCAGAGGCAACAACGCTGTTGAACCACCTCGGCCTATTCGTATTTCACCAAATCGTCTGTTGAGATGCCTCCGAACCGCACGTGATAAGTAAGGTGGTGCACCATCATGCTGAAGCCACATTTCCTCACGCACATTCAGTGGAACAACTTCCGAGAACAGGCCCAATACGTTTTGTACTAAGACCAAGTATGCAGGACCAGTTAGCTTGAGACGTGGACGCGTTACTCATCTGAACTGAAACAGTGGAGAACGGAAACAGTAAGATGCCGGGCATAGGTTCCTGATTAAAATATTATGTACTCACTCCCCTCTATAAGTCCTATAAGTTTGTAACGGGAGTTTCCGAACACCATATATACAAAATTTCAACAACGTCTTAACCGAATAATTTTGGTTTAGAGTCATGATCTGCATGCAAAATTGTCTAATTTGGCGTGATATGTCGAATTATTTTGCAATTTTATACCTTTCGCATATTCTACCTTCATATGCCAATTGCCGAAAAATAATAACAAAAGACAGGTAATGTAGAGTCTCGGGCCTGTCAATCCCATGTCTACATTACATTACAGTTATGTCTAACGTTATCAAAAATTGTCACTGCCTAATATTTGACGGCAGTAACTTACCCGACAATCTCTAAACTATGTTATAAGACAGAGTTCAGATCCTTTTGTATTAACTGACACATGTGTCATTGTTAAAGAGGCACATAATATAAGTAGGCTAATCTTACTTTTACTATGTATACAGTTGTCATTTTGTAGAATACGACTTACAAACAGTTGTTTGTGACTGTGTATCAGATGCTGCTGATGTTGGGTATAGACCCGAAAACTAGTTTTGGCAAATGAACATTTCTCGTGCAGCTCATGGTGCTTTGATGTCCTATAATAAATTCAGGTTTTTGCCGCATGACCTCCTTCCATAGTACTGTGGGATCAGTTCATATTATGTACGTTCCACCATTCTTAAACTCCGCTTCCTAAACTACTCTTTATCAGTACTCACTACCGCCGTTCATACTGGGTCAAGTACTACTACTCAAAAACTATAAACGTGTTATATATATTCTTCCTCGCTGAAAGTGACAATGGTGTCCGCCGCTCGTGGTCTCGCGGTAGCGTTCTCGCTTCCCGAGCATGGGGTCCCGAGTTCGATTCCCGGCGGGGTCAGTGATTTTCACCTGCCTCGAGATGACTGGACGTTTGTGTTGTCCTCATCATTTCATCATCATCCAGGAAAGTGGCGAAATTGGACTGAGCAAAGGTTGGGACATTGTACGGGCGCTGATAACCACGCAGTTGAGCGCCCCACAAACCAAACATCATCATCCTCATCATCGTGACAATGGTCAAAATTTTAGATTACATCAATTTAATACATCGTGCGAGAAACATGGAATTGTCTACCTTGATTGGGGACTGTCCTCTTTGCCATGACGATTTTCAGGTAGTTTTGCTCATAAATGTGAATGAAGCTGTGAATTTGATAAATGTAGCCGACCTCTGCAGTATCGATATAATCATATTCTTTGTATGTCTGTGTTTTGAGACCAAAGATGTTAGATTCAGTCAGAGTAGCAGTGTGTAGCGTATGTTGGACAGCTGTCAATGTCCTTGGTCTAAAAAGGTTAGAAGCGGGCCTGCCGTGTAGTGTAGCAGTATCATTTAAAAACAGTATTGGAGTAATATATTTTGAGGAAAATATTCAGGAATGAGATGATATGAATGGAAGAGTGACAAAAGCCAATTTTTAAGGTAATTCAGTGTTTTTATATTTGTAGCTGTGTAGCTTCTTATTGTTAGAACATGGCGTATGGTTGAATTTTCCGTACAGATCTTATAATGGAACATATGTGTCTGTCTTATAGTTGGAACAAATGTCAAGGAAAGTAATTGTAGACAGGAAAGTTATTAAGAAATATTTTGTAGCTTGTCTGGGTGAGAGAACCTTATGAGAAAGTGTATTGTTGTTATGGCTTAATGAAGCATAACTAAACTTGCAGTCTTTGTTCTAGTTTATTAGTAGCTAACATTAGTCCCCCAGTTTCATTTCTGCCTTCACGTCTGTGTTTGTACACTCGTTCTGCACATCGCGAGTTGTGCACTGAGAAGCATTTTTATAAAAACTGGTAAGACACTGCCTTGCGTTGCACATCGCAAGTTTGATTTTTGACTGTCTCATCATTATACTAATAGTGACACGTTGCAGAGCAAACTAGCGTTCCGTGAGCACAGGTCTGTCAGTAAATTTAATTACCATCAAAATTCACGTCCATTGTAAGCAGAGTGATTGTCAGAGTGGTTTTGTGAAAATATCAGTATTAGTTCTGAGGTTAATACGTGATTTCAGTAAAGTGCAATCTTGTGAATTTTCAATCAGTTTTATTAGAAAGTCTGATGCGTTGATATTTTATATTCATTTGCTGCGTAATTACAACAACAGGTCTAGTACAGTGATTGCTTACAGGACTAATGACAAGGATTAGCAACATTCGGGGCCAACATTTTTATCTGAGTTATTTTATTTTGCGATCAGATATATGGGAATCTTGTTGAAAATGGCTTTCTCTCTCGCAGACGAATTTTTGATGTATCGGTTAGCCTGGATTTAATTTTCAAGTAGTTCTGTTGCCCCGCACCGAGATTTACGCATTTTGATATCGAATTAAGTTTTACACAATTCTCAGTACCAGCTTGACACTTACAAACACGGGTTTAACTTTCACACTAAACATTCAACCTAAAGTCCGCCCCATTCCATCCACAAAACAATGATCAGGCTGAGAGTTTCGGTCGCAGGTTCGAATCCTGCCTCGGGCGTGGATGTGTGTGATGTCCTTAGGTTAATTAGGTTTAAGTAATTCTAAGTTCTAGGGGACTGATGACCACAGATGTTAAGTCCCATAGTGCTCAGAGCCATTTGAACCATTTTGAGAGTTTCGTCACGACATTTAACTCTCAAATGATCAAGAGTATCACTGGATCTTCTTCTCTCACGATATTCCTCAAAACAGACACTGGTGGGCCGACAGTGGCTGGGGTAACACGGCCGGTAGCCACAGACAATCCTATCGTTGCTCGTCCCTCAGACGTCAAACGAATATCTTCACAGTGCCTGCGGTTCTGTCCGGACGTGGTGGTACGTGCAAGACCCTCGGCAGGTATCCCGATTGAACAGTAGCCGTGGTGGAGGCCTCTCACAGCGGCCTGCACCGTGGCCACTGGAGCGGGCAGTATCGCTGCCGTTTCCATTGCACTCACAGAATCGCTACAGCCATCAGCGCCACTATCAGAGAGCCATCAAGGCTTATTATCTACGTCTCCAAATCCAAGTCCACTTCAGAGGCAGATCAGAGTCATCGGTGCCGCTGCCTATCCTTTCGACGCCCGCGGCTCGTGGTCTAGTTAGCTGCCCTCTGTAATAATAATAATAAAAAAAAACTGAGTTAATCGATCAACGACGAACTTAAACGGGTGTCTTACGACGTCCACTCCGAGCAGATGCAACGAACGAAAGCGAACAAAATGAGGTTAAAAAAAATAGTGGTTAGCGTTGCTGCTTGTCGATCACAAGGTCCCGAGTTCCATTCCCGGCCGGATCGGGGTTTTTCTCCGTCCAGGGACTGGGTGCTTGTGTTTTCATCACCATTCAGGGAAATAGCGAGAATGGACTGTGCGAACATGGGGAATTTGTACTGGCGCTGACAACCACTCCGTTGACCGCCCCACAAACCAAAATCTTCATCGTCATCATTTGCTTTCGACGTCGCTAGCTGACGAAGTACATTCAGTGCACGTGACTGGGCTCGAACCTCGTCGATGCCACCTCCTTGAGAAACGCTGGATCCCTCCTCTACAACCAGGACACCTAAGTCATCGCCGGCCATAGTGGCCGAGCGGTTCTAGGCCCTTGAGTCTGGAACCGCGCGCCCCCTACTGTCGCAGGTTCGAATCCTGCCTCGGGCATGGATGTGTGTGATGTCCTTAGGTTAGTTAGGTTTAAGTAGTTCTAAGTTCTAGGGGACTGATGACATCAGATGTTAAGTCCCATAGTGCTCAGAGCCATTTGAACCATTTTTTTTAAATTTTAAATGTAATACTGGTTCATGCGTAGGAAAACTAGGTTTGTAACCGTGTAAAGCTTGGAGGGAAGTCCCTCCGCAACGGAACTGGCTAGGCGGTAATGGAAAAGGGGGATCTGGCGGTCGAACTGCAGAGCTCCTTTGTGGCAGCAGTCAGTCGGTGGCTGGCAGACAAAGAGTGCACATCTTGTGAACGGAAAGAGGCGAGATGCACTGCAAGATTATATAAGATAGCCTCGGATGCGGAAGTAATGCGGCTTATTATTCATGGAGTACTTTGGTGAGCTCTGTACTATGAAAATCCGATGCTAAGAAGAGAATTTTCAGAGCTTGTTATACAGGAAGAGCCATGGATACTTTTGCCACCTTTTCTTGAGTAGCACAGGACATCGACACTGCCACCGCCTTCAACTCAAGTTATCAACTGAGTACTGTATCATGGCATGGACCAATTATGTGGTTTCGTTGTCATTAATAATTTTGTGTTCTGTAAATTTTGTGTTGAACCGCCGTATTTTAGCCTTAGTCATTTACCTAGACAGGATCATATCCCAAATGCTACGATAAATCCGAGTATCCTAATTTACTTAAAAGCAATTATCTTCCTTCACAAACGTTAATAAAGTTTGTGGGATTTTAAATTAGATAATTATTGAGTGAACATAAGTTTTGAAATACGCCACGTAGTTTTCATAAACGGATGGTTAAAGTTTCATCATACTACAAGTACTAAGAGAAGATTTAGAGTATTCAGTTCAATGATCTTCTCACTGAAATAATAATGTTTAAAATTTCAGTTTAAAATTTCATGCGTTATGTGGTTTCCCATATTGTGTTGTGAGTAAAGTGCTCAGCCTCGATCTGAGTCTACCGATAGACTAGTTTTTGGGTCGCCATACAAATAGTTGAGCCTGATTTAAATGACGTATTGCAATAACAGCAATCAAGAATAAGCAACTGGCTACAAATATTCAAACAATACTAGATCCAGGTATCACATGTTCCACTTGAGCTAAATAATATAAGGAGGTGAATGTTCTTTGAGAATGCAAATAATAATCTGTACAAAAGACACAATTACGTCATATCACCCGCCCGGTTAGCCGTGCGGTCTAAGCACTGCTTTCCGAGCGGGAAGGCGTTCCGGTTCCCAGCACGATTGCGCCCAGCGGATTAATGTCTTGGTCCGGTGTGCTGGCCAGTCTGTTGATAGTTTTTAAGGCGGTTTTCCATCTGCGTCGGCGAATGCGGGCTGGTTCCTCTTACTGCGCCTCAGTTACACTATGTCGGCGATTGCCGCGCCAACACTTCCTCCACGTACGCGTACACCATAATTACTCTACCACGCAAACAGTTGGGGTTACACGCGTCTGGTGTGAGACGCTCCCGGGGAGGGAGGGAGGGGGGGGTGTCCACTGGGGGCCGAACCGCACAGTAACCCTGGATTCAGTATGGGGCGGCGGTGGGGTGAGTAGACTGCTGTAGCCTATTGTGGGGATGTGAACCACTGAGGAGGGCTACGAGGGGGACGAAGCCTCTCCGTCGTTTCTAGGTCCCCAGTTCAATGCAGAACAATACAATACGTCATATCTATTTCAACAGTAGTAATTTCCTGTGATTAAACTGAGGAAAGAACCTCTTTTACATGTCAGTATTGCTCCACCATTAGTAATCATTTACCTATAATTGTTATTATCTTCCTACTGTAAAGTACAGATAGTAAGTGTTATTGAGAGCCAGTTATTGCCTAAACGTATTAATACTCCTCCTGTGTTGTTCTAGTCAAATCACTTTTACATTACTTGCTAAATTGTGCTACCGGTTTGTATCTTATCCGCAAAACAGAAGTTCAGTACCAAGTAAAGTCAATCCCAATAGTTAACTTTCTCTATGAACCATGTTAGTACTGGGTACAGCTCTGCGTAATTAGGCTGGCGATCTTTTCCTTGTACGTAATTACAGTTTATTCGATTACCAATAGAGCCGTTGTTCGATTGCCGTTTGTCTTGCTACTGCTTCCTTTCCATAGAGATCTTTAGGGAAACAAAATTAGTCAGATATCTTTCTATTAAATACAGCCATGATAATATAAAAAAAACCTTTCACAGGAGTAACGTTATCGACATATTACTCATTTAATAGTAGCTGGTAGTGTTATACGTGGCTTTTCCTCAGGATTTGTGCTATTGGGGGAAGTGTATTATACGCACAGTTATGGAGGGCGACACTGAAACATTCACATAGTCACCAGTGGCTTCCATGATTGACATATCCCTCGTGGTATACTGCTATTAAAACACGCAATTCAGAATTGATTTCTTCGCGCTATCATGAGATGGTAACTCGATATACCGGTAGTTCACGTCTTTTATTTGATTTCAATGTGTTTGCGGCAATTCATCAGATATTCAGTAATTTCTTTGTAATGGTTTGTACAGCAAATAACATGTATTCCGTAAATAGTGCGAAGAAGGAAGGACGGTTAGAGATAAACGTCCCGTCGACTGCATGGTCGTTAGAGGGGCAGTACAAGCTCGAGTAACGGAAGGATGGGTAGAGGAAATCAGTTGTGCCCTTTTCAAAGGAACCATACGGGGATTTGCATGGCGGGATTTACGGAAATTACGGAAAACCTGAGTTGGATGGCCGGGCAGGGATTTGAGGTGTCGTCTTCCCGAATGTGAGTCCACTGCACTCACCACAGCGCCACCTTGCTTGGTCCCATAAATAGCAGTTCTCCTAGTTACAAAATACAAATTATTGTTTCTTCATCTACACCTACATACATACTCCACAAGCACCGTGCGGTTCATGGCGGAGGGTACCCTGCACCAATACTAATCATTTCCTTTCCTCTTCAACTCGCAAACAGCCTCCGTATGAGCCCTAATTTCTCGCATCTTACCTTCGTGGTCCTTACGCGCAGTGTATGTTGGTGGCAGTAGAATTGTTCGGCAGTCAGCTTCAAATGCCGATTCTCTAAACTTTCTTAATAGTGTTTCTCAAAAAGAAAGCAGTAGGCTGCACATATTTTGTTTCAATAAGATTTAATATGTACTTCAACTTAGAAAATTCTCCTCTACCTCTGTTCGCTAACAATGTTTGAATAACTTTAGTTAACAGATGGTTTTCTTTTTCACCAGATAATCAAATTCGGTATCTCCCTTTTCAAAAAGCTTGTCCTTAGCTTAATTTGCGTTCTTTAAAACACCGTAGTGAAGATTTAAGGAAAGTACGAGCAACTAAGCCGAGATGATGGGAGGTAAAATGGAAGCACTTCCCCGCAGAGCATTAACGCGCCGCCACTTTGCGTGCTGCATTTATATTTGGGACGTCCGCCACTTCAGACTGACCTTTTGTATGAAATCCCAGGGCACTTAGGGAAAAATGTCCCAGGTCTTGCTTTTTTTTTCTTTTTCTTTTTTGGTTGACGTCCTTCCTGGTTATCAGCAAAATCGAACAAAGTGCTCCTGCGCACATTTCCTTCCGCTTCCTCTCCGTCCGTTGCCATCCAATGCTACTGCGATTACCTGAATTGCGACCTCACTGAAACATTAATCGTACAGGTTACTGAGGCTCATGGTGTTCCAAAGAACGGAGACATTTGTAACGTTACAGAATAAAATCTCTTATCCTTGGCAGACTAAAGAATATTCTTGGTGGGCTGCAGAGAGCAAGCCTACCAAGGGAAGGGAGTCCAGGCAACTCCCAGTCAGCTTCTCACGAGTTATCAACTAAATAGCTATGAAAGTAGTATAACATTTTCTCATGACCTTTGCTATCTAACATCTTCGTGTTGTTTACTCGCCGTGGCTTAATCTATGTACAAAATATGTTCGAATGGTGGTGAAGAAACGGCGCTGATTAAAAAGTGTGAGGTTATCCACATGAGTGCCAAAACGAATCTGTTAAACGTCTGTTACACGATAAATCAATCAAATTGAAGACCGTAAGTTCAGCTAAATACCTAGGAATGGCAATTACAAACGACTTAAATTGGAAAGAACACAATGAAAATGTGGCGAAGGCGACCCAAAGACCACTATTTATTGGTCGAACACTTAGAAGATGCAACAGATCTACCAAAGAGACTGCTTATACTACGCTTGTCCGTCCTCTTTTGGGGTACTGCTGCGCGGAGTGCGATCCTTACCATATAGGATTAATGGAGTACATGGAGAAAGCTGAAAGAAGAGCATTCCGTTGTTTATCATCGAGAAATGGGCGAGAGAGTGTCACGGACATGATATGGATTTGGGGTGGACATCATTAAAACAAAGGTGCTTCTCGTTGCGTCGGGATCTTATCACAAAATTTCAGTCACTAGGTTTCTCCTCGGAATGCGAAAATATTTTGTTCACGCCGACCTACATAGGAAGGAACGATAATCATAATAAAGTAAGGGAAATCAGAGCTCGGATGGGAAGATATATATGTTCGTTTTTTCCGCGCGCCGTTGGAGAGTGCCATAATAGAGAATTATTGTGAAGGTAGTTCGATGAACCCTCTGCCAGACACTTAAATGTGATTTTCAGACTATCCATGTAGATGAAGATGTAGATATAGAATGCTGAAAGCGATGGCAGTATACGGCTGTGGGACGAGCAACAATAGGATTGTCTGTGGTTACCGGTCGTGAAGGACTTGCCCTAGCCGTTAGTCGGCGCACCTCTGTACGTTCCATAAGTATCGTGAGACACCGCTGGAGATGAAGATTCTGTCATGTCAGTGGTAATTTGAGATTTAAATGTCCTAACAAAACACTCAGCCTTACCGCTTGTTTGTAGGTGGGATGCATGTAACGGGGCTGACTTCAGGTGACCAATTCCATTTTGCTCACACAGTACACAGTATCAGATTTATGTAATATAAAATTGTGTCTATTGTCTGATATAATGATTTGTGATAAACCTTCAATGAGGAAGATTATGTAAACGCTTTTATACGTTCTTGAGTAGTAGTATTTGACCAAATATTAGCAACAGATGTGAGATTTGATAAAGTAGAGTTCACTACTGAGATTTACTCATTGTAAACGCGTTCTCATGGTTCCTTGGATGACAGTCATGGGAAAAAAACTGAATACGAGGCCCTGTGGGCTACTGCACACAACTGACAAATGTTCTACCAATTTTTCTTTGTCATTAACTAACTCGAGGCAGTATATACGACCTCGGATAACACTTACGAGGTGCGTTTGAAAAACCCGTGCAAAGTCAGAGAGATGGCACCACCGGCGCGTATCGAGGTCATGCTTAGTTAGTAGCATCTTTGGAAAGAACGCACACCAAGTTTCACCCATATTCGTCTATTTCTTTGTGTTTGGCATTCGTGTGAATCAAGGAAGTCGAGTGATTGTCAAAACATCGACGAAAAAGAATTTCGTGTGGTGATTAAACATTAATTTATGAAAGGCAAAACGCTTCAGGAGACTAAAGAGAAGCTTGATAAATATTACGGTGACTCAGCACATTCGATTACGAGAGTATATAAGTGGTTTCAAAATTTTCGGAGTGGCCATATGGGCACAAGTGATGCTGAACGTTCTGGACGCCATATGGAGGTTACGACTCCAGAAATCATTGATAAAATCCATGATATGGTGATGGATGACAGAAGAGTTAAGGTGCGTGAGATTGCTAGTGCTGTGGGCACCTCGAATGAACGGGTACATAATATTTTGCATAAACATTTGGATATGAGAAAGCTATCCGCAAGATGGGTTCCGCGATTTCTCACACTTGATTTCTTGGGATTATACTCTACCAATGAGTTATATAATATGGGAAAACTAGGTCTCAAGCTTTGTGAGGCTTGAAATGTGTCGCAAACCCGTATCACGTAGCCGGGTAAGGCTTTGAAGGAGGGAGTAGAGGTGGGGTGGATGAGAAAGGAGATGAAGAACAAGAGAAAGAAAATGAAGAAGGGGAGCTGGGCGGTTAAGTTCAGTGTGAACAAACATTAGTTCCTGAGAGAAGAGCGTCATCGGTAATCGAGTTACCGCCAGTCACATTCTCGCATCCGAAGAATGATTACAGTAAGCAACTGTTTCCATATCAATTTGTGATTTGACGCGAAACAGACCTTTACCAGGTTCTCAGATGATATATACGATATGAAAAAATTAATAGTAAGTTAAATCTTTTATTTCCAACTTATTGCTGATGCTCGGATTTTCTGTTGTTTTATTTGATTACCTACTTTTATTTCTCACTGAACATAACAACTTCCGGAACTGTTGAATCCAATGTCAACGTTTGCCCTAGATTCTCTTTATAATATTAACTTGTGGTTCCCGTCCGTGATGGACATATTGAGTTGGTAATGGGGGCCGAGATGGGGGACATGGGGCGGTTTGATATCAGTTGTCCGTAGAAAGCTATGGTATGTATTTGTCGTACGTCAAGACCACGACCACCATGAAAATACCTCTCCAGACGAAGAAAAAATGCTGGGATAGCAAACGACTACGGCCTTAAACGCGTGGAAGTTTTGAATAAGTTCTGCTGTTGAAGCATTGGAGGAGAGGAAGAAGCTTTGCACAGTAGCGCACATGAGGCTATGCACTCTGAATGAAGGAGATAAGAACGGATTGTTCCCCGTTTCACGTGAGGTAATCGTCACATGGAAGAACTTGTTGGAAAATAGATGGAGGCCGCTGTAACTTGGAAAGCAGGAATTGTGCTGTCTTATAGTCATCACAGTTTCACGTCAGCGTCTATTCTCATTCTTCTTTCCGTCTGTAAGAAGAAGAATGGTGACTTTAGCTGCATACCACTTCCTGACAAATGATTATGAAAAAAAGCCATTTATCTTTCGGAATATTTGATATCGAAACTAATAAAGTGAGAATAGCTTTCCACTAGCGATTTGTGTGATATTTCAGGGCAATCTAGTGATTTTTCCTGTAGATGGTCAGGCAACGAACAAATAAGATTGTTTTAGACATTAAGCGCTACTTCCGGAGAGAGGAGGAGAGCAATATTTAAATCGGCAGCTACACGATGAGGCCACAATATGGTGGTCCGTACGCCGCACTTCGACTTAACAGCCTTATCCTGCAGCAGTGCCACTTAGTATGTGATTCTGGGGCCGTTTTCCATTCCAGTTTACATGAGCCCAGGTCTGCGGTCTGACTTCGCTCTGGCATTTATAATAAAAACCATATTAAAAAAAGGAAACCTGTGAAGCTTTGTAAAAAGAAACATTAAGTCCTACGTCATAAAGACACTACACACGGAAATGAGGAAAAACTGAGGAAGCAGAGTAATTGTGTTGATCTGTGTGTGTGCATGTGTGTGTTTTGTACTAACTTAATAAAAATAATCAAATTAAGTGGGTAGTGGTCATTCTTCTCCAGAAATGGCCATTCCAACCCACTGCACTACATCATGCCGTACGTTTCTTGATTTTTTGGTTTATTTTATAGTATTTGCCTTCCACGTGCAGTGAAGTTAATAGCAATAACCTTTATCAGAGTATAGAAACATGTGGGATTTTGTGCAAATATGTTTTTTTGTAATCGAGGAATTTCCGTTAACAAATGCACAAAAGAACTCGAAATTTTACAAGGTACCGGATACCCGCATCAGCTGGTTCTAAAATTGCTGAGATTCATTCAGACAACTCCCTCTAATATACTTAAGTTCTGCTTATGTGGTTCTAAATGTTCTACTAGTTCGTTTGTAAGATTTCACATTGAACACTGACTGCACTCTAGTGACGACGAACTTGGAAAGAAGGTCACGATTAACAAAAGGAGCGTCAAATTAAGAAATAAGGTCACGATTAACAAAAGGAGCGTCAAATTAAGAAATAACCGGACAAGTGCAAGTGAGACTTGTGCTCTGAGCGTTCCACGCAAACTTATATTTGCATGTAAATAGTTCATCTACAGGTTTCGATGAGTGAGTTTGTGAATATTGGAGTATATGAGATAGATGGCCGTATCTTTAATTGCATTACTTACAAGCTTAAATTTCCTAAATCGTCAACGGACTATAGGTCTTCGTATCTGACATAAATTTAAACTTGATATAACTACCACTTAGTGAGAAAAAGGGGTCTTAACAGACGGACGGACTGACGGATGAACAAACAGACACACAGCAAATGGTAAAAAATTATTTTTTATTTGATATAGGTACAAATTAACCATTTTCAGGTGTTTCACTTTATTTGCACTGTGAAACCTTACTCCTTACTAAATTTGATGGTAGTAGATCAACAAGAAATAGGTTTTGACGAGGGAATTAGCGAGTATCAAAATACGTGACGTAAGTGGCCGTAACTTTCGATTGCACTGATTTAGAAGCTTAAATTTTTCACTTCGCCAAGGGTCCGTAGACTTTAGTATTTGAAACAAATTTCAGATTCATACCGTTACCTGTTCCTAAGAAAAATGGGTCTTAACAATCAGAGAGACAAACGGACGTCAAAGTGATCCTAGAGGATTTCCCTGTTTACCGATTGGGGTACAGAACCCTAAAAAGTGACTATAGATGGCTACTGCTCTAACGAGTGTCTGTAACAACATGTAACATATGTATAACATTGGATTATATAAATTCACAACATATGAGTAAATGGCTCAGTTTTACTTTAACGCTTTGTGCCTGTATCCATGTATGGATCCGTTTGTATTATGTCTCCAGTATCTACATTCCAAATGTGCGATAATGGTGTGTAGTGGAGGTTCGTGCACCGCTATTAGTTCTTCGTTCTAAAATTGTACACAATAAGTATGACTGTCATTACGTCTACATCTGAGTTTAGGTTTCTCTGATTTTTGCCATAATAGTTCTTCCGGGAGATGTATGTAGGAGGAAGTTATCTGTTTCATGACTCTTCTTGCAAAGTGCTTTATCGGTATTTAGCAGCAAATCTTTCCGTCATGCACACAGAGGTATGATGAGAATCTCCGTGGCGCTCTCGCACGTGTTAAGCGCACCAGCGACCAAACGTGCCGCTCCTCTTTAGATATTATCCAATCCCACCACTAATCGTACCTGCTAAGAGTCCGAGACCGACGAGCACTACTCAGACATCGGTCGAACGAGACTATCTTTCGTGAGTGAGATACATTTCCTTAGGATTCCTACAAAGCATCTCACTTTGCCATCTTTTAGGTGGTAATTCTACTTTAAGACATTTCGGACGTATACACCTGGATATTTTCCGCTTATTGCCGTTCCCAGTGAGTGATCACCGGTCCTGTTATCGAACAATAATGGGCTTTCCACCTGTTTGTGTGCAATAAGAAAAACTGGTTTTATCTTGCGGGTCAACTGTCAGCCTCTGCAACAAGCGTCGACCCTTTGCCGGTCGCTCTGCATTTAACTCCAGATTTGTGGCCTCGTAACGTCTCTATATACAACAGCGTCATCCAGCAAGAACTTCACGGAGCCTCCATCAGTTATCATATATCAGTAGTCGTCCACTAACACTGTCTGGAGGTCCGGCGGAAGCTACTTTCATTTCGGAAGATTTATATCCGTTAAAAACGGCGTGCTGAGTCCTGTCTGTCAGGAAGTCTATATTCCATTTTTAAAGATGGTGCGATGCTCAATAATCTCGTATTTTGTTTCTTGGGCAATAGTGTGGGACAGTATTCGACGCCTTCCTGAAGTCAAGTAAAAATACATCAACCTGGACGCAGTTATTTACTGCCTTCTGGAAATAAAAAGGAAGAAAGAAGATGAGTGCTTCACGTCTTCTCGTGAACGAGATGAACAGAGACAGAGCACAAACTCGTGTTGTGAATGGATGAGGAACGAGTCGGCAGTGTACGTTTTAAAGGAACCTTCACGGCACTTGCCTTATTCGTCTTAGGTAAACCACGAAAAACGAATGTGGGTGGTCGAAAGGTGGTTTCAACGAGAATAATATGCGGCTTTTTCCAATAGTTCGCTACGTTGATCCCAAAATCTAGGATAAAATGCTGCCGGAATGGAAGGAAGCTTGCTCGTGGAATCTACGTACAATATCTCTGGTATCCAGATGCAGAGGCCTTACCTCTGTTCATCAGTTGTATCCGATTTTCTGTTCTGAGCTCAGGTATCCCAGTATTTGACACGTTAGTTTTAGTGCGATTAATGAAAGGAAGAATCTTAACGGTTTTCCTTGGTCGAACCAATTACGAAGGTAGAATTCAGTATTTCGGCGTTGTTTGTATCATCCATGTTTCAGCGTCACTTAGTGACAGTTTGCATGACTTTGGTCCATAAACTGAATTTATATACGAAAACATGTTTGTATTTTTCATCCGATCATTAGTATTACTTGCAAATTCACTGAAGATATCTCTCGCTGACCTCTTTAGTATGAATTCAGTAGCGACTATGGATAAAAATTGACCTTTGACCTTTTGGTTGCTTATACGCAGGAGAAGGTGTCAACGAGCTTTGACTTTTGATCTTGACCTTTAAGCCATGCCCTCATCTATCGCGTGAGAAGCCATGCCCCCTTCCACCCCTTCCTTCCCAGTTTATCCAGCCAATCATACAGCAGTATTTGAAATGTAAGATTCAATCAACACATCCAGTATGGTGGAAAGAGCCCAGTTGTGTAAATGGCAAATTAAAAAGCCTCTCCTCCTCCCCTCTCCCATCCCTGCCACTAACCAGTCACAGCAAATTGTTGAAAATGAAACAGCCAATCATGATGTAATTTGTAACAATTCCGCCCATTTTCTCCCATTATTCCAAATGCCCACAATTAACTACTTTTGGTTCAAATGGCTCTGAGCACTATGGGACTTAACAGCTGTGGTCATCAGTCCCCTAGAACTTAGAACTGCTTAAACCTAACTAACCTAAGGACAGCACACACATCCATGCCCGAGGCAGGATTCGAACCTGCGACCGTAGCAGTCGCGCGGTTCCGGACTGAGCGCCTTAACCGCGAGACCACCGCGGCCGGCAACTACTTTTGAATAACAAAATTACCTATCTTACAGAGATATCCCATGTTCAACAAT
This sequence comes from Schistocerca cancellata, assembly GCF_023864275.1. NCBI lineage: Eukaryota > Metazoa > Arthropoda > Insecta > Orthoptera > Acrididae > Schistocerca > Schistocerca cancellata. The sequence goes on along the minus strand of NC_064629.1, from coordinate 790,297,596 downwards.
TTTCACAGGGAAATATTTAAACAAATGCACTCTTGCCGCTTTGCCCCTTCCACAGCAATCCAATTGTGCACTTACGTTTTGTTTACATAAGTCTGTTGGCGAAATTTGTTAAAATTTTGGCAGAAACCTAGCCGATTACCTCCCAGTATTAGAAATACACATTTTAACTACATTTCAAGAATAATATATTTGCCATGTAACAAATTCGCCACATACGTATTACACAGATATCCCATGTTTAACAAATATCACAGAGAAATGTTTTGAACGATACAGTCTCGCTACGTAACGGTTACATTGTGTAGGCACTGGGATTCATTTAGCACACTCTTAATACATACCAACTGCACTATAAACAAACTACGCAGGCGTTTCATGCTTACACATTCAAACAAGTCCCTATCACCCAGATATCAGGCCACTGGGCTAGGACGTCCTTGTTATCTGCGGGTTCGGGCGAGTTTTGTCCTGACGGCAGCCATTAACGCCAGAGCCGCACCACGGCCCAGTGCACATGGTCACAACGATCGCCTCATTATTCTCAGGAGGCAGCAGAAGCAGGCCCCACGCCGGCCACACGTGTACGCTTACCACTCGCTCACCAGTGGAAGCCGTGGACGTCTGTGAGCGGGCGTACAGATACATGATATCTTGCGAACCATGGATGAACGGTATCAGACGGATGCCATATTCCTTGACTTCCGGAAAGCGTTTGACTCGGTGCCCCACTGCAGACTCCTAACTAAGGTACGAGCATATGGGATTGGTTCCCAAGTATGTGAGTGGCTCGAAGACTACTTAAGTAATGGAACCCAGTACGTTGTCCTCGATGGCGAGTGTTCATCGGAGGTGAGGGTATCATCTGGAGTGCCCCAGGGAAGTGTGGTAGGTCCGCTGTTGTTTTCTATCTACATAAATGATCTTTTGGATAGGGTGGATAGCAATGTGCGGCTGTTTGCTGATGATGCTGCGGTGTACGGGAAGGTGTCGTCGTTGAGTGACTGTAGGAGGATACAAGATGACTTGGACATGATTTGTGACTGGTGTAAAGAAAGGCAGCTAACTCTAAATATAGATAAATGTAAATTAATGCAGATGAGTAGGAAAAAGAAACCTGTAATGTTTGAATACTCCATTAGTAGTGTAGCGCTTGACACAGTCACGTCGATTAAATATTTGGGCGTAACATTATAGAGCGATATCAAGTGGGACAAGCATGTAATGGCAGTTGTGGGAAAGGTGGATACTCGTCTTCGGTTCATTGCTAGAATTTTGAGAAGATGTGGTTCATCTGTAAAGGAGACCGCTTATAAAACACTAATACGACCTATTATTGAGTACTGCTCGAGCGTTTGGGATCCCTATCAGGTCGGATTGAGGGAGGACATAGCAGCAATTCAGAGGCGGGCTGCTAGATTTGTTACTAGTAGGTTTGATCATCACGCGAGTGTTACGGAAATGCTTCAGGAACTCGGGTGGGAGTCTCTAGAGGAAATGAGTCGTTCTTTTCGTGAATCGCTCCTGAGGAAATTTAGAGAACCAGCATTTGAGGCTGACTGCAGTACAATTTTACTGCCGCGAACTTACATTTCGCGGAAAGACCACAAAGATAAGATGAGAGAGATAAGGGCTCGTACATAGGCATATAGGCAGTCATTTTTCCCTCGTTCTGTTTGGGAGTGGAACAGTGAGTGCTAGTTGTGGTACGAGGTACACTCCGCCACCCACCGTATGGTGGATTGCGGATTATGTATTTAGATGTAGATGTAGATGCATCGATCAGTGTGCAGAATGCTGCAATTTATTTAAGCGCCAAGCACTCCACAGGGCACAATTATACGAGGGCTGTTCGGAAAGTAAGGTCCGATCGGTCGCGAAATGGAAGTGTCAGCGAAAATAAAAAATGTGGTATTTGCAAGAGTTAGTCTCACCTTCCAACTACTTTTCTACACAGTCGCCGCTCTGACTGAGACATCTGTCATAGCGTGGTACCAGCTTTCCAATAACATCGTCGTCCGCCGCTCGTGGTCTCGCGGTAGCGTTCTCGCTTCCCGAGCACGGGGTCCCGGGTTCGATTCCCGGCGGGGTCAGGGATTTTCCCCTGCCTCGAGATGACTGGGTGTTTGTGTTGTCCTCATCATTTCATCATCATCCAGGCCAGTGGCGAAATTGGACTGAGCAAAGATTGGGTAATTGTACGGACGCTGATAACCACGCAGTTGAGCGCCCCACAAACCAAACATCATCATCATCAATAACATCGTCACAGAAGGCAGCCGCCTGTGCTTGCTACAATTCTCTACGTTGATCTGAGCTTGCGAGGGGGGACTCTGAGGGAGCCAAGTCCGGGCTGTATGGTGGGTGACGAAACACTTCCCATCGAAACCGCTGCAGGAGCCACCCCATTGCCGTTGCAGTGTGCGGGCGAGGAGTGTCATGAAGAAGAAAATGCATGACAGTTCCGTTGTGTGGACTGCATGAAATCGGGCGAAATCTCTCACAGGCACTCATACTTGGCGGGACACACCGTTTCCCAGGTTTCTGTACGCCCTCACTGTGCGATATGAAATGAAAAGAGGACGTGATGCGATCGACAGTCTGAATAGCCCTCATAACATAATTTATAACTCTGCTATCAGTCACTGGGGATATTTCCAGAAATGAAGCATTATTAACATTCCTTCACTCTGACAGGTACTTTTTTCCCAGCAGTACCTGTACAGAAATCATTTTTAGTCAGCTGTAATATATACTAAACTTCGTCATCCTCTGACATCATACAGTATGTGATCAAAAGCATCCAGGCACCTACTAGTGGGCAATAAATTAGAGTGTGTAGGGGATACGATATGAGACTCAGAATGACAATACGCTTTCCACTGCTTCACTGTATTGTATTGAAGGGGGCTGATGTAACGGTTGTAACGTTCGGTAACTGGAGCACTATACACTATCTGATCAAAAGTATCCGGACACCTACCAGTACCTTAGCACTCAGAGATGGAGTGGTGCCTCGTAAGAGCAGTCAGATGAATTTCTCAGGTATTCCAGTATATATTTGCAATTTGGTTTTTGCAGATTGGAGTTAGAGTCAACCGAAACGAATACTGCACATCGCGTCTTAAATGTGAGGCCAAGTGTCAACGGAAAGCATCGGTTTGTGCCCCATTAACAACAATATAGTTTTAAAGGAGAATTTTACATTGTCATTCCATAAATATGTCCCAAATTAGTCTAGTCCGATATTCGTTTAACCAATAAATATTAACACAGACATTAAAAATACGAATATTATAAGATCACCAGTACACCAACATAGAAAGGCACTAATCTATCCATATTAGATTCCCATAATTTCCCAGCCATCGTCTTTTGTGTGTGTTATTTTTGGTGTGGTTATCACGTGTGATGAAGTACGAAATAAAAGTGCCAGACGCATGACTCGGGATCAAAACTCATCGAGAAACAATGCCGGACAAGGAACTTGAAGTGAAGTGGCCAATTTTTGTGGCAGTTTGGCAACGGCAAACGGTGACTTGAGTGCTCTGATTGGAGGAAACCAGCTCCAGCGCGTGAAGTGTCAACTATCAAGTAGTTTTAGTCGGTATTCTGTCGCTTTCTGTCGACACTTGGCGTCACATTGAAGACGCAATGAGTAGTATTTGCTTTGGTTGACTCTAGTTATGAATTGCAAATATATACCGATTTAGCTGTGAAAATCCGTCTGACAGCTCACACTAAGGACACACAGTATCTCCGATCACTAAGTTATTGGTGGGTGTCCATATACATTTGATCAGATACCGCATGGTGCTCCTTGTATCGAATGTTACAACCGTTATGTCGCCTTCCTCCAGCAGAATGCAGGAAAGCATTGGAAAGCATATTTTTGTCTCGAGTCACTTATCATATTCCCGGCACTCTTTCATCTAATGTCCACTAGTGGATGTCCGGATGCTTTTGATCAGATAGTGTATGCCGCCAGAAAATGAAGAACTGCAGTTTATATTACAGCGGACTTAAAAATTGTTATTGTACAGGTCCTACTACGGAGGAACATATGTCAGGGCGAAGGAATGTTACTAAGCCTAACGTTTCATTTCTGGAAATATCCCCAAAGACTGATGCACAGTTGTAAACTACAGTGTGAGTCAGGCGTGATAGTGATTCTGAACAAAAACCTCACGTGGACGCATGCCTATTCCGAATGATTTCCGAGGCACAATACATTTATTGTACAAGTTCTTTATTTTACGGTACATCAAGTCGGGAAACTACCTCAAATTGACCTACAAAAACTACCAGACCTACAGCGTATTTGCATCACGAGATTTTCATATTCTCGCGCTCTCTTCGCACAAACTATTAGTCCTAGAAAAAAAATAGTACCTCTTTGTAGGAAATGTAATGTGTTTCATCTTGCACTGCGACACGGTTTCGCTGAAGGGTGCGGTTTACGAGTTATCGAAGAAAGATGCACAAATGTGATTTTAAATGCGTCCTGTCTCAGAAACCTTTCAGAATAGGGGATTTGTCCATATAAATATTTTTGTTCATAACCACTTATACAACCACCCCTCAAAGCATGTATCTTTCATCCTGACTCAGCCTGTACATTAGAGTCGTGCCCTGTGAAGTGGCTAGCGCTTAAAGGAGTAGCAACATGCTGCACATTACTTCGATTATCAGTACGCCCACCCACAGAGGTCCGCTGCTTCCACTAGGGAACAAGCGATAAGCGGAGATGTGTGGGCGCTGCTGGCCTCATCTCCTTAGAAGTGAAGAGCTGGTCGACATGGTCATAGCGCACTGGAGCCTGATACGTTGCTGGCGGCAGAGGGTGATACTGGGAAGACGTCCGTAAGGGCCTGGAGACTATGCCATGCGGCTCTTCTCTTCGCATTTTTTGTTTGTTTCAGATAAACACGATATTTCCCCTGTCCTATTCCACTGGACTGACAACTAGGTTCAAAAATGGTTCAAATGGCTCTGAGCACAATGGGACTTAACAGCTATGGTCATCAGTCCCCTAGAACTTTGAACTACTTAAACCTAACTAACCTAAGGACATCACACAACACCCAGTCAACCCAGTCATCACGAGGCAGAGAAACTCCCTGAGCCCGCCGGGAATCTTACCCGGGAACCCGGGCGTGGGAATCGAGAACGCTATCGCACGACCACAGGCTGCGGAAAGTCCCCTAGACCTTAGATCAACTTAAGCCTAACTAACCTAAGGACATCACACACATCCATGCCCGACGCAGGATTCGAACCTGCGCCCGTAGCGGTCGCGCGGTTCCAGACTGAAGCGCCTAGAACCGCTCGGCCACTCCGGCCGGCGACAACTAGGTGATGGGGAAATGTGTGAACGTACAAGTATGAGACATGTGTGTAGTTTGTTTTCAGTGCAACGGATACGTAAACCGAAGAGCCAAAACATTATGACGCTGCCAACTGCGAGTTAAAATGCCGCGTGCTGGCGTTGCGAGCGTGTGACGCGGTAGAGAGAGTTCAAACGTTCAAATGTGTGTGAATTCCTAAGGGACCAAACTGCTGAGGTCATCGGTTCCTAGACTTACACACTACTTAAACTAACTTATGCTAAGAACAACACACACCCATGCCCGAGGGAGGACTCGAACCTCCGGAGGGGGGGGGGGGGGGGGCGCAATCCGTGACATGGCGCCTCAAACCGCGCGGTCACTCCGCGCGGCAGGGAGAGTATATAAGCGGAGGAAGACGAATGGGGAAGCATTCTAGCGACGATTTGGGAAGCAAATGGGCAAATCCACTGATATCAGCGACAATAACAAAGAGCGGATTGTTATGGCCCGACCCTGGAAACATTATCTTGGAAAGGGAGAGGCTGGTCGATTGTTCGCGTAAACATCTACGAAAAGTGGTTGAAGGACAGTGAAACCACGAGAAGACGACAAGGTTTTGGACGCCCACGTGTCATCACAGAACGTGAACGTCAGAAGCTTGTCTGGTCTGAAAAGCGGGAGAGGCAGCAATCTATGGCAGATCTGGCGAAAGAGTACAATGCTGGGGCAGTCGCAACTGATTCGAGCACGCTGTTCAGCACTGTTTACATGGGGCTCCGTATCAGACGACTCCTACGTGTTCCCATGTTGACCCAGCAACATAGTAATTAACAAATGTAGTGGGCCCGGGATCATCGAGATTCGACCGTGGATCAATGGAAACGTGTCGTCTGGTCAGATGAATCAAATCACATCTCCTGTTACACCAGGTCGATGGATGTGTCCGGATATTCTGTCATCCAGGCGAACGGCTGTTAGTAACATGCATTTCGCCACAGGCGCAGGTCGTTTGCGGGGTCTTCCACGGGGCCCTGTGGTAGTAATTGAAGGTATCATGACAGCTGTGGAGCACGTGAACATTACAGGGGACCAGCTGTCGTTTCCTGGTTGAAGTCCTCCCCAACGGTGATGGCACCTTCCATCAGGATAACTGCCAGTATCACGAGGTGAGAATCGTGCTACAATGGTTTCAGGATTATTATAGTGAACGCTCGTTGATGTCTTTGCTATCAAGTTCGCCAGGTTTGAACCCATTTGGGACGGTATCGGCTGCCAGTACCTCGCCCACAAACCACATGTCCGTAATTTACGGGCGTTGCGTGACCTGTGAGTAGACATTTGGTACCACATACCTTCAGAAATCTACTAGGGACTTGTTGAAACCATGGCACCCAGAATAGCCTCTTTACTGCTTTTCTACGGTGGACCATCATGCTATTAAGCAGGTGGTCATAATGTTTTAGTTCGTCAGTGTATCGAAAGTGTGCTAAACAGAAGTACAAGAAAGAACAGCACCGGTTCGTTTGAGACATGAGAGAGCGTCGTGAAAAACCTGAACTTCAATTATGAATTTCGTGCAGCTTAGTGACTGAATGTAAGTTCTTCAATTGGAGATTACTTCGTTGATTTGCGTGTCCTAACGCACCGCAGTTGTCCGACCGGGGAAAGGGGACCTAAAGTTTAACGTGGAGTCAGAATCACGTATAGCTTCTGCAGAATCTTCACACCGTCCAAAAGTGAAGGGTAGGTTAAAGGAGGGCTGAAAATTTCCGTGTTCCGGCAGGAATTCGATCCCGGGACCTCTTGACCTGCTGGTACGCTTTTTACCGCTAGGCCAACTGGACCGGCAATGTGAACTGACATATGCATAAGGAAATACATCTTTTTTCCATGGAAACACTTAAAAAGTTCCAATAACCAGTATTAAGTAATTAACCTAGTGATATACTGCAGTCCTCTACATGTCACTACTGTAGGGGCAACAGAGGCAAGACTACACTGCATACAAATAGCACAGAGGCATTTAAATAGTTATTCGACATCGTGAATGGAACAGGAAGTATCCCTTAAAATGTGGTACAATGGGAAGTACCCTCTGTCAGATGTACCATAGCGTTTTGCAGATTATGGATGTAGATACGCTTAGGAAAACTACTTGTTTCCCATGTTTCCTTTGTTGCATTCTGTCGCTATAGAATCTGGAACAATTTGTTTGGAAAAGAACAGAATTACCATGTCTGAACCACTTAATCATTCATCTTGGTGAAAATTGAATCTCATTATGAAATATGCTACGACTACGAATAATAACGCTGGACATTCGCTAGCGTGGAGCGGTAAAACAATACTTCTACATCTTTCGGGTATCAGTATTTCCGATAAAATTTAGATTGGTTGTCGAGCAGTACCGTTGACTGAAGTTTGAATGTGATGCTAGGCTTGATTATTCATTGAGAAGCCAGCGTGATAACATAAAGAAGCCAAAGACAACACAGAGTAAAAGCCGTTTGAAAACAAAAACGGTAAGTGCTAGATCCGTAACAACTGTGAATCGGAACTATCTGCAGCCAAATTCCCAGACGGTGCTCAGGAGGAACGAAAATAATGTATTATTTACACTCAAATCCTAGTCCCGGTGGATAGATTGTCTACTAGTCGTAATTCCGCCAGTTCGTTAATCACATAGTCTGGAAAAAACGTGACTGTGGCCGGTTTTGAACGAAGACATAAATCAAGGAGTGGTCAGTAGCTGATTTCTTTTTGTGATGGACTGACATCAAATGTGAGTCATATACAACATCAGTATTTACACATGCACTAACATGAACATAATTTCTATAAGAAGGCCAATATTTTGAACAGATCGATGTTGTTATCACGGGGAAAATCGTTCATCTACTGGTGGATAATTGATTTGTGATAGATTATGAACAAAATCCACTAGATTCTGTAACTTTATAATTGACATAGTTGTGAAGATCAGTGAACAATGCATTTACAGATTTAAGAAAGATAAACCATTCTACAGCTGAAATACTTTGTAGGAAAATACACTGAAGACCCAAGGAAACTGGTACTCCTGCCCAATATCATGTAGGGCCGCCTCCAGCACGCAGAAGTGCCGCAATACGACATTGCATGGACTCGACTAACGTCCGAAGTAGTGCTCGAGGGAACTGACACCATGAATCCTGCAGGGCTGTCCAATCCATAAATCCGTAAGAGTACGAAGGGGTCGAGATCTCTTCTGAACGGCACGTTGCAAGGCTTCCCAGATATACTCAATAATGTTCATGTCTGGGTACATTGGCGGCCAGTGGAAGTGTTTAAACTGAGAAGAGTGTTCCTGGAGCCGCTCTGAAGCAATTCTCGACGTGTGGTGTGTCGCATTGTCCTGCTGTAATTGTCCAAGTAAGTTGGAATGCACCATGGACATGAATGGATGCAGGTGATCATACAGGATGCTTACGTACGTGTAATCTATCAGAGTCGTATCTAGACATATCAGGGGTCCCATATGACTCCAACTGCACACACCCTACACCATTACACAATCTCCAACAGCTTGAACAGTCCCCTGCTTTCATGCAGAGTCCATGGATTCATGAGATTGTCTCCATACCCGTACAAATCCGTCCTCTAGATACAATTTGGGACTCGTCCGACCAGGCAACATGTTTCCAGTCACCAACAGTCCAAAGCCGGTGTTGACGGGCCCAGGCGAGGCATTAAGCTTTGTGTCGTGCTGTCATTAAGGATACACGATTGGGCCTTCGGCTCCGAAAGCCCATATCCATGATGTTTCGTTTAATGGTTCGCACGCTGACACTTGTTGATGGTTCAAAAAAACTGGTTCAAATAGCTCTAAGCATTATGGGGCTTAATATCTGAGGTCATCAGTCCAATAGACGTAGAATTACTTAAACCTAACTTAACCTGAAGACATCACACACATCCATGCCCGAGGCAGGATTCGAACCTGCGACCGTAGCAGCACGGTGGTTCCGGACTGAGGCGCCTACAATCGCTTGGTCACTAAGGCGGCTACTTGTTGATGGCCCAGGATTGAAATCTGCAGCAGTTAGCGGAAGGGTTGCACCTCTGTCACGTTGAACGATTCTCTTCAGTCGTCGCTGGTCCTGTTCTTGGAGGATCTGTTCCCGGCTGCAGCAATGTGGGTGACTTGATGTTTTACCGGATTCCTGGTATTCACGGAACACTAGTGAAATTCTCGTGCGCGAAAATCGCTACCTCGGAGATGCTGTGTCCCGTCGCTCGTGCGCCGGCTATAACACTTGGTTCAAACTCACTTAAATATTGATAACCTGCCATTATAGCAACAGTAACCAATCTATCAGACAGCGCCAGACTCTTGTCTTAGATAGGCATTGCCGACTGCTGCGCCGTATTCTGCCTGTTTACATACACTATGTGATCAAAAGTATCCGAACACCTAACTGAAAATGACTCACAAGTTCATGGCGCCCTCCATTGGTAATGTTGGAATTCAATATGGTGTTGGCTCACGCTTAGCCTTGATGACAGCTTCCAGTCACGCAGGCATAATTTCAGTCAGGCGCTGGAAGGTTTCTTCGGGAATGGCAGCCTATCCTTCACGGAGTGCTGCATTGAGGAGAGATATCGATGTCGGCCGGTGAGGCCTCGCACGAAGTCGGCGTTCCAAAACATCGCAAAGGTGTTCTATAGGATTGATGTCAGGTCTCTGTGCAGGCCAGTCCATTACAGGGATGTTACTCTCGTGTAACCACTTCGCCACAGGCCGTGCATTATGAACAGGTGCTCGATCGAGTTGAAAGATCCAGTCGCCATCCCCGAAGTGCTCTTCAACAGTGGGAAGCAAGAAGGTGCTTATAACATCAATGTAGGCCTGTGCTGTGATAGTGCCAAGTGAAACAACTAAGGGTGCAAGCCCCCTCCATGAAAAACACTACCACACCATAATACCACCACCTCCGAATTTTACTGTTGGTGCTACACACGCTGACAGGTGACGTTCACTGGGCTTTCGCCATACCCACACCCTGTCATCGGATAACCACATTGTGTACCGTGATTCGTCACTCCACACAATGTTTTTCCAGTGTTCAATCGTCCAATGTTTACGCTCCTTACATCAAGCGAGGCGCCGTTTGGCATTTACCGGCCTGATGTGTGGCTTATGAGCAGCCGCTCGACCATGAAATCCAAGTTTTCTCTCCTCCCGCGTAACTGTCATAGTACTTGCAGTGGATCCTGGTGCAGTTTGGAATTCCTGTGTGATGGTCTGGATAGATGTCTACCTATTACACTTTACGAACCTCTTCAATTGTTGGCGGTCTCTGTCAGTCGACATACGAAGTCGACCTGTACGCTTTTGTGCTGTACATGTCCCTCACGTATCCACTTCACTATAACATCGGAAACAGAGGACCTAGGGATGTTTAGGAGTGTGAAAATCTCGCGTACAATCGTATGACGTAAGTGACACGTAATCACCTGACCACGTTCGAAGTCCGTGAGCTCCACAGAGCGCCCCATTCTGCTCTCGCACGATGTCTAATGACTACTGAGGTCGCTGATTTGAGTACCTGGCAGTAGATGGCAGCACATTGGACTTAATATGAAAAACGTATGTTTCTGGGCTGTCCGGATACTTTTGATCACATAGTATATCTCTGTAATTGAATACCCGTGCCTATACCAATTTCTTTGGCACTTCACTGTATATTAGTTAAGTACTGGAACTTTGATTTTCTCCTATATATTCTGCTGTCTATATTTTATTTCGGAACAGACCGAAAATTCTTGACGAATACGAACTGGAGTGAGTAAAAGTCAAGACAAAGACATGAAAGTATGAAGATAAAGCTAATCTATGACCTCTACAACTGCATTTTTTTGGTTTTCAGGAACTAACGACACTTGGAGGAAGGAAGTTACGACGCAGTGATCAGTAGCATGGCACTGATGAGATCCTTGTGGTACTACAGTACTGCACGCGATTAGAGTATGAGCAATTGATGAACGATAAACATCAACTGGGATGCAGTCTACATACCATCAAACATACCATCATTCAAGTAACAGTGAAATGAGCTTAGTACTTTTATAGATATCAGTAACGAGCATGAACAAGAACTCTGGCGACAGGTAGCACAGTGTGCTAACTGTAATGGTATGAACCTCTAGCAAAATTGCCAAAGACGGGTATACTCGGTGACAAATACAGTGAAAATACTTAGGTGACAGCCTCAGTTATTCAGGGGCGGGACACAATTGTATGGACAATACTCAAAAGAAATCTGTCGTATACTCTCACCCTTTAGAGTCAAAGAGCGACGCCATCGGATAAGAATGCACACTCATCCGTCTATTACGAGCAGTGATAGCGGTCGGATGGCAAATATATGGCGGCGTTAAAACTCCGTTATAGCTGCTCTCTCAAATTTCTCAAGAAACAAAAGGCCTTTAAAGTGAATTATGGCTGGAAGGCACAAGTAAATAGCAACCCAAGTAACACCTGAGAAGAACCCGCAGCTACGGGAAGCCGCACATCAAAAGCTATCCGAAATTATATGTATACGGCGAATATGCACGGTAGAGTGGCTATTTCAAAACCATTTATTACACCTAGTAAAACCATGAAGAACCAACTCGGTTAGTCGTGCAGGATGGGGAGATTCACCACCCCGGATCGATACCTCCTAATGGATTAAGGACGAGGATCTGTGTGCTGGATAGCTTGGATGTAGTGTTTAGGCGGTTTTTCACATCCCCGTATGCGAATACCGGGCTGGTTCCCAAGTCCCTCCCCAGTTACAATACTCGGAAACATAAAACTTTCGTTCCCTTTCACATGTAATATTCCGTATTGAGGGGAGGTACGGGGGGAGGGGGGCGGGGGAGACTGACAGGATGGCTACAGGAAGGACATCCAGCTACCCCTTAAATTAACGGTGCCACATCCGTTAATAACCATGCCAACATTGTGCTGACGCGGGAGTAAGGCACAAAAAAAAAAAAAGAAAAAACGAAAGAAAAGAAAAGAAATGTAAAGTCTTGTAACAAAGAAACTGGTGTCGACAGCGTGCAAGCTGGGCAAATCGAGAACAGGAGAATGTCATCTGGTCACATGAGTCACTGTTCAAATTACTCCCTACTAATGCACGTGTTCATGTATGGTCATCGCCAACAGTAGCTTGTAATACTGACTGTCTCCGTCCTACTGTGAAGCATGGCGTGGATTCAGTGAAGATATGGACGTGATGTCGCCCCATGGTCCAGGCTTACTGGTGGCTCTCATGTGCAGACTGCAGGGTGGGATTGCGTCAGTATCCTGGCCGAACATTTTCACCTAATGCTGCAGATTGTGTTCCTCAGAGAACGACCGTGTGCCAGGACGATTATGTTCCCATTCAAACGTCTGGGATTGTCAGGGATTTATGTTTTAAGTTAACATTTTTGGAAGTTTTGGATTACAACCAGCTCAGTCTGTTTTTTCATACAAATACACCGCCTGACTTTCTGGATGAGGAGTGATTACGTATCCTTTAGACTGTACTACATGGCTTCTACTTGTCCATTTCATGTTGGATGTCATCTGTAATTCATTCAAAAGGAGTACCAACAACCTACTAATATACGGTTTGGCTTTCTTCCTTTGTCTTGAATTTATTTGATTGGCTGGCAATATGCACTTTGGGCTATGGAAGAGGTTTATTTTCCGGCCCCTTATGATTGGTTTCATGGGAGAAATATGTGTATGAATTTAATGTGATACGTAGACACTAATACCTACTGTCATGGTTTGTAATAGGTGTGATTAAACACGTTTATTTCAAATAAAACCACACGATGACGAAACACATAGCTTAATGATGCGTCGAATGGGTTTACTGTTTCTTAGAGCAACAAACAGATAACAGAGACACAGAAAATTAACATATTCTACGCAACACGCAGAAAATAGCAATAAGATGCGACGTGTCCAAGTGTTATGCTAATTAAGGAAACCTTGTTCGTTACTGCGAAGTGGCTTTTTCCGAGTGCTTCTTTTAATATGTACTCTCACATATGGCAAAAGATACAGCTGATCGGTCTTCAGCACGTAACGTTTCCACATGACTGGAACACTCACTGTCATAACGCAATCGATAAATACCTTCTTCGATCAATATCTTCTCCTTTCTCTTGTGCCTTTGTTCTGCACAAGGTCGGCATGGATATTAACGGATTTGACATGGTTATTGTACGGGGTGGCCTAATGTCCTTCCTATTTCCACCATGTTACCCGCGGGACAGAGTATGTGTACCCCAACAGTTTGAGTGTAGTGTTATTCATCTGCAAGTGAGCGCAAGTTTTCTAAATGTTTGCGAAAAGTGTAACAGAGGCGGGGTTGGGTACTGGCCAGGTATTCACCTAGGGAAATGTGGGAAACCACCAGAAAACCACGTCTAGACTGGCCAGCACACCGGATCTTGTCGTTAATGCGTCGGGCAGATTCGGGCGGGAGATCGATAAATATCTTTTAATATAATATTAGCTCAGCACTTACGTGAAGATTTCAGCTTACTACACACTCAGTAGCGTTCGGAAATACAATATTGCTATAAATATTGCAATCGACGAAGATTACGCCAATGTGTTAGAGCGTGTGCAAGCGTTTGTGAGGCGTGCTGTCGAGTTTAGAGGTAATTAGTGGTACTGCTTCATAAATAAATACTGGATTTACATCATTAACGACGTAATGTTTGTGACATAATTTCCTATCCATTGCAATATAGTACGTCGATGGTGTAAGTCAATGAGTAAGTGAATATTATTTTTTTAATGAATTTGGTATTATTGGCTTTCTCAATTTGTCGTAGAGCTGATAATAATAACAATTCAGACAACTAACTGTCAATGTGATACATGTTTTTTCCTAGAATTCAACTGGCTATTCTGCAGGAATTTGGCTTACCCATTAAAGACGCTTACAGCCGCCCGTATGATCGCGCATCTCGGTTTTTCGCCGTTTCCCACATCTCCCTAGAGCTGGTACCTTAGTCCCACCTCAGTTATCCGATACGCAAACACTGAGAAAACTTCCGTTCACTTCCACATGAATAACAAACAATACACGCAGACCATTTAAGAGTACACATGTTCCGTTCCTGGTGGTAACGGAGTGGCTACAGGTAGGGAAGTCTTTCACCCCTTTTACTAACCGTGCCAAATCCGTTCATGGCCATGGAAACCCTGTGTCGATACGGGACAAAGGCACAAGCAAAAGAAGATTCTGAACACGCAACACTGCGACTGCGGTTATATAAATATTTTTAAAACTTTTTAGTGTTTTAGCCAACTTTACAGACATTGCATGCTCGCAACCAATCGGTTGGTATTACAGGAAGTTGGTACTGTATATCATGTGTAGCTCATCTGTGAGATTGTGGAATTGGCGAAAATATCAGGGTATACACGTGTTTTATCGAACTGTACATATAAAAAATATATTAAAATTAGTTTTGTAACTTACACAACATATAATTAAGGAGGTAGTAATTGTCCAACTCTAAAGGGATGCGTCATGTATTAAATCCTGTGCGTCTCCGTGCTGTATTGACTACGCTCGTACATAATGGAACCTTTTAGAATGGCATGTTCTCAGATTCATGGGTTATTTTTCATGTAAGTAATTTCTACTCCTGTGCATATTTCGTTAGCCATTCAGCCATTCACACAAACGACACAATCTGATTAACTACACAAAGTATTAAGTTCCTTTAATACCCACTACCTAAGGGTGAGTCTGTAGTGCTTCGAGAGCTGAACAATGGGACACTTAAAAGTTTTAAGGAAAAATTATAAATTGACGGGTTGCTGTTTCTACATAAATGATCCGTTATTGTGCAGTTGCTCCGCAAAACTGTATTCTACAGTTGATAACAGGGCAGTGTGAGGAGCTATAAGTTCTTCAAAGTTTGCTTTGAGATAACGATGTTTAGACACTTCTGGTTCCATATGGGCTTTATTTCATTATTATTTTTATTATTAATTCTTTATTTAAAATTTCTATTACAGTAGATTACATTTTATACTGGTGGAGATACCATGCTATAATATGATTACCACAATATCTGTTCTAAGACTTACTCATATATATTGATGAAGATTTGCTTCAATAAGAACTTCATTGTACGTCTGGTTTTAAAATGAACTGCTGCGCTCGAAACTAGTCATCAGTATAAAATAAACGCAACAGTGACAGAAATGTTAAGTAAATAATTATCAAATCTAAGTTGCTGATCCTTCTCCAACAAAATGTTGAAACTACACAAATTATTATTATTATTGTTATTATTGTTCTTTATTCGTTATGCCTAGTTAAAGGAGGCTTTTGAATTTCCTAGCTTGGTCTGACAGTTTTATCTTCTTCTCTACCTTAAATCTCTTCATGAATTCGCTTTTCTGTTTCTTGAGTCTCTTGTGAAAAATTTTACAGCTTTTGCTTTTCCTGCAAATATTTGATGCTTTTCCTGCTAATATCTGATTTGCAACCACGATTTGATAGGCTTTGAGTTCTCTGGTCGTGTCTTCTGTGGCATTCATTTTTCGTAACTCCTGCTTAATTTCTTCTAACC
Organism: Schistocerca cancellata; assembly: GCF_023864275.1. Taxonomy (NCBI): domain Eukaryota; kingdom Metazoa; phylum Arthropoda; class Insecta; order Orthoptera; family Acrididae; genus Schistocerca; species Schistocerca cancellata. The sequence goes on along the minus strand of NC_064629.1, from coordinate 790,281,643 downwards.
CACTATGGACCTGCTTATTTCTACTTCTCTTCTAACAAAGGAGCTTTCCTGAAAAAGTGTGTTATTACTATTGTTGTTATTATTATTATTTTCAGGGAACCGGAACCAGTTTTTCACTTTTTAAGGACGTAATCAGTAGTCCCATATCAGAATTAAATTACTTTATAAGGAGGTACCGTAGAGCAAGCATTCCTTATCGTAAAAGAGTCTAGCAGCGTCTCCGAACGAACTTAAGAACTTTTCCGGTTTAGGTGTCACCCATATTCTATATATACTCGCTTCTAATGGTACGTTAAAAAGCTATAATTCATAACTGCCGTGTCTATGCGCCTGATTTCGAAGTGATCATCGTCAGACACGGACAACGTCAGCAGTAATTTTCTTCTCGTCAAGTTGACGCTCTTCGCGGCGGCGGCGAGGCTGGCGGATATTAATTCGGGATTTTGTCGGGGCTTTTATTCTGCGGAAACGTAGCCAGCCGTTGCGGAAATTGCTTACGACCGCCGGCCACGTCGCACGCATTTCCGCGTTTCGGCTTCATCAGCGACCTGTTAACATCGCCGGCGCATATGTGCGCTTTTTGTGCGCCCCGGGCTTCCCGTCGCCACAAAACCCACCGTGGCAGCGTTTACCTCTACCCTCCTCTCCCCACCCATCCAGCACCACGGCTATGGCTTCCTATTCAAAAGAGCTTGCCATGAAAAAGTGCACCTCGCGGTTGCTTTTGTGCTCTGGCCTGCAGCGCGTCTATCAAACTCGTGAGCGGCAACAAACTGAGAAAACTTACCCGTGGAGATGTTACCACTACACCTGCAAAAACCTTAAAACGAAATTTACCTCCCTTCTTCTCACCGAACACTTCTATTCAGGTTGCGTCGCCAATGTTCTGTAACTTTCCAGAGAAACGCAACGCTGCGATTCTTAATTTTGCCTAAACCTTGGAACGATTCGACGGAGATCAACAAACTCTATTATCCTAATTAAAACTCTTTCTCGCCTTCCTGTTTCAGTCTCTTCTCTTATTCGTATGTCAGTTCTTTACGCTCGACAGTATCTAAAGCGCCACTACCGGTCTTACGATTCTTCCTTTAGATTGATATAGCGAAGACATTTCCTTTTTCTTGGCTTATGGGGGAATCGCCTTAAGGTATCGGTAAGCGTTTTATGTATCTATAACCAGATCGAGCTAGCTTGCCGCGCATCGAGCTGAACCTGCCGCAGATGGAATACGTGCGCCGGATAAACTATCGCCTCGCACCGTATTCTACACCGTTTCTCGCACCCATTTAGACAATTCAAGCGCTGCATTCCTGTCCCCGCCGTAGCAACACTACACACAAAGAGTTCTAGCACAAAAATTAGCACAAATTGCTAGCGGATGTGTTACACGGCATTTAGTTGAGTACTCGTCTATTCATCAACAGATTATATCAGCTTAATAAAATCGGAAAGAGCTTTTAAATGTGACTCAGTTCATATACACACTTGTGTAATTACTTACAGATCTAGTTTGACCAGGATTTATAAGTTGTGTATGGTGTTCTTTTCTGCACACACAGGTTGAATGTCTCCTGGAGATGTTCTGGGAACGTGACACAGTAAGCAAAGAATGTAGGAGGAAGGGAGACGAATGAGTAGTCGTTATAGACGAGATACGGACCACCAATGCGGAAATCCACTGATATATATAGTTCTGATAAAGGGCGCATTGTTGTGGCGCTGCGACTGGAAACGACAATTTCTGAAGCGGTGAAGCTGGTCGCCTGTTCTCGTACTGCTCTCGTGAGCACCAATGGAAACTGTTTGAAGGATGGTGAAATAACGAGTAGGCCTTTATGGTATTGGACGACTACATTCACCATAAAACGAAGAGGTCAGAGGATCTCCTAATGTGTAATGCAGGATAGGCAGTGATCTGTGGCGGATCTGACGACATAGTACAGTGCTGGTACAGGCACAAGAGTTTCGACGCACACCGTTCAAAGGCCATTCTTGAACATGGATCTCCACTCCACACGACCCCTACGTGTTCCTGTGTTGACCCAACGACTTCGTCAGTTATGATTGCAGCGGGCACAGCATCACTGAGTTTTTACCGTGGATCAACAGAAACGTGTCGTCTGTCGAATGAATCACATTTCTTGTTACACGTACTCGATGGTTGGGTCCTTACACGCCGTCATCCAGGCGAATGGCTGCACGAAACATGCCCCGCACCACAGATGCAGGCCAGTGACGGCAGGATAAATGCTATGGGGTACACTGAGTTGGGCTTCAATGGGATCTATGGTGGTGATCGAAGGCATCATGACAGTAGTGAACTGTGTGAACATTAATGCGAACCACGTGCATCGATCATTCTTGAAATCTCCCGCTACGGCGTAGACATTTTCCAGCAGGATAACTGTCCGTGTGGCAAGGTCAAAACTGGCTCTGAGCACCATGCGACTTAACTTCTGAGGTCATCAGTCGCTTAGAACTTAGAACTAATTAAACCTAACTAACCTAAGGACATCAAACACATCCATACCCGAGGCAGGATTCGAACCTGCGACCGTAGCGGTCGCTCGGTTCCAGACTGTAGCGCCTAGAAACGCAAGGCCACTCCGGCCGGCGTGGAAAGGTCAGTTTCGTGCTACAGTTGTATGAGGGGCATTATAGTGAACTCACATTAATGTCTTGGCCAGCAAATGTACCTGATCTGTACTCATTGGAACACATAGAAGGCGCCAGTTGCGTGCCCGTAAGCCAACATCCCGTAATTTGAGGAAATCTCTTGACCTGTGCATAGACACGTGGTGCCACACACCTCTGGACTCCCGTCAACGTCTCGTAGAATCCCTGGCAAGCAGAATCTCTTTTGTACTTTGTTTGAAAAGTGGGACATCAAGCTATTAAACAGGTGGTCATAATGTTTTGGTTCTTCGGTGTTTCTTACCTAATAATGCGAAGCTCTACCCATTTATACATTGATGAGGCAAAACATTATGAATTGTGTCCACCGCGAGGTTGTATACTGGCTGGCGGCACTGAGAACATGTGACGCGGTAAGAGAAGCGCCGGTATATGAACGGAGCAGAGACGAATAGGGAATCATTCTAGCGACGATAAGTGGCGCAAATGCGGAAATCCGCTGACTTTAGCGACTTTGACAAAAGCCACATTGATGTCACCCAGTGTCTGGGAGCGAGCATCCGGCACGGCAGAGCTGTAGGCTGTTCGCGTGCTACTGTCGTGAGCATCTATGGAAAGGATGTTGAAACCACAAGAAGGCAACAAGAAGTTGGACGTCCATACGTCATCATAGAACGCATGGACCGGAGGCTTGTCCTCTCTCTAAAGCAGGATACGCGGCGATCTGTGGCAGATCTGACGAAAGAGTACAGACCAATTGTGTGATTGGATTGAGGAGTTCCTAGATAACAGGACGCAGCATGTTATTCTCAATGGAGAGAAGTCTTCCGAAGTAAGAGTGATTTCAGGTGTGCCGCAGGGGAGTGTCATAGGACCGTTGCTATTCACAATATACATAAACGACCTGGTGGATGACATCGGAAGTTCACTGAGGCTTTTTGCAGATGATGCTGTGGTGTACCGAGAGGTTGTAACAATGGAAAATTGTACTGAAATGCAGGAGGATCTGCAGCGAATTGACGCATGGTGCAGGGAATGGCAATTGAATCTCAATGTAGACAAGTGTAATGTGCTGCGAATATACAGAAAGATAGATTCTTTATCATTTAGCTACAAAATAGCAGGTCAGCAACTGGAAGCAGTTAATACCATAAATTATCTGGGAGTACGCATTAGGAGTGATTTAAAATGGAATGATCATATAATGTTGATCGTTGGTAAAGCAGATGCCAGACTGAGGTTCATTGGAAGAATCCCAAGGAAATGCAATCCGAAAACAAAGGAAGTAGATTACAGTACGCTTGTTTGCCCACTGCTTGAATACTGCTCAGCAGTGTGGGATCCGTACCAGATAGGGTTGATAGAAGAGATAGAGAAGATCCAACGGAGAGCAGCGCGCTTCGTTACAGGATCATTTAGTAATCGCGAAAGCGTTACGGAGATGATAGATAAACTCCAGTGGAAGACTCTGCAGGAGAGACGCTCAGTAGCTCGGTACGGGCTTTTATTGAAGTTTCGAGAACATACCTTCACCGAAGAGTCAAGCAGTATATTGCTCCCTCCTACGTATATCTCGCGAAGAGACCATGAGGATAAAATCAGAGAGATTAGAGCCCACACAGAGGCATACCGACAATCCTTCTTTCCACGAACAACACGAGACTGGAATAGAAGGGAGAACCGATAGAGGTACTGAAGGTACCCTCCGCCACACACCGTCAGGTGGCTTGCGGAGTATGGATGTAGATGTAGATGTAGATGCTGGCACAGGAAAAAGTGTTTTGGAGCATGCCATCCAGCGCACAGTGTTGAGCATGGTGTTCTACAGCAGAGGCCTCCTACGTGTTCCATGTTGACCCAACAACATCGTCAATTATGATTACAGTGGGCACGGAATCATCAAGATTGGGCCGCGGGTCAATGGAATCGTGTCGCCTAGTCGGATGAATTCTGTTTATTGTTAAACCAGGTCGGTCATGTCCAGGTACGCCGTCATCAGGGCGAATGGCTGCTCGAAACTTGTAGAGTGCCGCGGACGCCGGCCGTTGGGAGCAATATTATGTTATGGGGGACAATAACCTGGGCTTCCATGAGACCATGAGAGCTGTAGACTACGTGAACATTACTAGGGACCACCTGTAACCCCTTTTGCTTGATGTATTTCTCAACAGCGATGGCATCTTCTAGCAGGATAACTGTCTGTGTCACAAAGCCAGACTCGTGCTGTAGTGCTTTGAGGAGCATTATAGTGAACTCGCGTTCATGTCGTGACCATCAAATTCGGTTTATCTGAATCCGATGAAACCCAGCTGCGGCGCTACCGGGTGCCAGCTCCGCGCCCACAAACCAACCGCCCGTAAATTGTGGCACGTGTGTGACCTGTGCATCGGTATTTGGTGCCACAAACCTCTGGAAACCTGTCAAGTACTGGTCGCATCCATGGCACGCTGAACTGCACTGCAGAAGTGGACCAACACGCTTTTATGTAGGTTCAAAAATGGCTTTAAGCACTATGGGACTTAACATCTGAGGACATCAGTCCCCTAGACTTAGATCTACTTAAACCTAACTAACCTAAGGACATCATATACACAGGATTCTAACCTGCGACCGTAGCAGCATCGCGGTTCCGAACTAAAGCGCCTAGAACCGCTCGGCCACAAGGCCGGATTTTATGTTGGTGGTCATAATGTTTTGGCTCATCGGTGTATTTCGCCAGTTGTCACTGAACAGATTGTACGCACTGCTCAAACTACTCCCAGTCGACATAACGACTATGCCGATACTGCTGCCTGTCTGTTACGTCTGTCGTGCTATCCCATTAGTTTGTTTAACTACGAAGTGTTCCACAACTCCTATTACTGGCTTGTTGGAACTGTAGAGGGGACTTTATAGATAAAGATTGATAAGGAACCCAAACCAGAAAATGTAGCGTCTGGATGTAAAATATGTTTGAACATCTTACCACTTTCAAATCTCCTGTTTCACGGTACGCAGACAGCGGAGACAGTGACTTCTGAGCTGTGTGCCCTACAGCAGCCCAAGACATGGGCAATGTTTCGAGTGCGCCTCGTCCGGTTCTCTTCTACTTGACGAAGGACGTCCTCTCCAAAGTAGTGAGGGCAGCGGGTTCGTGGAACACCGCAGTTAATCGTCCTAGTTGTCAACGTACAGATTTCTCGTAGCCATTGTTAAATGTTTATTCATAACAACTCTGGCTTCTTGAGGAGAATTTTATGATCAGTAGTGTCTAAGGACTTCGATAAAGTAAAAAATATTCCCGCGATACAATAATCCTTATCTGTTACACGAAGTACTAACCTTTATAAACTCGGATAAGGCCGATTCTATATATTTATTTCTACGAATACCGAACAGTACTTCATTCAGTCGTCTATTTTCATCCAGGACAAGTAAGTACTCGTCACTTACGGACACTGGAAACGTGGAATAATGTAAATATTAAGAACTATGATAATTACTATCGGCTTTATGAGCCACAGGTGAAAATATACATTTATTAATTATGTACTACACTAATCGTTAGGACGATCATTGATGTTTGTTAGATGAGAGATATATAATAAAAAGAATTTTTTGAGTCATAAGCGACGGGTATGTCTCCTGTTAATGCAGGTCCCCCATTACTGGGAGAAGTGTCTCTGTAAGAAGAGATGAAAAAGAGCTTAACAACTTATCGCTGTCGGTACACGGCAGCTGCGCCGAGACGTCAAGCGCTAATGTTGTTCGTAGGTGATATGAACGGTAACTAAAGTGATATGTTCTGGCGGAGCACCCATTGTTGACAAAAATACGACCTTAGTACTTTTCACATCGGAGGAAATCTGAGGTGTAACACGCGCCATTGTATAAGACGTGTTCTTTGAGAATTAAATGCCAGGATTTGATGTACAGTCGAAAGTCCCCTCTTACAGGGCAATAACATATGGTGATCTGTCAACGTTTAGCTTAGTACAGATTTTTCTGATTTCGGACATCTGTTGATTTTCAGACAGTGGATATTTATCATCATATATTATAGTAGAAATCTGTTCAAGTAGCCTACTGCAACTGCTTGGAGGGCAAATGTAATATAGAATTCAGTCTAATAAAGAAAAAGTTAATTTTGATAACAACTAAAACGCAAAGTAGACTTTTCTGCGGTTCATTTAGTTGCATTTTTCGCAACTGCAGGTGTTTCAATGTAAAATATGCGGCTGGCGTTAGGCACTGATATCTTTGTTTATTTTGATATCAGTGTTACATGCCATATAAACGGTGAATTATCTCTTTCTCAGATTATGCTAATTTTTTTAAGTTTTCATTAAGAGAAACATCCAAAGTTCTGGAAATGTGATGAAATAGACTCCATCTGTAGAAGAGTGTCTGTCGAGAACTCGATGTCTGCCACAACACCTATTGGGAAATAAAATGTGGAGTATGTTTATCTTCTAGGTAAATGGCGTAGATACATATGATTATCCCCCGAATCCAAATACCTATAATTTTTTCCTAAGACTTCTACATTACGCGATAAGTGCAAGAACTACGTCTCAGTACTTAAACCATCACTTAATGATTCGTATAAACGTGTCAGAATGGTTTATTATAATAATCAAAAGTTGTCGTTTTTACATCTAGATGATATTGCGGTGTGTTTTTTTTTTTTTTTTTTTTTTTTTTTTTTTTTTTTTTTACAAGTTCGCCCAACTTGAAATCAGATAACTGTAAATTGTTTCAAATTGTCGCAAAGACAACGAGATCGCACTTTGTTCTAATTATTACAAATTTTCAGACGTGTACTACGAGCTGACCAATACCGCACCCATGAGACGGGTATATTACCATGTTTGACATTGTAAGAAGCACATTTAGTCGTGCTGGAATTGCGGTAGCCATACTTGTTCCATAAGGGAACGTCGACACGATCTCCCTTTGTTCTTGTCATCCGTCCAGTCTGCCACACGTAGAACGGTCGTACAATGTCACAGATTCAAAATGTACGCTAGAAAACAACTTACAGCGACGCACGTTTTGCATTATGTAACACGTATTTGCGTGTCGAGGAAAACATTACCAAATCGAAGGAAACGAAAGAACCCAGAAATCTTATTGATCTGTAAGAAATACGAAACCAAAATGAAGAGTTCAGGGACATACGGAAGCACAGTTTTAAAGGTAACAGCAGCATTTGATACTCTCCAAGTCGTCTGAAACTACAGCTCCAGAGGCTCCTTGACTTCAAGTACGTGGCAGTTAAAAGTTTACGATCTCTCAGCTCAAGACGGTACCACACATCTGAAGCGGAGTTTCAGCAAAATCAATCAGACGAAGGCAGTGCACTGTTACGTTTTCTTTGTTCTGGTTTCCTGTAACACTAAGCAGTTACTCGGCATTGTCCGCTACCGATCATTGGTCGAAAGCTCGGAATGTTAAAGTAAAAGCCGCTGCTTAGGAAGGCATCGACATTCGGCTTCTATGATATAAAAATATTCCGACTCTTTCTGGTATCCCTCATAACCGATAGACCTCGCGAATGTGCAAAAGAAGTGCGGATATCACGTCAGGCACAATAACGTGCGATTGTAGCGTCACTGCTAAATTTCTCGGTTAGGTATCACGTAAGTGTGAGAAATGTCAAGCTGAAACGTGGTTCGTTGCCCACGTTAAAATGTCTATTTATAAATGATAGGGTTTGCCAGTTCAGTGGTCGGAAGAACGAAAGGGTACACCATCTCCAATTAGACGGTGGCCGTTGGTGTGATGGCGGTGTTCAAACCAACCTTCTGGTTGAAGATGCGAGTATTTTTTCCTTTTTTTTTAGGATTCCTGCATCTATTTTCATTACTTTACTTAAGATGCGATGCATTCAGCGAGATAAGCATTACATTGTCTTTATTTTCTACTTGAAAATTCTTCAAGAAGCGACTGTAGTAAATGATATGAGATTAGTTGCTAATGCACGAAACTGAAACACAGCACCACATACGTACGAGCTCTGAACTCAATCGTTCGAAACAACCGCAGCGTGACTAAAACTTCTTCTTGTTGTTCGCATATTTCAGACTTTTGAAGCATGGAAAATGATACTTAGTCCTAAAGAATTAATCAAATATTAAGGACTCGTGTAATAACAAAGAACATAGCGAAGTTAGCTATAGAGGAGTGGATTTGACAATGTGGCCTGTTAAATCACCTTCATCCAAATAGTATGTCCGACTCTTCATTGGAACAGAAGTTTCTAAATGTAAAAAATCAGTCCACTTCAAATATCGATTTTTCAACATGTGCCTCTATAGGGATTGTACGTGAAGGTAATATGACTATGCAGTAAACCAAAATATTAATATCAACTCTTAAAAAAGGAAGTGAATCCAACCTATTTACTTATCGACAGGAAATGTGGAGAGAATTTTGCGTTGCATTCCCCAACATATGCCTAATATTAGACGGATATAACTGTTAAAGTTGGATGTCTGTAACGATTTATTGGGGTGTGTAAAATAGTATACATTTGCTAAGGATCAACAGAACGTCCCAAGCCGGTAGAATCAAAATTTTGCAGATGGTAGAGGAAAATAAATTGACTAATTTGAGGTAAGGAACCAATGGGCAAAGATGAATATTTCAGACTATACGGAGTCGCGAGTGACCAGTACGTGTGGGACGTCACAGACATTTAATCAGAAATGGCTCTGAGCCCTATGGGACTTAACATCTGTGGTCATCAGTCTCATAGAACTTAGAACTACTTAAACCTAACTAACCTAAGGACATCACACACATCCTTGCCCGAGGCAGGATTCGAACCTGCGACCGTAGCAGTCGCGCGGTTCCTGACTGAGCGCCTAGAACCGCTAGACCACGCGGCCGGCAGGCATTTAATTTATGCTGCAGTAAGATGTAGTCCCCTAAATAACAAGGAATGACTAGAGAAAAATTTCAAAACAGGTGTGAACTCATCTATTAAAAAAATATCACTGTGGATAGAACTTCATGACTAACAGGATCGTTCAAGCAACAAACAGTTGGCTAAGGTCCACAACAGAGAATTGTTCGCGCAAAAGAATTTGGTGATGGTGTTGTATCGAATGGGAGATAATTCATCAGCAAATAGTCTTCAACTATCTAGCGAAATGATGGCTTTGAACAATAGAGTGTGGACAGTGTTGGTGGAGCAGCAGTCACACCCCTGTCATAAATTATGTGTGCAGTTGATGGGGTCAAATGATTCTTGAAGTCGGAGTTCAGTTCTTTCACCGGATTATACAACGCTGTACGGCAGCTCCAAACTTCCTACAGCTTTTATTCATAACGGCTGTGGCTTCCTTCAGTCGTGCTAGTGATTTCGCCTGATGCAGTAGCTATGTCTAGAAGGCAAACATTCCAACGCCACACTCGCCTCAGAGCAGCATAAACGATTGTTTCTCTACTTGTGGATTGGAATTGCACAAGGACAGCCAACATGGCAGTATTTATCGTAACCCCGTTATAGTGGAGCGTATTATTGCTGTTCATTTGTGATGTGACGCTACAGTTAGGAGACTGTATCTCTTCTTGCACATAAAACGACGTAATTTCAACACAACAACATAGCATCACTATTCGATATTAATTTCTATAAGCACCAAAACAGCAGGTAATGCCTTCGCTAGACTGGACGTGAAGGTCCTGTCCCACGGTGTATGAGACCTACTGATATCACATCGACGATTTTTTTTCTGTAGGGGTTACCTGAAGTCGCTGGTGTATAAATCCACTGTAGATACCGAAGAGCTTCTGATCGAAAGGGTTCTAGCTACCTTGAACACTGTTTAGCAAGCAAGAGTGCCAACAGACTTGCCGCACTGGTAACACCGGTTCCCGTCAGATCACCGAAGTTAAGCGATGTCGATCTGGGTTAGCACATGGATGGGTGACCATTCGGTCTGCCGAGCGCTGTTGGCATGCGGGGTGTACTCAGCCCTTGTGAGGCAAACTGAGGAGCTACCTGACTGAGCAGTAGCGGCTCCGGTCTCGTAAACTGACATACGGCAGGGAGAGCGGTGTGTTGACCAAATGCTCCTCCATATCCGCATCCAGTGACGTCTATGGGCTGAGGATGATACGGTGGCCGATTGTTACCGTTGGATCTTCATGGGCTATTCGTGGGGAGTTTAGTTTAGCTTTAGCAAGCAAGAGTGATGTCTAAGAGAGTGCGTAAAAATTTAATTCACTGTTGAAATGCAAGCAATAAGACCGTCTGAAAATACTCAGTTTAGCGTCCTCTACCATCTACGTAACTTTTACACTAAAAGTTTTTAACAGGGAAAGAGAGTGAACCCCCGTCTTTTAGCACAGTAATGCCTTTTTATCGACAGACAAAGTTTAAAATATTTCTATAGAAGACTTTTTCCAGAATTCAGTCTAGGATCGTTGAATACACGTGCTGATCGGGATCTGTACACGGTCTGTCCAAAAGGTTCTGAGACTAGTTTTAATCCTGGCGTATACACGTCGTCAGCGCAGTAACAACAGTAGCAATTTGAAGTAACAACTCTAAACAAAAGACGTGCATTCGACCACCTAGTTGAGAGCGGACCACTGAACTTGCGACCATAACGTGTCAACGTTGTTGCGTCACAAAAAATGGTTCAAATGGCTCTGAGCACTATAGGACTTAACTGCTCAGGTCATCAGTCCCCTAGAACTTAGAACTACTTAAACCTAACTAACCTAAGGACATCACACACATCCATGCCCGAGGCAGGATTCGAACCTGCGACCGTAGCAGTCGCGCGGTTCCGGACTGAAGCGAATAGAACCGTTCGGCCACCGCGGCCGGCAGCAATGAGCTGCACATCTCTAAATCAAGTGTTCAACACATTCTCCAGATTGCTTTGAAGATGAGAAAGATGTGTGCAAATTTCATTCCACACTCCTTGACGCCCGACCGAAAACAACGACGCATGGACATCTGACATCAGTTGCTTGAAATGCAAAACCTGCACATTTCTTTGTTTGAAAAAAATCGACACCGGTTACGAGACTTGATGTTACCGATACAAGCACACCGTAAAACGACAAAGTAAGAAATGGGTCTCTGATAGTCTGCCAAGATGGAAGATGGCGTGAATGTGATGCGTGAGTTGAGAAACATTCTAAAGAAACATTTTTTGACTGCTTCACGTGTTTGTATCAGCGGCCTGTGCGTTGTGCGGGGTGGATGACTTCATGTAAAGCACCTGAAACATTAAAACCACCATCTTAACTTTTCTCGGTTTCAAATTAATCCAGTCTTAAAACTTTTTGGACTGATGAGTTGAGGTACTCGTATATCACCACATTTCCTTTTTTCTCCTGCCAATGCAACTTTTAAGATAGGAAGATGTGCCAACAATGGATTTTGCATCCACAACCTCCTCAAAAAGTGGTATTTGGCGGCCTTACCTTCGAACGCAGGCAATTACATGTCTGTCTACTGCATTTTCTCCGAAGGTGACATGTTTTTCTGATCTTCAGCAAGTGCCAATGGTAGCTGAATGGTTTCGCAGATAAGACCTATTTCACACGTACGGAAACTAACGCAGTGGATTGGATAAAAGGCATATCGAATTATTCCTTGTTTCATGAAGAACATAAGAGCGTTCTTGAATTTTGAACATTCCTACAAGATCGGTTTACCTTCGTCACCCACAGTCCGAGATACCGTCTATGCTATGCTAACTTTGTGGGTAGTGCCGTCTTGGACCTCCCGTGCAGGTGGGGTGGCCCGGGTATGAGAAGATGATGTTAGTGTGGGGTTAACACCGGGACTTGGACTAGTGTACCGGCAAAATGGAATATTGTTTGAAAAGACGTGCCCGGAACATGCCTGACTGACTTGGGATTCTGAGTGCATCCACCCACACGTTGGAGGAGTGCGGATGCCATTTTGTTTGTTACCCCAAGAGGGTGTTCTTACTTCCATTTATGTTTTGTTTTTCATTTATGCTAATTGCACATCATTATTTTTTACCTGGAGGATTTCCTTTTTTATCTTAACTCTGTTACTTTGGTGATGATGGCGCATAATGTGTCAACCTATTGTGTGTTTCCCTTATACATTCCGCTTTGAAAAAAAGAAATACAAAAATTTAAATAAAAGGAATTATTATTGTGAATAAAAGGAAAGCGGTTAAATCGATCGACCGTATAAAGCGGGGAAAAAATGAGTGGTCAGCGTGGCTGACCCCCATGCATGCGAGGGACGCCGGCTCGATTTACGGTGGAGTCGGATATTTTCATAGCTCAGGGACTGGGTGTTGCGTTGTCCTCTACAACATTTCATACTCATCGGCACGTAAGTCACCGAGATGGCGTCAAATAAAAAGACTGGCACCAGCCTGCCGAACTCACCGAAACATGCCACACGCACAATTTCACTGCCCATGAAGTACGGGGTGTATCAAAAAGACTTATACGATTTCTCAAGACTATACCTTCTCCACCCCCCCATGAACCATGGACCTTCCCGTTAGTGGGGAGGCTTGCGTGCCTCAGCGATACAGATAGCCGTACCGTAGGTACAACCACAACGGAGGGGTATCTGTTGAGAGGCCAGACAAACGTGTGGTTCCTGAAGAGGGGCAGCAGCCTTTTCAGTAGTTGCAAGGGCAACAGTCTGGATGATTGACTGATCTGGCCTTGTAACAATAACCAAAACGGCCTTGCTGTGCTGGTACTGCGAACGGCTGAAAGCAAGGGGAAACTACGGCCGTAATTTTTCCCGAGGGCATGCAGCTTTACTGTATGATCAAATGATGATGGCGTCCTCTTGGGTAAAATATTCCGGAGGTAAAATAGTCCCCCATTCGGATCTCCGGGCGGGGACTACTCAAGAGGATGTCGTTATCAGGAGAAAGAAAACTGGTGTTCTACGGATCGGAGCGTGGAATGTCAGATCCCTTAATCGGGCAGGTAGGTTAGAAAATTTAAAAAGGGAAATGGATAGGTTAAAGTTAGATATAGTGGGAATTAGTGAAGTTCGGTGGCAGGAGGAACAAGACTTCTGGTCAGGTGACTACAGGGTTATAAACACAAAGTCAAATAGGGGGAATGCAGGAGTAGGTTTAATAATGAATAGGAAAATAGGAATGCGGGTAAGCTACTACAAACAGCATAGTGAACGCATTATTGTGGCCAAGATAGATACGAAGCCCACACCTACTACAGTAGTACAAGTTTATATGCCAACTAGCTCTGCAGATGACGAAGAAATTGAAGAAATGTATGATGAAATAAAAGAAATTATTCAGATAGTGAAGGGAGACGAAAATTTAATAGTCATGGGTGACTGGAATTCGAGTGTAGGAAAAGGGAGAGAAGGAAACGTAGTAGGTGAATATGGATTGGGGCTAAGAAATGAAAGAGGAAGCCGCCTGATAGAATTTTGCACAGAGCACAACTTAATCATAACTAACACTTGGTTTAAGAATCATGATAGAAGGTTGTATACATGGAAGAACCCTGGAGATACTAAAAGGTATCAGATAGATTATATAATGGTAAGACAGAGATTTAGGAACCAGGTTTTAAATTGTAAGACATTTCCAGGGGCAGATGTGGACTCTGACCACAATCTATTGGTTATGACCTGTAGAGTAAAACTGAAGAAACTGCAAAAAGGTGGGAATTTAAGGAGATGGGACCTGGATAAACTGAAAGAACCAGAGGTTGTACAGAGTTTCAGGGAGAGCATAAGGGAACAATTGAAAGGAATGGGGGAAAGAAATACAGTAGAAGAAGAATGGGTAGCTCTGAGGGATGAAGTAGTGAAGGCAGCAGAGGATCAAGTAGGTAAAAAGAAGAGGGTTAGTAGAAATCCTTGGGTAACAGAAGAAATATTGAATTTAATTGATGAAAGGAGAAAATATAATAATGCAGTAAATGAAGCAGGCAAAAAGGAATACAAACGTCTCAAAAATGAGATCGACAGGAAGTGCAAAATGGCTAAGCAGGGATGGCTAGAGGACAAATGTAAGGATGTAGAGGCTTATCTCACTAGGGGTAAGATAGATACTGCCTACAGGAAAATTAAAGAGACCTTTGGAGATAAGAGAACCACATGTATGAACATCAAGAGCTCAGATGGAAACCCAGTTCTAAGCAAAGAAGGGAATGCAGAAAGGTGGAAGGAGTATATAGAGGGTCTATACAAGAGCGACGCACTTGAGGACAATATTATGGAAATGGAAGAGGATGTAGATGAAGATGAAATGGGAGATACGATACTGCGTGAAGAGTTTGACAGAGCACTGAAAGACCTGAGTCGAAACAAGGCCCCCGGAGCAGACAACATTCCATTGGAACTACTGACGGCCTTGGGAGAGCCAGTCCTGACAAAACTCTACCACCTGGTGAGCAAGATGTATGAAACAGGCGAAATACCCTCAGACTTCAAGAAGAATATAATAATTCCAATCCCAAAGAAAGCAGGTGTTGACAGATGTGAAAATTACCGAACAATCAGTTTAATAAGCCACAGCTGCAAAGTACTAACACGAATTCTTTACAGACGAATGGAAAAACTGGTAGAAGCCGACCTCGGGGAAGATCAGTTTGGATTCCGTAGAAATACTGGAACACGTGAGGCAATACTGACCTTACGACTTATCTTAGAAGAAAGATTAAGGAAAGGCAAACCTACGTTTCTAGCATTTGTAGACTTAGAGAAAGCTTTTGATAATGTTGACTGGAATACTCTCTTTCAAATTCTAAAGGTGGCAGGGGTAAAATACAGGGAGCGAAAGGCTATTTACAACTTGTACAGAAACCAGATGGCAGTTATAAGAGTCGAGGGACATGAAAGGGAAGCAGTGGTTGGGAAGGGAGTAAGGCAGGGTTGTAGCCTCTCCCCGATGTTATTCAATCTGTATATTGAGCAAGCAGTAAAGGAAACAAAAGAAAAATTCGGAGTAGGTATTAAAATCCATGGAGAAGAAATAAAAACCTTGAGGTTTGCCGATGACATTGTAATTCTGTCAGAGACAGCAAAGGACCTGGAAGAGCAGTTGAACGGAATGGACAGTGTCTTAAAAGGAGGATATAAGATGAACATCAACAAAAGCAAAACGAGGATAATGGAATGTAGTCAAATTAAGTCGGGTGATGCTGAGGGAATTAGATTAGGAAATGAGGCACTTAAAGTAGTAAAGGAGTTTTGCTATTTGGGGAGCAAAATAACTGATGATGGTCGAAGTAGAGAGGATATAAAATGTAGACTGGCAATGGCAAGGAAAGCGTTTCTGAAGAAGAGAAATTTGTTAACATCGAGTATAGATGTAAGTGTCAGGAAGTCATTTCTGAAAGTATTTGTATGGAGTGTAGCCATGTATGGAAGTGAAACATGGACGGTAAATAGTTTGGACAAGAAGGGAATAGAAGCTTTCGAAATGTGGTGCTACAGAAGAATGCTGAAGATTAGATGGGTAGATCACATAACTAATGAGGAAGTATTGAATAGGATTGGTGAGAAGAGAAGTTTGTGGCACAACTTGACCAGAAGAAGGGATCGGTTGGTAGGACATGTTCTGAGGCATCAAGGGATCACCAATTTAGTTTTGGAGGGCAGCGTGGAGGGTAAAAATCGTAGGGGGAGACCAAGAGATGAATACACTAAGCAGATTCAGAAGGATGTAGGTTGCAGTAGGTACTGGGAGATGAAGAAGCTTGCACAGGATAGAGTAGCATGGAGAGCTGCATCAAACCAGTCTCAGGACTGAAGACCACAACAACAACAACCTTCTCCACGAATGAAAACAGAAACTTGGAACGGATTTTAATTCACTCGTGTGCTGGTGTACGCCTTCGCCAGCACACAGGTCAGCACTAGGAAGCACTGCATAGCAGACGCTGAAGTAAGTGCGCCTATGACAAGAGAAGACCAAGACCGCCCACGCTACGCGCCAATAACGCCCCCTGGGCAGCGTGCATATAGGCTGCCGCCGACAGCCAAGCTGGCTCAATTCCTCAATATCAGTACCTCACTAAATCGCATCGGGACTCAGTTCGCATTGCACCCCAATACGTCGCACTGTGTTCTAGTCTTCCACAGTGGTAGTTGTTGTCTCGCACCTTAGCTAGCTGTTAGGGGATGTTAGACATTGTATGCAGCTGTGATATGGACACGGATGAGATTCAAGAATTATTACACGTTATTTGATTTCTGTTAACAACAGAACTTCAGATTGGACATAATTGAAGTTAAGTACTCAATTGGTTCCTGTGATAAAGTGTATTTTAACCACGTATGCATTTTGTGTTGTAGTGAGAGGAAACCGACCACCCTCTCCTCATCCAGCCAGAAACCACAAAATATTACAAGAGGGCACGGTCACAACAACTCATCTAAACAATAAGTTTAGCTTAGTGCTCTTCCACCCGTTCATTAACCAATGTTGGTCGAATCGAGGTGGCGTAACAACAATAAATGGTGTTTTCCGTTCTCCGTTCCGAAAGGTGAAATTCAGTTACAACTGGCCTCCTAACTGCCTCAACAATGGATTGGTCGTAAGGGACGTATTGATCTCATTGTACCATTGTCCTTCAAGGCCTCTTGATATCACTGAATGAATCCTTTTTTGGGAGGGGGGGGGGGCATTGAAAGACTCCGTTTACGTGTATTCCCGGTCAACAATTTTTGGGGCACTGCGGCGCCACGCAGCAACAGCAGTCAATGCAGGATTTCCAAACATGCCCGTAACAGTATGCGACGAATTTCACTATCGTAAGGAGGTTTGTCGCGTGTCCGTTGAGAGCAAATAGAACATTTGTGAAAGGTAAATCAAAATTTTGATCCTATGCCTAATAGCAGAAAGTACCCCAAGGTTTCTAGAATGAAATTTTCACTCTACAGCGGAGTGTGTGCTGATATGAAACTTCCTGACAGATTAAAACTGTGTGCCGGACCGACACTCGAACTCGGGACCTTTGCCTTTCGCGGGCAAGTGCTCTACCAACTGAGCTACCCAAGCACGACTCAGGCCCCGCCCTCACAGCTTTAATTCCGCCAGAACCTCGTCGTTCGCAGGAGAGCTTCTGTGAAGTTTGGAAGGTAGGAGACGAGGTACTGGCGGAATTAAAGCTGTGAGGGCGGGGCCTGAGTCGTGCTTGGGTAGCTCAGTTGGTAGAGCACTTGCCCACGGAACGTAAAGTTCCTGAGTTCGAGTCTCGGTCCGGTACACAGTTTTAATCTGCCAGGAAGTTTCATACCCCAAGGTTGTATGTACATGTATGTAAAATATATACTCTTATAAAATCGGATATTTATTTAGAAAATAAAAACTCTTTAATCATACGAGTAAGTTGAAATTCACTTCACGTTTATCACCTCATTCATATAGAAGGTAGCCTCGTGAAATCGGATGAATCTATTTTATACACCCTGCACATTGGACAACACTTAAACACCCCGCGTATTGAACAACGCATCTCGGTGGACAAATTGTGCATTCCTTCTTTTCGCCTCGTCTGCCATCTTCCCGTTATTTCCTGATCCTGTGAAAATCTTCTGTTTAAGAAATTCTCAAGTCTGCCCACCATTACAGGAACGGCAACTGTGTCGGCAGTGTTTTGTGTCAGCGACTTCCTATGTGGCACGTCGAAAGAACAACGTCATACCTCCGGAAACTTCTCTACCACAACGCCTACGGCAGATTCACTGCCTTTCCTAATGCTGCGATGTGAGCCAGGAACCGGAGGTTCCACAACGGGGACATTACGTACGGCGTGGATTAATAAGCAAATATTTCAGCTCGTTCAAATTTTTTCGAAATCTATATAACCACTGCAGTTTTCCACGTACTAAATATTGGTAAAACATCATGATCATCCAGTATGACAACGTGCGTGATACAAGCCGTGTTGTTTGTATACTGTCGAGCGTTGTTCTGGATACGGGCCAGTCATGTGATGCAGCAGGAAGACACAGTATGTCGAAATGAAAATTTTGATCCCATTAATTAGAGTGGTGAACGTTTCCTCTTGGCAGGCAAAGGCTGGACACTACCAGTTGCATACAGTCACTATACGTCATCAGCATGAGACGAGGAAATGTTCTGAGAAGGGCTATGTTGTCTTGGAGTCTTGATATCCTATCTGTATGTATTTTGGACAGATGCTTGCACTGGCGGCACAAGTTCTTCTCCATCATTTCCTAATTCCAGTTGCAAGAGAATTTCTTTGCATTCTAAGCTATTCTCCGTGTATAGTGAACGACATACCGACATTTACTCTGTAGGCTATTACAGACAGCACAGATATCTACAGTGATACCATACACTTGTCGTGGCACATAGTCGCAGCCTCGACTGATCGATGACAACTTTGGAACATTCAACTGTTCTTTCGAGGGAACTTTATTGTGTGACGCCATAAGTATTTGGCAGAGATTAGAAAAGTACTGGTACTGGCGTGCACCGACAGTGGGTACGCACTATGAGAGCTGTCGAAACGCTCTAAAAACTATTTAGTGTTCGTTTATTTGTAGTTTTATGTGATGACCTCCCGAAACTCTCGTACAACCCCCTTTGATAGTGCCATAGAGTGTCAGAGTACCAGCATGGCGAATGAAGAGATGGGGATATGAAAGCCTGCTGACGGGCAGCACGTAATCTGAAGAACTTGTCAGCGCTCAGAGGCAGAGGAGGCTTCTGTTCCATTTCTTGTTCGGAATGGCACTACACGCGGACGAGTCTTTCAAAGTATCTCCGAGCCTCCAACAGCTTCTGCTACTCCTTTTGTCGGTGACTGTGGAGAACACGCGGAACGTCAGAAATTACTCGGTAAACAGGGGTTTCGGCGAAACCTTCAGAAACTGAGCACGTAACAGTGCGAGAGCTTCGAAACATACAGGGAAAATATAGAGGATTCTAAAGCAATGACCAAAGCCTCATGACGTCGCTTTAGCCTATAGAAAATCCGAGATCCAACGGAACCACCTTGTTCTAGCTCGTTCTTTGAAGTTGGATAACGTTGCGAAATGACTTAGAGAAAATTTACGTTACTGATTTTATATCAGTAATGTACTGATAAGAGAAGAGCTGTTTAAGTGAGCTTAAGGAATAAAGCTCTCCCATCACTTATATCAGTAGCGTCTTTCTCTTCTCTAGTTCGTTATATTATAGCGTTACTATAATGGTCATACAATGATAATAAAAATGCATGGAATACTGAATAAGTCCTTTGTTACTTCCACGAAATTCGGCTCATTGTGTCTCTGCTTTCTTTTACAACCTAAGATCAGTTTCAAAGACACTCACTACACGTAGGTAAAACAAAGTAGTTAATAAAAAAAGGTAAATTATTTCGTTTCCTCTAAACATCAAAAGTTTTTGAATGAGCTTTTATCTGTACTATGGTGTTAATACAAAAGAAATTGATATGTACTTAAGACTGAGATAAGAAGCAGTGACAAAGCTCCACCAACCTTTTAGTAGGAATCTGATAAACGTGTTTCGGATGCATTACTAACTTTTGAAAGTAATGTGTTGTAAAAGAATGTTTAAAGACACACACTGAAAGAAACAAGCGAATGAAATGGCGTAGTGCTACAAATCCCTATCAGGCAAACCAGACAAGCTTTCCCATTTTATAAGTACTAAGCCCGTGAGAAGCAAGCCAGGCAGTAGAAGAAATTAAAAATCACCCGGGAAAATTAATTCAATGTAAGAACAATGGTAAAATTATTTTTCAATATCCAGTTGAAATCGAGATGATTAGAGATGGTACAGTACCTCAGCTGGAGGAGAATGAAAGGAGACAGACTTGGTTTATTTCAGCAGCCATCCTAGAAAGCTCCTAAAATAATTTACCGAAACCAGTAAAACGC
The DNA here is from genome assembly GCF_023864275.1 of Schistocerca cancellata. Lineage (NCBI taxonomy): Eukaryota > Metazoa > Arthropoda > Insecta > Orthoptera > Acrididae > Schistocerca > Schistocerca cancellata. The sequence continues at coordinate 790,261,161 of NC_064629.1, read as the reverse complement.
ATTCAACTACGGAATTGAACATTAAATAATAATAAAATCCATGTATAAAGCATTTCTATGTATGAGTCCAGTAACTGTCGTTTGTTGCAGCTGAACTTTGAATATGAATAGAGTATGAAACGAGGAAGACAAAACAACGCACATACTGCGGTTGGAAATTATACTTGATACTATTAGCTTGTCCTTACAATTAGATCAATTTCAGACACGGTTTAGAAACTGTTAACTGTTTTTCTGAGGAACTAAATTTACATGATGAATGAGGCTGACAGCATATGAGTCGCGATGAACTGTTGTTTTGCCTATGGTATTTAGTGAGTAGTTGCAAACCGAACTTCTTGTATCGGATGCTTCACAGCCTGTTTCCTTTGGAGAAATAAATAACTTTTATCAAATATGTCTTAAATTTCTTCGTGCCGCGGACATATTTTCGCTCTAATTACGGGCACCGTTCACCAGGGCCGATTCTTCATAACAGAGAATATGTGAACGTTTTCCGACAACTGAAATCGTACTTCAATGCTAAATTATAAGTTACGCCTTCAGATATAGTAAGAACTTCATCAGAATTCCTAAATGTATTTTTATGCAGCTGAAATAAAATACTGGTTTAACTAACATGAAATGCACAAAAAAATTACTCTTCACAAACACCGTAATGTAAATGAATCGCGTTGAATTACGGCTGAGATAGAAAATACGTATGAAATTTACTTTATTTTTTTGCATATTGTTTCATGTTAGGTAGAATATTATAACTGTTATTTTTGTATTACAATTCAGTCAGTCAAATGTTGATTGGAGGCATCTAGTGAAAAAGTAGTAGTAAAGGTCAAATTGAGCTCGAGAAAAATATTAATGCCCTTTATTGTCTACGTAAAATATGTAGTGCCTAAATTTTATGAAATATGAAATCTGGTTGTATTTAACACTGATTTTTCGTTATAGAAAAAGTCTTTACAAATTGCCTCCTGCTTTGTAACACCACCATGGTCAGTTGGGCAATTCGAGGTGAAAGAATTGCCTAATACCTTGTTAAAGAAACGCTCTTGGTGTGGGAATGAAATGGTTTAAGGAATTCGTAGATAGCCAAAATTAGTATTACAGGACAGAGTTATTAACATTGTCATCTTGAGAACGAGTGAAATGTATTAATCGCTGCGGCAACGTAGCAGGTAAATAATTACTTCAAATGGTTCAAATGGCTCTGAGCAGTATGGGACTTAACTGCTCAGGTCAGCAGTCCCCTATAACTTAGCAATACTTAAACCTAACCAACCTAAGGACATCACACACATCCATGCCCGAGGCAGGATTCGAACCTGCGACCGTAGCGGTCGCGCGGCTCCAGACTGTAGCGCCTAGAACCGCTCGGCCACTCCGGCCGGCGTAAATAATTAGTGGCGGGTACCAAACACTGACATGAAGTAACAGCTTGTTAAACACCCCAGTGATTACTGTGTGTGGCTTTTTACACTCGTAATGATGAGCAATTAGTAACCTTGCATTTATTATCTTAGCTGCATTGTATCTCTCGTGCGCAACTGATACGTTAGCAAAAGGATTCAAGTATATCACATAGCTCCTCCTGTACTAAAAATTTTCTAAGCCTATTAATAGACTCAGGCGGTCAATGTCCCCCATCTTTGCGACTCCATCCATCGGTATTTGGTGATCTCTTCTGGCCATTTAGTTTTAATTTTATTATTTTGCAACAAAAGGAAATGTGTCTGTAAAACCAGTGCTACGGTTATGGTCGAGTATTCTTGTTCACATCACACCATTCTGTTTACACAGGGCAACAGAGGATATTTTTGTCATATTCAGTTAAGTGGAGGTAATAGAACGAAAAAAGCGACCTGTTACAGAGATTCTAATCCTACCATTCACAGAAACCGAAGATAGGTTCAAACAATAATCCTAGCTAGGATGAGGGGAAAGTTGGGGAAGGAAATCGTGTGTCTCCTTATTATCAGGTTAGGAAAATTATGGAGAATCTATATCTGGATGACCAGACGGAGGTTTGACCCGTAATCCTCCCGTATTCGTTTCCGATGTGCTAGCTGCTGCGTCACCTGAGTACGCTATATCCATAGGATACTCCAAAGTATCACTGATTTCCAAACTTATTGCAGTGGAAGTCACAATGAGAAAAGCCTTGGATAGCTTGGTAGTATGTAGCTGTGAAGGACAAAAGCCAAGCTCGGTCGAGCATACAGTTTTACCTCTCAGAGAGTCGTGTCTGTCATATCGTTGAACTCGAGCTCAGACGTCAGAAATGACCTCCCCATGTTACAGTATTTGTAAAACACATGTCACAACGTAACTCAACTACCTTGCTTGCCAAATATGGATCACTTTTTGAAAGTTTTTCATTTCATCCGGCCTCATCAGGATGGAAACGTCCTGAATTATCACATTCAAGTAGACCATCATCATCACACGGTCACCAGAAAAATATTCTTCATCTCTGAGATTTCTTATCTCAGTATACTGTGTTCTCATGCCAGTTTACTTTCGGGGATCTTGTACACAAATATTTTTTAATAGCAGTTTCTGACGACTACACCAATTTGGTTTTCAGTAGACGAGAAGGGGGAAAAGAGACAGCACTAGACTGCACAGTTTATAGTCGAAACTGGTATTGTTGTTAATATTAATCATCTTTTTGAATTTGTAGCGCTTATTCATTTCCGTACTTGCAATGAAAAAGTTGAGAAAATTTCCGATTTAAGAAAGACACAATTCAATAATTTTACTTTTACGCATTCCTGTTTCAGCATTTTATATGCCAGCTTCAATGATTTTTTGTTATTAAAATTATTATTACTATTATTATTCTGCCTCGCATAACGCAGCACTCACTTCACATAGATAAAATGATATAGTTCGTTTAAACAGGTAAAAACTTGGTTCCTCTAAACATGAAAAGTTTTAGAATGAGCTCTCGTCTTTATTGAGGCATTAATACAAAACAAATGGATTGGAACATAAGGATTAGGCAAGAAAGAGTGTCTAAGCTCCACCAACCTTTTAATACGAATCTGAAAAAACAGTTTTTGGGGCCACTACTAAATTTTGCAAGCAATGTATTGTGAAAGAATGTTCAAAGGCACACATTGATAGAACCAAGGGAGAGAAGTGGCGTAGTGGTTCAAATTTCCGACATTCAAACCAGATCCAAAGTTTTCTATGATTTTCCTCAATTGCTTAAGTGAAATGATGAAGATATCGACAAATTTTCCTCTTTCATCGTTCCCTAATTTGGGCTTGTGACCATACAGTTGATAAAAATAATGTCAAATACAGCTGCGAGGAGTGGCTGCACGGTTTGAGGCGCTATGTCTCGGATTGCGCAGCCCCTCCCGCCGGAGATTCGAGTCCTCCCTTCGGGCATGGGTGTGTGTATTGTTCTTAGCATAAGTTAGTTTAACTAGTGTGTAAGACTAGGGACCGGTGACACCAGCAGTTTGGTCCCTTAGGAATTCACACACATTTGAACATTTTCAAAAACATAATGTCCTATAGAGAGGACGACTTCGAAGATCTGGGTATGCTGCAGAAAGCAATTTATGAAGCAACAAGTAAGTGCTTCTAGGTAGAGTACTATTCGTATTTGTAGCGGATATGTCAAGGGGCCCTACATGTTAAGAATTTGCCAGTCAGCCATCCGTTCTGCAGCAAGCATCTCTTTATGATGGGAAGGTTACATCGGTTGGTTATCATCATGCACCAAACGTAGTCTTGATTTAATTAAATGCTAATTCTAAATACCACACCATGCATTTTTTGAAACACCATCCACTCTCGGCTTCCTAATTTAAGAGACGTAACTCGGATGTGCGACGTACAGAATCAGGATTTGTGACCTTGTATCTGAATTCGGTTTCTTCCAACTCATCTCATCCACTTGTCCCTTGACTGCTAAGTTTACGAAAAGAATCCCGCGAACAGCTTTATGAGGTAAAAATGCCAGTTCGCTATTAATATAATACCAGAAAAACACACCAGAAAGAAAATCAGTCACTCCACACCACGCTAATACCGTGTAAGGCCTCCCCTAACCTTCAAAATGGCTTCAGCTGCGCGACGAAGAGTGTCCACATGTTTTGTGTTGCATGCCATTTCGAAATGAAGCCGCTTGTTGGTAATAAGATCCCGAGAAGCTATGAAATTGCGGGGATGATGTTTGATACGTTTCACCCACAGTTCCAAATGGTAGCAGACATTTTATATGCTATGAAGATTGTGTGTTTTAGCTGTCAGTCAAGGTGCGATAGAGTGCATGCTTGGTCATAAAAGAAGGAACGTACACGTGCATCCCTGTGAACACAGCTTGAATGACGGGAGTGTCAGCAGTATACTAATCATGAAGATATAGAAGAAGGGTAACACTTGGTCAACGAGATTAGACATCCTGGTTCATGCTCATGGCATCCTGAACGAGTATACCCAACTTATGGGACGAAAAGCTCCCTCACCCTCAAAACGTGAGGTCCCAACCATCCCCCTCCACCCAGACGCTGTGGATTAAACACTTCATTGGGACGTCGGTGCACTCAACGCCTTGTATTATTTGACAAGAAATAAAATCCCGACTTGTCGGACCACACAGTACGCCTCCGTCCAGGAGCTGTTTAGTTTCTGGTTTGTTTGGGCTACTGAGTAGTGCAGCTCTATACGCCGCTATGAGCTATGGTCTTTGGCGACAAACCCAACCCCAGATGCCAACAGCATGCAGTTCCTTTCGCAGTGTCCTCTAGGAAACTGGTTGAGTGGACCTATATTCACAGACTACAATAATTCGTTTTGGAGTTTAAATCGATTGTCACTGACAAGGCGGGACACTCTGTGTCAGTCCCTCTCGCTTATGATATTTTTGCGATCGCTACTCTTACACCTCGACTATGGGTAGCTGGCCGCTGTGGCCTAGCGGTTCTAGGCGCTTTAGTCCAAAACCGCGCTGCTGCTACTGTCGCAGGTTCGAATCCTGCCTCGGGCATGGATGTGTGTGATGTCCTTAGGTTAGTTACGTTCTAAATTGTTCAAATGGCTCTAAGCACTGTGGGACTTAACATCTGAGGTCATCAGTCCCCTAGACTTAGAACTACCTAAACCTAACTAACCTAAGGGTATCACACACATCCATGCCCAGGGCAAGATTCGAACCAGCGTACCGTAGCAGCTGCGTGGTTCAGGACTGAAGCGCCTAGAACCGCTCGGCCACAGCGGCCGGCTTAGGTTACTTAGGTTTAGGTAGCTCTAAGTCTAGGGTACTGGTGAACTCCGATGTTAAGTCCCATAGTGCTTAGAGCCATTTGAAATGCAGGTGGTGCACTATCCTTGTAGATGCATTGGACACTCCACATCGTTACACTAACAGGTCGGACAACTCTATTTTGTCCTCGGTCATTGCCACGATAAAACACGATAAATCCTTTCTGCCATTATGTCGAGCCTCCAGGTCGACCCATCTTACTGCACTGATTCCCTACCACAGACTCGCACACAGACACTTCACTACCATGGCTTAAAGCCGCTTTTACAAGATTCTTGTCTGAGTTGACTGTTCAAGGCAAGTGTGTCTACTGCAGCGCCCCTGGCGTTTTACTATTGTACTGAGTTTGATTTGGCTCGCGTAATCATTTTCGTTTGCAAGTCGGCGCAAAAAATACTTGTGTTGTGAGTGAAATTTGCAGTGCAGTTTGGCACCTGAACGTGATGGAGCACAAAAATGCGAATATGTTCCTGTTTATTTAAAAGATTCTGAATGAAAAGCAGGGTTCCAGCTGCCTCATTCTTCTTTGCTCAGCGACTTTAAATAATTTTCCCAAAAATTTGGGCATGCAAACATATTCGCGTTTTTTTTTAAATATGCAACTCAAACTCTAACAAACTCCCCGAACTGTAACCCACTCACACCCACTAGTCCATCACTGTCAGTCGCTCATGCACACTCACTCCAAATTGCGCTTTCTCATTCACTCATTCAGCCCTACTCCGTGTCATTGTCTCTTTGAGTCTTTCTGCTATTGTCTCCTGTGTCACAGCTTCAATCCCTTTAGTTCTGTCATTTGCTGCGCATAGCCGTATTGGAATTCTTGGCTGGGTCTTGGCGACGGCGAAAATACAGTAAAAAACCCTTTATGTGGGGTTTTCCGAGGAACCGCCCATGAAGTAATGGTACCTCAGTACGGCCCATCAATCCGACCGTAGACCACAGCAAATGCAAAAAGAATCAATCGATTTTCTCCATTTCCCTAAGCAGGAGGAAGTGTGTATTATTCGTACTTTGACCCTGTACTGTAGGATAGTCGCACTAAGACGATCCTTCTGTAAATGGTCTCTAGCGCAAGGGCTATGCAAAACACTTTACCCTACCTCTTTTATCAGCAATAAAACCCGAGGTATGAGCACTATAAAATCCCGTTTTTGTGCGCTGCATTTTGGAACATGTTAGGTACCCATGCTGTCGCATGCATACCGATATACATTGAGTTTCTCGAGAAAACATATACTTGCAAACGCATCAAACAACGTCTAGAACTTAGTAAATAGCACCTCTTGACTTTATATTTCGTTTCTTTTTTTTTCTTAAGTGACAAATAATATAGAAAATTAATTTTTCATCAGAAAATTCTGACTTTTCCACTGTTAAAATAATTTCCATTGTACCACATTTATCTATTTCGTGTGGAGATTCGTCAGTTATCTCCATCGGGCGCGTCCCTATCCTTAAGGAGAAAGCTTGCCGGCTCTTCCGTAAGGGGAGTCGGAGAGTAGTGAGGAAATAAAATACCTTGAAAAAAACTAAGAGAACAGATCCTCCACGTTGGGGCTCGGCACTGGGCTAACATCGTCAAGAACATGGCACATTTGTCTATTTACGTTCTTAATTTATAAATAGTGAAGGTTTTTTTCTGTGAAACTAAAAATGGTTCAAATGGCTCTGAGCACTATGGGACTTAACAGCTGTGGTCATCAGTCCCCTAGAACTTAGAACTACTTAAACCTAACTAACCTAAGGACATCACACACATCCATGCCCGAGGCAGGATTCGAACCTGCGACCGTAGCAGTCGCGCAGTTCCGGACTGAGCGCCTAGAACCGCTCGGCCACCGCGGCCGGCTGTGAAACTAAAGTACTGGGTGGTTGTCACTGAATGCAGCTAATCACGGAGGTCCTATGTGAGCTATAATTATCGTATGGCAGCAAAACGTGGTAGATAGGCCAATGCGTTACTGCGGAACCGATTTAAGGAGGATAAAACGTAGTTCCAATTTGACCACCAGGTGCAAATCTGGCACTGTATAGCATCTGGTCGATGTCTCCGGTGCTGATATTGAACAAATTGTGTAAGCGGCGGTTAATACGAGTAATAAAATCAACATTAGGCCTTTCTCACTTGCTTGACCTTTTCTGCTCACGGCACGTTCCTAATCCACTACGTATGCGAACATTTTTAAGTTTCGTGCCATACGCTAATTACAGCCCACACAAGACCTCTGCGAGTAGCTGTACTTTAATTATAACCTCCCGGTATCCATTTGCTTTCAGATATTTCGTCTCTCTTGTAGAACACTAGACGGAAAAATGGAAGGCCTGTGCAGCCTTTTAAACGTGCCACAAAAAACAAAGCAAACAACGCAATAAAGATTAAGAAAACACGGAAGTACGAAATCCGTTTCTATAATAAGATGAACTCAAACAGAATATCTTAACTTCTGATGTTAGCAAACGTTGTCATTCAGTCCCCTGCTTCTGCCTTTGCACTGTGTTCAGCATACTCGGAAGTGTAGAGCGCCTAACTCGGCACACTCTATAGATCATTGACGTGGTTGGCTGCTGATTTACACGCGGTCACGAAAGGAGCAGGCCCATCGTCTAAAGCTCTACAAAGCGGCTAGTGTACTGTTTAAAGTGGGAGTTTTTTATTTTTTCCGATGAGCTCATTTGCACATTTGTAGCCTGCTGAGCTAGGAGGTGACAAGATAGTTTTTAACAGCGACGTCACTGAGGAGATATTTCGTCAACAGAACTGCTCCTTTGGCGTAAGCAGGAAGAAGTGTGTAATATTCATACTTTGACCCTATACTGTTGGATAGTGACACTAAGACGATTGTTCTGTTTGGTATACAAATGGTCTCTGGCCTAAGGCCTATCCAAAACATCTTACTCTAACATATTATCACCAACAGAACTCGAGGTACGAGCACCGGAAAATCCCGTTCTCATGAGCGGCGTTTTGAAACGTGTTAGGTACGCATGCCGTTGGATGTATTCCTATAACACACTTATTCTTTCTCATGTTTGTGCCTCCAGAATTTTTTTTCTCGATTTTTAGCAAGAGGCACGATTTTGTCGTCTGAAACGCTTTCTTCTTTTTGATTTCTTTGCATCAAAGCGTCAATTTCATAAATAGACTCATTAGACTCTATGTAGGACTCATTTGGATTAGTTCTGTTGACCAGCTCAGTCATCTCCTCGTCAGTCAAGTCCGATAATCAAGCGGATAATATATAACTACACTTCAGATAACGTAAACAGAGACAGCATTGAGTCCCGAGGTAGCATACGCGATACTCACAATAAAGCTTATAAATCCATTATGACGTTAATTTATTGCTCGCTATTAACTGAGGGATGTCTGTGCAGTTTTAATACAGTATTAAAACATGTGAAAGCATGGTGGGGTTACTTTGCTGCACCGGGACTCGAACCCGGACTATCCGCTTACGCGACCGGTTGCCTTAACCGCTTCAAGCTATCCGAACACGAACAGAGGTCAGACCCAAAATTCCATATGTCGTCCTCCATGTGCCACAACCTGCACTCGTACGTTTCGTATATTGCCGTCCAGGAAGGAAATATTTATTGAGAGTCGAGGGTCTTGTATTGGCTAATAAATACGAAATAACAGTGCCTTTGTTATTAAGAAGTACTATGCAAAGTTCCTGCCGACATGGATGCATGTCCGAAGGAACAGGCACTGCAGCTACTACAGCCGTCAAAAAATACAGGAAATGTATTCCCAAATGCGAATATGAGCCACCTTCACCTGTATATTGGAATGGCGACACTGAAGATTTGTTCCGGACCTGGACTCTAATCGAAATTTTCCGTTATAAGCGAGCGGTCGGTTGAACAACTTCGGCTATCTTTGCAAGGATCACGTACGAGTGCATGTTGTGATACATGGACGACGACATATCGAAGTTTGGATCTGGGCGTCCAACATACAGCCGATGTTCATATTCGCAATTGCGAATAGATTTCCTGTACACCTAGAAGGATGTGGAAAGAAGATTAGAGAGAATTATCTCATTGACACAGAGCACATGCTCAATTAGAGGATGAAAGGGCCGTTAATTTGCAATGTTACAAAAGCCTTCTATATATTTTCACTTAATCGATTAAGGGAAACTATACATGGATGGCTGGACGCAGATTCGAATCCTTTTCGCGTCGAATGCGAATCCAGTGCGTAAACCGCAGCAGGTTTGCACGGTAGCTGAGTTGGAGAAGAATGTGGGTTTGCTCAGTAATTGCAGCAGAATGCGAGCAGTGGGTTTAATTCGCGGGGCTGGAGCGGTCGCGGCCAGGCGCTGACTGAACTATGAGCTGTCAGCGCAGGGTGTCGGCGTGCTAATTGATCCGCGGCTGCGGCGGGCGTGCGGTGCGGAGCAGCTGCCATTAGAGGCGGCCCGCAGCCGCCGGCTCCCACGGAGTCGTGGCCGCAGCGTCCTCTGCTGGACCGAGCTCTCCTCCTCAGTGACGTCGCGGTTAAAAACTATCTTGTCACCTCCTAGCTCAACAGGCTACAAATGTGCAAATGAGCTCATCGGAAAAATATTAAACGCCCACTTTAAACAGTACACTGGCCGCTTTGTAGAGCTTTAGACGATGGGCCTGCTCCTTTCGTGACCGCGTGTAAATCAGCAGCCAACCACGTCGCTAGTGTGTCTGTGACGTCAATGATCTATAGAGTGTGCCGAGTTAGGCGCTCTACACTTCCGAGTATGCTGACCACTGTGCAAAGGCAGAAGCAGGGGACTGAAAGACAACGTTTGCTAACATCAGAAGTTAAGATATTCTGTTTGAGTTTACTCTTATTATAGAAACGGATTTCGTACTTTCGTGTTTTCTTAATCTTTATTGTGTTGTTTGCTTTGTTTTTTGTGGTACATTTAAAAGGCTGCACAGTCCTTCCATTTTTCCGACTAGTGTTCTACAAGAGACACGAAATATCTCACGGCCGTTACACCGTGTATTTAAAGCAAACTGTGCATCGCCATAGAGGCCCCACTAGCGCCAGCCTTACGCGACTGGCGCGAAATCGCAATAGACATCATCTTTCGGATGTAGAAACATGCCTACCGACTACAAAAAATTCACTGCCTACGATACTGCAGTGCATGTGTTATTAAGAAGAGCATTATCCTGCTGAAATGTAGGGTTTCGCAGGGATCGAATGAAGGGTAGAGCCACGGGTCGTAAAACATCTGAAATGTAACGTCCATTGTTCAAAGTGCCGTCAATGCGAACAAGAGGTGACCGAGACGTGTAACCAATGGCACCCCATACCATCACGCCGGGTAATACGCCAGTATGGCGATGGCGAATTCACGCTTCCAGTGTGCGTTCACCGCGATGTCGCCAAACACGGATGCGACCATCATAATGCTGTAAATAGAACCTGGATTCATCCGAGAAAATATAGTATTTATCCGACGATACCAGGCAGCGGATCTGATTTAAAATTTCCTCCCTTGCGTAGGAATTACATAACATGTGTACGAGTACTGGTTTTATCACAGGAACGGCGACATATGGCAGTTTTGGTCTAGCTGTGAGTCGTGCACGGGCAACAAAAGCGGTAAAGGCAACCACTCGCATAAAGCGGTGAATCTGAGTCACCGGCCGGTTCAAGTTTTCATTGCCGTTATTCACTTACAGAACTGACAGCTATACATACACAACTGCGAGTATGTAACATGAAATTCGTTGTTAAATAGCATTAACGCAAAGTGCTTAACACAAATGTGGCTAACTGGCACTTTTAATAGGTGCTTGGGACTGAAGAGGATATTAGCACAGCAGTATAGCGACACTCGGTCAATCTGGTCCACTAGATCTTGGAGCATTACTCCACCTATTGTTGCCGTCCCCCGTACTATAGAATGCAGAAATAATTTATGATAGAGCAGAAAAGGTATACATCGGTATTTTGAGTAAGATGCTGAAATCTGCACTCATTTGTGGCGCCACTTCACCACAATCGAGAAGTTCCGAGTGGCTGTGGCGTCCAGCTGCTGAGTGAAGTGTTCAGACACGGTGCCCCAGCTTTATATGAAAAGACGCGCCTGTGGATGACGAGCCGGTGCACGGGTGAGATGCCCACTTGCCCCTAACCTGGCGAGGGAGTTTGAATGGGGAGAAGGGAGGGCGGAGCACGGATGGACCGAGAAGATGGATAGGCAGACTGAGAACGGATTGAGGTAATGGTGAGACATATTTTTTACTTTTGCGAAACAAGTGCTAACACTATTCTGTATTTACATACATAACAATCTTTGACCATCCTAATCCTAAATCAGTACGTTTTGTGAGTGTCGTCATTAATACACTACTCGCCATTAAAATTGCTACACCACGAAGATGACGTGCTACAGACGCGAAATTTAACCGACAGGAAGAAGATGCTGTGATATGCAAATGATTAGCTTTTCAGAGCATTCACACAAGGCTGGCGCCGGTGGCGACACCAACAACATGCTGGCATGAGGAAAGTTTCCAACCGATTTCTCATACACAAACAGCAGATGACCGGCGTTACCTGGTGAAACGTTGTTGTGATGCCTCGTGTAAGGAGGAGGAATGCGTACCATCACGTTTCCGACTTTGATAAAGGTCGGATTGTAGCCTATTGCGATTGCGGTTTATCGTATCGCGACACTGCTGCTCGCGTTGGTCGAGATCCAACGACTGTTAGCAGAATATGGAATCGGTGGGTTCGGGAGGGTAATACGGAACGCCGTGCTGGATCCCAACGGCCTCGTATCACTAGCAGTCGAGATGACAGGCATCTTATCCGTATGACTGTAACGGATCGTGCAGCCACGTCTCGATCCCTGAGTCAACAGATGGGGACGTTTGCAAGACAACAACCACCTGCACGAACAGTTCGACGAAGTTTGCAGCAGCAAAGACTATCAACTCGGAGACCATGGCTGCGGTTACCCTTGATGCTGCATCACAGACAGGAGGGCCTGCGATGGTGTACTCAACGACGAACCTGGGTGCACGAATGGCAAAACGTCATTTTTTCGGATGAATCCAGGTTCTGTTTATAGCATTATGATGGTCGCATCCGTGTTTGGCGACATCGCGGTGAACGCACATTGGAAGCGTGTATTCGCCATCGCCATACTGGCGTATTACATCTACATCTACATCTACATCTACATTTATACTCCGCAAGCCACCCAACGGTGTGTGGCGGAGGGCACTTTACGTGCCACTGTCATTACCTCCCTTTCCTGTTCCAGTCGCGTATGGTTCGCGGGAAGAACGACTGTCTGAAAGCCTCTGTGCGCGCTCTAATCTCTCTAATTTTACATTCGTGATCTCCTCGGGAGGTATAAGTAGGGGGAAGCAATATATTCGATACCTCATCCAGAAACGCACCCTCTCGAAACCTGGCGAGCAAGCTACACCGCGAAGCAGAGCGCCTCTCTTGCAGAGTCCGCCACTTGAGTTTGTTATGTTTGGTATGGGGTGCCATTGGTTACACGTCTCGGTCACCTCTTGTTCGCATTGACGGCACTTTGAACAATGGACGTTACATTTCAGATGTTTTACGACCCGTGGCTCTACCCTTCATCCGATCCCTGCGAAACACTACATTTCAGCAGGATAATGCACGACCGTATGTTGCAGGTCCTGTACAGGCCTTTCTGGATACAGAAAATGTTCGACTGCATCCCTGGCCATCACATTCTTCAGATCTCTCACCAATGGAAAACGTCTGGTCAATGGTGGCCGAGCAACTGGCTTGTCACAATACGCCAGTCACTACTCTTGATGAACTGTGGTATCGTGTTGAAGCTGCATTGGCAGCTGTACCTGTACACGCCATCCAAGCTCTGTTTGACTCAATGCCCAGGCGTATCAAGGCCGTTATTACGGCCAGAGCTGGCTGTTCTGGGTACTGATTTCTCAGGATCTATGCACCCAAATTGCGTGAAAATGTAATCACATGTCAGTTCTAGTATAATATATTTGTTCAATGAATACCCATTTATCATCTGCATTTCTTCTTGTAGTAGCAATTTTAATGGCCAGTAGTGTATCTGAAATCTAATGGTGAAATGAATAATTATCACTTTTGTAATCAAACCCTTGAGATTGTACCGAAGTAATGTGATCAACAAATCTGCTGTCGGGACATTCCACACGTACATACCTGCAAGAAGTACTATTGCAGAATCTTCGTCCTTATCGACTTTGTCATTTACTGATCCATACAGCTGAGTGTGGGCGTTATTGTGTAACGTGTAACTAGACTGCCCTTGCTGTTTGACGAAAATATAAGGAAGGTCGAAGAATAGCGTTTAATGTCCCATTGAGAGTGATGTTGATATAAACGGAGCGCAAGCTCGGATAGGGGAAGAAAATCAGCCTTGTTCTTCTTTAAAGGAACCATCCCGTCATTTGTCTTAAACACTTTAGGAAATCACGGAGAAATCTAAATCTGGGCCCGCCCTGACAGCCTCGCGCGTTAGCACGCCTCTTTCGAGATTCCCGAATCGAAGCCGCCCAGCGGATTAACGAGGGCCGGTGTGTCGTCTATTATGTTTGCGGTTTTTGGACGTTTTCTCATAACCGACTAGGTGAATACCGGAATGGTATCTACGTCCCACTTCAGCTCCACCGTTTGCAAACTTTTCGGAAACGATATCACACTGTCACATCCGATAGCACCAGACGCAGACAAATGTGGTACACAAATTCCGTCCCAGGAGGGAAAGGGGAAGACAGCAAGGGTGTCTGATCACTCTTACTTTGCCAGATGGGACACCGCCAGGAAAAAGAAGAATAAAAAGGTGGATAATCGAAATCCGAACCGCCGCCCTTCCTAATATGAATTCAGTGTGCTGCCAATGTGCCTCACTTCCTTTGATGATAACAGTTTCATTCTTCTTCGTCCAGGACTTATCCCGTATCTTCATGGACTCGGCATATTAACTTTAGGATTTCGCGAAGAAGGTGGCAGAGAGTTGTCGGATGCCCTTTCTGTCGCCACTCTCACTTCCCTCTCTTCCCATCCCCCCATCACCCACCGCTGACCGAACTGCCTGTGTCTAGTGATGTGTTATCCCATATGAAAGTTTTCGAAATTTTTCCGAATCTTAAAATGCAGCAGGACGTGGGTACCAGTCCTGTATTCACCTAGTCGGATATGGGAAGTCACTGAAAAACCACATCCAGATTAGTCAGCGCACTGGCCATTGTCGTTAATGTGTAGGGCGGATTCGATTCGCAGCCGGTGCTCCTCCCCGAATCCTGGAAGCGACGTGTTAGCGACCTCTCCGAGCGGGTTAATGAGGTAGTTTCACTGACTCGCGTAATTGTACTTCCAGGTATAGCGCATGGGAAAGCGTTTTTTCTATGGGACTGTGCTTTTTCAGTAAGTGTCATTAATAACAATGAATCGAAATCTAAAAGAAAATGTCAGCATGAGTATATTAACACAACTGTTGCTGAAATAATACATTCAGAAAGGGTAGGTCTCCTTCGTTCTGAAATTAGTTAACGCTGCAACGAGTTCAGATACTTTATGGAAAGTAGCAAGGTTACTTTGCATTTCTTATGTTATTTGTTTGAAGTTAACATAAACGGGATTGGAATTTTTTATTTTTGGAAGTTTGTGGTAAGTTCCCATAGGAACAAACTGCTGAGATCATCGGTCCCTAGGCTTACACACTACTTAATCAAACTTAAACTAACTTAAGCTAAGGACAAAACACACAGCCATGTCCGAGGGAGGACTCGAATCACCACGGGGGGAGTAAACGCGATTGATCTCTGGATCGCCACATTGTGTAGTTCACTAGTTTTAAGTTCCTTATCCTCGAGCTGAAACCCTAACATTGGCACCTGTCCATTTGTGCGCCATTTTGATTTCGTGGTATTCTAAGGACAGTACATTATCTCTGTCTCAATCAGCTGCACAGAACATCTGTAAAAAGAAAAGTTGTGGCATAAGTTTTACGCTGCATGGTGCTTATTCTCACTAATGTTTTTAATTAATCAATAAATAAAAAAATCGCAGAAATTAGAACATGCAAATGAATGACGTCAATACAAACATCAAATTTATCACTCACAGCAGAGAAAAAATGGACTTTAATCGAGCTAAGTAAATGTTTGTCTTAGGAGTAGTACAGCACAAGCGCAAATCGTAAACGTAGTTATAGAACGAATCAGCAAGTATGAATAATCGCTATGTCGGGGATACACTGATTTCGAAAAAGCCGTTGAGTCAGTTAAATAAATGTATGCTAACATCCTTTGAGAGACGAGACACTGATTCAGCTTATGTTTGAGGATACGTAGTTCTAAAGCCTCCGATAGGCTTAATCAAGACTGCGGTAATTCCATACTCTCCATATCATCAAATCTTTTCTCAGTAATCGAGTGAGGTGGCGCAGTGGACTCACAATCGCGCGGACGGTGGTTCTGGTGCCCTACCCCCACCCTCCCAGTCATCCAGATATACATTTCCCGTGGTTTTCTTAAACGTTTAAGGCAAGTGTCGGGATGGTTCCTATGAGGAGCCCACGGAAAAATTTTTATAATGTGCAGAATACCAACGTCACCTCCAGTATTGAAACTTCGAAAAACCATTGGCAGCCAAACACACTGTAAACACGAGATAACATTCGAACACTCGTGGACTCCATCTCATGTTCGAACTATTGTGGCTCTGTGAGTGACGAAGCCCTTGGTGCTGTAAACAGAGGAGACAGCTGATTGTTTACCTGTGACAACACCTTCAAAAGATACATCGATCGAACACTCAGCCACCGAGAGAAGCGGGCCTTTCATAAAGAGAGGAATGCATCAAATTGTTTACTATCTGATTCGAGTGGCGGGGGTGTAAGTGAATACTCACAGCGAGCGTAAACTCCATTTCCCGGCGCAAAGTGCGTCACCCCGAGATTCGCCATCTCCGTTTAACATGATGATGACGTAAGCCAGCCACTTACTTAGATGTCATCCTCTAGACGTACAAGCAATAGCCTCGCCACCTTCACGACAGTCATATTTAGCCCTGACGACAACGACTGAGGCTGTTATGTTATTTAGTAACTTTACCTGAAGTTGAACTATTTAAACCGTGAAAGAGACATTTGTACCCACTGGAAGAAACGTTCGTTGGACATCGCCAGTGGCGGATAGGTGCTGTAAACAGGAAAGATAGCCTATTTTTGCCCTATACATTGAGTGATTTCTGTACCCCAAGCATCTAATTGTGTAACAGAGTTATTCTCTACAAAGTGTTTATAGGCGTTGCTGGTTTGGAACTGATGGTACAGTATATGCAATCGCTTACGGTCAGGGTGTAGCCATCGATGGTGGCATATTCGCTACATTTTGTGGTCATTGTACTTATTCAGATTCTTTAGTGTAAACAGTATTGATCCATTCGACAGTGAACTCTATGGGGTGACAATTATTGAACTACATTGAAAAAAGAACGTAAATTAGTTGCAAACTACGGCGTGCACAGACTTTATTCAGCATGAAAACGTCATACAGATATTCCGATTTACGTTATGAAATGTTCGATATGCCTGCTACCATTGGTGATGATGTGTCGCTGACGAATAGCGAAATTCTGCATGACCCGTTGAAGAATCGGAACATCGATGCTGTCGATGAACTCCTGAGTGGCTCAGTAATGGTTTTGAGGTTATTGCTGTACACTTTGTCTTCAATACAGCCCCTAAAAAAGGAGTCGCATGTGTTCAGATCCGGAGAATATGGCGGCCAATCGAGACGAATGCCAGTAGCCTCTGGGTACCGCACAGCCAGAATGCGCCCCCCAAAGTGCTACTTCAGGACATCAAACACTCTCTCTTGTCCGCCGCTCGTGGTCTCGCGGTAGCGTTCTCGCTTCCCGAGCACGGGGTCCCGGGTTCGATTCCCGGCGGGGTCAGGGATTTTCACCTGCCTCGAGATGACTGGGTGTTTGTGTTGTCCTCATCATTTCATCATCATCCAGGAAAGTGGCGAAATTGGACTGAGCAAAGGTTGGGAAATTGTACGGGCGCTGATAACCACGCAGTTGAGCGCCCAACAAACCAAACATCGTCATCGTCATCAAACACTCTCCTGCTTTGATGGGGTCGAATTCAGTCTTGCATGTAACACGTCTTGTCGAAATAAGAGTCACTTTGAATAATGAGGATGAAATCATCTTCCATAACCTTCACGTGCCGTTCGGCAGTCACGGTGCCATCAAGGAATATCGCACCGATTATTTCGTGACTGGAAATTGCACACCACGCAGTCACCCGTTGAGGGTGAAAAGACTTCTCTATTGCGAAATGCGGATTCTCAGTCCCCCAAATGCGCCAAATTTGCTTATTGACGAACCCGTCTAAATAAATGTGGACTTCGTCGCTAAACCAAACCATAACGCGCATACTAATTCCCATAATGCCCCGCGGTCAACCGTGCAGTTTGGATGTCCTAACGCAAACCGTTCAGAAGTTATGACGATTTTATTTCATATGGTTCAATCACTGTCACTCTGTATCTTTCACATAGACAGATTTAGTAACTGTTTGTTTATAGCACTCTGGTTTGAGAAGACAAAAGTAACTTTCGCATGATGTGTCATTGCCAAGTACGATAGCTTGCTGCAACTTAGACCATACATAGAAAGGATTGGTATAGTATTGTACAGGAGGTAACTGAAGAAAATACACAACGAGACGAACAGAAATGACACTTGCATTCACAGAGAAATTACCCTGAACTAACCGTGAATTATGATGGTCCGCTGGACATTACAAAAGGCTCTTAATAAGGTGTGAAATGAGTGCCCAGTGTACCCCTACAAAATCGTACAAGAGGAAAAGAGTACAGTGTCACAATAACCTTGACGGTGAGTGTATCGTGTTCAATGATTTGGAGGTCAGTATGCCCATGCAACATTGTGCTTCCGCAAAGCGTAATACTAGGATCACCAAAACCAAGCTGAACGTACCACCACATGCCAAGAGATGGAAATACGTAACGCACATAGGAACATTGTCGAACATGATCGTTTTGGTAGGCCAGGTGTTATACTGAGGGGAGGTACAATGTTGCATGGGTCTACTGACCTGCAAATCTTTGAACACGATACACTCCCTGGCCACCATTATTGTGACACCGTACACCTTTCACATGTGGGTTGTTTTGGGACACCTTTTATTTATTGTAACTTTACTTTCAGCAAAGATTTCATTGCCAATTCTCACAAAATTTTGACGTTGTTCGACATCTATTATAAAGGTGTCTGCAAATTTTTAGTTTGGTATCAAAAGTGAGATTTGCCTCTTCATATAACATGGGCGTAAATGGTTTTAGTTCAGATAGATCCAGTACCATCAACCAGTGGGACGGCACGACATTGCAAACTTCGAAAAAGACTGGTTTCACTTATGAATTACTGAGGACGTTGGAAGAATCAGGTTTCTGTTGCGGGGATCAGCATTATTGGAGTTTTCTGACGAAGAAGATGCGTTTGTACACGTAACTGACAACGATAACAGTGTCGCTGACAAAGATTGCGTGATGGCAATGGACTGCAAGAAATCTACGAGTAGGACTGTAACGAGCTATAACTGCGACCAAGGCTAAACTGATAATTCCTCGCAACTCAGTCTCGTAATTACAGGCCGCGTTCATCCACAGTATATGTTTCATAAACAAGCGGCATGTAACTGTGCTCGTATTACAAACACACCACCCAAAGATATACTTAACCAAACCGAGTCTAGCGTGTTACCGCCGGCGGGCACACGTTCTCAGGCGCGGACCACTGCTGTGACCACCGGCGGCCTCGAGACGATCGACATGTTAAACAGTATCAATATGATTAGCTACTAATGCAGCAACACAATACTGCACTTGGACCGCTTACCGTCGGCGTTGGGTGTTTATGGAGAAAACGCCGCAGCATTATCTTGAATTGTTTTTAGGGAAGTCTTGCAACACTTAAATCTTGAATAAGGCTTGAAATTTGGTTCTTCACGACAGGGAATCCTGTTTGTGAAAGCTGCTTTATTTATCATACAAATTACACAACAATTTATTAGGTTATTACTGATGCGGGACGACTGGTATGATGTACACCAAATTTTGTTTCCTGAGAGGACAACTCTGGTTCCGAGGGTGGCAGAACCGATGGAGATATGTTCAGTTTTCAGTGCTCTTCTTAGCTCTGGCTGTGCCATCGTCGTTTGCGACGGAGAAACGCTCTTGTTCAGCTATGTATATGAGGCAATACCGCGCTGCCACAGTCGCTTTCCTGTTGACTTGTGAATCACTCTCATCTCCGCTGATTCAATAGTCGTTAACGTGTTACTCATCTGGAACGCCGAGCGGATACTGTTTGGACTGGTATTAGTACTGCTGGTCACGACTCTCCGATTTCCCAAGGTTTCTCCTCGATACATTAAGAACAACACCTGCGCTTATTGCGCCAACACTGTGTTCCTAATTACTCTAATACTTTACGCGATGGACGCGTACGTCGGAAATGTGGGGACGTGAAGTGAATGAATTTTGCGGGTGAGTGACGGTAGACAACACGGACTCCGTTCAGCTCTCGTTCTTGAAACAAAAACCAGAATACCAGTAGAGAAACCTGTAGCAAGAGGCTGAAAAACATCGATAAAGCACGGACGACAGAGGAAAGACATAGAACGACAGGAAGAACGCCATCAGCAAAGATTTCAGGTTATGGCTTAGCGAACAGAAATTCTCCATCAACAGAAGCTTAGCCGTCTCACGCGCTGTTGCTCGAACGGCAGTGGGAGGTTTACCGGCCACCGTTTCTGCTACCGTCCTTCAACCAGATCTAAAGACGAAGGAGGGCTAGATCACGTAGATTCATTGACTGCACCAGCCCTTTATGGCATTCCAACTGAGGACGTTCTTTTTATCCATTCTGTCTGCCAATTGTTTTAATTTCTGTGTAATTTTTGCTGGTGGTAGATCCAACAGGCTTGCAAATTTCTGAATCTCGTAGTCTGCTTTGGAGCTATTTTCGGCCAAAGTACCTTCGGATGTCAAGTCATTTCTGGTTTCAACAGCCAAGCATTTATATTTCACATGTTCTACCGACTAACTTGGCCTCTGTCCCAAGCGTGACTTCATATGACAAAACTTCCTACGTAAACATTTCTAAAACAACTCGTTTGTTAGCAATGTGACTGCCGTATCTACGTAGAACGATGAAGTCCGCCGCGAAGCACTCAAGTTCGTCTACTATACTTTGGAGTCTGTGTTGTCAGCAGTGTAACCATTTAAAATGATTGAATGTAGCATTCAGAATCTGCACGCCCCTCGGGAAGCACGCAAATAGAGATGCTATAGCGTCGGTACCGAGTTTTCGCTGCGCAGTCACCGTTCCCCTCAGATTCGGCATCTGCGTTGCATTATACCGCTGACGCAGGTATTTGGGTTCGTGCCAAAATTTTTTCAACTGTCATGTGAGCTCCAACGTTAGGACGAGTGTACGAGATGCCATCGAAAAACTTCGCACTGCCGCAACATGCCGGCAACGATACCAACTTGAGGCTTGAGGCTTCGGAGATGATATCCTTCCACGCTCATGATACTTTCTGCCAAGAATTTAAACTTCTCCTTTTCACCTAGTTTGGATTTTGCAACAAAGTGCGTGGACACCACAACACTGAATCCTTCAGCAGGATCAAAATTTTATCGGCCTTGACCGATTTTATTAGCTCTCAAGAAATACGATCTACATCTTCTTTCACAAGGAGAGGTCGGACGACAAGCCAATGAGCCACGCAGCTTCTTATCCTAGAAATACTATTGACAAATTAAACCCCATGACGGTTAAAAAAAAGTAACTAATAATGCCAATAGTGTGGTGGGTGCAACTTACATTTCCCATCCCGAGGAACTTGTCTCCTAACTCACCAGCGGCGAGTGTTTTTCCAGCACTGTCCTGACCAATCAATAACAGCAAATACACCTTCAAGATGTCTCAGAGCGCTCAAAAGTGATCAAATTGGCCTCCGGCCTATACCGTTACAATTGATTGCTGTTCTTAACTGGTAGCACCTCGGCCACGTTTCAACGATATCTTGAATGGCTTACTAAGTGTGTCAGCTTCTTGGATTATGTCACTGTCACCGGTAACATGCGCCCTCGAGTGGTGGGAGGTGGGAAGACGTAATGCGCATAGGAACTTAGTCAAACATGGTCGTTTTGGTGCTCGAGGTGCTATGGTGTGCGGAGGCACACTCACCGATCAACGTTGTTGCTCTCCATGTGCGTGTTTTTCGAGGTGCATTCATCTATGACTTCATTTTTATGGACGACAATGCGCGAACTGCGCAGGCAGAGGAGTTCTTGGAACGAGAGGATATTAAGCGAAAGGGCTTGCCTGCTCGTTCTCCCTACTTAAATACCACCGAGCACGTGTGGGATATGACGTACTGCATCACGTGCGCATGCACCAACGACCACCCAGCAACTGGCAACCGCGCTGCTGGAGGACTGGAACGCCTTACCATAAGAACTCCTTACGAACCTTGTGGGAGCACGTTGTAGAGCATACACTGCCGTCCGTGGTGGTCACACATCCTATTAACAAACGTGTCCTGTCTTTTGTAATGTCAAAGGGACCATCATAATTTGCGATGACTTCAGTGCAATTAATGTCTTTGAATAGAAGTGTCATTTCTCTTCATCTCATTGCGTATTTATTTTCAGTTATCTTTTGAGCTGCACTGTAGCAGCTCTTTCTATACAGGGTGTTACAAAAAGGTACGGCCAAACTTCCAGGAAACATTCCTCACACACACAGAAAGAAATTAAGTTTTGTGGACATGACTCCGGAAACGCATACTTTCCATGTTAGAGCTCATTTTATTACTTCTCTTCAAATCACATTAATCATGGAATGGAAACACACAGCAACAGAATGTACCAGCGTGACTTCAAACACTTTTTTACAGGAAATGTTCAAAATGTCCTCCGTTAGCGAGGATACATGCATCCACCCTCCGTCGCATGGAATCCCTGATGCGCTGATGCAGCCCTGGAGAATGGCGTATTGTATCACAGCCGTCCACAATACGAGCACGAAGAGTCTCTACATTTGGTACCGGGGTTACGTAGACAAGAGCTTTCAAATGCTCCCATAAATGAAAGTCAAGAGGGTTGAAGTCAGGAGAGCGTGGATGCCATGGAATTGGCCCGCCTCTACCAATCCATCGGTCACCGAATCTGTTGTTGAGAAGCGTACGAAAGCTTCGACTGAAATGTGCAGGAGCTCCATCGTGCATGAACCACATGTTGTGTCGTACTTGTAAAGGCACATGTTCTAGCAGCACAGGTAGAGTATCCCGTATGAAATCATGATAACGTGCTCCATTGAGCGTAGGTGGAAGAACATGGGGCCAATCAAGACATCACCAACAGTGCCTGCCCAAACGTTAACAGAAAATCTGTGTTGATGACGTGACTGCACAATTGCGTGCGGATTCTGGTCATCCCACACATGTTGATTGTGAAAATTTACAATTTGATCACGTTGGAATGGAGCCTCATCCGTAAAGAGAACATTTGCACTGAAATGAGGATTGACACATTGTTGGATGGACCATTCGCAGAAGTGTACCCGTGGAGCCAATGAGCTGCTAATAGTGCCTGCACACGCTATACATGGTACGGAAACAACTGGTTCTCCCGTAGCACTCTCCATACAGTGACGTGGGCAACGTTACCTTGTACAGCAGCATCTTCTCTGACGCTGACATTAGGGTTATCGTCAACTGCACGAAGAATTGCCTCGTCCATTGCAGGTGTCCTCGTCGTTCTAGGTCTTCCCCAGTCGCTAGTCATAGACTGGAAAATTCCGTGCTCCTTAACACGCCGATCAAATGCTTCGAACGTCTTCCTGTCGGGACACTTCCTTCTGGAAATCTGTCTCGATACAAACGTACCGCGCCACGGCTATTGCTCCGTGCTAATCCATACATCAAATGGGCATCTGCCAACTCCGCATGTGTAAACATTGCACTGACTGTAAAACCACGTTCGTGATGAACACTAACCTGTTGATGCTAGGTACTGATGTTTTTGATGCTAGTACTGTAGAGCAATGAATCGCATGTCAACACAAGCACCGAAGTCAGCATTACCTTCATGCAATTGGGCCAACTGGCGGAGAATCGAGGAAGTACAGTACATACTGACGAAACTAAAATGAGCTCTAACATGGAAATTAAGCGTTTCCGGACACATGTCCACATAACATCTTTTCTTTATTTGTGTGTGAGGAATGTTTCCTGAAAGTTTGGCCGTACCTTTTTGTAACACCCTGTATATAGTCCAAGTTACATCGAGCTATGTTTCTTGGCAGTGGCACATCATGCGGAAGTTACACTACTGGCCATTAAAATTGCTACACCAAGAAGAAATGCAGATGATAAAAGGGTATTCGTTGGACAAATATATTATACTAGAGCTGACATGTGATTACATTTTCAGGAAATTTGGGTGCATAGATCCTGAGACATCAGTATCCAAAACAACCACCTCTGGCCGTAATAACGGCCTTGATACGCCTGGGCATTGAGTCAAACAGAGCTTGGATGGCGTGTACAGGTACAGCTGCCCATGCAGCTTCAACACGATACCACAGTTCATTCTGGCGTATTATGACGAGCCAGTTGCTCGGCCACCATTGACCAGACGTTTTCCATTGGTGAGAGATCTGGAGAATGTGATGGCCAGGGCATCAGTCGCACATTTTCTGTATCCAGAATGGCCCGTACAGGACCTGAAACATGCGGTCTTGCATTATCCTAATGAAATGTAGAGTTTCGCAGGGGTCGAATGAAGGGTAGAGCCACGGGTCGTAACACATCTGAAATGTAACGTTCACTGTTCAAAGTGCCGTCAATGCGAACAAGAGGTGACCGAGACGTGTAACCAATGGCACCCCATACCATTACGCCGGTTATACGCCAGTATGGCGATGGCGAATACACGCTTCCAATGTGCGTTCACCGCGATGTTGCCAAACACGGATGTGACCATCATGATGCTGTAAACAGAAACTGGATTCATCCAAAAAAATGACGTTTTGCCATTCGTGCACTCAGGTTCGTCGTTGAGTAGACCATCGCAGGCGCTCCTGTCTGTGATGCTGCGTCAGGGATAACCGCAACCATGGTCTCCGAGCTGATAGTCCATGCTGCTGCAAACGTCGTCGAACTGTTCGTGCAGATGGTTGTTGTCTTGCCAACGTCCCCATCTGTTGACTCAGGGATCGAGACGTGGCTGCACGATCCGTTACAGCCATGCGGATAAGATGCCTGTCATCTCGACTGCTAGTGATACGAGGGCGTTGGGATCCAGCACGGCGTTCCGTGTTACCCTCCTGAACCCACCGATTCAATATTCTGCTAACGGTCATTGGATCTTGACCAACGCGAGCAGCAATGTCGCGATAGGCTACAATCCGACCTTTATCAAAGTCGGAAACGTGACAGTACGCATTTCTCCTCCTTACACGAGGCATCACAACAACGATTCACCAGGCAACGCCGGTCTACTGCTGTTTGTGTATGAGAAATCGGTTGGAAACTTTCCTCATATCACCACGTTGTAGGTGTCGCCACCGGCGCCAACTTTGTGTGAATGCTCTGAAAAGCTAATCATTAGCATATCACAGCATCTTCTTCCTGTCTGTTAAATTTCGCGTCTGTAGCACTTCATTTTCGTGGTGTAGCAGTTTTAATGGCCAGCAGTGTACTGCTGGGGTCTTCGCCTGCATATTAGCGAGTTTAAATCAGCAGCTTTGCTCGCTCCTCTGCATTGACATTATAAGAATTAACTGTGTTCGGTTACGACGATATACCATAGGACCATAGGCTACGAACGACCGGGAGCGTACGTCTACATGGCTTTCAATTCCGTCCAGCAAAACTAGTTTCAGATTCAGAGGGATTCTCAATCCTGTCGGTAGACTCTCATCATCGTCTGTATCACAGTGGTTTGCGATGGGTGAACGTTCTGATCCAGTTCTACACTGCGCCGGCTGGACCCTTCCCCTGTTGACATCCGCACCGCTCTGACCTTTGCCTGAAACATCTGCCGCCGGTGCATTATTGAGCTGGAGTTCGGAAAGGATGTTACTTGGACCAGCACTTGTACAGCTGGTGGCAAAGTTGCGATTTCGCACGGAATATACTGTGTAAATCGTTGGGAAAAGCTGCGTCGCTTACTATGACACGTCTATTGCTCGTTACTTTCCTACTTATTGTGTAAAACGCTTTGTAGCATAGTGCTGGCAAGTAAGACAGGAAAGATAATGCTGCGTATATTCGTTTTGTCGTCCAGGACTCAGTCATAAAATACAAACTCTGGACAGGTAATTCTGTCCCAGAGATGTACGATCTATTGTACTGTATCAGTGTGAAATCTAATTGTTACATTAAACGTGCGATAAATTTATATGGCTATCGCTGTAGAAATGTAAGAAATTAGGACAAGCATGATTACATAAGTGACACGGTAAACCTGGAATACAGTGATGATGATGAATGAAAGCAGTCATTTACATCGACACCGGCACTGTTTTTAGTAGTACCAAAACTGCTCTAAAAACCACCCAAAGGCGCAATTTACATAAAAGTAAAGGACAGAAGAATGACCTTAACGGGAGCAAAAGAGAGGAAATATCAGCAGTGTTATGCTCGTGGTGATGAGCTTTCAACAAAATGGTATGAATCCAGTTTTGGTAAAAATCAAATTACGTTACATTGAACTGAAACACACTGTAAACTGGAAAGGAACGAAAGCAGGTGATAAAGGTTCAGGAGCTCATTTGACACACATAGAATACAATTCAAGGATGTATTTATTGTTATAGTGATAACTCCCTTTATAAACGTTTTTCTGCCTAGATTAAATCCAGATTCACAATGCAGAGATCATATCACAGGTAGTTTTCACAGTATCTGTTAAATGTTAGACCTACTAGAATAGGTTTTGGCACGCTTAAAGTCCTTTCTGAATTTGGAGTAGGATAGGTAGCTATCACGTCTGCTTGAAAGAAACCAGTTAATTAAACCCTCTCTCACTATGGAATACTTAATACCCAGGTAGAAAATTTCAAAGGCTTACAGTTTGTCACTACAATTCGCGAAATTCTAAGTCATGATAGTTACCAGATCAACTAACTGGGAGAAAAGTGCACAACTTTAAAATCGGGAGTAGTTGTCCTCAATATCTGTAACTAAATGAGCATTTACTTGAGTCTCTCACAGTGGCTAAACGAACCTATTCCGTAGAGCGAGACTTCACTTGTATTTTCTCTATTAATCCTGCCGAAAGAAGTACCAGACTAAGAAGCAATGGACAAGGATCGGTCTATGTAGCATGCATTTTGCTAACTACCTCCATCGTTGGAGACGTACATTTTCTTAGGATTCATCCAACGACTCTCATTCTGGTATCTGCCTTTACTGCAACTAATTATATGCAGTCGTTGCATCTCAGATTGATCCGAATCCCGAGCCCTAGTAATTTCGTGGTTGTGACTTGTTCCAATAACTTATCTCCAATGGTGTAATCAACTAGTGTTCTATTTTTCAGTCTATTTACTCCAATATAGTGTATTTATCTATGTGGAAGCTCATCTCTCAGCCACCGACAAGGCTTCCATCCTTTGCAGATCTTACGCATTTAGCTGAAGTCTTTTTTCCGGACTGCACGTTCTATATTTACAAAACTTTTGTCCGTGAACAACATTGTGAAGCTACAGACATTATCCACACTGTCATTTACATATATCATTAACAGTAATACCGGAAGTTGTATTTATAGCCAATAATTTCTTTTGGATGACACACAGGTAATGAGTACTTTAGAATGCATCCCTGAGCGTGCAGTGCATTGACATTAGTTCATTTATTTATCTGCTATACCATTATAATGTCCAGTATACGACGAACATTTTCATATGTGATTAGAGTGCTCTAGGCGTAAATGTTTTATGAAGGCAGTGCCAAATAGTAACTCGACTTTATAGCCATAGAAAAATTATCTGAAAACGTATCTGTATTAATTAAAATATGTTAGTATCAAAATACATTCATGCAAGAGAAGCTGTTAATATGCTTTTTTAGCGTTGTACTATGGCACCAGAGAGCGATCGAGTTGGCGATCTGCAATAAAAAGGTATCACAGTAGTCACTTTGTGTAGTATTGACGCGTTATATTTTTGGTAAATCAAAGGACGGTCTTATGACAATGAGATGATATGAATGCGTCAAATAATTATGCTGTTCAGTAATTATACAAGAGAAATTTCATACAAAAAACTGGCTGCAACTTATCGATACCGATGGTGTATACTTCAGGCAAGTGAAGGTTTCCTAGTAATTATGAAATAACACTGTTGAAAACAGCTGCTTGAGGTGAGAGAAGTATTTTTCTCTTGTGTTTTAATCTCACTCACACCATTATATCTTTGACAAAAGGCTTTTTGTCTGAGAATGATTTCATAGAAAATAAATATGATAAGAATGTTTGACATATACAATGAAATTTGATAATTTCTGCAGACGAATCATAAACTAGTGTTAAGAACACAAAATGACTTAACTCTAACCTAAGGACTATGTGGTAGTTTTCACAGATTCTCAAATTTGCACGTGAAGAAGAATAATGCCGTGGAATGCTTTATGTGATCCATTAGCGATACTATGAAAAGAAAGTAAGATTATTTTAAAGAAAAATTCCTTGATTGCTAAAATTGTTATTTAATGACGCGTCTTGCCTTTTTAGGGCATCATCAGATTTTCTGCAAAAAATAAGAAGGAAAAATATCAGTAGCCGGAGATATGTATGGTCCTATCACGTACAGCTCCAAATAAAAATATCAAACGGTCGTCTGCGGACAGTTAGAAAGGAAACTTCCGTTTGCTGTCGTGCTGTAAAATAAGCATACGTCAAGATCGTACTAACAGGGCTTGTATCAATGCAATAAATATGACGTAATAGGGAAATCTTTGAAAAACCAAAAATAAGTACTATCGCAGAGGCAAAATTGAAAACTGCATACATTACCTTCAATACACACATAACGACAGGTGCGGCAGTGGAAGACCCCGCTCGCAAATTGCAAACATTTGGCTTCATTTAAATACGCTGTAATGGAACTGACCAACACAGCTCCAGACGTCAAGCATGTAAGCAGCTAGCACTAAACTAGTTGCCCCTTGAATCTTAATGGTGGAAACTCGCACGGATGACGTGCATGATTAATTTTGAAAACAAAATTTAATTAAAAGAATGGCTATTTATATTTAACTCTTCTTTTTGCAGAAAATCTGGCGATGCCCTAAAAAGGCAAAACGCGCCATTAAAAAATAATTTTCGCAACGAGGACTGCTTTTCAAAATAATCTTTATTCAGTTGCTGTACCAGTCTACCTGATGGAATAGGAAAAAGCAGATGTTAAAACATTAGTTCCTTGACGAAGCTACAAACTTTTGATACCAAGTCGTAGGCTTATGGTTCAAATGGCTCTGAGCACTATGGGACTTAACATCTGAGGTTATCAGTCCCCTAGAACTTAGAACTACTTAAACCTTACTAACCTAAGGACATCACACACATCCATGCCCGAGGCAGGATTCGAACCTGCGACCGTAGCGGTCGCGCGGTTCCAGACTGTAGCGCCAGAACCGCTCGGCCACTCCGGCCGGACCGTAGGCGTAATAATGAGTTTTAAAACGCAGCTCAAAAGGAAATCCTACCCATCGGGTACAAACGTTACGCTTACATGAAAGTTACATACAGATTACCGCTGGAAGGTAGAAAAGAAACTACGAATTGTAAGATGTTGGGTACTCAAGGAGTCTGGAGAATAGGGACGTAATGAAATAAGTTGATCGTCAGTCTGTGATTTTCAGAAATTAAGATTCGGCGTTACGTTCATTATTTATTGTAATGGTTTATGTTTTAAAGATGATTTTCCCCGCTGTAAATGTCCCTTAATTTTAAACAAAAAGTTAGCTGTCTACATTACATGATAATGGTTAACAGGTAAGGGAGAATATTAATATTTTCTTCTATGACTATCCATTATTACACCATGGTGAAAGAGGATAATTCTACTGATTTTAGCAACATCTGTTTCATGGTAAGATATTCTTAGTGGTGAACGTTCATCCAGTATCACGCACCGACTTCGTAACGCATGGGGCATAAAATAGGTTTTCATTCGATCTCAGTGTCCTTTCTCATTAGTATTCACCCGTGTTCAGAATAGAGATTCGTTGTTAACTCCATAAATGTCCGTTGCGTTAGGAGAGTGATTACACGCCCCCACAATGACCGGTTTTAATTCAGCTCTAAATTGGTTACCAGTAATATGTAAAGACATCAACAATACAGAGACAGGAATTATTATTGTCTTAATACTTGGTCAGGCCTATGAGTAATTGTAATTCCATGTGTATTCTGGCTATTTTATATCTTCGCGTCAATGTTCTAGGTTAAACGTGAAACCACCACACACTGTATTTGGCGACACCGGACTCAATCCTTTCTCTTCTCGTCCAACATCATCAACAACACAATCTCATCACGTAAAATCATTAGGTTTCCTGTACTAAACAGCTGCACTTACGACGAGAGACACGCAAACTGATGGAACTGTTTTAATTAAAAAAGTTGCATCAGACTGTAATATACAATAATAACAGCAGTAAAAATGAAAACCCCTCCTCTAAACAAATACCCATGAGTGTTGAAGTGACTGAAATTTTTGTTGTGAATTACCTACGGAGGGCGAAGATAATGGACGACTTGCGAGAAAGAATTTTTTAGTCACAAAAGTTATATGCAATTTCGGCACGAGAACAACAACCAGGACAAGTGGTGCTGAGTGCTGTACACGTAACTAGCGGGCGAATCAGTTAAGTAAGATTATTACACTACTAAACGGAAGGCCACTGAATCTCAACTGAAGTACTGGGTAAATTAATATACATGCTAATTAGATAATCTAAAAGCTAAATAACTTATTCATCGATTCCGGAATATTAATTTGCAATTAACCTGCCGTTCAAATTTCCTGCACAGCCGTACGCGAATAAGATAACTTAAAATCTCCTTTATAACCGGTAGCGCATTGCAATCTTTTTTGAAGTTAATAGTTATTGAAATATGTCTGTACGTAAATCTTAATACATTCTCTGTCATACGATGCATGGCGGATAGTACTTTTGATCACTGCCGGCCATTCCTTTCCCTGTTGCACTCGCTGATAGATTGACGGAAAAACGACTGTTTATATGCCCCCGTAAGAGCCCTGAGTTCTCTTAGTTTGTCTGCGTGGTCCTTACACGAGATGCATGTTGGTGGTAGTAGAATCTTCCCGAAGTTAACCACAAATTCTCAGCCTCTAAACTTTCTCAGTAGCGTTTAGAGAAAAGAATTTTGTCCTCCATCCAGGGTTTCCCATTTGGATTCACGGAGCATTTCTGTAATACTCGCATGCTGATCGAACCTATTGGTAATAAATCTAGCAGCACCTCTCTGAACTGCTTCGACGTATTTGTTTAATCTGACCTTGTGTGGATCCCAGATACTCAACCTATACACAAGAGCGGGCTGCCCAAGTGTTGCATACGCAGTCTTTTTTATAGATGTGCTACACTTTCCAAGACTCCTGTCAATAAACTGAAGTCGACCATTCGCCTCCCCTAATACCGAATTTTCATGCTCGTCCCATTAAACATCTCTTTTCAACGTTATTCCTCCATCGACGAGACTGTGTCAAGCTTTGCACCACTAATAATGCATTCAAATATTACAGGTTCAAAAATGGCTCTGAGCACTATGTGACTTAACTTCTGAGGTCATCAGTCCCCTAGAACATAGAACTACTTAAACCTAACTAATCTAAGGACATGACACACATCCATGCCCGAGGCAGGATTCGAACCTGCGACCGTAGCGGTCACGCGGTTCCAGACTGTAGCGCCTAGAACCGCTCGGCCACCCCGGCCGGCAATATTATAGGATTATTTTTCCCACTCATCTACACAAGCTTATATTTTTCTACATTTAAAGCAAGCTGCGTTTCATCGCACCAAATAGAAATTTTCTGTAAGACACCCTGTATTACAATCTCTCAACGACGACACTTTCCAGTATACTACAGTGAACTCTGAAAACATACACAGACTGCTGCTCACTCTACACATCAGATCGTTAACGTGTATAGAGAACAAATGTGGTCCTATCACACTTTCCTGCGGCACCCCTGACTATACCCTTGTCCCTGATGAAAACTCGCCATACAAGACAACGTACTGGTCACTGTTCCGTAAGAAGTCCTCGTGTTACTCACATATCTAAGAACATGTTCAGTATACTTGGATCTTCGTTAACAGTCTCAAGTGGAGCACTTTGTCGAAGGCTTTCCGCAAATCTAGGAATATGGAATTTACCTGTCACCCTCCATCCGTAGTTTACAGAATCAGAAGCTTTCCAGTCTCAAGGAAATTTGTTATATTCGAACGTAGAACATACTCAAGAATTTTGCAACAAACCGTATTTAAGGATATTTATAAAACGGGAACGTTCCGTACAGGAGGAAACGACGTATGAGGGCATGGTGTAAATGTGAGGAACGGTAATTTTTTAACTTAATTTGCTTTTGTACATTTTAATAGTATTCAGTTTTATATTTTTAGTTTAATTATACGCACATAACTTTTTTATTTTATTAACTTTACCAGAATTCTCTATGTTTTAGACACGTAGAAAGTTCAGTATTATTCTACCTGCCATTCAGGAGAGCTGTATAGCCACACTGCAGCGCCCCAGGTACCAGTAGGCAAACAACTGGAAGCAGAGAATCGGCTTAAGGACTCTGGATCTGCAAAGAATCGCCTCCACCTGTTTGTGAATGGAATGTGAGGATGTGGCAAGAACGCGTCTGCTGAGCTCAGTTGACCCTGGAAAAGATCGCAACCAGCTGAGGGCATAGGGTTGGTGGGTTCCAAGGGCTTTGTGGAGCCTGTTTCAAAGCTACGCGGTGGCCGCGAAACACATGCATGGAAGTTTCGTCATTCGCGAGGCGCACCGGTATGGAATACTGAAGAGCCAGGAACCGTATAATCCTCTATGAAAGTGTGATGTCGGTCGAGACTGAAGTGCAAGCGAAGCACACTGTAAAGTCTAGGAGGCACATACTTGTGTTCGTTTGTAGTAGGTATTACCTACTTCAACCAGTAGATCGTGATACTAAAACAGTTCCAATATTACGTTATTAGTAGAAACTCTAGGATTCCACGTTAACCGGCAATTCCAAGAAGTGATCAATCACTGACTGACGCCACGTAGCAGCTACAGGATGAGCTCAGCAGCAGAAATACCAAACAAACGTTTATGGCCGCTTGTACACATGGAGTTAAGAGACTTTGGGTACAGAACATTGTTTCTTAGTTGCTTGTACTGTTCACATTTTAAGAAGTGGAGAGCATAATGGTTAAGGATATAAATAAAAAATGAAAAAATGCCACTGTTAAATAAATGTTAAAATACGAAAAGAAATAGAATAGAAATATATATATAAATTAATCAAAGAATAAAAACAATCAATACCACCAAATCTGGCTTTTGATATTTACCGGCAAGCCATCCTACAGCTGTTAGATAATTTCAAAAAAGCATATTTGTGCCACCAGTTGTAAAATTGTATGTTTATTCTCTAGCGGTTTCGATTATTACAATCATATTCACAGGAGAGAAACAGTGTACATCAATGGATCAAAGGTACATTTTCGTCGTATATGAGCCTACCAAATGTAGTTGTTTTTATTGTGGTCTTCAGTCCAGAGACTGGTTTGATGCAGCTCTCCATCCTTCTATATCCTTTGCAAGCTTCTACATCTCCAAGTAACTACGGCAACCTATATCCTTCTGAATCCGCTTAGTGTATTCATCTCTTGGTCCCCCTCTACGTTTTTACCCTCCACACTTCCCTCCAGTACTAAATTGGTAATCCCTTGATGCCTCAAAACGTGTCCTACCAATCAATCCCTTCTTCTAGTCAAGTTGTGTCAAAAAATTGCTCTTCTTCCTAATTCTGTTCAACATACATAATTATCACAATAGCCTATTAACACAATCCATATAAGTGCGCTAGGTCTTGGCACAATTATAGTGTGCACTACTATAATTGTGCTAAGGCACAGCGCATTTTTACGGACTGTGTTAATAGGCTATTATGATAATTATGTATGTTCTACATTTGGTTAGCTCAGGTATGACGAAAATGAATGTTTGATCCATTGATGTACACTGTTTTTCTGCTGTGAAGGCAACTGTAATAAGCGAACCGGTGGAGGTTAAACATACAATTGTACAGCGGATGGCACAAATATGCTTTTTTCAAAAATAATTGAAGGACTAAAAATTAAGCCCAGTGTCTTTCGAGAGTGGAAGCAGCCATGATAAGCAGACAAACTGCAACAACTACACTGTTCTTCTTTTCCTTTTGTGTCTACTACAGGCGCACGGTTTACAGTTGCCTATCATGAAAGAAGACTGGTAAACAATACGTCAAAAACATGTTGAAATAATAACATTTATGTCATAAATTGAGTACCTTTGAAGTTTCGTACGCGACAGTCACAGAATTTCTTATGCTACTGTCTAAAAATAAGCCCAGCCTCTGCAAAACCCAATGATAATTTCAAATTTTTCTGCACGATTTCTTAAGCTTGCTTTTCAGATCGGTTGGCAATACTAAAAACAACGTCGTTTGTAGCGTCAGACGCGTGCGTATTAAGCTCTAAGCGACCGTTAGCAACAAGGTAACCGTAAGTTTCGGAAATATTTAGAACATTTGGTGCTAAAACACCAACTTCTCATGTCTAGACGTATTAGAAGTTTCCTGTTTTCTACAAAACGAAATCAGTGCTACATTGTTAATGGACTTATCGTGGTTTAATGTAGAGCAAGCAAAAACTTCGTTATTATGCTTGAGCTTCTGAAACACGCATTCAAGTACAGTGTATCCGGTAGCGAAAATCGAGGAGGTAACCCAGGCAAGCGCGGCAGGCAACATTATAGCTTCTGCGGTTTGAAAACTGGATGAGCATTCCAGAAGAATTAACACGTTCTGTGGGAGACTCGCAGGTCTTGATACGGTCGTACGGAGAGCCACTATTATTAACAGAGCATTCTGTTGGAACGCAACTAGAAGCCAAAATTATCGCAGTCCATGCTTTTGTGTTAGGATTCATTTCCCACACGCCACTGTTCGTTGTAACTTTCAGGTCCTCTCTGTACTTCACTCGTCGTTAAGAGGTGAGTCACGTTCTTCGTCAAGCATTCTCATCTCCAAGAAGTTTAATAATTCAGTACTTATACTATGGCTGTGTATGTTTCTTGAAGATTATTTATACCATATTTATATAACTTCGCTGATAACCTCGCCGTTGGGCGCCCATGAGATGTCCCCCCCCTCCCCCCTCCCGATACAACTTAATATCAGAGGATACTCAGTTATTATTCCATGTATTCATATTAAGAGACAAATTTGTCAGAAACAACGATACTAAATTTATTTTAATGTGGAAAGGTCTCAATATAGTGAACAAACTCAAATGCTCATATAGGAAACTCGTGCTTGTATTGAATTCTGTACGAAATAAAACTATCAAAAATACACGCATATAAGAAATTTGCACTTTTACGTCTTACAGTTGACTGATACACATGTTGAGTTCTTCTATAAATATACGTGGCATAACATGAAGGATCTCTCATGGTCACTAAAATGGACAATACATTTAAAATTAAAAAAACTGCTCTCATTTGAAACAACATTGCTTTCGTATCCACTGCATGGTTTTGGCATCAGTAGTCAAATATCGCTGCTCACATAGCCATTCTGGAATTTCAAGGAGCTCAAACCGTAAATAAGACCTTCGTTGAATTTCTTTTCACTGCCTTTTGCAGTTATAGCTTGTTATCCTCACTCGTAGCACCATTAAATTCACACTACTTTCCTACATGGAAACTGGAATATGCCTATGCAGAACAGAAGCGTTGACTTATAACTACAGTCAAGTGAGTACTGAAGTGGAATTTACAGCAGAAAAGAATCTCGAATTGCCACTATAGGTGCAAGTAGAAGGGGCTATAAAAAAGTTTCAGTTTGAGGGCGTTGCAGCAGCGTACATACGATGTAACGTGACTTGGATGCGGATATACAAGCACCGATATGTTGGCAATGGATTAGCGTAACATTCGTGTCTTCCCGACGGGCGTGCTGTAAACGTGGAAACTTGAATTATGGCGACGTTATTACGAAATGCCTCCAGACAGGGCCAACGTGCTGTTATTCTTTTCTTGGCTGCCTTAGGACAAACACCTGGAGATATCCATCGGCAAATGAATATCTGTAGTAAACCACCATTATCCGGCGAAATTGTTGTAACGCAGAAGTTACGCTAACTTAAGTGGGACACACACGCGCACCCGCCCTATAGTCCTGATCTCTTCTCATGCGATTATCACGCTTTTGGTTCCTAAAAAAAAGGCCTTGAAGGGTCGGAGATTCCTGTTGTACTAGAATGTGCGACGGAGGTTCGAGTCTTCCTTCGGGCATGGCTGTGTGTGTTTGTCCTTAGGATAATTTACGTTAAGTAGTGTGAAAGCTTAGGGACTGATAACCTTAGCAGCTAAGTCCCATAAGATTTCACACACATTTGAACATTTAGAATGTCCGGCAGGCGGTTGCGGACTTCTTCACGCAGCAGGACACGGTGCTCTACCAAACGGGTATCTGCAACCTGGTATATCGGTAGGGTGACAGCCTCAATACTCACGGCAATTTTGTATGAGTGACACACCGATGCTATCTTTTCGGGCTTCGAACGAAAACTTTTTGATCGCGATTATAACTGTTGATCAGACTTTAATGCTACCGGGTCAAATGTAGTCTCTGCCGAAGGAATTGCGATATAGAAATAAACATGTGCGTAAGGTCTGACTTCTGTACGGATCTCTTCTATGTGGCCTCTTTCAGATTCTGTTGTTCTTATATTTTCGCCATTTACACCAGAAAATGGAGCTTTATATGTTTTAAATGTCTTCAATTTCTTTCCGTCGATGTTGCTTCGAGAGAAGTATTTGAGTATTTAATTTCTCCTACAATGTCAGCTTGTTGTGCGTGTTATCAAGACGACTGCTAAAGCATTCGAAAAACCGTACTTGAGAAGAGGTTCCCCGTAAATTAACTCAGTGCTAGACTGTGTAGTCACTGTTCAAAGGATATCATGCGTCTTAGATGTTACATAGTCATTTACGATGAGAAATGACGTGGTTCATATTTTCACGATTTCTAGTACATCTGCGCTTTTGTAACGTACGATCTTCAACAATCATGGGAAACAGACCTTACAACAATAATACGAAATGCGTTGTAAGGTTTCAGATTGATTATATAATGGTAAGACAGAAATTTAGGAATCAGATTTTAAATTTTAAGACATTTCCAGGGGCAGTTGTGGAGTCTGAACACACTTAATTGGTTATGAATTGTAGATTAAGACTGAAGAAATTGGAAAAGGGCAGGAAGTTAAGGGGATGGGACCTGGATAAGTTGAAAGAACCAGAGGTTGCTGACAGTTTCAGGGAGAGTAATGGGTAACGCTTGACTAGAACAGGGGGAAGGGGGACAGTAGAAGATGAAAGGGTAGCTTTAAGAGATGAAATAGTGAATGCAGCAGAGGATCAAATAGATAAAAAGACAAGGCCTAGTAGAAATCCTTGGATAACACAAGAGTGAACTGTAGTAAGCTACTAGATGTTCTATACGGCCAACAACCGAAGTTTGTGTACTGAGTGTATCCTTGTAAACCTAATTACCTTGACTGTTCGAAAGTTGAGAAACTTGGCTAGATGGTGCAGTATTTTGAAACTATTTCATACCGTGAAAGCTTACCAACTTATATCAGATCAGTGTGCGATTTTCAGGGGGGGATGGGGGGGATTTCACGCCCTCTGCATCAGACCATCCCCTCCTTTGGTTTTAGTTTATGCATCCCAACCTGGGATGTTTATTTCCCACGCACTCGAGTAAAACTTTACATATAATTTAAATTTGTGGAGCCGAACACTGAAAGTTTACTATTAATACTATTAATATGTTTGCTTATTAATTTTGAAAAAGTGTTATGTAGTAGTTAAGCATTTCAAAACATTTAGAACTAAATGACAAGACGACGCACGCCACATTTCCGTAGCATGCCACAATGTTGCAAGACGTCGCCCCAGCTTAAACGAGGCTTTAGAGACAGGTCTGTATTGTATGGTGGATGTGATGTGTTGCGTAAGAAACTAAAACCTGCAATCAGATCCAAACGTCGTGGAAAAGAGGTGTCGTCCTGCAGCAAGACAACGCTCGCCCACATTCTGCCAAACGGACAGCCGACGCAATAAAGGAGTTCAGGTTCGAGGTGCTGGAACATCCACCACACAGCCCAGACCTGGCTCCAAGCGGTTTTCCCATGTTTCGACCGTTAACGGAAGCACTACAGGGAAGAAGATTTGAAAGTGATGAAGACGTCATTGCTGCGGTGCAAAATTGGTTACAGATGCAACCGATAAACGTATTATCTGATGAAATAAAAAAACTCGTAAAACGTTGGGAAAACTGCATTGAAGTCCAGGGAGGTCACGTAGAAAAATAACGCATGTTTCAGTTTTCTATCATCAGAATAAATACAGCTTTTCACAAATGTGCCTTTACTTTTTTAATTCCCCTCGTATACCTGTATGTAGATGATTTTGTAAATAAGCTTTACCTATAACGTACTTTTAAAGATACAACAAGGGATAGCTTTTCTGATAGTGCATACGCGTGAACAGTGGGTTTCGGCATTAAAATCTATTTATAAATAACTATTTAACCATGGGTAACGCCACGGTCCACGCTAGTAACATATATAATTATACTAACCCCCTAAGACATCCCCCTCCACTGGTAAAACCACAAATCGCACACTGTATCAGATATATTACTTTGTTAGTTCTGCTATTAAACCGAAGCGTCTGAAGATATTAAGATTCGTATTTGGTTTGAGTCCGATTATTAGAGAAAATCACGAAGACGCATGTGCGAAATGGCAAATATGTGAAGAGTGCTTGTGTCAATAACTTTCAGCAAACAGTTTTGTTTAGACATTTGTCCTATTTTCAATATGTTTCGATATGCAGATCTGTGAGGATTACACATAAAAGCTACAGTACAAAAACAGCCAGTAACTCCTGTAACTTCTGAATTTTATTTCTCATCAGAATTTCACACAGAACTGATTTGGTGTCTTGGTGACCTTTCGGGACGGAGTAATAATGGTTCAAATGGCTCTGAGCACTATGGGACTTAACATCTGTGGTCATCAGTCCCCTAGAACTTAGAACTACTTAAACCTAACTAACCTAAGGACAGCACACAACACCCAGCCATCACGAGGCAGAGAAAATCCCTGACCCCGCCGGGAATCGAACCCGGGAACCCGGGCGTGGGAAGCGAGAACGCTACCGCACGACCACGAGATGCGGGCCACGGAGTAATAATCAGAACGTAACAAATGTACAATTCTTTTGAGGCCAAAATGTGTTATTTTCTCGGATCACCAGTGTCAACTACGAAATTGTATGTGCTCAATATCAGGAATGTCATACTTTTTGAAAATATCACCTGCGTAAAGTACAAATTTATGTACCTGAAGTAACGTACTGTGCCACTATG
Organism: Schistocerca cancellata; assembly: GCF_023864275.1. Classification (NCBI taxonomy): domain Eukaryota; kingdom Metazoa; phylum Arthropoda; class Insecta; order Orthoptera; family Acrididae; genus Schistocerca; species Schistocerca cancellata. Next base: position 790,222,045 of record NC_064629.1, on the reverse strand, counting down.
TCAAATTATTATTGTCTTTCCTGATACAATACTACTTCAAAAGAGAGAGAAATACATTAAGAAGTATACTGATGATCAGCTGCTGTGTTGTGAAAAGAGCACTCCTGTCGCCATGAGAGTGAAATTGTTTATCATGTCATGCGATTGGCATGATTCCAGACATTCTAGCTGTGGGAGACACTGGAGTGCACATTGTAAAAGATGCGGCCATATCGTGGCTCCAGGGGAATCTGGCACTCCATCTCCGATATTGTGGGGGCACTGGAGGTTTCTCGTGTGTTTATCATGGATGTCCCACAAGGCCCTCGATTCCGAGAAAACTCATCCAAAGTCAGATTCCGGTACGACAACGTGCTAATGACGGCGGTCACCATCGACTATATATATATATATATATATATATATATATATATATATATATATATATATATAAAGCGAAGAGATGGGCTACATTGCAGCATATCATTCACAAATGCACTGCTAGGCAACAAGAACCGGTGTGTAGTTATACCACCCAGAGGTTCGTCGGCGCTATGTGTGTATAGAGGTCGACACCCCAGATGTGTACTTTTGCAGGGTTGTAGGACACAGAACTTATCATGGCTACAGAACACCCTCACTGGTCGCTCTACGCATGGAAAAAGCGCCCCAGGCCTAATGACTCACTGTACACGGCGATGGCCAGATACGAAACTATCGGAAGCCCCGAGATGCGATTCATCTCGCTTGCCAACAGAACATCATACAGGTCGGTGCTGGAGGTATTCTCGTGTGAGGGATCTTTACATATGATTAACGATACAAGAAGAAACTGTCCAAGCATAAGCATTTGTTTGTTTGCACAAGCTGCCCACAGTTGAGCGATACCGTCAGTATGACAGTACGCTTTATTAGAACTGTTTTAGGAATACCTACGAACATGAGATTGCCGTGATAGTCTAGTGGTTAGAGCACTGGACGCCGCACCTGTAGGTCACAGGTTCAACCTTAGATAGGGACGACAATTTTCCTCGTGCTAGTCCTCAGGTCCACTCAGCCTACTATCAAATGTGTACTGCAGATCTTTCCCGGGGGTAAAATGCGGCTGAGCTGCTGGGACCGCCAACCTCCCCCTCCTAGAGCCGCGGCAGAGAAAGGCTTGCACTCAACCTGCCGTCAGTCCAATACACCGGTCAAGGACTTGTGCCTCAGACTTTAGGAACACGAGAGTGTGTAAGTGTACCTCAGGCAACCTGACGCCAGTTCTATTGACGACAGCTGGGATACCGTCGAGCGAAACGTGTGCGCCTTGGACCAAGTAACGAAATATCTACGTCAGATGTGGGAAATGGTAGAGAAGTAATTGGTCAGGAGGAGTTCCCAATGGTTTCGGCGCCCCGTAATGTCCCTTCTACTAAGCATTGCCGACGACATTTGGGAGAAAGGGAATACTACACTGTTCTAACATTGTGTCTGTAATTAATTAGCTCATTAGTGCAATACTTCCAAAATATCATTATTTTACTTTCTCATGATAGTACTGATGTTTAAATGTATACTACATGGTGTCACAGAATCACAGAACACATTATTCATGCAGGAAGTTATGGATAACGGCATACTTGACGGATAAAGCTGTGGGAAAAAGTTGCTTGCATTTTTTTAAGGGGTGCTCCAAAAGTTTCCGTTTGCGATTGTTGCTGCAGCGTATATGCAGCAACAATCCGAGAGGATAATAAGCACTGACATCTAAGCAAGGGATCAGTTTGTCATTCGTGTCTTTCCTACGTGAGTGTGACAAATGCGGAAACGTGAACTATGACGCCGTTATTACCAAATGCACCCAAAAAGGACCAACGTGCTGTTATTCTTGTCTTGGCTTCCGAAGGACAAACACCGGCAGACATCAGTGCGAAAATGAGGAATGTCTATGGGACAAAATATCTTTCGAGATACTCCGTTGTCGAGTGGTGCGTCAAGTCCCGTGCTGGTCGCGATTCGACACAAGACGCCGGTCGATGTGGGAGGTCAGCCTCATCCATTACCGACCAACTCAAGTGGGAAACACTCGAGCACCCTGCTCTCTCCCTACACGATTATCGCGCCTTCCGCCCCTTAAAAACGGCCTTGAAGGGTCGACGATTTTTGTCGGACGGAGGTGTGTACCAGGCAGTTACGGATTCTTTACGCAGCAGGACACCGTGGTTTGCCAGACGGTATCTTCAACCTGGTGCGTCAGTGAGATAACCGCCTCAATGCTTACAGCGATTTTGCCTGAATTCTGCATGATTCATGTTCCCACGATTTGTATTGTATTTGTGCTTTTGTAATGTACGATCTTCAACGATCATAGAAAACAGATCTTATAACAACAGTATACAGGATGCTGTTAGCTAATCTACTAGATTTTCTAGACAGACAACGACTGAAGTCTGTGTACTAAAGGTACGGCGATTTTGCCTGGGTAGCATATCGATCCTGGACTGTACGGCTTTCGAACGGAAACTTTTAGATAATTGGAAGGACAAAGCATTTAGTGTTAGCGTATGAAAATCAGTGGGTTTAAAGGGCGTTTTGTAGTACTCTGAAGCTCCGTTCACACGTAAGTAAAAGATTTTCCGTACTGCCTGGTGTAGATACCGAACATGTTACGTCCTACACCGGTTTGTTCTACAATAGTTTTCGATTATTAAAACAATAATATTATCTTCTTACTGCAATATCGACAAGATACTAGTCAGTTTTACGCTATAGGCACTTCCAAACTCCGAATTAATGTTGCGCAATATTTCAGAGTTCCATGAGTATCGTGTTCGTCGTCATAATCGCAACAGCCGCGGTTGTCATTATCACTACTCTCGTCATATTTACGTCAAGAAATAGACGTGTAACATTGCTATTTCGGTCAGTCTACTCTTCTCGGTCCTCTAAGTTTCTATTATTCTATTTCTGAAACAATTCTTCCATTAATTGTTACTGTGAACTGTTCACTGTCATGTTTCGTCTCTTATGAAGGCTTTCATTTGTGGCTATATTTCTGAACTCTTATTTAGTATCTCTGGTTTTAAATCTACCTGATCTGTTACACAAGTTCACAGTCATGAATATAAAAATATCACAATAGCTATTCTTTTACAAAATTCAACCTTGTCTGTTTCCGTGTTTCGTTTGAAAAGCAACTGTTCCGGATACCGTGTCCCAGGTTACCGTCATCTTTAAAATTTTGTGAATTATTTAGCATTCCGAAAAAAGGTTAGAACGTGTAACTTCTATGCAAAAGACAATAAATTTTATTTCTGTATAATTCTGTGTTTTTGCCTATGGAGCGTTTTTATTTACTTGTTGATTTTGTATACAGTACTTTGCAACTCGTAAAAGTCGGAGTCTCGTGAGAAGGAATTCAACCTTTGCATTGAACCATTTTGCACAGTTTACCTAGGGAGACTGTAACCTAACATCACAAGTTAGAAGATCAGTTTGCTTTCCGTAGAAATGTTGGAACACGTGAGGCAATACTGACGCTACGAATGGTCTTAGAAGATAGAATAAGGAAAGGCAAACCTACGTTTCTAGAATTTATAGACTTAGAGAAAGGTTTTGACAATGTTGACTGGAATACTTTCTTTCAAATTCTGAAAGTGGCAGGTGTCAAAAACAGGGAGCGAAAGGCTATTTACAGTTTGTACAGAAACCAGGTGGCAGTTATAAGAGCCGAGGGGCATTAAAGGGAAGCAGTGGTTAGTAAGGAATTGAGACAGGGTTGCAGCCTATCCCCAATGTTATTCAATCTGTATATTGAGCAAGCAGTAAAGAAACAAAAGAAAACTTTGGAGCAGGAATTAAAATCCATGGAGAAGAAATACAAACTTTGCGGTTTGCCGATGACATTGTAACTCTGTCAGAGACAGCAAAGGACCTGGAAGAGCAAGTGAACGGAATGGATAGTGTCTTGAAAGGAGGATATAAGACGAATATCAACAGAAGCAAAACGAGAATAATGGAATGTAGTTGAATTACGTCAGGTGATACTGAGAGAATTAGACTGGGAAATGAGACATTTAAAGGAGTAAATGAGTTTGGCTATTTTGGATGGTCGAAGTAGAGAGGATATAAAATGTAGACTGGCAATGGCAAGAGAAAGCGTTTCTGCAGAAGAGAAATTTCTTAACATCGATTATAGATTTAAGTGTCAGGAAATCTTTTTGAAAGTATTTGTATGGAGTTTAGCCTTGTATGGAAGTGAAACACGGACGGTAAATAGTTTAGACAAGAAAAGAATAGAAGCTTTTGAAATGTGGTGCTGCAGAAGAATGCTGAAGATTAGATGGGTAGATCACGTTACTAACGAGGAGGTACTGAGTAGAACTGGTGAGGCGTGGAATTCGTGGCACAGCTTTACTAGAAGAAGGTATCAGTTGGTAGGACATGTTCTGAGGCATCAGGGGGTCACCGATTTAGTATTGGAGGGCAGCGTGGAGGATAAAAATCGAAGCGGGAGACAAAGAGATGAATACACTAAGCAGATTCAGAAGAATGTATATTGCAGTAGTTACTTGGAGATGAAGAAGCTTGCTCAGGATAGAGTAGCATGGAGAGTTGCATCAAACCATCAAACCAGTCTCTGGACTGTAGATCACAACGACAATATATATATATATATATATATATATATATATATATATATATATATATACATATATAGTTAATGTAGTCTCACTATAGAGTCCGCCTCTGTAACTCAGTAGTTAGTGTGTCAGACTGCTATACGGACAACCTGAGTTCGACTTCAGACGCTGACAGAGACTTTTTCTTGATAGGAGGACTGGAATGGGGTGCACTCAGCTTCGTGATGCCAACTGAGTAGCTACTTGAGTGAGATGTAGCTGCTCCAAGTTCTAAGAAGCCGGCAACGAGCGAGACAGCGGTGTGCTAACATCATGCCCCTCCATACCGCATCCGAGTGACGCCAAAGGCCGAGGATGGCATGGTGGCCGTTCCTTATTGAATGAGCCGCGAGGCCAGTAGACGGAGCTTATGTTTTTTAATGTCATGATGCCTTTTATACTCGCATTGCACTTTTATCATGTGATAAAAAGATCGTCAAAGGAAACCACGATACAATTTGTGCTACCTTGTCGAATAACCTGTCTAAAATGTAGCAGCTGATTTTCACTGTACTGCTACTTTCTCACTGGAAGTCTGAACTAACTGCAACGTGCTTGGTTGGAAATGTGAGACAGTGCGTCACTTTCACAACCAGTAGCCGATAAAGTGTAATTACCGAGAATGCCACCAAGTCTTGAAAAGAAACAGTCATAATAAAGCTCACAGAGACTTGTATCAGAATGTTATTCTGTGCGAGTTCCAATGTTTATTCCAGCAGACAGCTGCAGTTGCCCCTGTTTTGATTTAACTTAGCCACTTATCGAAATTTGGGGATGATTTATTGTCAACAAGAGGCAGACATGTGTGACTCATTTCGAAGTAACGTCTAGACTCCAGTCGGACGATCACTCTGTAACCAAGTAGAATGGTAATCATGAATGAACAGTTAAGATCGAGCTTAAACTCAAAACAAGTACCAATCCGAAAAAAGGCTTAAGCTATTTCAACATCGAAATGGAGCGGATATATAGATTGAATTTAGCCAAAAACAGACGTCATGACATGGAGTTTAGGTCGAAGGCAGTAAAATGTGAAACCACAAGACAATTAATATTTCGCTTGCCAGCATCTTTATAGCAGGAGGTAAAAATCGATTTACATCAATAAGTCTCTAAAATCTTCTAAGGAAGTACTTATTCTAGAGAAATCGATAACTTCCGGATGCTCTAAATATTGATTGAGAGCATAGCTGTTCATAGACAAGGCTGTAGACTGAAAGAAAAGTAGTGTCATTTCCATTACACTTCCTTGGAGTAAGTGGTCAGTGCTCGACTAAGTACTGATTGTGAAGGGAAGATATAACACGGTGGATTTCATTAAAACTAGCAGATCGGCGACAACGAAAACCTGCAAACTAGTAATATTTTAATGGTCGTTTATTGGGGAAGACAGAATAAATATGTTACTTAGAGAGCTCCGTGGACGTGACAATCATCTTAGGAATAGAAAGGAAGGACAGATGAAATATAAAACGCTTTCAAATTGTTTATTTCAGCATAACTGATGAAGATTAATATTGTTGGATTTAATAGTGTTACACAAAATTAGACGAGCAACCGTAGCTCAGTACATAAGCCCTCAGCTTTAGAGTTTGATGCTACGGTCGCAGGTTAGAATCCTGCCTCGGGCATGGATGTGTGTGATGTCCTTAGGTTGGTTAGGTTTAAGTAGTTCTAAGTTCTAGAGGACTTATGACCACAGATGTTAAGTCCCATAGTGCTCAGAGCCATTTGAACCATTTTTTGAGAGTTTGAGATCGAAATCAAGAAGCGAATTAACTATCACAGGTCGAGTTCACGCGTCAGATTGAGCTGAGGTGGTTTCTTACTTTGGCAAAATGCAACCCTCCACGTAGATTAAGGTGAGTCGTGACCGCCATCCAACACACTTCGAGCTCGTTTTACGAGTGCAAGAGTTTTTAAACTTTATCTTACGCCATAAGAAAAAAAATTTAAGGTTGCATGGCCTTACATGCCGAAGAAAGGTCTTTCTTGCTAGTGTAGCTATACGGAAAAGCACCACTCGCAGGTTTGTCGTTTTCCTCGGAATGTGTATCGACATAGTTTTTCAATTATTTCAATCTATGATGTGTGAAATTAGCTGTTTGGATGTCCGTCTCATGTGAAATGACTGAAATCATGTTAGAGGACTACTGAGGAAGAAAGGAATGTTTACGACCCACCGACGACACGATAAATACAGGCGGATTACAGGTTCGAATGGAGCAAAGATATAGAAGCAAATGTGTCGAGCTCTTTTTTTTTTTTAAATGATTTTGCTATTCCCCTTGATCAATTTGGAGAAACAACGAAAAACCTAAAACCGAGTTACCGGACGGGGGTTTGAATTCTGATCGTCCCGAATGCGAGTCCCGGATGGTAACTACTTCTCCACCCCGCTACAGGGAGAGAAACAAAATTAAAAAGTCGTCTAACATTGTCACACTTGCAGCGACGTAGATTACTGGCAAGTCGCTTAATCTTTGTAAAGTAAAGAATAATAATACTATATTCACAGTAACAAAGCCATGAATCAGTCTGCCCATGCTAATTCTGGTTTATTGTAACCAATATCAGATCTTGCATCCATTATTCAGAGTTTCATTCGTTTTATTTTGAAAGCTTCTTTGTATCTTGGGAAACAAGTCACATTCATGACCTATTATGCATATTTTAGTTAAGAAAAAAGTAATGTAAGTTAACCTGGATGACTGAAACACCAATGGCTAATTGCAAGGAATAAAAATGAGCACTAAGATACTTTGATGTACCACAGATAAAAGCTGTGAAACTGAGACGATGGAGTTCTAGCTGTGAAATACGCATGTGTCGCAATCGACTAAAATTTCTACCTGTCATAGATTACCTTCGACTATGTGTGATAGCCTTTGAAGGCAGCAATATGAATAAAAAATTAATTTCCGACTAAGATGATGTAGAAGTCGGCACTTTTAAACAAGGTCTCCTTTACTTGGTTCAGCACAATCGATTTACCATCCCTGAAAGCCTACAATAAGGGATCACCGTGTGGTTTCATCACATACATCAATAATCAGCTTGTAGGGAGTAAGCTATCTCACTTACTCACATGCGCCTTTGGACAGACTTGAAAAGGAATGAAGGATGATTCTAGTTCCGCTGATCACCGTATCATGAGAGATGGAGCACAAGTTCGAAATAGACAAGGGTGAAGAGGGTAATCGACCGTTTCCTTTTCAAAGGGATCTTCTCGCTAGTCGTCTTAATAGATTTAGGGAAACTATAGAAAACCAAAATAAACTTGACTGGACGGAGAGTACAATTCCCCTAGACTGCAACTGTAGTGAGCTAGTTACTGGCTCACATCGTTCCGTGTGGCATGAAGTCGCATATTTTATTTATTACAAAAGTAGTGACAATAGGGTTTTTACAGTGCTGCAGGTATCACCTTAATGGCTGTCTAATTTATTCAAAGGCAGCAGAAAGAGGTATCTGCTACTGCAGTATTACGGCTAATAAGCCTCTGTAATGTTCGAACTGTCGTCATGTTGTTTATTGTCTTACTACTTACAGTTCTGGTTTTGTTCTAGAGTATGAGTATATAAGATATGGTTTCCAACGTCTGAGTTTCAGGAAGTGCACAATGTTTCGATGCCTGTATTCTGTTCATTGTGAATTTCATTATTGTGACATGGCTGTTGGAGAAATCGCAGATTATTCTAGGGGAAAAAATAACTTTCCCATGAGTATATAGTACACACAGTATAAACAAACCAATAAGGGGAGAAACATCTTAGGGGTGAAAACAAATGGAAGAAAAAGGAATTGAGATGTAATAATGAATAAGGAATGCACTGCAGTGACCAGCGAAGTGTCAGATTCCTATAATGACACCTCTCTCTATGTCTTAATGAACTAAGCCCTTAAGTCTTGTACTCAGTATTATTGACATTCAATTGTGCTTTGGTGAGTGAAAACCGTCAGGACGCCCAACACGGAGCATGTGTCGGATGGAATATGTTGGTATGCAGTGGGAAGATTGGTGTTACAAAATAGGTCATTGTTCGTCCTCCAATAGAGGCAGATCATGCACAGTGAGTGTCTGAGGCACCGAATATGATGATTCGCTTTTTATCGATATATTCGTGTATCAAAAGAAACGGGCGCAATATTAATTCCGTTGCGTACAAACATTACGGCCGCGTTCCCTAAGTTATATCAGTAAGCGAAATCGTTTACGTCTTTATAATGGGGGCCATAGTATTGCGAGATAGGTCGGATGTAGTTCTCTTACACACGATCACAGGACTCAGCTTTTACATTTGGATAAAATGCAGAGACATTGCGATCCACGAGCAGTGGCAGTCAGCTCAACTTGCTGTCGTTGATATGTTTTTTCACAGACAGTGAATTCCGACGTTTAGTAATCTAACAATGATCAGAATCACATGACTCTTGATTCAGTGCTAAAGAAAACTCCGATCTGGAAATGTATCAGTGTTTGTTATAACAAAACAGAGGTTTTATTGCGGTGGATGCCTGATTGCGCAGATTAACTTGAACAACACATCTGATCGTCAAGTTAGATGTTGTACGTGAGAATCCGGAGAAAGTTTCCTTTTCAGATCATTCACACAGAGGACATCTAGATGATTGCTTTACCAAAGAAGACAATATCCAATAATAAGGTGGCATCAAAGAGTCTAATTCTTACTCCAGTAGATATGAAATGCTCTTGATCAAGGTAGTGCTGTCGTTTCCAACGAGGAAACCTTCATTGGGAGCAGTTATCTGTTACTTGGAGCTAAGAGAGAAACGCAGCTTTTGTGGCACATCCTTGCACAGCAGGTACTCATGGTTATCCTTCTAGATAATTCGTAATGTTTCAACATTCATTTCAATAAAGGAGCACTCTGTTTACAGAGAACACTACAGCTTCACTATGGTGCCGCGAACAGGAACTTATAAATTACTTAATAAATACAATTATAGATGAAATATGAACTACTGCACCCAAAAATGTCGTTTAAGACCAACTGACATGACATAAGGTTTAAAGAGCTACGGGACTAGGAAAACTGCATAATCAAAACTCACTTAATTTATTTGTCGTTTGGTTTCAGAGAGAGAGAATTCAATATTTGTAGCATGAGTTCTAGCGGACTCTGTGAACACTTTTGCTATTTTATCACTAGACAATTAATCGTATTTCTTCAAATACCACTGAGGTGAACGTTCTTATCATCTGAGTGCTCAAGCAGCATTGCATGTAACTCCATTACTGCAGCTAAATCTCCACGAAAAGGAATACAGCGAACTGAAGAGAGAGAGGCCATGTAACAACTGACAGGTTACTACGATCCACAATTAAATTGGCTTCTATAACTTCGACTGTGTGTTTCATAATATTCTTTGATGGAAGCTGTTTAACAAAAGTACCCCGAGTTTACTACTTTTTTCTGCTTCGTTCATTCACAAAGTAATAGAAAGTATTTATTAATCAAGAGCCAGCAATGTGAAAGAAAATCCTGTGCCCCCAGGTGCAGAATATATTTACTTGCGTTCCAATTTTATTCTTATTACATATCTTTCCGGACTTTCTACTGTTAAAGCATTAAAAACCCCTTTGCCGCAGTTCATGTACAGAAGAAAAAGAGCAATAGTTCTCATTATGTTAACTACACATCTCAAAGAAGAGAGTTCCACATCGTAGTACGAAAACTGCAAATCTGTTTCAAAGCATAGAAACATACTTAATTTCTTTTCCACCTTGAAGTATCAGATAATTTATGAGCTTGTGTGTCCTTACTTTCCGAAACAGGGTTTGTAATGTTATTTATTCAGAATGTACGTAACTCACAAATAGCAATTTACGATTAATTAATTTTAGATTTCTTCTAATGACAAAATTATTACCCGAGAAAAAGAAAACTGTTTCATTCATGATTGTTCCATTTAATATTACTCCATACAATCATTTCGCAGAAGTTTTCTTCGATTGCCCGGCAATGATAAAATCAACAGTTCACTGTTCTTGCGTGGTATTAACTACCAATGTAGACAAAATAATGTTGTTCGGTGAAGACACAGTCCACATGCTTTCCAAATTCCTCACTGCCTTAAAACACTTGTTACTGGGCACCCGAAGCGCGAACGTGGTGTGTCATTGCCTATGGCAGGTCGCTGAAAATCTTGAAAATATACAGATTTTAATACATATTTCTTTAAACTGTTAATTATTTATTTTACTTTATAAACATTTATTATTTTTAATTCTTGTCTTTTAGTAAAAATGGATTCGCTCATCCCTACTGCTGCCAAGGTGGTGAGACATAAACTTAGTGAATATAATTTAAAGGCCTTGAACATGAATCACAGAGTCAGACTGTTTGAGGAAAATAAAGTACACGCGATCTCTTCTCTATTTGTCAGTGGTGGTATCACAACACCACAGAAAAATTAACAATTACAGCCTACATGTTTACACGCACTTAGAAATTCGCAGTATGATTGTTTCGATGCAATAATGCTCGGATAATTTTGTTAATCTGGGGCATTCGATATAAATGAAAAAAAAACATAAATTTTTAAGTACACTGGTAACCTACCTGGAAAAATTTCGTCATACCTTGGTATCATTTCTTTTAAAAATTTGGTAGGATTGTCTTTAAACTATACATTTGCCTTGATCTCTTCCTGGATAATTTTGATATTTTTATAACACCGAAAGAAAAGGTAATGTTCAGTATGACTGGCTTCAAAGGGCGTCGTAGATGACTAACCAAACGATCGAATCTGTTTTAACAGAATCGATCCTGTCGAGCAGTTTTGAAGTTGGCAACGATGTTACAAATGACGTATAACGACATGCAAGTTGCTTAGAGATACAGAAGCGCACGCATTCCTTACATTTCAGGGTAAACTTTAGTCAAAGAAGTTATGTTAACAGGGACCCTTTTGGAAGAAAACATCAAATTTCACTAACTAAAGGACCAATATAGTATCGTCGAAAACTGTGATAAACGAATCATACGGACTAATTCTCGAACTAATGTCTTGTTTTGTTTGGTTACCGTTAATCATCAACCCGAGGCCGAGATTTGGAGACGGAACACAAGGTATTTTTAGGAATAATGGAAGAATGAATCAGATTTATTTTTCATGAACTGGTTTGGAATTCAGCAAACCGTAAATTTGAATAGTGGGTGGGAATTTATACCTGACATGTTCCAAGTACTTCACCGATGTGCCACGACAGTGAACTCGTCTATAATGATGATTAGAGGGCAGTGAATGATACCCAAGGTGACGGGATCCTACGTCACAGATGCTGGTTCGCTTGTTGTCATGTTTCGTAACAAAATACAAGTGGCGGACTCTAAACCTGTGTTCTTATTGTTCCTTTACACGCTTCTCGAGGAGACTTCTTCACAGATGTGCATATGTTGTTAGCTTTAGAGAACAGTGAGTTTCTATGTTAATTTAATAAACGGTTTAATGAAGTGTTGTGTCCGAATTATAAGAGGCAATGAGATTCGTTACGTTGTTGTTGCAGTTTACTGTTTGACAATAACTATTTTTTTTAGATCAGTTTCCCTGGAATGATAATGGGATTACTAAATCACTAGGTAAGTGACGTAATTTCGACAAAATGATGTATCTTGAAAACAACACTAACGAGAAATATATTTTTTTACTTAGTTTCATGTCGTTCGTATGGTCCTTTCGATTAAAGGTTTGTGGCTCGACACTCGGTGGATAGAACGATTTGTTCATCGAACTCGTCTGCCAAACGGCAAGTACCTGCAAGTAGCAAGTGACTTCACAGTGCGGACTCCATGATACAAAAATGGGTTCTTTTACTGCTGGTTAGGACAGGTGGTTTACAAGTAGGATGAAGGTAATAAGGCCATTTCAAGTGCAGCAACCAGTTTGCGTTTAGGACTGTTTTAGTTCTCACTACAAGATGGGCTCATGTGCGGCAAATGTTAGCCCCTTCTATATCAAACAGCTGAATCGAAAATGTTCGAAAAATCTGTAACAGTTTCCATCCTGTTTGTATGTAAACCGCAGGAAATTGTATGTATTTAGCCAGGATGTTTCCTAGGACTGAATATACAGTATTATGTATCCACTAATGAGGTACAAAATTGTTTGGGGTAAACTGAACTTATAGGAACAGGATTTTCTTAATAAAGAAGCGTGTTGTAAAAATTATTTCTGGTGTCTGTTAGAACATTCTGCAGTGACCACTTTAGAAAACATGGTGTTTTCGCACAGTGCATGTATTCGGTAATATCCTTTACAGTTACCAGTATGTCTCTTTTCTCAAAAAAAAAAAAAAAAAAAAAAAAATTCCCAAATCTAAATATAGTGCTACGAACTAGCACTATAAATACTTCAACGAATTAAGTTTAGAGCAGGCGAATCATGTGTAAACATATATACTCAACAGCATCCCATAGAATATTAAATGATGTGTCGATAATGCGGGGTTTAAGACCAAATAAAGAACATCAATCTGGACAACTCTTTCTACTCCACTGAATTGTATGTGTACGCATACCCTTAAAAGTAGTGTTTTATGGTATCTGTAATTAGCACTGTAGTACAGAAATGTTACTTAATGTTTATTCATTTCACTGTGTTGTACTTAAATAAAATGAACATCCTTGACTTCTATCCACATCCTCAAGGCCCGCCTCCACGTGATTAATGGAATATGGGTATTGTAACGCAACGTAACTGCAACAGAAATACGATGATGAGGAACACAGCACACGGATTTAGAGAATTATACAAATAACATAAAAATATTGTTCTTGGGTTTCTATTTCTAATAAAATTCAATGGTGCAATGTAGTCACGGGAGGCGAGTTTACCACTAAAGATAGATAAGTTAGTGAAAACAGACTCGATGGCAGGAAGCAAAGCAATGAAGAAATATTGCACATCATGACAGAAAGAAGACATTTACGCAGAGGTTTCCCAGATTATAATATGCATATAGACGTTGGGTGAGCCTGTTTCTTTCCAACTTGGTATCTTGTACAACAGTCCATGTCGCTAAGATTAATCACTGTTAATAAAGGAAAATTTCTGAGAAGGTATGTAGAGGTAGAGGCATGGACACAGTTCTTCGAAGCTTTTTCCGAAGTACGCTAGTTTAACCTGAAACAGACTGCAGTAAGAACACCCCCCGTCGTCATATGTCTTTCCGGTTAGTTTGTATCCTTGTTCTTAAACAGAATTACTCACAGCCTGAGTAAGCGGCTGGTTTCCGGTTTCGCAACGATGTAAAGTCACTCAAGAAATTCCGCTTTATGGTGGCCCAGTAGAGCCATTTGAACTGCCTCGTAGCTGTGCCGGGGCGAGAGGAAATAATTTACTTTTACTGCACTAGTTGCTTTTTTCCTTCCATAGCGCGTAATTCTTTTACGAGGTCGTTTCGTGGATACGAAACTATATGGACTTAAAAATGGGACACAGATCCGTATTCTTACCTAATCTGTCTTTTATAATTCAGTTTAGATATCATTGTCCGTAAATACTGCGCGAAAATCGCTGAAAATAGTGGACTGAAAATAATGTCGGTGTATTTTATATCAATCCAGAAATGAAAACACATTTTTTTGTGAGGGGAGCAGGTTTAGAGGTGGGGAGAAGTCTCCTTTCTGCGGAAAAAAAAACGTGAAGAAGCCTTGTAGGTTCACTTCTACTCTAGCGTCGAGTGGAAACCTAAGACCAATGAAGGATATCGGACGAAACAAGTGATCCGGCGATTTTGGCTACGTGGGTGGTCGACGTACTGTGATGCACTATTGAGGCACAAGTTTGCAGGTATGACTACATTACCGGTAATGTTGTCGACTCGCAGGGGCGTGTGTATGAGACATAATATATTACAGGCATCATACTGCAGGTGATGAAACCAAAGGGGGCGAAGATCAGGCCAGTAGTTCGAAAGATGATCCGATCATTTGGTTATAATTTCCTTGCATATTCATAAACCAAAGCTTTAGAAACTGGGATACACATTTATATACAAGTTTAAGCATCATAGTATAATTTCCTATAAAATTTGATGCAGCTATAACAGAAATAACACTAGTTGTAGTTAAGACAGTTTGGATAGGGAATAGTTGTTACTTTTTTTCATTGTCTTTGGGACTAATCATTCCAAATGATAAAAAAAGGCTGAAGTTTCAATAATATTTCTGAAATCAGACCAAATTTCAGCAAGACTGTTTCACAGTTCTGTGCCACATTATAAGATCATTTCTGTTTCATAAGATTTGCGTAGTCGATGGAAGCAGAAGCTAGAATGAAAGTAAAAGTGATTCTCCAGCAGAAGTAAGAAAGTTGTTTTGTTGGGGTATATTGCACAGGTCGGGTACTGGCAGAGGTAACGCTATACCCAGCAGACAAAGCTAACAGTGGCTGAATGGGTGACATACGCTATGCGAACAAGAAGCTGCACTGAATGAGAATTCCGTCATTGCGGAAGCAAAATGCATCAAAATAACATTAAGCAACTATTTTCTTGCAGTAATTTCGCTAATTCTATTTGTGAGATAAAACGAAATAAAATCTCTGTATGTAAGAAAAGTGATATTAATGTATTTCATGATTTTAATTTACCCTAGTGCTGGTCCTGATTTTAGCAGTAGTATATAGTAAAACTATGGAAGTGTATACTTTCTCAGTATTACAAAAGAACAGTGTTAAATGCGACGCGCAGAGTTACCAAAGTAGAAGTGTACACCACTGATGTTTGGATCGGCAGTCAATTTCTGAAAGACTTTTAGTTTTCGCATAGCATGACTTCTCTTTGACGATGTCTTCCTGGGTGAAAATTAATTTGTGCTTCTAAGATTTGTCATGGTACTCGTCATCTTGTCGTACGAGATACTCAGCAGTTTTGAGCGAGATACTACAAAGAAAAACCAAGCGTGACACATCCCAAAATACTTGGAGATCCTATTAGTCTGCAACGATTGTGGCTGGAAAAGGCATTAATTATCGTGGACGTCAACGTGTGACATCCTCATCTCTGAAACAGTGACAAGAAAAGCCCGTCAAAACTTACGAAATAGAAAATCTTCTAAGTTGTACTTGTATCGTTCTTTAGTTATATAAAGCGAGTCGTAAGTATCACTGAAATTATAGAAAGAATCTATGAGAACGGGCTTGAGCTCTGTGGTTATTAACTACTAGAGACTGAAACCAGCCTACGTGACAGCCGAAAGCCGAAAGATGTGAAATATTCAAATGGTCGGCTCCAGGTTCCTCGTGTTACAATCTTGTTTCGTTGTGCTTTCTGAAGTCGGAAAAATTCTGGAATTACCCATTTCCCCGAATATGATGCAAACTTTTTCTTTTTACATGTATTAAGGTGCAGCATCCTGTAACGAGACAGTTCATTAGAATGGTTAATACCTTCAAAAGGCAGAGTTTTAACTCAGACGTGACGTGGTTTGCACACAGAGAAAATTTGTAAATAAGTCTAAGGTGGAGAAATAATGTGTATAAGAATTGTCCAAGATTGTTGTGGCATTAGCCAAATTAGATTTAGAAGAAAGGAAATAACGATGGAATTAATGCACTGTCTTATAGAAACAGAGCGCAACTTAACCAGACATAATAAAATCAGAAACCTGTTCTCAAAACACTAAACCGACTGAGGTGTCGCAGTGTTTAAAGCGCTACGGTCACACTATACGTTCAAATGTGTGTGAAATCTTATGGGACTTAACTGCTAAGGTCATCAGTCCCTAAGCTTACCCACTACTTAAACTAAATTATCCTAAGGACCAACACACACACCCACGCCCGAGGGAGGACTAGAACCTCACACTATATGAAGAAAGTGTTACTGAAACAGGAATAATTAAGGCTGAAAGACACGACGTGCCTATGGCATTTGCAGAATATTTGACTCCTGTGAACATAATGCAGATCATACGTAAATACCAATAATCTCACCATACTCAAAAATTGAAATGACGTGCTTTAAAACTATAAGAACAGCTTCACGTAAGCTGTGCAAATCATCACGACGATACTGAATAAATTATTAGATATTAGTAACCTAAATGAAAAACAAGCCTGAGACTGAAAGAAACTCCGCGAATTTGTGTTAATAATAGAGATAGGAGCATAGTCGATGTCATTTGAGACAGAAAATTAGGGCACTTGGACAAGAATGAAGAGGAAATCGGTTGGAAGCTTATTAAATTTTTAAGGAAGTCATCTGCAGTCATTGAGGAAAATTGCATACTCTTGAATGGGAATGCGCGGATGAAGATTTGAAACCTTCTCCGTCTGAGTGCCTTATGAACTGCGCTACTTCAGCTAAACACACAAAGCTGCCGAGCGACGCATGAAAAAGTCCTGTTTGACTCCCACATTGAATATGTTGTGGTGTCTTCTTGTCAAATTCTATGATCTGAAAAAAAGGAGAACAGTAACCGATCACGAATTTAGGACTGAGTATATTTTCTTACGTAAACAATGTTTATGGCTCAAATGGCTCTGAGCACTATGGGACTCAACTTCTGAGGTCATTAGTCCCCTAGAACTTAGAACTAGTTAAACCTAACTAACCTAAGGACATCACACACATCCATGCCCGAGGCAGGATTCGAACCTGCGACCGTAGCGGTCTCGCGGTTCCAGACTGCAGCGCCTAGAACCGCACGGCCACTTCGGCCGGCAAACAATGTTTATGTTTTGTCATAACAGAAATACATCGATTACACTTAAAGCGCAAACGAAGGTGTTTACTGTTATGCTCAAAGCGACATGGATGCTGTGTTTTTCAAAATAATATTGTTCCTTTGCATTACTTTCTGTAAAACCGTTCCTTCATGTAACACATAGTATACCCGTCTAACATCTCTGAATCTTTTCTGTAGAGTTTCACAAGTTATTGCAAATTATGAATGAGTTATTTCATTAGTGTTTTTCTATTCATGGTTTTTCAGACTGCCGCATTTTCCTACATACTTTTCCATTAAAAGTGTTTCTATAGGTTTTCTTTTTGTCGAGAACTACCTTTTTTCTCCGTCGACTATATTTTGTTAACCTCCTTATTTTTAAGCAATATAATCGCTACCCAGCATTTATGTGACCGTTTTATATAATTTATAGCCTTTCATTTATAATAAACTGCAGCTTCTATTAATTCTTTCATTCTGTCCTTTAACTGAACGTAATAACGTTCTGATCACTGCACTAATTCCTTCATTTATTAGGAGATATAATGAAGATCTTTTAGTGATTATGTGAAAACTCCATTTAATCAGTCGCAATTGCTTGTTATGTGTGTCCTGAGTATGTGCTTTTGGAAGCAGTTTCTTCCGTATACGTACGCTATCAGGAAAATCCATTTCGTAGGAGAACCCTACAAGAGGTACCCTATGGAAATAAATTCTTATAAAGAGGTTTCTCTGTTCCGTTGTCTAATAACACGTCACCGTACAGGAGGTACCAGTGCTGGATAATAGTTGTTTACGTGTTTCAGTATTAATTTACGTAACTGATTCAAATGCTCAAATCTGTGTGAATTCCTAAGGAACCAAACTGCTCAGGTCATCGGTCCCTAGACTTACACACTATTTAAACTACCTTAAACTAACTTATGCTAAGAACAACACACACGCTCATGCCCGAGGGAGGACTCGAACCTCCGGCGGGAGGGCTCGCGCCGTCCGTGACATGCCGCCTCAAACAGCGCGGCAACTAAATCAAGATCAGCGAAGTAATGGTACCATTTTGTTTTTGAAAGTACATCTGAACTGCCTAAAAGACTACCGGCATATATTTTATAAACGAAACAGAGGTAAGGATTCGTCTCAGTGCAGACGAAGCGATATCTGTGCACACTGTGTATAAAAATTAATTGTTAAACAAGAAAAATCAACTGCAGTATCAATAAGTGATTCCCTTAAAACAAAAATGTGTTGAAATTAAGATTGGATGAATGAAAGCTATGGTACAGTTTTAACTTTTATGTCTTATAACACAATATCAGCGACATAACTGACAAAAAATACGACAAATTTCTCCTCGTTTGCTACTGTTTCATCCTTGCTAAATGGCAGCATAATTTTTAAGTTTTTCTTCCTTGCTCCGTAATGTATGAAATTTGGAATTTAAGTTATCGTTTGTGAATCAAAAGGCAATCTCCAAAGTATTTCAGGAGTATTGTACGAAAGACGTAGTTGTTTGTGATGTCGTCTTAATTTTCTCATATAGCACTGACTTTGTGCTAGTCTCACTATCTTGATGTATGTCCTTCAACATTAAAAAAAAAATATACGGTTCGAATGGCTCTGAGCACTATGGGACTTAGCATCTGAGGTCATCAGTCCCCTAGAACTTAGAAATACTTAAACCAAACTAACATAAGGACGTCACACACATCCATGCCCGAGGCAGGATTCGAACCTGCGACCGTAGTAGTCGCGCGGTTACGGACTGAAGCGCCTACAATCACTCGGCCACAGCGGCCGGCTCAAGCAGTGCAAAATAACAGTGGACCAGCACTTTGATCTGCACCGAAACAGAGATTCAGATAACTATATCACTGCACTGCTGCATTCAGAGTAGAAGGCCGAGTGGAAAAAACCCTGAAAATCGCCCCCCTTCTCCCCATACTTTCGCAGACACACATTCTCGTCAATATTTACTTCCTATACTAATGTCTTCACCTCTTCTAAGCTTATTCTAGCCACAAACTGAAATTATGCACAATATTTGGGTCACAGCACCTTACTATTAACCCTCTATTACTCAGTCTGCTTATGTAGTCAGTCTCTGTCCAGATTACGAATATTCCACAGAGTTATTAATTCATCTATTCACATAGCCGAATATACGAGAAGGACGTGATCTTGTACTGATGACATATTTACTATTTTCTTTATAACCCATTTCATATCTTAGAAACCTTCCCTTGCCTGAATTCTGCAATTTGGGCATTCTGTTTGCGCGTGCCATAGTTATTAAAGAAGGTATTTCAGAAAAAAGCCAATCGCAAATGAAAAAAAAAAGTTTCTGGAGAAAGTAGTTCTCGTTGCTGTTAATCTGTTTCTGCTTGTTCCTTTGACTCAAATCCATGAAGTGGTGTTACTTATGGACTCAGTAATCCCTCTTTATTTACGATGTCTTTTAAGTTTTAGAATTCTGTAACTTGATATTACAATTTCGTACATTTTCAAGAAGACAGAGTGTGACTATTTTATAATGAACTAAATGCTAGCTGATTTATTGGAAATGATACAGGGTGTGGACAAAAATGTGGAAGCATCGCGAGAAATGCATTCCCAACATAAATGCAGAAGCCAGCCAAGCTTGCAAAGAGCAGTGTTGTATTCGTCGACGAATGGCTCCTGTGCAATATATTCAATATTCTGCAAGCGTCAGTTGCGGTCAGAACAGTGTTCTGTGTAACTGTGAATGATTTATGTCGGAACTCAGTGCATTCGAACGTCAGAAAATTGTTGGTGCTCGTGTGGTGGATTCTTCCGTAACAAAGTTAGCCGAAATGTTTGACGTTTGAAGAGGCACCAAATTGAAGTTTTATGCCGCATACAGAGAAAGCGGGATACATCATCCGCTAAGTCACAACGTCGACGAAAGTATGTGTCGACTGATCGTGAGAGACTGTTATTAAACAGGTATGTGACCAACATTAAGAGGACGAAGACTTCATAAAAGTCATTGCAGAACTGAATGTCGCACTTGCGAACCCAGTCAGCACCATAACAACACGAAGGTATCTCCTTAAGCACGGAACTGCAGGGCGAGTCGGAATTCCGAAAGCGCTCATAAGTGATGCAAATATCCGTACCTGGTAAACGTGGTGCTGAATCCATAAAACGTGGGCTATGAAGCAACGGGAGAACGTCATTTCGTTGGATATCTTATTTCACACGTGTTATCAACTTCTGGCCGAGTTTAAGACAAAAGAGTGGAACATGGAGCGGCTTTGGTGATGAGTTTGGCAGTCACATTGTGGCATTCCATGGGCCCCATGGCTACTCTGCAAGGTCGCATTAATGCCAACGAGTGTATGACCACGATGGTTGATCAGTGCCACCCCATGGTGCAGTGCCTGTTCTCCAATGGTGATGCTGGGTCCTAAGACGACAGGTCTATGTTCACACAGCTCGCTTCGTCCAGAACTGTTTTATGTGAGCACGGGAAGGAATTTTCGCATCTCTCTTGACCTCCACTATATCACAAGGCTGGAAGAATACTATTAGATTCCTTTGAAAACCACACAAGACTTCTGTTCACCAATTAAGAGACATCGAGAAGCTGTTATGAATGCCAACAGTTTCCCTTCGCCGTATTAGGCATCGCAATGTATTTGTGTTTTTGGTGTTTCCAGATTTTCGTCCATCCCTTGTATATCTTCTGTACTTGAATCCTGAATGCTGAATATTAACAGGGGCCTATTCCGCTACACACTCAGAATCTTCTAAAGTTCCCTTGTTCTTTTTTCATTGCATAAATATTACGATATTTAGCAAGACTGGTACTTTCTTGGAAGCTGTTATAACGAAAATTCTGTATCAAACACTGAAGTATGTTAGCCGACGTCTGAACTCAGAATCAATGGAATGCGATTGATTCTTCAGTGCGAAGAGTAACAGTAACACAAAAACAATAACCATTGTGATATAAATGTCATGAAGGTACAAGCTATGACCTTTTATATTCTTTGATTTAAAACCGCATAATTGGTAAAGCCTTAAACAGATACATACTCAAACGATTGTGACGTCCATTGGAATTAGGATAGGTAATTTCCTATAAGGGTCCATGATGTATTTTTTCAACAAAAACTATAGCGTAGTCAAGAAACTGTTTCTAAAATGTGTGAAGCATTCTTAAAAAAATTATATTTATATAAAGCGTCAACGGAATTTTTATTAGAGTTAATCTAATTAAGACATTCAGTATGATTAAATTCAGTCAGGCGGAGAACAGAATACCTAATATGGTTAAACAAAACAAAAGATAAAGACATTCTAATATCACTGAATCAGCGGTTAACAAATAATCCTCACATCCATTTAGAAAGACAAGATGTAAAAACTGTACCTAGTGCTATAAGAGAAACCAAAGAAAATGGGAGGATTACAAAAGCTTCCTAGAATAGAAGTGAAAACAGAAAAGAACTATTTAAGAATTTCTTGAGCCGATATTTACTTGACCGTGTGCTTATACGTTTGAACACAAGAATCAAGGCTACTTCAAATAATTACAGAAGGAAAATACCTTGTCATAAAACACGTACTGCCCACATGTGCCAAATATATGGAGCAATCTACATCTAAATCTGCATGGATACTCTGCAAATCACATTTAATTGCGTGGCAGAGGGTTCATCGAACCACCATCACAATTCTGTTATTATTCCAATCTCGTATAGCGCATGTGAAGAACGAACACCTATATCTTCCTGTACGAGCTCTGATTTCCCTTATTTTATCATAGTGATGGTTTCTCGCTACGTAGGTCGGTGTCAACAAAATATTTTCGCATTCGCAGGAGAAAGTTAGTGACTGGAATTTCAAGAGAAGATTCCGACGCAACGAAAAACACCTTTGTTTTACTGATGTCCACCACAAATCCTGTATCATTTCAATGACACTCTCTCCCCTATTTCGCGATAATACAAAACGTGCTGCCCTTCTTTGAACTTTTTCGATGTACTCCGTCAGTCCTATCTTGTAAGGATCCCACACAAGGCAGCAGTGTTGTAAAACAGGACGGACAAGCGTAGTGTAGGCAGTCTCCTTAGTAGACGTGTTACATTCTCTAAGTGTGCTTCCAATAAAACGTCGTCTTTGGTTAGCCTTCTCCACAACATTTTCTAATGTTCCTTCCAATTTAAGTTGTTCTTAATTGTAATTCCTAGGTATTTAGTTAAATTTACGGCCTTTAGATTTGACTGATTTATCGTGTACCCGTAGTTTAACGGATTCCTTTTAGCAATCATGTGGATGACTTCACACTTTTCGTTATTTAAGGTCAATTGCCAATTTTCGCACCATACGTGTATCTTTTCTAAATCGTTTTGCAATTTGTTTTTATCTTCTGATGACTTTACTAGTCAATAAACGACAGCGTCAACTGCAAACAACCTAAGACGGTGCTCAGGTTGTCTCTAAAGCGTTTATATAGACAAGGACACCAAAGGGCCTATAACGCTACCTTGGGTAACGCCAAAAATCATTTTTGTTTTACTCGATGACTTTCAGTCAATTACTACGAACTGTGACCTCTCTGACAGGAAATCACGAATCCAGTCACATAACTGAGATGATATTCCATAAGCACGCAATTTCACTTCAAGCCGCTTGTGGGAGCACATAGAAGATAAATAGTATGAAAAGTCACAAGGAGAGTTCTGCAAAAGGTTTTTGATGAAGCTGAGAACAAAATTATAATAATATGTCTACCCCTGATCTCCAGGGACTTTTGTCATATGTGAAACCAATTAATGAAGTTGCTTGTTGGAAAAATCTGATGCCACGACGTGTACTCTCAAAAAAAGGGCTGGAATTCCGTTCTTCTGAATTCTTTCATCGTGCACGACATCGTTCCAGTTTCTCTTTTCGAATATCTCATATGTACGAAGAGGATGGTTTGACATAGATACGTGCTGAATTCGTAATCGACTCAACCTTCCGAGTGAAAGGAGTGCATCTTGGTGTGACACATATCTCATTAAATTGAATAATTAGTACAGGGCAGATCTGACCCCAGTTGCAGTTGATGTTTCTGGCATGACTGTGTGTGTTGTCGATAGCGTAAGTTAGTTTAAGTTAGATTAAGTAGTGTGTAGGCTTAGAGACCGATGGCCTAAGCAGTTCGGTCCCATAAGATCTTACCACCAATTTATAGTTTTTTTGCAGTTGATGTTTACCGTATATATTTCCAGAGACAATGCGTTCGATGTCATTGTAATAAAGCGCAAGTCCTTTCTATATACAGCGGTCATAAAACAGGACAACTGAATTATAAATATATATTACTGTACAACTCTAGAACACACTTGCTTTAGTATGTTGAAGAATCTGCCATTCTGATAGAAGAAACGGGGATTTCGTAGGAAATGTCCCCCTAGGCGATCATTCCACATTCTTTGCAGAACACCAGACATAAGATAAGGTAGATTCTAAGTCGTTTTTATTTCACTTTCAGCTGTTGCTTATTGAGTTAGACATTAAAATTTACGGTACACGAACGCGAGACGTAGGATGAAAAGTCTGTCTAAATCAAAGGATCCCTGCACGCGGATACTATTCGTATTTATGGATAGCATGTCATCATTGGCAAAATATGTAATATCAGGCGTCACAGTAGTGCTATTCTAAATCGATAGTTATACATGTGAAAAATTTCTAGGACATTTATTCACAAAGGATTTTAAGGTTACGTCGGCGAAAGAAGTCAGACTTGAGCACGCGCTGAGGCAAAAAGCGATCGCTTTCCTTGTGCAGTCTGCATCAACCTGGTGGGATGAAACAAGAAGTGTGTGTCAAGTAAGACACGCTCCATCAAACACGATACACAACCATGTACAGAGTAGCTATTTTTTGTAAGTATACGGAATATGCGCGAAGAAGGCTCAGAATTCAATAAAATTATCTACCAACATGCAGCTATCAGCATTGCTTGCGAGAAGACTCGTCCTAAATATACAAGGGCCTGCTGAAAACTAAAAACGTTTATTTATTTAAAAAGCTTTAAGAGTTTCACATAAAAAATAGGAGGCATTATTTTTCTGCACACCGTCGTACATTATAAGACCCACATTTAGTTTTAGCCAAACTCCTACAGACAAAGTTTTCCGTAGACATCACAGAAAGCTCGCTACAACAAGCGAATAGCAACACGGTTTCTTAATCTCAAGGCCGATTTCCTTCTGAATCCTTTTCCAGTTCCACCTTTTACCCCGACTCTAATAAGCTCAGCGTCGACGGGACTTCGAGCTTTCATGCTAGGTATCAGTCAATGAACTTGTGCAGATGTTCAAACATGTTTTCCAGAGAGGCCGTTTTCAGTAACGATTATTTCATTAAAGATTTTATCGGACGGCGTCTCATTCGTGGACCCCTATACACCAGCACATGACACTTCGCAGCGCCATTAGGGAACTATTCTGATTTGATGTAGATGCTTTATGTACATTATTGTATCCGTACGGATCTGTGGCACATATTTCAAATAGGGATTTTTTCAGTTACTTCCAAGGATTAACTACTCAATTGTACCGAAATTTTAACTATTGAATTCCGGGGAAAGTAAATTAGCTGTAAATGGATTCTGCTTCCCGAGGGTTCCGGAACTTCTCGTCGTTAGCTTGGATCATCGTGTAATTTGAGTTCTAGATGACTGATTGCTAGGTTCTTTACCATAATCAGGGAATTCTAGCGGCAAACATAGTTGCACTTGTTATCTGTCTCCCGTTAATCAACTTTTTCCTTCTATTCTTTAGGTTGCATGGTTCATTACACTTCACTCGGTAACCAAATACGGTTAACTCCAGCTTTTAAGAAACAACTCGACCTGTTTCGAACTCGATAAACGACTTCCGTCTCTAAAGAAATGTAATTTCTGTTCGATAGAGACGAGAGTTAATTACTGGCTCGGCAGGCACCTCTCGGTTTTCGACACACAATGGGGTGCAAAAAGACAGGAATATATTTGAGCAGAAATATTTTGTGGCTTAACAATGGTGAACAATCCGTCGTCCAAGGAGCGTATGGTGACTACTGTAACCATTGAGGAACAGGCTCCTGAATTCGTTAAGCTGCGTTACTACATTCAAAACACACATTAAAAGAGCCTTCATGCCTCATTTTGTGAAATGTGAATGTCTTACTCGAATTATCGAATTCGTTTCACGCATACATTGTTCAATATATTTCTGAAAATAAATAAGTACGCTTCTAAAGGTTTC
Organism: Schistocerca cancellata; assembly: GCF_023864275.1. Lineage (NCBI taxonomy): Eukaryota > Metazoa > Arthropoda > Insecta > Orthoptera > Acrididae > Schistocerca > Schistocerca cancellata. The sequence continues at coordinate 790,196,437 of NC_064629.1, read as the reverse complement.
AGTGATGAATAATAGGAATAAAAATGGTTCAGAATGAAATTTTTATATTGTAATGGATGAAGCATCAAACTGTGAATGGGGAAGGTACAGAGAAATCAAGAATTTCAACAATAACGGGCTAAGGGAACATCAGAAGGTTTGTATTGACAGAATGAAGCTTTAAATCCGCCGGTGAGGTACTTTTGGGTGCACTGAAGGCAGTATTCTGCTCAGTGAAAATTACTGATTCATTTTTAGGATTTTACTACCCACAAGAGAGATAACTGATTACTGTTTATGATATAGACAATAAAGTGGGATCGCAAATTGCTAAAGCAGTGATGTACACTTGAATGCGTAGCTTTCTTGCTACGCGGATGGTTTCCCATAAGGAAGTTCCAAGACCACTTACTCATTATAGCACCAATCTAAGTCTCTGGAAAGAAAGGCAGGATAAAAGTCAAAGAGGAAAACTGAGAAATCTCTAGTGGGTTCAAGAACTTAATTGATCTGAAAAGATTAATATTTGCGTTACGCTGTCAAAAGTGAAAGTGCAGGGATCAGAATGAAGTCATTATTTTGGCGACTTTTTTTCCCGTACAAGGATAATTTTTGATTGACATTTCGTTCTCAACTTTTTTCCTAAATAGCATAATATGTTTCACAGAGGAATTCAAAAGACGACTAGAGACACCGGTTGCCTTATTACTGTGTTAAGGGAACAAAACAACAAAACGAATGCAGTATCAATTCAAACGAGATCCTGATAAGGTAATTTTTTTAACTTAATGACTGTCAGCAAGTGCAAATTTTGTTTTAAATGAGGCGAAGAGAAGAATGTACCCTACTTGCATAAAGCTGCAAATCAGTCAATGAGAAACTGTAAACAACTGAACGAAATGCTGTCTCTGCAGGTTTTCGGCTGCTGAGTTACAATTTGTAACTAGAAACATAATTCTGGGCTCTGTGTTCTATATTTCCCTACTCAAATATACTTTGCTTCTTAAAGTACACATACACATACGCACACACACACAGGTAAGATGCAGAACAGAACTAGGGATCACGTTTGTACCACAACCTACGATTATGATACTTTCAGTGACTGAAAACTGATCTGCAGCTGTAATGGGCACGCGTACCTATGGAATAATTGGCTTACACTGATTTACTGAGGAATGAACATTTTGCCACGGAGAAAACCGGTCATACACCACTTTTGCGAATAATTTCACTTATGGATGTAAAATACCAGGAGTGCGGTTTATGCAGGCAGAAGCTCACAAAAATTATAAAGTCTGACAAATGTACGAGTATCACGAGTACAAGTCACGCAACAATACATAATATAAGTAGACAGCTCCAGAATTCTATGCCTGAAAAAAAAAACCTGTATACGATAGAGTTTTGGTGTTCTTCCTCTGTTCACGATGTCCAAGAAGTAAGTACTACACGCCTGCAAATCAATTATTTCAGTACAGGGAGCAAAAAAGCTGTATGACGAACGTACTCAAACACTTAGTTTCAGCTATAAGTGGATTTTCAATACGTTTTGTGTCTTTGTATTACTAAAGGAAAAATGTACTTTATTTACTCCTAACTGATCCTCAGTTTTCATTTCGTGTGAATTATCAACAGATATGTGGTTCTGTTAGGTCTTTTAGCTGGACAGAGGAGCCACGATATAAGTTTTGGATTCAAGAAAAATAATCAGATGCTGAATTTAACCTAGGAAGATCTAAATAATATGTGTTCAACTTATCAATTAGTGACGGAGCAATAGCTCAGTTTTAAAATTATCTAAAAGAGGAAATGACTGTCGCTTTGTGGGACAACCATGATCTTTCTCTCGTTTCAAAAGAAGTTGTATCATGGAAAACAGAATTCCGTATAATAACACAACGTCCAACGTCGTTTCTGAAACTGTGCCGTCTTCCTCGAAAGCAAACAAACATGGTGTACAACAAATGTTCACTTAGACCAAAAGCATAAAAGAAAAGGAAACTAAGGATCGTTTATCGCTTAATTCGAATGTATACCCGCGTCCTATAAACGTGGTACCTCGAAAAGTCTAGTTTCCCCCCAAAAAAGTAAAAACGTTTCTCCTTTTTTATTTTCTATTGCGGAAATTCACAAAATTTTCATCTACGACTTTGCAGAATCCAGTAAATAACAAGCTCATGGAGTAACAAGCGAGCTGAACGGTATGCTTTGTTAGTTACAAGCGTCTTGTTCTAGACATTTTCTGACACGAGTATGCCAAGCGTAACTGATAAATGTAAGTTTCTCACTTGACGTTACAGATGCGTAATTCTTGAATAATGACTGCCACGTACAGTTCTGGGGTTATCTGTTTAAACAAGAGATTCTGATTCAAGTGTGTTTTATACATGCGCTCATGTCTGCACTGGAAACATTATGGAATGAATGCTTCTGTAAGGAAGTTAAATTTTTGGAAGGAATCACACACTATTACCATTATGTTTTTACTGAAAAAAATACTTCGGATTCCACGTGCAGGTGGAATGAAGTGGTTAGGTGATCGACACGTGGTAAGGACACTAGGACATAGGAACTCCATCGGTAAAGCCCTGATGTGTTAAATCTAACCTCTGATGAGTGGTTGTTTTACTTTATAAAATGACAAGTTGTCTTAATAACATACATGGTTCCGTGGTTGAGTTTATTATTACCAAAATTTCCGAATTGCAGTGACTACTTTTACTATGTATGACTAGGTTTAAGAATTAATTATCACAGTATAGTGCTAAAAGTGTTCCTGTCTTACATCAAACTGCCAAGATTTCCAATCTAGGGAGTAACGCTCTGCATTTATCAATCAAATGAATAATGAATGATCCCAGACTTTAAAGGTCTGGATCGTTAAAGTGCACAGCCTCACTCAAAGGACGACACACTGCCTGAGTTTGGTTAAAGCCACTATGTTTACAAATGAGAATCAATCCTTACAGCGTATCCTGTTTAGTGCAATAAAGGTAAGTAAACATTGATCGGTGACAAATTATAATAATGTGTAGTGACATCACACATACCTCTTTAAGATTTATAACGTAGCCCACGAGCCACTAAACGGCAGAAAACGATCGAAAAAATACGAAAAAAATGAAATTCAAGTGGACTGAAATAATGGACGGAAATACTGAGATTTTTGTCAAAAAGATCATTATTTTCGACAGTCTGCTGTGAATAATGATATATAAAACCCTGTTGCAGTGATTTATGAGAGTCGAATGCATACCAGCTGATACGTAGTGATAAACGACAATACAGCTACAAGGTGAGAAGTAATCTTTAAGAAAAATCATTAACGTTGTGCTTATGTCCTGTACGGTGCGTTGAATGCGAACTTACTGAGCATTGTACAGTACTAATGCTAAAATTTCAGATCCATTCCTTTGCCGTATTGTATATTAAAACAACTTAAAATGAGTAAAAATTTGCCAAAAAATACGAAATGTCTCTTCAGTTTTGTTCCCAGTGCAGTTATTAAATAATAGTGACCCTCAAAACATTCCTTTTGGATCTCTTGAGTATACATGGTGGCGGTTGTATTTTGAAAAATCGAAACATGTCAAAAACTACACATCGAATTACAAAACGGAAAAATATATTTTCAGTAATTGCAGAAATGCCCTCCGGCTATACCAATACTGATCCCCCGCTGCAGCCCTAGGGAATGCAACGCTGGTAATTTTGAATCTTAAACCAGAACATAAATTTTTTGTTGCAAATTCGTCCTGTACGGAAAAAAACATAAGTAACTTTTGTAAATATTACTTTTGTTGTTCGGTCACAGATGGCGCTGTAGTCAACAAATAGCACAACTGAGCTCCTAAACGATATTATTTCGAGAGAACTCCACTGAATAAAAAAGACAACCAGACTTACTCAGTAACTGTGAAAAGAGTTTGTCTGAGGTACGTCCTCTCACTTCTCACCAACAGGGTGCTTGTTTGTGACAATTATTTCACAGTACGTGCTCAAAAATGTCGCCGTCAACTTCGATGCACTTACTTATCCGCACGTGGAATGATTCGACACAACTAAGAACTCTTCCCGATGTAATCTGTTGACATGCATAGGTGATACGCTGAATCAATTTGTCTCAGTTTTTGGCACTTCACTACAAACTTCCGTTTTCTAGTAACTCCACAAATAGAAGTGATGGAAGTAGGATCTGGCGATCTTGCAGGACAAGTCAAAGTGCCGCCTCTTCCGACCCACTGACGATTTTACGTGCGATCTAATGCTTCCTGTGTTGCTACAGAATAATAAACTGGGTAACCATCATGTTGAAATCACACTCTAATGACTGCAAGCAAGGATGTTCAATATTTATCAACATTTAAGTTGCCATAGATAAAGAATGGTCCAATGAGTTTGTCACCAATTATTCCACACCAAATATCCACATTCCACGGACATTGATGTTCAACTTGGCGTAACCAGTGTAGGTTTTCCACAATCTAATAATGCATATTGTGTCGATTAATCGTACCGTGGTTTATGGAGGCCGACCCGCCTGAGAGCAATACTCGGGCAAAGAAATTGGGGTACCTCTACATTCACGGAAGTCACCACTGGACAAATGTCACTCGGTTCTGGAAACCATTGCCATAAAGTTCCTGATGGAGAGTAATATGAAATGGATGACATTTTCTACATTTGAAAATCCGGCGAACTTTAATCTAAGACCCGATTCATGATATAATTGCCGAGTGCTGATGTTGTAATTATGATTCACTACAGCTAATATCGCAGTTTCATTACTCTCTCCAGCAAATGTTCTTAGAGGATTCCTTTTTTGTGGTTTTACAGTTCCCTCGATGGGAAACTGGCGAATAACCCAACGAAAAGATGGGCGACCTAGCACCCTGTCTATAGTAAAAGGTAACAGCATTATCGACATTCCTGTCCCTTCCCCCGTAAACATAAACCACTTCTGAATTCGAACTAATACACAATTCGGTAATGAAGGAACGTACTTCAGAAATGAGAGACGACACGCACGCAATGAGATCAAGTCAAATAATGAGTGAATTAATATTTTAGAACAGCTCCATGAAGAAAACTGCAAAATACTGAGGCGTTTTATGTTCTGGATCCAATTCATTTTTGTTGAGAGAATACTGTTTACTGTTTTGGAACTCAATTGTGGTATTTGTCAATTACAGCACCACCTTTCGCCTAACGACTGAACCAAACGAAAGATACGTATTTTCCTCGTAGAATTCGAATCTACAATAAAAGTGGGATTTTCCTATTTAAGATTTCAAAGCTAGCCCACGCCCCACCACCTAGGGTGGGGTAGGTGGGGATCAACATTACTATCACTAGAAAGCATTTTTAAAAATTTTGAACACGCGTTTCTCTTTTTTTATAACCCGATGTGTAGCTTTTTCTCAGCCATCTTTGGGAATAAGGTGAAATAAAAACTAGTTTTACAAATTTGCTACTTGCAGCTGCTACTTAAAATTTTAGAGGATAGTATTTGGTGTACAGTTCTTGGAATTGGAAGTCTGTATGCAGTTTAGTCTGAGATACTTATGTTAGTGGATTTATTAATTACATGCTATGAAGAAAATGCCAAAAAGAGACAGTGAGGAAAACTTGAAATACAATGTTCGCAAGTTGTATTTGACATCTGAATATCTAAGTTGAACCAGGAAAGGCTAAACAAACGCACAGATTTGGTTTTTAGACAGTTAGGGTAAAATGGTTGCAAATACAAGTTATCCCATACCACTTCTCATAGTAAATAGTATGTCACGACTTTCCAGGACCTTCTTAAGCACTAAAATATTCTGCAGTGTAAATTCTGATCAAATGGAAATTGATATTCGTGAGAGTAGCCCTTAATTCTCATCTATACTATTGTATGGACTCGCAATAACAAAAGAGACCTAACGTCTACTACACGCAGTGAGACAAAATATGAAGTTTAAGAGCTCTTTCTTTATCGATAAGAAAACAAGCAACAGATAGGTGTTATTCACGATGGAGGATTACATGAGTGGAGGTTTCGTGTGACAGTGAACCAGTGATATCCGTTTTAAGATGTACCTCACATTTCTGAGAAGTTTCGTTTTCTACAACTACAAGAGTAAAAGATTCAAAAAAACATTAAAGCAATAGTTTGTTACAGTAGAAACTGTTTCCCTTATATGACTGTTGCTGTGACACTATAAGTACAGTACTGAGAAGTCAGAAGACATCAGCAGAGGAACTACTGAGATTAATTATACTATACAGTTGTTCGACTCCAAACTTGTTTATTTATAACGAATAAGGAACTCTGTTTCATCTAGAGCAGCTCATAATTTGAATGAAAATAGTGAGGAGGCAAAATTTTGTGCTGCATGTGTATTTTAAAATGTTACAGCATGAATTGTTCTGAACATTTATTAGAAAACTGGACATTTGAACATTAATGGACAACCAGAGAAATTGTTTACAGGTTGCGTATGAAGTCAGGTAATATACAAGATAAAATGTTAATTGCGATCGATCATAGTGACGCTGTAACACTCCCGTGGGACACTATTTCTGATATCAGATAGTCTCAAAGTGTTTTAAATTTACTTGGTGTTGAACACGTAAGCACAACTAATTGTCACTTCGACGAATTAATATCGTCCTTATGTCTGTGCAACAGAGACCACAAAATTATAGCAGACTTCGGGTGGTGTCTGTAAATCAATAGATGATGAAGTAATCATGTAACAAAAGTGCACTTAGTCGTAAGATATGTTTGCAGTGTTGTTCTTATACGATTAAATAGCATTCTGAAGTCCAGTTACTTATAGAAAAATTCGAATGTTTACAAAGTACTAGTTAACTTCCTGAACACAAGCTTCATTGTCTTAATAAACAGATAGTCATAGCTATTTCCGTATTATTCCTTAATAACTGAGTAGGTTTTGAAGCAGACAGTTTTAAATAATACGATGAGATCAGATGCTGAGCCATCCAACTTCTAATATGGAGCATAAAAATGGAGTACGACGTCATAACGTGAATTTTTCATTCTGCGTATGTACTCATTTTTCCACTAACTTCTTAGATCTCTACAAGTAACCAGGGAATTTTGTTAAGGGAAAACAATACCCAAATTAGAATAAAGTATAAGCTGAAAACCCATGCTCCTCTCGCTCCCTAGTCACGATAGTTAGCCTAAGTCTTTGCCATGCTTTTCTTGGTACGTGGATACACATATAACTTTCCTTATTCGACTTAAAGCTTAGCTGTCTTCATGATTTTCCTTCGTTTTTAGTAATGTCGTGGGTTTGTGAAGATCCTAATTGTCGTAAACTGCTATGACGTTCTTCGTGTTTAAAGTTGGAAACTCTCTGGTTTCGTAATATGTTCTGAATACATTCATAATAAACAACAGTATTATGATCTGTAAATATTACTGTAGATATCAGAGATGTGGATTTTTGCCACAAGGCCTATAGATAAAAATAGTTCAGACTGGAATCAACCAGTGCAGCTCTTTGACGTAACCTCAGTTTACAGCAGAGTCAACTGATAGTCTGAACATTTACACACTATGGCTCTCCTGCCGTGGTGCAACGAATGTATCTATGGAATTTGTAGCAGCTCTATTTTGCAAGTTTTTACAGATATTTACTTGTATATTGAAATCGAGGAAAAGTGATGCTTAGTCTTTACACATGACTTAGGTATTCTCAGCCATACAGAACCTGCATACTACATAATACACAACTTGCTTCCATCACACGACAAATTTGCAAAATTTCCGTCACACATGATAGTTTGTAAAACTTCTGTACTAAGAAATGTCATCGGTAGGTCTATACTAATTTAGTTAGAAACATAGTGCTACTGTCCTGTAAACACAACACACTAAAGCGCGAAAAGGAATTGTCTGGAACGTATTGCACCATGTCGCAACTACAACCACTTGCACTGCCGAAAAGAAGTATAATTTGAGATACACTTTCCTGAACACTTCTTATGAATATTGGTGACAGTCGAAGTAAGTGATCGGAAATTTTCAGGCGAAGGGAAGAAAGCACTAGCACAAGAAGTATAATTCAGAAAAAAAAATTAAACCCTTGGGCTGATTTCACTTCAAACGAACGAATAGTGACACTGTTCTGTCATATCAAAACCTCGAGAAGGAATTTACCCAAAACAGGTTGGTGACACCATTCAAACTTTGTCATCTAGTGTCAATAAGCGATCGAAGAGAACCATCGAAATGGAATTTATAATGGTGTTACTTGAACGATACATTTCACCCTCAGTTACTTTACGTTCGATTTCTTGGGATGTAATTAGTTTTGTTTTACTTGTTATGCAAAAACAGACCAACAGACTAACAGATCTGAAAACGAAGAAAATTGTTTTCGAGATTTATTGGTAATTAATGGAAGTTACGTGCGTGCTAGCGGAGAAGTTATGTATAAGGTTCGGCGTAAAGTTGCAGGTATGCAACTTAGCCGTTAATTGAATCGATATCTCTCAGAGATGATAATCTCAGGTGTTATTTTAAGCCGTTTGCAGTAGCCGTGTATTTCTACTACGCTCTTTACCTTCGATACACATTTGATGTACAGAATATGAGTATCAGAGCAAAACTCACTTTCGCTGAAAACTGAAAGTGACCCAGCCCCCTAACCGCAATGTTACGAGGAATTTGGTCAGTCGGTTTACTTCTTGTGGATGCTAACGTTGACAGAGACTCATTTAACATGAGCTTAGAAGGTATTAACCGTTGGCACGATGGACTAATCGTGTGAGCTATGAACTAGGAAAAGCTTCGAAACGTGAAGGATGATGGTCGGGTTCGATTTAATTCCTGCGTCCTCTACTATTATGTTTAGTCCTGCGCGTAATGTCGTCAGCGAATTGATGACTGAACACAAATATCTAACAGTCCGCGGAAACAAAATCGGCATATCTGTTTTCAAACAATAAGTTTTGAATGTTCGGTTGTGAAATTAAGACTATAAATCTCACAGGGCTAGATTTAAACTGAGTTAGTCGTAGAACTATTTTCTGATATTAAACATGATTGCTACCTCTGGCAATGACAGCTGTATGTGCGATATGTCGGCCTGTATCGTCCTTCGGATTCCGGATTAAACTCTACGTTCCTCCCTAACTGACTTAGCTGATTCATAATTAAGAAAGAGTAAATGGTCTAACACTGTCATTTTCCATATTTCTTAAAGTAAGGAGGTAGTCAAACAATCTTCCTTTTTGTCTCTTAGGTTTCTTGGTGTGGTCAGGCACTGTGTGCACATGTACAGGGGAAACTCAAAAATAAGTGAAACTTTCTAAACATAACTGTGTACGTATTTGTCATAGAGTCATGAATCTGTACACGCTTTTTTCTGAAAAAAGTTTTTATATAAGGCCATTTACGCACTCAATAAAACTCGTGTATATTATTATACGAGCCTTTCACCAGTAACGATATAAGAAATTCATTATACGTGCTACTGTTAAGAAGAATATTCATTTACGAAATGTATTAGTAAAATCTTAGCTATCAGGTGACGTTGATGATGCTCAAATAGGATACTTATTAAACTCTTTTCTTTTTTTTAAAAAAACGTGATCCATTAGCTTAAAGATTAAACTGAACTTGTTGGAAGACTAGTATGATAACGATGTGTGTACTGCATGTGTTTATTAAATCATTTGGTACTCAACTGAAATTGCACTTTATTTCCGAAATATGAATCTGCGCTACATCAGATAAATAACTCCCGAAAAGTGTATTTGTTCTGTTATCTGCGTTGTACTTCTGTGTGAGCAGCTCGATTACTGTTATGTGTGGCGTAACCATTTTAACTGATTTAGGGGAAGTTTTATCTCCATTCTGTAGCGGAAGAGTTCAGAAAATTGTAATAGATTATTGGTGCATCGGTATCACTGAAGAGAGACAGTGCATCCAAGGAGTACATTACCGTATCCGATTCCACTTGAACTAGGTATATTGTGGATGGATCAGTGCAGAATGTGTGGTAAGAAATCTGATTTCGCTCCTTAAACGATGTGTAATACGTTTTTGTATAAGATACATGATACTTGCCTATTAATAAAAATTCTCTCTTATATCACCATAAATTAATTATATCTCGTTAAACAATTAATAAGAAAAGTGGTAGTTTGCATTTTATTTAATTGCAACGGCCGGGAGAAAGCTGCAGTAGACGCTTCTGTTCCACAATCTGAAGTTACAAATACCACGCGCAGGTTTATGAGAAACTGTCAGTTACAGATTGTCAACATTACGTTTTCTAATTTGTTGTCTCAAGCTCCTTGCCTAAGAATCTGGTAATTTGTCCCTTTGTAATTTGTCCCTTTGTAATTCTGTAAATCTGTACATAAGACGATTTAGGTGATGCCACAATCATACGAAGGGGTGTATATTTGGCAGACACTGTGAAATGAAGTTGTAGGTAGAGAGAAACCGTTAAAAGATATCTATATAACGCCGTTACGTGACGCTACAAAACCCTCTCAGCGGTGTCTATCATTCTATAGATGACGCTCTTCGTGTTGTTTGAGACGTTTAGTTCGTATATACTACTTTAGTTATTTAACATAAAATAGAAAGAGGAGATGAAGTTTCTTCAGTTTAAAACTTAGTAAACTACGCGCCGTTGCTACTAGAATACCGTTCTCGTAAATGTTAAACGCCGAGAACAGCAAATGTGCCTTGCGTATGTACTGAATAATGATATGGCAGGATACAACAATACTCTCTTTCTAAAAACGTAAATAATAAGCTTCCGTAAGATTGTTCCAAGTTAACGCTGAGGAAATGCAACAGGGCAGAAGATGAAACGTATTTATTACAGCGAATGACCGTGACACACACTTCCATTCGGAACGTCAGTCTTAAATGTTATAAATGAATGATATGAGGACTAAAATATATCATAAAGATATAAAGACTGCCTTTGAACCAATATTTCTGCACGAAGTAAGAAAATTCCTACTTTTTAGCATCCTGTTCTTCTCAGTCAGAGTTGATCTATTACTTGTTTTGCTTCGTAGTCGTCACGTAAACAGCACTTTGCAAACATAATGTTCAAATAGATGAAAGAAAAATATATTTTCGATGTACTGCCACTTTTTGTCACAACAGACCCGTTCTAAAATCTCAGTTCAGAGTCGTGAACTAGCGCAAGCCATAGTGTCATAGTCTAAATAAAACGAAACATCACAAAGGCATCAATTGGATCGCCATTAAACTTATTCTTGCCACGAATTGGCCATAAAATTTGGAACGAATACATCTTAAATGAGAAACTGATCAACAGCTGAATGATTACCATTTTCTTCTTGCTGTGACGCTCACAGGTTACATCCAGTCTGTATCGAACTGTATTATGTAACTCCACTGTTAGTATTTGTCTCTAGTCCTGTCACCTTGCCACTGCCATTTCAACTTCGAATGATAATATCAAAGCATTGTACTGTGAGAAACATTACAACGAATCAATATTTAAGGACGCCAATTTCTCAACTTGTGTCAATGGTAAATGAGATAACGCTACGTTATGTCAGTCGGTTAAAACTGTTAAAAATAAAATCAAATCTGGAGGAACCCACTTGGACCCTAATTTTGGTAGGAAAACAAGTCCTTAAGGGTATTATTATGTAACTTTATGTTAAAAGGGACACACGAATAAATTACATTAGTAATTTAATTTCTGTTCAAAGCACAGACTGAGCTGTTAGATATAGACCAAGAAACATACAAAACAGATGCAATATTTTCATACTCATCAAAAAGTTACGCTTTACTACACTCTTAAACTGAAGCATTGTATAGTACGCAGTTTCATATCAGTGATTCGAAATAGGTTCAAAAATATCTTTATTGATATTTAAATATCCAGAAACGAAATCTACTAATCACATCTGTTTACGCATGGGGCCTTATCACAGCTCCTCTTTGAGGAAGCCGAGAGCTTAGAGCTGTGACATCAGTTTTGTTGTTACGGATGATGTGTAGAATCGTTGTTCTGTCGTATTTTTATTCATTCGATGCTCGGTTACCTGTGCAAAGGAGTGCTGCTCGTGCATTATATAATGAAGAGCAAGCGACTGGTAAGCAAGGCAACACTCTGAACATTTTGCGGTACTACCGGACGTCAAATGTCTGTGGTAACCACACAATATTTCTTTATTGCTGCCTGCTTTCCTGAAGAAATAACAGGCAGTCAGAATTTCGGATGAGGTGGCAATTTTTACTTCTAACGAGAGTGCAGGTGCGCGACGCTAGAGGCATCTGAACAAATCCTAGTGGTCCGAGAAATATGTTACAACCTACGGTTAAAAAATGAATGGAAAAATTAGCGTTAACTTATGCACTGTCTTTGAACCTTCAGATCATAACAACACCTCATTCTCTCAACAGATATTAGTCAGGTGTTAATCGCGGCATTATTGGAACGCGTCCAGCTCTTGAAGTACTGCGACTACATTATCCTTTGAGGTTACTAACCTCAAATCATTGAGATGCATGAAAACAATCAGACGGTCACGTAACAGCACACAAAGAGATATTAACTGGTAAATACGCATAAAATGAACTGGTGGGGAAATAAATGTAATTCACAAATCACCATTATCGTACAAACTGGTCTTTCATAAAATTAACGGACGTTTCATTATAGAAACCTTGGTAACAAACTAAACACAAACGGACTAAAGAAGAAAAATATGCCTTCACAAGTATCTTTCAATTATTGTAAGAATAGCAGTTGATAAATAGGTAGATAGACGGTAAAAAGCGAAGATATATAATCTGCATCGTATTTTGTGTTGAAATGCGTCATGACAGTGTCAGATCACATTGATCAGTTTGCATATGAAAATGGTGATCCACTCTATACATTAGGCTTAAAAATAATGTTGAAATTCTGTTGTTAAAATCAGATGCGGCAATGACGTCGACTCATTATCATACTTTATTCAATATGGAAACGTTAAATTTTCGAGTACGGTATACAAAAACATGATACCGATGATTGGTCATCCTGACCATTACCACACACTTGGCCGCGATCATGGTGCTAGGATATTGTGCAATGTATTTATTTAATTTACGACATGACTTCACAAAATCACTGACTCTGATTGCGAATTTACGACTTCATCGCCACTAATCTACAAAATTACGCTACTTCGTCTGACTCAAAAAATGACGAGAAAAGCATAACTTTCGTAGCGCCAGAGACGTCTGGGTAACATTCAGTAGGCCACGTGAATGTGTTAGAAGCGATGTTCAGGAAAAATAAATGGCAAGAACTGTGCTAATTTATGCAATGCCTTCGAACATTCAAGTCACAGTGATACAAAGCTGTGAGAGTTGAACGTCGCTCTTTCCACGGCTATTAGTCAGATGCTAATCGTGGCACTATTGGAATCCGTCCAGCTCTAAATGTATTGCGACTGAATTACCCTTTGAGGTTACTGACCCCAAATATTGGGGTGTATGAAAAAGACCTGACGCTGGAATGGCTTGTCATACTTTCATTCTTAGGCGATATCACGTTTTTGTTATAAATGTCATTTACGTATTTTTCACAGAACAAGAAGAAAAGACAGATTTTTCAGTTCTGGTATATGATTGTCATCAGTGACAGTACCACTGAGAAGTGTTTTGCTTATAAAGAAAGGTGTATGGTAGGTTATTAGGTACATGTTCCATTATTATTGAGAAAATTAAATATATCCTCTCCTAATATTACGTGTTAAGCGTGATGTAATCTTCGATATTGTTTGTATAAGTACGGCATTACGAAACATTTTTTCTTTCATGATATTAGTTTTCATAGCAACTTACAGAAAAGGAAGCAGGCTCTTGTGGAAAAATAATCTTTTGAAGTGCATAATCACTGTATCTCCTGAAATAGAACATGTATGTATGATACAGACAAAAATGAAAAATATTTCCACCTGTGAGAACGATTATTTCAGAGATAAAAGAAAAACCGTATCCCAGTTCTTTGGTTGTGAACCAGTTTTATAATTTCCCGGAACTTCTTTTAAATCAAGTGCAAAAAATCATCCCTAACAAAGTAAAATTAACAACAAACGTTTTATAGAAGTATGCTCAGTATTCAGTTGCTGACTATATACTGTCATGTAGGTGCTGGTGCTGCATAAAAATTTTTGTTCTGCTAGTAAGTGTGAAAATACAAGTTACTTCTTGCATTGAAGTAGAAGTAGCAACTATCCACTGTGGCTGATTGCTGTTTTTGCTTTTTCGTTAGTACTAATCTGTACTCTGCATACCGTCTGTTACCATCATTTCTTCAGTCATAAGAAAATAAATCACCTGCTTAGTTATAATCCTTACGTTAAATGAACGTTACAGTCAGACATTAAGTGGTTATTCGTCACTGTTTTCAGATACGTAAAAACAAAGCAACTAACTTTTAACATATTTGTTAAAATAACTAACCTTGTAAACTTGAGAACACTTGAGAATACCTGGTCAAGAATAAATATGACGTTTCCCCGAGTTTATTATGCATTCTGCTCTACATTGTAAGGAAATGTACCAGACGTGCTATATAAGGGTAAGTTATGAATAAATTGCAACACATCTGTGAACTAATGTTTTTAGTTCGGGATTAATTCACTGTTAAACTTAGTATATGGTTTCGTCGATCAGTAATAGGACTTCAACATGCGAGGAAATTCTTCTCTTCACTGTAACAATAAATTAGTCATAAACTCCTGTAATAAGTGAAAACGTTAAGTAGATTGAAACATATGCGTTCTAATAAATCTGTAAGTGAAATATAATTAAAAATAAATTTTAGGGCTCTTGTGAACGAACAGTAATTAAAGTTGTTTGAAAAGAATCCGATAGTGTTGCGTTCGTTGCCAAAATAAGTACTATTTCTGTGTGCGTGAATTGGGAGTATTGCTCAGTCGCATTGCAAAACATAAAGACAAAAGAGTTTCTCTGGAATCTACCTACTCGATTTTTCGTGTAAAAGAATAAAACAAAACTATCAGAGCGAACATTACCAGAAACGATTGACTTGTTTCTATGACGTATCCAGCAAAAAATATTTCTCACATTAAAAAAAAACTGAAACATAAAATGCTTTTCACTGGCAAGTTTTTATTCGAAGGTAAGTTTTAACCACTACTATTAGCAACTAAATTAAAATGAGTAGACGGAGGTCCTTCAGAAAAATGAGACGAGCTCAGGTTAATAAAGGAGGAATCCTCTAAGCTTTTTTTCAGTACTGCTGTGTTGCTTGCTTTTTGTACGAAAACGACAATAGTTTTACAACATCCTACACCTATCAGAATGCACATTTTTAAGCGCAATTGTCTAAAACAGACTGTATATACTTTATGTAAGTCGTTCCCACTTGAATTCCTACCCCTAATGTGGACGAGGAAGAGTCTCCATTCCATTCTGCTGGAAACTCCAACGCCGGGTAGGAACAGCAACATCCGAGTCTAAAGGAGTTCGACTCAAAAAAACAAAAACCGAACATTTGACTGCATATTCTCTTCAGAAATGTCAGCAATGTTACTATTAGATATAATGTGAAAGTTGTTAAGAACTTTTATTATGGAAAACACTTTTGCCAGCTAAGCAAGATGATTTCATTTGTGGAGAAACACTTCATATACTATTTCGTTTCTATCAAACTAAATAATGTTTTTAAATGTGGAATATTATTAGAAAGACTGTTTCATACGAGAAATTTATTATTCCCATGTACTATCAAAGATTATACATGGTACAAGTTAAGAACATTAATGTTTACTTCGTCCGTTGCGCATGTATGTGCTCAAGTTTTTATTTTAAATACATACATATAGACGCACATTTAATTAAAATGTAATTTCACTGTATTAAATGCGCATAACGTATGGTAGAACGTTCTCAGTGATTTGATACAGCGTAAGAAAACGTTATACGTTTTAAGCCATTATTTAAATTCTTCTGTACTTGTTCAAACACTGGATACAGATGTTCTGATAAATCGTTAATGTTAATATTTTGTAATTAAACCGTCACCTAAACCTGTTATCCGTTTCTTCAGTGGAAAACAATTTATCGAGCCGTTGATAGCCAATACGACTAAAGTGGAGAAGACAAGCTACGTTGTTCGATAAAAGCTGTAACTAAAAAGAAATGGTAGACGCTAACAAGCCTAAGAGATTTTAGTAGAACTCGTAAGAGATCATTAATAACGATTTGAATAGGATTTAATAATTGTCCACTTGAAAAAATAAACAATGAGGCATTTGTATTATCAGGGGATTTATTCAACGCATTAATCCCATATCAGCAAGCTGAAGTATGTATACGTACAAAAATCTGCATGTAATAAAATACTATAATTTAAACTGCGTTTAAGCTAACAGAGTCTTTCCGTGGACAATGTCCTTTCGCAATGCTAATAATATCTGGAAACACAGTAGAAAAGCTAATTCATCAGCATCATTTGCTTAAACGAGAATCAAATCAGTACAAAATTATCACTGTAATCTAAATGAAACTTGGAGTAACATTACTGGAATGTTGAGTTAAACAGTAGACTGTTGTAACTTACATAGAGATGACAGGCGACCGTTGAAAGCTTGAAGTCGTATAGCACCATAATCACGAGAATTACATATCATTATATAACAGATTTATATATGTGTATACATAACAAATCACTTTAAAAAATATAATAAATTACTGATTTGGTCAACACATTCGAACCACGTTTATCCGCCACTATTTCCGTTCTCAGAAGTCGATTTTTATCTTACACTGTTGATGGGTGGGTAGCTACTTGTACCGCGTACCAATACTGTACTCGCGTTCACTCGGATGCGATCGTCTCGTCTGTACTCCGAACACGCTATCACAACCGAAATACAGACCGCAGCGCGAGCGGCTGGCGGCTGGTTAACTAGAAAGTGCAGTCTTCTGCGGGTCGTACCGAACTATGTACACGATTGCAGTCGAGGCCGTCAAATGTGTATGGCGACGGAGCGGGCGTTGGCGTTGTTGGGCGGCGCCTGGTTGTTGTGCCGGTGCATGGCGTGCACGTGGTTGTTGGTGCCGCGCGTCGACGGCTGCGGCTGCAGAGGCACCGACGTCGTCCTCCGCCGCTGGTTGTTAGGAACGTCAGGCAGCGCGAAGCGCAGCTTCTCCCAGAAGAGCTTGTCACCCCACTGCAAGTACGTGTTCGTCTTGAGGTAGAGACGAATGTCGGGGTCGAGGTCCTTCTGAGGGACCTCCCCCAGCAGCACCACTATCAGCCTGCGGCGCCTGTCGCGCAGCACTTGGTGGTGCGCCGACTTGAACTCGAAACGGCACCACTCCGACCGGATGAAGTTGTCCGACAGCACCATGATGGTGCGCCGCGACGATTCGACTGCCTGCACTATCGTCTCCCCGATGTACGCGCCCACAGGGAAGTCTCTGTAGTGCAAGCACAACTTATACGGCGGGTCTCCGTGCTCCAGGATAGGCGCGAGTTCCTCAGCGACGAATGCCTCGTCCTTCGAGCTGTAACTGACGAAGGCGTCGAACAGTTTGTCGCGGTCCTCGTGGTCGATATCGGAATGCCTATAGAAGAGTCGGATGCCGAACCGAGAGTGGAACCACACGCGCATCTCTTGGCGGAAAATGAAGATGAGTAACACAGTCAGTACCAGCACTAACAGAACGCACAGAGCGGCCACCAGTTGCGGAATATAGTCCTGGATGGCCTGCTTCTGAATAACAGTTTTCGTTGCCGTAATATTGGCGGCTGTCGTCTCGTTAGCGTCCACCGCACCGAAACAAGGCAGCGAGCTGTTGCTGAGGATGTAGTAGCCGTCGGAGTCCGGCGAAAATCCGATGTAGTCGGCGTCGTCGGAGAAATCTTGCGTGTCATTGGCAGCAACAGACCGCCGGAAGCACTGCACCCTGCTCGCGTCCGACACTAGCGTCTCAGTCTTGAGAAGATAGTCCTTGAAGCTCTCCGCGTAATCACAGTCACACTGCCAGCTGTTGTTAGATAGCGTGAGTTCTGTCAGGGAAGCGGGCAGCGTCCATACCGCGTAGTGGCTTATCCGGTTGTTGTCTAATTTCAGAACTTTCAACTGCCGCAATGGTGAGAACGTGCTGTTATGGATCGAAGTTATAAAGTTCCGGTGGAGATACAACTCTTTCAGGCTCTCCAGGCCATCAAATTCGTACCCTCTGAGCTCGCGCAGTCTGTTATCTTCTAGGTGAAGTAACTCCAACTCTTTCAAACCGTTGAATGTTCGATTATGGATAATTTCGACGCCGGAAGCATTCAGGAACAGAATCTTCAGCCTCTTACGTCCAATGAAGGCGTGACTTCCAAGGCTCCTGAAATCGTTGCCGTCCAAGTAGAGCTGCGTGGCATCCATCGGTATTTGTTCAGGAAGCTGTCCATCGTAGCCGGAGCTAGCACAGTTAACGGCATTCGCTGTCCAGGACTGATCGTGATAACAGGTGCAATTAGTCGGACACGTCATTTTGCAGTCGCAGGCGTCGAAATCACAGCAGTGGCAAAGGGCGAAACAGTGGAACTCATATTTGCAGAGAAACTGCTTTGGAGAGGCTTCCGTTAGCGGCATGTACGTCCGGCCACGGCTGTAGAGAAGCTTACAGTGAATACTGTGTAGATCCATCACACGAGGCTGGTTCCGTGTGCCACGGTTATCCACATTTATTCTTTGCAGCCAGTCCATTGTGCAGTCACACAGATACGGATTCCCACTAATGTAGAACTCTGGTAGCGGACGAGAATTCGGCACCGTCGAAATACGAAGTGAGTTCGGATTGAGGTTGGTAATTTTGTTGCCGAAGAGGTCGACGCGTGTCAAGTTAGGCTTTTTGAAGAACGTGTAGGACTGAACTTTGGTTATCAAATTGTCATTCAGATAAAGAAGTTCCACACTGTCAGGAATAGAACTGCCGGTTACTTCTGTCAATTTATTTGAACTCGCATCAAAAGTGCTAAGATGAAGCTGACTTTCAATTTCGAGATAGTTGCCGAGTTCGGTTATCTGATTAGCGTGAATGTCGAGCCACTGGAGTCCGGTGGGAATCAGAGCGTAATCGAACCATTCCAGCTTATTGTCCGAAATATTTAACCAGATGAGGCGTTCCAACTTGTTGAAAAGACCGTCTATGTTTGTCAAATAGTTTCCATCGAGTCTAACAGCTTGCAGATTCTTGTTGTTGTCAAAAGCACCGGATTCGATACCATAAATTTTGTTCCTCGACAGATTCAGTATTTTGAGCGCCGACATTCTGTCGAAAGTGCCCTTAGTTATGTTCCCGATGTTATTGTCCGTCAAACGCAGGCCGTACAGGTGCTGCATATCACTGAAACTCGAATTTGCTATCTCCGATATGTGATTTTCGCCGAGGTCGAGAGTCCTGAGCATAGGAACGTCTAACAACACTGAGGGCACTGCAACAAGACTATTCCCGTTGAGATGTAAGTCCTGTAGGCTGGAGCTGTTCTTCAGAGCTGCCGGGTGGATGTTGCTGATCAAATTATTGTCGAGGGATAACAAGCTGAGGACGTACAGGCCGTTGAAAGTGTAGCTTTCGATACTGACGAGTCTGTTTCCAGATAGAAATAACGTATGGAGGTTGTACAGCGACGCGAACGTATTTTCAGGGATGTTTTCGATGACATTTTCTTCCAGTCTGAGGATTTGCAGTGAGTAGAGATCACGGAACACGGCGGTCTCCAGCTTGGCGATGCGGTTGTGGGAGAGGTTGAGAATGACGAGGCGTACCAGACCGGAGAACGTGGCAGAATTGACCCATTCGGCGGTGAGCTCGTTGTGCGACAGGTCGAGGACCAGCAGCTGCGACAGGTCGTTGAAGAGCCCGGGAGCGAGCACGTTGACGGAGTTGTTGCGCAGGTACACCTCCTTGATGTCTCGCGTGTCGGCGAACAGCTCCGGCGGCAGGCTGACGAGCCGGTTGTCGGCGAGGTGCAGCACCGACAGCGAAGACAGGCCCTCGAGAGCGCGGTCGGCCAGGAAGGAGATGGCGTTTCCCTGCAGGTTGAGCGTCTGCAGGCGCGACAGGCCGGAGAGCGCGGACGCGGCCAGGGCGTCCACGCTGTTGTTGGACAAGTCGAGCTCCCGCAGGTTTCCGCCGCAGCGCTCGGCCGGTCCGGGCCCGGAGGCGGCGCCCAGACCGAACTGGAACCTCGCGACGTCGCGCAGCCTGTTGCGCGTCAGGTTGAGCACCTCGAGGCTGTGCAGCGAACAGAAGACGCCGACGGGCAGGCTCCACATGTTGTTCTCGGCCAGGTCGAGGCGCTCGAGCAGGCCCAGTTCCGAGCTGAAGGCGTCGCGGTCGACGTCGAGCGTCATCGCGGCCCAGTCGGTGTTGTGCGTGCGCAGCGTCAGGTTGCGCAGCTGGCGCAGGCCGCGGAAGGCGCCCGCCGACAGGTTGCCGATCTTGCAGAACTCGATGACGAGCTCGCGCAGCTCCTGCAGCGGCCGGAAGCTGCCCGTGCTGAGCGAGCTCTGGAAGAAGAGCACGTCGGAGCACTCGAGGCGCAGGCGCACCGTGTGCTGCGGCTGGATCACGCTGAAGTTGGTGTTCTCGAGCTCGCTGTTGATGGTGCGCAGTCGGCAGTCGAGCGCCACATCCTCGCCGTCGTCCAGCACCACCCACTTGCACTCGTCGGGCGCCTGGTAGCGCAGCGCCTTGCTCAGCGACGCCGACAGCACCCCGAAGATGGTGCCGAGCAGCACGGTGAAGACGAGCGGGCTGGGCTGCATGGCGCTGGCGCTAGCTGGGCGGGCCCATGCCTGTGCGTGGCAGCGCGCTCGCCGGCACTGGCCGCACACCGCCGGCCGGCGCGCCGTGTCCTTGTGGCTTCTTGCCCCCACTCCGCGAGCTTCCGACGGCCGCCGCCAGGAACCGCTGCGGAGCCGCGGCCGGCCCAGCCGCCACGGCCGGCCGATTATTTATTCTTTTATAATAATGAGCTCGCGCAGTGTCAGCTAATACCCGGCCTACTTAGTGCATTTCCAGAGGGAAACGAGGCGAGCGCCGCCGGCTGATGACAGAAGCCTCCGGCCCTCGCTTTGGATTCGACTGTACCGACGGCCGTCCAGTTACGAGCCGTCCCCCAACTGACGGTGCCCTCTCAGCCAAAGAGCCTCTTTCGCACCGACGCACACTCGCCGCTGCCTTCCTTCCTCTGCATTCGGCCTCGCCTTCAGTCGTTTCGACACAGAGTTCATTACCTCCTTCGGCACACGTATAGGACAACCCTCAATAACGTAAGTTACTGCTGACGGCATACTAGTAGTATTCTCTGCCGTGTTCATCGTGACTAACGAGAAGCTTGTTTTCTGAAGCATCACACTTATATGAAATGTGGAAATTGAAAAAACGTATGCAAAGCGAATGGTATTACAAAGCTTTTAATTTATGAAAAAAATGACACTTATTTGTGAAGGTATCGATTGACGTTTTTGAACTCTGTGCTTAATATTATATCTGATGTAATAACAGAAAATGGTTTATTTCGGTAATTGGTAATGGCCACCGCTGGCCATCGTCACAACTACAAAAGGAAGGCGAGATTATCCATTGTACTATGTCAAGTCTACGTGTACAGGGCAAAGTAAAAAAAAAGTAAAGTGGAAATTATCTTTCATAACGATTGAAAGGCACATCAGTTGGCTCAGAAATGGTGCTGAGCACTATGGGACTGAACTTCTGACGTCATCAGTCCCCTAGAACTTAGAACTACTTAAACTTAACTAACCTAAGGACATCACACACACCCATGCCCGAGGCAGGATTCGAACCTGCGAGCGTAGTGGTCGCGCGATTTCAGACTGCCGCGCCTAGAACCGCTCGGTCACTCCGGCGGCCATCAGTTGGTCATCAAGTAATGAATTCTCAGTCTAGATAAAACACAGGCCGCCAATTTTATGAGACAACAATTATGATATAAAGCGATATGAAACATTTTCTCTGATTGTATCAAAGCAAACGTTTTAATTTCATCTTACGTAAATGAGAGCTTTATGAAAACCTGCAACTGTGTCAGTGATGATTTAAATAACCGAGTCCTGCAGCAGTTAGGTCTTTTCATGCATAGTACGAAGCGTGGTGTCTGTATTAGTGTTGCCGGCCGGAGTGGCCGTGCTGTTCTGGGCGCTACAGTCTGGAGCCGAGCGGCCGCTACGGTCGCAGGTTCGAATCCTGCCTCGGGCATGGATGTGTGTGATGTCCTTAGGTTAATTAGGTTTAATTAGTTCTAAGTTCTAGGCGACTGATGACCTCAGCAGTTGAGTCGCATAGTGCTCAGAGCCATTTGAACCATTTTGCATTAGTGTTGTTTATGATTAGAGGCAGAACAAAAAAAGACGACTGCGGAGCAAGAGAACAGAGGAATACAAAATGAGATTAAGTACCAGAAACGGGTCGTGCTACTCATAAAAACGCTTAACTGGTGCAGTACTTTATTTTTTAAATCATTCTAACGGTTACTTTTATAAACCATGTCGATAATCTTGAATTATAGGTTTGTTCGGATTTTGTTTGTAAGAACCGTTTTCTCGCAGCTAGAAGGGGCCTTAATGTTTTCCTAGTAAGAGAGTGAATAACTGAAGTTAATGAACTTTAGAATTTTAGCAGTGAGTATTCAACAGCTAAAATACGCTTATTCGCCGGTAGAGTGCATGTGGAGGAAGAAAAATGAGGGGTTAACGAACTGTCGATGACGAAATCATCAGAGAGAGGCTAGGATTACCGAAGGAAATTAGTTGTGTCCTTTTCAGAGGAGCCGGTGCTTGCCTGAAGCGATTCAGTGATACCATGGTAAAACTAAATCTGGCCGGTCGTAAGGGGGCCTCGAATGGCAGTAGTCCCGAAAACGAGTCCTGTGTCGTACCTCTGCACGTTATGTCCAACAGAGCATAGTGGCCACAGTACACTATGAAAGGAAGCCAAAGCACAAAAACGTAAAAAATAATCTGTTTCGCCTCAGTGCAGGACGGTAGGCTATTATAATGAAAAATACTTCAATGAAGAGCTTTCACATGCGTACAACGAAATAAGCCGTGGTAACGCTTGTCTGTAGCCGAAAAGCGTAATAGTTCAGGAAATAAAATGTGTTGAAATAGATGCGGTTATCATAGATATACAAATAAAATGAATAATTCTGAAATGAACATTCGTACAACACTTATTTGTTAGTTTACTAAGGTTTATGTGTAGTAGTTTAGTGTTGTAAAGAGTCTGTAGGACTTTAACACAGATGTGATAATTTTTCTATATTTTCCTTAAATGTTATCTAATTTTGTAACTACAAAAACAATGAATTTTCTGTTATTTCGAAGTTCCGCTCATATCTGAAACAAAATATGTTTTTATATTCAGTGGGAGTTCCATAAAATGAATTTAAAAACCTTATAATTGTATGAAATAAATATTACACTGTGTTACTGTCGTTAGGGCCACAGTGAGGAGAGATTAGGGAAAGTTAGGTATTTGTGTATTTGGCCAACAGTAAACCGTAACGGTAGCTGTACCGGGAACGAAATCGTCTGCAAGTGTGTAGCTCCTACAAGATGAGAATCTGGTCCATATAAGACCAAATGCGTAATTTAGGAGGCACAGTGGAAGCGACGGATGTGGGCAGATGAATTAAGCTCCATATAACATCAAGATTCTGCACCACAATAGTTTGTCACTAACCAGGTGCTCTCGTAATAAGTGGAGCTAATGGAGCATTGTCGCCGACGCCGATACCGTCGTCTTAAAGGCATCGACAATCTGTAAGGCTGTCAACTGTAGCTTAGAACTTTTGTAAAGCATACTCGGTGAAGATGCAGTGGTTTTCTTTTTTAATTTAAATAATAATGATGTTCGTGTAAAATTCTAGTTCTCCCATCTTGTTATTAACCTCAGTCGTTGTTATCTAGACTAGGATGCTGTACCTTTTCTCATTCCGAAGTACGTCGGTCCAAATCCGCATCCAGCCGTAAAGATTTAGGTTTCCTGTGATTTCTCTAAAATGCTGCAGGCAAATACCGGGATGGTTCCTTTGAAAGAGCACGCTGTATTTCCTTTCCCAATCATGAAAATCATTCGAGCTTATGCTCCGTCTCTAATGACCTTGAAGCAGACGGGACTGTGTAGTTAATGTGTCAAAGAAGAAATATGAAACCAAATATGTGCTAGTCTTTTTTCGTTCAAAACGGTGACGCCTCGGGGAGTCATTCAGTTTCTGCTATTTTACAATCAGAGACGGTACATGTAATGTCAGCTTGGATGAGAGTAAAGGAACGTAAATTTAAATAAAATAACTCTGGCAAAACTAATGCTATAATTTTATGTTATGTGCATTTTATATTTATTTTGTGAAAATGCTTTCTGTTTCACTTGACGGTTCGTATTCCGGAGTGGCAACTGTGTTGGATCTTGATTGTTTTATTCACTATAAGTATTTTCCAATTATTTAAAAATTGGATTTATGTAATTTTTGCTTAGGAATCTAATGAAATCAGCCTGTGTATGTAAATCTTACTGTGATGTAACGCAGTTTTGACTACAGCAGAGAAATTTTGCCATTTAACGATTTCATAAATAATTTTTTGCACGTATTTCGAAGTTAGTACACCAGGTTTTCTTTAGTAAACAGTAGCTAACACGTCTAGTTACTATTTCCTTTTTTGTTGGTGACGCGCGCTACCTAATATGCTAGCACACTTACGTACAGATTGGTTATGTAATAATTACTGTTCTAATAATCGGCTGTTTAGCGAACAGCGTCTGTCCACTTGGACTGGTGTGAGCGTATTTACGAATAATTTTATTGAGTTGCTGTGGGTTACTATAAAACTTCGCGATACCTTCTCGTCTTTGTCGTGTGTGACTGGAACCGCTTTATACCATTTATTCAAAATTTATGCAAGAAGAGAGGTATGTAACTTATTTATAGAAATAAATTGTCGTAAACTTTTTCCCACTAATCACTTACTCCCTTCGGATACGATTATTGTATATTTTCTGATTAGGCTGACGCGATTAAGGTCATGTTATCAAAGCCGATTACAGTGGGGACGGTTACAAGTCACCTGTGAAATACGCGTTTCAGATGCTGTCAGATTTCACGCGTATTAGAATGTTTGTTACTAAGTACACTTTAGAGAACGTACTCAGTTACTGCCTATTTGCTTACTATTGGTGTTTTAAGAGTCTGCGGAGATACCTGTGCACAAAGTAACAAATCTCAGGAAACATAATTCGTTGCACCACTTGTAATCTGGCTTGAGCGTCTGTGACATTTACTTTTTTTTCTAAGAGAAGCATATGTGGTGTTAAATGATAACGTAAGGACAGTAGGTATCTTCTCTGATAAAGCAAAAGTGTTCGACTGTGGGACCATTTTTGTTGGCTGAAACATTACGAAATTAACGGAAATCTCACCAATGGATCCCGTCTTATTTAGAAAGCAGGAAGCAGACTGTTTCTCGCAAATCGATCATGTGAGCGCAGTACAAATTTGAAACTGATTGGGATGTTGTAAAGAAGAGGGAAGGGATGTTGCGGTAGCGTTGTGTGCTGGATTTGTTTTTGTTTTTTTTTGTTTTTAGAGATGTCTTAATGATACGCCCGTAAACAGGACGGATGGTTTCTATCTGACTTCGGAATACAGTAGTGTCATTTTGAATGATGTGAAATCTAATGTGTATGACTTACGAAATAGGGGAACAGATGACATCAGTACGTCGCGGCCCGAGAACACTCTGTCGCCTTAAAAAAAAAAAATGGATTTGTGGATTTGTCTCGATAGCCGCTATCACAAAATAGGTACCAAACTACAGCATCCCACTTAAAAAAAACATAGTTGACCTTCATATCTCTGTCGCGACCCCACCTAGCAACGTAAAACAAACGTCATGTTATGGCCCCCGTTGTCTCATGCAAAATTCGTCCCACAAACTTTGCAGCTACTAAAAAATTTTCAAATGTGTGTGAATACCTAAGGGACCAAACTGCTTAGGTCATCGGTCCCTAGACTTACATACTACTTAAAGTAACTTAAACTAACTTATGCTAAGAACAACACACACAACCATGCCCTAGGGAGGACTCGAACACCTCCGGCGGGAGGGGCCGCGCAGTCCGTGACATGATGTTTCAGCTACTATGGTACTTTCGGAGTAATTCTAGATGGCAATAGTTAGTGACTCACCCTTTATACTCAGTAGCTTGTCACCTGTATAGGATTTGTGTAAATTTTGTTTTATCTGTTACTAACTTTTCTCATGCTAATTACATGTATTGACTCTTTCCGTGTTCATAATGATTTGTTCCTCAATTGGCGCTACGGAACTAGAAGCTTAAAATAAAATAATAATAATGTGACGTCGACTTTGAAATATGGACTTTCATCCGATCAGCGTGTGATAAAAACCGTCTTAACTAGCTATACGCTCCTCCTAAAGTCTCCTACTGTTCTTCTTCGTATAGTCATATGTTTCTTTAGAGCAAATGTTTAGATTTATGGAGTTAGGGGACATTATTTTCAGAATTACTCAGCAAATCTGAAACTCATTTACGAAGGTACTGTCACATGTTATTCGAATGCTTCAAGAACTATGTTTTCATGATGCCGAAAAACTGTGGTTCATATTTCTGCTAAGAACAGCAGAGAAATGCCATCTTCTTCTGACCAGCGGTGCATGAGTATTTGTATCATATTTGTATCAAATTTTTTTCCAACTTCATGGACAAATTTCAGGAAGATTTTTAAGGACATTGGTTGAATGTTTCCATAAAGGAAATGAAACGTAATAGCACTTTCCGAAATGCTGAATGTTGATACCAACAAAAAGTTCATATGATATCATCTCTTATTTGATGAAAGCTGTGCCGGCGATAAACGACAAGGTCTTTGATTCTCAAACGATGTTCAGTGATTTCAGTCCTTCGAATAATTCCGTTGCATTTTTGAATCATACAGGTTGGTGGCTGTTCCAAAGTTCATGCTAAATTTTAGGACACGAAAAACCAAGTTTCACAATATTGCACTATTACCTCTAAATAACGTAAATATTGGAATGACACGAGATGGCTTTGTAATGTGAATTTCAAACTTCTTTTCGAAAGAACTACACTTTTTGTGTAGATTGTTACAGTGGGTTAAAAATTCTTAACTCGTCAAGAACAAAGACAACGTTCGCAATATGTACAACAAATACAATCGCGGTTTATAAAGTCCGTATTACCGAATAGTAACTACGACTGCACGTGAGATAGTAGTTGATCACTGGGGGGGGGGGGGGGGGGGGGGCAAGGGAGGGAGGGCAAGTATTTCTGACAATGTGTACGTATTGCAGAGTCCTGTTTCCTAAGAAAATTTACAATTGTTTTAAGAAATTTCATTGTTATAAACCCAATACTTAATATACTGGCAGCTATGGTAGCAGAATTACGGCACTGACATCTTTCAATAGAAATATGTTCTTGAAACTGAACTGAACTTCTCACTTTTTTTATAGTTACTTTAAGTGGAAGATAACATGTTTACTGCGGCAGTACTTGAGTAACATTACAGACACCGTACCAGTTGGTCAGAAGCTTGATGAGAACATTTTCTCCTTAATTATTCTAAACTCTGATACCTCCCGTAGCAGGACACTGATCATATGTGCGCGGGGCGAGTAGCACTTCGGAATTCTAATAATAAGATGAGCCACAGTATAACACATGATTTCTCTTGAAATAAAATTGTGAAGTTGTAAAACGCGTTCTTTTGTGCTCTTTAGTTACGTAAATCACATTATGATGACCTAAGGAATGCCATAGTTTACTTCTTACAAGAGCTCCAGTTTTTATGATTTAATGTAGTTACTCGGGTTTTAGTACTGGTTCTGAAAGACAGAAGAGATGTGGAGGTAATTAATTTCGAGATTTCAAATGTATGTCATTGTACATTAACGCGCTAGTTCCGCATTCTTAACTATGAATGTGCATCAAGCGACAACAGAGTCAAACAGTTTTAAAACCAACATTGGAAAGTATTTATTTGAAAAAAAAATTCGTAATTCTGAACCGCCACAGCTGTAACTTCAGTGGAAATTCTTGACAGATTAAAAGTGTGTGGCGGACCGGGTCTCGAAACCGGAATCTTTGCCTTTCGAATGCTCTGCCGGGGATCGAACCCAGAATCTTCTCCTTTCGTGGCCAAATGCTCTGCCTGCGAAAGGCAAAGATGCTGGATTCGAATCCCGGTCCGACACAGTTCAAGTCTACCTGGAAATTTCTAATCAGCTTACACTGCGCTGTAGAGTGAAAATTCATTATGGATATCTCTTTATTAAGTACCGTCTTCAGTTATTTGATCATCTTCTGTGGCGCCAAACAGAATAAAAATCATCTAGCGTCACTCTCGTCGGTAGTAAAATGCGCTGTACTGACAATAGTAAAAAGGTTAGTATGCAAAGCTCATTCCACAGAGAAACATAATGATATTGTAAACAGATTAATTAACTGTAACAATGCATTTTATTATTGACTGTAATGTGCGCTTTATTATTGCCAGCTTTGAGGTAAGATATTTCTTATTTTATTCGTCACTTCAGTACGAACGTTGCCATACACGCTCTTGTAAGTAATTCTATAGTACCTGAAGCTGATAAGACGACCGAACCCGGTAGTTTTAAGGATTTATTTTATCAGTAGTCCTAGGGGAGTTTGCCGGCCGGAGTGGCCGTGCGGTTCTAGGCGCTACAGTCTGGAACCGAGCGACTGCTACGGTCGCAGGTTCGAATCCTGCCTCGGGCATGGATGTGTGTGATGTCCTTAGGTTAGTTAGGTTTAATTAGTTCTAAGTTCTAGGAGACTGATGACCTCAGAAGTTAAGTCGCATAGTGCTCAGAGCCATTTGAAGCAGCCTAGGGTATTTTGATATACGACATTTTTTTTATTAACATCTACGAGCTCTGGGGCACCACTAACAACGAAATATGTTAAGATAGCATTACTTCAGTATCTGACGTTGTTCTTCCGTGGACGTCAGTAGTGTACTGTTTGCTTTTTACTATTCACGGCGACTGCGAACGCTCACAGGTATATGTATCGCATAATGTTCAAGAGTAGGACGGCTTTCGTTTAAGATCATAGGAGCATAATGCAATAAGGAAAGTAATATAACGAAATTATTTTTAGCTTTATCGCGTTTATTCTGTTTGCACTGTTACTTGCTTGATGAGCACAGATGAAGAGTGGAAATGTCACACGTTGTAAGCGGCATTCTCTCACAAAACACGTTTTCAGTGTTACAGTGTTGTCGGTACTCTCTTGCATGTCCGTAGACTTGTTCCACGTGCCAAAACTTAAATAAAATATTTCAAACATTCAATACTAGATGACGCATGTTCTTTGTGCCAAGCATTGCTTCGTTCTGGATTTCCAAGAGCCATCGTCAAGGCCGCCTTCATTTCGCTGATGCACAGTTTCTGTGGTAATTTGAGTCAATGTAAGCATTTGTTTCTGTCAGTTAAACACCTTTGTAATTGAAGGAGATAATTTTGTGTTTCAAAAACAATAAAAAGGTGAAAAGCAGTACGATCAAAGTGTCTCATACTTATTTATTATCTCAAATAGCTATTAAAAATTCTCACTCTGAAACGGAAGAATGGAAAATTGTCAGTACATTAGAAACAGTAGAGACCATACTTCATTTGAAAGACTAACCACGCTTATCAGTTGCAGTACCTGTTGACTGTGGCATCATTCCTTTCTCAATAACACAGGGAGTTCTACAGTAAACTTCGCAACAGCTGATTCCAAGAATGGAATTATGTAAGACACAGAGATTTTTTCCTTGAGTCTAATTTTATCATTCTCTCGTAAAAAATTAAAAGATGTGAGAAATAGTTATTCTTGAATATAGTTCTATTCGTCAATACAAGACTGCTGTATTCCTGCACTTTTACTATCACAAATAAGACGTAATGTCTCAGTATTGTACTTCAAACAACATCTTTCGTATCGGCACTTACAATCAGTTAGTTCCCTTGTATGCAACTAGAAAGTTCTTAATAAATGATTTATTTTCTGATATGTCTCATTACTTTTTGCAGTGATGAAGTGAGCAGCATAATTCTGTGTTATCAGAGTACATTATTCAATTTTTTGCTTACAAATAAATAATTTACAAAACAGATACATTGTTTTATGATTCTCCTGACATGTGAGATTTGGCAGTTAGAATGTTTGACATTTCCACTCTTCAGGTGTAGACGCAGATGAAATAATACGCTTTGTTCTTTACGTTATTGGAGTGTTCTCTTGCCTTTATTAGTATGGAGAAGCTAGGCCCTATTACTGTCGACAAATTATTCTTTCTGCAGATGGAGAAATTATTTTTTTAAAAAGAAAATCACATTCAGCTACGAAGTCAGTTCATCCAGTTCAACCTATATTTCGATGGCGCACCGTTGTGTACCGTGAACATGTACGTATCAGTTTATATCGATGTTTAAGAAACTTGTGAGGAGAGGCACATAGTGTCCAAATATTTGCAGCCCACATTTATGTTCGTGGTAACACTAAATCCTACGACCTTCTCTTTATGAGGCAGTCGCACTACACCGTATTCATAGAGGCTGGTTGTAAGAAAGCTGACTCACTTTATTCTTATTGATGTTTGCTTTAATCATCATTATCAAACAGTCTTGATACTTAGTTTTGCTTCGGTTTGTATTCAGCAAGAGACTATCTTTAAATTTTGTACACGGTCACAATTAGTCTCGAGTAAGGGATAATCTGTACTGTACTGCATACGGCCTATAATGACCGTTAAAAACCATGTCGTCATTCAGATACGCGTAGCTATCTTTTTTTCTTTCTTTCTATATATTGCTAAATATTAAAAAAACTGCTGCAGGATTATATCAGTTACGCATGCAACACGTAGTCTGACATCTTGGTAACACTGTGTGACGGTTTCATTGTAATCAAATTGTTATTAGAGGAGTAATAAAAGTTTTCCTAAATAAGAACACGTAGGCTCTGGCCAAGAGTACTCAGTGTGTATTTATACTCTCAATTGAAGAAAACAAAAATAATTATAAACAAATGCACGGAAAAATAAATTACGTACTTTTTATTTTTCGGTGAATTAAAAAATTAAATGTTGTAATAATCCAATAATAATAATAAGTGTTTATCAGTAAAATGCAGTGCTGCCTCACTATTTTTCGGCGAATTAAAAAATTGAAACTCGTAATAATCCAGTGACAATAACAATAACAATAAACGTTTACCGAGGGAAATGCAGTGCTGCAGTATTGCTTGCTCTTTCTCAAATGAAAACGTTATTGTGAATCTCCCAAAGTGCTCACTATATTTGCCTGTTTTAAGAGTTTTCTTAAGGTAGCCTCTGACGACCCAGAAGCTTTGAAGGCTTGGCGCATTGAGGTACCATTTGCAATAAAGCCAAGAGCTTGATGATAGAGCGGCTCAGTTAATGGCTGTCGAGTGATGTTCTCGTCGGTTTGTGGGAAAAAAAAAATTCCACTGCGGAAGACGTGATTACATTCGAAGTTTGTTTGGAAGGTATGTTCTAAAAACCACTACCCGACAAAGGAAAAACTACAGAATGAAAAATTAATTCAAGTTCTCTAAGGTGAACAATGATGCATTTAAGGTTAACAAATATCAACAAAACAATGCCTGAGTACACTAAAAGGGACTACACAAGTCGAAGTACACGTTATGGGGTAAAAGGTTGCAAATAGCTTCTTGGTGGGGTGAAAGTACGCTCTGCGGACTCCTACCCCCATTAGATCTGCGCACTTTTACCCCAAAAACAGTTTTTTTCGGCAATCTACAGATAATACACACAACTAAAATCATGGTTATCAAGGAGGATATTGGAAGCTTACAGCCGCCAGTTCGTAAACAGATTTAGACTCATCTAACATTAAATCAAAACTACACCAATTTTACATCGAAAAGTACAAAGAGACTTACCGCATTTTCTCCAGCTGTAAGTGTCCCACTGCCACGTGTTTTCAGAATAGAACTGAGGAGATGATGATGTATGCGCTGCCTGGTGGAAGAATGATGAACTTTAGGGATCTGTACACTTTGTGTGTACTCTTGCCCCGCGCGTACTTTTACCCCCACTACCCTATACTCGTAGAAATAAACCTAAATTCTCGTCATTCACGTAGCTGTCAGCCGCCATAATTCGACAGGCTTTTTCGTCCGTATTCCCAGTTGTCTGTCAAAAGCGATGACGTCTAACAGGGATAAGGGATACTTTGAATGTAGTTAGGATCTTCATCAAATACTTCAAATGTATCCATCTCCTGTGTAAGAACAAGAATGAAATGTTGCAATCGAGAGTGCAGAGAATTATATGGAATCTCCAGTGTCTATTTTTAATCTTTCGAGCCGTGATTTATTCACATTAGTGGTATTTGACACTTACTGCCGCGGTTGTCTTTGTAAAATGAAAGAAGTGTAGTGCTAGTGAATAATACTCCAATTATTTTCTTCTCTCTTGTCGTGGGACCATCTGAGCTGTAGCTACGCAGACGTGAAACGAATCACTAATTGCAAAACTCATACATTGCAAGCATGACAAAATTAAAATTCGGAGGCAATTTACAAATGGTCTGCATGAAATTCACTAATTGATACTGCAGACACTTTAAGGTGCCGTTTTCTGAGCTAGAATTATTCTTTATGAATGCATAGAGTTACTTCAAAACGCGATACCGTAGTACATCATGGAGTGAAGCTTAGCAAAGTACATGAACTCTCGAGTTTAAGTGTCACAGGCTGCGAAGATTAGTCGTGCAGCGGAGACAGATGTAGTCAGTTTCTGCACAAAGTCCCTAATGTGGTCTACCAAGAACACTTTTCATCGACCGTCAGCCCAATGAACTAAAAATGTTCAACTTGCATATTATTTGATCATTCTCAAAGGTGGCATGAACGTCCATTTACAGAAGGTGTTTGAAGTGATGACCATTGGTATCAATGCAGTGCTGCAATCTTCTTATCATGGATTGAGTGGTATTCCCTATCACATCGGCACTTAACGAAGCACATGCTCTGACAATTCTCTCTTGTATATCGTGCAAGTAGTAAATATTCACCGAATACGTCGTATCCATCTAACGTACCATTGTCATGTAAACACCATTCGACGGTTTTGCAGTACAACACTAATAGGAACATAGGAACGGTAAGACTAGTATCGTCAATCAAGCGAATGTTAATGATGTCTTCCTTCAAAGAACAAGTCGATATGCTTCTCATTTACGGAGAATGCCAACGATATTTAGTGAGAGCTAGAGACTTACACACTGAAAGATATCCTCAACGTACTCACCCTATACGTCGTACATTTAAATATGTGCATGATAAGTTGAGAACAACTGGATCTTTAACGCATCGGAAACATATCCCGCAAAGAAAGTTACTAACGACGGAACGGAAATTGGTACTCTTGACACTGTGGTTTGAGATCCTTGTGTTAGTTCCCGTCAAATCGCAAGAGAATCTGGCATGAGACAGAATAGTGTTGTTTGTGTTCTGCATCGCTATAAATATCATCCTTACCATATCAGTCTCCACCAAGAATTAACTGGTAGGGATTCTATGCGTCGCATTGAATTCTGCTGATGGGCTCAACTTCAGATTCAGAGGAATGACACATTTATTAATTTGATTTTATTTATGACGAGGCTACATTCACGAACCATGGAAATGTTAATTTGCTTAACATGCATTATTGGGCAACTGAAAATCCATGTTGGCTGCGCCAAGTTGCACACCAAAAACCATGGTCACTGAATGTATGGTGTAGGATTCTGGAGGACAGAATTATAGGCCCCCATTTCATAGAAGGAAATCTTAATGGTAGGAAGTACACACATTAGGTCAGCATCGGAAGAAATACCTTTAGGAACAAGGAACAGCTGACCGGTGTGGCCGTGTGGTTCTAGGCGCTACAGTCTGGAACCGCGTGACCGCTACGGCCGCAGGTTCGAATCCTGCCTCGGGCATGGATATGTGTGATGTCCTTAGGTTAGTTAGGCTTAAGTAGTTCTAAGTTCTAGGGGACTGATGACTTCAGACGTTAAGTCCCATAGTGCTCAGAGCCATTTGAACCATTTGAACAAGGAACAGAATGTGGTATCAACACGAAGGGTGTTCGGCATATTTTTTGCTGATGGCTAGAAATGAGTTGCAGAGACAATTCCCAAATCGTTGGATTTCACGCGGCTCGTTCTCCAGACTTGACGCCTCTGGATTTTTTTCTTGTGGGGATTCGTAAAAGACTTTGTTTGTAAAGACGTTCATACTACACCTGAAGATATGGGAGAGAGAATTGTCACAGCATGTGCTTCGATAAGTGCCGATGTGATAAGGAATACCACTCAGTCCATGATAAGAAGATTGCAGCACTGCATTGATACCAATGGTCATCACTTCGAACACCTTCTGTAAACGGACGTTCGTTGACCTTCAAAGACGTTACTGTTACACATAATTGGATTCGTCTCGACAGCCGCTATCAGAAAATAAGTACCAAACTATAGCATCCCATTTAAAAAAACAAAGTTGACTTTCATATCTCTGACGGGACCCCACGTGGCAACAAATAACCAACGTCATATTATGGGCCCCATTTTTCCACGCAACTTTTATCCCACAAACTTTTCAATCCTATCATTCTTTCGAAGTTATTGTTGGTGGCAATAGTCAGTGACTCATCCTGTATATTAGCATAATCAACAATCTAACACTGGAATTTGTTTAATTTTGTGCTAGAACTCCTTGACGATACAAAAAGAGTGAAACATGAGGAAATTCTTCAGTTTACATTTGAAAATGTGAGGATTACTGCTGAGGTTTTTTAATTCTTGTGGCAGCTTACTGAAAATGGATACAGCAGATTACACCTCTCCTTTCTGTACAGGAGTCAATGAGATACGATAAGATGCAGAATGGATTCCTGCGCAGTATTAACTAAGTTAAAGCTGTTAATTGTTAGTAATAAGCTCGTACTGTTAACAATAAACGACATTAAAGAAAATACATATTGAGACGCCAATATCAGAATTTCCACACTCCTGAACTGGGATCGACAAGAGGTTAGCAAACTTACACCACACGTTGCTTGAAATACCCGTTTCTGACCCAAAACCAGCCTTTGAGAATGGAAAGGGTTAACGCAGAGTGGAATGTCGTATGTCAAAATTGTAGTTAGAAACTGTAAAAACTAAGAATTAATTTGATTTACCAATAATTTATCTTCTAGAAGTCATGAACGTATGTCTTGATTTGGAACTATTTGCCTATGTTGCATCTAACATTTTTCGCTACCAAGATAGTGTCATCAGTAAACAGAAATATTTTAGAATGACATGTTACGTTGGAAAGCGTATCGGTTTCATACATATTAAACAGTAGCGGTCCCTGTACTGACCCCTGAGATACCCCCTTACTTAATCATGCGCCAATCAGAAGCCACTACATAGCCGTTCTCATTACTGTGCAGAATAATTTTTCACAGTCTGTTCTCAAAGTATGAAAGGAACATCTGTCAGCTACTCCTCTGATACCATAATGGTTCAACTTGTGCAGTAATATTTTGTGGTCAATACAGTCAAACGCCGTAGTTAAATCGAAAATGACGCCGAGTGCTTGCAACTCTTGGTTTAATTCGTCCAGAGAAAAGAAAATAGCATTTTAAGTTGTTAAAACACTTCTAAAACCAACTGTACGTTTGACAGCAAATTATTTGTACTTGAATGATCAGTTGCCCTTATATGTACAGTCTTTTCAATAATTTTGCAGACTCTGATGGCGTAGAAATAGTACTAAATAAAGCGGTTTTACTGCTGAGTACTTTAATTGTTCAGGAAACTGTTCAATTCCTAAAGGAAAAATTACAAATGTGGCTAAGTACAGGGCTAACACGTTCAACACAATGCTTAAATGCCCTGCTAGATACCCTGTCCAATCCATGAGACACATTAGTCTACAGCGATTTAATTATTGACTTAGTCTTCCCCTGGTCCGTATCACGGAGGTGTGTTTCAGGCAGTCTCGGAAGCCATTTTCTGAGAGGGTTATATCATTTCTTGTAGAAAATAAGTTTTTATTTAAGTCACCTGCTATATTCAAAAAATGACTTACCACTAATAGAAGCTTTCTTACTACTTACTGAACTGCTGCTGCTGGTCAGATTCTTCCTTGACGTCTGGCCATATGGTTTAATTTATTCTGAGAATTCTATTCTATTTGCATACCATATACTTTATACCTTCATAATGACATTTTAAGCACGTTACAGTACTTTTTGTAATGGGATACGGAAGATGGATTGTAACTATTTCTGTCGTTTTGACGTAGTTACAACTTTGTTCTACATGATATCCTTATCCCATTAGGCAGCCATCCAGGTTGCCTGTTAGCTCTACTATTCGGTTGTAAGCGTTCTCGTGGAAGGCACCTTTCAAAATGAATGAGAAGTGTGATGAGGGGAGTATCATATAAGGTATTCAGAAACGGTGTGGAGAGCTTGTACGGATGTTGCGGGGTAGGTTGTGCTGAGGAATAATTGTTAAGAAAAAAAATTCGGATATTTCTCCGTTTCCGAGTTCATTAGTATTGAAGTTAGAAAAACAGGCGTGTGCAAATTCAGTTAGTGTCAGCTGTTTTCATAGAATAGATGATAGTGCAAGAGATCGCTCAACATTTGGTTCGGGTTCGATCCCTATTACCATTTCATGTGCAGTTCTTGTGTCGTTTTAGAAAACCAAACAGAAGAACGTGTTTCGCGACACCGTCTCTGACGGGCTACTTGAATTTGCGCAAGCAACGGCCTCATTGGCTAACTTCAGTGCTAATTAACTTGGAAAGGGCGTAAAGTATCGATTTTTTTCTGAAAGATTATTTCTCAGCAAAATCTACCCTGCAACATGCTTCTAAATTTTCGTTTCTGACCGCCCTGTATTTATCGTCAATGTTACCAGCACTATTAACGTCCTGCCACTTCAGATCTTCAATCTGCATTTCGGTTCCGGAAAGTTATTGAATAGTAACAACACAGATTGAGAAAAAATGATTTGTTCCACCTCGTCACTAACGACAATCATCGCCGTTCTTCATGACTGAGTTCTGCACTTCTTTCTGAAGAACTTTCTGTTTTATATTCAGATCATTAAAGTTATCGGGAGAGGTTTAGGGACTAGTAACTTGTTTCTGGCCCGTATGTGAGGTATATCAAGGTACGTTACAAATACGTATCTTATGTTGCTCAGTATGCTGAACGGTCAAGTAACATAGCTGCGAATATTACTCCTACACATTACCATTTTGTTGTATTATTCCCCAACTACAATATCGTCTCCGGAAGACTGGAGCGAGGGCGCAAACATACAGAACATGATACTAAATGGGGATTATTTAATTTAATTCTAAAACAAAACCTAAACCCTTCTCTTATGCTTAATAAAAATTGAGTCTGAACTTCGTCGATTAGTTGAACAACAGCCTGTAGGAAAATACAAGATATATATACCGATTCGGAGGTATGTGAGCTTCGTTTTGATGTTCTATTACCGGCACTAAAATACGTCTGATAGATGTCATATGATAATTGTCAGTCACGAGCCTTCAGATTTTGTTCCTGAACCTAGAATTTTATATGTGCATGAGGATGCAAAAGCATTTCTTCTTCTTGCTGTTGAACAACTAGAAGTATCCTTCTGTGGCGGATAATGCAATGTAGTGGCCTAACTTCGAACCATTATTAACTATTCCACATTAATCTAACGTCCTTATCAGGCAGACTTAGTAGAAGCAACAGCACATTTATTCGCAGGTTCGTTCATTGAGAGAGAGTGCGTCACGAAGATGCTAATCCAGTTCCGGTGTTAGACGTTACAAAACATAAATTGTGCATTACTCTGGGGTCTATGATGCAAATCGAACAGAGTACGTTCCGAGAGCAAATAAACAACATATTACCACCTCCCACATGTATCTCACAAAATATCCATAACGCCTAAATCACAACATTCGAGTTCATTCGCATCCCTACTGGCAGTCGTTCTTACCCAGTAGGCCTAGCTTTCCCATCACAGGAAGGGGGCAAATAGTAGCGGTAACAAGGTACACTCTCTCACACAACGCTACGTGACATGCTGGTCGTAGATGCTGGTGTAGAGAAAATATTATTATTACCAATGTTCAGGCTTAGAGAGTAGTATTTCAATTATGCATAAGGAGCGGGTTGTGTCCGTTCACGTTCATAGATTGGTTTTTCCCTAGATAAAAGAATTATTTCCATTTATGTTCTCGTTTATTTGGAAAGGAATCATTGCACAGTATTCAGAGTATTTGAGATGGCTCTCCTGAAACTATGTTTTTGTATATTGCTAATGAAGTTTGGCACAAATTACGTTCTTTAGTGCAGTAAAATATGATGTTTCGAAACTAAATAATCAGGTATAATTTGCATTTGCCAGTTTGTCGTTATAGTAATAATACGGATAATAAATAGTATTTCTGGATGTGCAGAAAACAATTTCGTCACTCTTTTTCCGACAACTGTTGAGAGAATAGGTGGGTTTTTCTTCTGAACATTGTCTAACAAATGGGAATATGCGTAAGCGAATGTAGTATTACACTTTTCATACACAAAGTATTCCGCTCCGAAGCACTACTTGAAAGATCTTCATTACAAAAACCAAAGCTAAATTAGTGAACTGTAAAATCTGATTCTTAAAACATAACGTCTGACTGCAGATCGTGTAACATTCACCACACCTCGACTGTCGGACAGTGTCATGAAGGGAATTCTATCCCTTGCGTTATCGACTAGGAATTTTTCTGATAACGTTTCTTTACATATTCATAAAGTCATGGGTCCAAATAAGGTTTATGGATTGCTTTCTACCTTATTACAACATATTTTTCTTAAAAACGAGTAGGTCACAAGAAACTAAACTAAGAAAAAATCTGATTGTGTAAATTA
Source organism: Schistocerca cancellata (assembly GCF_023864275.1). Lineage (NCBI taxonomy): Eukaryota > Metazoa > Arthropoda > Insecta > Orthoptera > Acrididae > Schistocerca > Schistocerca cancellata. Next base: position 790,157,378 of record NC_064629.1, on the reverse strand, counting down.
TAAATGGTCTTGGGAAAGAAACTTTAACATTTCACTGACAGATATTGGACAATACTTTTTTCTTCAGCCGAGGAAAATATGATGTTAAATCCTACACCACTGCAGACGAGCGTAGATTTTGCTGTTCCACACGGAACAGCATAACGAATCAATAAAGTAGTTTATTATTTCTCGTTCGATCTGCCAGATACATTTTACAAAGAACAGATAAGATTAATATAAGTCACAATAAACGTTTGGAACTTAGAATGTGGAAACAAATTATATCAGTTTTTACATTACAATTATGTCAGGGAAGCTACATTATTACATTCAATGGAACAAAAATCACATAAATTGGAGACAATTAATTACACACGAACATCAAGATTATGGAGCCATTTCCTGGCATTGTCCGTTAACTTGTGGAGCGACATCAGAGAGCCGTCTCTGAAACCATGAATGTTACAAACCAGAAGATGGTCCTTTGTTTGTACCTCGCCACAGTCACAACACGGATCGTCTGTATAGCCCCATTTGGTTGTTTGCTGTCTGCATCGTCCAACTCCCGTGCGAAACCTGTTTAGAGCCGACCAGTGCTTCCTGTTGAGATTGAAGCCTTCAACCCTTTTGGGTGGGTCGTGGATTAGGTGATGGTTTTCCACGACCCCTCAGACCCTGCCATGCATTCTTCTATTCAGCAACGAGACCCTCTGTGCCCAATGTTCTGCTCCAGACGATAGGTTTCCTGGACTTGAGTCTCGTGGGTCTTCCCATGTCGGTATGTATGGGTAGCCTTGGGTTTGCTTCAATTTTTTCTACTATGTCCTGGGTTGCTTTCTCTCTACGTATGGAAGCAGGAGCGATGTTTGCCAGCACCGGAAGCCACTCAACGGGGGTTGGCCTGAGAGTGCCGATGACGGCTGTAAGAGTGGCATTTAGTTGTACATCCACATTTTTGGCGTGCGGGCTTCTGCTCCAGACTGGGGCACAGTATTCTGCAGCGTTATACACCAGTGCCAGTGCAGCAGCTCTTAGAGTGTCAGCATCACAACCCCAAGTGGTGCCTGCCAGTATTTTGAGCAGGTTATTTCTCGTCTTTAGCTTTTCGGCAGTATCAGTTTGGTGTTGTCTGAAAGTCATGCTGTGATCTAGCTTAATACCGAGATATTTTGGGAAATTCTCGTGGCTGACAGCTTTACCATTTATAACCAGGCGCAGTTCCCTTCTCGCTTCCTTGTTATTTAGATGCATGACTGTGCTTACTGTTTTTGTCACATTGATTTTTAGATGCCATGTGTCATAGTATTTTTTCAGTATAGCTAGATCTTCATTTAGTGTTGATTCCAGGTTTTCAAACGAGTTACTTTGCGCTGTAATAGCTAAATCAGCTGCGTAGGCAAATTTATGTGAGTGATATGATGTTAAATTATTAAATTATTAAATTGTATAAATGACGTGATGTGCAATGACATAAGTCTTGAAAACTCTTAAGATCGAAACTGACAGACTAGACGACGTTGTCCTTTATTTAAGATGATGGTTATTTTGTCTGTCCGTAAATAGTATTTGGAATGCATACGGGAAGATTTAACACCCGTTGCTGTATGAGCCTGTCTGAAATAATAATCATTCTTGCATATCATACTTCATTGAACACAGAAAAGTTTCCAATGGGTCCTTTAATGCTGTGGAATGAAATAAGTGATTACAGTATCACGCAATTAATGCACTAATGAATTTTAGTTGAAAACATTGAAGTCGTATTAGGTTATAGTACTTGTCTTGAGAAGGAAGACCAAGTAGTTTCTTCGGTGCCTTTTTAAATTGCGTTAGTATACGTTGTCTGACGAAAAAGGATTCAGACGGTTCACATAATTAAGAAACTATTTGCCGTCCGAACACGCTTTGAATCCGAGAACTCTCAGTACAGCGCTCCACTTACTGCTAACATATAATGACGTTCTTGATGCAACAAAGGTTAATTAAAAATGTTTTCTGAACGAGTAATTATCCTTTTGTTTCCTAATTTGTTGTTTTGCATACATTTCATTCAAAAATACACTCTTATTCATCGTGTGCGTAAAATAATTCTGTAGTTCAGATCAGGGAGCATTACGTAAAATCATCTTTAAGAATGTGAAATCTAAATTTACAAAACTGCGCCAAGCTAGATGGAGCAGTGGTTAGCACGCTGGGCAAGCATCCGGGAGAACGGTAGTTGAATTTCGCATCCAGCCGTCGTGATTTAGGTTTTCCATGATTTCCCTAAATCACTTCTGTGTTCATGAACACACCATGCTGTAATCATATGGCCATTGCTTCCTAGTTAAATCTCTTTCGTATTTTTAAGCATTTCATGGAATATACGTGCATTTGAAACAAATCGAGAATTATTTGTCAGCTTTATTGACAGTGTTAACAATGAAACCTATGTCCCCACAATACAAAAAGATCTTCGAGGAATTTACACTGCTGGAAATGGAAAAAAGAACACATTGACACCGGTGTGTCAGACCCACCATACTTGCTCCGGACACTGCGAGAGGGCTGTACAAGCAATGATCACACGCACGGCACAGCGGACACACCAGGAACCGCGGTGTTGGCCGTCGAATGGCGCTAGCTGCGCAGCATTTGTGCACCGCCGCCGTCAGTGTCAGCCAGTTTGCCGTGGCATACGGAGCTCCATCGCAGTCTTTAACACTGGTAGCATGCCGCGACAGCGTGGACGTGAACCGTATGTGCAGTTGACGGACTTTGAGCGAGGGCGTATAGTGGGCATGCGGGAGGCCGGGTGGACGTACCGCCGAATTGCTCAACACGTGGGGCGTGAGGTCTCCACAGTACATCGATGTTGTCGCCAGTGGTCGGCGGAAGGTGCACGTGGCCGTCGACCTGGGACCGGACCGCAGCGACGCACGGATGCACGCCAAGACCGTAGGATCCTACGCAGTGCCGTAGGGGACCGCACCGCCACTTCCCAGCAAATTAGGGACACTGTTGCTCCTGGGGTATCGTCGAGGACCATTCGCAACCGTCTCCATGAAGCTGGGCTACGGTGCCGCACACCGTTAGGCCGTCTTCCGCTCACGCCCCAACATCGTGCAGCCCGCCTCCAGTGGTGTCGCGACAGGCGTGAATGGAGGGACGAATGCAGACGTGTCGTCTTCAGCGATGAGAGTCGCTTCTGCCTTGGTGCCAATGATGGTCGTATGCGTGTTTGGCGCCGTGCAGGTGAGCGCTACAATCAGGACTGCATACGACCGAGGCACACAGGGCCAACACCCGGCACCATGGTGTGGGGAGCGACCTCCTACACTGGCCGTACACCACTGGTGATCGTCGAGGGGACACTGAATAGTGCACGGTACATCCAAACCGTCATCGAACCCATCGTTCTACCATTCCTAGACCGGCAAGGGAACTTGCTGTTCCAACAGGACAATGCACGTCCGCATGTATCCCGTGCCACCCAACGTGCTCTAGAAGGTGTAAGTCAACTACCCTGGCCAGCAAGATCTCCGGATCTGTCCCCCATTGAGCATGTTTGGGACTGGATGAAGCGTCGTCTCACGCGGTCTGCACGTCCAGCACGAACGCTGGTCCAACTGAGGCGCCAGGTGGAAATGGCATGGCAAGCCGTTCCACAGGACTACATCCAGCATCTCTACGATCGTCTCCATGGGAGAATAGCAGCCTGCATTGCTGCGAAAGGTGGATATATACTGTACTAGTGCCGACATTGTGCATGCTCTGTTGCCTGTGTCTATGTGCCTGTGGTTCTGTCAGTGTGATCATGTGATGTATCTGACCCCAGGAATGTGTCAATAAAGTTTCCCCTTCCTGGGACAATGAATTCACGGTGTTCTTATTTCAATTTCCAGGAGTGTACATATTTCTAAGTGCGTACTTTATGTCCGACGGCTGTAAGAGAACCTGTACAACAAAACAGTGGAAGAGACGACATCGTTAAAAAGTTATACGACTTGCAGGCCATATACTTATCGCTTGTACATATTCCAGAAGTCATTATAATCTGAACAGGAAGGAAACAGATTCAATTTCTTAGAGAAAATGAAGTGAATCAAAATAAATCTAGAAAGCCATCCATTTGATATAGTTGCTACCTGCTTGTCTTTCATTCATCTCGATAGAGTTGGGAATCGATACCATATTTAAAACACATCCTTTGTGGATATATATCGTTTGCATGGTCGTGAAGAAGAAATTTTTATTTTTTTAATATAGGCATGAGCATATGGACTGTTTTCCGTAGGATATTATCTCTTACTGGAACATACTCGTCGTTGTGGTGATCTGAACCATAAATTTATAAGAGTTAAAGTCATAACAATACTCTCCTATTAGTCCACCGTGCAATAACGGATCAGTAAATTTAATATGGAGAGTATTTCCTTGGCGGTTGTTTCAGTTTAATATTTTCGATGACAGTGATAACTAACTATACGTTGCCAATTGACTCTACTGTATTAAAAGGTTTCCTATTAAATAACCGTTAAGTGTAAATGAAAGTTTAAGTATAACAGTAACATCGAAGGCATGAAAGACGCAATGATAGCCCAATTGGAGAGGGATATTGGAATGTGTAGACGACAGTGGACAAAATAATTCCAGAATTCCCATATTAAATTCAGATACTACGGAAACCTAAAACAGGGTTATCCCCTGAAGATTTGAACGTCCGATTCTCCTTAAAGTCTGTACAACATCATTCGGTGCTTTCTCTTGGTTACGTTTTATTCATTTATTTGAAATACCGTCGTTTCTTAACTTATGCACTACATCGAAAGCATGCAGCAGAGTGTCGTTGGAACACCGAGTCATAAGCATAATATGAGATGCAAGAAAGTAACTTATATTTATAAACAACAGTTAAGGAGAAGTGAGTTAAACGAGTTGGTTGTGTTTCAACACATAAGAGTAATTATTAAATATTTGTTTGGCTTTTCAGTCTTACCGCTAATTTATTTTGTGGCAGTGAGTATAATCACTCTTGTGAACAAATTAATAAAGAAGGGACGAAGAAAGATAGTGCGGAATAAAGTTCTGGATCGGATAAGACAGTAATGACGAAGTCTGCGGTCGTGGCCTTGTTTAAGAAATCATTCCAGTCCTCATCACAAGTGGTATCATTAACTTGGATTACGATGATCGGCCGTCGGTTTAGCGACAAAGACAGTGTGCCTTTGATTTCAATATGTAGAATGACGGTCTTACACGAAAACAAAGTGTAAGGGCAGGTGTTTTTTCCTTTTGTCTAAACCGTACTGTAAACTTGTGCATGATAACCACGCAAACATAACCATGAAATTGTTACAAGAGACACAGGCATACAGGTAGTAAAAGTAAGCAACAATAAACTCCTCCTTATCAAGCAAGACAACTACCACTTTCATAGCAAAACAGTATTGTGAATACCCATAAAAAATGAAAGTAGAAGAAACAGCTACACAGTGTTGAGTGAGAAATAAATGCAGTTCAGGTCAGATCTGTGTAAAGCCATCTACAACACAAAATTTTTGAAAAAATTGAGCTTTAAGACCTGCTCTTTTTTAAAAGAAAAAAAATAGAATAAAAGCGGATACTGAAAGCAACCTCCGATAGCAACTTGAGGAAACAATAGTTGTCAAAAAAACAAAATAGGAAATTCATAGCCGAAACTGTTTTTAACGCATTAACAGAGCAATTGAAATATAAACAGGTATTTTGTTTGCAATATGTTTAAAAAATCGGCGCTGGGGAAGATTTACCAATGAAACGAAATGCATCCGATGAGAAATGTTCTTAATTTGGAGCATGCTTAATACAGGAAAGGTCGAATAATGTTTGAATGTAACAGCTGCTGCGGAAGATGGCGACCGAAACAGACTGTAAGAGATTTAGTTAATGAAGAAAACTTTAACGTTTATAACAGTTGCCTCTGCGGTATTCAAATCGGCCTCAGGCCGACCTCTGTTATACCTTTTACGTACCATACGAAAACTGGCTACCTTAATAAAGATATTCCCGACGTCATCTAGACTGTGTCAACATTTTGATAATACCCAAAAAATAGGCTACTTCTCATCTCCGTGGGAGATCTTTGTGTCATCTAGAATATGTTGACCGCAACGTTTATTAAGATCCAGCTTACACGAGAGCGAACGTCTCCCTCACCAAAACATATTTCCCCAGCAGCCCGCATTTAACCATTGAATTACGGCGGAAAACGTCTGGGGAAAACGAAATTACAGTCATGTATGTATAAAAAAAGCACACAAATCAGTAGGAGGAAGGCTTTATTTATGGAGGAGTGTACCCGCAGCGAAGTGTTGCGGCGGGCAGCAGGCGCCGTATGACACGGCCGTTCGGCTTTTGTTCTGCTTTCTTTGGCGAGGCGGCAGGCCGGGTTGTCACAGGGCCGGGCCGCGTCAAGGCATTATGCTTGACAAATAGCTTACAGCCCAAGGAAATCACTGTTAATCATTGGACCATTGTCCCGCTGTGAAGAGGGACAAGCCCGGAGGTGTGCTCCCCTCAGGGGATCGCCCAAATTCTGCAGACAATGCGGAGGCCGCCCCCTGCTGTTTGTCATGCACCTGGTCGCGCGCCTTCACACCTCCCTCCAAATTTATGGTTCCAGATGCTGGCGCTCGTGCGTCTACCCCCAGACTCACAATTCGCGCGCCGCGAAAGCAAGTCTTGCGAACGGTGCTCGACACGTGTGTTTATTAGTCTTGAGTTTCTTGTAAAGATATTTGGAAAAAGGAAAAGAAAATAGCTGACATTGGTATCATTTATCATAGCAAGTCGAGAAGAGAAATGAAATATTTTCATTTCTTTCCTCCTCGACTGATGATGGTCTCTGGAGAGGTGTGTTTACATTCTGTTCACTTTCCTGCGTACAAAGGTGATAAACTTTGGTAGCTCCAGGATAAACACGTGTACATAAATGTTTCGCTGGTATGCTATCAGATGTTGAATATTCATTGGTTTTTATTCCACGTGTACAGTGTATTATGCTCATACTTGCTACGTGTTTTGTATGTTTTATATTGTAGGTCGTGCACACCTACATACCTCATCCACATTGAAAACCATCCGCAAATTAGACTCCAATAACAACATTGTTTCCCAACCGACCATCAATAGTGGTACGTAGCCGCACCTGTTCGAGTGTTCGAGACATTCCACCGTCCGTATACCTACACACACTCCATACACTATATGAACGCTACTTCCACCAGGTATCCTCCCAGGTCACTGAAATCTGCCACAATATGTATCCAACCTTTCAACTGTAGCCCTTACGGTCCTATCTCACACCACATCACGGCTTCCTTTCCATCTCTTCCTGTCCCCTCTCCTCTTCCCCACACACTAAAATCCTCCTCATTTCTTTCTTACTACTATCCATCCCATCGTCTATATTCTCCATAGATTACCCAACGGACCCCTGTATTTATACCCACACCCTTCACATTTATGGAACACCTAAAGTTTCTCCTCCGCAAAAACATTTTTCTCCAGGGCAGAACCTTCAAATTTTTAGTGAAAGTGCAGTGCTACTGTTCCAACAGCATCACAACTTCTGCAACGTGTACTTAAATAATATACTTTAGGTTTTTATTATTAACCTTTAATCTTTCTGACTTAAATGAAAGAACGGAGAAAAGATACATACTTTAAGAGTTTTTAAAAACGTTTGTAAAATTTTCTCCTTTTAATCATATTAGTTTCGCCTTTGCGGACATATTAAAGCGTTAAGCTGAAGAAAGGGATGTTGTCTCACTGGCAGACCACCATCTCCCATGGTGGCAGATGAATTAACAATAAAGAAGAAAACATACCTACGTACAACACAGGTACACTGCTCTCTTCGACAAAGTCGTTGACTTTACTCAGAAGCGCACAAAGGAATTCACTAGCATTTACACGAAGTTTTCTAATTATGGGCTGTTACACATCCTAAAACAAAACTACTTCCCATTCCCACAGTTCTGACTAAGGTTTTCGCGAGGTTCCGCTCAATTGTAAGGAAAATCCTAGGATGAAGTTCCTTTCCAAATGTACTCAAATGAGGCTCCCTCCGTCTCACTAAAAACTAGACTATTATTTGTGTGATCAGATCGTGGCTCTACGCTGCTTCAGACCTCAAACAGGCCATTCTGCCTTTAGAGACAACGAATGAAAATGAAACGAGTGAAAACTTATGTAGAAACAGTTTATGATTTAATTGAAAGTAGTTTTGGACACTATTTTATTCATGACGCGCTTATAGTGTAAAGATGCTCTAATCCATGCACGTAAATACGCATGGTACTTCATCAATTTTATGCTATAAGCAGCCAGTTTAAATGTAACTATTATATATGTTCTAAAAATGTCCTATTTGAGTACGAGTTTGTTGGTTTCATTTTATAAATGAGTTAAGGCGGTGAAATGCGGACCAATATTATTAAGAATAAGTATAAATGTCGACATTGGGTTCGATGCAATGTATAGTTTGTGCACAAATAGATTCTGCTTCGAATTTCCTTTAAACTGAGGTTAAACATTTTACAATATAATGTCAACAAAATCGTAATAAGAGATGTGCCGTCAGATCTAACGAGAGGTAATTACCCAGGCCGCTGTGGCAGAGCGGTTCTAGGCGCTTCAGTCTGGAACTTCTTTGCTGCTACGGTTGTAGGTTCGAATCCTGCCTCGGGCATGGATGTGTGTGTTTTCCTTAGGTTAGTTAGGTTTAAGTAGTTCTAAGTGTAGGGAACTGATGACCTCAGATGTGAAGTCCCATAGTGCTTAGAGCCATTTGAGCCATTTTGAGAGCTAATTGGGCAATGCTTTCTCTGTAAATGGAAGCTATCAAAGGAACATTCAAGGAATTCGCCTGTTACTTTCACAATTGATGACATTTTTATTTTGTACAAATAAAAATTAATGCCTCTAATATTTCAGGGAAACTAATTTTTTGTCTAAGCTGATTTACAATTAGTTGCTGGCGTAGGAGAATAGAACGTAGTCTTCACTTTACCATAAATACAAAAGAGAGTGAAATTGTGGTAGCCGAATCCTACTGAAGACATACAGGAACGAGGAAGATGGCTAAGTCAAAAGCAAAGAACAATTAAAACTGGGCACTCGTGTAAGTACGAAAGACGTATCATCAGAGACATTTAAAGTAAACACGAAAACGGCAGATCTGCTGAGCTTAAAAGCATCAGTAGTGCCTTACAGTTTCAATTTCTCCACACTGGAAATTGTCTCACATGTAATAAACAACAAGAAAGTAATAAGTGACAAGAATAATACACAGAGGGAATTTTCCAATTCCTGATAACAATAACAATAATAGCTATTTCTACCTAAATGATACACTTCTACATTTATGACATATGTATCGTAAGGCTTAACTGATCATATATAATGTCCTGTTCCGACTAAAAACCAATCTATAGACCATATGCGTCTCATACACCTTAGGAGAGTGCACATATTTCAGAGTTCTTTTTCGTATCTTCTCGGGGTTATCATGTTAATTACTGGTTCTGACAATGTTAGTCGTAGAGACTAGAAGGATGCACTTCACGTTGTCAGCAGTATTCAGCTATCGATCGAGCAAGGGTTTTCCAAACTACAGTACTGGCCATTAAAATTGCTACACCAAGAAGAAATGCAGATGATTACACCAGAACTGATATGTGATTACATTTTCACGCAATTTGGGTGCATAGATCCCGAGAAAAAAAAACACCTCTGGCCGTAATAACGGCCTTGATAAGCCTGGGCATTGAGTCAAACAGAGCTTGGATGGCGTGTACAAAATAGTTCAAATGGCTCTGAGCACTATGGGACTTAACTACTGAGGTCATCAGTCCCCTAGAACTTAGAACTACTTAAACCTAACTAACCTAAGGACATCACACACATCCATGCCCGAGGCAGGATTCGAACCTGCGACCGTAGCGGTCACGCGGTTCCAAACTGAAGCGCTTAGAACCGCACGGCCACACCGGCCGGCTTGTCGTGTACAGCTATAGTTGCCCATGCAGCTTTAACACGATACCACAGTTCATCAAGGGTAGTGACTGGCGTATTGTGACGAGCCAGTTGCAAGGCCACCATTGACCAGACCTTTTCAGTTGGTGAGAGATCTGGAGAGTGTGCTGTCCAGGGCAGCAGTCGAACATTTTCTGTATCTAGAAAGGCCCGTACAGGACCTGCAACATGCGGTCGTACATTATCCTGCTGAAATGTAGGGTTTCGCAGGGATCGAATGAAGGGTAGAGCCACGGGTCGTAACACATCTGAAATGTAACGTCCACTGTTCAAAGTGCCGTCAATGCGAACAAGAGGTGACCGAGACGTGTGACCAATGGCACCCCATAACATCACGCCGGGTGATACGCCAGTATGGCGATGACGAATTCGCGCTACCAACGTGCGTTCACCGCGATGTCGCCAAACACGGATGCGACCATCATGATGCTATAAACAGAACCTGGATTCATCCGAAAAAATGACGTTTTGCCATTCGTGCACACAGGTTCGTCGTTGAGTAAAATAGAAAAAGAAATACATTCCGTTTTGCAGAAGGCGGGGTTTGAAAAAATACAAATTTAATTGGTAAACACGGAACAAACGACACCAAGAGCTTCCAACCCTGCAAGATGGTCACTTATGCGACTGACTGCAGTGCCTGTTCAGCAATCGCGTAATCATCCGAGTATAATAATGAGTCTTACCGCATATTTATGCATAGTACGTTAGATCTGCTTATGTTGAGGGTCAGCTGGCCCCAATTATTCATCCTGTGTAGGAGTTCTCTTTATACAATAGCAATATCAGCGAACAGCCTCATCGACCTTCTGATGTTATCCACTAGGTCATTTATAGTTATGTATAGGGAATAGATATGGTCCTGTAACATCCCCTTTGGGAAAGTTCTCTGACATTTGGGTTGTGTAACAGGCAGTTTGGTTGTTTAGTTCTTCTTAGCTGTATCAGGTTTTGTTGACATATGGAAAAGGATGGAAGGAAGAAATGGAGTAAGGAAGATTAACGTTTAATGCACCGTCGACGACGAGGTCATTAGTGACAGTAAATAGAAAAGTTTTATGATGTTATGTAACAGGAACTACCTATGTAGATCGATTCCCGAACGCTTGCACGGTGCTCTGAAGTCGAAAACTATGCACTTGGACTGATAAAGAGTAAGGTAAATAAAAGGGGGAAAGTATTTATTTTGCTTTATTAACGGGGGTTGGGCGTTAAACTTGGAGCAGGAGAAGCACCACAGGATATTTTAATTTCCACTGTCTACAATTTTACAAACAGATTCATAAATCTTTGTCAGCATGACTAGGAAGGATTCAAGATTCACGCTCACTGCAGTGGAAGTTCAAATAAATAAATTTACACTTGAAATTCCATCATTTTTTCACTTGCTATTGGCTGCAGTTGTTGTTATAGGTACGCATTTCTTCATAAATAAGAGAGATTCTTCGATGAATTTTGCGCGGCGTACAAACCATACTTACAGGTGTATGAAACTCTAGAAATTAATTAATTCTTTTAAAAAATGAATCAGCCGTAACATTCTAACTTCATGTTTAGAAAAAACTCAAATTTTATAGTTAACTATCTCTGTTTTTACCACTGTTTTTAACGGATTTTGAAAATTCTAGATTTTTTCATGAAGTAGTTTGTGTTGATTACACTTTTAGAACTTCTACTGCTATGTGAATCCTGAATCCTTTCTCGTCATGCTGACAAAGTTTTATGAATTTATTTGTAAAAGTATAGACAGTGGCCCGTTTGTCGTCCTCCTCCCCCCCTCCCTTAGAATAGTATAAATTCTTAATCATACTGGAATCAACACGTATACAAGGGTAACAATGATTATGTTTACAATAAATAATTTACGATACAGAAATTGAAATTTGTCTATAACAGAAATAAAAAGAAACGGCTACATGGTCGATAAGACATTAGCGATTAGAGAAAGAGACTAATCTCCAATAGAACGAAAGAGTTTGAATAGCAGCACAGCGGTAATATCAAAACTGGATAAACACAAACTCATGAATGGTTATTCTGACGTCATATCAATGAAAGGAGTAAAACAGATAGTGAAGATATTTTTAATTAAAGGAGAAACCTCCTGCAAACGGAAGTCACGTGCGGCGGATTTACTGCCCCAAGACCGACATCCTATAAGCGAAAGTTATTCCCTGGAGATGGCTCGGGCCGTTGGCGCAAGTTGAGTCAGAAATCGTGCCGACCCAGTTACAGGGCCGCTGCAGACAATGGCTTCTCGCTGGGAGGAGGGACCAGCGGTCGGCATTTCCGCAAAAGGTTACCGTTATTCAGCCGTCTGGAATTTTAGCAAACTTTCACCACTATCGCGGGTGACTATATTGAAAAGTAATTCGTGACCTCCCATTCAGCAGCAGGAAGTATTCCTAAGACTAACGCTTTCGTCAACATAAAGCAATAAAAGTGAAGAGAAAATGGAGCTGACGTGTTTCGTGAATCACAGACTCAGCGAAAATGCATATACTACGAGTTCAAATACCAAAATGTAGCGGTTAACACATTGAAGATGATGGTGTAATGGTATTATTTACACTTACTAACCTATGTTTTATTTTTATTAAAGTTGGTTTTATTATCTGATAAGAGTTATCCTAAATAAATAATATAGCAGTTCAGAAACAGGCGAATTATTTTTACTGTCGTTTCAGTGATTTTATTTGCTGTAAGAAAGAAATCTGCCGTCATCAATCAGTGATGCATGAGAAGCGAAAGAAAACGCCACACTGTGACAGTGAATCTTCTTTATCTGCAGCTATTAGTTATAATAGCCACAAAAATAATTCCGTGTGGCTGAACAACTTGCGACAAGTCTTTCAACTGGACGACACTCCAGCGACTTGTGTGTCCATACCCGATACTAGTAGTCCTATAGGGGAAAAGCGGGACTATAGTTAACGCGGAATTCGAAACACGTGTCGTCACATTCAGGATAGGTGAAGGTTAAGCTAAAGGCAGACTGATCATCCCGTAGCATGACCGTGATTCGATCCTGCGGCCATTCAGTTTCCAGGCACTAACTTTACCACTAGACCACCAGGCACTACTTTAAGTCCAGAGTACGTGGTCCCCCTAGCTACTTATTTGTCAAGATATATCCCGAAACGGGACTTTAAATAAATGATCTACTGGGAACAAAACTTTAACAGACATAACATACCTCTTATTCACGAAATGAGCGTGATCCGATAAGATGTTCGTTCTAGCAGTATTGTACGTTTTCCAGTAACAAAGAGAACAAAACATGAGTTAAAATTTCGTATATATCTCATCTAAGTTCGACTACACTGAATAAAACCATTGGAGTGCAGTATTTTGCTAAAACATAAATAATTTCTGTGATTGCAGCGTACTGTGAAGGGAAGGCAACGTAGCATTAATTGAAAGTAATCGTATGTTTTTACACGCCGCAAAAACTCCATTCGAGATTAGCTCCTTACATCGTAAAATATAAGGGAATATCAATTCCTGTTTAAATGTGGTGCGATACCCACTTGCTTTTCATTGATATTACATTCGCGTTGAATGCTACAGCTAATTCGAAAGACCTACAGGTATCCAAGGTAAGGTTAGTAGAACATGCTTTTACACTAACGTAAATGGAAATGAGGCCCCAGTCGTTATTTATTAAACCCCGTGGACCTCTTCATCTCACAACGGGTATTATGCGCTTGAACGTCCATTCATGTCGTAGCTAATGTTCATCAGCAACATCAGTATGTGGTATGACCCTCAAGAGGGCGAACACACTGATGAATTCGTTGTGGCATGAAAGTAAACAGTCTTCGAATGTCACACTAAGGAATTTCTCGCCATGCCTGAAAATTGTGCTTTGTCTGTTCATGAAAATTACTGGCTAGAACCTGGTATGGAGGTACCGAACACGTTTTCCTATTCTTTCCCAGATATCATCTATGGGCGACAAATCAGGGAAGAGGCATATCTTTTAGGAATCCGTTAATTCGTTTATTCGGTTTTGGTGTGAACTGCTGTGTGGAGTGAAATGTGATACCATGGAAATGAAGGGTATGAAGACAGGACTTACCATTCTTGTTAAATTTGTGCAAAGATTGAGCCCCCTTCTGCAATTACCAATCAGTTTTGTTGTTATATCCAGTAACCTCCCACACTATAACTCCAGGAGTTGCATAGGTGAGGGTATCGAGAATGCCACTTCCTGTGAGCTTTTACGAGATCGTATAGAGGCTTGTTAGCGTCAATATGACCGCCACAGACACAAGCGTGACTCATCAAAGAAAAAAGATACAGAATGCCACTTTACTCTTCATTTGACTATGACTCTATACGATTCAAGTCTCTAATGCGTAAGATATGGTGTCAGCGATAAACGACACATTGCGAATAGATATTTCAACGCAGTCTGTTTTCGACGGTTCCCAGTGACACTCTGCCAATAAACGATTACTGTATTTTGGCTTTGGTATCAACCATTCTGAAAGGGCCTGGAGCTATTCTTCTCGCCATATTGACGTCCTGGATCCATCTCGTGACCACTCCTTCAACATCCATTCACTGCAGGCTACAGTCTTTTAAATCTGTCGGTTTGATTCTCACACATCCCTCAGATCAACTCGACCATCCTCTAGATCGATTAATTGCACTTGTTCTTTTGAGTTCTCCACCTGAAAATTTCTAGTACCCCAATAGCCACAACAACCCAATAGCAGTCAAGTACTCTTAGTATTCTTCGTCTGTAGGAATGATTTATGTGCTTAAATTGCTGAAAATAAGTTGCGCAAGGATGGACTTTTAATCAACATATCCCACAGGTATGAAAATACTATAGTATCAATTTGGCAGCGTTCGGTCAAGCTGTTCATGATATAACACTTTTCATTTCCGTTACATTCCATTCTCGTCAACAATTAGTGAATTTTATGGCAACGACAGGAGAATGTAGGTCTTTCGTAAATCAGGTAGTCAAATCTCGTAAGTATGAGGCAAAACAGATCTGATTATGCTAGTTCCATTTCCGAGAATATCTGTGACACACAAAGGTTCAAATGGCTCTGAGCACTATGGGACTTAACATCTGTGGTCATCAGTCGCCTAGAACTTAGAACTACTTAAACCTAACTAACCTAAGGACATCACACACACCCATGCCCGAGGCAGGATTCGAACCTGCGACCGTAGCAGTCGCGCAGTTCCGGACTGAGCGCCTAGATCCGCTAGACCACAGCGGCCGGCGACACACAAAGCGAAAAGCAGCTAATGTTAGTTAAATTAAATCATTCGTTTACACATGCGCTACCTGTTTTCAAGAAGAACTTCGTAAAATTCCCTGAAGTAGCCCTAGTGGCCTGGGCGAAGCACTGTAAAGTAACTTTAGTGTTTCACTATTTTCCGCTGTTAAGTGATGTCTGATCTAGGTATCGTAGCAGCAGTACCATGGAAATCTAAGGTTCTGATGTTTTGTGACTTTCTAACTGCTGTTCGAATAAATTGTTTTAAGTTTTACTACTTCCCTTAGGCAGCATCAAGAAGAGCCTGGAAGCTGTTTTTATGTAAGTCTCAACTAGTTACTTGTCCAGTCCTCTACAGACTTAACAGGGTACACCTATAACTATGTGTATTGGTTTCAACGAGGTTTCAAATCCAATAGGGAGATAAATTGACTATGTGTTGTGTGGAAACACTTATACACCACTGGGATGATGATTTATTTTTACGTTACTGTGAGATTCTAGAGCATTCCGCTGAGTTTATTTCCTTACGTTGTAATAATGAAGTGTCCGTTAGTGAAGTGGGCACTATCAGCGATTCCAGTTGTCATGTACTCGTCTTTTTTCTGATATCTGTTTAAGATTTCAAGTACTTATTTACTGTACGAAATGCTGTAAACCCCGCAAGATACACAGGAGAACTTCTGTGAACTTAGTCGTTAAAGCACTTGCCCACGAAACACAAAGGTCCGAGGTTCGTGTCTCGATCCGGTACTTAGTTTACATCTGCAAGGAAGCTTGATAATGTAAACGTACCACACACACACACACACACACACACACACACACACACACACAAACACGTATTATTCAGAATTTTTCAAGCTAGAAACAGAATAAGTTGTAAATTTTTGTTGTGAAACGTACTTGCGTTGATTTATGTTGCAGGTCATAATTTTGAGACTCCAAGCCGATTGCGACTATCTGCCCTTCATGCTAAATGCGCTAACCAAGCTAACTGCTGCGATTTATTTAAGAAATACTGGGAAACCTGTCACATGCTTAAGTTTTTAGTTGATTCACTAGCCAAGCGAAAGTATCGCAATTGGTAACGCAATTCCCGAAAAAAACGATACAAAAATCAGTTTCCGTTTCATAACGAATAGTTTCTTCAAGAATTTTGCCTATGTTCATTAAATTCATTCTGTGGTTAGGGTTTCTGTATTAATATTCGGCAAAAAACGACTGAAAAAAATAAAAAAACCCATAAAACGTCGCTGTTTTGCTGTCTTACTGTCTGTATCTAGGTTCGACATGAGGTGTAGTACAGTCTTAACATGTTACTCGTGAAACTATGACAGAATATTCATTTGAGAACCGAGCTTATTTTTTTAGATTGGGTTTCAGAGTCAAGTGGGCAGCGAGACCACTAACGACAGATTTCCTGTTATGTTGGACAAAAGTGTGGAACACAGCCGCACTGGTCTTTCTGAATGAGTCATCATCTACATGTTTATCTGTACTCTTCGACTTGCTGTGTTCATGGCATATGGTAGCATACGTTACGGTTTCTTGATGATCCACTTACCGATGGAGGGTGGGAAGAACAGCTGTTTAGACGTCTCTGTGCTTGCTTCAGTGGCTAATTTTACTTCAGGGTGTCTATGGATATTTTACATAACACTTTCTTACGACGTATGCACACATGTCGCCATGTGCGCTGCCTTTCCTTGTGTACGCTGGATGTTCCCGACTAGTGTGTCGTGATACGGAGCCTATATATTTCAACAATATTACACTACAGACTGCACAAGAACAGTAAACAATCTCTTTGGCACAGAAACGGCAGTTGCCAGTAACCTTACTCTGGAAGTTAACCATCTGCTGTCCTAAAGCTAAGCCTATCGAATCTTTCACTACCTATTCATGGATGTACGGCAGTCTCGAGGGATTTCAGGATACAATAATGAATTCTTGTAGAGTCCTTGGTGAAAACTATCGGTCGATAAAGTGCACATTTGTTTAAAATTATCATTATATTAGACACAAAAGTTTGTAAAACAGACCGAGTTTTGCTGCTGTTGTTTCTCAGCTCGCGAAAATTAACGTGTTCTCTTCGTAGTACGGTTTAATTATTGTACATGTTACAGTTAGAAGCTGATAAGATTTTCTTGCTCATTTGTCAGAATCTACTAGTCAGCTTCCTACGGAAAAGTACGTTTTAAGGATTAAATCATCGAACCTAAATATTTGAATTATTACTCTGACTGAACCAGGGGAGTTCCCTCCTGGAATTAGACAAATAACGGAGAACGCCGGGAAACAGAAAGCCTGTTTTTCTAGCCGTAGAGTGCATATGTTATGTACGTCGAAAGAACTAATACTGTTATGAATTTATGGTAATAGTGAAAGAGATAGCGCTGAATAAACATAAGGCCACCAGTTGTATTAATCTTAATTTGTTTGATTTAGAATCTTTCGTACTAGTCGGTTGTTTACATGCAGTGTACGTACAATGAAGATACATTCTGTTGTGATGAAGATAATTTTACAGATACTACAGTTGAGTGTGAGCTAAGTTGTTCTTGTAAGAGGAAATAAATAACTTCTTCCGTTATTTCACACAAACCTGAAGCGCTAACCTTATGCCTACATTTTGCTGTTCATAAGTAACGAAAATTCGCGTAGTGTTAAGTGTGTTAAGTAATTTAATTCTATTTTAAGGGTTTAATATGTGTCGCAATGCAGGATAAGTGTGAATGTATGCCGTACGATAGTCAAAGACGGACTGGTATGTGTAGAATGGGTTGGAATTTCACTGGGGTGACTGTAGTGGAAAACTGAAAGGGGAAATGAACGAGGCTCTCCCATGGAACTGTAGGCTTTGTGAAAAAGACAAGAGAATCGCTGAACAGGAAGCAAGGATTTGCGTCCTTCCGTGTGAATTATATCACGCGAAGTTTGAACTAGATAAGTTGAAGGTGGGAAAGATCTTGGGAACTGAGTGAAGGTAACAAGAAATGGGTGCAAGGAGAACAGCTCTTCAGCTTCGTTTACATTTGAGCTAAAAGTATCGAACAAATTACCTGTAGTAGGAGGGGAAGAGACTCATCTAACTGTAGGCCAAAGTATTCTTCTAGTAAAGAAACTCAGTGTAGGTCGGTACCTATAGAGAGAGAGTAGAAAAAAAAGAGTCTTGCGCTTATGTAGTAGTGATGAGAGGGTGCAGGCCAGATGGTAGAGGACAAATTGGGGACAGGGTACCAGGTCACAGGTATTGTGAAACTAAGTGCTGGCCTTGGCCAGGTGACAGAGGACAAGGAATTTGTGCAAAAGTTTTGGCAAAGAGGATCAGGTTATTATAGTTGGTGGAGCAGGGAACAGCCTGGTAAGGACTATAATTACAGCATTAGTGGTGATCTTTATAAAATAGTAGTAGCATCTAGACACACAAATGTCGGTTTTGTGGAGGTCGTTCAGCGCCATGATTAGGCCTGTGTAAACACTGCTGTGAGCTGTGTGAACGCTTAGTTGAGCAGGCTGCTGCTGAATGAAACGAAATCTCTTATGAGTGCAGTGCCAGTTGCTACAATTAGGAGATTGGAATATACCAGACGTGGCCTACACCTTAGCAGGTGAAGGAAAGTTGGGTTGGCTGAGCTTCTTGCAGATAATATGCGGGGCGCCACCATCACACATAGCACATCCCTGTGGTTACTGGTGTCAGAGGGGCACTCTTTTTAGATTAGAATCAGGATTCAGGCACCCTGTTTTGAACGAAGTAAAAATACCCGAAGAGCGCCACAAAAGGCTCAATAATGCACATATAAGTAAGTTTAAGTTATTTCGTCTAAATATTAGACAATTGAATAATAAGGGAGAAGTAGCTCTTGTCTGATTCGAAAATTTAGAGAGCTTTGAAAAGGTAGATATCTTGTACCTGTCTGAGCAAATAACTGCAGCATTAGATAAGCTACGTATAAAAGATTACGGTATTGCAGCTTACTCTTGTGGAAATAACATGGAAAAAGGATGACTTGTTACATACATTAACAAAGAACACGAGTTGAAAAACATTGAGGTCAGTAGATTTTGTGGCGATCAGCACATAGAAGTGTGTGGTTGTGAATTAATGCCGAAAAGTAATTTTAATTAGAACTGTATATATATCCACACTGGAAAATTTTGAACTATTTGGGAGGAATCTGGATTCCTTACTGTGCTGTCAAACAGTAGCAAGCAGTTAATAGTCTGTGGTCACTTCAACGTAGATTTTTGAAGGGGTCCTGATAATAAAAATGATCTGGAAACCTTACTTACATCCTACAGTTTCTTCCCAGTAATTAACTTTCCACCACGGGTGGATAAAGACAGTAGGACACTACTTGATCATGTTTACTTTAATGGAGTTCAAAGCAAGAAAATAACTGTTTACCCAGTAATAAATGCTCTCTCTGATCATGATGCACAGTTATGGTAAATAGCATAGCACCGTACGGTATGGATACTCCTCAGTGGAAATCAAAATAATTAATGACTCCAGGACATCTGTTTCTAAGAATAGTTTACAGGTTATGATATGGGATGTAATTTATAACGAACCAAGTGTCTACATAAAATGTAATCTGTTCAATGATAAATTCATATCGTTATTTGAAAACAGCTTTCCGCATTAGCTAATAATAAAGGACACTAAACAGCCATGCAAAAAACTATGGATCACTAGAGGGATTGAAATATTTTGTGAAAGAGAAACGGAAATGTATCTCTTGGCAAGAAGAAGTATGGATCCTGCATTAGTCGCACGCTACAAAGGCAACCCAAAATTAGTAACAAAAGTTGTTAAAAAAATCAAGGAAGGTGCACATAATGTCAGAAATTAGTACGAAAACAGGCTACATGGAATGTGGTGAAACGAGAGACAGGACAACCAGCCACAGAACAGGACAACATCACTATTGCACTGAATGTAAGGGCTATAATAGATGAGTCACAGGTAGGAAATGCATTTCATAATCGTTTCTGAAATACAGCAGAAATCATAGGGACAAACGTTTCAAGAGCAAAATCACAGCAGTATATTGGAAATGTAGCTTTCAATCATGTGAATGTGTCACCAACTTCTCCTACTGAAATTAAGAAAATTATACGTTCTCTCAAAAATAAAACCTCGCCTAATTTTGATAGTGTTTCCCACTGAGTACTAAAAATGTGTTCCCTTGTAATAAGCCTAGTCTTATCTGAAGTATGTGATGCATCATTAACTCAGGGCACTTTTCCAGGGAGACTGAAATATGTTGTTGTTAAATTCCTCTTTAAGAAAGGTGGTAAGAGAGTTGTCAATAACTACCAACCTGCTTCACCGCTGATATCATCCCCCAAAATTTTTGAGAAGGTGATGTATTCTACACTAGTATCTCACCTTATCAACAACAGTATCCATGTTCACTCACCAGATCTGACAAGGAATAAATAATAAAATAACACTACTTGGTATTTCCTGCCACCTCTCTAAGGTATTTGACTGTTTGAATCACAGATTCTCAGCCACGTGTGTAATAGCTCTCTGGAACAGGACATTTTCCCTGATAGACTGAAATATGCTATTGTTATACCTTTGCATAAAAAAGGGGATGGATCTGATGTCAACAATTACCGTCCAATCTCCCTTCTAAAAGCTTTATCCAAAAATTTTGAGAAAGTAATGTCTTCAATAGTAGCTTCACATATCTGTAAAAATGAAGTACTAACAAAATGTCAGTTTGGTTCCCAGAAAGGTTTTTCAACAGAAAATGCCATACATGCTTTCACCAATCAAATTTTGAATGATCTGAATAACCGAACACCACCCATTGGGATTTTTTGTGATCTCTCAAAGGCTTTTGATTGTGTAAATCACGAAATTCTGCTAGACAAGCTCAAGTTTTGTGGTATGAGTGGGACAGTGCACAATTGGTTTAATTCGTACCTAACTGGAAGAGTGCAGAAAGTTGAAATAAGCAGTTCTCATAATATGCAAATATCAGCACATTCCTCAAACTGGGGAACTATCTAGAATGGGGTTCCACAAGGGTCGGTCTTTGGTCCTTTGTTGTTCTTAATATATATTAATGACTTGCCATTCTATATTCATGAAGAGGCAAAGTTAGTTTTCTTTGCTGATGATACAAGTATAGTAATCACACCTGACAAACAAGAATTAACTGATGAAATTGTCAGTAATGTCTTTCAGAAAATTACTAAGTGATTCCTTGTAAACGGACTCTCTCTGAATTTTGATAAGACACAGTACATGCAGTTCCGTACAGTAAATGGTATGACGCCATTAATAAATGTAGACCTTAATCAGAAGCATATAGCTAAGGTAGAATATTCCAAATTTTTAGGTGTGTCTATTGATGAGAGATTAAATTGGAAGAAACACATTGATGATCTGCTGATACGTTTGAGTTTAGCTACTTATACAATAAGGGTCATTGCATCTTAGTAAATTAGTTTACTACGCCTATTTTCACTCATTGCTTGCATGTGGCATCATATTTTGGGGTAATTCATCACTGAGGAATAAAGTATTTATTGCACAAAAGCAAGTAATCAGAATAATAGCTGGAGTCCACCCAAGATCATCCTGCAGACATTTATTTAAGGATCTAGGGATATTCACAGCAGCTTCTCAGTATATATACTCTCTTATGAAATTTGTTATTAACAATCAAACCCAATTCAAAAGTAATAGCAGTGTGCGTACCTAAAGTACTAGGAGAAAGGATGATCTTCACTATTCAAGATTAAATCTAACTTTGGCACAGAAAGGGGTGAATTATATTGCCACTAAAGTCTTTGGTCACTTACCAAATAGTATCCAAAGTCTGACAGATAACCAACAAGTATTTAATAAGAAATTAAAAGATTTTCTGAATGACAACTCCTTCTACTCCATAGAGGAATTTTTAGATATAAAAAAAAGAAAAAAAAACAAACAAAAAATTAAAAAAAAACAAAAAATAAAAAAGTTGTTACACTGACTTAATTATGTAGTTAAATTAACGTAATTACGTCATGTATTGGAAAATTTGACTCGTTCCACGTCATTACAAAAATATCGTATTCATGATCCATGGAACTAGTATTAATCTAATCTAATCTAATCAGTATTCTCCCAGATAAATTGACATTTTATGTGAATGGTGGTATAGCCAACCAACGGATAATGTCATATCTAACCAAAAATGCAGAAAGCTGTACTCAGTAATTCAACCAGTATGGTCCAGGAACATAATTCTAACTGGGGAGAAATAACTTACGAGGTTCCCCGAGGTTCAGTCTTAGGTCGAATACTGTTCTTCATACACGTGAACTATCTTCCATCTAGTATACAACCAGCAGGATTAGCTCTTTCTGCAAATGACACTAGTGCTGTAATCAGTCAAAACGTACGTACAGAAACAGAATAAATGATAAACAAAGTTCTTAAAAGTATTATTGAATGGTTTTCTGCAAATGATGTCATCATCAATTTTAAAAAGACACACTATATTCAGTTCAGCACGTTTACAGATACTACACCAATGACAAGTGTAACACATGGTGAGGAAGTAATAAATAGGGTAGAAATTTCAAAATTCTTAATGGTCCATATTGATGAGAATTTAAATTGAAGAAACATATTTTGGAACTGCTATTCCACATTGCCCAAAAGCATGGTGTAAAAATTATATGTAATGCTCACCCACATTCACCTTGTAGACACCCATATAAGGAGTGGGGCATTATGACTACTATTTCACAGAATATTCGTTCCCTCATAAAGTTTGTTGTAAATAATCCACTAAAGTTCAACAGAAACAATAAAGTACGTAATTAGATTACAAGAGGGAAAAATGACATTTATTAGTCCACATTAAGGTTGTCTTTAGAACAAAAAGGGGTGCAACAAACATTTTTGATCACTTACCCAGCGATGAAACATGTCTGACAGACAGCAAAGCAATATGTGAAAGTTTCTCCTCGATAGCTCCTTCTATTCCACTGAAGAATTTCTATTTCTGTAATATGTAAAAAGTGGCAGGTAGGAATTAGTAACTCGCATCTGTATATCTTTTTTGTTTTTGGAAAAAACTTGTAAATATTCAGAATGTAAGCTTACGAGGTGTGACAATAAAGTAATGAGACTGATGTGGACAAAAAATGTTGCTTACTGTTTTAGTCAAGTTTAGTGTTGTCTCCTTCAAAGTAGTTCACTTCTGATTGCAAATACTTTTCCCAGCACTTCTGCCATTGAAGGTAACATGTCTGGAACTCATCTTCTGTAATATTCTCCAAGACCCTCGTCACAGCTTTTTGGACATCTTGTGTTGTTTGAAAATGGTGTCCCTTGACCGCCGTTTTGACTCTTGGAAATAGAATAAAAGTCGCACGGAGCGATATATATTGAATAAGGTGGCTGTGGTAGTACTGAAATTTGTTTTGAGCTTAAAAATTGCTGTACTGACAGAGCAGTATGGGATGGCGCATTATCGTGTTGCAGAATCCAATTATCAGCAATGTTGGCACGGACACGAACAACTTTTTTACGAAGTCTTTCTAAAATTTCTTTGTAGTAATATGAGTTAACTGTTTGTCCAGGAGTCACCCACTCTTTATGAACAATTCCCGTGGAATCAAAGAAGCACACAAGCATGCATTTCACTTTTGACTTTGATATGCGAGCTTTTTTTGGTCTGGGTGAGCACCCTTGCGAACATTGGCGTTTTGTCTCTGGATCGTACTGAAAAAATCAACTTCCATCACCAGCTATAACACGGCTCAACAATTCTGGATTGATTTCCGTTTGCTTTAACAGATCGTCTATCACATTTTTCCGTGTTTCTCGCTGCTGTGGTGTGAGATTTTTGGGGACAATTTTTGCACAAATCTTTCTCATACCAAGATCGTCAGTTATTATTAGACGAACCGTTTCTCGATTGATGTTCAGTTCTTCTGCAATCATTTTCGCGGATAATCTTCGATCAGATCGTACGAGTTCACGCACCCTGGCCAAGTTGACATCCATCCGTGAGGTTGATGGTTGTCAACTGCAGACTTCATATTCAACATTCGTTCTGCCTTTATTAAAGATTTTATGCCAGTAAAATACTTGAGCTCTTGACACAACCTCCTCTCCAAAAGCCTTCTGAAACTTACCGTAAGTTGTCATCGCGTTTTCACCCAATTTAGCGCAAAAAGGAATGGCATACCGTTGCTCGATATTATGCGGTTCCATTTCCGTGACGAGAGACGCAAACACGTGTCAACTTATTACAGTACAACTCATGACTGAGCAGTTGCATCGATGTGCCGGTTGGACTAGAAGCAGCTATAAGGTTAAAGATATTGTGCCTATGCAAGCCTGCAGGGTTGCCACATCTTGCAAAGAAAATCAGTCTCATTAGTTTATTGTCGCACCTCGTATGTACAAATTAATTTCCTATGGGAATGTAAAATGACTCGTTCCACATCATTACGATCTATCGTGCAAAATGACCCATGGACATTTAACTAACTGTGTTTATAGCAGGAGGAAAAAAAATTAAAGGTTAGATTGAAGTAAACGTCCGGTCGACATAGTAGCCATTAGAGATGGAACATTAGATTGGTGAGGAAACAGAGTGTGTGAAATTCTGCTTTCGAGGAAGCATCTTGATATTCTTCTGAAATGACCTAACAAAATCATAGAAAACCTAAATCCGGATATCTGCAAGGGATGAAAATCCCTCTCATCTTGAATACGAATTTAGAGCTTCAACTTCACACCTCGTTGCTCTGTCTTATAATACGAGGGAGACAGCTTACTGCATTTCGTTTAATGCTTATGAAAATTTTAAATCAGAACTATGTAACTTCAGGAATAGGATCAAGAAGCCTTGAAAAGTATTACAACATATGTCAGATTGAGAACGGTAATTAATTTACGTTTTTTGATGATTACACAGTTGAAAATTGTAAACATATACTGCCTGCTTCCTTGTATTGTGAACAAAATATTTTATTAGAGTGTGAAGGTAAATAATATGTGAGTTATTAGTAGGTTAGAGATATTTCCTCTAATTATATATCAAGTTGGACCATGCGATATTCAAATGCATATGTCAATATTTCTTTCTAAAACTTAAATGTTAAAGCCAGTGTTCTCAGGTTGTTGTGGAAATCAGTTTTTGCATATTTAATGATGCTGTATTCATTCTCGATTGTTTTATTGGAACCGAAAAGTCGGGTTTAATATTTCAGTTTCATTTAATTCTCTCTTCATGCAGTATTTCCCTATCTTGTCTTTCCTAGGCCGTCTTTTAACAGAAGGAGTGTAATTTCATTAACTGCACTATCGATACTTCTGTTTAAAAGTATGAGAGTGGAAATTGTTTCGCAGAACTTATTCCTTGTCCCATATTGTTTTAATCAGGTGATCTGAATTGTTCCATACATCCGATTGAAACCAATGGTGTTAGTAAATGCTGCGATATCACTAATGACTCTTTATCTTCCTAGATATGTAATTTCCGGCACTTGACTCGGGGCATCAACTTCTAGTGGCGGAGGGTGTTGTACCCTGCTACACTTCTCGGACTTTCGTTTGTAGCTAGCCCTGTAATAGCAGTTTGATACATTTCTTAATCCATTTTCAAAATTTGGAATTGAGTTTTAAGTGTTGCTGTCTTTTTCTGAAATTACAAAAACTACTCTGAAAAATTTACGTTTCTCCAAATGTGAAAACATGTTCCAAGGTACAACATGGTCGTGTATCTAGGAACAAATGATCAGTTGTAGTTTAAAAGCGTTGCTGTCGAGAAAATATTGTCAATACTATATTTAATAGTCTATTTCTTACATTATTACTCTGCTACTCACTAACAGTCAGGAAATGAAATGAAATTGAGCAGAAGTGTTATCAAAAAACAATAAGAAGTTAAATACATTTTTAAATGGAAGTGATTGGAAAGTAAGATAAATTTCATTCTCAAGAAGGTTATAATATTAAGACATTGAAGAAAATCAGTTCATATTCAAGTATTACATGTTCTATAGTAAAAGACCTGGTTCTGTTTCAAGGTCGAAGAAATTGTATGACCGACGAAGTACGCCTTAACTGTCTACATCTTATACAAGTGGCCCTAAAGATATATAACATTTTACTCACTATATAATTCTGTAACTAAAAAATTAACAATACAATCCAAATATGTTTAATACATCATACAACATCCATCTGTGTAGAGCGCAAAAAATATTTAGGAATGTTACGCAAAATAAAACCATCTGTCCAAAAACATAAAAAAAACGCAGAAAATGGCGGTAACTGCTTATGACGGCCTTGCTTCATGTGATTTTAAAATTAGTCACTGGACTGAAGTACCGACCAAAACAAAACATCGTGTGTTCCGAGGTACACTACCTTCTAGATGCAACACTCTTCCATACAGTTTCGGAAGTACTTGGTCTTTACATTTGAAGTTTAATTGTTCTGTTTCGGATGTAGTTATTACTAGCACACCATCTTGGTAGTTTAGGTATAATTTCTGCACTACTCTGTAAATCGCTTCTAGTTATTTGTATGATAACCATGTCATCGGTCAACAAAGGAGAATTGTAGGTTGTATGAGAATTCGTGTAAGATTAGACTGTCGTTGTGTTCTTCCACTTCATTTAGATGTCTTCAAAGTAAATATTAAAACTGAGAAGGGAAACACAGCAACGTTGTCTTTCTCCTTGCTTAGTTCTAGTGCTTTTTGTAAGATGACCATCCCGAGCTAATGTAATAGCTGTGATTAGGTAAAGTTTTACCAATTGTCAAGCAAGAAAAACAAGACTTGACTGCGGTATTTTACGTAGATCACTATCCGCCTATGCAATTATCATCTGAAATCTTTTCGTTGGGATGTTGCGAAGAAATTCTTCACCCATTTTTTTCCCTTCCTACCGGGGAGCGGAAATAATTTAATGCTTCGCATTGTCGAGAGGTTGTCATGAATCTAGCGGCCCTCTAAACAACGTTGCTGGAGTATGAAGGTTGAGGCTGGAAGCTCGGCGAAGGTTTCCCGTAGATCCGTGGCGATACGCCTGCGCCGTGGTGCGTTTAATTGCCGACGCTATAATTCTCTCATTTTCGCATTGTGGAACAGCTGCCGTGGCCTGACACTCTTAACACAGCCACACTTACTTCGTCAATCGATTTCTCATTAAGTTTTGCTCCTCCGGCTGCCTGAGATTCGCGCTGGTGATAACTGCGGCCGACTCGCTTCGAAAGCGTGGCGCAGGCGCGCCCATTACTCAGCACGCACAGCTCGCAGGCCTGCCTAACATATCTACCAGCCTCCCGATCTCACTACCAACACTTCCCCTCGCAACTGACTTAACGAGCAATCTGCTATTAGTCTAATGAGGCTCGGTACGCCATTTCAATAACGGAGCAATTGGCAATATCGTGAAGATCACACATGCTTACGGTGCTTTCTGTAAACCTGATATTAGTTTCTGTTGCTTTGGAAACGGTCGTAATATCAAATCGATACAAAGAGGCGTACGCAATACGTAAACCTGCATAACGTTCTCACTACAATTTACACTTTACAAGGTGTATTGCCAACACAGCATCCAGTCATATTTGTAATGGTGAATTTGTTTATTTAAACCATAACCATATCAAATCATTTCTTGTTCTTCTTCAAGTATGGTAGCATTCTAAGCAAATGGTGCACACTATGACTCTTGACATAGACACATCATCACGCCGGTTCCCAGAGCTCATGAAGACAGACTTGACTGTGGATATTGTATCACAGGTACAGTCCCTGTGACTGTTCAGAGATGTCACTAACCCCGCACAAAGATGTAAACAACCATGCATAAGCAGCGGCTATGCGGAGGGGTCCGACAGCAGATCAGTTCCAGTCATTCCACCAGAAAGGAGGTATGCAGCTGGTATATTCTGTAGTCCGACCATGTCTATACGGTACTACCGCGGGTCGATAGCGTCCACATTGTTACTCTGCGCCAGTAAGGGCTCTCAACAAGGAAACTGTCCACACATCTCGGAGCGAACCAAAGCGATGTTGTTCTGGCGTGGAGGAGATACAGAGAGACAGGAACAGTCGATGGCATGCATCGCTCAAGTCGCCCAAGGACTACTATTGTAGTGGATGACCGCTACCTACGGATTTGGGCTCGGAGGAACACTGACAGCAACGCCACCTTGTTGAATAATGCTTTTGGTGGAACCACAGGACGTCGTGTTTCGACTCAAACTGTGCGCAATACGCTGCGTGATGCACACTCTCACTCCCGACGTCCATGGCGAGGTCCATCTTTGCAACCACGACACCATGCAGCGCGGTACAGATGGGCCCAACAACATGCCGAATGGACCGCTCACGATAGGCTTCACGTTCCCTTCACTGATGAGTGTCGCATATGCGTTCAACCAGGCAATTGGAGACAAGGTGGAGGTTCCCTGCTGTTTTAAGGTGGCATTATGTGGGGCCGACGTACGCCACTGGTGGTCATAGAAGGCGCCGTAAAGGCAGTGCTATACGCGAATGCCATCCTCTGGCTGACAGTGCAACCATATCGGTAGCATATTGGCGAAGCATTCGTCTTCATGGACGAAAATTCTCGTAGCCATCGTGAACATCTTGGGAATGACTTCCTTCAAGATAACGACATCGCTCGACTAGAATGGCCAGCATGTTCTCCAGACAGGAACCATATCGAACATCTCTGGGATAGTTTTAAAAGGGCTGTTTATGGATGACGTGACCTACCAACCACTCTGAGGGATCTACGCCGAATTGCTATTGAGGAGTGGGACATTCTGGACCAACAGTGCCTTGATCAACTAGTGGATAGTATGCCACGACGAATACAGGCATGCATCAATGCGAGAGGACGTGCTACTGGGTATTAGAGGTACTGGTGTGTACAGCAATCTGAACCACCACCTCTGAAGGTGTCGCTGTATGGTGGTACAACATGCAATGTGTGGTTTTCATGAGCATAAAAAGGGCAGAAATGAAGTTTAAGTTGATCTCTATTCCAATTTTGTGTATAGGTTCCGGAACTCTCGGAAACGAGGTGATGCAAAACTTTTTTGATGTGTGTATGAAAGCAAATTAAGCTGTCGAACCTCGAACCTGTTCTGTGTTATCGACATCGATATGCATACGTTTGTTTGAAACTTCCTGGCAGATTAAAACAGTGTGTGGACCGACACCGAGACTCGAAGGTCCTGAGTTCGAGTCTAGCTCCGGTACACAGTTTTACCTACCAGGAAGTTTCACATTAGCCGTCGGCCGCTAGTGACCGAGCGGTTCTGGGCGCTTCAGTCTGAAACCGCGCGACCGCAACGGTCGCGGGTTCGAATCCTGCCTCGGGCATGGATGTGTGTGATGTCCTTAGGTTAGTTAGGGTTAAATAGTTCTAAGTTCTTGGGGACTGATGACCTGAGATGTTAAGTCCCACAGTGCTCAGAGCCATTTGAACCATTTTCATATTAGCCCACACTCCACTGCAGAGTGAAAATTTAATTCTGAATGCATTTGTTTGTTTATTCTTTGTATCAGATCCCTCTGACGATAGACTATATGCCCGGGTTCCTATTTAGCAAATAAATATTTTCGAAAGGTGGCTCATGCTGTACAGGAAGATGTTCTTTAGAAAATATATACAAGCTTCGGAGCTGCCAACATACAAGATTTTCGGTTCAAGAAAGTTGTAATGTACAGTGAAGTTACACTGAAAACGAAGAAAACAAGTTCCGTGAGTTTCACTGCCAAGAGGAAAAACGAGAGTTTTAAGTTAAATGTAAATGGTACCTCTATAAACTGTGTAAAACTTGCTAAATTTCTGTGAATGAACGTTGATTCACAGCTGAAGTGGTGTCAACACACACACACACACACACACACACACACACACACACACACACACACATATATATATATATATATATATATATATATATATATATATATATATATGATGAGCACGTTATGCTCTTAGAGTCCAGTCATCAGTGTTAATAGCCAGTGTCTGAGTTGCACACTATTCATGTGTACACTCATTTTCTTAGCTACGGAATTTCTTTATGGGGAACATATATGCCAAATATGAACAAAATTTTTAAACTAAAGAAAAGGGCCATATCAGCAATAACCAAAATAGTAATCGAATGAATTATAAAGATTTGTTGAAAATACTGGAATTTAAATTGCACCATGTGAGTTCATTTACCAATAAGTTATGTACATCAAAAATCATATTGATAATTATTACACAAACAGCTCTGTCAATGACCATGGAACAAGATCTAGACTGAGCTTACATTTACCAAGAAAGAAAAGTTATAAGACTGAAAGCAGCATTTTTGTCCACAAAATAAAGTTGTACAGTACGGTTCCCACAGAGATTAAAGACATAACTAAAATAAAATTGCGTAGAAAGGTAGTTAAAAAGTACGTATTAAGCAATACATTCAGTTTAGTGAAAGTTTACTTGTACGAGACAGTGTAGAGGCTTAGTAAAAAATGTAAAACAGGTAAATAGTAATAAAACATCTCTGTTAACTAGTACCACAGTTTAGCACTGTACCTTTTCATTTTCCGGAAAACGTTTTTGTGAAACTTTACAGTGGATAACAACTTCTCCTCTTTCTGAGCTCAACATCTCACTCATTATGGAGGGATGCTGAGGATTTTCTTCGGCAAGCAATAGGGAAATGGCGGTGCATAAAATCGGCATCAAACATCATCCGCCATGATCCTGATGTTAGGTGACAGTGTGCATAGTCTCACATTATAAAATAATGTGTGTATATTGTGTTTAACGCGTGGGGTGATAGTTACTGAGAAATGAATGAACAGTGTAACAATAGCCTTTAACATTATTAAATAAAACCTTTGCAAGAATGTATAATTAAAACAGGATTATGCCCTAGGGATAAAGCTGCACTGCTCTAACCATACTGGCCTTGTATTTGAAAGGATGGAGGCTCACACCTCCATCTGTCTGTCCATATTTGTGTTTTCTGTGGTTTTTATAAAATTATTTACGCAAATGTAGCGATGCGCGTACTACTACCGCTCAACGGTTGTGTCTAGACCATTAAATATGCAAAGACCTTGTGGCCTCACCTAACAATGGATATCTAAACTCACTTACATATTTTAGCCCCCATAAATGAAATGACATCTCGAATCCATATAATGGATTTAATCGATAAAAACGATCAATGAAACTGGCTGCAGTCAATTCATGGGGTTTGGTTCATTGTTGTGTTCCACGTATCAGTATAAAAGTCGAATCATTTATTCAACTTAACTACAGTAAAAATCGTGCTGTTTTTTCACTGTTGTCAGCTTAATTTTGGCAGGTTTTCACACTATACTACGTACTGGATGTCTTCACGATCTGTATCAACATAAACTCAGCAATGTCTTGTGCTGTCACTTGAAAATCCCTATATAAGAATGCCTGCCCATCTGTTTAGGCGACATGAATCACAAAAAGAAATTTAAAAATGTGTATTACATTCTAAGAGTAAGCTGCCTCGTAGCTAGAACTATTTTAATTTATATTAGTTTTTACGTAAAAGAGTTTGTTCTGTGTATAATACAGTAATCGTAATATACAGTAATGTACTAGCAATAATATTTGAGCCATCTATTCCTTCAACAAATCGATCTGCTCTCTTATCGAAATTAAATAAACGTAATTTATACGAAATTTAAAATGATTGTAAAATAAAAGTTTGAAGTATCTGATCTTAATGCAATATGTTTGTGATCCAGTTGTATGTTTTAAACTTTATGTTTTTCTTTCAACATTAGAAACGTTAGATGAATGAATTTTACTTCTAAAAACATTGTTTAACTGAATTCAGAGATTGCACAGCAGATTCCTTTGTCAATGTAAGGTAAATTTTGTAATCTGACAGAAGATTAGCCCCCCACCCCCCAAGAAACCTATTATCCTGTTTTGTAGTTATAGATACTCAATTCATGTTAGCAAAATGTGAGATAGTTAATTTATCTGGTGTCAACATTCTATATGTCGATCTCTTACAGGGGTCTGAATTTACAATTTCAGAAAGTTTGTTTGATATCTATGAAATTAGCAAGCAGCTGCAAGATTGTGTTGTTAAAAATATTTCTTGTGTATCACTAGTGGAGTTCACATAGCATCAACGTATGCTAGGATCAAAGAATCTGTTGCAGGTTGCTGCAATCGACTTTGCTTCAATAATCGATAATCAGTTACTTAAACATTGTCTCAGTATCCTCAAAAATTGCGTACAAAGTGATAAGTAAGAGTGCAGTTCTATTGCTAGGCAGACATAATTTCTTTTAACTAGTTATATGCTCCTTTCTGCAAGTAACATCTAACTCCCTAATAAGTAGAGACCGGTTTATATGCATTTGCATATTTGACTCCTTTTCACCGGTTATTGCGTATTTTAACTAAAAACTAGTGACGATGCATATTTTTGCTCTATGTTTACAATATTTTAGAAAGTTAGACGGGCGGTGTCTAGCTCAATCAAAAATTAAATTGAGCTACGCAAGCTTTTAGTCGCACGTTCAACGTTTCAGTTTAGCTTTCTATTTACTTGTACACTGTTGAACGTGTTTAAGACGTGTAGTGTGTAACGTGTTGTGCGCCAAGGCGCCCGAAAAAAGAAACGTCGTTTCGTGGATAGCTGACCATCCTGGAACATTTGCATATGACGCAATTATTCTATTTTGTCGAGTTTGCGAGAAAAACGTTGCGTGCAAAGAAAGTTTCAAATAAACCAGCATGTCAAGACAAGTCTTTACATCGCAAGAATGCAGAAGAAAAGATCCCGACAGCAACTTCTGGCAACGGCAAGTTTCAATAAAAGGATTTGTCCAAAGGTAACCAAAAAGTCAGTTTAACATGGATCTCCGTGAAACAGTCATTGAAAGCAATATTACTATCTACAGACTTACAGATCCTATCGTCAAAGGCTTCCTGCGCAAATATTGATTAAATCATAATATACCAGATGAATCAAAATTGCGTAAAAATTACATATCGACAATTTACGTAATTGTTCTGGAAGAAATACGCAGTGAACTCAAGGACATCATTATCTGGATCTCAGTTGAAGAAACTACTGACACTTGTGGATGTTACATTGAAGATTTAATAGTTGATGCTTTAAAAGGAGAGCCTATTTAGCGACCTCCAAGGAACTTGAAAAAGTAAATCATTCTACGATCGCCAGATTTGGGAATGAGGGTATTAGAAAAATATTTCCAGAATCGTCTGCAGATGAAAGGGTGTTTGTGTTTATTTCAGATGCTTCTCCATATATGATCAAAGCAGGAAAAGCCTTCCGATTATTTATCCTAATTTGATTCATGTGACGTGCTCTGCTGCTCTGCTCAATGAGTACATCGCCTGGCTGAAGAAATTCGTTTCATATTTGTGAATTTAAATAAAGTGATTTCATACACACAGAAAGTGTTTCTAAATACCCTTGCTCGTATCAAGACCTACAAAGAAAAACTACCAAATGTGCCTTTACCCCCCGAACCAGTGATATCTCGTTGGGGTACATAGGTCGAAGCTGTGTTGTTTTACAATGAACATTTCGAGACCATTAGAGCAATCGACTTCGATAGTACAGAAACTTCGCAGTTTGCTAGTGCAAGGAAGCTTTTAATAGTCCTGGTATTAAAAAAGACATTGCTGTGATTTCATTTTTCCCATATACCAGCAAGTATTAAGAAGCTTTAAACTCAAGGTTTGCCGTTGAATGAATCTATTCAGTTAATGAATGAAATTATTCTAGTGAGCTCCTCATTTCCGGTGGTATTCCCAAGAAAACTTAAAGAAAATTTGAAAACATTTTAAACAGTATCCCAGGTTTTGAACGCTTGGGCCAGATTCATAGTTTTATTAATTGGACAGGAGAACTTTTACCAGAAACAATAAGTGCCATCATAGCACCCTGTTCCCTCAGCTGATGCAGAACGATCCTTTTCTGCTTATAAAAATGATTTGAGTTATCGAAGACACAATCTTACTACCGAACATTTGGAACAGTACTTGCTCGTTCACGTTTACAGTAGTAGAAAAATGCAATATAAATTGTAAATGATGATTTGGTATAATAGTATTAATTAAAATTTAAAGCTGTTCAAAAAAATTCATGATTGTGTGCTGCTTTTACGGAGATTTTGAGTCTGTCCCTCTGCGTGCGATATATATCGAAGCTGTTTCTGTACATATCGATTGTTTTTCTGCGACTCACTCGCATCGCATCCGCTTGTTACCGACAACAGTATCACGTAAGGGAAAATTCTTGAAAGACGGTGTGCGTCCCCATTTTACAAATTTTTAGAAAATAATCGCTGAGAGGCCCCCTTCCTAACCTCTACCAGAAAGTATTCAGAAAACTATATCAGCGTTCTAAATGTACCGATTTTTCGTGTGGCCGGCGCTCTTCCTCGTAACTGATATGCTCAGGTTCGACTTTGAGATATAATCCAATCAGTAAACACCATGTATCTTTGTTATTTGGTCTTGCTTATTTCGACACTTTTCATACATTTTCAAGCATTTTTCACTCATATTTGCTTGCAAAAATTATGATGTGTACACAAAACGTTTGTGCTGTCTAAAACATTGTGACATGTCTAAGATTATGTACGACTGGTGTCTGTTTGATAGGAATTAATTTGATATTTTGTAAATGAGTGACATGAGCAAAAAACGTGATTAAGATACAAACAAAATAAATATCTATTTTACACTGCCAAATGAAACTGTTTACAAACAAATAATATTAGCATGTTTGCATATAACATTTGTATCACAATATATTGTGAAAAGTCCAAGAATATGTTTCACTTGTGTTCTTGTTCAGTAGATATTTGTGTAGTGTTTTGCAAATTGGTGTCATGTGCAAAGAAACATAAACAAACAAGATAATTAAGATACACTTGTAGCATAAAGAAATTTGGAAATAAAAATTTCTGCATGTGTGCATATAACATTTATGGCCCAAAAACTGTTATGGATGACTGATTAATATATTTCACTTGTATTCCCCTTCAATAGAAAGCAGTACGGAATTTTGTAAATAGGTGTAAAAACATGAGTTATATGCAAACAAACAAGATAATTTGTATATTTGTAAATAAAATCCTTAAGGTCTCCTTTTTTTAACTTAACTGGTTGTTGTTGACTGGAATGTGTGTTGA
Source organism: Schistocerca cancellata (assembly GCF_023864275.1). Lineage (NCBI taxonomy): Eukaryota > Metazoa > Arthropoda > Insecta > Orthoptera > Acrididae > Schistocerca > Schistocerca cancellata. The sequence continues at coordinate 790,121,857 of NC_064629.1, read as the reverse complement.
AAACCGGCGCTAGGCAAAACGTCGTCCGAAATTGTACTGAATGCTTTCTCAGAAAATTAGTTCGAACAGTTAGTTCAGTAGCTCACTCGAGGTGTAAATGGCTGCGAAAACATACTTGACCTATTAGCAACAAATAATCCTGAACAAATAGAAAACATCATGATGGATACAGGGAGTAGTGACCACAACGCAGTTGCAGCGACTTTGAATAGCCAATAAACCCACCAAAAATAAACGCAAAGTATATCTATTTAAAAAAGCAGATGGAAATTCGCTAGGCGTCTATCTAAGAGACGGTCTCAACTCCTTCCAAGCTGCCTATGTAAGCTTAGACGAGATGTAGTTACAATTCAAAGAAATTGTGTCGATGGAAATTGAGAGATATATACCACATAAATTAATAAGCGATGGAAATGATCCCCCCTGGTATACTAAACGGGTCAGATCTCCCTTGCAGAAGCAAACGAAAGATGCATGCCAAATTTAAAAGAACGCAAAATCCACAAGACTGCAGAAATTTTATAGAAACTCGAAATTGAGCGGGAACCTCAATGCGAGATGCTTTTAACCGTTTCCACAACGAAACTCTGTCTCGAAATCTGGCGGGCAACCCAAAGAGGTTCTGGTCACATGTAAAGTACGTCAGCGGCAAGACGCAATCAATGTCTTTACTGCGTGATAACAATGCTTATGCCACTGACGACAGTGCCACTAAAGCAGAGTTACTAAACACAGTTTTCCGAAACTCTTTCACCAAAGAGGACGAAGTATATTCCAGAATACGAATCTAGAACAACTGCCAACAGGAGTAGCTTATAATTAGGCATCCTCGGTGTAGTGAAGCAGCTTAAGTCACTAATTACAGGCCAGGCTTCCGGTCCAGATAGCATACCAGTTACATTCCTTTCGGAGTATGTTGATACATTTGCTGCATATCTGACAATGATATACAGCCGCTCGGTCTTCAAAAAATCTGTACCTAATGGCTGAAAAGCTGAATAAATCACACCAATATCTAAGAAAGGAAAGAGGAGTAATCCGCTGAGTTACAGACCCATATCACTAACGTAGATTTGCAGTAGCGTTTTGGAACTATTCTGTGCTAGAACGTAATGAATTATCTCGAAGAAAACGATTTATTGACTAATACTCAGCACGGATTCAGGAGAGATCGTTCTTGTGGAACACAAGTAGCTCCCTGTTCTCACGAAGTTATGAGAGCAATCGAAAAGGGTTGTCAAATTGATTCCGTATTTCTAGATTTTGGGAAGGCTTTCGACACCGTTCCTCACAAGAGTCTTCTAGTCAAATTGCATGCTTATGCAGTATCGTCTCAGTTGTGCGACTGGATTCGTGAGTTCCTTTCAGGTTGACCACAGCTCGTAGAATCTGACGGAAAGTCATCGAGAAAAGTAGGAGTAATATCTGACATTCCCCAAGATAGTGTTATAGGCCTCCCGCTGTTCCTGATCTACATTAACAATATGGGAGACAATCTAAGCAGCCCTCTTAGATTGTTTGCAGATGATGCTGTCATTTACCGTCTTGTAAAGTCATCAGATGATCAAAACCAACTTCAAAATGATGTCGATAAGGTATCTGTATGGTGAAAAAAGTGGAAATTGACTGTGACTGATGAAAATTGTGAAGATATCCGAATTAGCACTTAAAAAAATCCACTAAACTTCGGTTACACGATAAGTCACACAAATTTAAAGGCTGTAAATTCAAATAAATGCTTAGGGATTGCAAATACGAATAACTTCAACTGGAAAGATCACATAGATAATGTTGTAGGTAAAGCAAACCAAAGACTGAGATTTATTGGTAGAATACTTAGAAAATGCAACAGGTCGCCTAATGAGGTGTATATATCACACTTGTCCGCCCTCTTCTTGAGTATTGCTGTGCGCTGTGGGATCCGCATCAGATGGGACTGACGGAAGATATCGAAAAGTTCAAAGAAGGGCAGCTCTTTTTGTATTATTCGAAATAGGGTGTCAGTCACTAAAACAAAGGAGTTTTTCGTTGCGACAGAATCTTCTCGTGAAATTTTTCACCAACTTTCTCCTCAGAATACGAAAATATTCTGTTGGCTCTCACCTATATAGCGAGAAATGATCACCATGATAAGAGAAATCAGAGCTCGCACAGAATGATTGAAGTACTCGTTTTTCCCGCTCGCTATTAGAGAGTGGAACCGTAGAACAACAGCTTGAAAATACTTTGATGAACAAAGTAATCATGTAGATTTAGATGTAGATGTCAAGGCAGGATATGGCTGTACTACAATTCAGTCGCTCTTCAAATCGCTCTGCGCTACTTTTGTTGTATCTCATCTTATGTATGGTTCGTGATGCACATACCCCTCCTTGCTAGGACTACCTACAAGGCTAGTCATCCCTAGAAAACAAAAGCAAGCATCACTACCAAGTCAGTGGTGGTACTAAAATAGAGGTTAGAGTTTAACTCTATGACATTTGAGAGCACTAAAGAATGGCTGAGACAGATTCGTTTTAAAACACTCTGACAGCTTAAGGCCTTAACAGCATGCAGTGGCTGTGCTTCAGAGTAGATATTACAGGTACTGACAATAGATACATTAACAACCTAATTATCACCAACTTATAACCCCCATTTGAATTTGAGGAGTACTTAAGAATAAAAATCATTTATCAATGTAATACATATTTTTTCATTACCTTACCACAGTGTTTCAGTTGAGAAGTAATGATTTTATTAAGTTATTCAGGCAGGTGAGGTCATCTGTATTATACAAGCAGAATGTAGAGAAAAACTCTAATATTCACTTCAACTACAAATATTATAAATGTACAGTATGTAATATTACACTTATACATTCCCAAACAGCGCTGGAGGTTTGGCTGGTTTTATTAGAACTAGTTAAATACTTCTGTTGCACATACCATAAAATAAACAACTCAAGCATATAGTATGAGAAAGTAAGCGAAAGGTATTTAGACAAGACAGTCAGGCTCTTAAATACTGTCCTGCTTATATGGCTTTACTTCAGTAATGTTTCAGAGTTCAAGAAGTTGTTTTGATTTGTGATATTTAAAGTATATGCGTTGGCATATGAATTTTCAGTGATAACAAAAGTTCGAATGGACATGTCAAAGAATTTCCTGAGTTGACATATATCTTTCATAAATTTTCTCAAACGTTTACTAATACCTTATCTGCAACTCTGAAATGAGTAACTTGTATTTTTGCATTATTCTCTTGATCCTGCCTGTTTTCTCACAGACCCCTTGACTATTCCTTCTCCTTCTTTAGCTAACGGAGAGGTACATCAAGGGGATTAAATTAATTCATCATCATCATCATCATCATTTAAGACTGATTATGCCTTTCAGCGTTCAGTCTGGAGCATAGCCCCCCTTATACAGTTCCTCCATGATCCCCTATTCAGTGCTAACATTGGTGCCTCTTCTGATGTTAAACCTATTACTTCAAAATCATTCTTAACCGAATCCAGGTACCTTCTCCTCGGTCTGCCCCGACTCCTCCTACCCTCTACTGCTGAATCCATGAGTCTCTTGGGTAACCTTGCTTCTCCCATGCCTGTAACATGACCCCACCATCTAAGCCAGTTCGCCCTGACTGCTACATCTATAGAGTTAATTCCCAGTTTTTCTTTGATTTCCTCATTGTGGACACCCTCCTGTCATTGTTCCCATCTACTAGTACCTGCAATCATCCTAGCTACTTTCATATCCGTAACCTCAACCTTGTTGATAAGGTAACCTGAATCCACCCAGCTTTCGCTCCCATACAGCAAAGTTGGTCGAAAGATTGAACGGTGCACAGATAACTTAGTCTTGGTACTGACTTCCTTCTTGCAGAAGAGAGTAGATCGTAGCTGAGCGCTCACTGCATTAGCTTTGCTACACCTCGCTTCCAGTTCTTTCACTATATTGCCATCCTGTGAGAATATGCATCCTAAGTACTTGAAACCGTCCACCTGTTCTAACTTTGTTCCTCCTATTTGGCACTCAATCCGTTTATATCTCTTTCCCACTGACATTACTTTCGTTTTGGAGATGCTAATTTTCATACCATAGTCCTTACATTTCTGATCTAGCTCTGAAGTATTACTTTGCAAACTTTCAATCGAATCTGCCATCACAACTAAGTCATCCGCATATGCAAGACTGCTTATTTTGTGTTCACATATCTTAATCTCACCCAGCCAGTCTATTGTTTTCAACATATGGTCCATAAATAATATGAACAACAGTGGAGACAGGTTGCAGCCTTGTCTTACCCCTGAAACTACTCTGAACCATGAACTTAATTTACTCTAACTGCTGCCTAACTATCCATGTAAAGACCTTTAATTGCTTGCAAAAGTTTGCCTCCTATTCCATAATCTTGTAGAACAGACAATAACTTCCTCCTAGGAACCCGGTCATATGCCTTTTCTAGATCTATAAAGCATAGATACAATTCCCTGTTCCACTCATAACACTTCTCCATTATTTGCCGTAAGCTAAAGATCTGGTCCTGACAACCTCTAAGAGGCCTAAACCCACACTGATTCTCATCCAACTGGTCCTCAACTAATACTCGCACTTTCCTTTCAACAATACTTGAGAAGATTTTACCCACAACGCTGATTAAAGAGATACCTCTGTAGTTGTTACAATCTTTTCTGTTTCCATGTTTAAAGATTGATGTGATTACTGCTTTTGTCCAGTCTGATGGAACCTGTCCCGACTCCCAGGCCATTTCAGTTATCCTGTGTAGCCATTTAAGACCTGACATTCCACTGTATTTGATGAGTTCCGACTTAATTTCATCCACCCCAGCCGCTTTATTGCACTGCAATCTATTGACCATTTTTTCCACTTCCTCAAATGTGATCCTATTTCCATCATCATTCCTATCGCATTCTACCTCGAAATCTGAAACATTACTGATCGCAATTTCACCTACATTGGGCAACTCTTCAAAATATTCCCTCCATCTGCCCAAGGCATCCACAGGATTCACCAGCAGTTTTCCTGACCTGTCCAAAATACTTGTCATTTCCTTCTTACCTCCCTTTCGAAGACTGCTAATTACACTCCAGAATGGTTTTCCAGCAGCCTGACCCATAGTCTCCAACCTGTTTCCAAAGTCTTCCCACGATTTCTTCTTGGATGCTGCAATTATCTGTTTGGCTTTGTTTCTTTCTTCAACATAACTTTCTCTGTCTACCTGGGTTCTGGTATGAAGCCATTTTTGATACGCCTTCTTTTTCCTTTTACAGGCTGCCTTGACTGTATCATTCCACCAAGCTGTTTGCTTCATCCTACTTTTACACACTACTGTTCCAAGACATTCTTTAGCCACTTCTAGTACTGTGTCCCTGTACCTTGTCCATTCCTTTTCCAATGACTGTAATTGACTACATTCAACTAACTGGTACCTTTCTGAGATCGCTGTTATGTACTTGTGCCTGATTTCCTTATCCTGAAGTTTCTCCACTCTTATCCTCCTACATACGGACCTGACCTCCTGCACTTTCGGCCTCACAATCCCAATTTCACTGCAGATTAAATAATGATCAGTGTCATCAAAGAATCCCCTGAATACACGTGTGTCCGTCACAGCCTTCCTGAATTCCTGATCTGTTATTATATGGTCAATGACAGATCTGGTTCCCCTGCCTTCCCAAGTATACCGGTGAATGTTCTTATGTTTAAAAAAGGAGTTTGTGATTACTAAGCCCATACTGGCACAGAAATCCAAGAGTTGTTTCCCGTTCCTGTTGGCCTCCACAACTTCTCCAAATTTACCCATAACCTTTTCATACCCTTCTGTTCGATTTCCAATCCTGGCGTTAAAATCACCCATGAGCAGAACACTGTCCTTGTCCTTTACTCTAACAACTACATCACTGAGTGCCTCATAAAAACTATCCATCTTATCTTGATCTGTCCCTTCACAATGCGAATATACTGACACAATCCTAATTTTCTTGCTAGACACTGTCAAATCTATCCACATCAGTCGTTCGTTTACATACCTTATTGCAACTACGCTGGGTTCCATTTCTTTCCTGATGTAAAGCCCTACACCCCATTGTGCTATTCCTGCTTTGACTCCTGACAGGTAGACCTTGTATTCTCCCACTTCCTCTTCTTTCTCACGCCTTACCCGAATGTCACTAACAGCCCAAACGTCCAGCCCCATCTTACTTGCAGCCTCTGCCAGCTCTACCTTCTTCCCAGAGTAGCCCCCATTGATATTAATAGCTCCCCATCTCATTACCATTTGTTTGCCAAGTCGTATCTTAGGAGTGCCTGGTTTGTCAGTTAGAGGTGGGACTCCGTCACCTCCAAAGGTCCGAGGCATTTTGCTCTGATTGTTGCCAGCATCATATTTAAAGTACCAGGGAAGCAGGTTGCTAGCCTTACTTGCCCCGAGTCCCATTGGGTTTTACCCCTAACGGCTGAGGGACTAACCTGTGGATTTGGTAGTCCTTGCCGTATGAGCACAAAGGTGACCACGACTCAGAATATGTCCGAGATGCCCAGCCTTATTCCAAAGTAACTGGTATCCCGACTGTCGGGACCACTTACTTGGCCACTCATACGTTGCCCGTGGTTCATGAACTAGGACATGACTACAGGAACCCACACCATGAACCATTAAATTAATTATGTAATAAAATTTGTCAGTGGATTGTTGAACATTATTTCAAGTGGGGAGAAACCATTGGAGATTAGTATATGTTTGATACGACTTCTCTCAATGAAAGATATCCAGGTTTTGGATAAAAACTGGGACCCATTATCTGAAATCACTATGACAAAAATAAAACAGAAATCCTCTTTTGACTTGGGTTCTGGTCAATATATGTGTATGGCTGCAAGGCTCAGATGTTTTATGATATAGTTCTCTGCATGTATCTGTGGCTGGTCATATTAGACACCTTGGCTCTCCGATATGTGTTGGACACCTTGGCTCTCTGACGCCTATCACATGTAGCTAACAATTTGTAGGTCTTCTTTGCCATGTTATAAAAATACGCACTTCCTTGGAGTGTTTCCAAGTACTTTTAGGCCCCATGATGTTCATAACTCTCACTGACATGGTTTATCTATTTTGGTTCATGCTGTTCAGGAAAGCACAATTTTCAGAGTTCAATTTCATTCTTCTTAACAAAAATTCTTTCAGAATTTTGTAAAAATTAGCATCTTCATTTGGCTCCTAAGTTTTTTACAGAGTCCTGTTACGAATTTTTCAAACTTTACTCCTTGCTAAAACATCATTTTAAGTTTCCTATCATTGTCTTTATACTGAGCTGTTTCATCTGCACCCAGTGGTAATCTAGACAGGGCGTCTGTCCCAAAAAGAGAGCTCATCCGACCAGTTGGCTATGATAGAGATGTCAGTCTTGTAGGAAGGAAAAGCTTTTGTTATGAGTGCATACAGTTTCTTGAAGACCTAACATGCACCACTGAGGTTTCCGAATCCCCAATGAAATGCTAATAATTCCTTTCCAGTCGCTGTGTATGCCTTTTCGAGTTCCCCCAGCATCCTGCTTGCAAAAATGATCAGGGGTCTGTATGTATCTTAATGGTTGATACCAATGAAATCCGTGCCCAATGTTGCTGTCATCTGTGGTTAAACAAAATGCTAGCCTGAAATTGGGTATAAATAGGATTTTGCTGTTACACAGGGTCTCTTTTATAGTATCAAATGCTTTGTGACACTTATTGTCCCAAACCCTTCCTGCATTTTTTTAATGGGTTCACTTAGACAGGCTGTATTTGAACAGTGTCCATTCACAAAATTGCTTTAGTAATCACATTATGCGTAGAACGATTTAATTTGTTTTGTGTTTCTTGGAAGTGAGAAACGAACAGCAATTCTAAGTTTGTCATTACCTAGTGTGATCATAAGTTCCATGATCTAATGACACTGTAAGGATATCTCCTTGGCTGCAAATCTGCACTTCTCCAATTTAAAAGTCATGCCACCTTTTATAAGTGCTTCAAACATTTCTTTGAGCAAGATAAGTTATCCAGTCAACAGTAGGTACCAAAATATCATCCACATATACTGTAAGCTTTGATGCCAGATTTCCTCATCAAAACAAAGTCCAGAGCTCGTATGAACTCTGCAGCAGATATGCTTAAGCCAAATGGTACCACACAGTAATGGTACGACTAATTGTATAAGAAGGCAGTGTACTTTCTAAACTCAGGAGCTAAGCCTACCTGATGAAAGCCTGTTGTTAAGTTTGAACTGGACACTAGTATAAAACTCTGAAACCGGTGTAGCAGTTCATCCATATTTTCTGGATGATCTGTCTCTCTCGCTAGAGTTTTATTGAAAAGCCTGGAGTCAAATACCAGTCTTACAGGAATGGTAATCTTCCTTCTGCTTCAGTCTCCAAATTGAATTTGAGGTGCGGATGTATGGAGTTGAGGTGTGTAAGGAAGTCTAGGATCTTGTCCCCTCTTAATCCAGGGAATTTAAATGTTGTGAATTTCATGAAATTTCTATTGCTGCCCGGTGAGTATTCTTCTTTTCTCATTGAGTTTAATTTTGCAGATAGTTAATGTAGCTTTTCGTCAACAGTATTACCTTCCAAGCATTTTACTTCAATTTTTCCCTGCCTTTTCAAAAGGTTGCCGATGTACCTCTTACTTTTTCCCTTGTCCGTGAGCATCTGAATATGCTCTGAATCACCTTGAGGAGCTCTGACATGTTGGAAACATTACATTTCACACTTATTCATGCATATTTATTAATTATACCTTGTACTACACAGTCCCTCCCTCCCCCTTTCCCTTACTCTCTCTCTCTCTTTCTCCGAGAGAGAGAGAGAGAGAGAGAGAGAGAGAGAGAGAGAGTCCACCATCAGCATGGAATATTATGTGAACGTCTTAAACTTGGTAATAGTTGAAATTAGTGGTGGTTTAATTAAATTCATTCATCATATATGTAACTGGTTGCTTTTCAGTAAAACCTGTGGTTCAGTACAGTCGCCGAATTCCATCAGTCCTTCAAAGACAAGCCGTTATTTCTGTACCAAATTGTGAAATTGATAATGATGTCACAATTACAACACTAAGAACTGAAACGCAATATTTCTTCGCCCTTTTCATGATAAATCGTGCTCGCATTGCCCTATTGTGTAACATACTTTCATTTGAGATTCTGTAACTGACCAAACACTTAATAGGTCAAAACTGATAGCTTATATTGACGCTCATTCCACTCATTTTGTTTCATAATGCAGTATCAGAAACATCTAAAGCTATCAATGTGATCGTCATTATTCCAGGTGAATTAAATTAACTGAAATGAAATGAATGAGATGAGTGTACTTGTTATGAAAATAGCCGAGCTGTCTAAGGCGTTGCAGTCATGGACCGTGCGGCTGGTCCTGGCGGAGGTTCGAGTCCTCCCTCGGGCATGGGTGTGTGTGTTTGTCCGTAGTATAATTAAGGTTAAGTAGTGTGTAAGCTTAGGGACCGATAACCTTAGCAGTTAAGTCCCATAAGATTTCACACACATTTGAACATCTTTGTTATGAAAAATTAATGACACGAAATGACTAACTGAAATCCACTCACTTACGTTGAACCTGCAGTGCTGTGAATAAATCGTAAGAAATAACTTTCGTTCCAGACAAAAATTCGACTACGAAACAGCTGCTTGGTGCTGGCCATCACGTTGACCATTTACGGTCAACACTCACCTCGACAGGTATGGAGGGAAACCAAATCACAGTGGAGTGGGTCATGATTTTATTGATACTACATAACACTCGAGCTGAAGTGATTGCCCCCTTCCATATCTGAAGTCGCTACCACACTCATGTGGGGCGCTCGACTCGGAAGCAGCCACTTCTTTCCCTTAAGCCATCATAATATCAAATAAAATTAGAGGAATGGATACAGTGTATCGTGTCAACAACTACACTACACATAACAATATAAAGTCTGAAATTTATCACTGTGATATACAGAGAAGTTGTTGATGTACATTGTGTCTGTGAGTCAGGTTTTATTTGATCTGATCATAGCTATGGCCAAATTGCGTCATGAGAAATAATAAACACATTGCTATAAAGGCAAAATCTGTGTGTAAATGCTAAGAATCGTCGACGACTTAGAAAGTATCTCCTATTGTATGAAGTCCTTGGTTAGATCCCAAACATCTTCACAGTGTATCGTCGAGTTAGTTCATAAGAGTATTGTTGATGGTCATCCATCGGAAAGAGATGACAACCCAGCTATTTCTCTGATGCTTTTGGAGAGCAATGGGCTACCTGCCGGCACCGAGTCTCGAATTCCGTCACAGAATACGTTGTTGATGGTCTTCCCATTTTTGGTAACAAAAGAATCAGGTTTTGATAGTAGCGCCGCTATCCATCCTTCGCATACTGCTTACCGTCATAAGCTTCGACTGGGCTCTATATTTACGTCTGTGCACAACAAGCCAACTTAACGCTGTCGCATCAATATTTCCCTCATTTCGTGCTCCACTGATGACTGGTGCATGGGTAGATCAACAGCGGCAAGCGTCCATATTAGCTCTAATATTTGCCGAATTAGTTATCGCGGTAATTTCAAGAGATGTACATGAGAGCAATTAAACTCTTATGTAGTTGTTACATTTTAAGCCGCTCCAGATGCATGTTCCTATATACAGTGCGCAACAGATTTAAAGGATCACATTTTCGAAACCAGCAACTGTCTTCCATTGCGATGCTTAAATTGTAAATTTGGCTCAAAGGTGCCTACAAACTTCCTCTGTAATGGTGCATTACCGTGGCACCCTGCGACGTCACTTTCGGGCTCAAGGACGGTTCGAACAGCAAGGTACCGACACATGCGGAAAAAAGGTCAGAGCTCAGAATATATGGTGGGTTAATGATGTCAAACTGGCACCAAATTTAACCAAAATTCTGCACAACACCACCGTGAACATTTTACACGATTGGACATACACATTTGACCTCTTCTTTTGACCTCTCTTCAATGGAGATCAAAATCCACGACGCACAGGGTTGAAATCATTTGGCTTTCTTGTGATTCGCCTAGGAAAACGTAACAGAAACAAAACGGCCCAGATTCGTCACAAAAATGTCTCAAGGGATGACATAAAGCACGTCAATGAAACCACCCCTTTCCTTTCGATGTTGATTCCCACACATTTACCAGTCGAAAAAGAAAGTTCGCAATGCGATTAGTAACAGGACGACTTTCTTGTCCACCTTTGACACTGCTGACACCCTTCGGACTGTTCAACCCTTCTCTAGGGACATCGTAGTCCGATAGCCCCATTGAATGTGATCGCAATGTTTGCTCTGGTGTACAGGGTGGAACCACTAGAAACCGTTGAAAACCATTTGTTCAGATTTGAACGTTATCCGAAGAGGCAAAGGGTTTATATGGTTTTTCCGTCCTCCTGTTTTGCGCCCTCATGTGGCTTGATCACAGTGGAGTTGTACACTGACACAGGTGTAAATAAAACGCAAAGCATCCCACTAAGTCTACCCCATTCTGCAACACTCTCAGTGCCACACGCACTTCTTTCTTGAGCACTTTAAAAATCTACCAGTACAGAGACAAGTTGTGTCAAGAGTTCTAGGCACCTGCAGGTAGGCAACCGTTTGCCTCTCCTCCAGTTTTGCCAGCCCACTAGTAGGGGCTAGAGCTGCAAGATGCAGGCACCTAGAAGTCTGTTACGGCTGGTCTCTGAACAGGTAGGCTCTTAAAGTGGTCAACAAATGAGGGCATATGGTATCAACGGTGTGGCCAAAACTGTTGGTCTTAGGGGTCCCCTTTGTAGGTTTATTCGCACATGTAACACTGTTGCAATCTCTCCACCTCTCATAATCACAAAGAACGAGATGGCGCAGTGGTGAGCACAGTGGACTCACATTCAGGAGGACGATGGTTCTAACCCATGTCTGGCCGTTAGGTTTTCTGTTATTTCCCTAAATCGCTCCAGGCAAATGATGGGATGGTTCCTTTAGAAGGGCATGGCCAATTCCCTTCCACATGCTTGGCATCATCCGAGCTTGTGCTCCGTCCCTAATGACTTAGATGTCGACGGGACATTAAACACAATCTCCCTTCCTTCCTTCCATCATGATTGCTCCACAACTGTGCGCGAAATAGGACGTCTGAAAAGGCGTAAGCACCATTTGCTGTTTGAAAGCATATTCAGATTTTGTCGAATAATTCTGGAGGACCATTAGTAGTTCCACCATGTACACCATAGCAAGAACTGTGGTCGCACTGCACTCCAACGATGAGTGATCACGTTCAATGAGCTTGCTGTACAACGATTCCCTTAGAGATCGATTGATTCGTTCAGTGGGTGTCAGCAGTGTCAAAGGCTGACAAGAACGTTTTTGACTGCAATTAGTGCAGGAATCAATGCCCCAAGGGAAGGGGTGGTAAACATAGATAGTTAACATATAATTAAATTGGGCTAAAAGATATGAGGATAATAATAAGGATAATTTTTAATGTAAAACGTTTTTAAATTGGGGGAAAAGTATAAAATAATTTCTGCTAGCGCTATACAGATTCCTAAAATACAGATAGTTATGAGATTTAGTGACTGTGAGTTTTTGATGGCTATGAGAATATTTGCAAGATCTACAACGGAAAACGTGTGTAGCTGACAGTCCATAAGCGATGCATGTGTAATTTATCTCCTAACTATTATTTATTGCATATGCCTCACACTTTCCGTTATAGATCTTACAGATATTTTCGTAGCTATTAGAATTTCACAGTCACGATATTTCAGAATTATCTGCATGGGGCAATGAATCGTTATGGGGATAGGAGAAATTATTTTATACATTTCGGTTCTATTTGAAAATGTGTCATATAAAATATTTACTTTTACTTGTATATTTATTTAATACTTTATAGTCAAATGTAAAAAGTATTGCATTAAAACTTCATTTTTATTCAAATAATTTTCTGCGGTGAGATTCAACCTCCATTGCTTGCAAGGAGCGTCGATATTTGTAATCTCCGATCCGGCCGGGAATCGAACCCGGTCCGAGTGCATGTGAGGCAAGCACGTTACCACCCAGTTAAGCACACAGGCGCTTTTCTACATTGTCCAGCATCAGCCACAAAGAGCCTCTCGGCCGTTCTGGAGTTATCCATCAGACCACTCGTGGACATCATGAACATCAACGACGCCGTATCACATCCTTGCGTTACTTCCGACGTTACCTTTACGTCTGTATACTTTGCCCTGTTAAAGATGGCACGTTGAGTTCTCTCTGTACGGAAGTCCTGAATACATACACAGATCTGACTTGATACTCAATAACCTTATGTTTTATTCACTCATCAACAGTGCGGAACTATATCGAATGCCTTCCGTATGTCAAGGCATCAACCAAGGCTCAGTTTTCTGAAGCCCTCTAGATCTCATTGACGAGCTGAGCGATTTGAGTTCCACAAATCTCTGTTTAGGTTTTCTATGTTTCACTAGTTCACCGCAATAGGGTAAACAGCAACGCTCATGTGCAATTTTGAATTGACGACTGTACTCAACAATAACACTGACATTAACGATGTGGCTACAGTAATTACCAATAAATCCCACCATGATAATAAAACCTGAGTAGGTCTCAATTTCTCACCAGTAAATTTGCAAAATTTTTTTATACAGGCAGGGAGTTGTTTCTTTATTAAATACGTATTTCTTTTTTTGGAAATTTGTGGTAAGTTCCTGTGGGACCAAACTGCCGAGGTCATTGGTCCCTCGGCTTACACAGTACTTAATCTAACTTAAAGTAACTTACGCTAGGGACAACACACACACTCATGCCCGATGGAGGACTCGAACCTCCGATAGGTGCAGCCGCGCGAACTGTGGCAAGGCGCCCCAAACCGCTCTTCTAATCAGCGCGGCTAACCTGCGCGGCTGCATTTCTTTATTCAGTTCTTGAAGTGTGTACATATATTGCCTATTAATCTAGTCCCGCCCGCATCTCGTGGTCGTGCGGTAGCGTTCTCGCTTCCCACGCCCGGGTTCCCGGGTTCGATTCCCGGCGGGGTCAGGGATTTTCCTTGTCTCGTGATGGCTGGGTGTTGTGTGCTGTACTTAGGTTAGTTAGCTTTAAGTAGTTCTAAGTTCTAGGGGACTGATGAACATAGATGTTAAGTCCCATAGTGCTCAGAGCTATTTAATCTAGTACCTTGCAGTGTTTGACATAAATAAATCATTGTAATTTATTTGATCTTTCTTGTTGATAATTTCCATTTCATTTATGTTATATAAAGTGAGATAACCATCAGATTTATGAACCACGATCATCTGCTCCTAAACAGGAGATCACTTGGAACAACTAAATACCTTTAACTTAAATTCTTTCAGTAATGTACATAATCACAATGATATCAAATATTTCATAAAATGTGCTGCTCCTAAATAATTTTGTATCTAGAAATCAGCAATTTTAAATTTTCGAGTCTTTAAGCAGATACATTTAGAATGACAACATTATATTCTTTTCTATTATGAGCTCTTTTATATTCTGATATAACAGCATTAAGCTCTGGAGATAACAGTAAAACTGTCCCATCAAATTCCCGTTACTCATAACAAGATAGAAAGATAGAATAAAAGAGTCTTTCCGAATGTTATTGCCAGTTATTCAGAGATCGAAGTTTTGACCCATGCTCTTCTGACACAGGGTTTAACTGTAGCCTTTGTTATTCGTACCTAGTGACTGTAAGACCACTACTGTAAATAGTAAGAAAAAATGTAGAATAAATAGACAGCAAAACAAATATATGTGCAGTACGCCAAAGTGAGAATCTAAATGGAAAGGATATTAGCATATTGAGGCTGAAATATGTTTTCTTATTTCAGGATGTCACCCTAAGCTTTCACAGGCGTAAATGTAAACTTGCAGGGTTGGAATCTCTTTTCGTTGTTCCCACTGCGGTCACGTCAACATATTTTACGAACTCATATTTAACACTGACACACAACGGAGCATGGTCGACTCCCGAGCTGACAGAAATAAGAGCAAGTGTAGGCCGAAGCTCCCAAAAGAAGTGTGACAGCCCAGTGTGAAACATGGGTTTTGAAACTGTCTGGAGTAAAGAATCGATTGAAAGGGCTCTGTGTTAGTAGAAGGAGAAATGAAGGGGGAAAAGAAACAAAATATGAACTGCCCGAGAGAATGAGGCAGAAGGTAGTGTCATAAACGTGACAAAATAAGCGACTGGATAAGATTTTTCGTACAGTACACGTAGACAGGGTACCACTTTGAAATGAGAGGCGGAAATAGACGAGGAATGGAGGAGAGACCGTACATCACGGTGCTGTAATAGAATTCGAGAGTGTCTTTTATAGATTTTACATAATGGATCATCCAGAGTACTTTCGCTAATGAAACGTAGCAGTTCTTTTTTGTGTTGGAGTGTTGAGGCTAATTTTGGCAACGAGTGCCCGCCACTAGTATTTAGTTGTCAACTATGTTCAAGTGATATCAAGTGTTCGAAAAGAAAAACAGAACTAAAACGACCTCCATTTGTAAGCTCCTGGCAGTGGCACGTTTTCTGAATAGGAAATATATGACAGCAGATATTTACGGCCAGATCTGTGAGGTTTACGAGACACTATGAGTCACTGTAATTTTTCCCACAACATGGTTACCATGAAATAGTCTTGAACGAATATCATCACACTCTTTGTAGCCCAAATCATGCCAGTGTTAGTTTTGCTCCCTTCTGAAACTTGCCGAAACCACTGCGGAAATTATTTCGACGAGTCACACTGCGTTTGAACAATAAAGGTAATAACGAGTTAAGCAAAATTTTTACCACTGTCAGCGTGTGTGTTTTTCAGATCGCATGTGGACTTACTTTTCAGGGAACTTTGTACACAGATCATAGGTAGAAGCCTGCGCGGATATATCAACACTAACAGATACTTCGCCGATGTAAGCTTGCGTGGCTGTTGATATCCGCAGGTATCTCTTCTGATATCCACATTGATAATTACTTTGTAGTTAAAAATTATAGAACGCTATAAATATTTTTGCACGATTTTCGTCAAATTGTTTCACCTGCGAGCAACGAGAGCGATTATATGCAGCGGCACACCACGTCTGTTGTAAGGGCAGCTAAAACAGACTCACGGCATTCTTATAATGACTGCTGGGCGTAAATCCAGCGGAAGTCTGTTTAGGTCCTTAAGATCTACCAGCGGCCGCTGTATCTACACCTATTGAGTATGTGTTAATGCGATCTTATCTTTTGTGCAGTGTGTGAAGTGTGCTCTGGATAACATCCCTCGACTCTGGCTACCTGCCAGGTGCCGGTTGTGAAGTTCCTGCTACCCTCAGTTAACGCTTTGTACTGCTCGAGTGACCAAAATGTTGTATCGGAGCGAACATTACTGCGTGTGAGTTAGTAAATTTATTTTATTTCATGTAATCGAACCCAGGTGACTCCCCATTAATACGGGAAACCAAGTTGAAATCGCTTACATTTCTTATGCCTAGGAGAAAATGGAACACATAATAGGTTGTTACACTGGACTCGCATTCGGGAGGACGGCGGTTCAATCCCGCGTCCGGCCATCCTGATTTAGGTTTTCCGTGATTTCCCTAAATCATTCCAGCCAAATGCCGGGATGGTTCCTCTGAAAGGGCACGGCCGACTTCCTTCCCTAATCCGATGAGACCGATGACCACGCTGTCTGGTCTCCTTCCCCAAACAACCAACCAACCAATGGGTTGTTTTTCTTGTAATAGATTTTTTTTTTTTTTTGCACCGGAAACAAAACTGCAGAATTAAATTTATTAAAACGTGGCAGCCGGGGCAAAATGGCTCTGAGCACTATGGGACTTAACTTCTGAGGTCATCAGTCCCCTAGAACTTAGAACTACTTAAACCTAATTAACCTAAGGACATCACACACATCCATGCCCGAGGCAGGATTCGAACCGGTCGCGCGGTTCCAGACTGTAGCGCCTAGAATCGCTCGGCCACCCCGGCCGGCGCAGCCGGGACGAAATAGTATAATTATCTCTTATAAAATCAGTACTTTAAAAGTCTTGAGCTCACATCGACGAATTTCAAGTTAGCTTTGACAGAATAACTGATCAATACTTTCAGCAAAGGCATTTTGTCTTTCGAAGATACGTCTGCACATGAATTTTCTGAAACGGCACAGTTTCTTACTGATATGGGGGTTGAGCAGTTTGCAGTGAGTCCTAAAGAATTGCTACATTATTCTACGCGCATTTCGAGAAATTTGGTCAGTCTGATAAGTGTAGCTGTCTGTAGAAAGGTTCTGAACGTATTTAGCGATATAGGTGGAGCACTAACAGTCGATCTATGGAGCTACTCATACAGTACAATAAACTATACGGGGTGTTTCCGTAAGAGCGTGCAAATATGTAACAGGACTTGGAAAAAGCTCCACTGAATAATTTGAGGTAGGGAACCTAGGATCAGACAAGCCAATAATTTACAACTAACATGCGTACAAGTTTACACGTACTGTGCTGTTTATTTACCTGTACATACTTTATTTCCTGCAAGGAAACAAGGAGGAAGAGCCGGATTACCGGGTAGTTATGATGCAGGTTTTGTTTGCTTTAGTTGCCCATGAGTTGGATGTGTTGTATCATATATACGTTGTCCCATGACAGAACGTGCTTTGAATCAACGACAAGCCATTCATTACTCAGTGCTATTCAGAGACGTACAGTACAATACGACGAAGCCGTATCGGTACAGCATTTCCTGGTCGTTGGATTGGAAGGAGAGGTCCTATTCCATGCCTGCGAGGTCACCTGACCTGAATCTCCTTGATTATTTCCTATGGGGATATCTAAAGTCATTTGTGTGTGAGACGTCAGTGGCTACGGAGATGTAATTATTTGCCAGAATTGTATCTGCCTGTGATGTCATTCGAAAAACATCAGGGAAATTTGTCAGGGAGCGTCAGAATCTTGTTCACCAATGTCATATTTGCACTGAGATTGGTGACCATCAGATTCAACACATTTGGTAAAATACAATACAAATGGTACGTCCATTGCGTCAGTGATGGTATTTGCAGTTAACTAATGTGAATAAAAATTTACACGGTAATGCGATTTTATTCCTATTATCTCCTAAAGCTGGCTTCTCCGACCATAGTTTCCCTACCTCAAATTGTCCAGTAGGTCATCCTCTATGCCATGTGACGCTCTTACGTAAACACCCTGTATAGGCCCGACAGCACATCGTATTAACAGTGAAAATGGGCAACTGGAGAATCAAGTGTTAGGCATCAGTGATCCCGATAGCCTTATTAAAAATCGGATAGAATATTAAACTTTTACTTCCTGAGATATAACTGTCGTTTGATTCACTCAGTACAGTGACAAACGTTGCGTTTGTCGCTGACAGAGGTCTGCATATTGTCGTCAGTATTATAGGGTCTAATGCTTCATATATTCTCGATACTGTGCCGGAGCGATGTAATCGCAATGATGAGACGTTTGAGGTGCAACGATTAACACATTTTTAGTTGAGTGGTCAGAACCTAAAAAAATAAAAAAAATAAACCGGCTCCTTGAAGGAGAGGTGGACACACGAAGGAACAGTAAACTTGACCTGTTTGAGTCCACTAACTCGCAGATACTCGAAGTTCTAGCAATTTTGTCCGAGAGGAATCAAAATGATTTAATTCACTCTGTTGACAAAAAGTGTTCAAAGTGTAATAATCTTTCTCAATGAATCGTTGGTAAAGTGTAAGACTACGCGTCCAAATGTCTCGGGTTCAATTACTGACACGTCCAGGGAATTTCACGAGTCGGTTTTCAGTTCTTACACGTCAGGCAGTGTTTTTGAATGAGAAAAATGCCGAGTTGTCCTGTGGTTCGGAATCCACGTTAAGCTGTAGGTCCCTCTATAACTGGCTGGGTACGTCACTTTATACGTTAGAGGAAGGCAAAAGTGTCGTGTCACCGCCAGACACCACACTTGCTAGGTGGTAGACTTTCAAATCGGCCACGGTCCGCTAGTATACGTCGGACCCGCGTGTCGCCACTGTCAGTGATTGCATACCGAGCGCCGCCACACGGCAGGTCTAGAGACACTTCCTAGCACTCGCCCCAGTTGTACAGCCGACTTTGCTAGAGATGGTTCACTGACAAATTACGCTCTCATTTGCCGAGATGATAGTTAGCATAGCCTTCAGCTACGTCATTTGCTACGACCTAGCAAGGCGCCATTATCATTTGCTATTTATCTTGTGATGCATGTACCGTCAAGAGCGATGTTCAACAATTATGAATTAAAGTTAAGTACTCCAGCAGCAACGTACCTTATTGGCTATATTAATTACATTGTCCTGTTCCAGACCTCACGCCAGCCTGCGTGAGCTTAACGCGTGCTTTTCGGCTACCAATCATAGTGGCTTGGCTGTCTTGCCAAGTCACAACAAAAAGCATACCACCTCTAAAATGACCATGCTTCGTAAAACACCTTGGCGTTCAAATAACCCTTCGGGTTGATGAGAACTTTACCTTTCTTAAGATTTATCATATTACTTAAATACACTGATCAGCCAGAACATTATGACCACCGAACTACTATCGATATAAACCCGTCCAGGCGATATCAGCGTCACCTGGCGAGGAATGATTGCTAGTCAGACACACACACGGTGCATGTAGTATCAGTGAGTGTGCTGTCCGTGTGTAGATAGGGGAAGGCGCGCGAACTACCTGAGTTGGACGGAGGGCAGGTTGTGATGACCCGGAGGCTCGGCACGAACATTTTGGAAACTGCACGACTTGTCGGGTGTTCGAGGAGTGCTGTTATGAGTGTCTTCAACACCTGGCGAAACCAAGGTGAAACCACGTCCAGACATCGTGGGGGTGGGCAGCCACACCTCATTGCTGATGATGGACGTCGTAGGCTGCGCGGACTGGTGAAACTGGACAGGCGGAGAATTGTGGCAGAACTAACATCAGAATTTAATACTGGGCAGAACACAAGTGTGCCTGGACACACAGTGCACCGAACACTCGCAACGATGGGTCTCCGCATCCAACGATCCAAGCTTGTGCCAATGTTAACACAACGAGATCTGCAACTACGACTGAAATGGGCTCGTGACCATCGGCACAGGACGTTGACGCATTGGCAGAGCGTTGCATGGTCTGATGAATCCCGATACCTCCTTCATCATGCCGATGAGAGGACGTGAATTCATCGTCTTCCAGGGGAACAGCTCCTTGACACCTGTACTGCGTGACGGAGACAAGCCGGCGGCGACTGCATTATGCTCTGAGTAACATTCACGTGGGTATCCATGGGTCCAGTGGAGCTCGTGCAAGGCACCATGGCGGCAGAGGAGTATCGTACACTGGTTGCAGACCACGTACACCCTTTCATGACGATCATATTTCCTGACGGCAGCGACATTTTTCAACAAGATAATACGCCATGTTACAAGGCCAGGAATGTGATGGAGTGATCCGAGGATCATAGTGGCGAGTTCTAATTGATGTGCTGGTCCCCTAACTCGCCAGATATGAACTCGATCGGACACAGCTGGGATGGTGGTGTCAGAGATCATAGGCCCTTCACGCGGAATTTTCGGGAATTAGGCGACTGGTGTGTCGAGATGTGGTGGCAACTCCCTCCAAAGATCTACCAAGGCCACAGTGCTTCCATGTAACGACTCTTCGCTATTGTTATCCGTGCCAAAGGTGTGCATAGCGGCTGTTAGGTAGGTGTTCATAATGTTCAGGCTGATCAGTGTATGTCTCTTGACACTTTGAATCCTCCGAAATACCAGTTCTGTATCTGTGTTTCTAAAGGGTGGTGAAACTGCCGTCTTTTCTTGATAAGGACGAGATCGAAACTCCGTTTCTAATTGATCAAATCCACGGCTGGTCAATAAATGGGAAATAACAACAATGCACAGATCTACAATGTTTCTAAATCATAAAAGCAGAAGCTTGAAAGTTCTTAGAAGAGCTATGAAAGCTGATGTGATAAATAAGGGTAGCAATTACGTAGCAAGTAAGTGTTCACAGTTCGAATAGAGTCACATGACAGAACCACATCTCAACTTGACGCAAATAGAGAAAAATCTTACGGACTTTTCGACGAATGTGAGGATTTTTCAGACATGGAATCTGCAAGAGACAGCGGCGTTACAGCGGAAGAAATTCCGTATTATACAAACAAAAGACTCCATTTTGGAAGGAAGCGACCAGATATCCAGGTGACGTTGAGATAAAAACATACAGCCACATTTTTCCAACCATTAAAGCATACAGCCCGCTATTCAAAAGGAGTTTCTCTAATGTGGGACGAATCATGAAGTATCAGAGCATGTCTTTAAAACCACAGACAACTGAGAATATCATTATCCTTCATGGTTATCTTCCAAACTAAATAGGTTCTTTTCATATTCCACTGTTCTTCTCCGATGAATTAAAAAAAATTCGCCTGTTATCGCTTCTACGTCTACATCTGTGCTCTTCGAAACGCTGTGAGGTGCATGGCTGGGGGTGTTTCCCACTGTACCTGTTAGTAGGGTTGCTTTCCTTTCCATTCATGTATGGAGGACATGAAGAAAGGTTGAGTGAGTGCTTCTGTGAGTACCTTAATTGGTGGAATTTTGTCGTCACGGTCCCTACTCAAGCGGTAAGTAGAGCGCTACATTCCTCTCTCAAAGCTGGTTCTTGAGAACATCCTGAGAAGACGTCCCAGGGCTAGTCTACTAGAATATCCATAACACACCCACAAAAGGGGTAAAGAAACTATGACAACCCGTACTGCCCTACTTTGTATGTGTTCACTATTCCATGTTAGTCCTATGCAGTACGAGACCTTCACACCAGAGCAACGTTCTAACTAGTGTATACCTGGACCACTTTGTTTACATTGTGACGTCGTGAGACTGAGGTCACTGACCTAGTGGCGTCATCACTTTTACCATTAACATCACCAAGCCACATATGTTCCCATTCCTCTCACCTCGCCTTACCTCTTCCTACTTACAGCTAATTAAAAAAGCCAAGATTTTGGTATTAGCCAAGTTGTGCTTTGTACCATTATCCCCCACCTTCTCCCCCTCTCCAGCCAACCAAAGCGTTGTATTGAAAATGTGATGTAAAAATGACGCCAAGTTACATTACTTCTGTCAAAGTCTAAGATACTTGTGTATATAAACATTTACGTTAAAATGCAGCGTAAAATGGTGCTCAGTTACATTGTTTCCTTTAAAGTCACAGATACTCGTATTTACATAATAATAAAATGATACATAAAATGGCTGCAAGTTGCATTATTTCTGCAAAAATAAAGGAAATATTTACCAAAAGTTGCGCAAATATATATGTATAGGAATAGGTATGTACTCTCTCTCTCTCTCTCTCTCTCTTCCTCTCCTTCACACTCTCACTCTTTCTTTCTCTCTCACCGCCTTCTTCAGCCTATTATTTTAACAGGAAAGGGCCCTATCTTCTTTATGCTCAAAAGTGTCCCAATTATTTACGAAAAAATTATTCTGTCTGTATTTTCACATCGACAATACATCTTTAAAAAAGGGGGCCATACACACACTTAAAAATATAATTAAAATATATAAAGTGACTTCAACAATATTGTCCACTATATTTTCATTAGTGACTACAAAAAACGTTTATGGACTGGCTCACCAGTAACATCTGTGTATGTCATTGAACGCTATATATCCATCGCTGTGGAATATTATAATGAGAGTAAGACTTACTTAGAAATATTACCCTACAGAATTAATCAACGAATTCAGAATATATAGTCGTCGAACATGAGTTTTACTTGAAATAATATTCCACAAAACCTGAAAAACGTGGGGTAAAAGTATCCGTTGATTTATGACTCCCTGTTGCCTGGCTTCATTAAGAGATGACTGCCCTAGTAAATTAATTGTTTACTATATCTACAATGATTGTCAAATATTGCAACATTCCAAAATATGTGACAAAAATATCAGCAATACAAAATTAAAATGTTTATGTTGAGTATAACAATGTTTACTTAATGTATCAATATCATTTTACACACTTTTTCATCAAATTGGTCGCTAAAATATAGCTGTGGACTTTCATATTGTCTCAGTGCTATATTCATACCAAACAAAATAACGGACTGTTGCCATTCCTAGTTAGGTCTAAAACATCGAAACTAACCTGACCAGGCTTATAACATCAGAAAATACGTTTTAGCTAAACTACTAGGCAAGCCCATGAAAAGGAGAAGGGTGGGAGTGGGAAAGACAGCTAAATATTGTACAGGAAGATGAAGGGATGAATACAGTAATCAGATTCAAATGGGTGTACGTTGCAATAGTTATTTGGAGTTGAAGAGGCTTCCAGAGGATAGAGTAGCGTGGAGAGCTGCATGAAACCATCAAATCAGTCTTTGGAACGAAGACCACAACAACAACAACGATAACAAAGAAAGCACTTTAATCTCTGTAGGATAAGGTGCAGGACGATTTTTCGAAAATCGGAATACAGGTGCATGTAAGTGAAGAAAATAGCTTTGACAAGAACCTGGTAATCAGAAAAATTTCGAAAATCTTTGCAGGAAACTTTTGTTGAACACAGCTGTCTGATCACTGAATATGTGACGGAACGAATTTCTGTTATAAATTCTGTCTAGTGTACACTAGTAAAGAGCAATTCTTTTAGTCAGCCTCAGTTTCCTCCCTTTTGTAGCACTGCACACAAGTTGGAGTTTGTAATAAATACGCAGCAAGGTGACTTTCATTTTCCACGAAGTGTCACTGAACAGAGTTCAGTACTCCCTCACACAATTAATAGCTGGGCTCTGTTCTACTGTTTGTACCGTAATGAATATCATGACTGCAACTCTCACGCCTTGCCAACTACTGATTGCCCATAATAATAAATATGGCTGCAGCCCAGAACATAAGCTTTTAGCGGGGTAAACGTTTTCCTTGAAAATGGCATGACTTTGTAGTACACAAGTAAAAATAAAATAGAAATGACTAACAACGAATGAAGGAAACTTATTTCTTTCAGGAAGTTCATCACGGCTGTGGACTTTGCTGCAAATGTATAATGATAACATGTTACAAGCGTGCGTAAACTTTCAACATGCTTGACAGTAAATTTTTTCCTGAGTATATAACATTTTATGTAATTTAATAAGCTAGATACCATAAGTTTGCACCGAAATAGGATCTTAGTAGTTAATATAATTATTGTTTTAAGTTACTATTCTTACTCATTCGAAGCTGAATACTGCTATATTGGTTTGAATCTCTTGTGCCCTGGTTTTCCACATTATTAAACGTTCGTCTTAGTTCAATCCTTCCAGCAGATGAGTTACATCTGAGTCATTCCCGTTTCCTTTGCAGTTACTGAACTTTACTTTCGCAGTAAATGAATTGCATCTGTTGGTTCAATGTTCAATTTTTATAGAGAAATCCACGCTCCCTGATCATCTGTGAAGTTTCATGATGAACACTGTGTTACTTACATTTCTGCATTATGGATTGGATGGTTGGATCTGAAACCATATGCGTTCTTCAGCAGATAAAAGAATTCGCTGCTGTGTCTTTTGCTTTATCATGTTTTCATACCTGTCTGACATATCAACATTTATGGACTATGGTTAATTTAAATGCACATAACGTATCAAAAAAGGAGCTCATCAACTGTCATTCCTTAAAATCAAATGGGCGCTCTGAGTATGTAACTAACATCAGTAGAGCCGATGAGGAAAGTTGAAGAATAACAAGAAGTCTTACCTCCACCGTACAAAACGGTATACATAAATGAAGAAAATAATAATTTAAAAACATGTAGTGAACACGCGTAGTCTCGAGGAATGTCGAGTCACACACGTTCCAGTTGGGGCAATATAGAACAGCGCAGGAATAATGGGTACGGTTGTAGGTTTAATTGTAGTTGCTCGGCAAACCTGGAGCTTTTCCGAGGGAGCCAGTAACATCTTTATTTAAGAGGAATTTTTTATTTCAAGATCCGACCGGTCGCGAAATTAAAACCACTGTGAAAATCTGACGAAACTTCGTGCAGATGTGTTGCCCAGTATCTCTAGTACGCCGTCAATCGCGTCACGTCGCACTTCTCTGTTCTGACAGTGAGTGCGCAGTGGGCACGTAAAGATGCCTTGAACGACAGTCTAGCACCAAGTGTGAAATTCCTGCTGCCATTCGATCTGAATCCAGACGTATAACGTTCGTGATGCAGTGGTCAAGGGAGGAAGTGAGTGTTAACTGATGGTCTTGTTCAGTGAGTGGATCAGACGATTCGCGAAAATCATTTCCGAAGGGCAGTTCAGAATAAAGAAAGAGCAATGTCGTCATCAGGCTTTGTCATTCTTCATGACAATTCTCGGCTGCATACAGTAACTGCAACAAGGACGCTCTTGCAGCGTTTTCGATGGGAAGTGTTTGCTCACTCACCATAGAGCACGGGCTTGGCTACCTCTGATTTTCATCTCTTTGCTCACATGAGCCGCCGGCTACAAGGAGAGCGTTTTGGCGCAGACAACGAGCTGCAGACTAGAATAGTGAAGTGGGGGGAAGTACAGGCAGCTGCTTTCTATGACAAGGATATTTGAAAGGCGGTACAACACTGCGATAGCTGTATTAAGTCAGAGCGCTGGTTATGTAGAGGAGTAGTTGCTAGGTGCATCTAAATGTGATGAATAAAACATTTTTAATTTCTTCCAATATCGATCACAGTTGCAATAACAGTCATTTTTTGTGGTGAGTAGTTTCGGACCGCCACGTCCATTTTAAAACCATGGTCTTAGACGTAAGTGTAATCATGCAGTTTCAACCAACGTACTTGTGAGTAACCAAATATCTATTATTCCTCACTACTAATCATTACATAAACAACAAATGATACCAAGAGTTTTCTGCATTAGATTGGACAGAAATCGTATTGTATAATCAGATGAGGTTTATCATTTCTTACTTTTATAATGGTTACTAGTGGGCAAAAATTAATATTTGATTACTGACATGTACATTCGTGGGAACTATACGATTACACTTGCGTCTAAGGCCATGGTTTGAAGGAGGACGTGATGGTCCGACAATAGTCTCTACAAAAAAAATGACTGTTAACGCAAGTGGGGCGGTTATTGGAAGAAAATAAAAAAAAATAAAAATTTCCTACCCAAATTGGGGGTCGTATTCAACATCAGTATAATGGAAATTCATTAAGTATTTTGGATTTTCACTGTGGTTTCCATTTCACGACCAGTCGTACCTCAAACGAAAAATTTCCCTTGAATTTAAGTTGAACGTTAACCACTTACGACTTTAATTTATCCATTTTAGTTTTTGTTGATTTATTTCATTGTACTTTCAACACTTTGTTCCGTTTCTTCATTGTGTATCAACAATAATTGTTATTAACAGCCGACCTGAGTGACCGAGCGGTTCTAGGCGCTGCAGTCTGGAACCGCGCGACCGCTACGGTCGCAGGTTCGAATCCTGCCTTGGGCATGGATGTGTGTGATGTCCTTAGGTTAGTTAGGTTGAAGTAGTTCTAAGTTCTAGGCGACTGATGACCTCGGAAGTTAAGTCCCATAGTGCTCAGAGCCATTTGCACCATTTGTTATTAACATATCTTGTCATTATGTAAATAATATAAATCACCGCGTTGTATCGTCATTACTGATTGTGTACGACTTGTGTTAGAGTTTCCAAACAAGTTCAGAAATTTATGGAAATAAAGTGTATTGAATTGCATTGCAATAGATCCTATCTAAACATATCTGCTTCCGTTTTTAATTTCCAGCTACATTCATACCCTTTTATTTATCATAAATGTCTACGTTTCTCCTTTATGGTTGTGCGTCTACCTCAGTATTTCAAGAGTATTAGCAGAAATAGCTTGTATTTATGGTTATTCGTTGTCGTAAATGTCATTTTACGACATAAAAATGAGGTCCGTTTCGGATCAACACTTAACAGTTCTTTCTGTACGTTAAGTGATATAGCTCAAGCGCCATGTTATACGACTTTCATATCTACTCCTTAATGCTTCGGGGAGATAAAGTACGACGATTCGTCTACAGTCCCATTTTCAGTTTTCAGCTTAAATTCCAGACCTTAGCTTTGCACGGTACTCTAGAGCACAACTGCAAGATGGATTGGTAACAAAGGCTATAGTTTGCCGCGTGGCTTGTTGGCAGGAAGCGGGCAGCCGCGGCAGAGGCGGCGGCTAACACGGCATGCTTGAATGAGTGCGGCCGCTTTTATGGAGGCACTGAGCGCGCCGCACAAGATATGTGTGGAGAGCTGGAGGCGAGCAGGTTGGGACTACTTTCCCCTCTCCGGCCAGGCGGCAAAAAAACCAACACCAGACTCACCACTTCGTTCGCCGCAGCCGTTTCTTGCTCTGCGCACGTAACAGGAGCAGTCCATTTTTTTCTCTGACTTTATTTAATTACGAGGGTGTTTCTTATTTAAAATGACTTTTTCGGAGTACATTTTAGTGTCTTAGAAGTTTCGCTCCCGACTGGATTCCTTCTCGTAAAATATTAATACTACTGATGATCTGGAAGAGCAACTATCATAGTCCGTCATTAATCTGTCTTGCAGACACGCTTGTCGGTGACATATTGCACGTGCAGTGCCCTACGCCACCACTGTTGTCGCAATTATGGTCGAAAACATTTGTGAGGTCGTTTTCAGCTTGAAGATATTCTAATAAGTTATCCCTTTTCCCACCGGTATTCGTGTTGTGGTACTTAGCGTTCACGCTGCTAACTATTCATAACGAGCTAGAGGTGTGAGAGTTT
This sequence comes from Schistocerca cancellata, assembly GCF_023864275.1. Classification (NCBI taxonomy): domain Eukaryota; kingdom Metazoa; phylum Arthropoda; class Insecta; order Orthoptera; family Acrididae; genus Schistocerca; species Schistocerca cancellata. Next base: position 790,094,018 of record NC_064629.1, on the reverse strand, counting down.
GGTGGCTGACAGTATGTAACAGGCGACTAAAATACTAACTGACTGATACACAGGGTGTCCGAGGAGCAACAGTCAACGTTCAGGGATATGACAGGAACAATTATTCGAAGTGAACTAGTCATGTAAACATGGGTTCTAAAATACATACCCAACAACCTATAAGCCCTTGTTCATCTTCACTACCGTTACACATACCTCTTCCACTTATCAAGTGCTAATAGTTCTTAAGATAAGCGTTTTAGGGCCCATATTTAATAGACGATTTTTTTCTTGTTTTGTTCCGTACTACCTAGTCTCAAAATTTGGGCCGACCGCAGTGGCCGAGCGGTTCTAGGGGCTACAGTCTGGAACCGCGCGACCGCTACGATCGCAGGTTCGAATCCTGCATCGGGTATGGATGTGTGTGATGTCCTTAGGTTAGTTAGGTTTAAGTAGTTCTAAGTTCTAGGGGACCGATGACCTGAGATGTTAAGTCCCATAGTGTTCAGAGCCATTTAGCCATTTTTTTATGTTTTAAGCACCTTCTTGCTTCCTACTGTTGAAGAGCAATTCGGAGACGGTGATTGCATCTTTCAACACGATCGAGCACCTGTTCAGAATGCATGGCCTGCGGTCGAGTGGTTACACGACAATAAAATCCTTGTAATGGACTGGCCTGCACAGAGTCCTGACCTGAATCCTATAGAACACTTTTGGGATGCTTTGGAACGCCGAATTAGTACCAGGCCTCATCGGCCCACATCGATACCCCTCCTCAATGCAGCACTCGGTGAAGAATGGGTGGCCATTCCCCAAGAAACCTGCCAGCACCTGACTGAGTGTATGCCTGCGTGAGTGGGAGCTATCATCAAGGCTGAGGGTGGGCCAACACCATACTGAATTCCAGCATTACCGACGGAGTTCGCCACGAACTTGTAAGTCATTTTCAGCCAGGTGCCCGGACACTTTTGATCACATAGTTTATTTAACTGGTAGTACAGAGGATACAATAAAAGTCTTGCGTCATCCTCAAAATCATCATCACCATCACCACCACCACCATTTTGATAAGTCCTGTTTCTAGCAAGTCTGTTACGACCGAAAATTAAAGATAACCTTGGCTCTAATTACGGGCCCTCACAGAGTTCGTCTGTCGTCGGGTCTGTGGTTCAGGAAAGTATTTGGCGTACCCCCCACTCTCCCCCCCCCCCCCCCCGTTTATATGTTGCACCCAATTTTGTTGGCTCTGATATACGTAATCGATATCCGATTATAGACCAAGTTCATCTAACAAGATAAGACTTCGGAGTTTCTTTTATCGTCACATTTATTAAAGGCAACTATCTCGCAAGTGAAATTTGTCTCATTATCTATCCTCACGTCGTGCAACCTGTTCTTACAAACGATGCTCCGTTCTGAGCCCTGACGGTATAAGAATTGCATCTTACAGATGAAATTTAATACAGGACTACTTGTATAACAGCTACAAGACGGCAGTAAAGGCGCTGGAATTACCTTTTTGTCAACGACTAGTTGGCGGGAAATTTTACTGATTTCAGATCTAAAAAGCAATGTCTCTAATCCTGAGGATATCTGTGGACAAGTTACAACCTGCTTCTGTGGACGTTTGCACCCATACATAGAGCCACTACGGTTTATCAATATTTGTTCATCAGTTATCATCAAGAGGTGTCACAGAAGAGGAAAGAAATGTTGCGATACGATAATTCTCGATGAAGAAGTTTGATCATGGTTCAAAAAAATGTCTTCAGTGCACAGAAAATCCTGCCAACATCAGTAGACCACATTCAGATAGTTCTGATAGCATTACACAGGTTAGTTGAACCTCGAGAAGCCTCTAAGAAGGGGGCGCCTTCATCAACGCCACTTATCACATGTTAATAGAGTGGGGAAACTAAGTTCTTTATCCTGTCTAAAATGGCAGTTACCTACATCTAAATGATTACATCCAAGTGAGAAATGTCTGTTCCGTTTTCCTAGCACTCATATCTTCTAGTAGAGACTACTCAAGAAAATGACCACATTATTGGACGAATAGCATCGTCAGTACAAGACAGTTTTCATTGTTAATACTAAGTGTTTATGTGCAAAAATGAATTATCTTAAATAATTACGAAGTGTGACAATGACACACACAAAGTATGACGAATTTGTAATGATGAATCGAATATAGAGATTCTTCTGTGTTCGCTTCGCGTGAAAGGAGAAACAAAACGTAAAAGAAGTGACGAGACAGAAGAGGAGTTAAACAGTGCCGTCGTTTTGACTGATTTTTTTCAGGGTAATAAACAGTCATCAGTTGCAAATAAATTTTATTATGCCTTACCGGTTTCTACAAATAAATTTGTTGTCTTTAGTAGCTTAGCCCTGATTTACCAGATGTCGCTATCTTCTTCGTAGTAGCATAGCGCCGTGGTATGTTCAGAAATGTACGTATTGTATGTGGTTATTTTGAACACTGATTGACTGTTTACAGTAATTCATTCACATCGCATCTCAGATGTAATTCAGTTACTGTAAATCGTCCAAGAGTGTCTAAAATAATCACATACAATATGTATATTTCTGGGCATTCCATGGCATTATGCTTTTATGAAGAAGATATTGGCATTTACTAAACCAATACAGAGTTTCTCCAAATGATAAATTAATCTGCCGGAACAGGTAAAGTATAATAAAAGATAATAAAATTTATTTGCAAATAACGACTGAATTTTATCCTAACATAAACAGTACTACAGTTGCTGAAAATTACAGCCATGAATAAAGTAATAATGGGCTGAATTGAGAAAAACTATATTTATGAATATAGTGACATATTCACGACTGAAGAGAAATAGTGTTAGGAGGAACTTTAGCAAACAACTAAGGAGATATCGAAGACCACTGGAGGCTGTATCGAAATCTCAGCTTTTTGCACTGAGAAGGAACGTTCAAAGGTAAAATAAAGAAGAAAACTACTAACAAAAAAATTAGCAAAAGTCAGTTTTATTGGGTTTGTTTTTCATGAGGTATCATAAAGTATTCTGTGTAGTTACGTATCATTACGTTGCAGAGTTGCGTAAAGCCATCGAGATTGTTTCAGCAGCGAGAGGTAAACAGGAAAAAAATAAATTCCAAATATCGTACCAGCTGGCTGTCATGACATTGACTCACCTTCGCTTATCTATTTTTCAAAAAAGCTCCGAGAAATTCATTACCGAGGATAGACTAACAACGATTCCGCTTTACGATTCCCTATAAAGTAGTAACATGCAAGTGAATATCAAGCGTAAGAGGGCTGATAAATTACAAAGGTAATGCTAGTTCATAATAGGCAAAAGTAGTGTTTGTTCCGGAGTAGTCTACAACTTAGCACATATTAACAACAGCCGCTTGAATTTGGTATTACGCAGTCATAGGCAGTAGGTATTTAGAGAACAAACGTCTTATTCAAGTCACTGTTGCCTATCATTTTGTAATGGGAGCAGTTATTCAGAGGCCCCCTGTTAAATATATGCGTAGTCATATGTGTATTTCAAAATTGGCGGTTTGACTCTTTCATTACGTACTCGTATAGAGTAAAAAAAACACGATCTTATCAACAATGTGAGAGGGTATTAATACTGCTGGAGAGATCTTAAGACGATTACACGAAGAAAAAGTTATCGGTTCTCTAGAATAACTGCCAGATGTGTTACTACGAAGACAGAGGACGAGGGGAGAGAACCGCAACACACATTCGCTGTTCATTGTTTCAGTTTTCTTTGATCATCTTGAAGACATGGTCGTTCTATGACTGTACCATAACTGCTGTAACTGTTTCGGTACTATAAATTCGATTTCGTCGAGCCACATCGTGTTTTTAATCGAATTTGTGTTTGCTGTTGTTACGGTTTTCACTGTATCCATTTCGAAATTTTGTAAATTGTTTTCGTGAGACTAGAACAGTTTTCTCCTTTCATTATGTTACGGCATTAAAATTCTTAGCACGCTTTCATTTTTGCTAAAGAGTCTGCGAATGCCTTAGTTACATAAGTATTCGCACCTGTAACATCCATCCATATGTTTTATCACTAATCTACATTCAGATTCTACGCCTCTTGTCATGGCCTCTCACACCGTAACATACGATTAACTTCACACATGTCCAAATAAATAGTGTAGTTCATAGATACGTCCAAAACTGTTGCTAATGAAAGTGTTGAAACATTTGTCGCTCGACTGTCAAAAACATTTATTGTGAGGAGGTAGATATAACAAGTCGGAAAGTCACCGAAAACGACAGCATGTTATCGTGGATGGAGTGTCATCAACAGACATGAAAGTTATAAGAGGTATTTCCCAGGGAAAAAACGATTTTTGTGGTAGTATTAGTTGCCATCTCAGACTTTCACCGATGACACAGACGACTCGAAAAAAAATATTGTAATTTCCATTAAGATCTCAGCTGATAATAGCCTCGTGCAAAGAGCGGAAACTAACTCTTAATCCAGGGAAATTTAATGTTGTGAATTTCATGAAATTTAAAGGTCTGGTGTCTTTTTACTACTGGATTAATAAGTCATAGCCTTTTTACTACTGGATTAATAAGTCATAGCTTGAGTCAGTCATGTGTTATAATTAATTGAAAGTAATGACGTGTAATTTCATGAACTGGTACGATCACGCGGTATAGCAAATAATAGGATTCGAGGCAGTTGTAGGATACTGTCAAACTGCTGTATTCTCTCAACACTTGTATGACCCATACTCGAATACTACTCAAGTGTGTGTGGTCCATATTTGGCAGGAATGAAAGGGAACACTGATAGTTTACCAAGAGGTGTGGGGTTAATGGTCTCACTGTTTTTTGATTGGGGAATGATTGTATCAGAAATGGTAAAAAATCTTAACAGGCTGACATTCCAGGAACGACAGCCTCGCGAGAACCTGCTAAGAAATCTTCAAGAAGCAGCTGTCACGGCGGATGCTAAGAATATTCTTCTCCCTCCCTGGTAGATAGATTCTGATGAGAGAACTAATACCTCTATGACGGCCGTGTATTACTACAGATGTCAAAACTTTTACTGACTACTCAGCTGCTGCGAGATTCGAAACTACTGGAACACTCAACACTTTCTCCTTCCTCCTTCCGTCTCATCCCCAATAGCTCCGATATTCTACTTGTCAATTTTCAGTATTTCTACTTGATCAAATGGTGTAATACAAGAGTGATCAGTGCCCGAAAAGAAATGCGACTGAAAAAAATATGTTGCATGAGTATTATTTCGACAAAAAAAAGTAAAATCACAATAAAAATATAGCATTCATTTTTTCTTTTCAGTAGGTGGCAAGAGCTTCCACAGTAACTGGACAGAATAATTGGAAAGGTAGTGTCAAGTCCTTCCCCTGACCCGAAGTAGTACTGATGAACAGCAGTTCACTAATTGGTTTAATTATTGTTTAAAATTGTTATCCTTCAGTTATATTCTGCGCCATAGGATGAGCTCCCAGAGTCTGCAGTGGATAGTGTTTGAATAATTTCAACACAACAAATAAGTAAAATTCGCCCTATAACATCCATTGTTATATTTGATATATACTAACGGCCAGAAAAATCGCAACACCAAGAATGAGTTGTGAGCCCTAAACCAAAGTCGGTAGTCGTGTTAATAACTCTGAAAGATGATGCTTATTCAGATTTCGCGCCAGTCAAATAAGCGCTCGTAGCGCCACTGTGAGAAAGCAGATTATATCTGCTTTAAATTCACGCTGTAATGTTGGTGAGCGTTAGTTACCTTTGATATTGGACGTGGTGAGTAGATATTAGTCTAGAATGCCTTTAAGGCGACAAAGACGCCATTATCAACATCCCACAGCGTTCGAACGAGGTCCTATAATAGGGCTACGAGAAGTTGGATGTTCCTTCTGCAATACTGCAAAAAGACTTGGCTCGAATGTAGCGATAGTACATGGTTGCTGGCAGTGAAGGTCACAAGAATGGACGTTAGCAAGAAGACCGTGCTACAGACGGCTACATTACACTACCAAGAGTGTAGACCATCGTGGTCGGTGTTTGGCTCTGGCGTATCGTACTGCATGTGCAATAGCAATCTGAGCAGCAGTTGGCACTGCAGTGAAATAAAGAACTGTTGCAAATCAATTACTTCAAGATCAGCTTAGAGCCGGATGCCCTGTAGCGTTCATTCCGCTGGCTCCTAACCATTACCATTTGTGACTCCAGTGCTGTGAAGCGACATCTCATTGGAGGGCAGGGTGAAGGTCTGTTGTGTTTTTGATGCAATCTGTTTCTGCCTCGGTGCCAGTGATGACCGTGTGTTTCTCAGGAGGAGGCCAATTGGGGGCCTGCAACCAATCTGTCTGCGCGTTAGACATATTGGAATTACACCTGGAGTTGTGATCTGTGGTGCGATTTCGTATTACAGCAGGAGCACGTTCGAGGTTATCCCACACACTCTGACTGCAAATCTGTACGTCAGTCTGGTGATTCGACCTGTGGTGCTGCCATTCAAGAACAACATTCCAGGGGGTGTTTTCCAATAGGATAACGCTCGCCCACATACCCCTTTTGTAACCCAACATTCTCTACAGAGTGTCAACATCTTGCCTTTGCCTGCTCGATCAACAGATCTGCCTTAATGGTGGACATATGGGACGTCATCGGACGACAACTCTAGCGTCATCCACAAACAGCAATAACCGTCCCTGTATTGAACGACCAAGTGCAACAAGTGTGGAACTCCATCCCACAAACTGACAACACAATGCTTGCGCGTCTGCATGATTGCATGCTACTTTCTGGCAGTTACACCGGTTATTAATGTACTAGCATATCATTTTTGCAATTTCTTCGCTTGCGTTTGCATTAACCTGTGATTTTACAATGTCAATCATTTAAATATCTTACCTAGACAAATGTGCTCCCAAATTTTATTACTTCTAAATTAATTATTTTTTGGTGTTGCACTTTTATTTCTGTCATTGAATTAACATGAAGCACTTATTAATTTTATATATTGATGACGTGCTGTCAGTAAACTAAGGAAGTGTAAATAACAAATTACTTAGCTTTAATCTTTTGTTTAACAGTCATTTCGGAACCCTTACTATATCATTAAGTATCAGTTATGGCGTTTAGCTCAGCTGCGTTGCTCCCTGAAAATCAATGATATCGTAGCATCTAAAATGTTCACAATTTACCACTTTGGTCGTTGAATGCGTTTTATGGATTAGCTACCTGATGATGGGGCAATGATTCCTACGCTCGTCGTAAAAGAACCTCAACGTTCAGCAAGTGCATATATGTTGTTTTGTATTTTTATTTAACTTTTGTTATGGAAACAGTCTAACAAACATTTTAGTGTGCGCTCTAAGAATGTATCAAATTTTTTATTGACGAATTTGATTCCAAACATAAATGTACAGCCACACCGCTCTACAATGCTGACAAATGCATAGCATTGTTTACATTATTGGTTTGTGATACACTCCTTGATATTTATGCTGAAATGTAGAAACTATACTACGCTAGCAATCTTCGTGCACCCCTGGTATTCTTGTTGGAAGCAGAATCTTGTATTTTACAAGTTAATTTCTCTGTTAAAGAGGTTACAAATGAAGGAGAGAAGTAAGCATTCTACGGCGTGCTTTTGGAAGGAGAAAATAGAAGAAGGTTCGAGATTCTACTGGCGTCAAGATCATGAGAGACGGAAAAGGACAGAAGGGCAGAATTTGACATCCTGTCTGCTTGAAGGATATGAAAGGCACAATATTAGCTGCAATAAGCCAATACGGTAGGACGGAAGAGAGGGGGGGGGGGGGGGGGAAATCAGTCGTGTCAGTTTTGGAGCAACCAGCTAATGTTTCTGTTGTGGTGTTTTTGTCTAGAAACGATAAAATTTTGTAGCACTATATGTTTGGTAGCATCAAAAGTAGGGAGCGAGACACGAAACATTTTTTGTCAAGTATCGTTGACGTTAATATTATAGAAATTTGTCTTTGACTTGGGCACAATTCATGTCAGAAATCAAGTAATACCTTGTTTTCTTCTAGTATTTAGAAACATGCTGGCCCTGGTGAAACCTTCGTCGCCTTTGTAATTTAATGTGTTTATTGTAACGAAAATATTAAATTTTGAGACCTTCTTCATACGGTTGGCCACCAAAGTTGAAAGTTTCTACGTCACAGCTAAGGTTTACGTTTTTGATTACATTTCTTGAGATACAACGCTTAACAGCGTCAGGATACGCTAAACCGCGGGAGAAATTGTAGCATCGACTTTTACGCATTTATTACCTTCCTGGCTTCATGATCTCGAAGTCGTTTAAGACATCCGCCATGTCAACGCCACCATTTCGGATGTTCCCTTTTGTGATGACTGAGCACATAATGTGCTCTTCTAAAAATACAGTATAAATAAACACACAAAGCAATTGGAACAAAATGCATCCTATTCCCACATTCCTTCGTAACAATTACCTGCACTACCTACGACTAAAACACAGCGTTTATATCTCATTCTAGCCTTTCAGAGATAGTCAGTAACTTAGAACGACAAGTACAGAGACTAGAGTTCCACATTAAAAAAAGTCTTACAAATCTTTCGTAGCTTCGGTCTTATACCATCAGAAGATAACGTTTTTATCCTAATCGAAGCACTGTGTGGAAATACCAGGCGAATAACTTCCATGAAGCAGTAAATCCAAGCGAACAAGTACCCGCAATCTATGTATCCGTAGTTCGCTAGACGTTACTTCTGAGTAGCCAGAGATACAGTGCTCGCGTTTTACTCATTATATTACAGCTGCAGTAAAGATAGACGTTCCAGAAACACGTTTAATAAATACGTGTCTCTGAACAGAAACATTTAAACTAAGGGTAGAGCTTCTTGTATGGTGAACCGTTTCTGCGGCTGAATAACGATGCGAGCGCAACAATCTACACGAGCTTTCTAAACGTTAATAAACAATAAGGTGAGCACACCAAGCGCCTGTCTGAAGCGATGAAACTAAACTACTTAGATTTAATGCTTACTCTGGCTCTGAAATACAAGAAACGGCGCCGGCAATACTTCTTGGCGTTGCTGAATTTAAAGCACGTCAGCTCTATTCATTCTTCATTTTCCGTGGGAAACGCGGAGCGATGAGAATCCACAGAAACGGCCGTGAGTTATTTCACTTATTGTTCTGGAATAATGGCCGATGCTGTTGCGATCTTATCACCGTTCATAGGCCGTCGGTATTAAGTGGGAGCCAATATTTACACTTGGAAGAATACTGCAGTGTTATTGTTGGCGAGTCGTGAAGTTCAGTGTGAACTCGAACAATGGCGCTATTTTCACAGGTGGAGCGCTTCGCACTCATATGATCACAAATAAAACACGACCAATTTTAAAGAAATCCTCTCCATTGTGTCCTCTGTCCAAGGCCAACACAGGTACATTGAGTGCGTTCATTTCAGCTCGCTAACAACAGCGTATTTCTTTAATCGTCGTACTGATTGTATTGTCGATCATGACGACTTCCATTAGGACGAAACAGTGGAACACTTATGGGCAGGGTGAAGGCTTAGTTTTCACTACCAGTTTCTAAAAAAAGCATTAAGTAAGCCGGCTCCACTTCCATATTTAAGATATTTTCTACATAATTTTCAATAGGTTCCACTGCAAATCTCAACGAGAGGTACCTGAACAGATTCTCCATTTCATTGATTAACGATTCACTGTAAGATCATACACAAAATTCTTCTTCTCTGTAAATAACGTTCATTTTATTGTTGTGGGTGTCAATTTTCGCTACTTAACTGAATGTAGCTGCCATGAATTTTCCATTACATCAGTTACGGTAGCAATGTGTGGATCTGCGTCAAATCTACCTAACGTGTCTCCGCTGTTTTCCTTAAATTGCAGCCTAAAGGTATCCGGTTAAATGTTAATCAAAGTCACCAGTGCAGGATGCATAACTGTGAAGCAAAATCCCGATTCAGTTTCAACAGAATGCCTGAAATAGCCTGCTTTTGTACAGGTGCTATATTCATTTAAATATTCATCGACACTGAAGACGATGAGACCACATCACAATCTGTCTGCAGCAAATGCGTCGTTATGTTTCTTCCCTTCAGGCACTTTCGACACCAAAACTCCCGTAGCCCCTTTACTTAATTCAACCATCGCTTTCGTGGTCCGGTTAACAGACTTGTTCCCTCGTGTCTTTATACATTCATACATGGTCCATTCGCGTTAATGTAACCACCGCCTGTGTTTGACGTCAAGGTGCAATAACTATTCACCAACGGTAGGTTGCAGCACTATCAGGGGAGGGCATATAAAACATGACGGGAGGACACGGAAAACAGCGCAGATGTTATCGTAAAGCGGAAATGGAGCGATTTATCTGACGTCCAAAAGGCCATTTTCATTACCTTTCGGCCCAAGGGTGGAAGCGTTTTCGAAAGGGATTAGTTCAAAATGGTTCAAATGGCTCTGAGCACTACGGGACTTAACAGCTTAGGTCATCAGTCCCCTAGAACTTAGAACTACTTAAACCTAACTAACCTAAGGACATCACACACATCCATGCCCGAGGCAGTATTCGAACCTGCGACCGTAGCGGTCGCGCGGTTCCAGACTGAAGCGCCTAGAACCGCTCGGCCACAGCGGCCGGCAAAGGGATTAGTTTGCGAACTGTTCGCTTGCAGCCGTTGTTAAGGAATATCTTGATGAGAAAGTGGCGCTATCCAAAGCCAGCGGTATCCAAAACCGAGGCAATTGTGATGGAGCACGGACCATAGATGACAATGGCTGCGGAGATGTGTGCGGGATGATAGACGAGCAAGTGTTGAGCAACTTCCCACCCAAATGAACCAAGGTGCTACCAACAGTATCTCCTCAACGACCGTTCAGTGAATGTTGCTGCGTATAGGTCTCCACAGGGGCGTCTGACTCATGCACCAATAGTAACTGCTCTTTATCGGCGACGAAGGCTGGAATTTTCATGACAGTACCGGAATTGGGGTGCCACTGTGTGGCGACAGGTGACCTTTCCAAACGTTCCATTTTTATGCTCCACTGGACTGTTGGCCATTGGCGCTATGGCGAGAAACGTCTGAAAGCAAACATCCTGCAGTAATCGTCGGAAGGTTCCAGGCTGGTTGGAATTCCCTGGGATATCTTGCCATTCAGAAAGGCACTGTATCTATCCTTGGGCACTATGTCCAGTCCTGCATGCAGTTTGTTTTTCCTCGACACTATGGTACCTATCAGCAGGACAATGCAAATTGTCACGCACCTTGCAGTGTTCGTGCATGGTTCGAGGAGCTTCAGGATGAGGTTTCCGCACTTCCTGGCCACCAAACACCCTGAAATTAAACTCCATGGAGTATCTGTGGGACCATCTGTACTCGGCTTTTCGCGCCGTGAATCTTCGACCGAGAAACCTAGCGCAACTGGTCACGATACTGGAGTCATCATGGCTCCACATCCCTGCCGGTATCTTCTGGAATCTCTTTCACTCGCTTTCTACACGTCTTGCAGCGGTCTTTGCTTCAGAAGGTGGCTATTCAAGCTTTTGATATGTGGTCACATTAATGCCACTGTATAGGGTAGCTAATACTTGAGTAAACTTCATATTGTGTCCATATAACTCTTGTTGCCTTCACTCTGTGTGCACTGTTCGGTTGTTGTATCACCTCTAACAGTTATTCAGTATTCCCTTCTGCTGCAACCAGCATTATCTGGTAATAGACTAAAGAATTTCCGCAAAATATTTCTCTCAGATGTGGATAGCTAAACGTAATCTATGTTGTACTGATGATCACAGTTTTGTATAGCGAAACTGGAACCGTTATTTTATAAAGTGTGCTGATTTTAGAATTTCTGCAGATGGTACCTGTAAAGAAAGGAAGGAACACTAGGATTTAATTTATGTCCCGTCAATGACCAATTTATCAGGGCTGGAGTACAAATTAAGATTAAAATATGGGGTTAGAAATCGGTCGAGCTCTGTCAAAGCAACCATACCAGTGTTTGCCTCAAGTAATTTAGGGAAATCATTGACAACCTAAATCTGGGTTGTCGGACAGGGATTTGAACCGCTAACCTTCTGAATTCAAGTCCAGTATCTTATCATTATACTACCTTGCTCGGTGATAGTTATAAGGTCGTGAAGTAAGTACTTGATGCATTCATAATCTGTTGTCCTATCTCCATTCCTAAATTTTTGTCGTACATAACCAGGTTTTCAGATGTCTAAAGTTTTCTCCATCATAAAACCTCCGATTCCCATTTTACCTCATATCGCATCTGGTCATTCCATTTTGTCGCCTTTAAGTGGCGACGTTAACCCTATCTTCCCATTTTTAAAGAACCTGTCTGGCAGTTCCTGGTCGATACAAATATATGTAACTATTCTTAGGCCAGTTAGTTTCGCATTGTTCTCATTACTAGATAACACTCCTCTCCGATCTGGGCTGGAAGATTTTGGCAATAGCAAGTTCCCTGGAGGTGCACATAGTACGTTCTGTAGTGGGCTGCCACATCACTGCCTCTACAACAGAGGATTTTTTAGCGTCACAATTTTTCTCTTAGAGAAGTTTGCTTGCCTTCGCTACGAATGTGGCGTCAAAAACGAAAAGGAAGACGATTCTCTACTAATCATATTTGTGATTCTCGTTGAAACCACACAATCCATTTATGAGACTTTACACGGAATGCCACTGTTACATGTCGGAGTACAGGTGACAGTCCACTGAATCTTCTACTTATCATTACAAATGCCTTTTTTCTTGATGAATGAAATAAATCCAAAGGCTTAAACCATCTCCGAGAACGGTATATAGTCTACCAGATTATGGATCATCATGCTCCCCAAAGTGTCCCTATTTAAACCGATTATATCATTACCTTTTGCAATTTGCTCCGACAACATTCGTACACAATGGTAATGATTCGGCATTCACCCACTTTTTTCTCTGTTAACCTCAAAATTAGAGTACCACAAATGCGTTTATTATTTTCTAGTTGACGCAGCATATTTTCCAAATTATAAATTACGTTAGTGTTGTTGACTTATAATGAATTCAAGACGTATTCTCATTAGCATCAGTCACGACTGAGCTTCAGATGATACCGTTAACATGCACAGAACATTTCAGTGATTGTTGGCCAGGGTATTAAGGATATGAAAACCTCACCGATGTCTTGTGTATCTCGATGATATAAATATGGTTTTGATGGATATACAGGAGCGTATGCAATAGCGAAATGGTCACCATTCAAAATCAGCAGGCTACTACTGTGGTGCAAGACATGGTCAACAACTGGTTGCTCAAGTTCAGTTCACCTGAAACAATGCCCATGGACGAAGGGACAAACTCATGTCAGACCTGTCAAAAAAAAGCGTCATTTGCTACAGGTTCGAAAATTAATGACTTATCGGTTGCACCCACAGACTGATGGTACAACTGAGAGGGTCTACCATACTATTGGTAGGATGTCGAGTTACTGTGTGAACTCTCACCGTAACGTCTAAGATACATACCTGTCATTTGTCATGGCCACCTACAGTTCAAATGTCTACACTTCTACTTGGCTATTCTCATGTGAGGTGGTGAATGGGAGGATGATGCCCTAGCCTTCTGATATGGTTCAATCAGAAATCTTCAAGGATGGAGGGGCAGCCTGTGATTTCATCACAGCATTAAGAGAGATGTGGAGATGTGTGGAGAAAGCATGTATAAAGGCCTGGGAATCGCAAGAGGCAGTAATAAAATGAATGGAGAGATTACAGTATTATAAGACAGAGCAGTGGGTAATGTTGTTGAACTGAATTCTCTCAAGTTATAAAAACTACCTCACTAGTCAACATCAAGCTTTAGTAGACAACAAGAATGAAAATAGTTAATGTTGGATGCCTATGATCATTCCAAAGTGAGTGTCACGACGTTGTGAGACACATACAAGACGTGCTATATGGACTGAAGTCAAGGAAGTGAAGAGGAATATTTGGTGTATTTTTTGGATATGTCATAGTGTAGTCATGGAGTTAGGTGACTTTACAGAACTGTGTGTAGTTATTGGAAAGTGATAGTTTGTTGTGAGATTATTTAGGGAGTATGTTTTGTGTGGCACAGTGGTGTGATATTTAGGTTAAGGTTTCATTATTGGTGCGTGTATGAGAAATATTATGGATGACAGTAGACTTTCCTAAAAGGGAGGGAGGGGAGGAGGGAGAGTAACTATAGTCCATGTTCTCAGATTGTTGTACACTGGGGATAAGGATGAATGGGATCCTAGAGTTTGCAGTACTTCACCTCTTTGCTGAGTATCAACTTGTGTTACTGCAGTATCTGGAGAGTGGAGTATATTTCACCAGACGGGGCACATGTTGATCACCAGGCACCAATGGACTCTGAGACTAGTTGTATATGGATGGGAGATGAGGAATTAGGTGAGGAGATTGGAGGATGTGTTTTCTGGACTATGGTGTGAAGCAAAGAGCAAGGGTTTAGTCAGGGAAGTTTTGTTGGAATGACAAATTGTGCAATTCTTAGGAACAAGCAAATGTAGCAGGCACTAGATGTCGTGCCATATACTTTGCAGTGGTTATGTTCGTGACTGTGGACGACAACAGCCTCATGGAACTGAATGGGACCATGGAAAGTTGACCGAAATTGCGAAAGGCGGTGAGGCACTGGTAAAGTATCAAACTCTGCAGCTGACGAGCTTGCAACACAAGGTACCGAATAACGTGCATGTTACAGAACATGAAAAATGAGATAATGGAGTATTCAAAGACATCGGCTGACACAATTCAGCAGGCTCTGGGGACTATGTAGACATTAGTGGATTTGATGGACGCAAAGTTAATTAGCGTACAGCATTTTGGATAAGCAAGTAGAAATGACAAGCTTGAAGGAGCCACTCACCATGCCGTACACAGACAGTTGAGCCTAGTGTTACTACCACCAGAGCAGTACTTGATAGGTCTGTGGAAGGTAAATGTGATGAGAATCATTGCAGAACCTCATAGGCAGAATTTTCCACTACAATACCATGCAGCATCAGTAGAAGTGAGGACATACCAGGCACAGCTCTATGTATTAAGCTGGTTCCTGGTAGCGACTGACCACACATGGTTTATGTGTTTCACAATTCGCCATTACTCATGGAGACTGGGAACCCTAGGTAAGGGCAGAGAAAGTATTGGTAATTTCAGAAGAGAGGGATAGACTCGTAGTAATTAAAGCCAAAGAACTCTGTCAGAGCGAAAGGGCTGCTTTGACCCTCAACTGACTAATCCAGATTGGCACTGACACTTGCGAGGTTCATATGTTTTTAGGCAAAACGCATGGCTGGGGCATCATGGCTTTACATGTTGAATCTCAGTGAAGCTGGATTTACCACCAGGACGACATTATGGAAACTAAATCCTACTTCCAACAGGCAGGACTTGGCTTGATCTAATGCATATATTACGCCACAGTGGTGGTTACAAACTGCTACAAGCAGAAGAGCCTCAGAATGGCAAATCGGCTGGACCTGAGCAGCAGTGGGCTATTAGTTAATGGAACAGCATGCAGTATAACAGGACCAACATTCTACCTATCAGCCAGTGTTTCAGGGATTACTAGATTAAACAAAATACAGCCAGAATAGTACTGGCCAGACCAACTGTTAGTGATGAGTTCGATGCAGAATACAGATTCCCTCAACAACCACTGAAATCAGACCTAATCCACTCCCTGAACCAGCTCATAGCAAGGTAAGAAGAGTGTATTTCGTAGGAACAAATGCTTTAACATGTGCCACAATATCGGGGTTAAATTCGTCGTTGGCCATGGTATTAGGCGTTACAAAATTTAGCATCATTGTAGCTCTGACACTGCTCTGTGCAGCCTTCATATACCTTAGGCCGAAATTGGCCCACCCTCCTGTCCTCAAAGTAGTGCTGAAAGCAGCAGACTGGATCACCAAGTGATTGTACGTGTTGCATTGTAATGTACATAATAGTAAGAAATATATTTCCTAGCGTTTAGTAGGTTGTAAGATTACTCGGCAGACATTAGGACCTTCAAAAGTATGATGAGGTGTTAAACGATATATGGAGAGTTGCCTGGATGGCGTGATTATAGAGATGTTAACAGTTGTACGTTGCGTTATATATTTACATGAGAACTGAAGAGCTACTTAATTACAATGGCGAAGATGTAACCTTTTAGTGGACTAAACGAGCATGCAACCAGAGGCCTAAGCACTGTAGAGTACAACTGCAGCCACTAAACTGTATCCTTCAAGCCACGTATAACTTAAGAAGTGAAAAAGTTTTGTAAACATGGTACACTGTTGTTCACATCCGTCGAGTTTTGAAGAAGAGCGATCCAGGGTAGAGATAGGGGGCTGGATCTTTCAGAGGAGGGAGTGTTACTGTGGAAGCATGACAGTGCAGCTCCCAGCAGCATAGACAACTGACGAACACAGCATGTCAACATGACATTTACAGCACCACGGGTAATTATATACTCAATTACAGATGAAGTCTAGTGCCATAAACATATAAGCATACCAGAAAAACTGGGTTCTTATGGGATGGGCCAAGTAATTTCTGAGTTGATGGACCACATAAATGTTATCAGGAATCGCTGCATCAGCACAGCAAGTGAGCCACTATCCCTCATAAACAGCGATCACTTCTTAGCAGAAAGATTCACAACCCAGTGAACTGGCTATGAGGGGGCTACGCCAGACACTCCTGCACTATGTTTCAGCAAGCCACCAACATGAGCCCAGTCAACCACTACTGCCACACCATCTTCTAGCACCAATACCTCCTGCTAGGACTTGGCTCCTCTCACTGGTCGGACATTTCCAGGCTCATTTCAGGCGCAGCTCACTCCTGCCCAGGGGGCAGTGGGTCGTAACTGGGGTGGTACAGCAACTGTCACCTCTACGCTGGTGTGAGCACCATGGCACTATCTGACGCCGCTCACAGAGGTTGGAGTTCTTACTGAGATGATAGCACTATTTTAAAGTGCTTTGGTGGCCTTTCGTGACTCAGACACAATGCATATACAGCTGCGGAACACCTAACTAGCTTTATAATATTGCTACTGAGCGCCTGTAACCTCTCCCTTTAACTAGGTTGTGCGCTGCTGGCTGGCTAACAGGAGTCAGCATTGCAGAGGGCATATGTCGTGGCATACCGGCTGAGTGTTGGAGGACACAGTGCAGTATTCATCTATGTCACCACGCACCTTGAGGGGTGTGGCTGCCACAATGTGGCATTTGAGCATAGCCACATGGGTTGTAATGAAGTTATTGACTTTTTAATTCCGTTTTATTAAGCTGTCATTGGCATGATCCTCGCCACAGTCCTCTGCTACTGCCCAGTACTATGCAGAATTGGCTCGTCACTACCAGATCAACTTCTTTGTACTGAAGAGAGCAGCATGCAGTAGAAGTGGAGCAGTAGTCTAGTGGGCCCAGTCTGCATTGTTGCCCATCCCTCCCTAGATCGCCGGCCGGTGTGGCCGTGCGTTTCTAGGCGCTTCAGTCTGGAACCGCGTGACCGCTACAGTCGCAGGTTCGAATCCTGCCTCGGGCATTGATGTGTGTGATGTCCTTAGGTTAGTTAGGTTTAAGTAGTTCTAAGTTCTAGGGGACTGATGACCTCCGAAGTTAAGTCCCATAGTGCTCAGAGCCATCTGAACCTCCCTAGATCAAGATAAAGGCACCTCCTCTTCCTCCCTCCCACTCCCTCCTCTACATCCTGCTTGTCTCTCCCCCTCCATTCTGGGTCAACTGGGTGACGTATAAATGGTAAGAAATTGAAAAATTAGTGTTACTCTGGGACTTGAAAGTTGGCCCAGCCTCATGTTTTGCCATATTTATCCAAAATGGCAGCCAATTATTATAAATGATGACCTCCACGCCATCTCTACGATTTATTACCCAATTAATATATGTAGCTTTCAGTCACGCCCCCTCTATGATTCATTACCCAAAACTGGATTCTTTCTCACGCCAACGATGGGAGATTCTTAAACTGGACTTACGCCATTATCCTGTTGGTCAGGAAAACTGGCACAGGTTGAAGGGATGTCAGATTTGGCTGGGGCAGTGAGCGCAGCCAGTATCTGCACCTGACTTATCCTCATTTATCAGCCGGCCTGAGTGGTCGAGCCGTTCTAGGCGCTTCAGTCTGGAACCGCGCGACCGCTACGGTCGCAGGTTCGAATCCTGCTTTGGGCATGGATGTGTGTGATGTCCTTAGGTTAGTTACATTTAAGTAGTTCTAAGTTCTAGGAGACTGATGACCTAAGATGTTAATTCCCATAGTGCTCAGAGCAATTTGAACCATTTGAACCCATTTATCACTTTCAGCCATGCCTTCCTTTATAAAGGATTACCCAAAAATATCTACGAAGGACTCTTCCCTCTAAAATAGTTGTTCCAGTTTCTTTTGTCAAGTTCCAAGATCCTGCTCCAGGCGAGTGTAAAATTAATGTGCGCAACGGAAATACTGAACGCGAAAATGAACATTGGGCCCTGTCTGACTAACCCATGAAGCAGATCCTAGGATCTCTTAATGGTGGTGTTATTTCCGCCTTCTTGCTCTTTAACATATACACTCCTGGAAATGGAAAAAAGAACACATTGACACCGGTGTGTCAGACCCACCATACTTGCTCCGGACACTGCGAGAGGGCTGTACAAGCAATGATCACACGCACGGCACAGCGGACACACCAGGAACCGCGGTGTTGGCCGTCGAATGGCGCTAGCTGCGCAGCATTTGTGCACCGCCGCCGTCAGTGTCAGCCAGTTTGCCGTGGCATACGGAGCTCCATCGCAGTCTTTAACACTGGTAGCATGCCGCGACAGCGTGGACGTGAACCGTATGTGCAGTTGACGGACTTTGAGCGAGGGCGTATAGTGGGCATGCGGGAGGCCGGGTGGACGTACCGCCGAATTGCTCAACACGTGGGGCGTGAGGTCTCCACAGTACATCGATGTTGTCGCCAGTGGTCGGCGGAAGGTGCACGTGCCCGTCGACCTGGGACCGGACCGCAGCAACGCACGGATGCACGCCAAGACCGTAGGATCCTACGCAGTGCCGTAGGGGACCGCACCGCCACTTCCCAGCAAATTAGGGACACTGTTGCTCCTGGGGTATCGGCGAGGACCATTCGCAACCGTCTCCATGAAGCTGGGCTACGGTCCCGCACACCGTTAGGCCGTCTTCCGCTCACGCCCCAACATCGTGCAGCCCGCCTCCAGTGGTGTCGCGACAGGCGTGAATGGAGGGACGAATGGAGACGTGTCGTCTTCAGCGATGAGAGTCGCTTCTGCCTTGGTGCCAATGATGGTCGTATGCGTGTTTGGCGCCGTGCAGGTGAGCGCTACAATCAGGACTGCATACGACCGAGGCACACAGGGCCAACACCCGGCATCATGGTGTGGGGAGCGATCTCCTACACTGGCCGTACACCACTGGTGATCGTCGAGGGGACACTGAATAGTGCACGGTACATCCAAACCGTCATCGAACCCATCGTTCTACCATTCCTAGACCGGCAAGGGAACTTGCTGTTCCAACAGGACAATGCACGTCCGCATGTATCCCGTGCCATCCAACGTGCTCTAGAAGGTGTAAGTCAACTACCCTGGCCAGCAAGATCTCCGGATCTGTCCCCCATTGAGCATGTTTGGGACTGGATGAAGCGTCGTCTCACGCGGTCTGCACGTCCAGCACGAACGCTGGTCCAACTGAGGCGCCAGGTGGAAATGGCATGGCAGGCCGTTCCACAGGACTACATCCAGCATCTCTACGATCGTCTCCATGGGAGAATAGCAGCCTGCATTGCTGCGAAAGGTGGATATACACTGTACTAGTGCCGACATTGTGCATGCTCTGTTGCCTGTGTCTATGTGCCTGTGGTTCTGTCAGTGTGATCATGTGATGTATCTGACCCCAGGAATGTGTCAATAAAGTTTCCTCTTCCTGGGACAATGAATTCGCGGTGTTCTTATTTCAATTTCCAGGAGTGTAAATTACAAGATAAAGGTAAATCACTGATTAAGGGAACTAGTAACTACCAGATGATAAATTTTGTTTCTACTTATACATTTATTGTACATTAAAACATCATTATACAATTACAAATGTTTATATCTCATTGTGCAACGGACGTAAAGAGATAGAAATGTATTTCCTAACTAAGATGGTTGATCAATTGCCCAAATCTTCCCCCTTCTATGGCTAGACGATCTAATATAAATAACGCGAGATGACTGACATCATCTATATACCAAACACTAGAAGACACTACTTTCAAAGATGATCTACAGTGGTGTGCAACCGCAGTCGAAATAAAATTTACGTGATCACAGCTGTTTAGCTTTATAGCCCTCATAAGCCGAAGCAGTTAGCAATATCACCGTATTTACTGCGTCCGGTGCGTCGGAGTGATGGTTCTCGTACACGCCTGTGACGATGGAAGAACCCCAGCCAAAAAATATAAAAAAAACCTCATTCAAACAGTAGGACGGCAGAAGACGGTCCTCTGACTAGTATAATCTATATCGTCTTTTCCTCTCTGTGTTCTACAGACGAGAAACGTGACCTCCCAGCCACAAGGACGGAGTTCAGATAACGTCTCAACGTGAGTATAGGCAGAAGAAATCCTCTCAATCACTGAACTATGTGTACTCAATGACGACTCCCAACCCGGAGGCGAAGTCCAGACTCTTATAAGTTCGCAACAATGTAGTGCCTAACCGTAATAACTATAAAATCTCCTGAGAGCAAAGACAGCAAGTCCGTCTCTACTAACAAAAGCTGATACTGAGCGATCGTCAAACCCGGGCGCTCAAAACGGAAGACCTCTACCTCCACCGCTGGCTTCCCAGCAAAGCTCAGCTCACCTCCCTCGTAACTCAGCAGGTGAATCATATTGTCAAGACCACGGAATATTCACC
Organism: Schistocerca cancellata; assembly: GCF_023864275.1. Taxonomy (NCBI): domain Eukaryota; kingdom Metazoa; phylum Arthropoda; class Insecta; order Orthoptera; family Acrididae; genus Schistocerca; species Schistocerca cancellata. The sequence goes on along the minus strand of NC_064629.1, from coordinate 790,073,062 downwards.
CTCTCAACAGATTCTTCCGAACGCCGACCAACCATCTTTTAGTCTTTTGTCGTCCAGCGCGGAACTTGTGCGAGGAAATACCTCTACTCATACAATGGTACACTTCTCAGAGTAAAAATCCTCGGAAATAACCCTGCCTGCGATTTCCGAGGTAACGCTTCATCGTTCGTCTCTGGTGCGTCCAAGATTTTCAGAGTTTCTTAAGTATTATCCAGTTATCCTTCCGGGCCCCACTACAACACCAGCCGACTGCTGCTGCATTGTGCTTCCGCGCTCAGGTGCCCAGACCGTCCGTCTTGGCACTTCCTGTGTAAAGCAGGACCAACACTTTTGCGGGCTTTTCCATCCAGGGCTTGAGTTACGCCTACCATTTCACTTCCACTGGCATTCCAACCTCTACCAGTATAGGCAATCATTCATTACGCCGTTTGATAATAAAGATACTCTGTCGCCTTACATGCAATAAGCTTTAACAATTATTTACAAGGTGTACATGGCAATGGCAGTCTTCTTTAAATATTCATATATACGATGTACAACCTGTCAAATGATACCTAATTCCAGTTGTAAATCAGAGCCAAGTATGTAGATGAGTACTTGTAAGGTGCGAAATTATGGCCACCTTACAAACCGAGTCACATTTCATATTTTTGCACTGATGTCCTACTTACACACATGATGTGTCTCTTTTTATATGATTATATGTAGTATAACTTCCCTGAGTTTTATTATATTTGTATGCAGTACAACAGCGAATGTGATTGGATTTGAGGATTCAGGGTATGGTTCGCAAATAACAATAAGGATACAGGGAACAAATTTTCGTCAGATATGCACAATAAATACAATATTATCTTTGTTAGCATTATTTAAAAATATTTTCAGAGACACTTATCTTACACTAGTAATAATATTGAATACAAGCTTGAAAAACTAATAATGGGGGTTCCTATTTAAGAAAACGCAGTTGATATCCGTTTGACCTATGGGAGCGCCATCTATCGGGCCAACCATAGCACCATCTGGTTTCCCCTTTCAAGCTAGACAAGTTTCGTTCTTTGTAGTTTTTTTGTTTGACGCTTATTTCGTGAGATATTTGGCCCGGTCACGATCAATGGAGCACCCTGTATACAATTTGGATGTACTATACAGTTATTTGTCGGGGAATATCTATCCCTTTATATGACTATAAAAATTAAATTGCAGCTACACATGGTTTTAAACGTTTAACGATATTTGTTTTCATGTGGGAGAAAGCTGAGTAGTGTTGTATTCCACACTGTTTCATTACCGTCAAGAAATATCTATTGTAAAATCTGTCACCATGGTCGGTTTGAAGGTTGCCTGAGCTACAGTTTGTCCCCATCTGCAGCAGTTGATCCATGAGCTGTGCAACTGCATTCCCCATTTTTGAGTTTGCCGCTAGTGTCTAGGCAAATATGTAATATCTGTTAATAAGCATTTAAAAAAAATCGGAAATCATTATTTGCTAATGAATATTTCTCATATCTATAAGATCCACTTCCCAACAGTCATTCAAGCGTCTTATTCCAGCCCTTATACACAGGAATGTTTTACATGCTGGTCTGTGGAGTTCTCGAGCTAGTGTCTGGATATTTATTCTATGATGAGTCTTTCTTTCAGAAACGAATGGGCGATATGGTGAATAGTCTTAATTGCTCCACTAACACGTTTATTTATAAAATATATGTTGCTGAGATCGACTGTTACTTTTTTGATGATAAATGTCGACACCTTCACTGACTAATGGCAAGTAGCTAAAGTCGCTTTAGTAACACGTTTATGTTTCACACTGCTTGCGTTTTTTTGACCTTCATTGGCTTTCTTATGTCCATCAGTCACATGTAACACTTCATCGTACATGTCTAGATCTTTCAGTAAACAACGCTCATGTTTTGAAGCTCTGAGGAATATTAGATATTAAATTCAGTAAAACTGAAGTTTTTTTTCTGTTTTCGGATTCTCTACCACTCTATAGTATTGTATTCACAGTTACGTTTATGGGTTGCATGACCAGGATGTATGGTTTCCCTCTGATGACTCCATGGATTCTTTTTATCTCAGCAGATTAATGACATTGGTAACAGCATTTTATTCTTCCTCTTTTGCCTCTGAGAGTAATTCAAGAGATTCAATAACAGTGTTAAGAGTTTCCCTGAGAGACTGATTTCATTCCAAAACCCCTAAGATTAGCAATTGTAATTTTGGTTCAATGGCCTTAAGTGCCTTGACAACATACATTTTGTCGACATGCCATTGTGTATTTAACTGGCTTTGAGGCATTATGCAACTTACCTTGTCTCATTGGACTGTCTCACTTTTCTAAATTTTTTTCAGTGTCATCAGTGTTTCTACTTAATATTTTGATTGACTTTGAAATGTTTCTCATGTTATTAATATTCACAGTATGTAGCGTTTTTTCGACTACACAAAGCTTGCCCTTACAGTATTCATATGAGACGCAATGGCTCTCCTAGAGCTACATTCTCAAGATTTTTATCACTAAGTCATTGCAGGATCAGTGTAAGCAAGTTATTATGGGTCTTGAGAACTTCATTGCATTTTTCAATATCCCAACTACAATACTTAATATTTTTGTCTTGAATCTGAATTTTCGTATTATGTCCTTCAATGCTGTCGTCCAGTGTAGTTCTGTGTTTTCGGAACTTCATTCCACAGAATGAGGTTTAAGGCAGTACTGCAGAACTAGTCAGTTTCTAGAAAGTCCTCGTGATGTGGTTGTTTCACCCACTCCGCCATAGTGTTGACTGTATGCTAACATTATGTATCAAGGTATTTTAAAGTAAAAAAAAATATATATATGTGGTTCTTACACTTATTTTATTCTTAAAGTCCTACATATTATTGGGTATACGTACATGCTTCAACGAGAACATAGTTCAGTGTCTAAATCTCTCATATCTGGTTCATACTTATTTTGACATATTTGTACACAAAAAGCCTCACAAAGTTCAGTGAAGTTATCTTTCGATGGACGCAGAGTTTTGAAAGCTAACTTCATCAGATTGGTCGATATTTCCTCATTTGTACATATATGGCTGCCAGCTTCGTCGTTTGTGTAGAGCACTCTAGATTGCGCAACCGGCATTTATTAAATTTTTAAATTTATGCTCTTGCAGATGAGTGCACTCTTTCCATTAAAATTCTTAACTGCTTATGGGGGTTGTGGCCGAGCGCTTCTAGGCGCTTCAGTCCGGAACCGCGCTACTGCTACGGTAGCGGGTTCGATTCCCGCCTCGGGCATGGAAGTGAGTGATGTCCTTAGGTTAGTTTGGTTTAAGTAGTTCTAAGTCTAGGGTATTGATGACCTTAGATGTTAAATCCCATAGTGCTTGGAGCCATTTGAACCAATTTTTGTTCATGGGGAATCCCCTGTGGAGATTATATTATCAACTAATATCACTAAGGGAGTTTGAGCATTTCTCTGGAACATAGCAGCAATTTACATTAGAGCATCACATAAACGTATCCACTCACGCAGGGATAATATGACATTGAGATTACAGTATCAAGGACTTTCGAAAGTCACTGCTGGGTAGAACTCATAGTCTGACACCATTCTCACACTAATTCTTTTACTGTCACTACTGTTTAAACTTTATGCTGAAATAAACAGCATTAGTTTGACATCAGTTGTGCATAATGGTTTTGCCTCACATGAAAAAAAATTCTAATGATGAGTTACACATATATTTACAGCCAGATTCTTCTGCTACCGTCACTGTCATCACTAACGCTTACATGATGGCTGCACTGAAGGTGAGAGCAGCGCTGCTGCTGCTGATGCTACACGTTTCGACATGTTCACCTTTTGAGAGTTTTCACGCTACTGGGAAAACTCTTTTTCAGCCATTGTTAATAAGTATCATTGGCCGTAGTTTATGAAGCTTTAAAACACAAAAATGTGTTGTTATATCATCTTGGCTTTTATGCATAAAAGAAAAATACCCTGGGCTCTACAGCCAGTTCATTACTATCATTTGTAATGTCGTCACATATGAATAATGTTGTGATATTTGATACTAAATTTAATAAGCACATAATGATGGTACTGTTTCTTAATTTAAGTGATGGTAATGAGTGTATACTGCAAGTTATGAACTCTGAAGCATCCGCCAGTACTTTCAACTCATCCATTAATTCACTAATAAGGAGTATGATGTCTGCAAGAACCTGGTATTTTCAAGAAATATTATAAGCTATACACAGTCTCGAATAAATTATTTCTGAATATGTCACAGTACTGCAACTAGAAGACTAGAGGTTCGAGGAGGAGGAAAGCGTTGAAATTTATAAAAAAAACTTACAGAAAAGTGTTTTAACGCAACTGACTATCATTTGTTGCCTAAGGAGCTGATACCGTTGTTGTGGGATATTTAACACAGATTTCATAGGCTACCTCAAATGCTTCTGATCAATGTGCCTCTTTTTTACAGTTTAAAGAAAGTGCGTCAATCTAAAAGGATGCAGGGTAAATACAGGATGAGGGTAGAGCTAGCAACAGTCGGTACTGTAGTTGTAAATTGTCGTGGCCATGTTGGGAAAAAAACAGAGCTCAGAGCGCTAATTGAAATCACTGAAGCTCAAATTGTTATAGGCACTGAAAGCTGGCTAAAGCTGAAGATAAGTTCAGCTGACATCTTTACAGAGACCCTAACGGTGTTCAGAATGGTTAGATTAAATGTAGCTGGTTGTAGAATGAGCACTGCTACTTCAAGTTGTGACATTAAAATAGACAGTTCCAATGAGGTAATAGGGATGGAGGTTACACTCAGTTCCTGTGAGGTAATACGGATGGAGGTTACACTTGACAACTGATGTATGTTGGGTTCTTTCACCGACCTCCCTACTCATATGATACAGTTGCTGGACAACTCAAAGAAGACGTGTCTCATTTCGAATAGGTACCCCATCGTACAATTATAGTTGGTTGCGACTTTAATCTGGCCTCGACATGTTGGCAGAAATACGCGTTTAAAGTCGATGGTAGACGTAAAACGTAGTCCACAATCGTACTCAATGCTTTCTCCAAACATTATTTTCCGCAATTAGTTCAGGGGCCCACTCGGAACGGTTGTAAAAGGATACTTGAACTCTTAGCAACAAATAAGCCTCAGCAAATAGAGCGCATCATGACGGATACGGGGATTAGTGGCCACAAGGCTGTTGTAGCAAGACTGAATACCGTAACATTCAAATCCATCAAAAATAAACGCAAAATATATCTATTTAAGAAGATAGATAAAATTCGCTTGACGCCGTCATAACAGTCTCCACTTATTCCAAACCGAGTGTGTAAGCTTACACTAAAGTTGACCTAAATTTTTAAAAAAATTGTATATGTGGCAACTGAGAAATACATACAAAATACATTAATAAGAGATTGTACTTATCCCCCACTATACGTAAAACGAGTGAGAACACTGTTGCGGAAGCAACGAAAAAAGCATGCCAAATTTAAAAGAACGCAAGATCTCCAAGACTGGCGATGTTTGAAGCGCGAAATGTAGCGGGGTCTTCAGTAAGAGATGCTTTTACTAGTTTGCACAACGAAAGGCTATTTCCAAATCTGGCAGAAAATCCAAAGAGATTGTCGTTGTATGTAAAGTACACCAGCAGCAGGACACAATCAATATCTTTACTGCACAATAGCAATGGAAACGTTACAAATGACAGTGCGATTAAAATGGTGTAACTAAGCACAGTACTCCGAAATTCTTTCACCAAAAAAGACATTTAGTTCCAGAATTCGAATCAAGAACAGCTGCCAACATAAGTAGCTTAGAAGTAGATGTCCTCATTGTGGCGGAACAGCTTAAATCACGTAATAAAAGCAAGCCCTCCAGTCCGGATTGTATTACAATTAGGTTCCTTTCAGAACATGCTGATACAGTAGCTCCATTCTTAAAAATGAAATACAACTACTCGTTCTACATAAAATTAGTACCTGAAGAGTGGACAGCTGCTCAGGTCACACCATTTACTCAAGACAGGAAATAGGGGTAACCTGCTGAATTACAGCCCCATGTCACTAACGTCGATTTGCAGTAGTATTTTGGAACGTATGCTGTGTTAGAACATTAAGCAATACCTCGAAGAAAACAATTAATGGACAAATAATCAGCACTGATTCAGAAAATATCGTTCTTATTCACAAAAAGTAATGAGTGCTATTGGCAGGGGACCTAAAGTTGTTTCCGGTGTTTTGGATTTCCAGAAGACTTTTGACACATTTCCCCAAGGAAGTGTTACAGGCCCTCTGTTATTCCTATTCAATACAAATGAATTAGGAAACAATCTGAGCAGCCCTCTAAGTTTGTTAGCAGATGTTGCTGTCATTTACCATCTCATAAAGACATCAGATGATCAAAACCAATTACAAACTGATTTAGACAAGATATTTGCATGGTGTAAAAAGTGGCCACTGATACTAATGAAAGAAAGTGTGATGTTATTCACACGTGTACAAATAAGAATCCACAAAATTTTGGTTAGATGATAACTTACACAAATGTAAAGGCTGTGAATTCAACTATATAGAATAACTTTAATTGGAACAATCACAGAGCCAACGTTGTGGAGAAAGCTAGCAAAAGACTGCCTTTTCTCGACAGAACACTTGGTGGATGTAACAGGTCAGCCAAAGGTACTACATACACTACACTTGTCCATCCTTTTCTAGGGTACTGATGCGTGGTGTGGGACCCACATCAGACAGGACTGCTGGACGACATCGGAAAAGTTCAAAGAAGAGTAACTCGTCTTGTATTATCGCGAAATACGGGAGATAGTGTCATGGATATAGTTCTGAGTTGAGGTGACAATCATTGAAACAAAGTTATTTTTAATTTTGGCAAGGTTTTTCACGAAATTTCCATCGCAAGCTTTCTCCTAATATGCGAAAATATTTTGCTGGCGCTCACTTATGTAGGTAGGAACGATCACTGTAATGAAATAAGGAGAATGTTAGCCCCCGGTAAACTGTAGTCACTCCTGAAAATGTCGCCACCGTTGATGGAATTATTCAGCAGAGTCCAAGGTAATCCGTTAGAAGAATTGCAGCAGAGAATGGTTTGAAGTGTTGCAGCACGCAGAAAATACTAAGACAGAGCATACACAAGTGTTCATTCAAAATTCGAATCTCCCAGGTCATAACTGTACGAGCTGTGCGATGGAGGGCTGACTTTGCGAACCAGAGTCTCACATTGATTAATAATGAAGTATTTGTTATTGACTGCATCTGGTTCACAGATGAAGCACCCTTACACCTGAATGAAGTCTTGAATAAAGAAAAGTATCGATTTTGGGGATCCGAAAATGCACTTTGGTGTGAAGCGAAACCTTTGCATTCTCCAAAAGTCACTGTTGGGGCTGCCGTATGAAGCAGAGGCATTACTGTCCTGTTAACCGCCTTCGAGGAACGTTCATTACTGAAGGTCACTTTACAATTTTGGAAAAATTTGTCACCACACAGCTAGCGTTAGGCAATTGACAAGGCACCGAGTGGGTCATGCAAGACGAGGTCAGACCACGTAGCGCTAAACTTATGTTTCGCTTTATTGATGAATACTACAGGAATAGAGACATTGCGTTGGATTATTGCAAATTTACTGGCCCAGGGATGGATTGGCCACTATATTCGCCCGATCTGACTCCTTGTCACTATTTTTGTGGGGCGCATTGAAAGACACTGTCTACCGAAAGCATCCCACAACGCTGGGCGAGTTTGAATTAGCGATCTGTGAGGCATCTGAATTCATTTCCGTTGAGGCACTGCAGGCTATGATGGAAAGTTTCACTGAAAGAGAAAATGGCACAGAGAAGGCCGAAATGCTGAATTCGGTCTTCCGAAACTATTTCAGCGCGGAAGATTGTAACACGATCCTTCCTTTCAATCATCGTACGAACTTCAAAATGGCAGGTGTTGAGATAACTAATTGTGGAAATGAAAAACAACTGCGATCACTTTGTATTGGAAAGGCATCAGGGCTGAATGAGGTACCTCTCAGATTCCTGATAGATTGAGCGAAAGAACTTGCTCCCTTTGTAGTAGCCATTTATCGTATGTTGCTGGAGAAACGAAGGGAACCTAGCAACTGTAGAAAAGAACTAGTTATTCCTGTTTTCAAAAAGATCGCAGGACAGATGGACATTATTATAGGCCTATATCATTGACGTCAGTCTGTTGTAGAATTATGGAATATATTTTATGGTCGCGTATTATGACATTTTTGGAGAATGGAAATCTCATCTATAAAAATCAACATCGGTTTTGCACACAGGCATCTTTTGAATCTCAGCTCGCTCTGTTCCCCCATGGGATCCACAGCGCTGAAGACATTCGCGTTCGGGTTGATCCCGCTTTCTTCGTCTTCAAGAAAGCATTTCAAAGAGTCTCGCACTGCCGATTAGTGAAAAACGTATGAAGTTACCATCTATCGGACCAGATTGGCGACTGTATTGGAGACTTCCTTGCAGATAGAACTCAACACATCGCTCGTAACATAACAAAATCGACAATTGTAGAGATAATTTCTTGGGTACACGAAGGAAGTGTGATAGGACCGCTGCTGTTTACAATGCATATAAATGATGTGGTGGAATGCATCAGGCTGTTTGAAGATGAACCCGTCGTCTATAAGAAGATAGCAACCGCAGAAGACAGTAACGGTATGCAGAAGGACCTACGGAGGATGTATGACAAGCGGGAACTGGCAGTTCATCCTTGTGCAGCTACACTATTTATGACAGAATGATTTAAACAGTAACCACCGTCAAATATCTATCCGAGCTACCTTAATTGAAATGGCCGCATAAAATAAATAGTAGGAAAAGCAGACGCCAGACTGAGGTTCATACAAAGAATCTTAACGGAATGTAAATTGTCCACTAACGAAGGGGCTTAGAAGCCACTTGTGTCACCAGTCTTGAGTACTGTTCATCAATCTGGGACCTTTACCAGAGAAGAGATAGAGAAGATCCAACAAAAAGCTGAACAAATTTCTGTGGTGAGAAATTGAACGGAATGTTCCGTGTCTTAAGAGCAGGATATAAAATGAACACCGACAAAAGCAAAACGAGGATAACGGAATTTAGTCGAATTAAATCAAGCGATGCTGGGGGAATTAGATTAGGAAACGAGACGCCGAAAGTAGTACATGAGTCCTGCTATTTGTGCAGTAAAATAACTGATGACGGCCGAAGTAGAGAGGATATAAATGTGGACTCGCAATGACAAGAAAAGCGTTTCCGAAGAAGAGAAATTTGTAAACATTGATTGTAAATGTAAGTAATGTAGGTTGATTCTTACAAAGAAGAAGACAGCAACCAGCCAATATTAATACTGGTATTTATTTAAGTAAATAGCGCCCTAACCGGTTTCGATCTGACAATTTCTTCATCACACGGCTGTTCAAAAGATTTACAAGCTGCACTTTACATAATTGTCAGTTTTCGATTTTTATTCTTCCACTGTAGCGAAATATTCTTGGTGCGTTGGTGCCATCGCCGGCCGGAGTGGCCAAGGGGTTCTAGGCGCTATTGTCTGGAACCGCGTGACCGCTACGGTCGCAGGTTCGAATCCTGCCTCGGGCATGGATGTGTGTGATGTCCTTAGGTTAGTTAGGTTTAAGTAGTTCTAAGTTCTAGGGGACTGATGACCTCAGAAGTTAAGTCTTAACCTAACTAACTTAAGGACATCACACACACCCATGCCCGAGGCAGGATTCGAACCTGCGACCGCAGCGGTAGCGCGGTTCCAGACTGTAGCGTCTAGAACCGCTCGGCCACTCTGGCTGGCTATATGCTTAAAAGAACCGATTGCTGACAGTGATTAAAAAGTCGATTTACTCGTTTACGCAGTTGATTTAAGTATCCATTCACGTAATGAACCTTTGCTACAACTTACGATCCTACTAACAATGTTTTCAAAAAAAAAATAAAATTGGCAGATTGACTCGACGAACACTGGACACTTATACACTGTCCAGTCACATTAATATGACCGCTTGCCAGAAGTCTGAATAGCCACCTATTGAAGCCCGGACCGCTGCGTGACGTGCCGGTAGAGAGTCAATGAGGATCTGGGTCGTACCGAATGGGATGTGCAGCCATGACCACTCCAGTGCCGTGGCCATCTGAGCTAGGTTTCTCGGTTGAGGATCCATGGAGCGTAGAGCTCGATCGAGGTGGAGTACGGTAAACTCATACTGTTGCTCTTCAAATCACGCAAGAACACTGCGAACTGTGTGACTGTGTGACACGTTGCGTTATCCTGCTGGTAGATGCCACTGTGCCGAGGAAAACAAACTACGTGTAGGGGTGGATATGGTGACCAAGGATAGATGCATATTTCTATTGCTCCATTATACTTCCAGAATGACGAGATCGTCCAGGGAATGCCATGAATACATTCCCAGACCACAATGCTCTCTGATCCGGCCTGGGCCTTCCGACGATTGTTGAAGTGTGTTTGTTTTCAGGCGTTTCACGACGCGATTCATTTTAACAGGCTACCCGTCGTCACTCAGCGGATTTACTGTTACGGTGTTGTCGTGCAAATTACAGCTTTGTCACCAATGAACCGCAGTCGGCATAGATAAACAAACAAGACGCCTGCTAAGGTGCACGATACGCAGCTAAGTTTGCTAAACGGTCGTTGAGTAGACACTGTTTGTAGCTCCTCCTCTTACCTAGGCGGTCAGTTGCTCAGGTGTTGGACATCTATTCGCGTTTACACATCTCGGCAGTCGTCGTTTACCCCTGTCCTCTATGACCCACGGTGCACCACAGGGCCTCGGCGCCGGTTTTGGAAAGCGCCATTTCGACATGAACATCATACGTCAACCACAGCTGCACGCATGCAGTTTACGGACTTAGCTGTTTCGGAAATACTTCCACGTTTGGACTAAAAGCCAATGATCATGCCTTTTTGGACGTCAGATAAATCGCTCCATTGCTGCATTACGATTTAGCACTTAGCACTCCGTCTTCAGGCCACAAGTGGCCCATCGGGCCGACCGCCGTGTCATCCTCAGTTGAGGATGTGGATAGGAGGGGCGTGTGGTGAGCACACCATTCTCCCGGTCGTTATGATGGCTTTCTTTGACCGGAGCCGCTACTATGCGGTCGAGTAGCTCCTCAGTTGGCATCACGAGGCTGAGTGCACCCCGAAAAATGGCAACAGCGCATGCGGCCCGGATGGTCACTCATCCAAGTTCCGGCCACGCCCGACAACGCTTAACTTCGGTGAACCGACGGGAACCAGTGTATCCACTGCGGCAAGGCCGTTGCCCGCATTACGACTACAGCACTGTTTTCCGTGTCCCCCGACACGCTTTGTATACCCTCCACTGCTAGTGCTGCCACCTGCTGTCTGTGAGTGATTACTGCGTGTTGGCATCGAACTTCGGCGGTGGACACATTAATGTGACTGAACAGTGTATAAACTCGGTACTGCAAGACCTAGATCATAAAAGCTGGTGCATGTGATTAAATTTCACTCTCCATGTTTAAAAATAATGCTTGTGCAGTCTACGATGCAAGTAGTTCAGAGTATCATTAAAAGCTGTTCCACATTATTCTTCAGTATTCGAAGTGTGAAGCACTTATTTTCAGTTCTAAACCTATAACTGCCATTTGACCACATGTATCTGTGTCAGCCGATTATCTTACAATCTCCGCGTCGCAAACCTACAGGCACAGGTTCGCATTTGTACAGGGTAACATCCCTTACAGAATCTCTGTCATCCATCAACACTCCTATTACTACGTTATTGGGTCCATATCTACTAGATCCATAGTTTACAGTAGGTTCCCAAAAATGGTTCAAATGGCGCTGAGCACTATGGGTCTTAACATCTGTGGTCATCAGTCCCCTAGAACTTAGAACTACTTCAACCTAACTAACCTAAGGACACCACACACATCCATGCCCGAGGCAGTATTCGAACCTGCGACCGTAGCGGTCACGCGGTTCCAGACAGAAGAGCCTAGAACCGCACTGCCACACCGGCCGGCTGTAGGTTCCCACCCTGAATTATTTTCTTCAGCAGTGTTAATTATGACCACCACCAAATTTCAAACTTCAGAAGAGAAAGTTGATGACTAACCCGTAAGTCCACATTTATTTTAGTTTAATCATGATGTATGTTTATGATAATAGAATAAACATTCCTACTGGCAGCTACTTCACAGATAAATCGTATTTAGTAATACAACAGTTGTTGCAAGGGAATACAATACAATATTCTTTCACAGGAGTCAGCATTTCAGATATAATATAGATGTCAAAAGTAATTAATTCGAGGTCGTGTGTCACGGATAAAGGGGAGTGGGAGAAGCCGTTTACTGAGAGATTGAGAACTAAGAAGAGCAGTGAATTTATGGAAGATTAACTTAACTGAAAGGCCTCTTTTTCTCCCGAAGGTTATTAACAACATTTGCGAATGTACGAAACGTCACACAGTGTTTCTGCTGGAGTAACTGAGCTATATGCGGCGGTTATCCTTCCTCTGCAAAAGACTATTTATATAATGAACTCCTTAAAAAAGCCAATAACTGACTGAAATTTTTGACCATTGCCTGTGATTAGTTAACACTAGTAGTTGTGGCTGATGAAGACTATAAAAGTGGTTATATCTCCAGAAGACGAAAGAAAATGAAGATAGGCTTAGAAAAATCCAATCACTGTAAACTTATGCTCCTTTTTACAATAATTTTAGAGTTTCCTTGAGAGCAATGAATTACAATCAGCTGTTCTTTCTTGCGAACTGCGCTTTGTGGGTGAGAGAGATGCCATTACTTTCTTCAGAAACCAACACTAATTTCACAGTATAGCTCACGCTTACAGATCGTCGGATCGGTTGACACGTATCGCAGAAACGCACAGTTCCATGATATTGGTTATGCGCTATAAGTACGATTGTTCTGTTGAATTTCAGGTGTTTTCAGACTCAACAGCAGCTCGATATGTATGTGTAACTGATTTTAACGCGTTACCTTGTTTAGTGTTGTTGATATGTCAATCCTCATTTAATAGTAGTGTTATATAATCTCAAAAACAATGATATAGTGAGGTGAACGTGTTTTTTCGGGCAGTGACGCAAATGTAACGGTTATGAAGAGATATGTAACAAAAATGTAAATGTAGTAAGTCATTGTTGACTGGAATATCCCACAGGGTGCGTTCAGCCACACACATTTTTCCCTTTCAGTCTGGGCATGTGAAAGTTGTGTCGTATGTGTATCTGTGAAGTATTGGTGGGTGTAATCGATGCGTGTGTACTGTGATGTTGCGCTTCGTGATGTTGATGGCAGTAGGAAGAGGGTGAAACCTGGTGCCAACACATAGCCTACTCATCTCGAATAGCACCAGCGGTGTCGCAGAGCTTAGCATCACAATCCGGTGGACAGAACACAATCAACAGCGTCAAATGCCCTCACTTCATGACGCACTGCGGAGAGGTTTGCGATTTAGTCCGCGAAACTGGCGCAGAGACTGGTAATCAGGAACCTTATGGTACCAGCTCTGATCCCCTTGGCGACCACGTACTGGCAGTAGAAACTATACTCACGCAGCTTACCTCCGAGTTGAGAGTCATTGCACAAGCATGCGATAAGCCGTCGGTACACGGACCGTGCATTCGAATGTCAACGCAGAGTGTGCCGAGTATCTGACAGCTTAGCGTTTAAAAAGCACGTTGGGCAGTCTTTCCAAACGTGTAGAGCCATATCAAGCATGACAGATATTCTGAAGATGCAACTGAACGTAGGCCAATGAAATAACAGAATGTCATCTACGTCACACGCTCGGTATCAGCTTTCAGTGCGGAGTCTCAAGATGTCATATTGGCTTTAAGCCCATATTTGACGGGATTTATTTTGTAACTTACATTTGATGAATATGTGCCCTTTCAGAGCACCAGTAAATTGATCTCCCGAAAACCCGTCGTTTATTGGTTGGGAGTATTATGATAAAATGATGGAAAACTTCATATTGATGGTTAAATTATTTTCGAATTGTACCTAGCGTGTTTTGTAAATAGGCCGTGCCGTGTCAAGGGAAAGGTACATTGAATATCCATCAAGGACACATTTTTCCTGGTGCAATTTATTATAATTACGTCTCAGGTAATAACATATCTGTGGGTGAAGCCTTCAGGAGATGGCGACATTGAAGACAAAATCGGCTGTTACGGAATATCAGTGCAGCGTAGTGAAGAAAGACGCTGGTACTCACCTCACTGTTTCTGAGACTTTCTTATTGATTTAATACAAGTAAGTTCTACAATATTCGACGAAATGAAAATATAAGTGCTCTCTCTCTGAAGAGCGTGTGTGTTCCACTGAATTTGTCTACAAGAGAACTTGCACTAATTGCAGTAAGATGCTTATCGCTTTCTGGTTTAGTCTGTATTTTATATATTCTAACGATTCAGCTACTGAATAGAACAGCGATCGCATAAGAATAATCTTAAGATGTCACTAAAAAGTGAGAATGACGAAATAATTTTTATCGTATGTGGAAGGCAACTGTGCATTTGTATTGCACTATTTGTAACGGAATTTTTGTAAGCTGATGTCCTTATTGATTAATGTATGGAACTTTCCCTTTTGCTTTGTAACATGTTCGTGGATACTGAAGTTTTTATTTATGTGTACTACAGACCAAACAACAGGACTAGCATATGTAGAAGGCAGGAAATGCTCGTTTTAATGCAGCTAACGCAGGTATTTTACTCCTATCCCCTTCGTAATCAAACTGCGCGATTTGCGAACCATATATAGCCGACAACTACCGGTGGAGCGGGCAGCGATCTCGCATACCACGTTGAAACACTCGTACTGAATGCACAAGCCGCATCGTTTGTGAGCGTTTACCGGCACATCGAACTCGGCATTCACAGCGTTGACGCTAGAATGCTCGGTTCGTGTGCCAACGGCCTTAGCGTCGTCGGCGATGGAGGTAGATAGCCTGTAAGTACAAGAGTTGTTTTGTGTTAGTTGGATACTGTTCTGTGTCTATAAACTATTCAAATACGAACATTCAGATACCTCGAAACAACAATATTGATTTAATTCATGTGGTTGTGTGACAACTGACCACGTGTCTGCTGGGACCGACTATCCCGGGCAGGCTGGAGTGGTCGTTCGGTTCTAGGCGCTACAGTCTTGAACCGAGCGACCGCTACGGTCGCAGGTTCGAATCCTGCCTCGGGCATGGATGTGTGTGATGTCCTTAGGTTAGTTAGGTTTACGTAGTTCTAAGGTCTAGGCAACTCATGACCTTAGGAGTTAAGTCGCATAGTGCTCAGAGCCATTTGAACTACTTTTTTTGGCTTTCCCGGTTATTCATGGCCCACCAACGATTTAGGCTCAGCTGTCATAGGATACAACACTCCCCTACAATCGGCCGCGAGCTCTACGATGTTTGATCATCTTTGCGAAGGAAAACTGGACTGGCTTATGTTTTCATAGGAGAAACAGATTACTCGTCTTTTATAGCGATCTGGATTTTAACTCCCCTCCTCTCAGCCACAGTGGACAAATTCAACTTTCCGCCGTTCATAAAAGTCGCACTTCGTGTCATAAAATGTTCTCTGACGTAAAGAGCAAGAAACACTACCGGAAGAGGCTCCCGGGAACGTTGTGTCACGTTTTACCTTATTTTATATGTTAATTCGGCAACGGCCTTGCCGCAGTTACGTGTTGTCGGGCGTGGCCGGCACTTAGATGGGTGACCATCCGGACCACCATGTGCTGTTGCCATTTTTCGGGATGCTCTCAGCCTCGTGATGCCACTTGAGCAGCTACCCGACCGAATAGTAGTGGCTCCGGTCAAAGAAAACCATCATAACGACCGGGCGAGCGGTGTGCTGATCAGGCACCCCTCCTATCTGCATTCTCAGGTGAGGATGACACGGCGGTCGGACGGTCCCGATGGGCTACTTGTGGCCTGAAGACCGATTGCCATGTGCTAATTAGATTTTCTCTAAATCATTGTATCTGTGTGTAGTTTTTTCTCGTTACTCTGTAATTCCTAATATGTAGTAACCCGTGAACATAAACTGTGAAGATATAAACTGGAGAGGTCAAAAGAATCACTCCGGCATCCGCCTTAATCTGTTATGGGGAACTAAATTTGGATGACAAGACGGATGTTTAATTCCTGATCATTCCAAATGCGACTTCTCGTAGCTTAATTTCTGTACGACTTTGTTGGGCTACATTGAAAATTTACGTTAGACTCTTCATACGAAACAAGTCATTTACGTTGGATTGTTCATAAGAAACAAGTCATTAGAAGTCATGAAACAATAGCAGTTTCTTGAACAAAACTTTCTGTCATTCGAAATAAACATAGTTTGGTGGCAGACATATCACAAAATTTCCCCTCTCACTGCCCACCTGCTTAGCTGAGTAGTACCGCGGCTGCCTCCCATGCAGCGGGCAAACCTTCGATTCCCAGCCGTGTCGGAGAGTTTCTCCACCCGTGGACTGGGTGTTATGTTGTCTTCATCATCACCGAAGCGGAAGTTGTCGAACGTAGCGTCACCTGAAATAAGACTTGCACCCGGCGGCCGAACTTGCCCGGACGGTGACTCCCGGCCAACAATGTCATATTTTTTGCCCTCTCACTCCCCAAATGAAGAAAGTTGAGTATCATGGATGAATGATGAAGAAATTTGTAATTATTGTGTTCACACATAGCACACTATCCTCCAGTTGATATCGTGATGATGTTTAGATCTAAGTCAGTGTTACACCTAGATCGACATCTTCATTCTGCCTGCAGCTGCCAACTATAGAAGACTTCAAGACACTAATGTTAATGATAGCCTGCAGCATGAGTCACAGAGGGACATGGGATGTTTTATTCATTAAAAGTCAGTACTCGTATTTCTTGGCAACACATTTCAATAAAATGGTTCAAATGGCTCTGAGCATTATGGGACTTAACATCTGAGGTCATCAGTCCCCTAGAACTTAGAACTACTTAAACCTAACTAACCTAAGGACATCACACACATCCATGCCCGACGCAGGATTCGAACCTGCGACCGTAGCGGTCGCGCTGTTCCAGACTGAAGCGCCTAGAACCGCTCGACCACACCGGCCGGCTTCAACTAAGTACTCAGGGATGACAATTAAGAATAACTTAAAGTGGAAAGGTCATATATAGATAATATTGTGGATAAAGCACTTTATCTGCTATTTTACAACTTAAATTTTTAATGAAGAGCAGTTTTAAGGAGTACTGAAAATAAATGACCCCAAGTACGGAGAAAAGTTCAAATTTTTAACATGCCGTAATTAGAAAAAATCGGCTTAAGTCTTTATGCCATATGTCAACGAGATTGCTTACCTAGCTTAAGACGTTACAAGACCCTGAATCTCTCGAGAGCTGTGGGATAATTTGGCATATTGGTCTGTCCAACGTATGAACTCTTTACTGATATCAATGAGAAAAACCGCCACATACTTCACTGTGTTATGGTCCTCCTGCTAAAATTATTGACATTAGCTATTTAAAAAGACCCGCGCGGCTGCACACTCTTTGGATAACTACAGAGTGCGTGGAGATTGAAACGGTGTGAGGGCCTGTTCGTTTGAAAATCATGTAAATCAAAATTAAATGTGGCGTTTTAACCTCGCGTCACGGACTGGGAGGGATGTAAAAATATACACTGAATGGCCGAACATTCAAATAAACGTCACTTTCGGAAGGAATTTTCGGAATGCGTGTGCTCCATTATGAGTTTCAAGCATCGGGGCTACAATAGCCATCGCAGATGGTAAACTGAGGCCGCCTAGGCACGTGTTTGAGCGGCGGGCCGTATTTCACTGTGGTGTTATTGTTATTGCTACCCGTCTGCCTTCTGCGACCAGTTCCTGGGTCGCGGAGGCGAACCGGACGCCGGAGCAAGCCATTAGTCCCAGAAAACCGATCTCTGGCACATGGGCCGAGATGCTCTTGATTTTCAGTCAGCTTATAGGTGCCTCCGACAAGAGTGCTGCGCTGGTGCCATTTAAATAAACTTCTCATTTGCTTATAGGTTTTGTAAGCTGATTATAGAGCTTTCCATTGTGGCAGTACTCTTTCTAGTCGACGATTCTACGGGAATGCGCGGATTATAACGAGCTTCTGCATCATAAATATTAAGACAGAATGATCTACAACAACTACAGAACACCTCCTCTGTGAATCGTTTACGTGTCGTCGAGCGCGTGAATTCGCCACTTCATCGCTGTATTGTTGACTTAGTATCTTTTTGTACGTGACATTTCACCATAATTAAGAATAAAAGTCAGCTAGATCCGGTAGACACAATGGTATTTTCTCGCCAAAAACAATTATCACATCGATAGGAATGCGATGATTTCGATGTAGCTTCGTTACCGAGTTACGTACGTCATTGGTCCAAAAAATAGGGTGACAATAGTTTTGTGGATGCTGCCTATGGGAAATATGGAAATAGCAGGGAACGATGAGTAAGAGAAATACATTCAAATGATGTTCATGAAGGATAAAAAACTATAGGTGTTGTTATGTTGGCTTTGGGACCACCGTAGAAGATTTTGAGGAAGAAAATACAGGTACTGATGTTAAAATGTGTAGGAGACAGCGGAAAGGCTGAAGGCAATCAAGAGGGTACGGGGAGGTATTTACTGATTCCTCAGTTGGGATTAACATTTTGGGAAAATGTTTCAAATATTTTGTACAAATGGTACAAATGGCTCTGAGCACTATGGGGCTCAACATCTGAGGTCATCAGTCCCCTAGAACTTAGAATCACTTAAACCTAACTAACCTAAGTATGTCACTATCATCATCATCCAATAGGTACTGCGAAATCTTTCTGCTTAGCTTCAGCAGAATATGTTCCAATAGTCATTGGTACGTAATGCCTTCACTCAGTTTACGTTTATATACTAAGTAATAAAAACATCAGTGCCACACTAGATTAGCGTGAAATGTGGAACGAAGCAGGTAGAGTGATTCTGTTTCACCAAACAAGTTCTTGGGAGGAAGTTTTCAGATCGATGAACTGGGATAACGAAGAAGGATTACTTGTTATGGGAGCATATCTGGACCATCTCGTTTTCGGGAATGACGTCAGACTATTTGCCTCTAGTGATGATGAACTTGAAGAACAATTACGTAGGGACTGCGAAAAGTAAGTTACATATACCCTACTGCGCAACAAGAGTGGTTCATTGTCGGAAGAAGGTACACGTATTACATGTTCGAGTGTCCTGCAGGTACAGTTACGCTGCGGTACGGATAATAAGCGCAAATGAGTGTGGGAGGCAAACGAATCGGAAACTGGAAATGTAGTCTAAAGGTGAAATACGCAGAACAGCACGATCCTTGTGGGCAAGACGTCTAATTTACTCACATATTCAGCATCAAATTTTGGCAGTATGTGGACCAAATGCAATTTTTTGTCACTCGTAGTGACATGGATTCGAAAATTTTATCAAGGTATCACAGTCGAGAAGGCGTGATGCCGATCGGGAAGTCCAACTTTTGCTCCATGCTATTTCTCTCTTTTCGGTACGCTGAAAGAACATGTCAGGAGAAAAAGGTTTTCCAGCGATGACGACGTTCACGCAACGATTCCCGAATGCTTCCATGACCAAGGAGAAGATTTATCTCGTCGAGGAGCTGAATGATTCACAAAACTTTACGATATCATGTATCTCCGTCACTTTCAAATGTAGTGCAGGGTTCAGTAAAAATTACTTGGCCTGCCATAGTAATTTATAACAAACGTTTTGAAGTCGTAGTAGAAGAATTTAACTTGGCAAGCTTGAATTTACGAAACGAAGGAAGAGCTCATTAACAACAAACTTCCGGAACTAGCTGATGACATTTTGAATCTAGGCCAAATGGAGAAAACAGCTGAATGGATAGAAAAAAGAAACAATAATAAACAAAAAAAATAACCACAAGGAGTGCTTTTGGATGACCAAAAGGAGTTTTAGAAACAAAACTCGGATGTGTTCAAAAATCGGAGACTGCATTAAATGTGTGCTCGATTTACGGTAGTGAAGCATGTAACTTTAACATGAACAGCATTAAAAAACTGATGTTTGATCGACGAGCAGATATGTATGTTGAGAACTACTGAGGGAGACGGAAAACAAATGTAAGTTTGAGGATATGTAGGCAAGTGAAAAAATGAAAGATGGACAAGGAAATTTCTTTGTTGGATAGAAAGAGGTAAGGTCTTGTATCAGTACAGAAAATTGCTGGCTCGAAGCTGGTATGCACTGCAGACATCTTCGGGCATCCCAAATACATTCCTGGAAATGGAAAAAAGAACACATTGACACCGGTGTGTAAGACCCACCATACTTGCTCCGGACACTGCGAGAGGGCTGTACAAGCAATGATCACACGCACGGCACAGCGGACACACCAGGAACCGCGGTGTTGGCCGTCGAATGGCGCTAGCTGCGCAGCATTTGTGCACCGCCGCGGTCAGTGTCAGCCAGTTTGCCGTGGCATACGGAGCTCCATCGCAGTCTTTAACACTGGTAGCATGCCGCGACAGCGTGGACGTGAACCGTATGTGCAGTTGACGGACTTTGAGCGAGGGCGTATAGTGGGCATGCGGGAGGCCGGGTGGACGTACCGCCGAATTGCTCAACACGTGGGGCGCGAGGTCTCCACAGTACATCGATGTTGTCGCCAGTGGTCGGCGGAAGGTGCACGTGCCCGTCGACCTGGGACCGGACCGCAGCGACGCACGGATGCACGCCAAGACCGTAGGATCCTACGCAGTGCCATAGGGGACCGCACCGCCACTTCCCAGCAAATTAGGGACACTGTTGCTCCTGGGGTATCAGCGAGTACCATTCGCAACCGTCTCCATGAAGCTGGGCTACGGTCCCGCACACCGTTAGGCCGTCTTCCGCTCACGCCCCAACATCGTGCAGCCCGCCTCCAGTGGTGTCGCGACAGGCGTGAATGGAGGGACGAATGGAGACGTGTCGTCTTCAGCGATGAGAGTCGCTTCTGCCTTGGTGCCAATGATGGTCGTATGCGTGTTTGGTGCCGTGCAGGTGAGCGCCACAATCAGGACTGCATACGACCGAGGCACACAGGGCCAACACCCGGCATCATGGTGTGGGGAGCGATCTCCTACACTGGCCGTACACCACTGGTGATCGTCGAGGGGACACTGAATAGTGCACGGTACATCCAAACCGTCATCGAACCCATCGTTCTACCATTCCTAGACCGGCAAGGGAACTTGCTGTTCCAACAGGACAATGCACGTCCGCATGTATCCCGTGCCACCCAACGTGCTCTAGAAGGTGTAAGTCAACTACCCTGGCCAGCAAGATCTCCGGATCTGTCCCCCATTGAGCATGTTTGGGACTGGATGAAGCGTCGTCTCACGCGGTCTGCACGTCCAGCACGAACGCTGGTCCAACTGAGGCGCCAGGTGGAAATGGCATGGCAAGCCGTTCCACAGGACTACATCCAGCATCTCTACGATTGTCTCCATGGGAGAATAGCAGCCTGCATTGCTGCGAAAGGTGGATATACACTGTACTAGTGGCGACATGGTGCATGCTCTGTTGCCTGTGTCTATGTGCCTGTGGTTCTGTCAGTGTGATCATGTGATGTATCTGACCCCAGGAATGTGTCAATAAAGTTTCCCCTTCCTGCGACAATGAATTCACGGTGTTCTTATTTCAATTTCCAGGAGTGTATGCCCACGGGATCAGGTGGCCTAGTGAAGTATCCATACATTTCTCAAGTCGTTAGAGGTATTAATTTCAGTGTGGGGTTTGACATCATTTTGGTGGAATACGTTATTTGGAACCTTGTTCGTGAAGTGTATAAAAAGGAAGTTCTCCATTCTTTCCATATACTGGCGTACATCCAGCCTCCGCTAAACATTTACAAAATCAGTCTTATTGCCACATCCAGTAGCTCCACACGCCATCAGTTCGGGAGTTGGAGAGTTATGAGTCTCGAGAATCGTTCCTTCCTGTTACCTTCCACCAGCTACGGACACGGTGTCGTCGATCTGGCAGCCTGAAGCAGAAGCAAGACTCATAACTGAACATCCCAGAATACCACTCCACCTCACAGTAGATTCTGGCTCTACATCGCCAAAGTCTTTGTTGTTCGTGGCATAGTGCCAGCGATAATCAACGCTTGGAAAACCGAGGTCTCAAAAAATGGTTCAAATGGCTCTGAGCACTATGGGACTTAACATCTGTGGTCATCAGTCCCCTAGAACTTAGAACTACTTAAACCTAACTAACCTAAGGACATCACACACATCCATGCCCGATGCAGGATTCGAACCTGCGACCGTAGCAGTCGCGCGGTTCCGGACTGAGCGCTTAGAACCGCTAGACCACCGCGGCCGGCCCGAGGT
Source organism: Schistocerca cancellata (assembly GCF_023864275.1). Lineage (NCBI taxonomy): Eukaryota > Metazoa > Arthropoda > Insecta > Orthoptera > Acrididae > Schistocerca > Schistocerca cancellata. The sequence continues at coordinate 790,050,614 of NC_064629.1, read as the reverse complement.
CTCAACGCAGCTATCAATAATCTGTTCCCGACGGTTTGAGAAGACACTTTGCTAATAACGTCTACCCGGATTTCAGGTGTCGTTACTCGTCTATTCGTCAGAGTCACGTTTCAAGCATTATGGGCAGTGCTCAGGGCTCTCTAACCGTCTTGGGATTCTGACAATACAACGCACCAATTGTTCAGAATTTAGCACGATATACTTCAGGAGGACATCAAACAACTCTTTCAGTCAGTGTCAAGCTGGGCTACAGATGCGGGCGTAAGGGCTAGTGGTGAACTAGGGCGTTATTGACTTGCTCAATTTGTGAAGCACTTTCTCCTGAATAAATCATCCAATTTCCTGAAATAGTAATCGTTTGTTTGGCTGTACATGTGTATCACATCTACCGATTTCTTCTCATTCAAATAATTCCTTAGTGTTTTTTTTTTTTTTTTTTTTTTTTTTTTTTTTTTTTTTTTTTTTTTTTAGAGGGGTGTCTTAGAATGTATAATAAAATCAGTACAGCATACACACGTTATCAATATGTATTCTTTCCATCAGTGGCAAGAATAACATTTCTCTTTCAAGTGCCAGTCACATAGTATCCACAAGTTAATCTAAGTATGACCGAAGTTGGCACCATATAGCATTCGAGTAAGCTCATGACTACTGTTAAAGACATACAGCTGCACACATTTTACACATAATCCGCCAAACAGACCTAATCTGTTTCATATTAAGAAGGCAAAATCATTATGTTTCCAGAACTGAGTGGAATAAGAAACATTTACAAAGTAAGGTCATGGCCATGACGAACATAAGACTACCAAATACTTAGAAAAGACGTTTACTCTATAGAGGCATAACCCAAAATTTATTCCTAACTACACTCCTGGAAATGGAAAAAAGAACACATTGACACCGGTGTGTCAGACCCACCATACTTGCTCCGGACACTGCGAGAGGGCTGTACAAGCAATGATCACACGCACGGCACAACGGACACACCAGGAACCGCGGTGTTGGCCGTCGAATGGCGCTAGCTGCGCAGCATTTGTGCACCGCCGCCGTCAGTGTCAGCCAGTTTGCCGTGGCATACGGAGCTCCATCGCAGTCTTTAACACTGGTAGCATGCCGCGACAGCGTGGACGTGAACCGTATGTGCAGTTGACGGACTTTGAGCGAGGGCGTATAGTGGGCATGCGGGAGGCCGGGTGGACGTACCGCCGAATTGCTCAACACGTGGGGCGTGAGGTCTCCACAGTACATCGATGTTGTCGCCAGTGGTCGGCGGAATGTGCACGTGCCCGTCGACCTGGGACCGGACCGCAGCGACGCACGGATGCACGCCAAGACCGTAGGATCCTACGCAGTGCCGTAGGGGACCGCACCGCCACTTCCCAGCAAATTAGGGACACTGTTGCTCCTGAGGGTATCGGCGAGGACCATTCGCAACCGTCTCCATGAAGCTGGGCTACGGTCCCGCACACCGTTAGGCCGTCTTCCGCTCACGCCCCAACATCGTGCAGCCCGCCTCCAGTGGTGTCGCGACAGGCGTGAATGGAGGGACGAATGGAGACGTGTCGTCTTCAGCGATGAGAGTCGCTTCTGCCTTGGTGCCAATGATGGTCGTATGCGTGTTTGGCGCCGTGCAGGTGAGCGCCACAATCAGGACTGCATACGACCGAGGCACACAGGGCCAACACCCGGCATCATGGTGTGGGGAGCGATCTCCTACACTGGCCGTACACCACTGGTGATCGTCGAGGGGCACTGAATAGTGCACGGTACATCCAAACCGTCATCGAACCCATCGTTCTACCATTCCTAGACCGGCAAGGGAACTTGCTGTTCCAACAGGACAATGCACGTCCGCATGTATCCCGTGCCACCCAACGTGCTCTAGAAGGTGTAAGTCAACTACCTTGGCCAGCAAGATCTCCGGATCTGTCCCCCATTGAGCATGTTTGGGACTGGATGAAGCGTCGTCTCACGCGGTCTGCACGTCCAGCACGAACGCTGGTCCAACTGAGGCGCCAGGTGGAAATGGCATGGCAAGCCGTTCCACAGGACTACATCCAGCATCTCTACGATCGTCTCCATGGGAGAATAGCAGCCTGCATTGCTGCGAAAGGTGGATATACACTGTACTAGTGCCGACATTGTGCATGCTCTGTTGCCTGTGTCTATGTGCCTGTGGTTCTGTCAGTGTGATCATGTGATGTATCTGACCCCAGGAATGTGTCAATAAAGTTTCCCCTTCCTGGGACAATGAATTCACGGTGTTCTTATTTCAATTTCCAGGAGTGTATTTATAAGCTAACATCTCCCCCTCTAGATCTGATGGCCATGCTCATCATTTCTACAAGTAGCCAGACATAACAGTTACGTACCTTGTCCTACTGATCCTTCAGCTCACAACCTCAGTAAATCCTCCTACCCTTCTATCAGCCTCCTTCGTGGCTAACGTAATTTATTCCATTTCGTAATTTACATCTAAATCATGATAAACACACACACACAAACACACACACACACACACACACACACACACACACACAGAGAGAGAGAGAGAGAGAGAGAGAGAAATGAAATGCTACAACTAAAAATATAGGAAATTCCCTCGATTAAAACAGCGATGATAGTCTGTCGTACTGTGAGGTACCCAATATCCTCGTAGTGACTGCCTCTCACAATGGGCACTGATTCACCATGGGCGGTGCTTTGGCTTTCCAGTTGTGGTTGTGAGGTCCCCGCTTTTCAGCAGAATGTTATTTCATACAACGTGCACTGGTTCCCGTGCCTCTACACCTTGGTCGTAAACTGTTCGTGTAGCAAATTAGGAAACGCTGTCACATCCTCTATGCTTCTTCCTGGTATAATAATAACCCGCTGGTGTCAATGCGGTAACTCAGTCATACAAATTCGTGTCAGCTAAGATGGATCATACGGCGTGTCCATGAGCTGCTTGTGACTGACCACTTCCTTGAAACACTGTATGGGCTACGCCTGAATCGTTCGCAATCAAATGCATTCAAGCAGTGGCTTCATCACACAGAAGTCCGCATACAAAATTAATCTGCAACTGATGAGACCAAGGCATTGGCAGCATATCTTGGAACTGATAGATTCAGATTTTTGGATTTAGATCGTTCGACAGATCAGGGAAAAGCGAGTGTTTTCGGAGTGACAAATATTTCCTGTGACTCTCATGTTCATCAGAGTCATGATAATTTATCCTTGCAAGAGTATTTTCCTGAACCAGTGTGCCCCTAATGCGTCAAATTCTGTCACTCAGATAGCGCAATTCCTCTTCCCCTTGTCTCTTCTCCGCCTCACTCTTACTCGATTCTACCTCCACCGCATTTTCCCTCGAACAGTTACTATGATCCCTCTCGTGCGACTGGAGAAACACCTCCCGATTCTATTGATTAATATTTGTCGGAATTTCTTTGAACTGGAATAATTCTTTCATTTCTTCATCTTCTTTAATACTGACGAGAATGGTTCGATCAGCCGATGCATGGCAGCATAACGATAGCTGGTCCCCCATTATTCTTAGTACTCCGACCTGCTCCGTCACTTTGCTAGCCTCACGACTATTCAAATGGTTCAAATGGCTCTGAGCGCTATGGGACTTAACTTCTCAGGTCATCAGTCCCCTAGAACTTAGAACTACTTAAACCTAACTAACCTAAGGACACCACACACATCCATGCCTGAGGCAGGATTCGAACCTGCGACCGTAGCGGTGGCGCGGTTCCAGAGTGTAGCGCCTAGAACCGCTCGGCAACAGCCTCATGACTATGTATTGTGGCTCATTCCTCTAGTAAAGTCACTTGATGTCCAAGCGGTTGATTTAAAGTGATCATCGCTAATCATTTTTAGTTGTTCTGAAACGTCGTTCTGCCCTACACCAACGGATTTAAGATTCGATCGCCCATCTGCGATATCGTTCCTTGTATCTCCTGTCATCCCTTGGAATTCTTGTATAAACTACTCCAACTTGCTATTAAATTATCATGCCTGCTCATCACTGTTAAATTATTCTGGATTTTTTACGTTGTTTTCTATAGCTGTGAACTCTTTTTATTTTCTTTGCTTTGTTTTGCAATAGCTCACCACTCTTATTGTCACGCTCATTATACTTTTTTTTGTCCATCTATGTTTTTAAATTCTTTGATTAAATATGCTTGCAAATCCAGTGAAATGGGTACAGGGGAAGTCGGCTCACAACACAAGACTCTAGTTGTTGTTTCCTAGTGTACTATAGTGGCAAGTTCAAAAATGGTTCAAATGGCTCTGAGCACTATGGGACTTAACTCCTAAGGTCATCAGCCCCCTAGAACTTAGAACTACTTAAACCTAACTAACCTAAGGACATCACACACATCCGTGTCCGAGGCAGGATTCGAACCTGCGACCGTAGTGGTCGCGCGGTTCCAGACTGTAGCGCCTAGAACCGCTCGGCCACCTAAGCCGGCCAGTGGCAAGTTCTGCGATGGCCTCTGAGGCATCGTTATGGACACTGTTAACTGCCAAAGTGGGCCCTTACTTGTCCCCACTGTTTTGCGTTCCTGTCAGGTCGTCCTCCGAACTGTCTACGTTCAATAAGCTCCCTTCCGGTGACTCGCTAAAGATAGCCAGCAAATCAATTTCCTTTTCAGTGTCATTTTTCCGTTTATCAGCAACTCCCACATTGTCTGAAGCATACTCGTGTTGACGAATAGCCATCCCGACCGAACTATAGCGTCCTGCCGTGTAAGGTATAACACGAATCGCAGCAGACAAAAACAGCAGAAAGCCAGTGTCCATAAGTCGAACCTTTTCCATTATCTACGAGGCCACAAACTTCATTAGATAATAGTGATCGACTGAACCAGCTGTATATTGATATTTCCTAAAAGTCCTGCGCTGGATTGCGCAAAGACAACAGCTATAAATCAGTTAAGTGTACACTAAGGACAAATAACCTTCAATCATGATGTTAAATTAAAGGCGAACATAACGAGCATCTCTTCCTTGCCTCTCTGAAGTGATTGTGGGACTCGCCTTACGGTGGTGGTTACTAATCTTCAATAAGTTACAATATGCAGCTGAAAAGTCGTTTTACTCTAAGAAATCTTACATCAAAGTTTAAACACTTACTTGTTATTAAAAGTGAATTACTGTTCGCCTCATTAATCCTCCTAATGGGCCGCCCGCGGTGAACTAGCGGTTCTAGGTGCTCAGTCCGGAACCGCGCGACTGCTACGGTCGCAGGTTCGAATCCTGCCTCGGGCATGGATTTATGTGATGTCCTTAGGTTAGTTAGGTTTAATTAGTTCTAAGTTCTAGGCGACTGATGACCTCAGAAGTTAAGTCGCATAGTGCTCAGAGCCATTTGAACCATTTTGAACCATCCTCCTAATTCAAGGAGCCACGAAGCTCTGCCTGCCTGTAGACACATCTACTTCCTTCGTCAAAGAACCAGCCATTCACACTCTCCACAATCACACTCTCCACATTCTCTTGTAAAATGATCGTACCGCCTACAAGCTGAACAAACCACCAGGGAGGTTTGGTTGCATGGGGCACGATATCCGAGTAACTCACACAGCAAACACCTGATGGGATACAGGCCGCTGTCCCTCTCTCTTGCGTTCTCTCATAACCCTTTCAAACTAGGTTCTGAGCTCTCCATTACCAAACTTACCCTGAACGCTGAATAACAAGATATGGTTATAGCTCTATCACATCAGGTTTGTATTCTTGTTTTCATATGTAAACCCAATACTGCTCTGGATCCCCACTAACGGCGGAATGGAACTGAATTCCGGCTCAGCTAAATTAATTCAACCACATCCTGGTAATATTGCAGCTCAAATACCACATACATACAACAGACCTCTCCAAAACTGAAATACAGGTAACAACGCCAATCACAACATGAAGATGGACCACTTCAGACTAGCACAGAATCACAAAACTTCTGAAGGAAGGTACATTGAATAATTATGCGTACAAGCGACACAACTTAAAATGTTACCGAATTTCTGCGGATTATCAAAGCTATAATTAGAATGCCTTAAAATTTGATCTAAATAACGCAAAATGTCAATCAGATCTTAGAATTTCATCCAATGAATCTGCACAGCATTGTAAATTTTATGCTATATGTTCTATCCGCTGATCAAAATGTCCAAAGTAACAGAAATTCTGGAAAGGTCGTCAATCCTTCATGTGAAGTTGACCTTTTGATATATCGCTGTGCAAGTCAGAACGATCAACATCGGTTGGACTGGCCTATAGACAGATGGCTCCCAATGGGCTTACATGTATTTAATGAAAAAGGCACCGCGCAACGGTAAACTAATTAAACATGGGTGGCGGTAGCAAGCATGCCTGTTGTATCCCACAAAAGATAGCAAGCAGGGTGATAAACTAACTATGAAATGAAACAGTGGTCCACATTAATCCTTGTTCATTACGAAGTTCCCACCTGACGTTCATGAATAACAAATTATTACTGGATCAGTTTGATCACAAGAAATGAAGAGAAAAACAAAATTAACAGTTATGGACATGGAACAGTACTAATATAAATTTTCAATTCCCCAGAAAAGATTAGATAGCTTGGTTAAATATGACTAGACGGTAGTCTAAGCATGAATCAAGGGAGGATAAATCGTCGGTGGTCATCAAGTGACTGCCTGAATCCGCCGGCAGAAAGAAGAATACATATGCAACTAACATTGCTGATTGACTTATGATTGAGCCCTTAATCATTCGTGAAAAACACAGGATTCGCGAAACGTGGCTAATCCTAATAACGTTTCTCAAAACTCACGATAATTCTCGTACCTCGGTCGCGCGTACTGCAGTTTCTCTTTATTTTCACGCGCGTATGACCTCAGTTGCTTTTGCGCCCTAAAACAAAACAAAATCACAAAATTCAGCATTCAATCGTGTGGAGAGTAGCGAGTGTCCTGATAAGCTCCAGACTGTGACACGTCAGCTCCTCCACCATGTTCCAAGTATTTTCTTCTCTGACACAGAGTTCTTTCTCCTCTTCACAGGTCTGCACAGTTCCTGTGCTCCACTCAATAAGGCTCTGCGAAATATTGTCCAATACTATTTTTGTTCTTCGCAGCAAAAGTATTACAACATTAAGCAGTCGTTAAACACCGATAAACACAGTTCTTAAACAGTTCTGAGTTACTATTTCACTACTGAGCTAAGCTTGTTACTTCAGTGGTAATGCTTATCTACTCTTCCGCATTTTTCGGAAACTGGTGTACTAACGTCTCCCACTCCACTAGTTTTATAGATTAACCAGTGAAGAACCCTCTTACAACTTCTTACGTCAGAGGTTATTCACCCCGGAAAAATGGCACCGAGACATCGGCTCATCGCATTACAAAGAAAAAACAATCTCTGTCCACAATGCAGGTCTGTCGTTTCTCACAGAATGCGGAGATATTTACGTGTCATTGGCTTCACCTTGCCAAGCGTTCTCCGAAAGCGACTCATTGGCACAAAACAAGATTCCTTTCCAAAGTGTTTCGGCCAGATGGCACTGGATGTAAAAACTGAGAACCCCTGCATGTGCAGGCGTTCGTCACACTCCGTTATACGATTTCTGCGACTGTCGCCCCGGGTCCCATATCGTGCAGTGTCCGTTATGCGAAAAACTGCAGGAACGTGACTTGCAGATACCAGCAGTGACAATGGCAGGGTCACTGTCCACTACCTGCACTGAGCTCTCAGTTTGTATCGTTGTCTCGTGGATTCTTATGAAAGGCAGGCCACAATACCCAGGGCGATCAGTTCGAACACCAAGTTACTGGCCTGGGATGCTGCTGCATTCAGCCCAGCACATTACGAACCCATCTAATCTGTTTAGGAAAGTACAAGCAAAACAGCCACTAGGAAAGAGAAGGAATTAATATGAGAGTAAATAACTTAATCCTGGCCATTACTGACGTTAGTAATTACAAGCATTAACTATTTTATTAATTGATGGGCGTAATTCAGATAGCAATGATTTTTAATCAGTTACGAACATCACATGAGACATGCCTGTCCAGCAGTTAACTGATGTGTATCAACATGAAGCTAAAAAATGGTGTGCAGTTACATGTATCCGCGAACTTTTAGCAAAAAAAAAAAATGGTTCAAATGGCTCTGAGCACTATGGGACTCAACTTCTGAGGTCATTAGTCCCCTAGAACTTAGAACTAGTTAAACCTAACTAACCTAAGGACATCACAAACATCCATGCCCGAGGCAGGATTCGAACCTGCGACCGTAGCGGTCTTGCGGTTCCAGACTGCAGCGCCTTTAACCGCACGGCCACTACGGCCGGCGAACTTTTTGCAGAAGGACACAAAACATCAGCCAATTCATAACTAAGCCACATAAACGAGTAGTCGCAATTACATTGCTATAGTATGCTACGCGAAGTATAAATTACTTTTACGGGTCACTGAGATGCAATGTTCTTCAGAGCAGCGAAAATAAATTTAAGCAGTAATAAATATGTAATAAAATGCAGGACTATTCTTTTATTGGTAGAATTACCATGAAAACAACAAGAAATAAATAGGTTGTATGATGATACTGGTTCAACTTACCTAACTGTTATTTTTCCTGGAGATATGCTTTGTTAAACTGGAAACATCTTTCATCATTAGAAAGCACTACATTCAAAGTCGTTAAGAAGGTAACAGTGGCACATCGCTCCTGTTTCATGAACATATCTGACTCGTGTCACACACGCATAGACATCTCAAAATGCCAAGCTTTATCTCCCATTGCAAAGAGCAAGCATAGAAAAAAAGATACAGAGACGGAAGAGATCATTTTTACACTTAAAAACTTCAGGTGAAAAGCACGCTACACACTGGCCTTATATTGCTACCTACTTGTGCTGCGAATTTAACTGAATTCTAAATCATAAAATATTTTAAAACTTAGAAATGAAAATTATGCAACGAGAGAGAAATATTCAAGTGTGATGAAAGGAAGAGTGAAAATGGGAGAATCATCAGACGGATACTCCGTTATAGTAACATATTAAATGATAAATTATAGCCTTCTAGAGAGAAACAGAATCTAAAGTGTTCACACTATCTTTCAAGGGAAACCCAAAAGCACCTTGGTAACGAAAATATGTCACTGCTGAACTTAAAAATGTTTCTTTCGTAGAATTTTTTCCAATACCTGTAACAGAGCCGTGCTTTCCTCTTTCACATTGCCTTCTGTCTTCGAGTGCGTCAACGGCATGTTTCTAGAAATTAAGAATTTAAGTTATTTTACTAAATAAAATATCATCAATAAGGCATTCAAATGAAACGCAGCGCTTAATAAAAGTACCAGCACATCAGTAGCGGGATCTGTAAACATTTAAAAAACCATATTTTGATGTCAGAAGTCTCTAGGCTTACTACGGGCTGTCCTGTGGGCGGCGAAATGTAGTCTCATTTTCAGCGGTAGATTCCCTCCATCAGACTACAAGCGGAGTGCCTTGCGTGTTTAGAAGTGATGAAGAGAGGGCGTGGCGGCGACGAGACGTGCGGCGTAGAAGTAGCTTGGCTGTGACGACTGCACATCTCGGGCTACACAGGGCAGTCGGCGACAAGGCTCTCCATTCTCGTGGCTTGACAACAAACAGGCGCGCCAGGCCAGCTAGAAGAACAAAGCATGGCACCTTTGGCCCCGATGGAGTTAAACAGCTACCCCGCAAAATATATGAGGATCCAAACCTTTAGCGCCAAGATTAGAGCGTTGGAAGAGAACCCAACATCAGTGCTAAGAGATAAGGAACTAAAAGTCGGTCATGAATATTTAGTTTCTTATTGATGTAAAAAGTTTACTCTTGATAGCAACAAATTAAGCTGCTAGTAACTGCCAAAAGTAACTAACACTAGTCTCGATAAAGGCATAATAATAATGATTAAAGTTTTGCCACACAGTATCAAAAATTGCTATTTTGCAATGTACACACATAAAAAAAAGTTGCATTAGACCGGTTGCCAGAGCTCCTGAAGATAGACTTTGACTGTGGATATTGTATCACAGACACAGTCCCTTTGACTGTTCAGAGATGTCATTAAACCCGCACAAAGATGTAAACAACCATGCATGATCAGCGCCTATTATACGGAGGGGGTCCGACAGCAAAAAAAAATGGCACTGAGCACTATGGGACTTAACTGCTGAGGTCATCAGTTCCCTAGAACGTAGAACTACTTATACCTAACGAACCTAAGGACATAACACACATCCATGCCCGAGGCAGGATTCGAACTTGCGACCGTGGCGGTCGCGCGGTTCCAGACTATAGCGCCTAGAACTGCTCGGCCACTCCGGCCGGCGGTCCGACAGCAGATCAGTTCCAGTCATTCCACCAGGAAGGAGGTACGCGGCTCATGTTTGTAGTTCAACCATGCCTAGACGGTCAATACCGCGGTTCGATCGCGTCCGCATTGTTACTTTGTGCCAGGAAGGGCTCTCAACAAGGGATGTGTCCAGGAGTCTCGGAGTGAACCAAAGTGATGTTGTTCGGGCATGGAGGAGATACAGAGAGACAGGAACTGTAGATGACGTACCTCGCTCAGGCCGCCCAAGGGCTGCTTACTACTGCAGTGGATGACTGCTGCCTACGGATTTTGATTCGGAGGAACCCTGACAGCAATGCCACAATAGTGAATAATGCTTTTCGTGCAGCCACAGGACTGCCGAATGGACATGCCGAATGGACCGCTAAGGATTGGCATCACATTTCCTTCACCGATGAGTGTCGCATATGCCTTCAACCAGACAATCGTTGGAGACGTGTGTGGAGGCAACCCTGTCAGGCTGAACACCCTGGACTCACTGTCCAGCGAATGAAGCAAGGTGTAGGTTACTTGATGTTTTGGGGTGGCATTATGTGGGGCCGACGTGCGCCGCTGGTGGTCATGGAAGGCGTCGTAACGGCTGTACGATACGTAAATGCCATCCTCCAACCGATAGTGCAACCATATCGGCAGCATATTGGCGAGGCATTTGTCTTCGTGGATGACAATTCCCGCCCCATCGTGCACATCTTGTGAATGACTTCCTTCAGGATAACGACATCGCTCGACTAGAGTGGCTAGCATGTTCTCAAGACATGAACCGTATCGAAAATGCCTGGGATAGATTGAAAAGGGCTGTTTATGTACGATGTGACCCACCAACCTCTCTGAGGGATCTACGCCGAATCGCCGTTCTGGAGTGGAATAATCTGGAGCAACAGTGCCTTGGTGAACTTGTGGATAGTATGCTAGGACGAATGAGGCATGCAAGAATGCAAGAGGACGTGCTACTGGGTATTAGAGGTACCGGTTTGTACAGCAATCTGGACCACCACCTCTGAAGGTCTCGCTGTATGGTGGTACAGCATGCAATGTGTAGTTTTTATGAGCAATCAAAAGGGCGAAAACTATGTTTATGTTTATCTCTGTTCCAATTTTCTGTACAGGTTTCGGAACTCTCTGAACAGAGGTGATGCAAAACTTTTTTTTGATGTGTGTATAATTAAACACGCAGCTAATACCATACCAACTACGTTCATCTCTATCGATGTCTACTGTGATTTCCCGCATGTAGGAATTCATGTAACCGTACACTATCTCATCAAAAGTATCTAGAAACCTATCAGTGGACAATAATATGGAGGCTCGTCCACCCTTCGCCTTTATGAAGGCTTCCTGTTGGGAACACTTTCAATGAGGTGTGTGGGAGTTTGTTGAGGAATGACAGACCCTTCTTCCTCAAGAGCAAAAGCCAGAAGATTTAGTGACGTTGCTGCTTCGGGTCTGGGGAAAAATTAACTTTCTAAATCATCCCAAAGATTTTCCCTTCGTTTCTGGGAAAGCTACCTCATTTCAGAAATGTTATTGTCCACATACCATTTTCTCATAGATGCTCCGGTTGAGAGGGTGCATTGCGTTCTGATACAAACAGTCATCGTCTAAGAACTGTTTTTCAACTGTACGCAGTACACAATTCTGTAAAATAAGATTATATCCTCCTGCATATAGGGTTTTTTTGAATTGCAATAACGGGACCACTCCTCAATTACGAAAAATACTCCCATACCGTAAAACTACCTCCTCCGTACTTCACTGTTGGTACTACATCTGACACAAAGTAATGCTCTCCAGGTAGTTGCCAAACCCAAGCCCTTCCATCGGGTTGCGACAGTGTATAGAGTGATTCAACACCCGAAATGACTTGTTTCCTCTCATACTCTTTCCAGTGTCCTACTACAGAGATGTGTAGCAGCTCGAACATTGTATCCCATTCTTTTTAATTCCCTACACACAGTCATTGTGCTAGCTGGACTGTGGTCGTACGAAATAGCAGTGTGCCGGCCGGAGTGGCCGTGCGGTTCTAGGCGCTACAGTCTGGAGCCGAGCGACCGCTACGGTCGCAGGTTCGAATCCTGCCTCGGGCATGGATGTGTGTGATGTCCTTAGGTTAATTAGGTTTAATTAGTTCTAAGTTCTAGGCGACTGATGACCTCTGAAGTTAAGTCGCATAGTGCTCAGAGCCATCTGAACCAAATAGCAGTGTCTGTGTTATTAAGTAGTACGATGCAATGCATCCATATCCGAAGGAACATTCCAACGTACTTTTTTATAACACAGGCACTGCTATTTCGCATTGATTCGCCAGTACCAGGCACTCGACTGTCAATAAATCTATCCTCCCTAGACGGAAATATAAGTAATGTACGAGTGCAGGTTGTGACAAATGGACGACCGCATATGCACATTGGAACCGGCCCGTGATTCGTGCTCGGATGGTGGCGGTGATTGAGGCGACTGCTAGCCTAAAGCGGAATATCCGGGCTCGAGTCCCAATCCGGCATAAATTTTCACTGTCGTCATTAAAATATGCAGCTGAAGGTGGTTCATAATCCCTACTGCGAACACATTTCCTGTATATGCTGGTGGTATTTTGGCATTCACGAGTGATTCCTTGCACTGATTTCAAGCGGTTTGTCACAATCACTTTCCGCATGGTGAAAGGTCCCTGTCTGTCAGTGCATGACGTATGCCTGGTCTCGGTTTAGCCGTGATTTTTCCTTCTCGTTTCCACTTTACATTCACACAGCAACAGTCGACAAGGGTAGCTGAAGGGCTGAAATGTGCCCAATGGATTTGTTACTCAGGTGACATCCAATGACTGGGCCACATTCGATTTCGCTGAGATCTCCAAACCGAACCTTTTCACTGTTACTGCTTCTCTGCTACGACGGTACTGGGCACTACGCACTGTCGATTGGGTAGTTTGGCTCGAGCCCCCACGTGTTATGGCACGAAAATATACATATATGTTACACTCAACACTCAGCACAATTGAGCGACCCAGAGATGCGGCTGGTCTAAATGTTTGGCTACGTTTTCCGTCAAAGGCTGCCAGCTCACACCTGTCGTAAAACTCAGTTTTCAAGCTGAAATAATAATAATAAAAAAAAGACAACGCAAGCTGGTATTGCGGTAAAATTTAAAAATATTGAGTCACTCACGTTGATTTATACGAGGGCAGTTCAATAAGTAACGCAACACATTTTTTTTCTGAAACAGGGGTTGTTTTATTCAGCATTGAAATACACCAGGTTATTCCCCATCTTTTAGCTACACAACACTATTTTTCAGCGTAATCTCCTTCAATGCTACGGCCTTACGCCACCTTGAAATGAGGGCCTGTATGCCTGCACGGTCCCATTCCACTGGTCGATTTCGGAGCCAACGTCGTACTGCATCAATAACTTCTTCATCATCCGCGTAGTGCCTCCCACGGATTGCGTCCTTCATTGGGCCAAACATACGGAAATCCGACGGTGCGAGATCGGGGCTGTAGGGTGCATGAGGAAGAACAGTCCACTGAAGTTTTGTGAGCTCCTCTCGGGTGCGAAGACTTGTGTGAGGTCTTGCGTTGTCATGAAGAAGGAGAAGTTCGTTCAGATTTTTGTGCCTACGAACACGCTGAAGTCGTTTCTTCAATTTCTGAAGAGTAGCACAATACACTTCAGAGTTGATCGTTTGACCATGGGGAAGGACATCGAACGAGTGTGTTCGCACGCTCCGCCATTGCAGGAGTCACAGCTGTGCACGGCCGGCCCGCACGCGGGAGATCAGACAGTCTTGCTTGACCTTGCGGCGATGATGACACACGCTTTGCCCAACGACTCACCGTGCTTTTGTCCACTGCCAGATCACCGTAGACATTCTGCAAGCGCCTATGAATATCTGAGATGCCCTGGTTTTCCGCCAAAAGAAACTCGATCACTGCCCGTTGTTTGCAACGCACATCCGTTACAGACGCCATTTTAACAGCTCCGTACAGCGCTGCCACCTGTCGGAAGTCAATGAAACTATACGAGACGAAGCGGGAATGTTTGAAAATATTCCACAAGAAATTTCCGGTTTTTTCAACCAAAATTGGCCGAGAAATAAATGTGTTGCATTACTTATTGAACTGCCCTCGTAATTTGAACGAGTAGTTTATTTCTATTTTCCCACGAATAATCTTCATCATATTGACTAAACACATAAAATGCAGGCTGAGGGGCATTTTTGTATGGGCGGCCGTTGATAACTGATGCTACAACACATCAATGTAAAATTCATATGTCGACAGTCTGTTCACAGTTCAAAAAATACACTCTTTTCTGCTGTCCTAAACCACTATATTGCGCTCAACTTTATGGTTTTCGAACGTCGCTACATGCTACTTGTCCCCGATCCTGGCTGCCAAACCAATACTACCCCCAGATGGTCGGCACGTCCGGCTCTTAGCATCGCTCGAACTCAAATGTCTTCAAAGATGGCCGCCCCATGCACCTCCGAAACGACCGCCTAACTCAAAACAATGTTTGACCAGAAATTACGAATATTCTATAACTAAACGAAAAAACCCATATGATACATAGAAAAATATGGAAATTTTCCAGGCAACCTGCCACCGTTTTTTCACACAATGATCTTGTGGCGTGATTTTGCTTTTTCCAGATTTTTGAAACTATACATAAATAAACAAATAAAAATACATACTTCATTACGTACTTCATTAAACTTTAAAATGCTGCCTCTGGTTTCGCCTCTTTAAATTTATTTGTTACCAAAAGTCAAATTGCCCCAGTCGAATCCCATATTCCGACCTCTCATTCAATAATGGTAAATATTCTGCTAAATTGGCTATCACTGCTCGATGCAGCTCGACTAGCCGCATCCGTAAACATTTTGTTCATATTAATCGGCCAAAGCATAGCCGAGATGTCGGGTTTTGAACTTCGCACCTCCGTGTCACTCCTAGTTTTGTTTTTATCAATTTTTCTCTGGCATATAAATTCCTCCGAGCGCGAAAACACACCCATACGCGCCCCTGCCAAGCTTCCGCTCGGGTTTTTCCAAGGCCGCGTAAAACGCTAGCCGCTCGCAACGGCCACGAAGCAACCACCAGCCACGTGCTCTGGGGCGGGAAACTGCCGCTCTAAATTCCCCCACAGCTTGTTCGCTCACACTACTGAGAACTCAGTACTCCCCGCCTTCTTTTATGCTGGCGAGTCCGTGTCTCGTGCTGTCTAGTGGTCGACTGCTTATCGTGTAGAGGTGTCCGGAAGGATACTTTTTATCAGATAACGTATAGGAAAGTATCTATAGGAATTAGATCTGGAGACGGTTATTCTCACGAAGTAGTGAGGAAGAGTTTCTGTCAAAAAGGTCACAGTTCGTAGTTGAAGTAATATCTGACGTTCCCCAAGGAAGTGTTGTATGCCTCTGTTGTTCCTGATCTACACTCCTGGAAATTGAAATAAGAACACCGTGAATTCATTGTCCCAGGAAGGGGAAACTTTATTGACACATTCCTGGGGTTAGATACATCACATGATCACACTGACAGAACCACAGGCACATAGACACAGGCAACAGAGCATGCACAATGTCGGCACTAGTACAGTGTATATCCACCTTTCGCAGCAATGCAGGCTGCTATTCTCCCATGGAGACGATCGTAGAGATGCTGGATGTAGTCCTGTGGAACGGCTTGCCATGCCATTTCCACCTGGCGCCTCAGTTGGACCAGCGTTCGTGCTGGACGTGCAGACCGCGTGAGACGACGCTTCATCCAGTCCCAAATGGGGGACAGATCCGGAGATCTTGCTGGCCGGGGTAGTTGACTTACACCTTCTAGAGCACGTTGGGTGGCACGGGATACGTGCGGACGTGCATTGTCCTGTTGGAACAGCAAGTTCCCTTGCCGGTCTAGGAATGGTAGAACGATGGGTTCGATGACGGTTTGGATGTACCGTGCACTATTCAGTGTCCCCTCGACGATCACCAGTGGTGTACGGCCAGTGTAGGAGATCGCTCCCCACACCATGATGCCGGGTGTTGGCCCTGTGTGCCTCGGTCGTATGCAGTCCTGATTGTGGCGCTCACCTGCACGGCGCCAAACACGCATACGACCATCATTGGCACCAAGGCAGAAGCGATTCTCATCGCTGAAGACGACACGTCTCCATTCGTCCCTACATTCACGCCTAACGCGACACCACTGGAGGCGGGCTGCACGATGTTGGGGCGTGAGCGGAAGACGGCCTAACGGTGTGCGGGACCGTAGCCCAGCTTCATGGAGACGGTTGCGAATGGTCCTCGCCGATACCCCAGGAGCAACAGTGTCCCTAATTTGCTGGGAAGTGGCGGTGCGGTCCCCTACGGCACTGCGTAGGATCCTACGGTCTTGGCGTGCATCCGTGCGTCGCTGCGGTCCGGTCCCAGGTCGACGGGCACGTGCACCTTCCGCCGACCACTGGCGACAACATCGATATACTGTGGAGACCTCACGCCCCACGTGTTGAGCAATTCGGCGGTACGTCCACCCGGCCTCCCGCATGCCCACTATACGCCCTCGCTCAAAGTCCGTCAACTGCACATACGGTTCACGTCCACGCTGTCGCGGCATGCTACCAGTGTTAAAGACTGCGATGGTGCTCCGTATGCCACGGCAAACTGGCTGACACTGACGGCGGCGGTGCACAAATGCTGCGCAGCTAGCGCCATTCGACGGCCAACACCGCGGTTCCAGGTGTGTCCGCTGTGCCGTACGTGTGATCATTGCTTGTACAGCCCTCTCGCAGTGTCCGGAGCAAGTATGGTGGGTCTGACACACCGATGTCAATGTGTTCTTTTTTCCATTTCCAGGAGTGTACATAAACGATGTAGATGACAATATGAGCTGCCCTTTTAGGTAGTTTGCGGATGATGCTGTCATTTAACGTCTTTTAAAGTCATCAAATGATCAAAACAAATTGCAAAATGATTCAGACAAGATATCTTTATGATGTTAAAAGTGGCAGTTTACTCTAAATAATGAAAAGTGTGAAGTGACCCACATGAATGCTAGAAGAAATCCTCTAAATCTCGGTCACACGATAAATCACACAAATGTTAAGGCTGTAAATTCAACTACGTACACAGGGATCACAATTACGACTAACTTAAACTGGAAAGGTCATATATAGATAATATTGTGGGTAAAGCAAGACAAAGACTGCAATTTATGTGCAGAACACTTAGGAAATTCAACAGGTCCACAAAAAGAGAACGCTTGTCCACCCTCCTCTGGAGCAATGCTTTGCGGTGTGGGGTCTGCATCGGATAGGACTGTCAGAAGACATCGAAATAATTTAAAGCAGGACACATCATTTTGTATTATCGCGAAACAGGGCACAGGGTGCAACGGACATGATACGTGAATAGGGGTGACCGTCATTAAAACAAAGGCGTCTTTCGTAGCGGCAAAATCTTCTTGTGAAACTTCTATTACGAACTTTCTCTTCCGATGCGAAAATATTCTGTTGGCGCCTATCTTCATAGGGAGAAATAATCATCATGATAAAGAAAGAGAAATAAGAACTCGCACAGAATGATCTGAGCGCTCGTTTTTCGCGCGCGAGAGTGGAACGGTAGAGAAATGTCTGGAAGGTGGTTCGATTGATCCTATGCGAAGTACTTAATTGTGAATTGCTGAATATTCATGTAGATATAGATGTACAGTTGCAGATGCCGCTGTCATTGAACGGAACGACTTCTTCCATTCCAATGCTGAGGAATCTGTTTTTCTGATGTTACCCCGAGTTTAATATCGAAGTGATGTCGTGGACTGTAGTTTTGAAACCACATAGTTTATCAGACAGTGAGCGGTAAAGTTTCAAATAACTGTGGGAACATATTTCGATTATACACATAGTAATGTGGGTATTTGAAACATGGAGAAAGCAAACAACTCATAGTAGCTGATTTTGTGCTGTGCCAGCTCTTAAGTAGATAGAGGATTGTTAGTGATGACCTGAGACTAGCGTGCTGCGGTACGCGTTTTCATCACTCCAGGCAATAAATTTTAGCCCTGTGAAACACCATCACGTTTGTAAGAGAACTCATCTGTGAACAGTGCGAGCTGTAGTAAAATTGGCGAACTATTTTATTCATTCCATCAGAAGTTCTGTTTTTTATATCATTCTTCTGAGCCTTCTTCAACAGAAGACTAGCACCAGCAATTGAATTAGGAGCCGCAGCTCTTCCCTGGATAATCCTTGACAGAAATCAACTTTGTATTCAAAATCATTTACCCCGATTCCTTGATTACTTGCTTGCGATAGGGGCATAATTGCTGCATAGTTTGAAGTCTACAAATTGGATTCTTAAAGGTGTGCATTTTAGGGGCAAGCTGAGGGTGCTTACAGCTGAATCTTGCCGACGTGATCAAAGAACATGTCATCAGTTTGCGTCCTTTGAGGTGAGTTCACAGTCATGTGGAACTTTTCGAATGACAGACACTCGTCTTTGATTGTCTGTTTGACTTCAGTCATCACCATGAAAATATGACTTTTATCGACTTTATGGTCATGTTAATGTGGGGTATTTCACTCCTAAGGACATTGAAAAAAAAGCACGGCTTCTTCCAGCGAAAATAAACATTCAATTGTAGCATGAATGTCTACGAGCTGGAGAAGAAGTTTTAAATATATGTTACGTGCATATGCAAATAATCTTGTAAGGTGGCAGAATAAAAGAAGGTCAGATGCACAACTTACATGATAGTTTCATACATCGCAAAGGGGAAGGTGAATATGACACCTAACTTAATTCGGCGGTTATGAGCGAAATTGCCTAACAGTATTTAATGCAAAACAGAGATGACATACAATCGACAGTAATTAACACACCATTCCCATAATGCATGTTTGAGCAGAAGGTGAAACAAGCAGCAAGAGGCGTTTCGGTTTGGAATTCAGAGGGACGAGTGCAGAGGCAAGGCCGCACTACAAGGGGTCCCACGGAAACCACTTAAAGGTGTGTCCAAGGTGGAAAGTCAACGACCAAAATGGTGCAAATGGCTCTGAGCACTATGGGACTCAACATCTCAGGTCATAAGTCCCCTAGAACTTAGAACTACTTAAACCTAACTAACCTAAGGACATCACACACACCCATGCCCGAAGCAGGATTCGAACCTGCGACCGTAGCAGTCCCGCGGTTCCGGAATGCAGCGCCAGAACCGCTAGACCACCGCGGCCGGCGTCAACGACCAACCAGGTGACTCAGATGGGGAGAGCTTGTATAACAGTGCATCTGAGGGAGGACAGGAAAGGAAGCTTTTAGAAAACTGCTTTTTGGAATTCCAAATGGATACGAAACAAGATCAGTGATGCAGTTTTCGATCACGTGTCCAGCGAGTGGTAAACACGTGAGAGAGTCAATGTACAAATTTAGTCATCTGGAATGGGCACAAAACGTACGATTGGCGGAAACGCCCTAGGAAGGAGAAAAAAGCCAAAGTTTCGACGCATTTTAATGCTGGGAACTTGCGATTGGTAGAGAGAGTTTCCACAAAATATGAGGAACGCTCCTATTGGTCGAAAGAAGCATGATGTGAAGAACGATAGAACCCAGGTGGGGAGACTGTTTGGCTATGAGTAAGACAAGACGGAAATAGTAGTGGACTCTTCTCTGAACTGGCGGCAATTGCAGAACAGAGTGCATAACGCTCTGTACGACACAGAGCAGTAATTTGTGTGAACACTGCATTCACAGCGGCTGATATCCAGCTAGAAATTAGCTGTAGCATCGTTTAGCTCCACCTGTGGAGAAACGAACCAGCCAATTAGTTAATTGTTCTTGGGAGAACTGAGAGGGCCTTATAATATGCACGCTGCTCCAACCATGAGCGTGTATATCGCCACATTCTAACACTATGGACGCGTACCTGTTCTGTCGCATAACGAGAAACATAGTGAAAATTTCTGCTGGATAATCGAGCAAAGGTGTAATTAGTTTTATAGGAATTTCAGCAGAAGAGAGCAGCCTAGAAGACGACAGCTCATCGCAGCTTAAGGTAAATACCGCATGCAGAGGTGTAAACTTGTTGGTTCACCAGCTTGCGTCCACTGTAAACTCGAGCGACCTTGGGTAATCTTTTGCTTAATTTGTCACATAATGAACCATCCACCGTAGACTTGATTGTCATCTTAAAAATAGTACTGAACCTTGAACCGAAATCGGATGATTTTCGTAGTACTGACCAACATCATAACGTAAGTGTAGGAACAATTTTGTAAAGGAACTTCTAGTTAAACATTAATATTGTCGTGTTTAGGATAATTTAACCTTCTGAGAGTTAATATTTAATATTGTTGTGTTTAGGATTATTTCACTTTTTGATGTTGACGAGATGCATTATCCTGAAAATTGTTTTTTTTTTTTTGTCACATTGAAAACTGTGTAAAAGCGTGTGTTTTTGTGTTAATATTGCGACATTAAACACATCATTTCAACTTACACAGTTTTCTTCAATCCTAGAATAAGTAAACCACAAAATAATGCACCTTACAAATGGCGACCCTGCCATGATGGTATCTGGTGTGCCTGGATGGCTATTAGTCAAAATTACTAAGAAAAATAAAAATTTTGGAATTTTGAAAAAAATATTTTTTCGTGTTGTTTTGTGAGGAGGTTACCCAATTTATGCAAATATATAGTGGACGGAACACAGTAAATATGTGATCCAAAGTGTTGAAAAGTAGTATTAGCAAGTAGAATATTTGTTGCTGTGTAGAAGTAGCTTGTGCATGAACTTGCTGACGAGCACGAAGTTATTCACGGCGTTGTTGGGGTGGGTTTGAAAATCCACAAACAATGAATAGTGTTGCAAATGATGTGTGCATAATCTAAGAAACTGCTAGATAATTTTGGAAACGTTTAAGATCACGTAACTTAATGTTGACGAGATTTTAGAAGGACAGAGGTTATCGAGACGATCAGAAGTGGCAGAAGAACGGAGAGAGTCGCAGATAGGTCAAACTGAAGATCTTGACAAGATAGAGACAGACGTAGAACATAAAGTATCGAGTGCGAGTCACGGAACGGAACGTAGTGATAGTGCAGAGGGAATGGTAACAGCTTCAGGATTGGTATGACAGTCTGAGAATGCACGGAAACAAACAAATGACGGATCTAGTGGGTCAGAAATAGAGTCAAAGGACGAGCAACTTCGGTACGTTGAACCGAATATAGTAATTTTGAACCAAAGGGGACAGTTTCCAACAGAAAGAATGTGTGTACGTGCGTCTGCACTATGCACAGAAGTCGGTGAAACGCCATGTGAAAGACGCGAACGACAAAATGTACATCAAATAGTGACAAGTGACGATGGCGATGAGTCAGATAGTGTGTTCGCATTGTTGAAGCAACTCACTATGGTCGTAAATCAAACAAGTGAAACAACAAATACAAGGTTAGAAGACTTAAAAACCGAAACGACGAATTTAAAAACAGAGACAAATGCTGCAATAAATAGTCTCCAATTTGAAACTTACGCTGGGTTCGAAAAAGTTCTTCGAAGATCAGCAAAAAGTACGAACAGAAGTCAATGACCGGTTTACTGCAATCCGGAGAGAGGCGAGACACTCACGCGAGCTTATACAATCGTTAATGGCTGACCAGAAAAAGATGCGTTCTGACGTTGGCCAGGTGCAGGATGCAGTGTCTAACGTTAATCACAAAGTGGATAAGTTAGCCTGTAAGACGTCTGGTAAGGCGTAACAAATCGTGGAAGAGCTCAATGTCAGAAAACGTGTCACGCGAGCCGCATTAAAACGATTCGACACACGCATTGAAAACATAGTCTCAAAAAATCATCAACAGTATGAAGACCTTCGCACAGAACTGAAACAGTGTATCGAGAATCGTACAGAAAACACTAGCGAGGTGACGGAATCGGTAGTATCATCCGACATAGTGATGGACAGAAATCCAGAAATAAACAAGTGAGTTGTGCAATCTTCCGTAGCAGTAGCGGAAACACAAAAACGTCCTGAAATTCCAGTCGTATATCCACAAGAGGTTGCGTCCATAATTACGGAAGCGAAACAAAAGCAAATAGGAAAATGAGAGTTAACACACCTGGGCGAAGCAGGTAATGTGCGGTCAAAGCAGACAAGGGAGCGAGAAACGGTAAATGTGCGCATTCCAACAGAGCGGCAGCCGACCCTCCGAACGTACGCGAGTGACGCGAGAGCAGAGCTAGTTACGGAGACACATGTACCAACTGCGCAATTTCCAAGTTACCGTACAACAGGTTATAAACCCCAAGACAATATGGATCTAATAGGAAGCCAGAACACTGAACTAGTAACAGGAAATGCAAACGAATCTTTCAGTCCGATACACGAGGAACGGCACGGTGTGGATAAATGCACACCACTGCGTAGATACGATGCTACATGGGACATAAATACGTCATATCAAACCCAAATGTGGTAGAACGATTACAAGAGAACATGACACAGTCGAAGAGAACGAGTAATGTTGTGTAAACAGAAACGCCGTATGGTGAAAGGGAAAAATTTGACAATGATCACTTTTTGACAGTCATAAAATTCCAACTCTACAAAGAAAGCGGGAACGACTTACATCCACGTACATTTATAAATCAATTTCAGATCGGTTTACCAGAGCATTGGTCACTTAGCCATAAACTTGACTTCAGTTGTGGGCATATGGACGGGGCAATAGCGGAAACCCTGCAAAGAGTAGCTGTAAACTGTCAATCGTATGAGCAATTTAAATTCGCGTTCTTGGAGCGATACTGGTCCGCAGAAACACAAAATAAAACAAAGTATGAGTTATTACAGAAAGAGTTGTTCGAAAATCCAGGAGAAAAGAAACCTGTTAGATTTTTTAAAAAAATGAGGAAAAAGAATCGGTCTTTAGATGATCCATACAGTGATGGGGAACTGATACGGATGTGCACAATGAAATTACCGTTACATTATCAGCAGTCATTGGTTGGTAGGGCAGGAGATAATATACAGACACTTAAAGGAATGTTAAGAGAAAATGAATTCATATTCAGTGAAGATGACGCAAAGAAACCACGTACAATCAGAGAAAACAATAATAGGGGGCATAACGGCAACCGATCACGTTTTAATAATAATAATTCCAATGACAATAATAACGTAGTTAAAGGTAATGCTTTTGGAAGGAGTGGTAATCGCCCATGGGATAACAATAATTATTATGGTTTTGGAAATGCACAGAGGGCAAATAACAGTTATGGTTTTGGTGGGCCACGGAATTGCAATCGTGCATTTGGTCCTAGAAACTACGGTGGTAGCTATGATCCGAGATATAATCCTTATGAGAACGAAGGCCGAAGGTTTAGAGGTTTCCAGCAGCAAAATCCAGGTTATTCAGGTGGTAATGGAATGGCCAGAACACAGGAAGGTTGGGAAACTCAAGTTTCAGCGGGACAAAACACGCAAAATGAAATGGTAGAAGAAGTCGAGTTGAGGCCACCAAACCCAGGTAAAAGACAGAACTGACGATATGAACGGTACGAAGACCAATAGTAATACCCAAGTTACAAGTGAGGTCCCTCCAGTACCTAAAGTAAAACATTGAACTTTTGTAAAATTAGCACCGAGCAATAGGAAGGTTACAGCGTTGAAAACAAATTCTTTTCTCTATACAAAGGCCTGATGGAAGTAAGTAAAGTAGTCCATAATAATGCAGTCGAATTGATGAATCCAAAAAAAGGAAACTCATTGGGTTTGCACCACGTGAGTCATTTAAAGTTACACAAAGGTTAGACAAAAGAAAAAAGACTAACTCCACACGAGAATTTAGGTGTATTAAATGTCCAGAAATTAAAGAGTATGAAAGATAGCAAAATTCACCCAGATAAAGCTTTTAACTTGTACTTATCTCAGTTAACTATACAAATAAAATAAATTTTGTAGGAAGGTAAAAGAATAATGATGAAAAGTCGGAAAAATAAGAACTAAGGTAACTCTTCTACAAACGAAATGTGTTCTGGGAATGAGTGGAAAGTAAGGAGAAAAATAGAGATCAGCATGTGGATAGTTTCACGAAATAGTAGTAGATTCTCTCTTAAAGACGTAGTGTGAAGGACAAAGAAGTTGATTTTTGTAGACGAAAGGAAGTGAAGAAGTAGGAAGGAAACAGATAATTGGGTGAGAAGGAGATAGACATTTTTAATTTGTTCCGTCGAGGACGGTGAACAAATAGTTGAGGAGATATTTTAGGGGAATATGTGAAGCATATATGATTTGTAGAAAGTAAATATGAGAAGTCGTTAGGGGGTAATAATTAGGAAAGAGAATTGAAGTATTCAGTTAAGCAAGAAACATGTTATTTTGTGGAAGGAGGTAAACAGTGGGAAGAAAAACTAACCTAGAAAAGATTTCAATGAGGAAGAGTATGACGAGGGAAAAAAGGAATATAAAAATTTTCTAACGAGAAGAAAGGAGGAAGGGATAAATACAACTGAGAAAAAGAAATTTTACGCTTTAAAAACAACGCAATAGAGCAGAGAAAATTTTTGAAAGGGAAAATATCAATAAAGCAGAGCTAAAGTGTATTTTGAACTTCTGTTACAGCTAAGGCCAAAAAGAAGAGACTGCAGAGAAAAGGACGTTGGAGTCGGAGTCAAGGTGCGAAGTTTTCAAAATAACATAATTTACTTATAGGTAAAAAACTAAAAAAGAAGAAAAAATTTGAAAGTTACTAACTTAGTAACAGTCATCACCATCAATTACACTCTCACTAAACGTCGTGATGAAGATGAGGAAACCATGACCTTTATATTAAGAAAATAAAATGGGGAAAGAATGGAAAAAATATATAGATATAAGAAAAACTATTTAGGATAGAGTAATAATACTTTCTGTAAAGTCATGAGAAGAAGTTTAATCTTTGTAAAGTTTAAGCATAATTTAAGGGAGAAACATTGTATTAGATACGAAGTCAGCAGACAAGGTGCGGCATCATTGCAGATCGACGACAAGATTGAGCAGAGTGGTTAGCCGTGAGAGGAAGAGACACTGAGTGTGAGTGTCTAGTACGTCAGCTACGAGATGACGAAAGAAGAGGCCTTGGTGGAAGCAACGTTCCTAGAGGATAACTCCTCTGTGGAAAAGTTTGGAGAGCTATAACGCATCCTGGAGACAATCAACATATACCATGACGTGAGCTTAATTTCTATGAAAGCCACATACAAACGTTGTAACAATGGTTCTGCGAAAGTGTTCGATACGATGCACTTTTATCGCGAACTATTCAAAGCAGCATATGAAGAGATAAAGGATGTCCACCGAACCGGAACGGAGGTGGATATATTACGGGGAGGACGAGCTGAGGCTTAGATTCACCACAGGAAGAAGAAGAAACGCCTTCCTGTAACTCAGTGCGCAGAACAGCGGAAACTGTTATCAGACCATACGAAATTCGACAACTGTGAAACAATCCCTGAACTCTCATGGGACGGAACAAGAAAACAATGGAAGGCTGTTCAACTTATCTAGATGAACAACCGAGTACAATGATGTATACACAACAACTGCAAAGATGACGCCATAAGAACGGATTAGACGAGAACGAGATGAAACAGGTTTTCAATCCTAATTCCCGGTCCAGAGAAGAGCGAAGATACAAGTGAGAAGACAGCAAGATCCACCAAGAACAGAAGATGCAACGCAGCAGATTTGGAAGAAGGAAGTGCCTGGACCAGAAGATATCAAGAAACCTTTTCAAATCCCTTCCCATAAAAGACCATTATTGCATTTAACTACAAACGAGAATCCAATTTGACTGTTGTAACAGTATAAACACCTGATATTCTTCATGGCAAATTGCAACACCTTCAGAAGTCATACCGAAAAATGGGAGACAACAACTCGTGTAGGAACCTAGAGACGAAGTGACCAACGATGAACTGGAATAATGACTCTATGAAAGATGAAGATAAGTTTATGCTGCCAAAAAGGGATCTCCAATACAACGTCACCATGGGCCTATGCAACATGAAACAAAGGGAACCACACACTCACGACACGCTCAGACCTTCAGCAAATTTTCTCTCTGCTGACCGTCATTCCATACTGAACAGACACAAGGCGGGATGCATACCAAGCGTCGTTCCATACTCAGCAGAGGCACTGCGAGGCACACGACCGACCATCATTCCATGTTCGACGGAGGCACGTCGAAACACTCGAATAAAAAAAAGAAAATTTTTAATAAACCACGTTAAAAATGTAGGATAAAGAACTGTCTGTCACAGACTACTATCCGAAAAAAAGGAAAGTTTTTTATTGTGTTTAAAAACATGTGAATCTGAAGATCTTTAGGTGTTAGCAATAGATCTTTATTAACGATGTATTTTTTTTCTTTATCTTGATATGTCAATAATATTTTTTTATACTGCATATTTTTCCCACATGTTTAAGTTAAGAAAACCTAATATTAACATTTTTGGAAGGTTAAGATTCCAGTGTAGTGTGTTCATTAATAATATAGGATAGATAAATATAAAGGGGTTTAGCTACTCCATGATGTCAGTTTAAATTTTGTAAAGTAGTTAGTAGGAATAGAAATTTAATATGTTTGTAAAAGTCAAATTTTAAAATCTTTGTAAAGTCATATCGCATAGAGTTAAGACTTTTGGGGACTATAACCATGTAATTGTGTATGATTATATCTGTGGAGTCATGGATATGGTTGAGTTATAGATCATAAAGCTTAATTGTAAGAAATGAACATGTCTTTGATTAGGATTAATATGAAAGCTAGAGAACAGTGACATTTATTATAAGTGAGAAGGATAATAATGATGGTTTCCTCAACTTCAATACATATCCATCGTCATTTAAGATAAATTAGGTAAACAAAAAAAATCAGTCTCCAGAATATATATATATATATATATATATATATATATATATATATATATATATATATATATATATATATATATCATCTCAAAATTTCCATTCTGGAGACTGATTTTTTTTGTTTACCTAATTTATCTTAAATGACGATGGATATATATATATACACTCCTGGAAATGGAAAACAGAACACATTGACACCGGTGTGTCAGGCCCACCATACTTGCTCCGGACACTGCGAGAGGGCTGTACAAGCAATGATCATACGCACGGCACAGCGGGCACACCAGGAACCGCGGTGTTGGCCGTCGAATGGCGCTAGCTGCGCAGCATTTGTGCACCGCCGCCGTCAGTGTCAGCCAGTTTGCCGTGGCATACGGAGCTCCATCGCAGTCTTTAACACTGGTAGCATGCCGCGACAGCGTGGACGTGAACCGTATGTGCAGTTGACGGACTTTGAGCGAGGGCGTATAGTGGGCATGCGGGAGGCCGGGTGGACGTACCGCCGAATTGCTCAACACGTGGGGCGTGAGGTCTCCACAGTACATCGATGTTGTCGCCAGTGGTCGGTGGAAGGTGCACGTGCCCGTCGACCTGGGACCGGACCGCAGCGACGCACGGATGCACGCCAAGACCGTAGGATCCTACGCAGTGCCGTAGGGGACCGCACCGCCACTTCCCAGCAAATTAGGGACACTGTTGCTCCTGGGGTATCGGCGAGGACCATTCGCAACCGTCTCCATGAAGCTGGGCTACGGTCCCGCACACCGTTAGGCCGTCTTCCGCTCACGCCCCAACATCGTGCAGCCCGCCTCCAGTGGTGTCGCGACAGGCGTGAATGGAGGGACGAATGGAGACGTGTCGTCTTCAGCGATGAGAGTCGCTTCTGCCTTGGTGCCAATGATGGTCGTATGCGTGTTTGGCGCCGTGCAGGTGAGCGCCACAATCAGGACTGCATACGACCGAGGCACACTGGGCCAACACTCGGCATCATAGTGTGGGGAGCGATCTCCTACACTGGCCGTACACCACTGGTGATCGTCGAGGGGACACTGAATAGTGCACGGTACATCCAAACCGTCATCGAACCCATCGTTCTACCATTCCTAGACCGGCAAGGGAACTTGCTGTTCCAACAGGACAATGCACGTCCGCAT
Organism: Schistocerca cancellata; assembly: GCF_023864275.1. NCBI lineage: Eukaryota > Metazoa > Arthropoda > Insecta > Orthoptera > Acrididae > Schistocerca > Schistocerca cancellata. Next base: position 790,022,204 of record NC_064629.1, on the reverse strand, counting down.
GTATCCCGTGCCACCCAACGTGCTCTAGAAGGTGTAAGTCAACTACCCTGGCCAGCAAGATCTCCGGATCTGTCCCCCATTGAGCATTTTTGGGACTGGATGAAGCGTCGTCTCACGCGGTCTGCACGTCCAGCACGAACGCTGGTCCAACTGAGGCGCCAGGTGGAAATGGCATGGCAAGCCGTTGCACAGGACTACATCCAGCATCTCTACGATCGTCTCATGGGAGAATAGCAGCCTGCATTGCTGCGAAAGGTGGATATACACTGTACTAGTGCCGACATTGTGCATGCTCTGTTGCCTGTGTCTATGTGCCTGTGGTTCTGTCAGTGTGATCATGTGATGTATCTGACCCCAGGAATGTGTCAATAAAGTTTCCCCTTCCTGGGTCAATGAATTCACGGTGTTCTTATTTCAATTTCCAGGAGTATATATATATATATATATATATTTGAATTGAAATTAAACTTAAAAATGTAGTCAACTAATTTGAAAGAAAAAAATTCTTTAGATTAGTTAAATAGAATTGTATAAAAAAATGAAAAAATTAGAGTCAATGTTAAATTCTAAAACAAAAAAAGAGAGAAAATCACATAAGAGGGCTAAGCTGTACACATGAAATCAAGTATAATATAAAATAATGAGTCTGAATCGAACCACTGTTTAAGTTATACAAAATATTAAAGTAGGAAATTGGTCAGTAAATACGTCAATTGCTATAGTCAGCAGTTGCAACTAATTTTACACTGACTTCGATCAATTTCTCAACCACTGATTGACCCAGCAAAAAACTGAACACAGGAGGAGGAGGATATGTAAGGTGGCAGAATAAATGAAGGTCAGACGTGCACCTTACATGAGAACTTCATACACTGCTACAGGTTGGTGAATATGACACCAGACTTAATTTGGCATTTATGAGCAAATTTGCCTATCAGTATGTAATGCGAAACATTGATGACACTCAATCGATGGTAATTAACATACCGCTCCTATAATGCATGTTTTAGCGGAAGGTGAAACAAGCAGCAGGAGGCGTTTTAGTTTGGAATTCAGAGGGACGAGTGCAGAGGCAATGCCGCGCTACAGGGGGTACCACAGAAACCACTTAAAGGGGTGTCCCAGGCAGAAAGTCAACGACCGATCAGATGACTCAGATGGGGAGAGTGAGTATAATGGCCCATCTGAGAGAGGACAGGGAAGAAAGATTTTAGAAAACTGCAATTTCGGAATTCCAAATGGATACAAAACAAGACCAGTGACGCATTTTCGATCACGTGTCCAGCGAGTGGTGTGCACGTGAGAGAGTCAATGTACGCATTTAGGCGTCTGGAACGGGCACAAAACGTCAGATTGGCGGAAACGCCCTAGGAAGGAGAAAAGAGCGAAAATTTCGACGCAGTTTAATGGTAGGGATCTTGCAACTGGTAGAGTGTGTTTCCACAAAATAAGTTTGGCTATGAGTAAGACAAGACGGAAATACACTACTGCTCGTCAAAATTGATACACCACAAAGCTGACGTGTTACAGACTCGAAATTTAACCGACAGGAAGAAGATGCTGTGATATGCAAATGATTAACTTCTCAGAGCATTCACGCAAGGTTGGCGCCGGTGGCAACACCTACAACGTGCTGACATGAGGAAAGTTTCCAACCGATTTATCATACACAAACAGCAGTTGACCGCCGTTGCCTGGTGAAACGTTGTTGCGATGCCTTGTGTAAGGAAGAGAAATGTGTACCATCACGTTTCCGACTTTGATAAAGATCGGATTGTAGCCTATCGCTATTGCGGTTTAGCGTATCGCGACATTGCTACACGCATTGGTCGAGATCCAATGACTTAGCAGAATATGGAATCGGTGTGTTCAGGAGGGTGATACGGAACGCTAGGCTGGATGCCAACGGCCTCGTATCACTAGCAGTCGAGATGACAGGCATCTTATCCGCACGGCTGTAACGGATCGTGCAGCCACGTCTCGATCCCTGAGTCAACAGATGGGGACGTTTGCAAGACAACACTGCTATGGGGATGGACTGAGAGAGTGAGACACGTCTAGGGTCGCAAGTCGAAGTAGCTTGATTGCGTAGGCACAACATCATCAGAAAATATCGCTGACTTGCTGGAGATGAAGTGATCTACTGCTTTATAGACCCAGTGCTGTAGTCGTGGTGCTTGAGCAACCGAAACTTAGACAGTATCCTTAAAACAGTCGTCTGTTTTCTGTCTGACACCAATTACAGTCGTAATCAGTGATATAAAAAGAAAATTTAAGCAAACGACCGAAAAGACTGGCTGTACATTCCCCATAAAATGTGCAAACATTGGTATACACAGAAAAAAAAGTGTCAGTATCGTCGTAACTACCGTCTGCTCCATATCTGCTGTGCAGCGAGCTACGTTAATTTAAGTATTAACTGTATTTTTCTTACTTGTCACTTTTTCTTCCGTTGTATTTGCTTTTAGGAAGCTTTAATTTTCGAGTACTAGTAAGTGTTCCATAGATTTCGTGTTTGTTTTGAATACAGTCGGAGAGAGTCCCTTTAGTCAGCTGTAGTGCCAGTAGTGTTAGCGTTTGTTTTGAATACAGTCGAGAGACAGGTAGTGCTTATTTTCATTGTTTTCAACAAGAAGTATCTAGTAACCACAGTTTAGTAAGCTATCAGCCGCCTTTATTGAATTAGCAGTCTAGTTAAAAGTTGATTAACTCTCTACAGTAAATTCATTTCTTAGAATGGATAGGATGTGTGACTGGTGTGTACGGACGCAGGAGGAGCTGGCCACAGTTTTAATCTGCCAGGAAGTTTCATATCAGCACACACTCCGCTGCAGAGTGAATATCTCATTCTGGAAACATCCCCTAGGCTGTGGCTAAGCCATGTCTCCGCAATATCCTTTCTTTCAGGAGTGCTAGTTCTGCAGGGTTCGCAGGAGAGCTTACGTGAAGTTTGGAAGGTAGGAGACGAGATACTGGCAGAAGTAAAGCAATGAGGGCGGGGCGTGAGTCGTGCTTGGGTAGCTCAGTTGGTAGAGCACTTGCCCGCGAAAGGCAAAGGTCCCGAGTTCGAGTCTCGATCCGACACACAGTTTTAATCTGCCAGGAAGTTTCATATCAGCGCACACTCCGCTGCAGGGTGAATATCTCATTCTGGAATCATTTTATCAGTTATAAACTCTTTATTCAACAAAAATTGTTTGTTTTATTGTTATTGTAATGGACTGTAACAAGGAAACTGCGCGAATAACATTTAAATATCTTAGAATTTTAATTGAAATTCTCGTAAGTTTTAAAACCCATGAAATATCAGCAGAGGCGCATAATCTGAGTAAGCCGAAATAATATCCCAGATGTATAACGCTTGTGCATTTGACTATAAGACATATTCCACTGGACTCGCATTCGGGACGACGACAGTTCAAACCCGCGTCAGCCATCCTGATTGAGGTTTTCCGTGATTTCCCTAAATCGCTTCAGGCGCATGCCGGGAAAATTCCTTTGAAAGGGCACGGCTGATTTTCTCCTCCATCCATCCATAAACAGACGGGACCGATGACCTCCCTGTTTGGTCTCCTCCCTCAAGTCAATCAATCAATCAATCTTATTCCGCCCCTGCTCTTAAAACTGCTGGTTCGAAGTGCTGCAACTTTGCCTCTGTCTCCTCGTAGGTCACTTGTCTTCACAAGCCTCAGCACCACAAAACCTTGCCCTTCGAGTCTCACAATTTAAAAAATATTCAAATGTGTTTGAATCCCTAAGGGACCAAACTGCTGAAGTCATCGGTCCCTAGACTTACACACTACTTAAACTAACTTATGCTAGGAACAACACACACACCCATGCCCGAGGGAGGACTTGAACCTCCAGCGGGAGGGGCCGCGCAGTCCGCCTCAAAGCACCTGGCCACTACGCGCGGCTTCACCCCATAATCCATGGACCGCAGATTTACTTGTCTATTCGCAAACCTTTGCGGTAATCAGTTTTTCAGAAAGGTGCAAGAACATCTCACACCTCTTCAAGAAGTCGAGTTTCAATTTTAATACAACTTTTAAGCCCTGTTAACGATAAAATTTGCGTAGAAGTTATACATTTACCATATTACATCTGCCCTCATGTGCTGCTTAGCAGCGGCACTCTTGTCGTTTACACTGCCTCGAATCTTTACATTTAGGTGTTTCAATACTGGCCATTTGGGCTGCTAATAAAATATCAATATATTGATGTTTTTCCAAAAAGTATCGATATACATCGATGAAATTATTCTCCCTATATATCGATATCAAAAGGCCGATTCCGAATCCCAATATATGTATTTTATATTATATTTTTTCATAATATTAGATAAATATTTCAAGTTGTTCTTTTGAAAACGTAGTAGAACATAATTTTACTTTCATCACGTCCAGTTTTTCTCTTTGACTGTGTAAGAAAGTACATGTGGCACAAAAGAACTCCAACTGCACGCGTGAGGGGGGGGGGGGGGGGGGGAGGGGATGTGACTGGAATTACAAGTTTCTCGATGTGAAGAAATAGCACACCACTTGCGTTAAAAACCATTTTAACGCAACTAGTGTGCTATTTCTTCACATCGGCATTCTTCAAAACTGTTGCTGAAAATTATGAACAAAATCTAAATGACAAGATTGGTCTTTACTGTGAATGGAGACGTGTTAGAGGAAATGCAGAAGTAATCGGCACTCGGCGCTGCCAACAGAAACTACAACGTTTAGCTTCACCACGCAGTTTTGACACCAGAGCTACTAGGTCACTGACATTCGTAGAAATGAAGAAACAGGGAAGTCGACATGAAGTGTACCGGACAAATCCGATATGTGACCAACCCGATGACGGACCCATCGGGCACCTTTTATTGAGCCACTTACATGAAGTTAACATTGTTAGCAAAGTGATTATCGACAAGTGTGAACTTGCATCGTTTTCCTTTCAGTTATTGTTCTAAAGGGGATAGACAGGCTGCTAGCTGTTTGATGTAAGAAAATTTAATAATAAAACAATACTTAAATTAACAGCTCTAAAACCGGCAGTATATTTACAATGTGCAACCGATTTTTTTATAGGCAGTTACGTCCATATTGTTTCCGTCGATAAATCGATACCTTCCTTCTATATATAAAGAGATGACAGTGATATTTTTTTGAATATCGATATATCAAATACCCGATTTTTTTAAAATCTGTCAACAGTCCTACTGGTCATCTCAGACCTAGTAGCAAACATCATCACTTATCTAAAACTGATTGTTGGGTAACTGCATCTAGTACACACTACATTTAAATTTACGTTGGTAGCAGGATATTCTCAATGATCAGTTGCGTCGTCCTCTCCTTACGCTGTGTTCCTTAGCTCCTCTGAATCTATGTAGAATGCTCCTGCTATCCTAGCACCTCGAACAGTCCTCCCCGAAGGGGGTGTGTCTAACAAGAATCGGAAATCGATTCTTTGATTCTCCTTTCTTGGGCCATGTCTTGTATCAGGTCCACGAAATTCCACAATTTCGACCCTTCCTTCTTTCCGATCGTCACGTCTCTAGTTATATGGCCGAGTGTCATGTCTACAGTTATTTCTCTCATCATCTAGCCGATACAGTGATCTTCATCGTCTGTGTTCATTTCGCCTATCTACCCATTTCCATTTCTTCATGTAGAGTGTCTCATTCTCCAGTTTCGATTATAAGATTGCTGACTTTCAGGTGGAAAATCTCTGAGTAAAATGCACAGGTTCCCTAGCTTCTGCATTTCAGTTGTAACCTAACTTTGGCAGTAAGTGCTAGAATGCACGTACAGAGTGCATGTTCCTACTGGCGATTATAATTAACCTCTGGATTTGACACGGAAATTTCGTCAGACAAATTCGTATCAGTTCTACCAGCTTGTAAGACACTTCTAAGAATTGGTTTATACCAACCATCTATTCGTAATACTGTATTTGGTCCTGCCACCTCGAATCTGTGTAATGAGCCATCATCAATATTCCCAGTTTATCTTACTCTTGTGTTGGCTTCGACCAGTAGGCAAGTAAGAATGCGCGTTTCAATTCTTCGTACGTTGTACACTCTACTGCAGTCATGCAGTGTGTACACACAAAATTAATCTTCAAAACATGTGACCACGCTCTAGGGAAAGCCTCTCGGAACTGTTTAATCCGTTTTTGGGAGTAAGCGGTTCTGTGCACCCGGGAACAATGAATATTTTTGCACTAATACAAACTGTTTTCTGATTTATTCTTCATTTTGTTGTGGTGGTGATTACCGGTGGAACTGAATACTCCCATGATGCAGCATAAGCTGTATTTCAGCTCTCTTAGTTCTTCATCCTCCAATTCTTCTCTTCGGTTCGTCATGTTCAGTCTTCCATTGCTGCATGAGCTTCTACTGCTCTCCTTCTCCTGCATTAGCGCATCTGATCTTTCCCTGTTCTTGCGGGTAATATGAGCCTGCATCTCCTTGAACTGTATGTACCAAGTCTTTAATCTCATCTTATTCGCGTACTCTTTCTGGTGCTGTACCATCGGATCTAGTTTCGTAGTGTAGCGACAACTGCTCGACAGCGGTGGTTAATATTTGGACTTAATATATTACTTTTCCTTGCCAGTTCTTTTGTGAGCTTACGAGCTCCTACTTCTATGACTTCATTATCCCAGTATCACTCTTTAATCCGTCTGTGATCTCCCTTGTATTCTGCTTCAACGTGTGTACTTCCGTATTAAAGTCTTGCGCTTGCTCATCGATCTTCTTCACGAGCTGTTTTTTCACCACGGTAACCTGGCTATCAGTCTTCTTGTCTAACTGTTTACTTTGCTCCTCGTATTTCTTCATGTGATCATCGAGTATCTTGTTCATGGCACCTACTTATTCATCTGCCTTTGCATTTTAATTTGTAAACAGCTTCCTGTTTTGGTTGGTGGATTCGCGAGAGCGTACCAAACAACGAAGTTATCGGTTCCATCGGATTAAGGAAGGATGGGGAAGGAAATCGGCCGCGCCCTTTCGCATGATCCATCCCAGCATTGGCCTAAGGCGATTTGGGGAAATCACGGAAAATCTAAATCAGGATATCCGGACGCTGGTTTGATCCGTCTTCCTCCCGAATGCGAGTCCAGTGTGGAAACCAATGCTCCACCTCTGTCAGTCCTACCTATATCATCAAATTTTACGTCACTTTCTTCCTCGCTTTTTTTTGAATGAGTCTCCTCACTTTTCTTGAATAAAGTTTGGCTTTTCTCAAATCGTCCACCAATTTTCTAAAACAGCGCGTCATTTCTGTTGCACTGTTAAATGAGAAAACTATGCAGATCGAATTCTACCAGCTGTTGAGGTGTGAGCACACAACTGGCATCGGTCTGTGCTGCACTTTCGTGGACCGTTATTTGGGAAGTCTCCGCTACACGTTAATTTTCCCTATCATCTTCTCTCCTAAACTCAGTTTCTGACATTTCTTAATTAACCTGCACCTGACTTTGCTCATTCCCCCATTAGTTTCATTTTGTGATGATATATCCCACAGCTGGCTGAAATTTGCATGTTGAATATTGTCCTACTGCACCCGCATGTCTGCACCAGTGTCTACGTTTCAGATTAAACGGAAGTTCTCTCTCTACCTCGCCCATTCTCGCTAAACTTCTAGCTCGTGTCCTTGTAAATTTCGGCACGCCCTAACTGTAACTCAAAACTTCCGCACACCTAACGTTGGAATAAAACCAACAGCTCCAATGAACGGAGCAAATCACACATATCCACTACAATTAAATGCCCTCTTAACACAAAATACACAAAGCCCACAGAAAACAAAAAAGTCCTCCTAAAGTTCAATACTGATCTTGAGCTGGACAACGACGGGCATACATGGTGGAGACAAAAGTTATGGGATACCTCCCAGTATCACTTCGGACCTCCTTTTGTCCGTTGTAGTGCAGCAACTTGACGTGGGATGGACTCAACAAGTCACTGGAAGTTCGCTGCAAAAATACTGAGCGATGCTGCCTCTATAGCCTTCCATAACTGCGAAAGTGTTGCCAGTGCAGGATTTTGAGCACGAACTGATATCTCGATTATGTCTCGTAAATGTTCGATTGGATTCGTGTCTGGTGACCTGGATGGCCAAATACACTCCTGGAAATGGAAAAAAGAACACATTGACACCGGTGTGTCAGACCCACCATACTTGCTCCGGACACTGCGAGAGGGCTGTACAAGCAATGATCACACGCACGGCACAGCGGACACACCAGGAACCGCGGTGTTGGCCGTCGAATGGCGCTAGCTGCGCAGCATTTGTGCACCGCCGCCGTCAGTGTCAGCCAGTTTGCCGTGGCATACGGAGCTCCATCGCAGTCTTTAACACTGGTAGCATGCCGCGACAGCGTGGACGTGAACCGTATGTGCAGTTGACGGACTTTGAGCGAGGGCGTATAGTGGGCATGCGGGAGGCCGGGTGGACGTACCGCCGAATTGCTCAACACGTGGGGCGTGAGGTCTCCACAGTACATCGATGTTGTCGCCAGTGGTCGGCGGAAGGTGCACGTGCCCGTCGACCTGGGACCGAACCGCAGCGACGCACGGATGCACGCCAAGACCGTAGGATCCTACGCAGTGCCGTAGGGGACCGCACCGCCACTTCCCAGCAAATTAGGGACACTGTTGCTCCTGGGGTATCGGTGAGGACCATTCGCAACCGTCTCCATGAAGCTGGGCTACGGTCCCGCACACCGTTAGGCCGTCTTCCGCTCACGCCCCAACATCGTGCAGCCCGCCTCCAGTGGTGTCGCGACAGGCGTGAATGGAGGGACGAATGGAGACGTGTCGTCTTCAGCGATGAGAGTCGCTTCTGCCTTGGTGCCAATGATGGTCGTATGCGTGTTTGGCGCCGTGCAGGTGAGCGCCACAATCAGGACTGCATACGACCGAGGCACACAGGGCCAACACCCGGCATCATGGTGTGGGGAGCGATCTCCTACACTGGCCGTACACCACTGGTGATCGTCGAGGGGACACTGAATAGTGCACGGTACATCCAAACCGTCATCGAACCCATCGTTCTACCATTCCTAGACCGGCAAGGGAACTTGCTGTTCCAACAGGACAATGCACATCCGCATGTATCCCGTGCCACCCAACGTGCTCTAGAAGGTGTAAGTCAACTACCCTGGCCAGCAAGATCTCCGGATCTGTCCCCCATTGAGCATGTTTGGGACTGGATGAAGCGTTGTCTCACGCGGTCTGCACGTCCAGCACGAACGCTGGTCCAACTGAGGCGCCAAGTGGAAATGGCATGGCAAGCCGTTCCACAGGACTACATCCAGCATCTCTACGATCGTCTCCATGGGAGAATAGCAGCCTGCATTGCTGCGAAAGGTGGATATACACTGTACTAGTGCCGACATTGTGCATGCTGTGTTGCCTGTGTCTATGTGCCTGTGGTTCTGTCAGTGTGATCATGTGATGTATCTGACCCCAGGAATGTGTCAATAAAGTTTCCCCTTCCTGGGACAATGAATTCACGGTGTTCTTATTTCAATTTCCAGGAGTGTAATTCGCTTGAAATCTCCATAAAGTTCTTCAAACCAACTGCGAACAATTGTGGTCTGGTGACATGGCGCACTGTCATCCATAAAAATTCCATTGGTGTTTGGGGTCATGAAGTCCACGAATGGCTGAAAATGGTCTCCAGGTATCCGAAAATAGCCAATTCCAGTCAATAGTCCGTTCAGTTGGACCAGAGGAACCAGTTCGTTCCATGTAAACACAGCCCTCATCATTGTGGATGCACCACCAGCTTGCACAGTGTCTTGTTGACAACTTGGGTTCATGGCGTCATGGCGTCAGTGTCACATTCTAACCCTACCATTAGCTCCTACAGCTGAAATTGGGACTCATCTGACAAGGACACAGTTTTACAGTCGCCTAAGGTCCAACCGATATGTTCACGAGCTTTGGAGAGGCGATGTCGTGCTGGTATCAAAGGCACTCGCTTCAGTCGTCTACTGCTATAGCCCATTAGCGCCAGATTCGCCTCACTGTCCTAACGGATGCATTCTTCATACGTCTCACATAGATTTCTGCGTTTATTTTATACAGAGTTGCTTGTCCATTGGCACTGAGAACTCTACGTAAACGCTGCTGGTCTCGGTAGTTAAGTGACGGCCGTCGGCCACAGCGGTGGCCGTGGTGAGGGATAAAGCTTAGAATTTGGTATTCTTGACACTGTGGATCTCGGAATATCAAATTTCCTAACGATTTCCGAAATGGAATGTCCTATACGTCTAGCTCCAACTACCATTCCGCGTTCAAAGTCTGTTAATTCCCGTGGTGCAGCGATAATCACGTCGAAAACCTTTTTCACATGAATCACCTAAGTACAAATAACAGCTTCGCCAATGCACTACCACTTTATACCTTCTGTACGAGTTTCTACTACCATCTGCATATCGCTATCCCATGACTTTTGGCACCTCAGTGTATACCAACCACACCTTATTGGAATAAAAAACATAAAAAGGTTACGCACCGGTAACATAAAATAATGTATATTTGCTAATTTAATGATTACAGAGATGGCAAGCTCAAATCCTTCTTTAGATAATATCTATGACTTGGGAAAATAAATTTCACGGATCTAATTGTGGTATATAGAGTCCGCAAGTAAATACATTCTGAACAGAGTCGCCAATCTGTGACATGGTGGGGTATGATAGGTGCTTTCAAAATGAATGTTTAAGTGCATATATTAACGTGGCCTTGTATTTCTGACATTATTAAATCGTTATTCACCAAAAGAATGATACAGGAGTTCGTTTATCTACGAATTTAACGGTTATCTCAAATCAGTCAAATCTGGACAAAGGTACGGAATGTGACTCAAACGAGCGGGACAGATTGGAAAAACAGGAAAGTCGCTTAATAGTATCTTTATTGGAAAAAGTTATTGGCGTCGCTGTTTTGGGATACGAATGGGGTTGTGGTAACTAAATATCTCCAGTGAGATGAGCAATGCTATTTTAAACTTAATTGGATGATGATGTAAAAATTGGAGATTTTCAGAAGGCAAAGAAAACCCCTCAGCAAGACAATGCACCGACCCATGAAAGTGCCTTGGCAGTGTGAAAACTGAGGAATTTGCTGGATGAAGTGTTGAAACATCCGTAATATTTTCCTGATTTGGCTCCCTCAGATTCCATATGTTCGTGATACTGAATGTCTTCCTCGCTGGTCAGCGTTAATCTTGCAGCCAAGAAGTGTTTTCAGTTCTAGACACGTATTTTACAGAACTTACGCAGGAGCGCAACAGAGATGGAATACCGCTGGATGAAGTGTGTTAAAGTTATACGAGATTATGTTGGAAAATAAGAGGTTTAAAACATTTAAATTTTCGTATTCACCAATAGCCCGAGAACTTTTCAGATTACCCTCACATGCGGGGTTGCCCAGAAAGAAATGCACCGCATTTTTTTTCTTCAACAGTTCTTTGTTGAACATAATGAGAGTTACACACACGAAAGAATGTTGTTTTAACTACACACCCTATTTTTACACATAATCTCCATCCCGTTCCAGCGGGCCGGTGTGGACGAGCGGTTCTGGGCGCTTCAGTCTGGAACCGCGAGACCACTACAGTCGCAGGTTCGAATCCTGACTCGGGCATGGATGTGTGTGATGTCCTTAGGTTAGTTAGGGTTAAGTGGTTCTAAGTTCTTGGGGACTGATGACCTCAGATGTTAAGTCCCATGGTGCTCAGAGCCTTTTTAGCCATTCCGTTCCGTGGCCTACCTCCAGCGCGAAACAAGGGCGTGTATGCCCTGTCGGTACCAATACTTATCCTGGTGGCGGAGACGATTTTCACTGTGTGAGTCACCTCCTCATCGTCCTCAAAACGTCTTCTGCGAATGGCATTCTTTAATGGCCCAAAACAAGTGAGAGTCCGAGGGGGCTAGGTCAGGGCTGTAGGGTGGAGGGGTAACACTGTCCAACCTTGTTTTGCGATGTGTTCGGCAGTCCTCAGACTTGTGCGTGGCCGAGCGTTGACGTGTTTCAGCAGTACATCTCCTGGGTTGCTATGGCGCCAACGTCGCCGGTAGCGCGTGTTGAGTTTTGTTAATGTATTGACATATGCTTCTGAACTAATGGCACCGCCTCTGGGCATCACATCAATTAGAATCACACCTTCACAGTCCTAGAACATGTTGATCATGACCTTACCGGTGGAAGCAGTTACTTTGAATTTCTCTTGTGTGGGGAGTGGGAACGGCGCCATTCTGACGACTGTCGTTTTGTTTCGGGCTCAAAATTATGTACCCGGGTTTCACCACCTGTCGCAATCCAGGACAAGAAGGCTTCCCCCTCAGTTTCAAAACGTTTGCAAGTCAAGACAAATGTTTCTTCTATGTGATTTGTGATCCACCTTTACACAGAGCGGGACCCATCTTGCACAAATTTTTGAATATCCCAGAGTGCGGATAATTGCTCCACACTTCCAATGCTGGTCGACAGATGCAGAGCCAACTGCCGAGTCGTAATGCGTCTGTCCTCGCGAATGACAACATCAGCTCGCTGCACCATGTCAAATGTGACAGCCGTGGATAGTCTCCCCGACCGCTACAAATCGTTAAGCTCAGCCGAACCGCCTTCTGATAACCTCACCCTCTGTGCCCACAACTGTACTTCTGTCGACAGCAGATGCTCCATGGACTTTGCACAAGCGTTTGTGCATATTCCCCACAGTTTCTTTTCTCTGCAGTGAGAACTTCAACGACGGCACCTTGCTTGTAAGTTACATCACCTACAGACGCCATTTTGAAACTGTCCTGCAGCTACGTTAGCTGTCGGAAGTGACGGAAACCTGGCGCGCTCACTCAGTAGACCTCAGATAATATATATGTAACGTTTCGCATTCGTAGCATTGTTTTCGGCTGAGAAGAAAAAATCTACATCTACATCTACTACATCCATACTCCGCAAGCCACCTGACGGTGTGTGGCGGAGGGTACCTTGAGTACCACTATCAGTTCTCCCTTCTATTCCAGTCCCGTATTGTTGGTGGAAGGAAGGATTGTCGGTATGCTTCTGTGTGGGCTCTAATCTCTCTGATTTTATCCTCATGGTCTCTTCGCGAGATATGCGTAGAAGGGAGCAATATACTGCTTGACTCTTCGGTGAAGGTATGTTCTCGAAACTTTAACTAAAGCCCGTACCGAGGTACTGAGCGTCTCTCCTGCAGTGTCTTCCACTGGAGTTTATCTATCATCTCCGTAACGCTTTCGCGATTACTAAATGATCCTGTAACGAAGCGCGCTTCTCTCCGTTGGATCTTCTCTATCTCTTCTCTTAACCCTATCTGGTACGGATCCCACACTGGTGAACAGCAGTGGGCGAACAAGTGTACTGTAACCTACTTACTTTGTTTTCGGATTGCATTTCCTTAGGATTCTTCCAAAGAATCTCAGTCTGGCATCTGCTTTACCGACGATCAACTTTATATGATCATTCCATTTTAAATCACTCCTAATGCCTACTCCCAGATAATTTATGGAATTAACTGCTTCCAGTTGCTGACCTGCTATTTTGTAGCTAAATGATAAGGGAACTATCTTTCTATGTATTCGCAGCACATTACACTTGTCTACATTGAGATTCAATTGCCATTCCCTGCACAATGCGTCAATTCGCTGCAGATCCTCCTGCATTTCAGTACAATTTTCCATTGTTACAACCTCTCGATACACCACAGCATCATCTACAAAAAGCCTCAGTGAACTTCCGATGTCATCCACAAGGTCATTTATGCATATTGTGAATAGTAACGGTCCTATGACACTCCCCTGCGGCACACCTGAAATCACTCTTACTTCGGAAGACTTCTCTCCATTGAGAATGTCATGCTGCGTTCTGTTATCTAGGAACTCTTCAATCCAATCACAGAATTGGTCTAATAGTCCATACGCTCTTACTTTGTTCATTAAATGCGGTGGATTACTTTCTGAGCAGCGCTCGTATCACTCCACGACGTTACCGTTACGTTATCTCATTTCTCCAGGATGACTGGCGAGCTGTTGCACAGTGTTGATGATGAGTTCGGTACGCGGAAGCCTGGGGCGTCTGCGTGTAGTGGTGGCGGCACACGAATAATTTGACGGTGAGTCAAGCGAGAAGGCGGAACCGGTCACGGTGTGGCTGCGTGGGGAGGGTGAGCGGCCGTCCCCACATCCCGTTTTCGTGTCCGCGCCGCCCTCGCCGTTCAATAAAAATCCCCGCCACCGGCATTGTGTCATTTCATTGGCAACAACCGTATACAATGCGACGAGGCCGGCCACACGCCGCCAGCCACGAGTCGCCTTCTCGCTGCTTCCTCGCCCCGCCAGCTGCTCACAAAGATCCGTTTCTTATGTCGGTAGGCGCGTTCTCTGTTATCCAAGTTAATAGACTCCATAGTCCCTTAAAAGTGAGCGAGTCGAGGTATTTGTCCGCTGCGAGGGTTAGTTCCTTTCTGTGGCCTGGGGTGTCTCCCCTCCACGTTCAGACGCCTTCCCCATTTTGTCCCGCTCCTTGGGCATTGACTTCCACGTTTGAGCTCGAAAGCTTCCCTCGCCGTACGTTCATAGTGGTTCGTGCTGTCAGCGCCCTTGTAAATATTTCGCGCTTCGGCTTAGGCTTCTTGAATGTCTACTCCAGCATACAGCAACGATTTCTATAGACTGATCGAATCTCAGCTTTGTAAGGATTTCCACCTTTTATTCAACTCTGCGGGGACAGTAGCTGAATTACATACCGGCTACTGTAGTCACCTGTTATCCGGGATACAAACAGGATAATCCAGTTCAGAATGTTATTTAGAAATTCAGTAGTTGTAGCGTTTACAAGTAGAGCGTATCGTGTACAGAACGTCCCCACCTAACAATGGATAGAATTTATTCTCTCTTGAAGTTTTGAAGACCAGAAAAGTGCAGGCGTTTGCAGTGGGCAATTTAATTGTAAATTTAGTTGAGTGGATAGAGCCAGAAGCCACATAGTACTCTTATTAATACACTAAATATTTCACATTGTTGTAAAGAAACGAGCAAATAAAAAACGTACAATTTATTTTCAGTCATTATCAATACTATAGGACGTGTATCAGATCTACGTCTGACTAATGTAAAATTAAATCTATAAAAGAGAAAAAAAGATTGCCTACATTCAGTGTCAAAGCAATGTTTTCAAATAGTTGCATATTTTGCGTCCGGTGTTTCCCCTCTCAAGCCATTTGGGCAGAAATGCTGTCACCACAAACAGAAACCGAAACTGTCACTACTATACTTTGCCCAAGTATATTGCATGTAACATATGATGATAGATAAGGGGAAAACGCTTTCAATAACACACGAGATTTTTCATGAAATATTTGAAAACATCTAATATATTTTACATGGAAGTGATTTCTGAATGGAAGTCACCTACAACTGCCGCTTACACAGAACGTGTCAAAACATATTATATGCTAAAACTGTTTTAGTTACAAACTTAATGCGCTACTTAAATTGTATATTAACACGTAAAGGATGTGTGAGAGTGTTTC
Source organism: Schistocerca cancellata (assembly GCF_023864275.1). Lineage (NCBI taxonomy): Eukaryota > Metazoa > Arthropoda > Insecta > Orthoptera > Acrididae > Schistocerca > Schistocerca cancellata. The sequence continues at coordinate 790,006,641 of NC_064629.1, read as the reverse complement.
CTCTTTTAAAAATATCACAGAAAAACCTTTTCAGCACTCAGAAGGTTTCACTGTAACCATAAAAAGAGCTCCGAAGAGTTTAATGCGGTGTATTATGTGTACTGTGCTTATATCTTTCACTGTACTGGCACTGGAAACAAAATATCAGACTTTCCCTCTCAATCCCAAATTTGTGTTCCTGTTATGGTATTCTGTGCTTGAGTCATTTACAACAAATTATGCAACGTTGAGAAAGTAAAACACCAATCATCGTGTTCCCTGCAATTCAATCATACACTTCTCTTGCTTGCAGCAGAGGGTGGATGTTGAGTAAAGCGTAGCTGTGTAACGAACCTTTTGTGATAAAAAGAAGGAACACTTGCATAAAGTGGATCAACGGTAGCTGGAACATAAAATAATATCACAGAGTTACTTATTAATTTAGTTCTCCGCCCTCCAGCCCATCCTCTCTCCCTAAAAAAACAGTTCGGGGTTTCTGAAAGAAAATGCATTTTCATCGAACGGGCATACGAGGAGTACGAATGAGAGGTTATCTAGCAAAAAGAAGCCACAACGAAATGTGATGGTATGTACACTCTTTCTTATAGAGAAATTAGTGGAAATCCCTGGAAGTTGTTACGTTATTTTTATTTTCCGAAAGCAGCGCTGCAGTTTTCACACCACAACACTGATGAATATAAAGCGTTGGTATATTGTACCCTTTGTGCCAATAACACACTGTACGTGCGTGCCTCCTTCATTTATTTTCGCGATAGAGTTGCTGTAGGGCCTGGATTGTAAACCAATTATATTTTCATAGTCATCGAAAATATGCAAAAATTTTCCCATTTCAACTCAAATATCAATACAGTAATCAGTTTACCAGTCGAACACAAGCAATACAAAATGAGCTAGCAATACCCCAGCCCGACAAAATAGAAACAACCGAATATGGTTCGCAAACTGTGTGAAAAACACACGAACTATAAACCAAATCACACACAATGACTCAAAATTGATAATGGAAAACAAAACTAAACAAAAAGCAACACACATAAGGACGATACACTTGGGACCAATATCGAAAAAAATATACCTAATCTTTAAAAAAAAAAAAAACGATAAAAGTACCTTTCTGAAGAAACGACCATTTGAAAACAAATATTCGATTTGGAAAAAGCAAAATCTCGATTTTTGTCGACCCTGGCATACACAAAACATCGTGCAACGACTGTGTAAAATTCAGTATCGGTCAATGAGGACGAAATTTTAACATTGTATTCAAAAACACACAAGAAATTGCGACAGCAATCAATTAAGATTTTACCTGCATCCCAAAACACAAAGCAGAACATATCGAAAATGTTCTACACAGTTCTACACAGAATACCCAAAGACATGCCATGAACATCTTGGAAGAATTAGATACATGTACGCACACAAAAAATCATCTTTAGTGAATAGATCGATATAAAACATCAAAATTATCTAAAAAATGTCACTGACATTTTCGTAAACTACAACAGATCAAAAACACAGTAAACAAAAATGTATAACCATAGATACAAATCGTAAAATAATTATAATAACAATGAAATGCAACTAACATCAGTGCCTAGCAAAGATTACACTGCAATCATAAAAAATCGTCGGGAATAAATTAAATTATCAGTCTAGCTGTCAAAAGCATTTCAATAAAATATTCAATTGAAATAGAACATATGTGATTAGAACAATTTGAGGACAAGCAGAGAACTGATAGCTTAATCACAGGAGCAATATGGGCATCTGTTCCAACTAAATGTAAGTATGTGTGTAAAGTGACCTATATGTTCAACTTTTAAAAACGTAAGTAGACTCACCAAATGTAACTCAGGTTTGCTTTACAATGACGGTATAGCTGAAACGATTTTGGAGTAAAGAAGAAGCACTTCTAATTAAACTATTTGGACCTTACCTTGAATTAGTAATTATAAAATTTTCATAGTGAGTCAGATCCCTAATTTAGTCCTTCATTCGTTTTCCAATTGCGGGTCCATCCATCTACGAACAGCTTTTGGGCCCTGCATGTTACAATAAATACTTTCAATACAGTAAGAAGTAATATGCTATACTATTTCATTTACAGAAATAAGTGGGATAGTTTTGATCGTTATATTATGGACTATATGTTCCACGTATGTGTATCTTATATGGACTATATGTTCCACGTATGTGTATCTTGGTCTGCCATGAAAGATGAAGACTGTTACGGGGAGCGATTACTTCTATACACTATGGTGACAGAAGTCATGGCATAGCGATATGCACATATACAAATGGCTGTAGGATCGCATACACATTGTATAAAGAGGCGGTGCATTGGTGGAGATGTCATTTGTACTCAGGTAATTCATGTGAATTAACAGACTTCGAATGCAGAATGGTATTTGGAGCTAGACGCATGGGACATTCCATTTCGGAAATCGTTAGGAAATTCAGTATTCCGAGATTCACAGTGTCAAGAGTCTGCCGAGAATACCAGATTTCAGACGTTACCTCCCACCACAGACAACGCAGTGACCGACGGCCTTCACTTAGAGACCGAGTGTAGTGGCGTTTGCGTAGAGTTGTCAGTGCTAACAGACAAGCAAAACAGCGTGCAATAACCGCAGAAATCAATGCGGGACGAACGACGAACGTATCTGTTAGGACAGTGTGGCAAAATTTGGCATTAGTGGGCTATGGCAGCAGACGACCGATTCGAGTGCCTTTGCTAACAGCACGACATGGTCCGCAGAGCTCGTCCTGGGCTTATGACCATATCGTTTCTACTCACAGGCGTTTGGAGAACAGTGACCTGGTAAAATGACTCCCGATTTCAGTTGATAAGAGCTGATGGTAAGATTCGAGTGTAGTGTACACCCCACGAAGCCGTGGACTGAAGGTGTCAACAAAGTACTGTGCGCTCTCTCACAGAAAGATCCGTACCTAAAGACTGGAAAATTGCTCCAGTCACACAAATACCCAGAAAGGGAAGTAGGAGTAAACCACGTAATTACAGGCCTATGTCACTAACGTCGATTTGCAGTAGGGTTTTGGAACATATACTGTATTCGAACATTATGAAGTACCTCAAAGAGAACGATTTATTGACACATAGTCAGCACGGTTTCAGAAGATATCGTTCTTGTGAAACACAACTAGCTCTTTATACTCATGAAGTAATAAGTGCTACCGACAGGGGATGTTAAGTTGATTCCATATTTTTAGATTTTCAGAAGGCTTTCGACACCGTTCCTCACAAGCGTCTTCTAACCAAACTGCGTGCCTACGGAGTATCGCCTCAGTTGTGCTACTGGATTCGTGATTTCCTGTCAGATAGGTCACAGTTCGTAGTAATAGACGGAAAGTCATCGAGTAAAACAGAAGTAATATCCGGCGTTCCCCAAGGAAGTGTTATAGGCCCTCTATTGTTCCTGATCTATATTAACGACATAGGAGACAATCTGAGTAGCCGTCTTAGATTGTTTGCAGATGATACTGTCATATACCGTCTTGTAAAGTCATCAGATGACCAAAACGAATTGCAAAATGATTTAGATAAGTATCTGTAGGGTGCGAAAAGTGGCAATTGACCCTGAATAAGGAAAAATGTCAAGTTATTCACATGAGTACTAAAAGAAATCAGCTAAATTTCGATTACGTGGTAAGTAACACAAATCTGAAGGCTGTAAATTCAACTAAATGCTTAGGGATTACAATTACAAATAACCTAAATTGGAACGATCACATAGATAATATTGTGGGTAGAGCAAACCAAAGACTGCGATTCATTGGCAGAACACTTAGAAAGTGCGACAGGTCTACTAAAGAGGCTGCTTACACCACGATTGTCCGCCCCATTCCTGAGTATTGCTGTGCAGTGTGTGATCCGCATCAGGTGGGACTGATGGATGACATCGAGAAAGTACAAAGGAGGGCAGCTCGATTTGTATTATCGCCAAATAGGGGAGATAGTGTCACATACATGATACGTGAACATTAAAACAGAGGGGTTTTTCGTTGCGACGGGATCTTCTCATGAAATTTCAATCACCAGTTTTCTCCTCCGATTGCGAAAACATTCCGTTGGCACCCACATACATAGGCAGAAATGATCATCACGATAAAATAATAGAAATCAGGGCTCGCACAGAAATATTTAAGTGCTCGTTTTTCCCGCGTGCTGTTCGAGAGTGGAACGGTGGAGAGACAGCTTGAAGGTGGTCCATTGAACCCTCTGCCAGGCACTTTATTGTGAATAGCAGAGTAATCACGTAGATGTAGATGTAGATGTCCTGATGATGGCTCCATAATGCTGTATGCTGTGTTTACATGGAAAAGATGTTATTCTGTGGTCCAGCTGAACCGATCATTGACGGGAAATGATTATGTTCGGTTATATGATCAAAAATGTTCAAGTATGTGTGAAATCTTATGGGACTCAACTGCTAAGGTCATCAGTCCCTAAGCTTACATGCTACTTAACCTAAATTATCCTAAAGACAAACACACACACCCATGCCCGAAAGAGGACTCGAACCTCCGCCAGGACCAGCCGCACAATCCATGACTGCAGCGCCGCAGACCGCTCGGCTAATCCCGTGCGGCTTCGGTTGCATGGAGACCATATGCTGCCACTCATGGACTTTATGTTCTCAAGCAATGATGTTATGTCACTGGCCCACAATTGTTCGCGACTGGTTTCAAGAACATTCTGAACAATTCGATCGAGTGATTTGGTCACCCATATCGTCCACATGGATCCCATCGAAAATTTATGGGACATAATCACGAGGTCAGTTCGTCATAAAATCCTACACCGGAAACACTTTCGCAGTTTCGGACGACTGTAGAGGCAGCGAGGTTCAGTATTTTTGCGTGAGACTTCCATCGATTTGTTGAGTCCATGCTATGTCGAGTTGCTGCACTATGCTGGGCAAAACGCTCCCAGACACGATAACAGGTGGTGTCCCACGACTTTGGTCACCTCACAGTGGTACAGCTGGATTCTCCTGAGGTAAAATTTATTTCGTAAAACACTCGTCCACGTACTAACATCTGAAGTGAGCGAGATTTCATCCTTTATGGCGCTTAACGAAAGAGAAGAGTTTCGGTGAAGAAATACGTCATTCGCTGTTTTTCATATTTTCCATCATTATAAACAAGCGTAGCTTCATTTGATGTGGGTTGACTTTTCACGTATTAGTCAGTGGGTTGTTGAGAACTTTCCCCGCCAAGAGGCGCAGCCAGTGGGATATTATCTGCGGTCGTGGTTTTTTTAGAAGTGCGCTGCGTGAGGGTGCGTGGGTCCCTTGGGAGGGTGGCGGCCAGGTAGGAGAGGCGACGGCCTGTCTGCCTGCCTGCCGCACTAAATCTCCTTATAATGAAAGGGCGCACGGGATCCCAGAGGTATTCCTTTACGTGAAAATTACAAGTTTTCACGGAGACCGCCGTTCGTCATCGTAGGAAATGGGCTTGATTGTTCCACTAACGAAATAGAACACGTTTAGTGGGCTATAATTTGTTAACAGTTGTTAATCCAACAGCCAACCTTCCGGTCTTGAAATGCAGGTAATTGTTTGGTTTTAGCTCATATGAGATGGGAACTGTCTCTAGTGAAGGTCAGAACCGTCGCTCAGGTTTGTAAGCGTTCTTGAGCGGGAAGCAAGCTTTTCCCAGGCTAAGGAAAATGCGACATAAAATAGGAGCCACTTCAGTATTATTGTCACACGAGAAAATCCCAAAAGACATCAGCCTCTGCATTCCTTTTAAACACAGTGCAGTTTTGCGAAAGTAGTGTTTCGCTGTGACACTCTTGAAAGATCTTCTGAGGATGACGACAGACGAAGTCATCCAAAGCTCGAAACTAACTGATCTGACGCGGCAAAAGCTCCATGAAGTATTTATTCGATAATGCGCTTTTATCCATAATGTTGTTCTCGCAACACCTTTGAGGACTTTATGGAGCAGAAAAGAATAATTATGAAATTAGGTCTGTTATTTACATGTTTTATTTTCAGCAGATTCATAACTAAGAGAAACGAAAGAATATTCTTGCTATGTCAGACTTCACAAAGCACTGAAAGACCTTAGTCGAAACAAGACCTTTGACGTAAACGTCATTTCCTCAGTCTTACTGAGGTCCTTGGGAAAGCCACTCTTGACAGAACTATGGCACCCCTTATGCAAAATAAATGAGACAGGCTAAATACCCTCAGACTTCAATAAAAAAGTTAATAATTGTAATTGCAAAGAAGGCAAGTGCTGACAGTTGTGAATATTACCGAACCATAAGTTTAATAACTCGTGGATAAAAAGTACCGACATGAATTATTTACAGATGAATGGAATGTGTGGTTCAAACAGAACTCGGGGAAGGTTAGCTTGGGTTCCGGAGAAATGTAGCAACATGCGAGGAAATACAGACTGTGTGATTTACCTTAGGAGATAGGTCGACGAAGGTCAAACCTGCGTTTATAGCATTTGTACATTCTTCGGACTAAATACAACAATATCAACACCAAGAGAAATGCCGGTAAACAAGGCAGGATTGCCTTACCCTTCTGTGGTCATAATTTACAAGGTTTAACGTAAGCAATATTTTCCCAATGTCGAGAAACAAATAACTTACTTAACTGAGATGTAGTGTTATGAAAATGATTGCACTAGAAATGTCGGCGAAGTGTGATAATACTGCGAAGATTATGGTTCGACTGTGGACTGTTTACTTTATAATAAAAACCGTGAACTCTGCCCTAAGATTTAAAGCTACTTAAATATATTTATCCCTTTCTTCGCCTATTAGGATGACTCCCCATTGCGGGTTACATGCTACTGACTCCACCTACAGATAAAAGTACATTTATATTCTCTGGATGAGATGTTAGGGGAAGAGTATGTCAGTAAGAATTGCTAGAGGTTTCACGATGCCCATCCACAACGTTGATTACAAAAGTTGCATTGTAAACTATTAGAAAAGGAAGAAAAATATTTGGCAATTCTTAATAGAAAAATCTTCAAAAGTGTATTTGTACTAGGATCTGTGACAAACACTAATCGACTAGATATACACTTCAAAACTATTCTTGCTCTTGTCTTTCGTGAACAGTGCTCGTTTAGCTGATTTTTTATCTGCTAACTGTAGGTCTGTCAGATGATGAGCGTTTTAGAACGTACATGGTCGACAGATACCGATTTCAAATTTGTATTTTTACTGTAGTTTTCAATTTAGATTGCATTTGTCACACTGAAAATAGCTTTCTAACTTCAATCTCTACATGTAAAAGCCTTTTTTTTTCGGCAGCAACTAGATGTGTCATGTATAACATGGAGTACCTTCATGAAAGGATAAAAAGAAACTGTGAAGTAAGAGGGTCTGACAGTAACGTATTCAAAGCTTTAAGTGTTTTGGCGATACACGTTGCTCTGGCCGGGCGTTTCGGAGTGTTATCTAAATTACCGGCGATCCGGGTGACACCCAGAGTGCGGAACGGAAAGAAGGTGCTCGTTGGCTTATATCTTAATGCTTGAAGCTGCATTAGGGACTGCCGAAAGCTGCTGAGTCTAATGGAAGACTTATTAAGACTTGTTCTCCGGCGTGTATCAGGGCAAATGATACGGGCGTAAGTGCATCCGACATTCTACAGTAGGAGCTGGTTCCTAGTTTCATTCCCGTTCCGTATGCCGACGATGTTTGTGGAAATAGTCCCTAATTTTTGAGAATTGTTCTTTCCGTTAAAGTTCTTTGATGTTTCCTGTTATTTGAACAGGTTTCAATTGAACCGTACAACGGTATTGCACTTGCTACTCCAAAACTAAATGATGTTTCTTGTATGCGTTCTGTATAGTTATTATCTTCTTATTAATTCTTATGCAGGCCGTACTCTAATATTTAAAAGAAAAATGTTTTACGACATAAAATGCACAGTAATTAGTTCAAACACTTAAGTAACATATTCATCTTCTGACTGAAACTGACATTCAGATGATGGCGAGGCACCCTGTGTTTCAAAAACTTATAGCAGCTGACAGAAAGGTTTCAGTATAAAAGAAGTTTATTCTGTAGAAAGGACAACAACTCTCTTAAGATAATTTCAACCGACAGTTTCATATCAAAAACTACAAAATTAAAAACTAATAAAACAAAATCATTCTTACATTTAAACCTTGTTGCAAAACGCAGACACCTACAGTGTACAATATATGAAGCAATCCAACGGGATCATCGACTAACTAAACTTTCTTTAAAATGTATTGTCATAATGAAACTTACATTGTTGTATTGTGCAAAGTTAAACAACAAGCTTCGTACTATCATGAGCAACTGAAAGGACGAAGCTGTCGTTATATATTCGTAAATTATCTTAGTAAATTCTGTCTACGTACAGAAGACTTAAGCTGATTCAATTATGACGAGCAAACGAGATCACCGACTAAATTAACTTTATAAAACTGCAGAAGAAATGAACAAATTGTGGTGTGAGACGCAAAGATGTGTGTGATTTCCTAAGGGACCAAACTGTGTAGGTCATCGGGCCCTAAACTTACACACAACTTAAACTAAGTTAAACTAAATTATGCTCAGAACAACACACACACACACACACACGCATGCCCGAGGGAGGATTCGAACCTCCTGCGGGAGTGGCAGCGTAGTCCGTGACAGGACGCCTCGAACCGCGCGGCCACTCCGCGCAGCGAGACGCAAGGGGGTGAAGATTTTAATATAACTGTGTGACGAAAGTGAAGGATACTACATTAAATTGACGTGTGATATTTTGCTAAGCCAATAATATATTGTTTAACTATTCAAAAAACTGCATAGCAATTTGTGGTTATCAAGACGATAGAGGTACGGTATATGTGTTATTATGTATCACCTTTAAATTTATAATTATTAACTTGAACCAACTGGCGATGAACGTCAGATAGGTTCCTTTGTATGTGTCTGGACACCATGAGAGCGAGGATACCTTTGCTAGTCGGTAGCTGGCGGCTTGGATCAGCCAGATAATATCAGACATACAGCTGCGTAGAGTTACGCAAGAATTCACTTGTAAAAGTGACGTAGTTGTTGAAGAAACTGGCATTACGTGTGACAATAGAAACCAGTGTCATCCGCGGCAGTATGTTGTTTTCTTGTTGGCATAGAGTCTTTAAACAGCATCCAGGAAGATAAAATAGTCTCACTTCTGAAGCAGCAAACGTGCAACGTCCACATTATTGCGAGTGCTATGAGCCTCGTACGGGGCACCACGTACTGAGAGCTAACACGCTTCAATAAGTATAAGTCTCTCACGTAAGGCTTAATGTTCACTGCTCACGAGGAATAAACGAACTTCGTGATTTATACGATCAGAAGATGTGTAAGACGTGTATATTTCTATTGTCTATTGTCAAACCACAATTTATGAAAGATGTTTATATTTTATTAATAGGGTTAAGTAGGAATAATTAATATTTGTCATGTTGGAAATAATTGTGGTAGCAGGGAATGTCTGCACCAAAATACAGTTGGCAAGAGAGACCGCACATTGATATAATTTTAGAAAGGGCGGGAGAGACCGCGTATGGATACATTTTAAGAAAAGAGCGGGAAACACAGCACATTGATATATTTTGTAATGGTAGCAGGGATTGTCTGCACCAGAAAGCATTGTTGGCAGGAGAGACCGCACTTTAGCGTTCGTAGGAAGTCAGTAGTAAGCGAGATGTAAAGCGGGTCGGTAGCAGGTTGAGAGGAGCGGTGTGCCTGCCAGCCACCAGCTATGATTTGCAGGAGATTATAAACGGATGTACAGAGACATCAGCTAACTATTATCATAAGAGGAACTAACATTATTGAATTATTTTTTTGAGAAACTCAAGACTACTGAAGGTATGTTTGTGCAATGCTACTTGTAAGATTATTGCAAAAAGTAAGTCCCATTTGAACGTTTGTAAAATCGTTTCATTCAGAATATAATTAATTTTTGCCAGCAACGTTGCATTACTGATTATAATCCATCCCAAAAACCATCAACGTAAAACTTTGAAAAATTTTATTGTTGTCAAGAAAAAGTTTAACTATGAATTACGTAACTTCAGTCAGATTAATTAAAGAATAACGTCAGCTTTGGTAATAAATATAGCCACTTATTATGACAGCCCGCCAGCAGCTAATAGAGTTTAGTAAAACAGAGTAAGTATATTCATGTCGCAGTTCGATGTAGCAGTCAGATGGCGATCGAGTAACAGTAAAAAAGGTAAGGAACACTTTGGGTTACTGCAGGTAACGACTGAGGGCCACGACGACAACACATACTATGTTTCGTCGAAATAATCAGCAAATCACTTTTAATAAGCAGCATTTAAATTTGTATGTGAAGATTGAGAAAGAGAATTAATTTCAAAGGGAAGATTTCATTTGTTATTATTAAACAAGAGATATAAATCCTAAGGGAAGGTTTCATAGGTTACTGTAGAAGGGAAGGTTCGTAACAAAAGAGATATAGAGGAGACGGGAAGGTTTCAGACGAACCGACGGGCCGTAGTTTGCGTCTCCAAGTCTATACGTCACCGTATACATGATAAGTGACACATTGTCATACTCCACTGTCTTTTTTTATTGTTCGAATCTCTCCCTCTTGAACGTCTGACGCCTACATTGCCTTTAGAAATATCAGAGAATACTCATTTTGTAACCTTTGCTTTTGACTGATGTGCTTTTCACCAGTGAACCCTCATAACCTTTACTAGCGCGCTCTTCTCCTTCTATTTTAGTGCTAAATGCGATGTTGGCCGCGTGTGGTAGCCGAGCGGTATGAGGCGTCTTGTCACGGTCCGCGCGGCTTCCCCCATCGGAGGATCGAGTCTTCCCTCGGGCATGGGCGTGTGTGTCGTGCTTAGTGTAAGTTAGTTTAAGTTACATTAAGTAGTGTGTAGGCTAAGGGACCGATTACCTCAGTAGTTTGGTCCCATAAGACCTTCACAAATTTTTACGTTGTTGCTTTTTGTAGTCTGCAGTCCGAACACTGATGCAGCTCTCCACGCTAGCCTGTTCCGTGTCAGCCTTTTCATTTCTGCACAGCTGCTACAGTCTACATCCATTTCAACCTGCTTACTATAGTTAAGCTTTGGCGTTCATCGTAATTTAACCCCCAACTTCATACAAAGCTATGAGCCATGATGTCTCAGATCGTGCAACCGACCGCTTCTTTTAGTGCAGTTGTCAGTTTGCACTTTATATCTTCTCCATTTCGGGTATCATAAGATATTTTGCTACATAAATAACGGAACTCAAAAACTATTAGTGTCTTTTTCTCCTCATTTAATCCCCCGCATCGAGTGATTTAATTATCTAAATTCCATTACCGTGTTTTTACTTTTGTTGATGCTCATCTCATAACCTCTTTTCAAGACACTATCCATTCTTTGACAGAATTAAAATGTCATCGATAACCTAAAAGATTGAATGTCTTCTCCTTGAGCTTTTATTTTCTCGTTTACTTCTCAATCTGCTCACTCTATTGACTAAATAACATCACGGATAGGCTACAATGCTGTCTCACTTCCATCTTAACTACTACATTTCGTTAATGGCCTTCGAATCTTATAACTGCAGTCTGGCTTTTGTACAAATTGCAGATAACCTTTACCTTACTGCATTTTATCGCTGCTACCTTATGAATTTCGAAGACTATATTCCATTCAGTATTGTCAATAACTTTCTCTAAATCTACAAACCCTATTAACGTGTAATGGGCAGTCAAACAAAAACGAAACAGATCGGATAAAAAAAGTAAACTGTTTATTATTTCAAAAGTAATCGTTGTAACTGTTAATAGAGTTTCCCACTGTGAGGCAAGACAGTGAATGCCTTCATGGGAAAATGTTTGCCGTTGCCTACGGAACCATGATTGAAACTGGGCGCGCACCTCTCTGTGCGAATCACATCGACGGCCACGAATATCTTTCTTCAGAGCTCCGAAAACATGGAAAACGCATCGTAAATGATCGGTCCTGTATGGAGAAAGTGTAAGGGCTTCCCAGCGAAACGTTTGCAGCGTGGTCGAGACTACCTTGGCAATATGTACGTGGGTATTATCCTGGAATACAATGAATCCGTCCGTTAACAATACTGGACATCTGGGCTTGATGGCGCGTCCGTGTATTGGTGTGCGTTAGTTGTGGCACCGTGTTCCAGAAAGTCAATGAGCAACGGGCACTTGCAATCAAATTTAAAGGTCATCCTGACTTTTCCGGAGCAGAAGTACCTGTTGTTTCGAAAACTGTGCAGCCGTATCGCTGGGAAGCCCTTACACATCCTCCATTGAGTCCCGATTTCTCTCCATACGATTTCCATTCTTGTGGAGCCCTGAAGGAAGACATTCGTGACCGTCAATTTGCTTCGGACGAAGAGATTTACGCCTGGGTACAATCAGGAAACTGAAAACATGCTTCCCTGAAGGCACTGACCGTCCTGTCTCACAGTAGGATAAATGTATTACCATTATTTTACGGAGGTTGCTTTTGAACTAATAAACAGTTTACTTGCTTTTTTCCGTGTTTATCGTTTTCAGTTGACTTCCCCTTATATCTTCAATGATAAATCATAGGGTCACTAGTGTCTCACGAGTTCTGGAAATTCTCCTGAAAAGATCTTCTCTGACGTCGTCTTTTACTACACATTTACATACACAGAGTGCCCACAAGCTAAGGCACTGCCTACAAAACTCCATTTACACTAGCGAAAGTAATCTGTACTGTTTCTTTCCTCATAGAATCAAGCACGTCCTACTAAATTCACGTAGAGGATGAGGCAACTAAGACAGTCCACTAAAGTTATATGCAGGATGAATAAACACATCGAGGTGATGTTTTCACCAAATTACAGCGGACAATATGGCGAATTTCCAGAAGGTCGCAAGTAATTTTTATCCTAAATACACTCCTGGAAATGGAAAAAAGAACACATTGACACCGGTGTGTCAGACCCACCATACTTGCTCCGGACACTGCGAGAGGGCTGTACAACCAATGATCACACGCACGGCACAGCGGACACACCAGGAACCGCGGTGTTGGCCGTCGAATGGCGCTAGCTGCGCAGCATTTGTGCACCGCCGCCGTCAGTGTCAGCCAGTTTGCCGTGGCATACGGAGCTCCATCGCAGTCTTTAACACTGGTAGCATGCCGCGACAGCGTGGACGTGAACCGTATGTGCAGTTGACGGACTTTGAGCGAGGGCGTATAGTGGGCATGCGGGAGGCCGGGTGGACGTACCGCCAAATTGCTCAACACGTGGGGCGTGAGGTCTCCACAGTACATCGATGTTGTCGCCAGTGGTCGGCGGAAGGTGCACGTGCCCGTCGACCTGTGACCGGACCGCAGCGACGCGCGGATGCACGCCAAGACCGTAGGATCCTACGCAGTGCCGTAGGGGACCGCACCGCCACTTCCCAGCAAATTAGGGACACTGTTGCTCCTGGGGTATCGGCGAGGACCATTCGCAACCGTCTCCATGAAGCTGGGCTACGGTCCCGCACACCGTTAGGCCGTCTTCCGCTCACGCCCCAACATCGTGCAGCCCGCCTCCAGTGGTGTCGCGAGAGGCGTGAATGGAGGGACGAATGGAGACGTGTCGTCTTCAGCGATGAGAGTCGCTTCTGCCTTGGTGCCAATGATGGTCGTATGCGTGTTTGGCGCCGTGCAGGTGAGCGCCACAATCAGGACTGCATACGACCGAGGCACACAGGGCCAACACCCGCCATCATGGTGTGGGGAGCGATCTCCTACACTGGCCGTACACCACTGGTGATCGTCGAGGGGACACTGAATAGTGCACGGTACATCCAAACCGTCATCGAACCCATCGTTCTACCATTCCTAGACCGGCAAGGGAACTTGCTGTTCCAACAGGACAATGCACGTCCGCATGTATCCCGTGCCACCCAACGTGCTCTAGAAGGTGTAAGTCAACTACCCTGGCCAGCAAGATCTCCGGATCTGTCCCCCATTGAGCATGTTGGGACTGGATGAAGCGTCGTCTCACGCGGTCTGCACGTCCAGCACGAACGCTGGTCCAACTGAGGCGCCAGGTGGAAATGGCATGGCAAGCCGTTCCACAGGACTACATCCAGCATCTCTACGATCGTCTCCATGGGAGAATAGCAGCCTGCATTGCTGCGAAAGGTGGATATACACTGTACTAGTGCCGCCATTGTGCATGCTCTGTTGCCTGTGTCTATGTGCCTGTGGTTCTGTCAGTGTGATCATGTGATGTATCTGACCCCAGGAATGTGTCGATAAAGTTTCCCCTTCCTGGGACAATGAATTCACGGTGTTCTTATTTCAATTTCCAGGAGTGTAGTAGCCGAATTGCTTCACTGGTTTTTGTTTTCTTTTTCTGGCGAAACTATATAATTTTCTTCCTATGGCATTTGAAAGAACTTCTAAGAGAACTTTAACTACATGTGCCCAACTTGATCAAATACTATCGAGATAACTGCGCTACAGACCAGTCTCCCGCCGTCAGGAGGAAAGGTTTCACAAACGCATGTCCTACTCTACCAAATGTGAGCAAGCACCTGACTTCGTTTATTTCTTATCACGACTGTCATACAAAGTGCTGCAAATGTTGACCTTGAGCACTGCTACACGCTATAAAATGATTCTGGAGAAACAATATTACACGTTGAATTTCATCTAGAGTCCACGGCAGGACGGGCTCGTGTTATAAGGCATTTCACGCCTTCAGCTCTTGTCGGGGTACAGAAGTGTTAAGTCTGGTGAGTGTGCAGACCATTTTGCGTTTCCTGAACGACCATTTCAGTGTTCTCCAGATGTTCTCTCAAGGGGGTCTGTCATTGCATGTACGGTATGGGAAGGACATCGGTCATGTTGGTACCACACTGACTGCTTTGTGTCCAATGGGATGTCTCCCAATAATTGCAGCAGCAACATATCATTGTATCTCGAGATATTCGAGTGTATTTAGATTCCCATCGATAAAACAGGAGTGTTTGGGAAAACACGTACCTAACATTGGGAAGCCAAGCGCATTATTTTTATCCACTTCTTTGAGTCAGAGTGGATTTTCAACTGACGATTAATGCTAATTGCGAAGATTGACTTGTCCATTCTTTGTAAACGGCGCTTCTTTCTTAAACAAAATTTAGCAGAGATATGCTGCATTACGTTGCACTGTTCGTAGATTACATGCGGAGACGGTATTGGAAGTCCTGCCATGAAACTGTGCATTTAGCGAAATGTGAAGAGGATCAAAGGCGATGGAATACAGTGTTCGCAGAACCCTCGTTTGATTAATCCCTCTCATATTTCCGGGATGTCTCTTACTTGTTAGTGATATTTGCATTATATGTTACTGTAGCAGAAATGTTAGTTTGATTTATTTCATTAGCTGCTCTTCTTTTTATTCACCGTAATTTATTCTCCACACTTTCAGTTTCTAGAGCCTTTTCTTTTTATAATGTCTGAAAAGACGGATCGTGAGTGTTTGGCACGACTTGGATGCTCTTCAGAGTACAACCGCAGCGCTGCTCTAATAGTTTGGTGACATTTGCCATAAACGATATTCACTTTTTCGACTGTCATATACATTGTGAATGTCTCAATAGCTTTACAAGCGAGTTATCTGACTGGTACAACAGCAGGACATAGACTGATGGGCTTCAAGCACACAAGTAAACTCAAGAACCTTTCTTGGGTTATGAATTTGTTTAAATTTGTTATAAGAGAATAGAAATTTGTGGAACCTCTGATCCTGAAGACGGGACGGTGGTTTACGACTTTGTTATCTTGATACCATTTGATCAAGTCAGACACATGTTATGTCGTTGAAGTTCTTTTAGTAACTTCTTTCTATTGCCACAGAAGAAAACGCATAGTTCCATTAGAAAAATATTGATGTCGCACTTCGGCGGCTATAACCGATAACAATTACTTGCGAACGTCAGGAAATTCACCGTATTGTAGTGGCCTGCCTTAGCTGGCTCACCCTGTTGAGGGCAGAAATTTCCAAATACTTCATCAGCAATAATACGTCTTTACAAACGTAACTGAGAATATGGGGCCGCCTTGCGCCCTCTTTAATGTAATAGGCCTATACTGTTAGTTTGCCGTTGTAAGTGCTACCAGAAAAGTAACAGAGATTTAGTTGTAAAAATTTAAAATCTATCTTGGACAAACTAACCACGTAAGTTGTAGTTTGCGGGTGGTTGCAGGTGGAGAGCTATGGTGAATGAATCACAAAGGTAACTCCTCGCAAACAGTCTGTTATTCTTCCATAGATAATCAGGTGGAGGCTCCCTTACCTCATATCACCTAAAACTGTGTCGACGTCGCCACTGAAAGGTACTACTACAATGCTATAACAAAATCTCGATACATGTGATGCCAGCTCATATATTATTTCAAACCAAAGTGAGGAAAATGCGATTTCACAATCAATCCTATATGAGAGCGAGTTAGAACACTTTAATCCTAGTGAAGATCGAGGAATCTGATTATAGCCAGCCAAGCACCTTAACATTTACAAAACAATGCTATAAATGTTTCTACATTTATGCTGTTCACATTACCGCAATATTCAGAATAAAACTACTTTAGGGTATTTTCTTATTGAAATGTAACTATACGTGTTCGCAACCTTGATGGCAGTACTGGACTGGGTAGAAAGTAAAATTTTATCTCCATTTCAATTTAACGAAATAATCGATCGTGGTGTAAACATGTGGCCTGGATTAAGGCGCGTTTAAATGGGCTACATTTCACTCCAATATTTAGCAGCAATAGCGTTGTCACAAACACTGCTGCACTAAGTCTGCAACAGGCTGCAATTTTGCAATAGGGCTGCTCAATATTGCTGATGTTGCAGGCTGTTGCAGGTAGTTGCCGACGTGCTGCCGAGGGATTGCTGGTGTTTTTCACCAAAGATGGAGAATGTTTCATATTGCAGAGGAACATGTACATCTACTCTTGCATGTAAATGCTTCATTCTGGCCCTCAGCTTTATATCCTACTTCACTTAACGACTACATTGCGTTGAGATGTCTGTGCGAAAACAGTATCGTTTTGCTATCGACAGAAAGTTCACCTGCGTATATATAGCCACGTGTTTTGTAGTTTTTTGTCGTGTACAGCAATGGAGAAGAGGACAAACGGCAGAACTATGAATTTTGCTAATGCGACTTACCTACTGCCAGAACTATCAGACGTCGAAATTAGCGTGTAGTAAAATCGCAGAATGTAAAAAAAGTTTGGCAAACTGTTTCCGAAGAGATCAGAATCACACTTGATTAAGCGTACAAAAAATTTCGAATTCCTTGAAACCATGCTAAATGCGAGGCAAAAAATTTATATAGGAAGAGTGGTAGCGTAGGTGGCTCTTCATCCACATGGTTTTCATTTGATGCCGTGAGTTTCACACTATCTCGACACGTAATTTAAACAGGAATTGTTGATGTAAAATATAATAATTATAAAAATAGTTTTCTTATTTACAACCGCCCCTAATCAACTCTTTCACTCCTTGTACCATAGTATCACTTACTTATGAGAGTAATTTATGAATACTGAACTTTGAAGAGGTACATTAAACTTCTGTACCAATGGACAGTAGCTAAAAACCGAAGTATGGTCCCCAATCGGATTGTAACTGGTATACACTCTTTCATATTTCTGTGGATTATAGAAGTTCTCACATAAATTGTTTACACGTAATATTCGAAAACTTGTTCCGACATTCTGTAAAAATTATGAAAAGGTACGTCCAGTACCAGTTTACTAGCTAAATTTTCTGAAGTATTTCTCTTTCTAAAAAACGAACGCATCCACATAGTCCTATTTCTCTTGTTTCTTTCTAACTTGATCCCTTGTGTGATGTAAAAATAATAGAGACTTCCACTACCTCGCGTTCGTCTCTTTTGTGGCAACAGTGTGGTACCTTCCAAACACTTCTGGCCCTGCAATTTGTTGCCGCAAACATTGCATTGTAGCAGTGGATGTTAATGTTACAGTACATATGAATGAAATTCGTGCAGGTGCAACGTTACCGGACAACATTTTCGGGATATATTGTCGGCAATAGGCAATTTATATGACCCATGTAAATGTATCTTTAGTGTTCGTAATGGGCTGCCCTTACTATTTCCCGCCATCTGTCATTTATATGACCCATGTAAATGTATCTTTAGTGTCCGTAATGGGCTGTCCTTACTATTTCCCGCCTCACCGCCAAGGGTGCACCTCTGAAACGAAACTAATTCGTGCGCTGATCTTAAAAGGTACATTTTCAGTAACTGAAATTGTACTCATATACACATATGAATGGGTAAATTTTCAGTATTGTCAGACTGGTTTCTTAATCAGTTCAGTATTAAATGTTAATACTAAAAGTTACGAGAGTTGACCCTAAATCTGACACGGGTTGCTCGAAGACAACTCAGCCTATTTTCGTAGCTTTCTGCACTGTTCCGGTCAATATGGCATGGCCATCTGTCATTTGTGAAGTGGATAACATATTTTTTCTACCGGCTCGCATATCTCTAACTTCCTCTTTTCATCTCTAATAATATTTTTCTAACTGAGTAATCCTAGTTTCGTGCGGATAATGGCACCCAGTGTGATGTTTTATCAGATGACAGTGGAACGTTACAATAGAACTAGAGCCAGGGTAGGTTAAGAATGCAGAGGTCCATAATCGTTTGGGAGATTCTGATAATGGTGTAACGCATTTGACTATAACTGCAATATAAGAGCTGGTTTTATTTGTTTAGAAAATTTTTGTGTGATGCAAATATAGCTGTTCTTGCTCGAGATTATGGATCAATGTACTACAGTTTCCTGAAAAGCTAATTTGCTTATCTCCGTAGCCCATAGAAAAAATAGTCAGATTCAAGAAGGAATTACATTACACTTTTCTATCTCTATAGACGCAAAAATGTTCAGATAGAAAGCTTCAGTGGTAGGAAAGAAACACAAAATAACTGCTTTCCAAGAGTCTGATACACACGTAAGAAGGTTAAAAAATTAAGGAAGGAAACGAAACGCGATTGACTCAAAACATACGAACTGTAGTCAATTAGAACGTAAAATGTTGTTTTCAAGCGAGAAAAGGCAAAAAAATCATACTAATACTGACAAAAAGGAAATGATACAAACTTATTCGACATAATTAGACGAAATAATAATTGCAAGTTTGAAAATTGTAAAACAGGCGCACTGTATCTTCTGCGCCAGCTTTTTGTGGTACTCAAATTAATGTAATTATCCGTTAGTTTATTTAATAATTATTCGGGCATATCGTTAAAATTTTGTGGTTTCGAAACAATCCACTGTGTGAATATATCATTTCACGCAGATATGCCAGAGAAAATCTACAAACACGTGTTAACATCGTGTTGAATATTACGCTTAGTGTAGCAGATATTACTGCATATTCGTAGCAAATATTACCTTTCTGTGCTGTAGGAAGTTTCCTCGATAATACAGTTCTTTTCCTTGGTGCTGGCGTATTTTCTCACTTCGCAAAAATTGTTTCTGACACTTCACTTCGCGCTCCACACCGAGCGAATAATTCCGGCGAGATTAAAACTCAGTGGGAAATTGACGATGTCAAGACCACGCTCGCATGCCCCTTGGGTTTTGATAGAGGACGTGACAAAGCAGCAGCGATTTTAATTGCGAAGAAAATAGGCTCCCTTCCATCGCGGAAATTTTTATACCGAGGGAGAGGAAGACAGATTTCTTATATCTGATATCCTATATAATGTTGAAGTGCAGCTATCAACGTTTGAGTTGTAGAGTTGGAATGCAGTCACTTACACTGAGATTTATTAATAATTGTAAAGGAACAAAATTTATGGAGTACAGTTAATATGACTGCACATTGTAAAACAAATCCTCGAATTTCACCCTTGAAGATTACTTGAAAACTCTGCATGTTAAAATAACATGAAGAGATCAGAAGAACAAAGTAGAAGTATAATAAGAAATGTTGCTTCCATAACAGAAAACGGCAGGCACGACTAAAATACAACTAAGGATAACTATAAAATAAAAAACATTAACAATGCAATGGCCGCCGAACTGGGTATGTGTAGACTCGAGGACTGACGAGACACACACGTACGCCAGTCAGTGGAGGCACTGTAGAATAGTGTAACAACGATAGGTTTAGATCAATGGAAGTCAGCTTGGTCCCTACCGCCGACTAGTGGGCGTTACAGCTTTCATAGTGGGCGGTTGCGGATTAAAGATATTTCCATTAGTTTTTCATAAAAATTTGACATTAAGTATCTGGTAAGTAATTATTATTATGTGTTTTAAATTGCTGCAACTCTGCCTTATACAGTTTATATCACAAAGTTACTTTCTTACTTTATAAATCACCGTTATTATAGAGCTGATGGGCGGTTAAAAAGTTTTACTGCCAACAAAAATACAAAAGTGGCCGGTAGATACCTGGTCTAGATGTAGGTATAGGCAAACCTCGAGCTCTTCCGAGGCTGCTAGTAGCAGATATACTAATACAGGTATTCACTTAGAACATTAATTAAATTTCTTTTATTTAATGTTGTTCTTAGGCCTAGTTGATTTATATTTTCAACATTCCGTTTTAGTTCTATAGTAATATTAGCAATAGTTGCTATTAAAATACTTTATATCTACGAATATGATAGAAGGCACTGTATATTTTTATGTTTACAGTACATGTACGACTTGTTTAGAGTTTGGAGATAACAGGTGTAAAATTTAAGGCAGTAAATTGTCTCAGAGCTACTTAACTAAAGACCGATAAAGCGAGTTTATTTGCATCATATTTGATTCTATCGTTCGATGTTTCCTTGAATGTCTGAGTGTTTCTTTCTTGGATTTTTTACATGAGATCAAATGCAATATCTCTTAAGAATTATCATGATAACAGATGAGTAATGAAACTCGGGTCAGACCAGTTTGATAAAAACAAGAAGAAGAATATTATCATGTCATATGAGAATGGAAATGATGAAATATAAAAAGGATATTATAATATTTAAAATTCCTGCAATTTCTACGTCAGTACTGGATGCAAATGTCATTATACATCTTCTTTCGCCAACAACTCTAGTGCTATGGGGGCTGATTTAATGACGTAAGACTACCTATATTTTGTGCTGCATTACTTTAATAAACTGAGACAGAAATATTTCTATAATTTTCAGCATTCTCAATGAACCGAATTATGATCTACATTTCGCAGCTTAAAGAACTGTGTCTGCCTATTCTTTTGCGCAAATGTTGAGAGCAATTTTCAAGAAGTCACTGGATCAAAGTATTTCTGTGACGTGTAGTTAAATGCGACGAATGTTTCTGCAGTGTAGTAATGGAGGGACGAGAGGAGTAGTAACTTTGTGCGAAAATGTAACCGACTTCTCTCAGTAATGGTTCCGCCACGCTTAATGGTAGCATCCGACGGGCTGACCCTTCGCTGTGTATATCCTAATCGCTGAAACATGTTGTGCCTGAGACGTTTACTATACAGAACTACGTACTTGAAGACAAGAACGCTGCCACAATTATAAAATTACAGAGTAAAAGAATATGCCGAGATCACTAAAATGTTAGGCAGTATAAAAGTAAAGTAAAATAAAGTCGTGCGTTACGACCTCGGCCACAGAGGAAGGTGGTATGTGGTATGAGGAAATCACGTAACACTTGGGACATGTTAGAGAACGAAATAAGAAATTAGTATAAACACACAGACAATGTCGAAATTTCGGTCGAAGGTGATTTGAGAGTATCAAAAGTAGTATGTAACCTTAAAGCAGACTCAATTTTTTTTTTTTTTTTGTTTGCAGTTAGGATAAGATCAGAAGAAATGGTAAAATGTACTAAGAGAAGTAAGAATGGATTTTTAGATGGTGGTACTTAGTTGAGATATGAAATAGACAGCCAATGTCATTTGTTAGTAGAGATGAGATTAGTCAAAGTGGTTTGTACTTTTAGAGATAGTGGTCAGGAAACTGATAATTTCTTGTGTGATGGATGCGGGACATGGGAAGTTCCTTGCGTAGAGAAGTGTGCCGCTGGGGTGGACATGGATGGTAAGTTGAGATTTAGAGGTAAAGTCTTTGTTTTTTTTTGTTATGTTCATAGGTACAGGTAAGGTACGATACGTTGTAGGTATTACAAAGCGTTTGTAATTACAGGTTAGGACATTAATTTAGATGGTGATTGGACTTTAAATAGTGCAAAGAGGAAGTTTTTGTAGTAATCCATAAAATGGTGGTTATTTATTTATTTCTCCATTTGTTCAACCCACTACATATTATCCTAAAATGGGTTGTTCTGTACACTTTCTTGCATTACGTTAAACAATGTGTGTGCAATAACATTTCATAAAATAAAACCCAGAAAACGAATATCCGTCTCCTGCACGGTAATGGTGTGAATTTCATTAGTTCACACTCCAAAAGGTCCTACTTCTAATGCTAAACGCCAACGCGATTAATAACGGCATACTGTAGAAAGTTCGTAGAATTTCTGTTTAGTTTGGATGGTAAGCTCTATGATAAGTGACCATTACATAATCTACGCTGTTCATGATTTCAAAATGAACATAATCACTACACCGTATTAAACTGCAGCGTTATATTCTCAGAAATCAGATGCCAATCTTTGTGATGCGTGTGGCTATTGACAACTGACTGGTGTAACCGAACCTGCCGGTTTCACGTGTGACTGATTCGTTTCAATTTTGAAGTACACTATTCACGTGTAATGGAACTTTTTAATGTTTTGGCAATACGGAAACGTTCTCTTTTGAACTATGAAAACAGCAATTATTAGCTAATATATTGAGATTGCTTTCAAAGGTATTAAATCTGCTACAAAATATGATTTTAGTTGGCAGTACTGGAAAGCCAATGTTTCGACGGCCAGACGCTACGAATATAGGCAGCTACCTCGTCCTTTTACGCAGCAGAATGGTGTGCGACACGGCCTCTGCCTGGTGTAGCCACAAAAAACAGTCTACCAAGGCACCCCGATCTCTCTCCAGAATAACTCACGCCATTTATCGTTTAGTTGACCATAGAAATTTATTCTGTACTTCAAAACTCTTACTATTCTGCTGACTCCATAGACGTTTGATTAACCAGTTGACCATGTGCAGTCCAACGGAATATGTTGTTAAATTTTAGGCAGTTAATTTTTTCATGAACCTCTCTCCAAAGCGCGATGAGGTTAACGGGCTTCGACTTGCAATAAACACGGCACACAACAGAGGATATTTCGGTGATTCATCACTTCAGTGCCCACCTGGTAGTTTTATTCTCACCACAGCAGCGAGTGGATTGCAGGCTGGTATAATGTTAGCTACGACAGTCCTCTGTAAAAGAAATTAATTCTACAAAGATTTTCGGTCGACAGCTCTGAAGGAGCAATTTGACTTTGGCACTTGAGAATCCATTTTACTGTTAATGTAATGGAGTTATTTTGTTGTAATTATTTTGAATGTTCTGTGTGGAATGAAGATAGCTACAGCTATGAGATGACTACGTACCTGAATGGCTACCATCTTTAATATTTGCGTTTATGAATTAATGAAAATTAAATGACTGCCAAAATTGTGAAATTAATCTCAAGACTAATACCAGTAATTAAATTACGAGTGTGAGTCAAATGAAAATCTTAAATATTTTTCTAAATATTATTTATTCTGCAGAAATGGTACAAAGCTGTATCACTTTTCAACATAATCTACCGCACGCTCAATGCAAGTCCTCCAGCGCTTACAAAGTGCATAAATTCCTTTAGAAAAAATTATTTTGGTAGTCCCCGCAACCACTCATGCACCGCGTGGCGTACTTCTTCATCAGAACGGAACTTCATTCCTCCCGTTGCGTGAGTGGTCCAAACATATGGAAATCACTTGGGTCAAGGTCTGGTGAGTTTGGTGGATGAGGAAGACACTCAAAATGCAGGTCTGTGATTGTTGCAACTGTTGTACGGGCAGTGTGGGGCCTTGCATTGTCCTGTTGCAAATGGACACCTGCCGACAGCAATCCACGTCGCTTTGATTTGATTGTAGGCCGCATATGATTTTTTAGGAGATCTATGTATGATGCACTGGTGACAGTGGTCCCTCTACGCATGTAATGCTCCAAAATGACACCTTTTTCGTCCCAAAAGAGAGTCAGCATAACCTTCCCTGCTGATGGTTCTGTTACTAACGTCTTTGGTTTTAGTGATGAGGAATGGCGTCATTCCTTGTTCGCTCTCTTCGTTTCCGGTTGGTGGAAGTGAACCCAGGTTTCGTCCCCAGTAACAATTCTCGCAATGAAGCTATCACCTTCTCGTTCAAAGTGCCAAAGAAGTTCTTCACAAGCATCAACACGTTGTTCTCTCATTTCAAGAGTCAGCTGCCGTGGCACCCATCTTGCAGACACTTTGTGAAACTGGATCACATCATGCACAATATGGTGTGCTGATCCATGACTAATCTGTAAACATGCTGCAGTGTCATTCAGTGTCCCTCGGCGGTTTTCCTTCACTATGGCTTCAACTGCTGCTATGTTCTGTAGGGTCACAACTTGTTGTGCCTGACCTGGACGAAGAGCATCTTCCACTGAAGTCACACCATTTGCGAACTTCCTACTCCATTCGTAGACTTGCAGCTGTGACAAACATGCATAACCGTACTGAACCTTCATTCGTCGATGAATTTCAATAGGTTTCACACCTTCACTACGCAAAAACCGAATAACAGAACGCTGTTTTTCCATGGTGCAAGTCGCAAGTGGGGCGGCCATCTTTAGACTGATACTGTGACGGTATGTGTGCATCTGCACTATGCTTCCACCTACAGGCCATTCTGCACGCTGTTTGTAGCACGCTTACCAACTTACAGGATAAAGGCGCGAAATTTCGATTTGTTGTTACAAATTTAAGATTTTCATTTGACTCACCCTCGTCGAAGTGTGCCAGCAAATTTCAGAGAAATGCAAGTGGATTTAAAGCTGCCTTTTCCAGCAAAATTAATATTAGTTGAAATTACGACAGTCTTCAGTGTCATGACATTTGAAAGTTCTTGTACACAAAATTATGAAAAAATTGTGACAACGAAATACGACAATGTTTATGATCAAAGGAGGACAAATTTGAGAAATATTTTGAAATAATACAATGTATTCCATAATGGCGTACGAAGTTTAGATTATAATATTCAGTTTAGCCCTACTCAGTTAGAATTAATAAGAGGTCTTGCCATATTTGTAATAGTTGTTGTGATGCTGTAGATGAAGTTTAGGGAATGATAATTCGCAAGGCTCTTTACATCTGCTTCTAGATGGAATTAATTTAGTACGATCACGTTGTTTGCAGGAGCCTTTCTTCTTGCCACAATTACATGCGACGGCTCAGACATACTGGCACAGACTGAAGATAAAACGACCTGGTCTCTATTAGGAACTAGCACATTGTTGCGACATTTCTTATTTCAGGCGGATTAGAACCGTGAGCCGAGTAACCCCGCTGTACCCTAGCGCCGTTTTGCCATATACTGTTTACTTAACTAAGGCGGCATGTGAGCGGTTTCAAACTTAGCCGTTTCGGAAATGCTTTCACCCTTGACCGAAAAGCCAATGGTCATGATATTATGGACTTGAGACAAATCGCTCCTTTTTCCGCAATACGACGATGACTACAGTGTTGTCCGCGTCCACCTGACACGCTTTATATACACTCCACTGCTACGGCTGCTACCTGCCGTCTGTGAGTGGTTAGTGTTCTAGGACTAAACTCAACTCCCACACTCTGCAGATTTGAGCAACTAGCAGTGCAGATTCATTCCTCTCTAACTCATCTCCCAGCTCCCCCTGTCCAATCTGAGCTTCCAAAGCACACGTGCAGGTTTTCCCACGGAAGGTCGAGGATTCTGGTCAAGCAACCGTATTTCTCTGCGATTTTCGTGTAACTGTTATTCTTGTGTCCGAAGTTTGTTCTTTTCACAAATTTGACAAGTGTGTCATTACAAATTTACGTGTAGTTTCTCGTAACTCACTCTTCTGTGATCAGAATGGCTTCAGTATTTAGGATTGAAACCTAAGTGTAAGAAATACAGATTATTAGGTCGCTGAGAATTCGCAGTGACTGAGGCAGGTTGCACATCACAGGCGGTAGGGTTTGACCGTTTGGTAAGGGCTGCTTCTCACTTCAGTAAAGATACCTTAACAGGTAAAAATGACACATAATTTCTTACCGAACTGCTAGTGGCTTTTCTAGAGAAACTATAACTAGAAATAAGCAGATGTGTGTGATGCCAGCACAGTGAGTGCCTGCCACACTCTCACTTGTGGCTAGGGAACACTCATCCAGCTCTTTCCTGTAGATGGATATGAAGTGAAGGCCTTGCATGTTCTCTTGATTTGACGCCACTCGACTCTTTTTCCGGGGTAAATGCGAAATGAAATCTATACATAAGATACAACGCCCCAAGGCGATTTAAAACGCCGCAATGCTGCAGCAAATGCAATGACATCGAAGGAATCTCATCTAAATGTCTAGTATTCCTTGGACCAACAACTGCTAACGTGTACTGCAGTAGATGATTGGTACATCGAACACTTGAAGACATAAATGTATATCTTGACGTTAAGCTCATATCGTGCAGTTAATATTTGAAAGTCGTTATACGTCGATTCCATATTTCACTGAAGACTCTGACAGAAACAACTAAAGAAATTTTACCTTATATGTAAACTGGATTGGGGTAGAAAGGAAAGCAAAGTGATTACTGTTGTCAGCTGTATCTGGACATTACGTGGAGTCAGCGACGACGAGTTAAAATGTGTGCCACAACATGATTCGAACCTGGTATCTCCTGCTTACCAGGCAGGTGGGTTGACCACTGTGCCACCCGGTACACAATGTTATCGCATCTGCACCGACTATCTGCGCTCGACTCAATGCCGACTACACTCCCACCGAGCGCTACGTACCCCCAGTTCCTGTCCATTTGCTCCATGCTCGCTACTCTGAGGTTCCCACAGGAGGTTGATGATGATGTTAGTTTGTGAGGCGTCAAAATACTAGTTTCTTTGACGCTTCAGTGTACATCTCTTGAGCTCAAAGAGTCGAGCTGAGTCATTAGCTAATAGCAATGCAAGGACTTCCTGAGGCAGAGAAACCGTTCCAATTAATTGACCTTGACCCTCTTGGCCCTTTTGCACCAACATCAGCGGGAAACCGATATGTACTAATCATAACTGATCATTTTTCGCGTTATTTGTCCATGAGCGCCATACCAAACCAACAAGCAGACACAGTGGCACATTCTTTCGTTAACCAATGTCTGTTGAAATATTCGGCGCACGAGAATCAATAATAACATAATAAGGCACGAACTTTATGTCTCAACTGTTTAAGCAGCTTTGTCAACTATTGCCCGTTAAAAAGTTACCAACTAGCACCGTTCACTGGCAAGCCAACGGTAGTAGAGAAAGAGTGCATAGGACATTGAGCAAAATGAAAAATTAATATGTGAATAGTAGCCATGGCAATTGGGACACCCTATTGCAATATGTCGTTAGTGTATAAAAATGGATGTAACTTTCACAATAAGGGGTTGTTTTTGGTAGAAAGATGCTCTCACTTTTTGAGTTACGTCAGCCAACTCCAGCGGAGGATATATCCTCTCTCTGGGATTTTACTAAAAGGCTAGAAGGGGTATGGCTCTAGAAAGTCAGGAATACACTCACAATAAAGAAGCAAAGTACTCAAGTATCACTTCTCGCAGTGGGTTATGCTATCTAATCCCCACGTTCCGGAGGGGAAAAGAAAGAAGTTCATTCAGCGGTACCGAAGGCCCCATCAGGCAGTCGAAATGACGTACCCAGTTAATGCTAAAATGAAACTTCCCATACGAACCATTGCTGTCCATGCGAGCCGGGTCCCCCCGTTTCAAGGTGAACAAGAAGCACTTTCCCAATTGCCAGCAACTCCTTCCGAAGGGGGAGGGGAATTTAGTGGAAAAGGGAGAAGAAAGAAAGGTAGAAATAAGAAAGTGACGCAGAGTGTGCCTGAGATTATTCCAACACATCCATACACCTTAAGTTCACGAGAACGTCTAACAAGTTAAATGTTTGTAATTAGTTATTAGTTACGTATTATGGTTATATTTATGTTAGGTTATTTCTTGAGAAAGGTTCATGATGAACATTTGCGTATAGCTAGATGGTTAGAGAACTATTGATGGAACAGTAGTGTCTGTAATTTACATCAACTGCTTTGTTCAAAATGTAGTTGGCATAGAAGTAGATAAGCAGATAGCTAGTAAGATGGTAGCAAGTGAGAACGAGTGAGTATATGTGTGACACAGTTGTGCAGCCTTAAAATTGGAGATTTTTTACAACGGATGTTTTCTAGCTTAATTCAATCATTTGAGACGATAAGGAACTTGGTGAAGTATTACCCTCCACCGTGGAGTCATTGCAGCGCCAGACCAGGAAAGTTAGTGTTTATTCCACAAAGCGAATACGCACCGTATCTGAAACTCTGTTTCGCTCAGAGGAACCTACGACTAACTGCCCCAGGGAGGTCATTACAAGTGACACCGAATTCTTTCAGAAGATAGGGCTATATTAGCTGTACTCAGTACCAAAATCGATAGTAGTCATTGCCACCTGCTATAACCTAGGAGACTTCGGCAGCGCCCAGCGCATAGAGCTACGAGGTAGGGACTGCTAATGAATGGTATGCAATGCGACATTTCAAGTCTCACTTTCCGGTTACCTGCCTTCATTACTGGAACCACAACTCCAAATATGCCTCCCGAAATCCTGCCCAAGGAAAACCTGACTTTCTTCAATGCCACATTAGACCCAACTTTTGTGGCTCTCCAGGACCTGTTGATAGCAGCACAAAATGGTCATGTGATGATGGAACATTTATTCGGTCACCTAAGAAAATATCAGAACGATCGACGCAATCGACTATAATCGTAGGGACTAGCACATAAGTCGTTTGTGTAATTTTGAGCATGATGAGTATCGTGTATTGTTATCTCACACACATAGTTACCCAAACTCCGCCCTTACCTTCCTTCAACCTGGAGGTCCACAGTAGTCATGCTGGTACCAGTTAAGACGTGACTCAGCCACAGTGAGCAATAACAAATTGTGAAAAAAGAGGGGAAAAAAACAAAGAGGGTCGCAGAAATTCAGTGCTTAAGCATCGAAGTAATGAAACACTGTATATAGTGTAAAATAAAACGGAAAGGAAGACACGCCAAAATCTTATTCAAGCATAGAATAAACATTGAGAGATGTCTCTGTTACAGACAGACCAACAAAATACGAATGCGGAGGACCAGATTAATCTAAGGAGGGAAGAAATGTAACAGCTTAAACACCGACAGCGGGGATCACAGCCCAGCAGCCAAAACCAGACCGCAGTTACCAGCCAATGACTTGCCAGCTCAGCAGCATCAGCAGACAATTCTTGCGCAACCAGCGCTTCCGCATGAAGGATGTCACGCGTGCTCCTGTTGCACGAGCTACCAACTTACCTATTACGTCACAACAGGCCATCAACCACTTGTAGATGTTTCGACTTAGCCTCGATACAGGGGACCTTCAGCAACGCCAAAATCTGGAAACGGGATTTGAACCATCAGAACCAGCCCATTAGTAAGTCATCACAGCTGGGCCGTCCGATGATGCAGAGCCTGTGTCAGTCTTCGCCGCCTCTATGGCACTGTCTCCGCCGGGCCACGAACCAGTGACCACTGCCTGAGTGTCCAACCCAGGTACTGGGATGCCGACTCGTTTTCCCACCACCACCCTGCAGCCGTCAGCTGCCATCTGCCAACATGCTGCGGTAACTTGGCCGCCACTTCCGCCCACGGAGAACATCTGCGTCGGCACACGTGATGGGGTCCAAGAATCACCTACCGTCGATTGCAGCCTGTTTGTCTCATATTTGCTGAACCATGTGTGTTCGTGTTCGTCAAGAAAGTGTTCTGTCAACTGATTGGCTGCCTTCTTCGCCTGCTCCATTGCTATCCTCCAGCAGAGAACCACTCGCCGACTCCTAACCTGCAGTAGAGGTCTGTTACAATATTCATCCATAGCATCCAACTACATGCCAAGCATATAATATTTGGCAGCATAGTAAATTCAATGGCATCGTATTACTCATTAAATTTCAGGTCGTACCTAAATATCAGAAGCAGAATCCTGCCTTAACAGTTTTCATTTGCAGCCTGAAGGAAGGTGAAAGCATGCCAGAAGAAGACAACAACGTACAGAAAAATATGTAGAGTATAAAGTTGTCAGAGCTGTCTACTTTTCTAAAGTAGGTGGTCAGTGCTCCACACGCGTAGATTTGTTGCTTTCTGTGAGCGGAAGAAACAGCACTACGTTTGGACAAGAAACATGTACTACCTAATTTCCTCCTAACTGAGTAAAACAATACCATACACTACATTTTTGTCCTAGATGTCTCGCCCCATTATCTACAAGTGAGTGATTAGCAAATCATATGACAGACCGCTGATGTGTTTGGAAATGTCTACTGAGGAAACAGTTTCTTAAAGTTTATGAACACCCATCACAAGTGCATTGCCCCATTACGGTATACACGGGATTCAAGTGTCTCCTAGATCCTAAGGCATATTGTAAGAACGGCTTCATTATATTACAAGCAATGCCATAACGGATGCAGAGTGTGGGAATGTGGTGACTGTTTGGCAGGAAATCAACATCCCTAATTTATCGGAATACGCAAGACTTTATGTGGACATGGACATATGCTCCCTTGCAGATATTTTTGAGAAATTCTAAAGTGCAAATATGGACACATACAAACTAGATCCTGCTTTCTATTGTATCACGCAAGGGATTTCATGGGATGGCAAGTTAAAAAGACATGTGTCAACGATGAATTGTTGACTGATGTCGACATGCTATGGGATTCTTGGAGGACTTTCGAATGCGTTGACAGGTACTCCAAG
This sequence comes from Schistocerca cancellata, assembly GCF_023864275.1. Lineage (NCBI taxonomy): Eukaryota > Metazoa > Arthropoda > Insecta > Orthoptera > Acrididae > Schistocerca > Schistocerca cancellata. Next base: position 789,975,644 of record NC_064629.1, on the reverse strand, counting down.
GCAAATAACCCATGAATGAGTGAGGCCATAACGGTTATGTTTCGTGCACAAAAGATTTTTTTTTTGAAAAAAATAGTATTGTCGTGCACAAAGGTGTCAAGTGATCGAAAATGGACGCCTTATTTGCTGTGGCGTAGTGAACCATATAAGGGAGGGGCAAACAGCCCTGAGAATGAGCAAGAAAAGGTGGCAATGGAGATCCAAACTTTTTAATAGAGTAATCATGAAGTAATTTTAATATTAAATTTAATGAAGACAAAGGGGGGAAGGGGTGGGAGGGGTGGGAATGTAGAGACGAGTCTAAAATTGCAAATACGGAATATAAACTGTTTTCTGAACCTGTCGAAGATAGAATATGTTAAAGAAGCCTTGGAGGAGGAAGGCTTGGAGGAAGCTGCTAATGAGAGAACCGCTGGAGAGGCGCAGATGGTCAGTTGGCAGAGATAGCTGCACACTACGGTGCATGCGACCAGGAGATCCAGCGGAGGCTTCAGAGAGCTGCCAACGGTCATCTTGGCCTCTGGCAACGCGGTCCAGCCCGCCGTCATCATTTATCATTATCGGCGAGAAGTCACCTGTCAGGTTGACAGACTCCAGCCAGAAACATAAGAGAAATTGGCTCCTGCCATACAGGCTGTTCAGGGAAGATTCCCACCCATTAAGCTTTTAGCAATTTGTTTCAACGTAACTTCCCGTAACTGGGAAAGTAGAGTTGCTTCAGAGACTTACTAGGGCATCAAATAATAACTGCCAGTATCTGTTGTGGACTGACAAGACAGCCAGTCCACAGTGACGGGTAACCGAAAGGCAAGAGTTTAATTCACGCAGGCTTGCTTAGGTCTGAAACAGGATACGTAATGAATGCTATAAAGAAAAGCACGTAGCTGCTGGAATACTTAACTTTAATCCATCATTTGTATACAACATTCTTGATGATACAAGTGAGACTCTCTCTAGATATGGTTAATGGCGCCTTGCTAGGTCGTAGCCATGGACTTAGCTGAAGGCTATTGTAACTGTCTCTCGGCAAATGAGAGAAAGGCTTCGTCAGTGTAGTCGCTAGCAAAGTCGTCCGTACAACTGGGGCGAGTGCTAGTACGTCTCTCTAGACCTGCCGTGTGGTGGCGCTCGGTCTGCAATTACTGACAGTGGCGACACGCGGGTCCGACATGTACTAATGGACCGCGGCCGATTTAAAGCTACCACCTAGCAAGTGTGGTGTCTGGCGGTGACACCACAGTATCAGTGTAACGCATTGGCTCAGAACTGTTTTGTCGAACAGTGGGAAATATAGTGTTTAGAACTGGTTCTTTGAACTGCTGACTTTGTTTCAATGAAGCCTTAAATATTGCTAAATCTGAACTTGAATGCTTTCTCGTGGAAATTTTCTTAGTATACAAGATAGGTGAAGATAGGGCACAGTTTACCATCGCCACACTGAGAGCTCCAGTCTCCAGACTACGAAAAGTAAGTGGTCATTCACACTACCTAGAACTTTAGCTGTATCCATTCACTAGGACGATGTAGTTTCTGACGGAGCTTATTGCTGAAGCCGTCATTACTCTCATTCTGCGGAATCAGGATTGTTATTGTGACGTTACTGTTCTGCCAACAGACCACGGTGATGTTTTTTTTTTTTTTTTTTTTTTTTTTTTTTTTTAAAGGAAAGAAGTGGCTCTTTTGTACTTAAGAAAGCCAACAGCAGCAAGGGTGAAATATTTTGACATAGTGAAAGGAAACTTAATCTGGCGTGCCCTCGGTGAGTGAGCAGTGGGGTATGTGTGTGCTCTCAGGACGTGGTGCAGACGGGCGAAGAACACGACGAAAAAGTTTTCAGAGGCGGCAGCTGACAATCGCAATATATGCGACGAACACGTTGTTGTATGAAGATGGGCGGTCATTTAAGTATGTTGAAGACTACTAGGAATGAACCACATCGAAAAGGGAAGCTGATAGGATTGTTGTTGATACACTACTGAGACTTTAACAGGGTTCAAACACATAAAGTTTCAGTGGACAGACTATGGAATCATAGCTTAACTATCTTAATAAAGAAGTCCGACTGCGATAATAGGAAGCTAGGGGACCCGTCACAAGAAAGAGTGAATAGCATCCTACGATATGAGTTATATCTTACAGTTGACTGTAAAAAACTTATGTAGGCACACCGTGCAATAATCTCTGCCGATTGGAGGGCTTCGATGGCTGTCCGATGAGGAAATCACCGGAATGGGTGAATTGAAAGGTGTATCTGTGCATTCTGGTGTAGGTTACGTCGAAGAGGTAGGAATGGCATATCCTAATAGCTTGCATAACGCACACAACCATTTGCCGCTATATCCGGAAGCTGATAGCGACGCTGTGGGACAAACAGAAATAAGTAAATGCACTACAGAAACCTCCAGCAGTGCCTCAGTTTGGGAATGGAACTTATTAAAGCTACTTCATCTATCTCCTTCAGTCAGTACCCCTGGTTGAAAGAGTACATTGATGTTAACTCGGAAAACAGGGCTTCAGTGATGTGTCATTTTCAAAACTATTTCTTTGATTATTGAACAACGCAATACTCTGCAAAAACTATGGAGAATCTGAGAAAACACCGCGAAATTCGTATAGCTGACAGCTGCGAAGGGACTTTTGTCGCAGTGGATTATATCGCTATGATAAATTTTAAACGAGCGACTGTATTAAATGAAAGACTGTCACCCATATGAAGTAATTAGGTGCCACCCGACAGATTCAACATGATGCATAAACGACCAGCAATTCATAAGCCATAACGCCTCAAAACAAAAACGTTCTCGGTGAAATGAGAGATGAGGTAAATGGGCCGTTGAGTGTGGAGTTTGTGGTCCTTAGACCAAAAATGTACGCATACGGTACAGACTTAGACGCCACCCAGATGCTGGCTAAGGGTGTGCATCGTGTGGCCTCAATGTCTCTCTCGATTGTTGTAGGTTAGGTTAGGTTAGGTTAGGTTAGGGGTTGCGGGGAGTGCCTGCTCGGTCGTGTTGACGGTGTTCCTGCTCAACCTCGGCATGTGGTACACCTCTACATCTACATCTACATCTACATCCATACTCCGCAAGCCACCTGACGGTGTGTGGCGGAGGGTACCTTCAGTACCTCTATCGGTTCTCCCTTCTATTCCAGTCTCGTATTGTTCGTGGAAAGAAGGATTGTCGGTATGTCTCTGTGTGGGCTCTAATCTCTCTGATTTTATCCTCATGGTCTCTTCGCGAGATATACGTAGGAGGGAGCAATATACTGCTTGACTCTTCGGTGAAGGTATGTTCTCGAAACTCTGACAAAAGCCCGTACCGAGCTACTGAGCGTCTCTCCTGCAGAGAGAAGTAAGAATTCGCTCTCGGGCCGACAAACAAATGCTGAACGAACCCTCACATGGCAAGAGATGGGAACACATAATACACCCAGGAACATTGTCGAAAATGATCGCTTTGGTGGTCCAAGTATTATGGTGCCGGCAGGCCTAATGTTGCATGGGCATACTGGCCTTCAAATCCTTGAACACAGTACACTCACTACACTCCTTCTCCACAAGCATTTTCGATGATGCATTACACCCAGAATTCTTTTGTATGGATGACAATGTGTGACCACATCGAGCTGCACAAGCGGAGGAGCTCTTGGAACGTGAGGATATTCGGCGAATGGACTGGAATGCCCATTCCCCGAGTTCAGTCCCATCAAGCATGTACGAGATGCCTAGTGCAGGACGTCCACATGCACCAACGACAGTCCAGCAGTGGTCAACCGTGCTAGTGAAGAAATGAAACGCTCTAACACAAGAAGTTACCAATCTTATGGCCAGCATGGACGCACTTTGCAGAGCATGTGTAGCACCCTGTAGTGATTATATACCCTATTTAGAACCATGTACCACCTTTTGTAGTGTGTAGGGGACCATCACAATCGCGGTGACTTCAGTGTAATTATTGGCTTTGAATAAAAGTATCATATCTGTGCATCTCATTACGTTTTTCCGTAGTATATTGTAGCAGTTCTTTCAATATGTAGTCCAAGTGTTCATCGAGATTTTCTACTTGGCTGGGACACAACATGCGAATGTTATTTTTGTCCTTAAGTTTTGTGTTTTTGTTTTTTACAATAAACAATCAATGCCTACGCTTCTCTAAGGTGCAATTCCTATTTTCGTGGGATTATTCGGTGTAACTTTGTATATATGAAACCTCTGGGTTTATATCTACAGTACAACGATATTTTTCTCGTGTCTTTTGATGTATTCATCAAGCATACTTGGTGTCAAACGTAAATAGGTGGCAGGAAGAGAACCCATTACCAACGAATGTAGTTCCTGCTATGAAGTGGCGCGCAGCTACAATACAGTCTCGCCACAGGGGCAAATAAAATTTAGCAACAATTTACAATAATTTAGTAACAAAAACTGTGTATTACTTATCTATAGTATAGCAGTAGTTATAAGTTCATTTTCACTGATTTCACTTTATCTCTTGTCTAGTCCTGAATCCAGTGAATGATAACTACGATAACTTGTAGAATACCCAATTGACTCTTCTTGGGGACGACTGTAGTTACAGTCCTGGTGCTGTCTTGAGGTATTGTTAATACTCAGCTTCACTATGTGATTCTCGACGGATAACAACTTGAATGGAACCTAGTGTCTACTTATACCAGCGTGATAAAAAATTAAGACACCTACAGCCGTCCTTATGATTTTATTTTATTTTGTCGCTACCAGTTTCCACGCTTCATTGCGTCATCTTCAGGCTGTCTTGATGCGGTACAGGCTGATACGATCCCCATGCATAAACAATCAACGTCAAGAGTTGACAGTTGATGGTTGGAGTGCTGACACATTATCTGCGAATCCAGTAATGTTGGCAACTGATGGGTTATGTATGGGGATCGTATCAAACTGTACCGCATCAAAACAGCCTGAAGATGACGCAATGAAGCTTCGAAACTGGTAGCGACAAAATTAAATAAAATCATAAGGACGGCTGTAGGTGTTTCTATTTTTTTTTACCACGATAGTAAACGGCTGTCATCCCAGAGACGTCCTGCTAAAGGGATGGACATACAAAAACTTATACCAGCGTCTGACAGATGGATATTCGCTTGGGATCTAATGACATGTGGCTGCAGTATGAAATAGTCTTTTCCTTGTGCTCTGCTGGAGGCTAACCTTAACTCAGTTACACCTGAGTACCAGGCAACTCGACGCTCTTCTGTGTATGTCTGCTTGCGTATCTCCTGGAGAACACAGCACCCTCCATTATAAGATTTTTGTTGGTCGCTTTCCACTTAATACAGTTAATCCTTGTATCTTTAGTATGATTACACTATTCTCTGGAATTTCTCGCACTGGTTGAAGAAGATTTGCTTCTCTATTTCATTGATTGAGTGTTGACCTTAGTACAAATTATTAGACAGTTATTGTTGAAACAATAATACAATCGTTGCGATTTAAGTTTTATGATGGAAGTGTTGCACTGACGCTTGGAATTACCTTGCAGCCGGCCGGTGGCCGAGCGTTTCTAGCCGCTACAGTCTGGAACCGCACGACCACTACTGTCGCAGGTTCGAGTCCTTCCTCGGGCATGGATGTGTGTGATGTCCTTAGGTTAGTTAGGTTTAAGCAGTTCTAATTTCTAGGGGATTGATGACCTCAGAAGTTAAGTCCCATAGTGCTCAGAGCGAATTACCTTGCAACAGATGCCTGTACTCTGATTGTATGGAAAAAGTGTTTTCCTTCTAGGTGCAAATCTCTACAAGCCAAACTACTCGATTCAAGATGAAATCATTATATGCTAAAGAATTTTTGAATATGTGCCCTATAATACTTTTACACAAGAATAAATCTACATACAATATTCTTAACTGTAAGTAAACTGATGTTTCACGTAGAGGAATCGGCAATTTTTCATACATTCGTTCATCACACGGCAGGCCTAAGCTCAGTTTCTTAATTATTTATACGGAACTAATGATCTCAGGCGAATTAACTACTGCTGCCGTTATCTCTTCGTATTTCTCCTGTAATTACTCAGTTACTTCAGATGGTTGCAATAACTGTCCGCTGGCCGTAAAAATTAAGCTTTTTCTCAGAAGGCCATACAATTTTACCTGGTACACCTTTTCATAAAAAATTGTCGCTTTTCCATACTTGTTTGTTTCCCTGTAGCATGTAAATCCATTGTTTATCCTAATAACGTGGCCATCGATACTGCCTCTTATTAATTGTTTAACCTTATCAAGATGATGATGATGATGTTTGGTTTGTGGGGCGCTCAACTGCGAGGTTATCAGCGCCCGTACAATTACCCAATCTTTGCTCAGTCCAATTTCGCCACTTTCCGGGATGATGATGAAATGATGAGGACAACACAAACACCCAGTCATCTCGAGGCAGGTGAAAATCCCTGACCCCGCCGGGAATCGAACCCGGGACCCCGTGCTCGGGAAGCGAGAACGCTACCGCGAGACCACGAGCGGCGGACAACCTTATCAAACTCTCTGAGTTCCCCTCTATTGTTTCTGTTTGCTCCTTATAATAAGTTATATATATTTCACATAACATTAAAAAGATGATTTTGTTAACTTTTATTACCAAATTCGATACGCTTATTTGCCTTCTTGTTTACGTACTGTTAGTTGGAAATTGGAAATTTGTGGTAAGATCTTATAGGACCAAATTGCTGAAGTCATCGCTCCCTAAGCTTACACACTACTTAACCTAACTGAAACTAACTGACACTAAGAACGAAACACACACACACCCATGCCCGACGGAGGACTCGAACCTCCGACCGGGGAGCCGCGCTAACAGTGACAAGATGCCTTCAGACAGAGCGGCTACCTCGCGCGGCTACTGTTAGTTGATGAACACATATATGTAACCATGAAATGTTATAATGTGTCGTGTCATGTGCTGATACAGGAAGCCTTCCTCTATTGGTGTTAGATTTAACTGTAGCAGTGTTTCTCTACATCACTGTACTGATATATAATGTTCACATATCTGGTACTGCTCTGTCATTACGTTTATATTTACATACGTAAGTATTCTCCAGGTGGTTATGTATACGTCCGCTTGTTCTACGTTATCGTCATGTAGTACGGATGATGAATAATATTTGTTAACTTCCAAGTCTGTTCGAAACTGCAGTGGTCAAGTTTACATACGTTATTCTAAATGTGAATTGCAGAAATATTCTCTTTTCGTGTACTGTAACCGAATTTTGTAAGTCCTGCCTCAGGCTGTCTACGTGAATCTTTAGTTATTTAGTTCTTTGCAGTTTTAGCAGTACACTTGTGCTATGTGCCATTATAACTTCAAAGGAGATTCTCCAGAGTAACTTAAACTTTCTGAAGCGACGATGCTTAACTGCTTCATCAAAGACCAAACTTTATCAGTACCTTAAAGTTTTTGCCATACCCGCTTTTAGAAGGAAACTCTTTGATGCTTCTTAATATGTATTCCTCTGCCGCTCGGATTACTATTTCCATTCTCGGTTTTCATCTCTCAGAATAAGAATCGTAACAACATCTAGTTTGATTTCAGCAGCACTCCTTCGACATTTGTCTTGCATCCGTACAACATTCCAAATAGCCGGTAATTTGTGCTGCTGTATGGATTATTGTCAGGCACAAAATTTGGGTGCTGTAACCGCTAGTTCTAACAACTCTTGCCTCCTGTGAGGAAACACCTCCGATACTCCATTAACTGTACACTCACTTTTTTCGCGCACTCCATCGGATCCAGTATAATAAGCTGTAGTATGTAGCCGTTTAGCTTTTAAAATTTTTAAGATACTGTTGAAATTATGGCTTAAAGACTACCGTGAGCACCACTGATGAAATCATACATCTTAATGCTGTACGGTCTACAATATTTTCAGCAGATCCTAGCAAAGTCTCTGTTCATGCCTTGATGCCCTCGCAACGGAGTGTCGTGCATTCGTTTTAAAATGCTTTCCGTTTCACACAGGCCAACCTCTTCACTTACTACTTCTTTAACGGAGTTTAGAGTATCAACTTTTTCGTTAAATTTTTTGTTTACTTGTACATTCATCCTACTTCTGTGAATATATTCCTTTGATGCATCTTCGTTACTTTTATTTTCCTTGCCACGTACACTTCCTCCGTATTTTCTCTTCGATATTTGTCCTTAAAATGCTGCTTTATTTCCTGAATCGTCTCTAATCTTTTAAAGCTACAGCATTACATTTTAACTTTCCTGATTTATAAACAACTGTTCAACAATATTCTTCGACTTTTAATTTGTTTCCGAATTCTCGAACTCCCATCTTCTAATGGAAAGAAATCGCGTCATAGGCTCCCGATTTGTCACTTCTGTGAATGACCTACCACATACACATGGTGAGCCATCTAAAAGCTGCATCTGTACGTTGAAGGCCATAGAATTTTGTTTCTTGTTTAATTTTACTAAATTTGTATCAACCGAAATACTGAGGCAGGTGTTTTTAATAAAACTTTAAGCTTTCTGTTAAACGTATTCGAGACATTTTGATAAGATATGCACAGTGATACAACGCTTATTGGTGTTAGCTTCTAAGTTTTTCGCAAAAGTGTCCGACGAATCAACTAAATCTGAAAGACAAAGAGACCAGAATTGTCAGTGTCGGTGTAAGTGTCATCCAGAAGGGCTCCCGCGTTCCAGGCATGCTATTATATCTCAATTGAACCAAGAATTAAGTGGATTAAACCTGCAACCAAATTATGTGTCTCTGTGCGTACTATAATACAGGGTGATTCAAAAAGAATACCACAACTTTAGGAATTTAAAACTCTGCAACGACAAAAGGCAGAGCTAAGCACTATCTGTCGGCGAATTAAGGGAGCTATAAAGTTTCATTTACTTGTACATTTGTTCGCTTGAGGCGCTGTTGACTAGGCGTCAGCGTCAGTTGATGCTAAGATGGCGACCGCTCAACAGGAAGGTCATCATTCCCATAGACTTAAACCTAATGTCTGTATATGGGGCACTGAGAATCCGCGGGAAACAACTCAGTATGAACGTGACTCGCCTAAGGTGAACGTTTTCTGTGCCATTTCAGCCAATAAAGTTTTTGGTCCCTTTTTCTTCGAAGGTGCTACTGTAACTGGACTACAGTATCTGGAGATGTTAGAGAATTGGCTGTTCCCTCAGCTCGAACAAGAAGCACAACAATTCATATTTCAGCAGGATGGAGCGCCACCACATTGGCACTTATCTGTCCGTAACTACCTGAACGTCAACTACCCGAGGCGATGGATCGGCCGCCAGGCAGCCCGTGACAGAGCACTTCATCACTGGCCTCCAAGAAGCCCTGATCTTACCCCCTGCGATTTTTTATTATGGGGGTATGTTAAGGATATGGTGTTTCGGCTACCTCTCCCAGCCACCATTGATGATTTGAAACGAGAAATAACAGCAGCTATCCAAACTGTTACGCCTGATATGCTACAGAGAGTGTGGAACGAGTTGGAGTATCGGGTTGATATTGCTCGAGTGTCTGGAGGGGGCCATATTGAACATCTCTGAACTTGTTTTTGAGTGAAAAAAAACTTTTTTAAATACTCTTTGTAATGATGTATGACAGAAGGTTATATTATGTTTCTTTCATTAAATACACAATTTTAAAGTTGTGGTATTCTTTTTGAATCACCCTGTATGCCACAAAATTTGTTTCGATATCTCAGACAGTTCACTAAATAAAAGGAGTGCAAGTATTAGGTGTGTAGCCTGTACACCGTGTATCCCAGTTCCGTTAGGACTGCTCGTGTGAAAATCCAAACTGCAGTGCTGTCTTAGGGTGAGTTGCAGCATTACGATCCTCAAAGTTTCAACAACAGTTGTGTGAGGTCAAATAACTAGCATCGCTGCAGCAGGCGTTCTGGGCGCAGATGTAGCAGTACGTCGGAAAACAGTGGTGGAGCAGCGAGGCAGCAGCAACTTTTGAGCTACGTTTTGTGCTTGTGGGGGAGAGTTCGTCGAATTCGACAGAAATACCGAGAGGTAGGTTCCTGATTGCTCCTCAGCGACAATGCCCCAGCCCACGACGTGAACAGCGTGGGCTAGTTCATGACTAACAAACGGATCACAGTTCTGGATAAACCGCCGTATTCGCCAGGTTTGGCCACAACCAACTTCTGGTTGTTCGCCAAATTGAAGCTGGCAATGAAAGGACACCGTTACGACACAGTTAAGGACATCCAAGAACATCGTACTGCAGTACTAAATGCAGTTCGAAGAAAAGGACTACAATGACAATTTCAAAACACCTTTAAAACGATTTCAACTGCGTATTGATTCAAAGGAAGATTATTTTGAATAAATATAGTGCTTTTGTGAACATAATCCATGAATTTAATTTTCCTAGTTACTGAAACGGGTCACCCTGTATATATGTGGTTGACATGTCTTCACAGCAAAGACTACTACTAACACCTCCTTACCCGGTGTGCTATAGATTTTTTTCCTCTTTTAATTAATTGGTTGTTTAAGTAATTCTCAAGTCCTCGCAAATTTTTGCCTTCCGATACTATTGTTCCTACTGATTCATTGCTAACACATGTTGTAACTGTAAATCATATTATAAAGTAAGTGTACGGAGACAGTGGAAGATGCATCTATTGTGTTGCATTTTCGGCTGTCCGCCACTGTTTCTATACGACCCCTTTATGTGTAAGTTCGTGAAAAGTGTTCTCAATTTTATTGAATTTGAGCGTGAATCTCAAGCAGTAAACAACAAATCCTAGTAAACCCTTCAATCGTTTACTTGTTTTATGCTATATAAAGAATTTTACTTCCTCCGCTGTCTATATATTTGTCACGATTACGTTGTCTGGGGTACAGTACTCAGGAAGATCACTTCTTTTTCCAGCAAATCGGTTTAGTCTTGTTACAGTTTTAAACTGCACTCATTCAACCAGTGAGATTTTCATTGTGCTCCTCCTAAGAGCAACCTTAGCATACTTCATCGTCTAAACAGACGAAAATACTTCACACCAGACATCCTGAAAAGACGACCATACACGCATTTGTATCTTCATAATACTAGTAAGTGCCTGTTTTTAGCATCTCTGCCCTCTCCTAAACACTGATATAATTCATTTGCAGAATTAAGTTTTGTAAAGTATTTGCCATGCCCTAGTTGGTGTGGCCGGCCGAAGTGGCCGTGCTGCTCTAGGCGCTACAGTCTGGAACCGAGTGACTGCTACGGTCGCAGGTGCGAATCCTGCCTCGGGCATGGATGTGTGTGATGTCCTTAGGTTAGTTAGGTTTAATTAGTTCTAAGTTCTAGGCGACTGATGACCTCAGAAGTTAAGTCGAATAGTGCTCAGAGCCATTTGAACCATTTTAACCTAGTTGGTGTATTATTTTTCTAAGTGATGTTTTCACAAACGCTTAGCAATCACTGTGTTGCCTCCAGGAATGGCTCACCATACTGCTACCGTCTCCCATCTTGAAAATGTGGGAAAGCACGGGATGGATGTGTCAGAGGTTGATGAAATTCTCTGCATCATTCAGCACATGATTTCTGATTTGCGAAACATCCTGAATGAGGGCTGGGAGGAACCCAAAAACATATTATTAGAGCGTACGGGAGTTTTTAGTGTTAAGAATGGCAATTTTAAGAATTTTAGATACAAGTTTAAAGTTAAAGACCATAATAAGTTTTTCAGTAGACCGTACAGAATGTCACTGATTTATGAAGACTGGGTGGAACAAGAAATGAAAGATATGTTGGAACAAGGGATTACTGAAAGGGCAAGCAGTAGCTACAGTATCCAGTGCTTACAGCGACAAAAAAGGACGGTGCAGTCAGAATGGTGCTAGATTACGCCCAAAGAAACATTATCACTGTTTGCAAAACGAATCGCCGCGGGAGTCTAGAAGAGTTGTTACAAAACTCCATAGGAGAAGCATCTTCTCGGCCGTCAATTTACAGGCTAGATTTTGACAGGTTGAACTAGACTCCAGCTGCTGGCAGTATACTAGATTTTTGTGCTATTACAGATGTTACCAATGTAAGAAGCAACCTTTCGGTTTGTCAAAATCTTCATTTATGTTCGTTTTGGCAATAGACATGACACTCAGTAAGATGAGAGATTTGTCACCAAGTATATTGTTGAAATGATGTCTGCAGTGGTGTCCTGCGACGAGCATAATAATTTTGCGTGTAAGTTGCTACAGGTGCTGCAGACAACTTAACACACAGTGAATTCAGATAAGTAGATTTTCCGAAAGAAGGAGACTGTGTTTCTGGAGCATTCCATTTCTTGAGATAGAATCCTTCCCAAAGATGAAAAATATTAACGTCAGTACTGGAGCTCCTGCTTCCAGCAACCAAGAAGTAGCTGAGGAGCTTCTGTGGGCTAGTAAACGGAGGTGCTGCGATGAAAAGAGGGATATGTCACACAACAGTAGTTCTGGGACATGTTGAAAAAACTGTATAATCCTGAATAATATTATTCTCAAACCTTGTAGTTCTTGTCTACCACATACTCATCAGGAAAAATACAATCTTATACCAACATCTGCAGTCATAGAATAGACAAGTAACAGAAAATGGTAAAAGAAAGTAACTGACATATCCCCACTTTGATTTTATTGTAAATATGACGTAACTAAAAAAATTGTATATTTTGAAGCAAAATATTGTTTTTAATCATTTCAACATGTTAATACACATTCCTGTCATTTTTACCACTCATAATTAAACAGTACATTTCAAAATAGACAATATAATGAAAGTCAGTACCCTTTTTAGTGCCTCACCTTGTAACATGGGAGAGTTAATTTCGCGTTTTTTACTTATTAAACGTCCGCCTCCGGTAGTTGAGTGGTCAGCACGACAGAATGTCAATCCTAAGGGCCCGAGTTCGATTCCAAACTGGGTGGGAGATTTTCTCCGTTCAGGAACTGGGTGTTGTGCTGTTCTAATCATCGTCATTTCATCCCCATCGACTTGCAAGTCGCCGAAGTGGCGTCAAATCGAAAGGCTTGCACCCGGCGAGCGGTCTACCAGACGGGAGGCCCTAGTCACACGACATTTACATTTCACTTATTAAACAATCCTGCTGATTTTGACAGACACTTATGTTCACAAACTTATCAGTATTGATCACTGTCCCAAACTTCAGTTCCTGATTCATTGTCTTCTTCTCCATCAGTCGCTTTATTAACGGCACATTTCTTTAGACTATTATCAAAGTACTCATGAATATGCTAAGGGATAAAGTCACTCATGTGTGAAACATCATGAAGTTTCACAGGTTGCAGAGGCATGGCGACCATTTGTGCTGTCGACACATAATGAAAATGAGGCACTATCCCAATCTTAATCAGAGAAAATTCATATTTTACCATACCACTGCTACTGGGTGCATTTTGACTGAACAGTGTACTCATGTATTTTGTATTGTGTAACAGTCCAACTTATAATCACATTTTATTGTAATGTTTCTACAAAAGTTGCTTCTACTACTATATTATGTACAGAGAATACAAACAATGAACACTGTGTGACAGTTTACGTGTAGTCTACACCTGTTTCCCTTTTAGGAACGCTGTTTCCTTTCCAGTTGATATGCTTCAAATTCATGACCTTCTTTTATTTAATCATATTTACCTTCCATAATTCAGAGCGTCGTTTCTTGCTTCTAGATTCATGCAAATCGCCTTTGGACTCGTCTGAACGTTCCATCACCAAAGCCATTTTGAAATCTCACCGCTGTTTACTTCAGCCCACTACAGTGCTGCCATCACGCCCCAAGTTTTTTGCTGCAATATCGGGACTTGTCTATGTGTCAAGTCCTCTTTCTGCACTAAATGTAGTTTCAACACTGGTTTAGACAAGGAAAAAGTCCCTGAAAAAGTCCCGTTTTAGAAGTAACAGACGCAGAATCGTGTGAAAATAGCAACTATAGTAATAACTCATATACCCCAAAAAGGATGACAAGTATCGTTTTTAATGTCAGTGGCTCAATTTCTGTCGAAGATTTCTGGGGAACTAGTTCTTGATTTCGCCCAAACTGTGCGCCTCCATAAGAGAAAATTCAGCCTGGAACTGGGATGAGAAAGTAAATTCGGGATTTTCTCTGCCTCGTGATGACTGGGTGATGTGTGATGTCCTTAGGCTAGTTAGGTTTAAGTAGTTCTAAGTTCTAGGGGCTAATGGCCACAGATGTTAAGTCCCATAGTGCTCAGAGCCATTTGAACCAAAGTAAATTTACTGAGGTGAAGCGAGCTTCAGAGAATGCACCCATTCTTGCCCATCGTGATCTGCACCTTCCATTTTGTGTTGCTTCTGAGCGCAGAAAAACTGGAGTTGGAATGGAGGGGTTTCAAGAGGAGGACTTAAATGGAATAAAGGAGCACAGAATAATCGCATTCAGCAACCGTGTGCTAAAGAAGAGTGAACTTAACTATTCTGGGACCACCAGCTTGAAATATGTGATGTCAGTAAAACTCACACGTGGACTGTTATTTCGTCGCCAACTTTACATATAGGAATTTGTGTTTCAAATTAAGCACATTCCAGGTAAGAGCAATATCGATGCCGATACACTATTGTGCTCGCCAGTTGGATTAACTCGGGACATGGAGAAGGAAATAAACGATAACAGGCCTGACATTCGATTTTTGAAAGGTGTACTATACAAAAACTTCATTGGAGGCACCATAGAAAATATATGAAAAGAGCAAGATACAATCCCAGGGCTACATGAGGTAAAAGAAAAGATGAAAACTAAAAATTTACTGGCGTTGAGGCGGGTTTATCTGCTGCAAAACAGTGGATTGTTCCACCGCAGGAATCAAAACGGATCTTCACGGAGCTTATGAGTGCAGGAGGACAGGATCAATAAACTGATCTGGTAGACTCACCTAAGCTATGCACATTTTGGTCCAGGGAAGTGTGCTAGCAAAGTTAAAGAGTTGGTGTACTTTAACGGAATGGTCTAGGGTGTGAGGAAGATACTGGAAGTTTGCATGAAGTGCGAAAAGGCAAACTTTCATCCGAAAAGCAAGTTGTTCCCTTTTCCCCTGCTGCCCTAGAGAGTTACGTGACTACACAGATGTCGATCTCTTGGGCCCCGATTGTGAAGACGGAAGGTTGTCACTTCTGTATCCTCACAGCCATAGAATTAGTGTCGAAATACATTACGTTGAACCCACTGAAATGGCCTCTGGCACTCTGCTTAGACGTCGTTCAACAGAAACTTCCTGTAATTGATTGGGCATATAAAACACGTGCTTTCAGTCAACAGGAAACAGTTCATTTGTAAGACGTGGAAGGGAATGTTATGGAGGAGGAAGATAAGGGGTATTTACATTGTTGCATACCACATGCAAATAAACCCAGCAGGAAGAATCATGAGAGGGAGAACAGAAATAAAAAAATCGGGTAGCGTTTCTGCGGCAGCATCCAGCTAAATATAGACAGATGATAGCGAAGGCAACTGCCAGCGTCAGGAAAGTGGCACCGTATCGGCAGAGGAGGAGTCAAAAGGACGTGAAGCAATGTTTCTTCTACACTAGTCAGAAGGAAATGGTGAGAAACCACCGCACACCCTGCAAAACAATGAATAATTCGCAGAAATTATACTCCCTGTACATCGGGTCGTCTCACGTAAAACGCCTGTTTTTGGAAAATGTGGCTGTTCGAGACATTACAGATGAAGCTGGTAATTGAGACACAACAATTCTCGGAGCTGAAAGCATTTGAACAGTTGAGTCGTTTCTGTTCATATTGTGTAACTTGTTTTAATTGCATAGCTTGCCTAGCTTTGCTCCTTATCCATACGTTCTTTTTTGTGTTGAGCAGTAAAATTTTATGTAATTTTTCATTGGACACTTGTGGTTGCTACATTTTGTAATATATGTGACTTTCTGCGAAAATTCAGAGTTAAAGTTATCTACAGGGCGTTGGAAACAGACGTAGTTTGCCTAGCATTTTCTGTTGAAAGTGAGTGTCTGTATGCCCATGTTTGCCTGTTTCGCAACCGCATGGTGTGGTAATTTCGTAATGCATGAGAGCAATGCCTGTTTTTCAAACTATGTAGATGATGTGCAGCTCAGTCAACAAGAACTTCCAGCGAATCCAGAGGAATTTAGTTTTTGTTCTCTATTAGGTGCATCAAGGGAGCAATCTGTAGGGTAACAAAACGTGATGTAACATTCCTCTAAAACTGTATCTTTTGAGATGCCTCACCTTACTTTATTTTAATGTGAGACACCTTTTTTCCTTGTGAGACGGGATATTTTTCTTTGGAGAATGTTTTATCTTCTTCCACTTGTATTAAAGTTTTGAAGAGAGTAGCGGTTGGTTTCGTGGCTTGAAAGGCAACTTCATATGTGTGGCCTGAGTAGGGAATGTGGATTTTGTGTTTTGGGTAGTGCATCGACCATATTTCGTCAGAAACGTGCAAAGTAGGAAGTGTGTTGTAGTAGTGCCAGCTGCAGGAAAGCGTAGGTGATATGCCTTACTAAATATAACACAGCCGTCGTAACACTGCGAGGCGAGCTGGATTGGTGAGGTATGGAAACAGCTGACACGTTAGTACCTAAGCAGGCGAGGGACGAAACCCTTCCACACAGGCGGCCACCGAAATGTGTAGACTACGTACCACAAGGCATAATAAAGCCTAAGCAAGTGCAGGTCAGCAGTGTACGAATACCTAGCCAATTTGACACTAAAGCTGCTTCGCAGCTCTATCGCCATGGTGCTGTGACACGTGGGCGCCATCCGGAATGCTGTTCGTGGACAACAGTTGGACTCCGTGTCAGGGCAGTCCTGAAACCACAGGACCCGGAGCCGCCACTATCAGACCAACAATAGCACTAGGAAGCTACTTGCCGGCGATCAGCCCAGGACAGTGTGTCACTAGCGTTACATCATTTGCGTGCTGCCTGCTCGACAGCACAGGGTGTGCGAATCGTTTTGATTGCATGTTTGATTGGCGCTGTATGGCGTCCCTCTACACCCAAAATCCATCAGCTATGAGATCTAGTTCGTCACAGAACACACTGCAGACGATATTGGAAGGATTTTTGGCCTACTGCTATCAGAAAATTATGACCGAGGGTACTTGAGAGATTGTTTATAGGTTTCTCAGACGCCAGCAGTTGCCTAGACACCGCTGAGCGATCTGGACCACCATCTGTGTTGGAAGTTTCGTTTCTCTGAATGCCATTTTTGTACATTCAGTAGCGTGTTTATCAAGAACCTGTTGTCTAATTTAGATTACGAGACCCTTATGGAACTTGCTATGAGTAGTGCACAACTTACTGAGATTATAACATGAGTAGACCTATGGGAGAGCACCAGAAGAATGTTACACTTAAGATTTTTTGGGCTAACAGGAGTAGCTTAAGATTGATTAACGAAATTCTCTGCACTAGATTTGCGCTTAAATTCTGCACTGAAAACTGTGTTTTGCTTTCCCTTGACCTGTGATGAACTAATTAATGATAAAACGACGAGCTGAAGTTCATTTATTAAATTTTTCATTGTTGCATATTCCCATTCGTTCTAAATGTTCACTCATGCAGACGATTTCACGTTGAATTTATCATGTGGCGTTGTAAAGGTGTGTAGGATTGCAGACAGGATGAAGAGGCTTACTCGACAGATAAAGCGCAGGAATTCCCTCCGCTGGGCATGGCGTATGTCAGCTAGCGCCCCACGTGCTAAACCACAGAGAGACAACTCGCATGCACCTGCTGTTAACGCGGAGTTGGCCAGCAGATTACAGGTGTCAACAAACACAGTGCATTGATGAATTTTAAGTCACGGAAATGGCTTTCCTTTCAAAGGAATGCAGCTATGCACAGCATAATATTTTAACTGAGTTGCTATTAATCTGCATATTAGACGCAAATAAAAAGAATCCATTCCTGTAGAGAACAATTTCAACTACAAACAAAATTAATCTGTTCTTAAAATCTTGGGAACTACAAGAATCGTGAATAATTTTTCTCACGCATTCATTTTTCCAATGTAAACACAAAGCAGACGTCATCATTTGGTGCTATAACATACGCTCATAGCTGACATTCACCCGCTCACAGTTAGTAGATAACTGTAATATCTGGCCCGTCGGAGGCGCCACTAAATTTAATTTTCAGACTACTGCATTTATCTTGTGTCATTTTCCACCCACAGGAAGATATTATACAGCTTGTAAATCCTAAAAAAAATTAATAGACTTAATGTAAAGGATATTATGTACGACATTAGAGAAAATTAGCTAACAGATTCTCATGAACCAACGAGTTCACAGATGTCCTACTCATTTGCAATGACTTACATTTTTCTCCAAGTAGAGCTAGCTGCCTTTCATCGCACCAACTAGAAATTTTGTCTAAGTCATCTTGTATCCTCCTACAGCTGTTCAATGAGGGCATCTCGCTGGACGCCAGAGCATCATCAGCAAAAAGCCGCACATTTATGATCACCCTGTCCGTCAGGTGATTTATCTATATAAAAAATAACATCGGCCCTATCACACTTCCTGGATCACGATACCCTTGTCTCTAGCGAACACTCGCTGTTGAGGACGAGGTACTGGGTCCTATTAGTTAAGAAGTCTCTGAGCCACTCTCATGTCTGGGAACATATTCTACACTCCTGGAACTTGAAATAAGAACACAGTGAATTCATTGTCCCAGGAAGGGGAAACTTTATTGACACATTCCTGGGGTCAGATACATCACATGATCACACTGACAGAACCACAGGCACATAGACACAGGCAACACAGCATGCACAATGTCGGCACTAGTACAGTGTATATCCACCTTTCGCAGCAATGCAGGCTGCTATTCTCCCATGGAGACGATCGTAGAGATGCTGGATGTAGTCCTGTGGAACGGCTTGCCATGCCATTTCCACCTGGCGCCTCAGTTGGACCAGCGTTCGTGCTGGACGTGCAGACCGCGTGAGACGACGCTTCATCCAGTCCCAAACATGCTCAATGGGGGACAGATCCGGAGATCTTGCTGGCCAGGGTAGTTGACTTACACCTTCTAGAGCACGTTGGGTGGCACGGGATACATGCGGACGTGCATTGTCCTGTTGGAACAGCAAGTTCCCTTGCCGGTCTAGGAATGGTAGAACGATGGGTTCGATGACGGTTTGGATGTACCGTGCACTATTCAGTGTCCCCTCGACGATCACCAGTGGTGTACGGCCAGTGTAGGAGATCGCTCGCCACACCATGATGCCGGGTGTTGGCCCTGTGTGCCTCGGTCGTATGCAGTCCTGATTGTGGCGCTCACCTGCACGGCGCCAAACACGCATACGACCATCATTGGCACCAAGGCAGAAGCGACTCTCATCGCTGAAGACGACACGTTTCCATTCGTCCCTCCATTCACGCCTGTCGCGACACCACTGGAGGCGGGCTGCACGATGTTGGGGTGTGAGCGGAAGACGGCCTAACGGTGTGCGGGACCGTAGCCCAGCTTCATGGAGACGGTTGCGAATGGTCCTCGCCGATACCCCAGGAGCAACAGTGTCCCTAATTTGCTGGGAAGTGGCGGTGCGGTCCCCTACGACACTGCGTAGGATCCTACGGTCTTGGCGTGCATCCGTCCGTCGCTGCGGTCCGGTCCCAGGTCGACGGGCACGTGCACCTTCCGCCGACCACTGGCGACAACATCGATGTACTGTGGAGACCTCACGCCCCACGTGTTGAGCAATTCGGCGGTACGTCCACCCGGCCTCCCGCATGCCCACTATACGCCCTCGCTCAAAGTCCAGCAACTGCACATACGATTCACGTCCACGCTGTCGCGGCATGCTACCAGTGTTAAAGACTGCGATGGAGCTCCGTATGCCACAGCAAACTGGCTGACATTGACGGCGGCGGTGCACAAATGCTGCGCAGCTAGCGCCATTCGACGGCCAACACCGCGGTTCCTGGTGTGTCCGCTGTGCCGTGCGTGTGATCATTGCTTGTACAGCCCTCTCGCAGTGTCCGGAGCAAGTATGGTGGGTCTGACACACCGGTGTCAATGTGTTCTTTTTTCCATTTCCAGGAGTGTATATCCTCGTACCTTCATTAACAGTCTGCAGTGGAGGACCGTGTCAAAAGCTGTTTGGAAATCTGGGAATATGGAATCTGCTAGTCACCCTTTGTCCACGATTCACAAGATACCATGTGAGGAAAGGGCAAACTGAGTTTCACATAACTAATGCTTTCCAAAACTGTACTGATTCATGGACACAAACTTTTTATTCTCAAGAAAATGTGTTATATCCGACCTCAAGAATTCTGCAGCAAACTAACGTTAAGGTTATTGGTTTGTAATTTTTCAGGTTTGTTCTTTTAAGCTTCTTATATACAGGAGCCACCTGCACTTTTTCCCAGTCGCTTAGGACTTTGTGCTGCGTGATAAATTTGTGAAAAATGCAATCTAAGTAAGGGGCCAATGGGTTGAGTTCTTTTTGTACAACCAAACTGGGATTCCACTTGCACATGGCGACTCAGTCACCTTCATCTCTCTCTGTGTTATTTCTCTAAATCGGGGCTGTTTATTACTACATACCCTATACAGGAGACTGTGCGCCGATCAAATGACGGTATGTTTATACGATTCTCAGGTGTGAACGATTCCTTACTTATGTCCCTGGGAGTAAAGCTTTGCATTTTTTCACTAGGAAAGTGTATACTCGGCGTGCTACCTGTCCCTGTTTGTCAGTGGGAGGTAGTGAGTCTCATTATGAGGGCCAAGCATGCCCAAGGAGTTGGACAGATTTTGCAGAAGTTGGGGCCTAGCCCACTTCGTGCTTTCGTTGGTTGAGCCGGTGCATTTTATCACTCAGGGCAGAGGGTGATGTGCCACGATTACTGTCCCCTGAGTATAAGTATAACATTTCTGTCTTCGGTGTATGCACATCAAAGGACGGCTTGTTGTGGTGCCGCCCAACGAGCCCAGGAGTCGGTTGGTTTCGATTCTAAATTTTGATGTGTCCAATTGAATTAGTCGCCTCCACCACAGTGCTTCGCGTAAAAAGGCTGACCAATCGAGAAGGCACTGCTCCAGAGGGGTCCTACTTTTTGATTGTTAATGTGCAATCTGGACACCAAGAATGTGAAGTTTTTGCTGCGTTCCCTTGCTTTTCCCTAAAGTAAGTAATATTTCCATGAGTGACAATGGTAACAACATTCAGTCATCCCCTTTATAGAGAGTTGCTTTGAAAGTGAGCTATTGAGGGTGTTGTACCAAGATTCTGGGCATTCGTCTCCTGGCTGTTGTCCGATGCTGATTGGCGCATGATAGCCGGTTTTTGGGGAAACCTAAGTCATATTCTGAGCATCTTGCAATTTACTTTCTTTTCCACACAACTTCTGTTGCTTACTTTGTTATAATTTGTGCCCTTCTTTTGTCTCATTAACTTAGAATTCATAAACTGTCCGATGAGGAGACCTTATTGTGATTTCTCCATACAGTCTTCCCTATAATTTGCTACCTGACCACAGTGTCAGCGACATACAGCAATTTCATTTGAGCTTTTAACGATCATTTCTCTGTGTTAATTATACACCATAGAGACAATTATAGATATATAGAGACAATTACAGGTAGCTGATCAGATCGTTAGAGCATGTCGAGACGTTCCAACATATGAATCCGTTTAAAAGGAATTTGTGTCGTTGATACGTTCTTAAGGGCATAGTTAATAAGTACGTTTTTATTCATGAAAATCTTGATAGTTAACTGAGATATCGTTTTGCAAAACTCATCTACAAAAAGCTAATTTTTCAGGAAACACCTTTATTGAATAGCTTTAGAAATGTACGAAACAGAAATTGAAAAACACTTTAGATTTTTTACTCAGTACCAGAAAAATCAGTCACACCCCAGTAATATTTTCATATAGATGTTACGGGACAATATACATTGAAATGGTTGTTTTTTGCAATACTTAACAGCTACAGTATCATAACTTTTTAATGTAACCAATAGTCTATTATTTGTGAATAATTTCATGTTAATTTATGTAACCCTTCTAATAAATTGGTTCATCATCCTGTTCAGTTTAACTGATGTCAGTGTCATTGTTACTGGAACCTTGAAGAACTGCTGTATAAAACATTTTTCCTTCATCCAAAGAGTTTTTCCAAATATTTGAGTTGTTTCTTTACATATTCAGCTTTCTCAACAATGAGTTCAGGTTCTAATCCTAGAAAGGGAGCATTGTCGATATCTCTGAAGCTGATGACTTTCTTTCAGCACTTCAACCAAGATTGGAGGTCCATAATATGTTGTTTACTTTGTGCACAGCGAGCTAGTTCCCATCCAGGAATTTAACCGTTCACCCTGATTGGAAATTAGTGCAGAATTCTCGTGAAAACTTTTGTTGCTTCGCAGTATAGAAGGAGTATAGCTATTATCACCGAGTTTTTATTTTGTGAACCGTATGAACATGGAAAAATCCTTAATGTCAGCTTCGAGTTTCATAGCTTCTTCATATTACTTCAGCAAATTTGTTAATAAATGCCTTACACCATAATTTGAATGGCTCCAAGTGAAATTTGCTTTTCGAACCAAGTGTAACGTCAACTACTTTCTTTTTCTCCATTTCACTCCATTACGGTACAGTTATGTAGCCAGATCCGTCGTGAGTAAAATATTTTCCAGATAGATGTTATTGGGAGGCGTTGGTTTGGCTGGCAGTCAAAACATGCACTAATGGAATCTGGTTCTTTCAGTTCAAGAATCTCTTGAAACTTATTAACCCTCATCTTATGAAGTATGTAATTTGTTCTTACGAAAGTTTGTTCTTCACTTAGGACTGTGGCTGCTTTAATTTTCAGCTAGAGTTCTGTACAAACTAAGCACGTCCAAAACCTAGGGTTGCCAAAGATGTGTTAAGACATTTTTAAAAGATATATTTTAATTTGGAAGGGAAGCTCTTGGGTGACCTGCTTTGATACGCTCTGTACAGAAGCGATTCCACATTTTCTTTATGTTAATTCTGGACTCAGATATGAACGTGAGCATTTACTTCTTGAGTAATGACTCTTATAGCAGCGGTGTTTCGAAATATCTATTTTAATAGCTTCTGTCATCTCCTCATCTGTTACAGCTACTCTTGCTCCCATCCCCCTCTTCTTTCCTTCGGAATTTCAATAACAAGATATTTGCTAGCTAAATTTTTTTCTCTGGCACCTGGTACCCCCGTTTTCTTCCTAAATGTGGTAGCACAAACTTGAATCTCCTCTCGATTTATTTTTGTTATGAAATAATTGAAACTAATAGATCTTCTGCTTTTCGTATTGTGCTTTAGAAGCACTGCTGCTTGACAACAAATTCTTTTCGAGCGTTTTTCGATGCCTATCAGATCATGAGTACAGGCTAAATCAGCATCAGCAGCACTTGGTTGAGTGTATCGAATATTTCTTCTTCTTGGTGTATCATCATTCCTTCTTCTCATACGTCCATGAGGTACTCCTTGAATGAGAGATGAATAATCTATTTCACAAGTAGGTTTTGAATCCATGTAAAAAAAATTAAACAAAAGTAATATATCGAACTATCTGCTTTTGACTGCATTGAAACGCACAGACCTCAAGTTAGAATAATCATTGACATTTATAATCTTTCAATAACGGAAGTAACTTAAGATAAACAAAAAACAGTCTTCGTTGCACAAGATATGTACATTTAATCTTCACATGCGACGCGTTTCGCTTGTTCAATGCATCACCAAACAATCTGGGGAAATTACAAACTGGTATAAGTATAAATCGCTATTGAAGACAAAACTAAATGAATAAATTAAAAATAACATTCTGTACACCTCTGTCACTATTAGCAAGAGTTTTTATCGGTAAACTCAGTCATGATGCAATATTTTATGAGTTGAAATTTATTCTTATGACCACCCCCTGAAACAAACATATTGCCCAGTGCTCAATAGTCGAATCGATGTTTGTCTTCCTTCTTTTTAATGTATTCATTTATTATTGTCTTTGATAGCGATTAATACTTATACCAGTTTGTAATTTCCCCACATTGTGTGGTGATGCCTAGAACAGGCGAAACGCGTAACATATGAGAATTAAGTAAACCAGTCTTGTGCAACCAAGACTGTTTTTTCTGTATCCAAAGATCTATTATGGTTGCTGTACCAGTGTTATGGAATGGAGTGATTTTAATTCGAAGTAACTTACCTTTGCTGTGTCAACATATGAAGTTGGTACTTGTGTTTGGTGTTTAGTCTTTGAAGAACGATCAAATTCTAGACTCGTACCTTTGTTAGAACGGAAGTCAGCTAGTATTTTGCCGTTGTTCAAAGTTCAAATGGCTCTGAGCACTATGGGACTCAACATCTTAGGTCATAAGTCCCCTAGAACTTAGAACTACTTAAACCTAACTAACCTAAGGACATCGCACACACCCATGCCCCAGGCAGGATTCGAACCAGCGACCGTAGCAGCCTCGCGGTTCCGGACTGCAGCGCCAGAACCGCACGGCCACCGCGGCTGGCGTTGTTCAAAGGCCACAAACAATATCACCAATACAAGAAATCAAAGTTCATCGTTTTAAACCGGAAAATGCGTGGTAAATTTTGTTTTAAAATGGATGCGAAACAAGATGTCATGTAGACGTTATGTTTTGGAAAATTTCTCTTTTGGTAAATGTTAGGTATCTGCAGAAATTTGCAATGTTTCATGCGTGTTTAGCGATATATTTTCCGTTTTGTTAAGTATTAGCTTGCACAGTCAATTCACCTCATTTTAGAATATATGAATTCATATAAAGCCAAAAATAGAAAATTTTGTAGATGTTAAGTTTTGCCAAAAGAGTCTCTTAAAATGTGCATACGAAACTCGTTGATATTGAAACTTAGAACTATTATATCGTCATACTTTGTGTGAAATGTTATCCCTGGCTGCATGTGATGCACTTACGATGATTCTGTGAAGTATGTTTTAATCGAAATTCTACAATTAACAGTTATTATAACTTCAAAGTGCCTTATATTTATTTACCGTACAGTGCATCGATGACAACTCTTTTCTAAATGTCAGGTTTCATCAGTGTTTATTACTTGCTGCAGTTATACTCAGAACTGGGTGTTAATTATGGATATAATTAACTAATCAGAAAACTGTCAATGTTTCTATCTGAAGCTTAAAATTACATATGCCGCCGACTTGTCGGCACATCATGTCACAGCGTCCGTCCTTTACTGTCGAATGTAACACTGGTAATGATAATAATATGCCCTCTTGAAAATCGCTTTCTTTCTACTGATACAACGTAATTAACATGAATTTACCTCTACAACTACTCGTAAATTATTTGCGTAGTATAGATATTTGTGTGAATTTATTCTTCTATTCGAGTCCTTTGAAATGGCATCTCTCACATCTTTGTATCATTTACGGTTCAGGTATTGTTTTGCATATACAGTGTACTTTGTGACAGTCAGTCGTATATTGATATCATATGGTGACCGTTCTGATGCTGGACTGGTATTGAGCCCAAACCAGTTTTCAGAAAGTGTGGCATCACCACTTACACCTGCTGCAACAGCGGAGTTGTCTCACTGTGCACGCTTGTATAAATGGCATCTCACAAAAATACAAATTGTAGATCATCTACTTGAGTGTAGATATTGGAATGTTTTCATTTGCTGCCGAAATACACGATAGTCTTTCACATACAGTAGAACTTGAGTGGTGTCACTATCTAACAAAACCACCACTTGCAAAGTAGGTTAGAAATCAGATTAATAATGTTGCTCACGCAGCATATGTTCGCCTTATGGGGCAAAAACAAAGTTATTGACTGTGGATAGTATCGTCAGAATGGAAATAATGGAGTCTCTGTAAAAAAGTCATTAATTTTGGCACTTATCTTGAATGGATTCCCACGTAGATTTCGTCGAAGTTGTTAAGGCTCATCTTGTTGATTCTAGGGTGATTCCACTTTGACAGCTAGAAGGTCCAGATCTGTATTTTAGCGATATTTTAAGACCTAACAAATGCGTTTTTCGGGAAACTCTTAATGATCAAACACACCCAGATCAGAACAATGGTATGGTAGAAATAATTTTTGACTTGGTGTTCACGATCCACATTTTTATTAAAATTCTTGTAAATTCACATATACTTCTTCTTAATTGTCACATCATCAAGAAAACAGTTTTGTATCAATCTTCATATATTTAATATCCACTTTAACCAAACACTAGACTTGACTGTTCGTTTACAAAGCGAAATAACAACTTAACTTCTGCAAAGTGAAACAAAGACTGCTCTGTGCGCATTCGCGCCAAAACGGTTACAAGTTAGTCAAAGATTATGACAGTCTCATAGAAATGAATACACACAAGAACCATATCACTGTAATATATCGATACATCGGAGTACCTATACATTAATAAAACCAAATGTGAATATTGCCACAAAAATATGTCTGTTACTTCGCAGGAAAGTAGTACGATATTACTGGTAACGAGAACTGGGTTGGAGTGCCGTAATGATCACGTAAATGAAGAACCATTACAACTGTATTCGGCAATGACTTCCAGTGCTGCATTATATTATTGAGAATTTAAGTGATCCGTCATGATATTCTACCTGAGCACGCTGATTCGGTTGCTTGCAAGTGTTCTTAATTTGGCGGCACCATTCACTTGGCGCATCCACGTTAGAGCTTTCCAGCGTATTGAAATAGTTAACTCACTACGCACTTCATACTTCTATTTTGCTAAGGCTTCTGGGACGTACACCTCTTGTACTGTCTCTTGTTTTTGTATTACCATTTACTTTCATTATTATGTCGCGACCCAGCGCAAGTCAGAGCTACCAATAAAGAGTTGGTGTGGACCATGTGGTGCAATCAGAACTTTAACGACAATATTTTTGTTATGCTTTCCATAATTAACCTTTATAGTACAGTAGACAGAAATTAGAAACTTACTGGTTGTTCAGAATTGGTGCTGGGGAACAGAGAAGAAAGTAGCAAGATCGTATGAATTATTTAAATGAGTTTCTCTACGACATAGTTATATGTGAGCTGTCTGATCAACAAATTCCTTAACACACGTGCATCAGGCGACAATTGATAGCAAATTTTAGGGTCGAGACACATTTCACAATAGTTTCGTCCTATTACACGTGGGCCTTCCCACTATCAAGAGACAAGAGCCACTTGGCTTCTTGTTCTGATCACTGTTCAATGCACTACCTGGCGTGCATAGCTCAGAGACAAGTGCAATCGTTGTCACTTGTTCTACTGTCTACTGTATCATTGGTCTCTTGGCCTAACTAATAAATCGATGACCACTTGACCTAATTATTACATCACTGGCCATTTGGCCTAAGTCACAGGAGACTAGTAGTAATCAGCCACTTGTTCCTAGTAGCAAATGAAATGCTTTTTCAGACGGAGTCTATTCTGATCGGCACTATTGAACGAAACATACACGGAGGTGACAAAAGCCAGGGGAGTCGTTGAAAGTCCCCTGCAAAAATATTGAGCCATGCTGCCTCTATAGCCGTCCATAACTGCGAAAGTGTTGCTGGTGCAGGATATTGGGCACGAACTGACCTCTGGATTATGTCCCACAAATGCTCGATGGGATTCATGTTGGGCGATGTGGGTGGCCATACCATTCGCTCGAACTGTCCAGTGTTGTTCAAACCAACTGTCGCCCGGTGACATGGCACACTGTCATCCATAAAAATTCCGTCCTTGTTTGGGAATATGGCGTCCATGAATGGCTGAAAACGATCCCCAAGAAGCCGAACATTCAGAGGAACAAGTCCATTCCAGGTAAACACAGCCTGCACCATTATGGAGCAACCACCAACTTGCACAGTGCGTTGTTGACAACTTAGGTCCATGGGTTTGTGTGGTTCGCGCCACACTCGAACCCTATCATCAGCTGCTAGCAACTGCAATCGGGACTCATCTAACCAGGCCACGATTCTTTCACACATTGTTGCTTATCTGTTACAACTGACAACTCCACGCAAACGCCGCTGCTATCGGTTCTTAATTGAAGGCCGTCGGCTAGTGGAGAGAAGTCTTCCAAAGTAAGAGTGATTTCAGGTGTGCCGCAGGGGAGTGTCATAGGACCGTTGCTATTCACAATATACATAAATGACCTTGTGGATGACATCGGAAGTTCACTGAGGCTTTTTGCAGATGATGCTGTGGTGTATCGAGAGGTCTGTGGTGTACCGAGAGGTTGTAACAATGGAAAATTGTACTGAAATGCAGGAGGATCTGCAGCGAATTGACGCATGGTGCAGGGAATGGCAATTGAATCGCAATGTAGACAAGTGTAATGTGCTGAGAATACACAGAAAGATAGACCCTTTATCATTTAGCTACAAAATAGCAGGTTAGCAACTGGAAGCAGTTAATACCATAAATTATCTGGGAGTACGCATTAGGAGTGATTTAAAATGGAATGATCATATAAAGTTGATCGTTGGTAAAGCAGATGCCGGACTGAGATTCATTGGAAGAATCCTAAGGAAATGCAATCCGAAAACGAAGGAAGTAGGTTATAGTACGCTTGTTCGCCCACTGCTTGAATACTGCTCACCAATGTGGGATCCATACCAGATAGGGTTGATAGAAGATATAGAGAAGATCAAACGGAGAGCAGCGCGCTTCGTTACAGGATCATTTAGTAATCGCGAAAGCGTTACGGAGATGATAGATAAACTCCAGTGGAAGACTCTGCAGGAGAGACGCTCAGTAGCTCGGTACGGGCTTTTGTCAAAGTTTCGAGAACATACCTTCACCGAAGAGTCAAGCAGTATATTGCTCCCTCCTACGTATATCTCGCGAAGAGACCATGAGGATAAAATCAGAGAGATTAGAGCCCACACAGAGGCATACCGACAATCCTTCTTTCTACGAACAATACGAGACTGGAATAGAAGGGAGAACCGATAGAGGTACTCAAGGTACCCTCCGCCACACACCGTCAGGTGGCTTGCGGAGTATGGATGTAGATGTAGATGTAGATGTAGTGCATTCTCCGTGGTCAGAGGTAATGCCTGAAATGTTATATTCTCGGCGATCTCTTAACAATGTGGATCATGAAATGTCGAATTCCCTATCGATTTCTGAAATGGGACGTCTCATGCGTCTGGATCCAACTACAATTCCGCATCAAAGTCTGTTAATTCCCGTCGTGCTGCCATCACTACGTCGGAAACCCTTTCAAACAAATGACTTGAGTGCAAATGAAAGGTTTGCCAGTGCACTGCCCTTACCTTGCGTATGCGAATACTACCGACATCTGTATATGTGCATATCGCTGTCCTATTGCTTTTGTCACCTCAATCTACATCAGACACTTAAAGTTGCTACTGATCTATCGGTTGTAGTTGTGCTGCCTGTATTATTAACTCTTTTCTTGGATGAAATACTACTGGTCCATCGGTGTCTGCTGCCATCTCACTCTCTCTCTGTCTGTCTCTGTTATTTCGATCCTCTGCTGCCCTCTTATTGACTTGATACTAGCTGTGGCTGTTCCTTTATATGCTTATAAAGGTTTTTTTTCTACTCGGATTTGGCTGTACATGACTCTCTTCAGTACCTTTCTGGCCGCTGGTATATTCCATTTCATGTGATCGTCTTAAGCTCGATCTAATAACCAACATTATGCCTATCATGAGCGTGGCTTCATCTCACTGGCGTTTTGACGAGTTGTAACCAAGTGCTGGCGCCTTGACTGACCTCGGTACCAGCTGCGTCCGAATGTGTAAATATTTCTCAAGTATCTTATTACCCTTCCGTCTCCGAGTCGGGCAAAGTATCACACCTGCTAAGAACTTTCGTGGAAATCTTTATATTTCTACCCTGACTTTTAAGTGAAATGTTCCCCAGCCATGAGAATTATCCTTTACTGTACCTTCAATTCACAATCTCAGATTTACTCGTTTAGCTTCCCGTGGTCCGATTTCCTCTTCTAATTCGTGACCGTTGTCTTCTTTCTCCACAGACAATGAAATCTATTACCCCGTATTTACACTGTTTTCTCAGCTCAAGTTTCCCTGAATAGAACGTTTGTTATTATTATTTACTATAGAATCACAGAAAACAATCATTACCTGTTTCAGCCCAACTTTGGACTTCTTTAAACAGTCTGTTAACGTTCCACTCGATCAGAGAAAGACCCTTACCCGGTTTACCTGACAAAACTAGTACCGAAAATATCTACGTTCCGGAAATGCGTGCAGAGTTACAGCATGTGACTCTTAAAGGTCTGTCTGGAGACGGTAACGGATACAACTTGGTCACTGATCTATAACGCCCGAAATCTACCTTCAGTGTGAAGACTGAGGAGAGTTTCTTCAATGAGCGGTTGATGACATCAGCTGTATATCCCTACTCTCACATACCTGTATCTTCACTCCAACACTTTCAGATTTTTTTGAAAATTGCTGGCTTAGAAATTATTAAGTAATTCTGGTGCGTGGTTTTACGTCCGAACACATGATCTGAAATGTAATAAGTGAGGCCAGTTAGTCATAAGTTGTTGAAGTAATTGCCCAAGCAGAAAGTGAAGTTTTATGTACTTTATATCAGAGCTGTTGATCTCCAACTACCACAACGCAAAGCATGTCTGTCCATCATGGTATGAGTACAGAGCTATTTCTTATGTCTGATAATTAATCGGTGACTATTGAAACACAGCGTAGATTTGTTGGCTGCTACAAAACCCAGATTGTAAGAAAACTTCTTAACTCTTGTATTTACGGCAGATCTTATGTCTCTAGGCTGCACCAAAGCATCAGCCTTTGCCTCTCAGGCTGCGTGTTGGGAACAGGAGCCTGCTTCTTGGTATAGAATGTCTGCATCTGATGTTCCACTCACAGTAAGTGTTCCATGTAGGTCCCGCACTCACTTACAGATTCGTACACAAATCACAGTTTCTATTAGTGTGTAAAGCCGTAGTGGTACACCACACGTAAATGTAGCATACGTCGATATGATTTTGGTTCTACATCTACATCTACATCTACATTTATACTCCGCAAGCCACCCAACGGTATGTGGCAGAGGGAAAATTACGTGCGACTGTTATTACCTCCCTTTCCTGTTACAGTCGCGTATGGTTCGCGGGAAGAACGACTGCCGGAAAGCCTCCGTGCCCGCTCGAATCTCTCTAATTTTACATTCGTGATCTCCTCTGGAGGTATAAGTAGGGGGAAGCAATAGATTCGATACCTTATCCAGAAACGCACCCTCTCGAAACCTGGACAGCAAGCTACTCCGCGATGCAGAGCGCCTCTCTTGCAGAGCCTGCCACTTGAGTTTGCTAAACATCTTCGTAACGCTATCACGCTTACCAAATAATACCAAATAACCCTGTGACGAAACACGCCGCTCTTCTTTGGATCTTCTCTATCTCCTCTGTCAACCCGACCTGGTACGGATCCCACACTGATGAGCAATACTCAAGTATAGGTCGAACGAGTGTTTTGTAAGCCACCTTCTTTGTTGATGGACTACATTTTCTAAGGACACTCCCAATGGATCTCAACCTGGCACCCGCCTTACTAACAATTAATTTTATATGTTCATTCCACTTCAAATCGCTCCGTACGCATACTCCCAGATATTTTACAGAAGTAACTGCTACCAGTGTTTGTTTCGCTATCACATAATCATACAGTAAAGGATCCTTCTTTCTATGTATTCGCAATACATTACATTTGTCTATGTTAAGTGTCAGTTGCCACTCCCTCCACCATGTGCCTATCCACTGCAAATCTTCCTGCATTTCGCTGCAATTTTCTAATGCTGCAACTTCTCTGTTTACTACAGCATCATCCACGAAAAGTCCCATGGAACTTCCGGCACTATCTACTAGGTGATTTATATATATTGTGAAAAGCAATGGTCCCATAACACTCCCCTGTGGCACGCCAGAGGTTACTTTAACGTCTGTAAACGTCTCTCCATTGTGAAAAACAACATGCTGTGTTCTGTTTGCTAAAAACTCTTCAATCCAGCCACACAGCTGGTCTGATATTCCGTAGGCTCTTACTTTGTTTATCAGGCGACAGTGCGGAACTGTATCGAACGCCTTCCGGAAGTCAAGGAAAACGGCATCTACCTGGGAGCCTGTATCTAATATTTTCTGGGTCTCGTGAACAAATAAAGCGAGTTGGGTCTCATACGATCGCTGTTTCCGGAATCCATGTTGATTCCTACAGAGTAGATTCTGGGTTTCCAGAAATGACATGATACGCTAGTAACAAACATGTTCTAAAATTCTACAACGGATCGATGTCAAAGAAATAGGCCTATAGTTTTGCGCATCTGCTCGACGACCCTTCTTGTAAACTAGAACTACCTGTGTGCTCTTTTTCAATCATTAGGAATCTTCCGTTCCTCTAGAGACTTGCGGCACACGGCTGTTAGAATGGGGGCAAGTTCTTTCGCGTACTCTGTGTAGAATCGAATTGGTGTCCCGTCAGGTCCAGTATCCCTAGCAACAGGACTGTTTCCACTGCTGCCAGTTTGCTGTTATGTATGTTGCTCGACGTCATACACATAAAAATGTGTTTCATCACCTCAGCATCAGACTTCGAGAGATGATTTCCCATTTCCATCACACATGGTCAGAGAACGCTAACACACGAACCATACTCCAGCTAACGAAGAGGCCGGCCTGGAAGCTATACTCTAAGAAAAATATCGTAATCCACGTGAAGTACGTATCCTGTAGCACACATTCTTTTGCGTGTTGCCTGATGGAGGGCTGTATTCGTTAAATCAACAGCAGCATACTGAAAACTACCCTCTACAGATGCAGTTTTGGGAATTGTTCAGACACTACTAACCTTACGACGAAGTCATTAACAGCGTAAATGCATCTCAAGAAGTTACTCTCATTTGCGAGAGCGTCTTTAGTGTGCACAAGTTCTGTTATCGGTGTGAAGTTACCCGTCACGTCACCCACGACCGTGAATGTTAGGTCCGTTGCGGCTTCAACGTAATAGTCGAATTATTATGTGACGGGGTTTTAGATCGATACAATGTCGCAGAACTAAGAGACTGCAAAAGGATATGCATTTCTCACAGGTAATTAACCTGATGTTGTGGAAGATTATGTACATCATACTCGACAGAGAAAATGATTCCTACATGATGATGCTGGTAATCAACCGAAAGGCATTGTCGAGAGTGGTTCGTAGTAAGAGAACACAGCGAAAACCTGAATGCAAAATGCCTAATGAAAAGTGGTAGGCCCATATTAAAAACGAATGTACTCTTATTCCTCTGTTGCTATTAAGTTACTGTGCGTGTTTTGTACAAAATTTGCTCTAGTAATTGCAAAGATTAAGATGCTAATCAACATGAGAAGTAATAGCCTCCCTCTGCTCAGTCATATGTCATATGGGATTATTTTTTGGGGTAATTCATCAAGCCAAGCTAAAGTTTTCCGGGCACAAAAACGTGCAGTAAGAATTATATGTGGTGTGAACTCAAGAACATCCTGCAGAAGCCTGTTTAGGGAACTAGTGATACTAACTACAGCTTCCCAATATATTTATTCCTTAATGAAATTTGTCATTAAAAATATATCCCTTTTTCAAACCAACAGCTCAATTCATGGAATCAATACTAGAAATAAGAATAATCTTCACAAGGATTTAAAGTCACTTAGTCTTGTACAAAAAGGTGTGCATTATTCAGGAACACACATTTTCAATAACTTGCCAGCAGCCATAAAAAGCTTAACAACCAATGAAATTCAGTTTAAGAGAAGCCTAAAGGATTTAATGGTGGCCAACTCCTTCTACTCCATTGATGAATTTCTTAGTAAAACCAACTGATTTGTATATAAGTACAACATAACTTCTGCACAATTTCAGTGCAGTAATGTGTTCACTGAAAATTTGTGTGTCTGTGTCTGTGTCTGTGACTGTGTGTGTGTGTGTGTGTGTGTGTGTGTGTGTGTGTGTGTGTGTGTAAGTATAATCTAACTTCTGCACCATTTCAGTGCAGTAATATGTTCATTGTAAATAAGTATTACAGTAGTTGTATTACATGTTTATTACCTTATAAATAAATAAAAAACTTTTTTATTTTAAATTCAGTGCATTAGTATTTGTAAAATGACTCTTAGTGTTCATTAAAAAATGACGATCATTCCACTTGGGACCTGTGGAATGGTAGATTAGCTTATTTGTTTTAGTTGTAAATATTTGTTATGTATTGTTGTTTTTCTGACATGTTCCACATCCTGGAGGACCTCCTCGCTACGGATCAATTGGAATGAAAGTAAATCTAATCTAATCTAAAGTGCACTAACCGGGCGGCGTCTCGAGTGGGGATACTTTACGAACATTTTCTGTATGCATAGGGCGAAATTTTATTTAGTATACGTGTGCATTGATAATTTCCTTGATTGGGTGAAGTT
Organism: Schistocerca cancellata; assembly: GCF_023864275.1. Taxonomy (NCBI): domain Eukaryota; kingdom Metazoa; phylum Arthropoda; class Insecta; order Orthoptera; family Acrididae; genus Schistocerca; species Schistocerca cancellata. The sequence continues at coordinate 789,941,205 of NC_064629.1, read as the reverse complement.
CTAGCGCGTGAACTGTACTTGTTTCGATAAACATACTACTGCTAATCTGACTTTTCGGTGAGTGCTGTATATTATCTTCTGGTAGTATTTCGAAATCACATGCCCCTCCATATCGGCATCCAGTGACGCCTTCGATCTGAGGATGACACGGCGACCGGTCGGTGCCGCTAGGCCTTCATGGACTGTTCGGGCGGAGTTCAGTTTTTTAGTATATCTAAATGTAGTTAAAATGCTGTCGATGACCTTGTTATGCAAGAAACGTTTCCCAGAGACGCGATGTATCAGTGAATTGAATATTTTTGTGCTAGGATCCTTACGTGAAAATTTCTCCAAACAGTCAAGGGAGTTCCCACTCCATATAGGAATCTAAAGATCACCTGGTAAACGAAGATGACTTACAGGAACTGGTCATGGTGTAACTGGATGGATATCCACATTTTATAGTGAAGTTTTTTGCTTGTAGGAGGAGACTTCTCTGAGAAAATTCACCAATGCAGGTTTTGAACTGCAGACACGTGTTAGCTACTGGAAGTAGCTCTGTTAGGTCCGGGATAATATAGCTCACCATCAAACATCGTATTCGATATAGTCAGTCCCGCAGTTCACCCGTGGTGCTTCGAGTAGCGGCTCGAATACCGTCATAAATAATTGTTGGCTCGCTTCTAGAACTGACCGTTGTAGAAGACTTGACGGCGAGCCTATTACATTATTCTGCCCTGTAAGGAGTCCGCACAACAAATTCATGTTTGTTACTCGTCGCTCTTCATGAAATGTTATGTTGAAGTTAATTGCAATTGATTTTGTTGTTATGTACTACTGAAGCCATGCACACGTCTTATTAGACTTTTACATTTCCTTTAACGGGCGATATATTGCCACTTGTTCCGCCATAATTCATGTTAAAATAAGCGAAACAATTGCCACGATACTCTCAACGCCCTCTCGGTCGGCGATTTATCGTAGTCGAAAACCACTTTCGTTGTGTATCTTATTTTAAATTCTCGAGTGTGTTGCGGAGCGGCGCCCCACCTATAAGAGTGTGCCCGGGCTGATTCCCAGTTAATTGTAGCGCAGCGGGGGTTCGCCGCCCCTACCACAGCCTGTGCCCCAAGTCGTTCTCTCTCGACACACAACGTCCGTGGAACAAAGGTGGCCAGTCTCCATTTAGATACTTCGAATATATTAGGCTGCTTTTAATGCGTCTTATCACGGTGGAGGTTTCAGGAGCTTCCGTGACAAAGAAAGTAACACATTACGCATTAAGATATGGCTGTTTGAATGCAGCGCGCAACACAGAACTCGAGGTAACATAGAAAGAAGTACTAACATTTCTTTGCCTGACTACGATTTTTCTGCAAAAAATGATAACAGCCCAAGGAAGAAGAAGCGACGCTTGAAAGAGCTATTACTCGATTCTTTTTAAATTAAAGTAGTTATTCCCCAGTTGATTAAATGCCTCATCTACTCAACAGAACTTGTTCTATGTGAAACAAGAATGTATCAAATTCTTGAAATACCATAATTAAGTCTCTGACATTGGTATTAGCTTTGGCTTCTGTAAACAGGACCCACTGATTTCCTCTGAGACTAGATTAGTGAGTTTTGCCTCTCTGTGAATCATCTAACATGTTCCAGGTTCACCTTGAGTGCTCTGTAGAGACATTAAAAAAATCACCCAGCTGATTTTCTTTGTATTGAAGCTTTGTCACATAGTTATCTGTGTTAAACAATGAAATGCAATTGGTTACTGTCGCACAAAACTGCAGAATATTACTCAGGCTTAGGAAGAAGGACATAAAAATGATGTTTAGAAGATATAAACGGTTCCAGTATGTGGCGTCTTGCCGCTATCAAATACTTAAAAAAAGATATTTTTAAATATTTAACTCCAAAGCAGCGGTTTATTTACTGGTTGACTAGTTTCGGGCGCCGGCCGGAGTGGCCGAGCGGTTCTAGGCGCTACAGTCTGGAACCGCGCGACCGCTGCGGTCGCAGGTTCGAATCCTGCCTCGGGCATGAATGTGTGTGATGTCCTTAGGTTAGTTAGGTTTAAGTAGTTCTAAGTTCTAGGGGACCGATGACCACAGCAGTTAAGTCCCATAGTGCTTAGAGCCATTTGAACCATTTAGCTTCGGGCTGTGCCCATTTCCACAAGTCACCTTTACTATGTAACATGACGTCTTCCATGTAACAATGGTATTTTATGTACAACGGAGAATTTGTTGTTATTGGATAACATACCGAGCGACTTGGCGCAGTGATTAGCACACTGTACTCCCATTCATGAGGATGACTGTTCAAACCCGTGTCCGGCCATCCTGATTTAGGTTTTTCCGTGATTTCTCTAAATCGCTTCAGGCAAATGTCAGATGACCTCGCTATTCGGTTCTCGCCCCTGAACCAGTCAACCTATTGGATTACAGTGTTTGTCACGCTGGCTAATTTGTCGTAGGCCTTTTCGTCAGTTAAGCGCTATGAATGAGAACTGATGACATTGATTGCTCGTAAAGCATTTAGTCATTTTATCTCCAGAAAAACGACAGTGTCTCTTGATTAAAATTTAGGGAAGATGTCTTAAGTAGAGGAACATCAGCGACTAGAAAAAGCGCACATGTCACGTGTATATACAAGTAAGGAAATTGAACTACCTCCTTACTGCACACGTGTCTACAGCAGAAAAGTGTAACATGTGAAGAGTTGAAATTTTATGGCCTACCAGGAACCACATAATCTTCCCTTTGGAAATCAGCATGGTTTCAGAGAAAAATGATCACGCAAAACAACAATTCGCTGTCTTCACAGTATTCCCTGCACTTTGGATAGAGGAAATCTGGTTGATTCGAAGTTTCTAATCATTTTAAATGCTTCTGACTGGGTACCACAACAGCGATTTCTAAAGAAAATGTATTCTTATGTTTCATCCAAGAGGTTGTCAACCGGACCAAAAAAATACTTTACAGGTACAAAATATTGCGTGAAGAGTCATGAACAGACACTGATGTATTAACTGATTTGCTCCAGGAAAGTGTAATAGAACCATTACTACCATTGCTGGATACTATTAGTTCCGATTTCAGACTTTACGCAAAGTTTGCAGCTAAGTTCCACCCGGTAAAAGTTTAGCAATATCCAATTCGATCTGCAAAAAATATGAGAGTGCTGCAAAGACTGTTAAATAGCTACTATATTGCAAAAAAGCGAACACAAATCGCTTCCATTATCAACATAATATCTGCAGCAGTACTTGTCATGTGCTTAATATGGTCATGATAGTCGGCCGCTGTGGCCGAGTGGTTATAGGCGTTTCCGTCTGGAACCGCGCTGCTGCTACGGTCACAGGTTCGAATCCTGCCTCGGGCATGGATGTGTGTGATGTCCTTAGGTTAGGTTTAAGTAGTTCAAAGTCTAGGGGACTGATGACCTCAGATGTTAAGTCCCATAGTGCTTAGAGCGATCTGAACCATTTTTTTTTGGTCATGATACTCAAAGCACTTGCTTATATGGACACTGTCATCCTGCCTACCGCCCTTACACAGTTGCACAACAGATACTATGGATTTTATTCTGTAATTGTTGATTTTGAGAAGTTTTACAGTAGTCCTTGATTTGCGTTGAGGTATCTTACCTCTTTAAAAAAAAGGTAGAGCCCACAAACCATGGAATATTTATTGCTATTTAATGAGCGATACGTAATATGTAATTTCAGACATGGTAGAATAGGAAAAAACTTTCTATAGCAAACATTGGTGATATATTTATTTATTTCGACTGCCTATTACGACAGGCTTTGTCGTCGTCTTCTGGTCTTCAGAAAAAATTTTTTCACAACATGTTCCTTGTGAGTTAGAACCTCATGTCAAACTGTCATATTAGTAGATAAAATATAGCAACGTTTATCTTTCGATTGTAAACGTTTTATTTTTGGCAAACCCTTGAATAATGTGCTACGTTTTGTCTATCAATATGACAACTTGGCATGAAGTTCCAACTCACAATGAACTTGTTTTGTTAACAAAAGTTTTTGAAGGCCAGAAGATGACAGCAAAACCCTACGAAACCGCTGTCTAAAATTAATAAGTATTTATTCGATCTTGGCTATAGAAGGATTTTCAACCGAGTAAAACAGATCGCTTCTTGTTATTTCTCAACATAAGAAATTCAGTGATAAAATAGGAAGTAGACATGGAAAATACAGACTTTAACCCTGTAATAGGTGGGGTGAGTCAAATATATGAGTCTTTAGTCATAGTTTACTAGTCATCGCGATTACGTCTTGCCGAGAAGGCACTTTTTATAATTCTGAATATGTCACAGAACTTACACACTAAAAGAACAAGCAGTCGTCAAAAGGACACGTCTGCTAATAATTCTTAACAGAATGTAACACTTAGTGGTTATCTCCGTAGCAAGACTTGCATTTGAAAGCTTTTCTTCACAGACACTTCATCCTCTGAAATGCCTGACAGTCAGACGTCGCTGCTACAATGGCATCACGTTAACTGGGCGTTGTCACGGGCGACGTGCAGCTGACTCACTGCACGCCCGGTGTCTCTTTCGAGATATGAGGGTCAAAATAGAGCAGCGTTTCGGAGAAGCCGGCTATCTGCGAGCGGAGTCACGGTACGCGGAGATAAGCGAGCCTGCTACCGGTGGCGTCGTGCCGCCAGCCCCAGCGGTCGATGCGACATTAACGGCCGCCTCGAGATACCCGCGCCCGCCGCTAATTGACTATCTGTGTACCGCCTTACACAATTAATTATTTAACTACTCGGGTCAGGAACAAACTGGCGCCGTCAGTTCTCTCGGAAATCGGACGCGGTGAACAATCGTCTCTGACTGCTTATATTTCAAACAGTGGAAGGCGAGAGCGCGGAGATGTAACAGATTCCCGTAATTCTCGGCGGCGTGTTCTCGGCATCTTCTTCTTGTTTCCCGATGACGTCCATCGTCAGTACCGGTTAGCGTGGCCAAGGACGTGCCCGCACTCGCCCCGCTGCCTTCCACCCGGTCACTCTTGTCTGCAGCCAGTCCCACGAAAACTGAATCCACCTGTGCTGGAAATATACTTACCATCACAAGCATATTCACGCACAGCGTATCACTTGTTTGAGGAAGTAATTCGTCAGAGCGATTCAGTATTCTCTAGATTTCGGAATCTGAATTTTTCCTGCTGGTTGAATTAAGTCTGGTACCATTTCAGTTATTATTTTCATTTGTGATGAAGATGATGATGATCGGATGCTTGATTGGACGTACGACAACCAGCTCTATAGCGTACGCACGTTATGTAACATGCCTGACAAAACATATGAAGCACTCAGAAAACATGTCGGATGTCAGTGTAACTTCGCATACGTACAAAACAATGTTGGGTATGTAAATAATTAGAGTTGCAATTCTCCGTTACAGTTATAATGGCCACCAGTGTGCATCAGTGTTGTTCGTGCTTAGTGCTATTACTAAATCTGGTAGGGTATATAAGCGGCGAGGACAGTGTCAGATGTCGTGTGACCTCTGCGAAGGACACGGTGGTGTACGTACTCGTATGACACAGTGTTGCCCCCCTTCTAACAGCCATGTACCGCAAGTCTCTAGAGGAACGGAAGGTTCCAAATGATTGGAGAAGAGCACAGGTAGTCCCAGTCTTCAAGAAGGGTCGTCGAGCAGATGCGCAAAACTATAGACCTATATCTCTGACGTCGATCTGTTGTAGAATTTTAGAACATGTTTTTTGCTCGAGTATCATGTCGTTTTTGGAAACTCAGAATCTACTATGTAGGAATCCACATGGATTCCGGAAACAGCGATCGTGTGAGACCCAACTCGCTTTATTTGTTCATGAGACCCAGAAAATATTAGATACAGGCTCCCAGGTAGATGCTATTTTTCTTGACTTCCGGAAGGCGTTCGACACAGTTCCGCACTGTCGCCTGATAAACAAAGTAAGAGCCTACGGAATATCAGACCAGCTGTGTGGCTGGATTGAAGAGTTTTTAGCAAACAGAACACAGCATGTTGTTATCAACGGAGAGACGTCTACAGACGTTAAAGTAACCTCTGGCGTGCCACAGGGGAGTGTTATGGGACCATTGCTTTTCACAATATATATAAATGACCTAGTAGATAGTGTCGGAAGTTCCATGCGGCTTTTCGCGGATGATGCTGTAGTATACAGAGAAGTTGCAGCATTAGAAAATTGTAGCGAAATGCAGGAAGATCTGCAGCGGATAGGCACATGGTGCAGCGAGTGGTAACTGACCCTTAACATAGACAAATGTAATGTATTGCGAATACATAGGAAGAAGGATCCTTCATTGTATGATTATATGATAGCGGAACAAACACTGATAGCAGTTACTTCTGTAAAATATCTGGGAGTATGCGTGCGGAACGATTTGAAGTGGAATGATCATATAAAATTAATTGTTGGTAAGGCGGGTACCAGGTTGAGATTCATTGGGGGTGTCCTTAGAAAATGTAGTCCATCACCAAAGGAGGTGGCTTACAAAACACTTGTTCGACCTATACTTGAGTATTGCTCATCAGTGTGGGATCCGTACCAGATCGGGTTGACGGAGGAGATAGAGGAGATCCAAAGAAGAGCGGCGCGTTTCGTCACAGGGATATTTGGTAACCGTGATAGCGTTACGGAGATGTTTAACAAACTCAAGTGGCAGACTCTGCAAGAGAGGCGCTCTGCATCGCGGTGTAGCTTGCTCGCCAGTTTTCGAGAGGGTGCGTTTCTGGATGAGGTATCGAATATATTGCTTCCCCCTACTTATACCTCCCGAGGAGATCACGAATGTAAAATTAGAGAGATTAGAGCGCGCACAGAGGCTTTCAGACAGTCGTTCTTCCCGCGAACCATACGCGACTGTAACAGGAAAGGGAGGTAATGACAGTGGCACGTAAAGTGCCCTCCGCCACACACCGTTGGGTGGCTTGCGGAGTATAAATGTAGATGTAGATGTAGATGTTGTCAGCACCTGACAAAGTTTGAAAGGGGCTTCATTGTGGGTTTCCATTTGGCCGGCTGGTCGGCTTGTGCAATATACGGTTTTGTGAGGTATTCGGATGTGACAGCGGCCGATGTTGAACTGCATGAGAACGTGACGCAAAGTATACTCTTATTCTAGGTTCTGCTCGACCACATTTTACCAACATACCAGCAGCAGGAACCGTCCCATGCGTGGGTTACCGCTAATACCACAACACAAACCGCCGTGTCTGCAGAGGTGTCGTGACCGGTAAGCACTGACTGCTGATGCAAGGGTTGGTGGATCGTGTTCAGTGATGAATGACAGTTCTGCACTGCCTCGGGGACCATCGTCTGCACGTATGACGGCAACCTAAGGAGAGGTCCCATTCATCCAATATTTTGGAGAGGGAATGCGATGCTCCTCTGAGCATCATGGCGTCGGGAGCAATCGGCTATTACTTCAGATCACGGGTGGTAGTGATGCAGTGATTCTGAGGACGCTGAGGTGCGTCACAGACATCTGGCATCCCTGTGTGATTCCTCTCATACAACAGTACCTTGGTGTTATTTTTGAATAGGACAGCTTTCGTCCACACATAGCCCTTTTCTCAATGAACTAAGTAGGTGATGTTGAGACAGCCCAGTGGCCAGCGAAATCCTCATATGTGTTCCTGATAGTGTGGGGGAGCAGTTTGGACCTCAACTCCTTCCTACTGCCAGAATACATGATAATAAGCGCCAGTTAAAACAGTTGTGGGTCAACTCACCTCAAGAGTGGATAAGACGGCTTTATGACACCCCTCCCAACCGAAACTGGACATGCATCCTGACCAAAGCATGATCATTATGGCCTCGCGGTAGCGTTCTCGCTTCCCGAGCACGGGGTCCCGGGTTCGATTCCCGGCGGGGTCAGGGATTTTCACCTGCCTCGAGATGACTGGGTGTTTGTGTTGTCTTCATCATCATCCAGGAAAGTGGCGAAATTGGACTGAGCAAAGATTGGGTAATTGTACGGGCGCTGATAACCACGCAGTTGAGCGCCCCACAAACCAAACATCATCATCATCGATCATTATGGCTAATGTTTAGTTAACTGTTGCTATTTGAATTTACGTACTGTCATTTATTCGTTTGGAGATAGTGAGCGGAGTTGCGGACGCTAGAAAATGGAGTGCCAAGTAGAGAAATCGGAACATTTCCGACGTATTCTTCTGCCTGAGTTCAATAGAGGAGTGGCAGCAGCGGAGGCAGCCAGAAATATTTGTGCTTTGTATAGGGATAGTGCCACTGGACGGAGCAAGGCAAGAAAATAGTTTTCTCGTTTTAAGAAGGATCCGTTTGACAATAGTGAATATCCATGTTCAGGAAGGCCTTCGGGGGTTGATGGAGATCGTTTAAACGTATTAGTCCACAACGATCCACGTCAGTGTACTTTAGAAGCGGAAAATGCGATGAACTGCCTGCCGCTGTGGCCGAGCGGTTCTAGACGCTTCAGTCAGGAACAGCGCTGCTGCTAAGGTCGCAGGTTCGAATCCTGCCTCGGGCATGGATGTGCGTGTTGTCTTTAGGTTAGGCTTAAGTAGTTCTAAAGTCTAGTTGACTGATGACATCAGATGTTAAGTCCCATAGTGCTTAGAGCCATTAGAACCATTTTTGGGGAAAGTTCAAAAAATTCAAAATCACAAAAATCAGTAGATAGCCACAAGTGCATCTCTGCTTGCTCGTCATCAATTGGCTTGAGAATAACACCGACCATTCTTATCTTGCATAATTACTGGTGACGAGAAATTGTGTCTTTATGCTAACACAAGGAAAAGAAAGGAATGGTTGAGCCCAAACAAAACAGTAACTTCTCACACAAAGACATGCGTTCATCCACAAAAGATAATGTTTTGCATCTGGTCGAACAGCGACGGTGTGTTGTACTACGAATTGCTTCCCTGAGGTATAACCATCATTGCTGACATTTATTGTCAACAACTAAGAGGTTTTGCAGACGCAATCCAAGAGCAACGACCAGGAATACGATGTGAAGTAATGCTACTCCACGATAACACCTGCCCACACTGACAAACTGACGAAAAACACAATACAGGATATGGGATTGAGAACTCATTCTTCACCCACCGTATTCACTTTATCTTGCGCCCTCAAACTTTCACATTTTTCCGCTTTGTATCGAACAACATTCAAGAAATTTTCTTTCTGGATGAAAATTACCTCCGAACGTGGATCGATGAGTTCTTTACCTCAAAACCACGTGATTACTACAGTCGCGGAGTCGAGAAGTTTCCGCAGCATTGGCACACTGTTGTAAACAGTGAAGGAGAATATATTATTGATGACTAAAGTTTCTGTTATGTGTAGCTGTTGTGCTGATTAAACTTATGGATAACACTACGGACTTATGCACCAATCCAATACAAATGGATTGGTCCTCGCGTCGGATGAAATAGCAATGTGTAAGAAGGCTGTTGTCCTATATGGAGGTGGGTGAGTAAGAGTTCATCAAATGGTTCAAATGGCTCTGAGCACTATGGGACTTAACATCTATGGCCATCAGTCCCCTAGAACTTAGAACTACTTAAACCTAACTAACCTAAGGACAGCACACAACACCCAGCCATCACGAGGCAGAGAAAATCCCTGACCCCGCCGGGAATCGAACCCGGGAACCCGGGCGTGGGAAGCGAGAACGCTACCGCACGTAAGAGTTCATCCAGTACCTATTTATTCCAGGTACAGACCTCAATCTTATACAACAGGTAATTCATCTGAGTCTATGATAATTACCTTCAGTATCTGGTTTCCTTCTGCATGTGTGTCTGGGAAGAAACACGCCATGAATTGTGAGATGGTTTCACAGGGTGCAATTTTATGTCCATCTCCTCCAGCCAATCTTCCTCCACCAACTGATACATGACCTTCTTTACTCAATAGCCAGTCACTGACTGTGTGGGAATGGCATATTGTTCAACTCTGTCACACAAGTGGAGGAACAACAACAGTTCGAGCACAGATAACGATCTTACCTCATGATCACACACCTGTGCACTGTAGTGAGAACACCTCCAGTAGCATATTTGACCTACATAAAGATGGCTGTAAAAATTATCATAACTTACGACGTGAACCATCATGACATTACAGTGCGTAACTGAGGCACAGCTGATTAAATGGTAAAATGCCATATTCTCCAAAATGACGGTAAATATTAACACAATTTATAATACGGCACTTAGATCGATTTACACTGGCAATCTTTCAATGAATAACAAAGAACATTGAGAGACGTTCTCCTATGTTTCGTCAGTGTTCAAGTCACGTTTGTTGCCAAACCGGTGACCAAGTGCTAGGCATTGGTGTCTGTGTCTGTGTGTGTGTGTGTGTGTGTGTGTGTGTGGGTGTGTGCGAAAAGCGCTCAATAAGTAATTCTTTTACTCGGCCAATTTTGGTTGACAAAATGTGGAACATGTTTTGGGACCTCTTGGAAAACTCCTGCTTCAGCCGCTCTAGCTTCAAGAAGCTCCGATAGGTGGCTACGCTCTACGTAGCCTTCAAAAGGCGTCTGTAACAAAGGTGTCTTCCAGGCAGAGAGCTGTCATTGAGTTTCTTTTACGGAGCACCGCAGATATTCATAGGCGCTTGCAGAATGTCTGTGGAGAGCTGACAGTGTACGAAAGCATGGTGGGTCACTGAGTGAGCCATCTGTCATCATCGCAAGAAGATCGTTCAAGCCTGTCTGATCTCCTGCATACTGGCCGGCTACAAACAGCTTTGACTCTTGCGCTGTTGGAATGTGCAGATAAATTCATTGGAGGTGAGTGACGGATCACAATGAAACACCTCTCCACACAACTGGCCGTCTCTGTTGGTAGTGCTGACACACCCGTTCACTATTTGGCGTACCCAAATGGTGTGTGCACGCTTGGTTCCTCGCCACCTAACAGAAGGCCATAATAAGGGACGAAGAACCATCGGCAATTTCTTGCACGTTACGAGGCTGATTGTGACAACTTTGTGTCGAATAACGTCACAAGCGGTGGAACATGGTCTCATCATTTCGAATCGGAAACCATCCAGGGAATGGCGACACATCACCTGTCCTTCGAAGAAAACGTTCGAAACTGCAACCTCAGCCGGCAAAGTCATGGCACTGGTCTTCTGGAATTCTAAAGTGGTTATTAAGTTTCATGTCTTCCCTCGTGGTGAAACAATTGACTCTGGAGTGTGTTGTGCTATCCTCGGGAAACTGAAGAAACGACTTCAGTGTGTTCGTCTCAACAAAAATGCAAACGAACTTCTCCTTCTCCGTGACAAGTCCTCACACAAGCCTGCACACCCGAGAGAAGCTCACAAAACTTTATTGGACTACTCCTCATCCACACTACAGCCCAGATCTCACACCTTCCGAATTCCATCCGCCTGACCTAATAAAAGGTGCACTCCAAGGGAAGTAGAACGTGTGTGATGGGGAGGCTGTTGAAGCAGCAACATTCTGGCTCTGACGTCGACCAGTGGAGTGGTGCCGTGAAGACATACTGGTCCTCCCAGTAAAGTGGCGTACGACTGTCACACTGAACGGAGATTATGTTGAAAAATAGGGTTTCTCAGCCAAAAGAGTGACTAATAATGTGGAGTATTGAAATCCTTATTAAAACCAACCTACTTTCACAAAAAATATGTTGCATTACTTACTGAATACCCCTTGTTCATAAAGGGTGGTATACAGGGTGGTCATAAACAGCCTGGGAAACTTGTAACTGTGTTGCAGGGTAGGTTCTGCTGAAAAATTATTGTTATAAAAAAGAATTCGATATATTGTGCCATTTCCGAGTTAACTAGCTTCGAAGATAGCCAATCAGGCAGTTGCATGCACAGATTCCAGCGGCCCGCCAAAGGCTGTGACGACAAACGAATTCTTTGTTTGGTTTCGTAGAACCGTACAGGAGAGCGATACAAACATTTGTCATTGGACTATAGTAAAGATCGTACGCGAGCCAGGGGCTGAGCACTTGCTTGAGCTATCATCCACGCTACGAGAACAACTGACATTGTATACCACGGACCCCTTGAGTTTACATGCACAACAGTCTGTTTGGCTAACTTGAATTCTAAATAACTAGGACGGTGAAACATATCGAATTTTGTTTGTGTGGCCATCCTCCGAAGCAGGCATATACTTCGTTGGGTTGGCAACAAATAGGTAAACATACCAAAGAAGATGAAACACGTAATGGAGTCGAAATATTTACGTTCGGAAAAACAGTGTACGACGAAATAATTGTATCGAGTGATAAAAGAACAGTAGTACACCACAAAAAGAGTGATAAACATCGTGAACAGTGTGTGGAAAGCGAGAACACAAAGATGTGATTATATGGCAGAGGTAGTGCGGCCTCCAGACCAGATGTGAGGAAACGCTGGTCAGCAAATCGTAAGTAATTACTTTTTTTACAAAAAATCGCGAAGTGAACAATCTAATAATCTAAAACTAACAAAACTGTATAGTTTTAGATCCCACTGATGATGCGTTAGAACAGAAGAAGGCGAAACGCGTATGGGATGAATAAAGTAACTAGCAGAAGGAAAGGGCAGTTTTATTTACAAAACAAGTATATCGAATTTTTTTGCAACTATTATTTCTAAGCGCAACGTACCGTGCAACACACTTACAAACTTTTCGTACCCTTCCTGACCGTCCCAGTGAAACCGACAAACTGCTGGGATGGATTTCTAACTGGTAATGGAGGAAGAAAGGTCCTATGCACATGGGTCCGGTAAAGTACAGCTGCGGTGGTAGATGGCGCAGACAAACGGAAGTTCCTCTGACCACGTGCGTGTGTTTCGCGTGTATTGCAGGCTGTGTGATTGACGCAGTGTACTATAAGCAGCGGAATGGTCCAGTTTTCATGTCGGGAACGAACCGAGATGGTTTTTATGTACGGCGAAGCAGATGGAAACAGTCGAGAGATAGCATGGCTACACCAAAACGTGTACCCTCACAGACACCAACCGCATCACCCAACATTTCAAGCCCTTATTCGGCATTTTTGTGCTCATGACTCCTTTCAGACAGACAGAAGTGCAGGGAGGCTGCGGACTGTGCGTACATTAGATTTGGAGGACACTGTTTGCGGAATACTGAGACGAACCCTAGTGCAAGCTCCAGGCAAGTGGCACGCCAACGTGGCATAAGCCAAAGTACGATTCTGTGTATCCAGCCTGACAACTGCTACTATCTCATGGGGGCCACTTCGAACATCTGTTGTAACGTGTATGTGACGCTACTCTGTATTGTTTTTCGGGACGATTTTTTGTTGCACACACACTGTCGATATCCGGACCTTTCTTCCTCCATTTCCAGTCAGTAATCCGTCCCTGCAGTTTTTCGGTGTTATTAACGTTCACCCTGTATATAGAGTGTATATGAAATGAATGTAGAAAATGAGAAGGCTGGTAGAGTGGTTCATAACAAGTATATTTCGCATAGCATTCCATGTTCAAAAATGGTTCAAATGGCTCTGAGCTCTATGGGACTTAACATCTGAGGTCATAAGTCCCCTAGAACTACTTAAACCTAACTAACCCTAGGACATCATACACATCCATTGCCCGAGGCAGGATTCGAACCTGCGACCGTTGCGGTTCCAGAATGAAGAGCCTAGAACCGCTCGGCCACACCGACCGGCGCAGTCCATGTCCGCATCCCTTATTGTACCACACTAAGCGTCGTTGAACAGCGCCGCCAACAGGATAGTCACACAACATGCCATCCGAGCCGTCATGGTAGCGTGTCTAGAGGGCAATGATTTCAATCTACTTACGACATCTAGGTAAAAGAGACGTCGAGGTTGAAGTTTCGTGTCCTTTATTTGCAAATGCTGTAGTCGGCTTGGTTACTGGTATTCCAGCCGGGACAATAGTACGGGTTTTGCGCCTCTTACTGGGATGTGAAGACATTGCTTTTGACTGTGCAGATGACTGTTTGAAAGGTGTTGCAAATGGGGCAGTACCTGTGAACACTACGGAGTTTGCATCAGTTTGTCATCAAACAGGAGTTCTCTTTTGTTTGTTAAGGTGTGAATCGGACAGGAAATGGAGCGCTGTTCTTGGGAGCAAATGGCAGACATGCACTGTGCTTACGAGTGGCGGATGGAAATGCTCACGATGCCTAATGTTTATGCATAAGGCGGTTTCCGGATTGTAGAGTGCCAGATCCACCGACATTTACTGCCACCCACAGGTCCCAATGAGAGACAAGTTCACTTGAGGTATATTTTCCACTGATGTGTTCTCGTAATGGCACACGTGCGTTTCAGACCCGCTTCGAAACCCGGTGTATTCATTTGGTTTTACAGGCGCGAAGGACTGATGGACGCAGTCATCAACGCAGTGCTTAAGCCAGGGCTTGAAGAGGAAGCGTTAGCACTGCTGGGAAACACGCATTCAACAAGCTTGTGGCATATTGTACGGTATATGGGTGTAAGATATTCAATCCCACAATTAGGCGTGTGTGGCATGAAGATAATTAGCACTCCGTCTGCCTTCAGGAAGTCCACCCCCTTAACACAGCCGATTTTCGAAGTCAAATTAAATTCTGTCAGCGGTTTTTGCAAAGGTGTGTGATTCAACTGGACTCCATACGGATGAGATATCTTTTACATGAGAGGGTATTGTCAACAGCCACAATCAACACGTGTGGGCAAGGGGAAAATGCACACGCCGCCACGTCGCCTTTGTTCATTCTCACCAAGAATGCTTCGCTTTCAGCATTTGGGCCGGCTTGGTAGGCGATAATCTGATCGGGCCATTAATGTTACCGCGGCGACTGAACGCAAACCGATACTTAATCTTTTCACGAGGAATTCTACCAGAGTTGTTGGAACACGTTCCACTCAACGTGCGACAGTGAAAGTGGTACCAACACAATGGTTCATCTGCACACTTCGCACATGCAGTGCGAATACATTTGAATGAACCCTTCGGTGAGAAGTGGGTAGGGCTCGGTGGGCCAGTGCATGACCTGCACGTTCCCCCAACTTGACGCCCACTGATTTTTTCGTCTGAAGCTACCTGAAATCTGTTGTCTATGAAACACCCATGGAGACTGATGAAGAGCTGACAGCGCGCATTATGGCAGCCTCCGATGCAATTTCCACTTTGCCACGATTGTTTGAAAGAGAGCGGCAGGCACTCCAGCGTCATTGCATGGCGTATATGCAAGTAGGAGAGCGTAATTTCGAGAATATTTTGTAACTGTTTTCTAATTAACGTTATCAAACTTCATCTCGGCCTCTCACTTACCTCGATGCCACAAATGCATTGAAAAGGTGGCCCTGGATACCTGCTGCCATGACGGCTCTACTGGCATGTTGTGTGTCTATCCTCCTGACAGCACGCGACGCTGTTCAACAACGCCTAGTGGCCTACGCTAAGGGGTGCCGACATAGGTTGCTATGTGAAATATGCTTTTTATGACCCGCTCTACCAACCCTCTCACTTTCTAAATTCATTTTAGATACACCCCGTGTATGTATCAGAAGCAATATGAAAAGTTCGTACGTATTCCCAGAATACAGACCAAAGCTTTGGATCTGGCTGAGTGGATAAAAGAGCGCCCTCATCTGTGCTGTGTTATACTGTACCATTCGGTGATAGTTTGCGGAGATACATAGTCACTAGCCACAGCAAAAAGCAAGACAGTTCAGGAAAGTCTAGAGCTGTTTCACTTATTCTATGAATATTTCGTAGTTAAAGTGCTGGAAATAGAGAGACTAATCGTTTTGATATTGACAGTGATGACACTTCACATGGATCGACATACAGTTTCGCTCAAATGATGTTTAGATTGATATAGAAAAGGTCTGTTACTGGTAACCATTGTTCAGTGGCTTGTGACTTTGTTTCTTTTAACATTGTTCGGACTCCTTATCGCTGTCATTGGTATTAAAGACAAAATTTTATGAGCGTCCTTCAGTGACTGTTTAACGCTGTAATAATGTAGTTTTAATGAGAGCAGACTCGTAAAGAATAAAATTATGAATGCCATTTTGGCAGTATGTGATGTTTTGTGTGGCTTATAACGATATCTCACATGAGTGCTGAGGCTATTTTCCTCATCATATTACAGCCTCAAATAAAGAGAGGAAATGAAGAATCACCACAAAAACCAAAATAATCGAACAAAAAGAAAAAAGGGAAATACTAATTAGGGGAAAAAATGAACATTAAACGCTGACGTAAAACGAGTCAGCAGAATGTGACTTCCAAAACATACAAGACTCAAGCGCTCTCTTTAGGAAATTCCTGTTCTCGCTCGAATAAGTGCTTCGCCAAACTATTTGGGTAAGTAAAAGAAGTTCTCCATTATGCTTGGGGCGTAGGATACTTTAATGCAAAGAATAATTATCTGTCTAGCTGCATAAGAATGGTCGCAAAAAATTGGAGGTTATTTCAGTTTTTATAAACTTATTTTATTTTCTTCTATTTTGTCTTACTTTCTTTCATAGCTGTTGAAGGAAGACTGATAAGGAACCAGCATCTAAGGCTGTTACGTTATCACACAACAGTAAAGTAAGTGGAACGGAAATCAAATTTTGTATGGAAACTTTCCTAAGTGCACATGGATTACAAAAACATGTGATAAGAGTGAGGAAATTACACCAGCAAATAAAGATTTGTTTCACAGTTACAGAATAAGGTGGAAGAGACTTGTGCAATACACCGTTCTAAAAGTTACCCATTTCCGCCAAATAATATGTTCTCGAAAAGTGGCTGTTAGCAACCAAAACATAAAAACTATTTTCTTTCAGGTAAACATGGAAACTGTCCATATAAATTTCAAGATGCAACCAGAAAAGATATCAGAGATCTTCTTAATACCGTACCAAAATACACTGAAGAGCCAAAGAAACTGGTACACCTGCCTAATATCGCGTACGGCCCTGCGAGCAGGCAAAAGTGCCGCAACATGACATGACATGACATGGACTCGACTAATATCTGAAGTAGTGCCGGAGGGAACTGACACCATGAATCCTGAAAGGTTGTCAATAAGGAGTACGAGGGGATGGAGATCTCTTCTGAACAGAACGTTGCAAGGCATCCCAAACATGCTCAATAATGTTCATGTCTGGGGAGTTTGGTGGCCAGCGGAAGTGTTTAAATTCAGAAGACTGTTCCTGGAGCCACTCTGTAGCAATTCGGGACGTGCGGGATGTTGCACTACCCTGCTGGAATTGTCCAAGTCCGTCGGAACGCATAATGGACATGAATAGATGCAGGTGATCAGACAGGATGCTTACCTACGTGTCACCTACGAGTCGTATCTAGAAGTATCATGGGGTCCCATATCATTCCAACTGCACAAGCCCCAGTCCATTGCAGACCCTCCACCAGCTTGAACAGTCCCCTGCTGACATGCAGGGTCCATGGATTCATAAGTTTGTCTCCATACCCGTACACGACCATGCGCACGATACAATTTGAAACAAGACTTGACGACGAGGCAACATGTTGCCAGTCATTAACACGGCAGTGTCGGTATTGACGGACCCAGGCCTGGCGTGCAGTCATTAAGGCTACACGAGTTGTCCTTCGGCTCCGAAAGCCCATATAGATAACGATTCGTTGAATGGGTCGCAAGCTGACACTTGTTGATGGCCAAGCATTGAAATCTACAGCAATTTGCGGAAGGGTTGCTCTTCTGTCAAGTTGAACGATTCTCTTCATTCATTGTTGGTCCCATTCTTGCAGGATCTTCCTCCGGCCGCAGAGATGTCGGAGATTTGATGTTTTACCGGATTCCTGATAATCACGGGACTCTTGTGAAATGGCCGTACGGGAAAATCTTCACGTCATAGCTACTTCGGAGATGCTGTGTCGCATCGCTCGTGCACCAACTACAACACCGCGTTCAAACGCACATGAAGCTTCATGACCTGTCATTGAAGCAGCAGGAACAGATCTAACAACTGCGCCAGACACTTGTCTAATATAGGCGTTGCCGACCACAGCGCCGTATTCTGCCTGTTTACATATCTCTGTATTTGAATGCGCATGCCTATACCAGTGTCTTTGGCTCTTCAGTGGATAACAGTCATTACTGTATGTCACAGAACCCCAACAAAGCCTATTTGGAATGTGATGTAGCCATTACATTCTTATTCCTAAATAAATAATCGGCATGCTGCACAGGTAAAGTATGTTCCTGCTGTATCTGAAAGTAAATTCAGAGAAATTTCTTTTCAAGATTCAAATGCAGATGCGAAGCATTAGTAAATACTGATCGCTTCGAGAATCAAGAAAGCTGCTGTAAATGTTTGCTGTTACATATTGTGGCCCTGGCGGTTACCTCATCTAATGACCTATATTTCGCAAACAATTTGTGGAACTGTGTAATGTGGCTGCTTACAGAAATGACTGAAATGTGAGAACTGCCGTGGTGAATATGTGGATGAGTCCCTCAAGACTATTGTACTTTTCCCAATACACATTTGTATATCATTACGTTTAGTCTCTGATTAGAGTCCTTCTTCATAATCACCTCCATGAGCTGGATACTACTATCTAGCCCATCCAGGCACTGTCCGATAACTCAACTTCTGCTTCTATTGCAGGATATGTGAGTGCTTCTGCGACTCTTTCTTACTTTTAGTAACAATTAGTTACAGTTGTTACGAACAGGAATAAAATGTGGTAATAAGATAAAGTATTTTATGTTAATGGGTAATGTTTACATCTACATGTTTTTTCTGTTTTATTTATTTAGCGGCAAACAAATCAGTAAAAATATAAAAATAAACCATAATTTATAAAGAAAAGAAGGATAAAAGTTCAAATAAAAACACGAATAACTTCTCATTCTGAACATGAGTCGTTCGTTTTGTTATCATTTCAGATGGCCCATGTTGCAGCAGAACTGTAACATTGGTGAGTAAAACGGGATGGATCCAACACTGCTTGAACACTGCTAGGGATGCCTGTCAACCAATTTTATTTAATCCAAGCATGTATTTGGGGATATGTACATCCTCTGCTTGAATTTACGTGCTTCTAGACCAGAAAGCTTTTTTTATGGGTATTGATGGTCCTGAGGTTTCTACTGTCATAATGTAGATCGTGTACCGTGTAACTCTCATATTAAGCAAGAGATTATATCATCTCTTCGTTCCTGGGTATCTTACATTGTGAATTATTAAATCATCTCTTTTGACAATTACTTGTGAATTATCAATAATCCAAACTTTTGTTAGCAAATCAAATCTGATGCCATATACAGGATCATGTGTTCTGTCTGTTGGTTTACTAAAAGTGATTCTGCTAGTACACTTCTTGTCTATGCTATAATTTCTTTTCATGACACTTCTTCAACACCTTTGTCATCTCTCTCGACCTTTTCATCTTCTTCTTTTCTGCCTTCTGCTTCAATAAATGAATAAACTGTTTTCTCTGGCCCATTATTTTTCCTTCCTCTCCTTTCAAAATAGCTGTCTCAGTCTATCTGTCAATTGAGAAACGATGGTGGTTATCGTTACTCCTGTTGTTATTGTGTGGGACAATGATGGTAAGTTTACAGGGTGGGACAATGATGGTTAATTGGCAAGATGACTGCTATTATCCCTTGCTTGCTCTTGGGTCAGGCAATGATGAATAGTTTAGACGATCACTGCCATTCCCATATGTGCTACAAATTCTCAATAAACAGCTATGTGATGCGAAGAAGGACTTTTGTTGACACCTTATCAATAGTATGTTAGCACAAGCAGCGAAACATGCAGTTAATATAACAGAATACCTAGGAAGGCTAGGTAAGTGTAGTGGTTCTCTATTGAAGATGGGCGCAGGTACAGCAGAGAATCCAGCTCATGGATACAACACTAGTTATGTTAACCAACCTCCATGTGTCAAATGGAAAGATTAAACAATTTTTTTACACATTACCAAAGTCCCTTTATAGAAATGTGGTCACCAGTGAATTTTACATTGCAACTTCCAACACGTGGCATGTCTGTCCTTTTAAAGGAACACCAGAGGCACTGCCTCCGTTTAGGCAGTTCCTTCAGGAGGGGGAACGAAGTACCTGTGAAAGAGAAACAGAAGGATAAAATTAGACCAGAAAATCAGGGAAATCCTACAGTTATCTCGTCACACAGCTACACACTTTGCTAACACGTAGATTGCAAGGTAACTGAGAACGCAGTGCGTAACTGCATTTTATGTGCTTACTTAATACTGTTATGGTTACATAGGTGGTATCATTATATATGTTTTAAGAGGTACGAAATCATAAAACACATGGTTTTATGAAAGAGGCACTCGAATGAGGACATATTTTATTTATGTACTAGGTTGAAGAAACGTTTGGGTAGAATTTTATTTGTGACATTGTTGATGGTAATAAAACTTTAGTGCTTCCGCTCGTAGGAAAACATGGATATTACGTAGCACGATACGTTAATTACTTTATGAAGAATGCATGTTTACTTGATGAGGAAGTGGCTGCTTATTCTCAGGATGCTTGAACAGCAAAAATGTTACAAGGGATGCTAGTATGTATATATGTGTACATTCATTGTGGGTATTTAGCATTAAGGGTGAAGATTTTTTGGTTTGACAGTTTACGTCTGTAAGATAAAGAGTACTGTTAGCCAGCAAGTCCCACACACTGCTCTCGATGCAGAAATGACTGCTATGCCAAGCTCAGTCAATGGTCATCTGCCCTCCACAGTTTGGACATACAGTCCATATGTTCTGTGGAGCGGTGTAGCACAGTGGTTAGCACACTGGGCTCATATTCGGGAGGACTACTGTTCAGACTCGTGTCTCACCATCCTGATTTAGGTTTTTCGTGATTTCCCTAAATCGCTTAAATCAAATGCCTAGATGGTTCCTTTGAAAGAGCACAGCCGATTTTCTTCTCCATCCTTCCCTAAGCCGTGCTTGTGCTCCGGTTCTAATGACCTCGTTATCGATGGGACGTTAAATACTAATCTATTCCTCCTCCTCCACATGTTGTGTGAGTTCATCTTACTCCACTCCCAATTTTGATATTGTATTACACTTTCCTTGATTATGCATATCTTGAGGGCACGCATACCTTCGAGTTAATGTTGCTTACAAGGGAACCTCCCCATCGCACCCCCCTCAGATTTAGTTATAAGTTGACACAGTAGATAGGCCTTGAAAAACTGAACACAGATCAATCGAGAAAACAGGAAGAAGTTGTGTGGAACTATGAAAAAAATTAGCAAAATATACAAACTGAGTAGTCCATGCGCAAGATAGACAACATCAAGGAGGGGGTGACCACAGGAGCGACGTGATCCCGTGGTTAGCATGAGCAGCTGCGGAACGAGAGGTCCTCGGTTCAAGTCTTCCCTCGAGTGAAAAGTTTACTTTCTTTATTTTCGCAAAGTTATGATCTGTCCGTTCGTTCATTCACGTCTCTGTTCACTCTAATAAGTTTAGTGTCTGTGTTTTGCGACCGCACCGCAAAACCGCGCGATTAGTAGATGAAAGGACGTGCCTCTCCATTGGGAACCGAAAACATTTGATCGCAAGGTCATAGGTCAACCTATTCCTCCACAGGAAAACACGTCTGATATATTCTACACGACATTGGTGACGGCATGTGCGTCACATGACAGGAATATGTTGTTTAGGTGTAGCGTCCCCATACTACGGCGCAGTTAACTAGCAGCGGACGGACGGACGGACGGACGGACTGATAATAATTGTCTGAAAATAAAAAATTAAACTTTTCGCTCGAGGGAAGACTTGAACCAAGGACCTCTCGCTCCACAGCTGGTCACGCTAACCACGGGACCACGACACTCTTCAGCTCACGTTATCCTTCATGTTGCTTATCTTGCGCATGGACTAATCAGTTCGTATATTTTGCTTATTTTTTTCATAGTTCCACACAACTTCTTCCTGTTTTCTCGATTGATCTGTGTTCAGTTTTTCAAGGCCTATCCACTGTGCTAATTTATAACTAAATCTGAGGTGGGTGCGATGAGGAGGTTCCCTTGTTAGCAATGTCGAAAATATGATTCATGTATTGACAAGACAGAACTTACCGTTTTTATGTCTCTTGGAACATGCTTGTAACTGGTGCGAACACATTAATTAGACGTCTCGCATGAGATAAGATATTATGGAAAATCCCTTCCGACCACTTGCTGCCTCAACAGCAAGGCTCGTAACTACTCAAAAATATTCAGAACTTTTCAGCTGACTCTGCAGCAAGGTGGGGTTATAAAAGCAGGGATTCCACATGAGAAACGTCAACATCATTGAATGCTTCTTCTTTCGAGGACACGTACACAAGCAAAAGAGTGTAAGTCTGGCTGTTGACTATCTTACATCTATTACCAACTGATGACTTGCTTTGCTTATGCCTGTTTTTCCTCTCATCCAATCTTGCAGTTTGTACAACCAAGTGGTGAGAGAACTGTGGCTGTCACTTCCTGGAAAAATAAATCCGAACTTCACTCCCTGCAAAACATAAGTCTTACATCTTTCACCAACTCATTCCTTTGATTCTTCCTGAAACGTTTCGGCTTCCGCAGGGTGTTCACAGTCTCTCGTTCAGATGTTTATTATACACGTTTCTGAGTTTTCCTTGTCATACCTAAGAATGAAACCAAATTCAACTGCTATAAATCAGACATGCTTTCCATTCAGTATTACAGAATCTACAAGTAGCTGTTGTCTACTACCCTATGGATCAGCAGAATATCTGCAAACAACTGCTTTCTAGCACCTCGATCGAACAGTGGCCGAAAGACTGCAGCTACTTCTCCCCAAATGAAAATAGAAGACTGCCAACGCAGAAGCCTTTTGGTAAGCACAACTTCGTAGACATTATCGTCGTCATAGACTTTGAGACAAACATAGTAATACTCTTGTATTAGTATCACATTCACAGTAATGGGTGAACCGGCAACAAAATGCATTACATTCGATGCAGCCAGTGATCTTGAATGGGTTGCTGCAGAGTCTACATTCGGAATTCAAATGTGTACTGGTGTTATAGCTAATTAGTTTGGGCTTATGGAGCCTAGACACGTCTTGGTAGCCTGTTTCCACGTTACTGAAAAAAGAGTTCATCTAATTAACCATTCTCTTAAAATAAAGTTTTTGCTAGTCTGCAAGTTTCTGTTGCCTAAATCACGTGAAGTAAAACAAACGTACCTCAATACGGAGAACGCGAATTTAATGCCATCCAAAATTAGTGTTATTGGTACTTGACTGATGTCGCTGATAATCTCTTAAAGAAACTTGGGTCTTTTCAAGAGTGAGATCCCTGTTGGGCACTAAAAGAATATCTTCACTTTCTTTTTAATATCAATGAAATTAAAAGGTTTTATGTAGAACTGTACATGAAATTTCCAAAAGTGATGGTGGACATACATGCAGCAATAAATTTGCAGTCAAAATACAACGCCTGTTTCAAGAGGTCAATTCTGAAAAACTTATATCCTGTAAATAAGCATCTGAGTATGTATTTTCCACATGCAAACAAATTGAACTTCGCCAACATACTTTCACTACAAAGCTGAATTACGCTTTGGAAAGCGTGACAACGAACTCTCTGTAGATGTCTACGACACCGAATATCCTGATTATGAATAAATGACTGTGGAAGACAAGAGAGATGAGAAAGAATTTCAGATTGCAGCATTACATATGACAAAGCACCGTCATTAGACACTTGTAAATCTATTAATGTTGCAGGTTGCTAATGCAGATATATGTCGTTTCTGTAGCAGAAATTACTTGTCGACGCTAGCATGTAGCCGTGCCACTGCCAATTGTAGATCTATCAAGGTGTGTGGATGTTGTCTGAGCTATTTTCATTCCAAAGAAAAATTAGCTCCGCATTAGTTGACTGCACGCAGTTTGAACCAATGAACAGTGTCATGTCTAGCAGTAAGAACGAGAACGTAGAATTTAAAGTTTAGCAATAAACTGACGCTGCCATTTGTAATTTATGCTGATTCAGAATGCGTGTTAGAACCAGTTGCTACTTCCAGTCGTAGCAGTGACTCTGTTTCATATTCCGATCCGGTATATCTGCGTACATCATCAAGCATGTCATACTACATACTCTGTGACTGTGGCCATGGATATACCAAGTTCACCAAACAACTGTATGAAATAGCAAAATAGAAATACGGGAACAAGTCCCGAAGAAGAAGAATTAGCGTTGCATTCCGCAGAGGTCTGCATAATTTGCCAGAAACCGTTTTAGGACGGCGATGCTGAACTCAGAGATTACTACCATAGCACCATCGTATTCCACAATTTGAACAATTACGGCGGTCATTTTTTGACCATGAACATATGCGAACAAAACGTGACAGATGACAACGAAGAAGTGGCGTTACATCCATGCCACGTTTCTTTTCTGCTGCCTAATATCGAGTAATGAATTTCTGATTTTTGAAGTGTTCACTCGCAAAGCGTGCATCATACCTGAAATAGGCGAGTTCATTATAATGTGGACATATTCTCTTGATAATAGAGAGTTATATCTAATTAATCAGAATAGAATTTTTCTGTATACGTATATGATCAATGGATTGTTTTGATCAATGATCACTTATCCTCAGTTTACTAACAGGCAAAACGATAACAGAAGGTGATTGCCAAAGAGCGTGCAATGTATGAAATTTACTCAAGTTTAAAACACTTGGAGAATATTCCGGTTTATATTTGATAATTGACCTGCTACTCTTAGCTGTGGTGTTCGAAAACTTTCGGGGTCTAGGCATTAAAACATACGAACAGGATCCTGCAGATTACGAAGCCTGGTTTGGCATGAGATGCTCTGTGGTACGGCAGTTTATTACCGATATTGAACTACTCCAGTATGTTGAAAGAGGCATTAGAGGCAGCACTGTCAGTTCAACATGCATACATGCCGTTGGAAACAAAAGATTCATGTCAGTTACGAATATAAAACTGTTGAACTTACAGAACGTATTTCCATCCAGGAAAAGACGAGATGCGGAGAGAGATAGGAATTTATGGTAAAAAATAAAAAGGGAAGGTTATGGTAGAAATGCAGCTACTTAGGAAAAGACAATCCTTCACAAACGAGACATAAAGACCACTGCAATCAGTATAACGTTCACAAAATCTGGAAACAAGCATTGCACATAAGTACTAATTAATTGTGTGTGTATAGTGGTTTATTTAGGAACTTTAGTAGTCTTCAACCGGTGTTCTTGGTGTTTTCTGGTGAAATAATTTCAGAAGAACCTTTTGGGAACTGTATTCAGTTTCGTTACTGTGTCATTAGACGTTTGATTCTCTTTCTGTATTAGTCTTTTTTTATAATCTCGTTTGTTGTTGATTAATACTGTTAATAATAGTAGTTACTTCCCTTGTAGAGTAAGTTTGTGATTATTGTAGTCAGGTTTTAACATCTTCTTATTGTAGTAGCGGAACTCAGATAAAGTAGTTTTCTTGTTTCAATAAGTGTAAAATTTTACCATGAGTGAGAAGTGTGGGCTTTGCCGTAGGTTCGTGAGTAGTGGATTGCGGTGTGAGACTTGTTTGAAGTACACTCCTGGAAATGGAAAAAAGAACACATTGACACCGGTGTGTCAGACCCACCATACTTGCTCCGGACACTGCGAGAGGGCTGTACAAGCAATGATCACACGCACGGCACAGCGGACACACCAGGAACCGCGGTGTTGGCCGTCGAATGGCGCTAGCTGCGCAGCATTTGTGCACCGCCGCCGTCAGTGTCAGCCAGTTTGCCGTGGCATACGGAGCTCCATCGCAGTCTTTAACACTGGTAGCATGCCGCGACAGCGTGGACGTGAACCGTATGTACAGTTGACGGACTTTGAGCGAGGGCGTATAGTGGGCATGCGGGAGGCCGGGTGGACGTACCGCCGAATTGCTCAACACGTGGGGCGTGAGGTCTCCACAGTACATCGATGTTGTCGCCAGTGGTCGGCGGAAGGTGCACGTGCCCGTCGACCTGGGACCGGACCGCAGCGACGCACGGATGCACGCCAAGACCGTAGGATCCTACGCAGTGCCGTAGGGGACCGCACCGCCACTTCCCAGCAAATTAGGGACACTGTTGCTCCTGGGGTATCGGCGAGGACCATTCGCAACCGTCTCCATGAAGCTGGGCTACGGTCTCGCACACCGTTAGGCCGTCTTCCGCTCACGCCCCAACATCGTGCAGCCCGCCTCCAGTGGTGTCGCGACAGGCGTGAATGGAGGGACGAATGGAGACGTGTCGTCTTCAGCGATGAGAGTCGCTTCTGCCTTGGTGCCAATGATGGTCGTATGCGTGTTTGGCGCCGTGCAGGTGAGCGCCACAATCAGGACTGCATACGACCGAGGCACACAGGGCCAACACCCGGCATCATGGTGTGGGGAGCGATCTCCTACACTGGCCGTACACCACTGGTGATCGTCGAGGGGACACTGAATAGTGCACGGTACATCCAAACCGTCATCGAACCCATCGTTCTACCATTCCTAGACCGGCAAGGGAACTTGCTGTTCCAACAGGACAATGCACGTCCGCATGTATCCCGTGCCACCCAACGTGCTCTAGAAGGTGTAAGTCAACTACCCTGGCCAGCAAGATCTCCGGATCTGTCCCCCATTGAGCTTGTTCGGGACTGGATGAAGCGTCGTCTCACACGGTCTGCACGTCCAGCACGAACGCTGGTCCAACTGAGGCGCCAGGTGGAAATGGCATGGCATGCCGTTCCACAGGACTACATCCAGCATGTCTACGATCGTCTCCATGGGAGAATAGCAGCCTGCATTGCTGCGAAAGGTGGATATACACTGTACTAGTGCCGACATTGTGCATGCTCTGTTGCCTGTGTCTATGTGCCTGTGGTTCTGTCAGTGTGATCATGTGATGTATCTGACCCCAGGAATGTGTCAATAAAGTTTCCCCTTCCTGGGACAATGAATTCACGGTGTTCTTATTTCAATTTCCAGGAGTGTATTTTCACTGGGGGGAATGCAGTGGGGAAGCCAGTGGGCATTCTGGTGAGATCCTCTCCTGGAACTGCAGGTTATGTAGCAAGAGTAAGTTGATAGAGGAGCAGGAGCGTAAGATCTGTGCCCTTCAGGTGCAGTTGAAAAACGCGCAGGAGGAACTAGATATGATGAGGTGGGGGAAGGGGGTTGGGGAATGGGAGCTGGCTGTTGGCAAGAGATCTGCTAGGAGAAGAAGATTTTCAGATAGTTTTACTATTGGTGTTTTGCAATAGATATGACCAACTGTCATTGTCTAGTGGAGAGGAATCTCTAGTAGCTGTAGATGTAGGAAGTATGCAGCAGACCTCAGCAGTTACGGTGTCTAGGACAGCTGCAAAGTCGAAGAGGAAGAAGAAGGTTCTGCTGTTAGGTAGTTCTCATGGCAGAACTGTAGGCCAGCAGCTGCAAGAAGTGCTGGGGAGTGAATTCCAGGTCACCAGCATTGTGAAGCCTAATGCAGGATTGGCTCAGGTGACTGTTAACATAGGGGGGTTATGTAGGGAATTTACTAAAGAGGATCAGGTAGTGATTGTGGGTGGGGCTGGTAATAGTATTGATAGGGATGGGGAGTATGACATATATGGTGACCTGGAAAAGATAGCCACTCAGACTGGCAACACGAATGTGCATTTCGTGGAACTGTTTCAGCGTCACGATCGGCCTCATCTTAATACAGCCGTCAGGCGTAATAACATGAGACTTGGGGGTGCGCTAATGACAGAAAGCATGGGTCACATTTCAGTGGTGCCGGTGGAGTCTATCAGCAGGACGGGGTTCACTAGACATGGCCTGCACCTCAACAGGTATGGGAAGGGGAGGTTGGCAAAGCTTAGAGGTGACAGCATAGGTGGGGGTGGTGGCATCACTCATGGGAAAATTCCTGCAGTAGTGGGTGTTAGAGCTCACCTTTTTTAGATTGAAGTCAGATGATAGATATTCCTGCTTAAGGGAAGTCTCTCTAACAAAGTAACCACTTTTGACAAAGCTTAGGTATACGAGTAATGAGGAAATTACTATATTTCATTAAAATATACAAGGTATTAGGGATAAAGTTAGTGAACTGCTTATAGATGTTGACTCTGAAATTCTTGGTATATCTGAACACTTCTTAAATAAGGAGATAATTCAGAGGCTTCCTTAACCAGGATACAGGTTGACTGGCAAGCTTTCTAGGAGCTCTTTGCGGTGTGGGGGGAGTAGCCATGTATGTGAAAAACGGCATCCCATTTGAGTCAATTGATGTTTCAAAGTACTGCACTGAAAAGGTGTTTCAATGTTGTGCAGGTGTGGTTAAATTTAATGGAGCTAAACTTCTAACTGTTGTTATTTATAGATCCCCAGACTCCGATTTCACAACATTTTTGCTAAAGCTAGAGGAGGTTCTTGGTTCACTTTATAGGAAATACAAAAAGTTAGTTATATGTGGTGACTTCAGCATTAATTGTATAAGTGATTGTGCAAGGAAAAGGATGCTGGTAGACCTCCTTAATTCATATAATCTTATGCAAACCGTATTCTTTCCAACGAGAGTGCAAGGGAACAGTAGAACAACCATAGACATCATTTTTGTTCATTCCTAATTACTAGAAGGGCATTCTGTTAGCAAAAAGGTGAATGGCCTTTCAGATCATGATGCACAAATTTTAACTCTAAAAGATTTTTGTGCTGCAACACATGTTAAACATAGTTATCAACTGTTTAGGAAAGCTGATCCAGTTGCTGTAGAGACCTTTGTAAACCTTATCAAGGAACAAGAGTGGCAAGATGTTTATAGCGCTGATACAGTAGATGATAAATATAATGCTTTTCTCAAGACTTTTCTCGTGCTCTTTGAAAGTTGCTTTCCGTTAGAACGTTCAAAACAGGGTACTAGCACAAATAGGCAGCCTGGGTGGCTGACTAGAGGGATAAGAATATCTTGTAGAACATAGTGGCAATTATATCAAAATGTTAGAAACAGGCAAAATCTAAATGCAGCAAACCATTACAAACAGTATTGTAAGGTGCTTAAAAATGTTATTAGGAAGGCAAAAAGTATGTGGTATGCAGATAGAATAGCTAAGTCTCAGGATAAAATTAAAACCATATGGTCAGTCGTAAAGGAAGTGGCTGGTCTACAGAGACAGGTCGAAGATATAGAATCAGTGCGTAGTGGGAATGTCCGTGATACTGATAAGTCGCATATATATACAGTATTTAATAATCACTTTTTTAATATAGCAGGTGAACTAAATAGAAACCTATTCCCAACAGGGAATCATATAGCGCTCTTAGAAAAAGGTGTTCCGAGACTGTTACTTGAAATGTTCCTCCATGATAATGACAAGAGGGAGATTGAGTTAATAATTAAATCACTAAAGACCAAGAACTCTCATGGATATGACGGGGTATCTAGCAGAATACTGAAGTATTGTTCTATGTATGTTAGCCCAGTACTTAGCCATATCTGTAACTTTTCCTTTACGAGTGGTCGGTTTCCTGACCGATTAAAGTACTCGGTAGTGAAGCCACTTTATAAAAAGGGAGACAGGGATAATGTTGACAATTTTAGACCTATTTCTATGCCATCGGTGTTTGCTAAAGTTATCGAGAAGGTTGCATGTACAAGGTTACTGGAGCATTTAAATTCACATAATTTGCTGTCAAATGTACAGTTTGATTTTAGCAAAGGTTTAACAACTGAAAATGCTACATTCTCTTTTCTCTGTGAGGTTTTGGACGGATTAAATAAAAGGTTGCGAACGCTAGGTGTTTTCTTTGATTTAACGAAGGCTTTTGACTGTGTGGTATACAAAATATTACTGCAGAAGATGGACCATTATGGAGTAAGGGATAATGGGAGTAGCTTACAATTGGTTCGCCTCTTACTTTAAGAACAGAAAGCAGAAGGTAATTCTCTGCAATATTGAGAGTGTTAGTGATGTTCAGTCCCAATGGGGCACTGTTAAGTGGGGCGTTCCCCAAGGGTCGATGCTGGGGCCACTGCTGTTTCTTATTTATATAAATGACATGCCTTCTAGTATTACAGGTGATTCAAAAATATTTCTGTTTGCTGATGACACCAGCTTGGCAGTGAAGGATCTTGTGTGTAATATTGAAACAGTATCAAATAATGTAGTTCATGAAATAAGTTCATGGCTTGTGGAAAATAATTTGATGCTAATTCACAGTAAGACTCAGTTTTTACAGTTTCTAACTCACAATTCAACAACAACCGATATTTTGATCAGACGGAATGGGCATATTATAAGCGAGACGGAACAGTTCAAGTTCCTAGGCGTTCGGATAGATAGTAAGCTGTTGTGGAAAGCCCATGTCCAAGATCTTGTTCAGAAACTAAATGCTGCTTTATTTACCATTAGAACAGCATCTGAAATAAGTGACAGTTCAACACGAAAAGTAGTCTACTTCGCATATTTTCATTCGCTTATGTCGTATGGTATTATTTTTTGGGGCAATTCTTCTGATTCAACAAGGGTATTTGTGGCTCAAAAGCGGGCTGTTCGAGCTATATGTGGTGTAAGTTCGAGAACCTCTTGTCGTCCCCTATTCAATAGTCTGGGAATTCTGACATTGGCCTCACAGTATATATTTTCTTTAATGTCGTTTGTTGTTAGCAATATTAGCCTATTCCCAAGAGTTAGCAGCTTTCACTCAGTTAATACTAGGCAGAAATCAAATTTGCATGTGGAATGCACTTCCTTGACTCTTGTGCAGAAAGGAGTGCAGTATTCTGCTGCATCCATTTTCAATAAGCTACCACAAGAACTCAAAAATCTTAGCAGTAGCCCAAACTCTTTTAAGTCTAAACTGAAGAGTTTCCTCATGTCTCACTCCTTCTATTCTGTCAAAGAGCTCCTGGAAGAGCTAAAAATTAAGCAAATTCCAGTGTTACATTGTTGTTTTCTTTATTTAAACTTACGACTTGTCTCCTGAATATGTTTCTTTATATTTCATTTTATCTGTTTCTACTATCGTGTTATAATTTCATGTATTGACTCGTTCCATGACCATGGAGACTTCTCCTTAATTTGGTCCCACGGAACAATAAATAAATAAATAAACATTTAAAAAGGTAACGTTGACCCAGAATGGAATTTCCACTTTACAGCAGAGTGTGCGCTGATATGAAACTTCCTGGCAGATAAAAACTGTATGGCAGACCGAGGCTTGAACTCGGGATCTTTGACTTTCGCGGGCGAGCGAAAGGCAAAGGCCCCGAGCATGAGGCTCGGTCCGGCAAACGGTTTCAGTTTACCAGGATGTTTCGGGAAGAACGATGT
This sequence comes from Schistocerca cancellata, assembly GCF_023864275.1. NCBI lineage: Eukaryota > Metazoa > Arthropoda > Insecta > Orthoptera > Acrididae > Schistocerca > Schistocerca cancellata. The sequence continues at coordinate 789,909,906 of NC_064629.1, read as the reverse complement.
TCCAAGAACAGAAAGTACCAAAATTCATTTCAATGTGCCGTTGACCACAGCTAGTAAAGACCAAGGACACAGCAAATCACAATCCCAATGCAGCCAAATCATGTAAAGAAGCAGAACCATCCACAGGAAGTAATATCAAGCTGAACAGATTAGATGCCGATGGACCTTAAAGTCGTGAGGTAGCATAGTAAAGGGTTCGTAACGCAAACATTGAAATAGGACAGTGAGTGCTGTAAAACTATAACTGAGAGTAAACCGAGCATAAGCCCATAAAAATTCTATGAAGAATGTGAAGATGCACACCGCCTTGCCAGGAAGGAAGACACTTCAAACCTGCTAATAGCACTGAGACACACGTGGCATGGAAACCAAAAGCACAACACCTGCCATACCTAACATGGTTCAGTAAAACTGTTGGCATTCAAAACAGCTTCCCGTCGTCTCTGAGTGTTTAAATACGGGTGCTGTATGGGTTTTCAAGGGCATCTGATGCTATTCTTCCCAAAGAAGAGAGGCAATTTCAGGTAGCAACGATGGAGCTGTATAGCGTTCGCGCACCCTTCTCTCCAAAATAGACCACAAACGCTCAGTAATATTGGGATATGGTGACTGTGGTGGCCAGGGGAGACGCGACAGGTTGTCTTCGTTTTCACATAACCAGTCCTGGACAATGCGAGGGATCCCGTCGTCTAGTAACACAGCATCATCATTGGGGAACAAACATTGTACCGTGGTATGGACCTGATCAGCCAAAATGGTGACTTAACCCGTGGCAGTAATGTGACCTTTCAAGGGTACCCATGATGCCCATGGAATACCACGACTTTGATGCCCAAACCATCACCGAAACCCAGCCACGATTCGCGTTTGGCATGTATACTGGGCCATAAGTTGGAGTGATTATTCAACACACACTTTCGTTCGTGTTGTGACTTAGCAGATGACGTTTTTCTGTTTTCTCTGTATGCTGTATAAACCTTTCACATGGTGTCTCTCGAAACACCAAACAGCTGGTCGCTGTGGTCGAGCGGTTCTAGACGCTTCAGTCCGGAACCACGCGGCTGCTACGGTCGCAGGTTCGGATCCTGCCTCGGGCATGGATGTGTGTGATGTCCTTAGGTTAGTTAGGTTTAAGTAGTTCTTAGTCTAGGGGACTCATGGCTTCAGATGTTAAGTCCCATAGTACTTAGAGCCAATTGAACCATATTTTTGAAACACCAAACACTTCAGCTACCATGGTTACGAGCACCACAAATTTGCCTATGTTCGAACTCACCTACTACACAAATAACGTAGAAGTTTACCAGCACAGTCGTTCTTTATATTCAAAGTGGAAGTTTCATAACGTTTGTTTCATTTGAACAACATTTGGGTTTTAACATAAAAATTTTGTAGGCGTTAAATTTCAGCACGCCCCCAATAATATGTTCAAAAGTGAGACAGCTATTCTTATTGTGTAACATTTTGGTCAGCTACAATTCATGAACCAGATCAAAAAAAATTCACTTTTCGAAAAATGTCAATATCACATTAACTATCTGTTCATATTACACTCAAGAAACTCACCTTGTCGTATTTAATATTATTTATTCTGTTGTTACCTTACACAGCGTCAGATATAAGAATGTCATTCCTCAGTTTTAGTTTGCTGTGCGTCTATACACATTGTATAATGCAGCATGTTCATATATTTTTTTTGCAAATTACTCATTAAATATTAAAATTATTTACATACAACGCAGCTGCTTACAACTAACATTCAAATGCAAATGTCATAATTATTTCCAAATGGCTGAACACATGGTACAGTTTTACAGTTGTTGAGTTCACACACTCCTGGGCTCGGAACTCCTTAACTCTTTGTCAGGATGAAGGCCGAGGAAACTGAGTGGCGTCGCGAAACGCAGTAAAATAGAATTAAGTATAATTTCATTTATTTGTCTGAATACATCTATTCGTCGTATCTTAGCAAGCCGGCGAGCAATCTGGTGAACCTGATGGCTGGTTCAGGCTGCGCTAACTCGCTGCGTCAGCTCTGTGCTCAAGTCCGTGACCTCCAGTAAGCTGGTTCCCGCCCGTGGTGTGGAAGGCTCGCCCCGTCGGAAGCCGTGCTCGGAGATGACGATGACCACGGCAAATGTGTGTTGCTCCCCAATCGCATTTCATAGAGTACTCTACCCCTCCCAGGTCACTGGCGTGTTGTTCCATCAGGTGGACCACAATGCTGGATACCGTGAGATCGTGTTGAATGCTTATCATGGCCGATGAGTTTAGTAGGCGGTCTGTGCCAAATGTTGTTGCAGTTTAGAGTAATTTGTGCCCCAGGCAGGAACAGTGTTGGTAGATCCTAGACTACTCATCAGTGGCGGCTAGTATTGGATGGGGGGCTTCAACAATCCGTGGCTACGGCTCTGCGGTCATCTCCTAAGGCAGCAGGAGTATGACCTATTCGCGCTGAATGTTCGCCCTTCAAACGGATAAGTGCGTTAGTTTTTGGTTATAATATCGCTGGATACAAAATTTTTACCTCTTGTGTGAAAGAGTCACTAGTAGGCAGACTGACAATCAGTAAAAAAGTCCTAAGACAACATCTCCTCCTTAAGGTTTGCCGCTACCTTGATTCCCTCCCGTGTACGTGTAAAGGTGAAAAACTTGCTCAACTGCACACATGTAGGAGCCTCCTTTTCTGTTTATGTCAATCGTACTGACATAACGGATTTTGTAGTGCATCTACCCCCACTGTTCGTTTGCTTCGTTTCGTGGTAGTCCTGTAACACTACTTCGCTATGACTGTGGACCGAACGTAAAGACAGATCATTTCTAATTCTTGACGATTTGGGATACTCTGTTTTATTAAAAAATACTTTCTTTCTAGCGTTATTCTGATAAACTGTAATTCATTTCTATTAGTACAGTGCATACTACATAGCATTTACTCGTTAGTTTGTTGAAAACAGCGGAGAAACATAAGAGATCAGCACTATAGTATCCCACATTATCTAAAACAGTCTGACAGTGTTTGGGTAGTTTTCGACTTCACGTCTATAGACAATGTGTTGCTAGCACTAGTCTTGTTGTCTGTCATGGTGTGTTAACAGACAGTAAAGCTGTGCAGTTCAGTATAACGATGAGGCGAAGGGTGTCGCAGATTTTGTCACCGACAATGACAGTACAATGCCACATAACACTCTTCTGCGTTACTAGTCGTACAGGAATCATTCAGTTGCAACCGGATTTTATTTGTAGGGGGCTGGGACTTACCGAACTACTACTGAGATGTATGAGCTCACATCGATGAAATTTTTTCAGGGGAGTGGGCAGAATGAAAATGTACATCTGAGGCACTCCACTTTCTCCAAACTCCACAGCTCTGGACGCATACCCACGTTAAGACCAAAATGAATAAATGTGTTTGAAATGGTTTGTAGAAACGTTGCTGTCGACACAAGGACAAAGAACAATATAGCAGCAGTGGGCCACAACCAGAAGTGTTGAGACACCATTTATAATCCTTCAGCCAGAGGCAGTAATTGTGAAAGACGCAGGCGTCTATTTCTCGCCATCGTCTGATTGTACTGATTGAGTATTATTACGTTTACGTGTGCACACACTTTGTACCAACTTCTGTATTTTTTCTCATCTACTGATTGTGAAGTACATTACTGGTGTCCAGAAATAATGACTCTTTCAGTAGCGAAATGAAGATTGTGTGATTGTGTGGTGCCACACTTACGCTGTCTACGCAACGTGCATTCGTTTCAGGGATATCTGTAGGATTACAAGTCCTTCAAAAATTTCCTGGAATGCAGCATGCAGTACGATATCCTGAATGGAGGGTCATCTAAAAACTAATATAACATCTTGAATACCCAGGAGAATGCAATAGGACCGTTGCTAGTCATTGTATACATTAATATCTAATCACGTGATGCAGTTACTTCTGAGGCAGTTTTATTCGGTGAAACCTGCAGTTGCACACTTCAACGCAATATCGGCCTTGTGCAACGACCGTCAATTAGTCCTCAACATAGGGAACTGATAAGTTGTGCACGAAACGAAACATAAAAGTGTTGTCATTTGAATACATAATTAATGAGTGGCCACTACAGTCTGTCGTGGCATACAAGGGACAACTACGAATAGAGATGTTTTGTACAACTATATAGCCTCCAGGAGTCGATTTAGAAGAGATAGGGGATCCAGTATTAGAATCGGAATTTAAAAGAGCTTTGGAAGACTTACGGTCAAATAAGGCAGAAGGGATAGATAACATTCCATCAGAATTTCTAAAATCATTGCGGGAAGTGGCAACAGAACGACTATTCACGTTGGTGTGTAGAATACATGAGTCTGGCGATATACCATCTGACGGCAAGAGCTCACAAGTGCGAGAATTATCGCACAATCAGCTCAACAGCTCATGCATCGAAGCTGCTTACAAGAATAATATACAGAAGAATGGAAAAGAAAATTGAGAATGCGCTAGGTGACGATCAGTTTGGCTTTAGGAAAAGTAAAGGGACGAGAGAGGCAATTCTGACGTTACGGCTAATAATGGAAGCAAGGCTAAAGAAAAATCAAGACACTTTCATAGGATTTGTCGACCTGGAAAAACCGTTCGACAATATAAAATGGTGCAAGCTGTTCGAGATTCTGAAAAAAGTAGGGGTAAGCTATAGGGAGAGACGGGTCATATACAATATGTACAACAACCAAGAGGGAGTAATAAGAGTGGACGATCAAGAACGAAGTGCTCGTATTAAGAAGGGTTAAGACAAGGCTGTAGCCTTTCGCCCCTACTCTTCAATCTGTACATCGAGGAAGAAATGATGGAAATAAAAGAAAGGTTCAGGAGTGGAATTAAAATACAAGGTGAAAGGATATCAGTGATACGATTCGCTGATGACATTGCTATCCTGAGTGAAAGTGAAGAAGAATTAAATGATCTGCTGAACGGAATGAACAGTCTAATGAGTACACAGTATGGTTTGAGAGTAAATCGGAGAAAGACGAAGGTAATGAGAAGTAGTAGAAATGAGAACAGCGAGAAACTTAACATCAGGATTGATGGTCACGAAGTCAATGAAGTTAAGGAATTCTCCTACCTAGGCCGTAAAATAACCAATGACGGACGGAGCAAGGAGGACATCAAAAGCAGACTCGCTATGGCAAAAAAGGCATTTCTGGCCAAGAGAAGTCTACTAATATCAAATACCGGCCTTAAATTGAGGAAGAAATTTCTGAGGATGTACGTCTGGAGTACAGCATTGTATGGTAGTGAAACATGGACTGTGGGAAAACCGAACAGAAGAGAATCGAAGCATTTGAGATGTGGTGCTATAGACGAATGTTGAAAATTAGGTGGACTGATAAGGTAAGGAATGAGGAGGTTCTACGCAGAATCGGAGAGGAAAGGAATATGTGGAAAACACTGATAAGGAGAAGGGACAGGATGATAGGACATCTGCTAAGACATGAGGGAATGACTTCCATGGTACTAGAGGGAGCTGTAGAGGGCAAAAACTGTAGAGGAAGACAGAGTTTGGAATACGTCAAGCAAATAATTGAGAACGTAGGTTGCAAGTGCTACTCTGAGATGAAGAGGTTAGCATAGGAAAGGAATTCGTGGCGGGCCGCATCAAACCAGTCAGTAGACTGATGACCAAAAAAAAAAAAAAAAAAAAAAATAGCCTCATTTGCAGAGTAAGCCAATGACAGACTAAGACTCAATTTTAGGATACTGAGAAATTCCAAGTTGTCTCCCATCAATGACGACAGCAGCCGTATTCACAAGGATGCAGGCACATCTTTCTGGTTTGGCGAATTGTCGTGCACCTAGTCACACTTATGATCCACTAATTCACCTAATCTTACTCACCCAGAAAATTTTGATACCTTTTGAAATACAAAGTGGAACGTAGCTACCAACGCGGCCTCAATTTAGTGGCTTCTGCTGGATGTGGAATATCTGACGAATCTTACAGACTTTCTTCCGTTCTGAATTGCGGCCATTATCAACGCTATATGCAGTGTTACACAATATTAAAGTTATGTCTCCCGGAGAAGGCTAGTTATTTGTTCCGTATGTTTAATTCCATACATCTTATAAAAATGGAAGTATGTATGTATATTCTACTTCTCCACCCAACCCACTGGACTACCTCAAGTAAACTTGCTACACGTATCACTTATTATCAGAAACAAACTCTATAGATGTAGGAACCACGTGGTGCGAGTGAAAAAATAGCGTAGCTCAGGACGCGCAAATAGCCAGACTATCTTCATCCAGTATTAGAGAACGCGAGCACTCAGTGACTTGTAACAAACCTTGCACATAATTTCAAACCTTTATGAAACATTTTCTCGCTGACAACACCCACAAAATGATCAAAGAAAATAACCTTTATCGCTTATTACATTTTAGATTCCAAAGCAGTAAAACTGCCGCACGAAACATGATGTTTTAATTTTTTACTTTTTTACAACTAAATGTATTAGCGACACATTCTGCAGATAGTATCCACATTTACCACTGAACGTAATTCCAAAATTATTTCATTGTAGGACGTGATGTTCAGGAGATATGACGTCGTAAATATTAGGATGCGTAAAGAACAGCCGCATCGTGTATACCGTTTAAATTTATTACTTCATTGCTGCCAACTATATGCGAAAAAATATCGCAGACAGTATCCACATATACCGCTGGATGTATCTACAAGATTATATCACTATACGTCATATTGCTCCGAAGAGATGACGTCATAAAGATTGAGCTGCGTGAAAACGAAACTGCAGGGCGAAATTCGCTACCGAAACATATCTACAAAAATGTACGAAAGGAACATGTTCAATATACACTGATACACCAAAGAAACTGGTACAGGCGTGAGTATTCAAAAACAAAGATATGTAAACAGACAGAAGACGGCGCTCCGATCGACAACGCTTGTATAAGACAACAAGTGCCTGGCGCAGTTGTTAGATCGGTTACTGCTGCTACAATGACAGGTTATCAAGATTTAAGTAAGTTTGAACGTGGTGTTATAGTCGGCGCACGAGCGATGCGACACAGCATTTTAGAAGCAGCGATGAAGTGGAGATTTCCCGTACGACAATTTCACGAGAGCAGCGTGAATACCAGGAATCCGGTAAAACATCAAATCTCCGACATCTCTGAGGCCGGAGAAAGATCTTACAAGAACAGGACCAACGGCAAACAAAGAGAATCGTTCAGCGTGAAAGAAGTGCAACCCTTCCGCAAATTGCTGCAGATTTCAATGCTAGGCCATCAACAAGCGTCCACGTGCGAATCATTCAACGAAATATCATCGACATGGGCTTTCGGTGGCGAAGGCCCACTCGTGTACCCTTGATGACTGCACGACACAAAGTTTTACTCCTCGCCTGGGCCCGTCAGTATCGACATTGGACTGTTGATGATTGAAAACATGTTTCCTGGTCGGACGAGTCTCGTTTAAAATTACATCGAGAGGATGACATGTACGGGTGTGGAGACAACCTCATGAATCCATGGAGCCTGCATGTCAGCAGACAACTGTTCAAGCTGGTGGAGGCTCTGTAATGGTGAGGGGTTTTTGCAGTTGGAGTGATATGGACCCATGATACATCTAGATACGACTCTGGCAGGTGACATGTACTTAAGAATCCTGTATGATCGCTTGCATCCATTCACGTCCGTTGTGCATTCCGACGGACTTGAGCAATTGTAGCAGGACGATGCGACAACCCACACATCCAGAACTGCTACAGAGTGGCATCAGAAACCGTCATATGAGTTTAAACACTTCCTCTGGCCACCAAACTACCAGTCATGAACATTATTGAGCATATTTGGGATGCCTTGCAACGCCTTCGCATTCTTATGGATTTATGGACAGCCCAGCAGGAATCATGGTGTCAATTCCCTCTAGCAGTACTTCAGACACTAGTCCAGTCCATGCCACGTCGTGTTGCTACACTACACGATATTAGGCAGGTATACCAGTTTCTTTGGCTCTTCAGTGTATGTGACATGTGCGTATGTGGGAGTAAAAAACTCGACGTAAACCCACGTACCGATTTTAACCAGACTTGGTAGAAATATCACTTACTATCTGGAATGAAATACTTCGGGGGTCGGACCCAGAAACCTCCGGTTGGGATGGAAGTGATATCACGGAGACAGAACGGATGAAGGGAGAGACGGACAGACCGAAAGCAGGAGAAGGACACATATATGGAGGAATAGGGGGAAGAAATGGACAGAGGAAGGAAAGAGGAGGCGATGGACAGAGAAAGGGATAGGAGGAGATGGACAGAATGGTGAGGTTGGCGGAAAAGCGCCGCGAGAGGCGGAAGAGGAGATAGAGAGGGGTGAAAAAGAGATATGAGGAGATGGATTTTGAGTGAGGAGGAGGAGATGGACAGAGAGAGGGGGTAGGGGACGGGCAGAGACAGCGCGAAGGAGGAGATGGACTAATATAATAGGACTAAATACATACTCGGGCAACACCGCGTACTCAGCTAATGGTACAATATAGGATACACTCTGCTACGCACGTTAAAGTGATTCACAGACAGTTGTTGTAGATGTATGTATACTTCGGAGTAAATAAAGCATTACGTGCAGGCGCCTTTGATTTGTCCAGCAGTACGTCGAAGTACGTATAACCAGCATAGAAATGTAAATTAACATAAGGCGTTTAACAGTGACAGGTCCTGAAAAATATTCCACATAATAAGTTATCATTTGTTACATCTTAACGAACTCCATTCATTAAACGGATATAATGCTACAAAAGTTCTGGGAAATAAGCGTGGATGTTGTATTCGATTCAGATTTCTTCATCGAGCATTGTTGACAACCATTGCCTCCGCATTATCAAAACAGATTTTTCCTGCGTGGGATGACGCTAGTTATTAAGGCAAAACAGAAAGAACGGTGTTGAGCAACGCTTTCCGAACGGCTATAATAACAATTACAATGTATTGTCACCATGAAGGAGTGAACTCAAGAGTAAATCATGACCGTCATTTAATGTGTCGTCGATAAAAGGATGAAGTAATTTTCATCGCAATATGTACACCTGTTCTCTGATTTATATTTAAGAACGTCACTTCACAATGGCTGAGATTATTAATATTTAACGCAACCCTTAATAACAATTTCGTGCCTCAGGTCGGGCTTAATAATTCATAATAGGAAGGAAGCGTGCGCGCGCCGGCCCCTCGCCACGCCCATTCAGCGTGTGTTGAGTTATCGTCCTATTGTTGGTGCTCTATTCTCACAGGTTAAGCGCCTGTCGCCGCCGCCACCCAATGGAAACATTACTGAGCGCCAGCTACTCCCTGTTGTCATAGCATTCTGCTTATGGTTAGGCGAATCCTCTCACTCATACACCGATTACAGGCACGAGTTGGCTCCCTTCGGATGTCATCATTCACAGCTTGATAGAATTCCAAAGAACTCATTTATTGGGGCGCAGTCTTTTTCGGCCTCAGTGCAAACTCTTCGCCGAATGCCATGTAACGGAAGTGCAGTGTTTCGGCCACTACATCGTACGTAATAAGTCATGCTCATGAAATATGCATCTTTTAGATTGACAGTGTGCTTCTTCGCATACTGTTTTGGCAAAGGCTATAGCAATATCAAGACATCATTCCACACCCGATTTTTCTTGTGTAAAAGTAAAGGAAGGCACATATATTTACTTCAAGAGCATTGACACACACGCACACATACACGTGGTGTGTCCACAGACACACACACACACACACACACACACACACACACACACACACACTAAAGCGTCCCCATGTGTATGATGTAAAAGAAACAGAGGAAGTAAAAAAGACAGAGATGTTGACAGTGGATGTTGGGAAATCTTTAAATATGTGTGAGGGAATACCAGTACGTCACTCCCAGCTATCTATTCTCTGCCCAGTCACTATTTTTAATGCATTTGTTCACTCTTAATTAATATCTGTACTGATTTAATTAGTAGGGTTACTATACCAGTTATCTATTGCTATGCGTAGCAAAACAGATTTCGAGAATTTATTCCCAACTTCAGGTATTACGTGAGTTTATACATTATTTTAATACATTGTCTTCTTGTGTATCATTCTGCCCCTTTATCACAGTAATTATATTTTTATGCTGTCAAGGTACTGTGCCTCCTTCATCACATATGAATTCACATACACGCAGCAAATCATTTATAGTGCTTGTTTACATTGTATGGTTCAAATGCTTCTAAGCGCTATGGGACTTAACATCTGAGGTCATCAGTCCCCTTGACTTAGAAACTACTTAAACCTAACTAACCTAAGGACATCACACACATCCATGCCCGAGGCAGGATTCGAACCTGCGAACGTAGAGGTCGTGCAGTTCCAGACTGAAGCGCCTAGAACCGCTCGGCCACAACGGCCGGCTACATTTTATTCGACCTGTTAATACTGTTCATTGAAGAAGCAGTAGATGGAAGCCAAGTAGAAATTTGCGTAGGGTATGAAAGACCAGGGAGAAGAAATAAAAGCTTTTGAGGTTTGCCGACGACATTGTAATTCTATCAAAGACGACAAAGGATTTGGAATAGCAGTTGAAACTAGTGGATAGTGTCGTGAAAGCAGGCTTTGCGATGAACACCAGCAAAAGGAAAACAAGGTAACTGGATATAACAGGTGATGCTGAGGGAATTAAAGTAGCATAGAAGAGACACTAGAAGTAGCAGAGGAGGTCTGCTAGTTGGGCAACTAAGTGACTGATGATGGCTGAAGTAGAAAGGACGTAAAATACAGTCTGCCAATAGGTAGAGAAACATTTCTGAGAAAGAGGAATTTCTTAACACAGAATATAAATTTAATCGATAAGAAGGTTTTTTATGAATTTAAATGTCTATATTGTACGCTTTTACATAAGTGAAATGTGGACGATAAATAGTTAAGACAAGAAGAGAAGAGAAGCGTTTAGACTGTGATGCTACAGAATCATATTGAAAATTAGGTGGGAATATAGAATAACAAAAATGAGAACGTACTGAGTATGATTGGAAAAAAATAAATTTATGGCCTAGCTTGGCTAAATGAGGTGATCTGTTGATAGAATATTTCTGTGACATCGAGGAACTGTCACTTTGGTAACGTAGGGAAGTGTTGCGGGTTAAGGTTGTAGAACGAGACCAAGGACCGCACACAGTAAGAAGATTCAAATAAATTTAGATAGCAAGAGTTGTTCGAAGCTGCAGATGCTTGCATAGGGTAACTAGCGTGGAGAGTTGCATCAAACTAGTGTCCAAACTGAAGGTTAGAAAATCAACAGGATACGAAGGTTACAAAATCAACAGGCTACAAATTAGCAGTGTTATACTATCCTGCTTAGCTGTAGTCTACGTTCTTGCACTTTGTCCGTAGTTACGTACTTCATGTATTGCATATGCAGTGTCGTGCGCCGTCACTGAAGAGCATGCTTTCAGCAATGTTCAAGAAAATCATACAATGTAGTTAGGTTTAAGTAGTTCTAAGTTCTAGGGGACTGATGACCTCAGATGTTAAGTCCGATAGTGCTCAGAGCCATTTGAACCATTTGAATAGAATGTGGAACAGGTTAGAATCCTGTCTTACATCCTTATAAACTACCGGTTCCTTGTCTTTATCTTCGACTCTGTAACTACAGTCTGATTTCGGAAAAAGTTGTACATAATCTTTCACTCTCTGTACTTTATCCCTGCTACCTTTAGAATTTCTAAGAGCGTATTCCAGTGAACATTGTCAAAAGCTTTCTCTATATCAACAGTTTCTACAAGCGATTTTCCCCGAGGTCGGCTTCTGCCAGGTTTTCCATTCTTTTGTAAATAATTAGTGTCATTATTTGGGCTCCATAACTAAGTATTGATGCATGTCAGCACTTCCCATTTATGGAAATTAAAATATCTTGTATTGTCATTTTAGTATGACGGTACCAGCGGAAGAATATCCCTGTTGACGCACAAAAAAGGCGAACATCTTCCTCTTTGAAAGACTGACAGAAAAGTTGGGAACCAGCTGCCTCAAAACTCGTTCCGCCTTCTACACCAAGAAATAAGGCACGCCAACATATTCGTGCTCTTTTAACACAGAACATTCTAGATCCTTTCACCCACTCTGTCTTTATAGTTAAGCCTTCATACTTACAAGTGAAACTCCCCATCGCACCACACTCAGATTTAGTGGTTAGATGGCCAAACCGGAAAAAGGTGTAATGCACTGTGAAAAAAGAAGTGAAATAGAAACATGAATGATCCAAGCTCAAGATGTGCTACATCGAGCGAACTTGAATAGCCACGACATCGTGATTATGTTGTCTGTGATGTGGGAGATCCGTTTTCATTGTGAGTGAAGGGAGAAAATCTGTTTCCAAACATGAAACATAGTGAATACCGTCGACATTTGCAATGTTGTGCAGATATTTTCAGTGCAATACACATACAGAGGTAAATGGGGTAAGAAATCCAACGAATTGCTATTACTCAGTGGCAAGCCATCGGAGATCACGGGTCCCTTGTACAAAATTACACAGAAAATATCTTTCAACACCACACCAAATTTTGGCGGTTGAGTTCGGCATCATGCTGTATTAACTAATAGGCTAAAACAATACACTGACGTGATAAATGTCGTGGAATAGCTATAAGCGCTGGCCGGAGTGGCCGAGCGGTTCTAGGCGCTACAATCTGGAACCGCGCGACCGCTACGGTCGCAGGTTCGAATCCTGCCTCGGGCATTGATGTGTGTGATGTCCTTAGGTTAGTCAGGTTTAAGTAGTTCTAAGTTCTAGGGGACTGATGACCTCAGCAGTTAAGTCCCATAGTGCTCAGAGCCATTTGAACCATATACAAATGGCGGTAGCAACGCGTAAACAAGGTATAAAAACGCAGTGCATTGGCGAAGCGGTCATTTGTACTCAGGTGATTCATGTGAAAGGGTTTCTGACGTGACTATGGCCTCACGACGGGAATTAACAGACTTAGAACGCGGAATGGTAGTTGGAGCTAGACGCATGGGACATTTTATTTCGAAAATCATTAGGTAATTCAGTATTCCGACATCCACAGTGACAAGAGTGAGCGGGCAATACCAAATCTGATACATTACCTCTCACCAGGGAAACTGCAGTGATCGATGACACTCAGTTAACGACAGAGAGTAGCGGCGTTTTAGTAGAGTTTTCGGTGCTGCGACGTATGATGAGCATGTCCGCTTTGAGAATGCGACGAAATTTAACACTGATGGCCTATGGTAGCAGACAACCGACGCGAGTGCCTTTGCTAATAGTTGATCGCCTACAGCGCCTCTCCTGGGCTCGTGACCATGTCGGTTGGACCCTAGACGACTGGAAAACTGTGACCTGCTCAGATGAGGCCCGACTTCAGTTGGTAGGAACTGATGTTAGGGTTCAAGCGTGGTACAGAGCCCTAGGCTGTCAACAAGGCACTCTGCAAGCAGATGATGGTGCCATAATCGTGTGGGCTTTTTTTTTTTTTTACATGGAATGAACTGAGTGCTCTGGTCCAACTGAATCGATCATTGAGTGGAAATGGATGTGTTCGGCTACTCATTCACAGGCATTCATAGACTTCATGTTCCCAAACATGTCACCGACCACAAGCGTTCGCTATTGGGCTGAAGAACATTCTGAAGAATCCTAGCGAATGATTTGGCCACCCATATTGCCCGACATCAGTCCTATCGAATATTTATGGGACGTACTCGAGAGGTCAGTTCCTGCATAAAATTGTGTGCCGGCAACACTTTCGCAATTATGGACTGCTATAGAAGCATCATGGTACAATATTTCTGTAGGGGACTTCCAATAACTTGTTGAGTCCATGCCACGTCGAGTTTATGCATTACATAGGACAGAAGGAGATCAGACACGGCATTAGGAGGTAAAGGAGACAGCATATTGGACGCTACTGCGACCTATTCTTAAGTACTACTCGAGTGTTCGGGATCCGCATCAGCTAGGACTGAAAGAAGGCATCGAAACAATTCAGAGGCAAACTGCTAGACTGTTACCTGTAGGTTCGATCAGCGTGCAAGTGTTGTGGATATGCTTCGGGAGCTCAAGTGGGAATACCTGGAGGCAAGAAGACATTCATTTCGAAGAACACTATTGAGAAAGTTTAGTTTTTCCCTCACTGTGGCTTGCGGACTATGTTAGTAGATGTCATCTCAATGCATGACCACTGCGGAACGTGACATTTAATATCACCTGCTCGTGCTGCGGGCACATGACGCGTCAATATAATAGGGAAACTGTAAAAGCGAAGCAGAGATGAATGTGGAATCATTTTAGGGACGACATGCGCCGATAATGGGGAAATCCACTGACATAAACGTGTTTGACAAAGATCACATTGTTATGGCACGGCACCTGTGAACGAGCATCTAGGAAACGGCGGAGCTAGTCGACTGTTCACGTTATACTGTCATGAATATCTTTGTATGGGGGCTAAAGAACGGTGAAACCACGAGCAGGCGACAAGGTGCTGGATGTCCACGCCTCGTAACCGAACCTGGAGATCAGGGGTTTGCTCGGTCTGTAAAGTAGGAGAGGTGACGATCTATGGCAGATCTGGTGATAGAGTGGAGTGGTCATCAAGGCACAAACGTTTCAGAGCACACAGTTCAGTGCACACTGTTGTCGATGTGGCTTCGCTGCAAACAGCCCCAACGTTTTTCCCTGTTGACCTGATGACAACGACGATAACAGCAGCAATGGGCACCGAATCACTGAGATTAAAGCCTCGATCAACGGAAACGTGGCGCCTGGTAACGTTCCTCGTTACATCAGGTCGATGGTGCGTCACCCAGGCGAACGGCTGCTTGAAACATGCTCTATGACAGCTGAGGACAAACATTATTGCCGACCACCTACATACCTTCGAACTTGATATCTTGGCATTTCTCAGCGATGTAACTGTCCGTACCACAACGAAAGAATACTGTTACAGAGGACTGAGGAGAATGATAGTCAACTGACGTTGATGTTTTGACAGCCAAATCCACCTTATGTGAACCCGATGGATTATATCCCATAATTTATGGGACCTACGTGACCTGCGCGATGTTTAGATTTCTGGTCTCACGCAACTCCGCGGAAGTAGCAAGAACTTTGTAACACCGAAAATGCAGGATGCATGGCACCTGCTACCGATAGAAAACTTTTTTTTAATTGTATGTGAATATTTGTAATTTAAACACTTTCTTTTAATAAGTGAGGACATTGCTTCACTGTATGTGTACAATTATTTTATTATTTATTTATTTATGCATTTATTTTAACCAGGCATACTCAGATTGAAAGAATTTCAGTTTGTACAGAACATAAAAAAAAAAAATAGAAATTATAACAGTAGTACAAGGATAATTATAACAATCAAAAAAGTAATTATAACAATCAAGAATAATAATAATAATAATAATAATAATAGTAATGACTATGTATATGAAAGTAAACATATTTTTCTTTTATGAATGTCAGTTCTATTGCTAGTTGGGAATTTTCTCGTTATGTTCTTGCAGCTTGTGAGTTATAGAATGGAGTGAAAGAGATATAGAAGAGGTAGCTAGGTTAGAGGAAGAGAAACAGAACGGTAAAATTCGAAGCTATGATGGAGAGGAGGGAGAAAGAGATGAGAGGGGCACAACAATGGTGGCTATACCGTCCCTAATATGTAAGTTTTGAGTTCCCTCTTGAATGTTGACTGGTTCTGGATAAGACGCAGATCACGGGGGAGCGCGTTCCATAGTTGTTTAGCTGAGATGGAGAATGACACGGTGAAAGATTTTGTGTTATGTAAAGATACAGCCAAGATGCTAGACGTATCCGATCTGGTATTGCGGTTGTGGAATGATGATAGGTGTTTAATTTGAGAAGATAAGTATTGGGGGCACCCGTGACTAAGAAATCGATGAAGGAAGCATATCGTGTGATGATCGCGTACCTCATGTGGGCGTATCCAACCTAACTTGGAGTATGAAGGACTGATATGATCATACAACCGTATATAGCACACGTATCTAACGCAAGCATTCATCACTATCTCGAATTTTCACTATTTGTGCCGTGTTGAACTACAACATAGTAGTAAAGATTAGGCAAGACTAGTTTTTGGACTAATTTTTGTTTAACATGGGTTGGAAATATTTTTCTAAATTTTTGGATTACATGTAGGGAGGAGAGCGATTTCCGGCAAGCTGTGACTGTTTGTTCTTCCCAGTTTAGGTGATCATCCAAGATTATCCCAAGGTGTTTTATTGTTTTTTGTTATGGTAGTTGGGTACCATTGAGGAGTATTTAAGGGACTGTTTCGCGAAAGTACCGGCTGATTAACTTTGGATGAGATATAAGAATGACCTGGGATATCTTGGGGTTTAGTTTCAGGTAGAAGTCTATTGATGTTTCATTGCATTTAACTGTGTTTTACTGTGAAACTTATAAGCTCTGGGAAAAAGCCAAGGGAATTGTTATTTGCATCGACTAGCAACGATAATAGCAGTGCTTGTGCGTTGTAAAATCTTTGGGTAGGGAGTTGTTGCGCAGAGCGCGCGGGGAGAGCGGGAGACGGGTTCCAGCGCTTGTAGTGTGCGGAAGTGTGGTGTTAACGCTCTCGCAGTAGAGAGTACCATTTTCGGTGGCATCATGTAGGCGCGCCGGCCAGATGTCTAGAGCGGGAGTACGGACAGTGGACGGGCGGAAGAAGCTGTATTAATTACGATTGCAAGTTCCGATAATAAGCCGTCGCTCCGCAATATGCTACCGTCTTCAACAGCAGCAGCAGTTCCAGCAACACAGTTTCGTCGTCGGCTCCGAGTTTCGTCGTATGCACAGCACTGAAGTAAGACTGTTCATTGATAGAAAGTATTAACGGCTAACCCAACAGCACAACTGAATGTGATTTGATTGATAAGATTTATTTAAATAATGATCAGTTAAACTCAGGGCGATTGTGTCCTCATTGCCCCCAGACATTGTTACCAAGCAGCATTCTTGTTCCTTTCTTTTCCCTAATATGCTAACTGAGTGTCATAAGAAACAAATTGAATAGCTACAGCCAGTTTATTAATGAATAATTTCTCTTTTAAGAGTTTTAGTCTCAGTCTACTTTCAATTAACTGTTGTACAACAGAGGCTTCAGTATATGACTAAAGCAGAGCAATTTCATTTTTCAGGTTTGAGAATCAATCACTGGAAAAAATCCAAATCTAAAGATATGCACAAATTAAGAGTGCCGAAGTTTTATTTATTTTACATATAGCTTAGAGCACATGGCTGTTCGGTTTGGTACGTATTCTAGTATTTAATTCTGTTCAAGTCAGTAAAAAGGGCTCACTTGTCTAGACAATAATATGAAATCCAATTTGCAAAATAGGTAACTGCAAAGTAAAAATTTCTTTGATGACGTTATGCTGAGGTCACTGAAAGTCATTGTTGACGTACGAAGTTCAGTACTAACATACCGTTCAATTGCATATTTTCAAATCATTACTCGATTGCCTTTTTCAAAATTTAATGCCAAACATAATGTAAGAGTGAATTCTCAGTATTCTTTATCACTACATACTCACTTAAAATTAGTGTCAAAAAAATACGTGGCATCCTTTAGTTGCCACGTCAGTGTTTAATAATACATGTTTTTCTTTCCCATCATCTTGTACAGGATTTTGGATGTAAATTTCCCCAGTGGACTGGCGGCCGTCAGTTACTTCCTTTTCGGCCGGCCGGTTCTAGGCGCTACAGTCTGGCACCGCGCGACCGCTACGATCGCAGGTTCGAATACTGCCTCGGGTATGGATGTGTATGATGTCTTTACGTTAGTAAGGTTTAAGTAGTTCTATGTTCTAGGGGACTGATGACCATAGAAGTTAAGTCACATAGTGCTCAGAGCCATTTGCACCATCTGAACTTCCTTTTTGTTCATTAGTGTAACTTTTGGATTCATGATCAGTGGTACCCCTTTCTGTCCAGTGTTGTTCGTGATTGAATGCACAAAATAACTTTCATTTTCCAAATTATAGCCCTGTTAGATTTAATTACTTTTATCTTTTATTTTTAGTAGACTTTCCATCAGAAGGGTCGGTTGTACACTTTCCTCCTACTTATCGGTATGACTTCTTCGGGAAAGATAGGGTTATACAATTAGAAAAAATCCATTAGGCATACACGCGATCCACGGTCATATTTTATATCGCAAGCAGGATAGACCTATTAGTAAGAGGGAGGTTACAACTTGTCGAATCCATGCCACGCAGCGTCACTGCTGTAATGCATTCCGAAAGAAATGAGGTGGTAATAATGTTGTGGATCATCCATATCTATACAGGGCATTCGAATATTCCCGTTACTAGCTTACGAAACTTGTAGAGCGAAATGAGTAGATTATATTTTAAACTAGAACCCATGTGCGGAAACGTGTCGTTTCCGTGCTGTAAGCATTTGAAAACATATTGGTAACATGACCACTTTTACAGAGACTTGTTAGGCGTCACACAGTTTAACACTTGTTTTAAAATTCCACATGTTAATAGCCATAGAATTTACTCGAGTACGCATTGGCGGGTTCCCTTCAACGTGACGCACTACGGCCTCTTCCAATTCGAGTGTACGGCCTCTCGTTGGAGCACCACAGTCACGCCTGTTAAGGGTGGAAGTACCCCTTCTCAAAGCCGTTGTGTAATTGTGGCGAAGAGGGAATGCGATGGAGTCGGACGTTGTGGAGAAAGATTTTGATAAATGCGACGAGCAGTTCTTCGATTATCGTGAGCTTCACCATTCAGAAGGATCATTTCGGTGTATTCTGCAAAAGTGTACTCAACCATTTTGCTCTAACACTCATAGACAAGTGAATGAGGCTCGAACCAGGTCAGAGAGGTAGAACAGACGTCAAGTGACATCAGCCGATTCGACCTAACCACCCTCCACCATGGGTACCCTCACCCCCCCCCCCCCAGTCCACCGCTCGTGGTCTCGCGGTAGCGTTCTCGCTTCCCGAGCACGGGGTCCCGGGTTCGATTCCCGGCGGGGTCGGGGATTTTCACCTGCCTCGAGATGACTGGGTGTTTGTGTTGTCTTCATCATTTCATCATCATCCAGGAAAGTGGCGAAATTGGACTGAGCAAAGATTGGGTAATTGTACGGGCGCTGATAACCACGCAGTTGAGCGCCCCACAAACCAAACAAACCACACCAAACATCATGAGTACCCTATTGCATACCTACCTAGCAAACATTTTGTCAAACGGTTGTAGCACGTAAACAATACATTTCCGGACATGCGTTCCTGTTCAAAACGTTTTGTACTCACTCACCTCTGCAACGAGAATTTCCGAACACGCTATATAGGTAGCTGAGACAGGCCACTCAGTCATATTCCTAGTAGGTACATGTAGGTGTATGTTCTTCCTTTTATGCACTATAATCGCCAATTTATTCACAATCTTCATCACTGTCTTCATGTACATACCCACGTACATTTTGAAGGGAATATTCTGTCAGTTAACCTTTATGTTAACTGAGAAAATGTGTTGCCTGACAAAATTCTTCTCAGGAAATGAGATGCTGTATTGAAACAATGAACCGATCTTTACCTGACGTCCATTACATATAAAAATTAAAGTGATCTCTACCGAAAGAGTCTACAAGGTAGCACGACTAGAGTCTGCTTCCCGTTTTTACATCCACCCCCCCCCCCCCTCGCCCCTGCTCCGAATTGTTTGCTTGTATACGGAAAGTCATCGAGTAAAACAGAAGTGATTTCTGACCTTCCCCAAGGTAGTGTTATCGGCCATTTACTGTTCCTTATCTACACTCCTGGAAATGGAAAAAAGAACACATTGACACCGGTGTGTCAGACCCACCATACTTGCTCCGGACACTGCGAGAGGGCTGTACAAGCAATGATCACACGCATGGCACAGCGGACACACCAGGAACCGCGGTGTTGGCCGTCGAATGGCGCTAGCTGCGCAGCATTTGTGCACCGCCGCCGTCAGTGTCAGCCAGTTTGCCGTGGCATACGGAGCTCCATCGCAGTCTTTAACACTGGTAGCATGCCGCGACAGCGTGGACGTGAACCGTATGTGCAGTTGACGGACTTTGAGCGAGGGCGTATAGTGGGCATGCGGGAGGCCGGGTGGACGTACCGCCGAATTGCTCAACACGTGAGGCGTGAGGTCTCCACAGTACATCGATGTTGTCGCCAGTGGTCGGCGGAAGGTGCACGCTCCCGTCGACCTGGGACCGGACCGCAGCGACGCACGGATGCACGCCAAGACCGTAGGATCCTACGCAGTGCCGTAGGGGACCGCACCGCCACTTCCCAGCAAATTAGGGACACTGTTGCTCCTGGGGTATCGGCGAGGACCATTCGCAACCGTCTCCATGAAGCTGGGCTACGGTCCCGCACACCGTTAGGCCGTCTTCCGCTCACGCCCCAACATCGTGCAGCCCGCCTCCAGTGGTGTCGCGACAGGCGTGAATGGACGGACGAATGGAGACGTGTCGTCTTCAGCGATGAGAGTCGCTTCTGCCTTGGTGCCAATGATGGTCGTATGCGTGTTTGGCGCCGTGCAGGTGAGCGCCACAATCAGGACTGCATACGACCGAGGCACACAGGGCCAACACCCGGCATCATGGTGTGGGGAGCGATCTCCTACACTGGCCGTACACCACTGGTGATCGTCGAGGGGACACTGAATAGTGCACGGTACATCCAAACCGTCATCGAACCCATCGTTCTACCATTCCTAGACCGGCAAGGGAACTTGCTGTTCCAACAGGACAATGCACGTCCGCATGTATCCCGTGCCACCCAACGTGCTCTAGAAGGTGTAAGTCAACTACCCTGGCCAGCAAGATCTCCGGATCTGTCCCCCATTGAGCATGTTTGGGACTGGATGAAGCGTCGTCTCACGCGGTCTGAACGTCCAGCACGAACGCTGGTCCAACTGAGGCGCCAGGTGGAAATGGCATGGCAAGCCGTTCCACAGGACTACATCCAGCATCTCTACGATCGTCTCCATGGGAGAATAGCAGCCTGCATTGCTGCGAAAGGTGGATATACACTGTACTAGTTCCGACATTGTGCATGCTCTGTTGCCTGTGTCTATGTGCCTGTGGTGCTGTCAGTGTGATCATGTGATGTATCTGACCCCAGGAATGTGTCAATAAAGTTTCCCCTTCCTGGGACAATGAATTCACGGTGTTCTTATTTCAATTTCCAGGAGTGTATAAATCAGTCAAATCTAAAGGCCGTACATTCAACTAAATACCTAGGAATTACAATTGCGAACAACGTAAATTGGAAGGAATACATACCAAATGTTGTGGGGAAGGCTAACCAAAGACTGCGTTTTATTGGGAGGACACTTAGAAAATGTAACAGATCTACTAAGGACAGTGCCTACACTACGCTTGACCGTCCTGTTTTAGAATACTGCTGCGCGATGTGGGATCCTTACCAGGTAGGATTGACGGAGTAATTCGAAAAAGTTCAGAGAAGTGCAGCACGCTTTGTATTATCGCGAAATAGGAGAGAGAGTGTCTCAGAAATGATACAGAATTTGGGGTGGACATCATTAAAACAAAGGCGTTTTTCGTTGCGGCGGAATCTTCTCACGAAATTCCAATCATCAACTTTCTCCTCCGAACGCGTAAATATTTTGTTGACACCGACCTACATAGGGCGAAATGATCACCATGATAAAATAAAGTAAATCAGGGCTCGTACGGAAAGATATAGGTGCTCGTTCTTTCCGGGCGCTATACAATGTTGGAACAATACAGAATTGTGAAGGTGGTTCGATGAGCCGTCTGCCAGGCACTGAAATGTGATTGCCAGAGTATCCATGTTGATGTAGAAGTAGATGTATAAGTTTTGTGGTGTTCTGAAACATTCACTATGTTTATAGCAAAAAGCTTAGAGTAAAGCTGTGTACTTTAGTTATTTGGAAATCTGCAAAGGATTGAATTATAGGATTCAAACTTTACAGAGCATTCTTAGTAACTGACAATCATTATGTTGCTATTCAGAGGGTGATTAAAATAATAACTTTAATTACAGCCAAGGCAGTGCCTAAAAATTCATTGGCCGTATTCTGACGCATGTTTCAGGTGTTGAATGTAGCGAATTAGAGCTTGCGTTATATGGTCAAACGAAGAAGTAGTGGTGGAAATACATTAGTATGGGAGACCAAAAAATATTGCGTAATGTTTGGAAGATGAAGAGGAACTCGTGTCTTCTTGAGTGAGCGGGACGAAATGAAAACTACATACATGGCGGGAGATCCGAAACCGGTTGTCCCTTGCCGAGTAATGAAAGTGAATATGAAACCGCGCTATAGCTGACTCGAGAAGCTCGTCTGTGTTTAACTTTATAGTGCGGCTGCCGTAAAAATACACAAAAACGGGCCATTCAGAACCATCTCAATACAGCTACGTTGCAGATGCCCACTCTAAGAGAGCTTATTAAAGGTAATCATCACTAATTAGTAAGGGCTCAAAAAAAGCGTCATAAATGTGTATACGATCAGCCAGTGCAAAGATAAACTTCTCTATCTTGCAATGTGATTCCCTGAAATTACACCCACGAAGATGTGCTATTATAGTAGTCATGAATGACAGTTTAAGTGTCTTCTCGTCAGTTTACCAGCTTTTAAAAGAACTAGAATTCATCAAAAGGGTAGAAATAGTTTTAACGAAAATCTCAATACAACAGATTATGTACAATGGGATCTACCATAGTGCGAACCTCCCGCCTGCCCAAATAATAGAGCCACACAATTGTAAAGAGATATCACATGGTCAAACCGTTTTTCGCTTAAGATAATAGTATGTGGGTATACTATTCGTATTATTCTCTATTCCAGTGGGAAAACATTGAAATTTATGAAGACGAAGCGCATAGCACACCGTAGAAATAAAAGGAGATAAAATGACTAGCTAAGAGCAAATTCTCAACAAGAAGAGCAGAAGATTACACCGCCTCTCAGTCAAATTCTCGACAAGAACAGCATGAAACTACATCGCCTCCCAATAAAAAATATTTCCACCCCCCTTCTCTCGCTAGGTGGGTATGCCCTATTTTTCATCTTGCAGCATCTGTATGTCGCTTTTAAATCATTTACCACAAAAGCTTCTCGAAGGGAAATACATTTAAACTGAAGCCACACATAAATTTTTCAATTCATAACTTCGAACTCGTGCAAGAGAGGCATCAGTATCTTAGCGTCTCGCTAAGAAAAAAGTAGTGTTCATTTCGACAGAGTTATTGTGTAAGATTTCACGCCTAAACCGTCGTTTGACGTCTGCCAACTTGATGATTCACTGAGTACCAATGCATCTCAACACTTGGAAGCTTACTTGAGACTATGTAATAGAATGAGAAGCTTTTGAAAAGTTATGTTGGCTGTGGTTTCCAGCTTTACTTCTAGTCTAAACGTTTTAATGACAGGAATCAAGTCTTTCACCTCCAGAACAAGCATGTATATTAAAAAGTTTGTACCGAATAACTATTAAGTACCTTGAAAGGGAGGATATCACTTTCCTTGTATTTCATAAATTATTTCCAGTTGTGTATTACATGATACGAGGTAGACCACTGTTTTAAGGAAATTAATTTTTAATGTATTTCGGACAGTACAGCTAAATTCTGTGAATTCTGGGCCAGGTTAGTTACAGAAAACTAAGAAAATTAAGAAATTTAATATGAGCTTACTGTTGTGTATTCAGGATACGTTTTCGATTTTTAATTCTGCTTGAATGGGTCTGAACTCTTAGGGAGACAAACAGTCTCTCAACTTTAAAATACGACACATTACGAATATTCTCATTGTTCTCAGTAGACCATGCCATGTAACAATTTATAATTGTATTTTTGTATCTATTCTACAAAATTGAGTGTAACTTTAGTTTTTCCGAACAAGAAGACTCATTTCACATTATTATATCCGACGAAGTAAATTTCCTTTTTAGTTTTTTCGTTCTTTATATGATGCTCTCTGAGGTAAATATGTTTGGCGTAAATGCAATTCATATGAGGTTCGATGATGACCATCTTATAGGGTTTTCCGAAATGTACACATCTACGCTATCCAAATAGAATACTCTCTGTTAGTAAATACCATTACTGTTCACAAATTAATTTAGAGAGATCCGCTCCAATTGTACTTATATTCGAGATTTTAAAACCTCATCTTCAGGTGTATGAAGCCGATCGTGGTTTGAATAAATATTAGTGCAACTGAGGCGAGTCTCTCTCAATTAATTATCAGACCTCTCCGTTTTGGATGTTACGTACCAAATATTGTGTTCACAAATTCTCTGATGTGAATTTCGTTGATCAATATTTCCGTTAGGTTTTAGCATCTGGAAGAGGAGGCAGAGTGACTTCCAGTAGGGATCGATGTCGTCAGAAGAAGTTGTATTTCGATATTGAATATAATCAGTTGTATGAGATGATAAATTCTTGATGACACCGGGTAGTAACGATTTGAATGATTTTTATCACTTTTTCCTCAATAAACTCAACATTTCATTACTTATTTTATGTATTATGATCTAAACATACTAGTCTCCTACATCCTCCTTTATTCACTGACGAAATCATTAAACGAACGGGCCAGAACAGAGGCCCGTGTAGGGGGCTCACTGTTAGTCCGGGCCTTGAGGCCAATCGGGTTTGTCCTTCACCCTAAGAAGGCTGCCAGTAAAGTTCCACTTTAACGATCGTTAGACCTTCCGTCATAAAAATGTTCTCTAGAAAACAATGGCCACAATAAGAGGAGCTGGAGTAATTAGATTTCGCATTAAGTAGCCGCCTACGAACCGAATGCGCTCGTTGTGAGGAGGTTGATTACCGAGCATCTCGAATGCGTGAAAGTTGTGGCTCTGTATATCTTTCAAGGCATCGCATCTTTGCACGCAAGGTTTTCTCAGTTCGTAGCCGCACTCATAAAGTTCGTGGAAACATCGCCGTAATAATCTACCGACCCCTGAATCAAAGCGACATAGCCTCAGTCAACAGAGCGTAATGAAAGGCCGCACTAAAATGCAGTACGGTAGGATTCGTATTTCACGGTTTTAACATCTATTTATCCGTCACATGAGATCATCACACTTCATGACCCTCGCCCCGTAGTTAATGGTTTCGTACAGCATATAAAACTCTAGCCTAGGAGAAAGAAACTACGTAAGACTATAACGAAGAGATATGTGGTTTTTGCTCATTTTATGAACACATTAAATTTTTGTGGAATGAAATATACGCACGGAGAAAAGTTTTTCATTTGCTTGGAGGTCGCTGAGTAATTCGTGTAGACTCATTGTCTATTGAATCAAGCCCCACAAAAAAAAAGAAAAAAAAATGTGTTTCATTTCAATGGTATTGTAGAGTACTGCATATTACATAAAAATCTTCCTTGACGACTCTCTTTTATATAATTTTCTGTGTGTTATTCATCAAGGGTGAGTTTGACGAAATTCCTTATCCACAAATAGCGATTTATTTGGAACTGACGCTATCCAGCGTGCTCTCACGAAATAAATTGTTTTATTGGAAGAGCGTTGCCCTCTCCAGAGGATGTTCCACACACTTATGAATGAAGGAAGGAGGAGGGATTACCTTTAACGTCTCGTCGACGACGAGATAACCGGTGACTGGGGAATATTATTGACTGTGTTCTTTTCAAATAAATCTCAGCTGCGTTTGCTTTAGAATACATATAGGGTGGCGCACGAAATGTGTTACCAATTGTTTCTTTCACAATTTACGACGCGCATTAGATATCCCGCTGGGATCTCTACAGCAGTACCAGCAGAGCTTTGAAAAACAAATGAGTTACGAAATGACGTGTAATTCACGATACTGCCGCTAGGAGACTAGTAAGCACTAGTGATGGGCTAAACTGCGATTTTCCGATATCAGTGATTTCTGTGAATGCTACTTTTCAGTATCTGTTATTCTTAACTGTGATTTGTCGCAGTTAAGAGTCGCAGTTAAGGAACATAGGTCGTGTATCCCTCCGCCACTGCTATTTCTGCGATTTCTGCTACTTCCGCGATTTCTGCGATTTCTGTGACTTCTGCTACTTCTGCGATTTCTGTGACTTCTGCTACTTCTGCGATTTCTGCGACTTACCACCGTATGAAAAAGTTACATCTGTCAACACAGAAAATTGCATCTCAACAAACCTGTCATTGGCAAGTATGTTTTACGTTTTTTCTTCCATTGGCTTTAATTTTGTATTAAAGAAACAACTGTGAAAATATTAATAGTGTAATTAATATGTAAGTAGCTGTACAGTACCGTAATAGTTCGTATTTAGAAAATGAATTCTAACATATTGTTATGTTCACAGGTACCTGAACTACATTTCAGTCACTCAGTAAAGTGATAACTCAAAATATCATTGTCAACAGATCTGAAGAAATTGCCACTGCGTCTTTAGACCGTTTTCGTCAGACGAGAGGTTAGTTTTTAAGCGTTTCGATGGACTTAATTACTTCAGTGAGATCGTTCTTGCAAATGTGATATTTATTATAGCAAATATTAGCAATCTACTCTGTCAATTATATTGCTAGTAATTAATGACAGCAAAAATTGTTTAATAATCCTTGTGTTTTTGCAGACACAGTTCTGACTCTGATTACTGGTTGCTGTACGTATCTATCCACATCAAGGCTGTTTTTGAGAGAGACTCACGAAGATTCAAGACAGCTCTTACAGGATTTGCAGTTTAAAAGTGAAGTAATTGTGAAATAAGTGTGTGAATGATTAAACTGTGTTTTATTGAAGTTGTTGTGCGATTTTAAAGGAATAATAAATGTCAAATACAGTGAGTGAATAATAAAAATCTCATTTTCCACATGTTTAAGCCGTCCTATACCCATAATTTTCCGCCACTTACTTATTGGTAAACACTTGTTGGAGAGTGACATGCCCCCCCCCCCTCCCCCGCCTTTCTCCACAATCTTGGTGTGACACTGACCTGTAACATATCCCGAAGTCTACAATGTGCATTTTGAGGCTGTTGATTTGAAAGTGGTAAGTACAGATCTTCCAGTTAAATCAGGAATAGCTTAAGTGCATTACTTGAAAATAACACAGGAAAAGTTTACTTATGTAGGTGGTAGTAGTGTCAGCAAAAAGTTCTTGTGTGTGAAGTTGCCATGTAGAACACCAGGTGTAAAACTTTTTTCCTGAGTCTTGAACTGTGTCGGAACAAATGTGAGGCATTCATATGACTGTTTTCATTTCTCTACACTTATACAGATGTCTGAGTTCTGCTGTGTTAGCATTGCAAAGTCCTGTAGGCATGTGGAGTATTAACCAAAACTGTCATATTGGAAGCAGAATCAAACACATTTGTTACGTTACTTGATATTTTCAGGAGAAAAAGGCAATGTTGCTTCTTATTAATATAATACATTCAGAGTCACAGCAGTATTTGACTAACCATAACTGATGCTGAATGTGCATGTCGTCATATAATATGGAGGGCTTATTTCAATAGTGGTACAAGTCCATTACCTCCACTTTTCTGTCTTATAATGCTTCTGAAATTAGTGATCCAAACAAACATAAATAAAGGTTCATCTCTAGCAAGAAGCCATATGTTTGAATATTTCTGGTATCTCAAATGCAGATTTGTCAGCGCTCATTTAACTTTACGACTCTGTATCTCAAAATGAACAAAAATGGACTTGTACCACTATTGAAATAAGCCCTTCATATGCACACACAGCACATCGACCTCATGAGGCACAAGGCTCTCATAACGAAGTACGTACGTCGGTCAACAGATGACACTAGGAATAATATGTTAACTGCGCTTTTTAGTTGCTACTTGCGACTCTTAGTTGCGATTTGTCACAGTAATCGCAGTTTGACTGGTAGCGAATAGCGTAGTATGAACTGTGCTCAACAGATGGCAGTGCTAACTGCGCTTTTTAGTTGCTACTTGCGACTCTTAGTTGCGATTTGTCACAGAAATCGCAGTTTGACTGGTAGCGAATAGCGTAGTATGAACTTTGCTCAACAGATGGCAGTGCTAACTGCGCTTTTTAGTTGCTACTTGCGACTCTTAGTTGCGACTTGTCACGGAAATCGCAGTTAGACTCGATACCGTATCGCAGAGATGGACGTAGTACAAACTTTGGCCATCAGATGGCACTGTTAACTGCGCTTTTTAGTTGCTACTTGCGACTCTTAGTTGCGACTTGTCACGGAAATCGCAGTTGGACTCCATAGCGTACCGCAGAGATGGACGTAGTACGAACTTTGGCCAACAGATGCCACTGTTAACCGCGCTTTTTAGTTGCTACTTGCGACTCTTAGTTGCGACTTGTCACTGAAATCGCAGAAAGCAGTGCTAAATTCGACCAATAGATGGCTCACGTCTTTGAATATGAAATATTACTTGCGACTGCTAATTGTGACTGAAATCGCAGTTAGAATCTGTAAAGTTGCTACTGTGATATCTGTGACTTCTCAGTCACTGTGATTTCTAACAGATACGCGATTTCCTGCCCACCACTAGTAAGCACTAAGCAGCAATGGCTGACAATGGAGGTCTGACGACACGACAACGATCGGCAATTTTGTTACTTTTTCATGAAATAAAAAGCCTTGTTGTGACTCAGAGGCGTTTTCGACAACAGTTTAACACACGATGGGTCTCTTGCAAGAAGACCATCCGCAGGTTGTACGATTAATATGTACAGGAAAGAACAGTATTGGAAGCGAAGCGACCTCGGCCTAAGCCTGTTTGTTCACCGGAGAATACTGAAGCGGTACGAGTTGCTGTACAGAGAAGTCCCGGGAAATCATGTGGAAAGGCAGCAGTGCAACTGGGAATATCCAGACGCATTCTTAAAAGTGACCTCCATATGTACCCATACAAGATGACCTGTGCACAGAAGCTCACTGAAGAACACAAGAATAGTAATTAATGTTAAATCACAGGAGAATCAAAACGCAGGAGAATCAGATAGTATCTGACATAAGTATTACGTATTGTAGCATTTCCCTTCATAAAAATAGACACGTTAACGTTTTCGTCCGAGAACAAGGCTAGTTTAGGAGACAAAATGTCTTTGACGATAGAAAAAAGTCGTTTGACTGCAACACTCGAGGGTGTAGGGGTATTGTATTTAGATATCAATAAAATCCTCTTTTTTAGACTTTTCCAACGGCGTAAACATAATTCCCCAAAATAAAGCAGATCATAAACCACTGCAATATTAACATAAATTCACTTGAGTTGCATTATAAAATAAGAAGGTACTCGTCTTCTTTAATACGTTTTAGTAAACTGTTTGTTCAGTGGGCGGAGAATAGGGAAGAAACTCTCAACAACGTTTGGTTTTCAGACGAGGCGCATTTTCATTTAGACGGTGTCGTTAACAAACAAAATGTACGCTTTTGGGCCACTAAAAACCCACAAGTGCTTCATGAACGATAACATTATGCCCCGAGGATTATAGCGTGGGCAGCAATTTCCAGTCGCGGACTTATTGGACCCTTTTTCTTAGAAGAAACTGTAAACACGGAGCGTTATTTGAGCATGCTTCGCAATAGCTTCATTCCACAGCTTCTTGCTACTGCCTTGCCCTTCAACACGCAGTGGTTCATGCAAGATGGAGCAAGGCCACATACTGCAAACACTGTGTTGGAGATTTTACACGAGCATTTCGACAGGCAGATCATTTCACTCAGGTTTCCAGGTCGCTTCAATGACGGGCAAAATTGACCCCCCAGTAGTCCAGACCTCAATCCATGCGACTTTTTCCTTTGGGGGTACCTAAAGGTAAAAATTTTCCCGAAACTTCCACGTGATTTAATGGAGCTCAGAAGATTTATACTTCAAGCTTGCAGTGAAATTACGGAAGACATGTGCCGTAGGGTTATCACTAACTTCAGTGTTCGTTTGAAGGAAGTTAGGAAACGAAATGGTGGATATATTGAGCATGTGCTGAGTTAGAACAAATCTCCATGGACGGCTCTTCATTGTAGTATATGTTCCTTTCAGATTGTATTGACAATAAAGTTTATATTCAAAAACAAAATGGTAACACATTTCGTACGCCACCCTGTATTTAAGAACTGCAAGGTGACTTAAATGTGAATGGCCGGATGGTCGTTAGAACCACTGTCCTCCTGAGTGCGAGTCAATGTCTCATAACTGCATCATCACTGTCTATAATGTCAATCGTTTGGGTACAAGATCTGTAGTTCCCACAGATGGGCAACGTTAATCAAAAAGTTAGCTTCACTAAACGTTCTAAAAAAGTTAACTTCGTTAAACGTGAAGCATCACTTTACAATAGATTTAACGGAAGTTAAAGTTCGTCTTTAACTCGTAATAGTAAATTTCATGTTGTAGGTGTAATGAAATGAGCAACTGAATAAATCGTATTACCGTTGCTTAAATGGAAATGCTTTAGTTGGGTAAGTTTTGGTAGGACACTGAAGACAAATAAAAAATTTAATTAATAAATTTATAATTATTTAGTAATTAATGTTAAATCACAGGAGAATCAAAACGCAGGAGAATCAGATAGTATCTGACATAAGTATTACGTATTGTAGCATTTCCCTTCATAAAAATAGACACGTTAACGTTTTCGTCCGAGAACAAGGCTAGTTTAGGAGACAAAATGTCTTTGACGATAGAAAAAAGTCGTTTGACTGCAACACTCGAGGGTGTAGGGGTATTGTATTTAGATATCAATAAAATCCTCTTTTTTAGACTTTTCCAACGGCGTAAACATAATTCCCCAAAATAAAGCAGATCATAAACCACTGCAATATTAACATAAATTCACTTGAGTTGCATTATAAAATAAGAAGGTACTCGTCTTCTTTAATACGTTTTAGTAAACTGATAGCAAAAGATATTTTTTACGAGCATCAGTCATGTTTGTTTACAACAATGAGAAAGTGGAAACAAATTGACCTGTATATATATATATATATATATATATATATATATATATATATATATATATATATGAAATTCCTTTTAAATAAAAAATATGAATAACTAAATTTTTATATGCATTATTATGTTAATTTCCAAATTTCTTTGTATTACTTAAAATTACAAAGTGAATACGACATGTAAATGAATCGTGTTCGTAACGAAAGAGTGTACTATGTATTGGTCCACACTAGTATGAGACACAACGATGTCAATTGCAGCAGTTGCAAACGACTCTCTAATGCTTCTCTGTTGTGTTCTTTTAACTGAGTTACTGCTGCTGGATCCTTTGCCGATATCTGACCTAGACTGACTTTTCTCCTTGGCTATCCTCGACTTGATCCTGCCTTCTCTGTTTCTTCAAACTGTAAATTCAGCGATTCTTGTGCTCTCCTCATGTGTTGTTTCAAATTATTAAGGCTCTAAGTGTGACCCAAATTGTTGATTTTTTAGGTAAGCTCAATGCAAATGGAAAAGTATTTGTTCTGCAGATCTGGATACAAAGTTATTACGGTCACTGATTTCGTCAATTGTAGAGCTAGAATCCGATTCCATGATTTAGTTTCCACTGTCAATCCACGAACAAAAAGAGGTAGTTAGCGTGAACTCAGTGAACAGAGGACAATAAACAGCCAACCCCTATGTAGTTATTCTCGCTCGCACTCGATTGCTGAAATC
Organism: Schistocerca cancellata; assembly: GCF_023864275.1. Taxonomy (NCBI): domain Eukaryota; kingdom Metazoa; phylum Arthropoda; class Insecta; order Orthoptera; family Acrididae; genus Schistocerca; species Schistocerca cancellata. Next base: position 789,878,202 of record NC_064629.1, on the reverse strand, counting down.
AACTGCGCGGACCACGAAGAAGCCACACGACTACATCACCGAACTTGGCAGATTATGATATCTTCTGGCGGTGCGACGTCATTTTTTATCATAAATAATAAATATTCAATTAATCATTAACGGACTCATTGAAAGTTAATGGAAGTTAAAGAGCCCGTTAATGTTTCTTCAAATTAACTTAAAAGCTAATCCATTACTCGTAAAGTTAAGTTTTTTCATTAACGATTAACGGTCGTGCGTCCAGCTATGGAAGTTCCCAAACTTTTTCAACTGAAATTCAGGTTAAGGTTAGCCAAAAATAGAAAAAAAGTGTTCAACTCTGCTTTTTCTACAATCCGATGAACAATGGCTTGTACATGCTTTTAAATACTTTAATAAAGCCTTTATTTACCTCAAATTCTTTTTAGTGAATATTCATATTCATAGCTAGGCTCATCGTTTGTTTGGTATCGATTCGTTTTCATATTGCGTATACACGCGATTACAAAATGATGAGGCACTCGAACTTCTTTTACAAAATATACCAGGTTCTATTTTGGAAGTACTAAGAACATGAAAATGCATCAAAATTTCGTCCAACAGTAACTTCGTTAAAATACCGTTTATAAAAGATGGCCACATTTACATTTATTCAGAAAATCATTGTACTGACTAGGCGTATATCTTTAAATCAGTAACACAACACATATTTTAAAAATCGATTGTTATTTCAATAATATTAATCAGTTACGAAAGGGCTGACACCCAACACAGTACATGATTCAAGTAAGTTTCTCAGTCAGACTCAGAGAGCTCAACGCTGATAATGTTATCGGTTTTATAGACCAACACAAGGACCATTTGTCGTGGTTTAGTTACATGTAATTTGCTTTTCTATTTGCTCTTTGAGTTTATTACATAGATTACTGTCGTAAGATATTTATATTGCAAAATATGAATGTTATATACAAAAATATGGGCGCTAGAATGCCCCCTTGAATTTTGTGGATGTACGTGCTCTTTCACAATATTCAACCATAGCGACATTATTCTGCAGTTCCTTTACACAGGTGAAATTTTATAGTTCTTCAGGGTCTCACGGATTATCAGTTCATTTAACTCTCAAATGATTGACACTTCTTGCTGTCCTGTTGTTACAGTTACCTGGATATTTCATTGTACCTTTATACATAATAATTACGGAGTGTCCTTTGTTTGGCTAAAGTCTAAAATTTCACTTATGCTCAGATCATTTTGTTGCCTTCCCATCCAGGCGCGGTCCCACAGGAAACTGAGGAAAAACTGCAGAAAAGGCTTAATTCTTTACTAATGACATTTACAATACAACCTTCTAATACAAAGGAATATTTAAGTTTCGAAAAAAATATTATTGTTTTGCTGGTCAGTTATTCTCTAGTATATACAAGTACATGTATTGCTAACAGTATAGGTGCTTCTTTTTATATTTCTATATATATTTCCATTTCTTACTATACACAAGAGATTTTTTCATCTATAGGCTGAAGACGCTGAAGTTAGGGTCTGAAGGATGCGGCGCTTAAATCCGGACAATTTCAATTTGAATTTCCCGCCATATCGTAGTTCCGCTGGAGGTCGCGATTGGCGTTCTTGAAAGTCATAGGCACCTGGTAAAGTCACAACGTGAATATAGCCGAGATGTTACGGACAAGAGCGGAGTACAACCGAAGAGCCGCCATTATAGAAAGTCTTCGCATTGGGCGTTCACCCATTGAAATAGCTCGATCCATCGCGTATCCGAGATTAGCTGTTTACGATATTGTGGCCACGTGTAATGCCTTGGAGAAGTCTAGGGTTCACGTCCTGGGTGAGGGTGATGTCGTGCCGCCACATTTCTTTGAAAAGGGACAGATGTCACAAAATAAGTTTATCTGCAAGTTTTGACTAATATCGTGAAACATTGGATGGTAATTGTGCTATCGGGGAGACAATATGTCTTTCAACAGAGCGGTGCACCGGCTCATACGAGCCATTTAGTCTAAAACTGGCTCTCAGATAACGCTGACATGTTCTGGACAAAGAAATTCTGGGCCTCGAATAGCCCAAATCTGAACCCCCTCGACTACTACGTTTGGAGCATAGTCGAAAGAGTTACCAATAAGACGAGGTGCCCTAATGTCGCATGTCTGCGCTCCGCTATCGAAGCAGCATTCGCGAGTATGGACAGCGCTGTTTTAAATGGTGCGTGCGATCACTTCGGGACAAGATTAGAGGCGGTCAACACCCTGCGGCTGAAGGAGGCTACATTCAATAATGTTACTCTTGAGGGATACTACTGTTTATATGTAAAAGGATTTTAATTTTCATTTGTATTTTGCTCTAATAAATTTGCTTTTTTTAAAAAGTTTCATTTGTTCCGATTTAAGCGCCGCATTCTGTAGTTACAGGGAAACTTCTCATATGTTATTTTAATTTAATTTTCGCTTATTTCATTCAACGTTGTGAATACATATACAGTGAAATTGATATAACGGTTTGTACTTTTGTGTGTTGCGTGCTGATGTGCCATTATTTGGTTCTGGTGAGATAAGCAGGCTCTCCGTCAGAAGTGGCGTTGCGGGCTGAATGTGGACAAGGATCTTTGTATGCAGCCCAGGGCGTCGTCAGGTGACAGCAGGTCTCAGGATACATAAAGTTCCGTCACAGCAGGCCAAGCAGCTCTCCATACAGGGTTGACATGAAACATTTGTACATTTATGTCAGTACTACAGAGTGTATGGTTTTTTGTCGTGTTGGACATAGAGAGAATTTCATCAGTTCACAGACATAAGTACACAGATATATAGTATTATACAGTACAGCTGTTTATTGTTCAATGGTTCCAATGGCTCTGAGCAATATATGAGGTCATGAGTCCCCTAGAACTTAGAACTACTTAAACCTAACGAACCTAAGGACATCACACACTGCCATGCCCGAGGCAGGATTCGAACCTGCGACCGTAGCGGTCGCACAGTTCCAGACTGAAGCGCCTAGAGCCGCTCGGCCACACCAGCCTGTTTATTGTTAATTGTGGCTGTGGGTTATTGGTTTTTATGTTTGCGTTGTTCTTTCAAGCAGCTATCTTGATCGTGATTTGCGTATTAGCCCACTGCGTCGCCATTTGCCGTCATTGCTCACATAATGTTTCCTGTGTATCGATTACTGCCCACACGTACAGTCTTTGATTGTCTTTAATGAGCGAAACGAAATAAATTTTCGTGAAGTTTTAAGTCTTTAAATCGCCGCGCACTTAGCATTCCGCAACAACTATCAGAAACAAGCGTTGAGAACTGCCACATCCCATTGACACTGTCGGCTTCAAAAGCCACTGCACGCGGTAGGCAATACAGTTACATGCAGGAGACACGGTATGTTCTTCTTACACCTTCGTAGTACCATCATTGAAGATAATGTAAGTGAACAGAATTGTCATTTCCACATTTCACACTAAATTTTCCGTCCATTTAGATTCACTAGTTTCATGTTTTCCGACACTTCGCATCACGATATTTTGCGTTAGTAGTCGCCAAGAGTTCTAGATAACACATGTTCGTTTTTGCTCTGTTCTCTAGAGTAACTGTGAATAAGGCAAAATCTTTTGTTATTATGGATGTAACCCACAGCCTGCGTTTTATATTTTTGTTTACAAGATGAGGAAAACAGAAAACGTAAGTAAAACATAATGTAAAGAGACACACATACAGACACACAACCTTCCACATAGAATTAATTAATTTCAGACATAGCCATAACAGATTCCAAATCGTAATTTTTTGCTTAAATAATTTCTACGCTAAGTTTTATATGGTTGCAGATGACAAACTAAAAGAAATCAGTCTCTGTAAAAACATAACACATCAGGAAAACCACACCATGCGATAAAAATGTATGAATCCATAATTTGTGTGTTTCTTCGAAAATCCGTAATTACAATTTAAAAAGCAATATTTACATGCATAAAAGCGGTAAAGAACATTCTTTACGTTTAACGGCCATAAAATAAAAGCCCACTGATCATGTTGCAAGCGCAGCGAAACATATTTAGGATAAAAAACAAAATTGTGTTTTGCTGAAAGTTGCCCTCATCCAAAGACATATATATTGTTAAAGGGCACAGGGACAAAAGAGCTTCAAACCCAAGATGATTATTATTATAGGGATCATATCAACCCACACAACAACGACAACAATCTGAAGATGATGCAATGAAGCGTTGAAACTGGTTGCAACAGAAGAAAATAGAATCATAAGGACGGCTGTAGGTGTTTTATTTTGTCACAATAGTAAACGGCCGTCGTCCCAGAGACCTCCTGCCAAAAGGATGGACATACAAAAACTTATTATTATAGTGCTTGTTACCGTTCGAAATGGGCCCACCACTGCTGTTACTATTATTCGATTTCGTTTTTTCGTATAGTGGATCAATTGAGCCAAGAGTTGATATAAAAAGTTTTATGTTGTCACATTATCTCTGTAGGCTTGTACCAAGGGAGCAAGGACAGTACGTTGTTGGGTGGCTAGTATCCTCAGTCTACACTCCTGGAAATGGAAAAAAGAACACATTGACACCGGTGTGTCAGACCCACCATACTTGCTCCGGACACTGCGAGAGGGCTGTACAAGCAATGATCACATGCACGGCACAGCGGACACACCAGGAACCGCGGTGTTGGCCGTCGAATGGCGCTAGCTGCGCAGCATTTGTGCACCGCCGCCGTCAGTGTCAGCCAGTTTGCCGTGGCATACGGAGCTCCATCGCAGTCTTTAACACTGGTAGCATGCCGCGACAGCGTGGGCGTGAACCGTATGTGCAGTTGACGGACTTTGAGCGAGGGCGTATAGTGGGCATGCGGGAGGCCGGGTGGACGTACCGCCGAATTGCTCAACACGTGGGGCGTGAGGTCTCCACAGTACATCGATGTTGTCGCCAGTGGTCGGTGGAAGGTGCACGTACCCGTCGACCTGGGACCGGACCGCAGCGACGCACGGATGCACGCCAAGACCGTAGGATCCTACTCAGTGCCGTAGGGGACCGCACCGCCACTTCCCAGCAAATTAGGGACACTGTTGCTCCTGGGGTATCGGCGAGGACCATTCGCAACCGTCTCCATGAAGCTGGGCTACGGTCCCGCACACCGTTAGGCCGTCTTCCGCTCACGCCCCAACATCGCGCAGCCCGCCTCCAGTGGTGTCGCGACAGGCGTGAATGGAGGGACGAATGGAGACGTGTCGTCTTCAGCGATGAGAGTCGCTTCTGCCTTGGTGCCAATGATGGTCGTATGCATGTTTGGCGCCGTGCAGGTGAGCGCCACAATCAGGACTGCATACGACCGAGGCACACAGGGCCAACACCCGGCATCATGGTGTGGGGAGCGATCTCCTACACTGGCCGTAAACCACTGGTGATCGTCGAGGGGACACTGAATAGTGCACGGTACATCCAAACCGTCATCGAACCCATCGTTCTACCATTCCTAGACCGGCAAGGGAACTTGCTGTTCCAACAGGACAATGCACGTCCGCATGTATCCCGTGCCACCCAACGTGCTCTAGAAGGTGTAAGTCAACTACCCTGGCCAGTAAGATCTCCGGATCTGTCCCCCATTGAGCATGTTTGGGACTGGATGAAGCGTCGTCTCACGCGGTCTGCACGTCCAGCACGAACGCTGGTCCAAGTGAGGCGCCAGGTGGAAATGGCATGGCAAGCCGTTCCACAGGACTACATCCAGCATCTCTACGATCGTCTCCATGGGAGAATAGCAGCCTGCATTGCTGCGAAAGGTGGATATACACTGTACTAGTGCCGACATTGTGCATGCTCTGTTGCCTGTGTCTATGTGCCTGTGGTGCTGTCAGTGTGATCATGTGATGTATCTGACCCCAGGAATGTGTCAATAAAGTTTCCCCTTCCTGGGACAATGAATTCACGGTGTTCTTATTTCAATTTCCAGGAGTGTATAACACAAAATGCACACATTTGTTAACAGGGTTCTTTATTCATAAGAAAATAAAGTTACATATTCAAGATAGTTTTTGTGGTACAAGTTATGTAACAGTCCACATTTACCTCACTGCTAGTGAAATACGAAGTCCGCTATGTACTCTACTCTGGTCGCTATGTGCTGCCTGATTCTGAGCTAGAGGCTGTGACTGATGACTCTTACTTGGTGACTTGCTGGATGACAGACTCGAACTTACTCGGTGCAACAGACTGCGACAAACTGACCTTTCAATCCGTGGCGGCGATCTAAATACTGGCGGCTGAGAGGGCGTGGGCGACACGTTTCCTGCAAGTCTGTCGTTGTCCTCTACCGATCTTCTCGCAAACTCTTTGCCAAATGCTGTATTGGCACCAGTTTACGCCAGTACAAAGGGATCGACATCTGAGTCAGCTACATGTATTAATTTCTCTTTCATATGTGTTGTAAATTTGGATCTTAAGATATAGATTACTTCTTACATTAGTTACAGAGTTTTATTAACAAAAAAAGTGGTTCAAATAGCTCTGAGCACAGGACTTAACATCTGTCGTCATCAGTCCCCTACAACTTAGAACTACTTAAACGTAACGAACCTAAGGACATCACACACACCCATGCCTGAGGCAGGATTCGAACCTGCTACCGTAGCGGTCACACGGTTCCAGACTGAAGCGCCTAGAACCGCACGGCTACACTGGCCGGCAGTTTTATTAACATATTTTTAAAGTTCTTCCAGAAGCTTTCGTATTTGTTATTGTATGGTTCAGGGCTATACACCTCTCATTAAAGTCGTTTTTGAGCTTTATTTGACCAATGTTTACTCTAAAATGCTCTTTCGAACTGTGCATATGTTTGACATTTGCCCAAAACGCATCATTCCCTGAGATATGTGCGGACACTAACCGAATTTTTAGCATATCATTCTACGTTTTAGGCATTACACCCCGAAAACTCCCTATGAAAATCACTGAGTATGGACCTTTTTTATCTGGAGTGCATGTCTCATATAGGTGTCTGATTTACGAGTAGCGCTCGCTACTTCACAGCTATTTATCTCTGCAGAGCACTGCAGAACAGTTTGTGTTTCAACAGCACTACGTACCATGCCTAATGCCAATAATTTTACGTTGTGACTCTTCCAGTAGTCCAATAACATTAACCACATCCTTTATTATTGTAAGTCCCTTTCTGATTTTCTCCAATTCACTTATCCTATCATGCCATTGCAACATTTTGTTATCTACTTCGTTAGTTCCATTATGTGCTAACAAAGCTTCGTTTGTAGCGTGTTGTACTACCACTGGAAGCTCCTTTTGCAAACTCTCCAAAAAGAAATGGTTCAAATGGCTCTGAGCACTATGGGACTTGACATCGGAGGTCATCAGTCCCCTAGATTTTAGAACTACTTAAACCTAACCAACCTGAGGACATCACACACATCCATGCCCGAGGCAGGATTCGAACCTGCGACTGTAGCAGTCACGCGGTTCCGGTCTGAAGCGCCTAGAACCGCTCGGCCACTGCAGCCGGCAAACTCTCCTTCAGCTGATCGTCCTTCTGGTTCAACCAGTGGACAAAGTCAAGGATAATCATTTTACATTTGTTTCCAAATTTTTCTTGTATCTGTTAATTTTGCTCTATGACGAAGTTTTGCACTTGTCCAGAAAGCTACTGAACAGTGTCTTTTATTGTTTCGTGTGCAGTTTTCATTTTCCGACCTGCCAAGGCCAATTATGCACGGTTTCTAGCAAATCTTTGCATACTTCCTTTATTTCGGTAAATTCCGTCCTAATCCTCCGAAATTGTTGTTTCAACTGAGAATTAATTCTTATTTCTAGTTCAGATGCTACACGTTCAAAGAACGTGTTTGTGGGGACAGAGAACCATTGGCTCTACGCCCCAATAATATCGCTGCCCTGCCGCAGCAAGAACAATTGTATAGTGAACCAGATAAGTTCTCAATATCACGCGCACTATGCTACACACAATGTGTATACGCTGCGAGAGTAAAAGTATTCATAGTAAGTGACAGAAGTGCGAGTGATTATTTATCGTCGTAATTACCACGCCCACTTGCCAACTACCTGCATGTTCATAAATCAGTTTAACGGTGCAATCACTTTCGTATGTAATCCAGGTGTTACAGGTTCAAAGTTCGTGTTCATATCTGAACTTAACTGCGCAGTTACTTTCGAATGTATTGCAGATGCCTCACGTTTAAAGTTTGCATTCAGTTGTTTACTTTAGTTTAGAGAGCTTTCTTCAAAAAGAATTACGAAAATCAGTAAACGAACCGGGTATCGTTCGAGCAGTTTGCTGCGAGTCTGTCGACATCTCCTTCTCAGTTACAACAGAATCCAAATTTTCGACTGATGTGCCAATTATTTCTTTGCTTATCAGTGTCCGATTCTATATCGGTTATTGTCCCTGGTAGTTGTTTCTTTAGGTTTTCCTATTTTCCCAATTTTAGTCAAAAAAATAACTTTTATTGCAGTTGAATTTTTGCTGATGCCTCAACTGTCCTGCTAAAGTGATATTTATGATATATATTTTTATTTAATATTTATTACTCTGCGATGTATTCTAAAACAATCTAGCAGCACAACGTTATTTGTGCTACAGTGCACCATATTGCCGACTGTGTGTTTGGCAAAAAAAAATCCAGTCTTTTATGGGTTAAAAATCTTGAAAAATTAATCTGCTCTAGTGTGGGACGCGATTCTTCACTTTACCCCCCCTATCCGATTGACACACGAAAATATAAGGGAAAGCGGTGATATCGTTAACTTGCGTTGCTAACGGCAGCCCAGCAGCACGTGATTATACTTTTAGAAATTTTTGAAAATGTTCTTCTTTACTTGTTAGTTAGTTTCTGCGTTTTATCTTATTATTTTGTTTTTTTTTCTGTTCTTACACTCATGCGATTGTTGCACATGAAAACAATACAGACTGTTAGTACACAGTAATAAAAGACATGAAATAACCGTTTATGTAAAATGTAATAACCCCCAGATTGGTCACCATTCTATTGTTTGGCTCGTATGCTTTCTAACTGAAATTCAGGCTGAGATGGTTAACCAACAATAGATAAAAAATAAAGTTCCTTTCTACTTCTGCTACAAGCCTATGTGCAATGGCTTGCCCATGCTTTTAGTTATTTTAATAAAGCCTTTATTCACTTGAAAGTCTTTTTTGGGAAAATTCATATTTATAATTAGACTCATCATCTGTTTGGTACCGATTCGTTTTGTAATTGCGTACACGCGCGATTACAGAATGATAATCTATGGAAATGACTTTAATATTAATGGCAATCGGACTTCGTTTACAAAATATCGCAGGACCTATTTCGGAAATGTTAATGAAATTAAGAAAATGAAAATGGAGCGAAATGGAGCTCAACAATAACTTGTTTCAAATTACTAATCGATACAGTTTATAAAAGACGGCCATATTAAAAATACAACGGCCATATTAGTTCAATAGTATTTTTCACTTATACAAAGAATGAAAGCATAACAATAAAAAAGTCTAGTCGGCCTACTCGTTGCTGAAGGAGCCGCTTTACAATTTTAGTGAAAGCATATAGCCAACTGTATACTTCACAAATACTGTTCCAGAGCTTTAAGCATAGAAACTCCTTGAACCCCGCCACCCACTTGGGTTGCAAAGGAAAGAGACTGAGCAAATAACTCCTGGATGCATGGAGGTACAGCAAGCCACAAATATTCGCAAAAATGTAATAATAAAGAAAATTAGAGTTAAGAATAATAAACGTACTGAATTATTCTGGAACAAATTTAAATAAACCTTTTTTCGGCACAATTAATTGTTTTAACTTTCCATAGTTTGAAGCTGTATATAAACGCAATACAGATGACAGTATTATTTTGTTTTACCTTTTTCTTGTTAGTCTGAATACCTGAAGACCCTCTTCTTCGACACCTACGAAGATGGAGAAGAGAGACTGATTTATGCTCTGTTCATCTAAATAACCATTAAGTTACAAGCCTGGGCTATTTCGTCTTTATAGCATTTGATCTGTTACCAAATCCTAAAACTGTTAAGAACGACTACTTGTGGATTTAATGGCCCGTAAACTTCTACGCTTTATGTTATCGGCTCAGTTACTTGGCAACCAGTGCTCATAAATTCGGTAATAGCTGCAAATTTTGGCAAACACATCGCTGTGTTTCTGGCATTTACCGTCAAATAATCAGATAAACTTCATCTTTCATTGTCTTTTTTCCTTCCAACTACGAACGTCTCGCTCCTAACAAGATATCTGAGTGGAAGAGAAACGCATAATTGCTTAACTGTAGCGTTGGGATGATATACAGGGACAAGAACTACACTTACTGAAGAAAGCTAAGTGCATAGGGTCGTAAGCTGATGCGTTGGCACTGTCTCCTCACAAAATGTCAACGTGCCATTAACTTAGGATATTGTTGTGGCTTTCTGAGTGTTCATGTTGACACGGTAGGAAGACGGAAATGTATGAAGGGATATTACCCACAGTTCTTTAAGTGGAAGAAGAAATGTATACCATCAGCCGTTATTTTTGAAAAATTTATTTAGTCTATTAGTGTCAACGACAGAGCAGAATCTTATTGAGGTCCCAATACATCGAACGTGCGGAGTATTCTAATCATATGTGTACATATACAGGAACCACTGTAGTAACTGACTTCTGTTAAAGTGATTCGAATGGTGTGTGCTCTCCCCTCATGTAACAGCAATTGTCCAAGTACGCGTACATGTGCAGAGAGCACAAACTGTCTGAAAAACTTCTACGGGGTCCAGTTACTACAATGGTTTTAGTATTACGTACATGTACGACTGGAATACCCCGGACGTTCAATGTATTGGGGCCTAAGAGGCGCTACTGCGCCGTTGAAACCAGTAGCCTACATGAAATTTTGAAAAATAATTGCTGATGGTATATATCTCTACAAGAGTTTCTCCGGTCATTGTTCCTCACTCCAAATTTTTGTGATGGATTTACGAAAGTTTATTAACATTGAAAATATATGTACACGATCAACTAATGCTGCTGACTGCTACCGATGTGTAGAATACTGCATAACGGCCATTGTCTCCCATCATTCAGTAAGTAAAATGTAATTCACGTATACATCTAGCGGAATTACCTAAAAATGCATATTTTTAAAAAGTGACTGACGTACATGAGTGAGCCAAAAAATTGAAACTACTTCCTTAATAGCGTTTCAGTCAACTTTTGGAATGTCATACCGCAACAGTTCTGTTTGGCTTGGATTACATGTTTTACGACGAGGTGTAGACGCCCAACACCATGTCGCCTACTCATGGTTTCATCCTCCTTCAACCAATATCCATAGATGCTCACAACAGCAGAACGCAAACGGTCGACCACCTTCGCGATTTCCCACATGCTCATTCCCAGGTGCTGGGCCATACCAATTTGCCTTGCGATGGGATGTCAGCATATTTTCTCGTTTTCAGCCTGTATCGTCGCTATAATAACACTTTACTAGTGCCTGCTGCGCTTATATAGAGTTGACAAAAATAGTCTGCAAAGCCTGTGAGACTGCTGCAGGGTAGGTTGTGCCGATGAATAATTGTTAAGAAAAAAAAAAGTTCGATACGTTGCTCCGCTTCTGACTTGATTAACACTTAAGGTAGTCAGTCAGGCCGTTGCCCGCGCAAATAATTCCAGCGGACCATCAGAGACGGTGTCATCTGTCGTCAAAACATGTTCTTCGTTTGGTTTTCTCAGACTGAACAAGAGAGCGAACAAAAATTATGGAACCCGAGTCAAAGGCTGATGTGTGTCATGCGCTGTCATCTAAGCTATGCGAACGACTGATTCTAATTGTATATGACGGACAGCTTAAATTTGTGCTCGCAACGGCCTGATTGGCTAACTTCAGTGCTAATTAACTCGGAAGAACGTATCGAAATTATTTTTTTTTTGACAATTATTTCTCAGCACAACATGCAATACCATCACACTGTTTCTGACCACCATGTATACTTACCTTACCACGTCACGTGCCTTATCTTCGAGTTGCCGTGCTCATAACGCTTTAACTGATCAGTTTATTCGCGATCTTAGTGCCGCGATATAATGTCATTTGTTTCAAGAAAATTCGCGCTATAATCTGGAGTCCCTTTTAAGTTGAAGTAGTTTTAAAATTATCGTCGTATCAAGCGACTGGAAGAAACGTCATCTTTAAATATTGCTAGATTAATTCTCCCACAGATTCGTAATCAGGACCTAGAGCCAGCAAGCTTAGATACATGAGTGTGCCAAATGGCTTACTATTTGGAATACTTTCCGTTTCATTACTGTCCACGTACATCAAAATTTTGTGAGTATTGCAGTACAAACGAAATAAAATACTCTGAACTGCCGTTTCCGCAATGGCGAAAGAAGACAAAAACAAAATATTTTATTCGTAGGAAAGTGTGTTTAGCCTGAAAATACTACCCAAAAAGGATGGAAGCGCTCTAGAATGTACTTGGTGTGTACAAATGAGTTCGAGTATCTAAGCTTTGGGTAAGATCAGTTGTTTGTAACACTGGCGCCTCTTTTCAACAATATCTAGAATTTCTTGTTGCCCATAATAATAAGGAAGTACGAATTGTGGAAGATTACTTCGGGGATCATTATTGTGCCTGGCTGAATAATATTCTCGCCCACGACTCAGCACTTCGAAAGTGTTTCTGAGTTTCCATAACAGATGCCGAATACTCACAATTAAGAAGACATATTTTTTGACACGGTCCCATGAAATAACCGATTATGAGCTGTAATTGATGGATACCTCCTGATACCACGGCTTCGACATATGGTGTTTTCTTAGCGCTACAATCAAATGAGGGCATGTCTAGTAGATTTACCGGTTCCATCAGAAGACTATGTACATTACTGCTTCAGACACAAAACGGAGGACATCCTTTTCCCGCATTATGGAAGAGAAACACCATCTTTCGTTGCTAAGTTTTTGTTTTCCTTGCCTTAAGTGTTTTAACAGCGATTACTACATATGTACAAAATGTTACTCACTGCCTGTACAATATCGTCGTCCCGTTCAAGGCAGTTTAGCGCTGAATTTAAGACACTTATGTTTAATTTTAAGATCTTAATATCCTTTGAATATATCGCTAAATATCCAGTTTTAGTCTGTATACGGGGTAAGACTACAAAGACAAGGTACGATTTTAATTATTTTTTTGCGTGTGTGTAACTACAGTTAGTACTGAAATAGTAGGGTCAACATTCGAATTACCTTTCTCATTAAGTAACTGCTGATATGATACCGAATACCAGAACAAAGTACGGCTATTATTCATATTTAATAATGAGTTAATAATTCCGTGGACACTCTCTGGTCTCTCTCTTGCTTCGATGCGAACAGTACGTTTGTGATACATCTACATCATACTCCGGAAACCACGTAATGGCGTGTGGCGGAGGATACTTCTGTACCACTAACTGAGCCCTCCAGATCCGTTCCACTAGCGAATAGCGAGTAGGAAGAATGATTGTAAGCCTCTGCATTGGCTGTAATTTCTCGAATTTTCTTCTCATGGTCATTACGCGAGACATATGTCGCGGGTAGTAGTATGTTGTCCGACTCTTCCCGGAAAGTGCTTTCTCGAAATTTCAGTAGTAAATCTCTCAGTGATGTGCAACGCCTCTCTTGTAAGGTCTGCCAATGGAGTTTATTGAGCACCTCCGTAACGGTCTCGCAGACTAAACGATTCCGTGAGGAAGCCGCTCGTTCTTCGTTGGATCTTCTCTATCTCTTCTATCATTCCTGTCTGGTATATGAACAACAGAAGAACAATTTTCAAGAATGAGTCGAGCAAGCGCCTTATAAACCACTTCCTTCGTGGATGAGTTACATTTCCTTAAGATTTTTTCTATGAATCTGAGTCTGTCATCCGTTTTTCTCACTATTTGCTTTGTTTGGTCATTCTACTTAAGGTCGCTTCGGATAGTTAAATATTTTGTGCCAGATACTGTTTCCGTTTTTCATCAATACTGTAGCTATACAGTAATGGATTTCTTTTCCTATGTATGCAATATGTTACACTTACTTACGTTCAGTGTCAACTAGCAGAGCCTGCACCATTCATCAATTTTCTGGAGGTCATTCTGCAAATCGTTACTGTCTTCTGGCGTTGCTACATAGACGACTGCATTATCTGCGAACAGCCTTAGAGAGCATCCGATGCTTTCTACTAGCTCATTTATATATATTGTAAACAGTAACGGTCTTATCACACTTCCTTGTGGTACACCGGAAATTACCTTTCCATCTGTCGATATTGTTCCGTTAAGAGCGACGTGTTGAGTTCTGTCTGCAAGGATGTCTTGAATCCTGTTGAAAATCTGCTCCGATACTCGATAAGCTCGAAATTTTTCACTAAACAGCAGTGCGGGACCGTGTCAAATGCCTTCCGGAAGTCAAGGAACACGGCATCAACCTTAGCGCCGTTGTCTACGACACTGCGGATCTCACGGTGGAACAAAAAATAGTTCAGATGGCTCTGAGCACTATGGGACTCAACTTCTGAGGTCATTAGTCCCCTAGAACTTAGAACTAGTTAAACCTAACTAACCTAAGGACATCACAAACATCCATGCCCGAGGCAGGATTCGAGCCTGCGACCGTAGCGGTCTTGCGGTTCCAGACTGCAGCGCCTTTAACCGCACGGCCACTTCGGCCGGTCACGGTGGAACAGAGCGAGCTGAGTTTCGCAGGATCTCTGTTTGCGGAATCCATGTTGATTTTTATAGAGGAGATTTTCCTACTACAAGAACGTCATAATTCTTGACCGTAAAACATGTTCCATAATTATACAACAGATTGATGTCAACGATATAGGTCTATATTTGTGAACATATGTCCTACGTCCGTTTTTAAAAAGAGGAATGAGCTGCGTTTTCTTCCAGTCGCTAGGTACCCTTCGTTGCTCAAATCATCTACGATAAATTGCTGCTAGAAGGGGAGCAACTTCTTTCGCATAATCTTTGTAGAATCTTATAGCTGTCTCATCTGGTCCTGACGCCTTTCCACTACTATGATATTCTAATTCTTTTTCTGTTCCGCCATCGGTTATCTCAATACTTGCCATTTTGACGTTGGTACGACGATTGAAAGGACGGACCGTGTTACGATCTTCCGCGGTGGAAAAATTTTGGAAGGCCGAATGTAGTATTTCAGCCTTCTCTCTGTCGTCTTCCGTTTCGGTTCCAGTATGATCACTGAGTGAATGAATAGATGACTTTGACCCAATTACTGATTTTATATACGACCAAAACCTCTTAGGCTTTTTACTCAGATCGGTTGACAAAGTTTTACTTTCGAAGTCATTGAACGCTTCTCTCATTGCTTTTGCTTACGCTTTGTTCGGCTTTTGTTTTTCAGCTAGGTTTTTACTTCCCTCGAATCTGAGGTGAAGTTCTCTTTGTTTCAAAAAACGTTCAAATGTGTGTGAAATCTTATAGGACTTAACTGCTAAGGTCATCAGTCCCTAAGCTTATAAACTACTTAACTCAAATTATCCTAGGAACAAACACACACACACCCATGTCCTCTTTGTTTGCGTAGCAGTTTTCTAACACGACCATTATACCATAGTGGGTCTTTCCCATCTCTTAATACCTTACTCGGAACATATTTGTCTATGGCGTATTGCACGATTCCTTTGAATTTTTTCCATTTTTTTCCACATCTTCGTTCTCATCACCGAATATTTGATGCTGACTGTTCAGATACTCTGAAATTTGTATCCTGTCACTCTTGCTAAGCAAAAATATCTTCATACCCTTGTTAACATTATTTGTCAGACCCGTTGTCATAGATGATTTAATAGCCTTGTGATCACCGATACTTTTCTCTACGTTAACTGACTCAATAAGTTTAGGTCTGTTTGTTGCCAGGAGATCAAGACGTTACCCTCACGAGCTGATTCTCTGACTATCTGGTCAAAGTAATTTTCGGACAAGACATCCAGAACAATGTCATGAGAATCCCTCTCGTGTCACCAGTTCTGATAGCATGACACTCCCAATGTATACCTGGCAAGTTGAACACACTCCCTACCACAATGGCATGGTCAGGAAATGATTTTCTGCAAGTTTTGTCTGAAGCGCTCTACCACTTGAGCTCCTGAGCCAGGCGGTCTATAAAAGCATTCGAATATCATTTTTTGACCGATCTTTGATACTCAGCTTCACCCAGATTAATTTACAATCGGAATCCGTGCTAACATCACCGGATTTTTTCGAATTCCTTATTTCAATAAACCCGCAGCCATTACTGGCGACTACCTCTATCTTTACGACAAATATTCCAATCTGAACTTAGGATTTCGTTGTCATTAACGTCCGGTTACAACCATCTTTCTGTTCCTAATACTATCAGTGCTTTACAACATTCAGTAAGCGATACTAAATCTGGGATCTTTCCTTGGATGCTCCTGCAGTGCCCTAACATCGTATTAAGCTTTTCTATCTCTGATCTGCGACGACGAATGTACTCCGAGGACATTGTGGCTAATTTATCAGGAAAATCGTCTGTTATCCCAAGGGAGGGTTTCTCTAACCTAAAAAAGCCCTACGTGCACACTACATGTATTCCGCTACCGTAGTAGCCGGTTTTTGCCTGTAGTGCAGGCCTGACCTATTAACGGGAACTCTGCAATTCTGTACCCAATAGCCCTACAAAGGGCGAATGCAAATTTCAGCTGAACTGTAAATATTACAATTGATCATCTTCAGTAATCTAACCTGGAACAAATTATACACAGTGATAAGATAGTATTTAATTGCTAGAGATCTGGATATAATCTGGAGGTACAGGAAGGAAAATGGGAAGTATTTCTTCTTCTTTCAGCAAAATTCAAAGAGATGATAAAAATAGCTAGAATTTTAAATTGACGATCAGTTTTAGTCACCCCACTATTTAAGTTCGTTCTGATAACTTTTTTTCTATCTTTTTTTCCTTCGAGAACCTGTAAGAGGATGAATATATTAAGTTGATGTAGGCTAGAATTTACAGTGAAATTTCGGGCAGTTTCCTGAATACGAAAATTACTGAAGATAAAATTCTATTTTGATTATAGTTACCCGATTTTCAAGACGTTAATCACGTGAAAATTCGCTGTGAAGGGAAACCTGACAAAAATTTCCGCTGAAAATCATAATAAACGAGATGTTCTATTGTCACAGTTATCAAGACTTATTTATTGTTTTACCCTATTTTCAAAAGTCAGACTTCACTTATAACGAATTCACGATTTAATTTAAAATGATCCTTTTTCGCTAGTTTGCGGAATTTGTGAGTATTGACCACACTGCAATATATTGGCCTCACTGCTAAGCCATAATTCTCCTTTTGATAGCCTGGACCGTTTGTGAAGGGGCAGAGAAGTCAAAGTTACATGGGTTGCCTGGTCGGTAATATTATAGTCAGTGAAAGAGAAAGGGTAATCTCTCAACAAAGCAGAGTGTAAAAAGAGTGACAGCACTATGTCATTGAAATTAAGGCAAGTCCCAATATTACCTATGAGGCTGGCATGACGTCACCATTGTTCTGACTGTTGCTGATAATTTGTTTTCCCGCTATCAGCAGTAAACAATTAATCACTTAAATATTTAGGATGACATATACAGTTCCTGCGTACTGGAGCGAGATTTTAAATAGTAACCATCAGTCTTTCACCAGTTTGTAGTCCACATGGAAACAAATATGTTGGCAGAACGTAACACAGTTCCAAGCCGAGACCAATTACTAGCGAAGTTGCATTATTGTCTAGTTGCTAGATGAAGAGAATAACCACTGGTGCACTGAGAAGTTGCTTTACATAAAATAAATCAGTCTTATGGACACGTAGGCATTAATATTTCAGATGTCCATCTGGTTACAGAACGAATGGATGGATGTGTTAGTAGTGGGCGCTGGCCGAGAGCCCGTTTCGCTAGCGACGCAACGGACTGCTCATAAATCTTGTAGAAATTTTGTTGATTTAGGTCGAGCCCAACGCCGGCCGCCAGATGCAGGTAATGGCCGAGAGGTAGCGCCCCACTCATAGTTTGTAGAGTCGGAACTTTTATTATCCATGTCCACTAGGAGATAACCTTTGGGTACGGCCATTACATGCCGTGAGAGATTACGTCGTTGTTCTCTCGTAGTATGTCACTCAGATTATCGCGAAAACTCCTGCTAAGCCGTGACAAGATTATGTCAGTGGTTTATGAAATCTCCTTGCATTAAAGGGTCGACACATTTTCTGACCGCAAAATTTCAGGGAGACATTCCTCATATGTTCAGTCGTAAAACTTCTGCGTTTCTGTAGCTAATCGGCTTAGGCGCAAATAAATAATCTATACTAATAACAAATCCGTAAAACCGTTGTGTCTGTTTGTCTGTTTGAACGTGCTTATCTGCAAGACTACGAGATGAATTGTGATGGGGTTTTCGCAGGTGACTTGAATGTAGCTTGGGGCAACCTACAGGCTTTATTTCATTGAAATCCAATCACGGAAATAGAAATAGCGTAATTTAAAGTTTCATCTGAATCCGCCGTGTCTGTTTGTTTGAACACGCTAATGTCCAAAACTACTAGACAAATCTTCATGGGATTTTCGTACGTTACTTGAGCGTAGCTTGGGGCAACGTAGAGGCTTTATTTCTTCAACACAGGAACTAGAAAAAATAAGATACCGTAATTATATTTTTTATCTAAAATCGTCTGGTCAGCTCAGTGGTTCAGATGTTTAATCGTCACGGCGCTGTACACCAGAGAACGTACAAATGGCGCTGTTAGTTTTGTAGTGCACCAAATATCCAATAGAAGAGCTGTCAGATTTTTTTATAACTAGGTGGCAGAAATACAAATTACCAGTGACTGTACTTGGCTAGGATATACGAATTTACTGATTTCGCTTTGTGCCTTAAAAACTTAACGACATTGTTTTACTTCTTTCGACATACTTTATTTATACTCTTTTCTAGGAAATAGTTTGCTTTGTGATTTGGTTCCCTAATAATTACGTTTCCATTTCGTTTTATTAACAATTAAAACGTCTAGAGCCGGCCGGATAGGCCGAGCGGTTCTAGGCGCTACAGTCTGGAGCCGCGCGACCGCTACGGTTGCAGGTTCGAATCCCGCCTTGGGCATGGAAGTGTGTGATGTCCTTAGGTTAGTCAGGTTTAAGTAGTTCTAAGTTCTAGGGGACTGATGACCTTAGAAGTTAAGTCCCATAGTGCTCAGAGCCATTTGAACCATTTTTTAAAACGTCTAGAAAACTGTAGACTCTATCTGGATAGACCAGTGCGGACTATGCTTTCTTATAAGTCTAGTGAAATCGTGAGGCGAGACTTTCTGTGGCTCGAGAACATCAGGCCTTAACTCACTCTTTTGGAAACTCTTTCTGAAAGCGAGCCACGACGTAACTGTTATCGAGAGCGCCATGCATTTTCTCGCTCCTCAGAAACCTTCACTCGCAGAGGCTTAAGTTAATTCTCTCTACTGTAACATCACAGAAGCAGAAATTCTGACGGAAAGTGGAGCAGTTGAACAATTTTTTATACCCCAAGTCACACTCACCCCTAACAGTTTACCATTTCACTTTAAACAAGGGCAATTTCTGGTGACCTTATGTCTTACCATCACAATCAGAGCGGAAGGCCAGAGGCTGCGTGTTCCAAGTGCTGACGTTCGATGCGTTTAGCATCGCCTGCTGTACATGGATCTCTCCGGTGTCAGTGAAGGAAACAAGCTCTTCATTCATATCTCCAATCTTACTACTTCAAATATTGTATACAAAGAAACTTTACAAGTCGAAAACAAATTCCACGAGTACGAAGTCTCGGAGCGTAGTTATAAGTAAATACCAGGACAATTCTGGGTTTCTCATCTACACTATGTGATCAATTGTATCCGGACACTTCGCTGAAAATGACTTACAAGTCCGTGGCGCCCTCCATCGGAAATGCTGGAATTCAATATGGTGTTGACCCACCCTTAGCCTTGATGATAGCTTCCACTGTCTCAGGCATACGTTCAAACAGGTGCTGGAAAGTTTCTTTGGAATGGCAGCCCATTCTTCACGAAGTGCTGCACTGAGGAGAGGTATCGATGTCGGTCGGTGAGTCCTCGCACGACGATGGCGTTCCAAAAAATCCCAATGGTGTTCTATAAAATTCAGGTCAGGACCCTGTGCTGGTCAGTCCATTACAAAGATGATACTGCCGTGTAAGCACTCCGCCACAGGTTGTGCACTATGAACAGGTGCTCGATCGTGTTGGAAGATGTAATCGCCATCCCCGAATTGCTCTTCAACACTGGGAAGCAAGATGCTGCTTAAAACATCAACGTAGGCCTGTGCTGTGATAGTGTTACGCAAAACAACAAGGGATGCAAGCCCCCTCCATGAAAAACACGACTATACCATAACTCCATCGCCTCAGAATGTTACTGCTGGCATTACACATATTGGCCTATGACGTTCAGCGGGCATTCGCCATACCCACACCCTGCTATCGGATCGCCACATTGTGTACCGTGATTCGTCATTCGACACAACGCTTTTCCACTGTTCGATAGTCCAATGTTTACGCTCCTTACACCAAGCGAGGCGTCGTTTGGCATTTACCGGCGTGATGTGTGGCCTGTGAGGAGCCGCTCGACCATGAAATCCAAGTTATCTCACCTCCCGCCTAACTGTCATAGTACTTGCAGTGCATGCTGGTGCAGTTTGGAATTACTGTGTGATGGTCTGGATAGATATCTGCCTCTTACACATTACGACCCTCTTCAACTGTCGGCGGTGTCTGACAGTTAACAGACGAGGTTAACCTGTACGCTTTTGTGCTGTACGTGTCCCTTCGTGTTTCCACCTCACTATCACATCGAAAACAATGGACTCAACGATGTTTAGAAGTGTGGAAGTCTCGCGTACAGACGTATGACACAAGTGACACCCTATCACCTGACCACGTTCGAAGTCCGTGAGTTCCGCGGAGCACTCCATTCTGCTCTCTCACGATGTCTAATGACTACTGAGGTCACTGTTATGGAGTACCTGGCAGTAAGTGGCAGCATAATACACCTAATATGAAAAACGTATGTTTTTGGGGGTGGCCGGGTACTTTTTATCACATACTGTAGTTCCGAATATCTCTTTCCGTAACCAAGCGTATACTGCAAAGTTTGATATCTCACTTCTATCCTCGTTTCGACACAGAAATTTAACATAAAAATTAATTATTTTTCTTTAAGCTGAGCGTATGGTGCGAAGATTGGTAACCAGTTAAAACTGAGTGCTGGGTCGGGATTCAGAACCACTTCACTGCATTTTTTTAGCATAGCGCTAACAGTGATGCTATCCTCGACTAATTCAAAGTTTCAACATGGTAGACCCCCCTTCTTTTCCGTTGATACTCTGCAAATGCTGTGAGATTACAATTCCAAGAGGAAGGTTGAAGTGAGGATTTTTTTACTTATCTTAGGGTTGTGGCTACGGCACAGCATCCGTCATTCTGTGTAGCAGTTTATTGAAAGTTTCTTGTGTTATCAAGGGTGGCCGTGGTGGTCTAACGGTTATAGCACTAGACTCTGGGCTTGCAGGTCCCGCATTCAATCACAGATAAGGGTAGGGATATTTACTCATTCCTTTTCCTCCAAAATAGCCTCAAGTACACTCAGCCTGCTATCAAGTGAGTAACGGTGATACTTCCTGGGCGGCAGGGGCGATGGGTCCGTTACTCTCTCCCTCCTAGTGCCGCAGCAAAGAAATGCTGAACTCTGCCTATTAGTAGGCCAGAATTCTGGTCAGGGGCTGTGCGTCGCAGACTTTACCTTAAGTTACAAATTAATTGTAGTGTACCGAAAACAGAAAATTTTCTGCAGCATGCTAATCACATGAGACTGTTCCATGCTTGTGGAACAAGATAAAAAATCTCGGTCTTCAGGGCCACATTTATGTACAGGCTATCTTCTCTAGAATCTAGCAGTACCTCCCGTGAAATTCCCAGTGACACTCGAATAAATCAGTGCCAAACTTTTAAGGTGGGGTTAACGGAACTTTTTCAGTCTAAAATAAGTTAGATTTTACGGAAAGCTGATTTCTCACGTTCCTCATTCCATACAAGCCACGACCCATACAACGTGAAAGTTAGTTTGCATCGAGGTCACTATAGGAGTGTGCCTGTCACTTATGATCACAAACAGCGGTGGAAGAAGGCTATTTTCCGAACTGAAGCAGCTCAAAAATAGGCTTTGAACCTCCCAGTTGTAAGATAACCTCCGTGTTTTTGGATTCCCTCAGCACAGAATGTGTTACTTTCAGGTAAATAAATTTCTAAATGATTATTAGTAGCTTCATTTGTATGAGATGTCGGCATAAAATAAATTAGTCAATAAGATTACATTTAAACTTCAATTTTACAGTTGATTATGTGGGAAATACAGGTAAAATTTTGTTGGTTGTTACGTTCGCCTTATTGTCTTGTATTTTCCTAACAAACATATTTGCTCATAATTACAGTATGTTATCTTTTAAAGTGAAACATCGATTTTTGCATGAATTTTTGCTCAGGGTTTCATAATTATTTTTTTAAAACTCGGTCTGTTGATTTTTATGTTCATAAATATTACTGAAAACCTTAACCATTTCATTTCTTTCAGCCTCTTTTAATCTCATTGATGAATTAACTCATACATTGAATATTAAAATTTAAAAGAATTAAAAAAACAAAATTTAAATGCACGTTAGTTATCACCACGTTTTCACTGCACAGTTTGCTTTGGGAGGCTATAGATTCTAAATACGGCTCTCCTGGACTTGAAAAACAGTGTGCATCAGCGTTTTACAACATCACACTTTTTTGCAACACTGCTGATCCTAAAATCTGCTGCTGCACCTACACAACCCTATCCAAAACCGTAGAAGAACTGCATTTTAGCCAACAGCTGTACGAATTATTCTTTTTTATTTACCGCTTTCGGTCGTAGGAGCAGCAAGAGAAAGCAGGAAACTAGAAATATAAAAATTCACCTTTCCTTTAGACGATCTGAAAGTCCTCAAAGTTGCAAGTTTATTACAAAACAGTACGCAATATACCATGTCTCTAAACAGCATGAAAATGGCCTCACAATAACACGCAACCTAGTATAGAATAAATAGCTTGAGGATGAATATTGATCTCAGTTAAAAGTTTTAAGTGACATGGGTTCTCATGTTATTTTAGTTATTTTGTGGGGACATTTCCGTTAGACTGCCTTGAACAGCAGCGCAGAGTCCCTCCAGGGAGCGCTCTGAGTTTTAAAACAATTGTATTGCAATTAACTGCTTCACGTCTTTATAGACGAATTTGTTGCTTCTCGTTTGTAGTATTTTGCAGCATTTGTACCTATTCCATTACCGTAAGTGCTGTTCATCAACTTCAGTGTGAATGAAGACAATCTGACCAGGTCGAGCTCTGCTTTCGCTGTAAATTAAATATTCAGTTCCGACTGTAACTGATTCGGTGAAGTTTCTCGGTATCATATTTCACAACAATCTAACATGGGTACTGCATCTGAGGTAACCAGACATCAAGTCAGACTCAGCTTTTCTTAATTACTAAACATGTCAGTTCCAGATCTATGAAACATTCGTTCATTCAGAATAGTATTATGGATTAGCAAGACCGACTCGTCGAAATATCTTCAAGGCTATCACCAAAGAGGAGATTAATTAGGCCACAGGCGGTTACGGCATCAGCCAAATAACCACAGTAAACCTTCCGGCGCTAACTCTTTACGGTGAAAGATGAATCTAAGCCACTGGCGTTCCATTTATTGTACACCTAATAACGACAGTGCCTTTAGCGATCATTCACATCAGTTCAGACCTTACCTTGTGATGGAGGAGACCGCTCCTACAGGGAGAGCCAGAACAATTTTGGAATTACTCTAAATTACGCTGCACTATGTTAAGCCACTGAGATTTTACATATTACATGCAAACGACAGTTCTACAACAATGCGAACTGGTGAGTTTAAACATGTTACATTATTTGCTGCTCTTTGGTTTCCACTGATCTTTTCCTTGAGATCCATATGTCGAATGAGTTCAGTGTTTATGATATGGAGGTACATAAGATCTTGAGGACACCAGAGCAGATGGCAGGTTTCGAGCTACAAAATTCATCATCCGCACAAATCCCATAAGTGTGCTACTGCGCTACTAGCAACCAGTACATTTATTCGGCGTGGAAATCGGTAAAATCGATCCGAAAAAACCCTCTTTCATATACATCATCTAGATCAGGAGATGATATTCCGCTGGGTAATACAATGGCCACCATTTTTAAAGTCAAATGCGTGCCGGAAAACTATGATAATTAACTTTCCCGTTAGAAGCGTACAATTATTTTTAATTAAGCAGTTTCACCTATAATTTATATGGTCGCCTAATTAGATTTTTAGAATGAATTCACTTTAACTATGAAATGACATAATTACAATGTACTCCCGCCTTAACACAATATATAAGAAGTTACCTAATAAAACCGCTACAGCGTGTCTTAGCCGTAAGGTATTCTCAGTTCATAAACTAACTGTAAGTCGACCGATATAGGAATAGACAATGTCACACTGAACTATGGTCGTTAATTTATTGTCTCACTTCCTATCTGCTTTATGTCTTTTAACACCATCACAGTTTATGACAGTGCAGTACGCAGAGGCTAAGACAGAAGGTAGTACTTAACAAAGAGACTGAAAGATTCGCGTATTTGAAAATCCTATAGACACACAGGAATGAAAAGTTAAATCTGTTTGAATCTGACAGCTTCTTTTTTGCATCCAACCTAAGAAAGTAGTTACTTAAAAATTTAAACCTGTCTTAACTTCAATAACTTCTTTTTGCATAAACGTCCAGAAAAAAAAAACACTCCATCAAGTAGCATATCTATATCTGTTTGCATCAAACTAATGTCTTTCTAGAGGAACTTTTAGAAGAAAAAAAATACTTCGTTCGCTACCATTATAGATTGCAAATGTATTGGATACCCTCAGTCCTGATGCTTCACTGAATTTAAGTAAGGTGTTAGCATTACGGTATATTAATAATTTTTACTTATGGACCGTCTGACAGCAACTGAATAAAACACAATTTTAGTGGCATACGCGTTTCGCCTTTATTTTCTGCAAGGCATCATCAGTGGCCTGGAACATGTACATATGTTAGCTATTTTCTTTACATTTTTGTCATTGTGCCTATAGATTATAAACAGTTCTGGTGGTTGGTATTTCCTATTAAGTAGTAATGTTTTGAACTGTACTTACAGGTTACATGGACAATTTCCTACATAATACGCTCCTGTTGCATTTTTGGTGTTGTTCTTCTTCTTATGAACGCCAATTTGCGGTTTTTTTTCCCATTCCACAACACTATGCACTGAACGCTTGTTTTAAAGCAATGTTTTGGTTTGTGTTGCCGACTGTCAAATGTTTTTGCCAAAGATCGAATGTTATTGCCAAACTTATGAGTGTAACTATTGAAGTATCTGTGGTATGTTCGTGTATGCATTTGTGTGTGCGTTTGTGTACGTGTGTGTGTGTGTGTGTGTGTGTGTGTGTGTGTGTGTTTTTGTGTGATATATATTTTTTTGTGCTCTGTGTGTGTGTGTGTATTTTGGTGTTATATATATACGAGGGCAGTTCAATAAGTAATGCAACACATTTTTTTTCTGAAACAGGGGTTGTTTTATTCAGCATTGAAATACACCAGGATATTCCCCAATCTTTTAGCTACACAACACTATTTTTCAACGTAATCTCCATTCAATGCTACGGCCTTACGCCACCTTGAAATGAGGGCCTGTATGCCTGCACGGTACCATTCCACTGGTCAATGTCGGAGCCAACGTCGTACTGCATCAATAGCTTCTTCATCATCCGCGTAGTGCCTCCCACGGATAGCGTCCTTCATTGGGCCAAACATATGGAAATCCGACGGTGCGAGATCGGGGCTGTAGGGTGCATGAGGAAGAACAGTCCACTGAAGTTTTGTGAGCTCCTCTCGGGTGCGAAGACTTGTGTGAGGTCCTGCGTTGTCATGAAGAAGGAGAAGTTCGTTCAGATTTTTGTGCCTACGAACACGCTGAAGTCGTTTCTTCAACTTCTGAAGAGTAGCACAATACACTTCAGAGTTGATCGTTTGACCATGGGGAAGGACATCGAACAGAATAACCCCTTCAGCGTCCCAGAAGACTGTAACTATGACTTTACCGGCTGAGGGTATGGCTTTAAATTTTTTCTTGGTAGGGGAGTGGGTGTGGCGCTACTCCATTGATTGCCGTTTTGTTTCAGGTTCGAAGTGATGAACCCATGTTTCATCGCCTGTAACAATCTTTGACAAGAAATTGTCACCCTCAGCCACATGACGAGCAAGCAATTCCGCACAGATGGTTCTCCTTTGCTCTTTATGGTGTTCGGTTAGACAACGAGGGACCCAGAGGGAACAAACCTTTGAATATCCCAACTGGTGAACAATTGTGACAGCACTACCAACAGAGATGTCAAGTTGAGCACTGAGTTGTTGGATGGTGATCCATCTATCATCTCGAACGAGTGTGTTCGCACGCTCCGCCATTGCTGGAGTCACAGCTGTGCACGGCCGGCCCGCACGCGGGAGATCAGACAGTCTTGCTTGACCTTGCGGCGATGATGACACACGCTTTGCCCAACGACTCACCGTGCTTTTGTCCACTGCCAGATCACCGTAGACATTCTGCAAGCGCCTATGAATATCTGAGATGCCCTGGTTTTCCGCCAAAAGAAACTCGATCACTGCCCATTGTTTGCAACGCACATCCGTTACAGACGCCATTTTAACGGCTCCGTACGGCGCTGCCACCTGTCGGAAGTCAATGAAACTATACGAGACGAAGCGGGAATGTTTGAAAATATTCCACAAGAAATTTCCGGCTTTTTCAACCAAAATTGGCCGAGAAAAAAAATGTGTTGCATTACTTATTGAACTGCCCTCGTATATATATACACTCCTGGAAATGAAAAAAAGAACACATTGACACCGGTGTGTCAGACCCACCATACTTGCTCCGGACACTGCGAGAGGGCTGTACAAGCAATGATCACACGCACGGCACAGCGGACACACCAGGAACCGCGGTGTTGGCCGTCGAATGGCGCTAGCTGCGCAGCATTTGTGCACCGCCGCCGTCAGTGTCAGACAGTTTGCCGTGGCATACGGAGCTCCATCGCAGTCTTTAACACTGGTAGCATGCCGCGACAGCGTGGACGTGAACCGTATGTGCAGTTGACGGACTTTGAGCGAGGGCGTATAGTGGGCATGCGGGAGGCCGGGTGGACGTACCGCCGAATTGCTCAACACGTGGGGCGTGAGGTCTCCACAGTACATCGATGTTGTCGCCAGTGGTCGGCGGATGGTGCACGTGCCCGTCGACCTGGGACCGGACCGCAGCGACGCATGGATGCACGCCAAGACCGTAGGATCCTACGCAGTGCCGTAGGGGACCGCACCGCCACTTCCCAGCAAATTAGGGACACTGTTGCTCCTGGGGTATTGGCGAGGACCATTCGCAACCGTCTCCATGAAGCTGGGCTACGGTCCCGCACACCGTTAGGCCGTCTTCCGCTCACGCCCCAACATCGTGCAGCCCGCCTCCAGTGGTGTCGCGACAGGCGTGAATGGAGGGACGAATGGAGACGTGTCGTCTTCAGCGATGAGAGTCGCTTCTGCCTTGGTGCCAATGATGGTCGTATGCGTGTTTGGCGCCGTGCAGGTGAGCGCCACAATCAGGACTGCATACGACCGAGGCACACAGGGCCAACACCCGGCATCATGGTGTGGGGAGCGATCTCCTACACTGGCCGTACACCACTGGTGATCGTCGAGGGGACACTGAATAGTGCACGGTACATCCAAACCGTCATCGAACCCATCGTTCTACCATTCCTAGACCGGCAAGGGAACTTGCTGTTCCAACAGGACAATGCACGTCCGCATGTATCCCGTGACACCCAACGTGCTCTAGAAGGTATAAGTCGACTACCCTGGTCAGCAAGATCTCCGGATCTGTCCCCCATTGAGCATGTTTGGGACTGGATGAAGCGTCGTCTCACGCGGTCTGCACGTCCAGCACGAACGCTGGTCCAACTGAGGCGCCAGGTGGAAATGGCATGGCAAGCCGTTCCACAGGACTACATCCAGCATCTCTACGATCGTCTCCATGGGAGAATAGCAGCCTGCATTGCTGCGAAAGGTGGATATACACTGTACTAGTGCCGACATTGTGCATGCTCTGTTGCCTGTGTCTATGTGCCTGTGGTTCTGTCAGTGTGATCATGTGATGTATCTGACCCCAGGAATGTGTCAATAAAGTTTCCCCTTCCTGGGACAATGAATTCACGGTGTTCTTATTTCAATTTCCAGGAGTGTATATATATATATATATATATATATATATATATATATATATATATATATATATATATATATATATATATATATATTGCTGTGTGTGTGTGTGTGTGTGTGTCTCCAGATGATGTGGGAAGAGTTTTTTTATAATTTTTTTTTATGTTATCATTTCCTTTACTAAGTGTAGTAGGGAGCCTGTGCTGATGTGTGTTTGTTCATTTGTCACATGTTTGTTTTCCGCTATGGCTTTCTGGATGTGGAAGTTTTCTTGCATTTGTGTAAGATGTTTGACATAGTTGCTTATTATCACTATTCTCATTTCTTCATAACTAAATTAGAAGTATCGGAAAAACGAATTACTAGGAAAATATTAGGACCACAAAGTTGGAAATTTCGAAGTAATGCTGAAATATGCCAAAATATAGGAAACACTTGAAACGTAATGCGAATAAGAAGGCTCATGTTTTTCGGAAATTTATTTCGATTGCAAGACAGTGGTTTAACTAATAAGATTTTCAAATATTTGTGAGGTAAGAAGTCCACCAAAAGCTCGGTCCACGAAGTTAGAAAGGATTTAGAAAGAAACAATATAAAAACAAGATGTAATCAGCAGTGTAGCCTTCCGGGAAAAAGTACTGAAATTGGAGGAATTCCAGGGCATAATACCTAAAAAGACTGGTTCAAAATGGTCTGAAGCCAGAAAGAAGAAACATAGTGAGCAGATGAAAGCATAGTGGAAGAAAAGAGAAGAAACTAGAACGAAGAATTGAAAATGGAACGTGGTTCTCAGATGGCCTATTTGCAGTACAAAATAAAGATAACAATATTACAATAATCACGTAAAATTTGTAAATACTATAACCAGAATTAGAAATCTAAAAAGACATTCGATGAAACAAATAAAAATATGTGTTAGCTGTGTGCACATTTACATTATACTGCCAGTGCTTGCGGAAATTCGGAGCAATGGTCCAGCAAATGTAACATACAAGGTGATTTGCACTCCACCTATTGCATGCACAGTGAAAAGTCCTCCTAAATGTGGTGTCCTCACTGACTTTTGGGAGGAAGATTTCCTGAAAATGGGAGTCAAAATTTATGTTCATTAAAACCTACTAGCTGGTCGTAGCACATTTTCCTACAAGGCACTTCGACGAGATGAGGCGCTGAAATACGGTGCGGTCTTCTGACACGATTATCCATTCTCCAGTGACAATATCCAACAAAGTGCAGTGCTTCTGACATACAGATTTCTGCTTATAGTATTTCAACTACATTTGTTTTATTTCATGGCAAGAAGGCAGCAATTGTCTTACCGTTGATCTGCCCTCTCAGCTAAAGAAGCGAAGAATGTGATAGGAATGTAAATGACCAACTAGTCATTTTGTTACCCTTTCTGTACCTACTGCGGACTGTAGAACTGGGACCACATTCTCAGTTTTCAATTACGGTAAACTGCTTGTGAATGTGTGAGCGACTTGGAGTGCTAATGAGAAAGAATGAGTATAATCAACATGTATGTTATTCTCTCCTTAGGTTCCGAAAACTTGAAACACTCGTATCTGACATCTTCAGAAAGAGCATTGATAGTCAACTTTTGAGTGGCATAATCTAACAACAATTTATTGTTTATTTATTTATTACAATAACACGTTTTACAAATCATATTGTTATGGTGGCAGTACTTAGAAAAGTCTGCCACCTAAATTCGTTCGAATGAAATTCATCAATTTTCACCAGAAGTGAACGTTTTTATCGTCTGCTACCCACCTTTTGGTTGTTAGGACGGAACCACCTATGGTCCAAAGAGTTTCAACCTAGCTTAAAACCAGTGAGTAAAATATTTCTGGTACTTAACCCAACAACGTCAAAAATCGATACATTTAAACACATTATGCAGCGCGACGTGGGCTGCAAGAGGCTCAATGAGTTTCAGGAAGGTATCGGCAGGGATTTGGAGCGCTGGTGATTCCAGCGCGGCGAGCTGTGCTCCAGGCTTCTCGGTTCAGGATCCACGGCGGGGCAAGACCGATCGAAATGGTCCCACAGATTCTCGATTGGGCTTAAACCCGAGAAGACTGGTGGCCGGGTGAGTACGGTAGACTCATCCTTGTGCTCTTCGAACCACGCACATACACTGCGAGCTGTATTGCACGTCGCATTGTCCTGATGGTAGATGCCATTGTGCTGAGGAAAGATATACTTCAGATAGAGGTGGACATGATCTCCAAGAATAGATCCATATTTGTGTTGAACCAATGTGGCTTCCAGAATGACAAAATAATCCATGAAACAAAAACATTCAGCAGATCAGAGTGCTCCCTCCTCCAGCCTGCACCCTTCTTATGGTTGTTTCAGCGTTTTGCTTTCATACGTTTCACCCAGTACAAGCTAACGGCCATCTGCCCGATGGAGCATAAAGTCTGATTCATCTGAAAGGGCCACCTTCCGTCACTCAGTGCACATTTAGTTGTGGTACTGGCGTACAAATTACAAATTTCGTCGCTGGTGAACAGCAGTCAGCGCGGTCGCGTGAGCCAGGAGTATGCATGCCTTTTTGAAGGGCATTGCAAAATACATCGTAAAAACACAGGCACTGCAGTATAATGCGTCATGACAAGACAAGGCCACTACAGTAATCACAAGTGTCTCCCAGTACGGGAATCACAGATGTTATGGGAGTACAGGACGTAGACACATACGGAAGATTGGGATCTGTCGTGGAAGCGTACTCGGATTACCAGCAGTCAGCCTTCGGCAGGGGAGCGGCACGGACGTCTTGTTTACGCCCTTGTCGCACAGCTCACGATCGGAGCCGTAATTCAGCCGTCTTAACGCTCTACATTTTTTAGAAAGAGAATGGCATATGCCTACGGAAAATCGACGCTGGAGATCAGCTTTTCACTGAATATGCGCCACCGAAGGAACTTGAAATCGAACAGATTATCGCAGATGAAGTTGATTATAACGAGCTTGTTGGCATCCACCTGTCTATAGTAAGCAGTGTGGTGTATGTGAAACTGATTAATGAAGAAGAATGTGACAGAATTCTATGCACAACTAGAAGTGGTCCTAAATTCCATCACTGTGATTTACGCATTGGTGACGCAACTGTTGGAACATGTGGGAACTGTGCTTCCGACGATCTGTGTGCTTGAAATCGCTTTTGAGGTCCCTGCAGTGGTAGTGATATTTGCATTCTGTCCATATGAGAAGATGATTAACCACACAGCTGGAAAATGGGCTCAGTTTTCCACTTACCCAGTTCTCAGTGGCGTACGATACATCTGTATTGAGCTAACCAAACACATACTAATCTACTTAGACGTTGGTAGATGCCATGCCATTATAATTTATAATGGCTAGCAGAAGATGTGCTCGGGATATGGCCAAGAAGGAAACCTTTATTCCAGCTATATGAAACACATAATCACACAGTTGCCACCTGGAGACTCCCCAATGACGCTCCTGTTGACGTTTGCCGAGGTTCTCCAAAGTATGCTGTAGTTTTCTTGAGATTGTCACAATAACAAAAAAAAAAAAAAAAAATTGAGAGGGATTTTCAAGAACGTTCCAAGAACTGTGAAACTTAATTGAAGAATAATTAAATTTTATAGTTTTAAATTAGTTATAGGATAGTCTAGATCCCAAAGATCCTTCCTTTACAAGGTGATCGGTTTCGATCATCACACGATCATCTTCAGACCTTGAAAACCATATCCATGGACAATGTCTGTACACGGAGTAGGAACCGCTGAATGACGATAGCCAACTGTCGTCATTCAGCGCTTCCTGATGTGTGTACAGCCATTGTCCATCAACGTGGTTTTCAAGATCTGAAGATGATCATGTGATGATCGAAACCGGCCACCTTGTAATTAATGTGTCTTTGTGAATTTTTTAACTGTTTTATAGTTTATTTCAAATATTGTACTTTGATGGCTGCCCTCCTCCAGGAATATTTTCAAATAAAAGTTATTATTTGAGTTTTCCCATGTTACTAGAACTACTTAGTATCCCTTGGCCTCTATAAACTTTGTTTCTCCGAGTCTGACACACAGCTTTGGAATATGGCAGACTGATTTACGTGTATCTAATAGTGAAATTCGTCATCTGATCAGCGGAAAGATCGACGATTCTTTCTAGTAAGAATGTGGTTCCATTATATCGGCAGAGCGGTTGCTTAGAATGTGGAAAGTCCATCAGAGAAATTATGGTCCCTGCCTCTTCAGCAGAATTACTCAAAGCACATTTCCTATCTTCCGTTGTGTAAATATACTGCCGGAAAATAAAAACAGTATACCTGGAAGAGGACGTCGATTTTGATCCGATGACGGCATATGGTGCCTGGGGGATAGTCCACCACCGTAGTTGAGTGGACAGCGAACTGGCTTATCGTGCCAGGGCGGGATGGGGGGGGGGGAGGGGGCGATTCGAGTCCCGGCTGTGTTGGAGTCCTGGCTGGGTTGGAGATTTTCTCCGCTCAGGGACTGGGTGTTTGTGTCTTCTTCATCATCATTTCATCCTCATCGACGAGCAGGTCGTCGAAGTAGTGCCACCTCAAAAGAATTGCACCATGCGGTCAGGTCTACCCGCAGGGAGGCACATGCCACAAGACATTTTGTTTTTCACCCGGGGATATTATTTGGACTGGTAATGGTTTCGAAATCATCAGTGGAATAGCTGCCAGAGCACCATTTATGTCTGCCCTTTAACAGGGAATGTTCACAGCCAGAAGGCTCAGTGAGGTGTGAAGCAGGGAGGCAACCATGCCACAGCGACGCACTCGTGCTTCTTGCAGCCACCAGAGCGAGTTTGAAAGTGATCAAATTATGGCCTTCCGAGTGGCGGGATGGTGCTTTCGGAGAATTTCCACACAGGTGGGACGTGCTGAGTCAGTTGTGCAACGATGCTGGTATCGGTTGTCACGGTAACATTCTCACACGGTAAACGAGGTTCTGGACGTCCACGCAGCACAGACGCCCTCCAGGACCGATGTATCGTTAGGGCAGCAGTGACGGAAGGTACACCTACCACAGCACAGATAAGAGGGGTTGTGACCACAGGCGTGTCAACACGAACTGTTGCAAACCGATTATTAGCAGTGGGACTTCGGGCACAGACGCCACAGCATCGACGTGCACGGGTCGACTGGTTCCGTCAGAGGATCAGCTGGAAGATGCAATGGCGCGCTGTGGTCTTTAACGATGAAAGCAGATTCTGCCCGTACTGTGGTGATGGTCGTTTGATAGTGCTCGCCCACACACTGCCCGTGAAAATTAATGTACTCTGCAAGACTTGCAGAAGCTCTGCAGGCCAACGCAATCTTAGGACTTGTCTCCGAGCAGTTGTGGGATATGATGGAATTAGAAGTGACTTGTGCCATTTGTCAACCAACAACTCTTACAGAACTACGTGAACAAGTCGAGCAGGAGTGGCATAAAATGTCCCAGAACAGTATTCGCTATCTATAGTATCTACTGGATGCCAGCGACAGCACCTGCATTGCTACCCGTGGGGGCTACACCGTGTACTAATACGGGTGTTTCAGCATGGGTCAATACCAGGTATCTCAGAACCGTTTGTGCTATTGATTTGTAAACGTAACAATTTCATGAACTCCATATGCACTGTGGCAACAGTAAATATTGAGTTTACTGGGATCCTGTAAATGGGTGTAATAATTTTTTTATGGCAGCGTATTACACACTAGTGTTCCTCCGAATAAATGCTCTTTTATTGTTTTCCCTAAAGCCCAGCGAATGCCTCCCTGCGGATATCGTATTGAATATTCAAGTTAGGGAGCGCACTGTCTAACATACTGAACACTCATTCGGGAAGAGCGAAATCCGAAGCCGTCAAAGCCACCATGAATTATGTTTCCCATGGTTTACATCAACTTATCAAGGCGAAAATCAGCTTGATTCCCTTGAATGAGGACGTGACCTATTTATTTCCATGTTTTTGTCCTATCCGAGCTAGTGCGCCTCCGCTAATGATTTCGTCATTGGCAGGAGGTTTCACATTAACCCTGAGTCCATCCTATTCATTTTCAGTGGCCAGACTGCTATTTTAGTTCCAACACTTAATCGTTTATTATAATTTTTTTCACATTGTCTGTAATGTTTCTCTCAGTTGTATTTCATTTAACTTGGCATTTATTGAACTAAAGAGAAATATTAGATCCTCTATTCCGTTTATTGTTTGAGATTTTCGTCTTCAGAGCTATGAACTTTTAACTTACCTTTGCAGAAACTTCTTTATTCAAGCTGGAAAATCTACTACTGAGTCATTATGGACAGTCTCTCATCTCTTGTAACTGGTTCCTCTCTTCCCTCGTCCACCAAGGTAACATCGGTACCCTCTATTCCACATAATTAGCTAACTAAATGACTCGTAGAGCTTAACGTACCCGTATCTGCACAAGCTTGAGCCTCCCAAATCATGGAGTCAGCAAATATATATCTTATGATTTTCATTGAAATTACCATTAAAAAAACAGCAGCTGAAAGAAGCCATGAATCAGCTGATACTACTGTCTGTTCAAAATGCTTATCGGACAACAGCCTGAGCGATACTATCGTTCTCTGGAACCGATTTTTCGCGACTCTCGACCACAGTACGCAGGAATTAAAATGAAGCGGGTGATGTGCCATTTACGAAGGTGAAGACTGCTATCAAAGTGCAGGTTTACTTGTTTTTCCATATGAAGCTAGACTAACGTATCTTCCGCTGACAGTCTCAGCCATTAGAGCATTCGTTCATCTTTATACGAAGTGCACCATTGTAAACAGTAACAAGAATTGTACCATCACACTACTCAGAAATATCGTAAAACACAAGCGTGCCACGGAGCGACTAAATAAAATGATATTACGTTTTATTACACACTCTTAGACAAGTGTTGCTAAAATAATAGCTGCCGTTGACTTCGGAGGTGTGTTATGCGCCGTAATTGGCTGAATTTGTGAGATTTAGTCGTCCTTTCGGAAAGAAACAGCTCCGTAAAGCTGCAGAACTCGTTTTTTGTGTGTTTTGTTTAGAACGAAATTGTTGCAACTTTCTCTAACGCGACTCATTTTTATCCTTCAATTCCTACATGAAGCATGATGTGGATGTTGAGGAAGTAGTTCAGTAAGGTGTCCTTCGCAGTATATGCGATGTCCCAAAACTTTACAGATTAGAATTTACAAATCGTAGAGTACTTTAAGGTAAGTGAGCAATGATCGGAAATCATCGGTCAGTATTTAATTTACATAGACAGCTTACGCATTTAAAAACACCATAAACGTCTAACAACCATATAACATGACGGCCACCATGCTCAGTGCAAGCATTATAGTGGTGCATAAAACGTTGCCACACTATCGAAAATATCCCTGTTGTCTGTTGTACAGTGGTACAGTCAACTAGGACGCTACCAGTCAACTACTCTTCAGTTTCTACACATGTTTCTCATAACAGTGACTTCATGTAGCCCCTTCGGGAAAATACCGCCGTGGACACGTCACAGAGGTTTGTGTATTGTTTTTGAAGGCAGCACCACAAACGTCGCTGTAGAAAACTAACCATTTCGGAATACACATGCCTAGCAAGCATTACAATCACGCCCTTGTACCAACTATAATAACTATTTTCGACCATTGGTTTCTAATCTGAAAATAGAGGAAACAGAGACGATCTGATGGATAGCAGCGTGCGTCGTTAATGGGTACTTCTTGTACTCGTGAAAGCTTCGCAGAAATTCTCATTGAACCACAGTGGTTGGGGCTACAAACGAAGCGCCTTGCATCACGGCGTCGCAATCCCGAGACCGCACGTTCCTCAAAGGGTCTTCCAACAAGTTGCTTCCTCTTGCATATTTCTCATGAAAAGGCGATGAGGGTAAAAGTAGAGAGAGGAGACCTCACTCTG
Organism: Schistocerca cancellata; assembly: GCF_023864275.1. Taxonomy (NCBI): domain Eukaryota; kingdom Metazoa; phylum Arthropoda; class Insecta; order Orthoptera; family Acrididae; genus Schistocerca; species Schistocerca cancellata. The sequence continues at coordinate 789,841,851 of NC_064629.1, read as the reverse complement.
GAGCTTACCCACAGTGCTTAATTACAGTGGTACACCAAGCACACTCTGCCTTCCACAGCAACTTGGCTTGTAAAGTACGGATGCAAATGTAGAAGATACATGACTTGTTTCTGTTGTGTCGAGATTTGGTGAGAGTGAGTGCCGTTTTATTTCGGATTGATTTTTATCTTTTTTTCTCGGATTCGTTTTAACTAATTTCGTAAGGGCGCTGATTAGGTAGTAGTTGAGAGCTCGTAACTCACAAACATACACACATGTTTCCGCTGTGCATTCAGTAATGTTTTAATTTTCTGTATTTACTGTGGTAGACAGACTGATAATTAATTTTATTGCCCTTACGATTGTTTCCATAGTGTCAGTTCGTCTTCTGTGTATTCTCCATATTACATAGCACCTCTTGTGGATAAATTTGAGTTCTGAATAAATTAATTGAATCACATTTGGGAAAACTATTTTATCTCAAATAATACTTTAGTTAGCTAAATTACGCATCTGTATAAATAGTTGGCAAGTCACCTCGCAGTGCATAGTGGAAGAAACATCGTACTAGTTTTATAGGGTTTCTTTTCTGTTTCTTTCACGTTATGAATAAGGGCGAAGCGACCGTCTATATATCCCTGTACGTGCCCTAATCTCCGTTATCTTTCTCTCATGATCATTATGCAAGATAAGCTTTAATGGCAGAATTATGCTCTCACAAGCATATTCGAACACAGAGTCACTGAATTTACTCTATAGGTTTCCTCCAGGACTACGTCAGTATTCTTTCAAGGATTCCCATTTAAGTACAACAAGGTCTAGTGTTACTCTTTCGTATGGGCTTTAACGACCTTTTGCAACCCTAGCAACGCGTCTCAGAATTCATTAGATGTTTATTGCAACGCTTATTTGGATAATGATCCAAACACTGGAACAATTGGTCCTATTAGGGTCTTGCATGCTATTTCCTGTACAGATTCGCTACACTTTCCCAGAACCCTTCCAATAAATCTAAGACTCCATTTGCCTTCCCAAATATTGGTTCCACGTGGCCGTCCATTTCATATTGTGTTCAACAAGGGGAACTCGCAATAGGTCGCTGTCTGGCATAGTAGGAACTTTTCAGGGTGATAGAAGGGTGAAACTAAAGCGACATCTGTTTTGGCTTAGGTGTTAAAACTCAATAGTTTCCAAGAAAATGAGTCCAACAAGACATAAACCAGTTAACTGAACGGCAACAGAACGCGTCCGCAACAGCGAAACAATACGGAAAGATCTCAAAAGAGATCTCTCTCGTCAGTTTTTGGACAATGTTTTCTGACCTTGCGTAAAACTGCAGCAATATCCGTAAATTACAAAATCATGTGGCGGGCAAAGCCATCCCTCCGTATACAATGGGCTGTTTATCGACGAAATAGGAATATCGGCGTATCCATGATAAGTAATTCCGCCGCAGGATATGCCATTCTGTCAATCCTGCCCCTTAACTTTTACCGAAAAGTGAATAATTATATTCGCTGAATGTGGATGTGCCCTATTCTCATTGCACATCAAAGGAGAACTCACAAAGAGAAGCGACGCAGTTAAAATATACGCTTTGTTCCATAATCAATCGGAGGCTACAGCTTTCGACAAAATCCTTCGATATGTGTTGTTTGCCGCGAAATTATCACCAGGTATTTAGCAACGTTAACTAGGCTACTTTAGCTAATGATATTCACAGTAAAAAGAATATGACTGTGGCGTATGTGCCTTTGCTCGTTGCTCGTGGTTCTCCCAATTTCTATGCTTTGAGTTTTTTATGATAGGTATCACCATGGGAAACGCATTGCTTCTCATGAAGTATAAAAGCGAAAATCAAATAAAAATTTAAATACTATAATTTATATGTTTTTCATTTTCAACTACTGCAAATTATATACGATAGAATAATTATAAAATCTACTATAATCAGATCTCAAATACTTATTTGTTTTGTCAGTATTAATGACACGAACTTCCACGAAAACAAAAGAAAGAAAACACAAAAAAACGTGAAACTGGATTTGAACATTCGGCACAAAGTTAGAAAATAGCCTCTAAGTCAGTAGCTCGCGTACTTCAAAGCCTCGCGCGTTTACTGATGGATTGTCGTCCAAACGTTAACTGACATTTTCTCAGAAACTATTATGTTGTGGCACGTAAGTGAAAGTAGCTGCAGCTTCCTTCCCTCACCCTGCGAAGCTTCGAGTGTACCAGAGAGCGGCCTGTGGCGTGTGCCCCTTTTAAGTATTAGCCCCAAATATTTATATGGTTTGACATTCGTCATTAACTTTCCAATTTAATATGACAGGCTTCTGTGTTATAAACATTATCTTACGTTCATACACATTTAAGCAGAGCTGCCATTCATTACACCAAGTGGAAATTATGTCCTATTTTTTCTGCAATTCCTTAGGATCGTCCAAAGACCGTCTGCGTCATAATCGAACAATTTTATAACGCTGCCGAACCTCACTGATATATCGTTTATATACATGGAAAATATGACAACTATAGTTGTGTAATGTTTTGTTTTATTGGTTTATCGTACTTTTACCCTCACCCAGAGACCGGCCTCACGATATGCATTTAATTAGCTGATTATTTCCACTTCTGGCATGCTGTCTACACTTTTCGTTTGGGTTCTTTATGCCATTTTTGTATAGGAACTTGAATAATTTATAAGCATTTACGAGCACTTTTTGTATTAATGTAGGCCTATTAACCATTGTACTACATATTGCTTTTTTTTTTTTAGGACCACAGCAACACGCTGCATGTCTCTAATTGTTTACACTCGCAAATAAAGCGATAGTATGTACGATTTTTATCGCAAAATTTTTAAAAGCTTTTAAACTTTTTTGTTAAACTTTAATATTCTTATTTAACTTCTACTCATTTGCGGTATATTCTCCTGTACAGCCTTCTGAAGAGGGCTCTGAATTTCTAAAACTAGTTAAGGAAATAAAATTTCCTTCATGCATCGGGGTTGCTGATTATTTCGGTAACTTGTAGGTTCTATTACACTGCCTCGAAACACATTCGATATTACTTAAGTTTCTGTGGGACATTCGCTGTGCGGTGTAACATATTAGGTTTTTTTAATCAAATATTCCTCCACAGAAGATTTGCTAACAAACTACGTATTGCAATATTTCGTTAGCAATGCACGCTAAGGTACTGTGTCCAAAACATTACGGAAATCTATGAAGATGGAATCTAGGCTTCCTGTTCACTTGGGTCTATTCTTTGCAAAATGTCGTGTATGAATGGAGCGAATTGAATCCATGCTGATCTTTGAGAGAAACTTACTGTGTCGTGAGCTGTTACAGTACAGTACCGACCACACTCTTCAAATGAGTTCCCGGCGGAAGAAAGTGCAACTTGGCGACGGCTGTGGCGGTATCGGAACTTCCAGACTCGATAAATGTGACCAATAACGGAGTGAGCGGGCCTTGACGCGGGCACAATGAGAGGAAGGAGTGCTGCCGCTCAAAGCCATAAATCTGAGCGCCACGGAATTAGCATGGCCGCGCCGGACCGGTCCCAAGATGGCGGCACGCTGATAACGCGCATTGTTCGGCGAACACCTCGCTGGCAGCTCGCAGCTGTCACACGGCGCGCCGCGGCCATCAGCTCGCGCCTCCGTCTCGGAGCTTACGCGACGACGAAGTAGTTGCCAAATGCTGACGACACGTGCAACAGTGTGGACTTGCTGAGGCTCGGCGGAATGCAAACAGTGTGGCTATATGTGGCTATAGCCTGATACTGCCAAGATACAAGCCACACATTGTTACCGGAGTGAAATACTTGATCTCAGCAAGGCCCACATTAACCACCGTGATCCCAAAGCAACGAGGACGTCATCAGTCGTTGCAACAAAACGGACTTGGCGGAGACTGTGTAAAATCCAAACCGTGTGACTATACGGGGTGAGCATTAATAAAACCGACAAACTGCAGGAACTCATTCCTGACCGGAAATGGAGGAAAAAAAGTCTTGTGAACATGTGTCCTCTACGGTTGCAGTTGCGAATCCTGCCTCGGGCATTGAGGTGTGGATGATGATGTTTGGTTTGTGGGGCGCTCAACTGCGTGGTTAGCAGCGCCCGTACAATTATCCAATCTTTGCTCTGTCCAATTTCGCCACTTTCCTGGATGATGATGAAATGATGAGGACAACACAAACACCCAGTCATCTCGAGGCAGGTGAAAATCCCTGACCCCGCCGGGAATCGAACCCGGGACCCCGTGCTCGGGAAGCGAGAACGCTACCGCGAGACCACGAGCGGCGGACAAAAATTCCGTTCCGGTACCGGGAATCGAACCCGGGCCTCCTGGGTGAAAGCCAGGTATCCTAGCCACTAGACCACACCGGAAGGACATGGAGGTGTGTGATGTCCTTAGGTTAGTTAGGTTTAAGTAGTTCTAATTTTAGGGGACCTCAGATGTCAAGTCTCTTAGTGCTCAGAGCCATTTTTGAACATGTGTCCTGTAAAAGATGGTGTGCATGCAGTGACAACAAATCGTCCAGCAACACAGTGCAGAACTGCATCGCATCCACGTCACAACAGTTGTTCAAAGTGGCCTCCACGGGATGCAATGCTCGCGCTCACACGTCACATCAAGGATTGCTGCACCCTTTCGCTCGTTCAGCCTCTACCCGAATAGCTTCACAGGCGTTGTAAACACGCTATTGAAGGGTCTGCACGTCAGGAACTAGTTCAGCATTCACAATGCTTTTCAGATGCCCCCAGATGTAAAATTCCTCGGCGTTGAAGTCTTGTGATCTTGCACGCCTTGCCACATGGTTCAAAAATGGCTCAAATGGCTCTAAGCACTATGTGACTTAACATCTGAGGTCATCAGCCCCCTAGACTTAGAACTACTTAAACCTACTAACCTAAGGACATCACACACAAAGGTGCCCTAGGCAGGATTCGAACCTGCGACCGTAGAAGCAGCGCGGTTCCGGACTGAAGCACCTAGAACCGCTTGGTCACAGCGGTCGGCCGCTGCTACATGGCCTCCTATCCAACGTCCGGGAAAGATGTTGAGGTGTCGGCGAACTGTAAAGCGGAACTGGGGTGGTCCTCCAAATCGTACGCACATTCTGCCGCCTCCCAGCACGTTCGTCTGTCTGAAAGGACCTATGATCACACAAACGCCCGAAAAGGTCTTGAGATGTTGTGCGATGTGGTTGGTGTCTGTGAGGGTACTTGTTTTGGTATAGCCTAGCTGCCTCTCGGGCGTTTCTGCTTGGCCGTACATCATCTCGTCTTGTTCCCGACATGAATACCGGAACATTCTGATGCTTTCAGTGCACTTCGTCAATCACACAGTCTGCAACACGCAAGGAACACACGACACACGATAAGAGAAACTTTCAATCGTCAGCGCCATCAACTGTGGCAACGGAGTATTTCCAGGCACTTATTCGCTGGACCTTTTCTCCCCATTTCCTGTCAGGAATTCGTTCCTGCAGTTTGTCGGTCTTATTAACGTTCACCCTGTTTATGACTAGCGTAATGCTTCCAAGACACAAGCCAGAACACTCTTAGTAGAATGTATATTTAACTGTAGTGACTCTAACGTAAAGACGATGACCTCAGTCGTAACAGTCGGCCGTTGTGGCCGAGTGTTTCTAGGCGTTTCAGTGTGGAACCGCGCAACCGCTACGGTAGCAGGTTCAAATCCTGTCTCGGGAATGGATGTGTGTGATGTCCTTAGGTTAGTTTAGGTTTAAGTAGTTCTAAGTTCTAGGGGACTGATGACAAAAGATGTTAAGTCACATAGTGCTCAGAGCGATTTGAACAATTTGTCACACTGGTATGTAATGTGAAATGCTTCGTCTTAGCAAAATCTACATTTAATCTCCTGGTGTACCATGTAACAAGGGTGCCCTCAGTTGAAGCAAACAATTAGCTTAGTGAGACTTAGTGGAATCTTAGCTATGGTACTGCATGTGACAATCACTGTATTTCCATCACACAGAGGGCCATACTGTTACTATGGAGAAATACGTGATCTAAGCACTATCTGAATGTAACCTCTGGTACCACGTTGACACACGACACATCTTGCGAACAACGAAAACCGAACTCCGGAAGCCGCTTTTGGTGTTGTGTTTACATGTTAAGGCCTGAAGCAGATTTGTTAGCGCCGGCCGGAGTGGCCGAGCGGTTCTAGGTGCTACAGTCTGGAACCGCGCGACCGCTACGGTCGCAGGTTCGAATCCTGCCTCGAGCATGGATGTGTGTGATGTCCTTAGGTTAGTTAGGTTTAAGTAGTTCTAAGTTCTAGGGGACTGATGACCACAGCAGTTAAGTCCCAAAGAGCTCAGCGCCATTTGAACCATTTTTTAGATTTGTTAGCCCAGTCAAATATGACATTACGAAAAGCTGTTGTCCCAGTTTCTTATTTAGTCTGCAAAATAGCTATTTCTCTTCAGTCAATATCGAAGGCATACATGCTCAGTAGCCGCGCGGGATTAGCCGAGCGGTCTGAGGCCCTGCAGTCATGGACTGTGCGGCTGATCCCGGCGGAGGTTCGAGGCCTCCCTCGGGCATGGGTGTGTGTGTCTGTCCTTAGGATAATTTAGGTTAAGTAGTGTGTAAGCTTAGGGACTGGCGATCTTAGCAGTTAAGTCCCATAAGATTTCACACACATCTGAACATTTTTTTTACATGCTCAGTCCAATATTTCCACTTCTACTCCAAGGTGCAAAATGTCACTCTGTCCATATTAGCCGAAAATTTTTAAAAACAAGACGTAACTTGACAGCCGAAGTACAGCTGCATCTACATCTACATATATACTCCGCTAGCCACCAAGCGGTGTGTGGTGGAGGGCACAATTCGTGCCAAAGTCATATTCCCCTATTCCCCCGCCCCCCCCCCCCCACCCCCCACCCTCTGTTCCACTCGCAGATCGCGTGAGGGAAAAACGACTGCATGAACGCCTCAGTACGAGCTCTAATATCTTTATCTTTGAATGGTGATCATTGCGCGATTTGAAAGTTGGTGATAATAATATATGCTCTACAGCCTCGGTGAAGATCGGATTTAGGAATTTAGTAAGCAGCCCCTTCCGTTTAGCGCCCCGCCTATCTGCAAGAGTGTCCCACTTCAAACTTTCTATGAGATTTGTGACTCTCTCGAAATGGCTAAATGTACCAGTGACTAATCTTGCCGCTTTTCTTTGGACCTTCTCAACCTCCTGAATCAAACCCATCTGGCAAGACAGACGAACAATACTCTAAGACTAAAGTATTGTAAGCTATTTCCTTTGTTGAAGGACTGCATCGCTTCAGGATTATTCCAATAAACCACAATCTAGAGTTTGCCATACCCGTTACTTTTGTAATCTGATCATACCATTTGAGATCATTTCGAATAGTCACACCCAAATACTTGACGGATGTTACCGCTTCAAAAGACTGGGCAGTTATTTTGTACACGTATATTAATGTTCGAAACCGGTTGTGCGTTTACGTGGTAGCGAAAATCGACTGCGGAAATGGAAAACCGGCAACTAGAACCGGATTTCCGGAACAGATTTTGGAGTATTTACATGGCGAACCAGAAGCGTTACTGGGAAAATGGTTCAAATGGCTCTGAGCACTATGGGACTTCTGAGATCATCAGTCCCCTAGATCTTAGTACTACTTAAACCTACCTAACCTAAGGACATCACACACATCCATGCCCGAGGCAGGATTCGAACCTGCAACCGTAGCGGTCGCACGGTTCCAGACGAAAAATGGCTCTGAGCACTATGGGACTTAACATCGATGGTCATCAGTCCCCCAGAACTTAGAACTACTTAAACCTAACTAACCTAAGGACAGCACACAACACCCAGCTATCACGAGGCAGAGAAAATCCCTGACCCCGCCGGGAATCGAACCCGGGAACCCGGGCGTGGGAAGCGAGAACGCTACCGCACGACCACGAGATGCGGGCGTTCCAGACGAAATCAGGTTTCCGGATACTCATGTAAACATACTATGAGTCTGCTACGTAAATGCTATGTCAGTCTCAGCAAGAAAGTGAGTTTGTTAAGACTCAGTAGAATCTGCCTTTGTAACTGTACGTGACCAAAGTAACACTTCCACCATTCAGGCTGGCACATATTAATTGGGGTGAAATACTGGTCTTAGCAAAATCTCCATTCAAACTCCGGGTTCACCACGTGACGGGAAATGAAGAAACAAAGTCTCGTTGATATTGAGGTCATTAGAGGCGGAGTACTAGTTCGGACGGACTGTTTGAAGAATAGGAAAAGAATTCGGCCGTCCTCTCTGATAGGAACCATCAAAGAATTTGCCTGGAGCGATTTAGGTAAATCACGGAAAAATGTAAGTCTGAATGACAGTAATATGATTTTGAAGAGTCGTCATACGAAATGCGAATCGAATGAGTAAACTACTGGGCGACCTGGCTTGGTACTACGTAATGAGGACGTCCTCAGTCGTACAGTACAGTTCTACCGCTGGCGCAGTGCCCACTATTGATAATGCTACCAGTTTTGGTGATTTACACTTCCACTTTTAGGCGTCTGTCAAACGGAATTAAGTAAGAGAAACAGTCCAGCTATAAAATAAATTTATTACATTAGGACTGTAACAAAAAATCTTTTTAGTAAAAAAAAAAAAAGAAAAGAAAGGGTCAGAAGTGGACGCTGTTGGCTGAAGTAACCCGTCTGAAGTATTAAAGTAATCAGTTATAATGAAAGAGGGAACGAAACGTTGTCTACAACTTGTGCAGAAACGACACTGGAGTTACAAAAGGGGACAGTGGTTAAGGGGCTCCGGAACGCCCTATACTTGCAATGTTAAAATAACGCTTATAAATTACATCTTTCCTCACAAAGTATTTTAGGTAGGAAGTTGAACTTTTTACAGATTATTTATTGGAATATGGACTACAACTTAACACAGGGATTTTACAAAATTTTAGTTCAGTTATTAAGGATGATTTTTTTTCAATTGTAATGAAAATTCACAACATTTGTTTGCAATTTTTTATTTATATATTCAAAAATATACAGTTTTTTTTTTTGGAAAATGGCTGTGTTAAATTATGCAGAAGGTACTGTGTAACATTTACTGAAAGTTTGAAACAAATATGTTTGGAAGATCCTTAGAAAACCTGTAATTAGTATGAGAAAATAAAAGTTTTGGGAATCGAGCGACAAAGATTGGATTAACTTTTTAGTGCATTCCAGGTCCATAGGATGGATTATCTTCATCCTCTGCAAACTCCTCCTCCAGCTTCCTCTTGTTCCTCCTCCTGTTTACTCTTGCTTGTATTTCTAGACTCTTTACAGCCCTGTCTGCAGCCCGAAGGCGTTCCTTGCCTAAAGCAAGCATCGCTCGTACCATGGTAGAACCTATCTTCATTCCCATATTTCTAAATACCTTGCACCTTACAATGTTGCCATCATTGAAAGTCGCAACAGCATCAGAGGATTTCTGATAACTTTACTTTTACTCATTATTATACTTCAACAAAACAGAGACTCAAGAAACAGAATTAATTACGAATATTTTCGAGATAACGACAGAGTAAATAAACATGAAACAATCGACAATCACACCAGCGATGTATATTGAACCATCACAGGTTAGCCACAACACATACTTTATCTCACATCACTAAAATGTACCTGATGAACACGGACGTTAATAATAACACCATTTGACAGCAGTTTAACAGCGCCACAGTGGGTCACGCCCATGTAGAACACATTTTAAAAAAAATTAAAAATAGTTGTAGTCTTCGGAATTGAATAAATTATATATGTATTAAAAGGTAATAGTCTGCAGATTCAGAAAACGCAAAAAAGTAAAAATTGAACTTTTCATGGTTTTGAGCCTTTCCGGAGCCCCTTAAGAAGGGAGTGAGACTGGTTTGTGATATATTCGCCATGTTTATCAGTTTCTACAATGAGCAAACAGAAAAGGAAACAAAGAAAAATTCTGGAAAAGAAATTAAAGTTCAGGGAGGAGAAGTAAAATCCTTATTGATGGCCGTTGTTATTGTAATACCGTGAGAGACGGCAAAGTACTTGAGGGATCACTTGAAACGAATGAATAGTGTCTCAAATGTAGGTTATAATACGAACAGCAACAAAATTAAAAGAAGGGTGAATTAAGTCACTTGATGCTGGGGAAATTTGATTAAGAAATAAGACACTGAAAGTAATAAACGAGTTTTTTCATTTGGGCACCAAAAGAACTGACGATGACAGACCTAAAGACATGTAGACATGCCATAGCAAGGACGCTTTTCTGAAAAAGGAAATTATATTAACATTTAGTATTTGATATAAATTTAAGTGCTAGGAAGTATTTTCTGTAAAATTGTGTCCGCAGTGTAGCTTTATAATTAAATGAAACGTTGATGACGGTCATAATACATAAGAAGGGCTAACGTTACGCGTATTTAGGTGAGATAATGGGCGGTCTGGTATTGGTAAGAGGTGAACTTGCTTGTGCATCTGAGCTCTGGTGGACGGCACCAGGGCTGTCGAAGCGCCGCAGCCAATCGAGAGGCAGCGACCATTGTTGGCGAGCCCAGGTGTGGGCACAAAGGCTTCGCCGGAAATGGGGAAAATCCCGGTATGGGGTTTTCGGTCAAAGCGTCGATGGCTTAGGAGGGCCAGCTATGCTACCAGCAATGACGGGCTTTAGGAGAAACTCAAAGATGGCTTTATAAAGCTCTTTGAGAGTCTGTAAGGATTTATGGTTAAATATTAATGCAAATCTGAGTACATCGGCTATCCCAGAAAAATGAGGCGCATCCAGTGACACAGCAGTACTTAGTAATTTCAATATCTTTAAGTTAATGTTTTACAGTGAATAAATCTTCACATGATTTCAACAAACGATGTCTCATTGTAGCACCATAGCACTATAGCTGTCATCCCTGAAAGCTATGTATCGGTATGTATTTTATTTATTTATTTACATCTTTTATCTGTTTCATTATGCAACTGTTCCTCAGAACATCGTATCCACCACAGTATCACAGTAATCGAACACAGCATCAGTACTTCATGTTTTCATACTTGTGTAGTTATTTAATGAATAGTTCACTATTTTGCCAATAACGTTATTTAAAATTTGATTGCAAGAACTATTAAAAGATGTGCTAATTTATAAACGGCCGATCGCATGACGTAGCGGACACCATGATTTAAAAGAGAACCAAACGACGCTTCTGTCAAGAAGGCATAAATAACTGTTTAAACAATACTAAAAGACAATCTGTTGTCATTTATTGTGAGCACACTTGCGCAAGAATGCTGGCTTATTTATTTATAAACCTATTATTACTTACATTTATTGTACATGATCTGAGTGTAACCGAAAGCTTATCATATTTCTTTATTTAAATATTGCTATGATATACTGGTTTAGTGTGGGAAAGTAATCAAAATGAGTCAAATTATGTCTGGAGCACATAAGAACTGTGTATTTTTGGTGGGTATGGCCTTCCGACAATGGAAAAGTAACAACAGCGGAACAGTACGGGAGTCAAGTGATGATTGGGACTTTTGGAGTGAAGAGCTGAAGGGAGCGATGAAAGAAAGCAGACCCGTCTAGAGAAACGGGCGCAATTCCATCGTCAAGTGACTGATTCTGGGCAATGAACGACCGCTATCATATTTTAACTTTTGAAGGGGCTTTATATTTCGAGAGTTCTGAAGGTGCGTTAAGAACTGAGAATAGACAGAGTATGAGTCACTGTTCTGTGCATCATGTGTGTTAGCTTATGAATCATCATGTTCAGCTCCAAACTGGTTTGAGTGGTGAATGTTCATGTATTGTGATTACGACACGGACTTAGTTTTTACGTGTCTTTCATTACTATTTAGTTCGCAGATTTTGCTGCGTCTCTCGTAACACTCTAAACATAACTTAATTGCACGTGATAAGAGTATTTTCGGTCTTTTTTTAAAGTGAATATCGTGGCATCACTTCCCGGTTATCTGAAGTGTCCTGTCTTGAATAAACATTATTTAACGTGATTCCCTGTCGTCTACATCAATTACAAACATTAGAATAGAACTCTTGCTATTAAATTATTCATTTATCTTTTACTTCATATTTCTTTGTAATCTGTTAATTCGTAATTCTAGCCAATGCATAGGCTACTTGACTGCAAGATCACAGCTACAGGTTATTATCTGCAGCGAATTCGCTGTGTTGCATGAAAGCAGATGTCCACGACCTGATCCTGTGACTACATTGAGTCGTTCCTTTTAAACAAAGCTGTGCTCAGCCCAGGTACGAATAACCAAGTGTAGAGACACAGCTGGTTTGTTCGTGAGGACTGTTGTTTACAAGAACAACTACACCATGCATTAATCGTTACGTACCGTCGCAAAGGCAATGGAAACTTTTGAAATCTAGTGTTACACTGGACTGCTGTCGATTAGATGAGTGGGTCGGATATCTAATAAACTAATAAACAGATACTGGGTCGAGTGCGTGTGTGTGTGAACGAGGGGGGGGGGGGGGAGAAAAGAAATCTGTTACACTACTTCCCTAAATAGAGGGATCAGTTGACAGCGAACATCTTGAGTATTTGGTGAACAGATAATTTTGTGGAGAAGTGAAGTGTGGATGGAAAAAATTGTAGAGGGAGACAAATGTTTGACGAGAGTAAGCAGACTCAAGTGAATGTAAGTTCTGCAGAGATGAAAAGCCTGCCACGTGATAGACTGTGTTGGTGAGTTACATCGGATGACTATGATGACTTAAATAAGAACATGAATCAATCTAACGTAGCCAATGGAAACTTTTGAGATGTGATGTCACAGTAGAACAGCAAACGTTATTTTATGCCATCTCTGACCAGTCACAGTGTACCAATAAAGAGAAATATCCAATTACAGCTTAGTATTTTAGTGGCCATGAAAATAAAAATGCCAGTCGAAATGTGACTATGAATATAAAACACACTCTCCATAAATACTTAAAACCAATATTTGCTTATGCAATGTAGTTAATGAATTAGTAATGTGTAATTTCTGAAGAGGTGTTTTACTTTCAATATTATTCCGCAAAACTTCAAAAACACGAAATAAAATCAGCTGTTGCTTTATACTCCTGTTGCTTGTCGTCATCAGCAGATGGCTACACTTGTAAAGGCTAACAATTCGATCAATGTACCACAGTGTAAAATACATCACAGCCTCAGATGAATTATTTTCCACATAGATTAATTATTTTCCACATATATGATGCTTGTCAAGTGGCACAACGTTAATACAATGCATAAAATGTCTGCAAAAATACGTTAGCAACGCAGGAAAGTGCAATGTTTACATCGAGTACCAAACTGTTATTTTCCACACATACACAAACTACATGCATACATTTGTTATTTTCACTCTGTTGTGATTTTTTTTTTCAGAAATGCTGAATGAATTGGAGCTGCCACTCCTATTGCCTGTACCTCCACCTGGGCCTTGACGATCTACAGGGCCATCATTATCACTTACAACAACAGCAGCATCTGCGAGCCACTCACTGACAGTGGCTACAACACAGTACACACTAAGACTTCAGTGACCTTCGTTGCTGGAGCCAACACCAGGGCAGTACACATATCCATCACCACCACCACTGACACCCAGAATGCCATGAGCAACGGTGGTGTCACCAAGAACTGGACCATCTCTATAGGGCTTTTGTAATTGCAGCGACAGTTATTTATTGGCCTCTGCCTGTTTTGATAGTCAGAATGAAGATACCCAGATATGCAGTGCTGGATTACGATTGCCAGTGTTTTGACGTGCAATTGGGGATGGAATATTATTTACCTGCATCCATAATACGGCAATATATCGAGATCTGGTCCTTTTCGTAAGTGTGTGCCAACCCATTTGGAAATGGCACTTGCTGTTAAGTCGAGAGTGACAATTTCTGTGGAGCTCTCCCCACCCTAAGCTGTTCACAACCTGGCGTGAAAAACAAGGTACAGACATACATTGCCATGACAATGTCTCAGATCTGGATTGAAACAGGATAGAGTCACTTAAAATATTTGCTTCTAGCAGTTCCTTTGGTTAAAGGAATACATTGATGCAAACACCAGAAAGAGGGATTCCTTGACATGTTCATCTGAGAAAGATTTTTATAATTTTACGAATAAAACAGTTTCTGGCGAAACTATGGAGACAGATAGTGAGCACCAAGAAATTTACGTAGTCGCCTGTTGGAGTAGTGTTATGGCGCGGGAGACTACATCACCAGGTAAAATTTCAAGTGCGCTACAATCTTTCGTTAATAACCTGTGGGTCTTGAGATGGCGAGGGTTTCGGTAGAGTTCGTAAAATCTGGTTTTGTAGGTACCTAGATTCCGCAGGTACCATTTCCATTGTGAGCTTACAAAAACTCATTTTGGTGATCCAAAGTTATTTTATATGGCTACAGACATGTTCATCTATTGGCTGAAATCTTGTGATCCAAATGAAGCAATGAGCTGCCACCACAATGCATTCAACACATCTGGATATGGAGCAGCTAATGATCATGACATCAAGCCAGCTAACAATAAGGTCACCAGCTTGATGAGAGTTGATGTGTTTGCTCAAAAATGTAGACATACCATGCAGGCAAAACTGCCACATTTCAAAAGGCTAATGGTGTGTAGTGTCCAGCCTCAATGGCTCTCATGCTTAAGAATTACATAAACTGCCTACACAGCAGTGGTGGTGCGCTCCATCTACCCCTGAATATGGGGCACCAACTGAGTGTTCAACCACGAAGACATGACGTGTGTACTGTAAAACAACTCAGAGTTGGTCTGTCCCAACACAATGATAAGCATGAAATCAGGACTGTACTGTATGCATACTATTCACTTGACTGGTAGAGTGTATGCATATATGTATGTTTTGTACATAAAGTGATGATGTGTTCCTGTGTGTGGAATAGTATGACCTACTTATCATAGTTTGTTCATACGAATACCTATATGTATAAATTTGCGAGTGTATTGAGAGTGCATGAGTGCATGTGTGAGAGAGAATGCATACTGTGTGTATCAGATAGACTGTACACTATACATGTGAGTGCACACTTTGCGTGAGTAATACTACTTTGCACACCAAGTGTGCATGTGCATACAGAGTATGCTGGTTAGAGTGCACACTATGTGTATTGTATATAATGCCTGTACACTAGGTTAAAGTTGCTGGCCATACTAATAAAGATCATATTTAATTTGTTATGGCTCACAGGATAACTGTAAATTTTCCATGTCAACTGCAGTTAAATTGCATATACTATGTGGTGTCATCCAAAGAACAAGGTCCCAAAGCAAGATTGGTACACTGTGATGGAACCAGAAGTAAGCATAGTCACAGCGAGATGCAACAACAAATGAGAGACATCAGCATAGACATATCCTCAAGCATTATAATTGACACTACTGCAGCATGCTTGCTTACATCAAAGTAGAGTGCACCCAAGCGTCAGTCTGCAGTCATCGCCGAAGACGACCGCATTGCCTCAGTACAGCCAGCAGTGCAAGAGTTGTATTAGGCAAACTATGCAGTGAGGATTATAGACAAATGTACTTTGAAAGAAGAGACTATTAGTTGTACTGTGCAAGGTGGCAGAATAAGTGAAGGTCAGATGCGCACCTTACTTTAGACATCGCAACAGGAAGGTGAATATGGCACCTAACTTAATTCAGCAGTAATGAGCAAATTTGCCTAGCAGTATGTAATGCAAAAAGGAATGACATTCAATCGACGGTAATTAACCCACTGTTCCTATAATGCATGTTTGAGTGGAAAGTGAAACAAGCAGCGAGAGACATTTTAGTTTGGAATTCAGAGGGACTAGGGCAGAGGCAAGGCCGTGTCCCAGGAGGTACCACAGAAATCACTTAAAGGGACGTCCCAAGCCGGGTCAACGACCGGTCAGGTGACTCAGATCGGGAGATCTAGTATAACGGCCCATCTTAGGGAGGACAGGAAAGAAAGCTTTTAAAAACTTTGTTTCGGAATTCCAAAGGAATATGAACAAAACCAGTGATGCATTTTCGATCACGTATCCAGCGAGTGCTACACACATGAGAGAGTCAATGTTTGTATTTAGGCGTCTGTAACGGGCACAAAACGTCCGATTGGCGGAAAGGTGCTAGGAAGGAGAAAAGAGCCAAAGTTTCGACGCAGTTTAATGGTAAGGACCTTGCGATTGGTAGATAGAATTTCCACAAAATAAGAGGAACGCTCGTATTGGTCGAAAAAAGCTGTGACGTGAAGAACAAATGAACCCTGGTGGAGAGACAGTTTGGCTATGAGTAAGACAAGACGGAAATTTCTGGGGACTCTTCTCTGAACTGGCGTAAAGTGCAGAATGGATCACATGATGCTCTGTACGATGCAAAGAAGAAATTTGAGTGAACACTGCGTTCACAGTATCTGATATACAGCTAGAAATTAGTTGTAGCATCGTTTAGCTCCAACTGTGGAGAAACAAACCAGCCAATTACTTAATTATTCTTGTGAGAACTGAGAGGGCATTGTAATATGAACATTGCTCCAGCCATGCGCGTGTTTATTGCCACTTTCTAAGACTAGGGATGATACATGTTTTCTCAAATAACGAGAAACAGAGGGAAAGTTTCTGCTGGGAAATTCAGCAAAGGTGTAATGAGTTTTATAGGAATTTCAGCGGAAGAGGGCGGCCTAGCAGACGACAGCTCATCGCAGCTTAAGGTAAATACCGCGTGCAGAGTCGTAAAACTGTTGGTTCACCAGCTTGCGTCCACTGTAAACTCGAGCGACCTTGGGTAATCTTTTGCTCAATTTGTCACATCACTTACCATCCACCGTAGACTTGATTGTCATCCTAAAAATAGTACCGAACTTTGAACCGGAATCGGACGATTTTTGTAGTACTGACCGACATAATAACAGAAACTTCTAGTTAAACTTTAATATTGTTCTGTTTAGAATTATTTAACTTTCTGAGGGGTAAGATTTAATATTGTTGTGCTTAGGATTATTTCATTTTTTGATGTTGACGAGATACGTTATCCTGACAACTGTTTTTTGTTGTCGCATTGAAAACTGTGTAAAAGCGTGTATTTTTTAGCGCTAAAATAGCAACATTAGTACATGTCATTTCAACTTACACAGTTGCCTTCAATCCTAGAATAAGTAAGCCCGTAAATAGTGCACCTTGCAACTGTTTCAAGTGATAAGTTAGTGTTCAGTCACAGTAATAAATGCATATAACATTCTTGTGGCTGTGGATTAATACCAGGTTAAGTAACTCATCTTGTTCTAGTTATTATGATAAGCGATCTAATATTTTGCATGTGTTAGAGTATCAAATCGACCTTCTCTAGAAGTAAATCTAAGAACCCTCCACTGTGCCAATGAGTACTATTTTGTCTGGCACAACTTCCTGTAAACTGTATTCCAAAATTGTGTAAATCTGTCAACTGTTTGACATTGTGAAAGAAAACTGTAAACTGTGCTGCAACAATTTTACACAGCTGGAAAAAATGTATAAATGAATCAGCTATAAAGCACATCCCATTAACATTTATAATTTTTTATTTGACAACGATTTATGTTGTTATAAAGTCCACCATATTGGACTATGATGTAATAAGGCTCGAGAAAACCCAGGAAATAAGACAACCATGCAGCCTGTGCTAAGATCGACTATCTAGGATTGTGACATCATAGTGGAATACTAATGCAGTCATTTTGCTTTGTGACATGTTTGCTGGGCCAATGTCTCTGTCTCCATCATCTTGGATACTACAATCAGCACAAGCGATGTACTTAGGTTTTCAACCAACAGGATAAATGCCCATTTTAGAAATTCGAATCTCCCACCATTTTTCGGCTGTCAGAATTCATTTCCAATTTTGGAAATTCACGTCATTTCCTACGTAGGGCAACTGGGTGATTTCAAATTTCTTTATCATTTTTAAATTTCACGATATAGGGAAATCAGAATATGTCACAAAGAGTGGGGGAGAGATAGAAGGGAAGCTAGCAATATCGCATGATGTCACAGGGGGAAGGGTGGGAATCTGGAACAATGCAGCTTAGTCTGGACCCTCCTAACACCACTATTACTACACTGGCATGAGAACTGAGGTCTCTTGGTCTAAGAATACGATGATAGGAATTAGATATATTTGTGGAGGATATTATGTAACGAACTGAACGATCAATAAAAAGTGTTGTGTTGAGGAACATTTAAAATGTGAATGGGGGTCACCAGTAAATGCAATGACGACATTTCCTTTCTGATCAAAGATTTTTTATTCTGACACACAGGAATGTTCTGTGATGGGGTGCTGAGATAGCTTGGAGTAAGCGATAAGTTCTCTGCTGGAGATGGATAAAGCAGAAGAAGGCCGCCCATTGATACAAATGTCCCTTATTGTTTACTCTTTACAATCATTCAGTTCTCCTGGGTGTCAATCTCTGCAGTACTGCTGTTAGGTGGCTGATAAATGCAGAGGAAGTGTCACTCTCACGATTTTCCATTACGTGGAAGCATCCTGAAGGCTGGTCTGTGCCAGAGGACTTGTTTATTTCTTTATACAAGTAGACTGGAGTGCAGAAGCACCTCATTGCTGAGAGTGCTGTGTCGACACGAATTGTTGATTGTTGAGTGTAGTTGCCAGTGACTGGAACATGTCGCTGTGGCTACAGGAGTTGTTTGATTCATTGTGTTGTTCCATCGTTGGATGAATTCGACCCTCTAAATTGATGTCTGAAGGCTGCTTGCAAAAGAAGCACTTGAATATTTATATTTATATACGATGTGTGTCTAGAAGAAAACCGGACTAGTACTGGTGAAACAATAAAACGAATGCAATAAGGCTGAAAGTCGCGTGGCCTGTCACGTGACTCTCGCTCCGCCTACTGCTCGAGTTTCATCTGCCTCCTGCACTCAGTCTGCCCGTGGCGTCTGTTTTAAGTAGTTGACGTTTTGTCTGTGCGTCGGAAAATGTTAAGTGTACAGAAAGAACAGCGTGTTAACATCAAATTTTGTTTCAAACTAGGAAAATCTGCAAGTGAAACGTTTGTAATGAATCATGGTTTTTTACTTACGATCCCGAAACTAAACGCCAATCGATGCATTGGAAAACTCCTGGTTCTCCACGACAAAAAAAAAAGCACGAATGTCAAAATCGAAATTCAAGGCAATGATGATTGTTTTTTTTGACATCAAAGGTATTGTGCACATTGATTGGGTACCAGAGGGACAAACAGTGAATCAGCATTACTACATTAGCGTCCTGGCTACCCTATGTGAGCGAGTACGGAGAAAACGGAACGATTTGTGGAGAAAAAAGTCATGGATCCTTCACCAAGGCAATGCCCCAGCTCACAGTGCGTTGTCAGTGAAGACGTTTTTGGCAAAACACAACATTCCCATCTTAGATCATCCACCCTACTCACCTGATTTGGCCCCCTGTGACTTTTTTCTTTTCCCTAAAGTCAAGTCAGCTTTGAAAGGAACTAGAATTGAGACTGTTGAAGCAGTAAAAGAAAAAGCGACGGAAGTAATGTATGGACTTACCGAAAATGATCTGCAGCATTGCTATGAACACTGGAAAATTCGTATGGAGCGGTGTAGAGACCGAGGAGGAGAGTACATTTAAGGAGATAACATGAAATTGTAAATAAATGTTTTTCCAGCATCAGTCCGGTTTTTTTCTAGCCGCACCTCGTACATTTTGTGTGCTCCTACTTGAGTTCCGAGAATGTTCCTGGCTATAAACTTACTATCAGTGTCACTGTTCCTTTCCCAAATTTACACTTTTATCATTGTTTCATTAGTGCTAGCCATAAATACAGAGTTTTTAGCTCATAATTTGCACTGTCCTGTGTCATTCAGTTCTTTCTAGGAGCCGATATTACTGATATGAACCTGTAGGTTGACAGACGGTGGGTATGGAATTTGACCAAATCTGTGTTTAAGCTGGTAGTAATTAGTATCTATTATGACTAGAACTATACAGGCTTTTAAGGCCATTGTTCCTATGGTTACGAGATAACAATGATGTGCTGCATGATATCTTTTCACATGGTCGAATAGGCGTTCCATTGAAATGTCGCCGTTTTGTGCATGTATCATTTGGTCTAACTAGGCAACAAGATTCCAGTGTAAAGTGTTATTCACAGAGGTCAAGTTTTCAGTGGGTAATATGTAAGAGAATAGGAACTGGTAATATTTAGGTTGGTGGTTCCAGTGAGGATGGTGAGTAGTCAGAAGATTGGCCCAGAAATGTCACATCGGTTGTTGTAGATCGATAACCTTGTTTCTGTAGTTCTACGCCCTGTGCACCTTTGCAACGTCATTTTCCATACCAAGTGCAAATGGTGAATACAGGATTTGTCACAAGGAACAACCATTACTAATCTATCATTTGGAGTAAAGTCCGTTTTATCTGTGATCATCTCTTTAGGGCATTAATTTGCAAATTTCTTGGGGCAGAACAGAGTGAAGTCGTATGATCCATGGCCTGTAATCGTCAGGCAGATAGTAGCACACCTGGTTCGGCAGTGCAGTAATTCATTGATGGTGAACAGAGTGTGTGATTTAGTGTCAGGTGTCACTAAGAGTATTTTGTATACTTTCATATGCACAGACTTTTTCAGAGCTATCCATGCTACCTACTAGATATGGAGAGAGTAACACTCAAATTGGCAATCCCAGCAAGCTAATGGTATTTTTATTTTTATCTTAAGCCAGGTTCACTTGTGTCTGCTAGTGGTGGTGCCCACATGACAGCATGATGATAAAGGGTCTTCCCCCAATGTTGCCAGTGATTTGAGCGTGATTGTAGTTCTGCTAGAACCCTGATAATGCTTTTAGGAATTGATCCAGGGGTAGGAGTTTCAGAGTTAAACGATTGCGGACAGTGTGTAAAATGGTTACCACAGGATGTCCACAAGGTTCTATCTGCGGACCCTTCTTCTGGGATATCGTAGCTGAACTGCTCTTTAATTTAATCGAGGGAGATGAGCTTTCAGACGAGGTCGTTACGCGTGCTGACGACCTGTTGGTTGTGATATCAGCCAACACAAGAGCAATGTTGGAAAACAGGTCAGTGGTATGCTACACACAGTGCGAAAATGGTGCCACCAAAACAAATTGTCTATAGAAGCACAAAAAACAGCGTACTTGATGCTTGAAGGGTAACTACAAAGACACCCAGCAATTAAAATAAACAACACAAACATAAAACGCCAAGTAGTAACTAGATTTTGTGGGACACACATTGACGAACGACATAACTTCAACAGACACATACGACTAATCACAAACGAATCCTAAAGTATGCTTCACAAACTAGCGATATTAAATTAGACAAGATACAGACTACCGCCCACATATACAAGATAAGTCCGGAGGAAACGTACATGCTTAAGGGGTGATAGTATTAGTAATTCTGAACAAAAATCTTCATATGGACGTATACCCCATTCCGAACGGTTCCCGAGATAGAACACATTTAATATCACTTTTGTACGTTTTTCTTCAACAACTTGAAAACCGCAAACTCCAGCGAAAACGTGTCGCAGTATAAAATTAGACTATATTAAATTTACTACAAAAATAGCCCATTCATTGTTTCCTATAGAACTAATAATTTGTGCGATGAGAGCACGAGAATGTTGAAAAACTCGCTAGACGCGCATACGCTGTAGCTTACGTAGTTTTTGTGGACTAATTTGAGGTAGTTTCCCGACTTGATAGACCACAAGTGCCCGTATCAAACTGTTCGTCTCAACTTGCTCTACACTACTGTGCTTACAAAAACAGTGACAATGTTTGATAGTACAGAAAATAAAACACAATGGACATTAAATGTGTTCTATCTCGGAAACCATTCGGAGTATGGCATTAGTCCATACGAAGCTTTTTATTCAGTATCATTAATACCATCACCCCTCAAAGCATGTACCTTTCTTCCGGACTCATCAAAAAATTGCTCTACGCACTATTGGACTTAACATCTGAGGTCATCAGTCCCCTAGACTTAGAACTACTTAAACCTAACTAATCTAAAGACGTCACAAACATCCATGCCAAGGCAGGATTCGAACTTGCGACCGTAGCAGCAGCGCGATTCCGGACTGAAGCGCCTAGAACCGCTCGGCCACAGCCGACTCCTACCTCATCCTGTATAAGAATGTGCCACTGTGTACTTTTCGAATCTGTATTGAGCTTTGCAGCTCTGGTAATGAACAGGATCACTGTCTGACGGGGCAGACGAGTGTGCTACTTACACTATCTGGGGCGTTCGGCACCACATCAGTCGATTCACTGCATTTGGTGCTTGGAATACACCTAATGGATACAGCCACTAGTTATAGGGCTGCAGCATACTGGGTGAAGATGTGTACACCTGAGAGAGCGCTGCAGATCACTAGGCAGCACATAGAAGATCGGCGCACAACTAAAAAATTAGCGTTTGGATGCTTGGGGAAAAGAGTGATAAGAGCTGTCGAATGTATTCATTTTTCCCCAATGTCAGAGAGCGGTTCCGGTTGCACTATGTCATCCCCAACCGAGGCATGGTTCGTTTTGTGACTGGACATGGTCTTTATCCAATGCACTTGCAGTGCGTGTCGCTTTCAGAAAGTAATCATTGCACATGCGGAGAAATTGGTTCCACATAACACTTTCTTTTGAAATGCATTAAATACAGGCACTTACGTAATAATATAGAACACATAACGGAGACAACACTATACTGTGCACTGAGGAACCCAGATTCATGGACACCGATGAACGCAATCGCCAACAATATCTCAGAAGCAGAACATGACATATACAGACAGACTCATCAATATAGAAGGCACAGAAGACGAAGACAGGCCGACGTTGATAGCTCGAGTAGCTCCAGAACTGACGATGATACAAGTGACAGTTACAACACTAACATAACATAGACACACAGATATGCATAATATATCAGGGTCGTTCAAAAATAAACTAGCCGGAGGCATAATTACAGAAACCAGTACCTGTATGTTCGAAATATAGACCCTGGCAGTTGAGACACTTGTCCCTTTGTGACACAAGGCTGTGAACGGCTGTCTCATTAAATTTCCGGGGCTTCGATGTGAAACAGTTCCGCATGTACAGCTGGACGTCGTCGTCCTAGGAGAATCGTTTCCCCTTAGAGCATTTTTAAAGGGATCAGAAATGGCGTAATCACAGGCAGAGAGGTTCGGACTGTATGTATGGTGGCCGAGAACCTCCCATTTGAATTTCTGTCGGAGTGCCGTGACTGTGTTGGCCGTATAAGGTTTTGCATTGTTGTGAAGCAGAATGACCCCACGGCTGAGATTGCCTGGTCGTTTTGATTTGATCGCTTGGCGAAGGATCAAGGTTTGCGAGTAACGTTGGGCATTCACTGTTGTCCCGTGCTCCAGGAAGTGAATCTGAAGGGGGCCATCTTGGTCAAAGAAGAACGTAGCATAACCTTTCCTGCACTCAAGTGGACGACGACGTCCAGTTGTACGTGCGGAACTGGTTCACATCACAGCCCCGGGAATTTCATGAGACATCCATTCACCACCTTGTGTCACAGTGGGAAAGTGTCTCAACAGCCAGGGTCAATACTTCTTACATACAGGCACTGGTTTATGTAATTATGCCTCCGGCTCGTTTCTTTTTGAACGCCCCTTATAAAACACATAAAACGTGCACGACTGCTCACGTGAACATTACTCAAAGATTGCAATTTACGTCTTATTATGAATGAATCTAATTAAAAGTAGGAGTGATTAGAACAGTCTGTGTGTAGGTGTTGTTCTAGAACCCACGTTAAACCTGCGCCCAACATTGTTAAGTAGTTACATAAATGAACACATCATTGTGAGTGTAATAATGTGAATGTAATATAAATTTAATATAACGTAAGGAAACAAATTCAAACGCTGCAAATACACAACAGACACAGATCATGCATAATACGCAATTATACAAAATGGATGGGTCCATATAATGCGTTAGTGTTGCCTTGTTATATCTCCTACCGTTATACAGGATCAGTATACAACTTAATTAGATCACACTGAGGGAGGATATTGTTCCAAAGCCATACAGGATTTGTTTCCTAGTTAACGTAGTAACTGCTGCTATGCAACCTAGCAAACATCAACTCACACAGCACTCTGACAAACCACAGCGACATAGGTTGGATCCGAATGGTTTGAGCACATCGACTTTTCCCGAAGAGGGATGTTCGTCTGGGTAATACTAAAATGGGTAGCACCACATTTGGTCGCTGGACTTAAAGTTCAGTACCAAGTCCCTTTCCCCACGTGGTGTTGGTGAAGGGATATCTATATCTACTCTTTCCTGGCCTCTTTTATTCTCTTCATAAATTACACCATAAATTTAGAATTTCCTGCTTCCAGATTCCTGTATTTTTCTTTAAAAAGTAAGTGTAATTGCTGTAAGTAAATAAAAGGTAATATCAAAGTGCAGATAAAAGAGCTCCACGTAGCCACACATCCACGTGATGCTGCATGGGCAACAGTGCCCATGGCCTCAGCTGCATAGCACAATTTTGCTGGGCGGTGGTTGGCTAAGAGGTCTGTGTGGAGCGCTGCAGCCTGCATTAAGTAATCAGATGGCAAGCCCTACCAGTCATAAAGCAGCTTGAAAGGAATGCAGTGTGTAAGAGCACTTCATACAGCTTTGCGGTTTCTATACATGCATCGATAATTCTATCAGCAAAGGTACAAATGAGCTACGTTTTAGTGAGCTGGGTGTCCACATTATCCAAAAGGTCCTTAAAACTGCCCAAGAGATGACTGGTAGTATCTGCCAATGCCTGAATGTGAGTCATTTTAATTTGGCAGCAAAGCAGCATAACTGTTTGGTGTTATTTATAATGACCTTTTCCAAACTGGAGAGCTGTGTTTTGTATTACTCTATGGTTCCCTGGTTGATTTATACATCCGCTTCTGCTTGCTGTAATGCATGAGAGATTTTTCTCCATGTCATTTGCATAGGCTGGCTATACCAAAAATTGTCTTCAGGATTTGACCACTTGTATATCTCCAACACTGTTGCGTTAAACTCCCGAGACTAACTCCATAGTCTTGGGTTGTGGACTATGGTGCCATGCAAAATCTTATTTCAGCAACTATTATTCCGTTTGTACAACTCTGAATCTCCTTTGGTTTCTTACCACGAGTTGGTGTTTGCTAAAGGCTATTTTTCCATACCCACTTATTACAAGCCAAACTTTGTGTCCACTGATGATCTTACATCACTGTGTCCAGCTGTTGCTAAAATAGTATGCCATTTCTCAGAGGACATAGCTCGCAAGCTTCTGCCACTCTGCAACAACACAGCAGGCTTTCCACTATGCTCATGTTTCCTGTGTTCACTTTGCCTTTTCACCTGTGCTCAGTGCCTGGAGCTGGAAATGGTACCCCTCACTGGGGTTGGATATGGATCACATCTTAAAGAAGAGGATATCGTCTGTTAGCATAGGCATGGGCCAGAATAACTACAGCGCTGTTCTGTTTCAACATCTTGACTCTACCTTTCCTTTCTTTTCCTTCTGCAACTCTCCTTCCCCCTTCACAAGATTCTTCTGGTAATGGAAGCAGCGCCTTTGGGGTTCCTTTAAATGGATCAGTATGCCATGCATGCACTACTGCAGTGCTAGTTGGGAGCTGTAACGTTAACAAGTGGTGTCATTTGTACTACTTGGTAGAGTCCTTGATGTCTCACCCTTAAATGCATAGCTTTAACCAGTGTCCAACATGATAATCTGGAGATGCTGCTTGTTATTATTGGTATCTACCTGCCATTCCAAGTCTTCAATATTCATATTTTAATTTAGCACCACATACTTTTAAATCTGTTTGAAAATTGTCGAATAATTCACACATCTTTTCTTGGAGGGGCTTTGCATAGCCCAAAAGCAGACGTAATTTTTTTTTAATCAAAACAGCTTCATATGCAGATAAGCCAATATTGTCATGGATCTTTAATTTGTATGTCACCATTACAGAACAGGGTGCGGGGTTCCAGGCATTATGGTGACTATTGGTGTAGTAAATAAATATTTTAGCTGTTGTCCTGTGCTGTCTCTTAGTTCACCCATTTACCTGCAAGTGTAATGCATTAGTCCTGAATTTTTAATGCATAATAGTTCATTAATTAACCATAACTTGTGCCACTGTCTCTGACTGCTGGTTTCTTATGACAATGACGGTCATGTAACATAAAAAATGAACAATTATCGTCAGTAAGTAACGGTTCCCATCTGGAATTTAAAGATTAGAACAAACATATCCATGCCAATCATCTTAAATGGTTTATGTGCGTCTGATGGTTACTGTAATATAAAAATGTCCTCCTAAAATGACCTGTGAGGAAGTGGAAAACCCAACTGGCGTACACCTTTCGGCATTGCTTTGGTTTTAATCCTCATAATATCCCATCCAACAGGTTCTGAAAAATTTATGGTACATTTTTTAACCCAAATGACATTTACCAGCACCATTAAGGGCCAGTCGGATATGGTAATGAGGTTTTTGGTCGATCTCGCAGTGCTACTTCTAAATAATGACATCTACTTCACAGATCCTTAGCTGTAAAATAAAAACATTGTGTCAGATCATCTAGGGCTTCTTTGTATTATATATGGGGTAGGTATCTGACTATTCATTGCTTCTAATACTGGTAGTCACAGCAAAACCAATATGCTTTACTGCCACATAATGATTTCTTTTGTATGGTTACAACTGATGCACCCCAAACGCTAGCACTTTCTTCTATGTTCCCATCACATAAAAGCTAATTTATAAATTCTTCCGTTACAGGCTATAAATGTTGTGCAACATTGTAATGTTTCTTACACAAAGGTATTTCATTCTCATTGTGAATTTCATGTTTAATTCGTGGCGTAGCAGGCAATAGTCCAGGAGGATTAAGTAACTCAGCATATTCCTCTAACAATCTCTCTGTGTCACATGCCTCTAAATGTGATATTTTCTCCGTCAATGTGGCTGAACTGACAGACTGTGCAGCATCATAATGACTGTTATGAGTCTCTGTTTAATTAATTCCCATCCAGTACTTCTAAGCAGGCTACCACTCCACCAATTTATAGCTTCACTTCTTCGGAACTAAAGTTATTTATACTGATGGCCGCAATTGGCTTTCATCAATGTCTTGTATGTAGGGCAAACTTTTTGATATAAAACATTGTGCTTGTTCCAGCTCTTCACTCTCTGTCAAGCGCTCAACCATCCATAAAAAATTAACTGGAAAATCTGCTTCTATGTCTACTCAGATCAGTTTCCCCATACCTTATTGTATGACATCCTCAAACTGACTTTAAAGGAATTTGCACACAGATTAGGTGGCCGCCGCTGACCTAGGGGAGATACTTATGACAGTGTGGTTTTTATGGCAATAAAAAAGAGAAGGAATGGTGTTTCATTCAACTCTACTGTATGCTGTTCTATATCAAACCTTACCTGATCTTCAACCAGGATATATTAACACAGTATGACTGTAGCCGCTGCCAGGTATACAGAGTACTATGACAGCTACTTAGAAGTTTAGTTTCTCCCACTCGGATTCTCAGTAATGCCAGACAGAGTGAATAAGCAGAACCCCCACCTACGCAGCCTAATCACCAGAGTGGTAAAGTCAGTTATACATCACCAAGTTCGTTCCTACTTACCAAGGATACTTGTAACCCCACATCAAATTAAAACTTGCGCAATTTTCCTCTAACATAAAAAAATCTGCACTTAATCTGTACAGAGGTGTCCCATGCTTACTTTTACTGATAGTGTTGTACAGTGTCCCCACCATCCCCTGCCCTGTTTAATGGAGGCGTGCGTTGTGCCCCTTGTGACCATCTTCTCTGTTTTTGCCAATCCCTGTGTGTCCAAGTTTTGCTCGGAGTGCACAAATCACTTACATGTTTCACATTGCTGTCTCCTACAGTTACACATAATATGACCTAGATGACCACATTTAAAACTTACATTACGTGGGCAAAAATAAGTAAACATCAAAAACACAACACATTTCCATGCCTAATACGGTGCAGAAACCGTTGGCATTGAAAATAGCTTCCAGCCTTCTCGGAATGGATACACACAGATCCAGGGAGTATTATACCATTCTTCCTGCAAAACAGTGGTATGTTCAGGTAACGATGAAGGAGGTGGATAGCGACCACGCACCCTTCGCACAAAAGTAGGGCACCAAGACTAAACAATATTGAGATCTGGTGACTGTGATGACCAAGGTCGACAGTTTATCCCCGTGTTCACAAAATCAGTCTAGGACGGCGCGAGATGTGTGAGCCACCAAGGCTCAGTAACATTGATATATGGTCATCGGTGGCCAGTAGAGATCAGATAGATCATCTCCGTGTTCACGAAACCAATCCTTAATGGTGCGAGCTGTGTGAACAGGGATCCTATCGTCATGGAACACAGTACCACTATTGAGGATCAGAAATTGTACTACGGAATGGACCTGATCAGCCAAAATGGTCATATAATTCTTCACACTGATGCGTCCATGCAGGTAGCCACGGGGCCCATGGAATACCACGATATGTGATGATGATGATGATGTTTGGTTTGTGGGGCGCTCAACTGCGTGGTTATCAGCGCCCGTACAATTACCCAATCTTTGCTCAGTCCAATTTCGCCACTTTCCTGGATGATGATGAAATGATGAGGACAACACAAACACCCAGTCATCTCGAGGCAGGGAAAATCCCCGACCCCGCCGGGAATCGAACCCGGGACCCCGTGCTCGGGAAGCGAGAACGCTACCGCGAGACCACGAGCGGCGGACACCACGATATGGCTGCCCAAATTTCCGACATATTTCGCTCCAGGGCAGAAGTTGGAAACAGTGTAACACAATACTCATCCGACCAAATTAGGTCCATCATTGCCCCATAGCCCAGGTTTTACATCTTCGGCACCACATTTTCCCGCAAAGGGCATTTTCATTGCCTGCGAGTGGTTTTGGAATTCCCCGCTTATGGAGCTTGAAACGTCTCTGTGAAGTCGTTTCATAAGACGCTTGTCGAATTCGGTACAACTTATTCACTTAACTACCTGATTTTAGATCAATTCATGAACTCTTCCAGAAGGACTGAGCACTCAAATAAGGCCTATTGAATATTATATGTGTGTTTTAATGTGGGGCTTCGGTTTTGTTTTGTGGGAAACGCTGAGTTGGTCATCGTCTACTGGGAGCAGACGATGTTGCTTCTCGTTCGAAGGAGAGCACAGGATGACCAACTTAAAGTTTGCAATACCTGAACAGAGAGATTCACCCATCTTAGTCGCAGGCTGTGCCGAAGGCTGTTTTTGTGTGTGAGATTGGTGACGGAGGGCTACACCTCTGGTAGCTTCCGCTGCACAGTGAGCTAGGTAATCTCGAAAGGGAAAGCGGCAGTCTTTGGTGAACGTTTGGTGAGTACGGATCGTAGCGCTTAAGGGGGGTTTCATGTGATAGGAAGCAAGTTGAGTTAGGACTTCATTACGTTTAACTGTTGAAATACCTAAGAACTTAAACTGAACTGAAGCATGTGAAGAGAGTTATTTTTCCGAATGTGCCATAATTATATTGTTTTAAATAGGCGATTTTTGGGTGTTTGAGTTAAAAGTGTGGAAGTTACTTTGTTCATTTTGTGTGTCGATTTTGTGCCACGTGTTTGGTAATCGATGACCATTCTGGTCCACCACGGCACCGCAATAGGCTTTATTTTAACAGTGTGCTTGTTTAATGAGACATAATTTCTGCAAGAATGTCTGTTCTTTCGTGCGCTTTCTACAAAGCAGCGCAACAGTTAGGTTCAAATGGTTCAAATGGCTCAGAGCACTATGGGACTCAACCGTTAACGTCATCAGTCCCCTAGAACTAAAAACTACTTAAACCTAACTAACCTAAGGACATCACACACATCCAGGATCCGAACCTGCGACCGTCGCGGTCGCGCGGTTCCAGACTGTAGCACCTAGAACCGCTCGGCAACCCAATCCGCCACAACAGTTTGATTCGGAATGCACCACGTGCTCTAGTTCGGCCGGTTGCAAGCAGCAGACGTAGTTAGTATGTTGAATAATTATCGCACAACCTCGTGCATTGTTAAACCTCTGTCCAGAATAGTGCATGTGTAGAATCGTAATGCGAATCTCACTTAGATATTTTTATGGTATGAACACAAAGGAGATGATAGTATCATTGTCTCCCACTCCCGTTTTCTGTGTTTCTTCTTGTTGTAGTTAAATTGTGCTGTTACATTCTCACGTAATTCTTACTTAAATATTTCTAGTCGGGCACGAGTTATGTGTAGTTAGGATGTGCAACCAAATACTTACATACAATAAATAATCTACGTGAAATATAAATTCTGTGGTGTTGATCTTACCCACTTACTCCGATTTCCAATCCTGAATTAATCAAGTCGCTTCATGCACGACATGGAGTGCTACTTATCTGGCTACTTAAAGAAATTTGTATACTTGTAATTAAATTATTAAAGTAATCAAACTAATGATTTTCCAGCTTCGTTTTTTTCTAAATGGTTAGGAAGGGCTTTGGCTGGTGGCGACCCTCAATTTCTGAATTTTTAACATTATTTGTGTGAGAGAAGTAGCTAGAAATGCGAGATAACGTATATGGCTCGATGAGAAACGTTGTAAAGATAGTAATATTTTACAAGCTCCCTTCACGTTGTTTCGGTGCTGACAGGGTTCGCGAGGGCGACGTACAGTTTTGCAGTGACTTATCAGCTGTTGTCCTCTTATTTTTTGGCACAGACCCTTTAAATGGCCGTCACTCAGTGCACACTTTCATCCACATTGTGACTTTAAGGATGATGTTTCTTCTGATTTCCCTGTATGCAGTATAAATCTTCGGAATGGCGTTTCTTTAAATACGAAAAATTCCAGCAACGTTGCTTACGAAAGCACCAACCATACGAGCACCAACAATCTGCCCATGTTCGAGTTCACTTAGCTCCGACAGAATGCACTCAAAACTACGCAGAGAACAGTTCTGACCATGCAACGCGCAGACTTGGCGAGCATCTGCATTTATGTTCGAGCATGCATCCTTGCAGTGTTTCCTTATTTTTGTCTAATTACTACAATATATCTGTACTGAACGTCACTTTGTTTTCCCGGAATTTGGTGACTACGTCAATCTCTACTAATGCTGCCACAGAGGCTACCATTTCGTTTAAGGTCTTTGGGAATTCCATACATGTCGCTACGTGACGTTTCAGGCAGCAGAGTCCGCAGAAGTGCATTTAGTGCTCTATGCTCGGCTTGTTGTAATATTGCCTTTCTGGCGATGTCATCCTCAGTCAATTCGTTTGTGTTCATATCAATGTTTATAATGTGACATACAGATCCTTCCACTGAGTCTCGCTGCTGGTGAATTATACTGTTAAGGTGCTCTCTATAGTACGTTGACGTGTTTTCCCTCCTATACCTTCCTACTGAGCCCTCTTTTCAGTCCTCAAATGACTGAGCAACCCTTAGTACACACCAATTCACACAAAAAAGAAAGCCTTGAACGACCAGAGATAGGACGTTCATATTCACAGGACATATGCGTCAGTATGATTCTCAGAAATGATTAGCGTTTCAGTCACCTCGGTTCAGCTTGTATCCTGTTGCCTAGTAGGCAAAGGGTCCGCCATGGGACCTGATACCTTTTTCCGTGCGTGATGACATCGACGCTTATAAAGCTCGAATGGCGTTATGTTGTATAGCCATTCATGCTGCATTCACCAGACTCCCAAGTTCATCTGAGGTGGTTAACATTGGCTCTCAGCACTGCCCTGTTGTTTCACCATACCCCACATATTTTCGATTGGCGACAAGTTCGGTGATCTGGTGGGACAGGGCAAAAGGCCGACATCCTGTGACGCTAAGAAGGCACGTGATCTTGCAGCAACATGTGGTCGTGCATTGTCTTGCTGAGAAATTGTGTCTGGGGTGTTGTGCAGAAAGGGTAAGGCTGCGGGTCGCAGGATGTCATTCACGCAGGTCACAATGGTCACATAGCTCTACCACACACCACCTATGATTTGTGGTAGTACCCAACAGTAACTCACATCATATGGCCTAGAGTTGGCACTGTATGTCTCGTGCAAAAGCAGTCACTGTGATGCAGCTTCCCCCGTCTGCGGTGAAGTACAATGCGGCCATCATTTTCAAACAAACAGAAGCAGTACCCTTCCGAAAACACTATCTGATGCTATTCCTGCCCCCAGCGACGTTGTTTTATACAGGGTATACCACTAACTATTACCACCAAGAATAGCTCCGAAAGTATGATAGGAGCTGAAAAGTTTGTGGGACAAATGTTGCGCTGGACAACGGGGGCCATAATATGACGTTGGTTTTTTGTTGCTAGGTAGGGTCACTTCAGAGATATGAAGGTCAACTTCGTTTTTTAACATGGGATGCTATAGTTTGGTACTTACTTTCTGATAGCGGCTATCGAGACGAATCCAATGATGTGTAACAGTAAGGCCTTTGCGCGTCAACGAATGTCAGAAAGGTGGCATTAACGTCCATTTACAGAAGGTGTTCGAAGTGATGACCGTTGGTATCAATGCAGTGCTGCAATCTTCTTATCATGGAATGAGTGGTATTCCTTATCACAGCGGCCCTTATCGAAGCACATGCTCTGACAGTTCTCTCTTACATATCTTCAGGTGTAGTTGGAACGTCTCTATAAACAATGTGTTTTACTAATTCCCACAAGAAAAAATCCAGAGGCGTCAAGTCTGGCGAACGGGCCGGCCAAGACACATCTCCTCCGCGTCCAATCCAACGATTTGGGAACTGTCTCAGCAACTAATTTCTAGCCATCAGCGAAAAATGTGCTGGGAGGTATTTCTTGCAGTAATAGACATATGTTTCTTGCAGGAATGTGTTGTACTTCCTACCATTAAGATTTCCTTCGATGAAATATAATATAATTTTTTCCTCCTGAATCCCACATCATACATTCACCGACCACGGTTTTTGGTGTGCAGCTTGCCGCAGCCAACACGGATTTTCAGTTGCGCAATAATGCTTGTTATGCAAATTAACATTTCCATAGTTCGTGAATGTAGTCTCATCAGTAAATAAAATCAAATTAATAAATGTATCATCCCTCTGAATCTGAAGTCGAGCTCATCGGCAGAATTCAATGCGACACATACAATCCGTACCAATTAATTCTTGGTGGAGACTGATATGGTAAGAATGATATTTATGGCGATGTAGAACACGGACCACACTACTCTGGCTCATGCCAGATCCCCTCGCGATTTGACGCGAACTAACACAAGGATCTCGAACCACAGTGACAAGAGTACCAATTTCCGTTTCCTCGTTGGTAACTTTCCTTTGCAGGATATGTTTCCGATGCGTTAAAGATCCAGTTGTTCTCAATTTATCATACACATATTTAAATGTACGACGTGTAGGGTGAGTACATTGAGGATATCTTTCAGCGTATAAGTCTCTAGCACTCTCTGAATTTCATTGGCATTCTCCGTAAATGAGAAGGACATCGACTTGTTCTTCGAAGGAATACATGATTCACATTCGCTTCATTTGGCGATACTAGTCTTACCGTTCCTACTAGTGTTGTATTGCGAAACCATCGAATGGTGTTTACATGTCAATGATACATTAGACGGATACGCCGTATTCGGCGAATATTTACTATTTGCACGATATACGAAAGAGAATTGTCAGAGCATGTGCTTCGATAAGTGCCGATGTGATGAGGAATACCAATCAGTCCATGATAAGAAGATTGCAGCACTTCATTGATACCAACTGTTATAACTTCGAACACTCTCTGTAAGTGGACGTTCACGCCACCTTTCTGACCTTCGTTGACCTTCAAAGTCCTTACTGTTACACATCATTGGATTCGTCTCGATAGCCGCTATCAGAAAATAAGTATCAAACTATAGCATCCCATTTTAAAAAATAAAGTTGACGTTCATATTTCTGAAGCGACCCCAACTAGCAACAAAAAACCAACGTCATATTACGCATTATGGCTCCCGTTGTCCCATGCAACCTTTGTCCCACAAACTTTTCAGCTCCTATCATACTTTCGGAGCTATTCTTGGTGGTAATAGTTAGTGGTACACCTTGTATAAAACAACGTCACTGGGGGCAGGAATAGCATCAGATAGTGTTTTCGGAAGAATACTGGTTCTTTTTGTTTGAAAATGATGGCCGCATTGTACTTCACCGCAGTCAGGGGAAGCTGCATCACAGTGACTGCTTTTGCACATGACATACAGTGCCAACTCTAGGCCATATGATGTGAGCTACTGTTGGGTACTACCACAAATCATTGGTGGTGTGTGATAGAGCTATGTGACCATTGTGACCTGCGTGAATGACATCCTGCGACCCGCAGCCTTACCCTTTCTGCACAACACCCCAGACACAATTTCTCAGCAAGGCAATGCACGACCACATGTTGCTGCGAGATCACGTGCCTTCTTAGCGTCACAGGATGTCAGCCTTTTGCCCTGTCCCACCAGATCACCGAACTTGTCGCCAATCGAAAATATGTGGGGTATGGTGAAACAACAGGGCAGTGCTGAGAGCCAATGTTAACCACCTCAGATGAACTTGGGAATCAGGTGAATGCAGCATGAATGGCTATACAACATAACGCCATTCGCGGTTTATACGCGTCGATGTCATCACGCGCGGAAAAAGGTATCAGGTCCCATGGCGGACCCTTCGCCTACTAGGCAACAGGATACAAGCTGAACCGAGGTGACTGAAATGCTAATCATTTCTGAGAATCATACTGACGCATATGTCCGGTGAATACGAACGTCCTATCTCTGGTCGTTCAAGGCTTTCTTTTTTGTGTACTAAGGGTTGCTCAGTCATTTGAGGACTGAAAAGAGGGCGCAGTAGGAAGGTATAGGAGGAAAAACATGTCAACGTGCTATAGAGAGCTGCTTAACAGTATAATTCACCAGCAGCGAGACTCAGTGGAAGGATCTGTATGTCAAATTATAAATATTGATATGAACACAAACGAATTGACTGAGGATGACATCGCCAGTAATGCAATATTACAACAAGCCGAGCATAGAGCACTTAATGCACTTCTGCGGACTCTGCTGCCTGAAACGTCACGTAGGGACATGCATGGAATT
Source organism: Schistocerca cancellata (assembly GCF_023864275.1). Lineage (NCBI taxonomy): Eukaryota > Metazoa > Arthropoda > Insecta > Orthoptera > Acrididae > Schistocerca > Schistocerca cancellata. The sequence goes on along the minus strand of NC_064629.1, from coordinate 789,806,609 downwards.
TTTAAAGACCATAAACACTTCAGCTCCTTTCAGACTTTCGGATTTATTCTAGGAGGCAATAGTTAGTGACTCACCCTGTATACCATTGTTGTCTAGCGAGTTCGTGCACATTCGTCAGAGGTAGGCGGAGTAGTGGACGACGCGCGTGCAACTCATGCCGCAATAAACTGCGACAGACCGTCACTCCTGATAGTTTACGATGTGATATACTGTGCACTGTTGCGCCAGAGCCGAGGAGGACGCAGATCTGTCCTGCAAAGCCATTCAGATGAGGTGTCGATCTTCTCGTAGGGTGGTCTGTGTGATGACTGAACCATCTGGTCGTGTTCGACGGCCTTCCGTGAACCATTCTGCACACACCCGTCGCACTACCGAACACTTCCCCTCATACGATCAACAATTTTCCAGATGGATGCATCACATTCTCTCATGCCAACAATGCACCCTCTTTCAAACTCACTGATTTGACGGTACGGTTCGCGAGACATCCTGCACGTCTGCTCAAGTGACATTAATCCATTACCTTCGGTGTATAGCGACAACGAGAGCAGCAGGCACATTTTAACGGTAGGTGGTGTTGCGCCACAGTATCAATGTTGACCTTGAATCCGTGGGACTACATGATTCAAATGCTAATTATGCAGAACATACTAATATACATGTCCTATGAAACTGAACGTCCTGTCTCTAGTTGTTCAAGGTGTTCTGTGTTTTTCTGAACATTAGTGTATTTCATGGCATATTACATAAATCCCTGCTAATTTCACTCTAGCTATGCTTTGTAACTGTGCATCACTCCAATTTTTCCACCTGTAAATTATTAAAAAATGATATCATCCACTTGTTTTCCGAACGAGACTTTACTAGGAGACCTATGTTAGTGTCATCGATGCATGTGGCCGTTCAGTCCTTCCTCTGTTAATCTTTCCAATTCAATATCCAATCTATGTTATCCACCCGTGCCTCAGACACTTGATCCAGCAGATCCAGAACTGTATCCTGAGCCGAAATCTCTTTAGGTATTTTACCCGCTTCATCACTTCAACTTCACAGTGTACCCAAACTAACAAGGAGGAAGAACACACAGGAAAAATCAACCATACATGCAAAAAAAGACTTCCAAGGCCGGTACTTATATTGTTACGTAGAATACTCCTGATTCGGAACCAGTTTCATTGCTGTCTCCGTTGACCATTCATCCGAATCTTCAGAATGTAATCTATCCCCTCCTTTTTTGTTGTTGCTACTGCCCACGATGGTGAAGTCTTTTCAGAGGATTCGAGAGGAGTAAGATTTACAATAAACTTTTCTCGCACTGTTGGCTCCAGTTCTTTATGTCTAGTGGTCTGATTCTTGAAGCTAAAATTGTCACATTTTGGGTTCTCATGTTTAAACCTAATTGATCTAAATAAGTTAGAACAAAGTCTTTGCACAATTTTTGTTTTCACGATTTTTTATTGCCTCGCATTTTACTATGTCACCTGTTTTCTGAATTTTCACATTAACAAAACCAAAATTACGTTGTTCGTCCAAAATAAAAAAAATACGTGCCATCACATCAGAGGCATGCTTACTACTACTTCACACTGCGATAATAACAATATTACAAAGGGTTTACAGTTTTTCTTGACACATGAATTTCTATTAGCTTAGATTATTATTCTGTAAATGAATCCAGAAATAAACTTAATAAACAGTACTGGATTGCGTAATTAATAATAGAAATTTTAAGTGTGCCAAATACTTTATAATTTCAAATGTTTCTAAAACTACAATTATAGCTGTACATCCAGAGCCAGTACATATAGATTGTAACAACGACAACAAAGCAATTCCCTTTCATAAATTTTAGCTTGAAATATAACTTATTGTGTATAAAATTACATGAAATTTTTCAGAAAAACAACTGAGGCAATACTGAATTGTCCAAAATTCTAAAAATACTTTTAGTATCGACTACTACTGTTGAGGAAAAGTGAAGTTAGAGGAGGATGTCCCTTTACAGGTAGTTACTTCTTACACCAAAAGTGACTGTGTGTCAGGATAACTTGGAATAGGTGACTGATTCTCTATCAGAGAATGATGTGGATTCAGCAGAAGAAGGCAGCCCATAGATAAATTCTCATTCATAGCATGTTTTTTTTTACAGTCATTCAATCTTCTTGGCCAGTGCCATCGATTTCAGGGATCTCGGAATTGCGCCAAGTATGCTGCCATAGCGTCTCCCGGCGCAGCTGTCCCCACTGCGCCGCCCTTGTCTGCCACAGCACATACCAAGCGCCCACTGATTCTGTTAGGCCTTGAGGACATCGCGTTATGGAGCCCTCTGCCACTGTATAGGCGAACGTGGTCAAGTAATGGTAGAACAACTGGTATCCTGCTTGTAAACTGGGACATGGATGGCTACAGCTGGCTGTCTCTGGCCCCAGTGGCTCTGGGCTGGGGTTACCTCAGTTCAAGCCCCAGTGGAAGTGACAGCAGATGGATCCCAGTGAGTAGATAAACCGTGGCGTTAGAACACAGAGCTGCCGAGAACTTTGGCGGTAACAGCTGAGGGTCTGAGTCCCAGTGATGGTGTTTTGCAAATGTGTCCCAGCTATGTAATTTTCATCACAGCTGCATCTGACACAGGGTGGTCATTTAACATAGCCCAGCTGCTCGATGATGACTTGCTGGCATAGGAGGAGGGAGGGGGGGGGGGCTAAATACTGCTGTCAGGAGACTTAGTAGAAGGAAGAGATCACACTGAAGCTTCTCGAAGACTGGTCTGCAGTATCGACGGCACCCGGCGCAACATGCACCGCTCACAGCTACCCTGAAGTTGGCACATTTCAATCTCCTAATAACACGCCGCCGGGTGAGCTCGCTCTTCCATCATTCACTGTCTCCTGCCATCAGAGGACGCTAAATTCACATGGCCTCACTGCCTGAGATTCTGTTTTGCTAGTGCATCTTTCTAAGTTGCCACTCTCAGAGTTTCGTCAGAGACTTAGCAAACCTACAGATCTATCAACCTTAGTACGCAAGGTTGCTGTGAGGAAAATAACATTGACATAGTACGATGCTACTAAATATAACTGGTATCAGTGACTTCCCTGATTTTATCAGCATTCAAGTCTGTTTGCTTCTATCAAAAACACTACTTCCACTGTATATAACTTAGCACCGAAGAAGGACCTACTGAATTATCAAGTGTATGTGTTGTAAATAAATAAAAAGTTCTCGGCTTTCCAGCCGCATCAAGTGCTTAAAATTACACGAATATTCGGCTATGCACTCCTTTACCATTGTCAAGTGGTGTGACTTCCAGTGGGCTGCTGGTACAACCTTTATATACACTAACAGCCGGATGTGACGTTACAGGTGCCCGCGGCATGGTGAAACGTCCCCTTTGAAAGATTAATTCAATAAACCCTACAAAAGAATGGCCCTGACTAACAATAACCTATACCTTTCATGAATCACTTACATCACAAAAATCTTCGTTACTCGAACCACTGCAGTACAGTGAGCACCAATACTGCCAGCTAAATAAAAGATTCAAACTATTGAAGGCACTAACTACTGATAGGCATAGTTAGCAAATGAAAGATTTTGATAGAGAACAAACAATGTACACTCCTGGAAATGGAAAAAAGAACACATTGACACCGGTGTGTCAGACCCACCATACTTGCTCCGGACACTGCGAGAGGGCTGTACAAGCAATGATCACACGCACGGCACAGCGGACACATCAGGAACCGCGGTGTTGGCCGTCGAATGGCGCTAGCTGCGCAGCATTTGTGCACCGCCGCCGTCAGTGTCAGCCAGTTTGCCGTGCCATACGGAGCTCCATCGCAGTCTTTAACACTGGTAGCATGCCGCGACAGCGTGGACGTGAACCGTATGTGCAGTTGACGGACTTTGAGCGAGGGCGTATAGTGGGCATGCGGGAGGCCGGGTGGACGTACCGCCGAATTGCTCAACACGTGGGGCGTGAGGTCTCCACAGTACATCGATGTTGTCGCCAGTGGTCGGCGGAAGGTGCACGTGCCCGTCGACCTGGGACGAATGGAGACGTGTCGTCTTCAGCGATGAGAGTCGCTTCTGCCTTGGTGCCAATGATGGTCGTATGCGTGTTTGGCGCCGTGCAGGTGAGCGCCACAATCAGGACTGCATACGACCGAGGCACACAGAGCCAACACCCGGCATCATGGTGTGGGGAGCGATCTCCTACACTGGCCGTACACCACTGGTGATCGTCGAGGGGACACTGAATAGTGCACGGTACATCCAAACCGTCATCGAACCCATCGTTCTACCATTCCTAGACCGGCAAGGGAACCTGCTGTTCCAACAGGACAATGCACGTCCGCATGTATCCCGTGCCACCCAACGTGCTCTAGAAGGTGTAAGTCAACTACCCTGGCCAGCAAGATCTCCGGATCTGTCCCCCATTGAGCATGTTTGGGACTGGATGAAGCGTCGTCTCACGCGGTCTGCACGTCCAGCACGAACGCTGGTCCAACTGAGGCGCCAGGTGGAAATGGCATGGCAAGCCGTTCCACAGGACTACATCCAGCATCTCTACGATCGTCTCCATGGGAGAATAGCAGCCTGCATTGCTGCGAAAGGTGGATATACACTGTACTAGTGCCGACATTGTGCATGCTCTGTTGCCTGTGTCTATGTGCCTGTGGTTCTGTCAGTGTGATCATGTGATGTATCTGACCCCAGGAATGTGTCAATAAAGTTTCCCCTTCCTGGGACAATGAATTCACGGTGTTCTTATTTCAATTTCCAGGAGTGTATTTACCGTAATAGCGTTCAAAAGTCAAAATATATATATAATTTTGTGACATCCAATTAAACAAATTTCCTTTTTCTGACGAACACACGTCCAGATCGTCCATTCAAAACTCTGGCATCTCTCCCCCCACATCCACCACTGTTGTCGGCTCACCTCCAACTGTACAACGCTACGCGCTGTTCACATCCAACTGCCCAATACTACACAAGCTAATATTCCAACAATGAGTCCAACCAGCCACAGACTGTACACAGCGCAGTCAGCGATTCTCATATACAGCACTACATGGCGTTACCAACATAAAAACCTAAACAGCCTACTTACGATGGCCATATACGGGTATAAGTTGACTCAGCGTTCGATGCGCCATCTTCAAGTGCTTGATCGTGGGGTCTCACCGTCTCTATTTAGGGTACTATCGATGATTTTTATTTCAGTGGCTTCTTTAATTGTACAATCCCAGAAGCCGTCAGTACCAGCCATGCTGGATGTTTCGTCAAATTTTAAAAAGTGTCCGTTTTCTAAAGTATGCTCAGCTAAAGCAGATATGTCGGGGTAACGTAGGCGATTAACCCTCATACTCCTTCCTGCATTGTTCCACAGCGCGTACTGCGTAAGACTGGCAGAACTCGCAAGGTAACTTGTAGACCCCCAGGTGTTCTAAGACCTGCTGCGGCTTTAACGGGTCTCAGTAATTGACGGATTTTTGTCGGAGGCCTGAAAATTGATTTACTCTTGTGTCGTTTCATCATGCAGCTTACTTTGCCCGGCATGGCAAAGTTCTCTTTCCTGCTCCTCGTAGGTGGTCTTATTGTGAGTCTTGCTTGAAATCACTTCATTTATAGTCGTTGTTCCCGAAGACCTTGCATAGGTGGCTCAGCTCATAGGGCTGGTTATCACCGTATGACATAATTCTTGCACGATGCAGCAATGTTTGTAGAACACTGCGATTCTATGCCTTGTGATAATGGCCGATGACGTGCATGTACTGATCAGTGGGGGAGGTTTTTCTGTAGACGTTGTGCCCAAGGCATCCATTTCGTTTTCGGCAGACGAGTACGTCGAGGAAGAGCACGAGAGCCCCTTTTTCTATCTCCATGGTAAACTGGATGTTACTTTTTGTGCAGTGTTATCGCTGCAAGACTCTCCATTTTTACAGTGTTGTAAATAAGGTCTTCAGGTGTAGATGTCTGATCGTACTTGCTGGCCACCTATACTACGGACACATGACGGTCAATGCCCAGGTACTATGCAACTGCCTCGCAAAAGTAGGTCAGAGACTCACTGCACAGGGCGCCGTGTCAACATGGGTCGTTGCTGCATCTACTGGCACAGTTTGATTCACTACAGTTTCTTCTTGTCCTTCCCAGTGAGCTTCTGTAACATCTGATGAAGTCCCGCTCGCTGTCACGGCCAGAGTCCATGCGCACTTTGCCACATGCGGTGCACGACAGAAATCACGAGCTGTATTGTTCCGTAGACACCCTTGTTGATGGTCTTCGATTGGTGCTACATCCAGTTACTCACATAGTATGACGCTAAATAGGAGTCATCGGTCCCTCTAAGGCCCTCGAGGCAGGGTTAAAATTTTACTTCTTCTGTTACCACTAGTCAATGTCCCATAGCAATCGACATACGCGCGGAACACTCACAAATCCTAGCACTACTGTCAGTTTCTATTATGTCATTGACCAATTTCTACCATTTACGCTGTAAACAACACATGACCACAGTCTGAAGTCAAGAAGTATATGGACACAAACAAGAACTCCCCACTTCAAATTTCCACTGGACCCAAATGAAATTCATTGCCTTCTAATAAATGTTGCCCATTCTGCCTCGTTGTTATCCACCTAGCTAAGTGCTCCGTGCAGAGCTTGGCGATCTCTTCCTACAGACTCTGTGTGCGCTCGCTAAACGGCAGCACCCGCCTCGGAAATGGGCAGCTGACTAAGCCGATTCCCACAATCGCACACGGAAACGCACTTCCGAACAGACTCGAAACTTTCTGCACAGAGAAATCCACTTTATTGATCCCTGACCACCGACTTCTGACATACACATCACAATACTCACTCCGCCTCAGAGGGCAGAAAATAGTCCCGACCACCCCACAAGGATGTTCGCCGACTCCTCTGGTTCGTTTGAGCAGCCAACGGGCTCAAGCGTAAGTGCACAGGCAAGTTTGAACAGCGCCTCCTCCCGCTTCTGGCTGCGGGGAGTGTGGCTGTTACCTGTTTGAGCAGTGAGTACCAAGTAGCTGGACTCTACTCGGAAAATTTCTTCTGCCGCTTTGAAGCTGCCAGATTCGAACAGGCGCAGAACTGTCTGAACTGTTAAAGTGACGGGGTGGGGGGGGGGGGGGGGCGGGTCTCCACGTGATCCGTGTTTACGCTTCGTGATTCTGTTCTTTTCTCTTCGAATACAGCTACGACGTCAACTGAAAACGTAACGAATTTCATTCAGTGAGAGCTATCAAGTGAATTAATATACATTCCCATAATCTCGGAAGACTAAGAAATTATGTTTTTGGTTTCAGTTTTCTTATTTAATTTTCTTTCTGCGTTATTATCAGATCAAGCATTAATCATGTTGCAGAACATTTAAATTATTTTGTCAGTTTGCTAAAGGAATTTGGCTTTTGTTAATATACTAAAGTAAACTGTTCTTTGACGCAGAGGCTGTTAATTTATTTTGCAACACTATTGTCTACTCTCAACTGCTCATTCAATTTGAAGTACACAGTTTCACTTTCTTGCATGTATGCATTAACAGATCACTTTTATGCCATAATAAAGAACCAAACATGAAAGAATACAGTATTTCAGGAAAATTGGTACCTCGAAAATCTCAGGTACTTCAGTATGACACTGATCATACGAATGAGCTCTTTAAGCCAAATTATGCTTTATATTATGGTGACGAAAATACAAATGCTCCTGTAGTATTCTCTGATGTCCCATTTCTCTTATAAGGTAAGATCTCTGAAAGCCATATGTATGAACATACGTAAATGTTCACTGATAATGTCTAAGCAGGCGAATTTGGCCAAGAGTATTGCACAAAATACTATGTTTAAAACATATTGACAACTTTAGGAGGATAAGTTTTTCATTGTACAAACATGTCTTTTGCAAAACACCTGTCTGGTACCGGTTCTAGGATTCACGTCATCTCTCGCTTCGTGTTTTTATTTTTGTTAAATTTAGGTTCAAATGGTTTAAATAGCTCTAAGCACTATGGGACTTAACATCTGAGGTCATCAGTCCCCTAGACTTAGCTCTACCTAAACCTAACTAACCTAAGGACATCACACACATCCATACCCGAGGCAGGATTTGAACCTGCGACCGTAGCAGCAGCGCGGTTCCGGACTGAAGCGCCTACAACCGCTCGGCCACAGCTTAAATTTAGGAAGGACGTTCTTTGGTAAATTATAAACTGGCAATAAACCGTGTTTTATCGTTGTAGCTTCCCACATGACTTTATATTAATTCCTAAAGTAGAGTACAAACTGTCAGTTGTACAGTGTCTTGGCTTCACAGATAAACTTATCGAATTTTACACAGTTTAAAATAGACATGAAATAACTTCATGTCATTACCTCTGGTATATACAAGCAGCTGTCTTCTTGTTTTGTTTCTGCTGGCAGTTTGTATTCCTTCTTAGTAGCATTTTGCAGTGTTGTACAGATGTAAACCTCATTGAAAATGCTACATCGTAATAGTATTGCAGAGAACCACTACAAAATCGTCTTTATTAAAGTCGCCACACTTCAAAATGTTAGGTACTTTGAACTAGAAACACTAATTTTGAAATGAGTGTTATGCCAAATACTGCTTATGTATTTTTGAATCATTATCTGGATATAATATGATAAAGAATTGCCCTGAGTACAATAACTCCGTATGTCCCCTCAGATCAACATTCCACATGGCCACGTGATGCCTCAGTACGCACAAAACTCTAAACATAAATACGGCGAGAAGCTTTTGAAAAGAGCAAACACAGAGCATGGGTCCATAGGTCACCGTAGCTGCACAGGCACAGTAACGCCTGTTCTCCGGCCCTTGAAACTAGGCCTTTAGCAGCTGCTCAACGAATCTCTCTTTTTCCACGCTCCAAATAGTTCCAGACCCTTCAACCAGTCATCCGGCCGGAGTGGCCGTGCGGTTCTAGGCGCTACAGTCTGGAACCGAGCGACCGCTACGGTCGCAGGTTGGAATCCTGCCTCGGCCATGGATGTGTGTGATGTCCTTGGGTTAGTTAGGTTTAATTAGTTTTAAGTTCTAGGCGACTGATGACCTCAGAAGTTAAGTCGCATAGTGCTCAGAGCCATTTTTTCAACCTGTCGGCCTCCACAGCAGAATGTCAGCACTCCGATTGACAATTCCTTTTTAGCGCACGTAGTAGTGGTTCAAAAATAGTTCAAATGGCTCTGAGCACTATGGGACTCAACTGCTGTGGTCATAAGACCCCAAGAACTTAGAACTACTTAAACCTAACTAACCTAAGGACATCACACACATCCATGCCCGAGGCAGGATTCGAACCTGCGACCGTAGCGGTCGTGCGGTTCCAGACTGTAGCGCCTTTAACCGCTAGGCCACTCCGGCCGGCTACGTAGTAGTGCTGTGAGGTGCTGCTGCCGCCGACACTTTCAGAAGTTTGTTCCCAGTGGGTATTAGGGAACATCAGCTACCTTGTGGAATACAGAGAGTACTGTACTGCATTGGCTCCTTACTTAGCTTGCATTTATCGCGAATCTCTTGCCCAACGTGAAGTCCCGAGCGACTGAAAATAAGCGCAGGTGACGCCTCTATATAAGAAGGGTAGAAGGACGGATCCTCAAAATTGCAGACCAATATCCTTAACATCGGTTTGTTGCAGGATTCTTGAACATATATAAGCGCAGGTGACGCCTCTATATAAGAAGGGTAGAAGGACGGATTCTCAAAATTACAGACCAATATCCTTAACATCGGTTTGTTGCAGGATTCTTGAACATATTCTCAGTTCGAATGTAATGAATTTCCTTGAGACAGAGAAGTTGCTGTCCATGTATCAGCACGGCTTTAGAAAGCATCGCTCCTGCGAAACTCAACTCGCCCTTTTTTCACACGATATCTTGCGAACCAGGGATAATGGGTATCAGACGGATGCCATATTCCTTGACTTCCGGAAAGCGTTTGACTCGGTGCCCCACTGCAGACTCCTAACTAAGGTACGAGTATGTGGGATTGGTTCCCAAATATGTGAGTGGCTCGAAGACTTCTTAAGTAATAGAACCCAGTTCGTTGTCCTCGATGGTGAGTGTTCATCGGAGGTGAGGGTATCATCTGGAGTGCCCCATGGAAGTGTGGTATATCCGCTGTTGTTTTCTATCTACATAAATGATCTTTTGGATAGGGTGGATAGTAATGTGCGGCTGTTTGCTGATGATGCTGTGGTGTACGGGAAGGTGTCGTCGTTGAGTGACTGTAGGAGGATACAAGATGACTTGGACAGGATTTGTGATTGGTGTAAAGAATGGCAGCTAACTCTAAATATAGATAAATGTAAATTAATGCAGATGAATAGGAAAAAGAATCCCGTAATGTTTGAATACTCCATTAGTAGTGTAGCGCTCGACACAGTCACGTCGATTAAATATTTGAGCGTAACATTGCAGAGCGATATGAAGTGGGACAAGCATGTAATAGCAGTTGTAGGGAAGGTGGATGGTCGTCTTCGGTTCATTGGTAGAATTTTGGGAAGATGTGGTTCATCTGTAAAGGAGACCGCTTATAAAACACTAATACGACCTATTCTTGAGTACTGCTCGAGCGTTTGGGATCCCCATCAGGTTGGATTGAGGGAGGACATAGAAGCAATTCAGAGGAGGGCTGCTAGATTTGTTACTGGTATGTTTGATCATCACGCGAGTGTTACGGAAATGCTTCAGGAACTTGGGTGGGAGTCTCTGGAGGAAAGGAGGCGCTCTTTTCGTGAATCGCTACTGAGGAAATTTAGAGAACCAGCATTTGAGGCTGACTGCAGTACAATTTTAATGCCGCCAACTTATATTTCGCGGAAAGACCACAAAGATAAGATAAGAAAGATTAGGGCTCGTACAGAGGCATATAGGCAGTCATTTTTCCCTCGTCCTGTTTGGGAGTGGAAAAGGGAGAGAAGATGCTAGTTGTGGTACGAGGTACCCTCCGCCACACACCGTATGGTGGATTGCGGAGTATGTATGTAGATGTAGATGCAGACATTCGTGTCTGGAAACAAACGGGTCGAAGCCGGCTACCACCATTTAGCTGTATCAGGAGAAGACTGGCTTTTTATCTCAATACAGGAGAATTTTCGGCGTCTGCCACAAGCTGGAAAACCGGCACTTTCGCTCACAATAACGACCAATACTAACTGATGGTCGCAGTCAAAAACAGATATCTTACAGTGTAACGTAATTTCAGACTCGCACTACCCTTTGAGTACTTGAAAAACGGCAAGGTTCCACTATTATTCGGATTCCAGTACATGTCCCTCCATAGCTCGCAAGATAATGCGTTCGTCTAGATGAAAAAGTAAAGGGGAATCCACATATAGTCATGCTATATGTGGTGAAGTACTGTGACACCGAAACTCATCTTCGTGTTTTTGATGGTTGTACGGTTTTTGTATATCTTACGGAATGGCTGTGTCTTGCGCATATACGAATTTGGTGAATGGATCGTCTGTTCAAGCACCCAAAGAAACTAACAGGAGTATCAGGAATGGGAATTTTTAACTAGCAGTGAAGCAGTTTCATAAAATTATTTTAAAGCTATGGAAATGTAAAACGGGCTGGCTGATGTGAAATTTTGCTTTTCTTAGAACCCAGTGCATATTCTTTCGAACCGTGGTAGACTCTTTTTTTATGAGAGGTGTATGTGGAAACCGTATATCCCTAATAACGGAACGTGAGTCGTCCGCAGAGGGTATTTTCCATTGTGTGAGACGCAATGGCCAGCTCGCATGTTGTTGGCACTTTACTGCTGCCGTGTTATGACTGGCCCCTAATGTGAACCATAATGAAAGGAAATGGTGCCGTAATCTCGTAGTGAACCGTATAAACTATGAGAATGTTTTATGCGTTAGTCGGTGTACGCACATTTCGGACTTAACCACGACGCAGGAGTGGTGTCGGTCACGTATACGCAGGAAACGTAATTCGGTTCGTCTGTGCTTCTGACTCGCTGCAGATCCATCTGAAATCCTATTTGTCGTTTATAAAAACGATTGCTGAACTTCCTGTACGTGTGTTGTCTACACTAGTGTCCAAAATTAAAGCAACAAATGGAAATTTTGTAAGATCTCGTTCATTTTGCCACAAAACAGTGTTAACAGCTAACAGTAAAGTAGAAACAATGTAAAGAACTCAGAAACAGCTGCAACAAGCATAACGGTAGACAAAAACGTTCTTCGTTCTTTCCAATTTAACAGATCTGCACACACATTCCGATAACTGGTTAATGTGCTCAGTATGGGGTGTTGTCGCCTCTAGCAGCAGTACGGGCCTTACAACGACGGGGCATGCTATGAATGATGTCATCAGTCTCATGTTGAGGCAATAACTCCCATTCTTCCTCCAGAGCTGCTCGCAGTATTGGAGAGTGGTTGGTGGATGCTGCCGTCCCCATAGTGTGTCCCAGACATGCTCTATGGGATCCAAATCGGGAGAGCGAGCAGGCCACGCCATGTGTGCAATATCTTCCTTTTCTAGAAAACGTCAACCACACATGCTCCCATGCTCTAAGAGGTCGAGCATTATCGTGTATCGATACGACGTCTGGGACCACAGCTTCTCGCAACAACCACAAATGAGATCCCAACATCTCGTCACGATACCTGACAGCAATTAAACCTTACCGATTCACCCATACAATTTCATGAAGAGGGGTTGAAGTCGTAAACATAATCCCTGCCCACACCATTAAGGATCCTCCTCGATATTGGTCTCTTTCCACAAAGTTTGGATTCCGAAATCGTGTTCCACGTTCCCTCCCTCGAGAATCATTCTCCAGACTAAATCGAGACTCATCTGCAAAAAGAACGCTCGCCCACTGTTCGACCATCCAGGTGGCATGTTGACGACTCAACTCTAGACGTTTCCTTCTGTGTAGACGCATCAGAGATACACCTACAGGTCTCGGAAGATGAACGCTACTCTTCCGAAGACTTCTGTATGCCGTTTGTCTCGGTGCAACACGTTCAGTGGGTGCTGCGAGGTCAGACGCGAGTTGCCGTACAGTACTAAGGCGGTACAGTCGTGCCCTTACGGCCAAATAACGGTCCTCTTCTTTTGATATCGCACGTGGACGGCCATGCCCTGGTCTTCGGGATACAGTTTCGGTCTCTATAAATTGTTGACACATCCGAGAAACAAAAAAACGATTCACATTAAGCCTTCGGGCCACAGTAGTTTGCTACCATCCTGCTTCCATTCTTCTTGTGGCCCTCCACCGCTGAGAATCTGGTAGGCGTCTTCTTTGTGCAATACTGCACCATCTGTGACTGTGTACACAGCGACTATGGATGTGGGACTAGCTGGCAAACACGGCCACGTTTGATAGGTGACCTGACGTCATCGTTGACGTGGTTTTCCATTGACCGGAATGCCATCTTCCGTGCACAACACGATTTTTACGAACACCTTTTGACATTTTGTATGAGTATACAGTGAATTAGACACAACACTGGGAAATAGCGGTTTGTTGCTTTAATTTTTTACACGAGCGTATTTCGTGGGGTTGGGTTGTCTGGGGGAGGAGACCAGACAGCGAGGTCTTCGGTCTCGTCGGATTAGGGAAGGACGAGAAAGGAAGTTGGTCGTGCCCTTTCAAAGGAACCATCCTGGCATTTGCCTGGAGCGATTTAGGGAAATCACGGAAACCAGGATGGCCGGACGCGGGATTGAACCGTCATCCTCCCGAATGCGAGTCCAGTGTGTAGCCACTGCGCCACCTCACTCGGTCGCGTATTTCGTGAAATTTCCTTAAAATGGGCCGCTGTTGAGGAACAGATCCAAGGAAAAGATTTCGTCCGTGTCATTTCACTTTTATCACTATCCGAGACTCAAATTTACATCAGGCGTTTGATGTTACACATGGAACACATGTTTCCGAACAGTATTTTTGCAAATAATTATTTGATATGGCAGTAGAATATGAAGTTACAGAAAACAATATTCGGAGTGCGGATCTGGAGATCTGGACAATGCGTATGGTTGAAGAACTGAGCTGGGAACCAAACTGGTCGCCACTGAAAATAGCTTTGGGATAACGATAGGGTACGTGAAGTCAGACGAAATATAATTTTATGTTAAACAATGGAGGGGCTATAAACCATTAACTGGATTGGTTTTACTAGGACAGAACGGGAATTATTGGAATTTTAAGTCGAAAGCCAAGGATAGTGATTTCTTCACAAAACTGTCTTCCATTGTAATTTGTAAAAATAAGAAAACTCTTCATGCAGCCTTCACGGCCTTAAAAAAGGAAATATTTTCCCCTATTTTTAGACGATGTATGTATCTCAGATTCGTGACTATTCTGTGAAATTTGATTTCCAATCCAATGTTAACACTTACATACTTTCAGGAAGATGAATAGGCCGGCCGCGGTGGTCTAGTGGTTCTAGGCGCGCAGTCCGGAACCGCGGGACTGCTACGGTCGCAGGTTCGAATCCTCCCTCGGGCATGGATGTGTGTGATGTCCTTAGGTTAGTTAGGTTTAAGTAGTTCTAAGTTCTAGGGGACTGATGACCACAGAATTTAAGTCCCATTGTGCTCAGAGCCATTTGAACCAATTTTTTTTTTTTTTTTTGAAGATGAATAGTGACAAATACGATGCACAAAGCCTGCGTTGTAATGGATTAAGTTATTTCATTCATTTGAGTTATTTTGATTTCATATTCAGAAAAAATAAACGAAAGCATTATTTAGCGAAAAATCTCATTAATATCAGTTACGTAGGCCCTTTTTTTTATTTACATATCTTAGAAGAGGAGGAGGAGGAGTTAGTATTTAACTTCCCGTCGACAACATGATAATTAGAGACGGAGCACAAGCTCGGATTAGGTACAATACTGGCATTTGCCTGAAGCGATTTAGAGAAATCGCGGAAAACCTAAATCTGGATGGGGTTTAAACAGTTATCCTCCCGAATATGAAGCCAGCGTGCTAACCACTGCTCCACTTAGCTCGCTACGTATCTTAGAATTTGTAGTTTCTCCCTAGCCAGCAGTCGAGGATGTGTGGATCATTATCATATTATAAAAGACTACGGCATATAGGCGGTTGTTTCTCTCTCACATTATACTCGACTGAAATAAGACAGAAAATGACAAAGTACTCGCCACCATGTAGTGTACAGCAGTTGGCGGAGAAAATATGAACATAAACGGCTTTTGCAGAACACGGTGCTGAGAGATCGTCAGGTGGAGAACCACTCTGCGGAGGTTACGAAGCAAATAGATTTATATCTCTGATACATTACACAATGTTTAACGAATACAGGGAGATTCAGAGGAAGGTCAATTACAAACAGCTGCAAAAAATCTCACTACTCTGATTACCGTTCTGATATTTAAGCTTCCCACTTCCCCAGGGGCTCCGATAGCACATATTTTAACTTCTGGTGGCGATTACGCTGTGCCAATAAGGCTTTTACAATTGCATTAAATGTAGGAGGCTACAAATATGCAAACCAAGCAGCAAACGTGCGCTAAACTCAAGAACAGCATTATACACAGGAACAGAACATGCACGTGCTACACGCCGTACAATTTACATCGTGAAGTAGTAAATCATTTAGCAGTGGGAGCATACAAATTAAATGTTCCGAGAAAACCGCAGCCGTGCCCGGCGGCGGTACGGGCAAGAGAGATATTCGAGACGAATCGGGCTCCTTTGTCGAGCCTTCGGCCCGGAATTTTATTATGATGGCAGCTGTGAAGTGTGGCATAATGGTTGATGTGACAAGCGGCTCCTTATATCAATAGCGGGATAAGCTGGTGGCGGCGGAGCTGTTACCGTTAGGGTAGCCGCCCATTGTTCTCGCTGACTGCTTAGTTAATCACCTCATGACGCGCTCGCGCCCCTGCTTCCATTCTCGACTGTAATAGAAGGTAATGGCCCTCCCCACTACCCACTAGCGTCTAAACACCTACCATTGGCGCCAATCAACGCCTCGAATATCTAAATTTAAGGAGTACCGCACCAGCAGTCTCGAGTGCTGCATCTCCTTACCAAACATTTAGCACGCGCCTGTCGCCATCCAGAATGAGACTACAAATTCTTAACAATATTAACATGACGTAGAAGAACTGCTTACTCACGTTACATATTTAAACTTGGTGAGTGGTTATCTAGTACGGTTCTAGGCACTTCAGTCCGGAACAGCGCTGCTGCTACGGTCGCTGGTTCGAATCCTGCCTCGGGCATGGATGTGTGTGATGTCCTTAGGTTAGTTCGATTTAAGTAGTTCTAAGTCTAAGGGACTGACGACCCATAGTGCTTAGAGCCATTTGAACCATTATCTTAGTACGGTGCAAGTTAAAATGACGAGAGAAACCAAATACTTCCTGAGTTAAAAAGTCGGGAAAATATCCATACGGCCTCCCCTCCCCACTGTAGATCAACATCTACATCTACATACTACGCCGCAAGCCGCAATAAGGTGCACAGCGGAGGGTATCTTGTACCACTGCTAGCCATTCCCTTTGCTGTTACACTCTCAAGTGGAACGAATGAAAAATAGCTTGCAGATACGGGCCTTGATTTCTCAGATTTTGTCTGCTCAGTCTTTACGTGAGATGTAAGTTAGCTTTAGTAGAATCGTTCTGTAGTCTGCCGCAAATGCAGATTCGCTAAACTTTATGAACAGTGAATGGCGAAAAGAACATCTTCTACGCTTAATGGATTCCCATTTAAGTCCACGGAACATTTTCGTAATACTCGCGTATTGATCGAGCCCACCATCTAGCAGCACGCCTCTGAATTTCTTTGACGTCTCATTGAATTCGAATTTGTGGGTATTCCAAACACTCGAGCGCTACTCAAGAATGGGTCACACAGGCATCCTATATCTACATCTACATCTAAACTCTGTAAGTCACCTTACCGTGTGAGGCGGAGGGTAATTTCAGTGGCACTGTTGCTTTCCCTTTTACCTGTTCCAGTCGCGAACGTTTCGCGGGTAGAATGACTGTTCATAAGCCTCTGAGTGAGCTCGAAACTCTCCAGTGTTACTTTCATGGTCTTTTCCCGAGATATATGTGCTGAAGGAACCAATACATTGATTGACGCTTCTAGGAACGTACACTATCAAAATTTCAAAAATAAAATACTCTGTAAAGCTGAAAGCCTCTCTTGCAGGGTCTGTCACTGAAATTGGCTGCGCATCTCCGTGAGATTTTCACGCCTACTAAATGAACCTGTAACGTAATGCATTGTTCTTCTTTCAATCTTCTCTATTTTATCTATCAGTCCTATGTCGCTGGGTACATTACTTGGTCTCACCTCTCGCTATATGAGGTACGTTTAGCATTCTCGAACGATCGTTTCTGTGATGTAGATGTTATGGCGTGGGAAGGTGTAATGTTTCTTGGATTTGCGGACCTTCGAATCTCTGAACACGGAATGCACACCCGTCAGCGTTATTTTGACACTGCACTTCTTCCTTATGGGCGTCTTAATTTTTTGGATGACCGCGACGAACTGCGCAGACTGAGGAGTTCTTGGAACAAGAGGATATTCGGCGAATGGACTGGCCTGTCAGTTTCCCCGACTTAAATCTCATCGAGCGTGGGTGTGATACATTTGGGAGACGTACTCCAGCACGGCGACATGAACTAATGACCATCCATCAGTTGATGGAGGTACAGAACTCTTTGTAAAAAGGCGTTTAGTATTTTCTCTGTATTCCTGCTTTTCGATGCCATTATGAACACAGAGTCTGGAGAGATGGTTTCGATCCGTTTCCTGATTTAACATCACACCAAAACTTCTGAGTATTTTCTGTGAAATCGTAAGGCAGAAATTTGTCTCGAATTCGTTGAATGCTTCACGCATGGACCTTATTACGCTAGTTAGTGTTTCACCCAGTTTTTCTTTGTCTGTGAAGTTTTTGGTATGTTTAAAATTGCATTGAAGTTCTCTTTCATTTCGTAGCAGCTTTTCAACTCCTTTCCATCCTTCACAACTTTGCGAAGCATCTGCCTGTCTAAAGCGTATTCTACAATAGTCTTGAACTTCTTCCATTTATGGTGAGCGTTTTCGGTTCTGGAGAAGAAATTTTCATGTTAGCCTCTCAAGTTCTATGTGATTAGTTTTTTCCGCTCCTCCTAATCAGTAATATCTTCCTATCTTTCTTTACATTGCTATTTACAGCCGTATTCAGTGATATAACAGCCTTATGATCACTGATTCCCTGTTCTACTGAGTTGAAAAATTCGGGCCTGATGGTGACCAGGATATCTAATGTTGCCTTCAAGCGTCGACTCTTTGATTAGCTGCTCTGTACACGATCGCCTTTGTAAATGAGCTATACTTTACTAGAATCCTCCCAGTAAATCTAAGTCTATAATTCGCCTCCCCTACAGTCGGCTCTACGTGCTGTTGTCATTGTTACCGCTTTGCAGCGTTAAGCTTAGGTAGTTACTGGAACTGGCTGTGTTAAACACCACTAAAACTGTGTTCGAAAATTACAGGATTATTTTTCTTAATCGTATGCATTAACTTACATTTTTCCAAGTTTAGAGCAAATTGTTCTGCTCGAGTCTCAGACTCTCGCCCATTAATATCCAAGTCGGATCACTGACACCCACGGACAATATTTTCCCTATTTTCTCCAGTTTTGCACTGTTTCTCAATTATTGCTCTTTTCTCGTTCTAAAAGTGTACTGCATGACATTTGCTTGTATCTTTACCCCTACATAACGTTTTCAAGAACCATAAAAGCCATTTTTTTAAAATAAATTTTGCTGCTTGGACATTCTCACACATTACAAGTATGGAAGAACTGTCGCACCTACACTGACGGGAATGTAAGGTCTTAAAACGTGAACAGCCTAACTGAATGCTACCCAACCGATACTCGAAGATTACCATGCCTGTGGAATGTGTTGACTAAAATATTATCCAGTTGCGAATTTATTTTCTGTCGTGGTAAAATTTATTCTTCAAATGGCTCTGAGCACTATGGGACTCAACTGCTGTGGTCATAAGTCCCCTAGAACTTAGAGCTACTTAAACCTAACTAACCTAAGGATATCACACACATCCATGCCCGAGGCAGGATTCGAACCTGCGGCCGTAGCGGTCGTGCGGTTCCAGACTGTAGCGCCTTTAACCGCTCGGCCACTCCGGCCGGCATTTATTCTTCCAAATAAAAATTTGGGTGATTTTACGTTATTGGGCGTGACTAACGTCACTGGAAATTTTCAACTGAACAGCGAAGTATACCACACCCAGATGACGTGGACGTTCAATTAACAGCCAACTTTCCGGCCCTGAGAAATGTCGAATCATTACATGAGGCAATTAGGGCTATCATACTAAGAGAGCACATAGTTGGGGGCAGTGCAATGACTCAAGAACTAGTAGTGACGAGTTAGATTCAGGACAGCAGTTTAGTAGCAAAAGTATGGATAGGTGCTTCCAAGAACTCTGCACTACGACAACGTTGCAGCACTGTTCGATCGGCTCCGACGAACAGACTGATGTCAGCAGGTGAAATCCGGGGCAAGGTTACGACATAGTGTCACTAGTAACCGACAAGAACATATTTCTTGACTCTGACCTGAGATTGCGAATTTCCATGCACCCTTTGCCGCTGACATCATGCCGAAAACAACAGAGAGTTGGATGGCATGGAGCCAGTGTAAACTGGGGCGTTAACTGATAGTCTGTGATTCTCAGCGATTAGCCCCATATCAGTGCGTGGCAGTCAGGTCCACGCCAACGTGTCCGTAGCCGCTCAAGCGAAAGGTCACAGGACGTATTGATTCTCGACACCCATATTTCTTTAACAACTGAAAACATGATGTGGGATTGATTCTCTACCTCCATATCTCTTAAACAACTGAAAACATGATGTGGGAAGCTACTGAACATACTAACATGACTGATTTGGTAATTGTTGAAGAGAGGCTGAATGTCTGCCTAAATATGACGAAAATGGCAAGCCCTACTTCATTTTCGTCGTATCCAGGATATCAGATCGCATGTTCATGCAGGATAATGCTACACTCTGCACTGGAGCTCACACGCAAACACCGAGAGGAATTTACGGATCCTTTACTGGCTTCCGTCATCCTCTGATTTGCCACCAGTTGTGCATATAAGGGATGTGACGGAGACGGATACTTTCGAACCAACCTCTGGCCAGCAATCTTCAGGAACTGACACAGCATGCGTTTGAGACATGCCAAAAAATTTCTCAAGATAACATTTAGAAGCTGTTTTTCCATGGCACAGCGAACAGACGAGTTCATTCGTGCCCGTGTGAGCCACAACTGATTCTGAAGTCTGACAACATACTCATGGCAAATAAAGGTTTTTTAGGTGTCATACACATTTCTCAACTTGATTAACTTTCATATTTTAATCCCAAGAATTTGACGCGGTCAACCTCTGATATTTGCTTGTCATCGTATTTTAAACATATGCCGGGTGCAGATATCTTACAAATTCTAGACTGCATACGGTGCACCAAACGATCTAGCACACATTGTGTTATGGTTAAATTATCCCAGTCTGTGGCGTATCTTGCGTTGCATATGATATACGGGAAAACACTTGCCAAATTAAAACTTGGATGCTAAAACTTACTGTTGTAGAAGTCCTTTGCGTATGGAAACGGAAACGGTATTTTATAACCATCAAGCAATAATCTACAGAACTAATTTTAACTCTGCAGTGCAGTGAGTGCTGATTTGAAACTTCCTAGCAGATTAAAACTGTGTCCTGGATCGTACCTAATGTGCTAGGTCCCCCAAACTATGCAGGAAAATGAAGATTTGGAGGTACGAGATGTGGCGGAAGATATAACGGTGGATCGTGAGTCGTGCTTTGATAGATCAGTCGGTAGTCACTTGCCTATAAAAATCAAATATCTCAGGTGCGATTCCTGGTGCGGCGCACAGTTTCAGTCTGACAGGAAGATACAAGTAATAATTTCCTTATAATATTAAGGTACACCTTTTGTGACTTAGAATAACTGGTGTCTCAGTCACTACAGTGAACTGAGAGCAGAATTTTTGCAGGTGTACTGGGAGGAGACTTTCACATATGTGTGGGTTTGTTAGTAATGTTGCTCATTTATAAAGACGCTTCAAAGTTAGTAACTAACACGTTGAATAGTTTTTAAACCCACAACATTTATTTTGTCCTAGCTGTGGCAGCAGGTGAATGATGTGTGTCGTCACTGGAGGTGCCCATAAATATTCAGCGTAGGGCGAGGCAGCCGCTCACGTAACTCAGCAGCCGGTAGCGGCTCAGGTAGCAGGCTCAGGAGATAACCATTCACCACTCAACACGGCCTGTTGCAGGCGCGTCTGCAGCAGTCAAAAGGTTGCTTGCCAGAGAAGAAAGAACTGGGGGGCTTCACTCGGACAGCCCCACAGACGCTGTGCGATGTAGCTGGGTTTCGAGTTTAATGTGCGGAGCCGGATCTAAAAATGCAGGTCTGCGTTTAACGACCGCACACAGTCTGCTGCTGGAGTACGCGTCGCTGTTAGTGGACGTTACTGCTGGCAGCAGGCGTACTCTTCCACAATCCCACAACATTTCTGTCGGTAGTTTCGTTGGGCAGAACTGTCGTGTGAAGAATAATTCACTAGGTGTAGGATAAATACCTCTTACTGGAAAATTAAAGAGGCCTTTGAAGAAAAGAGAAGTGGCCATACGAATACCAACATGTCAAACGGAAAACCATTCCTAAGTGAAGAAGGGTAATCTGAAAGGTAGATGGAATATATAGCAGATCTATATAAGGGAAAGAAAGTTGAAAGCAGCAGTATAGAAATGGAAGAGGGCGTTGAACTAAGAGCAGAATTTTTGCAGGTGTACTGGGAGGAGAATTTGATAGAGCACTGTAAGAGCTAAGTCGAAACAAGGCTCCGAGAGTAGTCGACATTCCGTCAGAGCTACTGACAGCCTTGGGAGAGCCAGCCATGCAGCCATGATAAAACTCTTCCATCAGGTGTGCAAAACGAATGAGGGAGACTACATACCACCCGACTTCAAAATAAATTTAATAATTCCAATTACAAAGGAAGCAGGTGCTGGGTGGGTTTTATAAGTCATGTTTGCAAATCTCTATCTCTTTACAGAAGAGTGGAGAAACTGGTAGAAGCCGATCTCTAATAAGAACAGTTTGTATTTCAAAGAAATGTAGGAACACGCCAGACAGTACTGGACCTACGACTTCTCATAGAAGGCTGGGTAAGGAAAGGCAAAGCTACGTTTATAGCATTCGTAGACTTAGAGAAAGCCTTTAAGAATGTTTACTGTAACATACTGTTTGAAATTCTGAAAGTAACAGAGATAAAATGCAGAGAGCGAAAGGTTACTTAATACTTATACAGAAATCAGTCAGCAGTTATAAGAGCAGATGGGCATGAAAGGGAAGCAGTTGTTGAGAAGGGAATGTGACATGGTTGAAATGTATCACCAATGATATTCAATTCGTGCTCTGAGCAAGTAGAAAAGGAAACAAGAGAAAAATTTGCAGTAGGAATTAAAGTTCAGGGAGATTAAATGAAAAATTTGAGGTTCGCCGATGAGATTGTCATTCTGTCAGAGACATCAGAGGACTTGGAAGAGCAACTGAAAGGAATGGACAGTTTCTTGAAAGGAGGATATAAGATGGACATCAGCAAAGAAAAACAAACACAATGGAATGTTGTCGAATTAAATTAGGTGATGCGAATGGATTAGTACAAGTTGTCGATGATTTTTGTTACATGGGCAGAAAAATAACCAATGAGTGCCGAAATAGAGAGGATATAAAATGTAGAGTCGCAATGGCAAGAAAAGCGTTTCCGAAGAAGAGAAATTTGTTAATATCGGATATGGATTCAAGTTTTAGGAAGTCTTTTCTGAAAGTATTTGTTTGGGGTGTAGCAATATATGTAAGTGAAACATGGAAGATAAATACACTGGTGTCCAAAATTAAAGCAACAAACGGAAATTTTGCAAGGTTGCATTTATTTTGCCGCAAAGCAGTATAAGCAGGTGACAATAAGGTAGAAACACTGTAAAGAATACAGAACATAGACAACTGCCAAAAGCGTAACGGTAGACAAAAATGTTCGTCGTTGTTTAAAGCTCAACGGATCTACACACACATTCCGAGAACTGGTTAGTGTGTTCAATATGGGGCATGACAACCTGTGGCAGTAATACAGGCCTGACAACGACGGGGTATGTTGTGAATTGTGTCATCAGTCTCATGTTGAGGCAATAACTCCCGTTCTTCCTGCAGAGCTGCTCGCAGTATTGGAGAGTGGTTAGTGGATGCGACGTGATGCAAGCTGTGTCCCTAGTGCGTCCTAGACATGATCCATGGGATTCCAACCGGGAGAGCGAGCAGGCCACGCCATGCGTGCAATATCTTCCGTTTCTAAGGAAACATCGACCACCTGTGCTGTAAGAGGTCGAGCATTATCGTCCATTAGTGCGACGCTTGTGCCCACAGGTTCTCGCAACAATCACAAATGAGGTCCCAAGATCTCGTCACGATACCTGACAACAGTTAAACCTTGCCGAATCACCCGTACAGTTTTACGATGAGGGGTTAGAGTGGTAAACATAGTCCCTGCACACACCGTTAGGGATCCTCTTCGATCTCGGTCTCTTTCTACAATGTTTGGGTTCCGAGATCGTGTTCCACCTTCCCTCCAGATGCGAATCCCTCGAGAATCACTCCCCCGACTGAACCGGGACTCATTTGTGAAAAGAATGTTGGCCCACTGTTCGAGAGTTCAGATGGCATGGTGATAACTCCACTCCCTTCTGTAAAGACACGTCAGAGGTAGACATACAGAATGACTCTGACAATGAAGGCCACTCTGCTGAAGCCTTTTGCACACCGTTTGTCTCAATACAACATGTCCAGTGGATGCTGCGAGCTGACATGCCAGTTGCCGTGAAGTACTAAAGCGGTAATGTCGTGACCTTGTAGCCAAATAATGGAGACCAGTGTAGTTTAGGCAAGAAGAGAATAGAATCTTTCGAAATGTGCTAATAGAGAATGGTGCTGAATATTGGGTGGATAGATCACATATCTGGATCAGTTGATATGGAACGTTCTGAGTCATCAAGGGATTACCAATTTAGTGTTGGAGGGAAGTTTGAGGGTAGGGGGGGGGGGGGTAAAAATTTTAGATGGAGACGAAGAGATGAATATAGTTGTAAAGTGGCTACCATTTCGCACCTTACAAGCACTGATCCATATATTTTTGCCCTGAACTACAACCACAATTACATATCATGGATAGGTTGTACATCGTATATGTGAATATATAAAGGAGACTGACACTGTCACGTATGCCTTGTAAATAATTGTTAACGATTATTGCATGAAAGGTGACGGAGTGTCTTTATTATCAGACTAGTAGAGGTTGGAACGACAGTGGGAATGAAACTGGAGGCGGAACTCAAGCCCTGGGTGGAAGGCCCACACAGGTGTGGTGGTTCAGCTCCACACAGGAAGTGCCATGACGAACACTCAGGACACCCGAGCGCGAAGACAATACAGGGGCGACCGGCCGCTATCGGCCGCTATTGTAGTAGGGCCAGAAGGATAACCGGATTATACTTCCGAACTTTGCAAGTCATGGACGCAGGTGAGAGGAACGAAGAAGCGACACCTCGAAAACCATGTAGGCTGGGTTATTTCCAAGGATTCTTACTCAGAATCGTACCATTGTACGAGTATAGGTTTTTCCTCACAAACTTCCCGGGCTGGACGAAAAAAGACTAAAATATGGTTGGTCGGCGTTCAGAAGAATCTATAGAGAGGGAGAATATTCCATGGTTTCGGGAATATGATTCCTTTTCGAAGTTACGATGATGGGAAACTGACTCTTGCTAGGAGACTTGCGGTGGAGAGACTAGGTCTTCCGTTGTGAGCGCCCGCGTGTAAAGGTCGCTCGATATCAGCTTTGTTGGTATAGATGGAACAGTCAGGCACTGTACTTTTGCGAACCTATACGATTCTTGACGTCACCTCCGGGTTGAAATTCGTCGTTTAGGACGCAGCGTTCAGTTATTGAGAGGACTTCCTCTGCCTATACTTAACGTTGAGACGTTATCTGAACTCTGTCCTTGTCGCTGGGAGTTCGCGTTTCTCGTCTGTAGAACACAGAGAGGAGAAAACGGTATTAGAGTATATTAATCAGAGGGCCGCCTTCTGCCATCCTAGTGTTTGAAAGAGTTTATTTGTGGCAGGAATTCTTCCATCGTCGCAGACTAGTACGAGAACCATCACTCCGATGCACCGGACGCAGTACGTACGGTGATATCGCAAATTGCTTCGGCTTGTTAGGGCTATAAGAGCTAAACAGCTGTGGTCACGTTAGTTTATTTCCACTGAGGTTCCACACCACCATAGATCATCTTTGAAAGTAGTGTCTTCTAGTGTTTGGTACGTAGACGATGTCAGTCATTTCGCGTTATTGATATTAGACCGCGCAGTCATAATAAGGGGCATAGTTGGGCAATTGATCAGTAATTTTACTTAGGAAATGTAACCTTTGTAATATAAAGTTTTTTAAATCTAAAATAAATATATAAGGAGGAACAACGCTTATCGTTTAGTGGGATTAGTTTCATTCATCATTCATTTACGTTTAGATTGTAATATATAGAATTAAGAGATCCTAAGATCTGCTTCAGGGGGTAGTCATACAGGGCCAAATCTTAATTTTAGCGTTTATTATTCTCCTTTGTGCACATTCATTTTACACCCGCCTGGAGTAGTATCTTGGACAGTAAGCAGATTCAGAAGAATATATGTTGCAGTAGTTATTTGGAGATGAAGAGGCTTGTGCAGGATAGAATAGCATAGAGAGCTGCATTAAACCATTCGATTGAAGACACGACAACAACAAAAACCACATGTTTTCTGTGTTTGTGAATTTGTGAGATTCTTTAGTGTATTTTGTGTTTCGTGTAAAATTTTTACTGTTTGTCTTATGTTTAAGGTTTGTCTTCGTTGTTAAACTTTTTGACTATAGTTACATTTCATACAAAATGAAGGTAGTTCAGCTTGCGAAACAGAAACGACTGTGGCGCAGCTTAACCCCAATTCTGGAAAATATGAACTACATGTCACTGTATGCTAAACACATGACTGAAAGAAGGGAGGAAAAAGACAGAAACGTAGAGTGTTATAAAGAGAAAGGTTAACTTACAGAAAACAAAGACTGAGTGAGAGGCTTATAGAAGGGGAGCAGAAGAAATAAATACAAGAGCAGAGCCTTGCAGGACGAAGGTAAATGAAATACATAAAAAGCAGGGGCTGGTAGACCAAGAGCAGATGTTTACAGGCAGCAATTCTGACTATACAAGGAAACATCTTGCAGACGTGTTTGTTTAGACAGAAGCACTGATCTGCTCAGTGAAAAATTGGACGACGTAACTTCAACAGCTGAGAACATGTCCAGACTCGAGTAGATGGAATCTAAGTTGGACACACCAAAAAATAATACAGGGGATTCTTCCCCTCTCTGTTACAGAAGATCAAATCATCACTTTTTGCGAACTGGAGAATTGTATTATGCTTGGGAGAGATGTTGATGAATTGAAAGAGGAAAGCCAGATAACACAAATCATAGCGTGAGATGCAGAGGAAGTACCGTGGTCATACACTGAACAAACAGGTGATACGTATGTGTCAGTATGCGAAAATTCTAGTGTGAGACAGGCAGGTTTTGTATTGGAATCTATAGCAGTCACCTGACATAATTTCGATAACAAACACTTATGTCATTTTATAGAAGTTTGTAACCTATACAGTGGGTGGGGATCTAAATATAAAGCAGTTGATATATCAGTTTAGAGACAGATGATTGAAGAAGATTCAATGAAGACTTGAATTCATGATCAAGTACATTAGTGACGAAGCGATTGCATGAGTTCTGCCAGTAATGGAAGACTGCAAAACATCTGACAGTTTTGAAGCAGAGATCATAATACCACTTAAGTCGACCTCAGAGCAAAACCGTGTGTCAGTGGGTATTATCAAAGTCCTGCCACTATTACAGGCTAAATTCAAAAACAACTTGGGTGATTTAACGAGATTTCATAATGAAATCATCACCTTCTGCCAACTATCATCCACAAAGCAACCCAGTAGCAAGAGTAAAGATATTACCATTAGGAAATTGCAAAGAATTTGCCCGTTAAGAATTTCGAATCTGCGCTGAATCAGTTGCAATATGACTCAAGAAACATGCCACCTGTCAAGGTCTCAACAAATATGGAACCGGAGGATAGGGAGGAAAATTTTGCTGAGGAGAAATGAATAAGACATTTCGAATGGGGTAAGTATGCAAAAGGAAATTCCGTTGAGAGAAACATAAGTAGCAAACTCCAAAACCACAGGAGAATTTGGACCCATCAGAGGGAAGAAAATGATGATTACACAGTTCACAGTATACGAGCGGGCTCGAGGAGCACTAGGATGTGTTTCTCGTATCGCCTGGGCACCACACTCCCAGATTTAAACAAAATCTTGATCTGTGGGGCCACCTCAAACAGGCTGTTTGCCCCATGGATCCTCAACCCTGGCGCAGCTACCCATAGTATTGGAATCGGCATGGCTCCACGTCCCTTTTGGTATCATCCAGAATCTCAATGACTGTTTTCCTGCCCATCTCGCAGTGGTCCGCTGATTAAGTGATGCTTATTCAGGCTTTTAACAGGCAATCACATTAATACAGTGTACTACAGTGTACTACCGAAGATACGATCATACAGAGTATCTTCGCAAATATGTTAATGGCTCAAGAATTATTTTAGTAATGGAACACAGTACGCTTACTGAGTGGCGAAAATGCCACAGAAACAGAAAAACGTCGGGTGTTTTACTACGAAGCGTAGTAGGACCTCTAATTTTGTCAGTATACTATGTGACAGCCCACCCGTCACTTGGCTGGTTTTGGCGTGTGTTCACCCCAACTAATTGACTAACAGATCAACAGAGGGTGCAAAACTGCCGCAATATCGGATAACGCAAAGAAGTAATATGGCCCTGTGACTCCTGATTGAACTGTGGTGGCAGTGTTGACATTAATTGGTTCAGAATTGATCCCTTTTAATTAAAAAGGGGTGCACATTGATGTTATATTCAGCTATTGAACACCAGATGCAAATGTGAACATAAAATTAATTAAGAAAGTGACTTGGGATATCAACTACTTGATTGAAAACAGATGCAGTCGATTAGCACAGACTTATTTTAACTCACGACCTTCAATCATCACATTACATGACTCTCCTAACAGGCAGTGGTAATAAATTGTGTTTGCGTGGAGTAAAGCGCGATAAATCATAAGTAATTCCTATCGACTGAACCAGGCGTAATGCAAAGTGCGAGAAGAATTCTATAATACACGGCCCATGAAACCCTCATGGAAATTTTGCCGACGTGATCCAACAAATTAATCAGTGGCCAGAGCGGGTGCAATATCATCGAATACAGTGTGGTGGAGCTGCGTCGTTGTGTAGACGTCGGCCAACCTTGTGGTGCTGCAAGGCTGCACTCGTCTATTCACTCCTAGCTATCTTGCTCAGTACATAGCTGAACCAAAACTTCTTATCTCCAAGCTCAATCGTTCCATTTGCTAAGTCCTAAACTGCAGAGAGCTCACACTTTCTCAGGCAAGCTGAGTAAAGAATGCCACGTCCGCACTCTAGGCAAGCTGGGAACGGAAGACCTCTACCGAGACTTCTGCCAGTCCGCTCTTCGTCTTGGTTTCCCCTCCAGCAAAATCACTTACGCCAATTGCAGCACAAGTCGCGTTAACTATGCGTCGCTTCACAATGCCGACCAATGCCTGCTCTGGAAAGTGAACAAATTCACACAAAATTTCCCTTCCTCTCAACTTCTTCTATTTAGCTCCCTCCAAGCCACCCATCAAGGTTAGCGTCTGCACAAACACCAAGTTTTCCGGAATTCTGACTCCCAGGAGAGTACTTCAAATCACTTGGTCCTACGTTCCCACCGGAGGCCAGCGTATTTCATTCTGTCGCTCTTCACCTGATTTACTTCAGACTCTGTGGACCGTGAATTCAGCGTGAAGTTGCTGTAGTCACAAACATGCATATTTTGACCTCTGTTGACCACTCCATCGTAGCTTTGCGTGGCTTTCTCACATGTTTCACAGGAAACAGGACGACGGACATTTATCAGCAGGTGTACAAGTTCTCCGTCTGTTTCCCGGTACACCAGGATGGAGTCAGGGTCAACCAGCCCCTCACTGTCACTCAAGAGTTTGAGCTTTCTCAAGAGCTTGAGCCACCCTAAGCTGCCTATTGTCGCTTCCTTTCGCCGCTCCCTGCCGGCCACGGTGGTCAACTCGAATACTTCCCTGGGGTAAAGTAGCATCCAGTAAATCGACGCGTTTCCACAAAGTTTTCATGTCGTGTGAATTACTTTAAAACCATCACCTGACATTAATTAATCCAATACGTCCATACTATACCCTCTACAAGATGCATTGTGCCTTGTCAGTCATTTTTGTTCAGCCCTACTGTTCGCTCAACGTGAGTTAGTTGATCTTTAATGAGTTCATGTAAGGGGCGTAGTTCTTGCCATCTTACAACTAAAACCATTTATAAGACAAAACGAAAAACAAAAAAGCAACATTCAAAGGCTTCTGAGGAAATGCAATGAATCTGTATAGGCAGTGGTATAGAAGATACTATTCTAAGCAGTTGCATAGTATTATTGCAATGTTGGGAGTCCTCATGAAATGGTCATGTCCACAGACATCGAATGAACTCAGCGCTGTAGCCCAACCGTAAGGGAGATACGTTCGAGGAACTTAAGTGAGTATCCTTGGAAGAAAGAAGACGTAGTTCTCGGGAAACCCTGTTGGATACATTTAAAAATCCTTTATTCCGAGAAGACTGTATGATCATTATTCTCAGTTAGGTACGTTACAAGCAACGTGCCGCTGTTGAATTTCTCACTGCAGAGAAAGAAACTGTGGCGAATATTCACAAACGCTTGTGCAAAGCCTATGGAGCATCTGCTGTCGACAGAAATACAGTTAGTCGCTGGGCACAGAGGGTGAGGTCATCTGAAGGCGGTTCGGCGGAGCTGCACGATTTGCAGCAGTCCTGAAGACCATCCATGGGTGTCACACCTGACACCAGACCTAGCCCCCTCGGATATCCACTTGTTTGGGTCATTAAAGGACGCCATTCGTGGAAGTCATTTTGAGAACGATGAGGAAGTGATTCACACAGTAAAGCACTTGTTCCGCCGCCAGGACAAGCATTGGTACCGCCAAGGCATACATGCCCTCATTTCGCGCTAGAGGAAGGCCATTTCCGGGCAACCCTCATATAAAATATCTTAGTTTCACTGTAATTGAATTCTTCACCTCTTTTAAACTTAATTTATTAAGGTCTTTCATTCGTCGTGTGCCACAAGGAAACAGAATATTGACAACCATAAAATTCGTTTGACAAGGAATCCTTTCTTTTACGAAAAATTCCTCTGGAGTTGCTGAGAACAGGTCGAAGATTTGGAAACTCTTTGTTTGACTTCTCATGCAGTTCTGAATTTCCCACTGTCCTTATGAAATGTAGAACCCATAGCACCTGCAGTAACTCACACGTTGTGTAGCGATGAGAGTAGAACGGGCCCTGGCTTGTGCTCAATTGGGAACAGCTCAACACTTAATTATCTAGCTAGGAGGTTACTGATTCACAACAAGCAACGAGAGGTAAAAGTTTAATACCAAGTCAGAAACGCCCAGAAACCACTGTAGGCTTGTTCTTATGAGCGCAGCAAATGCCATGTTATCTAAAAGAATTATTATCATTACGTTTCTACCAATGGTAAGTGAAACCATACTTGCTACAGTTACATATGATGTAGGATAAAGCTGTCTCCAGTCTGAAGTTTGATTTGAAGACAGTAATGTTCTACTAGATTTGATCGTATTGGTATGCTCTTACTTTCCTCCGAGCTTTAAACAGATTTGCCTTGCATGCTATTGGAGCACATACAGCTACACGTGGACTCTCAACCACCAGTGCAGTTTGGCATATTAAACATATTAAAAGCAAGGCCAGAGATGAAAAAAGACATAAGTGACAGGAGTAAAGTCTAGAACGGAATATGGATTGGAGGGCGGAGGTTTGGATGTATAGTTTGGAATTTACGCTCCTTTTTTTATCCACAGAGCAATCGAGCCAGATGAGTCGAAATAAAGCGAACCGCGTCAACCGTAAATGACAGATACTTTTTACTGTCTTGTAAAATGACAGTCTTAAGCCGTGGAAGTGGACAAAAGAACCGAGTTACAGCTAGTGGGGCACTGTCTGTCAGTGTCCAAAAATCGTAACCAGCGCTCTCACAAAGGGAAGAGGTGAAAAAAGATATTACGAGCTGGTCTAAAGCAATCATAAAGCACATTGGAGACGCGACCCCGGAAAAAGGAATCAGTGTAGCTGAGGCGAGGTGAGCACGGCTTAACGACGCAGGCACGTTCCCGGGAAGGAATTCCAGAGGGCTCCCCGCTGGCCCACGCACCACAACCAGCCGGCCACCGCGCCACACAAATTGTTAGACAACAACGGCGC
Organism: Schistocerca cancellata; assembly: GCF_023864275.1. NCBI lineage: Eukaryota > Metazoa > Arthropoda > Insecta > Orthoptera > Acrididae > Schistocerca > Schistocerca cancellata. Next base: position 789,774,966 of record NC_064629.1, on the reverse strand, counting down.
GCCGGTAATTGGCTGGCTCCGGCATCCACCGAACGCATCTCTGGTCACTGCCGGGGCCTAAACTTACTGCTCTCTGTCCCCTTTCCCTTTTAAAAAGTCAAATTCCATTTCACGTATAAAAACTACATGTTCATTGGAAACTTGTCTTTCCAGTTACTCAAGAAACGTTTAAGGTCATTGCTACCCAGTTCCTCTCAAATAAAGCGACGGTATTAATCCTTATTATTAAGGGAGATAGTGCCGCAAATTAAACACTGGGCTCGTATCCTAGGGGAGTTGACATCTGGCTGTCCTCGCTACTGTTTCCGACGGCTTTCCTAAATTAAATGGGGGAAATTTCCTGATCACAGCTTCACTTTTCCTCATTCAAGTTTGTCCAGCAGATTCATCTATTTCTATATACATACTCCGCAAGCCACCGTGCGGTGTGTGGCGGAAGATACCTTTTACCACTACTAGTCCTTTGCTTTCCTGTACCACTCGCAATAGCGTGAACGAAACACGATTGTCTATATGCCTCCATTAGAGCACTAATTTCTCTTACCTTATCTTCGTAGCCATTACGCGAAATGTACGTTGGTGGCAGTAGAATCGTTCTACAGTCAGCTTCAAGTGGCCATTCTGTAAATTTTCTCAGTATTATTACTCGAACGTCGCCTTCCCTCCGGGGACTTCCATTTGAGCTCACGAATCATCTTCGTAATACTTGCGTGCTGATTTGCTTCGATGAACTCCTTTAATCCGTCCTGGTGAGGACGCCAAACGCTGGAGCAGTACTCAAGAATGATTCACTCTAATGTTCTATACGCCTTCTACTTTACAGATGAACCACGCTATCCTAAAATTCTTCAAATAGACCTAAGTCGACCACCATTAATGATCTCAGTCTCCGCTTGGCATAAACTCATTAACAAAAAAGGTTTGTAACGGGATTAAAGTCATCTAGATTCCTGGGAAATTATCAGATTATGGTTTCAGTTCAGCTGCCACAATACTGCAGTGTTATGTGTCTTCCGTAAAGGTTCCAAAGTGACGCCACATCTCGTCTAAGGTGAAGCTGTTAACAGACAAAAAGTTGGTTTGAACACCACAGAAACTTACCGGGTACTGTGCTATTGGAGGTGATTTTCTCTTACCCTTCTCCGACTTTTCAAATGACTCACCCAGCCTTATCATGGTGCAACTAAGCATTTATCATACCAAAAGAATTTTCCAGACGTGAAGGGAGGGACAAGTGACAAGTAAAATATGTTACCTGAGAGGGTAGAACCTTGGCGCTTTGGATTTGTAGTATGAAAGCTATCCATCCTATTAAAATAGTATTTTATCTGTAAGTGACTTTATTTTCATCCTACTTTTGTATCAGATTTCTCTTGGGTTTCCATCTGTAACCTTTCTCCACGCGCAAGGCCATGTAATTGTTGTAGACAGATGATCCAGACCGAAAGCACCGCGTCATGACATGGGGCATATCATTCTACCACGCGCCACGTTTCTGCACGTCACCCATCCTAGTACTAACCCATCCCGACACCGCTTAACTTCGGTGATCTGACGGGAAATGGTGTTATGGCTGCGGTAAGGTCGTTGGCTTAACAGGAAATGCTTCACTAATTTCAAAAATAAACATCATACAAAAGAGATGGTACTGACTACTGTAGCATATCTCATTACTTACAAAGAGTCCGCCCCCGGTAGCTCAGTGGTCAGCGTGACAGACTGTCAATCCTAAGGGCCCGGGTTCGATTCCCGACTGGGTCGGAGATTTTCTCCGCTAAGGGAATGGATGTTGTTTTGTCCTAATCATCATCATTTCATCCCCATCGACGCGCAGGTCGCCGAAATGGCGTCAAATCGAAAGACCTGCACCAGGCTAACGGTCTACCCGACGGGAGGCCCTAGCTACACGACATTTCATTTCACATACAAAGAAAAGCCTGAAACTGAACTAAAGGTGTTCTCTTGTAGGTCCGATACTAATCAATATTGCAGATTAACTGAGATGCTGAAATACTGATGTATCAGTGGCTAAGTGTCAGACTACAAATCCAAAGATCCAGAGTTCGAACCACACGATTTTTTCTGTAATCCTTCGCTTATCTCTCCTCTTGCAATGATTCGTTAGTGTGAAAACTGCCAAGTGGTAACATGGTTCGCATTCCTGTAGATTCCTATAATACTGGTAGGTCAGGTCAAAGGTGACAGGAAGGCTGAGGCATATCACCGCCAACCATTCTTGGTAAAGCACTATGGCGTTCAAACCAAACTTCACATTGAGGACAGCTTCACTGTGACATATTGTACAGAGATAACAAGTATAGACATGTCGTCTGCCAGAATTTCGTGGGTATTACTTTCGCTACAGTTAGAAATGACGAGAGTTCCAAAGAAGAACAGCTTTTTCTGAGGAATGCGGTAGATTTTCTGTTGGTAAATGCCTTACAGCGACTGGTTGTTGAAGGTACTGTTAGTAGAACGAGTAGGACAGTAGAGCATTAACAAAAGGCAGCGCACAGCCCGCTAGGCACACAAATTTTCGAGTGTGTTTGCTAAACTGCGGTGGTGGCCGTATGAACGGAAAGCGGAAAGCGTGTAATGTGTTGTGGAGCGGGAACCGGTTCGGCAGGTTGCGGGCCCACCTTGTTAGCCGGCTGGCTGGCCGTCATATCTTCTCCTTTTCACCGCTACCGGCCTACAATGATCATTACAGTGGGCTTACTCACAAGGTAATTACTTTCAGACGCTGCGTTTTATGCTCTTCCGTACAAACATAATTGCAAAAATGAAATCGTTATTTCCTTCGTTATTAGAAAATTAGATATGCGGACATTATAATATCCACTAAGTGAGGCGCAGATGGTGCATGGTATGAGACGGGCGATGCGGCGGTAATTTTCGAGATTCGATATTAGCCAAGTGAACTTATCGGCTATCGGAATGGATCGGACCAGTTTTAAGCAAGTGAAGAAAAGAAGACTGCAAAATACGTGGAACGGATTGCTCCTCGTACCAAGGAATGTGTTAGCAGTCTGGACGACACGGATACTTCTGTTATAAACCATTCTCACAATGTAATAAAGTATTCGTCTTGGTTCTGCTCTCAAAAATATATGATGTCTTCTTGCTGACCACGAACAGCCAGCGGTCTGTTTATTGGACGAATGCGCCTATAATTCCTCGCCGTTACTAGTCGAAAGTATGGAAATGTTACAAGATATATCTTGAGAATACCAGATACAAATAGCACTGCTCCTAGTTCGTGGTATCTGAAGACGTAAACAATGAAGTTAGATTCAGTCGCATCGACGCGTATGTTACCATAGCCGGACCGCTATTAGGAGAAAAAAGAAAGTGGCACTCCTGACGAACACAGTGAAGAATTCCACTTACGAAAGTCATGAAAATTCTTAATCAGAACGGACACTGCTTGGCGGAGTTCCAATTACTGTCTTGGTGTACGAGAGACTTGTAACCTACTGTGGGTTAACGGACAGTATTTTCACAAAGAAACTGCAGCCTACCTGAGCTTCTTGAGTTAAAGCTGCTTGTAGTATATGTCGAGAAACTAAAATATGCTATAAAAATCTGTCCCCACGTTGAAAATAGTAGTTCGTTTCCATTACGGTATTTAGATTTCTATTTTATCCTTTGAGGTGTCTATTCACTGCGGTTATAGGCGATTACAATCAATATTGCAGAGCACTCCTCGGAATAGCATTTCGATTCATTAGCATTTGGTTGACCTTCAGTTTGTGTAGTTTACCAAGAAAATCATTGTTGCCTTTTTTATTGCATTCTAACTTCGATGACCTAATCAATAGTAACATCAGCATCATTGAGGATTTCCTTCACTTTTTTCTACAGTCTCTTCATTCCTTGTTAATTCCACATAAACCAGCTGTAGAGTAATTACTCTGCTCGAGTTAATGATACGCCTACTGTTCTCTAACATTCCGGATCATACGTTCATGGCCCAACGTTATACCGCAGTGTAAGACCAAACAACCAGAACACAGCCGTCCGATGTGTCAATGTCATTAATTTGTATTATCGCCGTAGCACAATATATGGACCTCAAACTCTGTCCTTCTAAATCCAAACAGATTTTATTCAGAGACATCTTATTATGTCTCAGCTCCGACTACCTTTTCAACACTATTTTTACATTGTATGTAAGAAAAAGCCTTTACTTCCTTAGCAAAGAGCTCGTGCGTCAACTGATAAAATACAGAAACGGTCTGCACACACTATAGCAGTGCACACAGTAGAAATAAAAATGTGCTTTCCGGTGTTAAAACGAAGTTCGTATAATCCCTACCCCTCGTAGGGACGCAGGTACTCTGCAACGAATTTAAAATAGAAGCTCGCGTGAAGTTGGCGATAGTCCCTACTGTGGGTGGTTGGGTGGTTGTTTCGGGGAAGGAGACCAGACAGCGAGGTCATCGGTCTCATCGGATTAGGGAAGGAAGTCGGCCGTGCCCTTTTGAAAGGAAACATCCCGGCATTTTGCCTGGAGCGATTTAGGGAAATCACGGAAAACCTAAATCAGGATGGCCGGACGCGGGATTGAACCGTCGTCCTCCCGAATGCGAGTCCAGTGTCTAACCACTGCGCCACCTCGCTCGGTAGTTCCTACTGTGTAATACGTTAATGACATACGTATTTTAAACAGCATCTCTCAATCCGACATTGAGTTGAACTGACTACGTACGGGAAAGGGTACAAACTGTTTATTCCGCCCTCTGCTCAAATTCTGCTGCCTTTGCTCATTTTTTCGATCTTACCCCCTATATCTGTTTAGCACTGTAAAAAAAGTCATCTCACCATAATAATATTTTTTCTTTATCATTCCATGACAAAGCGTCTTTTTAAATGATTTGCTGAAGCTTTAATATGGTTCAAATGGCTCTAAGCACGATGGGACTTAATTTCTGAGGTCATCAGTCCCCTAGACTTAGAACTACTTAAACCAAACTAACCTAAGGACATCACACACATCCATGCCCGAGGCAGGATTCGAACCTGCGACCGTAGCAGCAGCGCGGTTCCGGACTGAAGCGTCTAGAAACGCTCGGTCACAGCGGCCGGCAAAGCTTTAATACCAGAGACGTCTATCGACACAGTACGCCTTCTTTTTTTAGCATTGTTATTGTATTAAGACGGTAATACGATTTTAATAACATCATATATCATAAATCAGTACGTTAACACTATACCGTTTTGAAAGGTATTTGTGATAATAAACAATGATAATAATAATTTATCTATATTAAACGCTGATGAGCTCCGTCACACTGGCTCAATTACCTCAAGAAATACAACAACTAATCAATTTATCGTCACTAAAATTCTTTAGAATATGTGACTGTATTATGTAAAAGTCCCCAACGTTTCAGCCTCGTTATACTTAATACCTGATCACACTAAAAAGATAGCGTCTTCCACTAGTAAATAAAAAGTTAATTTTTTTCCTTCAGCACTCATCACAACGCCATCAGGAAGGCCATTTGGCACAGTGGCCGAAAAGTTAGAGAATTTTGCATTTTGACAGCGCAGTTACATATACTGGAGAATTTTAGTGACAGTGACTACGGCCGCGGAAGCCTACGCTTACTTTCAGCCACTTTATTGTATAACATTATTTTATGCAAGTAATCGTTTCAGCTATTCACTGATCTTCAGCATGTGTAGTAGATTTAGATGTTCAGCAATATAATGTTTTTCTTGTTTGCATTTTGAATGCTGCAGCTGCCTTTTGTTGTGAAATTTGTATCTCCTTTATCCGATATTATATCCACAGGATCGTAACAAACATATTCGTCGGTCATACGCCGAATGCTGCTCTGTATAGGCGCATGCGTGAACATAAAACTGTTTGTGGTACAGATGTAAAGACGAAAAAGGAGCCCAAAGTTATGGAACCAAACGCAGCCGCAGCTTTCAAAACACAGTTAAAAAACTTATAATTGCTGATGAAGGTGTAAATGTATTACTCAATTTATGTTATGCGTGAAAGTCCGAAACATATCCCTGGATTAAATAAAGCTATACAAAAACACTGCTAGTTGTTGGATTTCTTCAGTTAGTTAGTATTATTAATGAAATTAACAACAATTATTTTTGAAAATGTTAAGTTAGTATTTACAACACTTTAACTGAACTAGAAGATATTTAATGAATGACTAACTTCAGATATTTGATTTATCGCAAGCTACATGTACACTGAAGCGCCAACGTAACTGGTATAGGCATGCGTATTGGAATACAGAGATATGTAAACAGGCAGAACACGGCGCGGCTGTCGACAATGCCTATGTAAGACAACAAGTGTCTGGCGCAGATGCTGGATCGGTTACTGCTGCTACACTGGCAGGTTATCAAGATTAAAGTGAGTTTGAATGTTCTGTTATAATCGGCGCACGAGCGGTGGGACACAGCATCTACGAAGTAGCGATGAAGTGGGGATTTTCCCGTACCACCATTTCACGAGAGAACCGTGAATATCAGGCATTCGGTAAAACATCAAATCTCCGACATCGCTGCTGCTGGAAAGAGATCCTGCAAGAACAGGACCAACGACAACTGAAGAGAACCGTTCATCATGACAGAAGTGCAACCTTTCCGCAAATTGCTGCAGAGTTCAGTTCTGGGCCATCAAAATTACTCAGCGTGCAAACCATTCAACGAAAAATCATCGATATGGGCTTTCGGAGCCGAAGGCCCACTGTGTACCCTTGATGCCTTCACGACGCAAAGCTTTATGCCTCGCCTGCGCCCGTCACCACCAACATTGAACAGTTGATGACTGGAAACATGATACCTGGTCGGCCGAGTCTCGTTTCAAATTGTATCGAGTGGATGGACGTGTATGGGTATGGGGACAACCTCATGAATCCATGGACGTTGCAAGTAAGCAGGGGACTGTTGAAGTTGCCGGAGGCTCTGTAATGGTGTGGGACGTGTGCAACTGTAGTGGTATGGGACCTTTGGTAGGTCTAGATACGACTCTGACAGCATTCTGTCTGATCAGCTGCATCCATTCTACATCTACATCTACATCCATACTCCGCAAGCCACCTGACGGTGTGTGGCGGAGGGTACCTTGAGTACCTCTATCGGTTCTCCCTTTTATTCCAGTCTCGTATTGTTCGTGGAAAGAAGGATTGTCGGTATGCTTCTGTGTGGGCTCTAATCTCTCTGATTTTATCCTCATGGTCTCTTCGCGATATATACGTAGGAGGGAGCAATATACTGCTTGACTCTTCGGTAAAGGTATGTTCTCGAAACTTTAACAAAAGCCCGTACCGAGCTACTGAGCGTCTCTCCTGCAGTGTCTTCCACTGGAGTTTATCTATCATCTCCGTTACGCTTTCGCGATTACTAAATTATCCTGTAACGAAGCGCGCTGCTCTCCGTTGGATCTTCTCTATCTCCTCTATCAACCCTATCTGGTACGGATCCTAGCCGGCCGCGGTGGTCTAGTGGTTCTAGGCGCGCAGTACGGAACCGCGGGACTGCTACGGTCGCAGGTTCGAATCCTGCCTCGGGCATGGATGAGCCCGCATCTCGTGGTCGTGCGGTAGCGTTCTCGCTTCCCACGCCCGGGTTCCCGGGTTCGATTCCTGGCGGGGTCAGGGATTTTCTCTGCCTCGTGATGGCTGGGTGTTGTGTGCTGTCCTTAGGTTAGTTAGGTTTAAGTAGTTCTAAGTTCTAGGGGACTGATGACCATAGATGTTAAGTCCCATAGTGCTCAGAGCCATTTGAACCGTTTTTGGGCATGCATGTGTGTGATGAACTTAGGTTGGTTATGTTTAAGTAGTTCTAAGTTCTAGGGGACTGATGACCACAGATGTTAAGTCCCATAGTGCTCAGAGCCGTTTGAACCTTTTTTTTTTTTTTTTTTTTTTTGGTACGGATCCCACACTGGTGAGCAGTATTCAAGTAGCGGGCGAACAAGCGTACTGTAACCTGCTTCCTTTGTTTTCGGATTGCATTTCCTTAGGATTCTTCCAATGAATCTCAGTCCGGCATCTGCTTTACCGAGGATCAACTTTATATGATCATTCCATTTTAAATCACTCCTAATGCGTACTCCTAGATAATTTATGGAATTGACTGCTTCCAGTTGCTGACCTGCTATTTTGTAGCTAAATGATAAGGGATCTATCTTTCTATGTATTCGCAGCACATTACACTTGTCTACATTGAGATTCAATTGCCATTCCCTGCACCATGCGTCAATTCGCTGCAGATCCTCCTGCATTTCAGTACAATTGTCCATTGTTACAACCTCTCGATACACCACAGCATCATCTGCCAAAAGCCTCAGTGAACTTCCAATGTCATCCACGAGGTCATTTATCTATATTGTGAATAGCAACGGTCCTATGACACTCCCCTGCGCCACACCTGAAATGACACTTACTTCGGAAGACTTCTCTCCATTGAGAATGACATGCTGCGTTCTGTTATCTAGGAACTCTTCAATCCAATCACAAAATTGGTCTGATAGTCCATATGCTCTTACTTTGTTCATTAAAGGACTGTGGGGAACTGTATCGAACGCCTTGCGGACGTCAAGAGACACGGCATCTACCTGGGAACCCGTGTCTATGGCCCTCTGAGTCTCGTGGACGAATAGCGCGAGCTGGGTTTCACATGACCGTCTTTTTCGAAACCCATGCTGATTCCTACAGAGTAGATTTCTAGTCTCCAGAAACGTCATTATACATGTCCATTGTGAATTCCAACGGACTTGGGAAATTCGAGCAGGACAATGCCACATCTCACACGTCACGAATTGCTACAGAATGGTTCCAGGAACACTCTTTTGAGTTTAAACACTCCCGCTGATTACCAGACTCCCCAGACATGAACGGTATTGAACATATCTTGGATGCCTTGCATCGTATTGTTCAGAAGAGCTCTCCACCCCCTCGTACTCCCGAGGATTTATGGACAGCTCTGTAGGATTCATGGTATCAATTCTCTCCAGCACTACTTCAGGCATTAGTTGAGTCCATGCCACGTCGTGTTGCGGTACTTCTGCGTGCTCGCGGAAACCCTACACGATATTACGCAGGTGTAGTAGTTTCTTTGGGTCTCCAGTTATATGGACGATGAAAACATCAAAGTATCACACTATGAGTACTGCGGACTTCATAACATTTGCCAGTCTGTGACCGAGGCCTAGAATTTTAATTTAGTGAAAAAAATGTACGTGGTGGAGTTGTGGATTTCAGTATATCTGCTGAGAGAAAATGTTCAAATGGGTCTAAGCACTATGGGACTTAACATCTGATCGCATCAATGCCATAGAACTTAGAACTAATTAATCCTAACTAACCTAAGGACACCACACACATCCATGCCCGAGGCAGGATTCGAACCTGCGACATAGCGGTCGCGCGGTGCCAGTCTGAATCGCCTAGAACCGCTCGGCCACAACGGCCGGCTAACTGCCGAAAGAAATCCTGGTGGTTTTACGCTGGAATGAGCACTGATGGTAGTGCAGCTGGTATAGCACTATTGTGTGCATTTGTGCCTAATATGACATTAACGTGCAAAAAGTGTTACCCTCAGGGAGGAATTTTGAAGAGTTAACCTTGAAACGTCCCCTTAGAACAATTATACACGACTGTGCTTAAACTAACACACAATATTTTTTAGCGCAACGCAATCTGACTTTCAAAAATCCCTGCAAAAGAATGGCCCTGACTAACATTAACCTATACCTTTCACAAATCACTTACCTCACAAAAATCTTCGTTACTCGAACTACAGTAATACGGCGAGCGCCACTACTGCCAGCTAAATAAAAGATTCAAACTACTGATAGGCATAGTTAGCAAATGAAAGATTTTAATAGAGAACAAACAATGTATTTACCTTAATAGTCATCAAAAGTCATAATATATACAGCAGTTCATGACATCCATTTTTACAAACTTTCAAAACTCCGACTAGTATGCTTTAGAAACTGTTACCACTCAACAATGTTTGAAGTTAAATATCCAGTCAAGAACCAAGAGAACTTATTTAAACAGAAATTACGAATGCATTGTTATTGCGAACAGACGACACAGTGTTATTGTGTGTGTACATTCTTGGTTGTTAGTTGCACGATTACGTAACGACTATAAGGCTCACATACTTAGAACATATACTGGTACTGCTAATGAGATTCTAATGCAACATTTTGGTTTACTTGAAAATACATTCTGGGTCTGAGCACTATGGGACTTAACACAGCCCGCATCTCGTGGTCGTGCGGTAGCGTTCTCGCTTCCCACACCCGGGGTCCCGGGTTCGATTCCCGGCGGGGTCAGGGATTTTCTCTGCCTCGTGATGGCTGGGTGTTGTGTGCTGTCCTTAGGTTAGTTAGGTTTAAGTAGTTCTAAGTTCTAGGGGACTTATGACCACAGCAGTTGAGTCCCATAGTGCTCAGAGCCAATTTTGGACTTAACATATGAGGCCATCATTCCCCTAGAACTTAGAACTAATTAAACCTAACTAACCTAAGGATGTCACACACATCCATGCCCGAGGCAGGATTCGAACCTGCGACCGTAGCGGTCGCGCGATTCAAGACTGAAGGGCTTAGAACCGCTCGACCACACCGGCCGGCAGTTAACCTAACAGACATTTGGGATCGAACATAGATTTCGTGACTATGGCGATTAGTAGAAAAACTGAATGACTTAAATTCGGATGCTAAGAAAGTAACTAAGTTCTCGAGAATGAAATAGTAAACGGTCGCCAGCCTAATCAGGCATAATAACGTGGAAACATTAAGTTCATAAAATTCAACTGTAATTTTACGAAAAGAACTTTCGTTATTTCTCTCTTAGTAAAGTGTGCAATGAACACACACAATTACCAGACGAACTGCACAGTGGGTAGCAGTAGTTATCATTTGTATAGATTGCCCATCACAGAAATATAAATGAAACTTTATTCCTGCTAACAATAATCAATGTCTGAACTTATTAACAAATTTAGTACCAAGATGTTATCGAAGACATCACAAGACCAAAATTGAGCATGAACATAGTCCCAATTTAACTAATATCCAAATAACCCAAATGCAGTTAAATAACAAGTACTAACACATTTCATGTTCACTCTACTGTGAAAATGTTTCAGATTTCATTAGCAAGAATCATATTTAAATTAACTTTCTCATATTAGAAAAGATTATAGTGGGGACCTGTAAACTGTCACTTTACCTGTAAGTAGACTATGCACACATTTCAAAAACAATTTTCATCACACTATTACTGATTTCCAACCCCACTTGAAATTATTTGCTGTCAATGCTTTATAGCAATCTACACCAATAATATTGTTAATTAACCTCATAAATAAGTTCAGGGTAGTAGCTAAGGTAAAGTTAAGTTTCAAGTAGGCTCAAAATTATATGCCTCTTTCATTACTTGTGAAGCAAGTAATTTAACTAGTAAACATTTATATGCTTTAACACTGAAACTTAGGCACGTTCAAATAGAAGCGAGTCAGTGGTTCTTCATTAATAGGATACTCGATCTTCAGCACGTCTGGGATAGGACCCTGCTTGGTTTCATGAACAGGACAGTTTCAAAGTTCAAACACGAATTTTGATCATTGAAATTATTACTAAAAAACACTCACACACAAGCATACTGGTTCATACTGATATACATATCTGATTTCCAAAGTTGGTGAAGCAGTGGCGCAATAGTCATGGCAAGAACGTGGCGGCTATCTGGTCTCACCTCGGGCGGTTTAATGCTCTGTTCAATTCTTTTTGGCGACGTATTAATCATTTTCAGAGCCATTCCAAAATGCGAGAGCACCATTTTACAGCCGAAACCACATCCGAGGCCATTCCATCATAATTTGGTTTCTGAATGCCTTGGCACCCGCAGTGTTGACTGTACAACTGCTGGCCACTGACTGCCTAACGTGCTCTCTCCCATTTCTCCCAGATTGACCGCCAATTCCACTTTTTCCCGCGCTCTAACCCACTTCAGTGGCGGAGAGGATTCCCTACACCTTTTCTATTATATAATCCAACTTATATAAGTATGAACCAGTATTCAAAGTACAATTTCTCTTTTACGAGCATACATATTCTATAAAGTTTCATTATTTTAAACATTATTAAATCTTTACAATATATTCATCATAAACTTCCACTTTCCCTCAGACAATTCAAAGATCTTAACTAGTAAAGACCAAACATTTTATAATTACATGCATTAAATTACGTAGTATAAATTACTTAAGATTGATCTTGGTGTGAGCGGTCTAAGGCGCTACAGTCATGGACTGTGCGGCTGAGCCTGGCGGAGGTTCGAGTCCTCCCTCGGGCATGGGTGTGTGTGTTTGTCCTTAGGATAATTTAGGTTAAGTAGTGTGTAAGCTTAGGGACTGATGACCTTAGCAGTTAAGTCCCATAAGATTTCACACACATTTGAACATTTTTGATCTTGGTGTTACACTGGACTAGGTTGGAAACCTCGTAAGAATGAATTTTCTTCGATACAATGAAACCGAAGGGATGCAATATAAAGCGAATAGAATTTTATATCCCTGAGTGGTACAATTATTTCTTTGAATTTTTAGTTATGTGGCTCAATATGCCAGGTTCTTTAGAAATAACAGACCTAATTCGCGCGTTTTGTTCCTTACATATCTCTTTCTACATAATATTTAACAGTTTACAAGTTAGACATCTGCATATAGAACAACATGGAAATTTCAGTTCAGACCTCTTAACTATGCAAGTTACATACAAGTCACTTAGTGGAAACGTAAGTTGAATAATAACACTTTTGTCGTGACCACTAGGTTCGGTACGGCTCAAGCGCAAAAGTCGTTATGAAACGATCAAAATGGAGCCCAACTAAGATCAAGTGCGAAACAGAGCAGTGAAGTGCGTAATTAAAATCACACGCCAGACCAGTAAATTATTTTTTCTCTGGTTCTGTAAGGAATTAGTAAGTATTCCCCTATCCTTGGGATGTTTCGCAACAGACACAAGTCTCTAAAAACACTTCAGAGTATACCAAGAGTCAGGTGGTTTTTATAGCGCAGTGTCATCATCCCCGTCGGCCATTAAATCTCTGGTTCACTTTCTTGGTAGATCGAAGACTCTGAAATTCGTTTACGAATACTCGTTTTATTGGCATTTTAGCCAGTAAGTGGAAGACATATTCCTTACCGCATATATTACAGATAAAATTGTATTTTATGAGTCTCCCCTTCACTATTCACCAGGTTCGATGCTATGTGAAATTTTCTCTCTCTCTAAATGAAGAGAACTTATCTGATGCGAAAATGAAGAATTTACTGCATTCATTGTAGCTGTGTACATAATGGCGTCCTAAAGTGAAGCACGACCAAGAGAAGTAGAAAATCAGTGAAAAATATAGGAGCAGTCACTCCAAATATCAATGGGATTTCCGACCAAACCACATTTTTCCTACCGGTACTGGAGTATTCTCTGCTTCAGATAGATATGTGATTCAGTATTAATGAAAAGCTACGTGTTAAACCCGTTATGTACGAGAGTACTTCAAAAAGTAATTTGCACATTATTATAACTGTCCACGTAACTTCCATCGAATGTTGTACTACACTTCAAAGTGACACAAATACATGACATTATTTTTCAGCATAGTCACCAAGTCCTTGTAACCAATAGTTGGACCGTTCCGCCACTCGTTCAGTTTCTCGAAATCCGCTCCTTGGCCACGGATCCGTTCGAGAAACGCTGTGTGAATATCGTGGTTTAAAAATCTCTCTCATCCACCATCCCCCGCCATTTTCCAGACGCTCTTTAACTTTTCCGAAAATAAAGAAAGATATTCTTTCCTTCCCATTCAGTAGCTCTTACGTCTGCCCCACCTTGGTAAATTTGTTGGCACCATTTACCTACGGCTGGATGCGACGTAGTATTTGGTCCACATATCCCTTGAATTTCACGGTTGACCTGTGTCCATTATAGAGGTTTTGCCCGCAGTAATCGTACTGTCCCAAGTACTTGAACCATGGAGTGCATTCTCAATTGCCGCGCAATTTAACTCCCACACAGTGATTACCTGTTATTCTCACCAAGCACAAATGTGTTTTCAAGCAACCCAGATCATGTACTTGTCTATAACAATGCGCCGTTCTTGTTGTGCAATAGTCTTTATGCGCTAAGACATGAAGCTTACTTTCTGAGTCCAAACGTATCAGTACCTTTTACGCTATGGTTCTGAGTAGAGAGTAATCTTTCAGTGAAGTGATTTTCTAGACCAAGCTACGATTGTTATTAACCGTTGGAACATCTAAGTTTCCCTCATTTCACCGCGTAAGTATGGAGACAATTCACAGAAAATATATTCGAGTGTTAAATGATATTACTTGTAATTAAAGTTAAGTGTCAACCGGGACGAAAAATGTCAGAGTACTTAAACCAGCGCCAACGCATGGCTCTTAACAGACAAAAAGTGTTTAAGTGTGATACTGATGACCTATATATAAAGAAAACAACACAGCTTTCTAAATAGTTTTAAGATTCGTTTGGATACTCTTTTCATTCATTGCCACTCAGAGTAAAAACAGTAACTTTGTTTCATCTTACTTTAAGTCAGTAAATGGCTCATTCTCATCCAGTGATTCAATTGGCGCCAAAAAGGCGGGTGAAACGAAAAGTCAGACCGAAATACTCAGTTGAGTCTTCTGAATTTGTTTCTCTCGACAACGAATGGCGACTGTACCGGATGGGATCACTGTCTTGTACTACAACGATGTTCCCCATTTTCTTGAAAGTCATCCAAGAGATGGTTGTAACAACAGAGCTGTATCGAGTAGCTCAGTGGAACACAGTTAGTTATTACTATAGACTTCTGTCCGAAGAGTGGTCTGAAACAGCCAACCACGCTGGTCGATTCTGTGCAAACCTCAGCACTTTTGCATAATTACTGGAAATTACACTCATTTGAACCTGCTTGCTACAGTCAAGCGTTTGTATACCTCTATATTTTTTGCCGGCTGGTGTGGACGAGCGTTTCTAGGCGCTTCAGTCTGGGACCGCGCAACCGCTACAGTCGCAGGTTCGAATCCTGCCTCGGGCATGGATGTGTGTGATGTCGTTAGGTTAGTTAGGTTTAAGTAGTTCTAAATTCTAGGGGACTGATGACCTCAGATGTTAAGTCCCATAGTGCTCAGAGCCATTTGAACCATTTTTTTCTATATTTTTGATCTCCCACACTATCCTTCGTTATGAAATTGACAATACGCTAAAGCCTGAAGATGTCCCCTAACATACAATACAGTGGCGGCTTTAAGCAAAAGTTAGTGATGGTGCTGCTCCTGTCACGGACTGCGAAGCCCCTCCTGCCGGAGGTTCGATTCCTCCCTCGGGCATGGGTGTGTGTGTTGTTCTTAGCATAAGTTAGTTTAAGCAGTGTGTAAGTCCAGGGACCGTGACATTAGCAATTTGGTCCCTTAGGTATTCACACACATTTAAACATTTGATGGTGCTGCTCCAGAAAAATTTTACCCTTTTTTAAAAACTGTATAAAAGACAATTTATTCATAAACTTGAAAAAATTATAAAATAACCGTGTCAAACATTTGTACTTACTTTAAGCTAAACTGCTATGGTCCAAACTTGATCTGTTCATTTAACAATTAAATGCGTTCGTCTTGTTTTAATTTGCGCGAAAAAATCAATAATGCCTTCCTTGGTTTTTGGATAACTGAGAAGATTTTTCTACATTGAAAGCACTCCAAGCGAATTTAGTCTTTCCAGATTTATAGTGTTTACTGAAACTGTCAAGACAATTTTTGTCAGTTTCGTAATTTCACTAAGAACATCATTTACATTATTTTACAAAGTAAATTTCAGCATGTCAGTTAATCTGCAATATTGATTAGCATCGGACCTACAAGACAACACTTTTAGCTCATTTTCAGACTTTTCTTTGTGAGTAATGAGATATACACTCCTGGAAATGGAAAAAAGAACACATTGACAGCGGTGTGTCATACCCAACATACTTGCTCCGGACACTGCCAGAGGGCTGTACAAGCAATGATCACACGCACGGCACAGCGGACACACCAGGAACGGCGGTGTTGGCCGTCGAATGGCGCTAGCTGCGCAGCATTTGTGCACCGCCGCCGTCAGTGTCAGCCAGTTTGCCGTGGCATACGGAGCTCCATCGCAGTCTTTAACACTGGTAGCATGCCGCGACAGCGTGGACGTGAACCATATGTGCAGTTGACGGACTTTGAGCGAGGGCGTATAGAGAGCATGCGGGAGGCCGGGTGGACGTACCGCCGAATTGCTCAACACATGGGGCGTGAGGTCTCCACAGTACATCGATGTTGTCGCCAGTGGTCGGCGGAAGGTGCACGTGCCCGTCGACCTGGGACCGGACCGCAGCGACGCACGGATGCACGCCAAGACCGTAGGATCCTACGCAGTGCCGTAGGGGACCGCACCGCCACTTCCCAGCAAATTACGGACACTGTTGCTCCTGGGGTATCGGCGAGGACCATTCGCAACCGTCTCCATGAAGCTGGGCTACGGTCCCGCACACCGTTAGGCCGTCTTCCGCTCACGCCCCAACATCGTGCAGCCCGCCTCCAGTGGTGTCGCGACAGGCGTGAATGGAGGGACGAATGGAGACGTGTCGTCTTCAGCGATGAGAGTCGCTTCTGCCTTGGTGCCAATGATGGTCGTATGCGTGTTTGGCGCCGTGCAGGTGAGTGCCACAATCAGGACTGCATACGACCGAGGCACACAGGGCCAACACCCGGCATCATGGTGTGGGGAGCGATCTCCTACACTGGCCGTACACCACTGGTGATCGTCGAGGGGACACTGATTAGTGCACGGTACATCCAAACCGTCATCGAACCCATCGTTCTACCATTCCTAGACCGGCAAGGGAACTTGCTGTTCCAAAAGGACAATGCACGTTCGCATGTATCCCGTGCCACCCAACGTGCTCTAGAAGGTGTAAGTCAACTACCCTGGCCAGCAAGATCTCCGGATCTGTCCCCCATTGAGCATGTTTGGGACTGGATGAAGCGTCGTCTCACGCGGTCTGCACGTCCAGCACGAACGCTGGTCCAACTGAGGCGCCAGGTGGAAATGGCATGGCAAGCCGTTCCACAGGACTACACCCAGCATCTCTACGATCGTCTCCATGGGAGAATAGCAGCCTGCATTGCTGCGAAAGGTGGATATACACTGTACTAGTGCCGACATTGTGCATGCTCTGTTGCCTGTGTCTATGTGCCTGTGGTTCTGTCAGTGTGATCATGTGATGTATCTGACCCCAGGAATGTGTCAATAAAGTTTCCCCTTCCTGGGACAATGAATTCACGGTGTTCTTATTTCAATTTCCAGGAGTGTATTTTGGTAGTCAGTACCATCTCTTCTGTAGGATCTTTATTCTTGAAATTAGTGAAGCACTTCCTGTTGAGCCGATGGCCTTGCCGCAGAGGTAACACCGGTTCTCGTCAGATCAGCGAAGTTAAGCGCTGTCGGCCCGGGGTAGCACTTTGATGGGTGACTGTCTGGTTTGCCGGACGCTGTTGGCAAGCGGGTTGCACTCAGGCCTTGTGAGGCAAACTAAGGAGCTACTTGTTTAGGAAGTAGAGAATCTGGCCTCGTAAACTGACATACGGTCGTGAGACGGTGTGCTGACCACATGCCCCTCCATAACGCATCCAGTGACGCCTGTGAGCTGAGGATGACACGGCGACCCGTCAATACGGTTGGGCCTTCATGGCCTGTTCGGGCGGAGCTTAGTTTAGTTTTAGTTTTACTTGCTGTTGAACAATGTAGCGCCTACTAATCGTTTAGTGGAATCATATCTTTCAATTAGCTTCCTTAGCTTCTGCCACGAGTGTTTAAAGGATTCTCATAGTACTTTCAGTGTCTTAATTCTAAAATGGTAGTTACGAAACAAGTTAAATATTCATCAACTTTAAATACACTAATTTCTCGAGACTGCATGTGTTTGCAAATTATTTCAGCATGAGAAAATGTGATGAAACATCTCTAACCGTATAACCGAAATCTAAAATAATCATCTTTCAGATATTTTAAAATACCTGTTGCTTCTGAAGTGATTTGATTTGCATTTGATGTCGAATTTCAGTTGGTCAGGTTTTATTTTCTTTTGATTCTTCTTTTTCTTTAAAGATAGCGAATTTTCATGAAGGTCCATGGTCCACAGTTGAAGTTCCACATTGTGGAGGATGGATGTGGAATGCTGACGTCCATATGCTTCTAGAGAACAAATTCGGAACCACCAGAATGTTAGAGAAACGTATTACTGCGTTTCGTGTAATAAGTGCTGTATTTCTCATAGTTAAATTAAGTTGATTGGCGTAACAGAATAAAATGTGCATTACGAGAATTTGCTTTTATTTGTTTTTATGTCTAAATGTGTTAAAAACGCTTTGATATGCCATGTTCCATGTGCAATTTGATTTTCTGGAGTAAAGAATCCACAAAACTTCTAAATATTAATTTATTCTATGTGTACTGTAGAACAAGGACCATCTGAGTACGTTCCGAAACATCTGTTGTATCATCAGTATTGAGATCTGTAAAGGAAGCTTTTCTCACAACCGTCCTTATCTCATCGTGGTATGTTTGTAGCAGGCACTCAAGTATCTGATTCTGGGTGGTCTTGGAAAAACCTCTTAAGACTGCACTCGATTCTAAGTGATCCTATAGATCCGAATTTATTAATCCTCTAAATCCTCTAGATATACTGTATAGTCTACTTCATCATGTTCGCGTAAAGGCGTTTCAAATTTTTCACAAAGAAAACGCAATTTATTATTTTGGACTTAGCTCAACGGTTTTTTCAGCCTTTATGTTATACTCACTGATACAAAGTTTGTAAGCTTTACTACGTTTCCGCTTAATATTTACGAATCCTAAAAGCGACAGTGGAATTACATCAGAATTGCAGTAGTAATGTGTTTCTTTCACTGCTCGTGCTTTGCAGTGTTTTTGAATCCTTATGTTTATATTTCCAAACTCATTTTCTTTACTCGGTACATCAGCTTCAAACTGAAAACACGGGAAGCAAAACAGTGTATTCTTACATCACAGCGGGAAATCTACTATTTAGAATTAAAATTTCGAATATATTTCTTGCTCTTGCTCATACCTGGCTGAGGATAGAAAGTCATATGTTGCACGGCCCCGTTTCTGAACTGTAATTTCTCATGGAGAGGCAGCTGTGAAAACTTAAGCTGCTGAAGTTTACTTGCAGTCTTAGGATTCAATTGTTGGAAATGCAGTTCCACGGCTGATGTTTTCTACAAAATCAAAGAACTGGAAAAACGAATCAAATAGAACAGATGAAAGCAGGATAATAATCTAATTCTACAGAAAGGACAGGAAGAAGGTCAGCATCGGTCGTAATGTCATCTGTCTTTTCTACTGCAAATTTAAATTTCAGCTAACAGTGCTGATATCGTCAGTGAGTTACAGGCAGTCATGCAGATTTAACGCAATGATAACGACATGTATTCCAATATAACTTAGGTACGTGGTACGTAGATGACTTAATTTGCTTAATAGATGAGCCACAGGCTCTGATAAAAGAAAAGATCTTCATGGCAACATAAACTCCATCCACCCACAAATACAGTTCACCATTGAAACACAAACAGATGAAAAACTTAATTTCTCAGATCTCACCATAAACAATAGAAACAACAAACATGAATTAACAATCTACAGAAGACCCACAATCACCAGTACTATTATTCATAACTAATCCAATCACCCCATAACTCACAAAGAAGCTTCAGATACTTACTACACAGATTGAACAAAATACCAATGAACAAACATGATTACACACAGGAAATGAACACAATAAAACACATTGCACAGGAGAATGGATATAATGCAAAATGAGTAGACAAAATATTACAGAATACAAAAACAAACATCACATAACCATGAAACACACACACACACAAACAAACACAACACAACACACAACAAATCAGCAAACAGTAAGCAACAAAAGGCACATAATGTCTTACACCAACAAAGTCACACGGGGTGTGTAATATACTAAGGAAACAAGGACTCAACATAGCATACAGAACCAACAACAAAATACAAAGCAGGCTTCGAAGAAATATCACCAACACCGACAAATACAGCCAGTCTGGTATACACTAACTTACTTGCAATTGCTGTCAATCTGTATATGTGGGTCAAACATGCAGGAATTTCAGAACCAGGTTATACAGAACCCCTCAGAGCACTGAAAAGCAATAGCTCACTCTCAACATTCGCAGACTACATGATAGCACAAAATCAACACACTACAAACATTGAAACTAAGATACACATCCTTAAAACTAGTAGCAGCTTATACCAAAAATTAGCTATAGAAGAAAACTACCGTATCCAAAAATCAATATCCCAAGGAGAGAAAGTATTAAATGAATACACATCACTGTGTGCATGACACAGTCACGTCGATTAAATATTTGGGTGTAACATTACAGAGCAATATCAAGTGGGACAAGCATGTAATGGTAGTTGTGTGGAAGTCGGATACTCGTCTTCGGTTCATTGGTAGAATTTTGGGAAGATGTGGTTCATCTGCAAAGGAAACCGCTTATAAAACACTAATACGACCTATTCTTGAGTTATGCTCGAGCGTTTGGGATCCCTATCAGGTCGGATTGGGGGAGGATATAGAGGCAATTCAGATTTGTTACTGGTAGGTTTGATCATCACGCGAGTGTTACGGAAATGCTTCAGGAACTCGGGTGGAAGTCTCTAGAGGAAAGGAGGCGTCCTTTTCGTGAATCGCTACTGAGGAAATTTAGAGAACCAGCATTTGAGGCTGACTGCAGTACAATTTTACTACCGCCAACATACATTTCGCGGAAAGACCACAAAGATAAGATAAGAGACATTAGGGCTCGTGCAGAGGCATATAGGCAGTTATTTTTCCCTCGTTCTGTTTGGGAGTGGAACAGGGAGAGAAGATGCTAGTTGTGGAACGAGGTAACCTCCGCCACGCACCGTATGGTGGATTGCGGAGTATGTATGTAGATGTAGATGTAGAAATGAATACTACACAGCCACATTCATTCACAATTGGAAATAGTATATATCAAAATTTCGCTAAATGTTAGTATGTAAGAACAATCTTACAGTAAGAAAATAAAAAATAGCCCACTGAAGATAGCAGAAAAAGTTCTGAAACATGTCTGGGTAAAACAAAACAGAAAAGGCGTCTCTCATAAGGCGGAATTCCTCGTCCTATATACTGAAAAACGTTTTGGTTGATGTATCACCACAGACAGACTATAGAACCATGCCTATTGTGCTATAAGATTTCATTAATAAGAGAGCTTTGGCAGAGATCGATTTGTCGTATGTCAAAGACCACATTTACATTGTCTGTAGGATATATGTTCAGAAATACCTTTTAACGTCTTCGACAAACCAGTAAAGTCAGTTCTGAAAATACCCCCACATATGCAAGAGCAAGTTTTACAAAAACGGGCTGTATTCTCTGTTCTTTAAAAGTGTGAATAAAGAAAGATTTGCTTAAGCCGGCTGCAAAGGCTTGTATAGGAAGCAGAACAGTATGTGTTAAGAAAAACAACTATTTCAAAAAATGGAAAAAGTGAGTTTTTTGAAAACGGTCCTCTATTAGGAAAATTTCGGAGTAGGTATTAAAATCAATGGAGAAGAAATAAAAACTTTGAGGTTCGCCGATGACATTGTAATTCTCTCAGAGACAGCAAAGGACTTGGAAGAGCAGTTGAATGGAATGGAGAGTGTCTTGAAAGGAGCATATAAGATGAACATCAATAAAAGCAAATCGAGAATAATGGAATGTAGTCGAATTAAGTCGGGTGATGCTGAGGGAATTAGATTAGGAAATGAGACACTTAAAGTAGTAAAGGAGTTTAGCTATTTGGGGAGCAAAATAACTGATGATGGTCGAAGTACAGAGGATATAAAATGCAGACTGGCAATGGCAAGGAAAGCGTTTCTGAAGAAGAGAAATTTGTTAACATCGAGTATAGATATAAGTGTCAGGAAGTCATTTCTAAAAGTATTTGTATGGAGTGTAGCCATGTATAGAAGTGAAACATGGATGATAAATACACTCCTGGAAATGGAAAAAAGAACACATTGACACCGGTGTGTCAGACCCACCATACTTGCTCCGAACACTGCGAGAGGGCTGTACAAGCAATGATCACACGCACGGCACAGCGGACACACCAGGAACCGCGCTGTTGGCCGTCGAATGGCGCTAGCTGCGCAGCATTTGTGCACCGCCGCCGTCAGTGTCAGCCAGTTTGCCGTGGCATACGGAGCTCCATCGCAGTCTTTAACACTGGTAGCATGCCGCGACAGCGTGGACGTGAACCGTATGTGCAGTTGACGGACTTTGAGCGAGGGCGTATAGTGGGCATGCGGGAGGCCGGGTGGACGTACCGCCGAATTGCTCAACACGTGGGGCGTGAGGTCTCCACAGTACATCGATGTTGTCGCCAGTGGTCGGCGGAAGGTGCACGTGCCCGTCGACCTGGGACCGGACCGCAGCGACGCACGGATGCACGCCAAGACCGTAGGATCCTACGCAGTGCCGTAGGGGACCGCACCGCCATTTCCCAGCAAATTAGGGACACTGTTGCTCCTGGGGTATCGGCGAGGACCATTCACAACCGTCTCCATGAAGCTGGGCTACGGTCCCGCACACCGTTAGGCCGTCTTCCGCTCACGCCCCAACATCGTGCAGCCCGCCTCCAGTGGTGTCGCGACAGGCGTGAATGGAGGGACGAATGGAGACGTGTCGTCTTCAGCGATGAGAGTCGCTTCTGCCTTGGTGCCAATGATGGTCGTATGCGTGTTTGGCGCCGTGCAGGTGAGCGCCACAATCAGGACTGCATACGACCGAGGCACACAGGGCCAACACCCGGCATCATGGTGTGGGGAGCGATCTCCTACACTGGCCGTACACCACTGGTGATCGTCGAGGGGACACTGAATAGTGCACGGTACATCCAAACCGTCATCTAACCCATCGTTCTACCATTCCGAGACCGGCAAGGGAACTTGCTGTTCCAACAGGACAATGCACGTCCGCATGTATCCCGTGCCACCCAACGTGCTCTACAAGGTGTAAGTCAACTATCCTGGCCAGCAAGATCTCCGGATCTGTCCCCCATTGAGCATGCTTGGGACTGGATGAAGCGTCGTCTCACGCGGTCTGCACGTCCAGCACGAACGCTGGTCCAACTGAGGCGCCAGGTGGAAATGGCGTGGCAAGCCGTTCCACAGGACTACATCCAGCATCTCTACGATCGTCTCCATGGGAGAATAGCAGCCTGCATTGCTGCGAAAGGTGGATATACACTGTACTAGTGCCGACATTGTGCATGCTCTGTTGCCTGTGTCTATGTGCCTGTGGTTCTGTCAGTATGATCATGTGATGTATTTGACCCCAGGAATGTGTCAATAAAGTTTCCCCTTCCTGGGACAATGAATTCACGGTGTTCTTATTTCAATTTCCAGGAGTGTAGTTTGGACAAGAAGAGAATAGAAGCTTTCGAAATGTGGTGCTACAGAAGAATGCTGAAGATTAGATGGGTAGATCACATAACTAATGAGGAGGTATTGAATAGAATTGGTGAGAAGAGGAGTTTGTGGCACAACTTGACAAGAAGGAGGGACCGGTAGGTAGGATATGTTCTGAGGCATCAAGGGATCACAAATTTAGCATTGGAGGGCAGTGTGGAGAGTAAAAATCATAGAGGGAGACCAAGAGATGAATACACTAAGCAGATTCAGCAGGAAGTAGGTTGCAGTAAGTACTGGGAGATGAAGAAGCTTGCACAGGATAGGGTAGCATGGAGAGCTGCATCAAACCAGCCTCAGGAGTGAAGACCACAACAACAACAACATTAGGCTATGATGGCGCAACGAAAAGTGATGCATCCGAATTTTTTATTTGAAAATAAAATAAACGTTTTTAACATTCTACGTCGTTATTCTTCACGTCTAGATACTTCTTTCTCAACATACTCACCCTGGCGACGAACACATTTCTCCTAACGAGCCAACGGGTTACCAATTTGTTGATACCGACACTGTAACATGTCTGACTTTGTTGACGCAGCCACAACCTCACCTATGCTTGCACCGCTTTATCACTATCTTCGTTCTTGAAGTTTAGGGGAACAGATGAATATCGGGTGGAGTCGAGTCGAGGCCGTATGTAGGATGATCGATAACAATGAACCCAAAGCGTCGTATTGTTGCAGATGTCGCAGCGCTCGTGTGTGGTCTGGAATTGTCTTGCTGAAGGATAGGGTGATCCATGTGCGGTACCACAATCTGATCCCTCCATCCCTGTTCCACTCGCGAATATTGCGTGGGAAGAATGATTGACGGTAAGCCTGTGTATTGGCTCTAATTTCTCGAATTCTCTCTTCGTGGTCAATACGCGAGATGTATGTGGAAGGAAGTAATATGTTGTCCGGCTCCTCTTGAAAAGTGCTGTCCCGAAATTTCAGTAGTAAATCTCTCCGTGATGCGAAACGCCTCTTTCTTAACGTCTGCCAGTGGAGTTTGTTTAGCATCTCCGTAACGCTCTCTCACTGGCTAAACTATCCCGTGACGAAACACGCCGCTCTTCGTTGGATCTTCTCTGTCTCCTGTATCAGTCCTACCTGATAGGAATCCCAGATAGACGAACAATATTTAAGAATCAGGCGGACAACTGCCTTAAAAAAGCCACATAGCTGCGTTACAAAACGCAGTTTTACATGCAAAAATGCTGAGCCATCTACCGGCAGAAAGTGGAAACTTGAGTTATTCGACTGAGTAATATGCATGGCGTGTAATACCTCAACCGATATGGAGAACTGAAAACAAAATTTGGAGGCATTGCCTTTAAGCAACCCCTCGTAATTACATCACGCAGACACACATTGAAGCAATCATTCTTCTCGCGTCCATGCATGAATGGAACGGGAAAAATCTTCAGTAACTTGTACAATGGGGCATACCCTCTGCCATGCATTTCACAGCACTTTACAACAGCAATAACATTTTCTCTCAAGAATCACATAATAGCTGCAAATGTGTCGTCAAATCACGTGCTTTGTTTCGAATAAACTATTTCAGCACACTAACAAAACATCCTTCCCTGGTAGTTGAGTGGCCATCCGGCACGGTAGCTCAGCGTGTTCAGTCAAAGGCCTCTGTAATAAAAAAACTGAAAAAAGGAATCAACGATCAACTTGTACGGATGTCCTGTGACGTCCGCCCAGACCAAACGCAACGAACAATTCGGAGCAAAATGAATAGACATAAAAAAAAAATTTTAAAAAGTGGTCAGGGCGGCGGAATGTCATACCTAACGGCCCGGGTTCGATTCCCGGCTGGGTCGGAGATTTTCTCAGCTCAGGGACTGGGTGTAGTGTTGTCCTTATCATCATCATTTCATGCCCATCGACACGCAAGTCGCCAAAGTGGCGTCAACTCGAAACACTTGCACCAGGCGAACGGTGTACCCGACGGGAGGCCCTAGCTACTCGGCATTTCCATTTTACCAACAAAACTTACAGCAGCACCGTATCTCTCATCTTATTTTTATCTGTTTCCCTTTCCCCTTCTCAGTCGCATATTTTAACGTCAGTATTCCCCATTGCCTGCTTCATTTACTGAATTTTTATATTTTATGCTTTGTCGGTTAACTTCATTATTCTGTCTCTCACCCACAAATTTCTACTAAGCTTCGTCTATAGCCTGTTTCACCCACTGCTATTCCACTATTTTATCTTTCAAAGCTACCCTCTCGTCTTCTAGTTGTATTACTTTTCCCTGTTTCAGCCATTGGTTGTCTAATGCACCCATTCAAACTTTAAGCTTTTCATTTTATCGTGGTCTTATCTCCTTAAATTATTCCCTTTATGCAATTAATTCAGTCTTAATCTGAATCCACCTCTGCCCCTGGAAACGTTTTGCAGTTTAAAAACTAGTTTAGGAATCTATGTCTTACTAGAAAACTACCAGTTTCCCCAGGTTTCTCCCACATTTTCAGACTTCTTCATGAGACTTAAACCAAGGTTTTGCAGTTATTAAATTTACACTGTGGAGAATTCTCCCAGGCAGCTTCCCCTTTTGTACTCCTGCTCCATTCCATATTCTCCAACTGTTTTCTTTCTTTTTCTATTCGTAATGTGGATTTCCAGTCCCCCATCACAATTAAATTTTCGTCTTGCTTAACCATCCGAATAATTTCTCTTATCCCATAATGCATTCTTTCAACCTTTTCATCATCTGCAGAGCTCGTACGCTTATAAACTTGTGCCGCTGTGGCTGTTGTTGGCTTTGTAACATATATATCCTGGCCGCGATGATGTGGTCATTGTCGTCATAGAATGAAGATACTGACCCTTTACGTAACATACAGCTTTGAAACAAATGGAAATCTCTAATAAGATACTTACCCGAAATGTTTCAACGATGAAATGCCTAGAGAAACCAAAGGTCTGTCATACAGTCAGAAGAAATCTCTTCTACTTAATAATTTGGGATAACTGACTTATTACTGTGAAGCCAGAAAGCTTGATGTGGTCTCCACTCTACTGAGACATGCAGAAAGTGGAAGTAGAGAGGCAATAAGCTGTAAAATGTCACTGTGACAACCGATAAGTAGCAAGATAGAAGTTGCGCTGGAAGGACGAGGACGAGCGCAGCTTTAGATGCCATCTGCCAGATTAGAACACGTGCTTCTGCTGACAGATGAAAGCGCATTTCCTAATAGTTTAATTACAATAATTCGTCCATCTCGATAAACTGAATGTGGTGCGTTGCAGATAAAGAGAGTAGCAATGAACATACCGTTTGTCATTATTGTGCTCTCCTCCAATACACGCCTGATGTCAGTGGGAAGCTTTTATCTTGTGACACCGAATAGACGTGTCAGGTTGCGACACGAATGGTATGTACCGATCATTAAGAGAGTATTCACAGACTAATATTTATCGATAAGCCATCAATGAGTCTGCCAGAGACAGAACAATACAAATATTTGCCTACATGATTCAGTTTTAATAATTTGAGAACAGATCGGTTCTCAGAGAGGCCCTGCACACTGAAAGATGCATAAGTGTTAGTATATGTCTTATTTATTTCCCTAAGCAACCAAAACAAAAAAATAGAAAGCTATATAGCATTTTCAGTTTCAGCTGCAATATCAGGTTCTTCCTCATATGCCTATGATGCAATGTTTTCATTGACAAGATTAATGTAATATCAGTGCCGTATTTAAACATCCAACGGGAGTGCTAAGAAATATTAATAACAAATACTACCTTTCAGTCTCTGAAAGGCTAACTTCTACAGTATTTTCATGTAACGTAATTTTACTTAACATCTAGAAGTGCACCTCATTCAAACAAACATGCCAGACGTACTAACTATCAACATCTGAATAGCGACAGCGAAAAGAAAAGAAAGTCATGGACATACAAGGGAAAATCATAAATCCCGAGATTTAAGCTGAATCCGTTAAGAACTTCGCTACTTATATGATGAAAGGAATTTACCAATGCTCTTACGTCAGCTGCACTGGAACGTGTTTTATGTGCTGTTTGTATCTGACAGTTTAGTCTTCAGTCATTGAATGATCCGTTTGGGACAATTGTTCAAAGGGGATATTGAAATTCTTATATAAAGGTCTGCAGTCATTGAACGATCCGATAGTGACAAATGTTCCATGGGGATATTGAAATTCATATAGTATTCAACATAGTTGATCTGTGTTTATGTTTTGAAAACCACATCAGACGATTTGTAGAATGCTCTTATCTTTAAACACAATATTGCAACGAGTGAGCGAGTAATCTCAACCAGGCACTACGATCATCGATCTTAGATGTTCTAGCTGATAGTGTAGATGGAATTCAGACAGCTGCCACAAGTAAAATCAAGTGATTAGAATAGTCGTCGAAATACTCTCCTTAAGAACGAAATCTTTAGCTTGGCAGTACACTCGATGACATACATCCTATCAGTCAAGCCGGGAACTTCACAGAAATCACAAATATTGTGCTGTGAAACATCTCAAGATCAATCCACATTTTTTTTTTAATATGAGCAGTGCCATATCAACAACATACTTAGTGAAGTGCAAAATGAGTACGGAAGTACTACTGACGGTCTACCTGTCACTGTTCATTGGTTCAAATGGCTCTGAGCACTATGGGACTTAACTTCTGAGGTCATCAATCCCCTAGAACTTAGAACTACTTAAACCTAACTAACCTAAGGACGTCACACACATCCATGCCAGAGGCGGGATTCGAACCTGCGACCGTAGCGGTCGCGCGGTTCCAGACTGTATCACCTAGAACCGCTCGGCCACGTCGGCCGGCCACTGTTCATTGGGAGAGTCCTTAGAAAATGTAGTCCATCAACAAAGGAGGTGGCTTACAAAACACTCGTTCGACCTATACTTGATTACTGCTCATCAGTGTGGGAACCGTACCAGGTCGGGTTGACAGAGGAGATAGAGAAGATCCAAAGAAGAGCGGCGCGTTTCGTCACAGGGTTATTTGGTAAGCGTGATAGCGTTACGAAGATGTTTAGCAAACTCAAGTGGCAGACTCACTAAGAGAGGCACTCTGCATCGCGGTGCAGCTTGCTATCCAGATTTCGAGAGGGTGCGTTTCTGGATGAGGTATCGAATATATTGCTTCCCCCTAATTATACCTCCCGAGGAAATCGCGAATGTAAAATTAGACGGATTCGAGCGCGCACGGAGGCTTTCCGGCAGTCGTTCTTCCCGCGAACCATACGCGACTGGAACAGGAAAGGGAGGTAATGACAGTGGCACGTAAAGTGCTCTCCGCCACACACCGTTGGGGGGCTTGTGGAGTATAAATGTAGATGTAGATGTATACTACCTGCGACCTCTAACGGTGTTCCTTCGCACAGAGAGTGATCTCTTTGACGGATGCACTGAGTCCCACTAGACATAAATTCTTGCCTCTAACATCGCTCATTGTTAAGATAATTTCATAACTTCGGCCACTTAAGATTTGACTGAGTTTGATAGCCATATGACGATACGACGTTCAGCGTTGATTTACCAAAATATCTTATTTTTTGACTTTTGGATGTAATAAAATCCTTAGTGTATAGTTAAAAACGTTCCTCCTTGCAGGAAGATGAAAATTCGTATTGGGAGGCTATTAGCTACTTACATCCGGATTTTCTCTACATGGCAATAACAGAAACGTTTAAGGGGAGCCGGAGGTGGTCAAATCCAAACAATTTCGATTTTTTTTGCTACCGAAAACTAGTTGGAACATTCATCTTTAATGTAAACTTTGAATTATTGTTCTACTCGCCCTAGAAGTGGAGTTATTACCATTTTCCCTCACGCCTGCAGAGGAAATGGGCAGCCGCTGAATGCGTCTAACACCCTCTCGTGACCTGGCGAACTGCTTGGGATTTTCTCGGCCTGTTACACATACAGCGCCTTATGTTGCACATACAGCGAGTGTGCAAGGGTTGGCTACATTGTTTTCTGTGACAAATATTACCCGTATTTCCTTACAGCTTACTCCTATTTTCCTCAGAATTTCGAACATCTTGCTCCATTTAATATTGTCGTACACTTTTGTTCCGGTTACGATGCCACGTTTTAGTAACCGTGTATATAAGAATAGGAAGAACGTAGGGAAAGAAAATTAACACTAATACCAAGTTGCGATACTACAATGAATAAGAGCGCGGAACATCGTCTCTTTGCTGTTTACCGTTTCGAATTAGTTCAGTGTTGCGCCTGTTGTTGGTAGTATTATACTTCTTGTGTAAAGCGGGTAATATGCAGTATGTACAAGAATCAGGAGAGAACAATAAAACCAATTTTTCATGACTTAGCACAACCAGAATTGTTACACAAATGTCTACACGGAAAGACGCAGAATCCTAATGAGAGCGTAAACAATTTGATTTGGAAAGTGATTCCTAAAAGGGTGTTTGTAAGCATAAAAACACTGCACTTTGGTATTTATGATGCAATAGCAAGCTACAACCAAGGGAACAGTGTGAAGCGTGAAGTTCTGAAGGCATTAGGATTTACAGCTGGGGTGAACACTGTACGAGCACTAAGAAATATTGACAGAGAAAGGATAAGAGGAGCAGAAAGAAGAGAAAGGCATATGAAGTATGATGGAACAACAGGCCAGAAAAGAAGACAGAAGAGGAAGCTTTTGGAGGATGAAGAAGAAGACCCTGATAATCCATCCTATAGTGCAGGAATGTATCGAGAAACTTTGATAGCCATTTCCCGTAAATTAGAATTTTTTGAATATAAGGAACATTTTCTCAAAATCCACTCAAGCTAGAGAGATGAAATTTTTATACAGCACTCCTTGTGGTCAAACTTACATTGTAACACAGCAATTTGGCAATATGTTCAGTAGTTTCATTTCAGTTTAATTATAAAGCAATTATTTGTAAAAAAATTTGGGTCATTAATAAAAAAAATAATTGGAAGGAAACTAGAAAAGATACTCCAAAATCCGTCTGTCATAACTGCAATACTAAACCACTCTATATGTAAAAAAATTCAAATTTCTCTGTTTGGTAGTTTATTGATAAATGTCCCTCAAACTGAGTGATTTTAACATGGGCAGCATAGGCACCTCCGACTCCCCTTAATGTGGGATAAGCTAACGCTACTGGAATTTTATTTAATTATTATAGGGATATATTTAATCTCTAGATGAAAGAACGTAAAATCTTCCCAAACCTGCGATTTATTTGTTCCATAATTTCCAAGATATTGACCCTTCCGCCAGGAAGAGGCAGGGCACTTCTGCGGACGGTTGACTTGCATTCTGAAACAATGGATTTCAAACTCTTGATGACCTGTGAAGGAAATAAATGTTCGTAATAATATATGACATTCTGATAATAACTGTACGTAAAGCCGAATATACGCAAAGGTTTTCATCGTCCTCTTTCATGTTTTGGGTTTGAGCCATGCAATTCTGTCAGTTATCTATGTGATGACTCTTATTTAAAATAATACTAGTGTTTCCGAGTATTCGGCTGGATACGATACTTTGAATCAGTAGTTCGAAACACATAAAACAATGGTCTCTAACGGCTGAAACCAGCCGTGCTTTCAAGTCAAGGTATTTTATACGATACATCTGGTTGCTGGTCCGAAAGTGTTCTGTAAATGACACACACACACACACACACGCACACACATAACACACACACACAAAGACTGTGATTAAGTCACTGTTATTAGTAAGGAAAGGGCACTTTGACATGGCCCATCTATTGTTGTACTGCTTCTGTTTTGTAGTGTATCAGTATTGGAAGATAGAGGTAGCTATTCGTAGTAATACAGCCACTGTCCACCTTGGCAATATTATTTTAAGTTATCCACCTTTTAAGTTATCCTCCTTTATATTTTCTATAGTTTGACAAATATATTTCCAGTGTGCACAAAGGCACTAAAGCAACGACAAAACTAGCAGTTTCTCTCTGCGTACAGTTAACTGAAAAATTTCCTCACGGTTAAGCTGCTGTTCACACAAAAGCTAATAGACACCCGTATAATACATGCAAAATAAAAGTATGTATTAAATTACAGTTCTGTCCTGGTACATGATGTAAATGATAAGGTAACCTTATGGTTCTACCATCAAATGATACATAACTCACTACAAAATATTTATAGTTAAACATACAGTTATCTCTATTTTTTCTTTGCAGACCAACGACGCCTAATGTAATTCGGTGAAACATGTTTGATACAAACAATAATAAAAAGTCATTAGTAAATTACGTTTAGTGTTTATATCAACAAGATACATAACATTGGAGTGAGAAGTGGGGAAGAACGGCTGCAATTATTAAAACATAACCTAGTTTCGGCTTTCCAAAATTTTCGTAAATTCCTCGAGGTGACTAACGTGCGACGGCGTTACCCGAATTATGCGTTGATCATTTGTTTCCCAGAGAAAACTCTCATTCTCTAACTTACTCGTTGATAAATTGATTACACAACTTTTGTGTTCAGTAGTTCTGCGCAGAAAGGCTCGTTGTAAGTAGTACTCCACTTTGTCTGTGAATAACATGGGCACCTTGTACGTATGGCGAAGTAAGATGGCATTGTAAACAGACGGCTATGTAGTTTACCCGCTACCACCATTCATTGCGAACTCCCTGCTTTTCCGCTTGAGCTGTTCACCTGAACTTGTTTTCTACGGTAAAAACAGCTGTAATGGAAATTTCTTTTTTCGTCGCTAGAAGGTAGCGCAGCAAAGACAGTACTGCGTTTGACTTCAATGCAATGTGATAAAACAGAAGGTCGGAAACAAGACAGTGCAACTCAAAAAGAATCGGCTATCTTTGTTCGTCAGTAGAAGGCAAGTCATTAGACCTCGGATTAGTGTTCTCTGGAAAATACGAGTGAACAAACTGAAACAAAAAATTGAGTATAGCTCTGATTGTAAACTACCTCTGGGGCCCCACATCGAGGTACACCTTGGAATATTGTTCCGACATTATTTTGATATTCCTTCTCTCTATCCGAACCTGGTTTAACACCTAAAGGACCTCTTCCGGTGAATTTAAAACGTGAAAATGTGAAACATGAAACAGTATTAGAAATTATAAAGAATGTTAAAAGACATGTCATCTGAACCGATATCCACTAAATAGCCAAAGACACAGGAACAGCTGCCTGATATCGTGTGGTGCCCCCGCGAGCACGCAGAAGTGCCGCAACACGACGTGATATGGGCTGGACTAATGTCTGAAGTAGTGCTGGAGGGAATTGACACCACGAATCCTGCAGTGCTGTCCACAAATCCGCAAGAGTACGAGAGGGTGGAGATCCCTTCTGAACAGCATGTTGCAAGGCATCCCAGACATGTTTAATAACGTTCATTTCTGGGGAGTTTGGTAGCCAGAGGAAGTGTTTACACTCAAAAGAGTGTTCCTGGAGCCACTCTTTAGCAATTCTGGACACGTGAGGTGTCGCACTGTCCTGCTGGATATGCCCAAGTCCGTCGGAATGCACAATGGACGTGAATGGCTGTAGGTGATCAGACAGCATGCTTACGTAGGTGTCACCTGTCAGAGTCGTGTCCAGACGTATCCGGGGTCCCATATTAATCCAACTGCACACGCCCCTCGCCATTAGGAGCCTCCGCCACCTTGAACAGTGCCTCGCTGACATGCAGGGTGCATGGAATCATGAGGTTGCCTCCACACCCGTAAACGTCCATCCACTCGATACAATTTGAGACTCGTCCCACCAGGCATCATGTTTCCAGGCATCAACAGTCCAATGTCGGTGTTGACGGGCGCAGGCGAGGTGTAAACGTTTGTGTCGTGCAGTCATCAAGGCTACACAAGAGGGCCTTCGGCTCCGAAAGCGCATAACGACGATGTTTCTTTGAATGGTTCTCACGCTGGCACTTGATCGAATAGCATTAAAATCTGCAGAAGTTCGCGGAGGGGCTGCACTAGTTTCAAGTTGTCCGATTCTCTTCAGTTGTCATTGGTCCCTTTCTTGCAGGATGTTCTTGCGGCCGCAGTGATGTCGGAGATTTGATGTTTTACCGGATTCCTGACATTCACGGTACACTTGTGAAATGGTCGTACGGGAATATCCCCACTTCATCGTTACCTCGGAGATACTGTGTCCCATCGCTCGTGGGCCGACTATAATACCACGTTCAAACTCACTTAAAACGTGATAATCTTCCATTGTAACAGCAGTAACCCATCTAACCACTGCGCCAGACCCTCGTAGTCTATATAGGCGTTGTCGACTGCAACGCCACACTCTGACTGCTAACATATCTCTGTATTTGTATACGCTTGCCTACACCAGTTTCTTTGGCGTTTCAGTGTAATTTCTATTCGTGTTTGCAGGTCACGCATTAACTGCAGGACACGTTAAACGAGATACTCCTCTCCCTTAGGTTCCGCTTTAAATTACGATACCTGCGTTTGCAAAAGTGCTCTTCGCATGTTTTAAGTAAGGAACATCCTCACGCAGGAAAATGAATTATTCAAGAAATTTAATGTGGCTGTGGACCTAAGAATAAAAAAGACTATTTGTAAGGCATTTCACTAAATTAAGCACCAAGATAAGAAGCAGACAATGAAATCACGTACCAGCTATTAAAATGTCACATAAATTAATAGAAATCTCATTAATCGCTCAGAAATAGATTTTAGCTAGCTGAAACCATGTTATTTAAAAAATAAACGTGAAAATTAAATGATCTATTTGTAAATCTGTATCTCAATAGGACTGTTTAACATAACAAATATTTGGTTTTTGTGTATAAACAGCGGGAGGAGGATACATTTATTGTAGTGTACTGTGTTCTGTACAAAGTTTCACTGGGTTCGCTAATTTGCTTTGTGACTGTATAGATAAATGAATTTATAAAATAAAAAATATCGTTAAGCAGAATCATTAGTTATGAATGAATATATAGTTTAGAAACTTCTAAAAGTTTTAATATAATTCCGAAAACGTTTTATCTGGACTTACATGTTCACATAGTCAGAAATGACTTAACCTAGAGAGAAATATGCAAGTTTGTTGAGTAATGGGGCAATTGTTTTTCCAGCTGTTGTCTTCTCTTTTTCCGGGCCTTATCTCGTATCTTCACAGGGTCCGCTTGTTAATCCTCAAATACGTAGCAAGCCACTGCACAGCACATGCGCCTATAACATGATAGGTCTCTGTGTAAAAACAGTAACATTAAATGACCCCACATTATATGGTACTGATTTCATTTCATCTTTCGTAGGCTGATATTAGGAATGGCTGTGCTTCTTCCTGAAAGTATATCATAACACATGTCTGTACACAGAGGACAAACTGATTCCACGGCAGCCACTATTTACACCGTTTCTTTGAAAATGTGTTTATACACGGAGGTCAAAAGAACACATGTCTGATAAGTGTTTTCTGTATTTTCAGCAGTGGAAGTTGTAAGGTTTCTGGTTTATTTTTGGCCTGCAGTGAGAGTGATGTGAGTTCTATACAGGATATTAGGAAATTTCCGTTACAAACTTCTAGGACTTGTAGACGGGAGTGAGTACATAATACTTTGAATAGGAATCCATGTCCTGAAACATACCGTTTCCGGGCTACAACCGTTTGAAAACACGTTTACTAGGTAGATACGCAATAGGGTAATAATGGTAGGGTGGGGGGAGTGGTTATGTCGAATCGGCTGATGTTGTTTGATGTCTGTACTACCTCTCCGATTTGGTTCGAGCCTCATTCACATGTCTGTGAGTGATAGAGCGACATGGTTGAGTACACGTTTGCAGAATACAGCGACATGATCCTTCAGAAAGACGAAGCTCACGGTAATGGAAGGTCTGCTCGTCGCCTTTATCAAGATCGTTCTCCGCAACGTCCGACCCCATCGCACACACTTTTCGCCACAATTACGCAACGGCTTCGAGAAAAGGTACTTTAACCGTCGGGAGCGTGACTGCGGTGCTCGAAGAAGACGGCACGTCCGAATTATAAGAGGTCTTACTGCATCCCGTTGAAGAGAACCCGTCAACGAATACTTCTGCTATTAATGAGGGGTACTATAAAACAAGTGATGTAGTGCATAACGTCTAATCAAGTACTTGAAAAAGTAGTCGTGTTACCAACATCTTTTTGAAATGGTTGTAGTACGGAAGCGGTATGGTTTCCAATTAAAAATATTATCTACTCACTCCATTTTACAAGTCCTTGAAGTCCGTAACGGGAATTTATGAACATCCTGTATTTTCATTCGATGTAACATATTTCATATTTGTACACTGGACATTTTTCTGACAGTAGTCTTTAGTTGTAAACATGTTATGCCACAGAGGTTCTGAGTGAAGGCACTGTGATCTTTGATTTGCCAGTAGCTTTGTCGTTGCAGTAACTTTCAAATGGTTCAAATGGCTCTGAGCACTATGGGACTCAACTGCTGAGGTCATTAGTCCCCTAGAACTTAGAACTAGTTAAACCTAACTAACCTAAGGACATCACAAACATCCATGCCCGAGGCAGGATTCGAACCTGCGACCGTAGCGGTCTTGGAGTAACTTTCCGTGAGAAGAAAGTGAGTGAGTACAGTCTGGTCTTGCTACTGAACTCTAAAAATTACCGACAGAGCTCATAGAGACAAATTCGGAGAATGTTGAATTTTGTGAATATGATTTGGCAAAGATTAATTTGAGAAGTAAAGATTTTCAGGTAATGCTGTTGCTGAATTGATTGCCTGCGCGTAATTTACTATTTATTTGGAAAACGGTTAGTGGGATTTTTAATTACTGGTTCCAGTCAGTTAGTTTTCATGGTTCAGACGTGAATAAGGAAAGTTATTTGTTCTCATGGCTGTCTCTCAGAAGTTATAGATTTACCGCTCCTTTTCCGTTCTACTAATTCATTTCATGGCAAAGTCGTGTTTTTAATAAAAAGTAATTTTGTGAAGATGATTGTCGTAGTCAGAGAATGAGTTTCATTATTCGTAACGAAATTTCTGAGTGCTAGTCTCCTTTTAATCATTCAGTAAATGCAACCGCCTCCTCACGAAATTCATTTTTTTTAATTATGTTTGACACCGAACTGTATTGAGCGAAATTCAGCTGCTGATAAGTGAAGCACAATCTACTTGGCATAGTTGTGCGACTTTGCATGACACTGCTCAAGACTTTCTTTCACTTAGCTGATTTTCTGCTGTGCTGTACTTTAATGTTCATCGATCTCGAACAGAACCGAGTTTGCGTTGCCAAAAGTAATTAACAAAATTTGTTAGATAATTTGTTAGAGCCAATTTAACATCAGTCAGGACACAGTCAAGTCATTCTCAGTTAAGCATTGTATCTCAGAATTAATATCGGATTCAATTTAGGTAAAGTTCAGATCAAATTACATTCCTTTCTCAGACAGACTTATTTTTACTGAGTAGTGATACATTCTTGCGTGCATAATTTACAGTTTGGAATTTTCTTTAGTCAGTTTGCGCACGTAAATTGGCAGGGCGTTTTTCGAAAAGCATTTTGGTTATTTATTGTTTCAAACTTCAGTTTGTAATTTTGTGTAGCTTGTTTTATTTTATTAGATTTGTGTGTTGAAACTGCAAGTCAAGTATTGTGATGCCACGCACTGCAGCATTATCCATCCCACTGCGCAATACAAAGAACAAAACACAGAACGATTTGTATAACATACAGTTTTGTGTTTCGTAATCTATTTAGTAAATGTTAATTCAAATACAGTTAAATAGTTCGTGATACATTTTACGACTCGATATTATCAGGCAGCATGTCTGTAATCATGTAGCTTGAGTTCAGGATTACAGCACAGACACACTTGAAGTTAAATGTGGTAAACAACTTCAGTCCAGTATAAAAAATGGTTCAAATGGCTCTGAGCACTATGGGACTTAACTTATAAGGTCATCAGTCCCTAGAACTTAGAACTACTTAACCCTAACTAACCTAAAGACGTCACACACATCCATGCCCGAGGCAGGATTCGAACCTGCGACCGTAGCGGTCTCGCGGTTCCCGACTGTAGCGCCTAGAACCGCTCAGCCTCAATCCAGTATAGTTATAGTTCACAATATTATGTTATTATGTATATTAAGAAAAGTTACGAAGTAACAGGAAACATCGCACATACAACCTAGGTGTGAGTTCGTGAGGTATTCAGAGACGACAACAATCAGCAAAGTTAGTAAAAGATGGTGACCTTCTACGTCGACTGTTGTCCCTCCTAGTAATTTTTGCCTATATTACAGCAATTCGAAATGAGATGTGGTGCACAAGATCGGAGATGGCCATTCTGTATATCTAGCCTTATCCACATTAGAAGCATTGAAGTTCAAATGCCTACAATTTGCAGAATAGTGGAATGAATGGTAGAAGCCTAAGCCGGAGAACTTCAGTTTGAATTCCATCGAAATGCAGGAATACATGAGGGAATACGGTGCTTACGACTTATCATAGAAGACATGCTGAGCAATGGCAGGCCTACATATACTGCATTTTTAGATATGAGGAAAGTGTTTGAAAATGTCTCATTTTTTTAAATTCTGAACGAAAGGGGGTTGAAATACTGGGAGTGAAAGGTCATTCACAACTTGTACAAAAAGCAGGCTGCAACTACGAGAGTTGCAGGAGCTGGAAAGGAAGTATTAGCTGAGAAGGGAATGAAATAAGGTTGCACCCTGTCCCTCGATACTATCTAGTCTCCACATTCAGCAAGCAGTGTATGAAACCAAGGAGAGTTTTGGTATGGTAGCTTATACAGTATCCTCCACGTCCAAAAGACGTTACAGTTTAACCTGGTTTACTGCTATCTTTCCTTCTTTGTAAGTCACTAGAAACACAAAAAAGAACAGACCAGCACTGTCCGAACGATTTTATTCCGTAGCTGTTGTAAGCAGGAATATTTTGTCTGCAATTTTCTCTCCACCCAGGTAATTACCGTATCATCCGGAAAGTGTGCCAGTTGCGGCAATTTTCCGGCAGGAGGCGGTGGCACTCCAGTGGCAGCCGTGTTTTTGTTGCGGTCGGCGGCGGCAGTAGGGTACACCAGTGACTTATTGAAATGACCTTCCTAAATCTCCGGCGCGTTATGCCCAACGGCTGCTCTCGCTTACTGGCTACTCCGGCCGTGATAGACCACACTCCAGTTTCCCTATCTTGCTCCTCCTAATGACACCTAAAAGACAGCTCCCGTTTGCTAGATCACTCAATAAAGGATTACAACGAAGATTTATTATTACAGATATCACACAATTACCTAACGATAATGCCTCTTTTTACTAAGGCTCGACTGTCGGCGTACATTAACTCTTTTTACTGTCTGTTTTCATTTCTGTCACTAGATCCTTAGGCCGTTGGCAGTAGAGCTATCTCACTGATTTGTGAGACTCTGAGCAAAGACGGACCTTTCCTGTCCTCTGTCTTACGGTCAAGCAATTTTCCAATCTTGGACATATAAAACAAGAAGGAAATCATCATTGTGATACCATGTACCACAACTAATCATTTTCTTTTCTGTTTCACTCGCAGACGGAGCGAGGGAAAAACGACTGTCTTTATTTCTCAGTATGAGCCCTAATTTCACGTATATCTTCGTGGTCCTACTCGAAATGTATGTTGGCGGCAGTAGGATCGTTCTGCAGTCAGCTTCAAATGCCGGTTCTCTAAATTTTTTCAATTGTGTTCCTCGAAAAGGACGTCGCTTTCCCTCCAGATATTCCTATTTGAGTTTTCGAAGCATCTCCGTGGCACTTGCGTGTTATTCGAAACGAGCGGTAACTAAACTATCAAGCTGCCTGTAAATTGCTTCGATGTCTTCCTTCAACTCGACCTGATGCGGATCTCAAATATTCGACCGTGCTCAAGAATAGATCGCACTAGCGTCCTATATGCGATTCCCTTTACGGTTGAACCACTTTCCCAGAATTCTCCCAATAAACCGAAGTGTTTTGCGGAGTATGTAGGTATATTAGCAGTAGCCTCAACAACTTGTACACTTCAAGAATTAAGCTAAGCAGCTGGTCCCGGAAAAGATTTCATTCTCGAACATACTTCACTGATATAACCTCAGCTACTGCTATTGTTGGCAATCTATGATTTTACTTGAAAAGTCAAAACATATTAATTACCGTCTTGTGCCTCTGTAAGCTGACCTTTGGCGTTGCAGCGAATCTCATTATAACTGTTATAATTTTTCTTCCGTTCACCAATATCGATATTGCACACTGCAACTGGTACCATCATTGTCTTGCAAAATTTTAGTTCAGTTCGTTTTCCATTTATATCCTTGAGGGTTTTGCGAATATTCCAGTTGATACGGTTGCGTCTATAAAATTTCGCATCAAACTTACAGAGTATTGTGATGAAATTTTCATACCATATGACATGTTTCGATTCAGACCATAACATTTGTTTTATATGGAGGTAGTACCAGGTAACACAGATTTACAGAGTTATATTTACGTACAGAAATCAGCTTTGTCGTCAGTGTAATTACAATATCGTCTGCACCCTCAGTATTATTTAATGTGCATTGCGAAAGATTATCCACTGTCAGAGATTTGTTTTCTCTGAAATATACAAAATGGTAAGGTAGACGCAACAGCCTTTATTTTCCTTCATATTTTTATATCGATAGATTTTTTTTACATGTATGTCAGCAGAGGTGTTCCCACGTAATATATTTAACTCTTTTAAATGGAAACTAATCTAATCATAATTTTTGAAGCACATGCTAGGGTACTAGATTCCATTTGGATATAAATCAAATCAACATGTTGTTCACCCCATGAATGGAACGCCACCGATGAAGACGATATGCGTCGATACAGTTCTGGGAAACTAATACATCTGAAATGTAGGCGATGGTGTATATCAAAAGTCTTTAAACCAATATGAGATTCTACAAGTAATTGTAGAGGGTTCTATTCCGAATATATTCTTTCATGTTTTTGCTGCACACCTGTAGTAGAAATCTTACATTTCTACTACTATCACAACAAATGGTTCAAATGGCTCTGAGCGCTATGGGACTTAACATCTGTGGTCATCAGTCCCCTAGAACTTAGAACTACTTAAACCTAACTAACCTATAGACCTCACACACATCCATGCCCGAGGCAGGATTCGAACCTGCGACCGTAGCAGTCGCGCGTCTATCACAACATCTACCACTATTACTACAACAGTTTTTCCCATGATAAAACTACCAAAATTTCTGTTACTATGGAAGAGCGACGTAACGCAGCACTTAATACTGGGCTCGCATACAGAAGGATGGTGGTTCAAATCCAAGTCTGAGGGTTTCCTACTGCTCCACTAAACTTGCTCAAGCAAAAGCCAGGATGGTTTGTTTGAATGTGGTATGGGCGGTTTCTTTCCCATCATTTTCCAATATAATGAGCCGTGTGATAAGGTTCTGGATAAATAATGAAGTATTAGAATCGGGGAAAACTACAGAACAACTGGAAACTACAGAACAACAACAGTAAATGACATACAAGTTACAAATAATGCGCAACAAATAAATGATTAAAACATATGTCTAAAGTGCCCGTTTAGAACTCATCAAAGACTTCAGAACGCTGTTTTGAGATGTTTAAATAGACACGACACCTGAAAGGTCTCTGTTGGATTCCTTTCATGTTAATTTCTGAAATATGTTGCCATTTACGGCATAAATTCCTCATCTAAATTTACTGTGGCGTTTCTGACTATCTGGGAGGAGACTGAGTAGTGGAACGTGTTACTTTTACACATAAACAAGAACGATCTGTCACACTACTACACTTTAAAACACAGTTTATATGTAATTCATGTCACACAGTCTCATACGGAACCTACATCCGCTTTCTTTTATATACTGTATATGATAAGATACTGTCATCCCCCTTCCCTTCTGTGTGAGAGGATGAATGAGCAAATGTATTTCTAGTTGCATGCTTGAGGGTAGCAGACAAGCCTGTCTCCTAGAGAACAGTAGGACCAACGTCGGAACAGGTAGCTACGCTTTCTA
Source organism: Schistocerca cancellata (assembly GCF_023864275.1). Lineage (NCBI taxonomy): Eukaryota > Metazoa > Arthropoda > Insecta > Orthoptera > Acrididae > Schistocerca > Schistocerca cancellata. Next base: position 789,733,330 of record NC_064629.1, on the reverse strand, counting down.
AAAGCAAAGAGGTTTCTACTGTCCAGGTCTCCCTAGTGTACGTCTTCTACTATCCCACCGAGGCTGGCAGGAGCCTCGCTTATATTCTCTTCGGTTAAAGGCCTCTCCTGTGGTGGTCCCAGTCAGCGTACTGTTGGCTGACGTCGTCTCACAGCTGTCTCTGCTCTTGCGTTCTTCATCTTCGTGCCGGAGCTTGTTCTTACCCCGGAACAGATTCAGTGCTACAACTGTATTAGATCTGTATGAATGTTTACTACATCCGATATCCTGTCCCACATTCTGATAGGCGGTTGCAAGGCACACGTAATATATGAGGGACGAACTGGAATAGCTTGCCGGAGTGACCGAGCGGTTCTAGGCGCTTCAGTCTGGAACCGCGCGACCTCTACGGTCGCAGGTTCGAATCTTGCCTCGGGCATGGATGTGTGTGATGTCCTTAGGTTAGTTAGGTTTAAGTTGTTCTAAGTTATAGGGGACTGATGACCTCAGATGTTAAGTCCCATAGTGCTCAGAGCCATTTGAACCATTTGAACAAAAAAAAAAATGGCTCTGAGCACTATGGGACTTAACATCTATGGTCATCAGTCCCCCAGATCTTAGAACTACTTAAACCTAGCTAACCTAAGGACATCACACAACACCCAGTCATCGCGAGGCAGAGAAAATCCCTGACCCCGCCAAGAATCGAACCCGGGAACGCGGGCGTGGGAAGCGAGAACGCTACCGCACGACCGCGAGCTGCGGACGAACCATTTGAACACCCTAGAATATCTCAAGTGTTCAATGAGGCAGGACATCATCAAGAAAATAGTCCAAAGCAGGTTTTCATTCTACGAAATACCCAGCAGCAGCGGACAAGGTTAGAGGCTCAGGAAGTGATCTTCTCAAGTACTTTAGCGGGCAACACCGAGAAGAGTTCCGTGGAAACCACTGAACAATCCATTATTCTAGTTGAAGAGGGATTCTCACTGTTGAATAAGGGAGCAGCAACAAATTACTTAGTGAGAAATCAAGCAACGCTGAAAAGGATGAAAGAGATAAAGACAAGTCTGCTACTACTTTCCAGGAAAAAAGCTACAGAGTCTATGAAACTTCAGTTCAACAAGAAGGTAACAAAACAGACATGACAATGGGAGTCCTTCCAATTCTAATCCGAATTAAAAATAAGTAAATAAAATAACTCAAGATATGATCACCAGGAAAGGGATACGCGAGCTCCAAGGAAGAACCTAAAGAGAAATTGGTTCAAATACCAAGGAAACAGAAGTCCAATAAGGTTAAAGCAATACAGGGTGCATCTGAGCTGCAAAAGAAAACTTGTGCGGAAACAGATTTTCCCCAACCAGACGCGGCGAGCCCTTTTCGTCGTACACAGCAGGATAGTAAACATCAACCGTTATAAGAAGCAACACGCCGGGAAAGCAAACAGGTGCAACTGCGTTAAACCACAGGAGCTGTTACTGAAACATGTAAACAGAGAAGTGCAGTGTATTATCAATTAGAATCAACTTTCACTAACGTCACAGTTTCAGCAAAACATTCATTAAGAGCAGTGAAGTGAAGCAGCAAGCAGAAGGCTATAAAACGTTGAGGTGTTGCGAAGCCATCAAGGGACTTTCCTGCTCCAAATTTTTCTTTAATGCTTGCTTAATATACAGATTATACACTCCTGGAAATGGAAAAAAGAACGCATTGACACCGGTGTGTCAGACCCACCATACTTGCTCCGGACACTGCGAGAGGGCTGTACAAGCAATGATCACACGCACGGCACAGCGGACACACCAGGAACCGCGGTGTTGGCCGTCGAATGGCGCTAGCTGCGCAGCATTTGTGCACCGCCGCCGTCAGTGTCAGCCAGTTTGCCGTGGCATACGGAGCTCCATCGCAGTCTTTAACACTGGTAGCATGCCGCGACAGCGTGGACGTGAACCGTATGTGCAGTTGACGGACTTTGAGCGAGGCCGGGTGGACGTACCGCCGAATTGCTCAACACGTGGGGCGTGAGGTCTCCACAGTACATCGATGTTGTCGCCAGTGGTCGGCGGAAGGTGCACGTGCCCGTCGACCTGGGACCGGACCGCAGCGACGCACGGATGCACGCCAAGACCGTAGGATCCTACGCAGTGCCGTAGGGGACCGCACCGCCACTTCCCGGCAAATTAGGGACACTGTTGCTCCTGGGGTATCGGCGAGGACCATTCGCAACCGTCTCCATGAAGCTAGGCTACGGTCCCGCACACCGTTAGGCCATCTTCCGCTCACGCCCCAACATCGTGCAGCCCGCCTCCAGTGGTGTCGCGACAGGCGTGAATGGAGGGACGAATGGAGACGTGTCGTCTTCAGCGATGAGAGTCGCTTCTGCGTTGGTGCCAATGATGGTCGTATGCGTGTTTGGCGCCGTGCAGGTGAGCGCCACAATCAGGACTGCATACGACCGAGGCACACAGGGCCAACACCCGGCAGCATGGTGTGGGGAGCGATCTCCTACACTGGCCGTACACCACTGGTGATTGTCGAGGGGACACTGAATAGTGCACGGTACATCCAAACCGTCATCGAACCCATCGTTCTACCATTCCTAGACCGGCAAGGGAACTTGCTGTTCCAACAGGACAATGCACGTCCGCATGTATCCCGTGCCACCCAACGTGCTCTAGAAGGTGTAAGTCAACTACCCTGGCCAGCAAGATCTCCGGATCTGTCCCCCATTGAGCATGTTTGGGACTGGATGAAGCGTCGTCTCACGCGGTCTGCACGTCCAGCACGAACGCTGGTCCAACTGAGACGCCAGGTGGAAATGGCATGGCAAGCCGTTCCACAGGACTACATCCAGCATCTCTACGATCGTCTCCATGGGAGAATAGCAGCCTGCATTGCTGCGAAAGGTGGATATACACTGTACTAGTGCCGACATTGTGCATACTCTGTTGCCTGTGTCTATGTGCCTGTGGTTCTGTCAGTGTGATCATGTGATGTATCTGACCCCAGGAATGTGTCAATAAAGTTTCCTCTTCCTGGGACAATGAATTCACGGTGTTCTTATTTCAATTTCCAGGAGTGTATTACGTCGGGGATAGGCTACAATCCTGTCTCACTCCCTTCTCAACCACTGCTTTCTGTCGTGACCCTCGACTCTTATACGTCGCTCATAACAAATCAAATAGAAAGAAGGTCATAAAACAAAGGCTTTACGCCGTTAATGCTTAGTAACTAACGTACTTTAATCAGTATTTCTTTTAGACTGATTATATTGATTAAACTTCCGCGGTAACCGTGCAAATTTTAAAAACATTTATGTATTCTGAAAAACATTTTGATTTTGTTCTATTATTTAATTTAGTTTTATAACTTTTTTTGATTTCGTTACAACTCTTTGTGAGAGATGGAAATTGTAAACTAAACCAGTTCCATCTCGATTATTTGTAAGGAAATCTTGCGTAGTTACAGTGGGCGAAAGTGTGCATCACCGATGCAAATGTGAAGTCACTCAATTGTGCACCGGCCTTTCGTCTAGACGTTGACTGTTTCCAGCTCCGTGAGTTGTTGACAGTGGTTGAGCAGTCATGGGTCAGGATGGTCTTCTCAAACTGCCGGTGTCTCTTGACCCCGGCGTCACAACGTGTGGTATCCGGCCCACTCGTGTAATATCGGGTGCCTAGGATGCTGCATTCTCGGATAGCTAAACAACAATTCAAGCAAATCACATTAACGGATTTTATTACAATAAAGTAGATTGACAATCCCGGCGTCTTTACAAAGATTGGTGGGAAGCAATTGGCGCCGTGTAAATAATCAACGTCCTTCAATGTATATAATTTCCATGCAAGTAAATAATATTGTTCACAAGTCACGGCTCGTCTTCCAGTGCGGCTCTTCTAGTGCGTTCCAGGCTAGGGGGCGCGTAGCTTTTATTCTCTTCATGTAAAGGCCGCTCCTGTCATGGTGATGTCCTAGTCAGCGTGCTGTTGGCTGACGTCGTCTCACAGCCCTCTCTGCTGTATAGTTTTTGATCTTCGTGCAGGCACTTGTCGTTACCGCCGGAACACAACGTACCACCACCGCCATACCGCCAGGTGTATAACGTTGTTGCTTTAATTTGCTATGAGAGCGGTGCTGATAGACAATAAAAGCGGGTTAAAAGCTGTGAGCTGTCTGGGGAAGATAACCTTGCATTACTGCGCAACTGTTTCACCAGGTATCCTGTATAGCTTACCAAATTCCCAACCAGACTAACATTAATTATAATCTTTTAATCGTCATACGACAACCGGTGATATATATATATATATATATATATATATATATATATATATATATATATATATATATATATATATATATATATATATATAAGAGAATTTAAATTAAAGAAATAAATCAGTTTATATTTGGATACTTATTTTAACATTGATCATTGAAATTTCAGCATATTAATTTTGAATCATAACTAAACTGGTGCCTTATTCAGAATTGTGAAAATGTGAGATTGTAATCTTACGGAACACATCAAATATGGAGCCAAGATTGGGAGACTGCATACAACACTGCATTCATAAAATAACACACGAAGAACGTTGAAAAATATGCAAGGGGAAATTAACCACAACCAACCGATTCAATTTTCACCCAAAGAAGTTACGTTCGTAGCACAATCCTGTCCGTCATGTAATTACCACACACTGGTATACTAAATTCATACTAACTCTCTGTGAAATGTTCCCGAAAAGAATAGCTGAGGGCTACTTTGATGATTACACCACATGCTTCACGTGGTTAACTTGGTTTACACAAAGAGTGTAACTCCACAACAATTTTGATAAATAAAATAAATTAGATCGAAAAGCTATTTACAAAAGAAAAACCTCGAACTGGTTACTATCGTCTTACTATTAACCTTATGGGTCAAACAATTGTATAAGCACGTGGTACTGGTCTCACAAAGTACACCCCACGTGGGTTGAACATAAAGAAAAGTTGCTATATTGAAAAATATTGTCAAGACGAGACGTTATAATCTCACGCACATTCGCATTAAGATTGATGAACTTAGTTAGAGTTACTGATCAACACGTGGTTCCACTTTACTCACAAAGTAGTGACAAAGTAACTACTGGAAGATATTCTGAACTTCACACGCGAATTACACTGCATTGCAATTTAAGATAACATTAGATATTTTAGAGCTAAATCTGAAATAAAGGTGATTAAATTTTCAGTTAGGCTGAACTTAAGAAATCCATTGTCCTACAGACTTAGCAGACACGAGCTTAGCCAGAGATCTTACCACTTCAGACGCTCGCCACGGACCGACTGACCTGGTCTCTTCCTGAGGGTGGCTCCCGAATACAAACGGAAGTGGCCAGAGGGGCAGCTTCCTATACCAACATGACAAGGGACGGACAGGACTATACTAGGGGCATAAGAAGTGACCCTCATTCTGCAAACGACTTTGTCGAAGAGGGCAGAGGAGCGGATAGAGGTTCAAGGCACTCTCTTGTCCTAGGGGTGGGAAATTGCCCCTAAAGGCGGAAGAATCCGCAATGATCAACGACATGAGGATGCAGAAGGCAATGGAAACCACTGCATTAAAGACACGTAGCGTGTATCCACAGGACATGTGGCCTGTAATTGAAGAAGTGCCATGATGATCTCTCCATTGGCAAAAGATTCCGGAATAGTCCCCAATTCGGATCTCCGGGGGGGGACTGCTAAGGGGGAGGTTACCATGAGAAAAAGATTGAATAATCAACGAAAGGATAACATTCTACGAGTCGGGGTGTGGAATGTCAGAAGCTTGAACGTGGTAGGGAAACTAGAAAATCTGAAAAGGGAAATGCAAAGGCTCAATCTAGATATAGTAGGGGTCAGTGAAGTCAAGTGGAAGGAAGACAAGGATTTCTGGTCAGATGAGTATCGGGTAACATCAACAGCAACAGAAAATGGTATAACAGGTGTAGGATTCGTTATTAGTAGGAAGGTAGGGCAGAGGGTGTGTTACTGTGAACAGTTCAGTGACCGGGTTGTTCTAATCAGAATCGACAACAGACCAACACCGACAACGGTAGTTCAGGTATACATGCCGACGTCGCTATCTGAAGATGAACAGATAAAGAAAGTGTATGAGGATATTGAAAGGGTAATGCAGTATGTAAAGGGGGACGAAAATCTAATAGTCATGGGCGACTGGAATGCAGTTGTAGGGGAAGGAGTAGAAGAAAAATGTTACAGGAGAATGGGCTTGGGACAAGGAATGAAAGAGGAGAAAGACTAACAGAGTTTTGTAACAAGTTTCAGCTGGTAATAGCGAATACCCTGTTCAAGAATCACAAAGGGAGGAGATATACTTGGAAAAGGCCGGGAGATACGGGAATATTTCAATTAGATTACATCGTGGTCAGACAGAGATTCCGAAATCAGATACTGGATTGTAAGGCGTACCCAGGAGCAGATATAGACTCAGACCACAATATAGTAGTGATGAAGAGTAGGCTGAAGTTCAAGACATTAGTCGGGAAGAATCAATACGCAAAGAAGTGGGATACGGAAGTACTAAGGAATGACGAGATACAAATGGTTCAAATGGCTCTGAGCACTATGGGACTTAACTACTTCTTTTTTTTGTTTTTTTTTGTGCGCGACGCTTACCGTTACGCAACTTTTCTTTTCTTCATAAGGAAGGAAAGTAAACATTTGCTCCAATTTGTAATAAGAATAGAATGAACAAAGTGTATATCATTTCTAGGCTGCCGTAGAGCAATAGAAGAAATGAAATGTCTTCTTGAGTTGTTTTTTTTTTTGGGCCAAGTAGTAAACAGAAATTTTTATGGTGCACAAAGGACTATCACTTCATAATTGAAGGAAGGTTGCTCCGCTGCTCTGCGAGAGAAGGGAAATGTGAAAACGAAAATGGGAAAGAAAGAATGCCTTCTACATTGATGAGCATCTGAATAGTATCGTAAAATTCCGACAAGTACTAAAGTCCCAGGAAGCAAATGGGATTCATACATACAGGTCATTGGCAACCTCTGCTATCCGAAATATTGTATTTGAAGCATTTAACCGTTAATTATGATGTTCAGCATATTTCCAAATATCCTCCTGTAGTCACAATGTTGTCTCATTTTAAAGTGTTCAATTTCTATGTAAGAATAATAGTCGAGGAAGTAGCACGCCTATTCTGCATAATAAACGATGCTGTGTGGCCCATGATCCACGTTGCAGCGTTGTTTTTTGCTCGTGGATATCTGAGTTTTTGTGGCTGAATGATCTCTAAAAGATCTACACGACAGGGCGTCGTACGGTCTATCACCGACAGTCGTTGACGAACAAATGTAGTAATTTCTTCTGCATGTCCGCACGTGAACCTATGAAGAAGCGTATCGACCCTTCCGCATGCGTCACAGTTGGGCGTTGGATGAAGGCCAATTTTACGTAGCTTTTCATTCGTTGCTACTTTATCGTTGACTGTTAGATACCAGTCGGCTATGACGCGTGACGGTAACACGTCGCTGTGCACATTCCGCCATACTATACTCCAATGTGTATGTGGATGTTTTTCTTCGAGACGATTCCTGTGGTTTGTTGTCATGAGAAGGCCATAAAGCTTCCTGTTCGTCAGGCTTCCGTTATCGACGATGTTGTGTCGAATGTAGCTCATTTCCATGTAGTACAGTCGCACATGTCGGTACGAAAGTGGAATGCCGGCGATATTAACGGGTGGGTCAAGGCTATGAGGCTTCCACCGCTGAATGAGGTTTGTGATGATACTGGTCCTCCGGGTACGGAACTCCTTCCTTATGCGATTTAGGAGCAGGGTGACACATTTTTTGTGTACTTGAATGAGGTTAAGGCCACCTTTGAACGAAGGTAAGGTTAAGGTATCGAATTGAACTTTGAAAATGTGCCCCCTAAAAAGAAACCAACATAACGCTTGTTGTATGCTCTTGGCTAGATGGTCGGAGATTGGAAGAATTTGCGCCAAATAATTCATCTTGCTCGTAATGGCGATCTCGATGGTCTTAACTTTCTGTAGTAAGTTCAAGTCACGGTCGGAGTGAAGTATCAAAGCAGCACGTAATTTATTAAGCATGTGTGACCAGTTCTTCGTCAGGAATTTGTCTGGTTTGGCCTCAAAGGTAACACCTAGGGTTGTGTGATAATCCTTGACCTTGCACCAGGTAACATGGGATATGTCTCCGATACCGCTACCGATCTGCAAAGCTGTGGTTTTAGTTCTATTGAGTATTGCTCCTGAAAGAAACGTGAATGTTTGTAAAAGAGTTTCCGCTGACAGAAGTTGTTGCGATGATGACACAGTTACGCATACATCGTCAGCATACGCAATGCATGGGATAGTGACAGACTCGACGCTAAGTCCGATCCCGCTATGCGCCAAGTTGTTCAGTAGCGGCTCCACTGCAATGGCGTACAAAATCATTGACAGAGGACATCCTTGGCGGATGGATTGCTCAATGGAAACTTCTTTTGTAAAATGGCCATTAATGAGAATCCGTGAAGAGGCGTTTGTAGTAAGTTTGCGAATTAATTCTATGGTTCAAATGGTTCAAATGGCTCTGAGCACTATGGGACTCAACTGCTGTGGTCATAAGTCCGCTAGAACTTAGAACTACTTAAACCTAACTAACCTAAGGACAGCACACAACACCCAGCCATCACGAGACAGAAAAAATCCCTGGCCCCGCCGGGAATCGAACCCGGGAACCCGGGCGTGGGAAGCGAGAACGCTACCGCACGACCACGAGATGCGGGCGATTAATTCTATGAGATGAAGTCCAAATCCTAGTTTCTTCATGCTTTTAAAGAGGAAGTCATGACGTACACGGTCATAAGCCTTCTCAAAATCTAGAAAGATCAGAGCGCCCTGTCTTTTGGTTTCAGCATATGAACAGATGATGTCCCTCAAATCGCAGGCTGCTGAGATTGCACTTCGGCCTTGCACTGCACTGTACTGGTAACTGCCCAAAACCTTGTACATAACGGTTTGCATCCTTAACTTAATCGATCTGGTGATGATTTTGAAATCGGCATTCAGGAGTGTGATGGGTCGCATGTTTTCGACCTTCCTGCTGTTCCCTTTTTTCGGTAAGGGCAGGATGATACCTTCCGTAAATGCCTTGGGTATAACTTCCAGGTGCCAGAGTTCATTCGCTATCTCGAGGAGTGTCGGACCGAGGAGTTTCCAGTAACGCTGGTAAAACTCAGCGCTGAGACAGTCGGGTCCTGGTGACTTCCCTTTCTTTGCACTGTGGACCGCCAGTCGGATTTCGTCCTCAGTGAAAAGAGATTCCAGATTTGCATTATCCTGTTGTGACAAGCGACAGCTCAAGGTCCTAAGAAAACCGTCGCACGAGTGTTCGTCAACGGCTTGCTTCGTGTAAAGTTGACTATAATAGTCGTAGACGTGCGAGATGATGTCACGTTGCTTCGTGATGGCATTCACAGCGTCATCAACGACGGCTTCAATCAACATGGCTTTACACCGTTTCGTCGTTCTCAGGATGTGGTACAGAGAGGCCCGTTCTTCGGCGGCAACGTCCTTGGGGTAGGCTCGCACGATGATGCCTTGCATTCGTTGGCGTTGTATCGCCGTGATTTTCGCTTTATATCGTTTGATCTTTACGTCGATATCACGAGAATGATTGTTAGTGCGACTGTACAGTTCCCTCAAACAGCGATAATAAAACTCAATAGTCTGTTTCTGCCAAAAGCTTTTTTGTCGGGCGTAACTCATGAGGGTGAGGCGTAATTTAGGCTTAACACACTGAATCCACCACTGGAGAACGCTATCGTAACGACGTCGTTGCCACTGGAGCTGTTGCCACGTTATGTTCACCTTCTCTTCAAGTTGGGCATCCTGCAGAAGGCTGACATTCAGTTTCCAGTAGCCTTTCCCGCGGTATATTTGCTGGCGGTGTAGGTTAAGGTAACACTGATACGCACAATGGTCGGAGATGTTGACAGTAGCTTTGTCACAGTTCACAGAGTGTCGCTGGAGGGCCTCGGACACATAGATCCTATCCAGCCGACTGGCAGAATGACTGGTTACGAAGGTGTACGCTACCCGTTCACCGTGTAGTTGTTGCCATGTATCGTGAAGACGCATGCCACGAATTAAATGTTCAAGTTCGATACATCTGTTCGTGTTAGGAGTTTGGTCTCTGTCATTAAGCACACAATTGAAATCACCACCGAGGATGAGATGTGCACGATAAGCGCGAAGAAGAATGGGAACCTCGTTTTTATAAAATGTTGAGCGATCTCTCTTATGAGTGCTACCTGAGGGGGTGTACACGTTAACAATCTGCACACCATTCACTCGAAGAGAAATGCCACGACCACTAGGCAGACGCTGCACATCCGTAAATGGTATACCGTCGCGCAGAAGTATGGCAGTGCCTACAGCATCCTGGAGATTGATGTTATCAATGAGAACGTAACCGGGCATTTCTAAGACTGTGACTACCTCCTGTAGCAGGGCAATGTCAACGCTGGTACCATACAAGAAATCAGTTAGCGAACGGAGTTTCACCGCACTTTGAATTCTATTGACGTTAAGTGTGGTAACGTTGTAGGTTTTGCTATCGCACACGATGGTTCGGAGGACAATGAGCTCTGTGTTGGATCGTCCTTCTCGACGGCTTTGAATCAAACTCGTTGGGAACGTCTGGAGTACGAAACCAAATGTCAAAACCAATAACGGGTCAGAGAGTGGAAATGTCACAGCGCGATGGTCATGCGCGAGAGCAGCTACTGCTGCATCTCCTCGTTCTGCTGCCACCACGGTTCATTGCTGTCGGGGTGCTTCGCGGTGCGCGCGCCGCCCTGCCCGCCACCGCCGGCTGAGTCTGTCAACGTGGTCGCATCCGCCTGACCACCACGCGGGGCTGCGACTGACGTCAGCGAGTTCCTGCGGGAGCGCTGCTGCAGTTGCTCGCTGCTCTGTTCGCTCTTCCTCTTATCCGTTACGATGCTCTGTTCCCTCTCAGCGCTCAGTAGTGCCTTCAGTTGTTTGGTTTGTTCACGAATGCGTTCTTGCCTCGCGGTTTCCTCGCAGCGCACGGAGCAAGAAGATTGAGGTTCAGTCTCGCTGCCACTTTCTGACACGTGTACGGGTCTCAAATCATCCGACTTTTCCTCTTTGCTATTAGTCCCTTTGCTTCTCCTTCGACGGCCTCTCTTCGCTTCTGCTGCAGTCTCTACCGATAGGGGTGGTTCAGGCAAACTGATCTGCACCCGCTCCTGTATCTCACACGGCTTAGTTTCAGAGGTGGCTGGCGCATCGTTGCTATCCAGCGATAACTGCCCCGGTGAGGATGACGGTGCCGGATCGACGTCCGTCCTACCGCAAATGTCTTGGGCACTGCATTCCACCTGAACTGGCATCCCCGCCTCGCTAACACGTTCCGGCTGCCGAGGTGGTGGTACCGTCCCCGCGACTACCTCACTCAATAGCGGAACAAGCTTTTCACTACCGTCTGCAGGACGTTCCCGTGGAAGTTGAAATGGACGTCGACGTGTACAGTTCATCCGCAGATGTTCTGTTGAATGGCAGATGGGGGTTGTCCAATGTAAGTTACCTGTGCACGACAGCCGCCAATGGCAACATACGAAGGTATATGCTTTTTTAAGTCTACACGTACACTTCGCACCCCGCTGTTAACTTGGTAGCGATATGCACTCGACCATTTCTCATTGGTAACTGACAAAACAGCGCCGTATAGTGACAGAGAACGTGCTATCACGTCATTAGGGCACTCAGGTGGCACATTAAATACCCTGACGGTTCTCACTCCGTATCCCGAAGGCACGATTTGGACATTACTAATACTGGCATCATTATGACGAAATGGTCTCACACCAGCATGCTCCTCAACGAATTTCTCATAAGTGTCACTCGAAATAAATTTGATAAATAACGAGTACTGCACAAAGTCAAACTGGAACGTGTCGACTATATCTTCCGGCAATTTCAGATCCTCAAAAATCCACTCATGGATTTCAAAAGCCGACGATCGCAAGGCAGCGCGATCGAAAACACACTGAACGCTGTTCGCTCTGTTAATTGTCGACATCTTACTTACAACAGTGGTACAGAAACAAACGTTAACAGCGCTCGCACACGCTGCTCAGCTCTCCACCGCAGCACTGCTCGCGACGTAAACACTGGCCCGCGCTACCGCCCGTCACCGCGCGATATGCACTGGCCGAGTGCCTGAGCACGACTGTACTACTGAGGTCATCAGTCCCCTAGAACTTAGAACTACTTAAACCTAACTACCCTAAGGACATCACACACATCCATGCCCGAGGCAGGATTCGAACCTGCGACCGTAGCGGTCACGCGGTTCCAAACTGAAGCGCTTAGAACCGCACGGCCACACCGGCCGGCGAATGACGAGATACGTTTGAAGTTCTCTAACGCTATAGATACAGCAATAAGGAATAGCGCAGTTGGCTGTACAGTTGAAGAGGAATGGACATCTCTAAAAAGGGTCATCACAGAAGTTGGGAAGGAAAACATAGAGTACAAAGAAGGTAGCTGCGAAGAAACCATGGGTAACAGAAGAAATACTTCAGTTGATTGATGAAAGGAGGAAGTACAAACATGTTCCGGGAAAATCAGGAATACAGAAATACACGTCGCTGAGGAATGAAATAAATAGGAAGTGCAGACATCGAAGACATCGAAAAAGATATGATTGTCGGAAGGACAGACTCAGCATACACGAAAGTCAAAACAACCTTTGGTGACATTAAAAGCAACGGTGGTAACATCAAGAGCGAAACGGGAATTCCACTGTTAAATGCAGAGGAGAGAGCAGATAGGTGGAAAGAATACATTGAAAGCCTCTCTGAGGGTGAAGATTTGTCTGATGTGATAGAAGAAGAAACAGGAGTCGATTTAAAAGAGATAGGGGATCCAGTATTAGAATCGGAATTTAAAAGAGCTTTGGAGGACTTACGGTCAAATAAGGCAGAAGGGATAGTTAACATTCCATCAGAATTTCAAAATCATTGGGGGAAGTGGCAACAAAACGACTATTCACGTTGGTGTGTAGAATATATGAGTCTGCCGATATACCATCTGACTTTCGGAAAAGCAGCATCCACACAATTCCGAAGACGGCAAGAGCTGACAAGTGCGAGAATTATCGCACAATCAGCTTAACAGCTCATGCATCGAAGCTGCTTATAAGAATAATATACAGAAGAATGGAAAAGAAAATTGAGAATGCGCTAGGTGACGATCAGTTTGGCTTTAGGAAAAGCAAAGGGACGAGAGAGGCAATTCTGACGTTACGGCTAATAATGGAAGCAAGGCTAAAGAAAAATCAAGACACTTTCATAGGATTTGTCGACCTGGAAAAAGCGTTCGACAATATAAAATGGTGCAAGCTGTTCGAGATTCTGAAAAAAGTAGGGGTAAGCTATAGGGAGAGACGGATCATATACAATATGTACAACAACCAAGAGGGAATAATAAGAGTGGACGATCAAGAACGAAGTGCTCGTATTAAGAAGGGTGTAAGACAAGGCTGTAGCCTTTGGCCCCTACTCTTCAATCTGTACATCGAGGAAGCAATGATGGAAATAAAAGAAAGGTTCAGGAGTGGAATTAAAATACAAGGTGAAAAGATATCAGTGATATGATTCGCTGATGACATAGCTATCCTGAGTGAAAGTGAAGAAGAATTAAATGATCTGCTGAACGGAATGAACAGTTTAATGAGTACACAGTATGGTTTGAGAGTAAATCGGAGAAAGACGAAGGTAATGAGAAGTAGTAGAAATGAGAACAGCGAGAAACTTAACATCAGGATTGATGGTCACGAAGTCAATGAAGTTAAGGAATTCTGCTACCTAGGCAGTAAACTAACCAATGACGGACGAAGCAAGGAGGACATCAAAAGCAGACTCGCTATGGCAAAAAAGGCATTTCTGGCCAAGAGAGGTCTACTAATATCAAATACCGGCCTTAATTTGAGGAAGAAATTTCTGAGGATGTACGTCTGGAGTACAGCATTGTATGGTAGTGTAACATGGACTGTGGGAAACCCGGAACACAAGAGAATCGAAGCATTTGAGATGTGGTGCTATAGACGAATGTTGAAAATCAGGTGGACTGATAAGGTAAGGAATGAGGAGGTTCTACGCAGAATCGGAGAGGAAAGGAATATGTGGAAAACACTGATAAGGAGAAGGGACAGGATGATAGGACGTCTGCTAAGACATGAGGGAATGACTTCCATGGTACTAGAGGGAGCTGTAGAGGGCAAAAACTGTGAAGGAAGACAGAGATTGGAATACGTCAAGCAAGTAATTGAGGACGTCGGTTGCAAGTGCTACTCTGAGATGAAGAAGTTAGCACAGGAAAGGAATTCGTGGCGGGCCGCATCACCAGTCAGTAGAAAAAAAAAAAAAAAAAAAAAAAAAAAAAAAAAAAAAAAAGAGAGAGAGAGAGAGAGAGACGAGTGGGCAGGACCCCACAAAATCTTGTGTCTGTTACGCCTCTTTTCGAATCCGCTACTTTTTCCTATCCGTATTTTGAAATTTTGAAATTACTACTGTCGAGTCCATGTTGTCTAACTCTAGTACTGACAGAGCCGTCACGACGATGTGATTCAAATTTGTTCTAGATTTTCAGTAATATTGGAAGATAACTGAACTATATAATTTAGGAAAAAGACAGTATATTCATTTGAGTAAACTCAGCATTATCACTAACAGTACATAAATTATCAAGCAGCCAGCCAAGAATTTCCAGCGCTGTAGGTTGCACATGTGTTGTATTCTTCTGAAACGCGAACTTCGAAGTATTTTTCTCTAATTGAATCCATGGACTTGATTCACGGGTAGTGGAAGAGGATCTTCTGCTTCACGAAGCATAAACAAAAATGATTACGTACTTACGAGTTCGGTGGTTTCACAAGAAACACTATATACACGTACAGTAACATTTGTTGACATATATGGTATTACAGTGCCTTTGTTGTTCGGAAGTATGAAGTATGAAGCATGCTCAGGTAGCGTAATAATAAGGCGACTGCTCGCAATAATAGGGAAATCCAAATTCCACCAAGTTTCACTGTCGTCATTCCTTTATGTAGCTCATAGTTGTCCATATTTGCAACTCCGAATACATTTCATGTGCTCATTGAGTAACCAGTCAGCTACACTACGGAATGCCGCACAGTGAGCACTAGGCTGCGACCGTCATTTGGTCAGCGCCACCTTCATTGAATGGTGTTAATTTCATGGGTACATAAGCAACAGTTCTAAAAGTGTATTTCCTTGATTTCTCGTTAATTATGTTTTTTCTGACGCCATTCTCAAAGGGCTCAATTCTCAGGTGTTTATTTATCTGGTCAATTTTGAGTCGGCTGATTCAGGTGGTTCATAAGCAGCCTATCAAATATAAGCCGAAACAGAGGCCTTTCTGAGGCGTTCCTATTGTAAGTATATCGTTATTTCGAATGTAGTAATCGAAGGGAATGTCAAGTTTGCTTGAAACTAGAAAAATGATTCATTCACGAAACTTACAACCAGTGCACAGCTATTTCAATAAATCTGGTTTTTGTACAGAAACGTTCTTCTTACTGCGCTGTATCGGAAAGTAGGGTGAAATATAGAAGTCGCACGTTCCTCAGTGGAAAAGTGTCGTTGTGAAGCAGTAGTAGCTGAAGCAATATAGTAATGCTTCATTACTATAGCGTTTTGTACCTAGACGACAGAGTACCTAGGAAAACGTGATGTTTTTGCTCGGTACTTAAGTCTAGTTTTCTGATTTTAGAATCACATGAAGGAATGCGTCCTAAACCATCATAAGCAGTTTCTCCGATTTGCTACAGATTTTGTTGTTATTAGATAATTGAGGACGTAGGTTGCAAGTGATACTCTGAGATGAAGAGGTGGGCACTGGAGAGGAATTCGTGGCGGGACGCATCTAACCAGTCGTAAGACTGATGGCCCAAAAAAATCCGTTCTTAGAGGAAAAGGACGTTTCCGGATCCTCTCGAACACGAAACACAGCAACGGAGTATATTATAGTGTTTCGGAATGTGTTTTTGGCAATCTTCCAGGTATCAGCGAAGATGTTAACGTTAACACAGCCTATACAAATTAAGCGAAATTATGTCATCAAGGCACACGAAATCCCGACAGTATCTGAGATGGGAGGCTAGTGGTATTGTTCCCTATGTCGAGTTTTATTTTATACAGAAATTTACAATAGGTACTGTGAATACACGTGGTGCTCCTCGTCGGTGTAATTCCGTAGCTCATAATTTATTACTTTCAGAAATAAGTTTCATGGTTCTACGGATGACAATTGCATATTCATGGGTATTGAAAGGGTAGAGGAACCAGGGCGAGCTTACGTCTATATTGTGAACGGAGAGTCAGCCTGTAAACTGCTTCCGATGCGGATATCAACCTTTAACTACGTTGTTTTTTTCTATAGAATACGATCACACAGGTGGTGGTAATATTTTATACGGTTCTATGCATTACTGGAGAACTTGGTGTGTTGTAGCCATAGGACGGTGGTGGATAAAGAGCCGAATGAGTGCAAGGCTTTGTGAGATAAAATATCTATAGCTACATCTACAACATACTCCGCAAGCCACGTAATAGTGTGGCACAGGGTACTTTCGGTACCACTATTTGATCCCTCCAGACCTGTTCCACTCGCGAATAGTGCGTGGGAATGTTAAAATCGTTGTTTTTCGACATCTATTGTGTTTACAGTTGTGTGCTGAAAAGCTCCATTGGTTCATACAGTCGTGCAATGAACGAGAAAGTACCGAATCATTTCAACCATATCAGTGGCCTTGAATTTATTTATAAATGTTTAACTCGTTAGAAATAGAAATTAAATTTAGTGACTGTGATCCATCACCGGTGTCCATTAATAAGTTCCAGTGATGAAGACAGATGATTGCTGCTGTAGAATTCGCTATAACATCCATTATCAATGTTTTCACTTAGAAAATGTTACCACTTTTTTTCTGAGGTACCGTGAGGCACTTTGCATCAAAGACATTTAGTTGTGGAACGAGTCATTATATATATTATACACAGGAGAGTTGGTTAATAAAGAGACAACAAAAAGATTATCTGCAGTCTATCACTTATCTACCTGTTCAGTACATTAACTATCATTTTTGTTTAGTAATTCGGTAATGCCACCACGCTCCTTTGTTGTTATTGTTGGTCTCGCACCCTCAGGGGCAAGTAATAATACTATACTCGTTTGCTGTTGGAATGAGACTGAGTCGCAGAGACTATGAAAACAATTGATCGCTATAGTTTGTATAGTACTTTCAGCATTTAATCGTTATCTTGTGATGACGACTACCGACCGATTTTATGGTGAGTGCAAAATGTGGCTTATCGGGCCGTTCATTCCATTGCTTCCCCAGTTTTGCTCTAAGCTTCTGAATTTATAACACTAACAATGGGCGCTGGGTTACACAGCGACACGTAGGACGAGTGTACTGTTGTGTTTCTGTTTAGGGATACGGGAATACAGCGCTGAATCTTGGTACACCTCTGCATGTGCCAGGGCGCTGTCACGGGGAAAGCACCGTTGTCCGCCGCGACAGAAGCGAAAACACAATGGAGTGCAAGGTGTCATAAATCTAACGCCAGGCCTGTCGCAGTCTTTCACTGGCTCCCGGAATAAACCGGGCTGCGTAGTTTACAACTCTCCTGGATGACTTCTGGTGCTTCTCTCTCGTGGCAGCAGGAGAAACGTTGGAAGAGAGATATCGAGAAAAGTATGAGCTCTTGCTCGTGATGTTACAATTGTATTACTTCCACAGTATCGTATGGAAACGTGTAAAAGAATTGTGTTTAAGAGGAATACACGTAGCTTATAAAGAAAACTCTCTTTTTACGTCCTGTAATCGTATGATGCTCTTTTCGTAAAATGTGTGTGCCGATTTTTTTTTTTTTGCGTAAAATTATATGTTTGAAAGCAATATAAAATTGGTTGTCAAATTCGCCTGTAAAACGCGGGATGCTTTATATATTGCAGTTGCTCGTCATCTTGATTTAATGATTCGACGACGGAGAGCTGCTGCGGAGTTTCGATATGTCTGTAAGGTGGAATGTGGACCACTGAAGTTCGGGGATAAGTCATCGCATCGAACGATTCGTCGGGTTAGTCAAGAGCATCTTGGTTTCTTCGTATTTCGTTTTGTGTCCTGTACGTAGAAAGAGGAAGACAGGATTAAACTCCTGCGCCTGAGTTAGTCTTGTGAGGTATCGGTATTTATCGGATCCGTATTTAAGTGAGCAACACAGCCAAACTCATTGTTGACCTCCCACACTGACAAGTAATCTGACGGACTATTGTGCTCTTTAGATGAGGATCATCTTCTGCCGAATACAACAGCTACTGCACGCTCACCAGAGGATGGAATTGAAATCTTCTAAGAGAGAATCTAGCGTCATGGTCGCATGGCAAATAGATGGAGTTTCACACTCTCTAGAAACCGGTTTTTTTTCAGAACCGATGACTGGAGCCCTTTATTCTCGACATCTGCCATAAAAAGGTTTGCTGCTATAAGAGACAAAAGGGCTGTCTTAAGCAACACCATCAGCATGTTCAAAATGTTAGCAGTTGAGTGAAATTTAGCTCCAAGTGAGACCAAATGTTTGGAAAGATGTACGAGGTGCTCTTCCAGCTAAGCTCCTACGAGTAACACTGAATCTAATGAAAGCACTTGCGTGAAAACAGTGAACAAATCGAAACCCACCACAGACAGTTCTCTTTAGAAGTACGTTCTCTGACTGACTGATGAAGACTTATAAATCCTTGCGTTCAACTTTGTCTACAAAAGGGCTCAATAAAGGGTTCAGACATCTTTCCCTCGAAAAGTATGTTTCAGCCCCACTGTTCCCAACGATGAGGCAAATGGAAACCCCTATTTTATTTATTTTTATTGGACCATTAAAGTCGTATTTAGACTGATGCTACTGTCACAGTGCATTCGTTACAGGGTCAGTAAAAGAAATGGATATAAAGAAGACAAAATTCGTTCTATTCTATTACGTTCGTAGGTCCCTCCACGAAACAAGAATAACGCCTTCCAGCAAACCCATCGTTTTGACGAAACAAGCACGAGTTGCGTCAGATTCTAAGACTTTGTCAGCAGAGCTTAATCACATCCAATCTTTGTTTGTACAGAACTGGACATTGCCAAAGCCACTAGAATGTGTACCTACTTTCCGGCACACTTTGAACTGTGCCGGTCCGGTTACATACACGCAAGGACTGGTGTTTGCCTACATGCCAAGGCCAATGATGCCATCAAGATACATTTCGATCCAAACTTATTATTCACTATAATTAGGTATTATAGTGGGAAGGCCACAAACAGAACTTCACAAAACCAATTTAACATAGACTCACAATCTTTAAGTCCATCGGACACGTTAGTATTAAACCTTTAAATCCTAAACATCGGTTCTACATTTAATATTGGGGCAGTTATTAATATTCAAGTTCCGACGTCAGTACAGTAGATACGGTGCACGTTGCATGAAGATCTCTGCCACCCACCCCCCTGCCCCCAAAAGTTACATGTGACATACTGGAAGTAAAACGACATTCCTCCTGTAAAATGCAATTTTCTGAATATCGAGAGACAACATCAAAGGAATGCAGGTATATTTCAGGATGACTCTCTCACTTCTGCCAATTATTTAGGGCAACGTTCTTCGATAAGAATACATTCAGACGGCGAGATAAGCAATTTAACTTACCTTGCTGTATACGTGGATCGGACAGTAAACTGAGGAAATCGGATTACTGCATAATGTTTTCCGCTGCAAAACTTTTTATGGAGCTGCAGCTATACTTATGCAGGAAGAATCTGATGTTTATCGTTGCCCAGTCTCAAATTGAACAATTGGAAGATACCTTAAAACTGCCATCCATTAACTACGACACGAATAGCTGTATTCGTGACTAACAATTGAGAAGTTAAGTGAAGAAGAACAATAAACTAGCATCATCACTGTTATCCAACAATGACAAGGAGTGCGCGTCTTCTGTGGTTTTCCACACTACGCGTATATCAAATTGCTCCTGGAACTTCGGCCCAGAAACTCAAATGGTTACAATATGAATACACAGAGAACATAGCTTACGCGATTCGCGGACAGACGACGCACACGGGATAACGGCCTTAAGCAGACTGTCATTTGTGGCAACCATCAAATTAAATTAGAAGTAACTAGTGACTGACTCCCATGGCACCCTTCCTCCCGGTACACACACACACACACACACACACATACATACATACATACATACACACACACACACACACTTGCATGTCCATATACGTAAACAGACACATGCATACACATCTATTACCACATTCACTTATATACTAAAACATACAACAGTAAACGGGTACTTCTTTCTCAGACCCACTCCCTCACACAGATTCTCAAGTACTCATGTGCACAGACACACAAACATGCGGAATGGAAACACACACGGCGTAGACATCCTCGCCATCGACATATGACGTGACTTCATTATCGCACATAATATTCCACGGTTCATTATGCTAAAACGTCAGGTAATGGACACTGAGACTTGAACAAGGATTGTGTTGACAAACCCACTGCGAGTGCCAACTAACACCACTAACATCAGTTGTCTTTTTGGGGAGACCACTAATGGTTTGCCGACCGAAGTGAATCTCTCGTACTATAGGCAACAACTAAAGGCTGTGAAACAAATTTCCGTACAGACGTGACCGCAATTTATGGCCTGTGACATACAGCTTGGCCTTAGTCCATTTTCGGTGAAACCAAAATTCAGTGAACGCGCTGAAATACATCAATACCAACTGAATAGACTGTTGCGCGCTTTTGGTTGCGGGTTTCCTTAAGAAAACCGCAGGCAGTAACACTTCAGACCTAGTCGCCACAGGTATACGTTTTCAGCGTGATATACAATACATCCATCAACACTGGAGCATCCTTCGGTGATAAAAATCTCTTATCTCGTACATTCCATTTTCTTTTGAGGGTCTTTGTACACCGACTTCCTAAATAGAGCAGAAGGTATTGTGCTTCAAGAAATATAGTAATACCCTTCTCGTCGTCGTTCTCTGTCAAAAACACTTCGTCATGACGGTCGCAATTCCTTCACTGATACCTTCAACACCCTTACACAGCACATAAGTGATTGAAAAATGCCACTCGCATGTTTTTGAGGATATATGGTTATATATGAAATAACAATCTCATTCGAGGATTGTGTACGTTACAGCAATTCTAGAGATAAACATCCTGAGCGTTCTGGGTTAAAAATATGGCGTTTCGTGCTACTTTCAGAATTACAACATCATATCAAATCAGAGTTTTGCAACGATCGAAGATACTTTCTGGAAATAATAAAATTCTTTCGCATCCAAATTTCGCTGAAAATACCGAAGCGTCACACTAGGGGCTTCACAACAACCCAAACAAATTCTGGTAATATGTGGAAAATGTTTGTGGGACCTAAGTTAATGACCCCCACCACTGCAAAGACGAGTCAGTTGCGTTGTGAGAAAGCTGAAGTAGCTAATACTGAACAGGTTTCTGCTGCAATCCCTACCATATTCTATACAGAATTTGTGACTGAGCTAAGCACCATATGCCGTAGATCACTCGAACAAGAAACTGTGCCCAGTTTTTGAAGAAGGCCCAGGTTGTGACACTATAGCACAGTTAGCGCTACTCAGATACAATTCTTTTTTCTTTTCGGACATGTAACGCTGTATATTTTTCATTATGACGGATCACGTGTCATACTGAATAAATATTTGAAACAATGATGAACTGTGAGTAATTATTAGCTGAACCAATTTAGAAAATACCAGAATTATTTCGTTAAACGATGTAGTAGACACACCAGCGACGTCAGAGACTTATTAGGCAAATAAATTATTGAGTAGTTTGAGTGGTGTGTTCAAGCAGAATCTTTGACATGGTTAAAAATCTATGAAGATAACAAAAGGGTAGGTCGTAGTGGTGGGAGAACTCCGAGAGAGAAAAGTAGCTACGGCGTAGCGAAGACAGGAGCGGCAAGTTTTTGTAGTTATGAGTTGCACGGCAAGATGGAAGAGCCACTGTGTATTGGCCTCTCATTATGAGGCTCCCAGATGCATAGAGGGCAGAATAATGTCGAGTAGTAGCAATTAATTGGCCATTGCGAGTACGAGAAACATGAGAATCAGCAAGTGGGATATCACATTGTGGAAGGACGGAACATTGTTGCTGCCGAGCTACTAGTTCGCGTTCGCTGGAGTAAAAACTGTAAGATCCAACCACTAACGAGTTTCAACTGCGTAAAAGGCTTGCCAATGTTGTAGATAACAGGAATAATATAATTTGTGTATGAATTTTAAACGAAGACAGTGTTTATCATTTTTATTGGTCATTATCGGAATCATGATGCAAGTAATAGTGTACTGTAGTCAGAGTGACATTTGTGACTGTTAACTATGATAAATTTTGTAAGTTATTAACACTGAAAGAAAGTAAAACTAAAAATTTATCTTAAATTGAAACCTAGCACTTGTTTCTAAGTTATTAAACCTACTAATACAAATTTCAGTGCTACAACATTGATTGAAGTTTCAAGTAAATGTTGAAAAGAGCATAATCTGGCACAATACAGTGATATATTTTCTGTTTCACTGAACTGATTAATGTTTGGTGTTTACTGTGACTGGTTGCAGCACTGTCGTGACTAGGGAATTATAGCATTGCAGTAGCGTTTTGCTGGTTATTCAAAGGCATTTTAACAAAGCAATCTTATTAATCATATATCTTGCATATGCTATTTATTATTTTGGACATGTGATATGAATTGTCTGTTACAAATTAGGTCTGTAAGAGTCAAAATTATGTCAGACAGCCTTCATAATTCCATTTTATTCATAGCAGTTATTAATTCACTTACCAGTCTGATAATCACCATATCAAATAGTTTGAAGTTTTATGATTCTGAATTTTGACTTAACTGAGTTTCACTGCCTAACAAAGACGAAATTCGCTTCGACGTCAGTAGTGACTGACGTCTATTCGCAACGAAGTGGCTCAAAAACAAAGTATACACTTAAGAGTAGTGATTGTATCCTTTCCTTTTTTAGCATTATTTCACTGGTATACAAATAACATGCAACCACAGTGACAGCTAACGAATCGAAATTGAACTTTCTAATTACAATTCCTTTAATTAGCACTCCAATAAGAAAATTTAATACTTTGCCATGTTCATGATTAGCTGTTTACTTTCACATATTCTTTTGGTCTACATCTACATCTGCGTGGATACTAAGCAAATTGCACTTGAGTGATGGCAGAGGGTTTGTCGAACCAACTTCACAATAATTCTCTGCTATTCTAATCTCGAACAGCTCGCAGATGAAACGAACACCTATATTTTTCCGTGAGAGCTCTGATTCCCCTTATTTTATTATGATGATAGTCTCTTCCTATGTAGGTCAGCGTCAACAAAATATTCTCTAATTCAGAGGAGAGATTGGTGATTAAAATTTATTAAAAAGGTTCCGCCGTAACGAAAAACGCCTTTGTTTTCACAATGTGAATCCCAAATCCTGTATCATGTCTGTGACACGCTCTCCCCTACTTCGCAGTAATACAAAACATGGTGTTCTTCTATGATCTTTCTCGATGATCTCCGTTAATCCTATCAGGGAAGGATTCCACACCGCGCAGCAGTACTCCAAAAGAGGACGGACAAACGTAGTTTAGGCAGTCTCTTAAGTAGATTTGTTTCAGTGTCTAAGTGTTCTGTCAAAAAAACGCAGTTTGTGGTTTGCATTCCCCACAACATTTACTATGTGTTCTTTGCAATTTTAGAATTTTGTAATTGTACTTCCTTGGCGTTTAGCTGAATTTATAGCTTTTAGATTTGACTGATTTTTCGTGTAACCGAAGTGTAACGCATTCCTTTTAGCACTCATGTTGATGACCTTACACTTTTCATTATTTAAGATCAATTGCCAATTTTCGCACCATACAGGTATCTTCTCTAAACCGTTTTACAACATGTTTTGATCTGCTGCTGACTTTATTTGACGATAAACGACAACATAATCTGCAAACATCCTAAGACGGCTGCTCACATCGTCTCTAAAATCATTTATATAGTTAAGGAACAGCAGAGGGCCTATAACGCTACCTTGGGGAACGGCAGAAGTCACTTCTACACTCCTGGAAATTGAAATAAGAACACCGTGAATTCATTGTCCCAGGAAGGGGAAACTTTATTGACACATTCCTGGGGTCAGATACATCACATGATCACACTGACAGAACCACAGGCACATAGACACAGGCAACAGAGCATGCACAATGTCGGCACTAGTACAGTGTATATCCACCTTTCGCAGCAATGCAGGCTGCTATTCTCCCATGGAGACGATCGTAGAGATGCTGGATGTAGTCCTGTGGAACGGCTTGCCATGCCATTTCCACCTGGCGCCTCAGTTGGACCAGCGTTCGTGCTGGACGTGCAGACCGCGTGAGACGACGCTTCATCCAGTCCCAAACATGCTCAATGGGGTACAGATACGGAGATCTTGCTGGCCAGGGTAGTTGACTTACACCTTCTAGAGCACGTTGGGTGGCACGGGATACATGCGGACGTGCATTGTCCTGTTGGAACAGCAAGTTCCCTTGCCGGTCTAGGAATGGTAGAACGATGGGTTCGATGACGGTTTGGATGTACCGTGCACTATTCAGTGTCCCCTCGACGATCACCAGTAGTGTACGGCCAGTGTAGGAGATCGCTCCCCACACCATGATGCCGGGTGTTGGCCCTGTGTGCCTCGGTCGTATGCAGTCCTGATTGTGGCGCTCACCTGCACGGCGCCAAACACGCATACGACCATCATTGGCACCAAGGCAGAAGCGACTCTCATCGCTGAAGACGACACGTCTCCATTCGTCCCTCCATTCACGCCTGTCGCGACACCACTGGAGGCGGGCTGCACGATGTTGGGGCGTGAGCGGAAGACGGCCTAACGGTGTGCGGGACCGTAGCCCAGCTTCATGGAGACGGTTGCGAATGGTCCTCGCCGATACCCCAGGAGCAACAGTGTCCCTAATTTGCTGGGAAGTGGCGGTGCGGTCCCCTACGGCACTGCGTAGGATCCTACGGTCTTGGCGTGCATCCGTGCGTCGCTGCGGTCCGGTCCCAGGTCGACGGGCACGTGCACCTTCCGCCGACCACTGGCGACAACATCGATGTACTGTGGAGACCTCACGCCCCACATGTTGAGCAATTCGGCGGTACGTCCACCCGGCCTCCCGCATGCCCACTATACGCCCTCGCTCAAAGTCCGTCAACTGCACATACGGTTCACGTCCACGCTGTCGCGGCATGCTACCAGTGTTAAAGACTGCGATGGAGCTCTGTATGCCACGGCAAACTGGCTGACACTGACGGCGGCGGTGCACGAATGCTGCGCAGCTAGCGCCATTCGACGGCCAACACCGCGGTTCCTGGTGTGTCCGCTGTGCCGTGCGTGTGATCATTGCTTGTACAGCCCTCTCGCAGTGTCCGGAGCAAGTATGGTGGGTCTGACACACCGGTGTCAATGTGTTCTTTTTTCCATTTCCAGGAGTGTATTTTACTCGATGACTTTCTGTCAGTTACTACGAACTGTGACCTCTCTGACAGGAAATCACGAATCCTGTTACATAACTTTGTCGGAATAGACGTCATATCGAGTTTTTACGCAGAAACTATCACAGTTAAATTAATTAAGCCGAACGAATAGGAGGTTTACAAGGTCAGATCCGCATACAAGAAGTGTAGCAAAAGTGATCCACAGAATTACTTCATATACCTTTGATATTCATTTCTTGTAGAACATCAGAACATACTCTGAGCTAAAACGTACTGCGGTACCTCGAACACAATGAACTCCTCCATATCGGCCACTAAAGATTCCGAAAACATTGGTCATGCGAAACTCAATACGCGCTTTTCTCAGATGAAAGTTATGGATCATGGCACGCAGGCTGATGAGCTATTTCCCGACTTCCGAAAAGCGATGAACTCAGTACCTCATATTCACATTGTATGTAATGAAGTTGCAGACAATAGTAACAGTAGCTTCAGACTTTTCGCAATGATCAGATTTTGAAGTGATGCAAAGATTGGCAAATTGCTTTAAATATTCATAAATGCAGAACCACGCATTTCACAGAACGAAAATACTTAGTATCCTATGAGTAAAATATGGGTGAGTAAAAACTGAAATCAAAGTCATACAAGTACCTCGCTATGAGTATATGCAAAATGTACGGAATTGAACGATCACGTAGGTTCAGTGATAAGAAGCGGTTGACCTCAGTTTTTAGTGTGGTACTAGAAAATGTAATCAGCCTACAAAATAGACTACTCGCAAAATACTCAAGCGATATATTCTAGAACATTGCTCATGTGTGATGACATTGTACCAAATAGGACTAACAAGGAAAATTTATCATCTACAAAGAAAGGCAGACCGAATGATCATTGGTTTGTTTGACACATCGGAGATCGTCACAGAGACGCTGATAAATCTTTACTGCCAGACGTTTGAATACAGACGCAAACCGTCCCATGAAATCCTACGTAAAAGTCCCAAGAAATAGCTTTAGGTGAGGAATATGACGCTGATAAATC
This sequence comes from Schistocerca cancellata, assembly GCF_023864275.1. Taxonomy (NCBI): domain Eukaryota; kingdom Metazoa; phylum Arthropoda; class Insecta; order Orthoptera; family Acrididae; genus Schistocerca; species Schistocerca cancellata. The sequence goes on along the minus strand of NC_064629.1, from coordinate 789,706,590 downwards.
TGCACTGCCAGACTTTGAATACAGACGCAAACCGTCCCATGAAATCCTACGTAAAAGTCTCAAGAAATAGCTTTAGGTGAGGAATATAGGACTTTGAAAAATACTTTAATAAGTGGTACAGTGGCAAATGCCCACTTACATGCACTTCATAGCGGTTTACAGAGTATATATGTAGATTTTTCATACCAACTGTATGAAAATACAATGTCATTTGAAAGATATAAAGTGCTTAAAACACAGGTACTTCTACATATTTCGATCATGGTAAATATGTGGTGCTAGGTAAGGCTACATTGGAGTAACATCGTTTTGTAGTTTCTGCGAACGAATGCGGGACCTACTTCTGATAATTTTCTTTGTAAATATATGTGTATTCAATTATGTTGCACATTCCCTAAATAACTCTGTATCCTCGAGTAGAAGGAAATGCTCGAACTTACCATTTATATTGTATAAATTTCAAGAATACTGTGGGAATTAAAACTCCTTGTCAGTCGTTAAAACCCAACAGAACTCTAAATTGCCAAATCTTTTGTAACACGTCTGGTACAGATCGTTTCAAGTTCTTGCATCAGTTAAGTTATATTTATTTCTTAAACTGAAGCAGGCAGTACTTAGAGTTGGGTGGTGGCTGAAGGGTTGTCACGTGAAGCAGCGGATCTGGGACACCCTATGTCTGTTGTGGAGCTGCAGAAAGAAGGCTTTGTCCAAGGTGAGTGGCAATTCTGGATTGGTTGCCTGAGCACTCTCAGCGCATTCTGAAGTTGAAGTTTCTGGGAGCTAATCCCGGAGGCGCCGCATCAATGGTACCTTATCCCAGCAAGTGCCCACTTGAAATACAGGAAGTATCTTTTCAGTATGGATGTCAAAAACAATTATCACTTCCCACTTTCAATAAACACGAGAGATTTAGTTCCATGCCAACAGAATTTCTGTTGGGCCAGTCATGTGTATTGCCACCCCTTTTAGACACTGTGCCTCCCGGAGTGGCCACACTGATAGTCCTCCCTCGGGCATGGGTGTGTGCGTTGTCCTTAGCTTAAGTTAGTTTAAGTTAGTATAAGTAGTGTGTCAGTTTAGGGACCGATGACCTCAGCAGTATGGTCCCTTGGCAATTCACACACAGTTAAGCAGATAGACACTGTGGGTGCAACATCTTCCAATAGTAGAAGACCGTCGTAGCTCGGTACCAAACTCGTAATTTGCTTATGCTCGTTTTTGCGCCATGTCAGGGAAACCTTTGCTGCATTCTCCTCTATTTTTATTCTTCGAGGCACATTTACGTTCGTCGCATTGACCCCAAGCGTCACATTTGCCCTCCAAGAGAGTTTGAGCTGAGAACTGAGAACTTTGAATTCTTACCGTTCGTTTCCTGGAAGTCGTTCTTTGCGGACTGTCATTCGCTTCCTTGTTGTTATTCCATGCTGACTGTGTTGTTTGATGATATAAGTGTCACTTTTTACTTTGTGTTTCTTAGATGCGGAGGTCATTGGATTATTTCTGTTGTTTCTTTGAAAATGCGAGTTACCCAGATGAGGAACTCTGTTTTTTCCTTATTTCAGTTTTCCAACGATGTCAAAGCCCCAGATTATTAGCTTAATTTTTTTCTTGCTACTTTCCTGTGTTTCTGTTTCCCAAAAGTTACATTGGAGTATGATACCATGTGGTTTTTAAATCTGAATAAAAGCTTACAAATTTGGGAAACCGATTTACATTTATGAACCATACTTCCTACAACTTCTTCCTTGAGTAGGTGATCCTTATTTAATATATATAATCAGGTACACACGAAGGTTTTGTGAAATGAAATCATCACTCTGCAGTGGAGTGTGCACTGATATGAAACTTCCTGACAAATTAAAACTGTATGCTGCACCGATACTCGGGAAAGTAGGAGACGAGATACTGGCAGAAGTAAATCTGAATAGCTCAGTCGGTGCTGGTACGGTAGCTCAGCATATTCGAGTAGACGGCGGGCTGTTCTTTGTGATAAGGAAACTGAGGGAAGTATTAAACGTGCCAGGTGACATCCACCCCGAACAAATGTTGAGAACATTGACGAACAAAATGGAAGAAAATGTTGGCAGAGCACCTGCCCGTGAAAGGCATACGTCACGAGCTCGAGTCTCTGTCCTATACACAGTTTTAATCTGCTGGGAAGTTCCACACTAAGGTTTTGTTTCAGTGTGATGGTGTTTCGGTTGGGAACAGTGGTCAAATTATTAATGGAATGTTGCATAACATGCCAAAGTTTTTATTGTGGTGACAAGGGTGTAGAGCAAGCGGGTCCTCACTTCTAAACTCAAACCGTTAGTAATGCAGATTAGTTTCACTTTTGAGACATGTCATTCAATGTCATAGTAAGATATTCTCATCAGTATTGATACTGGATGCACGATACCCAAGAAGGTATCTACGCGATACTTGTATACCTATAAATGCAGTTTTCATGGAGAGATACGTAATACGAGGTGCATTCAAGTTCTAAGGCCCCCGATTCTTTTTCTCAGGACTGGAAAGAGATAGAAACATGCGCATTGTTTTAAAATGAGGCCGCGTTCATTGTCAATATGTCCCAGAAATGGCAGCACCGTACGGTAGATGGAAATTTACCGCCAGCAGCGAGAATGATAACTGCTTTAAATACTTAAAATGGCGACGTTTTCCTTACTTGAACAGCGTGCAATCATCCGTTTTCTGAATTTGCGTGGTGTGAAACCAATTGAAATTCATCGACAGGATGTGTCGAAAGTGCGTTCGTGGGTGCGACAGTTTAATGAAGGCAGAACATCGTGTGACAACAAACCGAAACAACCTCGGGCTCACACAAGCCGGTCTGACGACATGATCGAGAAAGTGGAGAGAATTGTTTTGGGGGATCGCCGAATGACTGTTGAACAGATCGCCTCCAGAGTTGGCATTTCTGTGGGTTCTGTGCACACAATCCTGCATGACGACCTGGAAATGCGAAAAGTGTCATCCAGGTGGGTGCCACGAATGCTGACGGACGACCACACGGCTGCCCGTGTGGCATGTTGCCATGCAATGTTGACGCGCAACGACAGCATGAATTGGACTTTCTTTTCGTCGGTTGTGACAATGGATGAGGCGTGGATGCCATTTTTCAATCCAGAAACAAAGCGACAGTCAGCTCAATGGAAGCACACAGATTCACCGCCACCAAAAAAATTTCGGGTAACCGCCAGTGCTGAAAATATGATGGTGTCCGTGTTCTGGGACAGAGAGGGCGTAATCCTTACCCATTGCGTTCCAAAGGGCACTACGGTAACAGGTGCATCCTACGAAAATGTTTTGAAGAACAAATTCCTTCCTGCACTGCAACAAAAACGTCCGGGAAGGGCTGCGCGTGTGCTGTTTCACCAAGACAACGCACCCGCACATCGAGCTAACGTTACGCAACAGTTTCTTCATGATAACAACTTTGAAGTGATTCCTCATGCTCCCTACTCACCTGACCTGACTCCTAGTGACTTTTGGCTTTTGCCAACAATGAAAGACACTCTCCGTGACCGCACATTCACCAGCCGTGCTGCTATTGCCTCAGCGATTTTCCAGTGGTCAAAACAGACTCCTAAAGAAGCCTTCGCCGCTGCCATGGAATTATGGCGTCAGCGTTGTGAAAAATGTGCACGTCTGCAGGGCGATTACGTCGAGAAGCAACGCCAGTTTCATCGATTTCGGGTGAGTAGTTAATTAGAAAAAAAATCGGAGGCCTTAGAACTTGAATGCACCTCGTAGTGTCAATCTCAGTGTTCCAAAGCACTTTTGATACAACGTATTGGAACACTGGAAAGTTGTAAGGGGCCAATAGCCACTTACGTATTGAGAACAATATATCTTTGACTCACACGTGTCGCGGTAGGTACTATTGATAGAAGAGCGCCCGGTACGCCTGAGTAGTCTGTGTTCAGACTCCGAGTAAGTAGGTTGGTTGGCTGCTAAGCGAGCAGGGCGATTTCGGCAGAACGGCCTATAACACTATCGTATATGTTACTCTTCCCTAACAACCGAACCTTTAGTCATGTCAGGGGAAAAGCCACCACATGTAACACTGACGTTTATCACTGTAACGTGAAACACGCTAATGTTATCCTCAGAGAGGATTTCGAATTTTGACCGGGCGTGTGTGTAATGGACAAAGGTATGGGACTATAATTTTGAATATGGAGAAATTAACAGAAAAACTGAACGGACTTTAACCCTGGGAGTTAATGAAGGTGGTAAAATCGTAGGTGAATGAAAAAAATAAATGGTCGCCAGCCCAATTAGGCACATTAATTTGGAAATATATGTTTAAGAAAATTGAATATTGGTTTTTGAAGTTACTTTCGTTGATATTTCCCTCTGAATTGCACACAGGATACAAACTGACACTGTGTACTCTGAACTGTGTGTAGCAGCAGTTACCAATAAGGCACACACCACTGTACTATAGGAAGCAAATCTGCACCAAGCTCATACTAATGACAGCTACACGTAAGATCATTACTCAATCAAATACTGAAATGTTACCGCATTGAGTGCAGAATTAAATTTGGACATGAGCGGCTTTAATCTTAACTGACATGAGAAAAAACAAATAAAGATGAATAATATCATAAATACCCTGTTTGAACTCCTCTACAAATATCACTTTTTCTTAGCAACAGTAATAGTTCAGTTTTCTTTATAGTAGGTGAAGAATGTGATGGAGACCCATAAACTAGTGTAGTTTCACTAGCCAATGCTCTCCGATTATTACAGTACAAAAGGCTAATTCAAAAAGCTAATCATTAACTTCACTCGGAGTAGTTCATAATTTACATTGCAAGACAATAAAATACAACACTGGGCTTGATTAACTTCAAAAAAGGAATCATTCATCATAGAAATCAAAACCACACTATTTTTCAAATGAGCTTAACTTATTTGCATTTTCATCATCTGTGAAGCTGGTATTTTAGACAATAATATTTACAGAGTCTTGCACTGTAATCCTCCAAAACTGTATTTTGTAATAAACTAAGGACACTTTAGCAAAAGCCTATCCAACTTCACTTTTGTGGTTTCAACTTTAACTTTTCCTATTCCTTTTATATTAGACAAAAAAAAAACACTTTTAAACATCTGAATGCAAGAATTGTTCATTTAAATCAGGATGCTCGGTTTCAGTAGCACTTGGGTGAGGAACCTACAGGTACATAGGTTCGTGATCAGGACAGAAAATATGCTTCCGGACACGGAATTAAAATGTGATTATTACTAAAACCACACACAAATTAACCGGTCCGTGCCCATATACATTACTGAAAATTTGAAGTTAATGAAGCAGTGGCGAAGATTTGTGACAGCGACATGGCGGCTAACTGTATTCGCGGTTCTTGATGTTCGAATGCTCTATAAAATCTCTTCTTGGCGTCGGATTTTGAGCATATTAGAGCCATTCCTTTATGCCGAGAATACCAAATAACAGTCAGATCCACATGCAAGGCAAATCCTTTGTAAAGCAGCTTCCAATTGCCTCTCTTAGCACTGTCGAAGTGAACCGTGCTTCGGCTAGCCACATACTGCGTACCTTTCATACAAAGGAGCCGCTCAGTTCGACCGCCAAAACCACCTTCTACATCTTGCCATTCCACTTCCGTCCGTTGCGCGGGGACTTCTCTACAGCTTTTACATGTTACAAATACAAGTGCCTTAAGCAGGAACCAGCTTTCAATAAACATTTTCTTTTTATGAACAAATTCATGTTATAATAATTTATCGTTTTAACATATCCTTCTTTCTCGTATATACATTTCGTATATACATTGGGATTGTGAGGCCGAAAGTGCAGGAGGTCAGGTCCATATGTAGGAGGATAAGAGTGGAGAAACTTGAGGATAAGGAAATCAGGCACAAGTACATAACACCGATCTCAGAAAGGTACCAGTTAGTTGAATGTAGTAAATTACAGTCATTGGAAAAGGAATGGACAAGGTACAGGGACACAGTACTAGAAGTGGCTAAAGAATGTCTTGGAACAGTAGTGTGTAAAAGTAGGATGAAGCAAACAGCTTGGTGGAAGGATACAGTCAAGGCAGCCTGTAAAAGGAAAAAGAAGGCGTATCAAAAATGGTTACATACCAGAACCCAGGTAGACAGAGAAAGTTATGTTGAAGAAAGAAACAAAGCCAAACAGATAATTGCAGCATCGAAGAAGAAATCGTGGGAAGACTTTGGAAACAGGTTGGAGACTATGGGTCAAGCTGCTGGAAAACTATTCTGGAGTGTAATTAGCAGTCTTCGAAAGGGAGGTAAGAAGGAAATGACAAGTATTTTGGACAGGTCAGGAAAACTGCTGGTGAATCCTGTGGATGCCTTGGGCAGATGGAGGGAATATTTTGAAGAGTTGCTCAATGTAGGTGAAAATGCGATCAGTAATGTTTCAGATTTAGAGGTAGAATGGGATAGGAATGATGATGGAAATAGGATCACATTTGAGGAAGTGGAAAAAATGGTCAATAGATTGCAGTGCAATAAAGCGGCTGGGGTGGATGAAATTAAGTCGGAACTCATCAAATACAGTGGAATGTCAGATCTTAAATGGCTACACAGGATAATTGACATGGCCTGGGAGTCGGGACAGGTTCCATCAGACTGGACAAAAGCAGTAATCACACCAATCTTTAAACATGGAAACAGAAAAGATTGTAACAACTACAGAGGTATCTCTTTAATCAGCGTTGTGGGTAAAATCTTCTCAGGTATTGTTGAAAGGAAAGTGCGAGTATTAGTTGAGGACCAATTGGATGAAAATCAGTGTGGGTTTAGGCCTCTTAGAGGTTGTCAGGACCAGATCTTTAGCTTACGGCAAATAATGGAGAAGTGTTATGAGTGGAACAGGAAATTGTATCTATGCTTTATAGATCTAGAAAAGGCGTATGACCGGGTTCCTAGGAGGAAGTTATTGTCTGTTCTACAAGATTATGGAATAGGAGGCAAACTTTTGCAAGCAATTAAAGGTCTTTACATGGATAGTCAGGCAGCAGTTAGAGTTGACGGTAAATTGAGTTCATAGTTCAGAGTAGTTTCAGGGGTAAGACAAGGCTGCAACCTGTCTCCACTGTTGTTCATATTATTTATGGATCATATGTTGAAAACAATAGACTGGCTGGGTGAGATTAGGATATGTGAACACAAAATAAGCAGTCTTGCATATGCGGATGACTTAGTTGTAGTTAGTAGATTCGATTGAAAGTTTGCAAAGTAATATTTCAGTGCTAGATCAGAAATGTAAGGACTATGGTATGAAGATTAGCATCTCCAAAACGAAAGTAATGTCAGTGGGAAAGAAATATAAACGGATTGAGTGCCAAATATGAGGAACAAAGTTAGAACAGGTGGACGGTTTCAAGTACTTAGGATGCATATTCTCACAGGATGGCAACATAGTGAAAGAACTGGAAGCGAGGTGTAGCAAAGCTAATGCAGTGAGCGCTCAGCTACGATCTACTCTTTTCTGCAAGAAGGAAGTCAGTACCAAGACTACGTTATCTGTGCACCGTTTAATCTTTCGACCAACTTTGTTGTATGGGAGCGAAAGCTGGGTGGATTCAGGTTACCTTATCAACAAGGTTGAGGTTACGGATATGAAAGTAGCTAGGATGATTGCTGGTACTAGTAGATGGGAACAATGGCAGGAGGGTGTGCACAATGAGGAAATCAAAGAAAAACTGGGAATGAACTCTATAGATGTAGCAGTCAGGGCGAACAGGCTTAGATGGTGGGGTCATGTTACACGCATGGGAGAAGCAAGGTTACCCAAGAGACTCATGGATTCAGCAGTAGAGGGTAGGAGGAGTCGGGGCAGACCGAGGAGAAGGTACCTGGATTCGGTTAAGAATGATTTTGAAGTAATAGGTTTAACATCAGAAGAGGCACCAATGTTAGCACTGAATAGGGGATCATGGAGGAACTGTATAAGGGGGGCTATGATCCAGACTGAACGCTGAAAGGCATAATCAGTCTTAAATGATGATGATGATGATGAAGAAACATATAGAACTCTAACTTTCTCCCTACATATCAAGGAGTTTAACTAAATCAGAATACGCATTCCATAATTGCAGATACACAGTTATGTAATATAAACCTACTTCTAATCGATATAAGTGTTAGAGCCCGACAGCGGTTACAATTGTTTAACGGCTGTGTGTGTCACCCAACACCGTGGTCCTGACCTCCAGCAAATAGGTAAATAGTATTAATTGAGTGATTTATTGATGTGTTTAAGTGTTCATTAGTGCACCGTGATTACGTGACAACCGCGCCGGGCACCCACGATTTGTATTTCAGTGAGGATTGTGCATTCAGTGAGACGTGAAGAGTATTGGCGTGTGACTACATTAATAGGCGACCTGTGAAGAGTTAACCGCTATTTCTTTAACAGACGAATGGAGTAACTGCATCGTTCGTGCTGTTTAAACGAAAGATAGAGAATATTAACAACAAGTATGTACCGATTATTGCTACCTGGTTCAAATGGCTCTGAGCACTATGGGACTCAACTGCTGTGGTCATAAGTCCCCTAGAACTTAGAACTACTTAAACCTAACTAACCTAAGGACATCACACACATCCATGCCCGAGGCAGGATTCGAACCTGCGACCGTAGCGGTCGTGCGGTTCCAGACTGTAGTGCCTTTAACCGATCGGCCACTCCGGCCGGCTAGTTGCTACCTGAGATCCTGATTAGCTTTGTTGGTTTTGGTACGAAACAACTCCCGTGCAAATATTAACCGATCAGCCTTTTTCAGTTGCACACGGTTAAACTACTTTAAACTGTTAGGCTATAATCCACTAATCAATAACGGTGGGTTAATAAGGGAGTGTTTCAGAGTCTGGCAGTAATGTACGAAGTTGGCTCTGGTGTGTTCCACCGCTGGTGCAGTAAAGTTAAAGCGTGACTATATCACGCAAAATGCCGTTGCAGATGCAGTGCAGTCGAAACGTATTACGCCGTTTCCAGGTAGGTGAACATGCTACTCCTGGGAGGTCAGACTTGAAGCTGAACGGACCGCCCTCAGAGTGATAGTCTTCAATGAATGGCGTCTCTTTCGGCAGATGTTTGTCTACATACTGTCTATCAGAACCGTCGGAATTATATAATCTCCTTCAAACAATTATCTTTTCAGAAAACACTAGTTGGATACGAGTTTAGAAGCAGCAGGTGTTCGTTTGGAGTTCAAACACATCCTCGAATTACCCTTAGTGGCTTTGTTCTCGTGGAATTGTTGGTGCGGAAAGCTTCCCGTGATCATGCAATTTTTCACAGGATAGATGGTCAGACTGATATTCTCAGTATAGTCACATTATTAGCAACATCGCTTGATCTCCAGTATGACAGCTATAATCTGAAGGAGTAATCTGTTTCCAGCAAGACCAGATTACATTATACAAATCATTGAGGGTTCATAAGTGGTAGAACACAAGAGATTATTAGTCTTGTTCGGCACCAGACTTCTTCTACGCAATGAAAAAAAAAGATATGGATGGAAAAGGATTGAACTGTGTCAAAAAATTAGCATGAGGTCGTTCACAGAACTCGTCATAACTTTAGGAATCTCATCTTAGCCTACCGGAAGCTGGCGGTAGGAAATAAGACGTGTATTGTTCACCTCAGAGACTCCATTCCTCGCAGGATTCCAATTGTAACAGAAGTCGATGAACTTCGGACGAGGTACTAATAGCAAAAAAAAAAAAAAAAAAAAAAAAAAACCACATGCTTTTCCCATCACACGGTGCAAAGCTTCTAAATAACAAGTGTAATCCATTACTTTACTACTTTAACATTCTCTAGAGATGCAACATATTGAAGCTGTTAAAGAAAAAACTCACCCAGGAGGTTTTCTAAGCACATATGTCAACATGCAACTTCAACGTTTCAACAAAACTACTGGGCTGCGCTATCCGCTATAATCCATCGCCAATATCGATGTAATCTGAACACGGTTTCATCTTTGCCTAAACCTCAAAACAGTAATCAGCTTTTCCATGTCAATAATACTTGCAATTAAATGGTGTACTTTTCCCGGTATGTTTGTAAAAAGTATAATGAGAATCAAAAATGTATAAACGCGTTCAATCACACTCATGATTGCGACTGTGCATTAATTTTATTATCATTAGGTCCAACTACACACAGTTTTGAGTGGCTGACTCCCATGTAACTGGGCAGGAAGCTGAAATATCGGCTAGAGCCATATTTTGTGCTGTCAAGTGTAGATCGTCCCCGATTTGGGAATCATTATAGCGTCATCTCCACTTGCTTCAAACACAGCTTGTAAACATCGTGGGATGGAATGAGAGAGGACCAGACGAATGTTCCAGAAGCGGCTATATCTACGGAATTTATTTGAAAGTAACAAACCTTGAACAAAGTTGAACAGGTTCCCGATCTGCCATGTTTGATGGCCAATATGCTGGGTGTTCGCCCAGGGTGAGGAAGTAGTAGTTCCTTACAGTCAACGGATGAGACTTCTCTCACTCACTCCACCTGCCTCCAGGCATTTGTACGGCTGGAATATGAAAAATTGTGTTTTCAGAAAGAGGGTCCGTGAAACGTATGTGCTGAGATGGTTTCTGTACTAAGAGCTCTCAACAGGTTGCAGTCAAGATCACCCGATGTAATCAGCAACGCCTCAAACTGCTTCGTACAGCGCATGCTAGACTTGTCTCATAAGAATGCAGCCAGCCAGATAGTAGTCACCACAGTAGCTTTTAAAACATATCTGTTACAGAGATTTAAGCGGTAATCATACAAAAATACTGCAGCTAGCACGGCGTCAACGTTCGTACTGCACCCAGAGCCATTCTCGGCATACGGACAACACAAGCTGACGCAATATGATGTGTGCTTCCACACCATTCCGCAGGAGCCAGCGACTAACCTTCTGCGCAGACAGCTCCAATAGCAGTGAATAAAGTGGACTAGATGGCATTCATTCCCATCTGCGGTCACGTTACGTGTTCCAGTACTCCCTCTTCTACTAGTGGTTCTGCACGCAACCCTGCTGAACTTAGATATCAAGCTGGGGCAAACGCATTTTCTGAAGACTGATTATACTGCCCCAACTGAACACACTCGCATCCTAATACGTAGCTTTTTACTATAAATGAATCATAGTAGCGTCATGTTTCAAGTCTTCGCTTTAACTGAGCGCTCTTCAGGTAATGGATTTACATGAAACCTTCTAGACCTACGTGTGAGTCATCTTACCGCAGTATTAATAATTTACTACTTCTGCACTTTGCGAAGTGTCCTCCGAGTTTGCATTTAGTTGGACTATTACTTATTTTAACAGTTTCCACAAACGCGACGCTAATTGCAGAGCAGTGGCTACAATGATGGTTGTGTAACATACATATTTAACTAGTTGGACTGTACGCAGTGTAGAACACAGCATATTGATTACAGCCAAAAGTAGAAAGACGTCAAGTAGAACTTTTATAGACCTGCTCCGTTTTTGCCTTTCAGTCGGCTAGTATGGACAAAAAACTGCAACGATGAAGATCGATTCTCAATACTTACCGTTTATGTAAATATGCTGGTAACATAAACATCATAAAAGCGTTTTGACTTGGTGAAAATGCATTCAGGCCAGTCCGCAATCTTCTGAAAGCGTTGTACACTAATGATCAAAAACATTACTACCACTTGCTCAATAGGTTGTTTGTCCTTCTTTGGAACGAAATTCATTACCGATTCTGCGTATAATGGATTCGATAGTTTTTAGGCAGGTTTGTGGAGGTATGTGGCATTAGACGTCTACGCACAGGTCACGTTATTTGCGTAAATAACGGCCCGCTGATTTGCGTACGTGGCGATGGCACCCGATAGCGACCCACGAGGGTTGCATAGGATTTACATTAGAAGAATTTGGTCGCCGAGACATTATCTTGAGTTCACTATAATGCTCTTCAAATCACTGTACCATGGTTCTGGCTGAAAGATGGCATCGCCGTCTGGGAAGACATCAAGCATGAAGGGATGCAGGTGGTTCGAAGCTGTCAGTGTGTCTTCGATTGCTACCACAGGTCCCATGCAAGCGCAGGAGAATGTCTCCCATAGCATAATCTACATCTGCATCCATACTCCGCAAGCCACCTGACGGTTTGTGGTGGAGGGTACCTTGAGTACCTCTATCGGTTCTCCCTTCTATTCCAGTCTCGTATTGTTCGTGGAAAGAAGGATTGCCGCTATGCCTCTGTGTGGGCTCTAATCTCTCTGATTTTATCTTCATGGTATCTTCGCGAGATATACGTAGGAGGGAGCAATATACTGCTTGACTCTTCGGTGAAGGTATGTTCTCGAAACTTCAACAAAAGCCCGTACCGAGCTACTGAGCGTCTCTCCTGCAGAGTCTTCCACTGGAGTTTATCTATCAAAGCCGTAACGCTTTCGCGATTACTAAATGGTCCTGTACCGAAGCACGCTGCTCTCCGTTGGATCTTCTCTATCTCTTCTATCAACCCTATCTGGTACGAGATCCCACACTGCTGAGCAGTATTCAAGCAGCGGGCGAACAAGCGTACTGTAACCTACTTCCTTTGTTTTCGGATTACATTTCCTTAGGATTCTTCCGATGAATCTCAGTCTGGCATCTGCTTTACCGATGATCAGCTTTATTTGATCATTCCATTTTAAATCACTCCAAATGCATACTCCCAGATAATTTATGGCATTAACTGCTTCCAGTTACTGATCTGCTATTTTGTAGCTAAATGATAATGGGTCTTTCGCTCTATGTATTCGCAGCACATTACACTTGTCTACATTGAGATTCAATTGCCATTCGATGCACCATGCATCAATTCGCTGCAGATCCTCCTGCATTTCAGTACAATTTTCCATTGTTACAACCTCTCGATATACCACAGCATCATCCGCAAAAAGCCTCAGTGAACTTCCGATGTCATCCACAAGGTCATTTATGTGTATTGTGAATAGCAACGGTCCTACGACACTCCCATGCGGCACACCTGAAATGACTCTTACTTCGGAAGACTTCTCTCCATTGAGAATGACATGCTGCGTTCTGTTATCTAGGAACTCTTCAATCCAATCACACAATTGGTCTGATGGTCCATATGCTCTTACTTTGTTCATTAAACGACTGTGGAGAACTGTATCGAACACCTTGCGGAAGTCAAGAAACACGGCATCTACCTGGGAACCCGTGTCTATGACCCTCTGAGTCTCGTGGACGAATAGCGCGAGCTGGGTTTCACACGACCCATGCTTATTCCTACAGAGTAGATTTCTAGTCTCCAGAAATATCATTATACTCGAACATAATACGTGTTCCAAAATTCTACAACTGATCGACGTTAGAGATATAGATCTATAGTTCTGCACATCCGTTCGACATCCCTTTTTGAAAACGGGGATGACCTGTGCCCTTTTCCAATCGTTTAGAACGCTACGCTCTTCAAGAGACCTACGGTACACCACTGCAAGAAGGGGGGCAAGTTCCTTCGCGTACTCTGTGTAAAACCGAACTGGTATCCCATCAGGTCCAGCGGCCTTTCCTCTTTCGAGCGATTTTAATTGTTTCTCTATCCCTCTGTCGTGTATTTCGATATCTACCATTTTGTCGTCTGTGCGACAATCTAGAGAAGGAACTACGGTGCAGTCTTCCTCTGTGAAACAGCTTTGGAAAAAGACATTTAGCATTTCGGCCTTTAGTCTGTGTGGACATTTTGTTTTGATCCACCTACCGCTTTCACATAAGACCGAAATTTCTTAGGATTTTCTGCCAAGTCAGTACATAGAACTTTACTTTCGAATTCATTGAACGCCTCTCGCATAGCCCTCCTCACACTACATTTCGCTTCGCGTAATTTTTTTTTGTCTGCAAGGCTTTGGCTATGTTTATGTTTGCTGTGAAGTTCTCTTTGCTTCCGCAGCAGTTTTCTAACTCGGTTGTTGTACCACGGTGGCTCTTTTCCATCTCTTACGATCTTGCTTAGCACATACTCATCTAATGCATTTTGTACGATGGTTTTGAACTGCTCCCACCAACCTTCTTCCGTGACACGCTGCACGTTTCAAGGCACTGTTCACCTCGATGACGGCGTTTGTGAAGACAAACATCGACGTCGAGTAGCAAAAATGGGACTCAACCGAAGAGCCAGCACGTTCACGTTGATCGACTGCCGAATCCCGATGCTCCTGTGCCCAATCCAATCATCACTGACGATGTCGTTGGCTCTAAATGTGAACAAGTAACGGGGTCTGCTGCGGGAGCTGCATGTTCAACAAAGCACGATGAACCATGTGCTTCGAAACACTTGCGCGTGTACCTGCATTGTGCTCTTTCGGCGAGATGCCACAGCTCCCCATGTATCCTACTTTACAGAATCGACAAGCCTCCGAAACCCACGTTCTGTGAAGAGTCGTGGACGTCCAACTATTTAGAGCCTCGTGGTAATTTCACTGTCCTTCTACCTCTTCCTGTATATGCTCACGACAGTTGCACTTGGACATTCGATTAGCTTCGCCGTTTTCGAGATACTCGTTCGCAGGCCCTGCGTAATAGTAATCTGCCCTTCGTCAAAGTCGCTTATGTTAATGGATTTCCCTACTGGCAGTCCATATCTCCGATTGGGTGATCCTCTTTCCGTGTCTGCTCCGCTTACATACTTTTGTTACAGCGTCACGTGCCCGCAACACCACCAGGCGGCATCCAGCGTCGCAATGGGCGATTGTCATGTTTTGGCTGTTCAGTGTATATGCAGGTACTACTAAATCATGTCGTTGTCCAAGATGCTACTCCAGGTGGGTGTAAAATGAATGTGCGAAACGGAAAATAATAAATGCTAAAATGATGATTTGGCCCTGTCTTACTACCCCCTGAAGCAGATCTTAGGATCTTTTCTTTCTCTTGTTATATATAAATTACAATCTAAACATAAATGTATGATGAAGGCAACTAATACTACTAAATTATAAACGTTATTGTAATATATATTTTTGTTATACATAAAAATCAATCTTTTAAGTACAATTGTCTATATTTCCTAACTAAAATTATTAATCAATTGCCCAACTCTGCTCCTTATTATGTCTGCGCGATCTAATATCAATAATGGGAAATGACTGACATCATCTACGTACCAAAACTAGAAGACGCTACTTTCAAAGATGATCTACGGTGGTGTGGAACCTCAGTGGAAATAAACTAACGTGATCACAGCTGTTTATAGCCCCAACAAGCCGAAACAATTTGCGATATCACCGTATGTACTGCGTCCGCTGCGTCGAAGCGATCTTCTCGTACTTGTCTGTAACGATGGAAGAACTCCAGCTACAGATAAATTCTTTCAAACACTAGAAAGGCAGAAGGCGGTACTAAGACTAATATACTCTAATACTGTTTTCTTCTCTCTGTGTTCTACAGACGAGAAACGCGAACTCCGATCACAAGGACAAAGTTCAGATAACGTCTCAACGTTAAGTATAGGCAGAAGATGTGCTCTCAATTACTGAACACTGCTTACTCAACGACGACTTCCAACCCAGAGGTGATGTCCAGAATCGTATAGGTTTGCAACAGTACGGTACCTAACTGTTCTAGCTATAAACTCTCCTGAGAGCAAAGACAGCAAGTCCGTCTGTACCAACAAAGCTGATACCGCGCGACCGTCACACACGGGCGCTCACAACGGAAGACCTCGCCTCCCCATTGCTGGCTTCGTAGCAAGACTCGGCCCCCACCCTCGTAATTCCGAAAACGAATAATATTCCCGAATCCATGGAGTATTCTCCCTCTCTACAGATTCTTCCGAACGCCGGCCAACCATATTTTAGTCTTTTGTCGTCCAGCGGGGAAAGTTTGCGAGGAAAAACCTATACTCGTACAATGGTACGCTTCTGAGTAAAAATCCTTGGAAATAACCCAGCCAGCGTGGTTTCTGAGGTGCTGCTTCTTCGTTCCTCTCACCTGCATCCAGGATTCGCAGAGTTCCTGGTTATAATTCCGGTCCTGCCACAATAGCGGCCGGCCGTCACCCAATTGTGCTCCAGAGCTCAGGTGCCAGGACGTCCGTCTAGCTACTTCCTGCTTTTAAGAAGGACCAACACCTGTACAGGCCTTCCACCCAGAGCTTGAGTTCTGCCTGCCGTTTCCTTTCCACTGGCGTTCCAACCTCTACTAGTATAGGCAATCATTCATTACGCCATTCTGTTAATAAAGACACTCCTCACCTTTCATGCAATGAGCATTAACAATTATTTACAAGGTGTACGTGACAATGTCAATCTCGTTTAAATACTCATATATACATTGCACAACCTACCGAATGATACCTAATTGTGGTTGTAGTTCAAGGCAAAGTATGTGGATGAGTGCGTGTAAGTTGCGAAATTATAGCCACCTTACAGCTGAAAATGTGACAGAAACGTGTGTTTTGACCTTGACTGGAAAGTTCCAAGTTGATTGTAAGCTCTTCTCTAATATTATTTCAGGAAAGCGATAAGCGAAAATCAGTTTCAACAAGGATGCAGAACTATTTAGGGACAAATTGCAAGCGTGGCATCGAATTAGGTAAATTACAAGAAGCCATGAACAAGTTGTTCGAATTATACCATTATTTCCTTGTGATAATGCAATTGATACCACTGTTGTATCAATATGTAATGAAAAATAATTTTTCATTTCTATTGGTTTTTTATGTTGGTTTGGTTAGTGGTTGATTTTTGGGGAGGGGACCGAACAGCGAGTTCATCGGCCCCATATGGTAACTTGGTTGAACCCACTGTCGTCTACTACAGTGAAATTTATCAAAAGGGAACTATTATTATCCGTGTACCGGAATGTGTTGATATCCAAGGTTAAAAGAATCACAGAGTTCACTTTAAAATTTGTGCCAAGGAAAATGAACTAGTATTTTGAGGAATGGACGGTTTAGAATCACACACGACCATCCTGGGATAAATTTAACGTGATTTCCACTATAGTTTCAGACAAATATCTGGGTGATACAATCAGATCTGATTCCGATTTCTATCATTGTCCAGTCCGAGCAATCAATAGTGTCTACGGGACGGAGACTCTGACCATTCCATCGAAACATGTAGAGTCTTCGTTGCAACTGTTATGAGTAGCTTCACTACAGTAATAAAGAACTGAACGATCGAACGGGTTGCAGTACGATTTCTGACCCAACAACGTTGATACACTGCGGCCCACAACTAACTGCTCGAATCCACATCTGTTGTGACAGTTGTTTAAGTTGTCACCGTCATTATTTGGCTGACGTCGCTTATAAGGCCAGAATAAATTCAGTTTCAGAATGTTTAAGATGGACTGTACATAGCGAGACAATTCGACGTCGAGTTAAAGCCTTAGTCAGCTTTTTCACAAATCATTCAATGACAGCCAACATCACCTTCAATGTCTCGAACAAAAATGTTGCAACTTCTCTTTTCATGGTCGTGCTTGTGGGCTCTTCATGTGGCCACTGTTTCAGACAGAGTCGGTTTTTGGAGGAGGAGGAGGAGGCTTTCTTCTGTCTGAAGGTGATGGGATGAACTTTCCTAACGGATAGTGGCCTGGGCATAAGATCTGGCTCAAGGTTGAGTGATTTTCCAATGGCCGTTATTTTTACGACACCCGTTGCAGAGACATTTCTGAAAGTCCTATCACGAAGCAGCGTCTTACAGTAAGATTATAAGCGCGAGCAGAAACTGGCCAGTGAAAATGCCAGCGTGATCCTGATTCGGACTGACTGGAAGATTAAACTGTAGAATTATTTCAGGGAGTGTTTTAGAGCTCGTGAGTTGGACGAGTCGGACGGCAATCCTCGTGGGGCACAGAAGCCGTGTGCCTCTTGGGGCGGAGCTTGTGTCTTCGTCGTGTATTTCTGAGGTTGTGAAAAGGTGAACTTTCGTGATCAACTAAATCACTTAGTGCTCTACGGAAGAGTGGGGGAATCGAAGGTTTGTGCTTCTGCGAGGGCGTGGTATTTTGCTTAGGCACTTCCCTGTTTTTTCGATGACTGTAGCGGATTCGTTAGCGTGGACTTATTCGGTACGAAGAGAGTCATTAGTTAATTGGAGGTGGTGTTCGTTGAAAATGACAGACTTACCTAGTGTCAATAGCAGCCAATAAATTGCATTTGTTTCTGAGCAAATTTTAGTGCGATATTTTTGTGCGACTCTCTACCTACTTACTTTGAACAACCTTCCTGTTTAGTTATTATGGTGATCATCAGCATGAGTTGCCAGCGTATAGTTAGAGGCAGTATATACATTGTAGCACCAAAGAAATCGGTATAGGCATGCGTGTTCAAAGACAGAGACACGTAAACAGGTAGAATACGGTGCTGCGGTCGGCAATGCCTATATAAGACAACAAGTGTCTGGCATAGTTATTAGATCGGTTACTTCTGCTACAATGACAGATTATCAAGATTTAAGTGAGTTTGAATGTGGTGATACAGTCGGTGCACGAGGGATGGGACACAGCATCTCCGAGGTAGTGATGAACTGGAGATTATCCTGTACGAACGTTTGACGGGTGTACCGTGAATATGAGGAATCCGGTAAAACATCAAATCTCCGACATCTCTGCGGCCGAAGAAAGATCCTGCAACAACGGTACCAATGATGACTGAAGAGAATCATTCAACGTGACACAAGTGTAACCCCTCTGCAGATTGCTGCAGATTTCAGTGCTGGCCCATCAACAAATGTCAGTGTGCGAACTATTCAACGAAACATCATCGATATGGGCTTTCGGAGCCGAAGGCCCACTCGTCTACCATCAATGGCTGCACGACACATAGCTTTACGCCTCTTCTGGGCCCCTCGACATGTACATTCGACTGTTGACTGGAAACATATTGTCGGATTGGACGAGTCTCGTTTCAAATTGTATCGTGCGCATGGACGTGTACGGGTATGGAGACAACCTAATGAATCCAGGGACCCTACATGTCAATAGGGGAGTGTTCAAGCTGGTGGAGGCTCTGTAATGGTATGGGGCGTGTACAATTGGAGTGATATGGGACCCCTGATACGTCTGCATACGACTCTGACAGGTGACACGTACGTAAGGTTTCTGTCTGATCACCTGCATCCAATCACGTCCATTGTGCATTCCTCCGGACTTGGGAAATAGCAGCAGGGCTATGCGACACCCCACACAACCAGAAATTGCTACAGAATTGCTCCAGGAACACTCTTCTGAGTCCGCTGTCCACCAAACTTCCCAGACATGTGCGTTATTCAGCATATCTGGGATGTCTCGCAATGTACTGTTCAGAAGAGATCTCCACGCTCTCGCACTCTTGCGGATTTATGGACAGCCCTGCAGGATTTATGGTGTCAGTTCCCTCCAGCAATACTTCAGACATTAGTCGAGTCTATGCCCCGTCAATCTGCGGCAGTTCTGCGTGCTCGCCGGGGCCCTACACGATGTTACGCAGGTGTAGAAATTTCTTGGACTCTTCATTGTAGAACTGCTAGCAGAGAACATATTCTGTTCCAGTGGTCGGATCTAGGAATATTTCCGGAAAGTTTGCTAAAGGCTTTTAATTATTAACTTCTGAATTGTGAGAAATTCAGCCATGTCTCGCGGAAAAATGCGAGGCCGGCGACTCTTATTTACAGTGAGTGATAGTTCAGCATAAAAAAGACTTGTTTCCGGTGAGCCAATAAACATGTCCAATTAAATCGGCGAGGCAGTACTTCGCGTAATTTAAATAGCGCCCTGCACCTCGCTGAGACTACACTATCTGATCATATGTAACCGGACACCGCCATGTAACGTAAAATTGTCCACTAATCTCACGAGGGGCGAACCCGCAAGCACAAAGGAAGCGAAGAGATTTGTGTTGTCAGTAGTAGGGAGACAGTAACAACAGAATGGGTCGGTCAGGACAGCTCAGTGATTTCGAATTTTGGACCAGTCATTGGATATCACCTGGGTAACAAACCAATCACCGACCTTCTAAAGCTGTCCAAGTGGACTATTGGTGATGTGACTGAGCAGTGGAAGCACGAAAGAAAAACTGCAGCTAAATCAAGACCTGGAGGACCTCATGTACAGGCTCCAGACACCGACAAGCATTGCAGTGGAACCAACAGAAGGAATCAGTTGTGAGTTTCTCAGTGTTACCGGCAGTCCTGCTAGCACAATCTCTATGTGTAGGAAGTAAAAAAAAAAAATATGGGGTGGTCGAGCAACCCTTTATAAGCGAATCTTTCCCGTAGTCAATGGTAAGTGATACTTGAGGTGCTCCAAAGACCGGTGCCACTGGATGTAGATGACTGAAAACGAGTTATTTTCAGTGATGAATCACGCTATACTCAGAGTCAATCCGATGGATAGGTCTGGGTTCCGCGAATGCCTGGAGAACGCTACCTGCCCTCATTTGTAGTGTCAAGTGAAGCACTGACGAGGTGATGTTAGGGTATGGGAGGGTTTTCCTTCGTTAGGCTGTGGACCCCTTAATGTGCTTAAGATGACGCTAAATGCAGAACTATATGAACACATTTTACAGTATTGTAAAGTGCGCACAGTAACGGAACAGTTCAGAGAAGATGATTGTTGGTCTCAGCATGAAAATGCATCATGTTGTAAAGCAGCATCTGTGTGACCATGGTATATGGACAATAACATTACTGTAATGGACAGGTGAGCCCACAGTCCCTACCGGAACCCAATGGAATACCTCTGGGATAAGTTAAGACGTCGAATTCGCTCCAAACCACGACGTCCTACATCACCTATATGTTTGGTTCTTGAGGAAGAACTGGTTGCAATACCTTCACAAACATTCAGACATGTCACTGAAAGTGCCACCAGCAGAGTTCAAGCCATCATAAAGGCGAAGGGTGGACCAACCTCATATTAATGTTCCATAACTGGTATCTGGACACTTTTGATCCGATGAAATGAAACGATCTTGTGGTGCTGTTGGCCGGGAGGCCCCATTCGCGGGAGTTCTGCCGCCGTTTTGCAAATCCTTTTTAGGTGACGCCATTTCGGCGACTTGCGGGTCAATGGTGATGAAAATTACGATGAAGGACACACAACATTCTGTCCCCTGCCGGGAATCGAAACCGGGCCACCAGTGTTGTAGGCGGAAACGCTACCGCTACGCTATGGAGGCGGACAATGAGAGTGGATTTTGGCACGGCCGTGAGTATGACTTCGCGTGACGCCACATAAGCTCCGCGCACGAACGAAAGAAACTTTTCAGCTTTATCATACGAAAATGATTTTAAAAAATTCTGCTGAGCAGCACCGTCGCTGTATAACATAAAAACTGAAGACGAAGAAAACCAAACATTAAAAAACTAGTGAAAACTGTATAGTTTTGAAAGGTCTCTGTTGGATTCCTTTCATGTTAATTTCTTAAATATGCTGTCATTTACGGCATAAATTCCTCGTCTAAATTTACTGTGGAGTTTCTGACTATCTGGGAGGAGACTGAGTAGTGGAACCTGTTACTTTTACACATAAACCAGAACGATCTGTCACACTACTACACTTTAAAACACAGTTTATATGTAATTCATGTCACACAGTCTCATAGGGAACCTACATCCGCTTTCTTTTATATGTATGATAAGATAATGTCATCCCGCTTCCCTTCTGTGTGAGAGGATGAATGAGCAAATGTATTTCTAGTTGTATGCTTGAGGGTAGCAGACAAGCCTGTCTGCTAGAGAACAGTAGGACCAACGTCGGAACAGGTAGCTACGCTTTCTAAAAGCAGAGAGGTTTCTGGTTTCTATTCTTAGTATGGTCCTGTCCGTCCCTTGTCATGTTGGAATAGGAAGCTGCCTCTCTGGTCACTTCCGTTTTCTATACCGAAGCACCCTTGGTAGGAGCCCGGGTCAGTCTGTCCGCGGCGAGCGTCTGATGTGGTAAGATCTCCGGCTAAGCGCGTGTCTGCTAAGTCCGTAGGATAATGGATTTCTTAAGTTCAGCCTAACTGAAAATTTAATCACCTTTATTTCAGGTTTAGCTCTAAAATATCTAATGTTATCTTAAATTGCAACGCAGTGTATTTCGAGTGCGAAGTTCAGAATATCTTCCAGTAGTTACTTTGTCACTATTTTGTGAGTAAAGTGGAACCACGTGTTGATCAGTAACTCTAAGATCATCAATCTTAAATGCGAATGTGCGTGAGATTATAACGTCTCGTCTTGACAATATTTTTCAATATAGCAACTTTTCTTTATGTTCAACCCACGTGGGGTGTACTTTGTGAGACCAGTACAACGTGCTTATACAATTGTTTGACCCATCAGGTTAATAGTAAGACGTTAGTAAACAGTTCGAGGTTTTTCTTTTGTAAATTGCTTTTCGATCTAATTTATTTTAATTATCAAAATTATTGTGGAGTTACACTCTTTGTGTAAATCAAGTTGACCACGTGAAGCATGTGGGCTAATCATCAAAGTAGCCCTCAGCTATTCTTTTTGGGAAGAGTTCACAGAGAGTTAGTATGTATTTAGTATACCAGTGTGTGGTAATTACATGACGGACAGGATTGCGCTACGAACGTAACTTCTTTGGGTGAAAATTGAATCGGTTGGTTGTGGTTAATTTCCTCTTGCATATGTTTCAACGTTCTTCGTGTGTTATTTTATGAATGCAGTGTTGTATGTAGTCTCCCAATCTTGGCTCCTTATTTGATGTGTTCCGTAAGATTACAAACTCACATTTACACAATCCTAAATAAGGCACCAGCTTAGTTATAACTCGAGTTTAATATGCTGAAATTTCAATGATCAATGCTAAAATAAATTTCCACATATAAACTGATTTATTTCTTTTTATTTAAATTCTCTTATATATATATATATATATATATATATATATATATATATATATATATATATATATATATATATCACCGGTTGTCGTATGACTATTAAAAGATTATAATTAATGTTAGTGTGGTTGGGAATTTGGTAATCTGGACTGGATACCTGGTGAAACAGTTGCTCAGTAATGCAAGGTTAACTTCCCCAGACAGCTCACAGCTTTTAAACCGCTTTTATTGTCTATCAGCACCGCTTTCATGGAAAATTAAAGCAATAACGTTACAGTTTATGCTGCTTAAACATTAATTTCGGAAAACGGTTTTCAGAAATAGTACTTTGAAACGGATGGCATGAAACTGGAATGAACTGTAATTATACCATCTTCACTCATACAGGTAAGATATCAGTTAAGGTGTTCGCCTTTCAGGGAAGGCATTTGTCCTCCTGGCACGTTAACATTAGTTTAGTGTGGAGGAATCTTTCTTTTCGTCGTGTACAAGCGCGCTTGCTGCAGCTAATACGTCAATGGAGGGAAGATAAACCGTTACGCTGCTCGATTGGAAAAGATATATCTTTCAGGAAACCCCTTTTTTTTCGGCGAACGATCATGATGACTCGTCCGCCGAGAAACCGTATTCAAAATTATTCAAACCAGCCCGTAGATGCACGGACGGCGGGAGAACTGGTTATTGTAATGCTGCCTTCTTCGCCTTGATGGTATCGTGACAGTGAGGCAAATGTCTCTGTTGCTGTTCTCAGAGTACCAGCGGACATTCGTTACACTTATCATGTCGCACAACTCTGTAGTTTTATTCGCTGTCGCCATCGGACAACACCTCAGTACAAGTCTCTCTAGAAAGTGTGTGGAGCTGTATAACGAATGCCCCCTCGAAAGAAGTGAACACAGGGCCTATCACAAAATGACAGCGAGAACTCCACAAGAATCGCGGATACACGGCGTTCGTTATGCAGTGGACTTGTTTTGTTTTTTGGCCTTCTCCGCGCTCGGGCGATGTGCGCATGCATTACGGCCGAGCTCTTCAAACACTTGAAACAGCGTGGTTTCGTCAGGTCGACACTGTGGAGACTAACAAGGGGACCGTGCCTATTAGTCATCACCGATTTCGTGTACACGTTTGGTGTACCCAGGCCTCGGTCAGAAATGAAAGTGACGGAAGTGGGAGTTCCAGATGTCCAAGCGTTTAGAAAAAATAGCATTTTTGCCGTGGATCCGGCGAGGCATCAGCCATTTATGCTACCGTAGTTTCCAGACAGCGGTTGACGCGGCGGAAAGAGTACAGAACGACAATGCGAGTGTAGTTGGTTCGAATGCTTATATGCTTATTTCTTTTATTTTCAGTTTTTAATTTGTTTACCTAATAAATAAATCGAGAAATTCCTTATATTCTGTATTTGACGTGGTTAAACCCTATGTGCAGAAGAAGAATCTTCTTATGTTATTCGGCTCATGGAGAGAACAAACGAATCCACAATTATAAGATTTTTAAAGGTGAAGAAGTATTGCCATCGTGCAGTATGATTTCCCCCAAATGAAGACCTCTCGTGCGACCCTGCTATGTTTATTTATATCGTCAGCTAAAGAAGTTGATCAGAAAGTTTCAAAACCCTTGAAAAGAAATCGCATCCCCAGAAGACTGCATGAAAATATCTTCCACTGTAAATTACAAGCTATCCTCACAAATATTTGGCGAAATGTTGCGTCAAGTGTGGTTTACTGCCAACCTTTTATGAAAACCAAGTTTGTTTCTGATTAGAAACTTTAAAACAACCGTGTAATTGTAAAAAGACGGCGTATAGAACGCGTGCAGGTTGTCCAGAAAATTACTGCTTCCAGTGTTTTTACTATGAATTTTACGACACGATAAATAAACCATCATCTGTAAAGTATTGGTTCAAATGGCTCTGAGCACTATGGGACTTAACTTCTTTGGTCATCAGTCGCCTAGAACTTAGAACTACTTAAACCTAACTAACCTAAGGACATCACACACATCCATGCCCGAGGCAGGATTCGAACCTGCGACCGTAGCGGACGCGCAGTTCCAAACTGTAGCGCCTAGAACCGCTCGGCCACTCCGGCCAGCGTGTAAAGTAATGAAAGCATCTAATTTTAAATAAGAAGTTCTCATTTACATCTTACAGTACATCCCTCTAAATTTATTTGCAATTCCAAGTTTGCCTCTGCCTTTCCATTTCTTGCCTTTTATGAAAAAATAAGTACAATATATACAACATTATTTCGGTTTATTTGCTGTGTAAGTAACGTAAAAACTGAAAATAAAAAAGGAAAGGATTCCACATATGGATTCGACCTAGACGCTGGCATTATCATTCAGCATTCCTTACACTGCACCAATTGCTGCCTGGAAACTGCGCAAACATAAATGGCTAATGCTCGCCCGACCCACACCCAAAATGCAATTTTTCTTGAAGGCTTGGCCTCTCGAGCTCCCAATTCTGTCACTACCATTTCTGGCCAAGACCTGCATATACCGTAAATTTCGACGAAACCGGTAATGACGAGTAGGCGCGAGGCTCATGTATGTATCTCTCTCTCTCTAGGTAGCAACTTCTTTAGTTGCAGAACTGGTTCACTATTTGTCAGTCTATGATATAATTACAGGGATCTTCTACATCTTCGGCTATTTTTCGTTCACAAAGACACCCAAACCCGATGACAGTTGTGATAAAAAGGAAAATTTGTTATAAGATACAGAAATATGCACACCGTGACATAATTAATGAAGCTAACAATGTAATGAAAGTAGTATAAGATATTGTGAAGGAGGCTATTAGGAAAGGACGAAGATGTGGAGCAGAAATGGATAAAGGTCAAAAACATCGTTCAATATGCCTTAGACGGGTAAGTTCCGAGCAACGTTTTAAGGGATGGGAATGACACACCGTGGTTTTATAGCCATGTTAAAATATTGCTACGTAAAAAAAAAGAGAGCTTCATCACAGATATTTAGCTGAGAAACAAAGTCTGACCGAAGCGAAAATGTGCGTAAGGAAAGCAACGAGAGAAGGATCAAATTACTTTACAAGTAAAATTTTGCCAGCCAACCTGACTACAAAACGTAAGAAGATTTGGTCTTACATAAAATCGAAGTCAACTGTTAGGCCACTCAATGACCATACCGTCCCTGAAACGGCACAGCGAACGCTGAAATATATAATTCGGTGTGCCGCCGGAGTTTCACCGTGAAAGGTTGTAATACGGTCTCTGCTTTCAGTCATAGTTCAAACACCGAAATGTCAGGTGTTGAGATAAGTGATCGTGCATTAGAAAAGCAACTAATATCGCTTAATAGTGGGAAGGGGTATGGACGAGGTGAGATACCTCTAAGATTCTCCAGAGATTATAAAAAAGAACTTGCTTCGTTCTGGCAGCAGTTTATCGTAGGTCGCTGGAGCAACGAAGCGTACCTAACGACTGGAAAAAAGCTCAGGTCATTCCCTTACTCGAGGAGGTTTGTAAGGCAGATGGTCATAATTATAGCCCTATATCGTTGACTGTAATCTGTTGTAGAATTATGGATCGTGTCTCATGTTCACATATTATGACGATTTTGGGGAACGAAAATCTTCTCTATAAAAATCAACATGGATTCTACAAACAGAGATCTTTCGAAATTCAGCACACTCTGTTTCTCCAAGTGATCCACAGCACTGTAGACATCGGCGCTCAGGTTGTTGCATTATTCCTTGACTTCGGGAAGGAATTTGACTCAGTCTCGCACTGTCGTTTAGTGAAAAAACGGAAGCTTACCGAGTATCGGACAAGATTAGCGACAGGGTTCACGAATTCCTTGCAGACAGGACTCAACTCGTAGCTGTTAAGGGAAAAAGATCGACAGACGTAAATACAATTACCGGAGTACCCCAAGGAAGTATTATAGAACTGTTATTGTTTACAGTGTACGTAACTGATCTAATAGAAAGCGTCAGATGCTCTTTAAGACTGTACGCAGATGATGCGGTCGTCTATAAGAAGGTAGTAACACCAGAACACTGTGCGATTTGCCAGAGGACCTTCAAAGGACTGATGAATGGTGGAGGTACTGGCAGTTGCTAAACGTAAATAAATGTAACATACTGCGCTCACATAGGAGAAAAAAACCACTACTGTACAATTACACTGCTGATGACAAATTGCTGCAAACTGGAACTAGCGTAAAACACATAGGAGTAATCATCCAAAGTGACCTTAAGGGGAATACGGTAGAAACCAGATTTAACTCAGGTTTAATGGAAGAATCTCAAGGAAATGTAATCCATCAGCGAAATAAGGGGCGTATAAATAACTTATTCGACCTATTAAAAAGTGCTGCTCATCAGTTGGGGCCCTTCACTGTACACTGTACAAAAGTGCGAAGGTGCGACACAGATACGCACATCTCAGCTAACGAGTAAAGCGGAACATCTATACATTCTGTGACCAGACACATGTATCAAATGAGCTTCCTTGTTTACGCAGTACCAGGACCGAAGCTCACCCAGTATTATGTCCCCCTGACGACTGTAGCCTTTGTCGACTGTAGCCTTACGTGGGAAGTACTGACAAATGGCGAGTATTGCAAAAAAGCACTGAAAGGGAGATCTGCGTTCTCAGTCATTTAAACACGACTAGGAACTACAATTCTTATTAACATCAGTAGGCAAAAACTCATAGTGTTTGATGTGTCGCCGATTAATAGGCAGCCAGCGCAAGTTCACTACTGAAAGCGGCTGCAACTCATTTCATAAAGACGAGTGTAGTGTACTGAACAATGAAGAACGGCAAGCCAAATTAAGTGCGCTTAAGAGGCACATCAATAGGATGTTGATGTAAGTCGTAATAATCGATGCCTCTTCTCTTCGTTTCTTGTGTTACATGATTTCTATTTTGCTGTACAACGTACCGTTTTTTCAGTTTCCTAGAATGACAGTCACATTATATTTACACTGCGAACAAGTTTCAAAATTGCAGACGCGCGGCCGGCCGGGGTGGCCGAGCGGTTCTAGGCGCTACAGTCTGGAACCGCGCGACCGCTACGGTCGCAGGTTCGAATCCTGCCTCGGGCTTGGATGTGTGTGATGTCCTTAGGTTAGTTAGGTTTAAGTATTTTTCAATTCTAGGGGACTGGTGACCTGAGAAGTTAAGTCCCATAGTGCTCAGCGCCATTTGAACCACTTTTGCAGACGAGCGTGGTAGCCGCGCGGTCTGGTGCGCAATGCCACGGTCCGCGCGGCTTCCCCCGCCGGAGGTTCAGGTTCTCCCTCGGACATATATATATATGTGTGTGTGTGTGTGTGTGTGTGTGTTGTCCGTAGCATAAGTTAATCTAAGTTAGATTAAGCAGTGCGTAAGCCTAGGGACCGATGACCTCAGCAGTTTGCTCCCACAGGAACTTACCACTACCACCACCATCAAAATTGCATTAAGAATAGCAAGATCCATGAAATCGTTTTCCGAAGGGGAGTTGACAAAAGATTGTCTCACTGATGCTGCAGAACTTTTATGCCCCTTGAACGTTAGCAGGTTTCAGGAAATCGGACTTTCCGAACAAACAGTAACACGACGTATAAGTGCTATGGCCGGCGATGTGCACAAGTTGTTAATAAATAAGGATAAGGACTTTGTTGCTTTCTCTGTTGCGTTGGATGAATCAACAGATCTTACAGATACAGCTCACGTAGTAATATACAAAGAGGTGTCGATAATGCTCTGCGTGTGACAGAGGATGTTTTGGACTTTGTGCTTTTTAAAGGGGCTACGACAGGTGTAGACTAACTCCAAGGTGTCGAGCAAGTGATTGATGGTGTCAGTATGCATCGGAATCCGTTAATCTCAGTGACCGTGGATGGAGCACCTGCAATTTGCGGCAGTGAGAAAGGACTCATAGTATTAATGCGCAAAAAGCTAGGACGCACAGAAGAGGCGTTGGATGGGATTCCTGCATTCTACATCGAGAGGCGCTTTGTGTAAAACCAGTAACGTTAAAAACCGGCATGGAAATTGTTGTGTGGACTGTAAACTGCCTGAAGACACATGGGCATACGCATCACCAGTTTCGACAGATCTTGGAGGAACAAGGAGAGGAGTACGGTGACATACCTTACTATACCGAAGTACGCTGGCTTAGACGAGGCAAAAATGTTGGATAGATTTTGTGATTTACGTTTGGCCGCTGTACATTTCTTACACGTGAGGGTAAATAGTGAGCCGAAATCAGAGAGCCTTTGGTGGATATCAGGTCTTGCATTTTTCGTGGGCATTACGTCTCACATGGACGTCCGTTTGCAAGCTGAAAATAATTTATGACATGTTGGGAAAAGCAAATGCTTTTGCTAGGAATTTTGCTGTTTCTAAGAGGCAACTACTCTCTGAAAAGACTGCATATTTCTCTACCCTTGGTTTTATCCACGAAAGTGCTAGACTTCAAGAATACGTGTCAATAATTATAAAAATGAAGGAATTATTTCGAGCACGATTTGTAGATGTTATGAGTGTGTCTGCTATCATTCGTTGCTCTGAACGGGCGTTTTCAGCCTCAGTTGAAGATGCTCCGAATCATGTGCATATGGAAGTGATCGACCTGCAGTGCAATAAACGGCTGAAGAACAAGTTCTTTGCAGTACGAAGTACAAAAGAATTCTACGAAATTTTCCACAGCAAGAACCTACATCACGAAGCTGAGAGAGTTATGTCTATGTTTGGATCTACTTATGTATGTGAAAGATATTTATACATAATGAAAGTAAATAAATCTGGGCTTCGGTTAGTATTGGTAATGAACATCTTCGCAACATGTAAAGGTAACACCGATCTCCAGAAACGGCAATCGATGCTAACGTTAACACTATGCGAGGAATTTTTGAAAAAGTACTGACCGTGTGTTAACCTAATGGGAACAGAACAATCAGACTGGGATTCGTTTCCGAAACACTCCAGCAGAGTATAACCAATAGTAAACAGGGGGGTCAGGAACAGACGTTCTCCCAGCACAAAAACAAGTTCTAATATTACATATTAAAACCGGTCGCCGGCCTAATTAGGCCTTCTTGTGTCAAGCAATATAATAAACCAGAAGGCAGTGCTATGGCTAACTCTAACCTTCCTTGGCACACACACTAAATTCTTTCTTTATATCTGTTCACACTACAACACAGTACCCAATCTTGCGAATAAATGTACTATTAACTTTGAAGTCAGACAAACAAATGACCAATGAGATAGCAAACATTGACTTATGCCTCTCAACAACATATACATTAAATGCACTAGATTCAGCAGTTTATACAACCAACCACCAATCAAATGAAACTAATTGCAATACTGAACAGGGAAGAGCATGAAATGATCTGATTTAAATCAGGGGTCTATTAATCATGGTACTCTATAACATAACTACTTAGTTCAGGATCTCAATGCCTGTGCATTAACCAACCAGCAATTGAATAACTAACAAAGTAAATATTTCTTTCTTAAGCTCAGTTTGAAGCAATTAAACAGAATGCAAATCTAACTACACTGCCTGTGAAGGAGCCAATGCTTTGTTTCATTAACTAACTGGCCTAGCACATTCGGTCCTTAAGCATCCATGGTCTGAAGAACCATTCTCATTAACAAAACTGCACAACTATGTATGTGAAATGGTAAGTATTTTCATCAATAATTATTAATTAAATAAAGCACAACAAACTATGACTCTTTAAATAACAAATGTGCTTTGATAAGCAATCTTTCAATAGTTGGCTGTGCAAATGCCAACACAAACATTTTCTCATGAAATGAACACTGATAAAACTACGTGATTCTGATCAAAGTGTATAAATGCAAGAATTAATAAGTTTTTCACTTCAGATCAATATTTTTGTTCTTTTAACCATTAAATTTACTACTTTCAGGCAGCTCATCAAGTAAGGCAAATTATTTGAGGAAATGACTGCAGGTTGATTTAAAAATGCACTGGAAGTGGAGTATTTCTCAAACTATAAAACTGAACTTTAAACACTATAACTCCACACATTAGAAAGCATTTACAACTATTTTTACAGCTGCCGAATATGTCTCTCGATAATAAATTAGGACACTCGGATTTGAATTCACTAGTGTAGGATTCCTGTCCAGGTTTTTTATTTGGGATAATCACGGGTGCAAGACAGAGATTTCAGCAACACCACGATCATTCTTAAAATACACCAAATTTCACAAATACCTGGCCCATTTACAGAGTTTCAGATACATACAGTTTAGTGGAAGGCTGGTGGCACTGGTGGCGTAATTTGCAGTGTCTGTTAACATGTCGGCGATGCAGTCATGTCTGTTCTGTTTGCCTCACCCTGTTACAGATCTTCTTGCCGTCGGAATTATATTTTCACAGGGCCAAAAACCATGTCAAGACAATAGTATCACCAAATGCAGCATCCGGGGTCCATAAATACTGCTCTTAAGCTCATCTTGCCTCAAAACTCCGAGAACCACAGCATTGTTCAGCCCAGACTCCTTACACTTCCCAAAGGACGAGTTGCCACTTGCGCGCCAACCACACATTTTCGACTTCGCCAGGCTACTTCCGTAGCTGCGGAGCTTCCCCACATCTTTTACATTCAACCCTACGTTCCCGAACTATGGAGCAAGTCATTTACAGTACTTTATATAACAATCATTCCAGTAGTTATTTTAGTCCAGAAGCACAGTCTAAACAACTCTGTTCAAAAAGTTCACATAACTGAAATATGTATACATAGTCAAAGAATTTCCATGGCAGATACAACACTCTACATAAGCAACGCTACAAATAGGTCGCAAATAGGTGTTACAAACTGCTTGCGTTTATCAATGTTCCGCGATTTTGTATCCGATACTATCTTTATCGTTTCTCACCACCAATGATACACATACTGCTGATCTCTTTATTTTTCTAACTGGAAACTATTATTTACTAACAGTGCCTCATACTGCTCCATGTTACATAGGCGAATACTGTTATATGAAAAAATTGGTATTAAACTGATTGTTCAAAGTGTACTTACACGCTTAAAAGTAATCCTTTGATTATTGAGAGACATGTTTGATACACCTGGCATGAAGGGTATTTAGGTAATTAATGTGGGCGTAAAATAAATCCAGCATATTTATGCGTAACTTGTTTTTACGTTTTGTTTTAGAACCGTACGTTTGCCGACAGGGAGATGGAATAACGCGATACCTCCCCATGATTGCATTGGAGCGCTGACGGTTCCGTTTCCTTGTTTGCACGTCTGGTAAGTATGCACACTGTGAATATCAAGTTACATATGTGCAGCAACTCCGCACGTGAGCAGAATTTCTGGCCGACCCTGCAATAATAGAAGGGACAGGCAAGATCCAACGAAGAGCGGCACGTTTCGCCACGGGATCCTTCAATCGGCGCGAGAGCCATATGGAGACATTCAGCAAACTATACTGGTAGGCGCTAGAAATAGGCGTTATGCATCACGGAGATGTTTACTATTGAAATTACGAAAGATTACATCCCGTGATGAGTAGGACATAGTATTACTTTCTCCCAAATACATCTCGCGAAATGACCACAACGAGAAAATTCGAGTAATTACAGTTAACACAGAGGCTTATCGACAATCCTTTTTCCTAAATGTAATTCGCGAATGGAGCAGGGAAGGGGGGTATCATTAGCGGTACCAGAAGTCTGTAATAAGACAACATCACTATTAACCTATGCGATTCCTTTTAGTACTCACGTGGATGACTTCAAACTTAACACTTTTCATTATTTAGAATCAACTGCTTCTTTTTGGCCCATACAGATAACTTACCTAAACCATCTTGCAAATAAGTTTGATAGTCTGATGATTTTACGAGACGGTGAATGACAGCATCATCTCTAAACAATCTAAGAGCGCTGTTCAGATTTCCTCTTAAATTGTTTACGTAGATTAGTACCATAGGGGGCCTATAAGACGAACTTGGGAAACACCAGATATCACTTCCGTCTTACTCAATGACTCTCCTTCGATTGCTACGAACTGTGATCATTTTGACAGGTAATCACGAATCCAGTCGCACAACTAAGATGAATATCCACAGTCGGGTAATTTGGTTAGAAGTCTCTTGTGAGGAAGGGCGTCAAAAGTTTTCTGAGTTTTTATAAATATGGAACTAATCTGAGTTCCCGTGTCGATAACACTCACTAATTAGTTTATTATTTATTTATTTACATGCCGAGTTCCGTAGGACCAAACTGAGGAGCAAATGTCCAAGGTCATGGAACAAGTCAGTACATGAAGTTACAACATAAAGGTAATAACAGATAAAAATAAAATGCTTATGAACCCGAAAAAAGTCAATCCATAAGTATAAGTAAACGCAATCAACAATACAACAAGAATCAGCTTAATTTTTCAAGGAACTCCTCGACAGAATAGAAAGAGTGACCCGTGAGGAAACTCTTCAGTTTCGATTTGAAAGCCCGTGGGTTACTGCTAAGATTTTTGAATTCGAGTACTGCCTTATAGAAAAAGAATGCGGCAGTATACTGCACACCTTTTTGCACAACAGTTAAGGAAGTCCGATCCAGATGCAGGTTTGATTTCTGTCGAGTTTTAACTGAGTGAAAGCTGCTTATTCTTAGGAATGAGCTAATATTGTTAACGAGAAATGACAGTAAGGAATATACGTATATATTGAGAGGCCAATGTCAAAATACCCACACTCGTGAATAGGGGTCGACAAGAGGTTCGTTAACTTACACCACCGCCCGTTTCTGAGCCACAAATATCATTTTAGAATGTGAAGAGTTACCCCAAAATATAATACCATACGACATAAGCGAATGAAAACAACCAATCGTGTCGAACGATCACTCACTTCTGGTACCGTTCGAATAGTAAAAATGGCAGCATTAAGTCTTAGAACGAGATCCTGAACGTGGGCTCTCCACGACAGTTTACTGTCTATCTAAACACATAGAAATTTGAATTGTTCAGTTTCGCTAATCATATTCCCATTCTGTGAAATTAAAACGTCAGGTTTTGTCGAATTGTGTGTTATAAACTGTAAAAACTGATTCTTACTGTCATTTAACGTTAGTTCACTTTCTACAAGCGTAGGTCATGAACTGCAGTATTTGAAACCGGGCCACTGTTGCACACAACATCCTTTACTACCAATCCAGAGTCATCAGCAAACAGAAATATTTTAGTTACCCGTAATACTAGAGGTCATATGCTTTATATAAACAAGGAACGGGAGTGGCCCCAACACTGATCCCCGGGGGATGCTCCACTTGACTGTACCCCACTCAGACCCCACATCACAGCCATTCTCAACATTGTGAATAATTGATCCATTGTGAATAATTGATCCAAAGAAGAGCGGCGCGTTTCGTCACAGTGTTATTTGGTAAGCGTGATAGCGTTACGGAGATGTTTAGCAAACTCAAGTGGCAGATTCTGCAAGAGAGGCACTCTGCATCGCGGTGTAGCTTGCTGTCCAGGTTTCGAGAGGGTGCGTTTCTGGATGAGGTATCGGATATATAGCTTCCCCCTACTTATACCTCCCGAGGAGATCACGAACGTCAAATTAGAGAGATTCGAGCGCGCACGGAGGCTTTCCGGCACTTGTTCTTCCCGCGAACCATAAGCGACTGGAACAGGAAAGGGAGGCAATGACAGTGGCACGTATAGTGTCCTCCGCCACACACCGTTGGGTGGCTTGCGGAGTATAAATGTAGATGTAGATAACCATTTGTTGTCTGTTGCTAAAGTAAGAAGTTAACCAATTGTGAGCTACTCCCCGTATTCCGTAATGGTCCAACTTCTGGTACAATATTTTGTGATCAACACAATCAAACGCCTTAGTAAAATATAATAAAAAATGCATAGCGTTCTATACCTTTTATTTAACGCATCCAGTACCTCACAGAGAAAAGAGAATATAGCATTTTCTGTTGTTAAACGACTTTTAAAGCCGAATTGTACATTTGATAACAGATCTTGTGATATAAAAAGATCAGTTATCCCTAAATACACAGCCTTTTCAATAACTTTAGGAAACACTGATGACATAGAAATAGGTCTGAATTTGTCTACATTATCCTTTTCTCCCTTTTCATAAAGTGGCTATACTACTGAGTACTTTAATCGTTCAGGAAACTGACCATTCCAAAAGGAAAAATTACAAATATGGCTTAATTCAGAGCTAAAATGTGCAGCACAGTACCTTAATGTTCTGCTAGGCACTCCATCATATCGATGAGAGTCCTTAGTCTTCAGCGATTTAGTTATTGACTCAATCTCTCCCTTGTCTGTTTCACAGAGGAGTGTTTCACACATCAATCTCGGATAGGCATTTGCCGAGATATTTATATGATTCCCTATAGAAACCAAATTTTTATTTAATTCACCTGCAATGCTCAGAAAATGATTGTTAAATACTGTACATATATCTGATTTATGAGTAACAGAAATATTTTTACTACGAACTCACTTTATACCGTCGATCTTGTGCTGCTGACCAGACACTTCCTCCTTAACTGACCATATAGTTTTAATTTTATCCTGTGAATCAGCTATTCTATTTGCATACCATATACTCTTTGCCATCTTAATAACATTTTTAAGCACTGTACAATAGATTCTGTAATGGGCTTCTGCAGCTTGATTGTGACTACTCCTAACATTTTGATATAATTCTCGCTTTGTTCTACATTATATCCTTATCCCACTAGTCAGCCACCCGAGGTGCCTATTACTGCTAGTGCCCCGTTTAGAACGTTCTAATTGAAAGCAACTCTCAAAGAGCATGAGAAATGTGTTAAGGAAAGCATTATATTTTTCATCTATATTATCGGCACTATAAACACCCTGCCGCTCTTGTTACTTGACAGGGTTTACAAAATCTCTCTATTGCTGCTGGATTAACTTTCCTTCATAGTTTGTAATTATATGTGATATTTGAGTACAAAAGCCTTTTAGTGTTAAAATTTGAGCATCATAGTCTGAAAGGCTATTCACCCTTTTACCAACAGAATGCCCAGCTAGTAATGAAGAATGAATAAAAATATTGTCTATGGCTGTGCTACTGTTCCCCTGCATCCTCGTTGGAAAAAACACAATCTGCCACAGATTGTATGAATTTATGAGATCTACGAACATCCTTTTCCTTGCACCATCATATACAAAATTAATATTGAAGCCACCACATATAACTTATTTCTGGTACTTCCTATAAAGTGAATCAAAAACCCTCTGTAGCTTGAAACTCTCTCTAGCCTGAGCAGAAATGCTCTGAAGTTAGAGTTAGGGGACCTATAAACAACAACAGTTGAAAGTTTAGTTTCACTAAATTCAACTGCCCCTGCACAACATTCAAATATCTGTTCATTGCAGTGCCGTGATACGTCTATGGACTCAAATGGAATACTGTTTATTACGTGCATGGCCACTCCCCCACCTCGCAAGGAGCTCCTTGATAAACAGCCAGCTAATCTGTATCCTGGTGAAGGAAGTCTCTGAATTGTCAAATTATTTAGGGGTTCCGATATACCAATAATTTTAGAGTTAATATCTATATGCAGTTCACTAACTTTATCTCTAATACGTCTCATATTTTGATGAATTACGCTAATTCATTCTCTACTTGGAAACATGACGTCCTCTGAAGGTGAGCCCTTAGATAGAGGGACTTCCTTTAATCAGGTATACCTATCAGCTGACTTCAATCTAATAAAACGTGCAGCTCTAACACTAACTACTACAGGAATTTTTCCATGAGTGATCCCACCACCACCCAACACACTGTGAATAAATAGGTAGGTGTGTTTCAGAAAGACGATATTTTATGAATCCTTGATGATTATGTGTCAATAAATCGTTTTCTTTGAGTTAATTCATTACTTTCAAACACAGTTTATGTTACAATATCGTACTGCAAATCGCCGTCAGTGATGTGGGTCTAAAATTCAGCGGATTACTCACGTCTCATCGCAAACTCTCTTTCTCATATCTGGAGAGAAACAATGCATAGACGACGTAATTTTGTTATAATCATGCTGATGATCAATAATAAATTAATGTTGAATACAGAATCGTATTTAGTGGATGAAGCCGAAATATGTTGAGAGAAATGTTGGCTACAACAAAATATTCTACCGAGATGATACAGGGGAATAAATCAAGATGAACGTTGGTCTAGTTCCATGTACTACCAAATTCAGATAGGTTCTACACAATATCTCTTAAACAGAGTTCAGTCAACAAAGACATAATCGATTCCTTCCAGACATCCTGGACGGCTCTGAATTATTCACCTTCTTTTAATAAGAAACTAAATCTCATGCAATTTGACTGCTCAGACTGAACAGCAGATTTTTATTGTTGTACTAAAACATATCTCTAACAGAATGACCGCCTCCATACCAAACAGCATAGATTCCGAGAAATCGGTCATGCGAAATCCAGCTGGCGACTTTCTCACATACTTCCCAAAAGCCTTTTATTCAATACGACAACTACGATTAACAACGAGAGTAATGTCGTTGGTATAAAATGAAAATTTTGATTTGATTGAAGATTTATTGATAGAACGCAGCATGTTTCCTTCGATGGAGATTCGGCGACGTATGTTGAAGTATTATCGGACGTGCCCCAGAAAGTGTGTTGTGACTGTTGCTGGTCATTTTGCATACTACCGACCAGGCGGGCAGTGTTAGTTGTA
The DNA here is from genome assembly GCF_023864275.1 of Schistocerca cancellata. Taxonomy (NCBI): domain Eukaryota; kingdom Metazoa; phylum Arthropoda; class Insecta; order Orthoptera; family Acrididae; genus Schistocerca; species Schistocerca cancellata. The sequence goes on along the minus strand of NC_064629.1, from coordinate 789,669,037 downwards.
GAGTTAGACTTTTGCAAAATATGCAGTTATCTATCACAAAGTGTTACCTCCTCGAGATTTGCAAATACACATTCAGATCTTGATGAGATATGAAACGGAGTAAGGATTGGAAACTCTTTTTAAATGTACAAAAATATAAAATCATATTACAAGGGGAAATCAAAAGCAAACGAGGAAGATGGGGAGAATTAAATAACTGTTTATTATTTCAAAAGTAATCGTCATAATTGTTAACACATTTATTCCACTGTGAGAGTGGACTGTGAATCCCATGGGAAAACGTTTGCATTTGGAAACTACGATTGTACCCAGGATTGCACTTCTTCGTTCGAAGTTAACCGATTTTCACATGTTGCTAAGGTTGTTTCGAGTACGCTGGAGAAGTTTCGTTGGGAAGTCATTACACATCTTCCATCAAGTCCCTATCTTTCCCCATAGGAGTTCCATAATTTTGGAGCCCTGAAAGACATTCGCGGCCGTCGATTTGTTTCTCAAGAAAAGACGCTCGCCTTGGTGTAATCAGGATTGCATATAGTAGGCAACCACAGAGATTTTTCATGAAGCAGTCACTGTCTTGTCTCGCATTGGGATAACTGTATTAACAGCTATGGCGATTACTTTTGACATAATAAACAGTTTACCTACTTTTTCCATCTGTCTCGTTTTCATTTGATTGTCCCATACATCTTCTGACCACAATATCTGTCACTGACAATTAGAATTAGCTAACTCATACAGTTACCTGGTTGTAACAATTTCTGTAATATGAAAAGGAATAATCACATAGACTCACCGTAGTTAAAGGAGGTAGCAAGTTTCGGTTCTTTGGTAGGGTACTAGGAACCTGAACAAGCAGACGGTTCAAGAAGCAATGCTGAGTAGAGAATTGAGGAATATACTACAGCATCTCACGTACTGCTCCCGAACGGATCGCGAAGATAAGACTAGTTGCTGCACGTACAGAGATACTTACGCTATCGTTATTCCAAGCCTCCAAAACCGAGTGGTACTGGAAGAACCCCTAATGCGTTGCACAATTGCACGAACCCTCTGCCATGCACTTCACAGTGGTTTGCAGAGTATAGACGTAAGCGTAGGTCAGTTTCGGCGCCGCGCTTTCTGCAAAACGAATGTAGTGAGTAATGTGCATTAATAGGTCTAGGATCTGTTGAGGAGGTAGGTGGGTAGAATTTTCATAAAAGGTAAAGTTGTCATCAGTCCGTCGATTGGTTTAAAAACTCAGTGCCCTAGTAGACGTAGTCCCATTGGATGTGATATGCCGTTGCCTTCCTCCGACATTTGAACTGACTTACCCAGCCAGCTGTACACACATCAAGAAAGTTTTCCATCACTTCGGTTCCGAGAGTTCCATAACCTGAACAGAAAATTGGAATATAGACCAACATAAACATCATTTCCACCCTTTTAATTGCTCAGGAAAATCACACATTTCATGTTGCATCACCATACAGCGAGATCTTCAGAGGTAGTGGTCCAGACTGCTGTACACACCGCTCCCTCTAATACCCAGTAGCACGTCCTCTTGCATTGATGCATGCCTGTATTCGTCGTGGCATACTATCCACAAGTTCACCAAGGCACTGTTGCTCCAGATTGTCCCACTTCTCAACGGCGATTCGGCGTAGATTCCTTAGAGTGGCTGGTGGGTCACGTCGTCCATAAACAGCCCTTTTCAATCTATCCCAGGCAAGCCGATAGGGTTCATGTCTGGAGAACATGCGGGCCACTCTTATCGAGCGATATCGTTATCCTGAAGTAAGTCATTCGCAAGATATGTACGAAGGGGGCGCGAATTGTCGTCCATGAAGACGAATGCCTTGCCAATATGAATCTAATATAGTTGCACTATCGGTCGGAGGATGGCATTCACGTATCGCACAGCCGTTATGGCGTCTTCTATGACCACCAGCGGCGCACGCCGTCCCAGATAATGCCACCCCATAACAGCAAGGAACCTCTCACCTTGCTGCACTCGCTGTACAGTGTGTCTAAGGCCTTCAGCCTTACCGGGGTGCCTCCAAACACGTCTCCGACGATTGTATGGTTGAAGGCATATGCGACACTTATCGGTGAAGAGAACGTGATGCCAGTCCTGAGCAGTCCATTCGGCATGTTTTTGGATTCATCTGTACCGCGCTGCATAGTACCGTGCTTGTAAAGATGGATCTCGCCATGGACGTCGGGAGCGAAGTTGCGCATCATGCAGCCTACTGCACACAGCTTGAGTCGTAACACGCCGTCCTGTGGCTGCACGAAAATCATTATTCAACAATGGTTGCGTTGCTGTCAGGGTTCATCTGAGCCATAATCCGTAGGTAGCGGTCATGCACTGCAGTAGCAGCACTTGGGCGGCCTAAGCGAGGCATGTTATCGGCCGTTCCTGTCTTTCTCTCTGTCTCCAACTTGTCCGAACAACATCGCTTTGGTTCACTGCGAGACGCCTCGACACTTGCCTTGTTGAGAGCCCTTCCTGGCACAAAGTAACAATGCGGACGCGATTGAACAGCGGTACTGACCGTCCACGCATGGCTGAACTACAGACAACACGAGCCTCCTTCCCGGTGTAATGACTGGAACTGATCAGCTGTTGGCCCCCTCCGTCTAATAGGAGCTGACCATGCATGGTTGTTTACATCTTTGGGCAGGTTTAGTGACATCTCTGAATATTCAAAGGGACTGCGTCTGTGATATAATATCCACAGTCAACGTCTGTCGTCAGGAGTTCTGGGAAACGAGGTGATGCAAAACTTTTTTTGATGTGTGTATGTGGGCCTGCATTTTAAACTGCGCTCCGAACATGGTACAACTGTGCTTTTTTTCACATTCATAAATATTGCTGGAGGTGAAAGGAAGTTTTAAGTCACAAATCAAAGCCCTAGCAGTGAACGGGGATCGGACTAGTGAACTTTGGTTTTGTAGAATGGCGATTTACCGTTGAGCCACCAGGACGCACAGTATAGTAAAAGTACACAAAATGGTAAAATGGAAATAGTGTTATATCCTTGTCAGGTATTTGTCACTAACATCCAGTAGGATGGGCCGTCAGTTTACCGGGAATATTATTGTAAGTAGTGTTATTTTCTCCACAGCCCGATTGTACAGTAAAGTAATAAAGCGTAAAATAGAAGCACAAATAACGGAGTCGGAGGAGCAAAGTGGGTTTAGAGGATGCTCATTGTAACGTCCACTTTGAAAAATTATGAATGACTGTGCTGATAAATTCTTATGTTATTTCATTTTCAAACAGCTCAGCAAAGCCCAACGTACTTAAACAGTTTTCTATTTACTTATTCTGATCATCACTAAACTGACACACAATATTTTTTACCGCAACGCAATCTGACTTTCAATAATCCCTACTAAAGGATGGCCCTGACTAACCATAACCTGTACCTTTCACGAATCACTTACCTCACAAAAATGCAATACAGCGAGCGCCAATACTGCCAGCTAAATAAAAGATTCTAACTACTGAAGGCACTAACTACTGATAGGCATAGTTAGCAAATGAAAGATATTGATAGAGAACAAACAATGTATTTACCTTAATAAAGTTCAAAAGTCATCATATATATATATCAATTCATTACCTCCATCTTTACAAATTTCCTTTTCCTGGCGGAGACACGTCGAAATCGTGCGTTTATAGTAACCTCTCAAAGCTCTGGCATCTCCTTCTCCACATCCACCACTGCTGGCGGCTCACCTCCAACTGCGTAACGCTACTCGCTGTTCACATCCAATTGCCCAACACTGCACAAGCGAATATTTCAACAATGAGTCCAACCAGCCACAGACTGCACACAGCGCAGTCGGTGGTTTTCATACAGAGCGCTACGTAGCGTTACCAACATAAAAACCTAAACAGCCTACTTACATAATGTAAAAATGAAATATTCACTTCTAATCACCTCACTGAAAAGTGGCAGCCCATTAACAAGGTCACATCACCAACTTGGCCTCATAGTTTAAGGTAAAGAAAGCGCACCTGTGAGATATCAGCCCTGGTAACAATTCGGCTTGTAATTTTGGCCGTAATTCCGAGCGCTCGCAGTTACGACATTTTGAATGCACCGCTTTTAAACATACGTGCTCCCCGAAGTACTGTATAGCACAGAGTAAAACTTTCATATATTCGTCTTCTGGGTCTGCAGCTCTAGTCTTTCCTTCCGTGTCTCCAGTTGCATTATAGGATATGGGTTCTGCCTTTTTGCAAAAACACTGTTTTTTCTTTTTACCGAAACATATTTCGACACCTTTGTGCCATCATCAGTGACTTTTGTTTACTGCATACCCACTGTTGATGGCCCAGAGCTGCCGAAACATGTCTGAGTAAAAAGAAAAAAAGTGTATTTTTGCAAAAAGGTGGAACCTATATTCTATAAAAGATTCATGGTCGTAACGTCTTTGAACCAGCAAGCCATCTTGTTTTGTTCATTGCGTCATAGTGCGCGGTATCTAACCTGTAGCTGGCGCCAGAGATATTTATGCTGCCCTTCACAAATTGTGTAAATTAATTAAATGAATGTGTCATTAAAGAAGAAATTTGATTATTAATATCGCTGTTGTGAGTTATTTTCTTTGGATTCAAAAGCTGACAATGATAAAGTGAAGTACATTTACAGGAGCTGCATTATTCTTCTATGTCATTGACATGATTAAACTGTAAATCGAAATTCATTAATTCATAATAACTTAATTTTTCAGTTGCATATGCGCATGAAGTTGACATATTACGAACTCTTTTTGTGTAAACCAACAAGATTTCTAAACTCGTTCGACATACGTGACCCCCTCCCCATAATCATTACTGGCTAGCATTCGACTTTCTGGGAACAGGAGTGCGCTGCTTGTCACTCCACAGTACAGCACTTCGAGCGAGGGCGTTAGGTGGCTGCAGTGGGTCGGACTGAGTGACAAACAATTATTGCACGCGTATGATTAAAAGTTGTACATTCAAAAGGTCATAACTGCGTACTGTCGAAATAAAATGGCTCTGAACACTATGGGACTTAACTTCTGTGGTCATCAGTCCCCTAGAACTTAGAACTACTTACACCTAACTAACCTAAGGACATCACACACATCCACGCCCGAGGCAGGATTCGAACCTGCGACCGTAGCAGTCGCGCGGTTCCAGACTGTAGCGCCTGGAACGCGTACTGTCGGTACGCATGCTACAGCAAGCGCTACTAATTTATTCCAAAACGCCGCGCGTGTAAACGGTATTTTTCCGGGGCTCATACCTCGGTTTCTGTTCTTGGCAGAGAGGCAGGGGCAAGTGCTTTGGATACTCCTAGGGCTAGGAACTATTCTTATACCATACAGAAGAACTGTCTTACCGGAGCTATCCTATAGTACAGGGTCGAACTTCCTCCACCTTAGGCAGCTGGAGCAAATCGCGTTAGACGTGGTCTACGATGACAGACAACAACGTAGTTTATAAAGTGACGTAGCACGCAGGAATATGCTGTAAAATGGCGCCGTAATCATCAGAAGCTTTCTAGAAACCCAATGTTGTAGTACTGAAGCATATGTAAAATTTTTGTGCGCATAAAATTCGACATGAGGTGTAAAGTTAGTTTTCTACTATTCCAAGTTCACTTAAGTAAACCATTAAAATTTTACTTTCATATGAGTGACGTGCCCTGCTGTAGCAGGGAAAAGAAGGCAACCAGCGGAAAAATGTTCCTATCGAAGCACAACAAAGGCGAATATGTTCCTGTTCTAAAGACTCTGACTGGATTGTGGGATACCAGCTGCCTCGTTCTATCTTCCTCAGTACCTTTAACAATTTTCCCAAAAAAATTGGTATGTGAACATATTCGTGTTCTTTTTATGCTGCGAGAGAAGCAGACCTTGGCTGTGGAAAGAGACCGAAAGGTAATGAATACTGGACGATAGTAGACAGTGGTTGCGGTGTAGAAAGAGCGAAGACAATGGCAATGTGAGAGAGAAAGAGGGACACATGGACAGTGGAATATAGTTGACAGAGACAGAACATTGTTAGAAATGAGTGAGGGAAAGAGTGCCAATGGGAGAGGAATAAAGAGAAGGAGAAATTCGAAGTGGGTGAGAGCCAGTAATAATGACAAACAGAATCTCTGACAATGAAAACGAGGAAGAGAGAGATAGTGTTAATGAGAAGAGAAGCAGCAGTGGGAACGAATGAATGAGATGGCAGCAGTAAGAGAGAAGACGAGAGAGATAGTGACAATGAGAGGAGACAGTAGTAGGACAGAACGAAAGAGACTGTGGTTGTGATACAGGAGACAGTCAATGACAGTTACGGAGACACAAACAGATGACGATGAGTTCGGGCAATGATTGAGTGAGAAGACCAGTGGATGTGAGTGAGTTACAGTAAGGGGATCTTGTAGGAAGGAGTAGTGAGTTGCATGCTTAAAAGAGCGCGAATATATTCGCATGTCAATAACATTGGGAAAAATTTTATACGCGTCGAGGAAGATAGAATGAGGCAGCTAGTACCCTAAGTGTCAGTCAGAGTCTTTTAGATAGGGGCATATTGGTTTATTTTGTGCTCCGATAGGAGCGTTATTCCACTGGTCAGATTTATGACCCAAATTTTCGAGCGGAATCTATTACAGGGGCTGATATTTTGCTAATACCCTTTTTTCACCTTAAAACATGAGACCAAGTTAATATTTCCTTGTAAGAAGTTGTGGGTGGGAATGCAAAATTTTGGTGTAGTGCAATGAAAATCTCTTTAGGACAGGAAATACTGTATACTTAGCTCTTTGCCGATGATCCTGGCCTGACGGAGGAACACAAAGACGACTCCAATTGCATGTTCAGGAAACCGCTCGAAGAATACTCAAAGTGAGGCCTGACAAGAAACACAAAAATGGCAGAGTACATGGTAGTGGGTGAAGATGACAAAGAAGATCTGGATGAAGGATTCTGAAAAAAAAAGTCTGTAGATTTAAATACCTTGGCGTCACATTTACAACAAATGGAAGAAGAACACCAGACATCACAAATAAAATTGGGCAAGAAAAAAGAGTAATCGACCAAATTAACTACCTGATATGGAGTAACAAAACTACAAAGAGAACGAAGGTCACTCGTAGAGAGTAGTATCTCCACATATGGGAACTAACCCACAAGGAGAAAAATAAACTGGTGTCCCTTAGATGGTTTTTAGTGAAGGAATTGTCGCATTTTCAGTGTAGAGCAGATCATCATATACAGAATACGGGAAATTATAGGAGAAAAAGACGCTGTTATCGATGTATATTAATTTGATGTGGTCACCTCCAACGAATGGATGACAACTAATGGCCAAAAGGAATCTATGAGTGGACAGCAGCTGAGCGAATAAAACGTAAAAGACCACCTACAAGAGGGATGCCAGATGTGAAATATGCAATTAATTCAATGGGCCTTCAGTAATAAAAGTGGACAGATAGAAAACTATGAATGCTGAGAAGAGTAAGACGACGACCGCTGTAAAAAGACGTGTAATGTGCGCAGTGCTTATGTGGTTTATCTCTACGGAAGAAAAAGAGTCATACATAAACGAAATACTGCGGTTCTGGAATGCATTTCACATGTTTCTATTCTGTATTCTTAAGAATCACAAATTTTAGGCAGAACTCAGCGTCATTTAGCTCCTTTTGATCCATTGTTCGTTCCAATTTTGAAGTAATGTTTTCTTTATACCCTATAGTAAATCCAAAAAGCTAAAAATCTTCTATTGCATTCTTTAATCAGTACCTCAGTAGTTGGAAGGTGGTCAAACAGAAACGTCCACCTGCTGTGCAGGTCGAATCTGCCCTCGCAATCTTATAATCATAAATTGCGTGATGTGAATGCGACTGCAAATCGCACTCGCACACATAAAAATTTAGAGAAAACACCAATTACTGTAAACTCTATTCCAAGACTGGACTAAAATTTATTGGAAAACGGTTCCAGATAATTTTTAAAAGAAAAATATAACCAGTAAAACGGTGTTAATCACAGTGTTTCAATATTTTTTATTGATGCTACAAATCACCTATTTTGCTCAGGTTGTAACGAGAGAAGTTGCTCATTAGGAGACGAGTACTTTTATAAAATTCTAGCGTATAGGTGGTGTTCAATGAGACGTCTCGGAATGTGTGTTAAAGCTGTATTACAAACTACTTAATTTACGCTGAAGTTGGCTGGAGCGGCAATTAAAGACAGACGTTAGAGAATACATCCTTAGTACTTTAAAATCTCTTTTATCTTGCGAGTGTCAGTTTATAACGGGTTTGGCTTGATATTACTTAAGGAAATGTCGCACATATGCGTTGTGATAAGTTTGAAGTGATGAGGGCTCACATTACAGTGCCTACGCATTGAGTGAATAGGGAGCGGAAATGAAATTATCTGAAAATGGCAATGAACGAAAACTAAAAATCGGTGTTTACCTTAAACTCCGCCTGGAGAGGATGCCATTAACGACGAAAGACGTCGATTAAGAAGTAATAAGGTCTGAAAGAGAAAATGCTTTGAGCTTCGTTAAGAGACCATTTCTCAATTCAGAAAGCACAATTAAATATGAGGAGAAACGTCTGAAATTTACGTGGCTGTTCCAGATTATACTTCAGAGTTAAAATTAAGATGCCTTTTTCAATAGGTACACACAATGGACGCAGTTCCGCATCAAATACCTTTTTCAAATGGAGGTAGGGGAGTATGCATTTAAGTGAACGGTGTCGGAATATATGACTGCGTAGAAAGCCAGAGTATAATGTTATAGGTAAGCTAGTTAGCTTGTTATAAAGGCCTACGATGCATGTATTTCTGGTTATTGCCACCCATAAACGAATGTGTATCACTTGCAAGGAGACTACACGATATGGTAGAGGAAGATGAACTTAATACTCTTTACAATGGATATGCTTCAGCCCAAATAACAACGGCTGTAGCTAAACGTATCAATACTAACCCTGAGTGGACGCCGCCATACGATAGAAGTGTTATTATGAACAGTGCCACAAGCTCTCTTTACATTAAGTAATGAGGACGGATTTGGGATTTCTTGCAGGAACGTGTTGCACTGTTTGGTTATAAAAGAGTCATCACTTGTATATCTTTGTTATGTCATTATTGTTGAGAAAACTTTCTTTCGCCACTAAATTTCGAACTTGTCACGTACGAGTCAAGCGTCAACACAGCAGAGTTTGTTACTTACCTCGGTTACCAAGCCGGGTAAGTCACATAGTAACTAAATAGATTTATTGCATAGTTCCCACCCATAGAACGCATATACTCAGGTATGCTTGAAGGCACACTTTTCTAAAAGTAACCTAACAACATTTTTATATTCTGGACATAGTGTCGGTGGAAAAGCGACCAATATAATACAGAAAAAGTTTATGTTTTTAGTCTATAGTTGCATTTTATTTATTTCCACTACTGGCTAGCGATTTCGGTATAAAGTATCTTTCTCAGGCGACCCCTTCCACGCAATCGTCACGTTCGCTTCTCAAGCAGGTGTGTGAGAAAGAGAATTTGACACCTCTACGTGGAAAGTGAGCATGATGACTGAATGCCAGGATATGGCCTAAGGATAGTACCGTGTACCGAAACCGGTATCCAGAAAGCAACAATAAAAAAATTGCGACCATAGACTAAAAAAAAATATATTCCAACAGTTGTTGTCAGTCAGCATCGAAGAATTAAACTTTCCTTACACCAACAGTTTAATTTGAAACTTCCTGCTAGATAAAAATTATAAGCCGGAAACGGGCTCGAATGTGGAACCTTATATTTTGCACGCAATGCCCTTGCCATCCAAGATATAATTGCCCCTTGTTTTCAAAAAGTGTTTTATCGCCCTAAAATACTATGACATATATAATTGTACAAATGTTGATGTACAGTTCCACTGTTATCAACAAATCATGGAAGTAAGTTACATCAAATATATAAAGAAAAGATGACAGTGTCAGTATACATTCTTTTATCCTCTAAAATATAATATTTTAAGTAATATAAATTAATTTTGATTTCTTATTACATAACATTTTCATTGTATTAGATTGATGTATTATTTTAAATAGTTTTAGATATAAACCAGAGGAACAGCTGAACTACAACAACTGCCACAAAATTTACTGTCTGTCAGAAAACTGGAGCATGCAGAAGAGGAGGAGGAAACTAAATGGTTCAAATGGCTCTTTTTTTTTTTTTTTTTGCTACCGCTTTTTTTTTTAATTGTGAGGAATAAATAAGGAAAAGTTTTTTTTAAGCCAAACTCAATATTTCTTTTTCCTTTAAGAACAAATTGTGAGGAATAAATAAGGAAAAGTTTTTTTTTATTTTAAGCCAAACTCAATATTTCTTTTTCCTTTAAGAACAAATTGTGAGGAATAAATAAGGAAAAGTTTTTTTTTATTTATTTTTTTTAAGCCAAACTCAATATTTCTTTTTCCTTTAAGAACAAATTGTGAGGAATAAATAAGGAAAAGTTTTTTAAGTCGTCATGCGACTTGTAGTTAAAGTCCAGTTCTTACAGGAGCTCCTGAAGTGTCCGCCTACAGCATGCCAGCTCGTCCAAACGTGTCTTCTCATGGCGTAGGCGTGAGTTCTGGGTGGCAGATCTATTCAGTTCGGTTCGTTTTATACAGTTTTCAGCTTCTCAGGGCTTGGACGTTCCAGCTACTAGGTGGGTCATCGAAAGTGCTCCGTAAGAAATTAGAAAAATATTGTTTATAGCGTGGGTTGCGTATCAGGACGCAGTGTCGTTCGTTGAGATAAGTCCAATATCCTAGCGTAGACTTGTCGCCTGAAGTAAAAAGATAGCGGATCGTGTGGCCACAGATCCAATTCACAGAGTTAGTTTTGGCGGAGGGGTAGAAAGTCTTATCGGGGTACAAAAGCATGTGGACGTCGATCTGAGCCGGTGTCTGGCGAGTAAGAAACGCCAAAATTCGCCGCGCAAGTGTCCAGACGTCTAGCGCTGTGCCACAGTGGAACCGGTGGACATCCGTGTCATCCACGCCACAGTGGGTGCAGAGGGATGAATCGGCGAGATGGATGCGGTGCAGACGATCTCGGTTAACTTGTTTACCATTCACGGTGATGTACCACGCTGATTGAACGTCTGATTCGAGAAAACGCGCATGGATCGCTTTTCATATGTGTCGCCACACGTACTGTGGATACTTACGTTCGATGGGGTTGGACGGGCGGTACTGTTGTAACAATTCGGAGACTGTTTTCGTGAGGTACAAACGTGTAAGTGGTAAGGACCGGTAGATATAACTGAACTCCAGGAAAAATCGTTGGATGTAATAAAAGGGGGTTGGAATGGTCGATATCAGTACTGGGGCGGACAAGGAGGCCGGTGCAAAGTTGTGAAGCAGGAGGCTAGTAAGGCTCTGCGGGCAACGACGCCAAAGTTTGAGTTGGGAGCTGACGTATAGTGCCTTGACACGAGTCGGCACGTGGATGAGTCCCACCCCGCCACGATCTCGTGGCAGTGCAAGGGATTCATACTGCACCTTGAATAACATCCCCGAGCTGCCGAAGGAGCCGAAAGCCATCAACAGTCGTCGCGCCAGGAGATTTGGGACTGGTAGTACTTGAGCCACGTGTGGTATACGGGAAGCATGATACATGTTCACGTATTGCGCGCGTTGGATAACGTCGAGAGCTCGTAGCCGGTGATCGGCGAGATTGGTCCTGATTGTCTGTAGCAAGCGTCTACCATTGATAGCCGCTGGGCGGCGCAGGTCTGCTGTGAAATCAAGTCCAAGACACCGTATGGTGGCGGCGACACTAAGGGGGGCAGCGCATCTCTCCGGCAAGCCCTGACCAATGAGCAGGACCTTGGATTTTGACACGTTGAGGCAGCTCCCCGACGCTTCGCCGTAAGTCGCCACCCATGTCAGTGCTGCTCGTACTTCATCTTCACTGCGCAGATATAGTGCTATGTCGTCTGCGTAGGCTGTACAACAAAAACGGTGGCCTTGCACAGCCATGCCTTCCAAACGTTGGCGCATGCCCTGGAGCAGGGGTTCCAAGGCGAAAGCATACAAAATCGTGGAAAGAGGGCATCCTTGCCGTACAGATCGTGCGATGACCAGGGACGGTGTAAGACGACCATTGTACATGATTTTAGAGGTTGCACTACTCAACAGGCGCATAACCACTGTTACAAAACCGCCAGGAAAACCCATATGCTGAAGAACTGTCCGTAAATAGAAGTGGTCAACACGGTCGAAAGCCTGGCTAAAGTCCAGTGAAGCCAAGGCGCCAGGGAGACGCTGATGATGCGCTAATGCTATCATGTCTCTGTAACGGCAAAGGGCCGTACGGATGTTGTTGTCGCCTCCTAGGGAAGTCTGGTCGCAGGATGTGACGTAACGTGCGACCTTCTTGAGTCGCGATGCCAGTAGCCGTGTGAATATTTTCATGTCGCTGTTGAGCAAAGTAATTGGTCGATAGTCTTGGACCCTCGATAACCCGCGCGGTTTATGTACGGGGATAATAATTCCTTCTAGAAAGGCGCCCGGGACCACTGTCCTCGGTGACATCAGCTCTTGTGCGATTGCCGTCCATGTGGAAGCCAACAAATACTGAAAACTTTTATAAAATTCGATGGGTATACCGTCAGGTCCAGGAGACCTGTTATCGGAACCCGCCTTGATAGCATCTACCACTTCATCTGTGGTTACGTCGTCTTGGAGGTCATGCACTGCATCCTCCGGAAGAGTGTTCGTAGTGAGCTGAGCGACTTCTGTGGTCAGTGCTGCAGAATGCGGTACGGCTGCGTATAGCCCGGCAAAATGAGCATGGAGAGCACGACCGATGCTTTGTTGGGTGTCGTGCCGGCGCCCTTCCACATCAGTGAGGACTTGGATCAGAGCTCGTCGTCGTCGTTGTCTTTCCTGAAGGAGGTGGTACATCGACGGACGTTCTTGTGGGATTCGATTAGAAGCTCGAGAACGGACTACAGTGCCTTCCAAGTTACGCCGCATGATCAAGGAGATCTGCGCCTTCGTGCGATGGACCATCGACTGCCGGGCTGGCGAGAAAGGCATCGTCGCACAGTCACGTAGAATGGTGTAGTAGAAGTGCAGGGTATTAGTTTGCCACGCCTTTAATTCCTTCCCAAAACTCATCAGAGTCTTCCTGAGGGTCGGCTTTGCACAGGAGAGCCACCATGATAAGGTAGAGTCATAGGCTTCTCGACGATGGTGGCAGCGTGCCCACGCTTCTTCGACCATACGGCGACAGTCTGAGGAGGTCAGGTGAGCGACATTGAGTTTCCACAGACCACGACTATGCCACACTTGCTGTCGGGCGAGAGTGACGTCACAGAGGTATGCATCATGGTCTGAAAAGGCCAAGGGCCAGACTTCCGCATGACGTGTGCCATCAGCAAGGGAGCGGGTAACGTAGATGCGATCTATGCGGCTGGACGAGTGAGAGGTGTAGAATGTATAGCCCGGTTGAATTCCGTGGAGCTTCTTCCATGTGTCAACAAGTCGGAGACGGTCGATGACCACTGAGAGAGATGCACAAGGGGAATGTCGCGGGAGTTGGTCCGCGGGCTCTTGTGTCGAGTTAAAATCCCCACCGAGTACCAAATCGTCCTGCGGACCGGTGAAGAGGGGTGTGACGCTTTCGGCAAAAAAAGTTTGTCGGTCATGACGGCGGCCAGTGCCGGACGGAGCGTAGATATTAATAATACGCACGCCGAACAGTGTGAGGGCCATACCTCGCGCAGTGGGGAGGTAGATGACGTCCTCTGCAGGGAGTCCGTCGCGTAGCAGGATGGCGACGCCGCTACCGGTATCGGATGCGGGGGAAACATGGGCGTTGTATCCGGTGGGAACTAGGAAGTCAGCCACAAACACCTCTTGTAAGAGTGCTATATCCACATCCGCAGAGTAAATAGTGTCTCTGAACATGGCCAGTTTATGGGGGGCACGAATGGTGGCAAGATTCATCGTGGCGATACGATAGTGCTGTGTGCGGCCATCCTCAGTATTTGCAGAAACTGCGGTAGAAGTAGCCGGCAGGTGGAGACCCGCCGGTGGTCCCGCAGTGGTGATAATTACTGGCGGGGCGCCAGCCCCAGTGTCGCCGAGGTGGACTCCTGTGCAGACACGCTGGCAGTCTGTTCCGCTTCTTCTTCGACGTCATCGGCCCAGGAAGCTGACGACGTGGACATGTGACGGTCACGTACTTCCGGAACGGGTGTTGTGGATTCAGCAACATGAGTGGCAGGGGGACCGCCGTCATCATTCGTTGACAACGGCGAGGACACGTCCCTGGCTGGGAGAGTAGGCGTCACAGGAGGGGCTCCTGTTGCTGCCACATCGCGTGACTGGACGCAGTATGGGAGATCACCGTCAGACATCAGGTCGACATCTCGTGGGGCCGTCTGAGAAAGGGCGTCATCGGAAGGCGTTCGTCGTCGTTTCCTGTGTTTGCGAGGCGACCGCTGTTTTCTGATGTGGCCTTCTGAATCAGAATGTGGTCGCCCGTCGTTTGACGCCGAACCCGTCTGGACAAAGGCAGACGTCGGCACGACACCGAGGTCGACGTCCATGGTTCCAACAGGAACATCGGTTTCGGTCTGCAAACCGGACGGTCCTGAAGCGAGCACTGGAGGTGACACCTTGCTTGTGTCCTCGGCGCGTTGTGCTGCGGCGGGTGGCGTTGACGATGCTGCTGGCGCAATCGAGATTGGTACGACGGGGTCCTGTGCAACCTTGGCGTAGGTGATGTGTAAGGACGTGACCGTCGAAGCCTGGGTCTCTGCACGTAACGGCGTCTGTATTAAACGGCGGTGTAAGCATTCGGAACGTACATGTCCCTCCTTGCCACATCCTGCGCACGTTCGTGGCTGTCCATCATACATGACGATGGCCCTCACACCGTCAATCAGCAGGTACGATGGGACATGTTTCGTCAGCTCAATTTTTATTTGCCTGACGCCATTTAATACGGGATAGGTGGTAAATGTTTGCCACTTCTCCGCGACGTGACCCAAGACGGTGCCATATGGTTGGAAAGCGGCAATGACCACATCCTGAGGCACCTCGAACGGGAGTTCAAACACCCGCAATGTCCGGAGACCGAAACCAGCATGGGCGACTGTCACAGCACCCATATGTCCATCAGAGTGTTTAAATTTCAGTCCGGTGGCATGACGGTGAATTATGTCATTGCAAATTTCCTCCGTCGACATCTTGATGTAGACAACACTTCCAGTGATGGAAAAATGTATGCCGATTACGTCCTGGGGGTTCAAACGTAGATCCTCACGTATGAACTGTTCGACTTCGAAAGCTCTGGGTCGTGGATGTTCGGCCTGAAACGTTACTTTGATCGTTGCACGGCGGTACGAGTGCGCCATGGTGTACGTTAGTACTGGACTCGATAGACACAAACACCGCGACGCGGAAGTAAACACGGCGCGCGGAGCAGCTCCGCACGCTAGCACGGCTGCGAGCCGACTGATGGCTCTGAGCACTATGGGACTTAACATCTATGGTCATCAGTCCCCTAGAACTTAGAACTACTTAAACCTAACTAACCTAAGGACAGCACACAACACCCAGCCATCACGAGGCAGAGAAAATCCCTGACCCCGCCGGGAATCGAACCCGGGAAACCCGAGCGTGGGAAGCGAGAACGCTACCGCACGACCACTAGATGCGGGCAGGAAACTAAATGAAACCTCACTGATTAAGAGAGTATGTGACGTTATTTCGGTGATTATAAGATCGAGTCACACTTACAAAGAACTTATCAGTACGATGTCGTCCCCAATTCTGCGTGGTTGCAACCACTAATTCGGTTGGATGGAGTTTTATAAATCCATTGCATTCTCTCCTGAGGCAAGCTCGCTCACAACTGTTGTAAATGGTCCTGGATATCCTGGATATTGGCGCTGAGGTGGATCTGATATCCGAGCTGATCCCACAAATGTTCTGTCGAGGATAGATATGGGGATCTTGATGGGAATGCGTCAGCAGATCATACAGACAAGTGTCATGTGTGGACGAGCATTTTTCCGTTGAAAAATAGTACCACGGTGCTGTCACAAGACAGATAACATGTTAAGGATGTCCATGACGCACCGTTGCGCCATTAGAGTGCCTTCAGACACTACCACAGTGACCTGAAGTCATACCTGACGGGTCCTCAAACCACGAAGGCAGAAGCAACCGCAATGTGCCTCTTCAAAAGACTGGGAGAATAGAACCTCTTAGCAGGTTAACCCAAAATCGCCGACAATGGTCATCCGTAGTGACTGGTAAGTCGATGGTTTTTTAGTTCGGTCGGTTTTTTCAGTCGAATGGGACACCGGACGAAACTAGCCTCTGGGACCACGTCAGCTGTATGAGTGTGTTTTACGCACATTCTGGGTTTGAGTGGTTTCCTTTAATGTGAGACAACGGACACAGGTCCCTGTAACTTTATCGGCTTTAAGTCTACGTACTAGAGCAACGGTGACCTAGCCATTACCTTGCTGCTTGGTATCATTATTGCCAAGAGAAAAGTTCAAAACTCCACAGCAAAAGACTGATGGCCCATGCAGTATGAATTGTGCACCTACATAGTTCTTGTTCTGAATAAGAATACTGTCTATTGCTTTATACACTGTAGGGTGGGTACGCCTTCTCCTCCTTTAATAACGTGGCAACTTCTGTGCGAGCGATCCAGTGCTGTTGCTCTGAGTGACGACGTCTTCTTAACAAAATCATTACTTATACAGACGAAACTGTTGCATCCTTGAGCCCCCAGTTCGCGATGTCTGGCCGTGGTGGCCGTTCGGTTCTAGGTGCTTCAGTCCGAAACCGCGTGACTGCTACGATCGCAGGTTCGAATCCTACCTCGGGCATGGATATGTGTGATGTGCTTAGGTTAGTTAGGTTTAAGTAGTTCTAAGTTCTAGTGGACTGATGACCTAAGATGTTAAGTCCCATAGTGCTCAGAGTCAGTCAGTTCGCGATGCACGCTTAGAGGTTCTCAGCTGACGCTACAAATCACAAATTTTCTAAGTTCCAACTCTGGGGGTTATCCCCGACACGTAGTGTAGTCTTTTTAGCAGCACGCGTCCCCGCGTGCCTGTTTGTAAACACAGAGAGATAAGCGGTTACGCAATCACTGAGGTTAACGGTCACACAACAATGGTGCCAACCAGTATGGTAATGGCTGGGTCACCGTTGCTCTAGTACGTGGATCTAAAGTCGATAAAGTGGGAGGGCTAGAAAGTTTTAACAGCTGTGACGTCATTGCTTATCGGACATTTCAGATCGCAGAGGTCTGCAATAGAGATATGGGTAAATCGTATTACCTGTCTTGTATGCCTTTGGTTTTCAAGACCAGGAATCACCGTAAAATAAATGAATCTGAATCTGTCTCAGTGTGGGTCAAAGGTGTTTCCAGTTGTAAAAAAATAAAACTGTGCTATGTGTAACTTGTCCAGTGCTATGCACATATACAGATGGCGGTAGTGTCGCGTACACTAGGCATAAAATGTCATTGGATTGGCGGAGCTGTCTTCTGTGGTCACGTGGCTAATGTGAAACGGTTTCCGACATGATTGTGACCGCAAGTCAGGAGTTAACAGACTCTGAATGCGGAATGGTAGTTGAATCTAGCTGCATGGAACATTCCATTTCGAAAATCGTTAAGGAATTCAGTATTCCGAGACCCATAGTGATAAGAGTGTGTCGAGAATACCAAATTTCAAGCATTACCTCTCAACACGGACGACGCAGTGGCCGATGGCCTTCCCTTAACGACCGAGAGCTGAGGCGTTGCATAGAGCTGTCAATGCTAACAGACAAGCAACTTTGCTTGAAATAGCAGCAGAGATCAGTGTGAGAACTACGACGAACGTATCCGTTAGGACGGTGCGGTGAAATTTGGCGTTAATCGGCTATGGCAGTAGACGACAGACGCGAGTGCCTTTGCTAAACAGCACGACTTCGCCTGCAGCGCCTCTCCTGGTCTCTGTTGTACCCTTGACGATAAGAAAACTGTGGCCTGCTCAGATGAGTCCTCATTTCAGCTGGTAAGAGCTCATGGTACGGCTAGAGTGTGACGCAGACCCCACGCAGCCATGGACCCAAGTTGTCAACAAAGAAATGGTTCAAATGGCTCTGAGCACTATGGGACTTAACTTCTAAGGTCAGCAGTCCCCTAGAACTTAGAAATACTTAAACCTAACCAACCTAAGGACATCACACACATCCATGCCCGAGGCAGGATTCGAACCTGCGACCGTAGCGGTCGCGCGGTTCCAGACTGTAGCGCCTTCAACCGCTTGGCCAACCCGGCCGGCTGTCAACAAAGTAGTGTGCAAACTGGTGGTGGCTCCATAATGGTGTGGGCTGTGTTTGAACGGAACGGACTGGGTCCGCTGGTCCAACTGCCCCGATCATTGACTGGAAATAATAAGGTTCGGGTACTTGGAGATCGTTTATAGCCATTCATAGACTTCATGTTCCCAAACGATGGAATTGTCATAGATGACTATGAGCCATATCACAGGGCCACAATAGAGTACTGGACTGTTCTGGAAATGGTCTTTAATGGTTAATTACATCATTTTATGCTCATAACGTTTTAATCCTCTTGAATTTCAGTATTAAAAAAAAAAACAGAAATGAAATTCAAACAATTTGAAAGTGTGCTACAACACTCCATTTGAGTCGTGTGATGCCTGTGACATCTGCTACTGTCATAAAACAATGATGTAGTGTTTTGGAATTTACCTTTCGCAAAATGGGTTACAAATGGCGTGTAGTAACACATTGTACAAATACATCTATAAAAGCGGCTAAAAATATGTTCTGGGGGTTGCAATGACATAGAAGGTGCCTAAAATACCATAAAATTGATGCAAAAGTTCCCTAATTTAATTAAAATTACAAATTCTGAAGCTAACAATAATTTCCTTCCAAAATATGCATTTCCAATGTTGTAAGGAAGAACAGCGCCATTCAACAAAATTCAGCTCTTAGTGAAAATTGTCGTTAAATCCAATGTTACATACATCCTCCGTTTGTAGAGAGCAACATGTAGAACTGTATACACAGATGTCAGTACGTCTACGTTTCAGATGCGGGTAGACGGAATATTTTAACTTATTTGTAAAACGACT
The DNA here is from genome assembly GCF_023864275.1 of Schistocerca cancellata. NCBI lineage: Eukaryota > Metazoa > Arthropoda > Insecta > Orthoptera > Acrididae > Schistocerca > Schistocerca cancellata. The sequence goes on along the minus strand of NC_064629.1, from coordinate 789,649,887 downwards.
CATCAGTCCTCTTATATAAAAACCAAATCACAATTACAAAACTTCACCAAACCGCTCAGAAACAGCGTATTGTTGTGTTTTTCTTTCCGTTTATATGCGCCAACATTTGCAATAGCTGTTTACACACGTCACTTTCACATAGGTTTCTACTTAACGTGAACACGTATTTTTTACTTAATTGAAAACAATGAATTTTTTAACTCCATACTGTTCAGTTAGGATCCTGATTGTTTGAACTTTTAAAGTTTCATCCTCTTACATGAAGATGGATAAATCTGCTTCAGACACTGACGTTATTTTACATTAACAAACATTATAGACCGCCCGTTTGTGTTACCTGCATGTAGCACATGCTTTATGTATTTCCGCATACAAAGCCTTCATTGTGCTACATCTATTGGTTCTGTAGGCATATGGTGGTACATTCACCACAGGCAATGCTTTCCCAAAAACTGGATTGTTTCCACGCATATTAAATGCATTTATATTTAGTTGTCTGTCTCTCTGATTAAGATTAATGTGAAACTGTATATCACACATCCCTCCGTCGAAACATTTGCCACAGTGAGTGCTTGTTAAGGCTGTTCTCCTATATCGTGAATAAATTTTAAAAATGTGTGACCTGCCGTCATTCGAATCTGTAGTTTGCTGATCCGTTCTCGGTCAGACCATCCATTATGCCGCGGAACATACATGATGATTGTCTTATACAGGAGGATTTCAGCTCTAAGATTTCCTAAGGATATTGTTCTTTGGGTCTTATTTTATGATTGATACTCGACAATCTAGATACAAGATACGATGCCATTTGCAAAACGTTCACCATTTGCTGAGTTTTGAGCGAGTTTAATGATGTTGCAGAGAGCAGGGAAAAGAACGTCTGTCGTTGCCCATATCGTCTCTGGAAATGGGTGGAGCATGAACGCATCAACGTTTGAAAAGTTTCACTCTCAGCATTCACAACATTAATATCTACTGTTACTTAAAATAGCTAAACTGTTCGCAGAAAAAGTACACAAAAACCTAGTAACTTCGGCTAACAGTCCTACAACACGCATATGCTTCGCCTTACTCCTCGACTGTGACGTCACCACATCTTCAGCCAGTAACAAAGCGTTTTCGATCACGTGACCAAATCCTGAAGTGTAATGATGTTTAAGCTGTAATTACACAAAAATAACAGATATTTTATGAGAACATTGACCGTAAATGCTTTTAGACGTTGTAATCACTCAGAAGAATGACAGTACGAACCATATTTTTGGTACAGGAAATTAGCCTATTGTTCGCTGTTTGTCTGAAGAAAATTCTAGACAATTCGAACGAATGATTTGGCCACTCAGATCGTCCGACAGGAATCCCACTGAACATTTGTGGGACATAATCGCAAGACCAGTTCGTGCACAAAAATTCTGCACCGACAAAACTTTCGCAATTACGGACGGCTGTAGAGGCAGCGTGGCTTAATATTTCTGCAGTGGACATGTTTAGTCTATGCTACCTCGAGGTGCTGCACTACACCGAGCAAAAGGAGGTCCTACACGATATTAAGAGGTAAGTCATGAGTTTTGCCATCACAATGTATGAATGTTTTCACTCAGTTTCTGGGTTTGAATGATTTCGCTTACATACTTTTTCAGCCTTTATATATGATCCAGGACTATATAGTTGTAAACATTTTTACAGACATGTAACTTACATCATTTCAAGGAGAATTGAATAAAAAATATGTTTCTAAAAGCTTTCTTGTTGGGTGAGAGCACCATTTCTTGTATTTCATATTAAGGAACTATCAGGAGACCAGTACTGAATACTGTACGAGCTGTGAACTTCGCCAGATGTGCCGAGAGCTGCTTCATATGAACGAAGGGTTATTAACACTAACCCTTCCCCTTCCCCACCCACTCTCTCCAACAATTTCCGTGCCTGCTGCACAGAACGACGCCCAGCCAACCCCCTGGTTGGTCAGAATAGCAGCCGAACGCAGGAGATCGCAAGCGCCAGATGTTAATAACAGACGGGTGTAGCCAGCGGACGATAGGCTCCACCTCTCTGTTGCTCCTGCTAACCCTGTGCAGTAACGTAGGAGACTTTAACACGTCGCTCCCAGTGCTTCGTAGGGGTGGTGTCACGTTATTTACAGTGAAGGCTAGAAAGATAGGCTTCACTGTGAAGCTGAAGGACCAGTATACAAAAGTGAATAGTACCCATTAAATACTATACCATACCCATTAAATACAATACCTGCTACTTTTCAAAGGCTTTAAAATGTGAACCGGTTTGTGTGCGTGAGTATGATTCGTACGTACATATCCAGTAATGTTATTTCTGCTGAATATATATACCATCCACAAATAAATGGCTTAAGGCCTAGATTCATATGGTTTTTAATGAGTAGAAATCAGTTCACGTTTCCAGGAAAACGAAACGAAAACAGGCTCTAAAATCCGTCGATGTTCCTTTCTATTTCATGAACCCCCAAGGGAACGTTTATACTCGACTCTGTAGCCCCAACGATACATCAGGTGAATCAGTTACATGTTAATTTGATTTCGAACAATTTAATCCAAAACAATACATTAATCAGTTTAGTTGTAATTAAATGAATATGTATAATGTTTACTTTACCTTCCGGACACGCCTGATATGTTTTCACGTACTCATGGGGGTAGACCTAGCCTCTAGAGGTATGCGTACCCAGTCGTATACTACTGCTTAACACAGCTAATGAAAGTACAACAGACCAATTTCACTCAGAAGAATGAATGGGTAGCTCAGTGAACTAAAACAGAAAAGGATGATTTTAGTTGAGGGAATATAGCTTAATCGACAGAGGAAATACAGGTTGCGATGCTTAAATCCGGACAAAGAAACCGTTTTAAAAGCACATTTATTAAAACAAAATTATGAAAATGTAAATCCTTTTACATATATGTAGTGAGTGGTATCTTTCAAGAGTAACATTGCTCAACGTAACCCCCTTCAGCCGCAATGGCCGCCTCCGATCTTCTCCTAAAGTGATCGCAAGCACTCTTTAAAACAGTGCTGTCCATATTCGCGAATGCTGTTTCGATAGCGCTGCGTAGAGATGCGACATAAGGATACCTCGTCTTACTGGTAACTCTTTCGGCCACGCACCAAATATAGTAATCGAGGCCATTCAAATCCGGGATATTCGGGGGTCAGAACTTTGATCAGAACATGTCAACGTTATCCGAGAGCCAGTTTTGGACTAATTGGCTCGTATGAGGTCCTCCTCTGCCATCCGACGCATTGTTCGCTCGCTGGCATTCATTACTAATACTAATTTCCTCAGCGATTGTCCCAGTTCCTCCGAAATCAGCGCTTGAGCCTTTTCGATGACTGCAACACTTCGTGACACGCAGTTCCTCGCCGGGTTAGCGGAACCTTCCCCTGACTTCTCCGAAGCGTTATGCTTGGCCACAATCCCGTAAACAGTTGATCTTGGATACTCAAAGAATCGAACTGTTTCAGTAGGCGAACACCCAGTGCGAAGACTTTCTATAAGCGGGGCTCTTCGTTTGTACTCCGCACTTGTCCGTAACATCTCGGCCATTTTGAAGTTCTGAATGTTTACTAGATGCCTATGCCGTACGATATGGCGGGAAATTAAAATTGAAATTTATCCGGATTTAAGTTCCGCACCCTGTACTGACTGGTTTTACTTAATAATTTAGTCAATACGCAAAACCACAACGGACTAGGTCAAATGGTTTCATTCGGTTGACCCCGAGAACGGTTTCACTCGAAGCAAATGAATGAGTAGTCCAGCTGACTGAATCGACTGTTTTCCTTCAGCTACTGCACATAATTAAACCGATTCGTAGAATTACAACCAAATGAATCGACGGTTTGCCAACTTCCGACGCAGTCTATTGTTTTCCATCTGTAGCTCCAGACACTAGCCATCTAGGGTGGTCCAGAACCGCATTTCGACGCTGAATGCAATACGTCGTCGCTCATCAGCAATCCATGCATCCCGGTCATGGCTCCGTTCCAAACGTAGCCGTTTCTGTTGTGTTGTTGGCCGCATTCCACGCATGGGACGGTGGTTAACTAGGCTGGTTGCCTTTGGTGTGTGACCACTGGTGCGGGATGACACAGAATATTTGCGGGGACACGGTTACTTACTCTCGGATGGCAGACGCAGTTGTGAAGGGATTAGGACATGCGTGATTCACAAGACGTCGATCCTCCCTTGTGGTGGTCAGACGTGGTCGAGTATGCTTCCGCACACGTTCCCGTGCAGTCCAGCATCGGGCCACTGTCATATCTGAATGCCCTGCAAATCTGTATAATGCACTACTTGACCTGCCAAGCAAATGGAGTCACACTATGAAGCCCGATTAAAACTCTGTCATGCACTGATTACGCTGTCTCACACGAAACACAGCATACCAATGTCCTTCATAGCGATCACTCAACATCTGGCGGTGTTCACTCCCCATGGTAACAACATTAAACACGAACAACACTTACGCACTCAGTGGCCGTTCTACCTGTCACAGAGAATTGCAGTTCTAATAATTTTCATACTAACCGATGGTGTACACGTGCAAAGAGTTACAGCCATCCTACCATGTCTCCTGGGTGCAACGATTTTTCTTTTTTTCTTTTTTTTAAACGCAATATACCCTAATAAGTTATGTTATAAGAGGGTCTAGACACACTATCTGATCAAAAGTATCCATACATCCCCAAAAGATACCTTTTTCATATTAGGTGCATTGTGCTGCCACCTACTGCCACGTACTCCATATCAGGGATCTCAGTAGTCATTAGACATCATGAGAGAGCAGCATGGGTGCTCCGCGGAACTCACGGACTTCAAAAGTGGTCAGGTGATTGGGTGTCACTTATGACATACGTGTGTATGCGAGATTTCCACTCTCCTAAACATCCATAGGTCTACTGTTTCCGATATGATAGTGAAGTGGAAACGTGAAGGGACACGTACAGCACAAAAGCGTACAGGCCGACCTCGTCTGTTGACTGAGAGACAGCCGACAGTTGAAGAGGGTCGTAATGTGCAATAGGCAAACATTTATCCAGACCATCACACATGAATTCTACACTGCATCAGAATCCACTGCAAGTACAACAACAGTTAGTCGGGAGGTGAGAAAACTTGGATTTCATGGTCGAGCGGCTGCTCATAATCCGAACACCACGCCGGTACATGCCAAACGAAGCCTCGCTTGGTATAAGGAGCGTAAACACTGGACAATTGAACAGTGGAAAAACTTTGTGTGGAGTGATGAATCACGGTACACAACGTGGCGATCCGATGACAGGGTGTGGGTATGGCGAATGCCCGGTGAACGTCATCTGCCAACGTGTGTAGTGCCAACAGTAAAACTCGGAGGCGGTAGTGTTATGCTGTGCTCGTGTATTTCATGGAAGGGGCTTGCAGCCCTTGTTGTTTTGCCTGACACTATCACAGCACAATCCTACATAGATGGTTTAAGCTCCTTCTTGCTTCCCACTGTTGAAGAGCGATTCGGGGATGGCGATTGCATCTTTCAACACGATCGACCACATGTCCATAATGCACTGCCTGTGACGGAGTGGTTACACGACAATAACATCCCTGTAATGGTCAGGCCTGCACAGAGTCCTGATCAGAATCTTATAGAACACCTTTGGGATGTTTTGGAACGCCAACTAAGTGTCAGGCCTCACCGACCGACATCGATACGTCTCCTCAGTGCAGCATTCCATGAAGAATGTGCTGCCATTCCCCAAGAAACCTTCCAGCACCTGGTTGAACGTATGCCTGCGAGAGAGGAAGCTGTCGTCATGGCTAAGGGTGGGCCAACACCATACTGAAGTCCATCATTACCGATGGAGGGCGCCACGAACTTGTAAGTCATTGTCAGCCAGGTGTCCGGATACTTTTGGTAACATAGTGTGTGATATTTACGTTGACGACACCGGGTGATTTGTTGAAGTTTGTTGTATATACAAACGATTCGCTCAAACTATTTTAAATAACCAGTACACATAACAAAACTGAGACGTGAACTGCAACACACATTTTTTTTTATCTTCATAGAAATTTAAAAGATTATAATGAGACCAGTATTAACCACAATATTGCTCTTATCTCCCTGGAATTTTGTTATATTTTCTTTGTGCAGTGAAGATCCTGAAGTGGCTCTTAGATGAAATTCGACATTCCAGTGGTGCAATGAGGAGAAGTCAATAAATTTCTGAATGCTTGTCACATTGAGTTTAGATGGAAAAAAAATGTTAAACGACTGGTAATTCAGGTCGGGACACTATTTTTAGCATCAGAAAAAAATATTTAAACCCGTCTTACGAAGTCATCAATAACTATCATATTATACACCGAGGTGACCAAATTCACTTTGGGGATAGCGATATGCTCATATACACATGGCGGTAACATCGTTTACAGAAGGTGTAAATGGGCCATGCATTGGCCGAGCTGTCTCTGTGCTTAGGTGAATCATATGGAAAAGATTATGGCCCCACGACGTAAATTAACTGACTTTGAACGCGGAATGGCAGTTAGAGCTAGACACAGATCGCCCGACATGAATCGCTACCAACATTTATGGGACATAATCGAAAGCTCAGTTCGTGTACAAAAATCCTACACCGGCAACATTTTCGCAATTATGGTTGGCTGTAGAGGCAGCGTGGCTCAATATTTCTGCAAGGGACATCCAACGACTTCTTGAGTCCATACCACGTCGAGCTGCTGCACTATGCAAAGGAGGCAAAAGGAGATCCGACACAATATTAGGAGGTATCCCATGACTTTTCTCACCTCAGTGTATGGCAGTTCTCATGGTAATACAGAATTTTTTTGTAACCCAATTCTAAACAGCAATCGTTCCTTCCGTAGGTTTATATAAGCCATATTCGCTTGAACAACATATACAGGGCTATTACAAATGATTGAAGCGATTTCATAAATTCACTGTAGCTCCATTCATTGACATATGGTCACGACACGCTACAGATACGTAGAAAAACTCATAAAGTTTTGTTCGGCTGAAGCCGCACTTCAGGTTTCTGCCGCCAGAGCGTTCGAGAGCGCACTGAGGCAAAATGGTGACAGGAGCCGAGAAAGCGTATGTCGTGTTTGAAATGCACTCACATCAGTCAGTCATAACAGTGCAACGACACTTCAGGACGAAGTTCAACAAAGATCCACCAACTGCTAACTCCATTCGGCGATGGTATGCACAGTTTAAAGCTTCTGGATGCCTCAGTAAGGGGAAATCAACAGGTCGGCCTGCAGTGAGCGAAGAAACGGTTGAACGCGTGCGGGCAAGTTTCACGCGTACCCCGCGGAAGTCGACGAATGAAGCAAGCAGGGAGCGAAACGTACCACAGCCGACGGTTTGGAAAATCTTACGGAAAAGGCTAAAGCAGAAGCCTTAGCGTTTACAATTGCAACAAACCGATGGATCGGTCGTGGTGGAGATCATGATCAGCAATTCATGTCATGGCCTCCACGCTCTCCCGACTTAACCCCATGCGATTTCTTTCTGTGGGGTTATGTGAAAGATTCAGTGTTTAAACCTCCTCTACCAAGAAACGTGCCAGAACTGCGAGCTCGCATCAACGATGCTTTCGAACTCATTGATGGGGACATGCTGCGCCGTGTGTGGGAGGAACTTGATTATCGGCTTGATGTCCGCCGAATCACTAAAGGGGCACATATCGATCATTTGTGAACGCCTAAAAAAGTTTTTGAGTTTTTGTATGTGTGTGCAAAACATTGTGAAAATATCTCAAATAATAAAGTTATTGTAGAGCTGTGAAATCGCTTCAATCATTTGTAATAACCCTGTACTTCACATAATGCTGAAAGGCCAGTTTAACTGTATATTCTCTGGCAAGAGTTTCGCAGGTTTCCGTAATGTCATCTAGTCACATCGCTCTAGTGTACATGCGTAAAGTATGCACCTAGGTATTTTTTTCAAATCTGAGACCAACTCGTGTGAGGATATTTACTCGTCATTCGATGTTTAAATTGTGTTGGATTAATGATTGAGAGGCTCATGCAAAAGATTATCGAAATGTTTCTTCTGCTACGTTACTTATTTCTACGTCTATGTGATTACTCCGCTATTCACAATTAAGTGCCTGGCAGAGGATTCAATGAACCAGCTGCCTATTGGCTTCTGTCTCGGGTTCTTCGGCCGACGTTCATCTAATGATTTTACTGACGTTTCGCCAGCAGGAGTAGCTGGCGAAACGTCAGTAAAAGCATGAGACGAACGTCGGCCGAAGAACCCGAGACAGAAGCCAATAGGCAGCTTGTCAACAAGTGGCCACGAAAGCCTTCACAAGTTTATATTCAATGAACCACCTTCAAGCTACCTCTTTACCGTTCCACTCTCGAACAGCGCGTGGTAAAAATGAGCACTTAAATTTTTCTGTCATTCCTCTTATTTTATCGTGATTATCTTTTCTCCCTATGCCAACAGAATGTTTTCGCAATCGGAGGAGAAAACTGGTGATGGAAATTTCATGAGAAGATCCCGTCGCAACGAAAAACACCTTTTTTTAAATGATTGCCACTACAATTCACGTATCATGTCTGTGGCACTATCTCCCCTATTTCCCGATAATACAAAACGAGCCGCCCTTCTTTGAATTTTTTCAATATCATCAGTCAGTCCCACCTGATACGGATCCCACACGGCACAGAAATACTCCAGAATTAGGAGGACGGGTGTAGTGTAAGCAGCCTCTTAAGTAGACCTGCTACACCTTCTAAGTGTTCTGCTAATGAATCACAGTCTTTGTTTTGCTCTATCTAGAACATTATCTATGTGATCGTTCCAACTTAGGTTATTTGTACTTGTAATCCCTAAGCATTTCGTTGAATTTGGAGCCTTCAGATTTGTGTGACTTAATGCGTAATCGAAATTTAGCGGATTTCTTTTAGTACTCCTGTGAATAGCTTCACACTTTTCTTTACTCAGGATCAATTGCCTCTTTTCTATACAGTAGAAGCAGACATGTCTATTAACTGTGCTTTCTGGACTGATGTAAATCGACGGCCTTGAAGCTACCCAGGAGCAATACCCCGAGCCATTATCAAAGCTTCACTCTTCCACAACTTTCCTACATCGTTTTAAACTCTACAGAAACTGTAACGCATACCTTGCTGAACTAGCAGTCGCAGCCCCAGCCTAAGCGACTGTTTCGAGAACGAATACATAGCGTAGGTATTCAAACTCGGAACACTGACTTTCGTGGAAAGTCCATGTAAGAGTTTCGCTCTCGAAACGCTTGGTTCAAGATTCGAGTTCCCGTGCGGTATTTGGTTTTAATCTGTCAGGCGCTTCCAAAATAGCGCACACTTCGTTGCAGAGAGTAACGTCTGCTTTCTTTCTTACTCTGGGTTTGAATGAATATAGATCGATGAATACGTTTAGTCCCCTCACGATCACGTACACGGGTGGAAACTGCTCGGGGGACACCTCAAATATCCTTTCCTTTGACGGGTTTGCCTATAGCTGTAACAATGGGCTGTCGATACCTGGAGGACAATGCTAGCGCTAAGATGACAACCCAGATGGTCGAACACGTGTTTTTTCTAGAACAGATGAAAAAGTAGTGTTGGCTGTTTGCCGGCCGGTATGGCCGAGCGGTTCTAGGCGCTTCAGATTGGAACCACGCGACCGCTGCGGTCGCAGTTTCGAATCCTGCCTCGGGCATGGATGTATGTGATGTCCTTAGGTCAGTTAGGTTTAAGTAGTTCTGAGTTCTTAGGGGACTGATGACATCAGATGTTATGTCCCATAGTGCTCAGAGCTATTTGAACCATTTGTTGGCTGTTGTGTGGAACATATGGTGTAGCAAATCAGACATGTGCTACGTACTAACAAGCTTTGACTTCTTGAAAGATCGTGCCAAGATTCAGTCACATGCGTTCTCAGAATTCCGATGACCACACTCCTAATCGACTGCATCTCACATCGTGGTGGTCGGCATGATCTTCCACAAAATAAGGAGTGCTGGAGCTTGTGGCAATTACATCAACGCAGCACCCATCCATGGGTTTACTAAACTTAGATTCATCCTTCACCCTAAAAGCGCCAAATGTTTAGTGCCTAGTGGAGACCGAGGTCGGAACAGACCCATTAGTAAGTCAAATTTAAGAGGAAGGTAGAGAGAGTCGAACGTGGCCTTGTTCAAGAGGCCACCCCAGCATTCCCTATTTAAAAAATCAAAGAAAACCTAAGTAAGATTGAATATTATATTTATTTGTCTATATCGCTAATTTATAAAATAATATGAACTGTTTCGGTAATGCTAGCAGTAATCTTCAGATCATAAGATACCGTTACAGTGTAACACGTCACATGTTGTACAATCGAGTACTGAGTCGTTAAAGAGTCCTAGTGACTCAGTACTTGACTGTGCAACATACGACGTGTTACACTCTGTAACGATATGTTATGATAGGGAGATGATCGCTAGCACAATCGAAACCGGTCATAGCGTTTTATAAACAGATAAAAGTTATACTGAAAATTAAAATCGCTTTTCCACATTCTTGACCATATGATACCTTATAAGACTAAGTTAAAATTGCTGTAAAGTGTTTAGCACCTACAAGACCGCATATGCGGTCGCAGGCTCGAATCCTGCCTCGGGCATGGATGTGTGCGCTGTCCTTAGGTTAGTTAGGTTTAAGTAGTTCTAAGTTCTAGGGGACTGATGACCTCAGAAGTTAAGTCCCATAGTGCTCAGAGCCATTTGAACCATTTGAACTCCCGATGATCGTTTAACTGTTTAGCCATTGTGTGTGTAAATCAATGAAAACACGGCTTTCCATCCCCCATATTCTCTCTCTCTCTCTCTCTCTCTCACACACACACACACACACAAGGACATTTTAAAACAAAAGTAGTACGGGAGAAAAAAAGGCCGTTCAACTGGCGGGTGTAAGTAATTAGAATCGCGGCAGGAAATACGCGAAGCCTGTAGATATGACAGAAGCCGAGCTCAGGGATATTAATAGCCGGGACTCACGGGAATACGTGCAAATGTCGGCCGGATTCCTGCACCGCCTCACAACAACGCTACGCAGCCCTAAAGCTGTCAAAGAGCCAGATTCCATCATGGACTCTCTTTGTCAGCTGGCCAAAAGGACGGGTTAGAAAAGAGGAACAACGTAAATGACATGGGGAAGAAGTGGGTGCAAAAAGCGGGTGGTCGGTGTCCATGTTTGGAGCGTCGCGGGCCGTTACCAGCTCCCCGGCGGTACGTGCACGGAAGCCAAAGTGCGCGCTATCCAAAAACTCCGCCCGTGCATACAATCACTTGTGCTGCCTTTTTGCGAGGCGTCACACAGGATCAAATTTCTATCGCTGCGGGTATAACGGGGCCCACCACATGGCATTTTAATGCTGCAATTTATGGGCACAAATGAACGCCGGATGCCCAGTTTTATCTTTCATCTTGCTGTCGAAAAGTCGATTGTTCCTCGTACACATGTCGACATGTTCTTCTGGGTGTCTTCTACCAGTTTCCCTTTCCGCGCGTCATGTTACTCTTGGTTCGGAACGTGTTACAGTGACGGGGTTTTACTGAATTGCGGAACAGCTAATGGGCCCGGACTGCTTCTGTTCGAGGTAAGGAATCGGTACCGATATAAAACAAGCCAGCAAGTGTCTTTGTGTGTACCGACGCGGCGACGAGGTAATGGAACACGTTCACAGATCATTTCAGTGCAGTAATGCAGAGGGTAGTTAAGGATTCCAGTGGGAGATCCCGATTTGAGAAGAAGCAGTTGCTGTTAGTGGTGTCACCAATAAAAGCAACTTTTTCTGAAGACAGTATCCGCTGTAGGAACGAGCTTCAGACTGTATTTCTTATTTACTGTGCACGCCATATTTGACTGTTTTTCTTAATAAGGTAGTGAAACTATGTCGAACGTAACACTTACATTATAATGAATAAAGACGCGTATTTTACTTTGCCTCCTAAAATAACTAATGTGTGCTCTCTATTAAAAGGGTAGTATTTGCCGAAATCATTAGATAATGGAAAGTTCAGTCAGAGATTGGAAAAAATCTTGAGAAGGTAATCGGTGGTAGAGGAAGTTGGAGTTTAATCGGTTAGCTTATGGGGAATGCTAGATAACAATGACAGTTTTCATTGTTTGCACTTGAAATTTATTTCAGAGAAAGATAAATGAGACGTTAACAACATATATGAACTATGAGAACTTACTTTTGATGGTTTGAATTATATGTAACATAACTCAGCACTGTGCAATATACGGTTATACTCCATAACTTGGGGTAAAAGCCGGTACGTTGTGGGGAACAAACGGGCAATGTTATATTTTCCATCTGAGGCATGGGAAACACCGGTACTCCTGCAAGTCATCTTTAGTGTACCATGTACAATCCTCATGAATTTACTTCTCACACTTTAAATACTTTTTGTAGAAGAGTAGGTCTCTTTGCAAAGAAGACGAGGCGTTTCTTTCTCATCTTCAGAAGACCTGCATGCCTCACACATGTGTAGACTCTGGTGACTCATTTTTATGATCTAGACTCGGAGTTCTTCAAGAATTTTTTAACCGTCCGTGAAGATGCTTTTATTGCATTGAGTTTGCTTTTGTAGGGAGACTCTCTACTCATGGTGTATTTTCCTCTTTACGTGGCTGATGATGAACACTCGTAATGAATAACTGGCTCTACACCCACCGATGATACAGTGAATGAAGGCTGTTTCCACATCAATCGACAGACCAGGATGTGCAAAAGAAGCAGTAACTGACTCTGTTGTGTTCTGGAATCTGTCAGCATTCTTTCTGTTATATCCGACTGTGCAAATTCCTCTTCACCAAAGGCATTTACAGTGTAGCTGTTATTGAACTATATGAAAATAACGTAAATTAGTTACAAACTATGGCATGCAAACAGTTTGTTCAACGTGTATTCGGATTTTGTTTATGACATGGTCGATACGTCTGCCATCCTTGGCGAAGATGTGGCGCAGACGAATAGCGAAATTCTGCATTCTGAAGTCTCAGTATATCGATGAACCCTGAAATGCTGTTCTAAGCTCAGCAATGCTTTCGGGGCTATTACTGTACACTTTATCTTCAATATAGCCCCGCAAAGAGGAGTCGCATGTATTCAGATCCGGAGAATATGGCGGCCAATTGAGGCCCATGCCAATGGCATTCTGGTTCCCCAGAGCCAGATTGTGGTCCCCAAAGTGCTCCTCCAGGACATTAAACACTCTCCTCCTCCGATGGGATTGAGCTCCGTCATGCACGAACCACATCTGATCGAAATCTGGGTCACTTTGAGTAATGGGGATGAAATTATATTCCAAAACCTCCTCTTACCGCTCGGTAGTCACCTTGGCATCAGGGAATACCGCACCGATTATTCCGTGACTAGACATTGCACTCCATACAGTCACCCGTTGAGGGTGCAGAGACTTCTCGGTCACGAAATGCGAATTCGCAGCCCCCAAATGCTCCAATTTTGCTTATTGACAAATCCACCCATATGAAAGTGGGCTTCGTGGCTATATCAAACCATATCCACATACTAATTCCCGTAATGCTCCGCGGCCAACTATGCAGTTTGAACGTCCTAACGCAAACCGTTCAGAAGTTATACCGATCTTACTTGCCTGCCGGAGTGGCCCAGTGGTTCTAGGCGCCACCGTCTGGAACCGCGCGACCCCTACGGTCGCAGGTTCGAATCCTGCCTCGGGCATGGATGTGTGTGGTGTCCTTAGGTTAGTTAGGTTTAAGTAGTTCTAAGTTATACGGGACAGATGACCTCAGAAGTTAAGTCCCATAGTGCTCAGAGCCATTTGAACCGATCTTACTTCATGTAGTTCAATAAATGTCACCTTGTACTTTAAGCCATAAAATATCCATCTTTTTAAACCCAGCTACATCATTTCGCACTGTTGCTGTTCTGGTACATGCAAGTCCAAAGAACAGAGGCATTTGGCACTGGGTTGCTACTCTTCTCGGATGGCTGTTAAGCGATGTCTTAGTGTCCTTATCGTATAAAGTGCTTTATGGTCTCATTTCCAATAAAAAATATACCTCTTCTGTAAAGAGTAATTAATCAGATTGTTAGCGACAAAAATAATCTGAAATTTTAGCAAAATAATTATTAAGTATGTATGTAATTATTAATTGTAGTTATTAAAACAACTACACACAGATAGCGTACCGCTAAAAACATACACTTCTTACGCCATACGTATGAGTTATATGTAACGAAGTCATGGGGTAATATCAGGTACTTCCAGTTAACTCCATTGTTCCTGACCAGTTTTACTCTAGCTGCGCTGTGCCTGTAAAACTCCTGCAGAAGTAAGGAGGTGAAGAATCATTTAACATTGTATATGTTCATAAACCCTATCAAAAGTTTTATTCATTGTATTACGAAGTACCATACACAACCACAAAAATGTATCGAATTATCTGCTCAACGACAACACATCTGACACTACCAAGGTTCACAACGGTACTGAAGTTGGCTCTCTTCATGGTCTGGCGGCCAAAAAGCAATGGTATCAACTCGTAAAGAAAACTACAAGGGTTTCCGGTTTCACCCTCATACCCGATTGTGCCCTAGCTTCTCCAATTTGTCTCCAAAATAAACCTGAATTATTCAACAAACGCTGAATGTACTTATGAGATACTAGAACGAGTAAAAATGCAAATTTCCCAGCAGAAACGTCAACGTTATCAAGTTGTATTTGTTTTAGTGACACATTCTCTTAGAATTAATACTTCAAGAGCTTCCTTTCTCTTTCGTGACGACACGCCTTAACCTGAGGTATAAGAGAGGACAATAATATTATATCCTCAACTACAGGGCGATCTCTTATGACATAGCTGTTACATACCGCTGTACGATACTGATTCATTTTTTTAATGTAAATAAGTGACAGACACCACCATTCAATGGTGCAGGTCATGCTCACATCTACTATTTTTAGGTCATATTTATCAAGTAACAATGACACCTAACCTTCTGAGGCGGGACTAGATTCTACTTTTTAATTATGAAATTACCTCTCTTATTTTTTGTCTTTTTACACACAGTTAAATATATTATGTAACCTGTAAATATTAAAGGCAAATAAGCTGACTTTCTCTACTATATGGGATGTCAGATGTTGGGTTAAATGCTGTTAGCTGTTGAGTTCGTATGAGCTGTCGTATCCACAGCAAGCACCCGTGACACAAAGTTTACTAGGTATCAGTCTTCCTTGTGAAAAATTCATACAAAAAGTTATTTTATTATTGTAAGTTGTCATGCCGGTGTGGGAGAACATTGGTTTCACATTTAATCATCATTTTGTTGTTGTAATCATTTGTTATAAGTCGAAATTGGTGAGCACAGCTCCACGAAATTTATATGTTATGTATCCACTGTCTTTTCATTATGTAAGTTAATAAAACATTGATTAACTAAGACAGTTAACCATCAAATTTGTAGTGCGTACGCCGGAAAGAGATAATTTTACGAATATCAGATTCATGTTACATGGAGCGGAAATACCTGATATAATATTTTGAGTTTGCTAATGCATTTTTATTATGTATAAAGTTAAAGTACGTCATTTATAGTAGTCCTATTATAATTCGAACAGGTAATATCACGCCTTACTTTTTATTCAATAATCCTAATGCAAGACTGTTAGAGGTCTTTTCTGATTCTGGTGGCTGCCTGAGATAATTAATTCCTGGGATGTCTTAACCAGGTGACAAACAGTGATTAATATCTGTTAAGTTTTTATTCTTTTTGAAACAAGAATGAAGAGGTGATGTGACATGATAGCCACATATCACTATGAAATATTCATTGAATTTGCCACCATATTATGGTTAATTTTGTTTAGAATGTACTGGGCACATTTGCTATGACGAAAGCTTTATCAGCAAGAGGCAGTCAGTGAATCTCATTCGGCAGGGTGAGGGTCTACTGAAGGCTGAGCAGCTTTCAGAGAAGTAGGGCTGCGGCCATATCATAAAGCTTTTTTTGACACCATACTGTCTCTCCCATCCCCAGAAAATAACTGAGCACGACATTTTTAAGTATTCCATTTGCACATCAAAGTAAGGGGCACTGAGACGCCATTCGACAAGTGTCGGAAGTTCTGTTGCTTTTAATCCAAAATTTATAGTGCCCAATCAAATTGAGGCATCCTGCCACCTCGCTTTGTGCGAAGAAGCCGACCAATAGATGGGACAACTTTTTGTTTTGAATACCAGAGTTGGGAATTTTCTACAGGATTCCACCATTTTTTCACGAAATAAGCGATATTCTCATCTGCCGCATTGGCAACAGCGTTGATCCAACCTCCTCACACAAAGCGTTTTGAAAGCGGAGAGTTGTGAGAGTTCTGGAGGGAGTTCTACGTCTTGGGGTCATTGGATCGCTGCCCGGCATGAGGTCAGTCATATCTCAACTAGTATTTGATGCCGATGGGTCACGGTTTGCTGTTTTTTCTGTGAAAATAAATGTCACAATTTGCAGTAGCGTGACTCATATTCTGAGCAGCTCATTACTTGGTGACTATTCCACGCAACCTGTGTTGCTTAATTTGGTTATATTTTAGACATCTAACTGTACCATTAACTTCAACTTCGCAAGCTACCAAGATAATTAAAAAGTAGAATCTAGTCCCGCCTCAGAAGGCTAGGTGTCATTGTTACTTTATAAATATGACTTTAAAAAACAGTAGATGTGAGCAGGGTTCAAATGGCTCTGAGCACTATGGGACTCAACTGCTCAGGTCATTAGTCCCCTAGAACTTAGAACTACTTAAACCTAACTAACCTAAGGACATCACACACATCCATGCCCGAGGCAGGATTCGAGCCTGCGACCGTAGCGGTCTCGCGGTTCCAGACTGCAGCGCCAGAACCGCGCGGTCACTTCGGCCGGCGATGTGAGCATGACCTGCGCTTTCTCCAGCAGTACCATCCCACAGTGTTAGCATCATTTTGGAACTTGATTTGAGTTTTAGTGGACATTGTTCTCTATTAATTTATATTGTGTTTTGTATGAGTAATTAGAACAAATAAATATCTATTTATCTCAATGGCGACTTATTCTCCAAGATCCTTTACATTGTCATGGAACTTTCCCATGGTTAGACGACTCACTAATAATAAATATACTCAGGTGCTCAACTAACTTTGTTGTTTTTCCCGTGACGGCATTATCATTAAATACAACTGCCAAACTCAGCCCTCAGTTAAACGAAGAATTCAGAGAGAACAAAGAGCATTGGTACTCGCTCGTCTTGTATGAAGATTTTTTTTATAATGGGCATTGAAGCTAACTCTCCTAAAGTTCGATCCAGAACTGGGACCCGGGTGTCCTGGTGACACTGTCAAGCAAGATCGTACTTTTGGCTGCTTTAGGTATCCTGCAGTTAGGACCCACAGTGAGACACATCTTGCGGGTGCAAAAAGTTGTAACAAATATTTTTTAAATTGTGCAAACTAAGTTGTCTGTGCACCGTTCAATCTTTCGACCAACTTTGTTGTATGGGAGCGAAAGCTGGGTGGATTCAGGTTACCTTATCAACAAGGTTGAGGTTACGGATATGAAAGTAGCTAGGATGATTGCAGGTACTAGTAGATGGGAACAATGGCAGGAGGGTGTCCACAATGAGGATATCAAAGAAAAACTGGGAATGAACTCTATAGATGTAGCAGTCAGGGCGAACAGGCTTAGATGGTGGGGTCATGTTACACGCATGGGAGAAGCAAGGTTACCCAAGAGACTCATGGATTCAGCAGTAGAGGGTAGGAGGAGTCGGGACAGGCCGAGGAGAAGGTACCTGGATTCGGTTAAGAATGATTTTGAAGTAATAGGTTTATCATCAGAAGAGGCACCAATGTTAGCACTGAATAGGGGATCATGGAGGAACTGTATAAGGGGGACTATGCTCCAGACTGAACGCTGAAAGGTATAATCAGTCTTAAATGATGATGATGATGATGATGTGCATTAACCTGCAGTTACAACACATGTTATCAAGGTGCACGCAAACTATGTATTACTTGAAATCTGCTATTTTGTGTAAGTACCTGTATTTCGGAGGATTTTGTTGAAAAAATTATTGTGTATGAAGAGTTTTTGTATGACATGTGAAGATATTTCTTTTGTATTCGTTCTGTAGTGTCAAATTGTTATAGCGGTAGTTGGTTGTATAAAAAATTCTAACTTCATTTCCTCCGTACATGGACAGTGCTAGTCGAGGGCGATCTACAGAGGCAAGGTGAATACTTAACCAGGTGTGTTCAATGGAAGCGAAGGAAGTGGCATCAAAATTTTCTGCGGGTGCACGTCGGTAGCAGTTGCATTGCCTGAAACCCAAAAAACTACTCTGACACCTGAGCGGTGTGAAACCAGCAGAGTTTCCGAAACAGAGGCGACCGTTGCAAAAATCAGCTCGATTCTCATAAACGTGGGAGATATTCTATTCCGGATAAAACAGACACTGGAAAAAGCCGAAGCAGATAGGAAAGAAATGTATGAGATTGATTGTAAAGCAGAAGCAGGTAGGGAAGAAATTCAAGAGAGAGACAGGAAAGCACAGCATGGAGATATGAATGATGACGCGGAAAGAAAAAGAAATGCAGAAGAGAGATAGGAAGGTGGGGACAGACATCAAAAAGGCCGAACCACGTAAGAAACCATTTTGGGAAAAGACGACAGACCACCGCAGAAAACTCGGTTCCTCATAGGAATCGGTAGATGAACAGCTGGGCAAGGTAACAGAAACGGTGGAAAGTAACGAGATCACGCTGGTCCCGGCTGAGTCCAATTTCATGATATCTGAGGTAACAAACATCTCATTTTCTCAGATGATGCGTACTGTGGAGAAAAATAACTCCTCGATGTCTCGAAGTGTACTGGATATTGAGGAACATTCTGAATCTCTAGCTACAGAACCAGTTCAACGCAGAATCTGAGAAGTTTGCTGCTATGAAAGACGACGTTGAGTTGTTAAGGAGGGCAACTGAACGATCACAAATCATGGTATCATTAACATCACTAGGAGAGAGGTGGAGGGCCGATAATTAGTGGGTCGATTACGAAAATTTGCAGTCTAGTGGCACACATTCATCAGTACAGGAGAGGGACAGTGAGATAGGATCGTTTGCAACATCGGGTCCGTCATCCGTTAAAAGGACTTTCATGACAAGCATTTCTCCTTGCTGAGAAAATTCCCCACTTATGGTGCATAGCAAAACGTGAATTGGACAGTATTAAGGCAGCGTGCTGAATTCCTGTCCATTTAGGAGGAAGCTGGAGTTTATGAGGAGCCACAGGAACAGAGTCGTAAGTGTGAAAGTATTACCAGTCACCAGGCACTGTATAATGTTTGTGGAGTGTGAATCGGAAGTCATGGAGCTATTATAGTCCCTTGCTGACCAAAATAGCGTGTGTCTAAGCATCACAAAAGCTCCGCCACAGGCAGCAACTCGTTTTCAAACCTACTTCAACGGGATTTTAAAATGGAGCCATCCTCTCGACCATCAACAAAGAAGTGGTGAGTTGATTCAGTTATTCGTCAACACAATGTCAACAGAACACAATAGATCCCTGCTCTGTGCAGAAAAAGAGTGATCTGGAGGCATTCAAGTTAATGCTATCAGAACTTGATGAGTATTCCCAGAAAGATAAGTTAAGGGAAATGTATTATTGCGGAAAGCATGATAGATTATGCGCATGAAAAACAACATAAGGGAAAGAAGCAACAATAGCCAGCGACCAAATCAAAGGTCTAATTGTCGAAATTTAAGTCTCAGATACTCTGAGAAGAGACACCATCTGGTAAGTGGTACAGTAGGAGAACCGAGGGAATAGGAAAATGGAGGAGTGGAAATAGCTGAAATACGAAATCCATTTCTCGACCACAGACAATAAGCTTAACGAAACAATGAGCATAAAAACGTGCAAACAGGGGCCAAATCTACACTTGATGCTAATGTGTGACGAGGTAAGAGACGATATGTTGACCAAGACTGGAGCACTGAAGTAGCTACGTCTCCCATCACAGATAGTAAAATTCGTAATGTTCTTATTTGTTTTTAGTAGTAAGCCTTTGTATTATCTTGGTTGCCACAATTTGTGCATGTGTTTGTAGTTTAGGGGAGAAATAAAGCGTAGAATTGCTTGGCTCTGAGCACTATGGGACTTAACATCTGACGTCATCAGTCCCCTTGAACTTAGAACTACTTAAACCTAACTAACCTAAGGACATCACACACATCCCTGCCCGAGGCACGATTCGAACCTGCGACCGTAGCGGTCGCGCGGTTCCAGACTGTAGCGCCTAGAACCACTCGGCCACCCCGGCTGGCAAAGCGTAGAACGCTGCATAGGACACTGGAATTAAATACACCTTCCAAATATACGAATTTTTACTACTGTACGTTAGCTTCGGTATGGCCACATTTGTCAGTTTCAAAATCGCATGGCTCAATGATCCCATGCTGTATGAGCATAACGCATATTTTGGCATATGTTTTAGATAATGAAGTGCTGCTGGAGTCAGTGACAATGTTTAGTGTATTCGGCCGAAAGGTGTGATTTTTTGTCTTCCAGAACCAAGCAGGAGCTAAGGCAACAAAATGAGATGTATCGTTCCTGTAAAATTGTATCTTTCTCATGATGTCCTCTCTTATTTTGTGATGTGTTCTTGTCCATGTTGTGTGAGATGAGGCTTTGTTTCTTTTTTTGCGATAGTATATCTTGCTTTCAGGGAACGATTAGTATCAGCCAAATTTTTTAAGGTTATAAAGGGTATAAGGAATCATGTTATAACGTGAGAGGTGATTGTTGTGTGTGCATGAGGAAGGTTCAGAGATGTTGTGTTCTGCTTGTCCACTAAATAAACAGCAGAGTGGTCAGTCTGCTTTCGGCAGTGGTGAGGCGAGCAAGCCTTGTTTGCGGCTCTCCTGGTTCAAAAATGGCTCTGAGCACTATGTGACTTAACATCTGACGTCATCAGTCCCCTAGAACTTAGAACTATTTAAACCTAACTAACCTAAGGACATGGCACACATCCCTGCCCGAGGCAGGATTCGAACCTGCGACCGTTGCAGTAGCGCGGTTACGGACTGAAGCGCCTAGAACCGCACGGCCACCACGGCCGGCTGCGGCTCTCCTGTTGTGCTGCTTCTTGCGAGCAAGAGCACATTTGTTTACTTCCGCGTAGCGGCTTGTCTTTGCATCCCAGTTCACCGACCATCATGTCGTTTTCCTATCGCCAAGCCACAATTAAATTAACGTTTCCTTTGGATCATGAATGACTAAAAGCGTATGAGGCACAACGGTTTATGAGGGACGAAATACGTCTCCCGCCGCAAGATATTCATTTTTCGACCCTTAGAACCACTGTGTACATAAAGCTGATGAATGAAGATTTCTGGGCTCGGTACGCGCGGCTCCCCCCGTCAGAGGCTCCTCCCTCGGGCATGGGTGTGTGTGTTGTCCTTAGCGAAATCTGTTTTAAGTTAAAGTAGTGTGTGAGCCTAGGGACCGATGAACTCAACAGTTTGGTCCCATATGAACTTACCACAAATTTCCAAAACTGTGCGCCGACGTTGTGCGGCGCCGTGCTAACGATCTCAAGTTCTGTTATTATGACGGGCATACAGGGGCTGACGTGATTGATTACGCTGGTTTTGATCTCCGAATGTTGAGTGTTTTCGACGTTGAGGGTTTTCGAACTCCCATTTGAGATGCCGTTGGACGTTTTGGTGGTCACCTTCAAACCTTACTGTAATGTCGTCATTCACGTTGCTGAAACGTGAAAGACGTTCGAAACATACAGTGTCCTCAATGGTGTCCGCCAGATAAAAACTGAGCTAAAGAGATATGTGCCTTCTAACTTGTTATTGCAGGCTGCAGGGCTGTCAGCATGTACGATGGCCAGCCGTGCATTTGTTCAGTTCGTGGCCAGGAAGGCCATGTCCGTTTGGAATGTCTCCAACGTAGACTGGTTCAGACGCCGATCGGAGACGTCGCTCTCCCTGCAGCCCCCACTGTGTTATCTTTATCTTAAGCGTCCGTCGCTGCTAAGCTCCCACACTGAATCAGTCGACGTCGGCCTCGACTCCTCCCGACGACGTAATGGACGTTTTGCCTGTTTCTTTTACATTACCACTGGAGGCAGTGCCAACGGACGATGGCCGTCAGCAGACGCAAGCCATCTGACCCGATCCCACGCTTGTTCATCATGGAGTTGTACCGACCTCTGCTTTCCTGCCGTCTGCCCACATGTCGGATGAAAGCTGTCTACCATCTCATTTGGGACTGCACGTTAGGAAGCAACGGCCGCCAAGGAAACGGAAGAGACAGTGCCCTTCTGATGACTGCCTCAATCGGATGTGTGCCAGGACGACGACCCTCTCACTGATGATATGCTGTATTCCGACGCTCTGGCACCGGGCATCGCGACGTCTCTCCCCGGCCTCGTCAGTCAGCATACACCTACAGACTTCGTCGAGCTTCCCCCGACTGCGCATGATGCGATTTCCCCCCTTTCTGTGTCTAACGCTACCTGTGGACTCACTTCTGATAGTGTTCCACTGAACCGGCCCGATGGGACGTCTGTCTCTTGCGTTGACGACTTCGATGCTGAGGATGGACGTTCTGGTGGTGTAGATGGCGATGGAGCCCCCTTTGTGGGGTCCGCTCCCTCCTCGTCACAGCGATAGGGGCCTTAAGGCGTGATTCCTCTGTGCCCGCCCTCCTGGCCACGGTAGTTATTCAAACTTATTGCATAGCCACGATCAATGTTAATACTATTCATGTGTGCCATAAAACTGGCACTACTTCATGACATGCTGTATGCTGCGAACGTTGACTTTGCCCCTTCCAGGAGGTGCATGCTGCAACTTTTTGTGCTGACCATGGCTGATGCCAGAGGAGTGGATCTCAAGCATTGTGCCGTCAGGATCATTAACGTCTGTGCGCCATCTCGTTCAGGTGGCCGCGTCAACAGGATGCCTTGATCATGGGAGGCTACTTCCACTCCACGCAGGTGCCCAAAGACCAACTGCCGCGTCACTCTGCGTAGGCGGCGATAGCAGCAATTGTTCAGCAACTCAACATTGTGGAATCTTGGGAGCATGTTCATGTTGATCGTCAAGGGTTTGCCCATTTCATTAGCCATTCTTCCAGTTGCCTCCATCATGTTTATATCTCCCACGATATTGCGCTACAGGCTGATGAAGTCCGGCCCATTGCGTTCTCTGCCCATGTCACCTATATCTGTGCCATCAGTCTCTGCCCCAAAAGGATGTGGTGTAGCCAGTGGCCATGGCAACTGAACACGATCCACTTACTTCACCCGACTGCCAGCAGCTCATCAAGACCATGTCGACAGCCTGTCAATAAAGCTGTGATTCATGTCAGTCTGCCCTGTCATGATGGGTCTCCTACGCAAAGCCTGGCCCTGACAGCCCTTGACTGGTTACGCTGGGAGGTCGCGGAGTGGTGGAGCCGAACCCAGAATTTCTGCTTCATCATTCACTTGGAATTTGCGAGGATGCCGTATTCGTCAGAGCATCAGGCGACGGTGAATCGCGCCCAGCTGCAACTCACTACCCTCTCTCGACGTCACCTTGAAGGATCTATGGTCAGGACACGCACAAACGATGGGCTAGCGCAGGAGCGTCCGCTTATGTACCACGTGACAGCAGAACGCCACCACCGTCGGAGAACTTTCATTAACGTTTTTACGACTGATATGGGCGGCGCTTATATACCAAACGAGTTATAGCGTCTGCCTTCCATGTGCATTATGTTATACTATAATCTGCACAACATCACCAACCTGCTAACATTATAGCGGTCTCTCGGCTCTCCTTTGGCTTGGTTCCTGAGGATGCAACGATGAGCCTACTTGCCGATATTATGGAGGACGAAGTCCATGATGTTGGATAGGCGAGTTCTAAGAATAAGTTGCCTGACCCTGACGGCCTTCCAGTAGAGTTTTATCTGACATTTCGTCCCCTACTAGCGCCAGTGTGGACGGAAAGCTGCAGAGCCCACAGTTTCCTCAACGGGCTCCTCATTCCCATCCACTAGATTCGAGGTACATCACGGGTATGCGATTATCGCCCTTCGGTGCTGCTCAACAGCGACACGAACATCTTCACTCGGCTGTTGGCTGCACAGCTTAAACGGAGACCCATTATGTGATTTCCCCTGACCAAACCTCTTTAGGAGGTGCCAATAACATCCGCAATGTGGTCTGTCGCTATCGAGACGTAATCGTTCTGCACACGCTCGTCGTATGCCTCGACTTTTGGTCACTCTTGGCCTCAGCCAGGTGTTCGATCTGGTCGATCACTACTACCTGTATGGGGTGCCCCGCTATTAGTATGCCCTGATACCACAGCGGACGTCGTAACGCGTTTTCTTTGTGGAGCTATGTCTCGAGTATTCTACAATGGCTGTTTCACTCCTCCCACCTTGATCCAGCATTCAGTGCGTGAAGTCTACCCACTCCCTGCACTGTTGTACGCTTTAGCTATGAAACCGTTGCTCTGCGTCCTCTGTAAACGGTTGTCTGGGATGTCTCTCGGTGACCATGTATTTTGCTACTCTGCTTTTGCAGGCCATATTGTCCTCGTTCTTCACAGTAGTGCTGAGGTTAGGGAGTCATTAGCACGGGTTACCACTTACGGCGAAACTTCTGATAGCTGCCTTAATGTCCGAAAATCGACCCCTATGGCAATAGGTGCGGTACTTCCTGAGGACTTCGCTGCTCTATTGCGTGTAGCTGCAGTTATCCGATGACTAGGAATCGATTTTTCAAGTGATCTGTGGCGCACGATTGCCCTCAACTGCCCACACCTACTGTCCGATTAAAGAGTTGTGTTCGTTGATCATCGTTTACGAGCCCTCGATCTTCTGCATTGGACACAATATGTAAACACATTCTTGGCGTCACGCATCCCCTATATGGCAGTGACATACCCCATTGCGCTACACATGGCTGCCGAATGCTAGCGGCATTGGTTTCATACGTTTGCCACGGCTTGCTGTTCAAGATTCGGTACGAGACCGTCACCCTCCCGCAGTGCAGGGACGGTTTAGACCAGTAGCATGTCTCTCACGGAGCGATAGCTCTTTTCGTCAGCTCTCAGGTGGTGCTGTGGCGTTGTTGTCCCAAGAGCCTCACCGGCCTGTTGCTGGAGGCCCTTGCACCACGTGCTCTCTCAGCTCCTATCCAGCTTCCGGATGTCCCGCTACCCTTCTATTATTTCCGACTTTTCTCCTTGAACTGAGCTATGTCCGTACTGCGATGCCGCCAATGCGCTTGGTGTCCACGAAGGCGGTCTATGGCTTTCTCCAGCAGAACAGGTTACCGAATTTGGCTGAAGAGAAGTATCCCAACGTCGATTGACGAACCGTCTGACGATTGGTGTGTGCCTCTTATCTTTCCACTGATGTCCAGTCTGCATAGTATATTACGGTCAATAGGAAGCAAGTTCGCCTCTCACACCTTCACGGGATTCACTTTGCAGGTATCCCACTGCGTGTATCCTGTGACGTTCCGGACACAGACGAAAATCACCTGGTGTACGAATCAGCGATAGATATCTGGTTCTTGGCTCGACACATGCTTTCCTTAATTACCCGTCCGGCTCCCCATAAGAAACCTCCTCGCCCACTCCTTTTTCCTGACTCGGGGATACTTATCACAAACGAATATGAACTCTGTGATGTGGAATTGTGGACACGCTGTTCACTACTTGTTTGCTGAGAAAAATGTTCTTGATTTGTGGTATTTCCTTAATGAACGACATTCTGCAGTTGTTCACAATCCAAAATACAGAGAATTTTTCTCTATTTTTCTTTGTAGTGTCTTTCGTAGCCCACGTCGGATGTGGGCTATTACTGGAATGTGTAGTTGATCCACACATTTTCCACTCTTGGTACCGATTATTCCCTTGCAACTGGAATGTTCTTCTCAGCGACGTCGGTTTCCTGCTACGCTCGGTGGTAATAAAATTAAAAAAAAGAAGAAAAGATAAATAAGTAAATAAACCTTATCTCACTGATGTGCTTTGTACCTCTACTCTATGTTCCCTACGCTTTCCTTGGTTCTTGGAAGAGGGAACGGGATATTGCGGTCAGGCATCGTGTTAAGAACCCTATCCACTTATCCCCCACCCCTCTCGGCGCCAGAAGGGTTCCTTACCATCATTTCATCATCATCGACACAAAAGTCGCGTACTGTGGCGGTAAATGAAAAGACTGACAACTCGTCAACCGAGCTTCCCCAGGTGGGAGCTAGCGGCCATTAACGCCATACGATCATTTCATTATGAGATTTTTTTACGTCAGCTGCAGATTGTGCCCTGGGGTATCTGTAGAATTGTTTTGAGGAACAGTTAGAAGCTACCGCCTGCCATTAGGTTGCTTAGCAATCCTGACTACACTTATGTTTGGAATTATGTCTTTCTCCGTGTCACTTTCTGACGTTCAGCAGCCTGTATTGTTGGAACATGTTGTCTAAATTTGATCTTGCCACCCTCTCCCAATTTACTATGGATGGTGCACATCTCAGTTCCTGCATCACACAGACAGACCTGAGGTAGACCACCAGTAGCATAAAACTTAAAGAGTTTTGGGGTAACGAGGTTAGAGTAAGACAATGAGTAACGAGTTTGACTATATCAGGATTTGTAACTAATTTTTACTGCGAAAATCGTGTTTTGATGCACTTTTCATTTGTGAGTTAATAAACTGCACTAAGACCTCAAACATTTTTGTGTTAAAGTTTACTTGGTTGCGCAGTCACAGGCATTCTAATGCCCAGTCATTGCAATATGACAAGATATGATTATGATGAGCTGGAGTAACGTTGTGCACAGTTCCAAAACTTGCTCATTGAGTCATGCAGCTACTTCAGGAGCAGACAAGCTGTACAGAGATGTGAGGAGAGCCCTGTGTAGCAGCTATAGTGGAGGTCTGTGACTGGCCTGCTCATTAAGCCATGAAGGAACCGCTGCCTCACACCACTTGTCAACACCGTGTTGGCCAATACAAAACATACGTCGATGTAAACCAGCCATAGGTGAGCTCAACGGCACAGAGTTGGCTGTAATTTCATACGAGCATAGCCTTTCACTACCTGAGCTGTGTTTGAGATGAAGAAATTTTTTAAGAATACTCTGCAAATCAAATCCTCGTGAAAACCAACATTTTTTCGACAACAAGTTGATGTGCCAACACAATTAACTTGTTTCAAAAACAGTTTCTCATAAATATTTATTTTTTAATGCCAATAAATGGCACATGCCACCACTAAGTGGTGTATCTCATGCCCACTATTCTTTGCGTCACATTTATTTAGTAACAATTTACCATTAGGGTGCCACTAGATTCTATGCTTTAATTGTCAGATTAATGCACTTAATTTGTGTCCTTTTTGTACCCAGTTAAATTCATTATGTAACTTGTAAATATTAGAGACTAATAAGTAGTCTTTCTCTACTATAGGGGATTTTAGATGTTACATTAAATGCAGTTAACTGTTGAGTTCTTATCAGCTTTCATCTCCACAACACATCCTTTTGACACAAAATTTGGTAGATATTAGTCTTCCTAGTCACACACTCATTCGAAAAAGTTGTTTTATTAGTGGTACTTTGACATTACAGTGAGGCTGAACATTTTTGTATGACATGTAGTCAAGCTATTCTTATATCAGTCATGTGTCACAAGCTGAAACTGGTGGGCATGGCTCCACGAAATATGCATATTATATGAAGTGTTGGCAGAAGAGCCAAGACTGTGTTGCTAGAGGAGGCCGAAATGCACGCGTTTAATTACACGCTGATTGGCGCGAGGTCTGGAACAGTTAAGGGAATTAATAGTAGCAAATAAAGTACGTAGTTGATATAATACTTAACTTTAATCCACAATTGGTGTACATCGCTCTTGACGGTACATGTTATAATCTCAATATGAAATGTATGGCGCCTTGCTAGGTCGTAGCAAATGACGTAGCTGAAGGCTATGCTAACTATCGTCTCGGCAAATGAGAGCGTAGTTGTCAGTGATCCATCTCTGGCTAAGTCGGCTGTACAACTGGGGCGAGTTCTAGTACGTCTCACTAGACCTGCCGTGTGGCGGCGCTCGGTCTGCCATCACTGACAGTGGCGACACGCGGGTCCGTCGTATACTAGCGGACCGCGGCCGATTTAAAAGCTACCACCTAGCAAGTGTGGTGTCTGGCGGTGACACCACATTATACACGGATTTTCCATTATGTAACAGAAGAAAATATTTATTAATTCAGTCGAATAAGCATTACGCCTGCAATGTATACCTAGACGAAGAGATAATACAGGGTGATTCAAAAAGAATACCACAACTTTAGGAATTTAAAACTCTGCAACGACAAAAGGCAGAGCTAATCACTATCTGTCGGCGAATTAAGGGAGCTATAAAGTTTCATTTAGTTGTACATTTGTTCGCTTGAGGCGCTGTTGACTAGGCGTCAGCGTCAGTTGATGCTAAGATGGCGACCGCTCAACAGAAAGCTTTTTGTGTTATTGAGTACGGCAGAAGTGAATCGACGACAGTCGTTCAGCGTGCATTTCGAACGAAGTATGGTGTTAAACCTCCTGATAGGTGGTGTATTAAACGTTGCTATAAACGGTTTACAGAGAATGGGTGTTTGTGCAAAGGGAAAAGTTCTGGACGGCCGAGAACGAGTGATGAAAATGTAGCACGCATCCAGCAAGCGTTTGTTCACAGCCCAGGAAAATCGACTCGCAGAGCTAGCAGAGAGCTGCAAATTCCACAATCAACTGTATGGAGAGTCCTACGAAAAAGGTCAGTTATGAAAACTGAACGTCAACTACCCGAGGCGATGGATCGGCCGCCAGGCAGCTCGTGACAGAGCACTTCATCACTGGCCTCCAAGAAGCCCTGATCTTACCCCCTGCGATTTTTTCTTATGGGCGTATGTTAAAGATATGGTGTTTCGGCCACCTCTCCCAGCCACCATTGATGATTTGAAACGAGAAATAACAGCAGCTATCCAAACTGTTACGCCTGATATGCTACAGAGAGTGTGGAACGAGTTGGAGTATCGGGTTGATATTGCTCAGTGTCTGGAGGGGGCCATATTGAACATCTCTGAACTTGTTTTTGAGTAAAAAAAAACCTTTCTAAATACTCTTTGTAATGATGTATAACAGAAGGTTATATTATGTTTCTCTCATTAAACACACATTTTTAAAGTTGTGGTATTCTTTTTGAATCACCCTGTATTATGAATATCAGATTTATATTGTATGGATCTGAAGTTCCT
Organism: Schistocerca cancellata; assembly: GCF_023864275.1. Taxonomy (NCBI): domain Eukaryota; kingdom Metazoa; phylum Arthropoda; class Insecta; order Orthoptera; family Acrididae; genus Schistocerca; species Schistocerca cancellata. The sequence goes on along the minus strand of NC_064629.1, from coordinate 789,620,502 downwards.
GATAATACATTTTGATTCTGATAATGCATGCTATTCCTCTACAAACAAAATGTGCTATATTCAGTCTTAGAGGATAAGGCTATTATGAATCAAAAAGCCAATATCATGCCTTAATTCTGTGTATAATGCTGACAGATGACTGTCAGGGGTCATTTTCTGGTTCTGGTGGTTCTTTGAGCTAATTAATTTCTGAGATGCTTTAACCATGTGGCGAACAAGATTTACACTACCGGTCATTAAAATTGCTACACCACGAAGATGATGTGGTACAGACGCGAAACTTAACCGACAGGAAGAAGATGCTGTGATATGCAAATGATTAGCTTTTCAGAGCATTTACAAAAGGTTGGCGCCGGTGGCGACACCTACAACGTGCTTACATGAGGAGAGTTTCCAACCGATTTCTCATACACAAACAGCAGTTGACCGTCGTTGCCTGGTGAAACGTTGTTGTGATGCCTCGTGTAAGGAGGAGAAAAGCGTACACTCATGTTTCCGACTTTGAGAAAGGCTGTGAGACGACGTCAGCCAGTAGTACGATGACCGACCCCTTTCTAGGACGACAATGAGACAGCAGCGGCCTCTACACGAAGAGGACGTAAGCGCCGCCTGGCCGTGGCCCAGTTGAAGACTAACCGTTCTACGGGCTCTATAGCAGCGACTTAGGAACTGTATAATTTCACTTGTATTAGGCATTGCCTGTGCTGAAGAGAACGTCTTATTTGTCTGTCGCCATTTGCTTGCGACCCCTCATTGTAAATTCTCAAGTGAAGTATTGTCATCTACCTTACTGTAATTGCTTGAATTGTTGTCTAGTGATCTGAGAAAGCAGGTTTTCTAGATACCCCATATTCGGCGAGTAGACAGGACAGAAGAAAATTACTAATTAAGATATTTTAAAATTAAAGTATTTTTGCCAGTCACTTTATAATTAAAGACTTATTGGCTTTTACCTCAGTCTCGGGCATGCCTGTTTCAGAAACAGCCTACTGGAGGAAGTTTCTGCTATTCTGTAATACGTTTTACCACCTAATGATCACAAAAGTATCCTTATGTGCAAAATATTCTGACCACCTAAACAATTCATTAGTATTTTCTTTTTTATAATCTCTTTCTCTCGCAACCATGGGCAATTGGTGAGCTAATAGTGGTACATTTTCCACTCTTCAGTCAAATGTTTTAATGTATTATACTAAGAAAATATGTAGTTTATAAATAATGTAAAGCAAATTTGACCGCTGATAATCTTAAAAATGTTTATAGGCCCTAAAAACAAATGTTAATGGAGATACATGTGATGAAGGCTTAGCACATCACTCCTGTGGGCATAGCACTTAACTGCACTAATGCTCAATTTTGTTTTCTTTATTGTAATCTGGCACTGGGACAGTCCACCGCTCTTCAGCCAAACGGTTTTACAACATACATGAAATGGGAACACTTAAAGAAAAGGGGGGGGGGGGTAATAAAAGAGGGACATAAAAAACACAGCAAATGGAGATGTAGGGAGTTAAAATATACACTAATATGGGGACATGCACAGGGGGGATAGTTAAAAATTCCACAAACAGTTAAAAGAACACAACTGGCAATTTGTTGTGCACTCAAAAACACAGGAGTCAAACACAAGTTACAAGTTGGCCACAGTATAAAAATCACACAGAGTGAGACACTTGAAAAACAAAAGCACTGGAAACGACGGAACACTCACAAAGAATAAAAATCCCTGGCAGGGACCTGCCGAGGGTCTGGAGGTCAGAGAGGACGGAAAAAGAGGGGAGGGGGTTCAAATGGGTTCAAATGGCTCTGAGCACTATGGGACTTAACATCTGTGGTCATCAGTCCCCTAGAACTTAGATCTACTTAAACCTAACTAACCTAAGGACATCACACACATCCATGCCCGAGGTAGGATTCGAACCTGCGACCGTAGCAGTCCCCCGGTTCCAGACTGAGCGCCTAGAACCGCTAGACCACCGCGGCCGGCGAGGGGAGGGGGGATGGAGGGCGGGAGGAAGAGGAGAAACGGCGGTCAGGAGTTGGGCAGGGTGGGAGATGAAGAGGGAAGACAAGGCAGGAGGGAGTGCAGAGACACTGTAAGGGAGCACGGGAGAGAGAACAGGTGTAGGAGGGGAAAAGCTGCTCAGGGGAAGGGAGGGGCAGGAGAGGGAGCCCTGAGGATTAGGGAGGAGGAAGGAGGGGTAGATGTTAGGGCGAAGCTCCTCATCCAGGAGGCGTAGGTGCTGGAAGTTGCATTGGAAAAGGAGGTGGAGGGCGAGGAGGCAGGGAGAGGGTGGGACACAACTGTAAAGGCGGGGCTACAGGCTGGGGGTGCAGAAGAAGTGGGACACCAGGGGGTGGGGGGGATCGAGTTGGCGGACAATATACAGATGCGGATGTGTTCAAGGGAAAGGAGAAGGTCGGGGAATAGGATGAGGTCGTAAAGGATGTGTGTGGGGGTTGGAAGGTTGATATGAAAGGAGAGGCAGAGAGCATGGTGTTCAAGGATTTGAAGGGCTTTGTAGAAGCTGGAAGGGGCAGAAACCCAAGCATAGCAAAGGATGGGCAGGATCAAGGATTTGTAGGTGTGAGGATGATGGAAGGACACAGTCCCCATGTTTGGCTGGACAGGAGTTTAAGGAGGCAGAGTCTGTTGTGGGCTTTGTGTTGGCTTGTAATGAGGTGGGGAGTCCAGGTGAGGTGGCAGTTGAAGGTGATACCAATGAATTCGAGGGTAGGAGTGAGGTTGATAGGACAGCCATAAATGGTTAGGTAGAAATTATGGAGATGGAAGGAGTGGGTGGTGCAGCCTCTGATGATCGCCTGGGCCTTGGAGGGTTTGATATGAAGGAACCACTGATAGCATTAAATGGTGATCTGGTCAAGGTGGGTTTGGAGGGTACTTGGGAACGTTGAAGGGTAGGATAAAGGGCTAGGAAGGCGGTGTCATCAGCAAATTGGAGGAGATGCAGGGGAGGTTTGGGCATATCAGCAGTGTACAAGAGATAGATTAGAAAGGAAAGGATGGAGGATTGTGGCACACGAGCGGAGGGATAAAGGTACAGGAGTTGGAATTGTGGATAGTGACATAGGAGGGACGACGGGAGAGGAAGGAAGGAAGGAGGCGGACGAAATTCATAGGGAGAGCATAGGTCTTGAGTTTTAAGAGGAGCCCAGGATGCCAGACACGATCATAGGCGTTCTGGAGGTAAAGGGAACAAAGATAGCAGAGCGATGGGGGTTAAGTTGAAGGGAAAGAGGATAAGTAAGGTTAAGGAACTGGTCAGCAGCTGAGAAGGAAGGCCAGAAGCCACACTGGGTAAGGGGAAGGTGGTGCTGCTGGTTAAGGTGGGGGTGAACACAACAGGAGTGGATGGTCTCGAAGACCTTACTGAACACAGAGGTGAGGCAGATGGGACGATAGGAAAAGGTTATCAGAGGGTGGTTTGTGGGCCTTAAGGAACAGCAGGAAATGGGAAGTCTTCCACAGGTTGTGGTAGAGGCTAGAAGAGAGGACGACATTGTATAGGGTAGCAAGGACAACCAGGAAGAATGGGGAGGATTCCTTGAGGTGGCGGTAGGTGACACCATTGTGACCAGGGGTGGTGTTGCATTTGGAGCAGAGGACGAGCGTGATGTTGTGTGTGGTGATGGGAATGTTGATGTCTGAGGGGGGTAACTGATCCAAGTATTCAAAACTAGGGGGAAGCAGTGGGACAGAGGTATCAGTGCAGTCAAGAACAGTGGGGAAGATGGAGTAATCAAAATGGAGATTATCAGGAATGGAGAGGACCTCTGAGGGGTGGGACGCAAAATTGTTAGCCTTAGTGAAGTTGTCGGGGAAGTGGCGATTGTCATGGAGAATAGGATAATGCGGGGTGGGATGGCTACCAGTAAGGTGGTGGACGGCTCACCAGTACTTGGAGGAGTTGTCAGGAGGGTGGAGTTGAGGCATGTGCATGTCTGGCGCCAGTACTGGCATTTCTTTGCAGTATGAAGTTACGGATATGTCGCTGTAATTGCCAGTAACAGATGAGTATATCCCAGTCACAGGTGCAGAGGAAGGAGCTGTAGCGCCTGTAGGATTCATGGAGAAGTAGGACTGTCTGTGGAAGAAGTGTTGTGTGGCCAGGGTTGATGAGATTGGTAGGGACATAAGCCTCCATAGCGTCAATAATTGTCTTCTGAAGGAAGGAAGAGTCATTGGTGAGGTGAGCAGGACAGTGAAAGGTGAAGGGGTGGCTTTCGATCAGTGAGGCAGTGGATTCCCAGTAGGCATCCCATTCAGCACGGCAGTAGTCATAGATGGACATTGGAGTGGCAGCTGGGCAGGAGGCTGCAGGGGGCCCACAGTTAGAGGAGATGGTGAGAAGGACAGGGAAGTGGTCACTAAAATGGAATGTCCACAGCTATACGACCAAGGAGGTTCTGGGAAGTGAGGATAACATCTGGGGCGGAGTTACTTTGAGGGTGAGTGGGCTGTGGAAGATGAACAAGGTCACAATGGAGGGTGGCACTGCTGAAGGGTGGCAGGGTCACAGCTGCGGTAGCTGAGGTTGGCAGCAGTCACATATCCAGAATGAGATTTTCACTCTGCAGCGGGGTGTGCGCTGATATGAAACTTCCTGGCAGATTAAAACTGTGTACCCGACCGAGACTCGAACTCGGGACCTTTGCCTTTTGCGGGCAAGTGCTCTACCAACTGAGCTACCGAGGCACGACTCACGCCCGGTACTCACAGCTTTACTTCTGCCAGTACCTCGTCTCCTACCTTCCAAACTTTACAGAAGCTCTCCTGCGAACCTTGCATAACTAGCACTCCTGAAAGAAAGGATATTGCGGAGACATGGCTTAGCCACTGCCTGGGGGATGTTTGCAGAATGAGATTTTCACTCTGCAGCGGAGTTGCGCTGATATGAAACTTCCGGGCATATTAAAACTGTGTGCCCGACCGAGACTCGAACTCGGGACCTTTGCCTTTCACGGGCAAGTGCTCTACCAACTGAGCTACCGAAGCAGGACAACCCCTGTACTCACAGCTTTACTTCTGCCAGTACCTCGTCTCCTACCTTCCAAACTTTACAAAAGCTCTCCTGCGAACCTTGCAGAACTAGCACTCCTGAAAGAAAGGATATTGCGGAGCCATGGCTTAGCCACTGCCTGGGGGATGTGTGCAGAATGAGATTTTCACTCTGCAGCGGAGTGTGCGCTGATATGAAACTTTTAATCTGCCAGGAAGTTTCATATCAGCGCACACTCCGCTGCAGAGTGAAAATCGTACGTTGCGTAATATTGCATTTCTATGTAGTCAAAACTTCAAACGCATTTTTCTCGAAATGACGTTTCTTTCTGTTTTTCTCTCTTTTTTTTTTTGTTATCGCGTGGTATGGTAACTTCAAATCTACTGTACCGATTGGCATGATTCTTTGCTTCTGACGAAGCTAACTAAATTGTCTAGGAGTTGTACCTGTTTTATTGCGATGCATCAACTATAAATATTTTTACTTGGCCGACGAAGTCAAAAATCGATGAAAAAACCCTATTTTTTTCAAATGGCTGCCATTTTGTTTCCTATGGTCCAAATAACTTAAGCGAGGTACAGTTCTTAAAGAATCTTATATACTTCAGACGAGCCGGCTGACATGTGACATACCGTGCGTGGGTGTTCAAATACGTCTGAATTCCTATGGGACTAAACTGCTGAGGTCATCGATCCCTAGACTTAAACATTACTTAAACTAACTTATGCTAAGAACTGTAGGCGCCCTGGTAGTCCCGGTCGCCTGCGGTGGACTAAATGGCCGAGCGGTGACCTCTCCAGTTGTCAGGATGCTAGGAAATGGCTGTAGAAGCGTCAGAAACGCCAAAGAAACATTATTAATTCATAACACCTTTATTCCTGCCGAGTACAATGTGACTTGGTGATATCAATGACCTACCCCGAGTCCTCGCTGACTCGTAGCAATGACACCAGATCCGGGCCGCGCAGTCTTGCTAGCGCAGCACCGCGTGCTGTGACGTAGCGGAGGAATGCCCTTACTTCGGCCGCGCGTGGCTGGCGGCGCCTGGCTGGGCAGCGGCTCGGCTGCGGACAGTAAGCTGCTGCGCGTGGAGGCTCTGGGTTGGAGTCCCGACGCTGTCGGCACGAGAGGCGTTCTCGTAATGCGGAGTGTACTCTATCCCACCCCGTCTTCTCCCCTGCTCCTCCTGGTGGCTCGTCCGCGATGGACGGGCGGAACGGGCTGCAGTCCCCCAGTGTTATCGACTCACTCGGTTGTGACGGCGGATGCACAGGGCCTAGGCTCCGCACGATCTCGACGACAGCTCACTGATGTGGTCAGCATTGGCGGCGAGCGAGTCTGCCGCGATGTCTGCTAATCCTGGGTTGATGATTGACAGCGGCAGCAGAGAGGACCAGAGCTGGTACTGTCCCCTCACGTCTGCTGCTGGCTGGGCCGCCCTTACTGGAACATCTCCTTAATAAAGATTAACATGTCGATCACCAAGCTGAGAGCTACGCAGCGACCCAGTACACACCTAACTGCAAGTCTAACTGCGAGTGCGAGTGCCTTGTTGCTATCCAAGCTGGCGTATATAAAGGAAGCACGAGCGATGTCCTGACGTCATGCTCGTTTGTAATGAATGCATTCGTTCCACTTATACTGCTGATTCATCTGTTGTACTCGCCCCTTAGGTGTTCTTGCGACAGAGTTACGTGTTGTTACGGCAGACTTACGCGAAGTTGCGAAATGCAGTACAGCTGACGCTATACCTGTGTCTTGCACTCTACGAAAGTCTCCATCTAACACAAACCCGCATGCTAAGCAATTCTCTCTCGCCTGTTGTGTGTAACCCAGCCATTGCCCCTGCGTGACGACACATTCCGATATATGTGCAATCCTCTTACTTCTTGGCCAACCTACTGCCTCTGATTCTCGGCATAGGCAACGAAACTTTGACAATATTTCCCGTTTCAAACTCTTTACTATTCTGCGACACTATAGAACAACACACACACCCATGCCCAAGGGAAGACTCGAACCTTCGGCGGGAGAGACTGAGCAATCAGTGACTTGGCGCCTCTAATCGCGCGTCCACACTGCGCGGTGCGCGTAGAGGTCTACATCGAAATTTTGTTTCGTTCCGACGGCACTTCCGCCTTTGCTCTTCGACATTTCCGGTCGAAAAAATTCCAAGTTGTAGAGGAAATATCAATAAACATTTTGACCGCCCGCATCTCGTGGTCGTGCGGTAGCGTTCTCGCTTCCCACGCCCGGGTTCCCGGGTTCGATTCCCGGCGGGGTAAGGGATTTTCTCTGCCTCGTGATGGCTGAGTGTTGTGTGCTGTCCTTAGGTTAGTTAGGTTTAAGTAGTACTAAGTTCTAGGGGACTTATGACCACAGCAGTTGAGTCCCATAGTGCTCAGAGCCATTTTTTGAAACATTTTGACCAAATGTGACATTGATACCTATAACACATTCCGAGAAAAAATTCTCAAAGGACATGCTTTTTTCGGGCCAAAGATATTAAACCTCCCCTTAAGAAATAGTGAGGCTAGGGTAGATACAGATTATCTGGCACACATCTCGAACTGAGATTTCTGATTAAAGGGTCACAAATCTGAGTCCCACCAAAGGAAGTATTTCATCGCATTTTCGTTGAATTTGCACTTTTGCTGCAAGTTTTCGCGGCCGAGAGAGGAAGGGGACGGGTGTCGGGATTAGTGCTAGAAAAGTAAATGTCGTGTGACTAGGGCCTCCCGTCGGGTAGACCGTCCGCGAGTGAAAGTCTTTCGATTGGACGCCACTTCGGCGACTTGCGTGTCGATAGGGATGAAATGATTATGACACCCAGTCCCTGAGAGGAGAAAATCTCCGACCCATGGGGGAATCGAACCCGGACCCTTAGGATACACTTTCTGTCGCGCTGTCCACTCAGCTACCGTGGCCGGACGGGTTTAGTGGTGGATGAGTGGAAAGTTAACGCGGGGGAACATGCCCTTACCAATGTGCAAGTCTGCACTAAATGATCTTAAGATCGCATTGCATCAGCGAGTTGAGGCATTTATATGGATGAAAGAATCAGCTTGCACAACATCATAAGTATCATGCACGCGCAAACACACACAACACATAAATGTATCGAACACTTTTGGCGTGATGGTCCTGCAGTTGTTATCCTTTATCTAATCATGCACATTACAAAATGACTATGTGCTACAACTTTTGTGAATACTAACTGCCCTACATAAGCCGTATTATACATTTTGTGTAATTTTTTGTGGATGAATCTTTCGTTTTCTGTAGTTCTATTTACCTATATCACTCTTCGCCGGCAGAACGCAGTCTACCATCACTAGCCTTCGCAGCACATAGCGGTGGAACAAAATCGTGGTTGCTGATGTCGATGACGCCAGAGTTCACTAAGTGAACGACTAGCCGAAAACAAAGTCCACAGCAAATCGAAGTCGTTATAAGCGTGACAGACTGTTCAGGGAGCATTCCGAATGAAAATGTAACACAGACAAGGTCAATAAAGATACGAATCGATGGCGCGTGTCAAAGGCTGCAAGGAAGTAGCGAGACTAAGCGGCAAGTGTTGGGACGCGGTATTTACCGGCATTCTCGCGTCAGTGTACGGGACCACGTATTTCTACGGCTGCGGCGGTGCTCCTCGCGGGAGCAAGCTGCGTAGTGTGAAGCCTGAGTGTCTCTGACATGTCTTCCATACCTATATTCGGGTGGGATGGGTAATCAGACACTCTGTCGGTTACTAAACCTGCCACACAAAAACTTTCAGCTCTGAAACAAGACTTGTGATAATCTAAAGGGATATGGTCCTGGTTTTATTGCCTATATATTAAACGTTCCGAAAATTTCGCTACTCCAGTCCTCATAATGTCTCTTTTCGAAATATGTCCTTTGTTTGCTAATCCTAGCCAGAGCTTCAAGTCTGAATCAAGAGTAACGGAAGTTAGTAACTTTGGTTTCGCAATAGACTGTATGTAAATTATCATCCACATCAACTAGTCTCTTTTTCATTTTCCTGTGATACGTGTGATTGTGCGGACTCATCACATTTTGTACCATGTCAGTTAGTTTGAAGGAGTCTTGAGTTGTGAAACTTTCAAGCATTAAAGTTACTTTAGGTATTAATTTTATCGTTAAAATAACACTTCATTAAGAAAGAACGTAACAACGTTTCTGCACCGCTATTACTTTTATTGTGAATACGTGTGGAGCACACTAACAAGAAATAATTCACTCACTCCATTTTTTCAAGAGTCATTGTGAATCTAGGATGCTGTACTGAGACGTTTATTGCGATGAACTGTGTATATAAAAGCACAGCTGAAGGGCTGTTGCCCACTTCGTACATAATTTGTGTACTAGCTGTGCGGGGGAACCGATTGTCTTCCCTTAACAAGAAAGCATACTCTATTAGTTATTGAAGTTATTGCCTTCAAGAGTTAAAAAATTCAAATGGCTCTGAGCACTATGGGACTCAACTGCTGTGGTCATAAGTCCCCTAGAACTTAGAACTACTTAAACCTAACTAACCTAAGGACAGCACACAACACCCAGCCATCACGAGGCAGAGAAAATCCCTGACCCCGCCGGGAATCGAACCCGGGAACCCGGGCGTGGGAAGCGAGAACGCTACCGCACGACCACGAGATGCGGGCCTTCAAGAGTTAATCAAGCTGTATATTGAGCTGTGAAGTCATTGGCTCATATCTTCTAATACACATCACACTGAACGTGTGAGGAGTAGGACAGGCTTTTTCCTCAAAATCGTATACAGTACACAGCACGGACAATTTTTCGAACCATCCCACTCTTCTGGAACGCTTTACGAGTACAGGTGGCTGTGGTTATGTAATTAGTCGTAAACCAGTCAGGCTGCTGTGAGACTTCGAGTATCATATCTGATAACAATCGGATATGAATGCAGAATTATTGGTTGAGCATTGTGTGACTAGCAAGCTGCCATGAGGTGGCTGGGCCAGGCAAGTCAGAATTGGAACTGATCAGAGCATCTAGGCTATTGCAGGAGATGGCCGCTCTGTAAGTTACAGCGGCTCAGTGACTTGGAAATTCCGAAGTAGTAGGGGGGAGAATGTGCCACCGTGTTCTTGAGGAAGTGAGGCAAGATGGCCCAGGAGTGACTATATTAAAACTGAAATCTAACATATACACTGAAAACTCTACAACTGCTACAGACATGCTACGAAAAATCTAAAGAGTTGTCGGTTTCCCGATAGTAAGACGAGTTCACTAAAATCATGATTATGTTTACAAAATTACTAATAACAAACTTATGAACATTTTGAGGTAAAATTGTTTGTAAAACCAGTAACAGCTACTGACGGAAACATCCAGTGTAAGCATGTGCCCGACCATTATGTAGATCTTGGTGTCAGCAATGAAATGACTGTGTTTTGTTTAGCAAATAAACAAATAGTTATAAATTATTTACTGAACAATTTGACTAACATAGGACTACAGTACAAAGGTGGGTAATGTTGCTATGTTGCTTATTTTTTCCGCAGTTCTGTTTCAGGTATTTAAGAGTGAATAAAAGTAGTGGAACAACGAAGACATCACCCCACTCTGCATTGTTGCCAGATTTATTCAAGATGACGGATCGAAGATGACGGCGATAGATACGTCAACGTCGCAGTGACGTCGTGGCGGGAAGTTCAAATTTTGGCGGCAAGATAGGTCAATTGAGCTACCTGCACTAACCTAAGTCCCTCCATCCCCCCTCCCCTCCCGCAGAAAATGGCGGGAAGTTCAAATTTTGTTGGAAAAAAGGCACTTGGGCTACCTCCACTAACATAAGTCATCTGACCGACACCTCTTCCTAGGAATTGGCGGAAAAAGGACTCAGCCTGTGCTTGGCTGCTGGATACGATGGACGTAAGTCTTTATTTGGCAGGCAGTCTTTATTTGAAAATTTAAACAGCATCCAGTGTGCTCATCATGATGTCCTGAGTCCAACTGACCTACTACACAGTACCGCCACCAGAGGGCGCTGTCGTCCCTCCTGTGATATAATCCAAGATGATGGTGTGCGGGAAATACGGCAGGAGCCATTAGGAATCCTTAATCCAGTCACGTGTTAGACTTTAGCCAGTAGGATGGTGGTATCTGGTAGTATCGTTGGAGGTTATATAGGGCAGGCTCAGCAGGTCTGGGACCTCAGTCATGCTTAGTCAGCCAGCAGCAGCAGCAGGAGAAGAAGAACCACGAAGCATCAACAGCAGTCGCAATCCAACACAGCCATGCAGAATAGGGTGAAAAGGAAAAGTAAGTACCTCCTATCACATCTTTGTCTGTTGTTAACATTATCATTATTGTTATTACTGATTGTTTTCGCGTCTTGGCCCATATGTAATGCTTCCTCATCTTTGTTCAGCGTTCGCCCTCGATGCGTCCAAACCCACAGGATCGAGCGCCAGCATGCTGATCTCTGCAGCATCCGGACCTGTAGCAACCTCAGCTGCCATCTTGTCGAGACCTGTAGATGGGATTATAGCTGATAAGGCTAAGGCGATACGAAGAAGAAAGAATATTGGTATAGGTCAACGCATTGCAGCTTTTGCAGGTGATGAAACCGCACATGCAAAAATTAAGTTGGGTGTAGGAGTAATGAATTTGAACCGAGTTATACATGCTGCTCGTAGTGCACTAAACAAGAAGAAGGACAAGGGGGGAAGCAGAGCTGTCTGAAGAACTGTGTCCTGAAAGCGATGTATGCAACGAAAAACGCTCTGAAACAGAAAGGTGTGAGAAGAAGAAGAGGATTGGTAAAAGCACCTCGAGTTCTACGAATACCCCAGACATCTCTCGGTTTTCTTCCATTTGTCATCGCAGCCCTTTCCGCGCTCTCGGCGGTAGGGTCCCTCGCTGGCAGTGCTGCAGCTATTGCTCAGAAGATCAAGGGCGCGCAAAACTCCCAAGCGCAGTTAGAAGAGGCAAGACGACATGACCACATGATGGAAGCCGCAGCCCTCGGAAAAGGACTATACTTAAAATTGTACAGGAAAGGACTTGGTCTATTATTAAATAAAAAGAAGCCCATTAGCGGTCCTACCGGATCGACCATTTACAAATATTGGTCATCTTAACTTAGTTAGAAACAAATTCAACATTCCAAGAATCTGTGGTATGTGTATGCGGCATACATTACCGAAGACTATGTGGAAAACTAGTGAGTGTGGTATTGTGAATTCAGATGTTGCTGGAGGCACCAGCACCCACTGGACGTCATATGTTACGAAAAATGCGGATATCGTCTACTATTTCATCTCATTTGGTGACCTGCAACGGCCAGAAGAATTAAACCATCTACATCTACATCTACATCTACATACATACTCCGCAATCCACCATACGGTGCGTGGCGGAGGGTACCTCGTACCACAACTAGCATCTTCTCTCCCTGTTCCACTCCCAAACAGAACGAGGGAAAAATGGTTGCCTATATGCCTCAGTACGAGCCCTAATCTCTCTTATCTTTGTGGTCTTTCCGCGAAATGTAAGTTGGCGGCAGTAAAATTGTACTGCAGTCAGTCTCAAATGCTGTTTCTCTAAATTTCCTCAGTAGCGATTCACGAAAAGAACGCCTCCTTTCCTCTAGAGACTCCTGAAGCATTTCCGTAACACTCGCGTGATGATCAAACCTACCAGTAACAAATCTAGCAGCCAGCCTCTGAACTGCTTCTATGTCCTCCCTCAATCCGACCTGATAGGGATCCCAAACGCTCGAGCAGTACTCAAGAATAGGTCGTATTAGTGTTTTATAAGTGGTCTCCTTTACAGATGAACCACATCTTCCCAAAATTCTACCAATGAAACGAAGGCGACTATCCGCCTTCCCTACAACTGCCATTACATGCTTGTACCACCTCATATCGCTCTGCAATGTTACGATAAATATTTAATTGACGTGACTGTGTCAAGCGTTACACTACTAATGGAGTATTCAAACACTACAGGATTCTTTTTCCTATTGATCTGCATTAATTTACATTTATCTGTATTTAGAGTTAGCTGCCATTCTTTACACCAGTCACAAATCCTGTCCAAGTCATCTTGTATCCTCCTACAGTCACTCGACGACGACACCTTCCCGTACACCACAGCATCATCAGCAAACAGCCGCACATTGCTACCCACCCTATCCAAAATATCTTTTATGTAGATAGAAAACAACAACGGACCTACCACACTTCCCTGGGGCACTCCATTTGATACCCTCACCTCCGATGAACACTCACCATCGAGGACAACGTACTACGTTCTATTACTTAAGAAGTCTCCAACTTGGGAACCAATCCCATATGCTCATACCTTAGTTAGGAGTCTGCAGTGGGGCACCGATTCAAACGCTCTCCGGAAGTCGAGGAATATGGCATCGGTCTGATGCCCTTCATCCACAGTTCGCAAGATATCATGTGAAAAAAGGGCGAGTTGCGTTTCGCAGGAGCGATGCCTTCTAAAGCCATGGATAGCAACTTCTCTGTCTCAAGTAAATTCATTATATTCGAGCTGAGAATATGTTCGAGAATCCTGCAACAAACCGATGTTAAGGCTATTGTTCTGTAATTTTGAGGATCCGTCCTTCTACCCATCTTATATACAGGCGTCACTTGCGCTTTTTTCCAGTCGCTGGGGAATTTACGTTGAGCACGAGATTCGCGATAAATGCAAGTTAAGTAAGGAGCCAATGCAGTAGAGTACTCTCTGTAAAACCGAATTGGAATCCCATCAGGACCTGGCGATTTACCTATTTTCAAACCATTCAGCAGCTTCACAACGCCAGGGATGTCTATCACTATGTCCTCCATACGGGAATATGTTCGAGACTCAAACGGCGGTATGTTTGTACGATCCTCCTGCGTGAAAGATTTCTCAAATGCTAAATTTAAAATTTCAGGTTTCGTTTTGCTGTCTTCCGTTGGCAGTCCAGACTGACCAGTGAGTGACTGGATGGAAGCCTTCGACCCGCTTACCGATTTTACGTAAGACCAGAATTTCCTTGGGTTTTCAGCAATATCTTTTGCTAAGATATGACGGTGGTAGTGGTTGAATGCTTCGCGCATCTCTCTTTTTACAGCAGCACGAATCTCTACTAACTTTTGCCCGTCCTCATCCTCCCGATCTTTCTTGTACCGCGAGTGCAACTGCCTTTCCTTCGTGAGCATTCTCCGAATTGCGCTGTTAAACCACTGTGGGTCTTTTCCGTCCGTAATCCACTTTTTCTGCACATACTTGTCCACTGTGTGATTTATAATGTGTTTAAAAATTGCCCATAATTCTTCGACGTCCATCGTACCAGAAGTAAATGAAGTCGATTCATTTACTAAGTGGGATGCTAACAACTGCTTATCTGCTCTTTCTAGTAAGAATACTCTCCTAGCCTTCTTGACCGACTTTTTAACTTTCGTAACCATAGTCGTAATGACAACATCATGATCACTAATCCCTGTCTCAACACTGACACCGTCGATGAGGTGTGGTCTGTTCGTGGCTACCAGATCTAAAATATTTCCATTACGCGTTGGCTGTCGATTTAGCTACTCAAGACAGTTTTCGGATAATGTGTTCAAAAGTAATTCACACCACGGCTTGTCTGTACCACCTGTAATGAATCCATAAACATCCCAGTCTATACTAGGTAGGTTGAAGTCGCCTCCGACTAACATAGCATGATCCGGGTACTTCTGCGATACAGAATGTAGACTGCCTTTGAATGATTCTATAACTGTCACGGTGGAACCTGGTGGCCGGTAATAATACCCCACAATTTATTTCTCCTAGCCCTGTTAAACTTGTCCAGATAACTTCACAATCACACTCTACTTCAACCTCAGTAGACACAATATTTTTGTCAACTGCAATGAAGACACCACCTCCTACGGTGTCTAATCTGTCTTTCCGATACACGTTCTAACCCTCAATAAATATTTCAGAACTTCCTATCTCAGGGTTCAGCCAGGTCTCAGCCCCAAGAATAATTTGCGCGCCACACGCTTCCTGGACGGCAGTAAATTCAGGAACTTTATTCCGAACACTCTGAAAATTTACTGCTAATATCTTGATAGCTGAAGTGTCTTTACACTGAGCGCGTCTTGATTTCCCTGCCTGCACGTCGACTGGTGAGTGTTCATCAGGATACCTCGCACTACTGCCTAGCCTAAAAAAACCCCATGTGCACGCCCAAGTGCTCTGCTACCCGAGTAGCCGCTTCCTTTGTGTAGTTCACCCCTGACCGCTCTAGGGGCGTCCTACAATTCCCCACCCAATAGCGCAAGTCTAGATATCTGCAGCCAAGACCGTCACAGAGTCAACGAAGCCTCTGGTTGAGACCTTCCACTCGGCTCCAAACCAAAGGACCCCGATCCACTCACAGAAGACGTGTGTTCTACAATTTTCGGCGCTATCGGGACTTTAATACCCACCTCTGCGGCCATCTATGCATCATATTTCCCTTGAAGTTTACAAAGAAGAAGAAGCAGACTATATTAGGAGGAGCTTTAAACATTACTTCATCAGTTGAGGTTCAGATGCAATGTCGTACACTTTGACGTTAAAAGAACACTCGTCTTCCTGCCTATTGATTTGAGCGTTGGTGAATGGAGTATTGCATTGATTGGACTGGAGACGTACAACAGCATCCCAAATATCACCGAGACTAAAAACAAACTGCATCTGGATATTAATGGTGAAAAAGAAATTGTGAAAATAGAACCAGGTGCATACGACATCGGCGATTTAAACGAAGTCTTAGAATAGTCTGGAAAAGGGGCTGAGGTATGTGCAAACATCAGTACACTTAAATACTGGCTTTCGCGAAAGAGCAAGTTTTGAATAAGGATTCTAGTAAATTTTACAAGTCAGATCAGACTATGGACATCCCGTCCATCAGCACAATCCTAGTCGAGTGTAACATTGCAACGAACTCCTATCTCAAGGACAGTGTGACTCATACTGTTTACGGCTTCTTTCCCTCAGTTGCAACGGGATATAAGATTGTTGAGACTCCTGTCAATGCAATATACCTTCCAGTGACAGCTCAGACATTGGACTATTTTGAGCTGTGTATTGTGGACTAGAAAAGTCAGCTTGTTGACTTTCGTGGTGAGGAAATCATTATACGATTATATCTACGACATAATGGGTGTATGGCATTAAACCAGTATACGCAATCCACAGCACGTCACTTCGCTGCCAAACTGCAATGTGATAACACGTGCAAACTACGAGTTTTTTAAATCAGTTGGCTTGAAACGTCGCAATGATTTCCTCACACAATATAACCTGTCCAGTAGAGTATGATGAGAGAATTATACGTCAGGAATACTTCTCGCATTAACCTTACGCTTCAACCACATTTAAAAAATACAATAAAATTAGGATTGTCATCCAGCAGCAAGACGCACTCACGCTTCCACGCAGGATATATATATATATATATATATATATATATATATATATATATATATATATATATATATATATATATATATATAGGGGTCATTCAGGAAAACCGACGGCAGCGATACAGTGGATCCAAGCTTACATATAACGCTTTAGCATTCCTGTTCCAAGAGATACTCTATGAACTCAGTGGGTCTGAGATCGATCGTACACGCAGTGTCAGCAGTAACATCAACCCTCAAAACATACGTCTCTGCATCACCCGCAGATTTGCATGGTTGAGAAAATGTAGGATGGTTCATAGACGATCCAGAGGATAGAATAGTTGCAGAGTACAAGCGATTTACTGCATGAATACCTCTAAAAATACTTATGGGGTACTTTGAGGACATGAAACAGATTATTATGAACACTAAACAGGAACTCTTTCTGGTACGGAGTGCACTCATGGAGCTCAAGGGGAGAATGTGATCACAATCAGCAAGATAATATGGGAAATGTCTTACATCAATGTATTAGACGAGGAGCATTTGAAGCTCTTAAAAGTCCTGAATTCCGGTACATTTCTATCACTGAAATTTCGTTCATGGGAGGTTTTCGAGTACCCAGTGTTACCGACTGCGAGCAGACAAACATTGGCTATTAAAACCTTTTCACAACTAGATAGACCTAGATTCATCATACTTGTGTTTAAGAATGATAGAAGAGGGAATATAGCAAAATGTTTCAAATGGCTCTAAGCATTATGGGACTTAACATCTGAGGTCATCACTCCTTCAGACTTATAACTACTTAAACCTAACTAACCTAAGTACATTGCACACATCCATGCCCGAGGCACGATTCGAATCTGCGACCATTGCAGCAGCGCGGTTCCGGACTGAAGCGCATAGAACCGCTCAGTCACAGACGCCGGCGGGAATATAGCAAATGATTCCACCGTGTTCGGCAACTGCAAGTTAACTAATGCAAAAGTCTACCTGAATTCAGAATTTTACCCATATGACAATTACACCTGCAGTGGAATGAAAATGTTCACAGTCTAGCATACGACATGTATGCTAAGGGTCGTGCCTCTTACTATGAAAGTGATGAAGAGGAAAGAGGAGGATGTCTACTCAGTCCACAGAAGTTCAAGAAGCTATCACCGATTATCATAATAGACTGCTCCAAACAGAAAGATATAATTAAGACTGGACCTATAGATGCGCGGACTGAATTTGAATCTTCGACAAATTTCCCAGAACACACTGCCGCATATGCTCTAGTTCTACATGACTGTGTGGTCGACTACTGCCCGCTAACTGGTGTCGTCCAACGAGCTATATAAATGAGCAGGTGCTGCACCTAGAGCATTTCACGATGGTGTCTCAAGGTGTGAAGATCATTGCGGACACTTGGGATTTCTATGATTGTGATCGTAGACAGTTCATATTTAAAGATGTTACATTCGTAGTCTACACACAAGATGCGGGAATGATAGAGACATTCTCAGCAAACATAGCATCACTAAGGTCTTTCATGTATGTGAGGTGCGCTAAGACATGGAAGAGTGCAAATTGGTTGTTAACACATTTCTACCATGGAATTCACTGGGTTGATCCTGGCATACCCTATAAAGATATGGCGCTGGCGCTTAAATTATTCGACCACATGGATACACCATCTGCACGAAGGGGAAGGACAAGATCTAGTGGATACATCGAATCTTTAAGTCTGCTGCTATTCAAGACCTGGAATTCTACAGGTGTCCTTCTCTCCAGCAGCTCAAGAAGATGTATGAATAGAGTGTGTCAACTTATGAAAATGTAAAATTACTTTTAAGCTGGACGAGAAATATGTGAAATTTTACCTCACAACCTCTGAGTTCTTTTTTTTTTTTTCAACCCTGTTCCCACTTGGACATACATAGATTTAACCACATGCTATGTCAGTGGTTTTCTTCAAGCACAGGAGATATATTTTTAGATGTGACAGCTATACATATTTGGAAGCGAACACGATCATGTGCCTTCTGCTCCAATAACCCAATTTGTGCTGCACGATAGGCGTAATTCCATGGAACCATTCTATATACAGGGCTATTACAAATGATTGAAGCGATTTCATAAATTCACTGTAGCTCCATTCATTGACATATGGTCACGACACACTACAGATACGTAGAAAAACCCATAAAGTTTTGTTCGACTGAAGCCGCACTTCAGGTTTCTGCCGCCAGAGCGCTCGAGAGCGCAGTGAGACAAAATGGCGACAGGAGCCGAGAAAGCGTATGTCGTGCTTGAAATGCACTCACATCAGTCAGTCATAACAGTGCAACGACACATCAGGACGAAGTTCAACAAAGATCCACCAACTGCTAACTCCATTCGGCGATGGTATGCGCAGTTTAAAGCTTCTGGATGCCTGTCTAAGGGGAAATCAACGGGTCGGCCTGCAGTGAGCTAAGAAACGGTTGAACGCGTGCGGGCAAGTTTCACGCCTAGCCCGCGGAAGTCGACCAATAAAGCAAGCTGGTAGCTAAACGTACCACAGCCGACGGTTTGGAAAATCTTACGGAAAAGGCTAAAGCAGAAGCCTTGCCGTTTACAATTGCTACAAGCCCTGACACCCGATGTCAAAGTCAAACGCTTTGAATTTTCGGCGCGGTTGCAACAGCTCATGGAAGAGGCTGCGTTCAGTGCGAAACTTGTTTTCAGTGATGAAGCAACATTTTTTCTTAATGGTGAAGTGAACAGACACAATGTGCGAATCTGGCCGGTAGAGAATCCTCACGCATTCGTGCAGCAAATTCGCAATTCACCAAAAGTTAACGTGTTTTGTGCAATCTCACGGTTTAAAGTTAATGGCCCCTTTTTCTTCTGCGAAAAAAACGTTACAGGACACGTGTATCTGGACATGCTGGAAAATTGGCTCATGCCACAACTGGAGACCGACAGCGCCGACTTCATCTTTCAACAAGATGGTGCTCCACCGCACTTCCATCATGATGTTCAGCATTTCTTAAACAGGAGATTGGAAAACCGATGGATCGGTCGTGGTGGAGATCATGATCAGCAATTCATGTCATAGCCTCCACGCTCTCCCGACTTAACCCCATGCGATTTCTTTCTGTGGGGTTATGTGAAAGATTCAGTGTTTAAACCTCCTCTACCAAGAAACTTGCCAGAACTGCGAGCTCGCATCAACGATGCTTTCGAACTCTTTGATGGGGACATGCTGCGCCGAGTGTGGGAGGAACTTGATTATCGGCTTGATGTCTGCCGAATCACTAAAGGGGCACATATCGAACATTTGTGAATGCCTAAAAAAAACTTTTTGAGTTTTTGTATGTGTGTGCAAAGCATTGTGAAAATATCTCAAATAATAAAGTTATTGTAGAGCTGTGAAATCGCTTCAATCATTTGTAATAACCCTGTATTTTGTTATCTTCCATCTTAAACTTTACCTCCTTAATAGTATTAAGATTTAGCAGAACTAATGTTATTTGTGAACTGCACAGCCTTTACATACATGTACATACATAATGCAATAGGGGATAGTTTCTTTGCAAATAACAACAAAGACATATGGTGAAGAACTTTTTTTCTTCGTTTATTAAATTCACACAAATACAATATAGCTCCTGATGTACAATATAATTATTGAGATACAATGTAGTTTTTGAAGTACAATGTAGTATTCTTGAGGTATAAATTGACTCTGCTATTCCAATGCAGAAATACTTTTAATTTACTCGCTACAACAGTAACATTGGTCAGATTTTTTTAAAATATAAATCTACGCTAAAAACTAATGCGGAAATACTTTCTTTACTACAACTAAATCCACAGCCCCACTAGTATAGCTCTCACAATACTTCTGATGGACTGTTCATGCTTATAATGTAAATTCAACAGTCCCCAACAGCAAAGGTTTTTACAATAACAATTCTGATGAACTGGGGGCTATATAGATATACATAAACTTAAAAACTATTCTGACTTGGATGACTAGCGGCAGGTGAAACACTTAAAATCTATCCTATTTATAAGACGCATATGGAGCATATATATATATATATATATATATATATATATATATATATATATATATATATATATATATAATGAGGCGACAGGCCGATTTTGGACTGCAGCACAGTGTACACCTCGTGTAATGTCGATCGAATACTAATGTGCCGTACCATGTGTGTTGGCTGCGGTGCAGCACCGCCAACAGCGCTTCACAGGCACCACAAATAGTGTTCGACAGAGAGGGCTCTTGATGCCATACAACACACACCCTTAGCCCGCCTCTGGGTGGCACCTTCCAATGTGTGATACACATACATTTTTGAGTGTAGACCTTCAAACTCCACAATAGGCAATCCATTCCCGTCGTCCTTCATAAGACGAACAACCTTCTTTTCCTGTGGAATAATACCATAAGGATTATCGGCCGTGTGTGGGGATCTGTCGAATTCGTTACCATGGCACCTCATTACTTCATATGTATCGCAGTTCTTCACCCAGTATGTGATGCTATCAGTATCCATGTAACGTAATTTAGGATTAGCGAAATGAGTTTTCGCAAACTCGTAATGAAAGCGAAACATGTGGAGTTTGGGCAGGTCTAATATGCACATCGCCACATAAATAGGTTTCGTAAACTCTACTGCAGTCTTCGCCATCTCCACAACAACAACGTTCTTATTGGCAATGCATTTTCTTACGCCATAACGCCCATCCCATTCGCTTATAATCAAAATTTCAGGTCATTCCCTCAAATTCTCCATTGTTTTACCGAAAACTGAATTATTCATTAATTTGTAAAAATCTTTCTCAAAGTCACATGTTGTGGAAGCTCTCTGTCTCGTATTCAAATCAATATACTCCTTCAACCAGCAGACAGTTTGAAGGAGGTAGCCAGGGTGATTCTAACCAGCTCCATACCCATGATGATAATGAATAATGTATCTCCGCTTATCGCCCAGCGTTGTCACCAATTTTGGTGTGGAGCCTACTTGTGGAACTAATTGCTTTGGGCACAGCGGCAAATCGGCGTGTACTTCATCCAAACTAATAGGGTATGTGAGTTCTGCCTCTACCACATACCCTACATCAGAATCAGCTGCCATACCCCCCCCCCCCCCCCCCGCCACGGCATTTTTCCACCTGGCATTCGTCTTCGGGCATCCATCGAAACTCACCAATCGGTAGTGATTGCTGCATGGCATGGCGTGTCTGTATAAGTTATTTACATCCAGGTACATTATGTAATTCGAATAAAGGGTTACATTGAACGTGTCACCCATCTGCGGGTTATTTGGCCTCGCGTGCTTATGGACACATTACCAAAGTCCACCAAGGATCCCTCACTCAAAGAAAAGAAGCATGTCAATAATTCAATGCTGCACTTCGTTTACTTGAGCACCGCATCCCAAGACAACCCCGGTGGCGTGTAATAAAAGGTGTGATCCAGAGAATATGTGGTCATGCACAGGCTCCGGAGCTTCTCGAAAACATCATCAGGCAAGCGCACGTCTATGACCATGTGATGCCATGCATACTCTCCTAAAGTGGAAATACTGAATTCCCACCAGACATTCTGGCATCCATTATGGATGCTGGACAATGCAGTTATGTCGGCTAGCCTGGTTTCGTAGTTTCACCACACTGTCCACATACTCACGTGGGAAAACACCCTTCCTAGTCACAAGTTAAAACTTTTCGTCGTCAGGAGTTGTAACACTTATATCGATTAGAAGTAGGTTTATATTATGTAACTGTGTAGCTGCAATTATGGAGTGTATGGAGCGTGTATTCTCTGTTAGTTAAGGTCATTGATTTGTGACAGGAAATTTAGAGTTTTGTAAAATATATATGGAAAAGGTAACATGATTTCTTATAATAATGAATTTTTATAATATGTGTATGATTATAAGAAAGACAATGTTGATTGGAAACTGGTTCATGCTTATGGAGTCCGCCGCTCGTGGTCTCGCGGTAGCGTTCTCGCTTCCCGAGCACGGGGTCCCGGGTTCGATTCCCGGCGGGGTCAGGGATTTTCACCTGCCTCGAGATGACTGGGTGTTTGTGTTGTCCTTATAATTTCATCATCATCCAGGAAAGTGGCGAAATTGGACTGAGCAAAGGTTGGGAAATTGTACGGGCGCTGATAACCACGCAGTTGAGCGCCCCACAAACCAAACATCATCATCATCATCATGCTTATGGAACTTGTATTATAAAATGTAAAACATGTAGAAAAGTCGCTCTGCAACGAAAGTGGCTTGGCGCGATGTAAAAGGTGGTTTTTGCGGTCTAACTGGTCGGCTCCTTAATGGGTACGGTAGGCAGTAAGTGGCTAGCCGTAGCACAGGACACTTCGACAGTGCCAAGACAGGCAATCGAAAGCTGCTTTGCAAGGAATTTTGCCTCAGATGTGGATCTGGCTATTACTTGGTATTCTCAGCAAAAAGAAATGGATCTAATACGTTGAAAACCCGACGCGAAGAAGAAATTATATAGAGCATTCGAACCTCAAGAGCCATGAGTACAGTTAGCCGCCATGTCGCTTGGCAGCAAAACTTTGCCACTGCTTCACTAACTTCATACATCCAGGTATGTATATGGGCATGGATCAGTTAATTTGTGTGTGTGGTTTTATAATAATCCAAATGTTATAAATTTGTGTTCGGAACCGCATCTTCTATCCTGATCACGAACCGGTGCAGGGTCCTCTCGTAACTGCTAATAAAAGCGAATATCCTGTTTTAAATCAACTATTATTGCTTTCAAGTGTTCTAAACTGTTTGCTTTTTGTTTGTCAACTGTGAAAGGAGTAGCAGCAGTTAAAGTTACAACCACAAAAGTGAAGTCAGATAGGATTTTGCTAAGGTACTCTTAGTTTATTCCAAAGTAGAGTTTTACAGGAATATAGTGCCAGACTGTGTAAATGTTACTGTCTAAAATATCTGCCACACAGATAATAAAAAAATCAGGTAAGTTAAGCTCATTTCCAACATAACATGGTGTTGGTTACTATCATGAATGATGCCTTTCTCTTTTATGTTAATTGAGCTCAGTGTTGAATATTTTGCCCTACAAAGTAAAATATAATCTATTCCAAGTGAAGTTAAGGATTAGCTGTGTTTGAATTATTCTTTTCTATTGAAATAATCATAGAGCTTGACTAGTGACACTATACTAGTTGATGGGTCCCCATCATATTCTTTACGTATTAGAAAGATAGCAATAATAGTCCAACTATCTTTCTAATATGTGAAGAATATGATGGGGACCTATAAACTAGTACAGTGTCACTAGTCAAGCTCTATGATTATTTCAGTAGAAAAGACTAATTGAAGCAAAGCTAATCCTTACATAATTTGTGTTTTTACATATCAGATAAGACAGAAGCCCCTAATGTCCCAATTTAGTTCTGCGTTTCATGCAGTAGCTTTTCGGTATTGGTTTAAGTGATGATCTTGAGTGTAGCTATTATTAGTATGAACCTGGTGCAAATTTGCTTTCTATGATTACTGATGTATGCATTATTGGTAACGGCTGCTGCACACTGCTCAGAGTGCCTTGCATCAGTTTGTATTCTGTGTGGTATTGAACGGGAAATATTAATGAAAGTAACTTCAACCAACAATATTCAATTTTTAAAAAAATGTATTTCCAAATTCAAGTGCCCAATTGGGCTGGCGACCGTTAATTTTTTTTTTTCATTCACATATGAATTTTACCACTTTCATTAATTCCAAAGCTTAAAGTCTATTTAGTTTTTATGTTAATTTCTCTATATTCAAAATTATAAATTAAATTGTGGAAGAAAACGGGTATGTGTCTTGGTAGCTGGTACTTCAGATTGCACGCATTGTGAGCTGCACACGGAACTTCCCCATAAGATGACAGTGGTCCTTATGAGGAGTTTACGCTTTTCCGTCTAACGGCAGACGACAGGTATGACAATCAACCGAGTTACTGTACAAATCATCATTCTCCTTTGAGTTGGCCGTGGGAACGCTGTCGCTGTAAAAGTTATCAACCTCCCATGAAAGCCTTTCGAGCTCAGTTAGAAGACAAACCTCAAGATTATCCCCAGAGTAAGATTTGTAGTGGTTAAGACTGGAATCATATGACGATACAATTTGGTTCGCTGCCGCATATGGTACGTGTTTTTCTGTAAAAGTGGTATGTGAGGCTGTAGGGTCACCTTCAGAGCAGATCACAAGAGCGAGGAGGCATTCAAAATCGGCATACACTACATATGGACATCGCTCCTCGTGGTGAGAATTCTAGAACTTTATGAATTTGTTTTCCTCAGTTGCTGTACTGGGTCCTTGGATGCACCACTAATAACATGTCTGAGGAGAAATAATTCAAGCACTTTAAGCGAATATGTTGCTTACCATTATATTTAGTCATTTGGGTGGAAAGGAGTTGGGACATGTCTTTGATCCAAACATAGGGATAACTATCAGCTTCAGAGAAGAGCAACATGTTTACATGCGACTCACGCTCAGTGGCAAATTTTGAGAAATGTTGGGGGCCGATAACAGTATGCATGTCTTGCTCATCTGACTTTCTTTTCTTCTCCAGGCCATAAACGTGAACTGATATTCTGGTATTCTGCGCCTCAAATTTAGGTATGTCCTGGACCTTGATGGGGAACTCGATACCATCAAAGTTATAACACTCACGAAAATTATCACCTACATGGTATGTACTTAGACGCTCAGGATGGTTCTTTCAATCATACTTTCTTTCGAAAGCCAGGACTGACCATGCAAAACAAGCCTGACCCTTTCTATTTTCGACATTAATACATGTCTGCCTATTAGCTGTATCTTTAGGTAGCTTGATATAGCTAGGCCTCCCATTTACTGGATCATAGCCATATGTATGGATGTCCAAATGTAGTATTCGGCTGAGTGCTTTAGATGGCCCTCTGACCTCCATCTCAAAAAAGTAGGCCAATATAGCACTCAAGGTGGATTTACGAAACCCCACGGCGATTGACGTGCTCCGCGTTATAATGCCACCCCCCCCCCCCCCCCATAGAAACGAAGAGTTGTCTCTTCAACACCAGAAACAACTTTTTTTTGAGGGGGGGGGAGGGAGCGATAATTCGATGCAAAGCACCGCACTGCATTTAATGGCGGGATACCGCGGATCATTGACTGCTTTCAGGAGCTCTATTTCCATGACAGGAAGGCATGCCCTTAGAAAACCAACAGGTCGTGGTACCCTCCTGCCGGGTTCTCGATCCTCGTGAACGAGATTCACTCCTCAAAGATGTCTGCAATCACCGACTATTCTATCTGCGGTATGGTATCACTTACCTGATGTCCTTCACTAAAAGGACAGGAGAGAGAACTGCCACTAGCCACAGGATGTTCTCTATTACTATTAATACTGTTTTGAGTCCACACCGTTGATGATGATGTTGGGGAGGAGCAAGTCGGTATGGGCCGAGGAACACAAACCTTGGGTTTAAACCGATTCTGACAAGGCTGATATGACGATGATGATGATGATGATGATGATGGAAGAGGATGTTGCAGTGCTACTGGGTCAGAGCGATGGGAGCGATGGGAGTGCGCTCCCTGCCGCCGTTGGATAAGCAGCTGCCAGCAGCAAGTCGTATACTCTTAGCTCATTTATTTGTTACATAGCTTAATTCTTAATTTCTTTGCGTGTTTTTGGTTACTTGCATCGTTTAATTCATAAATTTCTGGCGTATTATAGTATTTTAGAGTTGTAACATCGCCCTTTAGTACCTGAATAATGTAAAATCGCGTAGTCTCCTTCTGCCGGCGAGCAGTGTGTCAGCAGTGCGCAAGTAGCAGCATTACTGCATTTACTAGGCAATCTTGTATTTTAATAACCGTTTAAATTTTGTGTCGAATTGTTTGTGCTCTCTGTGGAATAGTTCAGACGTTCTTTGCACAATAGTTTTTAGCATGGATAGGGACTGCGACTGCTGTGTTCGGATGCGGGCTGAGTTGGCATCCCTTCGCTCCCAGCTTCAGGCAGTGTTGGCATCAGTCACACAGCTTGAGGCTGTTGCCAATGGGCATCACTGTGGGGCTCCGGATGGGGGTTTGTCGGGGACGGCCAGCTCGTCCCACGCATCCCCTGATCATACTACGGATGTGGCTGCCCGGGATACTGCCCACATTGAGGCCGACCACTCACCTGTGGTAGAGTGGGAGGTCGACTTGAGGTGTGGCAGGGGGCGAAAGACATTCCGGAAGGCTGAACGGAAGGCCTCTCCAGT
The DNA here is from genome assembly GCF_023864275.1 of Schistocerca cancellata. NCBI lineage: Eukaryota > Metazoa > Arthropoda > Insecta > Orthoptera > Acrididae > Schistocerca > Schistocerca cancellata. The sequence goes on along the minus strand of NC_064629.1, from coordinate 789,593,782 downwards.
TTGTCTGACGAACCGGTTTCTGGCTCTGTCTCCAGCTGATACTGATCTTTGGCTGGACATGGCTGCTTGTCCTGTTCCAGAGGTTGCCCCCCATTCTGCAAGATCTGGGCGGTCGCAGAGGGTGGGCTTACTGGTAGTTGGGAGCTCCAACGTCAGGCGCGTAATGGGGCCCCTTAGGGATATGGCAGCAAGAGAGTGGAAGAAAACCAATGTGCACTCCGTGTGCATAACGGGGGGAGTCATTCCAGATGTGGAAAGGGTCCTTCCAGATGCCATGAAGGGTACAGGGTGCAGCCGTCTGCAGGTGGTCGCTCATGTAGGCATCAATGATGTGTGTCGCTATGGATCGGAGGAAATCCTCTGTGGCTTCTGGTGACTATCTGATTTGGTGAAGACTGCCAGTCTTGCTAGCGGAATGAAAGCTGAGCTCACCATCTGCAGCATCGTCGACAGGACTGACTGCGGACCTTTGGTACAGAGCCGAGTGGAGGGTCTGAATCAGAGGCTGAGCGGGTCTGCGACCGTGTGGGCTGCAGATTCCTCGACTTGCGCCATAGGATGGTGGGGTTTTGGGTTCCGCTGGATAGGTGAGGAGTCCACTAGACACAGCAGGCGGCTACACGGGTAACAGGGGTTGGGTGGCGTGGACTGGGCGGTTTTTTAGGTAAGATGGCCTCGGGCAAGTACAGAAAGGGCAACAGCCTCAAAGTGTGGGCAAAGTCAGGACATGCGGGGACCAAGCAGCAATCGTGTTGTAATTGTAAACTGTCGAAGCTGCATTGGTAAAGTACCGGAACTTCAAGCGCTGATAGAAAGCACCGAAGCTGAAATCGTTATAGGTACGGAAAGCTGGCTGAAGCCAGAGATAAATTCTGCCAAAATTTTTACAAAGGCACAGACGGTGTTTAGAAAGGATAGATTGCATGCAACCGGAGGTGGCGTGTTTGTCGCTGTTAGTAGTAGTTTATCCTGTAGTGAAGTAGAAGTGGATAGTTCCTGTGAATTACTAAGGGTGGAGGTTACACTCAACAACCGATCTAGGTTAATAATTGGCTCCTTTTACCGACCTCCCGACCCAGCAACATTAGTGGCAGAACAACTGAGAGAAAATCTGGAATACATTTCGCATAAATTTCCTCAGCACGTTATAGTCTTAGGTGGAGATTTCAATTTATTAAATATAGACTGGGACACACAGATATGTAGGACGGGTGGTAGGGACAGAGTATCGAGTGACATTATACTGAGTGCACTATCCGAAAATTATCTCGAGCAATTAAACCGAGAACCGACTCGTGGAGATAACATCTTGGACCTACTGATAACTAACAGACTCGAACTTTTCGATTCTGTAAGCACAGAACAGGGAATCAGTGATCATAAGGCCGCTGCAGCATCCCTGAATATGGAAGTAAATAGGAATATGAAAAAAGGAGAAAGGTTTATCTGTTTAGCAAGAGTAGTAGAAGGCAGATTTCAGACTACCTAACAGATCAAAACGAAAATTTCTGTTCCGACACTGACAACGTTGAGTGTTTATGGAAAAAGTTCAAGGCAATCGTAAAATTCGTTTTAGACAGGTACGTGCCGAGTAAAACTGTGAGGGACGGGAAAAACCCACCGTGGATCAACAACAAAGTTAGGAAACTACTGCGAAAGCAAAGGGAGCTTCACTGCAAGTTTAAACGCAGCCAAAATCTCTCAGACAAACAGAAGCTAAACGATGTCAAAGTTAGCGTAAGGAGAGCTATGCGTGAAGCGTTCTGTGAATTCGAAAGTAAAATTCTATGTACCGACTTGACAGAAAATCCTAGGAAGTTCTGGTCTTACGTTAAATCAGCAAGTGGCTTGAAACAGCATATCCAGACACTCCGGGATGATGATGGCATTGAAACAGAGGATGACACGCGTAAAGCTGAAATACTAAACACCTTTTTCCAAAGCTGTTTTACAGAGGAATACCGCACTCCAGTTCCTTCTCTAAATACTCGCACAAACGAAAAAATGGCTGACATCGAAATAAGTTGCCAAGGAATAGAAAAGTAACTAAAAACACTCAACAGAGGAAAGTCCACTGGACCTGACGGGATACCAATTCGATTCTACACAGAGTACGCGAAAGAATTTGCCCCCCTTCTAACAGCCGTATACCGTAAGTCTATAGAGGAACGGAAGGTACCAAATGATAGGAAAAGAGCACAGATAGTCCCAGTCTTCAAGAAGGGTCGTCGAGCAGATGCGCAAAACTATAGACCTATATCTCTAACGTCGATCTGTTGTAGAATTTCGTAACATGTTTTTGCTCGCGTATCATATCGTTTCTGGAAACCCAGAACCTACTCTGAAGGAATCGACATGGATTCCGGAAAAAGCGATCGTGTGGGACCCAACTCGCTTAATTTGTTCATGAGACCCAGAAAATATTAGATACAGGTTCCCAGATAGATGCAATTTTCCTTGACTTCCGGAAGGCGTTCGATACAGTTCCGCACCGTCGCCTGATAAACTAAGTAATAGCCTACCGAATATCAGACCAGCTGCGTGGCTGGAGTGAAGAGTTTTTAGCAAACAGAACACAGCATGTTGTTCTCAATGGCGAGACGTCTACAGACGTTAAAGTAACCTCTGGCGTGCCACAGGGGAGTGTTATGGGACCATTGCTTTTCACAATATATATAAATGACCTAGTAGATAGTGTCGGAAGTTCCATGCGACTTTTCGTGGATGATGCTGTAGTATACAGAGACGTTGCAGCATTAGAAAACTGCAGCGAAATGCAGGAAGATCTACAGCGGATAGGCACTTGGTGCAGGGAGTGGCCACTGACCCTTAATATAGACAAATGTAATGTATTGCGAATACATAAAAAGAAGGATCCTTTACTGTATGATTATAAGATAGCGGAACCAACACTGGTCGCAGTTACTTCTGTAAAATATCTGGGAGTGTGCGTGCGGAACTACACTCCTGGAAATTGAAATAAGAACACCGTGAATTCATTGTCCCAGGCAGGGGAAACTTTATTGACACATTCCTGGGGTCAGATACATCACATGATCACACTGACAGAACCACAGGCACATAGACACAGGCAACAGAGCATGCACAATGTCGGCACTAGTACAGTGTATATCCACCTTTCGCAGCAATGCAGGCTGCTATTCTCCCATGGAGACGATCGTAGAGATGCTGGATGTAGTCCTGTGGAACGGCTTGCCATGCCATTTACACCTGGCGCCTCAGTTGGACCAGCGTTCGTGCTGGACGTGCAGACCGCGTGAGACGACGCTTCATCCAGTCCCAAACATGCTCAATGGGGGACAGATCCGGAGATCTTGCTGGCCAGGGTAGTTGACTTACACCTTCTAGAGCACGTTGGGTGGCACGGGATACATGCGGACGTGCATTGTCCTGTTGGAACAGCAAGTTCCCTTGCCGGTCTAGGAATGGTAGAACGATGGGTTCGATGACGGTTTGGATGTACCGTGCACTATTCAGTGTCCCCTCGACGATCACCAGTGGTGTACGGCCAGTGTAGGAGATCGCTCCCCACACCATGATGCCGGGTGTTGGCCCTGTGTGCCTCGGTCGTATGCAGTCCTGATTGTGGCGCTCACCTGCACGGCGCCAAACACGCATACGACCATCATTGGCACCAAGGCAGAAGCGACTCTCATCGCTGAAGACGACACGTCTCCATTCGTCCTCCCATTCACGCCTGTCGCGACACCACTGGAGGCGGGCTGCACGATGTTGGGGCGTGAGCGGGAGACGGCCTAACGGTGTGCGGGACCGTAGCCCAGCTTCATGGAGACGGTTGCGAATGGTCCTCGCCGATACCCCAGGAGCAACAGTGTCCCTAATTTGCTGGGAAGTGGCGGTGCGGTCCCCTACGGCACTGCGTAGGATCCTACGGTCTTGGCGTGCATCCGTGCGTCGCTGCGGTCCGGTCCCAGGTCGACGGGCACGTGCACCTTCCGCCGACCACTGGCGACAACATCGATGTACTGTGGAGACCTCACGCCCCACGTGTTGAGCAATTCGGCGGTACGTCCACCCGGCCTCCCGCATGCCCACTATATGCCCTCGCTCAAAGTCCGTCAACTGCGCATACGGTTCACGTCCACGCTGTCGCGGCATGCTACCAGTGTTAAAGACTGCGATGAAGCTCCGTATGCCACGGCAAACTGGCTGACACTGACGGCGGCGGTGCACAAATGCTGCGCAGCTAGCGCCATTCGACGGCCAACACCGCGGTTCCTGGTGTGTCCGCTGTGCCGTGCGTGTGATCATTGCTTGTACAGCCCTCTCGCAGTGTCCGGAGCAAGTATGGTGGGTCTGGGACACCGGTGTCAATGTGTTCTTTTTTCCATTTCCAGGAGTGTATTTGAAGTGGAATGATCATATAAAATTAATTGTTGGTAAGGCGGGTACCAGGTTGAGATTTATTGGGAGAGTCCTTAGAAAATTTAGTCCATCAACAAAGGAGGTGGCTTACAGAACACTCGTTCGACCTATACTTGAGTATTGCTCATCAGTGTGGGATCCGTGCCAGGTCGGGTTGACGGAGGAGATAGAGAAGAACCAAAGAAGAGCGGCCCGTTTCGTCACAGGATTATTTGGTAAGCGTGATAGCGTTACGGAGATGTTTAGCAAACTCAAGTGGCAGACTCTGCAAGAGAGGCGCTCTGCATCGCGGTGTAGCTTGCTGTCCAGGTTTCGAGAGGGTGCGTTTCTGGATGAGGTATCGAATATATTTCTTCCCCTACTTATACCTCCCGATGAGATCACGAATGTAAAATCAGAGAGATTCGAGTGCACACGGAGGCTTTCCGGCTGTCGTTCTTCCCGCGAACCATATGCGATTGGAAGAGGAATGGGAGGTATTGACAGTGGCACGTAAAGTGCCCTCCGCCACATACCGTTGGGTGACTTGCGGAGTATAAATGTAGATGTAGATGTAGATGAAGAACAGCCAGACTGTGGTGATGGTTCCTGCTGCTGTTGTTGCTGCTGCTGTAGACCCGACCTGGTAACTTGAGGAGTGGTGGTTCGTTGCTCGGCCCACGGACGCCAGTGCGGTGGTGCCGGGGCGGCGGCGGCGGCGGCGGTGGCTTCACACGCAGCGACTAGCGGCGCCCTTACAGGCGATGCGTGCCTGACTGGGCACTACTTTGGGGAGAGAGAAGGTTTAGCAGACACCAGTATGAGTGCCACCTGTTTTGTGGCTGCGGAGATGGGACCTCTGAAGAAAAAGAGATAAAATAAATAATAGTTAAGTACATTGCTTACCGCTGCTCGCGCAGTGAAAGGAAGAATTCTGACGATCACAAGGTTATAAGCAGAGTGAGTAGTTACCTTTTTCTCTCTGGCTCAAAGGCATTAACACTTCATCAGCCGGCCGCGGTGGTCTAGCGGTTCTGGCGCTGCAGTCCGGAACCGCGGGACTGCTACGGTCGCAGGTTCGAATCCTGCCTCGGCCATGGGTGTGTGTGATGTCCTTAGGTTAGTTAGGTTTAAGTAGTTATAAGTTCTAGGGGACTTATGACCTAAGATGTTGAGTCCCATAGTGCTCAGAGCCATTTGAACCATTTGAACACTTCATCAGGTGACTACACCACACCCTCAAAGAAGTCATCATAATCATCATCTAATAGGGCCAGATCAGAGCGCCTTTTTCTGACCCATTCAGGCATGTCATCGCCCTCATCAGATTCAACATCCGGCAATTGGTCTGTCAAGCCTACAACAACAACAGCAAACAAGAAATATAAACCGAAAAACAAGTATGAAATAAGAAAATTTTGAATCGTTACTATACAAGAACTAATTACAATGAAAATTATGCTCAAATGGCAATTCTAGCTGTGAAACAACCACAGGAGGCAAGACGTCGAGAGTCTGCCATGGTCCAGCCCCCTCCTATCTCGCCTCACACTCCAAGATAGAATCCTATAACAAGGGGATCGAATTAATAAGGTGAATTTAACATACACACCAAGATTTACACTCAAAATACAAATTATTTACTCACCTGGAAATCCTGTCTCGAGAAATTTACGTCTCTTCCTTCTACACTCTGAAGTTTTGCTGCAACTACCTCTTTCCATCTTGCGGAGAGAAAACAACAAGGCCACGGAACGCACAACAAGGCGGAAAGCAGCCGACTGAGGACAATGAAGGTTGGTTGTGGCTTTATATATAGACCGAGGTGACCAATGAGAGAGCTTCATTTCAATGTACAGCCAATGAGAAGCTTTTATGGAACGTCACTATTTCTGGAAGGGCTTGTTGCGACCATAGTCTCTCTCTCCAAGTAACAAGAATGCTTTTATGATTAACAGTGTTTTCACAAGTGTGCAAATACATGGTGAAGGCTTTTAGCGGTGAGAAGTTTACCGTTTCTGAGAGGTATGTTGAAAGCAGGAGATTAGGATTTCCAGGTGATGCCTCATTAGGACCATCAGGAAGAATGCAATCAAGATTATTCTAGGCTATTTTCGTTAACATGTCCTGTTATGACAAGAATTTCTATTCAGAAAAGCTGTGACATCACGAAAGCTCCTACAAAAGTGATCGTTAACTGTTTCTGCAGTACTTCACTATTTCCAAGAGGTAGACTTGGCTCTTGTTTACATAGGCATATGATGTCAGTATAACATTGAGAACCTTTCAGCTGCACCTGCGCGGGTGAGCCTCTACGCAAACACCTCGTGCTTGGCAAATAGGCCTCCTTAGGAGCGGCAGCACATGTGGGGGCTCAGTAAACACAAACGCGGCCGGAGGCATCTCACATGTCCTTTTAGTATCGCTAGGAACAATGCTCCCTGTGCTATTCTGGGAAGCATTGGAACAGATATCTATAGCGCGACCTGTGATGTCAGTATAACATTAAGAACCTTTTAGCTGCATCTGAGAGGGTGAATTCCTTGGCAATTAGGTCTTTGCTGGACCGCAGGTAGAGAGGCATGGCGCCAGCAATGGTAAAAGCGTGTGAGCCCAGAGGGTGACTTGGCTCTTATTTACATAGACACGTGACAGCAGTATAACACTCGAAGAATTCTGACTGTATACCCGGAAATACAGGCGACTTCCATCCGCTGGCTGCTGGTGACAGCGGCCTGAGAGCAATGGCTCCAGCTCCTGCATTTGTCTGTGCGATGGTGACTCAACGGCGGTGGCAGTGCGTGCGTGAGTTGCAGCCTCTGATACACTGCAGTTGACGATAGCTCAAATGTGTTTTTACGGGCAGTGAGTGTGCACTGCATTGTTTTCGCCTGTTTAAGCCTCATGAGCATGGTTGCATATCGTTACAGATGCATTATCTTTCGACAATTTACGAGTAGTTTGCAGGTCTGTAGGCTATGTAGTGTGACCAAAACACATCAGAGCGAGTGTTTTATATCAGTGTAATAAATAAACTATGTGAAATCCGTCCCTAAATAAATTTTATGCACTATTTCGACAGTTTATAATTAATGAACGTGTCCGCAGAGCGTTTTACATGCATTATTTCGGTGATTTACGAGTAGTTTGCAAGTCTGAAGTGTGACACCAAGCACATCACAGCGAGTATTTGTATCAGTGTAATAAATGGACTATGTGAAATTCATCCCTAAATAAATTGTTCCAAAATAAATAAAGTACACTTCTTCCTCTTTCCAGCAGCCCAGAACAGGCTGAGTCCTTTTCCCGCCATTTTCCCCCAGACCGCCATCTTGGATTATGTCATGGAAAGGCTGACAGCGCCCTCTGGTGGCAGTACTGTGTAATAGGTCAGTTGGACTCTGGACTTCACAGTGAACACACTGGATCAAGGTACTGCCTCTAATTGTTTAAATAAAGACTGCCTGCAAAATAAAGACTTACATCCTACCTATCCAGCAGAGACTGAGTACTTTTCCCGCCAATTCCAAGGAGGAGGTGGCAGTCGCTCGACTTAGGCTAGTGAAGTAGCCCAAGTGACCTATTTTCCTGTCATTTTCTTAGGTTAGTGGAGGTAGCCCAAGTGGCCTTTTTTCGACCAAAATTTGAACTTCCCACCATTTTCTTCTGGAGGGGAGGGGTAGTGGAGGGGAGGAGGTTAGGTTAGTGGTGGGAGCTCAACTGACCTATTTTTCCAGCCAAAATTTGAACTTCCCACCACGACGTCATTGCGAAATTGCCATATGTATCGCCGCCATGTTGTATCTGCCATATTGAATAAATTTGGCAACAATGCCACATGGGGCCATATGAAGCTTGTCCCCCTACCAATAAGGCCAGTTATTACTATTATGTTTTAAACTGAATAATGTGATACGAGGTTCTTAGTCAACCAAGATATATGTTGCATCAATATAGATGTATAGATGATATAATAAAGCTTATTTCACGATTTGTGCTCAAGTTTTAAGTTACCATACTGAGTAAGGTAGTGCTCACATGACTAAGATTCTTAATAGGCAGGCAGAGCAGAGCTAAGGTTCCTTTCATCATCTTTTTATGGTCGGTGGGGTTGGTTTTTGTAAGATATTTTGGGAGCAGAGAGAATCTTATGTTTATGTAGCATTCGGACTTAGATATATTTTTGGTATCTGGCAATTTAGAACTTGGAAATATTATCGATGTGCACTAGTTAGGGACTTGTAAATGTTTTGGAACACAGAGTGCTAGTAGACTTAAGACTGACAGTCGGGTTAGTAGTTATGGACTGTTTCGATCACGGTGAATTTGTCACTGTATAAAGGCATGTATGAAGCTGTTAAACTTCGAGATTTCGCTGCAGTTTTAATGATTCTGTTGCTCAGCTCCAAGCTCTTAGACCACTACGTTACTGCCTAAAACTGCTCTGCCTGAATTGTCATATTATTTATTTTATACTGCCTTGAATATGTAATTTGTTCAGTAACATCCCGTGGGAGGTCACTATTCGACTAGATTTATGTGCTATTTGAATAAATATTTTTTCAGAGATTAATCCATTTGTTGTACTCCATATCGTCACTACGAGATCTTCTCTTAATGTTTTTCTTTGATGATCACAATCCATCTACTGATTTGTTTAGTTGTACAGCTATTTGTCTTTGCTGATTAAAATGATTCATGAATTATCCAAGCTTCTGTAAGGGCACATGGCAACAGTGCATGACCAAATCCGTTTTGATCTGTTGACTCGCATTAAAACCTGAGGTCGTGCATTCGATCGCTGCTGGTCATGTAGCAACAACCTGATTTTCACTGGCTTTTAATTTCGCACTGTTATTGCCCGATTTCCAATGAAGTTTCACTGGTTGCTATACAACACCATTTGTGCTAATGACGTGGTGGTGACAGATCTCCGAAAAGTTCTTTAACGATATCGTATCCAGTAACAGGGTACTCTCCAACAGAGGTAGTAGCCACGACTTACTGTAATACTAGCAGTACAGAACTTTAGAAATGCAAATTCCTTCCAAATGCAGTCATTTTGTGTTATTTTATGAATGAAATTTATTTGCAGCATGCCAAAGAGAAAACTTAGTGAAGTGCTTAACAGATTAGCTCTGTAAGAAACATCAATATTCGCGATACACATCTCCAAAAGAAATCAAGCAGTGTAAAATGTCTACCTTGGCTTGTTTTGAGTGCTATATCAACGAAAAATGTTGAGAATGAATCTTCCACGCTACAGTCGACTGTGCATTATTTTGAAATTTCCTGATATATTAATAGTCGCTGTATGAGGGGGGTGGGGGAGACCTTATGTCCACCTTTTGAAAATAATGTAATGTAATCTGTTATTTTATATTTAAAAATTTAGAAACTGTTATTGTTTATAATGAATCCTTCTACCAGATTCCATATACGTATAAATTTTTCAGTTAAGTGCAACCCAAAAATTTAAGACTCAGTAGTAGATGTCACTTGCCGCCATGAATTTCATCTTCAATATCTCCATTATCAGGGCGTTACTTACACATCATTATCTCTTTAAAATGAATGTTGTGAGTAAAAGTCAAGGACAATGTTCGAAATTGGCATTTTGAATAATTTTTGTGGTGATCGTAGCTTCCCTCCCCCCCCTCCCCTTTTCCCTCAATGTTATTCAAAATGTATTGATATTGCTAAGAATGTGGTAGAAGGCATTTTCAGGTTGTGGACCCTAGTCACACATCACAACTTCTTTAAAATGTATCTTCTTAATATATATCAAAAGCAATTAACGAATTATGTTTTCCTTAACTTTTTAGGGTGAACGTAAAATACCATTACGCCCTCCCCCTTCCCTGGTAATGCGCATTAGGAAAAATGCGCTGGTATTGCTAGGGTTAAAATGTGTACCAGGCTGGGACTCGAACCCAGAACCTCTACTTTAGGGATAATGTTCTTGACGACTGAGCTGTAGAGGCACGAATCACGGTCCCTATACCGCTTCAGTTCATTCAGTTTCCCACACCTGTTTTCCAAACTTCTAGAAAACACGCTTCTCTGCGTATTCAGCGTTCTTCAGTTGCTCGGTGATAAAAAGTGTCCACCTGAATTGCCTTTCTCATATATGACAAAATCTAAATCTTCTGGGAACGATTCATCTCAAGGAAAAATAAGCCTGGACTACAGGGTACCATCTCCGAAAGAAGCTCCTTCTTGATCTGAGATTAGGAGCTGTGGTAGAGAAGCGGTGATAGAGGATGATTGCACATAGAGGTGATTAGGGTCGGACATCAGTTTCACTTTTCATGCTCTCCGATAACAGCTCTTTCCACATCCGGAGGACCAATGCCAGTAAAATGATGGAAATGGAAATGAGCGTTTGGCGTCATTGGCCGGGAGGCCCCTCGCGGGGCAGGTCCGGCCGCCTTGGCGCAGGTCTTATTACATTCGGCGCCACATTGGGCGACCTGCACGCCGGATGGGGATGAAATGATGATGAACACAACACAACACCCAGTCCCTGAGCGGAGAAAATCTCCGACCCAGCCGGGAATCGAACCCGGGCCCGGAGGACGGCAATCCGTCACGCTGACCACTCAGCTACTGGGGCGGACAGTAAAACGATAAAGACTCGTTACTGAGGTTGGTTCGAAACGGCCCGATTCTTGCTGTTTCTGTATGTACGATGTAGACCAAATCCGTTATGAATTCCTATCAGAGATTGAGTCTTTCATTTTTCAACATGTAACGCATTTCAGCATTACATGTTCATCATATCTGTGGTGACTCGTGAAGCTGTATGTGCTCCAATAACATGCAAGGCAAATCTGTTTAAAGCTCGGAGGAAAGTAAGAGCATACCAATACGATCAAATCTAGTAGAACACTCCTGTCGTGCCGGCCGGGTGGCCGAGCGGTTCTAGGTGCTTCAGTCCAGAACCTTGCGACTGTTACGGTCGCAGGTTCGAATCCTGCCTCTGGCGTAGATGTGTGTGATGTCCTTAGCTTAGTTAGGTTTAAGTAGTTATAGGTTCTAGGGGACTGATGACCTCAGAAGTTAAGTCCCATAGTGCTCAGAGCCATTTGAACCAATGAGCTGGACTACCACAGCCAGCAGTATATTTAGATCCTGATTTAGGGAAACTGTGCCTTAGACTCAATGAACTCATTGATCAGTAAGCAATTATGTAACGCACTCTGACTTCGATAGAAGGAAAAAGAATGATCACAGTAGAACCAACTTCAGTAAGTCGCGCAACTACTAACTGGGATGCATAGTTTGGATACTTGAACTTGAAATACTGTGAAAATCACTCTTAAGATTCAAATAGAATTACAGACTGTACAAATGTTTAGTTTGTAGCTGTACACAGTGCAATGGGATCCTGTCCCTTGATTGCAAACACACTGCTTTAACATAAAATTGGTTAATTGTTGAAACACCAATCTAGATCATTTGAATACTGACGTTACTCGTAAGATTAAATTTGCGTGAGCTATTACGAAATGCTGAAAGGATGAATACCATGCTATGTGCAAGTTATTTCGCAGAGCCATGATGACACACACGCTGTAGAGAGAATCTGTCACTACAGTTATGCATTCACGAACCAGTATCAGAACGCATCTTTACAGTAGAAGTTAGCACGTGCTGAGAAAGGGGTGATTACTACTATTAATTGGGGAAAGCGGTATATCAAGTGAGTTATTTCATTATCTGAACAGTTTGTACCCAGCGAATCAGCATAAAGGGAATGGTTTCAACAGGTGTGCACAAGGTGACGTCCGACGATATATAACTGAGTTCATAATATTTCGAACAGAGTGGCTGCGACACGATCCAGTGACCAGCCTCCAACTTACTTATAGAACCAGGACGCTGAAACTCTGTAATATCTAGCGCGTAAATATAGGTTCACCTCGACAATTCATTACAATAAAGTACACAAAATGTCTGCAAAATAAACTGTCCGATAGGAATATCACACGAATGAAATGATCCAAAACCTTCCTTATTAGCAATCACTGCAAATAAATGAAACAGTCTCACCAAATCTACGATCTGCTGCCGCCACTTCAGAGCTCCTCACTCGACGACGCGGAACCAAGTGTGATTTCAAGGTACACAAAAGCGTCTGTCAAGCTAAGCGCTATGCTTCGTCATTTGATGATGATGATGTTTGGTTTGTGGGGCGCCCAACTGCGACGTCATCAGCTTCCAGACAAAGTCACAATTTATACACAGTCCAGTTTCTACCACAGTCCTATCTAGCGACTGTCACTTATGTGGATGAAATGATGAGGACAATACAAACACCCAAACCCCGGACAGAGGAACTCCCCTACCCGGTGGGCAGTCGAACCAGGGACCCCATCATCGGCAGACAGCAACGCTAGCCACTAGACCACGAGCTGCCAACACTCGGTCACTTATTGGTAGCTTGCGGAGATAAGAAAAGCTAAACTTGGTCTCCGGCAGTTCCTCTGAGAGACACAACTTAAAGAGTCTGCTCTGCATGTCAATACTGGTTACTGAACGTCTTCGTGAAAGTTTGCAAAGAAAAGATCACGAATTAAAGAAACAAAACTGTAGCGAAAACTGAAAGTGCCGTTTAACACCTAGTTGTCAGTCTTGTGTGTTAAGTCAGTCGATAAACATTTGAAAATAAAATAAAATACAGTAGATAAAACAGCAATATGAGGATACGAAAAATTTTAATGAAAGAAAAATCCATATTTTCGTATTTGTCTTTTTTACAGTAACAAGGTAGAAGATAGATCTTGAACCTAGTGTATGCACTAAGCTCAGAGTCCAATTCGATATGAAGCGAAACGACACGGGCACCAAAACTTTTTGTGCATATTTATTGAATATGTCTTTACATCATTTGAAACTTACCTGATTACTAATAGTTTAGAATTCCGAAATAAAAACCTGTGAGTGAGGCTCACTCGTCAGCACAATAAGCAGCTTTGCATGTTATGCTATATTCTATTAATAATTTGGCCATTAGGAAAAGCCGAAATACCATTACATTAAAACAACATCTTTGTGTATTACTTATTATATTTGTTAAGTAAGGGTAGTCTAATACCGGAAAAAATTGTAGGAAGTGCGGTTTATAAATAGAAGCCAATTAAACAATGATGAAGTATTTATTCAAATTCAAAACAAACATGAAACTTCATTCGGAGTGTCTCTGGTAAAACAAAAACACAGGAACCTTCCACTAGAGAGAAATATAATAATATGGATTTTTGATTGACACCATTAGGGAGACAAAAACAGGAACAAATTCAGTGCTCCTCATATGTGCAACTTGAATTTCCAAAAGTACAGGAAAAATTACCCAAAGAGCTTCGCAATCAAAATGCACAATGAAGAAAACATATTGCGAGCTGTTAAGAGTGCGGACTCTGATATGTTGAACTAACACCTCATTCTAAAGCCAAAAACGACACATAATTTCCAACTGCACCATCAGCATGGGACGACAGCCGGGAAACAAATTATAGTCGGCTCGAGACAACTCCCAGGTAATGAAAAATAGTCAGAATGGGAATGCTCTTAGGAAACGAATGATGGGAATTTAAAGTTCTCTGTAGTCAGCCCATACTCTCTTTGGATAAGTGGCAGCAAGCTTGCAGCCAATGTGAGGAATATAAATCTGCTTCTAAGCATGAAAATAGAGGAAAACGACCCAGAATTTACCCTGATATGGCATAGAAACGTGTATAGACAATTCCTAAGAATGGTACGAGTTTGAACGGAGTTTAACTATTGATTAATGAAGCATACAAAGTGTCTAGAAGGGGAAACATTTGCAGTATTGATGGAACAGAAAATACTGTTGAGAAGAGGCTAAAATTTTTCGGGTGTCGTGAGAAAGGAAACGAAGGATTCTTGTTGGCATCTGTGCTGTAAAGATACCTGCTACATCTCTAGTGGGGAATTGGGGGCAAGAGCACCCTTGGGCCCACACATCAGAGATTAACTCCTGGAAATAGCGAAGTAGGCACTGAGAACCGCCCCAGAATTGCTACCCTCCCTGATCAAAGCTTTCTTGCTGAAGCTCCACAGTAGGCACGGATGTCCCTAATTCGCAGCTTCACATGAGAACCTTCCAGCTAGTAGCAAATATTGTGTACTGTCCACTTCGTATATAAAGTAAAACGTAACTGAACTGATACAGGACCGAGAAGCAACCTGTACCACTCATTTTACATCACATCCTCGTCGCTTCAAAAACAATTATGTGAATATTTTTTTTATGGTTCATTCGTTCGTCACAAGGTTTGGGCACAGCTGAAAAATTGACTGGTCCTACAACTGTAAGAGAAAATGAAATATAACTGTCTTCCTACTGGAAAGTAATACATGAAAGACATGTTATGGCTAACGTGAAGTTTAAAGCTACATAAAAGAAAGGAAATTTCGGTAAATCATTTCTTGTCCCTATGTAAATATCAGAGACAAAATAATTCTAAGATACATTGAAAAATTCACTCCCACTTGGAGAGGAAAATATAAATCACTTATGTTCCTGCCTGCTTTGATGGTCGAGGCTTGATTTACAAGCGAGGTTTCCAAATGACTTAATATCTAATAGATTTATCTGTGTGGTTCCACAGTTCTTCATTTTATGTACATATCATTGGGGAAGCATACAAGGTGTCCCCCTAAGGCGTTTACACTGCTTGAACTTTAATAACTTGAACAAAAGCAACAAAATTATGAATGTTTGAGTCACATAGATGGTATCGACATTTCTGATGATGTTTTAATGTTGACGATATTCAAAATGTTCTCCGTCGTCAACAATACAGCATCTGTAACTCTGCGGAACAGATCGACACATATGTGTTAAGGTTGTCACTGACATGGATTCACAGGCAGTCACAGTCCCCTCTCTCATGTCATTCAGCGGACGAGGCTTTTTGGCGTAGACGGTGTCCTTCATAGTACCCTACAGTAAGAAGTCAACACTTCCCCGACGGCCCAACCACCTCTCAAGAAATGTTTCATCCAGGAATTGCCGCAGTCACGATGGTACTGAAATAGTGTAAATTCTTGTTGAGGGTTACAGAATCTTCATCTCGGTACTAGTTGCTGCAGCATGTTAAAATACTATACACCTGTCACTGTTTCTTCATAAAAATAACGTCACTACAAGTCTTCCGACAGACATACCACACCACAGTGGTAACCCAGGAACATTACCAGCTCGTAGTTGCGTAACATGAGAATTAACTTTTACCAGGTACACACAGCTGTGGCGACTGATGGTTCCATTCATTTTAAGAGTCGCTTCAGCAGTCCAGAAATGGTCATCAGTCAATTGCCTATCATAGCAAATCCATACACAATGTTGGAGACACCTATCCGGATCATCTTCATTCGTCGCTTGAAGCAATCTGTGAATGTAGGGTTTCCACTTTGCTTGCTTTAAATGCAATTAACACTTGATCTGCTTACACCTGATACACGCGCAGCTTACCGTATGGGTCTTCTGGCAATAGTGTGAAGACATGTACCACTTTCGCCCGAAACTGATTTTTTCCTGCTTCACCGTCTCTTCTTCAGATCATGCACACTTCCTTCCCTCTCAAATATGCCCTTTAATTTCGTTATTGTTACACTTGATGGTGCAATAGCGAAGTCTGCCCGCCATCGTCTCTGAATTTCTTTCATGTTCTCACATTTCTAACAACACTTAAATTTCATTTTCTTTGCTCCAAGAACATGTTTCCAGGCATCTTGTTATTTACACGTAGTTCTGGCAACTGAAGAAAAAGAAAAGCAAATGAATGTCTACACACACTATAGAACGAATAAAAATAACTTGGTAGTTGACACTTCACGCCTTGTCGCTGCTTTCCTCCAATCAGAGCGCTCAACGTCACGCCCAAGCCGTTTTCCGTTGCCAAACTGCCACAATTAGTTCACTTTCAGTTCCTTGTCTGGATTTCTTTCTTGATGTGTTTGAGTTCCAAATTCTGGATACAGCCTTTTTGTTTCGTATTTCATCACACATGACAACCACACGCGCACACACACACACACACACAATGAAGTTAACGAAATACACACGTCTTATACATGACACTAACCAGACATTACTGGATTCTTCCGCACAAGCCGCGATTCAGAATCATTTATATAGTTATTATAAGAACAGAGAACGGCTTACGTTAGGTAAGCTTCTCACGAGATTATATGAAGCAAAATTCCTGAAGGCCGTCAGTCAATCGTTGCGACATGGATACCAGCGTAATCACATAGAGTGCTGGTTAGCGTAGAAACCTCATGTGTGGACGGTCGAAGTTTCGAATTTCATCAAATGCAGCGAAACTTTTCGTTTTTTAGCCGGCACGGTAGCTCAGCGTGTTCGGTCAGAGGGTTAGCAGCCCTCTGTAACAAAAAACTGAGTTAATCGATCAACAACGAACTTAAACGGATGTCTTACAACGTCCGCCCCGAGCAGATTCAACGAACAAAAGCGAACAAAATGAGATTACAAAAAAAAAAAAAAGTGGTCAGCGTGACGGACTGTCAATCCTAAGGGCCCGGGTTCGATTCCCGGCTGGGTCGGAGATTTTCTCCGCTCAGGAACTGGGTGTTGTGTTGTCCTAATAATCATCATTTCATCCCCATCGACGCCCAAGTCACCGACGTGGCGTCAAATCGAAAGACTTGCACCAGGCGAACGGTCTACCCGACGGGAGGCCCTAGCCACACGACATTTCATTCATTTAACTGGTTTGAATGTATTTTTTTATTTCTAATACTTGGCCGCGTCATTTTCGTCATCGTATTGACTTTTTTTTCGCTCCTATTTTTCTTTATATCATTTATTTTTCGACTGCAATCGGCATGTGGCACCTACAATCTGCTACCAAGTGCCAACGAGGACTGATCATCGGTTGGTAACGCTGCATCCTTGGTAGCTGGTGTGAGGACAGTTTGAGGTAACCAGTGACAGTAAGAAATTACAACGTGGTTTTGCCGCTGAAACTGGTATTTTTCTGCGGAATATGGCTATGCAAATAACCATATTATGTAGTTTTTCCGTCTTGGGTTTGCTCCAAGAGGTTAGCCTTAAATGCCGGCAACAAAGCGATGGTGCTTTTAGTTCTGCCGCAGATTGTTTATCACCCTTTTCTCGGATGCACAGCACATCATGAGCTTGTGATTAGATTAGGACATGAGTTTAAATTCAGGGCTACAAAACCCATCGTCTGCCGCATTTCCGTCATTCTTCACTTAAAATCAGCTGTCGACAGAGCATCTCCCATTTCCGTCATACCTCGGGGCGACCGCTAGCGGCAAATGACAGACTGTCAAGTAATTTTAATCGGACTATGATCGTGAGACCAACATATAATCACAAATGGATCAGGTTAATAACATTAATACCTCCTCAGTTATTTAAGTTCAAACAGTGTAAACCATTTAGTGGGACATCCTAGATTTCCCTATCATGTGCATGTTAACATAATTATCTCAAATAAAAAATATCTGCATTAAATTAAAAAGAAGGCGAGCAAACATTTAATCAAATGAGATACCTAATGGCAAAAAGATTTTTATAAAATTTATGCACTGATTAATGGCAAAGGTGTTTACCCACGAGAAAAAAACTTATAACTAAGTGTAAAACTTTGCAGAAATTAATTACATATCAAATAGAGATGCCAGCACAATGGGATATGAACCAGATCATGTTTAAAATTTACATATTATGATTTAAGGCAAAGGAGTTTGTCCAAGACGCACTTACTGCTATGTATGACTCTGACAAAAATTTATTATTTAGCAAGAAAACATGCCAGCATGACAAAAAACATTAAAATCCTAGGTTTAAGATATTGATTGAGTGACAAATAACGAAAGTGTTCGTGCAGAAAAAGACTTACAACTACAAATAAAAACAAGTCTGTGAAAAGAAAGTAACTGTTTAACAAAGATCATATGGCAGCATAATGGCTGCCATAGCTCATATTTAAAGATTTACCTTTCTGAACACGCGAAAAGTGTTTATGAAAGAAAAAACTTATGAATAATTATATAAAAAATTAATTGCTAAAAAAAGAAAAATGGCAACTGCAAACGTTTTATTGGTTTAATTTCACTCTGTAAACGTTCAAGTGCGCACAAATTTATTCTAACATACTAACCTATTCACCCATATTTGTTTATCACTTTACAAATCTGCTGACGCCGCATAATGCGGCAAAAATTTGATTACGAAGAGATTGTCGAGTATATACCTGGCGTTGCTCTGAGTCTCAAACCATCAGTACCCAGGCGTGCTGGGTTAGATTTAAGTTTGGAGATTTGGCATCTGTTCACCAAATTTTCGGTGTTATTGCTGCTGCTGCAATGTTCACGAACTGGATTGTAGACATTTGATATGGCAGATAAAGAGATTGAATGATTAGCAGCAGATGCTTCTAAAACGTGAATTCCGATTACATCATTATCCCATTCCAACTGTGGTCGTACAGTCCAAGACAGGGAAGCTTATCTTTCTACCGGGTTGCCCGTTCATGAAGTAGCGACCACTCGAACTACATGTGTCAGTGGTACCTACCAAAACAAACCTTAACCGTTTTTAAAAAATTAAAAATTCTAGTATAATTGGTGTTACATTAATTAAAAGAAACGTATGTTTATACTATACTTCTTTCTGTTGCGTATTGATGAATATTTTATTTGAGAAACCTACGAATTATCTTGATAAAATACACACATCAAAGAAAGTTCTGCATCACCTCGGTTCCGAGAGTTCCGGAACCTGTACACAAAATTGGAATAGAGATCAACAAAAACATCATTTCCGCCCTTTTTATTGCTCATAAAACCACACATTACATGTTGTACCACCATACAGCGAGACCTTCAGAGGAGATGGTCCAGACTGCTGTATTCACCGGTACCTGCACGTCCTCTTGCATTGATGCATGCCTGTAGTCGTCGTGGCATACAAGTTCATCAAGGCACTGTTGGTCCAGATTGCTCCACTCCTCAACGGTGTTCCGGCGTAGGTCCATCAGAGTGGTTGGTGGGTCACGTCGTCCATAAACAGCCCTATTCAATCTATCCCAGGCATGTTCGATAGGGTTCATGTCTGGAGAACATGCTGGCCACTCTGGTCGAGCGATGTCGTTAACATGACTGAACTCATTCACAAGATGTGCACGATGGGGGCGCGAATTGTCGTCCATGAAGACGAATGCCTCGTCAGAGCTGCCGATATGGTTGCTCATCGGTAGGAGGATGGCATTCAAGTATCGTACAGCCGTTATGGCGCCTTCCATGACCATCAGCGGCATAAGTCGGCCCCACATAATGCCACGCTAAAACAGCAGGAACCTACACCTTGCTGCATTCGCTGGACAGTGTGTGTAAGGCGTTAAGCCTGACCGGGTTGCCTCCAAACACGTCTCTGACGATTGTCTGGTTGAAGGCATATGCGACACTCATCAGTGAAGAGAACGTGATACTAATCCTGAGCAGTCCATTCGGCATGTTGTGGGGCCCTTCTGTACCGCGCTGCATGGTGCTGTGGTTGCAAAGATGGACCTCGTCATGGACGTTGGGAGTGACGTTGCGCATCATGCAGCCTATTGCGCACAGTTTGAGTCGTAACACGACGTCCTGTGGCATCACGAAAATCATTATTCAACATGGTGGCGTTGCTGTCAGGGTTCCTCTGAGCCATAATCCGTAGGTAGCGGTCATCCACTGCAGTAGGAGCCCTTGGGCGTCCTGAGCGAGGCATGTCATCGACAGTTCCTGTCTCTCTGGGTCTCCTCCATGTGCGAACAACAAGCAGCGCCGGATAGCCGAGTGGTCGAATGATCTGAAGCGCCTTGGCACGGTTCGCGCGGCTCCCCCCGTCGGTGGTTCGAGTCCTCCCTCGGGCATTGGTGTGTGTGTTGTCCTTAGCGTAAGTTAGTTTAAGTTACATTAATTAGTGTGCAAACGAAGGGACCGAAGACCTCAGCAGTTTCGTCCCTTAGGAACTTACCACAAATTTTCAAACTTTTTTCCGAACAACATCGCTTTGGTGCATTCCGAGACGCCCGCACACTTGCCTTGTTGTGAGCCCTTCCTGGCACAAAGTAACAATGCGGACACGATCGAACCGCGGTATTGACCGTGTAGGCATGGTTGAACTACAGACAACACAAGCCGCGTACCTCCTTCCTGGTAGCATGACTGGAATTGATCGGCTGTTGGGGCCCCTCCGTCTAATAGGCGCTACTCATGCGTGGTTGTTTACATATTTGGGCGGATTTAGTGACATCTCTGAATAGACAAATTGACTGCATCTGTGATACAATATCCACAGTGAACGTCTACCTTCAGGAGTTCTGGGAACTGGGGTGATGCAAAACTTTTTTTGATGTGTACTCCTATATGATGCCCTTTAAGCACTCTAGGATGACAGTGTTTATTATTAACAATGTTACTAATATTCGTGAGGTTACAGGATTCGTCTGCTGACGAGGGATTAGTACTTCTGTTAATTGTGTGCCAGGAAGAACTAATATATCCATTCTGTTTAGAAACAACAGTGTGTCTGATTTTAGGGTTCTTGTATACCATTTTCGCCTTATTTTGGCTTCATCTTCGTACCTTCCGTACAAAACTATTTTTTCGGCAGGCAGAAACTCTGCTTTCAAAATCACTAATGAAGATTTGCAGCAAACCTCCGGCAAACTGTTTTGCATAGGTATCCCTGGTTTCTAACTGAAGATGAATTGAATTGTTAAACCACACATTTCACTTACTTTTTTAGCCTAAGTTGACTCTAATTTCATTAATTAAGGAAAATACGAAAAAACCGTCGAATTGTTTTTATTACCTAAATTCTTCATGATCTGATATTCTTGTATTATCTGTCTTAACATTTATTTTTTCCTAATGCTTCACAGCTGACTTGCCACATAGTATCTTAGCGCTTTCTGGTAATTTATGTATAGTACTTATTACCACTGCTTAAGTTACTGGGATTGTCACTCAGTGGCATACTGCGTGCTTCTTCAAATATGTAGTGTATACTGGCTTGCCAATTCTACATGTTACGTGAACATGTGTGGTCACTTCATATATTAGGCACAGTCCATTATTTTCTTGTCTTACTGTACAGATCTGTCCGCCTCAGCTGAGTAATCAGCGCAGCTGACTGCCATGCGGACGACTCGGGTTCTATTCCTGGAACTGCCAGGGAAATTTCCTTAATGGAACGACTGCAATGGGGTGAATCCAGCCTTGTGGTGCCAATTGCTGCTTGACCGAGTAGTAGCGGCTGCAGGTCACGAAAACCAACAACGATCGGGAGAGCGGTGTGCCTACCCACGCACCTGCATATCGTCTCCAGTGACGCCCTGGACGAAGGATGACACGGCGGTCGGTCGGTACCGATTTACGTAGATTGCTTATTACTACTGCTTAAGTTACTGATATTGTCAAATCACATTCACTGCACAGATATGGTGAAGGTATAACACTGAAACGCGAAATAGGTTGAAAAATAGGACAGGAGTAAGAGCTACTATCTGGGCTGATGTGGACTGAAAATTGCGTGCTCCTAAGATATGACTAGGGGACACAAACTGTCGTCCTACTTAATTTTGCGAGTGAAAGCTGTCCTTTGGTGTTAATCTTTCCTCTAGAAAAACTTCTGAATAATTATATATCTAAAATGCCGGAACAGATGGCCTACCCGGTATTTGGATGCTGCTCTGGCTTTAACAAACGTAGCTCTTGAAGGTTATAAGTGATGTAACAAAGCAAACATGAATAAGAGCCTAAATTTTAGGAAGCTTCGCACAGATTACGAGACTAGCCATTTTTACGTATCATACATTTAGAAAGTTATAAACTTCTTTTGTCCTCAGACCTCAGAAGTGGAGGTATTCATTAATAGTTACTTACTAATGAAAATCTTATAGATGTATTAAAAGTTCAGGCGCGTATGATTTATTTAGTTTGAAATGGTATAGCAGATGTTTCGGAATACCTGCCTCTCCGACCAGTATTAAAGGTTGTGATTATTTTAAGATGATCATCTCTTCTAGAATTTAAATTGGCGCCAGTAATGAAACCTTTTGTATAATGAAAAAGATAACAGTTCCTTCGTATTGTACATTGTGTTTCAGTACATACAGAGCGACTACAGAAGTGACGACCAATGAAACACACATCACTAACACTCGAGTTGTAGAAGAGAACAGGATACGTCAGGCTCGTATATAGCATCTGACAAGGCGGCATCAAGAAGGAAATATGCCGCTTCCATTTAGATAAGCGGACAGCTGCTCGTAAGTTGTCCGCATTCGGAAATCATTTTTAGTCGTGTCATGATTACCGTCCGCCAAACAGCACCTTTATATTACAGTCAGGCGGAGGGACGCGTTCTCCGTAATCAGATGCGGTGTCGCCGCTTGAAGGCCGGAGAATGGCCGCGTGGGCTGCGGGCCGCCTATTTCTTGTAGGGCACGCGAGAACAGAACACGGGCCAGGGCGCGGCCTCCTCACACATCACGCCACGTGCTCCCAGCCGGCTCGCTTGCTGACTTACCACTAAATGTGTCTTCTCACGTAGCCTTTCCCGTTCCTCACTGACATCTGCCCAGAAGGAATGGAGCGAATTATTTTAAAACTGTGCTCTGAGTGATTGGTGGAAAATAAGAATTGTAGGTAGCCGGTTATTGCCATGATCGCATCAATACGGATAATTTAACTCAAGCCTCTAGTCTCCTGTAATTACTGTTTTCACTTAGACACGTTATACGTAGCAATATCTCGTGGCAAGGGAATGGGATGTGGAGGAGGGAGGAGAGGGGTGTGAGCAAGTAGAGAGAGAGAGAGAGATCTAAATGCAACTTGCTGACTTACCAGTAAATGTATCTTCTCACTTAGCCTTCCCCGTTTCTCACTGACATCTACCCAGAAGGAAATTTTGTATTTGGCACAGATTTAAAAGTTTGAGAAGAATATAACTACTGTGTTTTCTTGAGTAAACGATATTTCAGCGTTAAGAAGTACCTTGCTACAGAAAATGCTGAAGATTAGATGGGTGGATCACATAACTAATGAGGAGGTATTGAATAGAATTGGGGAGAAGAGGAGTTTGTGGCACAACTTGACGAGAAGAAGGGACCGGTTGGTAGGACATGTTCTGAGGCATCAACGGATCACAAATTTAGCATTGGAGGGCAGCGTGGAGGGTAAGAATCGTAGAGGGAGACCAATAGATGAATACACTAAGCAGATTCAGAAGGATGTAGGTTGCAGTAGGTACTGGGAGATGAAGAAACTTGCACAGGATAGGGTAGCATGGAGAGCTGCATCAAACCAGTCTCAGGACTGAAGACCACAACAACACAACAAGAAGTACCTGCATTTATGTAAATTTCTGCTTACATATAGTAAGCTCCAGAGAGTACGTGTTCATGTGGACCCGAGACCTCACAGATAACATAAAACCGCCGACAATTCCAGATACACATCATTTTACGGGAAACTGTGTAAAGTTGATGCATTAAGTTGTTCTGAAAGGTTTGCTGAAGTTCAAGACAATAAAAGCTGGTTAAAAGTTGTGAGCTATCTGGGGAAGTTAACCTTGCAATACTGAGCAACTGTTTCACCACGTATCCAGTCTAGCATCCAAATTCCCAACTAGACTAATATTAATTATAATCTTTTAATAGTCATCTTACGACAACCGGTGATATAAATGTATAAAAAGAGAATTTAAATAAAAAGAAATAAATCAGTTTATATTTGGACATTTATTTTAACATTGATCAGTGTTCCGTTAAAATTTGAGCATATTAAACTTGATTCATAACTAAACTCGTGCCTTATTTAGGATTGTGAAAATGTGAGTTTGTAATCTTACAGAACACATCAAATATGGTGCCAAGATTGGGAGACTGCATACAACACTGTATTCATAAAATAACACACGAAGAACGTTGAAACATATGCAAGAGGAAATTAACCACAACCAACCAATTCAATTTTCACCGAAAGAAGTTCCTTTCGTAGCACAATCCTGTTCGTCATGAAATTACCACACTGGTATACTAAATTCATACTAACTCTCCATGAAATCTTCCCGGAAAGAATAGCTGAGGGCTACTTTGATGCTTACACCACATGCTTCACGTGGTCAACTTGATTTACACAAAGAGTGTAGCTCCACAATAACTTTGATAATTAAAATAAATTACATCGAAACGCAATTTACAAAAGAAAAACCTCGAACTGGGTACGATCGTCTTACTATTAACCTGATGGGTCAAACAATTGTATAAGCACGTGGTACTGGTCTCACAAAGTACGCCCCACGTGGGTTGATCATAAAGAAAAGTTGCTATATTGAAAAATATTGTCAAGACGAGACGTTATAATCTCACGCACATTCTCATTTAAGATTGATGATCTTAGTTAGAGTTACAGATCATCAACACGTGGTTCCACTTTACTCACAAAGTAGTGACAAAGCAACTACTGGACGATATACTGAACTTCACACTCGAATTACACTGCGTTGCAATTTAAGATAACATAAGATATCTTAGATCTAAACCTGAAATAAAGGTGATTAAATTTTCAGTTAGGCTGAACTTAAGAAATCCATTGTCCTATGGACTTAGCAGAGAGGCGCTTAGCTGGAGATCTTACCACTTCAGACGCTCGCCGCAGACAGTCTGCCGTGGGCCCCTCCTGAGGGTGTCTCACAGATACAAACGGAAGTGGCCAAAGAGGCAGCTTCCTGTACCAACATGACAAGGGACGGACAGGATCATACCAAGAATAGAAACCTCTTTGCTTTTAGAAAGCGTAGCAACCTGTTCCGACGTTGGTCCTACTGTTCTCTAGCAGACAGGCTTGTCTGCTACCATCAAGCATGCAACTAGAAATACATTTGCTCATTCATCCTTTCACACAGAAGGGAAGGGGATGACAGTATCTTATCATATACAGTATATAAAAGAAAACGGATGTAGGTTCCGTATGAGACTGTGTGACATGAATTACATATAAGCTGTGTTTTAAAGTGTAGTAGTGTGACAGATCGTACTTGATTATGTGTAAAAGTAACACATTCCACTGCTCAGTCTCCTCCCAGATAAAGTCAGAAACCCCACAGTAAATTTAGAAGTGGGATGTATGCCGTAAATGACAACAGATTTAAGAAATTAACATGAAAGGAATCCAACAGCGTTCTCGCTTCCCACGCCCGGGTTCCCGGGTTCGATTCCCGGCGGGGTCAGGGATTTTCTCTGCCTCGTGATGGCTGGGTGTTGTGTGCTGTCCTTAGGTTAGTTAGGTTTAAGTAGTTCTAAGTTCTAGGGGACTTATGACCACAGCAGTTGAGTCCCATAGTGCTCAGAGCCATTTGAACCATTTTTTTTTTAATCCAACAGAGACCTAACAACTGCTGTTTACTGTATGTATAAAACACGTTACATGTCAATTTTTTAAGCTGTCTGTGATGATTATGAGTAATCCGCTGAAAACAGGTAACTTACTTCCAGAATCATTCTTAAAACAACATGTATTTCATAGCACTTCCTTTGAGTTAACTTTCGTTAAATAACCGTCCATTTTTTTATGTTTATATTTTCACATTCACCATTTTCGGGATGATTGTCCTCATTTTTTCGAAGCGTCAAAACGTCTGTACAATCAAACAAATTTTTGGCCTGCATACTATGAAAAGTCAATAAAGCGTTTCAGTTCCTCGTTGTACGTGATAACACGTTCCTCGATCGCTTAGTCCTCGTTATCTTCCTCTCGGAACATAGTTTCATTATCTCCCCGTCACTTTCTGTTCAAGCTCCGGCTCATATGCATGGCTGTTTAACCACTCGTGGATGTTTCTAAGTGCATACAGTCAGAAATTAGCTCTATTACAAGCAGAGTATCTCAGGCTTCATGTTGTATTTATTTAAAAAATGCGTCCATGACTAATCCCGGCTATTCAAGGACGTGGCGTATTATAATGAAGTTTGGTTGTCGCTCGTAAGCAGTGAAGTCCCTCTACACCCTAAAAATATGACTATATTTTAATATAAAGCTGCGAGTACATATTTTATAGGTGAGAGGTTTCAGTGGCGCCTTGTGTGTCTCCCCTCAATTAATATAAAAATAAAACACAGCTGTCCACTATCAGGTGTGCTTATGTGCTTAGTTATCAGATGACTTGAAAGTACGACTGTAATTTAAAATTCGCCATGACTCCCAGTACTCGTACAATGGCAACTAGGAATCTGTGCTACTTGAGAGTAACATTGTCAATTTATTGGTTAATTGTTTATAGGCTTTTATTAACAAATCGGTGCTGCGATGAAACCACGGTTTTGTGTTGATGCATGGGTATTGAGTTTAGGTTCGACTGTGTCGTACATGCATTTGTTTTCAGATGTTGTTCCTTCCACATTAGACAGTGGTCATATTTATTTATTTAAACAGCGTCTCCGAATAGAGTGATGAATGTAGACTTCTGTGTTATTCGACGTGCTGAAATTATCAGGTACGAAACTTTTCCTTATCTTCCTGATTTATGTTGTCTAGAGTCCAGGTGTTTCGTTATCGTCTCGTTTGTAGTGACAAACACTTTTAAACGGTTATTTGGAATGTGCTGCATTTGTGACGTGGAGAGTGTATCAAAGCAAAGTTCCAACTGAAACTGTAACAGCCAGCGACAGGATTTCGTGGTTTCCAAACTATGTTGATTGGTTTTCATGTGAGACACACTTTTGATGTACAGTAAGTAGTTGACTGCTTAAAATTCGTTTCCTATCGCGTAGTACATACATGTATATAAAATTTCTTATTTAGCATTTCTTACAATCAGCATACACCTCTCTGTTTCTCTAGTCTTTGATAACAATACATAGTTACACGTCCAGTATGTTTGTACGTCGGTACTATTAAGATGTGAACTACATATAATTCATGGTTCCATGAGCATGTAGCTTACGACAACATGAACTCTATAAGAGAAATAAAATTAACTCCTTTCTTTGTTTGTATTACTTTTTTAACGTCTTAATGCCATAAAATCCTCAAAAGTCCAGAATGAGATTTTCACCCTGCAGCGGAGCGTGCGCTGATATGAAACTTCCTGGCAGATTAAAACTGTGAGCCAGACCAAGACTCGAACTCGGTCCCGAGTTCGAGTCTCGGTCCGGCTCACAGTTTTAATCTGCTAGGAAGTCTCCTCAAAAGTCTTTTAACTACAACAGAAATGTACACCAAAGAATGTGGTGAGTAGCAGGTCGTCAACATCAGCCGTCCTATGATTAAATCCGCATTGTGGTGAGTGTACTCGACTGGATAATGCCTGCAGAGGACCATTCTGTTATTGAAGAATGCTGAACAATACTCCAATAGAGCACATTACAATGTATACGGAAAGAGTCATCAACACGTTACAAGAAACAAAATAATACTGATGGTGACAACATGTTGTTGTCCTGGTTGCTGCCGTGACCTTCACTCCGAATTATTAAAGTCATTGTCTCCCTCTACAATTTTTAAAGCACGCTATCCTCCATTAAGAACTAACGATTCTTTGATACCTCAGGACGTTTTCTATCAAATCGATCCCTACCTTTTGTCAGATTATGGCATCAGTTTCGTTTCTTACTCATTTCGATTCAGTACCTCTTAATTTGCTATATAATCTACCCATCTAATCTTCAGCATTTTTCTATAGCAACACATTTCAAAATATTGTAGTCTATTCTTGTTTGGAATGCCTGTCGGTCAGCTTACACTTCCGAACATGGTTGCACGTCAGGCATATACGTTCTGAATAGACTTCGAGACCCTTAAAATGATATTACATGCTAACAATGTCCTCTGTTTGAGAATTGCATTTCTTCCTAATTCCAGTCTGCATTTATATCCTCTCTTCTTAAGCCATCATCAGTTATTTTACTGTTAAAATTTCAAAACTCGTCGACTACTATTTGTGTCTCATTCCCTAATCAAATTCCCTCAGTATCGCCTGATTTAACTGTATTGCAAGTCATTATTCTTGTTTTACTTTCGTTTATGTTCATCTTATAATCTCTTTTTAAGACACTATTCTGTCCGTTCAACTGTTCATCAAAATACTTTTCCGTCTCTGGAAGAATTACATTATCGTTGCCAAACCTTAAAGTATTTGTCTCTTCTTCATGAACTTTTATTCCCTTCCAAAGTTTCTCCTTGGTTTCCCTTACTGCTTATCGAATAACGTCGGGGATAGGCTATAACCATGTCTTACTCTCTTCTCAACTTCCGCTTCCCTTTCATGCCCTTACAACTGCAGTCTTGTTTCTGTACAAGTTGCGATAAATTTTCGCTCCCTGTGTTTATCCCTGCCATCATCAGAATTTCAAAGAGAGCACCCCAGACAAAACTGTCAAAAGCTTTCTTTAACCGTACAGATGATAGAAACCGAGTTTGCCTATCTTCTACGATTACTCGTGGGGTCAGTATTGTCTGTCGTTTTCCTACATTTCACCGGAACCCAAACATTTCGCGAGACACTACTGAAAAATCTTAGAGAATCGGCACTTGCGACTGACTGCAGAAATATTATACTGCCGCCAATGCACATTTCACTTAAGGGTCTCGAATACAAGATAAGAGAAATTAGTGCTTACACGGACGCATATAGATATTCATTTTTCCTTCGCTCAAGTAGAACAGGAAAGAGAATGCCCAGGAGTGGTACAAGGATGTCAGCTTCTATCAGTTTTTCCATTATTCTGTAATGACTTCCTGTTGATGATCACGACAGTAGCACACAGAGAGCCGATCAGTTTCACCGTTTACCACAAAAGAGTTCCTAGGCGCCGGACGATAACAATCAGCTCTTTTTTCAAAGTCATTTGCGTCAGAGTATTTCCCTATTTGTGGCCCGTATCGTTGCTACAATGTTTCTCCATTCGTCTCCGCTCAGCCTACCTTAATTCCTTACCACGTCCACGTCACATATCCGCTGTGCCAACTGCTTGCATTCAGTCTTGTAGTTCGATGACACACCTGAGGCCGGACATGTAGGATTTATTAAGACATACGATAGGATGCGGAAGAGATTTTTCTGGTTAGGTTCATTTAGGAGTGTCCGTCACTATGTGTCGCCCTGAGAAGAGGAGAAAGGCAGTTCCTCAGAAACGACCTGGCCAACTCATACCAATTCCGCCAGCCGAAGCGCCTTTCCAGCGTGTTGGGATTGACCTCCTCGGACGATTTCCAACGTCTGCTAGTGGCAACAGATTGATTATTGTGTGCACTGATTATCTGACACGCTATTCCATTACAAAAGCCGTGAAAACAACCGAAGCATTCGAGGTAGCCAAATTCACCGTAGAAGACATTGTATTAAAACTCGGTGCCCAAGGTCGTTAATTACGGATTGAGGGAAAGTTTTTCAATCGAATCTTGTGACAGAGGTAAACCGTCGGTGCAACATTACTCATCAGATGACGACTGCCTACCATCCGCAAACTAACGGGCTTACTGAACGCCTTAATAAGACCTTGGCCGACATGCTGTCAGTGTTCGTCAATGTTGAGCAGAGCAACTAGGATGAGGTGCTACCTTTCGTGATGTTCGTCTACAACACCGCTAAACAAGACACCACAGGATTTAGGCCATTTTTCCTGGTGCATGGGCGTGAGGCGACGACGACGATGGACATTGTGTTTCTGTTACATACTGATGACGAGGGCAACGGCTATATCGGCTAGGTGTTAAGGAAGCTCGGCAGTTATCTCGACTCCGCACGCTGCTGGCTCAAGAAAACGATCACCGAAGGTATGACGGAGCCACCGCCCCGTCGTTAACCAGCTTGGTGATCTCGTCTGGATCTTCACTCATGTTCGAAAGGTTGGTCTCTCTGAGAATCTCCTCAGGCACTACTTCGGACCTTATAAGGTTGTAAGACAGTTGTCTGATGATACTTATGAAGGTGAAGATTTCGACCTGGACACAAGACGACGAAAGATCAGAGATACGGTCGTCGTCCTTCGAATGAAGCCCTGTAATGATCCTGCAACCCAGGGTAAATTCGAAGCTCCAGCGACAGGCAACAGGCGGAAAGATGACGAAGAACGTAGCAACAAGGGAAGTTCTAAGGAGATCACCGCCAGGGCTAACATCATTCATCAGGAGTCGGAGTATGCAGGACCGATGACTCGTTCCCGGACTAGGAGGACGTAACACCGAGACGCTGTTCTCTTAAGGAGAAAGGAATGTCACAGAGAAATGTGAGTAACACAGTTGCCGTAGTGTATTGGTTATGATACTTCACTGTTATATGGAGGGTCGTGAGTTTAAAACTCACCTGAAATGTAGAATTTTAATTTCTATATTTGGTTCGAGTACATTCTAGAAGTATCCACAAAAGGCAAGAATCATTGTACTGGAATGTTCTGTAGTTATATATACAGGGTGTAAATTTTAAGTTGAGAAACCAGAATAACTCGAAATATAAGCTTCACACGAAGAAATGCGCAGAATCCAAAACCGATTATTTTCGAGTGGGATATCTGCTGGTACTGGGTGTGGGGAGTCAGACGACTTTAAAATATCAAGTGGGAACCCCCATTTTTTATTGCAGAATCAGGATCTACATAAAAAGATTCTACATACAAAAACTACGTACATTTTGTCTTAAACATCTGTTTTGATTCTTGGTAGGTGGCTCTGTAATTCAAGAAAATCCATGTTCTCATTTTTGCGTGGAAAATCGCTGTAGATAACTAAAAATACTTATTTACTCCCTAAAACTAAGGAGTAGCCGAGCGGTTCTAGGCGCTTCAGTCTAGAATCGGCGACCGATACGGTCGCATGTTCGAATCCTGCCTCTGGCATGGATGTGTGTGATGTCCTTAGGCTAGTTAGGTTTAAGTAGTTCTAAGTTTTAGGGGACTGATGACCTCAGTTAAGTCCCATAGTGCTCAGAGCCATTTGAACCATTTGAACCTAAATCTAAAACTCTCCCTCTCTCCCCAATGGGGGAGGGGGGGGGGGGGTGAGGTTGAGAGAGAGGAATCATAGTTTCACAAATGTTGACCCAAATATTAACTTTTTCCGCAGATTCGGATAAGTTTTGATTGTTTCGTAGTAATGAGGCCACACAACTTTTGCCGGCCAGTGTGGCTGAACGGTTCTAGGCGCTACAGTCTGGAACCGCGCGACCGCTACGGTCGGAAGTTCGAATCTTGCCTCGGGCATGGATGTGTGTGATGTCCTTAGGTTAGTTAGGTTTAAGTAGTTTTAAATTCTAGGGGACTGAAGAGCTCAGAATTTAAGTTCCATAGTGCTCAGAGCCATTTGAACCATTTGAACCACACAACTTTTAACCATCCCCATATGGAGAGAGAGCGAGAGTTTTAGTTTTAGCGAATGAAAATTTACGAAGTAAATAAGTATTTTTTATTTATCCGTAACCATTCTCCAAGCAAAAATGAGAATATGCATTTTCTTGAATTACAGCGTCAACATCCAAGAATGAAAACGAATGTTTAAGGAAAAATGCATGTAGTTTTTTATGTAGAATTTGAGTATGCAATAAAATATGGGGGTTCTCATTAAAAATTTTAAAGTTGCCTCCCGCTCCATCCTCAAGAGGCTGAAATGGTGGGTTAATTTTAGCATCAGGCGATGTCCCCCTCGAAAATAGTAAAAAAAATGGTTCAAATGGCTCTGAGCACTATGGGACTTAACAGCTGCGGTCATCAGTCCCCTAGAACCTAGAGCTACTTAAACCTAACTAACCTAAGGACATCACACACATCCATGCCCGAGGCAGGATTCGAACCAGCGACCGTAGCAGTCGCGCGGTTCCGGACTGCGCGCCTAGAACCGCGAGACCACCGCGGCCGGCGAAAATAATCAGCTTTGGGTTCTACACGTTTTTTTCGTGTATAGCTTACTTTTCGAGTTATTCTTGTTTGTCAACTCAAAATTTCCACCCTGTATACCGTATGTGTTCTGGCCGGAGGCAATTCGCTGAACGGTCTTATATGTGCAAGTGCTAAATAAACCTTAGTTAAGTGAAGTTAGCGTTCGTCATTCATCTACTTACACCTTCTTCTACGTGACAACATTACGGGCTCTTAGCCTGACCTCGGTACATGTTTGGAATGGATTTGGTGGTTGAAACACGTTGGTTTCGAAGGGAAACAGAAAAAGGTTTCTCACGTACCTGCACGGTAGATGTGGGGTACTGTGTGACAGGCACTGAAAGAGAGAGGTGCGTGTGATGAAAGAGCGACGTACTGTCCGCACTCAATCGAAGTACTTGAAATGTGATTCATTGTTAACAGAAAGTGTTGAAGTTGTTGCACAAGACTTCTACATCTACATCTACATGGATACTCTGCAAATCACATTTAAGTGCCTGGAAGAGGGTTCATCGAACAACCTTCACGATTCTCCATTGTTCCAATATCGTATAGCGCGCGGAACACCTATATCTTTACGTACGAGCTCTAATTTCCATTATTTTATAGTGGTGATCGTTTCTCCCTATGTAGGGCGGTGTCACCAAAATATTTTTGCATTCGAAGGAGAATGTTGGTGACTGGAATTTCGTAGGATGATTCCGTCGCAACGAAAAAGGCCTTTCTTTTAATGATGAACAGCCCAAATTCTGTGTTATATCTGTGGCACTCTCTCCCAAATTTGTGATAATACAAAACGTGCTGACCTTCTTTCAACGTATTCGATGTACTCCGTCAGTCCTACCTGGTAAAGATCCCACAGCGCGCAGCGGTATTCTAAAAGAGGACGGACAAGCGTAGTGTAGGTAGTCTCCTTAGCAGATCTGTTACAATTTCCAAGTGTCCTGCCAATAAAACGCAGTCTTTGGTTAGCCTTCCCCCACAAAATTTACTATGTGTTCCTTCCAATGTAAGTTGTTCGTAATAGTACTTCCTAGGGATTTAGTTGAATTTATGGCCTTTATATTTGACTGATTTATCGTGTAACCGAAGTTTAACGGCTTCCTTTTAGCACTCATGTGGATGACCTCACAATTTTCGTTATTTAGGGTCAACTGCCACTTTGCGCACCATTCAGATATCTTCTCTAAATCGTTTTGCAATTTGTATTGATCTTCTAATGACTTTATTAGTCGATAAACGACAGCGTCATCTGCAAATAACCTATGACGGCTGCTCACATTGTCTCCCAAATCGTTTACATACATAAGGAACAGCAAAGGGCGTATAGCACCACCTTGGGGAACGCCAGAAATCAATTCAGTTTTACTCGATGACTTTCCGTCAGTTACTACGAACTGTGACCTGTCTGACAGGAAATCACAAATCCAGTCACGTAACTGAGACGATATTCCATAAGCACGCAATTCCACTACAGGCCGCTTGAGTGGTACAGTGTCAAAAGCCTTCCGAAGATCCAGAAATACGGAATCGATCTGAAATCCCTCATCAATAGCACTCAACACTTCATGTGAATAAAGAGCTTGCTCTGTTTCACAGGAACGATGTTTTCTAAACCCATGTCGTGTGTCAATAGAGAGTTTTCTTGGAGGTAATTCATAATGAACACAATATATGTTTCAAAATTCTGCTGCATATCGACGTTAACTATATGGGCCTGTAGTTTAGTGGATTACTCCTACTACATTTTTTGAATACTGGTGTGACCTGTGCAACTTTCCAGTCTTTAGGTACGGATCTTTCGTTGAGCGAACGGTTGTATATGATAGTGAACTATAGAGCTAATGCATCAGCATACTCCGAAAGGAACCTAATTGCTGTACAGTCTGGACCAGAAGGCTTGCTTTTATTAAGTGATTTAAGTGGCGTCACTACTCCGAGGATATTTACTTCTACGTTTCTCATGTTGACAGCTGTTCTCGATCCGAATTCTGGAATATTTACTCCGTCTTCTTTTACGAAGGCAATTCGGAAAGCTGTGTTCAGTAACTCTGCTTTGGCAGCACTGTCTTCGATAGTATCTCCACTGCTATCGCGCAGAGAAAGCATTGATTGTTTCTTGCGCGAACATACTTCATATACGACCAGAATCTCCTTGGATTTTCTGCCAGGTTTCGAGACAAAGTTTCGTTATGGTAACTGCTATAAGTGTCTCGCATTATGTAATTTGCCTGGTGGACTAAATTTTGAGGTACTGTTAAAGATCGCCAATCTTGGGAATTTTCCGTCTGCTTATATTTGGCATGTTTGTTTCGTTGTTTCTGCAACAACGTTCTAACCCGTTTTGTGTTCCAAGGAAGATCAGCTCCGTCGTTTGTTAATTTTTTTGATATAAATCTCTCAATTGCTCCCGATACTAATTGTTTGAATTCAAGCTTCATCTGGTGTGCACTTGTACTATTAATTTGGAGTGAGTGGAGATTGTCTCTCAGGAAGGCATCAAGTGAATTTTTATCTCCTTTTTTCGAATAGGTATATTTTTCGCTTATTTTTCGGGGTTTGGGGATTACAATATTCAATCTCGCTACGACAACCCCGTGTTCACTAATCCCTGTATCGGTTTGGATGCTCGTTATTAACTCAGGATTATTTGTTGCTAAGAGGTCAAGTGTGTTTGCACAACCGTTTACTATTCGCCTGGACATGAGCTAACTGCTCTAAATAATTTTCAAAGATTACGTTTAGCACAGTTTAGGACGATATTTTATGCGTACCTGCGGAATTAAACATGTATTTTCGCAAAATATCGAGAGTAAATTAAAGTCACCACCAACTATTATTCTGTTAGCTGGGTACGTGTTTGAAATCAAACTCAAGTTTTTTTGAAAGTTTCAGCAACTGTATCATCTGAATTGTGAGGTCGGTAAAAGGATCCTATTATTATTTTATTCCGGTTGCCAACAATAACCTCTACCCGTACTAACTCACAGGAAGTGTATAATTCAATTTCGCGACAAGTTAAACTACTTCTAACAGCAACAAACACGCCACCGCTAACCGTGTTTAGCCTATCCTTTCGGAACACTGTTAGGTTCTTCGCAAAAATATCGGCTGAGCTTATATCCGGTTTTAGCCGGCTTTCAGTGCCTGTAACGATTTGAGGATCAGTGCTTTCTATTAGCGCATGGAGCTCTGGTACTTTCCCAACACAGCTACGACAATTTACTACTGTTATATCAATGGTTCCTGTCTCTACGTTCTTCCTGTGTTCGGCCTGCACCCTTTGTGACTGAAGCCCTTTTTGTGTTTTCCCGTGACCCTCTAACCTAAACAACCACTCAGTCCACGCCACACACCCCCTGCAACCCGTGTAGCTGCCTACTGTTTATAGTGGACAACGGACCTATTCAGCGGAACCCAAAACCCAGCCACCCTTTGGCGCAAGTCGAGGAATCTGCAGCCTACACGTTCGCAGAAACGTCTGAACCTCTGATTCAGACCCTCCACCCGGCTCTGTACCAGAGGTCCGCAATCGGTCCTGTCGACTACAAATGGTCAGTTCTGCTTTCATCTTGCAAGCAAGATTGGCAGCCTTTACACTTACGTTAGCCGTTCGAAACCTCAGAGAATCTCTTCTGATCCAAAGTGACACACATCATTGGTACCGACGTGAGCAAGCACCTCCAGCTGGCGCACCGTGTGACCTTCATGGCATCCGGGAGGACCCTTTCCACATCTGGAATGACTCCACCTGGGCATTGTGATTGTACCATTTCTCCACAAGTTTGAACACTTCGAAAAATGTTCCATCGACAGACACACTGAAACTTATTTTTGAATTTGGAATAAAAAGTTATTCTTAACAAAAAATTAGTGTTCGCTCATAACATTTCTTAGCTGTAGGCACCTGTCATTGTTTCATTTGTATTGTATTGAGAAGAACGATAAATCTTTAAAGTGTTTTGGAACATTGCTCCAGGAAACAGCAATCTAATAATATTATAATTTTTTAATAAACACAAACGTGGGCGCATATAAATCGTTACTTATTATTTGTGGATGACCGGTTTCAATCTACTGCAGAGATCACCAGATCTACATTCGATGGTGAGAGCAGGAATCGCTGGCTTGGACCAGGCCCGTCTGTGCTGGGGTTGAGATCACTGCTCATGTTCTCAACGCCAGCACGGACGGGCCTGCTCCACGTCAGCGATTTCTACTATCACCAAGGAATGTAAATCTGATGTTGATCTCTGTAATAGATCGAAACCGGTCATCCACAAATAAAAAGTAGCAGCTGTGGCGGCTCCATGTGTGCCGCTACATGGGTTGACACAACAGCCACATACTCAAAACACAACTGGGTGCCCTTCCGACATTGAGGAAGGATCAATGTAAGAGTTGTAATTCGGAATTATGTTATATTATCACTCATATAATTATCTGCCAGTGTGAATGCGGGTCGACTGCTGATTGATGCATAGGCTGTCTGCTGTGGGTGCTGTGAATGTGTAGATGCAGTTTAGCCAACCATGGTATTAAGTAGAGTGCGACTGCACTGGACCAGAGAGACATAAGTTCCCCGCGCGTTAGCAGGCCCCGTTTTGTTGGCAAAGAGGCTTTGCGCAGACTCTCTGAGCCCTTCCAGCTACCGTGTGTGGACCCCGGACGAGGGGGGACGGTTAGCCACTACCTGCTGAGACTCTGGTAAGTACGGAAGCTCTACAAGATGGCTCCTACAGTCATCTCAGTTAGGAGAGATAGTCAGGTTGGATAAAATTGCGATTTCTGTTTTGTATTACGGATGATGGGCCAGCATTCCACATAATCGTACTATTAAGTAAAGTGAGTGATTAAGAAGTATTTTCATGAATTTTTGGAAATAAATCTTGTTGTTATAGAAAATTTGTAACTTGGTTTCTCACAGCAACGCCATAATTCCGTTATCATTCCAATTAAGTTATTCAAACTTTCAACTCAAATTTAATCAATAAGCTGAAATTTTGTGTAGTGATATTTGCTAACACAAACGGTCGTACGTGTCTTCCACAAAAGACAGGTTCCATTTTAAAATTGAGGGTGCATGCCAAGGATTTGCGGAGAGCAAGTATCATGCACGACTTCTATGCGACCACGACTGTGTTTACTAAATAAGATAAATCTTACGCCGCCTGAGTGGAGAGAGCAGGTAAGTAGAAAAGACGATGTTTGTGAGAGCGATGATACTCTTTTGATTTGCTACCATGTGCTGAGCACAATCCGAAACTTTTATCTGATGATGTCTGTGCACCGGGCCCCGCCAGGACAGTCGCGAGCGCTAGCACGCCGCTACTGGGATTCACACAGGAGCGTCGTACTGGATCGAATTCGTCCACTGAACTGATTACGAGAGCCACTGTACCGGCCAGCTTGGATGTGGATTTTAGGGGGTTTCTCATATGACTAGATCAATACCGGGCTGATACCTGCGTCCCGTCTCAGTTAAACGATTTGCAAAAATTTAAATAACATTCTCACATGAGTTTACACACTGGATACAGACAGATGTTCTATACACTGCTAAATCGAGAATTGCATGCCAGTCCCATGAAGATACGGGATAATAGAAGGAAAATAATGGAGATTAAGAACAAGAACAAGAAAGATGGCTGTAAAACGAACTGTGTAACTCAGTTTGAAATATATATGTTAAATGCCAGATATACATGCAAACTGGAAGAAAGGAAGCTGCTAGTGTACACTTGTAGATAAATGGAACGAACCATGAAGTTCAGAACAATGCTTTGTAGTTTCATAAAAGTTTTTGCGAAGCTGATTTTTACGGAAGAACATGCAGAAAATGTTGTGGGGAAGGCTAACCAATGGCTGCGTTTTATTGGCAGGACACTTAGAACATGTATCAGACCTAAGAAGGAGATTGCCTACACTACGCTTGTCCGTCCTCTTTTAGAATACTGCTGCGCAGTGTGGGATCCTTACCAGATAGGACTGATGCAGTACATTGACAAAGTTCTAAGAAAAGCAGCACGTTTTGTATTATCGCGAAATATGGGAGAGAGTGTCACAGAAATGATACAGGATTTGGGCTGGAAATCATTAAAAGAACGGCGTTTTTCGTTGCGACGGAATCTTCTCATGAATTTCCAATCACCAACTTTCTCCTCCGAATGAGAAAATATTTTGTTGACACCGACCTACATAGGAAGGAACGATCACCACGATAAAATAGGGAAATCAGAACTCGTACGGAAAGATATAGGTGTTCATTCCTTCCCCCGCTATACGAGATTGGAATAATAGAGAATTGTGAAGGTGGTCCGATGAACCCTCTGCCTGACACTTAAATGTGATTTACATAGTATCCATGTAGATGCAGATGTAGATGTAACCTAAGAGT
Source organism: Schistocerca cancellata (assembly GCF_023864275.1). Classification (NCBI taxonomy): domain Eukaryota; kingdom Metazoa; phylum Arthropoda; class Insecta; order Orthoptera; family Acrididae; genus Schistocerca; species Schistocerca cancellata. The sequence goes on along the minus strand of NC_064629.1, from coordinate 789,555,061 downwards.
GTCTTTTTGATTCTAGAATTTTTAGAACATTAACACATGTGTGGAACGTTTCTAATTCACTGTACTCCTCCAATCAACTAACCGCGAATTTGATGACTGGTGTACGAGGCTTAGTTATCTTGCAGTCGAAGTATTTCCGTTGTTGCATGGACTGCACAAGTAGGCCGAAGAACTTTCATATTTATCAATTACGTAATAGGTGCAGAAATGAGAACAAGGGTAACTGCAAGTTAGTTGGACAAGTCTATAGAAAATGATTTAGATGAAGGTTCAGGCTGCTTGCATACAGGGATCATTACAAATATTAGTAACTGCCTCTCCTGCAGCGGTTGATAGTTGACCTACTGCAGAGTGACTACTCTCAAGTAGGTCACATTGAAGAAACTCTTTGAAGGTTTTGATCTGACTCTCAAGCAAATGGGTTTCTAAATTAAGTTACAAAGCTGAAATTTTATAAATAAATCATATATCGAAACAAAGCTTCAAAATGCGATAATACTCAATGGATTGGATAATTCTTAGGACTTGCAAGATTTTAAGTTTGCTACCTACACAAATTTTCCCACGTCTTCTTATCATTCAGTTCATTCCTGTGCCACGTTGACACAGGGTTCTAACATTCTCTTGTGTACTGTGTTTAGTTTTATTTTATTTGGCAAACTTAATCATGTGACTGTTTGCGCGATCACACCCTCTAGTCATACTGTGTGTAATTCTGTCTTCAAAAATAGTATCTCGGCATGTACTGCAATTTTAATGACATGGTAAAGGTAATACTGCATATGACAACTTACTCACTGTAACGAGGTTTTAATTATATGTTCTCTTTTAATTTTTATACACAGTACGTATTGTACATGGTTAGAACAGTTTACGAAAAACGCATTTTTTCTATCCATACTAGATTTGAATATTATTACCTGGTCTGCCGAACCAATCATCCTTGTATAATTTGTGAACTAGTCCGAAGAAATTATATGCTGAAATTTAAGATCACATATTCCACTAAGCTTGACCATTTCAAGTCTTACCAAACTATAAAAAGACAATAGTACGGCGACTACAGTTAATGAAATTGCAACACATTTATTTTTAAAGGCTTCCTTGTGCATCTGAAACGAGAACTAAAGTGGAAGCGAATCTTTCGGGAAAAGAAAGAAGGTATACGTGATTACTATGACAATCAAAAATGCTGTCAATGGTCTCTGTCCAGTTTTCCGACAATTACATCGTGACAACGGTAGAAATGCGCTGCATATTTTGGAAATTTGTGGTAAGTTCCTGTGGGACCAAACAGCTGAGGACATGGGTCCCTAGGCTTACACACTACTTAATCTAGCTTAAACTAACTTACGTTAAGGACAACACACACAACCATGCCCGCGGGAGGACTCGAACCTCCGACGGGGGGCTACCCCGCACGGAAATGCGCTGCACATCTGTGTTGTCATACACAGTTGCTAATTTCCTTCCTCATCTTAGAATTTGTTTAACTACAAACAATTTTCACACCGCTATTCTGCAGCATTTACATTTATCCCATCAGACATATCTTTCACGAGCGGCATAGTTTCAATGAAAGAAAAACCTTCAATAGCTCAACTGGAAACAGAATTACGTTACTATTCGTATAGAAAAATATTTTCCCCTTTAAAAAATTAATACTTGTGGAAAACTTTCTCGATACCTTGCACCCTTTAGTGGGACAACCAGTATATCAACCTGTGTACATCAAAGAGACCGGCTTCATTAATATGACAACGTAGTGATGATGCAGTGTACCTTCTAAACTGAAAATGAATTCCAGTCCCTCATATTGCTCGAGGAATAACCGAAGGATAAAAAAAAGTCAGAAGCCGCAATAATGCGGGAGAAACTGAGACATAGGCTAAACAGAAGGGAGATGAGGGTCTCACGTCCTGCCAACAACGAGGTCTTTAGAGACGGAATAAAAGTTCGGATCTGGATAGGGTGGGAAAGGAAATCACCTGTGTCCTTTTCTAAGGAACCGTTCCGTCATTTGCCTGAATCGCAAGTTTTAATAAATCATTATTTGATGTAATAGTTGTTTGTCACTTTATTACAACTACCAGTTTCGTTCAAACAACTGACCGTTATCTGGAATAAGACAGAAGAAGACACTAAATGAAGGAAATGCCTCTAATCACGATAGGTTGTACATCGATAAATGTTATGTAATAACTGCTCCAAAAGCATAGTGTGTAGGAAAGTACCCGATTTCTACATAAGACATATGTCATCGTTTTATCGTACTGCCTTGTGTATGAATTGGATACTTGCCGACATTTTGTGATTTTGAGGCTGTGTAACACCAATCTGGATACAAATGATCATGACTGAACGCATGTCCTGTGATTTGTCACTCTCTGTATCTGAATACGGTCTATAGCAGTAGCAATCTTTCCAAAAATATTTAAAAGTATTAAATCAACGCCTCCTTATAATAATGTTAATTAGAACTGATTGTAGGCGATTTCGGGAACTCTGAAACGTAAATCTAGATGGAAGTTCGAGAGTTTGAAGCACCGCACTCCTGTACGTGGCTCCATCGATTTAAGCGATGCCACCTCACTCCGTCGAATTGCAGGCACATTGCTTGTCAGATCCGCTTAACTGTTGGCAGCAGGAAACGAATATGGCGCGCTTTATCTGATGCCTTCGGCGACTGTGTATGTTGCGCACTAAGCGGCATCCTCAGCTGCTAGTACGGTGCTGGCAGCCCTGGAGGAAGAGTGCGGACAGGTCAGTACGCGCCGCACCGACCGCCGCCCTCTGAATTGTGTTGTGAACCGCGGGACCAACTCGATCATATCGAGCCAGCATTTCCATTTTAATAACACGATGCACACATAAACTTTTATGTGCGTAGGCCACATAAAAGCGAGAAAGTTATCTGATTTCCTGAAATGGCCCAACACTGCCGGAACGCTTCAAGGAATCTGATATTCGCTCACTATAAGTAATTCTGAATTACTTGTGCACCGAATAAACACATAATTTCAATTTGTGCTGACTCCCTAACCTTCTCGGAAGAAGCGGAGGAAGATTTGGTTCAACAAGTCCTCGTGGTAATGGAATCGTTTCACGCCACAGGCTGTTTACAAATAACGAGACGCAGTTGCTAGCGGGGTTCTGTTGTCACAAGCCACGTAACAACGTAATGTACCGTCGCAGCTAGTATAGAAATTTCGTCGAGTTGTCTGGCACCAAAGTCATTCTACATTATAAGATTTTAAAAGAGAGGAAGGCAAATTAAAGCTTAGCTTTTCGTCAAAGACGAGGTGATTACAAACGGAGTACAAGACCAGACTGAACAAGGATGTGGAAGGGCTTCGAACATGTCCTCTTGCTAAAACTATCCAGGTATTCATGTTAGCGATAGAGTGAAACAAGGGAAACCTAAATCTTGTACACCTTTACTAGTAGCGAATCCAGTGCGTAAGAATGTGCTCTATGTGGCTCCACGAGGTTTGAAACTGGAACATTCTGCATTAAATCCCCGGTACTCCGATTTGTATGTCTCTTAACCTTGAAGTAACACCTTACGTGTGAATGTAATGATTACACAATTTAAAACAAATTTCAGCAGCATCGAACAGATGAGAGGTAGTCCTTTTGCACCTTAACTGCAACTTCAAAACCGTTAGATGAACAATAATCCACTGATTCTCATCTTTCATCTCCATGTAACTTGACATTCTCAATAACATCTTTTCGTGCTTCTTTTCATGTTGGGAGGTGCCTACCTGTAGCCTTTACCGCAATAGTGAAACGAGATGGCAATTATGAGTGAATTATGAATACAATCAGTAAAACTCCAGACCAGGAAGATGTATGAATTTTATCCTCAGAATATTTGCGGATCTTCGTACTGATGAAGACGTACGCGAGACAAATGATAAGGAGAAGACATAACAGTTTTCTGCCAGATTGTGGAGCGGTGGGTAAATATCGTCACTGTCGTTGCTTCGTTTATGTTGTAATGCAAAGACACTTAAATTTTCTGTACGTGCTTTACACTTACCTTCGGGGTTTACAACAAACTTATAACTAATTTTACGCTAATCCAGAACGCGATGGAGAACATACTGACCATAATTTCCAGTCAGAAAGTCTACATTACTCTTTATGATAAAAAAAAACGGTTAAAATGGCTCTGAGCACTATGGAGCTTCTTAACATCTGAGGTCATCGGCCCCCAGAATTTAGAACTACTTAAACCTAACTAACCTAAGGGTATCACACATATCCATGCCAGAGGAGGATTGGAACCTGCAGCCGTAGCGGTCGCGCGGTTCCAGACTGAAGCGCCAACAACCGCTCGGCCACACCGGCCGGCTCTTTGTGATCACTGAAGAAAAATGTTCTTACTTGCTATTTAATCAGCGGGATCAGGAACTATGACTACAAATAAAAGTTTATAGTTTTAACTGTTCTGTAAAAGTCCACAATCACTAAACATAATAAAATCCTTAATGACAATTATAATATTCGCATCGGAAACAGTACCATCAGCAGTTCAGAGGCGACCTCTAAGAGAAGTTCCAAGTAAAATAGTTTATCGCTCTGACTTCTAATCTCGAAAAGTTAATACCTTGCCTTAAAAGTAGAAAAAAATCTAGTCACTTGTCACGCGGTTTTGTCAACATTGCGGGCGGCACGCAGTTACTCCCATGAAATCTAAGCGATCCAGGACGGTGTACAGTCCTCGCAAGTTCACTTCCCCCTTTTAACGAAATCTGCCCAGCTCTGACGTCATCCGAGCCACACGGCAAGCAGGCGTTTGACTGACATGAACATATTGATATCTCGGTGTGGAGTGTATCCTACAGCTGCCTGTCTGTCCCTACCTATTTATGGGCGCAGCAGAGGGGCCAAACGGGACATTCGTTGCCAACCGCCCCAGGTACAGGTAGTAGTATCCAAATGGCCCCTTTCTTACACACGTATTAATTAATATCTCTGTCGTTTAACAATTTACAATCTTATTAATTTTAATATAAATAAAGTTCAGTTTGCTTCAGTTCATGGAAAAGTTTAAGCTCAACTGCATTTAAACTTTGCCAGCTAGAATATTTTTAATGGAACCAACAGTAGAACATGGCCTCTGATCTGCCTCTTTTATATTCCTTATAATTAGTATTATTATCAATACATACTTGAAACTTGGTACAGTTGTGTTATTCCATTATCGTAATCGAGTGCTGTAAGGAGAACATCCTATTACAAGTACAAATGATACTTAATCTGTTCGAATAGTGACGTTTTCGTTCCAACTTCTGTTATTAGCAAATAAGTTGAAAACTAATAGAGCTAGCTTATTGGTGTCACACACAGAAGATTTTTACCAGTAACTGAGGTTACGTACGAATTGTCATCTTTCTGAGTCTAATATTTAGTACCTTAAATTTTTCGTAAAAACGCCGATTTTGGTCAAAATAATTCTCTGATCAAGTCGAGACATGTAACTTTTAATTGTGACATACTTTTGCATATTCTGACCAGTTTTTAGCTTTGTACATTTTGCCTAATATATTCATTTGAAAATACTGAGACCTTACAATGTTAACATTAATACACTGAAGCAAACACTGACGAAGCTTGGAAAAGTAAGTTTAATTTTTAATTTCACTCTTAGATTGTAGTTCAATCATTCGTATGTTAAGCACAAGCGCGTTATGATGACGTGGCGCTGGTAGTTGTGAACTGGGATAAGCCTAGGCACATTCTCTCGTGTCTGCAGCTTTTACAATTGTACAGCTCTTGTTTCGCCTCAAGTTCCTTATTTTCACATTACAGATTTTAAAAAAGCAGAGCTGCATTGAATAAAATTAAATTAACCTTAAGAATGTAACTAATGAGCTGGTTATATTTCAGTTGCAGTACAACTCGGCGTATCTTACATAGGCAGTGATGAAGATACAGAAACGAAACAACTCTTTTTGCCTACGGCGAATAGGAAATTAAGTAATCAATCGGCGAAATCAAATCTGGGATACACTAACACTCACGTGCCTTCAGTCCAAGAATTATGCAGCAACAAAATAACTTTCTATTTCAAGAAAGTTTGTAGCTGATCGAGCTGGTTGGTGGGAGAGGTATTGTGCTAAATAACGTTTTTATTACGAGGAATCTTTTTACTGGTTGGACCACAGTTGCAGTGCAAGAAAACGCTCGTGTTGTTCAGAATAATAATGCTTGTTCATATGAAACGGATGCGAACGGCAAATTTGTGAGTGAATATATCTCAAATTAAGTTTACTGTTGGAAGGAGAATTTTGTTACGGGTTCGTTTTATCAAAATACTGCAGTCGATACGATCACTTGAACTCATGCTTAAGCTCCAGGAACCTAGTGCAGTAGGTCGTACCAGTACGGCTTTGGCTTTCTAGGAAGATTAATTAGCAGTGAGACATATTCTTCACTATCGTTAGTGGGAAACTCCACATTACGGAGGCTTCAAAGAAAGACCCTCCTGTCACATGCGAGGTGAGGCAACGACGGGGTGCGCCTATCCTAGTGAAGACACTTTTTCACATGTATGAAGTAATCAACAGATACAACGGTAAGCAGATACGCTATTTTTCAAAAGATGTAAGCAACTTTCCCCGCTGCTGCTACGGTCGCAGGTTCGGTCACGGATGGCCTTTGGTTAGTTAGGTTTAAGTAGTTCTAAGTCTAGGGGACTGATGACCCCAGATGTTAAGTCCCATAGTGCTTAGAACCATTTGAACCATTTTTAAGCAACTTTCTAATGCCTGTAAGTTGGAACTTGTCGTGTTTTCTAGTGAAACACCATTAAGGCAGGACAGTCTCTGAAACCGCCGACTAGAGTGTTTACCATTTGGTCCTAAAAGCTACTTTACTTTCGTTAATGTAACTTTTTAAACAGTGTCAACTGAATTAGACATAATGTTGATAGAAAACAGTGTTTTCAAACAGACTGATTTTATTACAGGTAATCAAAAATCTTACTAAATGTGTAATATTACAAAATTTTGAGAACACGAGAAGATGGAATGACTACTGATTACTGTCATCGCTCATATGGAGGCATGTTCACATTGTTAATTTTCTTTCTGTTCAGTGGGAGGAGGCAGGATGAAAGTTCAGAATTTAGAGGTTCCATAGATAATGAGAACATTAAATGTGACGCCGGCCGATGTGGCCGAGCGGTTCTAGGCGCTTCAGTCCGGAACCGCGCTACTGCTACGGTCGCAGGTTGGAATCCTTCCTCGGGCATGGATGTGTGTGATGTCCATAGTTTAGTTAGGTTTAAATAGTTCTAAGTCAAGAAGACTGATGACCTCAGATGTTAAGTTCCATAGTGCTTAGAGCCATCTTTTCATTAAGTGTGACGTTCAGTGTTAGGTTGGAGAAATAAGGACAACACTCTCAAAGGGACCATCCCAGCACTCATCTAAAGCGACTTTGTGTGACCATAGAGTGCCTAAACTCAAGGTGTGCGTCTTGGAATTTCACTACCATTTCACCCGCGTGTGTGTCTAGTGCCTTTACTATTCCCGCAGTTCGTTTGATCCTAGACTTAAGCACAGGAACTAACATGGCGATCACAACAACGTTGGTGTTTTTGTGACTGCTGCTGTAATCTAAACAAGGAAATAGACATTTCTCCACCTCTTAGCCTTAACCCACTTCATTTAATACGTGCGCAGGAAGGGAACATAAACATGACTATTGATAAAGTACGATTGAAAAACCGCACTGAATCTCGATGCTGGTCCATAATTGGCCGCGCACTCGGAAAGTTGTAGTTGCCGCCGTCGAAGCTGGTTTGTCAGAATGTCACACTTTCCGCAGACAAACGAGCTTCACCGCGCTGGCGACGAGCCAGTCCAGTTTCTGTAGCTTCCAGATCAATATTTATCTAGCCTATTATGTCGCGGGCCCAAGCAAGGGTATTCCGGAGAACGTAAAACACTTTTTTGACAACATTCGGCTGTTTCCTTCACAGATATATATTGAGGCAATAAAAGGAGGTGATCTAGAACGATAAATTTCACGACTAAACACGGCAAGTTTTTAAATTAATCCCGAATGAAAGGGATGCGTGACATTCCTCAGATACATGTGCCGGTAAGAGCTGAAATCCGGTTTCCAGCTATGATACTCGTTAGCATACGGCGTCTTTGAGCACTTTTTTTTTTTTTACGGGCGGGATAAAACATACGAAGCCAAAAATTTCGAAATGACAGTCAATGAATTACATGAATTTATTCGTGAATTATCGTGGAGAGTTTTAGAAAACATCGTGGGTTCGTAGAAGTCTGAAATCTGACAAAGTTGAATAAGCAGTGTATGTAGTTGGCCGAAGTTTATAAGCGAGTTACAAGTGCGTAGCCTTCGATGGCCAGTATCAATGTGGATTAATCTCTGCTGTGTATTAGGCCGCCTCTTTTGAAATACTAAAAACAACTTAACCGACGGTCAGAGAGGTTAAACTACGGGTGTCTCCGAATAGTCCCTCCTACATACTGTTCTATTTCGATTGACCCAAGAATAACTAAGGCAATTATTGTTGAGCAGAGCTATCCCGAAACTCCCATTCGGGAAGACAGCAGTTCAGATCCTGATTCTGCCATAGAGATTCAATATCAGTTTCGTTTCACTTAACCTTGTGATAGGCGCGCCTTCTAGTCGAACAAAGGTGGTCGCTTGTATCTCACAGATACCACTTGTTTTTAGTAAACTTTATGTCTTTTAAACATTAAATTTTTATCATAAAAGTAATATTAGGTATTTTTCATGGGTTATACAAATAAAAGCAAGGTAAAAAATTGATTTAAAAACAAAGTTATGTTTCAAAACACTCATTTTCTTCCCACAAATTCTCGAGGTACTGATACTTACTTTCCATGTACGAATGTCAAACTTATACAGTATTATGCTTGAAATTTTGATTTCTCAATATACTAAAGTTATTAGGAAGTTGAAATAGAATCATCGAAAACATTTCTTGAATGGTGTAAACAAAACATACAGTCTAATATCTCACATTTGAAACGCGTGATTATTTAGAAACTGAAATACAATCATTGCAAACATTTCTTCAATGCTGTAAACAAATAAACTGTCCATATATTCCATATTGGGAGCTGGTGATTCTTGTTTTCTTACTAACTGAACATGGCCCACGTGTTTCTTCAGAGGCTCCTGAGATTCATCTTCTTCTCATTTTCCTTGTCGCTTTTGTGTTCATCTTCTGTGTGCGATACATTTAAAACTTTCGTACGGAGGTCTACAGTTACTATAGTACGTCTCCTTTTTACATGTTATTGCACAAGTTCGTTCAAAAGATATCAGAGACATTTTCTTCTCTTGATATTATTGCTGCTGTTTCCTTTCCAGATAATAAATGAATTTATGGCAGCAACGATCATCATCGAAAGAAACGTCACCAGAGGCCATCGCTTTATGTTTCTCGCAAAGTTGAAAGACCCACAATGTTTGTCGACAGTGTCAATGCTTCCTTTTGTGTGATAGTAAAAATTTATAATTTCTGGTTTCTTGAGATCACCAGTTCCTTTAACGATTTTTCCATCTTTGTGGAGGATGCATATCAACCAAATATTCTTGTATTGTTTTGGCATGTATGAAATAAGTGTTGTCTCTTGGTGAAAACCAAACAGACTTGAGTGGAGATCTCGATTTCTGGTCGCTGTAAATTCTGTAGGAATCTGAGGCTTATTTTTACGCAACGTGCCAACGTATGAAATTTGTTTTGATGCCAGTTTCTTCACCAAAACGTAAACCGAAAACCAATTATCGGCCATGGTATTTCTCCCACTGTAGAAAATTGGTGCTTCTAACCTTTCCACAACGTTAAATGGTTTATTGATTGCACTAAATGGACTTTCTGGTTGGATTCCAGCGTATATTTCCATATTATACGGATAATATAGCCGAGACGAGACCAAAACGTAAATTTTTATGCCATATTTGCTTTTTTTGCATATGTTGTATGAAACCGCATCTACCTCGAAAAGCCTCGACTTTTTCATCGAGTGTGACATTTTCACCAAGTGAACAGCATTTTTGGCAGTTCACAACAAATTCTTCAAAATTAACTCTTATATGAGCTAAGCGGTCAGTTTTTCTTCGTTCTCCTCTTGTTTCCACATCATCAAAACGAATAGATCGCATTAAATACTCGAATCTCTTTATACTCAGGACTATTAGGAAGTCATCCATCCCCCATAAGTCGTGGACATAGGGACGATTCGCATGGTACATCCTTGCGAGATAAAGCAGCCCGAGTAAGGCTTTCATTTCCTCTGTATCTGTCTGTTGAGTGTACCTTGAACGAGAAAAATTAAGAATGAATTTGTTTGTATTTTGTTCAATACGTTGAATCACTGTGTCACAGTTGAGGCATTTCCATGAATCTAGAATGTTAGTCACGTTTTTCGCAGGTGCGATCACTCCGGGCAGATGAAGTAAAATATTTTGTTTACCTCGTCTTTGCCTGTCTTTGGCTTTTTTTGTCATGACCAAACCTCGATTATTTTTTATTTTTCCTTTGAACAGCTTGAAATGTCAATTTGGTGCTCTCATTTTCGTCGTCTTCTGATCTGGACCGAGCACTCAGTTCCATACCAGAATCTCCATCTCTTTCCGATATGTGGTGTTCTCCATCAGCGTCCCTGTTCTCCATAAAACTGTTGTCCTTATCATCCCCATCGTCGGTATCACGCAGAAATGCATTTATCACAGCTTCAACATCCAAAGGATTGTTTAAATTATGCATCTCTTTGTCCCCCGTATTACCTAAGAAAAAAATATGAAACGAAACTGAATAAATAACATGATGGAAGCATTGAAGGTCGCGCGTATCTGACAGATACAATTTAGTTTAATTTCACTGACGATTCGAGACGCGCGTAAATTCACCATGTACACTACTTTAAATTACTAAAATTTAACAATAAATAGTAGAAAATGAAAAGTTAAAAACTTACACCGAGGGTCGCACGTATTCCTCAGATACAAAACACGTGTTACTAGTTTGCTGTTTACCGTAGCGGGCAGTGGCCAGCACTGAAGTAGGGTGGTGTTGAAAGAGGAGGCGCTTTCCAAGAAAAGGTAACGAACATTGTCACTGCGTATCTGACACATACGCACTCCTATCGGAAGGTTAAGGCCAATTCCAGAATGTCTCCCTTGAAAAGAACAAAGACATTTTATTTCAAACTTGAAATTATGCTTAATCTCTATTGACCTCGACGTCGGCAGGATGTTAAGCCCTAATCATCCGTCTTTTTCTTCTTTTGGGAGCCTCACTGTACACATAGAAATGAGGTCGCCTTTTGATTGTTGGTTGCTCAACCATCACTTCATAGTCATCTAGACTTTAAGCTGTCCAGTGACGTTTCAGAGTAATGATGTAGGTTATCAAGGGACAACCGAAGTAGCGCAGTACATAGGGAACAACGTCTCAAGAATGAAGCAGCTTCATCGCCATGAAAAGGACCACTGGAAGGACAATTCTGACATAGATGTTATTTGTATTGTTAGTGTATGAAAGTTTTCAATCAAGTGCTCACCGCCATTAAAGAATCAGTTTCATACTACTTAAAGGAAATACTATTTCAGTATGTATCACCAAATTTTCTTAGTATTGATACTTCACAATATTCATTTCAAAATTTTGAAGATGCGCATCAGGAATTGGCATGCACACCGCTTGGCTAAACTTATCGACGAGGTAGATAAAGTAACATATGTATTAGCTATTCGGTGGATATGAATGAAAGTGCAGGAGCGTGTTGCCAGAGGTCTCCCCGTCGAACATAGAAAGTTTGACGTCATATAGCGTGAAGTCACTATGACTGTAGCGCCAAGTGCGACTGGCCCCACAGCTCAAGGAAGTTGAAGGAAGAGGAAAAGATGAGTTTTAATGAAAGGGCAGATACAGTGCACTGCGGTGGTGTTCTTCGTTCAAAACATGGCCCAGACACAACATCTAAATTACTGCACTCGTGGGAGAATCATAAGGAAACTGGAAGAAGGACGACGTGAGACGACTGCAGTCCGGCAGTTTGGTATTGCTCAAGCATTATTTCACGTGCGTGGGGAGCGCTCTGAACCTCAGACACTGCTGGCCAAATAAGATGAGTTGGTCGATGGTGGTCAACTATGGAAGAAGATGGCTGCCACTTTGTGTAACAGCTAGGAAGGGGCCCATGTTAAACGATGGGTGCAGTTGCAACCACATTTCAAAGGACTGTAAGGTTCCCAGTCTCATGCTCGACAGTGGCACAGCGACAGCATGAGGGTGGACTCTTTACACTATGACCTTCCGTTGAAACCAGCACGTCTACTGCACCGTTTGCGATGGCGCCAAGAGCATAGGAACTAGGCCAATGACGAACGGGGGTGGGTGATCTACTCCGATGAGAACAGATAGAGTCTCAGTTGTGATTCGGGAATTAGCCACACATAACGAAGGGAGGAAACACGCGATACACCCTCGGACATTGTCGAACACGATACTTTTTGTGGTGCAGGTGTTAGTGGTAAGGCATAATATTTGAGCACTGTGCAGTTACCGGCCAACTCTAGAGTAACACTGTACTGCTTTCCGATGTGCGTTTTTTCATGGGTGCATTCGGCCCTGACTTCATTTTTATAGATGTAAGATCGCAACCGAGTCGATCATAGCAGGTGGAGGTGTTAATGGAACGAGAAAATATCCGGCAGAGGGTCTAGCCTGATCACTCCTCCGACTTAAATCTCAACGAGCACGTGGGGGATGTGGTGGGGAAGCACACTGCGGTACGAAACTTCCTGGCAGATTAAAACTGTATGCCCGACCGAGACTCGAACTCGGCACCTTTGCCTTTCGCGGGCAAGCGCTCTACCATCTGAGCTACCGAAGCACGACTCACGCCCGGTACTCACAGCTTTACTTCTGCCAGTACCTGGTTCGCAGGAGAGCTTCTGTAAAGTTTGGAAGGTAGGAGACGAGGTACTGGCAGAAGTAAAGCTGTGAGTACCGGGCGTGAGTCGTGCTTCGGTAGCTCAGATGGTAGAGCGCTTGCCCGCGAAAGGCAAAGGTCCCGAGTTCAAGTCTCGGTCGGGCACACAGTTTTAATCTGCCAGGATGTTTCATATCAGCGCACACTCCGCTGCAGAGTGAAAATCTCATTCTGGACACTGCGGTACGTTCACATGCACAAATGACCATCCAGCTGGTTTCAGCCGCGCTGATGGTGGGATGGAACGCCCTACAGTAAGAAATCTTTACAGCTTTCTGGACAGCATAACAGCACGTTGCAGAGCATGCATTGCCGTCCGTGGTGATAAAACACACTATTAAGAACCATGTGCTGCTTTTTACACTGAAGAGCCAATGAAAATGGTACATCTGACTAATATCGTGTAGTGTCCCCGCGAGCACGCAGGAGTGCCGCAATACGACGTGGCGTCTACTCGACTGATGTCTGAAGTAGTGCTGGAGGGAACTGACACCATGAATCCTGCAGGGCTGCCCATAATCCGTAAGAATACGATCGGTGAAAATCTCTTCTGAACAGCACTTAGCAAGGCGTCCCTCAAATGGTCAATAATGTTAATGTTTGGGGGGTTTGGTGGACAGCGGAAATGTTTAAACTCAGAAGAGTGTACCTGGAGCCACTCTGCAACAATTCTGGACGTGTGGGGTGTCGCATTGTCCCACTGGAGTTCCTCAAGTCCGTCGGAATGCACAATGGACATGAATGGATGCAGGTGATCATACGGGATGCTTACGTACGTATCTCCTATCGGAGTCGTGTCTAGACGTATCAGGGGTCCCATACCACTCCAACTGCACACGCCTCACGCTATTGCTGAGCCTTCGCCAGCTTGAACACTCCCCTGCTGACATGCAGGGTCCATGGATTCATGAGGTTGTCCTCATACCCGTACCCGTCCATCCAGTGGACACAATTTGAAACGAGCCTCCTGAAACCAGACAACATGTTTCCAGTCATCAACAATTCAGTGTCGGCATTGACGGGTCCAGGAGAGGCGTAAAGCTTTGTGTCGTGCTGGCATCAAGGGTACACGAGTGGGCCTTAAGCTCAGAAATCCCATATCGATTACGTTTCGTTGAATGGTTCACATGCTGAGACTAGTTGATGGCCCAGCACTGAAATCTGCAGCAATTTGCGGGAGAGATGCACTTCTGTCACGTTGAACGATTCTCTTCAGTCGTCGTTGGTCCCGTTCCTGCAGGATCTTTTTCCAGCAACAGCGATGTCGGAGTTTTGATGTTTTACCGAATTCCTAATATCCACGGTACACTCGTGGCATGGTCGTACGGGAAAATCCCCACTTCATCGCTACCTCGGAGATGCTGTGTCCCATCGCTCATGCACCGACTATAAAAGCACGTTCCAGCTTACTTTAATCTTGATAACCTACCGTAGCTGGCCGGGATGGCCGAGCGGTTCTAGGCGCTACAGTCTGGAACCACGCGACCGCTACGGTCGCAGGTTCGAATCCTGCCTCGGGCATGGATATGTGTGATGTTCTTATGTTAGGTAGGTTTAAGTAGTTCAAAGTTCTAGGGGACTGATGACCTCATAAGTTAAGTCCCGTAGTGCTCAGAGCAATTTGAACCATTAACCTGCCACTGTAGCAGCGGTACCCGGTCTAACAACTGCGCCAGACACTTGTCGTATACATGCACTGCCAACGGCAGCGCAGTATCTCTGTATTTGAATACGCATGCTTATATCAGTTTCTTCGGCGCTTCAGCGTATAATGTGCAGGGGACCACCATGAATTACAGGCCATCATTGTAATCATTGTCTCTGAATGAAATTGTCACATCCATTCGTCACAGTGCGTATTTCTTTCATTACCTTCTATACTATTGCGTAGAAATGATTCCTATGTATGGTGCCAGTTTTATGGAACTATGTTACTTGGCAGTGACAGATCATGCAAATGTTTTGGAGACCAATGCATAGTTTGGACTTTATTTGCTTTCTGATTACAAGTAGAACTATACGACTGTCAAAGTGTGTTACTTATTAAATTTTATAGTAATCGAAAGCGTGAGTGTTAGCACGCTTTATCGTTCGTGCAGTGTAGCTGATAATCTGCTCGTAAGGTGGTGTACCTCCTTAGAACACGTTAAAGGACTGGAATACCCAGCATGCTCACGTAACACATCGGCGCAGACCTATAAATCTTTCAATGTTGTAATGGATTGCATGCGGAATAAATAGTGGATGAGGTGAAGAGAAGAAATAGACCAGGTGGACGGACAGCCCGTCGCCTCGGCTCAGATACCAATCACTCACTTTGCAATTACACGCTTGCATGAGCTCTCAATCCGCTGCGTCGCCTTCTGAAAATTCACTGTATAAGACTTCATTAATTAAACTGCAATATCAGCCCAAAGTTATCGCTCCGTTTCCTCCAGCTGTTAATTAGTGGCGATTTATATGCATGCGGAGGTATTTTTTTGTGCGTGTTCGGCGTGCGCTTTTGTCTACCAGAAGGCAAGGATCGGCTTGTCTGCATGTAGTTCCCATCCGGGCGTCCGTGAGACGTCCAATGGCGACCCCAACTTCGACGGTCGCATTATTTTACTCCAAGTCGTTTAAATATTCCAACCTGTACGCTCGCTCCACTTAAACATCGATTTAATACTCTCAGGCGCATTTATTACGCGTCGCGAGGTGAAATTTAGTGCCAGTTCCGGACTAATTGTTTGCGTGTGTACGTGGATTCATTTAATTATCAGGCGCTGCAGCTGATATTGAAGAGCGGTAAACGTCTCCTCCAGTTTGTAATATTTAAACAATACGAATTTATTGCGATATTAAGTCACCTCAAAAACTCTCATTTCAGCTGCACAACGCCCGCTTAAAATTAGAGTGATCTTCACGTAGGCATCGTACCTAAAGGTATTTGTGATTGACTCGACAAGGATATTTATTCACACAATGCTAAGAGCGAAAAAACATTTATTAAAGCAAGGATCTTTAACAGAAACAGTTAGTTACCTGAAAGAGAAAACAGTGACCAATCATCTACGTCACAGCGTGTTAAGAATACAGTCTTCCTCTTTGTAGCTAAACTTAATTGCACAAAGGTATTAACTGCCATGACTGTGGAAATGGTATTGCCATTCAAAGGCGTCATGTGCTATATAGTTGTGTGTTTTACATGGAAAATGTGCCATAATAGTCGAAAATATTAATGTGGCAATAGTCAGATGGCAAGACGACTAACTGAACATAGGAAAGGAGCGTTGTGCCATTCGAAATTTGGTTATACAAGGCGTCTATAAATTTTCTTCCCACCTTAAGACATCAATAACCTTAAAACGATAATAGACATTAACAAATGGTTTTCAACGTGTGATAAGATAATTCACAATTTTGATTCCTCATTCTCACACATCAAAGTGCGCTCCATTAGCAGCACGGATAATGTCTATTCGGAAATCTATTTCTCTCCACATACAGTTAAATGTCTCAATGGAGCGACGCTATCTAAAGGATACTGCTGTGTAGCTGTTCTTCCAAACAGCAGTCCTTACGAACAAATCAGTTGCGTCTTTACCTGTGGGTATTCTTACTGTAGATACTTGGGCTATGCACTGCTACGTTTAAAAAGAATACTGTAGCTCGATGTAGTCATGGGGTCGAGCCGTACTCGTCTAATTTCATGCCCCACAGCTATTTTGCTGCAAATAATAACCTGTAGCTCTGATCCTGCGTTCTAACAGTCTATTCATTGGCTAGAATTATGAGGGAATAAAATACACAGAAGTACAAAATGGAAGTTAAATGAATAATTTAATACGAAGGGTTCCATTCTGACGTCTGTAATTGTTGCAGACAACAGAGAATACCGTTGAATAATATTTTTTCAAGAAAGGACATCTGAAATAAATGGGAAATGGTTCTACGATATACATGTGTAATACAAGTAGAAAATACCCTTTTGAAAGGCGGTAAAGTTACGTTGATCGCGTTACGAGGATGGTAGCTAAGTCCCCAGTTTAAATTCATGCTACAGACATCATCTGACTCATCTTGACCATTCCCCGGACTAAAGTAATATATTTCAACATATTTAATAAAGAAATGTTATAAATATTCGGTCACATTCAGATCCTTCACTATAATTACAGATTAAGGTTTGTGCATAAACTAATAAGCTAGTATTCTTGTGGAAATGCGCTCACGTTAAATGACAAAGAATTGTTGATAACTATTGTTTAAAAAAATATTTATGCCTTCTTGACAGAAACGTCTTTCGGTTCTCTTTTCAATTGTGGCCTCTGCTAACACATGGGACAGGCCACAGTTCCAGTAGCACAGTATTTTAATAGCACTTGCAATTAACATTTAAATAAAGTTACTGGCAAATTAAATAAAAGCACAAGACAAAATATGAGGTACTGAAGATATTCAAAAATGGTTCAAATGGCTCTGAGCACTATGGCACTTAACAGCTGAGGTCATCAGTCCCCTAGAACTCAGAACTACTTAAACCTAACTAACCTAAGGACATTACACACATCCATGCCCGAGGCAGGATTCGAACCTGCGACCGTAGCGGTCTCGCGGTTCCAGACCGAAGCGCCTAGATCCGCTCGGCCACTTCGACCGGCCACCATGCTTGGAGCCAAGAAGCCGACCAATCCATCTGGTATTGGTCCGTCCTTGTTCCAACCTCCGGCACTGAAGATATGAAAGGTGTAATAAATAAAGATATAAAATAGATAAAAGTACCTAGCGGTCAGGGATGTTAGCTAGAGCGCAATGCTATCATCTGAGGTATCGTGTTTTGCAACAGAAAGAAGCGATTTATAGTTGTTAATTTAGAGGTCCATTACGTAAATGTTTTTCACTACGAAATATTAATTTCTGTAGTCTTAAGGATATAGAAACATTGTTGTGTAACTGGATGCACTTCATCTATCTAAAATCGTAGATGTATTCAGATTTCAATTAATATTTCACTGTGAGTTATTCCAGGCTCTCAGAAAACTGTAAGATACCATCTTTCAGCTTGTCTCAGAATCCGCTATTGCTGGTCGTTCTGCATTCTGCTAAGCGAGCGACCATTGTCCTGCTCCCCTCTTTTGGGATTTACCCATGTCCGGTGACGCTGCATCTCTCTGTCTGGCTGGCCTGAACGGCCAACTAACCGGGCTGAGGACCTGAGGACGGTGACCCTATTGACTGAGCCTGCTAGCGCTCAGCTGTGTAACAAATTCATCTCTCCTCATTACCAGGTCGAGGCGGACGAATAACTAGCCCACATAGTCGCAGCATTACAATTTTGACACGTTCATATGCATTGCGAAAGCGAACCTTCGAGTCCTGTAAGTCTCTAACCGTGGTTCGGTAAACCAAATCCTTTACAGAACCACACAGGAAGAATTCTAGTGATGTGAAGTCAGGAAATCGTGGCGGTCATCGGACTGGACCATCTCCTGTGGCGTCCACTTTTTATCAGGATTTCCGGTTAAATTTTGCGTCAAAATAGCGTCACTTGGAAGTTAAAAATACTTTATCGGTTATCTTATCACATTTTGAAAATCAATTGTTAATATCTAGTATAAAGTTTTTTAAGTCTTAAGTTGTAAAGATAGTTTATGGACACCCTGTATTTCTCTTCGGAAAACCGTATCCCCATACTTGAGTCGTATACGCAGATCCCATCCTATGACCATTGATAATAATATTAAGGAGTGTATAGCAAGAAAGTTAATAACTATTTTTTAAATAACAGGTTAGTTCTTTTTGTGCACATACATGTTAGGTATATGAGAGGTACGTATGTATATGATGAAAGCACGGATCATTGTAAGAGCAGCAAAACATTTTCAAGGGTGAAGGTGATTCCTATAAACACGTAAAGTTACTGATATGATGGACAATGCACTATCTGAAGTTAAACGTATTACTGCAGTCAGGTAAGATACGAATATAGTGTGGGACCATTAGGTCTCTTTTCCAGCGAATGTATGATGATCAGTTTTTAAAAAACCATGATTTGGCACAAAAGCTGTATGGCATTTTATTACAACTATCAGTTTCCAGTCAAACAACAGGTCACTGTTGCGCTTTACAAACGACATTAATTACACAAAGTGCATGTAAAAGTAATCATTTGTACCTACATCAACGGTGTACATTAACTGCAAAAAATTTATAGAATGCTGAAACAACCAAATTCAAAGATTACGAAATTGCTTTAATTGTTCAGAAATTTAATAGTGTGCATTTTTCAATACGTATAACCATAGTATCTTACGACTACGATATCACTTAATAACAACTGGAAACAATCATCTAATACCTGGATGAAACAATTTGTTCGGATATGAAATGGAATGACCATATCGCCTCAGTTGTAGGAAAAGCAAGTGGCTGACTTTGAAACAGGATACTGGCAAAATGAAGCTAGTCTATGTAGGAGATCACGAAACACTTTTGCGACCCATCCTAGAAGTGTGTGGGACGCATACCAAAAAGGATTAACTCGTTCAGCGTATACAGAGTTCGCCGTATACAGAAAAGGCATAAAAGGTGACATGGTTTCTGACATATGGGAGAGCGTCACGGAAGCGCTGCAAAATATCCCAAGGCTGACGCCAATTATCCAGCGAAAGCCTACTTACAAACTTTTAACAACCGATATAAAATGAAGAATCTAAAAATATACTAAAACCTACTACATAACACTTCTGTAGGGACTGCGAAGGCAATGTTAGAGGATGGCATTTAAGCAATCATTCTTCCCGCGTTCCGTATGCAAGTGAAACGAGAAGAATTCCTAGTTCTAAGAACGACGGGTATGTACGTAGTTTTATGTGTCGACACTACAATCAAGATAATCTTGGTTTACGACTAATGCCAAAATTATCTTTCAAATGACGAATAATGTGATCAGAGGGTTGCACATAATACAGTTTATTTGGCACCGAATTTAGAAGCATAAATATATAAAATAAATTGCAATTAGTGTCATAAATTTTCACAGAGAAGCTGTACTTTGAAAAGACTCAGACAACATGCAAACACATCAGTAGCCATAGTTAGCCAGTTGCGCCAATACTGCCTCAATACCTCTGTATTTTCCTAAATAATAGGTCTCCATATTCATGCTGTCATTGTTTTAGTCTTCAGTTCGAAGACTAGTTTAACGTTACCCTCTACGACAGAGTATCTCATGCATGCTACCCCATCTCTGCCTTGGTCTCCGTTTACAATTTTAGCCCTTCCCTCCACCCTCGACATTCATCCATTACCAAACTGACTTTTCCCTGATGTTTTGGAGTGTGTCCGATGAACATATCCATCTCATTAGTTACCCGATCTACATTACATAATCTTCAGTATTTTTCTGTAGCACCACATTTCTCACGCTTGTATACCCTTCTTGTCTGGATCGCTTATTATCGACCAAATTTCGCTTTTGTTCACTGCTATACTTCAGACAAATAGCCTTCAGTAAAGAATCCATAGCATCTAAATTTGTATTCAATGTTAACAAATTTAGCTTTTCTTTGTTATGGTAAGTCTGCATTTTATATCATCTCTACTTTGGCCGTCGTCAGTTATTTTGCTGCCCAAATAACGAGCCATAGCTACTACTTTTAGTATCACGTTTCCTAATCTAAATTCCTTAGCGTCACCCGTTTAATTCGACTGAATTTCATTACTTTCATTTTATTTTTATTGATCATTTTCTAATCTGTTCCTAAGATGCTATCCATTCCGTTCAAATGATCTAAATCGTTGGCCATCTCTGACAGAATTACGTCATCGGCTAACCTTAAAGTTTATGACTCTTCTCCATGAATTTTTATCCTTTCCCAAATTTCTCTTGTATTTCCTTTACTACTGCCTTGTTGTATAGACTGAATAATATGGGGGATAGGTAGGAATCCAGTGACATCCACTGACACCTTTTCATGTCCTCAGTTTCTTATTACAGCAGTCTTATTTCAGAGCACGCTGTAGATAGACTTTTGCTCACCATACTTTATCACTGCTACCTTCAGAATTTCTAAGAGTGTATTCCACTGCATAGATTGGCGAAATGTGTCTGAACCTACAAAAACTTTCTTTAACCTATACTATACTCTAATATAAGTCTTCGAAACCCAAACTGATCTTTCCTGTGGTCTGCTTCTACCTTACTTTCCTGTCTTCCATGAATAATCCATGATAGTATTTAGCCACAGTGACTTTTAAACAAATGTTTCGGTGGTATCCATCTGTAATCTTCTTTGGAACTGTCAGTACTACATTTTTACTGAAGTCTGAGATTATTTCAGCCGTCTTTTATGAGTTATATACGAGGTGGTATAGGGTTGTAATAATCCTCGAATGTTCTTCTAAGGATCTCAGTTATTCTGAAGGAATGGCGTCTATTCCAGTCTCCATTCAGCTCTTATTCAGATTCTTCTTTCAGTATAGAATCTCTTCTCCTCTACACCTCTTGCTTATTCATTTTACATAACACTGCAGTCATTCCCTGTGTATAGCCCTTCTATATACCCCTTCCACCTTTCAGACTTCCCTCCTTTGTTTGTTACTGGCTTGTCATCTGATCTCAAACTGTCCACAAAAGTGTTTTTCTCCATAATCCTCATCAAAGCTACATATAGGTGTCATCTATTTCCCCTCTGTCAGGTATTCTTATACAATGTTGTATTTCTCTTACAAACACTCCTGATTGGCTAATTGACACTCTTTGTCAATGTCGAATGTGAAAGTCTGTATTCCCTATTGCTGCTTTATCCGCTCAGTTTGTTTTTTAAATCTACTTTCGTTAAATGCATACAATTAGTTCTGACGTGTCTTGACGGACTGGTGGGCTTGCTGCATTTTTCTCTTATTCTTCAGCCTTTGCAAACCTTATAAACATGACTATTTCATACGTCATAGAGGATCATTAATTTCTACAGAAAGGCTGATTTTTGGAATCGTTGCACTACTGCTCTCACTATACTACCTGCTATACAATGAGATTTTGATGCAACGTTTACTCATGGTAATGGCTATTATCCTTCATTATTACGGCCATCCTGCGAGATTACTGTCTACAACCTGGCTTACTCATGGTGATGTTTTTTACTATGTGCTGCCATTATCTTACTATTTACGAATCTATGTCATTGCATGACTGCATATAATGATGCTTTCCAATGTATATTCACAGCTTTTTAACATTTTTAACGATTTGAAGATGGCTGTACAAAGCAACCGCAACTCGTTACGAGATTTTAATGGTAATAAGAAAATTTCGGTCTAAGGATCAAAAAATTTTTATTTACAAAATATTTTAGTACACTACATTAAAACAGCCGTATCCTCCTTGACAATGTCAGGCTGCACTAATTATATTTTTAAATTATCACTGAACTGACCTTGAATATTATTAGGATATTATTAGTCGTTGCACTATTTTAACTCCATCACAAATTAATGTTATATGAATGAATTAAATTATACTTTACAAAATGGATTTAAAAGCCTATTAGGAATAAATTCAATTAATGGAACAACTTTTGTTTTAATGTCTATTATTTTTAATAATATCATTTAATCTTTTTATATTATTATTTCCATATATTTTCACAAGAACTAATCATTTAGGAATAATACTCTATTGTCCTTCCAATATGACTAAGATTTATGGTATTGATCTGTGGTATTTTAGTGGGTCAACCAGACAAATTACACATTAGTGCATTTACTACCACATGGTACACTTTCTGCATTAATATCATCCACAGTTGAAATTAAAACAATTATAAAAACCATTCAGCCATGAGTACTAACAGTGATACTCGCCACAAACATAATTCCAGGACACTTACTGTAAGTACCGCTAGGGGATACAAGACTATCAAAAGCAATGAATTTAATCTCATTATTAATTATTGGATAATTCCTATTATTAATGCTAGACTCAGCTGTTGCAATATCTAAAGGTCATGTATTTTTTATTTTGAGAACTGTAAATTTTACACAAGTCTACTGGAAAACTAACGTTAATAACGAACTCAAATTAACCGCTTCGCCTTGTAGACTATACAGCTATGCCCGTAACAGGAGCCACTGGAGCAACAGTTTTAACTTCAGGACCACAGAACTAATCTTATATTTTATATTATCCCACTCTTGATTAAGTTTGGAGTTACGTTACTTACAAAAATTCCATAATCATGAGATGTATACAAGATGTACATAGAGTTCCACACAGAATTTGCATTAATTAGGTTATTATTATAAATAATTTTATTGTCTATATCTGGTTTCATTCTTCATACATATCTGCTGAAATTTCTTTGGAAGAAGATTAAAACAAAATTTTCAATTAAGAATATTGTGACCATCGATAGAAAATCTTTCAATCGTGTACAAATACTCTTAATTAATAATGCCATCCTTCTTTCATCAGGAATAACTATAACATGAGCACATCGTAGGCGTAATATATTTTTATTGAGAAGCATTAAAGGTACTATTTTAACAGAACTTTTAGAATCTAATCGTAGCGGTCGCGCGGTTCCAGACTGTAGCGCCTAGAACCGCTTGGCCACTCCGGCCGGCTACACACTCATAAGCCAGAACAGTATGACCACTGCCACCGCGACGCTGGATGCCGCTTGGTGGCGTTGCTGGCACGTAAGGCTGTGAAAAATGTATGTAAGCGGAAGAGACACGGACGGGAGATCGCCCTAGCGAAGATATGGGCTGCAGATGGGGATATCCATTGAGATAAGTGACTTTGTGGAAGGGTAGATTTTTATTACGCATAACATATGAACGAGTATCTCAGAAGTGGAGAAGCTGTTCGAATGTTCACGTGATACTGTCGTGAGCATTTACGAAAAGAGGTAGAAGGACAGTGAAACTACGACTCTTCACAGTAAATGGGGGTCGGAGGCTTGTCTGCCCTGTAAAGTAGGATAGGGAGTTATCTGTTGCATCTAGAGAGCACAATGCTGGTTGACGCACACCGTTTTTGGTACATTGCTGACTGTGCAGCTCCGCAGCGGACGACCGCTATTTGTTTTCATGTTGGGCCAACGACACCGTCAATTACCACTGCAGTGGGCACGGGACCATAGGAATCGAGCCGTCGATCAATGGAAACGTGTTAGCTCTTCTGGTGAATCACATTTTTGCTACACGAGGTCGCTGGTCGTCTCCACAAACCCCGTCATCGACGTGGGTGTCGGCTCGAAACGTGCAGCGTGCCACGGACGGAGGCTGGTGAGAGCAGTGATATGCTTGGGAGACTTTCTCCTGCACTTGCATGGGACCTCTGGTAGTAATGGAAGACATGCTGAGAGCTACGAACCACTTGTATCCTATCATGCTTGATATGTTCCCCGACGGCGATGTCATGTTTCAGCTGTATAATTATCCGTGTCTCGGAGGCAGAACCGTGCTACAGTGGTTTGGTTCAAATGGCTCTGAGCACTATGCGACTTAACGTCTGAGATCATCAGTCGCCTAGAACTTAGAACTAATTAAACCTAACTAACCTAAGGACATCACACACATCCATGCCCGAGGCAGGATCGGAACCTGCGACAGTAGCGGTCGCTCGGATCCAGATTGTAGCGCCTAGAACCGCTCGGCCACCCGGCAGGCTACAGTGGTTTGAGGGGCATTATAGTGAACTCACGTTGATGTCTTAGCGATCTAACTCGCCTGATGTAAATCGTATGGAACCCATCTGGGTCGCTATCGGGTGCCCTCACCGCGTACGCAGATCAACGGCCTGTTATATACGCGAATTACATGACCTGTGTGTAGACATCTAATACCACATGCCTCCACAAACCTACCAACAAAAGGTCACATCCCTGATACACATAATCAGTGATGTATCTCGTTCCAAAGGCTTACAAATTCAAAAATGTTCTAATGTGTGTGAAATCTTATGGGACTTAACTGCTAAGGTCATCAGCACCTAAGCTTACACACTACTCAAACCGCCGTAGGCCGCTCGGCTAATCCCGCGCGGCTCCAAAGACTTACGGACAAGCTACTAAGTAGGTGGTCATTATGTTTTTGCTCACCAGCGTATTTCAAATTACTACTGTATAAGGATTACGTTTCACTATATTATGAGAACTTCAATACCCTTTTCTATTACTGGTGTGGTTTATTGATCAACAACTTTTGTTGCTATATGATTCCATTTATTAGATGTAATTATTGGGATTATATTCTTAACATGCTTACTTTGGCACAGTAAATACATTATCACTAGTACATCATTTTGGATTTCAGGATACTATATGATACTGACATTTTGTAGCTATGCTACGATTACTTCCCTATATTTAAATTTATTAAGGATGTACATATCTGTTTTTATGGAACAAATAGTATATTTTCGACCCAATAAAAATATTGATTATTTATTAAGGAGAACAATCTTAATTCGATTACAGCATACTATATTACCTTTATTGTAACAATAATTATTATATTAAGTTCAACAATTTTATCAAGCATATTACGTCTGAATAAAAACATCACTATTCAAATGCGGATTTTGTCACAAACGTTCAGATACTTTTTAGTTTTCGATTTTTTTTGGTTGCCGTAATTTTCTTAAGTTTGGATATATAAACTGCATTAATTTTACCAATTGTATCTGTCGTAATAGCATTAGAAATTACAATCTGACCAATATTAATGAAATTCTTCATAACAGTACTTCTAGAGGGACTATATTATGAATGATATCAGTTACCACTCCAATGGGCAGAATAACGTGTTGTAGTTAACTATGTCACTTGAGCTGCATTTAGAAAGTACTGATATTATTAAGTCAACTTTATACTGAATAACAAACAAATCAAGGAAGTTAGTTTCGATCTGGAAGTTAGGTAAATATACCCGTGTTTTACTAATTTAGTCACATTTTCTGTGGCTTCGTAAATTGCTTAAGGCAAATTCTGGGATCGAAATTTTGTAAACTTTTTGTCTTAGAGGCTAACGGGAGCCCTTTTGCTTTGCCGGCTGTGCGAGCCTTTTCTCGTGTCTGCCGCAGCCATTCTGATTTTTTAACAGTTGTAAGATTCAGTCTGCAAGTTTTGCTGCTGTACGCAACATTACAGTGACATATGATAATCCTCACATTAAGAATTCTAATGTGTAAATTTAGTGTGAAGAGTAACGTGCCACCATGAGAAGATATTTATTGAAATGAACTTTAGCTTCATGTATATTGTTAATTTACATCATGAATCTAGGGGAAAAAAGCATAGTTTCCATATCAGACCTTAGGTACGGATCCTGACTGAGACGATCACATTACTCACTATATTATTCAAATTTCTTAACTCCCAAAACTCTTTAAGTTTAACGAACTATCGGTGTTCTGCCATGGTACTGTCCATTTGATGGTTTACGTGATATGTGCTCTGTGCATAGCAAATTCAGAGAGGGTAGCGGAAACCAAATTATACAACACGTTACAACAATACGTGCCGATGAACGTACGAAAATGACACAGAGGAAGATACAGTTTCTATCGTAAATATCTTGGTATGGCATATCAAGGCATAATGGGCATATGGCGGTAGACCAAAATCTCATAATAACTTCTGCAGTGCATTCTGTGTATATGCAGACCGTAGCATCCATAAATCCTCCTCATGCCACTAATAAAAGTCACCTCTCATGTCACAGTACCATTGTCTATATCCTTCCAACCTCTAACATAAGTGACAGAAACTAATGGTTTCCCGAAACAAGGCTTTACGATCTCACGACAAAACTTATTTCACACAACTGGCTGACAGAGAGTAAAGGAAAACTAGGGGAGAAACCGTACAAAAATATAATTTTAGAGCAATGATATATCACATTCTGGTTCCTTACATGTCTGAAAGCGCACGAATAATATCTATAGCCAGTATCCGCCAATGACGCTCGCTGACCATAGCTGCATTTACTTATCTAAAACGTTTGCAAAACAGGATTGCCACTCATGCAATATGTGATTATCATGGCGATCGAAAGACCGGTAAACGTGAGCATGCAGACACACACACACACACACACACACACACACACACACACATACACACATAAACACACACACACACACGTACGCACGCACTCACTCACACACACAAACACACAAACACACACACACACACACACACACACACACACACACACACACACACAGAGAGAGAGAGAGAGAGAGAGAGAGATCCCCAAAGCGCATCTAGCTCCATCGCCCTACGCATCATTCCACCACCGACTTACCCCTGAAAACGTAGGAACATACACACAACCTGTAGCAACAACCACCAGTGTCATAAAATAATTACATAAAATGTATCAGGGAGAACATCACAAGTTGGATAACAGTAATTATGGCAACCCTACTGTACAAATGCTTTCGCACCCGAAATGTGGTGTATTCCGTTACCGTCTTCGTCTGCAACATTTACAGAATGGCGACATTTGCAAACACCCAGCGTTTTATACGCAACGGCTCAAAGTTCAGGGAGAATAACTTGTGCAATTTATTCTCCGCTTTTCAGGAGGGGCGGTGTTTTCTCATCGGTACTTTCTGTTCAGTGTAGAAGAAACACTACTTCACGCTTTTTTCATTCCTCCACTGCCTCTAGAGTGTCATTTCCCTGATGCTGGCAATTGACTCCACAACCATCTATATATGCCTAGGTAGTTGCTGCAGTGTAGATGAAACCCCTTCTCAATTTCTGTCCTCTAGTACCCTAATTCATTAAAACTTTCGTTAGAACCATCCTGGTTGGGTCTCATCATTATCTAGAAATTCTTGATATACTAATAATAAGTGCCACGTATTTTGTTGCAACAGATCCGACAAAACTTTCCAAGCTCATGTATAATTCTCTCTGTTAGCTTTGTCTGTGGATGGTACGCGGCAGTATAAATTCCGTTTACCCTCCTCCCCCGTAACATTCCCTGTCACATCTTCAAAACGAACTATTTCCCGTTGTTCGAAAGCACATGTCTTACACGCAGAACCACACCTAAGAAATCTCAGGCGAACGCCTTCACCACAGAATTACTGGTGGTTTTTTGGAGGAATCAGTGTACTGTATTTCGACACAAACTCGACTGTTACGAAGACGTAGCCGTGACCGCCTCTTTTCGTCACAATCAGACCCCACGAGTCGACAGGGATAACAGACGAAAAAGGAACGGACTACTTTGTGGATGAAGGTTATCTCTTCTGACATTTCATGCAAACTTCTAGTACCTTTCTCACCCTCTAGTTCATTCTGTGAACGTACACCGTGGCTCTTTAATTTTGTCAACACACGTCCCTGGACCCAAATTGCACGTAGCTCAAATCGGTGTATCAGCTTATTTATCAGCTCCTCTGGCACACACACACACACACGCACACACACACACACACACACACACACACACACACACACATACATACATACAAACAAACACACACACCACCCATGATGATGCGTTAGGATCCATTTGACAGAGTCATACACTGTTTTTTAGGAGATGAAACTGCCTCAAAGCCTTATTATTGATCTTATCTTTTACCTCACGTAGCGCTGGATCTCTGTCTTGCTCATTTCATGTGTTTCACAGGGCACCAACAATGAAGTTTTCGAATGATACACCTTTCAAAAACTGGATTCCGTTGATTTCCTCCTCCGTGCCCTGAATTAATCCAACTGGTGCAGGTGAAAATGCTTCAAGACTGACGTCATTACCCAGAATATGCTTAATTTGCAACGAAAATTCCTGTAGGGAAAGCACCCATAGGGATAGCCATCGGTATGTGAGATTTTCTGGACATCAAAAATTCCAAGGTAGACCTCCCATAAAAATAGTACTGAAATACGTGTAACACATAGATAACGGCTAAGTTCTCCAACTCCGTAACACAACAGTTTCGTTGTCTTGTTCCTGTAACACCACCAGCCCAGTCCGATTTTGATGCAATCTGAGGCAACACAAAGTGGAAGGCTCACATCAGGTTGGGAAATAATAGGAACATTTGCTAAATTTCGCTACAGCTCAAAGAATTCTTTTTTTCATCTTCATTCCAGATCCATGGCATATTTTTTCCAAGTAGGAATTTAGTACCCCAAAGAAACTCCTCATCTGCCTTTTGGTGGGTGGGGTTAGGAACTCCTGAATTGCCGTTAATTTTTCATGTCAGAGTGACCTAAAGTGGAATTACAGCTAGTACGAGGGTAAGTCAAAAATTATTCTCAGTGTTGCTATACCTTTGATTGCTGTACAAAGAGGCCACGTACGTTAACACCACTGTTCAGTATAGCCCCCTTTCTTTTCAAAGCACTTGGTTCATCTTTGCAGTAGCTTCCTGATGCCCACAGAAAAGAAAGTTTTCGACCGAGCAGCGAGCCACGCATGCATCGCGTCACACGAGTGCGCGGCACCTTCGTGACGTTCACAGTGATCACTCAACATGTGATGCTCTCCACGCCCTTTGTACACATTGCAGCGCGCGGTAAGAACACTAATCACGAAAAGTGAGCCAGCCGGGGCGGCCGAGCGCTTCTAGGCGCTACAGTCTGGAACCGCACTACCGCTACGGTCGCAAGTTCGAATCCTGCCTCGGGCATGGATGTGTGTGATATCCTTAGGTTGGTTAGGTTTAAGTAGTTCTAAGTCTAGGGGACTGATGACCACAGAAGTTAAGTCCCATAGTGCTCAGAGCCATTTGAACCATTTGAACAACGAAAAGTGACAATGCACTCTCGTGGCTGTTCTACTTGCCACAGAGAATTGCTATTGTACTTATTTACAAATCATCCATGATGCGTTTATGTACTAAAATACATTGGCATCGTACCGTGTCTTTCGGGTGCTTCACTTTCCTTTTGTCAGGCAGCGTATATACGACATTCAATTGCTCTGGGAGGTTGTTGAGCATATAGTACGAATGTACTCAATTCCATTTTGTCCTAATGTTCACTTCTTAAAGTCTTTGTAAAGGTTTATTTGGTCCTAATGTTATAATGATGCTCCTCACAATAATTTGAGGAGGAAGAAATATTAGTAAGGACAGTATATTGACTTGGTACTTCCATGCTTCCTGTACTTGGGGTGTTATGCAGTAATTAAGGATTTCTTATTTAAAATCTATTGTAGTAGCAGCATAAGAATACATTGAATAATATATGTATTACTTTAGAGCTCACAGAATCTTTGGAGTTGTGGTAGATTCCTGTTCTTCTCTCTGTGTGTCTGTAGGCAGATTATGGTCACAAGCGCCCAAATATTGACTGTTGTTTAGCCTGTATGTCGAATACACTGGGACTGTAAAAATATGTTCAACCTTCATTGTGAAACCTAATGGCTAGAATTAATAAAGTACCGTAGTTTAGCTACGTATGCAGTACAGGGGAACGGAGGATGGAGACTAGTGTTTAACGCCCCGTAGACAACAAGGTCATTAGAGACGGAGCACAAGCGAGGATTATTGGCCGTGCACTTTTAAAGCAACCATCCCAGAATTTACCTCAAGCGATTTAAATAAATCACGGAAAACCAAAATCTGAATGGCTGTACGCGGATTTGGAGCTCAGTGTGGTAACACCTCCGCTACATTGCTCAGTGTTTGCAGTACCTTTGACTACTGCCAAAGGCGATTAGGTGATTAAAAAGCCAAAAACTCCTTTATTTTGAGTATTTCCATCCGCATTTCAGATAATAAAAAACACTGGTGGGTAAATTCAACTACGGGTTTCTTATTTTTAAAATACAGAAGTATGAATCTATGTATGTATTGTGAATAAGTTGTTAAAATGTCAAGTCTTTTGGATATATCTGTTCATGATGTTCTAGACTTAACAAGATAGATAATTTTTATAGCACTCGTCTGTAATCAAAAAATACTAACTCTGTAAATCGGATTTTCCGAAGCAGTATTACTACACTACTGGCCATTAAAATTGGTACACCACGAAGATGACGCGCTACAGACGCGAAATTTAACCGAAAGGAAGAAGATGCTGTGATATGCAAATGATTAACTTTTCAGAGCATTCACACATGACTGGCGCCGGTGGCGACACCTACAACGTGCTGACATGAGGAAAGTTTCCAACCGATTTCTCATCCACAAACACCAGTTGACCGGCGTTGCCTGGTGGAACGTTGTTGTGATGCCTCGTGTAAGGAGGAGAAATGGGTACCATCACGTTTCCGACTTTGATAAAGGTCGGATTGTAGCATATCGCGATTGCGGTTTATCGTATCGCGACATTGCTGCTCTCGTTGGTCGAGATCCCATGACTGTTAGCAGAGTATGGACTCGGTGGGTTCAGGAGGGTAATACGGAACGCCGTGCTGGATCCCAACGGCCTTGTATCACTAGCAGTCGAGATGACTGGCATCTTATCCGCATGGCTGTAACGGATCGTGCAGCTACGTCTCGATCCCTAAGTCAACACATGGGGACGTTTGCAAGACAACAATCATCTGCACGAACAGTTCGACGACGTTTGCAGCAGCATGGACTATCAACTCGGAGACCATGGCTGCGGTTACCCTTGACGCTGCATAAGAGACAGGAGCGCCAGCGATGGTGTACTCAACGACGAACCTGGGTGCACGAATGGCAAAACGTCATTTTTTTTCGGATGAATCCAGGTTCTGTTTACAGCATCATGATGGTCGCATCCGTGTTTGGCGACATCGCGGTGAACACACATTGGAAGCGTGTATTGGTCATCGCCATACTGGCATATCACCCGACGTGATGGTATGGGATGCCATTGGTTACGCGTCTGGGTCACCTCTTGTTCGCATTGACGGCACTTTGATCAGTGGACTTTACAGTTCAGATGTGTTACGACCCGTGGCTCTACCCTTCATTCGATCCCTGTGAAACCCTACATTTCAGCAGGATAATACATGACCGCATGTTGCAGGTCCTGTACGGGCCTTTCTGGATACAAGAAATGTTCGACTGCTGACCTGGCCAGCACATTCTCCAGATCTCTCGCCAATGGTCAATGGTGGCCGAGCAACTGGCTCGTCGCAATACGCCAGTCTCTATTCTTGATGAACTGTGGCATCGTGTTGAAGCTGCATAGTCAGCTGTACCTGTACACGCCATCCAAGCTTTGTTTCACTCAATGCCCCGGCTTATCAAGGCCGTTATTATGGCCAGAGGTGGTTGTTCTGGGTACTGATTTCTCAGGATCTATGCACCCAAATTGTGTGAAAATGTAATCACATGTCAGTTCTAATACAATATATTTGTCCAATGAATACCCGTTTATCATCTGCATTTCTTCTTGGTCTAGCAACTTTAATAGCCAGTAGGGTATATCATAAGTTAATGAAAATATAGAGAATCAATTAGCTTCTGTATTTTTCGGTCCCCTATGGCAGTAATTATCTATACCGAAACTTTACCGGAACTATAGTATTTGATTGAGTTAACGCAGTGATTTTTTCCAATTGAAGGTTGATCGCGTCATTCAAACTACAAAGAAGCTTTAAGCTCAACAGACGATAATATCATAGTCTTAATGGCAGGCAGAGATAAAACTAGGAAGCTACCCCCAGGCCCGCTATTATAAAATGACGACGACCGTAATGTTTTGTCAGTAGGGATGAAGTAACAGCAGAATGGTTCTGTCAGGAGAGCTCAGTGACCTCGAACGTGGACTGCTTATTGGATGACTGCCTAAGTCGACTTTTGATGACTGGTGGCGTAGTGGAAACTCGAAGGAGCAACCACAGCTAAACCGAGAGCAGACGCCATATGCTGACGGACAGGGATCGTCGAGTGCTTCGGGGCATGGTTGTAAAGTAACCGCATGATACCAGAGGAAGGAATCACTCATGAGTTTCACATTACTACCATCAGTCCAGGTGGCGCAATGACTGTGCGTAGCAAATATGAAAGAGTGGGTTACAAACTCGAGCAATTCCTCACGAATCACACTTTTCTGTAGTCAGTGCTAAGCGATGCTTGAGGTGGTTTGGGGAAAGACGACAATGGACGGTGTATGACTGGAAACGAGTGATTACGCTTGATTAATCACGCTATATCCTGTGGCAATGTGATGGGAGCGTTTGAGTTTGAAGAGTGTCTGGAAAACATTATGTGCTATCAGTGCGAACAGTGAAGTGCAGAGGAGATGGTGACGTGGAATGTGGGTATGTTTCGTGGTTAGGGTGTGGCCCTTATTGCACTCAAGGAAACGCTGACTTTGGAAGGACGTGAACACATTGTGTAACGTCGTGTACCGCCTACAGTAGAGGAGCAGTTCCTAACAATGATTGTTTGTTTCAGCAGGACAACACACCTTTTGATAAATTAACATCTTGAGGCAAGCCTTGTGGACAGTAACATTCCTGAAATGGACTGGCCTGCCCAGCGTTCGGACCTAAGCCCTATGGAACACCACTGGGATGAGTTAGAACACTGACTTTGCTCCAGACCCCAGCATCCAACATCACTACCTACTCTAGTTTTGGCTCTCGAGGAAGAATGGGCTGCCATTCCTACACAGACTGTCGGACATCTCATAGAAAGTGTCCCCAGCAGATTTCAAGCTGTCATACACTGAGGTGAGAAGACGTGGGACAGCGATATGCACATATACAGATGGCGGTAGTATCGTGTACACAAGGTATAAAATGGCAGTTAATTGGCGGAGCTGTCTTTTGTACTTAGGTGATTCAAGTGGAAAGTTGTCTGACGTGATTACGGACGCACGGTGGGAATTAACAGACTTTTAATGCAGAATTGTAGTTGGAGCTAGATGCACAGGACATTCCATTTAGGAACTTGTTAAGAAATTCAATAGTCTGAGATGTGCAGTGTCAAGAGTGTGGCAAGAGTTCCAGAGTTCAGGCAATACCTCTCACCACAGATAACACAGTGGCCGGCGCCTTCACTTCCGTTAGACTGTAGACGACAGGAAAACCGTGGCTTGGCGAGATGAGTCCCAATTTCAGTTGGTAATAACTGATGCTGGGTTCGAGTGTGTCGCATGCCCCACGGAGCCATGAATCCTAGTTGTCCGGCTCCCCTCCACCCCCCTCCCCCCACCTCTCTCTTACCCCGTCGGAGATTCGAGTCCTCCCTCGGGCAGGAGAGTGTGTGTTGTCCTTAGCGTAGGTTAGTTTAAGTTAGATTAAGTAATGTGCAAGCATAGGGACCGTTGTACTCAGCAGTTTGGTCCCATAGCAACTTACCACAAATTTCAGTTTTCCTAGTTGTCTACAAGGCACTGGGCAGGCTCGTGGTAGCTCTGTAATGGTGTGGGTTGCGTTTACATGGATCAGTGACTGGAAATGGTTATGTTCGACTACCTGGAGTCCAGTTGCAGCCATTCATGTTCCCAAACAACAATGGAATCTTTTTGGGTGGCAATGCGCCATATCACCCGGCCACAAGAAGAACTTTCTGGACAATTTGAACGAATGATTTGGCCACCCTGATCGCTTGACATGAATCCCATCGTGACATAGTCGAGAGGTCCGTTTGTACACAAAATCCAGCACCGGCAACACTTTCGCAATTGTGGATGGACATCGTGGCAGCAGGGCTCAATATTTCAGCAGGGGACTTCCAACGACTTGCTGAGTCCATGCCGTATTGAGTTGTTGCACTCTGCCGGGCATGGGCCGACACGATAGTAGGAGGTACCACATGACTTTTGTCACCTCTAAACGGTATCCTGATACTTTTGTCAGATAGTGTACGTTATTGAATGCGTTCTTACGCTGTTTCTCGCTACGATTCTGAATAAGAATTCCTACATTATCACACAACGCCTTACAAACGGTGCCTGAAAGTAGCGAGACAATTTTTGCTTCACTGCAGCTAGCAGTCAGTAACCGAAACAGGAGAAATACAGTATATAATGCACAACGAATAGTGCTTCTGATAGTTTACAGACCATATCACAGTAGATGTAGTCATCGTCAAGAAAGGAATCATTGTGACCAATGCGTCAGTCGGCTATGTTTAACAGAAATAATCTTCACACCGTGGCCTAACTGTCCACTAAGAAATATAACACGTATTTCGGGCACAATTACATGTTGTTTTAAGACACTGCTTTGTAGGTAATGATATGATGTAGGCATAATTTAATTTTTGGTTTTGTTGTAGCTTGATAATGCAAAAAAGATCGAAATGATCTAATCAATAATAATAAAACAAAGCGAATATTTTAAATAAAAGAGTGCCTCACGTAGGAGAATGCTTTTATTCAAGAGAAAAATGTAAGTGGGACATAATTTCTGCATCAATACGAAGTATAGTTACGTATGTTATTGAAAAAGTCTGTTACATTTTACATTCGGAGGCGATTCTTTTATATGATTTAGTAAACCTCATACATGCCACATGTATATTGTCAGAACGTCAGGGTTTCTGGTGTGATTCAGGTAAGAATTTCATTGGAACACACTTGATTATTACGCGGAGATAACACATGGCCGTCGCACAGCAATTGTTGAATGAATGGCGTGGTGACATCTGTCCACCTACTAATCTTTTTAAGGTAGATATATTTTATCTTGTGTTCATGCACATCACTGAAAACTTGATAGTAGAACGTACAAAGGACCTAGCAAACTGATCTAAAAACGAGGATAAATTCCGACAATCGTCAGCAGTACATTCAAATAATAGCATTGCTCAACAGGATCTTAACTTTGACGGATAATAATCGCGTTTCACAGACTGTAGCCACGAAAAGATGAAAAAGTGTATTCACTGTTTTCAGAAAACAGAATCCTTTTGTCGGAATATTGCAGCAGCAAGAGTACCAAGCTGAACCGTCGCTGCCGCCTGTGTCAGGAGCTGTGTCTGCCGTTCTTTTGTGTCTGGGTACCCGGAGCATTCTGTGATTCGCCACGGATATCTTCCACGGTGAAAAGTCTCTCTCCATGAATAACACGTTCTTACTGGTCTACAGAAGATGCCAACAATAAAATTCAACGCATGATTTCCCTACAAGACGACCATATTTTCTGAATCTACGAGTAACGCCGGAGACAGTTTTTTGAACTACTATTACGTATAAAGTCCTTCAGGGAACTGCACTAGCTTTCAGATTAGGCTACACAGAAAATGAGTAGTTCTTTTCCTACAGAAACAATGGCTGGCGTAATGTACAATTATTGCACAGTCGCCATATTTTCTCACAGAAATTGTATTGATCGTTCATAAGTAAATCAAAGAAAAATATTTTTGTCTGTTTATAAAGAACCTCGTAAATTATAAAGTTACTGTAATCGCGAACAGAACGTCGATCAACGTATGCAAAACTATTTTGTTGAAGCGTGTGAGCAAATGATGGTTCTGTCTTTAAAATTGCGTTATTTGTCACGGGAGAACGTGGGAGTAGGAGAAATACAAAGACTTTTAGAGATGTAGTGGTCTGTGGCTCTGCAAACATAGACTGTTAGAGATGTAGTTGTCCCTGGCTCTGCAAGATACTAGCAAAACATACGAACACAAATGTAGTATGATCGTTGGTCCTCTGTTTGCTCACAATACACTCACAGTTTCGTTAATGATGAAAGGAGGAACTTGCTAGTTTCTTTCTAGGAAAGTTTCTGTGACTGCAGCTTTTGGTAAAACCACAGCATTATATCAGTAATTACGGAGGATAGGGATTAGCCACTCACGATGAAACAGATTCAAGAAAGTGAGGAGTTGAGCTTAAATTTTTAAATTGTATATGGAACTTTTATTGCCCCTATTCATGATCCCGTTCGTCTGTACCCAAGTAATAGAAGGTTGCAGTCCAGTTTTTTTTTGTACAGCTAATCAGTATTATAAGATTGAAAAATCACTTATTTCGAACACTGAAGGATGTGCATTGAACTGAGCAAAATCATTTTACGTGATTGCGGATGTCAGTATTACCTGACTATATGATAATTTCGTACTCAATTATTATAGTTGTCATTACACTTTTATTATATATTGTACCTTGAATACGACAGAAAGTGGAATGCATGTGCACATGTGAAAGAGCAAGCGAAATAATTGTTAATCACTGTTGTTCAAAATATTGGCTTCTTTCTCGAGTGTAGAACTCAAGTAATGGTAACGTTCGGCAATAGAGAAAAATTTATTTGAGGTGCATCTTGAATATTAATCAACAGAACTGCATAAGCAAGAAGTTAGGAACGGTGAGTAATAATTTCTTTAAGTTGGTTGCTATAGTTATTATTTACTTTTGCCCTCTTTTGCATTTACCCCTGCATCTACAGCTATACGGCTCAAACCACTGAGAAGTGCAAGGCAGAGGGTAATTCCTTATAGTCATTTATTACGGCTACTTCCCCTTTCCATTGCTTAAGGAACACGAGATGATGATTATAGCCCTGTAAACGCCGTAATTAGCCAAATCTTGTCTTCATGGTCCCTACGAGAGCCACACATAAGGGTTTGTGGTGTATTTCTAGATTCCTCAACTAATGTTAGTTCTGGAAACTTTTTAAGTTGGTTGGTAAGTTAGTTGGCGTCTATCTTCAAACATCTTCAAGTTTAGGCTTTTCAGCATCTCCGTCGAGCACTCCCACGAATCAAACAAACCTGTAACCATGTGTGTTGCATTTCTTTGTAAACGTTCGTTCCCTTCATAGTCATATTTTCTACGACCACCACACACTTGAGCAATATTGTAGGATTGGTCGCAGGAGTCTCTTGTAAGCAATCTCCTTTGTAGGTGGACTACATTTTCGCAGCATTCTACCAATGAAGGAAAGTCTCCTACATGCTTTACCTACGACTGAGCCTGTGTTACTATTCCAAATTATATCCTTATAAATTTCTACACGCTTGTATTTGTATGAGTTGACTGATTTTAGTTGTGAGTCATTGAATTTGTAGTCATAGCGTATTATATTTACTTTCTTTGGTGAAGAGGACAATTTTATATTTGTGCAAGTGCGAGTAAATATTCGGTGTCTTAATAAACTGCACAGTATAATTTTGCAACACCTGCATTTCTGCGAAGATATGTTGGCTCAAATTCAAGTAGGGTGGAAATGAAAGAATAATAATTATTAAAGTAAAGATAATATGATGGTTTACTGTGAAATGAGAACAAAACAACGATGAAAATAAAATGAATCTGTTATAAGGTACTCGTCTTTTCACATCGGTGATATCAGGATGAGCTGCTGTTCAGCATTCAGTACCATGCTTCTCCCATTGTAACGTGCTTGTACGAGGTGCATTCAAGTTCTAAGACCTCCGATTTTTTTTCTAATTAACTACTCACCCGAAATCGATGAAACTGGCGTTACTTCTCGACGTAATCGCCCTGCAGACGTACACATTTTTCACAATGCTGACGCCATGATTCCATGGCAGCGGCGAAGGCTTCTTTAGGAGTCTGTTTTGACCACTGGAAAATCGCTGAGGCAATAGCAGCACGGCTGGTGAATGTGTGGCCACGGAGAGTGTCTTTCATTGTTGGAAAAAGCCAAAAGTCACTAGGAGCCAGGTCAGGTGAGTAGGGAGCATGAGGAATCACTTCAAAGTTGTTATCACGAAGAAACTGTTGCGTAACGTTAGCTCGATGTGCGGGTGCGTTGTCTTGGTGAAACAGCACACGCGCAGCCCTTCCCGGACGTTTTTGTTGCAGTGCAGGAAGGAATTTGTTCTTCAAAACATTTTCGTAGGATGCACCTATTACCGTAGTGCCCTTTGGAACGCAATGGGTAAGGATTACGCCCTCGCTGTTCCAGAACATGGACACCATCATTTTTTTTTAGCACTGGCGGTTACCCGAAATTTTTATGGTGGCGGTGAATCTGTGTGCTTCCATTGAGCTTTGTTTCTGGATTGAAAAATGGCATCCACGTCTCATCCATTGTCACAACCGACGAAAAGAAAGTCCCATTCATGCTGTCGTTGCGCGTCAACATTGCTCGGCAACATGCCACACGGGCAGCCATGTGGTCGTCCGTCAGCATTCGTGGCACCCACCTGGATGACACTTTTCGCATTTTCAGGTCGTCATGCAGGATTGTGTGCACAGAACCCACAGAAATGCCAACTCTGGAGGCGATCTGTTCAACAGTCATTCGGCGATCCCCCAAAACAAAGCTCCCCACTTTCTCGATCATGTCGTCAGACCGGCTTGTGCGAGCCCGAGGTTGTTTCGGTTTGTCACACGATGTTCTGCCTTCATTAAACTGTCGCACCCACGAACGCACTTTCGACACATCCGTAACTCCATCACCACAAGTCTCTTTCAACTGTCGATGAATTTCAATTGGTTTCACACCACGCAAATCCAGAAAACGAATGATTGCACGCTGTTCCAGTAAGGAAAACGTCGCCATTTTAAGTATTTAAAACAGTTCTCATTCTCGCCGCTGGCGGTAAAATTCCATCTGCCGTACGGTGCTGCCACATCTGGGACGTATTGACAATGAAGGCGGCCTCATTATTAAACAATGCGCATGTTTCTATCTCTTTCCAGTCTGGAGAAAAAAAATCGGAGGCCTTAGAACTTGAATGCACCTCGTATCCTCATTCGCTTTCTGTCAACAAGATGGCCGAGACGTTGCTGCTCAAATCTGGCCAACTTTTTCACGGCTGGTCTCCTGGTGCCGTCCACTGTCTGAGGAGAGTTCGTGCCTCGACAGGCTGTAAGCCGCATCTGGCGAGATGCATGCTAAAATCGGGTTCTTGTCAGCAAATAATGCAGGCAATGTCATTCCTCTCTCCTGGAGGAAGGTGCCCATGTGGTGTGCTCCTGCAGTATCACACACAAAGACGAATATACCAACAAAATGTTAACTGTGTGGCTAGAGGATAAGTTTGAGGATCTGTCCTGATACTACACAGATATACAATACCATTTCCTAGTAAATTCTGCGAAGCCACTCCTCATTTCTTATCTTACCATTCCATTTAATTTTCTGCATGCGTCAGACGCTTGAATTTGCTTCTGTTTCGGTCCTCCCACAGTCCATGATATATTTCCAAACTATTCTGGCCTCCAGTTGTCCGTTCTCCAAAATTTCTTCCTCAAATTAAGGCCAGTGTTGGTGGCTAGTAAATTTCTTTTGGAGAGAGATTCCCTATTTCCCTACGCTAATCGGCTTCAAATAATCCTTTGTTTCCACTGTACACCGTTAATTTGCTTCCAGAGTAGCGCAATTCCTTCACTTGATATGCAATGTGGTCTCCAGTTTTGCTGTTAACTTTACAGCTAATTTCATTTCTGATACAAATTGCAATAATAGAAATTCTTCTGAAGAATAGAAGGAATCGTCAAGGAGAAACTATTTCAGTTTGTTTTCAAAGTTTACTTCGCTGTTTGGCAGACATTTTATGTCATTGGCGAAGTTATGAAACATTTCGATTGCAGCATTGTGCACCTTTTTCTGTGCAAAAGACAACCTTAAAAGTGGAATAACGAACGTTATTTTTTCTTTCGATTACGTAATTACGTACGTCATTGCACCCAAACTGTTTAACTGCTCAAACAGATATTTATAAGTTTATCGTGAATGAGCACCAATATTGTTCTTACAGAACGTTTTAGGGCAATGGAAGCTTTCTTTCTTAAAGATGAGTTACCACAGAATATTCCTCCACGTGATTGTACGAAGTAAAAATATGCAAAGTATGTCAACGTATTGATTTCTCTCTAAGTTTTAAACGAGCTTTCGAAGCATGTTGACATGATGAATATTACATTTCTATCAGGGACGATCTGCAAGCTGTAACATTCGAAGAAATACTTCACGGTCAAGATCTCGTTTAAATATTTCATTTGAATTATTTCTTCAGATATTACATGGCGAATATTGTACACAAGTCGCATTGTCCCATTCACGATTTCTCGGAGATATACATGAATGTTATTTATTATTTCAATTACGCTCATTCACATCTATATTTCAGTAAGTCTAATGTTAGCCAGCTCCGCTAGCCGTGCTGTCTAACGAAACATATTCATGATGACAATACATGAGGTGCAGCGTGACCAAGTAAAGTA
This sequence comes from Schistocerca cancellata, assembly GCF_023864275.1. Taxonomy (NCBI): domain Eukaryota; kingdom Metazoa; phylum Arthropoda; class Insecta; order Orthoptera; family Acrididae; genus Schistocerca; species Schistocerca cancellata. Next base: position 789,514,008 of record NC_064629.1, on the reverse strand, counting down.
CAAATTTCGCCCTACTTGAATCTAGTTAAATAATAGCAAAGTTATATATTTCGAGAAAACCATAATGCTCCTGGCAAATGGCTTTAAAAGTCTTAGAAAGGTTTCTAACACTAAAATCTGAAGTTATTCTAATTCAAAATCACCTTCTAAGTGTGCACAGAAGCAGAACATTTTGCTCAAGAACCCAGCTCAGTAACTAAGTCTGTGCAAAATCCCACCGCTTCGGCTCTATGGACAGAGACAGACAGAAATTCGGAGGTAGGGAAGTGACCAACCTACAAGGTGAAATTTTCGTTGGTACCAGGCGTCTCCACTAGCATACAGATGGGAGACACGATACCTGGTTCCTTTGCTCAAGATTTTCCGTTGATTCTACTCATAAAATTTAAACAAGCCCTTGCCTTACGTGTGGGTGTGAGGCAACCAATCACGAGGCCGTGCGTTTAGATCATCTGGGCAGACAGACCCCACCAGACTGACACCCAAAACCAGCTTTGATAAATTACACTCAACGGCCATTTCCAAGCCCTGTTACAGAGATGAACCACCTGAATATGCTAATGTTCATCTGTTTTCAGTTACACCCTTTTTATATACTCTAGCAATAATCTAGAGTGAGGAAAGATGGTAAGTCTATACCGTACCTTATTAACTGATATAATAAATCTAATGATGCAGTTATAATCCTTTAAAATGTGTAGTGGGAAATTTAACATAATGAGTAGGTCTGATTCAAACAATTTTTATTTTAAATTGCTTATCTTTCTTTCTTAATCAGGTTCTACTATTATCATGAAATTTTTTTGCCATAATTAACCTAAAGTAAATTTCTCATGTGTGACAACATACCTTTAATAATTTTTACACATTTAGGAGATATACATGAATGTTATTTATTATTTCAGTTACGCTCATTCACATCTATATTTCAGAAAGTCTAATGTTAGCCACAAACCGTGGAAGATACTCTGTAACTTTTATAAAACTGTCCTGGCCGACCTTTTATTTACTTGCAAAGTAACATAGTCTCTTGTATAGGTTTATTTTATTGAGTGACATCTGAACTAACGTGCAATGTATCTTTAAGAGAGACGTATCTCTAAAAATTAAAGATCCAAGAACACTTAATTCGAATTAGCTGAATTGTTTTTCTCCTATAGGTTATAAATCCCCCCATGAACCATGGACCTTGCCTTTGATGGGGAGCCTTGCGTGCCTCAGCGATACAGACAGCTGTACAGTGGGTGCAACTATAACGAAGGGGTATCTGATGAGAGGCCAGATAAACGTGCGGTTCCTGAAGAGAGGCAGCAGCCCTTTTTAGTAGTTACAGAGGTAACAATCAGGATGATTGACTGATCTAACCTTTTCACATCAACCAAACGGCCTTGCGGTGCTGGTACTGCGAACGGCTGAAAGCAAGGGGAAACTACGGCCGTAATTTTTCCCGAGGGCATGCAGTTTTACTGTATGGATAAATGATGATGGCGTCCTCTTGGGTAAAATATTACGGAGGTAAAATAGTCCCACATTCGGATCTCCGGGCGGGGACTACTCAAGAGGACATCGTTATCAGGAGAAAGAAAACTAGAGTTCCACGTATCGGAGCGTGGAATGTCAGATCCCTTAATCGGGCAGGTAGGTTAGAAAATTTAAAACGGGAAATGGATAGGTTAAAGTTAGATATAGTGGGAATAAGTGAAGTTCGGTGGCTGGAGAAACAGGACTTCTGGTCACCTGAACACAGGGTTATAAATACAATATCCAGTAGGGGTAATGCTGGAGTAGGTTTAATAATGAGTAAAAAACTAGGAGCGCGGGTAATTTACTATGAAAAGCATAATGAACGCATTATTGTAGCCAAGATAGATACGAAACCCACACCCACCACAGTTTATCTGCCAGCTAGCTCCGCAGATGAGTAGGAGATTGAGGATATGTGTTATGAGATAAAAGGAATTATTTGGATAGTTAAGGGAGCAGAACATTTAATAATCATGGGGGACTTGAATTAAATAGGAGAAAATAGGAAGAGAACGAAAAGCAGTAGTTGAACAGGGTCTGGGGGAAAGGAATGCAAGAGGAAGCCGCCTGGTAGCACTTTGCACAGAGAATAGTGTAACCATAGCTAATGCTTGGTTTCAGAATCATGAGAGAAGGCTGTATACTAGGAAGAGACCAGGAGACGCCGGAAGGTTTGAGATTGATTATACACTGAAGAGACAAAGAAACTAGTTCACCGCCTAATATTGTGTAGGGCCCACGCGAGCACGCTGGGATGCCGCAACATGACGTGGCATGGACTCGACTAATGTCTGAAATACTGTTGGAAGGAGTTGGCGCCATGAATCCTGTAGGACAGTCCATAAACCCGTAAGAGGATGGAGGGTTGTGATCTCTTCTGAACACAACATTGCAAGGCATCCCAGATCTGCTCAATAATGTTCATGTCTGGGGAGTTCGGTGGCCAGCGGAAGTATTTAAACTGAGAAGAGTGTTCCTGGAGCTACACTGTAGCAATTCTGGAAGTGTGGAGTGTTGCATTGTACTGCTGGGATGGCCCAAATTTTTCGGAATGCACAATGGACGTGAATGAATGCAGGTGATCAGACAGGTTGCTTGCTCACGTGTCACCTGTCAGAGTCGTATCTAGAGGTATCAGTGGCCTCATATCACTCCAGCTGCACACGCCCCACACCATTGCAGAACCTTCACCATCCTTAACAGTCCCCTGCTGACATACAGGGTACATGGAGTCACGAGATTGTCGCTATACCCGTACTCATCCATCCGCTCGCTACAATTTGAAACGAGAGTCGTACAACCAGGCGACATGTTTCCAGTCATTAACAATCCAATGGTGTTGTTGACGGGCCCAGGCGAGGCATAAGGCTTTGTGTCGTGCAGTCATCAATAGTACACGAGTGGGTCTTCGACACTGAAAGCCGATATCGATGATGTTTCGTTGAATGGTTCGCACGCTGACACTTGCTGATGACTCAGCATTGAAATCTGCAGCAGTTTACGGAAGGGTTGCTCTTCTGCCACTTTGAATGATTCTCTTGAGTCGTCGTTGGTACTGTTCTTGCAGCATCTTTTTCCAGCTGCAGCGATGTCGGAGATTTGATGTTCTACCCGATTCCTGATATTCACGGTACACTCGTTAAATGGTCGTACAGGAAAATCCACACAACATCACTACGTCGAAGACGCTGTGTCCCATTGCTAGTGCACCGACTATAACAACACCTTCAGACTCACTTAAATCTTGATAACCTCCCATTGTAGCAGCAGTAATCGATCTAACAACTGCCTCAGGCACTTGTCTTATATATCTTATATAGGTGTTGCCGTCCGCAGCGCCATATTCTGCCTGTTTATGTACCTATGTATTTGAATATGCATGTATATACCAGTTTATTTGGCTCTTCAATCGATAATGGTTAGATAGAGATTTAGGAACCAGATTTTAAATTGTAAGATATTTCCAGGGGCAGATGTGGCCCCTACCACAATTTATCGTTTATGAACGGCAGATTAAAATTGAAGAAACTTCAAATGGCAAGAAGTTAAGGAGGTGGGACCTGGACAAACTGAGGGAACCAGAGGTTTTAGAGTGTTTCAGAGGGAGCATTAGGGAACAGCTGACAAGAAGAGGGCAAAGGAATACAATAGAAAAAGAATGAAAACCTTTGAGAGATGAAATAGCAAAGGCATCACAACATCAAGTTGGTAAAAAGACAAGGGCTAGCAGAAATCCTTGGGTAACAGGAGAGGTGTTGAATTAAATCAATTAAAGGAGAAAATATAAAAATGCAATAAATGATGCAGGCGAAAGGGAATATTAACGTTTAAAAAATGAGACTGACAGAACGTGCAAAATGGCTAAGCAGGAATGGCTAGAGGACAAATGAAAGGAAAGGATGTAGAAGTATATATCTTGGAGTAAGAAACTGCAAACAGGAGGTCACTGCACATGAAGCACAATCTCGGATTACGGAAGGATATGGAAGGAAATCATTACTGCCCTTTACCAATGAACCATCTAGGCATTTTCCTTAAGTGGTGTTGGGAAATCACGGGAAACTTAAATCAGGCGGCCGGACGGGTATTAGAACTGTCGTCCTTCCGAAAGTGAGTCCAGTGCCCTAACCATGCGCCACCTCGCTGGTCAAGAAATAAAATGTTTAATTCACTGACGATGACGTAATTACATCTTGTAGCAAAACTGTACATCTGACACAGTCTCAGAGCATAGAAGATAACGAAAGATGTTTGTTACGCAGTTTGGCGAGGGTGAGAGGAGAAGGAACATTTCAAAGAATCAGTCACATCCATCTGTTACGACATTCGACAAACGTTGTAACAAATCCTGCAATGATGTTTATGTAGGAGTTAACATTTAATGGGACTGAACGTTTGCGAACACTGACGAATTCGTTCATAGAGATCATGTCCTTTACAAGTTTATTCTGCCCCAGTACCACACGACCGTTCATTTGCTGCTGTGCAACTTAGCCGTCTAGACTCTGCAGTTACAGACCTATGCGATACGTTTTCTGTGTGTTTCTTTTTCCCTGCTGTTTTACGAAACTAGTTTCAGTTTAGAAACTGCAGATTTCGAAATACATTCTCGTGGAGAAATTAAAAACAGATTACCTGCGTAGAGCACGGTGCGTGATAGAGGATAGTCCAGGAACCACTACCATTTCTGTCATTTTCTTTTCTACTCACGAGTCGTGCGTGGAAAGAACAACTACGGTAAGTTTCCTAATAATCTGTAATTTCTCTTACTTTGCCGTTGTGATCATTTCGTGACATGTATTAAGGACAAAATAATCGAGTGGCTATGCCTGGAACGTAGGCACCAGCAACTTCTAGACTAAACCTCTCCGTAAATGCATATTCGTAACGCTCACGTTCTCACTAAACAAACCCATGACTAAGCGTGCTACACTTCTGTAAATCTTCTTTGTTGGTTTAGTTTAGTTTTTTTTTCATCTTACGTGGAGAATGTGCACCTCATCTGTGGCGACATGTCTACATGCCATCCATCTGGATATTTTCAATTTAATCTTAATCTAGAACAAAATTTGACAAATATGGCCCAACCACATTCATAATATCTCTCAGAAATTCATCTATGGAGTAGAAGGTACTGTCAAGCAGAAAAGACTTCAATTTGTCTTTGAAACTTTCATTATCTATCAGCACCTTCAATTTATAAGGGAGGTGGTCAAATATTTCGCTCCTTCCCAAGAAACAGTAAGGTTAAACTGTAACTATGGAAGCTGTTTTTGTTATTAGAGCTGTATTTATGAATGCTACCATTATTTTCAGTTAATGCCTGATTCTTCATAACAAACTATGTAAGAGAGTAAAATAATTACTAAGTTGTTGTTAATAGCCGTAATTTTGTAACTAGTTGCCTATATGAATGTCGAGGATGGGATCAGATTTTATCCTTTCAGTACGTTTCTGAATAATTAATACTTCCTGTCCATATGCGAAAATGTACTAGCAAATTATTGTGTATGGCACCAATTACTAGGGCTTTCAACACTAAAATAAACAATTAGTTGTCGTGGATTATCAATTGGGATAGACAGGACACAATGGACTCGCTAATTCATTGTCATTAGAACTGTCGAATTGTGGAAGAAGGCCACCCAGGATGACGATTCGCGATGACAGTGGTACACGCCAATGGAAGATTACGAGGCGGCGTAAAACAACATAAACCGGTGAACGCGTCTAGTGTACTTGTGGAAGAGTTCCAGTGAGGCCTAAGTTTACGTCGCGTGGAATGGCGCTGTCCTGGTCTATCACTAGCGAGTAATATCAGAATGTGCTGTCCTTTTGATGTGCAGCCGTTATTTGCTTACAGTCCTCCACAGATGACATGGCCCTCTGAGCCACAGTGCTTCCCTCCCCGCCACCTCCCTCCCTCCCCCCCCCCAACTCCCACACCGCCGCGGCTTGAACTTCGTATCGACAAATCTTCGTGAGGCATGGGTGGCTACTCAGCGGTCATGAATCAAAACGTCTGTTTAATACTTTTATTGTTTCACGAGGTCTACATCCACATCTACATCTACATTCATACTCCGCAAGCCACCAAACGGTGTGTGGCGGAGGGCACTTTACGTGCCACTGTCATACCTCCCTTTTCTGTTCCAGTCGCGTATGGTTCGCGGGAAGAACAACTGTCAGAAAGCCTCCCTGCGCGCTCGAATCTCTCTGATTTTACATTCGTGATCTCCTCAGGAGGTATAAGTAGGGGGAAGCAATATATTCGATACCTCTTCCAGAAACGCACCCTCTCGAAACCTGGCGAGCAAGCTACACCGCGATGCAGAGCTCCTCTCTTGCAGAGTCAGCCACTTGAGTTTGCTAAACATCTCCGTAACGCTATCACGGTTACCAAGTAACCCTGTGACGAAACGCGCCGCTCTTCTTTGGATCTTCTCTATCTCCTCCGTTAACCCAATCTGGTACGGATCCCACACTGATGAGCAATACTCAAGTATAGATCGAACGAGTGTTCTGTAAGCCACCTCCGTTGTTGAAGGACTACATTTTCTAAGGACTCTCCCAATGAATCTCAACCTGGTACCCGCCTTACCAACAATTAATTTTATATGATCATTCCACTTCAAATCGTTCCGTACGCTTACTCCCAGATATTTTACAGAAGTAACTGCTACCAGTGTTTGTTCCGCTATCATATAATCATATAATAAAGGGTCCTTCTTTCTATGTATTCGCAATACATTAGATTTGTCTATGTTAAGGGTCAGTTGCCACTCCATGCACCAAGTGCCTATCCGCTGTAAATCTTCCTGCATTTCACTACAATTTTCTAATGCTGCAAGTTCTTGTATACTACAGCAAGATCCGCGAAAAGACGCCTGGAACTTCCGACACTATCTACTAGGTCATTTATATGTATTGTGAAAAGCAATGGTCCCCTAACACTCCCCTGTGGCACGCCAGAGGTTACTTTAACGTCTGTAGACGTCTCTCTATTGATAACAACATGCTGTGTTCTGTTTGCTAAAAACTCTTCAATCCAGCCACACAGCTGGTCTGATATTCCGTAGGCTCTTACTTTATCAGGCGACAGTGCGGAACTGTATCGAACGCCTTCCGGAAGTCAAGGAAAACAGCATCTACCTGGGAGCCTGTATCTAATTTTTTCTGGGTCTCATGAACAAATAAAGCGAGTTGGGTCTCACACGATCGCTGTTTCCGGAATCCATGTTGGTTCCTACAGAGTAGATTCTGGGTTTCCAAAAACGACATGACACGCGAGCAAAAAACATGTTCTAAAATTCTACAACAGATCGACGTCAGAGATATAGGTCTATAGTTTTGCGCATCTGCTCGACGACCCTTCCTGAAGACTGGGACTACCTGTGCTCTTTTCCAATCATTTCGAACCTTCCGTTCGTCTAGAGACTAGCGGTACACGGCTCTTAGAAGGGGGGCAAGTTCTTTCACGTACTCTGTGTAGAGTCTAATTGATATCCCGTCAGGTCCAGTGGACTTTCCTCTGTTGAGTGATCCCAGTTGTTTTTCTATTCCTTGGACACTTATTTCGATGTCAGCCATTTTTTAGTTTGTGCGAGGATTTAGAGAAGGAACTGCAGTGCGGTCTTCCTCTGTGAAACAGCTTGGGAAAAAGGTGTTTAGTATTTCAGCTTTACGCGTGTCATCCTCTGTTTCAATGCCATCATCATCCCGGAGTGTCTGGATATGCTGTTTCGAGCCACTTACTGATTTAACGTAAGACCAGAACTTCTTAGGATTTTCTGTCAAGTCGGTACATAGAATTTTACTTTCGAATTTACTGAACGCTTCACGCATAGCCCTCCTTACGCTAACTTTGACATCGTTTAGCTTCTGTTTGTCTGAGAGGTTTTGGCTGCGTTTAAACTTGGAGTGAAACTCTCTTTGCTTTCGCAGTAATTTTCCTAACTTTGTTGTTGAACCACGGTGGGTTTTTCCCGTCCCTCACAGTTTTACTCGGCGCGTACCTGTCTAAAACGCATTTTACGATTGCCTTGAACTTCTCCCATAAACATTCAACATTGTTAGTGTCGGAACAGAAATTTTCGTTTTGATCTGTTAGGTAGTCTGAAATCTGCCTTCTATTACTCTTGCTAAACAGATAAACTTTCCTCCCATTTTTTATATTCGTATTAACTTCCATATCCAGGGATGCTGCAACGGCCTTATGATCACTGATTCCCTGTTCTGCACTTACAGAGTCGAAAAGTTCGGGTCTGTTTGTTATCAGTATGTCCAAGATGTTATCTCCACGAGTCGGTTCTCTGTTTAATTGCTCGAGGTAATTTTCGGATAGTGCACTCAGTATAATGTCACTCTATGCTCTGTCCCTACCACCCGTCCTAATTATTTGAGTGTCCCAGTCTATATCTGGTAAATTGAAATCTCCACCTAAGACTTTAACATGCTGAGAAAATTTACGTGAAATGTATTCTAAATTTTGTTGTTGTGCCACTAATGCTGCTGAGTCGGGAGGTCGGTAAAAGGAGCCAATTATTAACCTAGCTCGGTTGTTGAGTGTAGCTGCCACCCATAATAATTCACAGGAACTATCCACTTCTACTTCACTACAGGATAAACTACTACTAACAGCGACAAACACGCCACCACCGGTTGCATGCAATCTATCTTTTCTAAACACCATCTGTGCCTTTGTAAAAATTTCGACAAAATTTATCTCTGGCTTCAGCAAGCTTTCTGTACCTATAACGATTTCAGCTTCGGTGCTTTCTATCAGCGCTTGAAGTTCCGGTACCTTACCAATGCAGCTTCGACAGTTTACAATTACAATACCGATTGGTGCTTGGTCCCCGCATGTCCTGACTTTGCCCCGCACCCTTTGAGGCTGTTGCCCTTTCTGTACTTGCCCGAGGCCATCTAACCTAAAAAACCTCCCAGTCCGCGCCACACAACCCCTGCTACCCGTGTAGCCGCTTGCTGCGTGTAGTCTGTGCATTCAGTAAGACGAAAGGAGTATAACATGGTAGTAGACAGGTATTTCTGCTTCACTGTTCATGAATGTATGTGCAAGGAGGACAACAAAGCAATTCGAAAATGGTGGTTTGAAATAGAAGCCAGGAATGCCTGACTGAAGCTCTCTATGATTTCTCCGTTTCATTCTACGTGAGTGAAATAGTGCGCCACTATCGTCAAGTATTTCATTTTTGTCTTATTGAACAACGCTGCTCTGCAGTCTGTAAGTATTTCACTTTTGAATAGGGGTTAGCTAGTCCGCCTCAGTCCTCCCTCTTCCCGTAGAAGTAAGAAGAAAGATATACACTTCATACAGTTGTCAGACCTATATCTACGTATAATTGATTTGATAAGTATTGTTACTAAGCAAAATAAGGAATAAGCTACGACATTGATATTGTAAGAGCTACACAGTTTCAATGAATGTATACCCAGTATGGACGGGAAAATAGAAGGTATGATTGAATTCTCCTTGTTTTCAACATACAGGTCGTTAGAGACAGAACAGTAGCTCAAAAAGAATTGTTGGTGAGCCTCGTGTGACCTGGTAACTATCTAATTTGACGTACATGGTTTCTTCTCGAAATATGCGTAGGGGGAAACAATACTTATTTACTCTGCTAGGAAGGCACACTCTCAGAAATTTATCCTTAAACCACGCCATGATGAATCACGATGGAGCATCCGTGTGTGGAGGCTCCGTGAAGAGGGAACGGTGCCTGACTGCATTCGTGAACGTCATACGGGCTCAGCGCACGAGTGACGGTGTGGCGTGCCATTGAGTAGACAGCACGATCACCTCTGTTTCGCACAGGCGCTTATGTGGACAGCAATTTTAAAGTTTTTAAATGTTAAGGCCGATGGTCAAACCCTATCTTCGAGGTATCCACCATGCTGCCTTTAACAACGTAACTCTAGCCACATGCTTTTCGTGCTATCCTGACGTACCTAGATACTGAGTGTGTCCGACTTTTGCCGTGGCCTGCACGCTCTCTAGATCGTACACCCACTGAACACATTTGTATGTGGTTTGCATAGAGACAACCACAGTACCACTTGTTAGCCACTGTGACTGGTGAGCTTCGTTCTAGAGTTGAAATAGAATGAGATTACGTGCTCACGTCATCTAGGCTCAGTTGTACTCAATACCCACCCAGGTTGGAGCCATTGTTGTTACCAATGGTAGCAGCTCTGTGTAGCCGATAGGTGATAGGTGGCGGCGCTATACACTACCTCAAAGTGGCGTCTATAACGGAGGTGCCTTTCAAGCAGAGGCTGTAAATGACAAAGGAGCACTCCCAAGTGTTAATAAACGATCTTGATGAAACTTGGCGGGTGTAAAGACGGACAAAATAACGAATACGCATATTTTTGTTTGAGATTAAGTTCACTTTTAAGGGGTAAAATACGTATTGCATTATTTTGCCCTTCTACACACCCATCACGTTTCACAACATCGTTTATTGACACTTGCGAATGTTGCCTTGGGAGTTTCTTCTGGCAGAAAACCAGAGAATAGCACGTATTCATAGGCGCTTGCACGTGCCAGCCGGCAGCGCACAGCTGTGACTCCTGCAATGTTGGGACGTGCGGACACTCTCATTAGAGGTGATTGACGGGTCACAATGAAACGCCTCGCTGCTCAGCTGGACGTGTCTGTTGGTAGTGCTGACACACTCGCCCACGAATTGGTGCTCAAGGCGTGTGTCCGCTAAGCTCCCGCCGCCTAACGGAAAACCGTAAAGAGCAACGAAGTACCATCTCAAAGGAATTACTTGTGCGTTACGAGGCTGATTGCGACATTTTTTCTTTCGAACATCGTCACAGGCGATGAAACATGGTTTCCTTAGTTCGAATAGGAACCAAAACGGCAATCCATGGAGTGGCGCTACACCACCTTCCCTCCGTAGAAAAAGTTCAGCGCTGCACCCTCAGCCGGTAAAGTCATTGAGATGGCCTTCTGGAACTTTTAAGGGGTTATTTTGCTGGATGTCCTGCCTAATGGTGCAACGATGAAGAGTACTGTGCTGTTCTCGTTAAATTGAAGAAATTACTTCAGCATGTCCGTTAGTGCAAAATTGCAAACGACGACGCAAGACCCTACACAAATCTGAGCACCCGAGAGGAGCTTAAAAAACTTCACTGGGGTGTTCTTAATCATGCATCCTACACCCCCCCCCCCCCCACCTCACAGCTTCATAGTTCCATCTGTTTGTCCCAATGAAGGATGCACTCCGCTGGACGGAGTACGCAGATAATGGGGAAGTTATTGAAGCAGCAACACGTTGGCTCCGACGTGGACCAGTGGTATGATACTCCGCGGGCATATAGGCAGTCCAAGTAAGGTGGCTTAAGGCCGTCACACTGAACGAAGGTTATGTTGAAAAATAGGGTTTTGTAGGCCAAAAAGTGGGGAATAATATGGTATATTGAAGTCATAAATAAAACCAAATTTCTTCCAGAAAAAAATGTCGCATTACTTATTGAATGCAACTCGTAGTAACCTCGCTCGCAGGCGTTACAGACTGTCCATTCAATTTGCTATACTGGTATGCGAGAGAATACTTGTAAGAGAGAGAGCCGATCATGGGTTTCTTAAGCCCACGCATTCTTCTCAGGTGAGTGATGAAAGCCAAAGAGCATGTAAAGCCGAATGTCTAGGTGGCGAATTAAATCCTCTTTCTTTGTAATCCAAGTACCCTGTTCTTAATACTAAGCCAGCTCACTATCTCGCACTATGAAAAGTCAGTAAGCTACAACAGGAGCACACTGTCAACTGAATTCAATTGGTATAGTTATCTTAGTAAGTATTTCAGTTACCTTCTGATGTGTTTTGTGTTCTTCCATTCGCTGGACTTCAAATCGTTACGCATGCAGGCTAGGATTTAGCGGGTGCTGGAAATTAAAGAAATCCCTTGCCATTTGAAAAGAATCTTTCTGAGCACAGAAAGGAAACTTGTGAATATAGATTAATTTAATCGCAAGTCAACACGCTGAGCTACGATTGGTCACTGACCATAGCTGGGACTAAATTTGGAAATCATTCTTGAAAATGTCGCTTCAAGGTCTTGTGTTCAAGATGAGTGCAGCTTTCTCAATGGGTAGAGTCCCAGATCAGTCATCATATGGCTCTGAGCACTATGGGACTTAACTTCTAAGGTCATCAGTCCCCCAGAACTTAGAACTACTTAAACCTAACTAACCTAAGGACATCACACACATCCATGCCCGAGGCAGGATTCGAACCTGCGACCGTAGCGGTCGCGCGGTTCCAGACTGTAGTGCCTAGAACCGCTCGGTTACCCCGGCCGGCAGATCAGTCTCCACTGTCACTAACAATGAAACGCGAAAGCACCATAAACGTGCTTATTACCGTTATTCTACGTCCTGTGGTATGATGTTGGAGTATTATTCAGTCAGCTCTCAAAAACCATTCTTAGCACAGAAAAGATTTTTCTCTTTTGTTTCACGAAGTTCCAGAATCTGGGGATATTAACCGCGTAAATCTAAAACAGCTACCCCCTCTCGTGATATGTCATTAACAATAAGGATTTATTTCAAAGGAAATGCTGCTGTTACTAACAAAGCATCGGATCTTAACCTTTGTTTCCTGACATAAGCAAAAAATTTACTTTTTAACATTTTCTTTGCAGAATTTATGCTATTGTGGCCTTAAATGACGATAGGATTTTTTGTAAAATTTAATTTTATTTTTTACAACTTTTTTTCACTCCTGGTACTCAGTACCGTCACACTCCATGGAGAGAATCACAACATGCGCAGAAAAATGCTCCAATTTTTATAACTTGTACTTTATTCCACATAAATATTAAATATTTTTACATTTTTACATTAGAAAATTAATTAACAAAAGTAAGATATTTCTGAATTTTTTTTTTTTTGAAATTTCGCATAAATTTACCTTCTAGAGCAACTTCACAATACGTAGTAACTTAGCTACACATTTTTGACAGTATGTACATACCACATATTTAGTGATACCTCATGAAATTGCAGGAAACAGTTCTTTTTCTCATTGCAGCACAAATACACTTTACATGTACTGCATTGTGAATGTGGTCTCGACTGAATTTAATTTTTTGCACTCATTTCACATCGTCCTCTTTTACAACTGAACACTACAAAATGGTTTCCTCGGTTGGCAAGAACAGAAACAGAAAAGTTATATTTCCTTCTCTTTGGGGGAGTTATTTCATCTTTACCAGAGTTTCTTTTTTTCAGATTTGGCACTTGCTGTTCATTCATTAGCCCTAGTGCCACAGCACGCCTGAATTCCAGCAGTGGCAGTGCCCACGTAGATCACTGAAAATGACGTAAGCATTGGCAAAAGCAATTTCAATTGCTCCCCAGAAGAGACGGTGCCAACATTTCTTTGATCGCCTGTCAAGACCATAAGTTGAACGTAATCTGTCTGCATGATCCACACCACCCACGTTTTTATTGCAATCACATGCAATAACTGGACATGGTATAGTCATACTAGTTCCATATTTCTGTTTTCTTGACACTACGCTCTATTCAGTGCCATGGAAGTTTGACGCAAAATACACTACTTTATTGTCCCTCCATTGAAATACAGTTAGGTCTAAGGATGACACTCTGTGATTTGATACCCCACGCCTTAGACATTTTTCTTTAGGTAAATTCGCTGGCAAACCTTTCCTGTTTGTTCTAATTGTACCACAGGCAAATGTATTTACAGATTTTAATTTCTCCAAAAATGGAATAGAAGTAAAAAAATTGTCAAAATACAATTTTCTGTACTGAACCCGATACGGTTTAGACAGTTTCAGTACTACTCTCTCCCCTAAACCGTACCCTTCAAAGTCCTTCTCCAGTGTCTCATTTCTACCTTGATACACTTCAAAATTGAGTGTGTATTCTTTTTTATCACAAATTGTCCATAGTTTATAGCCTCTTTCGATTGGTTTTAATGGATTATATTGCTTTATGCTACTTCTTCCCTTGAAGACAAGCATTGATTCATCAATACTGAGTTCTCTAGTGCCCCTGTATATGGACATAAATTGCTTATTCAAAGCAGTCAGAAGCTGGCGTATTTTATAAAATTTATCAGTGTTTCTTTCTGGAATTTTTGTGTCATCATTAAGATGTAAATTAGTCAAAATAAAATCAAACCTGTCCCGACTCATGTATCGCCTTACAATAGAAACACCAAGGTCATCTCATGCAGACCAGTAGTGTTTCCATGACGGCAGCTTGTGGTAACCCATAAATAAATTAATTCCCAAAAAAGCAAACAGCTTCTACAATTGGCTTCAAAATGAAAATAAAAACATCAGTAGCTGTGTGGCAATTCTGAAATAATTCTTCCATAAGCCCTGCAAAACGAATACATGAATGGAAGTAGTACTGTAGTTGTCACAGACGGAACAGGATTCTAGAGTAATTCGTGAAATTAAAAAGAAGAAATTGACTAATGCTGAAAAAGAATTTATGATAATCTAAGTGTAAGAAGATACCTTCACTATATCTGTATTCACAGTTCCTTGTTTCAACGTGTTTGTCTCTCCACATTCTGTTTGTCCGATATTCACACTGAGGTGAAGGTGTAAACGGCAAAGAACTCTCTGAGGCATCATTATCCGGACAAGTGGAGCTTGTTTCACAATCGTCCGCAGCTCGTGGTCGTGCGGTAGCGTTCTCGCTTCCCGCGCCCGGGTTCCCGGGTTCGATTCCCGGCGGGGTCAGGGATTTTCTCTACCTCGTGATGACTGGGTGTTGTGTGATGTCCTTAGGTTGGTTAGGTTTAAGTAGTTGTAAGTTCTAGGGGGACTGATGACCATAGATGTTAAGTCCCATAGTGCTCAGAGCCATTTCAACCATTTTTTTGTTTCACAATCTGCCTCTTGCAAATTGCTCGAAAACGCTTTGTCGAAATTATTTTCGTCATTATCTTCTTTGTCAGTATCCTCTGCAATATCAGAGGGAATGCCCTCATACAAAATTGCTTCAATCTCTGCATCACTCAAAGATCGAAAGTAGCCACCAGTTTTACGATTTTCGTCCATCTGTGTGAGAAAAAGTGGACAGAACAACTAGTGAGAGGTAACGCATTGTTGCTAGAATAAAGTGTTCGCACAAACTGATGGTACGAAGTCCGCTTTATATTTTCCACTTTATCTCATTCACTTGTAACGTAATGCTTCAAACTATTATAAAAAAAAAACAAAGATCGTAAGTACTTACAATGGGAAACTCAACGGAAGTTTCAATAAAATGCGCACAAATTCAGGCAACACCATGGACACAAGCACATACAATCTTCTGTTTTCACAGCAGCGCGTGAAAAACAGTTTCAAGCTCTGACCGCCAGAGAGGTCTATGTATTGCACAATAACATCTATGAAACAGTAGAGCAAAGTTCCTGTTACGTACCGACAGGCTCTCAGATCACGAAACTGCACCACGAGAAAATGAGAGTCAAAACTTGCTGGTACTTTAAAGTACCGTTAGGCAACAAAGGGTTAAAGTGATTTCATTATTGTTGTATAAAAATGTGCACGTTTTTCCTAAAATTTCATTTGAGATACGCTAGCAGAAGTGTGAGTGATTATCCCAACTACTCAGATCTTAGTAGACAGACGGTATTGTGTCAGTCTACTGCAGTGTAGTGTTCAGATCATACATTATCTTAACGCTTTTTCATTTATTTTTTTATTAGTTTCATCAAAATTATGTGAATTGCACAGGATGTACAGTAATTAACAGCTAAAACAGACAGTTGCGAAAGTATACGATAATAGAAGAAAAAAATATTCCCGTAAACATGGCTCCTCAAAACGATCGTAATCCCAGGTAACTGTGAATGTGTAATTACGAGCTGCCGCTGAAATCTCTATGCAAAGTTGCTTTAGTTGGTACAAATATATTTTACATAGAAACATATCGAATAAGTGGCCACCTAATTGGGCTCAAAATTTCACACACTGTATACTATAACAAGAAATAGAATACCACATCAGCACGTTACATGTTTCGATTTGCTGAAAACCCATACCTACCGTCCTCGCGCAACTGAACTCGTCTCTGAAGTATATACGAATTCTTTCAAACACTCCTGGATCTTGCCGTAACTTTTTACAAGATCGTACAATTCGTTGCTCGATTTCTTCAGCCTACTCACCGGGAGTACTGCACACTTCCCTTTTAAGATGATCCGAAATAGAGAATCTAGAGAACTGGATCAGCTCATGTTAGAGCACAAAGTAAATGTCATGCTCGATCTATCCATCCTGTATAATTTTGACTCGTTAGATAAATCAGCAGAGAAACGTCCTGGTATTCCAACACGCATGTATCACATTCCCCATCCATAGGCGCTGGGTGGAATTTGAGCCCAACTGGATGCGGAATTAGTGGAAAAATTTGCATTTCAAATATATTAGTAATAACTGAGACAATACTTCACATGCATTTCAATGGCGTCTCGTAACTACACGTTCGCAGTTATCTTGCAGCGGCTCCTTTGTGGATCTACTTGCTACTGGAACTTTTATGCTTGTAGTATCGAATATTTTAAATAGTTTTCACTATTAGTTATGATACCCCGTTATCGTCGAGGATTTACAGCTCAGAAAGTCCTGTAGGACCTGAGGAATTAGTGACAATAAAAATATTAAAAAACCGAATCTACGAAACAATTACCATGACTGAGCACATTAATAAGGAACACGAGGTGTACCATAACTAAGGGCGTAAACGCATAGAGTTGAAAGTAGACGATACTAGAAGCAAAAAGGTTTCAGTAAACGTGGACTCTGAAGTGCATACCATAACAGCTTTGAGCACTTGCTCAGCAGAAATGTGTTTGACAGTGCCGAAGTGCTCGGAGCTCTTAAGGTACGCACTTTAGAGCCCATGTTTACCTTACATTTTATTCTTGTTTCGGTCCATACAGCTTCCTCTGCAGATACGAGAAGCAGAGAGAGAGCTCAGTAGAAGTGATTTGTTCCACAGTATCGAAACGTAGGACTTATAGGTCTTAAGGTATGCGTTTTAGAGCCCATGTAAACATGGGCTGACACTTGTTTGCTTATTTTATCGTGTACTTCCAGGTGTATGCGTTAACGCCATTAATTTACACCCTGTATACGTCGCTGCGTATTAGTACGCGACTGTATTTGGTTTCTGAACTGTGCCTTTACCCGTTGTCACATTTCATCAGATAGATCAACTCAGTGTCTGTGGACAAGGAATTTATTGGAAAAGTGTCTTGCGCACTACTAGGTGTCAAAAAAGGCGAGATTCCTACGGAACATTACAGAAACAAACATTCGTAATATGTAAAACAGTGAAAGAAACGAATGTATTTGTGTACGCACTTTAATTGTTCCTAAATTACAGATGACTATCATATACTGAACATGTTTGGAAAGCACACAAATTAACTACATCAATCGTGTTTCCTGTGTGCTTGACCTCGACGTGGCATTTTCTGCAAGAAAACGCCCCTAGAAAACTTTTCTTCCACTGCTACTGCTTCGGGACCACGCACAAGATGGAAAGACTCTCGCGCACTGAAACGAAAAGTAGTGCCGTAGTAAAGCGATCCGATTTGGCTTCTCTTCTTTAACTCTGGTTCGTGGGCTGCTGTAAGATGTCACAGTTCTACGTAATCATTTTCAATCAATGAGCACATTTCCTTGTAATATCGCAAACTTTCATTCGTCGTTCAAGACACGAAATCATATCGTGGTACGTTTCGAAAATTACTATAAACCTTTTCAAAAGAATGAAGACAACGCACATATCGCGCGTAAAAGATCTAAATGATATTTTTCTTTTCACTGACAGCTAGTCAGCGGGAAACAATAACATCCGTCTTGTGTCAGTTAGATATGAAATCGTTGACGTCTATCTCGAAACTTCTGCAACTTCTTAACAGACAAAGACGATACACCTAGCTTTTTTTTATTAGGTCGGCGCATGTCGAAATGGAAAATGTAGCAAGACTGCAAATAGCAGGAACGTGAGGCGTCCGCGTTCCCTTGCACGGAATCCTTAAACGTGTATCGTCATTCGGGCCTCCGTAGCAAACGTGGCAGTCTCTCTGTTTTACACCCACTCAGACGGCCGTGAAGAGGTTCAATACACTACTAAAGCCTCTTTTCCGAATTCGGTGCCAGTAATTTATTTCCAAACCGACTGACACTTTGAAGGCGCTTTGACGACACTAGAGCTCTTTTATCGACTTGTTTTGTGAAGATCCGGTCGTTTCCCAGGCTAAGATACAGCCCTACTGAAAACTGAAGTGCCGGCTATAAAGAGCCCCGGAATATATGGTTTTGTGTTGCTGGCTGACGTGGCAACTGCGCTTCAGCCATCAAGAAGTAAGAGATGCGGCGAAGCGATTATTGCAGGCCGTGCCTGTATGGCTATAGCTCTCTGCAACGAGGTTAACAGGCGAACATTCCAGCATAATGATGCGTGCTGACAAGATCAGCGCTACAACACACTACCTGCAGTTCCAAACACATCCGACTCGAAACTGCAAGCCTATCATTATAAACTGACATCCGCGTACAGACCATTCGGAAGAAATTTACAAGCGGGCCTCACGCCGTGCATCGGTCTTGCATTCTGCATTCACCTTGGGCTCTCCTGGCATTTGTATTATCGTTATGCTGTGATTAAATTATGGTTTCGCGAAACGTTACGCAACTTCTATTTTAAGAACGTCTCATCAATACTTCTATGAAAGCAGTGGATAGTTAAATAATTAACACTTGTTAAATGGTTGAGACTAAATGCTGCTCAAATAATAGTACTGTTGCTGCAAGACAGCCGATTTCTTCTGTGGGTTCCAGGAATTTTGAAGCGATATTGACGACTGCAGTTCTTCTTAAATACTTAATCCCAAAGCCTAGAAATTAAAAATTTCGTATTAGCATGACTAATTTTGTAAAAAAATAGTTTACCCGACACGCATATACTTTTTCTCGTCAAAATTGGCACGTCTGAGAGTTGCAGTAAGTGAAGTGGGAGGACAAAGCTCACGACTGATTTAAGTGCACATTCGGGGTATGGTAACGGAGCCCAGCCAAATACGTGAGATTAAATTATGCTTAATAATTAGAAGAATGTTTTGGACTAACATGAAGAGTTAAGAGAAACTGCATTTGAAGGTTTCTGAATGTATATCATCGTAAATCGTAGTGAGCTATGCCAGCATTAAAAAAGGAAGTATAATAAGCGTAGAACTTCCACAGTATATATCAAGGAGAACGCTGTCGACTCGTTACATTTGTATGCTGTATTGTAAAATTGTGATAGCAAGGAAAGATCAGAACACTATCTGTCTGAATAGAGGCCAAGTGAGATGTAAAAGCCGCTAAGGCCTTAAGTTCGTATTGTAACAGTATGGAGTTCAAATCCAGGTTCTGGGATCCTTTGAGGGCTAGACAGTTAATTCCCTTCTTTTAATTTCTTCAGTTCTTCAATCTCTAATGCCCAACTGATGACAAAGTATTAAACCTGAACTTCCAAAAATTTACTGGATGCTATTGGTCGTGCATTCAAAGGAGTGTAGCCAGTTTCTTTGTATAGCACTTGAAACGTGGGTACAGTAACATGTTTCATGACGAGACTTCGACTCTTGGATTAGAAAGCAACAGAGAATGATGCTATTCGATACTACATATTTAGTGTCTATCTTTATTCTCTTGAATTTCCATTTATTTAGAAAACCCTGACGTAACCTGGAGCAGATTGTTCTTGCACGTCAAACACGTAAACGTTATAGATGAATACCGATAACATTGAGTATGCAAAAACTAATTGTAATTCTGAATACACTTGGCTATTGCAGGTAGCAAGCTTACAGACAGCGTAAATTACGTAGTTTAATATGAGTTCTCCTGACAAACCAAGATCTAGAATGTGAAAGTTGCTAGAATTGGAGATCAAACCACATGAAAAAAATGTACATCTTGTGCAGATACAGATGAAAGATCTGGGGAGGAACAAGGAAAATGAGGTGGACTGACGTTATAAATAGTTATTGTTTGCTGCTAATCTTCCCATAATTAACGTAAGTAACGGCCCTGTGTTCTAAGTTCATTACAGATAAAAACCTATTTTTTAAGCTATTCCACTTATATTCCAGAGAAACTGGCCATAATTATTGCCAACCCCTTGAGCAGAGATTAGTTAATTAGTACCTGAACAATAGGAAAAACGTAAACGTCTAGGAACATTTTCTATGATTAAATACAAATCGCTATATATTATACTTTCTTTCTTCACCCGTGATATAATAAGAGCCATTGCAAAAATAATGAAAGGTTGCTTTGGTTATCTTGAGTTGGAAAATGCTAAAGAATTAAAAACATAGCAGCATCGCTTGTAGAAAATAGGTTCTATTAGGTAATTAGAAGAAATTTGCGACTCAATTCAGAGTATCTTCACGAGCGAACCGGCATATTTCATTAGAAACAAAGAGAGTAATAGGTTTCAATCCACTGACAGAATGCTGAAAACAGCCGATTTACTGGACTCTTCTTCTGCATATATACTCCCAAGCCACTGTTCGTGTATAGCGTCATAACCCAATCGCTTATTGAGAAAGAGAAATGTTACCTTTTATAACGTCCCCTTAGAAAAATAATGAATGACAGTGCTGGAAAAACTCTTACGTTATTTGATACAGCAGCAGCTGAGCAAAACTGAACGTACTCAGACATTTCACTCATTACTTATTCTGATCATCACTAAGCTGACACACAATATCTTTAGCGCAACGCAATCTGAGTTTCAGTAATCCCTACAAAATAATGGCCCTGATTAACAATAACCTATACCTTTCATGAATCACTTACATCACAAAAATCTTCGTCCCTCGAACTACTGCAATACAGCGAGCGCCAATGCTGCCAGCTAAATAAAAGATTCTAACTACTCAAGGCACTAACTACTGATAGGTATAATTAGCAAATGAAAGATTTTGATGGAGAACAAACAATGTATTTACCTTAATAGTGTTCAAAAGTCATTATACATATATCTATCAATTCATGACATTCATATTTACAAATTTCCTTTTTCTGGCGGACACACGTCCAGATCGTCCGCTCATATTAATATCTCAAAAGTGTGGCATCTCTCTCCCCACATCCACCACTGCTGGCGGCTCAGCTCCTACTGCCCAACGCTACGCGCTGTTCACATCCAACTGCCCAAAACTACAGGAGCCAATATTCCAACAATGAGTCCAACCAGTTACAGACTGCACACAGTGCAGTCAGCGATTTTCATACAGAGCACTACATGGCATTACCTACATAAAAACCTAAACAGTCTACTTACACTCTGTACTTCCTTTATCTCCCTTATCATAAACCTTATGATGGTAGCAGCTTAACTGTCGAGGGGACTTCCTTGGTTACCTCTTCTTTTAATTTAGCCAATAGAGTTTCCCTAGAACAACGTCGTTCGTCCTCGAAAGATTCCAATTCAAGTTCCGGGAGCACCTCTACTACAGTTTCTAATAGTACCAGCTTGATTCAAAAAGCACGAGCAGTGCTCAGGAACTGGTCGGAATACAGTCTTTTATGTGATTTGTTAAGATGCATTACACTTTCCCGAAGTCCTTGCAGCAAATAACGGTTTTCCATTAGATTCCTTTACTGCTGGTGTTTTACCCCATTTCATGGCTCTTCTTATTATCATCCCTAAATAGTTAAACATAGTGACGGGCTCCAGAAGTTTAAGGCTAATCTTGTAACGCGCAACGTCTTACGTTTACCTAATTCATGATATCAAGTGGACATGTTGTACAAATTTTTCTCTATTTCTCGGCCATAAAACATCAGTATCTTGCGGTACTTATCAGCGAAACTGTCTGACATTGTCGCTATCCAATGCGATAAATCGTTCATATAGACCGACAACATTAGTGGTCTTATTATTCTTCCTTGTGACATACTACACGTTACTCTCGTTTCAACAGAAAGTTCGCCGTCCATTATATTGTGCTGGGTTCTCTTACACAAATATTCAGATGGCTCTGAGCACTATGGGACTTAACACCTGTGGTCATCAGTCTCCTAGAACTTAGAACTACTTAAACCTAACTAACCTAAGGACATCACACACATCCATGCCCGAGGCAGGATTCGAACCTGCGACCGTAACGGTCGAGTGGTTCCAGATTGAAGCGCCTAGAACCGCTCGGCCACAACCACCGGCATGCAAATATTCTTCCAACAAATCGGGAACATGGATATATATGTCAGCCGTGCGCTACACAAAGTTAACGACTCCTCGAGTAGCATACTACATGTGGCACGCAGAGGCCCTTCTTTCCTTTTTTTTAAGAAAAAAAAAGTACGTCACCCCTCCTTTGGATCAGTGATGAACAACTTGCTGAAATCTAAGATAAATCTGCCACATTACTCATAGATTGCTTTCCATCTAGCAGATTGGGAAGCTTTATATGATATTAGTAAACTACTGGATGCTCGTGCAGTAACGCCCAGTCAGTATTAGGACAGTAATTTCGTTGGAACCGTAAATGAATAACAACTAGTTAATAAATTCAAATTGGGATTTATGTCGCAAGGATAAGTGATTACACACCAACGATGGTAGTGTATTTACTTCAGTAAAGATTACTCCTAATTCGAGGGCGTGAAGAAAAGTAGTGCCTCCGAATTTTTTATGTGACAACTGTTAAAGCTATTTAAATATACGCTATTAACATTCTACATCTTTTTTGTTCTTCATATCTAGATATTTGCAGGTTTCTGCCGCTAGAGAACACCAAACTGTCGTGTGTAACATGGCTGTGTGCAACGTAACTATGTCGGCGTGTGAAGAAGTTGTAGGATATCGTAAGTTTTCTGATCATGCAATCGTAATGGGAAGATACTTCAATCTTCTAGCTGTGGAATGAGGCAATGATGCTATCAAATCTGATTCCAAAAACAGGGATTCGTGCGTCGTTATCCTGAATGTCCTGGCCGAAAATTACTTTAGAAACATAGAGAATCAACTCGGGAGGGTAACGTCTTACAATGAGAATTCCTGCACTTCGCAAATCAGTTAACGTAGCAGAGGACGTCAATGAATATAAGTCATGAACGACTTTGGATGTTACAAAGAATGTTAAGAAAGGTAGGAAAATATTTTCTTTTAACAGGAGCGAAAGCATGCATATTATGTGGTATCTAAAAATCCAACATCAAGAATTCACTTTTGAGGATGAAGATATGGAGCAAAAATGGAAAAAATAATTCAAACGCTCAATTCGTCTTGGGCATGTATGTGCTTAAGGGATGGGAAAAAAGCTGCATAATCAGAGAGATATTCAGCAGAAATTTATGCAAAGCCAAAGCCTAACGGACAAAACAATATTTGAACGAGGACAAATTTCTCGTAAGGAGGGTAACGAGAGAAGCGGTCAATGAACCTGAAAGGAAAATTTTTCCAGGCGATCTTATTAAAACCTTGATGAAATTTAGGTTTTATTTAAAGTCAGTAAGCGCTTCGAAATAATCTGTTCAATTGTTCAGTGACCATACTGGCTCCGAAATGGAAGATCAAGGAGAGAAGAGCGAAATACTGAATTCGGTCTTCCAAATTATTTCACCGAAGAAGATTTTAACGCAGTTCCTCCTTTCCGTCATCACCCGAACCCAAAATAGCAGATACTGAGATAAGTGATCGCGAAATAGAAAAGAAACTATCATCACTAAATAGTGGAGGGGCATCTGGACCGATATACCTGTGAGATTTTACAGAGTTCACGCGAAAGACCTAGATCACTTTGTAACACTATCACGAGGGTTTACTGCAGCCCATTAAAATTAACCTCTGTTTAAAAGTATTTTTCCCACACAGGGGATGCCAAGTGTAGCACTATCACATGAGGGCTACAAAAGCACTTGTTCAAAATGTAGTCTCCAGCTTCAGTCACACATCCACGCACAGGGATGCCAAGTGTGACACTATTACAGCAGACTGGGAATGAATGTTCGAAATACCGTCTGCAACAGTAAGTACACAGAGACACACAATGATGCTACGACTGATTTACATATGAAAGACTGGTGCGTCTGCCCCTCACTTCTCGTAACTGGATTGTAGCCAATTTGCTTACCTCGCGTCTTGCAGTTGTTGTCCCAATTGCTTTCTTCTCTCTGTGTCGCGAGCTCTGACGCTTATGCAATAAACAGTGCATAATAATGTGTCAGGTGGGTAGGTTTGAATTGTTAAGCGTAATGAGAATCGTAAAATGTTAGGATACCTACTAATTTTGTTTTATTTAGCTAATTACAAAATTGGTAAAACACTTTCTGGGGCCAGCCTATCGACCACGAAAGTTACAAAGGATATAATATAGCACAAATATGTTTTACGAGGCAGCTTCCACAATTAATCCAGTCCTTATGCGGAGTTACACTTCATACGCGGAGCTGTACTTCATACACTAGCTTACGTATTTCCATCGGGAAACCCAATCGTACATTGCCTTGGATTAACACGACATCGCAAAAGTACGTCGTGTGAAGCAATTTTCCAAGAAACTATTCCGTCTTTATATGAGATGAGATTTTATACACGGATTCATGTACTACCTCCTACGCCGGCCGCGGTGGACTAGCGGTTCTAGGCGCTCAGTCCGGCACCGCGCGACTGCTACGGTCGCAGGTTCGAATCCTGCCTCGGGCATGGATGTGTGTGATGTCCTTAGGTTAATTAGGTTTAAGTAGTTCTAAGTTCTAGGGGACTGATGACCACAGATGTGAAGTCCCATAGTGCTCAGAGCTATTTTGAACTACCTCCTACGAAACAGCTCGTAGACTAGTAGTGAGCTATCTTAGCAGGCCTCCCCGTTCAGGGTGCGTTTGTGCCTGGCCCATTATTTCTATCGATAAGCACTGACAGCTAGTAAAATTTGCACTTACTATTTCCTGATGAAATGGATGATATTGAAATCATTTTGAACAAGTTCTCAGTACAAGTAACGTCATAAACAAGTAACGTATATTAACACGTAAACAGTAACTACAAATAATGAGCCGGCCGCGGTGGTCGAGCGGTTCTAGGCGCTTCAGTCCGGAACCGCGCGACTGCTACTGTCGCTGGTTCGAATCCTGCCGCGGGCATGGATGTGTGTGATGTCCTTAGGTTACTTAGGTTTAAGTAATTCTAAGTTCTATGGGACTGATGACCTCAGAAGAAGTCCCATAGTGCTCAGAGCCATTTGAACCATTTTTTTAATAAATAATGAAAGATTCGCTACTTGGCACTCCGCGCTGTACAGTGAGTCCAAAAATTATTCTTCTAGCAGCATATCTTTTAGAAAACAAAGTTTGTGTAACATGAAAAGAAATGCATACAAAATCTAAAGAGCCAGTCATGCAAGAAGTACCTCGGTAAGTCATTTTTGTTGAAAGCAAGGAAAGAAATACATCCAGATCGACGGCAGGGTTAACAAAATACAAAATGTGGTACAAGAGCTAGTTCATAAAGTATTCTTCCACCATCTGAACATGTCGAAATTGTACGCGCAGTGATTAAACTATAAAGCTGACCCACGGCACACACTAAAGTCAACCGTGCACGGCCCCACTCTGTCGCCTGTTGTGGTTCTGAACGGCGGCATGCACTGCAATTAGCGCAATGGGCCGTAAGGGTAGTGAGACGACGCTGATCGAAAGGAAACTTATTCTGCGCTTACATAATGAGTGCAAACCATCTTCTGAGATTACTAAAGTAGTCGGTAGACTTAGATCGACGATTCAGTCGATAATAGTTCGATTTTGGGTAGCAAAATTATTAATAAATCAATCACGTACCGGACGCCCTCACACTTTGACTGATGCAGACGTGAGATTTATCATGAGGGAAATGAAGAAGGAACCTAAAATCAGCGCTCCTAAGTTGGCTGGGGAGTTAGAGTCTAGGGGAAAGAAGGTATGTGCCAACACAATCAGAAATACCTTCAAAACGCATGGGCATCACGGCCGGGTAGCGCGTAAGAAATTTTGGATCAGTGAACTGAATCGAAAAAACGTCTTCATTTTGCGATGGAACATAGATTCAAAAAGAAAGACTTCTGGAATCGAGTAATATTTTCTGATGAGAGTAAATATAACGTAGTCGGGTCGGATGGCAGGCAAATGGTGTGGCGTAAGAAGAATGCGAAGATGTTGCCACGCAATTTTCTGTCAACAGTTAAGCACACCCTGATGGTGTGGGGCTGTATGAGTGCTGCAGGTGTTGGAAAATTACATTTCATAGAAGGTACAATGGATCACCATATGCATATCAAATTTTTAAAGGACCATCTGTAGCCTAGCGCCGAAAAATTAGGTCTGCAAGGCAATTACATTTTTCAACAAGATAGCGACCCAAAGCATATGGCTCTAAATACAATGCTGTGGCTCCTGTACAATACCCCAAAACAACTTAACACGCCTCCTCAGAGCCCAGACATTAAACCTATTCAACACCTTTGGAAAGTATTTGAAGATAGCACCAGGAGAAGACACATTTCTAACAAGAGACAAGTAAAAGAAGGATTTCAAGATGAATGGGATTAAATGCCAGCCTCTCTGACGGCAAACTTGGTCAAGTCGATACCCAGACGACTACAAGCGGTAACAGCTGCAAAGGGAAACCCCACTAAATATTAATTTTTATAATTGAAACCATATTTTCAGATAGCAAATTTAAAAAGAAAGAGTGGACGAATACTTTTTGAAGCAGCCCTTGAATAAATTCTCCATTTTGTCGACTTTGTTATCGCTATGGATGTATTTCTTTTCCTGACCATCAATAAAAATGAAATACCAAGGTTCGTTGCATATGACTGGATGTTCACATTTTATGTTACCCTCGTTTCACGTGACGTATACTTAGTTTTTTTAAAAAAATTACAACTAGACGAATACTTGTTGGACTCACTGTGAGTACCCACTGTCTTCCTCTCTTCCAGTACGATGCAGCTATTACTCGCCCGGCCGTTCACACGCTATGTGATTATGTGGTGCGTCGTTCGACGAGTCTGTCTCGTCATCCTACCTACTTGCTAGACTCTCGTAGCAAAATCTTCCTATCCTATACATTATAAAATAGCAACAAAAATGTAATAAAAGCGGGCAGGAATGTGGCATAAACGCCGCACCTGATAGCAGCAATTTACATTAGGTTGTTAAGGCAACGAATGGTACGCAGCGACTGCTAAAAGCGCAAGACATTCTCATTTTCAAGATGGGTTGCAGGACAGAGTCATGTAAGTTTAGGTCTATATCGATGACGTCGGTCTGTTGAAGATTTAGGGTTCAAATGGTTCAAATGGCTCTAAGCACTATGGTACTCAACTGCTGTGGTCATCAGTCCCCTAGAACTTTGAACTACTTAAACCTAACTAACCTAAGGACATCACACACACCCATGCCCGAAGCAGGATTCGAACCTGCGACCGTGGCAGCAGGAAGATTTAGGGAGTATGTTTCATGTTCACATATTGTGTTTCATTTAAGGATGAAAATTTTCACTTTAAAAATTAACAAAAATTCCGCAAACAGAGATATGGTGAAATTCAGTTCACTCTGTTGGTCCAAGAGAGACAAAAGGCAATAGACATTGGTGTCCAGAATGACTCTGGCTCTCTTAAAGTCCATTTTGGTTCCATGCTGTCGTCTAATGAATAAAATGTAAGTGAACTCAATATCTGACTAGCTTCTTCTTTTTCTTTTTTTAAATGAAGAGTTCCCAGAAACCAGGACGCAGCATGTCATTCTTAAGATGGAGAAATCTTCAAACGTGAAAGTAGTTGTATGCAATGAAGCAGGAACATTGGGTAATTGTAGCGAAATGAAGGAATTCTTACAGAATATCAATGCTTGGTGCCACGATTGACAGTGGACTCTCAGCATGAAAAAATGTATCATATTACACTATGTGATCAAAAGTATCCGGGCACCTGGCTGAAAATGACTTACAAGTTCACGGCGCCCTCCATCGGTAATGCTGGAATTCAGTATGGGGTTGGCCCATCCTTAGCCTTGATGACAGCTTCCACTCTCGCAGGCATATGTTCAACCAGGTGCTGGAAGGTTTCTTGGGGAACGGCAGCCCATTCTTCACGGAGTACTGCACTGAGGAGAGGTAGCGATTTCGGTCGGTGAGGCCTGGCACGAAGTCAGCGTTCCAAAACATCCCAAAGGTGTTCTACAGGATTCAGGTCAGGATTCTGCGTAGGCCAGTCCATTACAGGGATTTTACTGTCGTGTAACCACTCCGCTACAGGCTGTGCATTATGAACAGGTGCTCGATCGTGTTGAAAGATGCAGTCGCCATCCCCGAATTGCTCTTCAACAGTGGGAAGCAAGAAGGTGCTTAAAACATAAATGTTGGCTTGTGCTGTGATAGTGCCACGCGAAACAAGAGGTGCAAGCCCCCTCCATGAAAAATAGAACCACACCACAACACCAGCGCCTCCGAATTTTACTGTTGTCAGTACACACGCTGGCAAATGATGTTCACCGGGCATTCGCCATACCCACACCCTGCCATCGGATACCGGATACCCACATTGTGTACCGTGATTCGTCACTCCACACAACGTTTTTCCACTGTTCAGTCGTCCAATGTTTTCGCTCCTTACACCAAGCGAGGCGACGTTTGGCATTTACCGGCATGATGCGTGGCTTATGAGCAGCCGCTCGACCATGAACTTCCAAGTTTTATCACCTCCCGCCTATCTGTCATAGTACTTGAAGTGGCTCCTGATGCAGTTTGGAATTACCGTGTATGGTCTGGATAGATACCTGCCTATTACACATTACTACCCTCTTCAACTGTCGGCGGTCTCTGTCAATCAACAGTCGACGTCGGCCTGTGGCTTTTATGCTGCGCGTGTCCCTTCACGTTTCCACTTCACTGTCACATTGGAATCAGTGGACCTAGTGAAGTTTAGGAGTGTGGAAATCTCGCGAACAGACGTATGACACATGTGACACCCAATCACCTGACCACGTTCGAGGTCCGTGAGTTTCGCGAAGCGCTCCATTCTCGTCTCTCACGATGTCTAATGACTGCTGAGGTCGTTGATATGGAGTACTTGGCAGTAGGTTGCAGCACAGTACACCTAATATAAAAAACGTTTGTTTTTGGGGGTGTCCGGATACTTTTGATCACGTAATGTATATTCAGAAGGGAGAAAGCACAGTTTGGTAACACGAAAGCTGAACAAGATCTTGCAGCAGTCACATGTCTTAAATATCCGGGAGTTTGCTTCCAGATAAAATGGTCCTAATGGCTCTGAGCACTATGGGACTTAACATCTGTGGTCATCAGTCCCCTAGAACTTAGAACTACTTAAACCTAACTAACCTAAGGACATCACACACATCCATGCCCGAGGCAGGATTCGAACCTGCGACCGTAGCGTTCACGCGGTTCCAGACTGAAGTGCCTAGAACCGCACGGCCGGCTTGCTTACAGATAAATTGGAAGTGGAACAGCCATATAAAACTAATCCTGGGAATGTAAGATGTCATACTGAGATTGGCTGAATTTCCATTTTATGTACAGTCAGCTCATAAAGGAAGCTGCGTGCTAAATTCTAGATAGACCGATACCTGATATTGCTTTGCAGTCTGCTGCCCTTACTAGGTGATAATGACTGACGAAATGGAGAAAATCTACAGAAAAGAAGGACAAACCTATCGGCAGACTCTACAAGAGATGCATCGTGCGTCATGGTGTGGTTTACCGTTGAAATTCAGAGACCGTCCTCTCCCAGTTGATTCACCCAATATAAAGTTTCTTTGTATGTGTAACCAGAGAATGGAACATTAAGGGAAAGTAAGATACCCTGTGCCTCAAAATTTTGAATCACTTTACTTTCCTTGGTAGTAATACGGATTATTTCCTTAAACAATAATAATTATATAATGTACAAATTTTTCACTCTCAATGTGTATTCTCTCTCAATACACTGTTTCAAAATTAAAACTGGTTTTCTTTGATCATTTCAATCTTTTTAGGTGTGTGACCATTATGCCCTACGTTGGGACTGGGCGAGTGAGCTGTCCGGAAGATTGCCCGCGTGAGTGTGTGTGTGTGTGTGTGTGTGTGTGTGTGAGTGTATGTGTGTGTTGTGTCTGTGTGTGTGTGTGTTGCCATGCGGGCACAATGCACACTCAGCTCGCATTCTCTTACTTGCGAACGAGACCGAAGGCTGTCGATAATAAGCTATTGCCAGCTGTCGCTCGAATTTGCAGTCACGTTAGTATTCTCTGCATGTCGTAATTACACTAATGAGCTAAAACATCATGACCACCTGCAGAACAGCTTGTTTGTCCGTCTGATTCTGCGTATCAGATATCAGACAGTTTGTTAGTAGGTTTGTGGAGGTATGTGGCATTATATATATAAAATATTATTGAGAAGTGTTAAGTTCTATTTTCACCTCGTTTCTTATCGAAGCAACAATATTAGGCTTTTGAACAATCATTACAGGAGCTTCATCTGTTGCAATCAACGAAAGTTTGACAGTTTATGCATCTCGCCCACCTGGCGCGAAGTAACATCTCTCGAAACTCATTAAAACTAACTGATATTTGTCAATATTATCTTCTAAACAAAAAAAAAGTCGTCGGCCTTAGCTGTATCGAGAATTGGCACTAAATCAAGGCGTTCCTCCAATAAGGTGAACACAGACTCAAAACCCCTCACATATATCTCAACCTGAGCAACACCCGTTAAAACACAGCCAAATCCTTTGTTAGATCTTGCAGTTGCATTTCCACGTCGTTTGCCATTCCTTCGATACGTCTGTAAACTATGATTCGCGCGAGAGGAGCTATTTACAAAACCGGAAGAGTCTCTTACACTCTTTAACAAATTCTCCATCGCTGAAGTGGTGCTTTAAGAGCTATGTGGTAGCTCACTCTTAGTGCACCATCGTTGTGGATGACGTGGTTCTCTTCCTGTAGATACGTTACAAGGAGGAGCATATATTGCTTTATAAATAACAGTAACATTTTCAAGAAATGGCGTATATCTATATGAACTTTCGTCTTTCTCTCTTTGCTGTTTCAGCTCGAGTAGTTTGGCCTTCCTTTCGCAGAATGCGAAGTGATCACGAATTTCTTAAAAAGGGGTATACAATGTCGCTTCACACTGCGCTTCTTCCACGCCGATAAAACAACATTACAAAACAGATACTGATGGCCGGTTTTAGTTTAACTGAAATTTAATTTTCTTCCCCCGTTGGGTTAAGGCGTAGGGGATCGATGGATTATCGTTTTGAGGACCGTAACTCCTCCGCAGCCAAGCCATTCTTCTCTCACTGATTTTGTCTTACCACGAACGCCACAGACTTCAATAGCGACAAAGCTAACGATACGAAGCAAACAGGGCCGTCTTGCAGCGCGCGAATCGGAAACAAACGGCTGATGTTAGCAGAGCAGAGGAGGAACTGTTGGCTCACAGCGTCCGCCGGCATGTGGTGTGGCAAATCACTAGCTCCAGCGTTCGCTATAGCGCATCTGCCCATCCCTGACACGCATTCGGGGGGATGACGGTTCAATCCCACCGCGCGACTGCTACGGTCGCAGGTTCGAATCCTGCCTCGGGCATGGACGTGTGTGATGTCCTTAGGTTAGTTAGGTTTAAGTAGTTCTACGTTCTATAGGACTGATGACCACAGATGTTAAGTCCCATAGTCCTCAGAGCCATTTGAACCATTTTTGGCCGTCTTGATTTGGGTTTTCCGTGATTTTCTTAAATCACTCCAGGGAAATGCCGGGATGGTTCCTTTGAAAGGGCACGGCCGACTTCCTTCCCCGTCCTTCCCTAATCCGATGAGACCGGTGATCTCGCTGTTTATTATCTTCCCCCAAACAACCCGACCCAACGCCAACCCATCCCTGCCTTATGCCGTCTGGCACAATGGCCACTCGTGTATTTTTCAGATATTTGATTATTTGGCTGCTTTTCTTTTGTCCAACGAAAATAAAAAAAGAATCAGGTGGGTTAGAGGATAGTCTAAAATACAGCCCGTGATTTTGGAGCTTTTATATCGACTGCAACTTAGCTAATAAATTCACCAGGTTCGAATCCTGCCTCGGACATGGATGTGAGTTATGTACTTACGTTAGTTAGGTTTAAGTAGTTCTAAGCTAGGGGCTGATGACCTCCGATGTTAAATCCCATAGTGCTCAGAGCCATTTTTAGAGACGCTTTGTGACACGTCCTCATCGTTGAAAAACCACTTCCCCCCACCCCCGTCCCACCTCCGCCCCCCCTTCCCGCCCAAAAAAGAAAACGTTCTTTCAACTTGCCGGAAAGATAGAGAGTGCATGGTGCAATATCTGGACTCTACGGCGGATCAGCATCGTCCACGTCTGTACGGCCTTGTACAAATAGTAGGCATTTTTTGGCTACGGTTACTCTCGAAGATGCAATTGGTTCATATTCCGCCAGAATTTCTCGGTGAATCTGCCCGAAATATGAACGTTTTGTCTACAAGAATCGTACTGTCCCGCGTACTTCGAAGTACGTTTAAAGTTGCTGCGCCATTTCATTCGCACTCAATGATGCACGTGTCTTATCAGTAACGCAGCAAGAAATATTGAACAAATATTGTCTTCTAACACTGCGTCTATCATGTTTCGCAATGGTCTTAGTATGTAGATGGTGGCATCAACAAATCTAGCACATGATCGGTAGTGCATGTGAGAAACATGTGGATTGCTGTAGACACCTCAGCCATAGGTTTCCAACAAGAATCGAGTTATCCACCTGTGATGATTATGGTTCTCCATTTTCTACCCATCTTGATTTGAGTTTTCTCCCTTCAATCTCTTAATCTGTTGACTTCATTGGGAATCCACCCTTGATCTAGTATTCCAAAACTGTTACTTCTGACATCTTTAATTGTATACTTCTGTTACCAATGAACAAACTATTCACAGGATTGGTAAAATTAAAACAGGATACCGAAAAATGTTATTAGTTGCTGCATATGTACTCTGATGAACCAAACATTGTGACCACCTGCTTATTGGCTTGTTGGTCCGTCTTTGGAACGAAATACACTCCTGGAAATTGAAATAAGAACACCGTGAATTCATTGTCCCAGGAAGGGGAAACTTTATTGACACATTCCTGGGGTCAGATACATCACATGATCACACTGACAGAACCACAGGCACATAGACACAGGCAACAGAGCATGCACAATGTCGGCACTAGTACAGTGTATATCCACCTTTCGCAGCAATGCAGGCTGCTATTCTCCCATGGAGACGATCGTAGAGATGCTGGATGTAGTCCTGTGGAACGGCTTGCCATGCCATTTCCACCTGGCGCCTCAGTTGGACCAGCGTTCGTGCTGGACGTGCACACCGCGTGAGACGACGCTTCATCCAGTCCCAAACATGCTCAATGGGGGACAGATCCGGAGATCTTGCTGGCCAGGGTAGTTGACTTACACCTTCTAGAGCACGTTGGGTGGCACGGGATACATGCGGACGTGCATTGTCCTGTTGGAACAGCAAGTTCCCTTGCCGGTCTAGGAATGGTAGAACGATGGGTCCGATGACGGTTTGGATGTACCGTGCACTATTCAGTGTCCCCTCGACGATCACCAGTGGTGTACGGCCAGTGTAGGAGATCGCTCCCCACACCATGATGCCGGGTGTTGGCCCTGTGTGCCTCGGTCGTATGCAGTCCTGATTGTGGCGCTCACCTGTACGGCGCCAAACACGCATACGACCATCATTGGCACCAAGGCAGAAGCGACTCTTATCGCTGAAGACGACACGTCTCCATTCGTCCCTCCATTCACGCCTGTCGCGACACCACTGGAGGCGGGCTGCACGATGTTGGGGCGTGAGCGGAAGACGGCCTAACGGTGTGCGGGACCGTAGCCCAGCTTCATGGAGACGGTTGCGAATGGTCCTCGCCGATACCCCAGGAGCAACAGTGTCCCTAATTTGCTGGGAAGTGGCGGTGCGGTCCCCTACGGCACTGCGTAGGATCCTACGGTCTTGGCGTGCATCCGTGCGTCGCTGCGGTCCGGTCCCAGGTCGACGGGCACGTGCACCTTCCGCCGACCACTGGCGACAACATCGATGTACTGTGGAGACCTCACGCCCCACGTGTTGAGCAATTCGGCGGTACGTCCACCCGGCCTCCCGCATGCCCACTATACGCCCTCGCTCAAAGTCCGTCAACTGCACATACGGTTCACGTCCACGCTGTCGCGGCATGCTACCAGTGTTAAAGACTGCGATGGAACTCCGTATGCCACGGTAAACTGGCTGACACTGACGGCGGCGGTGCAGAAATGCTGCGCAGCTAGCGCCATTCGACGGCCAACACCGCGGTTCCTGGTGTGTCCGCTGTGCCGTGCGTGTGATCATTGCTTGTACAGCCCTCTCGCAGTGTCCGGAGGAAGTATGGTGGGTCTGACACACCGGTGTCAATGTGTTCCTTTTTCCATTTCCAGGACTGTATTTTGTATCTGTATCGTTATTTCTATGTCAGTCTGTAATGTTGCTTATGTAGAATGTTGTATCTGTCGAGGAAATTCTTTGGCTATGTATACGTATTTCAGCTATGTGAATTTGAACGGTGTTGTTTAAACTGCGGTTGTGGATTTAAAAAACCACTGTAATTGTTGTTATATAATGTACTGTAAATGGCTCTGTCCATAGTTAGGGAACGTAGTGTCGAATGTAAAACATGTGGGGAAGCCCGCAGCTACGGAAGCTACCTGGAGGAGTGGAAAAAGTGTGGTTGGTGCGCAAGTGTCAACTCGTCCTTTGTGACGGGTAAGGAGTCTCGGCTAAGCAGTGCTGTGGTTAACATCTCGCTTGCAGTAGCGGATCATTGTGGCACATATTCTTGGAGTTTTGAGGCCAGAGGAGCTTAAGAAGAATATTTATGGGCCGCGGATGTTGCATTTGATGATACTCTTACCATATCATCGTTTTTGGACCTATCAAAATGTAATTACGACTCCAAGAAGATCTGTAACAGGGCGAGGCGAATAGAACTGCCGTGACTGCATCACTGCCACGTTAACAGCAAATCCAAATCACGCCACCAGTACCACCAGCCATCCACTAAATTCTTTATATTTGGCACCCTGTGAATGGACCAGGTATTTGTAAAACTTTGTTGATTTTAATAATAATCGCGCTGTTGCTAAAAGCTCTATCTTACACCCGTGATTATCCCAAATCACAAACCTGGACAGGAATACCATCCTAGTGAACTTAATTCCGAGTGTTGTGATTTATTATGGACAAATTTATTCGGCAGCTGTAAAAATAGCTGTGATTGCTTTCTGATGTGTGGAGTTATGATGTTTAAAGTTCGCTATTATAGTCCGCATCTCGTGGTCGTGCGGTAGCGTTCACGCTTCCCACGCCCGGGTTCCCGGGTTCGATTCCCGGGGGGGTCAGGGATTTTCACTGCCTCGTGATGGCTGGGTGTTGTGTGCTGTCCTTAGGTTAGATAGGTTTAAGTAGTTCTAAGTTCGAGGGGACTGATGACCATATATCTTAAGTCCCATAGTGCTCAGAGCCATTTGAACCATTTTTTCACTCTTATAGATTGAGAAATACTCCACTTCCAGTGCATTTTTAAATCAATCTGCACTCATTTTCTTAAATAATTTGCCTTAATTGAATAACTGCCTCAAAATAGTAAGGTTGATATGAAGTGAAAAAGATTATTAATTGTTGCATTTATGCTCTTCGATCAGAATTACAAAGTTTTATCAATGTTTATTTCATGAGAAAGTGTTTGAACTTAAATTTAATGTTGTGTTGGCGTTAGCAATGCCAACTATATTTTCAGTAGTTTCAAAGACTGCTTATCTAAGCACATTTGTTATTTAAAGAGTTATGGTTTGTTGTGCTTTGATTGATCAATAATTATTGACGAGAATATTCACCAGTTGCCACACATACTTATGTTGTTTTGTTAATGATCATATTTTTTTAGTACGGTAACCCAACTTCAATTGTGACTGGGTGTTGCTTTGCCCCATAAACATTCTATAACTCAATTATGTGTAAGCTATGCATTTAAAGATGTCACTGAATTCCGTTGCCCAAACACGTTTGGGCGTAATATGGTTTTCCTTGGAGTTTCATATCACGTAGTGATTGACTAAGGCGTTTTCAGGAACGTGAGATTGCTGAACGAATACCTCAAAGGATGACGAAAGGTAATGAAATGAACGAATACTCCTCGTGTGTTGTTTGGCGTTGCGCGCCTACCAGTACGCACGTACATCTTTCTCTGTGTATGTTAGGTCACACATTCGGTCGTGATTCAGCCTCTTGGCCCCGCAAGTCGTCCGATGATGTTGTACTCCGAGCGCTGCGTCAGATGTTTTCTTATATTCTCGAAAGTCTCGTGAGTTATGCTTTACGATGAATGCATGAAGAAGTTCTCGAGTCTCCCGAGAAATGTGCTTTCATTTCTTATCCATAATTTTTAGGAGTGCTTAGCCTCTTATACGACAAGGCAGCGGCAGTTTTTACCAACGAAAAGGGTAGTACGGTACCACAGTTGACTCGAAGATCTCATACACTTACGCAACCCTTATTCAGAGTATTTAGAAACATGTGTTTAATGGCTTATAGAGTTTCCATCAACAATTTCAGAATTTGTCGAGACATTAAATAATTCCATTTTGTCTTATATGGTACTTACATGCTGTCACAATGCTGTACACCTCTTGTAAGAATCGTTTCTGTTGAATCTCTGCATACTGCTAAATGTTGATAAGTTCCATTGTTTCATTGCGGCATGTACTCAGTCAGCTTTTCTCTGCAGTAGCATGTTCGCAGTGAGAGACTCTGAGGATTTTCTGATATAAAAATTGTCAAGCAAATAGGCAGTTTTGTATGCTTATACGTCACAATAGAAATAGAAAATAATGGTTGAGGTGGACCTATGTAGATGTAGTCGCAGTGACACTCATAGCGATGGTGGCAGTATTAATAGTAGGTAAACGATGGTAACAATAGTAATATTTTCCTGGTATTTATTCAGTTGTTGAATCAGTACTATTGTATATAAAGTGAAAGTAGGGACATAACTTTAGACAGTAAATATGGCCTATTGCCGAGTGCTAGGTAACAGGCTGTAACGTAAACATGTAAGTCTAAGATGTGCTAGGTCGCCTATTTATTCGTCACGGCCCTAAAGTGGTCACTATTGGCTTCCTGATTGATACTATGCATGTGTGCTCCAATCCAGATAATTTTTGTTATGAACCTGTGCTAAAAAGTTCATTTCCGTATTCCTTTTTCTTTTTGAAGTCATGATTTCCACAAAAGTTACTGAAAAGGCACATATATATCGCATCTGTTCGGAACTGTAGATTTTAACCGTATCATCAGTAAAATACAAATCACAAGTTTCGGTCGCTGTGATAAGCGTTTCCGATATTAATTTAAAAATTTCAAGAACAATAGCATATCTTTCTAATACGATACCAGGGAACAATTTGCTGCTCTAGCATCCGAGATTCTCCAAGAAATAATGAATATAACTAAATGGTGCTAAATGGCACGTTGTTTTTACCCTCTACATCTGCAGCTACATACGTACTCCACAAGCAACCGTACAGTGTCTGACGGAGAGTACCATGCACTAATAGCAGTCATTTCCTTCAATTTCCGCTCGCAAATAGAACTAGGGAAAAGCGACTGCCTATGTGCGTCCATAAGAGCCCTGATTTATCTTATCATAGTGGTCCATAGGGGAAATACTCGTCGGTGGCAGCAGAATCTTTCTGCGATCAGTTTCAGATGCTGATAATTCCATTTAGTCTTATATGGTACTTACATGCTGTCACAATGCTGTACACCTCTTGTAAGAATCGTTTCTGTTGAATCTCTGCATACTGCTAAATGTTAATAAGTTCCATTGTTTCATTGCGGCATGTACTCAGCCAGCTTTTCTCAGCAGTAGCATGTTCGCAGTGAGAGACTCTGAGGATTTTCTGATATAAAAATTGTCAAGCAGTGGTGTTCCTCGAAATAAAAAACGTGGACTTTCAACCAGGGTTTCCCATCTGAGATCCCGAAACACCTCCGTAATACTTGCGCCTTGTTCGAACCTACCGGTAACATATCTAACAGCCCGTCTCTGAACTGCTTCGATGTCTGCCTTCAATATGACCTGCTGCGGATTCCAAACATTAGAGTAGTACTCAAGAATGGGTCTTACTAGTGTCCTATATGCGGTCTCCTTTACATATAAAACAATCTATCCTAATACTTTCCCAAATAAACCGAAGTCGACAATTCGCCCTTCGTATTACAATTCTTACATGCTCGTTCCAGTTCATATCGCTCTGCATCGCTACGACCAGATATTTAATCGACGTGACTGCTGTATTCGAACATTACGGGATTGTTTTTCTTACTAATCTGCATTGAGTTACATTTTTCTGCATTTAGAGCTAGCTGCTATTCATCTCACCAACCAGAAATTTTGTCTAAGTCACCTTGTATCATCCTACACTCCCTCAACGACGACACCTTCCCGTACAGTATAGCATCATCAGCAAATAGCCGTAAACTGCTGTAGACGTGTCATTTATGTTCATAGAAAATAACAGCGGTCCTGTCACACATCGTTGAGGCACTCCTGACGATACTATCGTCTCTCGGTTAGCCCACATGCCAGAGGAAAACAGTTTAAGGAATGATGATACGCATAGTTTCCGCCTTATGCTTAACTCTGTACGTTTATGCACTCTAGCAAAATGTCCTTAATGGTAATTTCAGGAGTTGCTGTAGCCAAAAAACGAATAACTGCAGGATGTACAGTGACGCCCACTTTAAGTGTTCGGTGCCAACATTGTTTCCTGTTTCATAAGAACATGCTCTTGCACATTCTGGAGCTACAATAAAATACCAACGAATGTTAAGTTCCATGCTTCTTTTGAAAGAGTACGCAAGATATCTTAAATCTAGTAATGTGTTTTAAGAGCAGGGAGTTATATCCTTTATGTGCCAGTACATGACTTGTTATTAATCTGAGAATTGCACAGAAAGATGAGAACCACTTCACGTGTAGTGCTTAAAAGATAACTCAGGAGGACAACATGTACTACAGTAACATCTAAGTTTGCATCTAAAATCTGCGAGTAGGCGTGCAGTGCGTGCCAGAGAGTGTCTTTTATTACACTATAATGCTTGGTCCTCCATCGAGTAGTGATTGTAGTCAATGGTCACAACAAGTGGACTACTGGTTCGATTTCAATTTTTTTTTCTTAGTTATAAGTTAACATTCATGATGTTTGGTTGATTCTTGGACTTAAATGGTAGGTGTTTCAGCTGTGCGAGTTGTATTTGAATGAAACTCATGTATTAGGCTCATTTAGAGTCGGTGAACGCAGTGGTGAAGATCACCTGTTAAGGAAATTCCTAGTTTTCGAGTAATAAGGCCAAGCATTCTTGAGCCATATGTCCATTTTACAGGCGAACGGTCGTGTTATTCCCTAACCAGAATAAACCGCACAATGTATTGTACAGTACGTAATGGGACACTGTATTTTCGTCCTTTAACATGCATACCTGTACGTACATAAGTATATGCTAATTACAAGTACGAAGGTTATATATATTCAAAATCAGTATAACAGGTTTAACAAATACGGATTTGTAATTTTACAATGTGTAATGGCATTTCAGTACCGGTATATATATCATACTAGTGTTCGTAAGTGATAATAACGTCTTACTACAAAATGGTCCTGGCAGAACTTTTGAGGGCAATGCAAACAAGTGATAACAGCAGTGTCTTCACAGTCTTAGATACCACAATCACTATTTCCTACCCGTAACATTGAATCTAGTACACTACTGAAATTTGTTACAGTTTCCTCTGCCATGTTTCCTCAGTTCTGTGAGACATAAATGATCATGTCTTTGGAAACTGGGGAGAATATCTGGTGATAAACAACTGAACGAAGGTTCAGAAGTTTCATTACTAGTACTACGTGATGTAATGTATCTTGCTACTCGTCTGAAATGCATTTGTTTCTAATGCAATCTTCAGGCTGGCGAGAAAGTTTATATTGTCTGAAAAAGCAGACATCTGGGGGTTGGATGTATTTTGTGGTTAGTGGGGGGATTGTTTCTGGGAAAATACGATTTCCATTTACGGATTTCGGAAACTGAAAATGTACGTATTTGTAACAAGAAATCGAGCAGATGACATACAAAGTAAGGGGCAGTAGGTATATACGATAGTGTTACAGATGACACAGATGTCGCCACAGAATTCATGTGCTTTTCTCTTACGTTTGATGAAGTTCATCCAGTCGCCATTTCATATTCAAATTGTTATTGGGAATTTTCACTACACACTTCGCCTGCGATCAACGCATTAACCGTGTGTATAAACACTGCAGCAGACTACCTTTCTGTTCTTTCGTAGAAACAAAACTTGTTACCTTTTGGCATCGAATGCAGCTTTATCTTATAAATCTGTCCACAAAAGTTTTCGACATAATGAATTTACGAGCCTGGAATAACAGTCAAATTTCTTAAATTGTAATCATCAACCATCAGGCCACGGCCCCTGGATTCTTTAAATTTTTCAGACATTTGCTTTCTTTTATTAAAGAATACTAATGTGATTTTGGAGGGATTTTGTAAGATGTTACCGCTTTATTATCTGCATTCGTTGTATGATTACACTTCTTTGCGGTCACCGACCTATATTTTCTGTTAGACTGTTACGCTTCTGTTTTAACTTTTCTGCATATGCATACAGTTTCTTATTCCTTTCTGTAGTTGTTTATGTCAATTATTTCGTTTATCTCTCTGATGATGATGGTTCATACTCGTTTGTAGACTAACCTTTCTCATTTCCTATTTCAATTGCTGTGCCCGCATAAACTCATTCATCCTGAAAGGAATATTCATCGTCCAAATCTAAGACATTATTTACAGTCAGAGGTATGTCTCCAAAGAAATTATTGCTAATGAGTTCGAATAGTGTATTTACAAAAGAAAGATCTTCAATACCATCATCTGTCGCTTTATTATACACTGTCGAGTGTGCAACATAGTTTTTTAAAATGTCTACGACATGAACTGTATCGTTGCGATACACGCTGCCTGAAAAACAAAAGTTTATGACATTAAACCTTTCAGTATAAGAATAAATTTACTAACAGTACGATCGTAGATACATTCCTATTATACTTCAAACATACCCGAATATTTTACAGAAAGATGCCAGATACATCTAGGGTCTGCAAATATGCACTAGTGTACTACGGTTAGTTTCTTCTCCACGATAATAGCAACGATCCATAAAGGCTCCATTTCACAGTACCATACAGCACGCAGTACAGTGCTATAGTTGCGCACAACGTCGACATATAGTTCACAAAACACATTTCTTTATAACTCAGAAACTAGACATTTTCTCAATAAGCTACCACTGCAATAAGCGACACACAACGAGTTCAGCATTCTGTTTCCCCGACTCATACATTTGAAACACCTACCGTATCTTCTTAGTTATTTATGGAATAAACTGCCTGTTGGCTTCTGTTTCGGATTGTTTGGCCGACGTTTGTTTGATAATTTTTCTGACGTTTCGCTAGCACGAGTGACTGTCATTGTCAGAGCTTCACTCTCCATTGCTGATAGTGGACTGAAGTCGAGCTCGCGACCGAAGATTATACAGGGTGTTCATTTTAACTGAAGGCATTGAAATATTTCATCGTATCAAGAAAAGCTATAATACCACTTGGTTTATATCGGAAGGGGACATCCAATGATATCGCATTCGACTCGCCACTCCACCCCGGGCGTAGGTGGCAGGGGGCAACTTTCAAACCTTCTGCTGGAATCCCCGTTTTTTATTGCAGATTACGATTGTACGGCAAAATATACATACGTTTTGTCTGAAGAATTTTCCTCGTTCCGCCACAGATTGCACTGTAATCAGAGGAATAAAAATGGGTGCACAATCCTAATTTACGATATGCTACTCAACGGCCTTTGAAATACCCAGTGACATGACGGACCCTACCTCTATGCTGCGAGGGGAGGACAGATCATTATTTCATAGCTTCTAATTGTGAACCCCAATCGCAACGTTGTATTCCTCCGACATATTGAACAGGGGACTGCTCTATGTGCCACTGTTTCCGTGGCTCGAGGCGAACGCTACTCTACTTTTCCAATTCGAGTACTTGTTCAAACGTAGTACCACCGACTTCAGTATACTTAGTGATTTGTTTTTTAGATGACCGTGCACAGGACAGAAGTATATCTGCGGAAATGTGAGAACAGGAGTTTCTG
The DNA here is from genome assembly GCF_023864275.1 of Schistocerca cancellata. Classification (NCBI taxonomy): domain Eukaryota; kingdom Metazoa; phylum Arthropoda; class Insecta; order Orthoptera; family Acrididae; genus Schistocerca; species Schistocerca cancellata. Next base: position 789,471,598 of record NC_064629.1, on the reverse strand, counting down.
GTGCTGTCGACCATGTCTTCACGGCCTGTTGGCACTTGCTGGTACACCATATCTTTTAAATACCCCCACAGAAAGAAATCCGGCGACGTAACGGACCAATTAATAAAGCCAGCTCTGGCGATCCTGCGACCAGTGAAAACACGGTCTAATACCTCCTGTGCTTCAATTGCGCAACATGCTGGGCAACCGTCGTGCTGAAAGCATATACGTTGTTGGACGTACAGGGAAACATCCTTCAGTAGTACCGATTCTTTTCCTTCCAAAACCAATTGATATTTGCGTCCATTCTACGTGCCGTCGAAAAAATATGGACCAATGAGTTTGTTACCCATGATGCCACACCATTCGTTAACCGACCAAGGACGTTGGTGGTCTCCTTGTCGTAACCAGTGGGGGCTGTCTGTACTCCAGTTATGCATGTTATACAGATAACGCTACCATGGTTTGTGGATGTGTACTCATCGGAAAATAGTACATCAGCAAAGAACGTGGAGTCGTTTGCATTTGTTAACATGGCCAATCACAAAACACTACCTGGTACTGGAAGTCGGTGCCTTGAAGTTATTGATGCAGTGAAATGTGGTAAGGATAATACTTATGACGATGCAGCATTGTGACAATACTACCTATGGACATACCGGAATTGCGGTGTAATTGCCGGGCGCTTATCAAATGGCTCTGAGCACTATGGGACTTAACAGCTATGGTCATCAGTCCCCTAGAACTTAGTACTAATTAAACCTAACTAACCTAAGGACATCACACACATCCATGCCCAAGGCAGGATTCGAACCTGCGACCGTAGCGGTCGCTCGGCTCCAGACTGCAGCGCGCTAGACATGCAAGACAAGAGCAGGCTCAACATTTCTCCTACATTCTCCGTAATTCACGATAATTTCAATTTTTTCTTTTGTGGGTGCAACATTTTTCGTCCATTCGCTCGTCTGCTCTCCAAATGATTGGCAGGTGTGCAAGCAATAAACACTGCGTAAGTATTGTAGTGTTCAGAGCCGCTGTTTGTTCTACATCTACACGATACGTGAGCTCCGGTCACATTGTGCTGCCTCTTGTGATACGTCGTAGGTCGCTGCACGGCTAAGATGGCGGATCGAGTAGTCCCCTGTGCGATATGCCTGAAGTGAAGAACCTTTTAATACTTCATTTACGTAGGTAGGAGCAGCTATTCGTGGAATATTTCGGGCTCCTCACTAATCACTAATTAAGTTTTTTTTAGATTTTTCTCCCGAGGTTGCTATTTACGGCTGTCCAGCATTTGAAGAAAAGCATTTTTCGTCGCGAACTGTACGTATACACATCTATTCTAAAGCGGTTTCCGTTTTAGCAACAATCATCGCAGAGGACTAAAGAAACAGAAAAATATTTACAGCATACACTGACAAGCTTAATAGAAAAAGGAAACATGTGTGAAGAACGGTCGTCAAGCAAGTACTTACAAAGCTGGACATCGAAAGATCAAAAACATATTAAATTCAAACAGAAAACGGATGTAAGTGCAGTACAAACTTGCTCCATAAAAACCTTCAAAACACTATGAACCACAAAAAGTACTATAGTGTATACAGTCGCCGGTTCGAATCCTGCCTCGGGCATGGATGTGTGTGATGTACTTAGGTTAGTTAGGTTTAAGTAGTTCTAAGTTCTAGGGGAGTGATGACCTCAGAACTTAAGTCCCATAGTGCTCAGAGCCATTTGAAACATTTTGTTGACGACTAGTCAGTTCTGGCTTACAGATGTACACAATGAAAAACAAACTGTCAACGACAATACTGTCAAACATTATAAAACATACGAAGATCTACAACCAAAGAATATAAGATCTACGCTGTAGTCAAGGTTGATAATGAACGTCTATACTGTCAACACTTGGCGCCCATATTGTCGATGTATTATAAAAGCCTACAGTGACATTTGGTCAATTCCTAGTAAAACATTAAATACAATCATGATTATTAAAATGTAGTGAGAAGAAGCTTAGGTGAATTAACCGGTGTTAAATCATAAAACAACAATATGGCGGAAAAAATACTATTCTTGAAATGATGAAGTAAAAAGAAAGTTTGAAGGCAGTAATAAAACTGAGACTTAGCCAAAATTGTTCTTTTTATGGAAATGTAATGTTATACACTAACTTGTATAAATCGTAAGTGTGGTTGAGTGTGAAATTCGGTTTACAATGTTGGAAATAGGTAACAGTTACAAAAAATAAGCCGTGTAGTTGCAGTATATGTGGATATGAGTTCTAACCATCAAAATCGTACGCAGTTACACGGGCGCACTAAACCTAGACCTCGGGCAAGTAAGGACTTCAACCTCCCTTACCATTTATACACTCCTGGAAATTGAAATAAGAACACCGTGAATTCATTGTCCCAGGAAGGGGAAACTTTATTGACACATTCCTGGGGTCAGATACATCACATGATCACACTGACAGAACCACAGGCACATAGACACAGGCAACAGAGCATGCACAATGTCGACACTAGTACAGTGTATATCCACCTTTCGCAGCAATGCAGGCTGCTATTCTCCCATGGAGACGATCGTAGAGATGCTGGATGTAGTCCTGTGGAACGGCTTGCCATGCCATTTCCACCTGGCGCCTCAGTTGGACCAGCGTTCGTGCTGGACGTGCAGACCGCGTGAGACGACGCTTCATCCAGTCCCAAACATGCTCAATGGGGGACAGATCCGGAGATCTTGCTGGCCAGGGTAGTTGACTTACACCTTCTAGAGCACGTTGGGTGGCACGGGATACATGCGGACGTGCATTGTCCTGTTGGAACAGCAAGTTCCCTTGCCGGTCTAGGAATGGTAGAACGATGGGTTCGATGACGGTTTGGATGTACCGTGCACTATTCAGTGTCCCCTCGACGATCACCAGTGGTGTACGGCCAGTGTAGGAGATCGCTCCCCACACCATGATGCCGGGTGTTGGCCCTGTGTGCCTCGGTCGTATGCAGTCCTGATTGTGGCGATCACCTGCACGGCGCCAAACACGCATACGACCATCATTGGCACCAAGGCAGAAGCGACTCTCATCGCTGAAGACGACACGTCTCCATTCGTCCCTCCATTCACGCCTGTCGCGACACCACTGGAGGCGGGCTGCACGATGTTGGGGCGTGAGCAGAAGACGGCCTAACGGTGTGCGGGACCGTAGCCCAGCTTCATGGAGACGGTTGCGAATGGTCCTCGCCGATACCCCAGGAGCAACAGTGTCCCTAATTTGCTGGGAAGGGGCGGTGTGGTCCCCTACGGCACTGCGTAGGATCCTACGGTCTTGGCGTGCATCCGTGCGTCGCTGCGGTCCGGTCCCAGGTCGACGGGCACGTGCACCTTCCGCCGACCACTGGCGACAACATCGATGTACTGTGGAGACCTCACGCCCCACGTGTTGAGCAATTCGGCGGTACGTCCACCCGGCCTCCCGCATGCCCACTATACGCCCTCGCTCAAAGTCCGTCAACTGCACATACGGTTCACGTCCACGCTGTCGCGGCATGCTACCAGTGTTAAAGACTGCGATGGAGCTCCGTATGCCACGGCAAACTGGCTGACACTGACGGCGGCGGTGCACAAATGCTGCGCAGCTAGCGCCATTCGACGGCCAACACCGCGGTTCCTGGTGTGTCCGCTGTGCCGTGCGTGTGATCATTGCTTGTACAGCCCTCTCGCAGTGTCCGGAGCAAGTATGGTGGGTCTGACACACCGGTGTCAATGTGTTCTTTTATCCATTTCCAGGAGTGTATAATCCATAAATGGTATATGCTTAAGTATAACGCAAAGTAACGGAATTAAGGCTAATATTTACACAAACGGCTTAACACGAAACATGCTAGATCTCGGGCAGTATATGTTGTGACATGTCCATCTTTCTTAAGATCATCATTATTTAAACAAAAAGATATGTAACTGTGCCTGTAACCAACGTTAAAACTCTAACACCGAAAAACAGATTATCAGTGTATGAAAGGTACCTTCTACACGGGCTCACAGTTCATAAGTAAATTTATTTTGAACTAAAATTATACAAAGTGGTCTGAAGTTAATGTGACATTCAAGTTACATATGTTCCAGTTCCAGTTCAAAAGTATATAAAGAAAACATGTTATTGTTACTGGGAGTGAAGGCTACATCAGAAGATTACAGAAACTAGGTTAGATGAAGACCATTCAAATAAAGTACAAAACTTATGCACAGAGGTGCAAATGTAAAACATTATCGTTAGTATATGACAGCACATATATATTCCTTCAGCAACCACTTAAGTTCAATATGCCTGGACATGAGCTACAACCAACAGAAACTAAACGAAGTTGCATGCATACACTTAACCTGGACCTTGGGCAACTAAGAATTTAAGCCGGCCTGGGTGGCCGAGCGGTTCTAGGCGCTACAGTCTGGAACCGCGCGACCGCTACGGTCGCAGGTTCGAATTCTGCCTCGGACATGGATGCGTGTGATGTCCTCAGGTTAGTTAGGTTTAAATAGTTCTAAGTTCTAGGGGATTTATGACCTCAGAAGTTAAGTTCCATAGTGCTCAGAGCCATTTGAGCCATTTGAACCATTTTGAACTAAGAATTTAAACCTCAGTTACCACATACATAATACGTAAATGAAATACACGTAAGTATAAAGCGAAGTAATCGACTTAAGACTAGTCTTCAGATAAAAGGCCCAACATTAAACATGCTAGACATGTTTACCAAACCTAACGATTAGCACAAAATATGATTAGTGGATGATATTAGAACATAATTTGTCGCGTAGTCTCCGTGGAAATGAAAAGTAGTCTAGAGAAGAAGATCGCAGTATTCAGAGCACCACTCTGACCTGTGTCTTATTGACCTTCAGGAAGGTGCTTGGCGTCGTTGTGGGCCTGTAACTGAGAATGCTCTCTGGAGTTTTGTCGTGTTTTTAAGGGGAACAGTTCGTACGTTCTACCTCTCCGGACTGTCACTTCTACTAACCCGTATTTTATTGAAAAGATTGCAGAGGAGTTTCTATTCTTGGATTACCAGGTGATAACTTGCGGTAAGGTATGTTGTCAAGACTTGGAGCCCGGCTTTCACTACGCAGCAGTGCTCGTTTCAGATCTTCCAATGTGAAGGGTTTTTATCGAAAACGAACCGTATCTACATCGGTCTCATATAGACATGGATTGATCGAGCCTAGCACGTGTTTAACAGTAATCCTACTTCTTAGAGCAGGTATCTGCCGTTGTCGTACGCCTGGGGCGACTGTTTTATCCGATGTCATATGATGACCTGTCACCTTGAGTTACGTAGTTTAACAATGACTTCCTCCTCCTTCTTCTTTCCTTAAGCAGTCTCTTACCCATGCGTGCACCCTACTCACGTTCATGTGGTTGGTGGAGTTGCTTTTTCTACATCTTTCGAACCCAGTGCTGCTTTAGATTCGTCTTCCCACTTCACCCTTAAAGCAGCAATTATATTTTGAATTGCCTGGTTTATGGAATTGTGGCTACAGGAACTCATTCAGGCCGGCCGGAGTGGCCGTGCGGTTCTAGGCGCGTCAGTCTGGAGCCGAGCGACCACTACGGTCGCAGGTTCGAATCCTGCCTCGGGCATGGATGTGAGTGATATCGTTAGCTTAGTTAGGTTTAATTAGTTCTAAGTTCTAGGTGACTGATGACCTCAGAAGTTAAGTCGCATAGTGCTCCGAGCCATTTGAACCTTTTTTTTTTTTTTTTTTTTTTTTTGAACTCATTCAACACGGCCCATTAAGTTCCTAAAGACGGCAGTGGATCACCGACTTATCCTAAGCTTCTCTGCAGTAACTTCAGTATATTTATCGCAATCTCCTTTTTTACATTTTTCGCTTGTTAACAGAGTGTTTGAAAGCTAGTCTCACTCTTTCATTTCAGGAATAATAACAATAAGCTCTTTGACTGGAGTGCTCCAGCTGTTAGAAGCAAGTGATACGTGTGCCAGGGAAGTGTAAATGAGACTAACGCTAGCTTACTAGCTACGTATTGTGCTGCGAGTGTTTGAACTACCACTTAGAGTAACCATGTTATCTTCGTCTCCGATTTTGGCTAATAGTTCACCTGTTGAGTCTTCCCCCATTTATACATGAAATGTATTCGCAGTTGCGTATATGGACAACCATCAGCTGTATAATGGGGTGACGGTAATGGAAATTTGTATCAGACCGGGACTCGAACCCGGATTTCCTGCTTATCGCAAGTGGTCGGCTTACCTTTAGACGATCCGAGGACGCTTCACTACCAGATCCAAACTTCTTTATTTCGTCAGCACTCGTACATCCATTATTGATGTTCATGTATGTCCGAAGGAACACTGCATCGTACTTACAAACAACACAGCCACTGTCATACAGTATTTATACGCCAACACTGGGCCAGCAACTTTCAATTAAAATGTCTGCCCTCTACAAGAATATACGTAACAGATGTGCGAGTGCAGGTGGTAGACATATGGTACACGTTATATGGAAGTTTGGGTCTGGTCGTGAAGCATGCTGAGATAGCCTAATAGTATGGTGACTACTCGCCATAAGCGGGAAATGCAGGTTCGAGTCCCGTCCGGCACTAATTTTCATTGTTGTCATTTCATTATATAGCTGATGGTTGTCAATATTCGCAACTGCGAAGAAATTTCATGTATTTCATAACGGTTGTAGTCTTAGTCGCTTAGGTGACTTGGGCGTCGGGGATGAAATGATGATGATTAAGACAACGCAACACCCAGTCCCGGAGCGGATAAAATCTCAGCTATCGGGGGCGGACATTGTAGTGAAACGGTTCAAATGGCTCTGAGCACTATGGGACTTAACATCTGAGGTCATCAGTCCCGTAGAACTTAGAACTACTTAAACCTAACTAACCGAAGGACATCACACACATCCATGCCCGAGGCAGGATTCGAACCTGCGACCGTAGCGGTCGCACGGTTCCTAACTGAAGCGCCTAGAGCCGCTCGACCACAGCAGCCGGCACTTTGTAGTCGCTGCAGTGCCCGTTTACATGATCGAACAAACATTGCATCGTACCTGTGGACAGCACAGGCACTGCAATACCGTATTCTGACATTTACGTGATCCACGCTTATTTGTGAGTATTAATTTTGCCTATTCTTGTATTACGATTTCTTATTTCATTGGTGGCCTCGTCTGTGATCTGTGCATGGTAACTGCATTGACAAGAGCGCTTGCCATACGTAAATATAGCCGTCCCCACTATCTGCAATGGCAGCTACATGTGATTCAGTAAGTAGGGGTACTGTACGTTTTGTGATGTTTTGTGTTGTATCAATATTGTGCTCCCTCCATACATATCTTCGGTATCGAAACGAAGTATATTGTATCCTAGGACGACGAATGGCACTTTTATTGTTAGTGAATTTTTTAACTTAACCATCTGTTGCACCTGGTATACGTACGTGAAGCTTATGAAATAGTTCCTTTTACTTGTGTTGGAATGTTCAGTCCGTTTCAAAATTCCGCTGACGTCTACCATTCTTTTGGAAACAGATATACGCTAACAATTTGTACAGGTATTTACGGTGGCCGTGTCCATTGATGATCAACCATACAATCTTCAGTACGCTCAAGGCAAGGAAAAAAAATTCATTCAAGGGGCCTCTGCTAAACATACGATCCACCAGACTATTGTGCAATTTTGGTGCATAAAGATTGTCTCGTCTTGGTGAGAATTTTACAGTTGGTACTCGACACGCACTTTGTTTGCTTCTCAGCAGGTTTTATTCTAATGCCTTTCTCTTTTTCGGGGTTTAGTTCTGTTTTGTGCCCTGGACGTATGCTTTTCTCCTACGGAATAGTAACAGTAACTGCTAGCCGTGCACATGCTTGATGGAGACGTCAAATGTCCAAGTTGAACGTTTTGATTCTGCCTGTTCCCTGTCCTCGATCCTGGAACCATTCAATAACGGGATATAACGTCAGGACAGGATTCGTTATTTGCTTGGAATCTATACGACGCATCCTTATACAAATGCATTCGAATAAAATACATTCTCTGATCACTTTCTCGCTTTGCTGTGGCTGAAAATGTGATTATCTGAGAAGCCCCTCCTTATTTGTCACAATCACTGCCAAAACGAAACCACGTGGAACAGCAAAATTGTCACAACGAAACCATATGGATCAGCTAAATTCGCTCATTTAGCCTGGCTACATCTCTGCTCACTGGCTTGCAAGTACGGTAAACAATTGTAGCATCGCAGGACAGGCTGGACGGTGGTCTCCACTGGATTCGGACGCCGACACTACAAACAGCCACCGGCCATCGCTTTGAAGGTTGTTAAACACACAGGTAGCAATATGTATTTTACACAGTAGTTGGCCGCTAATTTCCCCTCGAAGCGTTTTACGTGCAGCACTTTGTAGCCGAGTTGGATGGCTACCTATACAGGGTGAAGAGAAATTCGCGCACTCGGGCTGCGCAGTGCAACTCCTCACATGCCAGCGATAAAAAAAAAAGGTCTGTCACAAAATTTCGTCTGGCGAGTACATTCGGCAGAAAAAGGACGTTAAAGAATGGCAATCTGGCAACACTGTAACCACATGTATGATAGTTATCTCTGTCAGCACGTAATGTTTGTGCTGTACAGTTTTTGCAGTGAATAGCGTTTTGGGTTAGCATGCAGCACGTCGATGGTTCGATTCTGGGTTGAGGCCTATGTTATTTATTTGGTAAATATAGTGCAGGTGATACGGTATCTGGCATCTTAATCATTAACAGTGAATGCAGTGGGTCCTCTAGAAAGCGGTTCCACTTACATACTACAATCGTAGAAATGCAAGATTGATCAGCTTTCAAAGAAGCCCTTTTCCTGTCCTGAAATTTCACAATTACCTCATCCACTAGACGCGAAACCTGTTTTCTTTGTATCCTCCTCCAATGGTCCCAGAGATTAGTTGCAACTATTAATCTTGCCTCGTTCAGGGCCATACATTTCGTTAGGGCCTTACGTTACCAATAGGACTACCAATGTACTTTGCGAATAATGTCCAAACTCGGTTACTATTTGTGTGTGTTATGACCATGGGCCCATGCCTTTCAACACTGAGTCTGGTAACCGCATTCTGTTTAGTACGTATTTCAATGCATTATTATTATTATTCAATCGGTGGGATTGTGGAAGCATCACGTCTATTACCGTTAGGGTCACACAGTGTAATTCGAAACCAAACATTTCACAGTTAGCGACGTCGGTATGAAGCGTGCAGAACAGTATCTGTCAGAGGCGTAATGAGCATTACATGGAACACGCGCATCTTTAGCATATCGAAATTTATATTGTTTTTGTAGTTATTCTGTCCTATGACAGGTCATTTGCTTCAGTTGTCTATTTCTTATTTGGCTAACCACGTATTTTTTACGTTCAGAGTTAGAAAATGTTGTAAATTTAAGATACATGTGACGTAAGAAACGGCATATATTACAGTATGAAATGTCAGAATGAAATTTGATAATAAATAGAATGCGTTCTAACTCAGGATCGAACTCACGACCTTCTGCATGCGAACCCAAAACCGTACCCTCTGCACAAACTGTGGAACACAATTATGTTCTTCTGACAAAGGTAGTTACGTTACATCTGCCTACAGTGTTGCCTGATTTTCACTCTTTAACGTCCTTTTTCTACCGGACGCACTTGCCAGACTAAATTTTGCGGAGACTTTTTTTATCGCTGGCATGTAAGGAGTAGCGCTGCGAAGCCCGAGTGCGTGAATTTCGCTTCACCCTGTATAACTCTTTCACACAAATTTATAATATGATTTCTAACTGAATCTTGCTGATAAATGAGAGAATCGGCTATGTCATCTCCGATTTCGTTGTAAATGAAGGCATTATGTCTACCAAGGACAAGAGAACCAGTGCGCTTCTTAGTTCTATCCAGACCTTATTTTGACCAGCCGAGGAATTGTGGCTGACCATCGCAGATGGAGAACACATGTAAGGATGTAGGTGGTCCGCAATAGTGTTCACGTAATCTACAACTGTCATGGCGCCTATGATTACTATCACTGATCGCATGTAGGCTCAATGAATAAAATTGCCAACAACGGCCAGCGTCCGTAGCGCGGTGCATGTTTTGGGCAACCGTTCGCCTGGATTATGACGTATGCGGGCACGACCATGGACCTAGTATAAGAGAAACATGATTCATCCAAGCGGTCGACAAGATTCCATTGATCCAAAGACCTATCTCGATGGTCCATTGGCACGGCAGTAAATACTGTCGGATCAACATGGAAATAGGTATGGGTCCTCAGCTACAGATCCCTATGTTGAACGATGTACGCTGAACGGAATGCTCCGAAACACTTGTGTCTCCATCAGCATTGTACTTGCCACAGATCGCAGCCTATCCTGCTTTAGAGAGTGATCAAAACTCTGATCTCCTCGTTCTGTGATGAGGTGTGAACGTCCAACACCTTGTCGCCTGCCCGTAGGTTCATTGTTCTTCAACCACTTTCTATGGATGCTAAAGACAGTATCACCGAAACAGCCAACCATCTTCGACGTTCTCGAGATAATCGTTCCTTGGTGATGGTCCATGTCTGTATCGACGTTACAGTGACTTACCATTCGTGTGTGTTCCGCTTAGATAGTTTCCATACCGCTTTACGTGCATACAACCGTTCCAGCCGACATTCAGTCACTTTGTGGGCAATGGTATATTACTTCGGCTCATCCGTGTTGATTGAGGGAACAAGGGAACTAAGCGTCCAATAGACTTAGACTGGAACATTCCTACTCTTTCTTCTCTGACAGTATCAGGGCCTACGTGTTACTGATGATAACTACTACTGGCGCTGCGTTTTATTTTCTGACTTTGAACAACAAATGGGATAGAAGCCCCTTATTTCACTGGTTGACTGTCGCTGCACACGATTGGTATTTCGGTGTGGTTTCTAATTTGCCAGGACATGTTGGTTCCACCTCTTTGGATTTGTGATGTCTCTGCCTTTTATTGTCTTGTTCCAAGCTGTGACGATTTTACGTTGTTGATAGTGTCGATTCTACATACCACCCATGTTCTCGCTCGAGGTAGGAGCTCAGTAGTCACTTCTTCTTCTTCGCGGATGGATCACTTAGGACCACGCGTAATCAACATTTGTTGGCCTTCGTTTTCGCCCAGTATTCCTTCATAAACAACGAATGGGCTAGCTTTCGTTGCGTAGACCATGTATGTCGGTTAGTTTTTCTCTCTTCTTCCTCAAAACCCCATGTGTTTGTGATTTTTCTGATTTCATTTCTATCATATAGATATGGAGACCCTAATTCTCTCAGGTCTTTTTCCGTCTGTTTGTACCAGTTCGGTCTTGTAGTTTTGTTATTTAAAAATGTATGGATTTTGTGCGTTAACCTGTTTGAGTCCATTCTTTCTAAGTGCCCCATGAATTGGATTCTTCTCATGCGCATTGTGTCTGTTATTTTGGAGATATTTTTATATATTTCTGCATTGGGTTTTGGATAATGTACCCCATCTTTAGTTCTTGGTCCTAGGATTTTCCTCGTTATCTTACGTTCTTTCACTTCTAATTCCTCTTTTAGTGAGCTGTGTTGAAGGTTTAGTGTCTCAGATGCGTAGAGAGCTTCGGGTCTAATTACTGTTGTGTAGTGTCGTATTTTGCAGTTCCACGAGAGACTCTTTTTGTTGTAAATATTTTTTATTAACTGAAACGCCGTATCCATTTTCTGGACTCTTGAGCTGACAGATTTCCTTTCATTACAATTTTCTGCAATCCATTCACCTAAATATTTAAATTATTTTACTCGAGAGATGTAGTTATTACCAATTTTGAGATCAGAAGGTGCATCTTTGACATCAGTCATAAATTTTGTTTTTTCAAATGAAATTTGTAATCCTATTTTAGCTGCCTGTTCTTGTAATAATTCTAGCTGTTTCTGTGCATCGGTAATGTCTTGTGCGATCAGTGCCATGTCATCAGCAAATGCTAAACAGTGTAATTCTATGCCCTCATGTCTTGGTCCCAGTCTGTGTGCTGGTGCACCTGCTTTTTTCCATTCTCTAACAACTTTTTCTAGAGCACAATTGAAGAGCACTGGGGACAGTACATCCCCTTGTCGTACTCCTGTGTCTATTTCAAAATCTGTGCTCAATTCTCCCATAAATTTTACTTTGGATTTGGTCTCCGTGAGTGTTTCTTTTATGATGTTTGTTGTCTTTTGATCTAGTCCAAATTCTATTAATACTTCAAAAAGGGATTCTCGGTCTATACTGTCATATGCTTATTTAAAGTCGAAAAACGTGATGACATAACTTTTGTTTGAAGTATTATGTAAATATTTCATTGAGTTTTTCAAGTTAAGGATTTGTTCTACGCAAGATCGACCTTTTCTGAACCCACCTTGGTATTCGCCTAATTTTGAATCCAGCTGAGGTTCTGCGCGGTTTAGTAGGGCTTTAGACAGAATTTTATATGTTATTGACAATAAAGAGATTCCACGATAGTTGTTGGGGTATGTTATACTTCCTGTTTTGTACAGAGGATGTATGATTGCAGTCTTCCAATCTCTGTGGATTTTTTCTGTTTTCCAGATTTCATGTATAATTTCTTTGAGTTTTGCAATAAGATTTTCTCCTGCATTTTTCCATAGTTCTGCGATGATTTGGTCTTCTCCTGATGCTTTGTTATTTTTCAGTGACTGAATTATCTCTTTAATCTCTTGTAAACTTGGTGGATTGAGTCTGGGTTTCGTTGTGTACGATGGAACTCAAATTTTTCTGCAGGCTTTACACAATTCAGTAATTTAGAAAAGTATTTTGCAAGAATTTCACAGTTTTCGGTGTTGGTATGAGCAATTTCCCCATAGTCATTTTTGAACTGGAGTGATGGAGGAGAGTACTTTGTTAATTTTTGTTTGAATACTCTGTAGAAATTTCGGGAATTGTTTTTCTTGAAATCATTTTCTATGCCTTGCAATTTTTTGTCTTCGTGTTGTTTACGGACTGTTCGTATTGCTTTTGTGACTGTTTTCCTGGTATCTTTGAGATCTTCCAGGGTCTTTTGATTTTTGTTGCACAACCAATTTTGCCACGCCTGTTGTCTGAGATTTATCAGTTGGTCACACTCATCTGTCCACCATGGGTGTTTACGTGTTCTTGTTTGCGGTGCTACAGTTTCAGCTGCATTTAAAAGTCCTGCTTGCAGTTGTTGCCAATTTTGTGGTTTTAAATTTTGCGTTTCTTTTGTAAATTGTTCATTACCTTTTATCTTTTGTACATCATATTTACGGTGTGGAGATTTCTTAGTGAATTTTCTTTTTTCTGGAATGACATCTAGGGAGAATTTTGTTGGGTAATGGTCGGAATCTAGATCTAGTCCATTAAGAACTTTAAGTTTCATGATTTCTACTGTATTTACGCGGGAGATCATTACATGACCCAACTGATATTCACCTAGTAATGGATTAGGTGAGATCCAACATTTCGTTTTCGAGGCTCTTTTTTTTTTGAAAAATGTTGATCTGAAAAATAGGTCATGGTTTTTGCAGATTTCAATGAGTCGCATGCCATTCTGGTTGGTCTGTTTATGCCCTGACCATTTACCTACCCAATATCGATATTTCTTTTCTTTACCGATTTGTGCATTGAAATCGCCCATAAGGATTTTGACATGGTTATTTGGGATTTTTTGGAGAATATTATCTAATTGGTTCCAGAATTCTTCTACTTCTTCTATTTTGTTATTGTTAGTGATGTTAGTTGGTGCATGTCCGTTGATTAGGGTGTATGTCTTATTAGCTGATTTTATTGTCATCGTGGACAGCCGACCCGAGTAAGATTTGAAAGTTGCGACTGAATCAAGTATTGATGTATCAACTACAAATCCAGTTCCAAATTGTGGACAATTTGCCATGGCTCGTTTTCCAGGTTTTCCTTTGTATATCCTGTATCCTTCCGAATCAAAAGGATTTTCATCTGTATATCGTGATTCCTGAAATGCAATAATTTTGATTTTACGTTCTCTGGATTTGTCCAGGATGTTTTTTAGTTTTCCCAATTTTAAGAGTGAATTTACATTAAATGTCATTAGCCAAATTCTAGATTTTGGTTTGATTTTGTTATTACGGGGTTTTGAGGTACTCCGATTTACCTCCATGCACACTTCTGTGGTCTCCCCAGAATCCGAATAGACCACTTCGGTATTTCAACCGTGGGATTTGACCCACTGGGGTAATTTGTGTTTGAAGGTGCTGTATCCATGTTGATTTAATTGGACTGGGTTTGTGACTGAAATTGAGATTTCAGTCTGGTTAAGCTCAGAGTTCCACTTCTGAGTTTTGTAGATCAGCCGCCACTAACATGTGGAACAGACGCTGTAGGGTTACCGCCACTAACCTGTGGAACCGTCGTGCCCTTTGTCCAAATAACCATGGACGACAGCTTTTATAGTATCCCAAAAAGCAAGGCTGCCTCTTCCGCCAGTTCCGCCGTACCGATGATCTTCATCTCCGCCTTCACTGCCGTTGAGGTCTTCACCGTGTCCCTGGCAAGGGGCCCTCACGAGGTACTATCACCCGGGCCAGGTGAACCAAGGTTTTTTTATGAGGTGTTACTCCTCCCCCTCCTCCCTTTTCAACCGGGCTTGGGACCGGCTATGACGGAGTTTCAGTAGTCCCTATTTAAGTGGCTTTTAATTTATTCAGTGCGTCACGTGCTTACAGCGAAACTAATGTAATAGGTGTCGTTCGCCCGTGAAAGTGCAGGTACTACCCACCGGAATCAATTTACTAAAATTCTCTTTCGAATACTGCACCTGTAGCGAAATGGCTTATGACCTTCACAAGTATTGTGGTTACCAGTAACACTCAAACACGATGTTGACATACAAACAGATGAACCTGTTACGCAGAAAGTTACTTTGAACATGTCCGTGCCCTTCTTTGTCTCGTACAGACTTTGACAGCGACTACTGTAGTACAGCTGTACATAGAAAACTGTGAATGGTCGACTTATGCAGTTTCAATTATTTTCAAATTTCGTTGTCCATGGACTTTCAAATTTCCTGTTCAATATATCGAGGACGGTGTTCACACGAATTTAAAAGAAGTATCTGGCTAGAAGTTACCAACGGCGGTAACACCGGTTCCCGTCAGATCACCGAAGTTAAGAGCTGAGGGGCTTTGCTAGCATTTGGACGCCCGAGTCTACTGAGCGCTGCTGGCAAGCGGGCTGCACTCAGCGCTTGTGAGGCTAATTGAGGAGCTACTTGACTGACAAGTAGCGGCACCGGTCGCGGAAACTGACAAAGGCCATCAGACCGGTGTACTGACCACATGCCCCTCCATAGCTGCATCCTGTAACGGCTAAGGGCTGAGGATGGTACCTCAGACTGGTTGCTTTATCTTTCTCTAACAACCCAGAAAGTTTGTAACGTCATGGAATCACGTTGTATATTACATGGCGAGCACATTAAGACTGACCTGGTTAAGATGTTTTTGTGGTTGTGGTCTTTAGTCAGAAGACTCATATCATGCAGCTCTCCATGCTACATTCTGTGCTAGCCTCTCCATCTACGAGTAACTACTGCGACTTACATCCTACTGATTCTGCTTACTGCATTCATCTCTTGGTCTCCTTCTGCGATTTTAATCCTCCCCACACACACACTTCCCTCCAGTACTAAGCTGGCGATCCATTGATGTCTAAGAATGTGACTTGCCAACCGATCTCTTCTTCTAGTCGATTTGTCCCACAAATTTCTTTTCTCCTCAGTTCTATTCAGTAGCCTATCATTAGTTACGTGATCTACACATCTTCAGCATCCTTCTGTAGCACCTCATTTCAAAAGCTTCAATTCTCTTTCTGTATATACTGTTTATTTTCCACGTTTAACTTCTATTCATGGCTGCACTCCATATAAATGCTTTCAGAAAAGACTTCGTGACTGAATTGTTAAGGCTTTCGCGGCCACTTGTTGACAAACTGCCTATTGGCTTCTGTCTCGGGTTCTTCGGCCGACGTTCATCTAACGATTTTTCTGACGTTTCGCCAGCACGAGGGTCAAAGCTTCACCCTCCATTGCCGGTGGTGAACTGGAGCCGAGCTCGCGGCCGCAGACTATATGTACCTGGCGCGCCAACGTCCGAGGGCTTCTCCGCGGCCATTTCCGGTGCGGTTCTCCTGTTGCTACCTGCGACGGTCGTTCGCTGCAGTACGGGAAGCCAGGATCCGTTTACCTTAAGGCTTTCCTCTTTCTTGTTGCCACTGACACTGACACTTAAATCTACACTCGATGTAAGCAAATTTCTCTTCTTCACAAAGGATTTCCCTGCCATTGCCAGTCTAAATTTTATATCCTCCCTACCTCGACCATCATCAATTATTTTGCTTCCCAAATAGCAAAACTCCTCTACTAGTTTCAGTGTCTCATTTCCTAATCTAACTCACTCAGCATCATCTGATTTGATTCGACTACCTTCCATTATCTTCGTTTGGGTTTTGTCGACGTTCATCTTATATCCTCCTGTCAGGATGCTGTCCATTCCGTTCAACTGCTCTACCACGTCCGTTCCTGTCTCTAACAGAACTAAAATGTCATCGCAAACCTTCAAGTTTATATTTCTTCTACCTGGACTTTAATTCCTACTTCAAATTTTTCTTTTGTTTTCCTGTACTGCTTTCTCCATTTACAGATTGAATAGCATCGGGGATAGTCTACAACCTTGTATCACTTCCTTCTCAACCATTGCTTCCCTCTGGTGCCCCTCGACTCTTGTAACTGCCATCTGGTTTCTGCACAAATTGTAAACAGTCTTTCATTCCCTGTATTTGACCCATGCAACCTTCAGAATTTGAAGGAGAGTATTCCAGTCACAATTGTCGTAAGCTTTCTCTAAGTCTACGAATGCTATAAACGTAGATTTGCCTTTCCTTAACCTATCTTCTATGAGAAGTCGCAGGGTCAGTATTGCCTCGCGTGTTCCTCCGTTTTTCCAGAATAGAAAATGATCTTCGCTGAGCTCGTCATCTACCAGTTTCTCCATTATTCGGTAAAGGATTCGTATTAGTATTTTGCAACCGTGACTTATTAAACTGAAAGTTCGGTAATTTTCACACCTGTCTGCACCTGCTTCCAAAAAATGGTTCAAATGGCTCTGAGCACTATGGGACTCAACTTCTGAGGTCATTAGTCCCCTAGAACTTAGAACTAGTTAAATCTAACTAACCTAAGGACATCACAAACATCCATGCCCGAGGCAGGATTCGAACCTGCGATCGTAGCGGTCTTGCGGTTCCAGACTGCAGCGCCTTTAACCGCACGGCCACTTCGGCCGGCTCACCTGCTTTCTTTGGAACTGGGATTATTATATACTTCTTGAAGTATGAGGGTATTTCCATGTCTCATACGTCTTGCTCACCAGATGGAAAAGTTTTGTCATGGCTGGCTCTCCCAAGACAATCAGCAGCTCTAACCGAATGTTGTCTACTCCCGGGGCCTTGGTTCGACTTAGGTCTTTCAGTGCTTTGTCAAATTTTTCACTCAGTATCAAAACTCCATTGTCATTTTCATCTCCGTCCTCTTCCATTTCCGTAATATTGCCATCAAGTACGTCTCCCTTGCATAGAATTTTATAGATCCATTTCAAGAAGCTGATGGAAAAACATAAAATTAATCACTACTCGTCACTTTTGAACTTGAAAGCTTCAACTGTGAACCTCGATAGAGATCTACAGTCATACAAAACCTCTAACAATTGGTATGAGAGCTGTTGGCAAGAAAGGTAACAGCCTTTTGTCTACATTGTTTAATAAGATCGAGGTCATACGTATATGGAAAGCTAAATTCGAAGTCGACAGTTTTGTTAGAATTAGTAGACACAAAGTCGTTTTCGAGAAAGGCTACATCCGTAACCGTTCTGTCGTAATATTCAAAAGTCGAGTAATTTGGAGACCAATCCTTCAACGTACCTGGTGCTAGATTACATATCAAGACTTGTAACAGGAGGTTTCTGCAGCACAGAACTGAAGAAAAAAAGAAACAGATTCCATACAGATTTCCACTCACATATCTAGCTGAAAAAGTTATACAAAGGAAAGGAAACGAAACTTTAGCAAAATGGCTTGAGACTGATGAGACACACAGTTCCTGAATTACTTTGTAAGAAAGAGATTACATTTGCAAGGAGTGCAAGAGTTATCTATGTATAAGTAAATATTGTAACTTGACACCATTTTCATGCCAGAAATAATTAACATATTTTTTTACTTTCGAGGAAATAAAGAATATATTTGACTTTAAAATGGAGGTTACATATTTTTACTGCATATCTGGCTCCAGTTTCACACATAATTTTGACACTACGATCTGATTGGCTGTAAAACGGATGGGAGGGAGTGTAAATTGCTCTATTTCTATCATTTTGGATTTTTGATTGGTTGGAGACTGTAAGGAGGGAGGGGGAAGAGGTGTGGCTTGATGTATATGTAAAATATCTTTTGGAAGTAATGTAATTTTACAATATTTTTGTACATCATTTTAATAGTACACTCTGATTTGTTGGAAAAAGGATGCAGAGAATGTATAAAGCCCAGCGATAAATCAACGATCAGGTGATCACCTTGAAGGCCATTTCCAGGTCAAAGTGCCCTGGATTGTACAAAGCATTACTATTAGCAAGTTTTCGCCAGAGAGCCATGTGGTCAACTTTGTTTGTGATAGCTACTTGTCCTTTGCCTTCACTAACATCGTCGTCAACAGTATCATAGATTACCTCCTCCAGTTGTAATGTTTTCGGACTTACAGGTCTCCATCGATAGCAAGCAGCAATGTTTCCTACGACGACGATCAATTTCTTCATGTGTCGTCCTGTCGGGACAACCTCGTTCTAGAAATCTCTTCCGATACAAACGTTGAGCGGCATGCTATTACAGTATGCTAATCTATACACCAAATGCGCATCTGTCAACTGCGGATCTGCGTACATTTCCATTGCATTGTTCCGGAAACCAGTTCCGTGATGGACTCAACTAAACGGTTACGTGTCCACGAAGTCCATAATAATCCGTTAAGTAATAGACACTGTGCTTAATTAAGGCAATTAAGTGAGCGACATGTCATCATTACATTCGATGAAATAAGAAACAAAACACTGGCGGTGAATTTTTTACTGAGTTTAATCAGAAGTGGTGAAGACGGCATTTTGAACATTTCATGAAGAAAAGAATTTCATGTGCTATGCTGATAATTTCGGCTCCCGTGTGTTTCCCACGATTAACGTACTATGAAGAGTTCTAGAAAACGAGTTCTAGCATGAAAATGAAGTACTTCTTCATTTTTGTATGAGTAAAAGTTTGACAATATTTTTTTGCTACTTTCTTTCGCCATTACCACATACGTAAATGTGATTGCTGAAATCTGGATACCCGAACGCGTCCAAATCGTCAAGTTGCGACATGATACAGTTCAAGAACCGAGAATAATTCACAAATAGTTTTTCATGATTTACACAAAATTCAGTTATCTCTACATAAAAGAGCAGAGCCACAAGTATAAGTACTATCACGGACGAAAGTATCCGAACGATGTGTTCCGTTCTGCCTGATTTGCACGCTACAGACGGAACTTGTTCTGCTCTCTGTTCGATGCACTCGATTGACTATACAAAATGGTTACCGGAAGAGACCAATAGATAAAACCTCTCTGTATGTCCTTCAGTCGAGATGGAAATTATCACGATAATGCAAATATCAGGAAACACGTTATTAAAGATGACACAGTCTTTGACGTTTCTGAACTCATATTTATTACTATAAATGACATTTCAAAACGCAGGGCTCAACTTGAAATTAGATGATGAACATTTTTTTACTGGACTGGGACCCGGTCCTCCAGTCCAGCAAATACGGAGTGTTCAAAAAGTTTCTCCGCAGTGCCGTATGATTGTTAGCCGCGCGTGCCGTATGATTTTTCTCCTGCCTGGGTTACTCCCCTTCAAGTGGACTCTCCCAACATTCCACTGTTCTGTTTATCTCAGCCAGCGTCAGTAGTATCGTTCGTGTGTGTCGTTACGTGTCGACGTGAACGTTTAAGTTTAGTTCCCTTGTTCGTCTGTTTCGTTTTTGTCACTGTTAAAATGCTAACCATTGAAGAACGTGTGTTTGTAGTCGAACGAGTGTTCAAGGCTGGTTGTAAATACACAGTTTCAGTTCGTCAAACATTTAATTCAGTTTTCCCGTAGGCAACAGTCCCACATCTCGATACTGTAGAAGATTTGATTAATAAATTTCGAAGTTCGGGTTCAGAGACAGATGCACCGATAAGTGGTCGTCCAAGAGTTTTGTCCGATGATAAACTACTCGATATTTACGATAAAATATCCATGAGTCCGAACAAGTCAGTAAGAAAACTCGCCCAGGAAATCGATGTTAGTGTCGAAACGGCCCTTACCGCTATAAGGAAAGAGTTAGAAGTTTTCCCATACAAACTGACAGTCGTGCAAAAACTGAAAAATACAGATCAGGGGAAGGGACTGCATTATTGTCAATGGTTCAAAATGTGGTGTCACCGCCAGACACCACACTTGCTAGGTGGTAGCTTTTAAATCGGCCGCGGTCCGCTAGTATACGACGGACCCGCGTGTCGCCACTGTCAGTAATTGCAGACCGAGCGCCACCACACGGCAGGTCTAGAGAGACGTACTAGCACTCGCCCCAGTTGTACAGCCGACGTTGCTAGCCATGGTTCACTGAGAATTACGCTCTCATTTGCCGAGACGATAGTTAGCAAAGCCTTCAGCTACAGTTGCTACGACCTAGCAAGGCGCCGTATTCAATTGCTATAATATTTATGTATCATCAAGAGCGATGTTCTACAAATGTTGATTAAAGTTAAGTATTCCAGAAGCTACGTACTTTTCTTTATAGCATTCATTACGTATCCTGTTTCAGACCTCACGCCAGCCTGCGTGAGCTTATAGCGTGCATTTCGGTCTCCTCCAACAAAACAGTGTTGCCACGTCTGCCGACACTTCACAAAAATTTCGTTCACCAAAATGGAAGGGATATTCTTAATGAAACGTTTTTCACTGATGGGACGTGCTTTCATTTACCCGTGTACATGACCTCGCAAAGTTCTCGTATGTGGAGTACTGCAAATACATTGTGTATTCATGAGGAACCACTTCATTCTGTGAAAATAAGAGTTTGGATTGCAATTTCTAGACGTCGGATTGTGGGTTCCGTATTTTTCAACGAAACAATAAACGCACAACGATACTGCAGTGATATTCTCTACTCATTCATAGGAGAACTTGTGTTAAGTGAAATACTGAACGGTTATTTTCAACAACATGGTGCAACCGCGCATACAACTCACGTTTCAATGTCACTGCTTGCTGATGTTTTGGTGATCGCATGATTTCACAGGAACTTTGGCCTCCATCATTGCCTGACCGCCTGTCCTAATACCACCTGACTTTTTCTTCTGGGATGCAGCAAAAGCAACTGTCTATAAAAACCGTCCAAAATCCACTGCAATATATACCTTCACTGCTTCTGTTACAGAAGAAGTGTTACAGCTTGTGTTTGGAAACATGATTAGACGATTTGAATTGTGTATTCAACAACAGAAGGGACACTTTCAACATTTCATGTGAAAATTTGTAAGTAAAAATGAATATTCAATAAATTAATAACTTGTATTTCACTGAGTTTCATTTCGGCATATTCACTGCGGCATACGGCACGCGCAGCTAACAATCATACGGCACTGCGGAGAGACTTTTTGAACACCCCGTACTACCTGTGTTAATTAACCACGGAGTATGTTAAATATAGTTTCAGTCACATATAACAACTTGTGTGCATATTTAAGCTTAAGAACTGATCACATACTTCACTGGATAACTGTTTCTTGCCTTTTCGCCATAACATCAGTATTACGCACTCTATTACATGCTGTTAAACAAGCGTTGTAACGCAATGAACTCTATTCTTCAACAAAGAGACGAAGCTAACGTTCAGCATCGATGGCGGAATGCTATTATACCCATCATAAAGCAATAGAACTGCCAAGGCATCTACTGCACGGCCAAAAATTTCGCGCCAGGAACTAAGCTACGTATAGAACGTAAATACGTCTCAGTTCATCTCAAGAAACGAAAACATGTGTAGAGTTCTTCCAGCGACAGATACGTTAGGCATAAAAGCAAGGATGCAGTATGCAGTCTCTCTCTTTGTTCTGATTACGGCTTGCAGGAGGACAGGTTAATATTCATCGATGGCTAGCTGTGAGCTAATATCAGTCAAACAACGATTTGGCTAAGTCAGTGAATCCGGACTGGTTCACCCTGGTAGTCATATGACGTTGGCACCTGACTTTCGAGAAAGAGTTCTCGATAGATATGCTATACTTGTAGAATTCTCTGTACAAAATTTGAATAATTATGCATATTGCGCAAAAAAGTAGTACTCGAGAAAATTTTAATCTTGTAAATAAATCAACTACCAAATTTACAAAAAAATAATGGTCAAATTTCTGAATAGCCCCTCAAGAGTTCTATGGAGAACACTAATAACATTTCTTTTGCAAATAACAGTTTATGAGGTAAGTGCTATAATGAGGGACCCATTTTCATTCCTTGTGAAACTGGTACCCAACTTTCGAGAAATATATAGTTTTCTGAAAGTTCTTGACAGATACACTTTAGTTCCAGAGTACTCCGTACAAATTTAGAACAGTTATGTACAATTTCGTGCAAAAACCTATGACTGAAATTTTTAATACCTGACTAGCTGTGAATTTGACACCCCATTTTTGAGAAATACACATTTTGTTTTCAGAGTTCTTGATAGACATGCTGTAACTCTACAGTTATCTGTACAAAATTTGAATTGGTCTGTAGAATTTCACGAAAAATGTTATGACCACAGTTCTGAATAGCTGGATAACTGTGAAGTAGGAATACCTTTTTCGAGAAATATACATTTTTTGAGAGTTCTTGATAGATATACTATAGTTCTAAAGTCCTAGGCACAAGATTTGAATAGTTCTGCACAGTTTTGAAAAAAAAACGAAAAATTCAAATGACATTTTGGTGCATGTAATAGTTTATGAGATAAATGGAATAATGGACAGATTTTCCATACATGAAAAGCAAATATGTACAACAGTTCTGATCACAGTTCTAGATAGTACCCAAACAGTTTTACCGAAAATGGTCATTTAAACTATTACTGGCACTTGGAAATTTTGTCCTTATATGGCATAACGATCCTGTCCCCAACTGCTTGGACACCTGCGCAAGACTGGGTAGTGTCTCCTTGTCTGCTTTAAGCCAGCCATTTAAAGTAAAATTATGACAGAGGAATATTATTTTTAATAATCGTGGTAACACACATATTATTTGCAATTCCAAGCCTTCTAGAATATGGAGATGTTGTGGCAAGCATTCGCGGTGCTTTTCTAATTCTTTGAAGTATCGATTAACAATCGCCCCTCAGTTGCATTATAGGCCGAAATCAATCAATTAAACCATGTTATTTATGGCAGTATACAAATCTATCGTCACTTCGAAAGTATAACAGAAACACACTCTCTCGTGTTTGAAAGTAATATACGTCAGCTCCTTTTTCAAGCACGTTTTCTTCGCCTTGGGTAGATGAAACAGTTCTGGAGCTTTTTTGGATAGTCCTAAACCTCGTGCCAAATCATTCAGCTGATGCCAATCAAATCCCTTAAGAACGGAAACATTTTCAGTAGAAAATTCTTCGTCGTTGGGGTCACTTCGATCTCCACCAGACCCGTAAATATGTGTTTTCAAAGAGAGTAATTCTCTGAAAACTGACACTATCATTTTGGTTCAATTTGGCACTGGACGTATAGCTGACGGGTAACTAGGATACTTTACGTCACATTTGGTTTTCTTGTTTTATCCTGACGTGTTCACTATATGAAAGTAGCAATCGCTTGAGTGGGATCTCTCTCTCTCTCTCTCTCACTCACACACACACACACACACACACACACACACACACACACACATTTTATATATATATATATATATATATATATATATATATATATATATATATATATATATATTGGAAATTGAAATAAGAACACCGTGAATTCATTGTCCCAGGAAGGGGAAACTTTATTGACACATTCCTGGGGTCAGATACATCACATGATCACACTGACAGAACCACAGGCACATAGACACAGGCAACAGAGCATGCACAATGTCGGCACTAGTACAGTGTATATCCACCTTTCGCAGCAATGCAGGCTGCTATTCTCCCATGGAGACGATCGTAGAGATGCTGGATGTAGTCCTGTGGAACGGCTTGCCATGCCATTTCCACCTGGCGCCTCAGTTGGACCAGCGTTCGTGCTGGACGTGCAGACCGCGTGAGACGACGCTTCATCCAGTCCCAAACATGCTCAATGGGGGACAGATCCGGAGATCTTGCTGGCCAGGGTAGTTGACTTACACCTTCTAGAGCACGTTAGGTGGCACGGGATACATGCGGACGTGCATTGTCCTGTTGGAACAGCAAGTTCCCTTGTCGGTCTAGGAATGGTAGAACGATGGGTTCGATGACGGTTTGGATGTACCGTGCACTATTCAGTGTCCCCTCGACGATCACCAGTGGTGTACGGCCAGTGTAGGAGATCGCTCCCCACACCATGATGCCGGGTGTTGGCCCTGTGTGCCTCGGTCGTATGCAGTCCTGATTGTGGCGCTCACCTGCACGGCGCCAAACACGCATACGACCATCATTGGCACCAAGGCAGAAGCGACTCTCATCGCTGAAGACGACACGTCTCCATTCGTCCCTCCATTCACGCCTGTCGCGACACCACTGGAGGCGGGCTGCACGATGTTGGGGCGTGAGCGGAAGACGGCTTAACGGTGTGCGGGACCGTAGCCCAGCTTCATGGAGACGGTTGCCGCCGACCACTGGCGACAACATCGATGTACTGTGGAGACCTCACGCCCCACGTGTTGAGCAATTCGGCGGTACGTCCACCCGGCCTCCGGCATGCCCACTATACGCCCTCGCTCAAAGTCCGTCAACTGCACATACGGTTCACGTCCACGCTGTCGCGGCATGCTACCAGTGTTAAAGACTGCGATGGAGCTCCGTATGCCACGGCAAACTGGCTGACACTGACGGCGGCGGTGCACAAATGCTGCGCAGCTAGCGCCATTCGACGGCCAACACCGCGGTTCCTGGTGTGTCCGCTGTGCCGTGCGTGTGATCTTTGCTTGTACAGCCCTCTCGCAGTGTCCGGAGCAAGTATGGTGGGTCTGACACACCAGTGTCAATGTGTTCTTTTTTCCATTTCCAGGAGTGTAGTTAGTGTATTTGTTTACTAACAGCCACACATACAGTTGCAGATGACATGATGTATACCGTGAAAAATGGCCACAAAAAACGCAGAAAATGTATATGACAGAAACAGCGTCAACAATCTTAAAGTATAATCTCAAACGCAAGGTTATCATATGTTACCTTCATCCATGCCGCGAGGGGTAACCTGTCATGGTCCGCTCGGCTCCCCCCATCGAAGGTTCGAGTCCTCCCTCGGGCATGGGTGTGTGTGACGTCCTTAGCGTAAGTTAGTTGCTGTTAGATTAAGTAGTTTGTAAGCTTAGGGACCTATGACCTCAGCAGTTTGGTCCCATAAGACCTTACCACCTTCATACATATTCATAAACTCCCGGCACACTGCTTGCACACTTTGTAAGGGGCCCATAATTTATTTTGATCACAAAATGTCTTTTCGAAACAGGCTAGCCTTACAGATGTACTGATGTTTTCCCTTTGACTGAGGACGGTAAGACTCCAACATATATTACGAAACGAACCGGGACTGCTTAAGCACTTACTACGCGAACCACCAAAGGCAGACTTGAGGAAAACTACAAAAGTTATGTTTATCTGTGTTAAAAGTAGCTGCGAGCCGTCCATTGAACGTGAGTGCATGCAAAACAATATTCACAACATTACCGCAATCCCAGCTGTATAACGCTGACACAAATAAGTTCTCGTTTGTGTATTTGTTTACTAACAGCCACTCATACAGCTGCAGATGACATGATGTCCGAGAAAAACGGCAACAAAAAAACGCAGAAAATATGACGGAAAAAGCGGCAACAATAGCATAACCATGCTGTGACGTATAATAAACTAGGTATTATTAAATTATTCCGGAAAACAATATTTGGAACAAAACAATACACACCTAATCATGTATTACAATGTTTTATAAGTATGCAATTTCTGGTTGCTTTAGAATCAAAGAACCCACTGCTGATGGCGATATTAGTCGCTGAAACTAGTGTGGGGGTAAATAAATAACAACAATGTTTGCATCAAGGCGGACGCACAATCCCATGTTGTTGCTTAAGTTTTCAGTTAATATAAAAGAAAAGATAAACTCTTCTAACCTTTCATACAAACAAGAACATGGATTCAACGTCGGAATGTGCTACACTATGTCAAAGCTACACTTGACGTCTCACTCCAGTACCTTAGGATAACTGAGCTGGTGTAAACACTATGAGAAAGTCGCTGGTCTGCTACAGCGACATTCACCGCTCAACTCGCCGGTCGGAGATGGTGTATGTCAGACAATGAGAGAGCAATAGCGCTTGCTGTGCTCCACGTCGAACCCCGCAGTGAACGGTCATATTGACATAAGGTATAGAGAAAATAATTGGAAGAGATAGAGGAAAATAAAATGCAGTATTGAATTCAGCATGCACATTTGACTCCAAAGCTGCTCAACGATCTTACTCAGCAGGAACTGTGTTACAAATTGTTCCCCAGTAAGTGAAACAAAATTAAGCAGAAGTGCTATCAAAAACCAGTAACAACTAAAATACACTGAAGGTCCAAAGAAACTGCCTAATATAGTGTAGAGCCCTCACAGCCATGCAGACGTGTCGCAGCACGACGTGGGATGGACTCGACTACTGTCTGAAGTAGTGCTGGAGGGAACTGACAACATGACTCCTGCAGGGCTGTTCATAAATCAATAAGAGTACGAGAGGGTGGAGGTCTCTTCTGAACAGCTCGTTGCAAGGCATCCCAGATATGCTCAGTCACTCTGCAGCAATTCTGGACGTGTGAGGTGTCGCATTGTCCTGCTGGAATTACCCAACTCTGTCGGAATGCACAATGAAGACGAATACATGCAGGTTATCAGACAGGATGCTTACGTACGTGTCACCTGTCAGAGTCGTATCTAGACGTATTAGGGGTCCCATATCACTCCAACTACCCCCCCCCCCCCACACACACACACAATTACAGGGTCTCCGTCAGCTTGAAAAGTGTCCTGCTGACATGCAGCGTCCATGGACTCATTAGGTTTTCTCCGTACTCGTACACGTCCGTCAGCTGGATACAATTTCAAGCGAGATTCGTCCGACCAGGCAACATGTTTCCAGACATGTCATGTCATGTCAGTGTTGACGGTTCCAGGAGAGGCGTAAAGCATTGTGTCGTGCAGCCATCAAAGGTACACGAGTGGGTCTTCGGCACTGAAAGCCCGTATCGACGATGTTCCGTTGAATGGTTCGCACAATGGCAATTGTTGATGGCCCAACCCGGAAATCTGCTGCAATTTACGGAAGCGTTGCACTTCTGTCACGTTGAATGATTCTCTTCAGTCGTCGTTGGTCCAATTCGTGTAGGATCTTTTTCCACCCCAGCGATGTCGAAGATTAGATGTTTTACCGGATTCCTGATATTCACGGCACACTCGTTAAATGGTCGTACGGGAAAATCCCCACTTCATCGCTACCTCGGAGATGCTATATCCCATCGCTTGTGCGCCGACTATAACACCACATTCAAACTGAGATAAATATTGATAACCTGCCACTGCAGAAGCAGTAGCCGCTCTAACAACTGTGCCAGACACTTGTTGTCTTACACAGGAGTTGCCGACCGCAGTGCCGTATTCTGCGTGTTTGCATATCTCTGTACTTGAATAAGCATGCCTATACCAGTTTCTTTGGCACTTCCGTGTGCATTTAGAAGTAAATGCTGCTTGAAACTAAGACAAACTTCCATTTTGAAGACGGGTAAAATTGTTGAGACATTAATGGCACTTTGGGAGTATTACACTGTCCATGGTAAATATCTTCTTTTGTTTCACGATAAAAGGTGGCGTACGTATGACGAAGCATGCCTTAAGTGTTGACATCTGCGTATTTTTGAAAATGTATATCATTTATCTCACCATTAACTTCTGCTACTGAAGAAATAACAATTAATATGCGTAACTTGGATGTGCTATACAGCACTTCAATGTGGTGACCTCGAAGTATTTGGTAATGTTGAGCACAGCTTAATATCTAACAACAAGATAAACTGACGAAAATTTCCGAAACTGTTGGTGGCGACAGCTAGCGTGCATACCTTCACGTGATTCTAAAACCAGTCACTAGACTTATCTTCTTTTTCTTTGGGGGCTGTCCCGCCTGGTGGTGTGGTCTGCTGAGATGATTCGCAGTCTCCACTTTTTTCGATCGTGGGCCATGCCTGGATAAAAATCTACTACTTTCAGGTCGTTGTGCAGAAGGTCGGTCCATCGCTGTCCCTTGGGGCTCTTCCCCATGACTTCCACTGTGTATGCTGCCTTGGCAGTGGCATCGTCCTCTGCACACAGCATATGTCCGAACAATCGTAGACGACTTCCTCGAATTTACTTCTGGATCGGTTGGACCGCGAAACATTTCTGGATAGGTTCGTTCGAAACGTAATCCAGTCGAGTGGTGCCACATGTCCATCTGAGTGTCTTAGTGTCAACGACCCCAATTCGTCGTCCGTCCTCTTCTGTAGCTGCCTAAAACTCGGTGCCGTAGAGAGCAACATAGCGGACGGCAGCCTGATAGATCTTTGAGTTTAGATAATCGTTAATCCGACGATCACAGGTGGCGTCTGTTGTCATCCACTACATCGAGGCTGCCTGTGTTCTTTTGTTGACCTAATCTGTTGGCCATCGCTAGACACCGTTAGAACCGCCATACCTAAATTCGTATACTCTTGGTGGATCTTCTCTGTCAACGTTGATGGCCCCAACTTCTCGCGAATATGATGGCATGTACTCAGTTCTCTTTGTTGTGAGTCAAAGGCCATAACGCACGAGTCGGTCGTTCCACTCTTGTGTTGGGTGCTGGATATCAGACTTGTTCTCCACAGGCAATATGACATCATCAGCATAGAGATGTGTACGTGGTAGTGGTATGTGCACATCTCATGTGTCAGAGTCCATCACAAGGATTAACAGCAGTTGTAAAAACCTTCACCTTATCACCACTGCTGTTTACTCTTGTGATGGACAATGACACATCAGACGCACACATGCCACTACCATGGACATTTCTCTGTGTTTATGATGTCATGTTGGCTGCGGATAACAAGTTTGACCTGCTGCACCAAACACAAGCGTGGAACGACCAACTCGCGTGATATGGCCTTCGGCTCAACAAAAAGAACTCAGAGTACACTGAATCACTAAGTCAATAGAATAAAGTATTGAGCAATAAACATCGTTTGCTCCTATGTACACTATCAACGATGTCCCCTAGTCCACTGTGAATAAAATGTACATATGTATGGAACTTACAGGGCAGCAATAATTGAACTACATGAAATAAAATCATTATAAGTTCGGATGTTGAAACTGCACAGTTGGCCGCGGAGCATGATGGTAATTAGTATGCGCATGATGGTTTGGTTCAGCGACGAAGTTCACTTTCATTTGGTTGCGTTCGTCAATAAGCAAAATTGGCGCATTTGCGGGAGGGAGAAATCGCAGTTCGCGATCGAGAAGTCTCTTGATCCTCAACAGGTGACTGTGTGGTGTGCAACGTCCAGTCACGGAACTATCGGTGCGACATTCCTTGATGGCAAGGCGACTATCGACCGGTATGGGAAGGTCTTGGAAGATGATTTCATCCCTATTATCCAAAGTAACCCTCACGGAGCTCTACTCCATTAAAGCTGGAGAGTGTTTGATGTGTTGGAGGAGCATTCTGGGGGTCGCATTCTAGCTCTGGGGTACCCAGAGCCTACTGGCACACGCCGCGATTGGCCACCATATTCTCCGGACCTGAACACTTGCGATTCCCTTTTGGGGTACTATATTAAAGATAAGGTGTATAACAGTAACCCCAAAACCATTCCTGAGCTGAAAACAGCCGTTCAGTAGGTCATCGACAGCATCGATGTTGCGACACTCCAGCGGGTTATCCAGAATTTCGTTATTCGTCTGCGCCACATCAAATGGTTCAAATGGCTCTGAGCACTATGGGACTCAACTGCTGTGGTCATAAGTCCCCTAGAACTTAGAAGTACTTAAACCTAACTAACCTAAGAACATCACACACATCCATGCCCAAGGCAGGATTCGAACCTGCGACCGTAGCGGTCGTGCGGTTCCAGACTGCAGCGCCTTTAACCGCTCAGCCACTGCGGCCGGCTCTGCGCCACATCATCGGCCATGATGGCAGGCATATTGAACATGTCGTGACGTAAATCCTAATATCTGTATGATGTTTACATGTTGACTAAAGTGTGTTCACGCCGTAGTTTGTAACTAATTCAGGTTTTTTTTCATATAGTTCAGTAACTGTTGAAACGTCCCCTTAGAAAAATTGTACGTGACTGTCCTTAAACTGACACACAATATTTTTTAGCGCAACGCAATCTGACTTTCAGTAATCCCTACAAAAGAATGGCCCTGACTAACATTAACCTATACGTTTCACAAATCACTTACCTCACAAAAATCTTCGTTACTCGAAGTACTGCAATACAGCGTGCGCCACTAGCTACATAAAAGATTCAAACTACTGAAGGCACTAACTACTGATAGGCATAGTTAGCAAATGAAAGATTTTGATAGAGAACAAACAATGTATTTACCTCAATAGTGTTCAAAAATGATAATATATAGTCCGCAGCTCGTGGTCTCGCGGTAGCGTTCTCGCTTCCCGACCACGGGGTCCTGGGTTCGATTCCCGGCGTGGTCAGGGGTTTTCTCTGCCTCGTGATGACTGGGTGTTGTGTGTTGTCCTTAGGTTAGTTAGGTTTAAGTAGTTCTATGTTCTAGGGGACTGATGACCATAGCTGTTAAGTCCCATAGTGCTCAGAGCCATTTGAACCATTTGATAATATATACACTCCTGGAAATGGAAAAAAGAACACATTGACACCGATGTGTCAGACCCACCATACTTGCTCCGGACATTGCGAGAGGGCTGTACCAGCAATGATCACACGCACGGCACAGTGGACACACCAGGAACCGCGGTGTTGGCCGTCGAATGGCGCTAGCTGCGCAGCATTTGTGCATCGCCGCCGTCAGTGTCAGCCAGTTTGCCGTGGCATACGGAGCTCCATCGCAGTCTTTAACACTGGTAGCATGCCGCGACAGCGTGGACGTGAACCTTATGTGCAGTTGACGGACTTTGAGCGAGGGCGTATAGTGGGCGTGCGGGAGGCCGGGTGGACGTACCGCCGAATTGCTCAACACGTGGGGCGTGAGGTCTCCACAGTACATCGATGTTGTCGCCAGTGGTCGGCGGAAGGTGCACGTGCCCGTCGACCTGGGACCGGACCGCAGCGACGCACGGATGCACGCCAAGACCGTAGGATCCTACGCAGTGCCGTAGGGGACCGCACCGCCACTTCCCAGCAAATTAGGGACACTGTTGCTCCTGGGGTATCGGCGAGGACCATTCGCAACCGTCTCCATGAAGCTGGGCTACGGTCCCGCACACCGTTAGGCCGTCTTCCGCTCACGCCCCAACATCGTGCAGCCCGCCTCCAGTGGTGTCGCGACAGGCGTGAATGGAGGGACGAATGGAGACGTGTCGTCTTCAGCGATGAGAGTCGCTTCTGCCTTGGTGCCAATGATGGTCGTATGCGTGTTTGGCGCCGTGCAGGTGAGCGCCACAATCAGGACTGCATACGACCGAGGCACACAGGGCCAACACCCGGCATCATGGTGTGGGGAGCGATCTCCTACACTGGCCGTACACCACTGGTGATCGTCGAGGGGACACTGAATAGTGTACGGGACATCCAAACCGTCATCGAACCCATCGTTCTATCATTCCTAGACCGGCAAGGGAACTTGCTGTTCCAACAGGACAATGCACGTCCGCATGTATCCCGTGCCACCCAACGTGCTCTAGAAGGTGTAAGTCAACTACCCTGGCCAGCAAGATCTCCGGATCTGTCTCCCATTGAGCATGTTTGGGACTGGATGAAGCGTCGTCTCACGCGGTCTGCACGTCCAGCACGAACGCTGGTCCAACTGAGGCGCCAGGTGGAAATGGCATGGCAAGCCGTTCCACAGGACTACATCCAGCATCTCTACGATCGTCTCCATGGGAGAATAGCAGCCTGCATTGCTGCGAAAGGTGGATATACACTGTACTAGTGCCGACATTGTGCATGCTCTGTTGCCTGTGTCTATGTGCCTGTGGTTCTGTCAGTGTGATCATGTGATGTATCTGACCCCAGGAATGTGTCAATAAAGTTTCCCCTTCCTGGAACAATGAATTCACGGTGTTCTTATTTCAATTTCCAGGAGTGTATATAGCAGTTCATGACATCCATTCTTACAAATGTACTGTTTCTGATGGACACACGTTCAGATCACCCGCTCTCAAAAATGCGCCATCTCACTTCCCCACATCCACCACTGCTGGCGGCTCACCTCCAACTGCGCAACGCTACGCGCTATTAACAGCCAACTGCCCAACACTACAATAGCCAACAACAATGCAAACCAGCCACAGACTGCACACAGCACAGCCAGTGATTTTCATACAGAGCGCTACGTGGCGTTACCAATAAGAAAACCTAAATAGCCTACTTACACTGTCACCCTTGTATGGTCCAGGAGCTGGTGAAGTGTATCCCTTCTGTGGGAGCAAATGAAAGAACAGACTGAATCGAACAGTGAACTTTTTGCCTTCTTATCGGCAGAAAGTAGCAAGCGTCGTCAAAGGACCTTATAAAGTCAACACTACTTCCTCACATAATGTACATATCATTAAGTTCTGTTGTGTCATGTGTATTTTCTTGACAGTGTGGGAAACACAAAAATTCCTACTTGCGTGAACACGATGTATAACAAACGTAACCCGCCCAAATGACTGCTATGGTTTTACTATGACGTCGAAACACTTTTAGCAGGAAGCGTAGTATGCGTTTGCGAATCATGGACTAAACTGATGTGTAATGTCTTCCTTCATGAACAGTTACGATGCCTGTCACGTGTAAACAGGGTTTCACTATTTCAGGATAGGTAGAGTAGAGGACGATGAAACAAATAAATAATCCTAATAAACAAAGGTACAGAAAAAATGTTTCCATGGTACAACGTAAAGGGTGGACGGAAAGTGTTATGACCAGAGGAAACAACAATCGTCTGGAAGTAGCTGTGGGTTCTTTGCTTGCTCTGGAGATGCCTCATTGGCACTAAAACCCTTGAAATATTAGTTCACTTTCTTACATGAATAATAAATAGATTTACTTAATTCGATACAGTCGTTTACCGCTGAAATGCTTCATAATTTACAACTGCCAGTGACTATTAAGGCATCACTTGGTGCACTAACAGACTGTCCTCTTGAAGTACATTGTTCAAGATTTACAAAAGGGCATTTACATCTGAGACCTGAATAACTCTTTAGTCCTATTAGACGATGCTGACTGCTTCAGCTGGGGTCACGAACTGGGTCAGGACATTCCCATGCTCGGCTCTATATGGACCCTCAACGTAAGGCCCGTTTCACACTAGGACACTGGTGACGGTCACTAGCGACGGTCACCGACAGAGATACATTCGTTTGAACTGGAGTATTCACACCGGGACACTACACCGCCTCATCGAGCCACTGTGACCCAGCAGTGACTCGCTCTCGCCACATGTGATGGACACGGTGGCTGTGTTAACAGCAGTCACCGCTGGACGTGCATTGGTTTAGATTGGAGTGTGCGCACTGGGACACAGACCACAGACACAGCGCTGCACATTTGCCAACAGAAGGCAGTCATTTCTGATACAGTGCCGCAAAAAATGCATTATATATTATACTGTACACATTGTAGCCATGAGTTTAGATTTCATTAACACGAAAGATTTTATAAGTGAAGTAGAAAGTCGTCCCGCTATTTGGGACGCCAAAAGCGATGACTATAGCAACAAAGTGGTGGTTAGGAGGGTAGTAACCTTCAAGCACATTTCCATCCCACGTCCCCTTTTCTTTTACGTCTTAACGCGTTCCGCCATATTTTCCAAAAAATAGATTTAAAACATTATTGTTAATTACAATTATTTACGCATATGTGGCTACTACAATAATTAATTTTATTCATTTATTACAATATTATTAAGGTACAAGTTCCTGACACACAATAATTTTAATTGTAAGTTCCAATCAGTTCAGTGAATGTCCGCCCCAGTAGCTGAGTGGTCAGCGTGACGGATTGCCGTCCTCCGGGCCCGGGTTCGATTCCCGGCTGGGTCGGAGATTTTCTCCGCTCTGGGACTGGGTGTTGTGTTGTGTTCATCATCATTTCATCCCCATCCGGCGTGCAGGTCGCCCAATGTGGCGCCGAATGTAATAAGACCTGCGCCAAGGCGGCCGGACCTGCCCCGCGAGGGGCCTCCCGGCCAATGACGCCAAACGCTCATTTCCATTTCCAGTTCAGTGAATACAATAATGTTACTTCTTAAAGTTAACATAGTAATAAATGCACAATGCACATCACAAATACAATGCCAGATGAACAATGAGACCTAACCACATTAACGTTGACATAACATTTCTAGCAATTATATTTTTTGCTGCTACCAAGCCACTTCACCTTCAGGGCTAACGAAGTAGTTTGGAAAGTCATCTCTGATACTTTTCGCAATGTTTCCTCCATGTAATAAACGAGGTGACATGTTCTGCAATCCCTGAGTAGTTAATGTATCCTCAAGCGACATAACGAGTATAAAACAATCCTTTCTCCAGCCGATCATGTAGCAGTGGATGTACGTGTAATAAGCTGGCATACAATGCTTACTTTCATTCCATAATGTCATATGGGATTATTTTTTGGGGTAATTTATCAAGTTAAGCTAAAGTTTTCCGAGCACAAATACGTGCAGTAAGAGTTACATGTGGTGTAAACTCAAGAACATCCTGCAGAAGCCTGTTTAGGGAACGAGGGATACTAACTATTGCTTCCCAATATACTTATTCTTTAATGAAGTTTGTCATTAAAAATATATCACTTTTTCAAACCAACAGCTAAATTCATGGAATCAATACTAGAAATAAGAATAATCTACACGAGGATTTAAAGTCACTTAGTCTTGTACAAAAAGGTGTGCATTATTCAGGAACACACATTTTCAATAACTTGCCAGCAGCCATAAAAAGCTTAACAACCAATGAAATTCTGCTTAAGAGAAGCCTAAAGTATTTGTTGGTGGCCAACTCCTTCTACTCCATTGATGAATTTCTCAGTAGAACCAATTGATTTGTATATATATATACATATATATATATATAACTTCTGCACAATTTCATTGCAGTAATGTGTTCATTGTAAATAAGTCTGTGTGTGCGTGTGCGTGTGTGTGTGTGTGTGTGTGTGTGTGTGTGTGTGTGTGTGTGTGTGTGTGTGTGTGTAAATACAATTTAACTTCTGCACCATTTCAGTGCAGTAATGTGTTCATTGTAAATAGGTATTAAAGTAGTTGTATTACACGTTTATTACTTTACAAATAAATAAAAACTTTTTTATTTTAAATTCAGTGCATTAGTAGTTCTAAAATGATTCTTTCATATAGTGTTCATTAAAAAATGACGATCATTCCACTTGGGACCTGTGGAGTGATACATTAGCTTATTTGTTTGAGTTGTAAATATTTGTCATGTATTGTTGTTTTTCTGACATGTTCTACATCCTGGAGGACCTCTTCACTATGGATCAATTGGAATGAAAGTAAATGTAATCCAATCTAATCTAATCTAAACGTTTTGTCTTCATTCTTCTACTCCCCCTCCTCCTCCTTCTCCTCCTTAGAAGTACCAACAAAAGTTCCTCCAGTCTCGAGGCCGGCCGGAGTGGCCGAGCGGTTCTAGGCGCTACAGTCTGGAACCGCGCGACCGCTATGGTCGCAGGTTCGAATCCTGCCTCGGGCATGGATGTGTGTGATGTCCTTAGGTTAGTTAGGTTTAAGTAGTTCTAAGTTCTAGGGGACTGATGACCTCAGAAGTTAAGTCCCATAGTGCTCAGAGCCATTTGAACCATGCTCGAGTCCATTTCACTAACTAATCAGTTGACAATAGCCGCTGTGTCGGACACCGGTGATCAAGGAGTGTTCAACACAATTACCGCTGACCGTCACTGGCGACTGTCACCGGTGTCCCAGTGTGAAACGGGCCTAAGGGCGCCGCTGTTCTGAGAGAGGGCGTGTCTCCTTCACCGCTCCCATTCATCGTTGTAGACTGCACCAAGACACCGTTGATGCCTGTTGTACTGATGTGCGTAGCCGACATCGCTGTGGCGCCGCTCTCTTTGGACAATGCCACAGAAAGTTTCTTCCTTCTTAGTCAATAGAGCCCCCGAAGTCTGATTTTGTGTTGGATAGTACCACTGTACACCAGCTGATGGTTCTGAAATTTACGCTAGTTTAAATTACTTGCTGAATCACTTTGAACACATTCCGACTGTTGATTGTTTGCTGCTGACAAGTGGTGTTCCGATGGTGCCCTTCTCCTAACCTGAACATTTACCTAAATTTAAAACACCTGCCCTTGGTAACTTAATGGAAATCTGTCATTCGTAATTTTTTTTAGGTATTCTTATGTTTTCATCTAATGAAAGAACAGAAAAGTGGTTAATCTTATTTGTAAATTTTAATTAGGGAGATAAAAAGAAAGTGCTGTAAAAGTTTCATTTTCTTCAGTATAATGGATTTACACATTGCTTATGTAAATTAATTTTTAACTTTCTTTATGTACTTCGATGAGATTATTCGTGTTTTCCATCGTTTTAAAGGTGTCTTCATTAGTAACTGCGACCAATCCGCGAACACGTTCATTCCGAGATTCCAGGCCTCCATGCCAGCGAAATGTCTGACATCAAAATTGCTCAGTCATTGGATGTTGATATAAAAACTGTTATACTTCGAATTAATGGAGGTGATGGTAATGTTAGTAATAGCATCAGAGTTGGATGACCAACATAAGACACAGTAAACACGAAAAACATTATCAGGCATATGGTGAAGGATCAGATTGACGTCGGTAGTCGACCAGTTGCCAAACGTCTGATTTCTCAGATAGCTACCAGCAAAGACAAAAGACTATCACTAGAACAAGTGTAAAAGACTGCGTTCGTAGACAGGTGGGGCAAAACTTGCTCCTGTCAACAAACACCACTCTCACGGAAGTCGAGACCTAAAAGCTGTAACGCATCTTTCGGCCAGACTACAGGAAATAACCTCGATGATGCGATAAAGATCAGTTTATTGCAGGTCTTCAGGAGGAATGGAACTCAGTAACCTCTAAGGAGACATCAGTGCTCGCAGAGAGTTGTGACAGACGAATTGAGAAATGTGTTCACAATCAGGGAATCCATACAAAATACTGGAAAAGTGAACAGATGACTGTCGAAATCATCCACTGAAATACAGAAATGAGTTTTTTTTTAATATATCCGTTTATTTCGACTATGTACACGAACTCTT
Organism: Schistocerca cancellata; assembly: GCF_023864275.1. Lineage (NCBI taxonomy): Eukaryota > Metazoa > Arthropoda > Insecta > Orthoptera > Acrididae > Schistocerca > Schistocerca cancellata. Next base: position 789,433,798 of record NC_064629.1, on the reverse strand, counting down.
TATAACAGAATCCCCGAGGAATCAAATTGCAGACGATTACCTGATGACAAGTACATTACTATAAGTGTCAAACACGGGCACCGTTTATGGTTTTAGTATGTGTCTCCATCAATACTCCCACATATCCAGAAATTCCAGGCGCGTTCCGAATGCAATGACAATCATCCACAACACGTTCGTGGAGTTGATCGACACTATCAACAAGGCTTGAGTATACCAAAGATTTAAAATATCTCCACACAAGAAAATCTAAGTGGTTAAGGTCGAGGGGCCTGGCAGGCCATGTTATTGGTAAGCCAGGACCGATAGACTTGTGGTAGGGGATTAGTGCTACATATTCCCGAATAGTCACATCAGATTGTGCACGTCCGCCATCATGCATCTGTTACTTACTCACTGAGGCGACAAAAGTCATGGGACAGAGATATGCACATATAAAAATGGCGGTAATATCACGTACACTAGATATAAAAGGGCAGTGTTTGGCGGAGTTGTCATTCATACTCACGTGATTCATGTGAAATGGTTTCCGACGTGACTATGGCTGCACGACGGGAATTCACCGCGAGGTAGAATTCCTTCTGGTGGTGTTGGTGTCCCGTGAGGCAGTAAGGAGAGAGTGCAAGCGGAAGAGAGACGAATGGCCAGTGATCATAGCGAAGATACAGGCCGCAAATGTGGATATCCACTGATATAAGCGGTTTTGACAGAGGGCACATTGTTGTGGAGCGGTGGCTGGAAACGAGAATCTCCGAAACGGCGAAGCTGGTTGGTTGTTTGCGTACTGCTGTCGTGAGCACCTGTGGAAAATGGGTGAAGGATGATGTAATGATGCGTATGCCGTGCAATACTGGACATCCCCGTCTCATCGTAAAACGCAGAGGTCGTAGGATCCCCCAATGAGAATTCCAGGATAGGCAGCGATCTGTGACAAATCTGACAACAGAGAACAGTGCTGGTCCAGACACATGTGTTTCGGAGCCCACCGCTGAAAGCCCACAGTTGAATGTGTAGCTTCACAGCACACTACCCCTACGTGTTCCTGTGTTTGTCCAACGTCATTGTCAGTTACGACTGCAGTGTGCACAGCATCACCGAGTTTCCATCGTGGATCAATAGAAACGTTTCGCCTGTCGAATGAATCACATTTCATCTTACACTAGGTCGATGGTTGGGTGCTTACCGCCGTCACCCAGGCGAATGGCTTCTTGAAACATGCACTGCGCTAAAGTTGCAGGCCGGTGAGAGTTGAATCATGCTATGGGGTGCATTGATTTGGGCTTCTATAGGACATATCGTAGTCCTCGAAGACATATTGACAGCAATGAAGTAAGTAAATATTATTGCGGACCCCCTGCGTTCCTTCGTATTTTAAGTCTTCTCTAGTTGGGATGATATCTTCCAGGCGGATAACTCTCCGTGATACAAGGCCGGCCGCGGTGGTCTAGCGGTTCTCGCGCTGCAGTCCGGAACCGCGGGACTGCTACGGTCGCAGGTTCGAATCCTGCCTCGGGCATGGGTGTGTGTGATGTCCTTAGGTTAGTTAGGTTTAAGTAGTTCTAAGTTCTAGGGGACTTATGACCTAAGATGTTGACTCCCATAGTGCTCAGAGCCATTAGAACCATTTTGATACAAGGCCAGAATCCTGCTTCTGAGGATTGAGGAGCATGACAGAGAACCGTCATTGTTGTCTTAGCCAGCAAATGCTCCTGATCAGTACCCATTGGAACGCAAATGGAACGCAAGCTGCACGCCCACAAACCACCGTCCCGTTATTTGCGGGAATTACTTGACATGTACGTAGATTTCTGGTGCCACATCCTCCCGGAAACCTATCAAGGACTTGTAGAATCTATGCCAAGCACAATTGCTGCTGTACTGTATTTGAAAAGTGGACGAACGCGCTATTAATGAGGCGGTCGTAATGTTTTGGGTCATCGGTGTACATTAAATGTGCTCAACTCGGAAATTATTCGGATCAGGGCATATGTACATACTACGTTTTTTGTTCGGAATCACTAGTACTATTACCCCTCAAAACATGTCTCTTTCCTCCTGACTCACTACGATTTACATTATTTATTATATATTGTATTATACACCGAAGAGCGAAAGAAACTTGTACCCCTATCTAATAACTTCTCGGGCCCCCACACTCACGCAGAAGTGCCGCAACACGACGTGGCATGGACTCGACTAATGTTTGAAGTAGTGTTAGGGGGAATTGACACATTAATCCTGCAGGGCGGTCCATAAATACGTAGTAGTACGAGGAGGTGGAGATCTCTTCTGAACAGCACGTTACAAGGCATCCTAGATATGCTCAGTAATGTAGTTCGGTAGTTAGCAGAAGTGTTTAAACTCGGAAGACTGTTCCTGGAGCCACTCTGTAGTAGTTCTGGACGTGTGGGATGTCGCATTGTCTTGCTGGAATGGCCCTAGTTCGTCGGAATGCACAATGGATGTGAATCGATGCAGGTGATCAGACAGGATGCTTACGTACGTGTCACCTGTCAGAGCCGTATCTAGAGGTATTAGGGGTCCCATATGACTCCTACTGCTCACGCCCCATACCATTATAGAGTTCCAACAATTTGAACAGTCCTCTGCTGACATGCAGCGTCCATGGATTCGTGAGGTTGTCTTCATACCCTTACACGTCCATCCACTCGATACAGTTTCAAACGAGACCCGTCCGACCAGGAAAAATGTTTCCAGTCATCAACAGTTCAATGTCGGTGTTGACGGACCCTGGCGAGGCGTAAAGCTTTGTGTGGTGCGGTCATCAAGGGTACACGGGTGCTCCTTCGTCTCCGAAAGCCCATATCGATGATGTTTCGTTGAATGGTTCTCACAGTGACACTTGTTTATGGCGCAGCACTGAAATCTGCAGCAGTTTGCGAGAGGGTTGCACTTCTGACGCGTTGAATGATTATCCTGAGTCGTCGTTGATCCCGTCCTTGCAGGATCCTTTTCCGGCCGCAGCGATGTCGGAGATTTGATGTTTTACCAGATTCCTGATGTTTAGGGTACGCTCGTGAAATAGTCGTACGGGAAAAATCCCTAGCCGACCGGTGTGGCCGAGCGGTTCTAGGCGCTTCAGTCTGGAACCACCCGGCCGCTACGGTCGCAGGTTCGAATCCTGCCTGGGGCATGGATGTGTGTGATGTCCTTAGGTTAGTTAGGTTTAAGTAGTTTTAAGTTCTAGGGGACCGATGACCACAGATGTTAAGTACCATAGTGCTCAGAGCCATTTTGAAAATCGCTACTTCATCGCTACCTCGGAGATACTGTGTCCCATCGTTCGTGCGCCGACTATAACGCCACGTTCAAACTCACTTAAATCTTGATAACCTGCCACTATAGCAGCAGTAACCGATCTAACACCTGTTGTCTTATGTAGGTGTTGCCGACCGTCGTGCCGTATTCGGACTGTTTACGTATCTCTGTAGTTGAATATACCTGCCTGTACAAATTTCTTTGGCGCTTCAGTGTATATTAAAAGGTAAAATTCTTATATTTATTTTTTTAAATTACCGAAGCTTCTGTAGGGCTGTGGGGAGTGAGTAAGACTATGTAGTCAGGTGTATTTTAAGGTGGAGACGACGGTTGGTTTCGAAACGAACGGTGAGAATGAAAGATAGATAGGTAACTGGAGTGAAGACCAGACATGGTTTGAAGAGGAGCAGGGAAAAATTAAAGGGGGGAAACATAATGTAGGACAGGATAAGATGGAAAGAAACAGAACTGCTAAGGTGCAGAAATTTCAGGGTGGTATTCATTGTCTTATAGAGAGAGTCGGTAGAAATTCCATTGGGGAGAGTATGGGGCGTATGTAGGTGTAGAGTTAGTAGCATATGTCAATACAAGCACGGTAGCATAGCATGGTTGTAAATTTACACAGGACATATAGGTAATAGGATCGTGGAGTCAAGTTTGTGGATAGCGTATGATATACGGATATGTTCAATGTGACTGAAGAGGGATGGGAATTTGTCGAGGTCGGAAAGGACCCTGTCGGGTCTGGTAAAAGGAAGGGTAGCCCGAATCAGATAGAATATCCGAGGCATATATTATTCATTCGTTTATCCTCTGTTAATGTGATCCAAGAAAGTCAATCAAATGGAAAGCAACGTTAAAGTAATTGTATCGTACTGTAACGGCTCTGTAAAAATGGCTAAGATCGGGCAGTAAAGTGAGGAAAGGAGGCATGCGGGGCAGCGACGGCGGCACGTGGCCAGCTCTTCCCCAAATTGTTTTCGGCTTGGCGAAGCTCGTAAAGCGGAGCGCCGGGCGGCGATTGGCGGCGGGATAAGCACGCCGCTCCATCACGCGCGCGGGAGCGCACGTGCTCCCACTGACTTAAAAGCTATTGCCGCGGCGCACCGCCAACTTTCTGCTCTCCGCGGCATTATAAGTCGTCAATCCGCGGGGCTCCTTCCTACCTCTGCCCACGAACCTCTTTATTAGGATCTATAAGAAATTGCCACTCGCTGTGCTGCTAGCAATCGCCTTTGTAAACGTAGCAGAATGAGAATTACTGCGTATAAATATTAAGACATGTACCATCGCACTTGGTTTCAACATTCGAAACATGTTATTAGTACTGTTCGCATCGGATCAGTATCTTGATGCTGCTTTTCGAAAACACAGGAAGTTCAAATACCGTATTTATTTACTCGGATGGGAAGCCTGGGAATTATTGAGACGTGGCTGTAAAACCTCTAAGAAAGTTTCGCTCACGTGTAAGGAAAATTATTTATGAGTCACATCTTACGACGATTTTAAAGCCTGAAAGTGACATCACTACAGGGTGACAGCACAAGGCAAAGTAACATGTCACAATCCTGACACGTTCCTTTCCTCCTTTCGATGAATAGGCACTAATAGGCAGACAGTAGACTGTCGGGTGTACACATTTTCGATTGATAAGTGAGACACAAGTGGATATATGGGGGATTCCTAATATCACCTGAAAAAAATCAAGCTGCGAACACAGTTATAGTCTAATTTTATACATATTTTGCAGCTGTGAATGTGAATGGATTCAATACAAGGAAGTTTTAATAAAAACGCCTTCAGTCAAAAATTTTTGAAGTTTTATTAAAATACACGACGCACTGCATTGTATTCTTCATAATATGTTATGGCACTTGCTAGTAAAAGCACTCCGTCTTCAGGCCACGAGTGGCCTACCGGAACCCTCCGACCGCCGTGTCATCCTCAGTGGAGGATGCGGATAGGAGGGGCATGGGGTCAGCACTCCGCTCTCCCGGAAATTATGATGGTATTCTTGACCGAAGCCGCTACTATTCGGTCGAGTAGCTCCTCAGTTGGCATCACGAGGCTGAGTGCACCCCGTAAAATGGCAACAGCGCATGGCGGCCTGGATGGTCACCCATCCAAGTGCCGACCACGCCCGACAGCACTTAACTTCGGTGGTCTCACGGGAACCGGCGTATCCACTGCGGCAAGGCCGGTGCCCGGCACTTACTAGCCCAGAAGAGAAAAACCGAAAACCAAAAATTCAATTGCAGAGAAGTGTATAAAATATTATGTCCAAGTTGCCCTGCCTCCTACGTAAGGGAAAGTAGACACAAAATTCATAACCAGCTTCCAAGAGCTTTCTAAGTCTCATCAGCTGCTGCGGCTAGTCATGGGAGTCTTCGATCGTCGTGAGTACCTTGGAGCGGTGCTCTTGGATGTCTCCTGAGCGTTTCATTCCGTGTGGAATGACGGCTTCGTGTACAACATTTCATGCACAGATTCCCAACGTCACACGGTCTCCTTCATTACTCTTACCTCGCCAAGAGGATGTTTCCCGTTCGTGTGGACGACCGGAAATCTACAGCGTGGCGGATACGAGCTGCGGTGCATCACAGATGATGCTCGGCGCCTACTGTACTCCTTGTAAACGTTCGACGTGCGAAAAGCGGTGCGCGTCCAGGTGGCGCTGTGAGCGGGCGATATCGCGCTCTTCGCCCGGAGTACGAATGCATCCCGCGTGATGCCCTTGGCTCCTGGACGTCTAAAATTTAACTCCGTCAAAAGTCGTGCTCGTGTTTACCAGGCGGGAGCTGCCTTGCCTTGTCGCCTGTCATCATCTGGTGTGCCCCATCCCAGGACGGGAGAATACCTGCGGTGACCCTGGAAAGATGATTGACTTGGCAGCCAAGGTTCCGAGTCTTGTACCTCCTTCTCAAGCTGCTGTCAATATTGCCTCCACGCCGCGGCATCATATTCTCTCTGCCATTGGTGAGACCTGTGCTGGGGTTTGTTGTGCCGTACGTTCATACAGCATGGTCGCCACACATAAGACGCGGCCACTGCCTTCTAGAACACCGTGCGCAAACCCTCCCGTGGCAGCAGCGCGGCATACTTCAGAATGCTCATGCTGGGGGCGCTAAAAGAGATGCAAGAGTCACATCGCTGGAGTCGGCGGAGCCAGTCAGGATGCAGCCACACATGATTAAGTTGCGTCGTCGCGGCTCGGAAGGGGAGTCGTCTGGTGGGCCTCCCCGGAGTACTAACCAGGTCTCCGCTCAGTCGCGACGCTGTTACTGTGATACTGTTTACGGGAGATGAACTTTGGCCACGGACCTGAACACGAGTGTTTACTCTGGGTTATGTTTCACCTTGTTTTCAGAATAATTCTAAGTTGTAATTATTTTTCCATTTGGTAGTTTGTATCTGGGACACAACATGGTTCGCTGCCGTAAAGTGCGGAAACGCCGCGGCAACGCACATCCGACGACTCCAGATGGTCCAAAGTCGGATTCTGCAGCTAAATACAGTGTTTATTTACTTATTTTTCAAAACTAACTGATTGAAAACCATTGAATCTCTTCTGTTGCTTTACACACACAATATTAAATTTAACACTTCCGCCTTCCGCAAACAGTGTCAACTATGGTTGACGTATATTAAATGGAAGGAAAATCACATATGTGAAGAATAGAAATTAATCAAAAACTGAACCCGGTTCAACTTCATCTGTGCTTTGTCTCACTGAAGTCCTCTTTCATTCTGTCATTGCTTGAAATGCAGAAATTTTTAGTATAACCTTGTGTCTTGAAGTGAACCATTGAACCTACTTTAAATGCTATGCTTAGAAAAAGACTGTTGGAAATACCTGTAGGCTTCCAATTAGCAGTCACTTCATAGCCATTCATTTTAATTGTGAAATTGTCTTGTGAATTGTAGTAGTTTAGTAGTTGTTCTCTCACAACATTGCACATATAATTAATTACACTGACAGTATTCCTAATTTATATTGCAATGTACATAGTTCTAGACATTTTAATGAATCTCTTTAAATAATAAAGTACATTATATACAGTGCAAGTAATACAGGCTCATTTACTTTTTCTGATCGTCACATAAATTTATTTTTCAATGAGTATTAATACACTTATTTATTCATAGTTTACTTATCTTTCTTAATAACTTTTTTTTGAAAGTCACCTTCAGATGTTGACATTAAGTTATGATAGCACTGAATTTCGCTCTAACATCCCTATCCATATTCCGCCCATTCTACACTCCTGGAAATGGAAAAAAGAACACATTGACACCGGTGTGTCAGACCCACCATACTTGCTCCGGACACTGCGAGAGGGCTGTACAAGCAATGATCACACGCACGGCACAGCGGACACACCAGGAACCGCGGTGTTGGCCGTCGAATGGCGCTAGCTGCGCAGCATTTGTGCACCGCCGCCGTCAGTGTCAGCCAGTTTGCCGTGGCATACGGAGCTCCATCGCAGTCTTTAACACTGGTAGCATGCCGCGACAGCGTGGACGTGAACCGTATGTGCAGTTGACGGACTTTGAGCGAGGGCGTATAGTGGGCATGCGGGAGGCCGGGTGGACGTACCGCCGAATTGCTCAACACGTGGGGCGTGAGGTCTCCACAGTACATCGATGTTGTCGCCAGTGGTCGGCGGAAGGTGCACGTGCCCGTCGACCTGGGACCGGACCGCAGCGACGCACGGATGCACGCCAAGACTGTAGGATCCTACGCAGTGCCGTAGGGGACCGCACCGCCACTTCCCAGCAAATTAGGGACACTGTTGCTCCTGGGGTATCGGCGAGGACCATTCGCAACCGTCTCCATGAAGCTGGGCTACGGTCCCGCACACCGTTAGGCCGTCTTCCGCTCACGCCCCAACATCGTGCAGCCCGCCTCCAGTGGTGTCGCGACAGGCGTGAATGGAGGGACGAATGGAGACGTGTCGTCTTCAGCGATGAGAGTCGCTTCTGCCTTGGTGCCAATGATGGTCGTATGCGTGTTTGGCGCCGTGCAGGTGAGCGCCACAATCAGGACTGCATACGACCGAGGCACACAGGGCCAACACCCGGCATCATGGTGTGGGGAGCGATCTCCTACACTGGCCGTACACCACTGGTGATCGTCGAGGGGACACTGAATAGTGCACGGTACATCCAAACCGTCATCGAACCCAGCGTTCTACCATTCCTAGACCGGCAAGGGAACTTGCTGTTCCAACAGGACAATGCACGTCCGCATGTATCCCGTGCCACCCAACGTGCTCTAGAAGGTGTAAGTCAACTACCCTGGCCAGCAAGATCTCCGGATCTGTCCCCCATTGAGCATGTTTGGGACTGGATGAAGCGTCGTCTCACGCGGTCTGCACGTCCAGCACGAACGCTGGTCCAACTGAGGCGCCAGGTGGAAATGGCATGGCAAGCCGTTTCACAGGACTACATCCAGCATCTCTACGATCGTCTCCATGGGAGAATAGCAGCCTGCATTGCTGCGAAAGGTGGATATACACTGTACTAGTGCCGACATTGTGCATGCTCTGTTGCCTGTGTCTATGTGCCTGTGGTTCTGTCAGTGTGATCATGTGATGTATCTGACCCCAGGAATGTGTCAATAAAGTTTCCTCTTCCTGGGACAATGAATTCACGGTGTTCTTATTTCAATTTCCAGGAGTGTATATTACACATCTTCCCCTTAAAACATTGCACCCAAGAAGTATTAATAAACTCCAGTGATTTGTATGAATATATTTCAGAACTATTATGTGCTACATGGTTCATTTTCACTAGCTGTGCATCATCGTAAGGCACTGCATTGGTAATGAAGCAAACTTTTTTTTTTAACTTGAACACTGACTGCAACATCGATTCAAACAATATCCTGCCATTTACAGTCTCCTTTTTTCATATTGAGTCTAAGTGATAGTGATGCTAGCCTGTAGGAACCCATATTTACTCTCTGTATCCCTATGGCTAAGTGGGGTTCAGTCACACGCAGAGCTTCTAACTTGCCCGTATTCTCGGAAGCTTTTAAACTTACAAAAAGCTCATTTATATTCTCTTTCAATCTTCTTAAGCTCTAGCAAAGTAGATCAATTTTATCCTTCGGGAAATTGTTAGATATATTCTGCTCCTGCTGTATTCCCATTTACTTTAAGATTGCCTATGCATAGCCCGACTCCAACCTAAGAAATGTTTCCTTCTGGCTGTAGTAATTACAGAGCGATTGCCTTTGGTGCTTGTGACACATCTTATATGTCGCCGTGCGGTTCTAGGCGCTACAGTATGGACCCGAGCGGCCGCTACGGTCGCAGGTTCTAATCCTGCCTCGGGCATGGATGTGTGTGATGTCCTTAGGTTAGTTAGGTTTAATTAGATCTAAGTTCTAGGCGACTGATGACCTCAGAAGTGAAGTCGCATAGTGCTCAGAGCCATTTGAACCATTTTTTCTTATATATCCTGCACGGAAGTAAGGTAATCTCTCCTTCCCCCGCCCTCCACCCATCCTAATTCAGTTGCTGGCCATATGCAACATCAGCAGCAGGTACAATCCAAATGTGAGGGTTTGCTGCATTCAACAGCGAACCATTCAGATCTTTGTTTGCATAGCTGACAACAGTGTTAAACCAGAGCCGATCACGGAGCTGGAAAACTTTTACAAAACTCTTGCGCGCTTGCTGTTGCTACTATCATTCCATCCAAGTATAACCTAAGTATTAAACAGGCTGTTCCCTGCTTTTACACCTGTAAGTACTTGACACTTATCATAAAAATGGTTGTACTATGCCCCTACGTGCTAGGTTTGGCTATATATTTCAGGATGCTTGTAACGTGGTATTATATAGGTAACTTTTCGTAGAACACTGGTCTACAATCAACCAGTGACTGTTAACTAGCAGCAAAAATCTAGTATTTCTACTGGAGTTTGCCTCTGACTAAGCTTTAATACTAATCCTACGAGAGTGCACCATAATTTGCTCTACTTTAGGATAAAGCTTTTCTCCACCTGTTTCAGGTAGCAAGCCATATTATATATTAACTACGAGGGACGTTCAACAAGTAATGCTACACGTATATTTTCGCCCCCAATTTCGGTTGAAAAATTTGTAATTTGATGTGAGACATTTTGGAATATTCCCGCTTCACCCCTAGTGGTTTCATAAAGTTCGTATATTTGGTATCTCTATAAGTAGCCTTCAGAAAGACGTCTGTAACGGAGGTGCGTTCCACGATGAGATCTGTCACTCCGTTTCTTCTGGCGGAAAAGCAGATCATCGCAGATATTCACTGACGAGAGAATACTTGAGGGAATAGACGCCTTGAATCCTGCAGGGCTGTCCATAAATCCGAAAGAGCACGGGAAGGGGGGACAAGGGGGGGGGGAGTATATGTCTTCTGAACAGTACGTTGCGAGGCATTCCAAATATGCTCATTAATGTTCATGTCTGGGGAGTTTTGTGGGCAGCGGAAGAGTTCAAATTCAGAAGAGTGGTCCGGAGCCACTCTCGAGGATTTCTGGACGTCTGGGGTGTCGCAATGTCCTGCTGGAATTGCTTAACTCCGTCGGAACGTACAATAGACATGAATGGACGCAGGTGATCAGACAGGATGCTTACGTACGTGTCACCAATCCGAGTCGTATCTAAAAGTATCAGGGATCCCATGTCACTCCAACTGCGCGCGCCCCACGCCATTACAGAACCTCCACTAGCCTGAACAATCCCCTGGTGACGTCAGAGTCCATAGATTCATGAGTTTGTCTCCATCCCCACATTCGAGCAAGCAACATCTCTCCAGTCATCATCAGTCCAATGTCAGTAGCCGGTCGCTGTGGCCGACCGGTTCTAGGCGCTTCAGTCCGGAACCGCGCTGCTGCTACGGTCGCAGGTTCGAATCCTGCCTCAGGCATGGATTTGTGTGATCTCCTTAGGTTAGTTAGGTTTAAGTAGTTCTGAGTCTCGTGGACTGATGACCTCAGATGTTAAGTCCCATAGTGCTTAGATCCATTTGAACCATTTGAGTCAATGTCGGTGTTGACGGCCCCAGACGGCACGTTAAGCTTTGTGTTGTGCAGTCATCAAGACTACACGAGTGGGCTTTAGGTTCCGAAAGCCCATATCCATGATTTTTCGTTAAATGGTTCGCATGCTGACACTTGCTGATGGCCCACCAGTGAAAGCTGCAACAATATGTGTAAGTGTTGCACTTCTGTCACGTTGAACGATTCCCTTCAGTCGTCGTTGATCCCGTTCTTGCTGGATCTTTTTCGGGCCGCAGCAGTGGCGGAGCTTTGGTGTTTTACCGGATACCTGATATTGTTTGTCATTCGGGAAAATCCTCACTTCATCGCTACCTCGGAGATGCTGTGTCCCTTCGTTAGTGCGCCATCTATAACACCACGTTCAAACTCACTTAAATCTTGTTAACCTGGCATCGTAGCAGCAGTAAGCGATGCAACAACTGTGCCAGACACTTGTCGTATATACTCGTTGCCGACCGCAGCGCCGATTTCTGCCTGTTGACGTATCTCTGTATTTTAATACACATGCTTCAGTGTTCATAGGCGTTTGCAGACTGTTTACGGAGATTTGTCAGTGAAGAAAAGCACGGTAGGTCGTTGTGCGAGGCGTCTGTCATCATCGCCACAAGGTTGTGCAAACCAGTTCGATCTTCCGCGTGCCAGACAGTCGGACGTTGCTGTGATAGCCTCAGGCACCTGAAGAACTGCTATGGCGTCTTCGTAGACACACAAATGCAGACATTGTTCTCCATGACAAATCAAGGCCTCACACAAGTCAGCGCACCGAGAGGGGCTCACAAAATTTTATTTGACCGTTCTTCAGCCTCGATCTGGCACCTTCCGACTTCCATCTGTTTGGCCCAACGAAGAATGCACTCCACGGGAAACAGTACGTGGACGACGGGCAGGTTGTCGATGCAGCAACACATTGGCTCCATCGTCGACCAGTAGAGTTGTACGAGGGTCATTCAGAAAGTAAGTTAGTTATGACACATGACCGCGTTCTCCCACCACCGTCGCCGGCCGACGACTTACCTTGGTACTTATTCGTTTTAGTTTGGAGGCAACTACGATCCAATACGGATGCTTACTGCTTAGCTGTGCGATCTTATAACGTGTGACAAAACTGACGATCCCGCAAGGTGCGAGGTGCCTAGTGTTATCCTCTTTTTAAACGCGTAAATATTCCGACCCAGCGAAATTTATAGACAGATAACTTAGGTTTACGGTAATGTGATGAACGGATCGTCAGTTCGGAAGAGGTGTATCAGGTTTAATGGCGGACAGAAGAATGTTCAAGATGAAGATCGCTCGGGCCGGCCCTCAGTTGCAACTGACGGACTCAAAGCCAGCACTGAAACAAAAATCAAAGAAGATGGCGTTTCACAATTACTACACTACACTCATTCTCTTGGCTGTGTTGCATGAGATTGTTGGTGCTGATCTGGGATATAAAAAAGTGTGTGCCGTGTGGTTTCTTCGAGTTTTGTCAGACGAACACAGCCAAACGAATGTCAGCTGCATTGACGTTTCTCAGTCGCTATGAAAAGGATTTTGATGAATTTTTGAATCGCAATGTCGGTGTTGATGAGACTTGGATATCACATGTCACACCACAAATAATGCGCCAATAAAAGGAATGGCATCAATCGCACTCGCCAACGACACAAAAAAACATACAAAGTAAATTTTGAGCATCACAAGGATTATGGCTACGGTGTTTTGGGATCGTAAGGGAGTCCTGCTCATCGAATACATGCGTGGAGGTGAGACCATAAAAGTAGCGACCTGCTAGGAGACCCTTCAGCGATTTCGTCGTTCCGTTAAAAACAAGTGACGCGGAATGCTAACCAGTGTGTAACGTCGCGAGTCAATACACAATAGCATTTCATTGCAGTACACTACTTTGCAGTACGGTGCGTAGCTTTGGAGCCGTTGGAGGTGACAGAAACAGCCTCTTGTATCGTAGCGGACTCATTCGCACCTGTCGCTAGCCTAGCCGTGGAACGCGGTACCTGTGTCAATTCGCCAGAATATTCAAGGCCCTAAGAATCTAAATTAACCATATTAAATATGATTCAATTTAGTTGAAAGTCAATACACTGTCCTTCGTTATTAAAAAGAAGATTGTGTAAAAATCTCAGGTTTCTAGCTGGCATTCTTTCAGAGTTAGAGAAAATTACCAAAAACACCCCAAACCCACACTTGTAAGATTAAAGTCGGTTAGGATTAAAAACAGTTTGTCTTTTAGTATCATTTGGAATCATTACTGTTAGAACAACTTATTTAGATTTTCATAATTAAAAAACGTTAACTGCTTTTCATATTTTGTAAGATAAAAATTCAAGAAAAAAATGATAACTATTTGTTTTGTTGTTGTGGAATAAATGCGAATGAGTGAGAGTGTGTGCCGGCCGGAGTGGCCGTGCGGGTCTAGGCGCTACAGTCTGGAGCCGAGCGACCGCTACGGTCGCAGGTTCGAATCCTGCCTCGGGCATGGATGTGTGTGATGTCCTTAGGTTAGTTAGGTTTAATTAGTTCTAAGTTCTAGGCGACTGATGACCTAAGAAGTTAAGTCGCATAGTGCTCAGACTCATTTGAACCATTTTTGAGTGAGAGCGTATAAGTGGGACATACGTAAAGATTCAATATTGTATTATGTACGCCATTACGTAACAGTGTCGTGGGAAAGTTGTGTTATACCCACATTGTTGATGACGCATGTCTAAGTGTACTTGCTTTTGTAAGAAGACAGCCAGAATAGCCGTTTACAAAGTAATAGTTTTCTAAAGTTATTTCAAGATTAGTTTTCTTTTCGTTCGGTTTTGTTAAACATTTTATTAATATTTGCATGAAGAAGTGACGTAAATGCATCTGTGAATGTTGAATGGGGTAAGACAGTTCTAGCACGCAAAAGAACTCGGAGGATTGTTTTGATTGGCTTGTCATTTGAACAACCACTCAACGTTAAGCATTTCCCGCTCATTGCAAGTAGTTATAGACCCTGGAAGGAACGGCAGTGATAAGAGTCGCTAGTCAGCTGTCGGACGTGCAGGTCATGTTGAACGCTTCCGTCTTTATTATGTGTAAAATGAAGAAATGATTGGCTTATCGCGTCCAGATTGTGTGGCCATAATAGCAGTTGCATTTACGTACAGTTTTCTGATGTTCGGAAGTTTTTGGACTGTTTTGTTGGAAAGAGAACCGCGTGTGAACTTTCGGCCTTTGTAAAATTTCGCGTGGCATGTTTCATATTCGTTTATGGAATATTTGGCGAGCAATTTCTTTATTAGAAATCCACTGAAAAAGGACCGAATATGAAACTCGTATACTGTAGCAGAGTAATGAGTGTAAATCTCGTTATAATTCGGATTGGACTTAAGTACATTCGTGGCTACCTTGTGTGTGTACTCGGTTGTCTGAACTGTGAGCTGAGGACAGTGGTATTATTCGTTAATCAAATAGGGTCTGGTGGCAATTTTTATTTTGAACTTAAAGAAATGTGGTTCATGGTGTGGGTTCCTGTAGTCATGTCCTAGTTCATGAACCACGGGCAACGTATGAGTGGCCAAGTAAGTGGTCCCGACAGTCGGGATACCAGTTACTTTGGAATAAGGCTGGGCATCTCGGACATATTCTGAGTCGTGGTCACCTTTGTGCTCATACGGCAAAGACTACCAAATCCACTGGTTAGTCCCTCAGCCGTTAGGGGTAAAACCCAATGGGACTCTGGGCAAGTAAGGCTAGCAACCTGCTTCCCTGGTACTTTAAATATGATGCTGGCAACAATCAGAGCAAAATGCCTCGGACCTTTGGAGGTGACGGAGTCTCACCTCTAACTGACAAACCAGGGACTCCTAAGATACGACTTGGCAAACAAATGGTAATGAGATGGGGAGCTCTTAATATCAATGGGGGCTACTCTGGGAAGAAGGTAGAGCTGGCAGAGGCTGCAAGTAAGATGGGGCTGGACGTTTTAGCTGGTAGTGACATTCGGGTAAGGGGTGAGAAAGAAGAGGAAGTGGGAGATTACAAGGTCTACCTGTCAGGAGTCAAAGCAGGAATAGCACAATGGGGTGTAGGGCTTTACATCAGGAAAGAAATGGAACCCAGCGCAGTTGCAATAAGGTATGTAAACGAACGACTGATGTGGATAGATTTGACAGTGTCTAGCAAGAAAATTAGGATTGTGTCAGTACATTCGCATTGTGAAGGGACAGATCAAGATAAGATGGATAGTTTTTATGAGGCACTCAGTGATGTAGTTGTTAGAGTAAAGGACAAGGACAGTGTTCTGCTCATGGGTGATTTTAACGCCAGGATTGGAAATCGAACAGAAGGGTATGAAAAGGTTATGGGTAAATTTGGAGAGGATATGGAGGCTAACAGGAATGGGAAACAACTCTTGGATTTCTGTGCCAGTATGGGCTTAGTAATCAGAAACTCCTTTTTTAAACATAAGAACATTCACCGGTATACTTGGGAAGGCAGGGGAACCAGATCTGTCATTGACTATATAATAACAGATCAGGAATTCAGGAAGGCTGTGAAGGACACGCGTGTATTCAGGGGATTCTTTGATGACACTGATCATTATTTAATCTGCAGTGAAATTGGGATTGTGAGGCCGAAAGTGCAGGAGGTCAGGTCCATATGTATGAGGATAAGAGTGGAGAAACTTCAGGATAAGGAAATCAGGCACAAGTACATAACAGCGATCTCAGAAAGGTACCAGTTAGTTGAATGCAGTCAATTACAGTCATTGGAAAAGGAATGGACAAGGTACAGGGACACAGTACTAGAAGTGGCTAAAGAATGTCTTGGAACAATAATGTGTAAAAGTAGGATGAAGCAAACAGCTTGGTGGAATGATACAGTCAAGGCAGCCTGTAAAAGGAAAAAGAAGGCGTATCAAAAATGGCTACATACCAGAACCCAGGTAGACAGAGAAAGTTATGTTGAAGAAAGAAACAAAGCCAAACAGATAACTGCAGCATCCAAGAAGAAATCGTGGGAAGACTTTGGAAACAGGTTGGAGACTATGGGTCAAGCTGCTGGAAAACCATTCTGGAGTGTAATTAGCAGTCTTCGAAAGGGAGGTAAGAAGGAAATGACAAGTACTTTGAACAGGTCAGGAATACTGCTGGTGAATCCTGTGGATGCCTTGGGCAGATGGAGGGAATATTTTGAAGAGTTGCTCAATGTAGGAGAAAATGCGATCAGTAATGTTTCAGATTTCGAGGTAGAATGGGATAGGAATGATGATGGAAATAGGATCACATTTGAGGAAGTGGAAAAAATAGTCAATAGATTGCAGTGCAATAAAGCGGCCGGGGTGGATGAAATTAAGTCGGAATTCATCAAATACAGTGGAATGTCAGGTCTTAAATGGCTACACAGGATAATTGAAATGGCCTGGGAGTCGGGACAGGTTCCATCAGACTGGACAAAAGCAGAAATCACACCAATCTTTAAACGTGGAAACAGAAAAGATTGTAACAACTACAGAGGTATCTCTTTAATCAGCGTTGTGGGTAAAATCTTCTCAGGTATTGTTGAAAGGAAAGTGCGAGTATTAGTTGAGGACCAATTGGATGAAAATCAGTGTGGGTTTAGGCCTCTTAGAGGTTGTCAGGACCAGATCTTTAGATTACGGCAAATAATGGAGAAGTGTTATGAGTGGAACAGGGAATTGTATCTATGCTTTATAGATCTAGAAAAGGCATATGACCGGGCTCCTAGGAGGAAGTTATTGTCTGTTCTACGAGATTATGGAATAGGAGGCCAACTTTTGCAAGCAATTAAAGGTCTTTACATGGATAGTCAGGCAGCAGTTAGAGTTGACGGTAAATTGAGTTCATGGTTCAGAGTAGTTTCAGGGGTAAGACAAGGCTGAAACCTGTCTCCACTCTTGTTCATATTATTTATGGATCATATGTTGAAAACAATAGACTGGCTGGGTGAGATTAAGATATGTGAACATAAAATAAGCAGTCTTGCATATGCGGATGACTTAGTTGTGATGGCAGATTCGATTGAAAGTTTGCAAAGTAATATTTCAGAGCTAGATCAGTAATGTAAGGACTATGGTATGAAGATTAGCATCTCCAAAACGAAAGTAATGTCAGTGGGAAAGAAATATAAACGGATTGAGTGCCAAATAGGAGGAACAAAGTTAGAACAGGTGGACGGTTTCAAGTACTTAGGATGCATATTCTCACAGGATGGCAACATAGTGAAAGAACTGGAAGCGAGGTGTAGCAGAGCTAATGCAGTGAGCGCTCAGCTACGATCTACTCTCTTCTGCAAGAAGGAAGTCAGTACCAAGACTAAGTTATCTGTGCACCGTTCAATCTTTCGACCAACTTTGTTGTATGGGAGCGAAAGCTGGGTGGATTCAGGTTACCTTATCAACAAAGTTGAGGTTACGGATATGAAAGTAGCTAGGATGATTGCAGGTACTAGTAGATGGGAACAATGGTTGGAGGGTGTCCACAATGAGGAAATCAAAGAAAAACTGGGAATGAACTCTATAGATGTAGCAGTCATGGCGAACAGGCTTAGACGGTGGGGTCATGTTTCACGCATGGGAGAAGCAAGGTTACCCAAGAGACTCATGGATTCAGCAGTAGAGGGTAGGAGGAGTCGGGGCAGACCGAGGAGAAGGTACCTGGATTCGGTTAAGAATGATTTGGAAGTAATAGGTTTAACATCAGAAGAGGCACCGATGTTAGCACTGAATAGGGGATCATGGAGGAACTGTATAAGGGGGGCTATGCTCCAGACTGAACGCTGAAAGGCTTAATCAGTCTTAAATGATGATGATGATGAACTTAAAGAAATAAAAGAACTTGAGGCAAAGTTTTGACATTTTTCTAAAGAGATGAAGCAAGCGCCCTCCACCCGAAAATTGTTATATTACAGGATAGTTTGCTACCAGAGTTTACGCGTACTTTGCAAACATAAGTATTGACGGCGTTTTTCTTCAACGCTGCTTTTAACGCCGTCTGAACAGTATCTACGTATGCAGAGAAACGGGCTGGTGATCAGACGCCGTACTGAGGTAGGTGGAACTTGGGTAGTGCACAGTACGACGAGAGACAGTGATCAAACAATTACGCCACAATCCTAACCCGCCCCGCCGGAAGTGGAGCTATCCTCCTTCGCGGTAATATTCGTTCGCATGCAGGATTTCGTAGAATTTTTAAATTTAGTTTCTAAACTTTCCTTCATTTCCTCTTTGTTTGTTATTCTTTCCCCGTTTCTATCATCTCTTTCTCTCTTCAGCTTATCTAATTCTACATACGCTATTTCTCATTCAGACAGAAAAATACGAATCTTTCATCTCTGTACCACGATTTTCTTGTCTCATCTGCATAATCTACATGTCCATATAAGGATCTCATCTGGTACTTTGCTAGCTCACCCTCTAGACTCACACCAATGTAAAACCAATCCACAGTCTTCATCTTCACACGTTCCTCGTAACTGTTTTATTTACGGAAAATCACTAACACTCATTTAAAATTCAGTTAAGAAAGAACTGCTGAATAGCCGAGCAGAAATAATACATAGGCGGCCGCGGTGGCCGTGCGGTTCTAGGCGCTGAAGTCCGGAACGCGGGACTGCTACGGTTACAGGTTCGAATCCTGCCTCGGGCATGGATGTGTGTGATGTCCTTAGGTTAGTTACGTTTAAGTAGTTCTACGTTCTAGGGGACTGATGACCTAAGATATTAAGTCCCATAGTGCTCAGAGCCATTTGAAGCAAATAATACGCAACTTCCGCTGAGCAGCAGAGGAAATTAACGACCGGACGGCAAGTAGACGATTCACCAGAC
The DNA here is from genome assembly GCF_023864275.1 of Schistocerca cancellata. Classification (NCBI taxonomy): domain Eukaryota; kingdom Metazoa; phylum Arthropoda; class Insecta; order Orthoptera; family Acrididae; genus Schistocerca; species Schistocerca cancellata. Next base: position 789,414,653 of record NC_064629.1, on the reverse strand, counting down.
AAAATGAGTTTAAATTACGTGGCATACATTTTTAACAAAGGTATTAAATAGACACTGTAGACAAAAATTTGTATTATTTATCAAAATCACAAGTAGCATTCCGCACAGTAAACAGCTCCTGATGCCCTCACATACATACTACCTGTTGCAGACAGTGTACTTTCCACTAAAGTGCATGGAAACAATGACTTAGTTTGTAAGCGGTGTGTTGTGTAATAAAATAAACTGCTCCTATTAGCTGTCAAGTAGATCCCTGAATTATTAAGTTTTGCTGTCATACGTGAATCTGCATGCCCAGAAAGCAAAATGGAAACGCTACATGATCATAAATATTTAATGGAGAAGTCACAGACTAACATGCTTAATTAATACAGGCACAACGGAAATGGATTTTATATAGCTACTTGTACAAACGTGAAACAATAAATAGTTTTTCTCTAAGAATCTATAGGAAATTGTAGTGTGTGTTTGATTTTGGCTTATAGCTCCAAACAGTGCAGATAAGAATCTACCCTTGTCTGTACTCACTGAATCTAAAGGTGAAAGAATAATTAAGTAAATGCTTTCCTGAACCGGTGAGATCAGAGCACAACTTCAAAACAAAATCTGCTGTTTGTTATCACAATTAGAAACCACTTCGCTATCATATATTCCACCATACAAAATGGTTCAAATGGCTCTGAGAACTATAGGACTTAACATCTGTGGTCATCAGTCCCCTAGAATTTAGAACTACCTAAACCTAACTAACCTAAGGTCATCACACACATCCATGCCCGAGGCAGGATTCGAACCTGCGACCGTAGCGGTCACGCGGTTCCAAGTTGAAGCGCCACTTGCCTTTCTTCATCTGCGACCTAGATTCATGGAAAGAAACAGAGTACTCACTGCTAATGCTTTGCGACTGCCGACTATAGTTAATTTACTTAACTGTTCGTGCCACCTCCGAGGATTTAATTACAAATTCGTCTGCAAAAAGTGTGCACAACATGGAAGCATGGCAGCATTGAGATGCTTTGGGTAAATACAGTGAATGAATCGATTTCGTTGGGACGCAGTAGTTTAGAAAAAAATGTTCTAAATATGTATGAACATTGTTCGCAAAGAAAGGCAACAGATTTACAAAGCCTAAACGGGTCCTCAAAAAGGCAGACACAAATATGATTCCCGCACAAAGAGTGATCGCAATCATAGGCTCTCAATACACAATTTCTAACCGACAAACACTCTTAACAACTTATAAGCTTCCATTCTGATCAAAACACACACAACCCTGGTGTAATGTTCTACATTATTTATTATTTATTTGACAAACCGGCATTTCAACACATGGAAACATATCGTAGCACGTGTGGATGCGGTGTGATTGCAAGCTGACTGCCAATATTTAGAATGTACTTCTGAAGTAACCTGTGCATTCGCCTAACATTCTCCACAGCAAGTAGTTGAAAGGATCTTACCCAACTGTTTCATCATTGTACAACTCCAAACTGGTTTGCACAGACACCAGAGAAAGCCAGAACAGCTTCCAAATCAAACAGAAACGAACTTCACAGTATCAGCTCCAGAACAGAGCGACCCACAGACTACACTAGAGCAGCAAGGCAAAAGACATTCGAACTGTAGCAACTCGTGTCTCCACAAATCGCGAACGTTTGCCGTTGACTGATGGCCTAAGCCGACCTGTAGAGATACGAAATGCATCAGCGGAGACACAAAGAGACTGTTGAAAGAGCTTATTTTGAATAATCGAAACTGACTGTAGTAGCAAAAACAGGCAAAGCATTGCAAAAGCATTCGCGAATGAAGAAAAGAAAAAACATTGTGAGCAAGAAATGAAATTGCAAATGAAGAGGAATTTTCAAGTTTATATACCATTTTTATAGATTTTAAGTTAGTTAAAGACATAAATACACTCCTGGAAATTGAAATAAGAACACCGTGAATTCATTGTCCCAGGAAGGGGAAACTTTATTGACACATTCCTGGGGTCAGATACATCACATGATCACACTGACAGAACCACAGGCACATAGACACAGGCAACAGAGCATGCACAATGTCGGCACTAGTACAGTGTATATCCACCTTTCGCAGCAATGCAGGCTGCTATTCTCCCATGGAGACGACCGTAGAGATGCTGGACGTAGTCCTGTGGAACGGCTTGCCATGCCATTTCCACCTGGCGCCTCAGTTGGACCAGCGTTCGTGCTGGACGTGCAGACCGCGTGAGACGACGCTTCATCCAGTACCAAACATGCTCAATGGGGGACAGATCCGGAGATCTTGCTGGCCAGGGTATTTGACTTACGCCTTCTAGAGCACGTTGGGTGGCACGGGATACATGCGGACGTGCATTGTCCTGTTGGAACAGCAAGTTCCCTTGCCTGTTTTGGAATGGTAGAACGATGGGTTTGATGACGGTTTGGATGTACCGTGCACTATTCAGTGTCCCCTCGACGATCACCAGTGGTGTACGGCCAGTGTAGGAGATCGCTCCCCGCACCATGATGCCGGGTGTTGGCCCTGTGTGCCTCGGTCGTATGCAGTCCTGATTGTGGCGCTCACCTGCACGGCGCCAAACACGCATACGACCATCATTGGCACCAAGGCAGAAGCGACTCTCATCGCTGAAGACGACACGTCTCCATTCGTCCCTCCATTCACGCCTGTCGCGACACCACTGGAGGCGGGCTGCACGATGTTGGGGCGTGAGCGGAAGACGGCCTAACGGTGTGCGGGACCGTAGCCCAGCTTCATGGAGACGGTTGCGAATGGTCCTCGCCGATACCCCAGGAGCAACAGTGTCCCTAATTTGCTGGGAAGTGGCGGTGCGGTCCCCTACGGCACTGCGTAGGATCCTACGGTCTTGGAGTGCATCCGTGTGTCGCTGCGGTCCGGTGCCAGGTCGACGGGCACGTGCACCTTCCGCCGACCACTGGCGACAACATCGATGTACTGTGGAGACCTCACACCCCACGTGTTGAGCAATTCGGCGGTACGTCCACCCGGCCTCCCGCATGCCCACTATACGCCCTCGCTCAAAGTCCGTCAACTGCACATACGGTTCACGTCCACGCTGTCGCGGCATGCTACCAGTGTTAAAGACTGCGATGGAGCTCCGTATGCCACGGCAAACTGGCTGACACTGACGGCAGCGGTGCACAAATGCTGCGCAGCTAGCGCCATTCGACGGCCAACACTGCGGTTCCTGGTGTGTCCGCTGTGCCGTGCATGTGATCATTGCTTGTACAGCCCTCTCGCAGTGTCCGGAGCAAGTATGGTGGGTCTGACACACCGGTGTCAGTGTGTTCTTTTTTCCATTTCCAGGAGTGTAGTAAGAATGAAATGAATTATGGTAGTGTCACGTCCCAAAATTGTAAACAAAGCATTAGAAGTACTGGTCGACTTTCAGTGCACACATTTGAAGTCAGCCTCGAAGGGCACAATAGGACAACCTGAATGGAAAAAAAAATTGCTTTTATAAATACACGATAAGTCAGTCTAATCTAAAAGCCGTAAATTCAACTAAATATCTAGGCATTACAATTACGAGCACCTTAAATTGGAAAGATTGCGTTTTATTGGCAGAACACTTAGAAAATGTAACAGACCTACTAGGGAGACTGCCTACACTACGCTTGTCCGTCCTCTTTTAGAATACTGCTGCGCGGTGTGGGATCCTTACCAGATAGGACTGACAGAGTACATCGAAAAAGGTCAAAGAAAGGCAGCACGTTTTGTATTATAGCGAAATATGGGAGAGAGTGCCACAGAAATGATACAGGGTTTGGACTGGAAATCATTAAAAAAAAAGTCGTTTTTCGTTGCAACGGAATCTTCTCACGAAATTCCAATCACCAACTTTCTCCTCCGAATGCGAAAATATTTTGTTGACACCGACCTACATAGGGAGGAACGATCACCACGATAAAATAAGGGAAATCAGAGCTCGTACGGAAATATATTGATGTTCATTCTTTCCGCACGCTATACGAGATTGGAGTAATAGAGAACTGTGAAGGTGGTTCTATGAACCCTCTGCCAACCACTTAAATGTGATTCGCAGAGTATCCATGTAGATGTAGACAGATGTTGTAAGTTGGCTGTTTAGGTTTTTATATTGGTAACGCCACGTAGCGCTCTGTATGAAAATCACTGGCTGTGCTGTGTGCAGTCTGTGGCTGGTTTGCATTGTTGTTGGCTATTGTAGTGTTGGGCAGTTGGCTGTTAACAGCGCGTAGCGTTGCGCAGTTGGCGGATTTTTGAGAGCGGATGATCTGGACGTGTGTCCATCAGAAACAGTACATTTGTAAGAATGGATGTCATGAACTGCTATATATATTGACTTTTGAACACTACTAAGGTAAATACATTGTTTGTTCTCTATCAAAATCTTTCATTTGCTAACTATGCCTATCAGTAGTTAGTGACTTCAGTAGTTTGAATCTTTTATTTAGCTGGCAGTAGTGGCGCACGCTGTATTGCAGTAGTTAGAGTAACGAAGTTTTTTGTGAGGTAAGTGATTTGTGAAAGCTATAGGTTAATGTTAGTCAGGGCCATTCTTTTGTAGGGATTATTGAAAGTGAGATTGCGTTGCGCTAAAAAATATTGTGTGTCAGTTTAGTGTTGATCAGAATAGGTAAAGAGCGAAATGTCTGGGTACGTTCAGTTTTGCTCAGCTGTTTGAAAATCAAATAATGTAAGAGATTTATCAGCACAGTAATTCAATAATTTTTCTAAGGGGACGTTTCATATGTCGACCCTTAGCTGAGGATACCCCACTGGAATCATCTGATTTTTTTCTTGTAGTTTGTGTAATTAGTGTAGCTATTGTTTATTGCTAGCGCATAATCATAGAGAGAATTTCCTTTGTAGTTGTTCTTTTTCATTGTTGTACAGTAAAACAGTTGTGGCATGCATTTAGATTTGCACCAAGTATTTCGCAGCTGCGCTTGCAATTAACTAGATATTATTTTCACTGCTATGTTAATGTGTTTTCTTATTTTGCTCTTCAAATTGTGCTTATCTGTGTTATCGTGTGAAATATTGTGACAATAATGGCGTGTGAAAAAGGTAACACTAGGCTCCAAACTAAACTGAGAAATAATAGTGACGACGAGCGTAGCTTATCAGCACCATTGTGTAATGAATTAACAGACATTCAAAGTGGTAATTTGGTAACTGTGCATAGGGAAATGGAGCGGGCGGCAATTAATGGCGTAGACAGTGAAACAGTTAGTGAACAGTGAAGCATTATCGATCGATCGGTCGGCAACAGCTTGCCTCAGGAATCCGAAATGACAGGACATAACCTCGCAAATACTGTAGACTCAGGTTTTGGGTCCTCACAGTTTTCTCCAATAAGTCAAGACACATTTTCTGCTTGTCAAAATGTGAATGTTGCCAGTGCAAATTCACTGTCGAAAAACACTGAGGAACGTGTTCCAGACACCAGTGCATTGTTATTACAATTAATACAACAAATGGGACAAACACAGCAAAAGCTTCAAAAGTTAGACACAATGGAACAAAATCTTCGAAAGTTAGATACAATGGAACAAAATCTTCAAAAGTTCGACACAATGGAACAAAATCTTCAAAAGTTAGACACAACAGAACAAAATCTTCAAAGGTTAGACACCATGCTTGAACAAACACGTGAAGATTTAACTACTGAGTTACCTAAAATCGAATCGAAATGTCAAAACGTCTGTAATGACGTAAAAACACAAATTTGTGAGCATTTCCAACCTATTTTTTCGCGGCATGAAAATACATTACAGAATCACGAAGCAGCCATAAAGGAACTGCAAACTATTGTTCATGAAAATCATGAGACCAGAAGAGTACGAACAAATTAGGAAATTCAAACAAAATCAGAATCGAATTAATACGCAACACCAAAGAGAAATCCGGGAAGTACAAGATCAGTTGACACAGGTAATACCAGAATTACATATTTCAGAGGACACTCGCGCTCCTATACGGGAAGAGGGACATAGAAATACGGAACAGCCACAAAACAATAACACAGGGCACTTCGGAAATTATGAAAGAAATTGGCAAGGTACACCGAATTTTGAGATGGAACCGCCGACACGACGTAACAATGACCGACATGCGACTCGCCGACATGATGATCTTGACAATAAGCTGTTTATTACTACATGTAAATTCAAAAAATTTAAGAATTCCGGCAACGACATTCATCCACTAGCGTGGCTTCTTCAATTCTCTCATTGTTTTCCTCCCAACTGGTCATTAGAGCACAGATTAGAATTTATGTGTGACTACTTAGAGAATGAACCAGCTGTAAGAATGCGATCGGTCATTCACGATTGCCACAGTGAGGGAGAATTTTACCATGCCTTCCTCTCAGCATATTGGTCTCAAGCCACACAAGACCGAGTAAAACATAGCATCATAATGATGAAACATTTCGAACAATCTGAATTTTCCAGTCTTGTGAAATATTTTGAAGACATGTTGCACAAGAATCAGTACCTGTCAAACCCTTACAGCCCCTCAGAGCTCATCCGCATTTGATTAATCAAATTGCTTGAACATTTACGACATATTGTTTTGGCAGGACGTTACAAAGACGACATCGAAGCTTTTCACGGACTGTTACAAGAATTGGAAATTGGCACTGATGCGAAAACAGGCGCACAACAATTACAGGTCACATCCGTCACAATGCGCGATGACAGAAATAATAACTGGACATGAGTAGGCTATTCTTACAACGTAAATCGTGACCAAAATAGACACCACCCGTATGACAACCGTTGGCAGAGTAAAAATAATAACAGAGAAAGATCGTATTTCCATAGTAATGACTATCACAGAGACAACCATAGAAACAGACAATATGGGAACCAAAACAATTATTATTATGGGAGACAGAATAACTTCAGACGCAATGGTCCAGCGTGCAGTTACGATTCAGGGAGAAATTCTCCACCACGTAACCAACAAGAAAGAAACTATAGGAACCACCGACATGACGACAGACGATATAAAAATAACGACGGACCTGAATTTCAGCAGAACTGGCGGGATTCAAACAGGGCAGGGCCCTCTCGGCAAGGTGAATTTGTAGAAGTTAGGTCTCCTAATCCTAATAACGACACGCGCCAGCAAAGAGACAGACAATGACTCGCACCGCAGGCAGCTGCGTGCGCCGGCTGGCTCATAGAAAAATAACATAGACGCTAACCTTGAAAAAAATTCCAGTATTCTTTACCGACGTATACCACATGATAATTGCGTTGAAGTTGAAACTCTGCGTACTAGGAAGAGTAAAGGATTGCACCACGTTTCACATGTAAAACCGTTTCTTGAGAGATAATCTGTTTCTTTAACTTAGTCTTTGCTATAAAGTTTTTCACTTTACATTACTAGTATGCTTTGTTAGACTTAGAATATGTTAACATGCAACAATGTTTGAAGTTAAATATCCAGTCAATAACCAAGGGAACCTATTTAAACAGAAATTACGAATGCATTGTAATAGTGAACAGAGGACACGGTGTTATTGTGTGTGTACATTCATGCTTGTTAATTGCACGATTGCGTAACGGCTATAAGGCTTACATACTTAGAACATATACTGCTAATGAGATTTTAATGTAACATTTTGGTTTAGTTGAAAAGACATTCTTTATTTGAAGTACTTTCTGTGAGATTAAAGATGACTTAGTATTTGGTTTCTTTGACAGCTACACGATTATATCACGATGCCACTAATGTGTGACACAATTTACATTGTTGCTTTTGCGGTGCATCTGTTTTATATCTGCACAGTTTTTCTGTATTATTCTGGAAAGTAAAACATGTTTTAGTATTAACTTTTGTGGTATAACTCCAATGAGGCAGCCTTTTCCGTAGCACAACAATACATTACAGTACAGTGCTTTCTTCATCGTGGCAATAAGCATAGTAACTACGATATCTATACGCAAAGCATTTTACTTTTGTTTATGATGAGGTGAGTATATTGACTTCAGCAGAACTTCGCTTACAGTGGACGATAACTACAACATTTACACAGAATTATCCTAACAATACTGTCGCATTTCCCGTAACGCGTGATACCAAGTGAGACACTTGGTGTCCATCACCAAAAAGACCTAAAGAAAAACAAATTTCGTTAAATGTGTATAGCTTTTATTAACAACGTGCTTTTGAAATAGCAACCTACTGATGTATCAGTAGGTTGCAGAACCTGAAAATGTCTTCTTGATCATCTTAGCAGCACCAACGCATGTTTTTAAGGTTTACACCGAGTGGAATGGTACTTTATGAACTCCACAAAAATTTAAAGAAGCACAAATTTCGTTAACTGCCATTGATTTTCAATTACGACATACATTTAAAGTTATATAGATGTGAAAAAAGATCTCGATCACTACTAAGTTTTACTGAAAAATTTTATACAGTTATGGAGTCTGATATAAGAAATCATTAAAAACAAGCGATATTTTTAAGGAAATTTAAAAGATATAAAGTAGCTGACTATATGACGATATTTCCAGAAGGTGGGCACAAATTATCCCCACCCTTTGGTGCTGCCAGAGCTACGTGAAACACTTTACTGTTCTAGTACTGAACTGTCAACGGTTTCATCCACAACAAAAATATGATGAACAGGGTGAAATTGTTTTTCTTGCAGTGTTTTAAAGGTATCACAAAACTTGTTTACGTCTGGCCTCTAGCGGTTGAGGCAGGCTTCCTATGACTAATATCTGTGCTGAATTTGCCTGGCAGCATCGGCTGTTTGTTAAAGTGGTGCGGCATTTTGTTTGAATGTGGCAACTGGAGTGCTACTCACCGCAGATTATTCACTGTAAATTTTCCTTTTCACAAACCATCAAGGATTTCTTGTGTCTGTTCTTTACTTAACAAGCTCCATAGGCTTCCCACAAACTTTTTAAGATATTCTGCATGTGTATTGTTTCCTAAACTTCTTTCCAGGGTATTAGGTGGAACATGAAATTGCTTTGTTGCTGGAGAAGAAGGCATCTAGTTTCTCTTTACAATCCCCTTCACATTCTACATCGCAGCAGTTTCCCTCGCTTTGTCTGTGATTTCTGGACATATTTTCTTGAGATACTGGGGTTCTAATATCTGAAAGGATACCAAAGGGCAGAAGCAGACCGTTTCGAATCGAACTTTTGTATTAGACCAAATATAACAAAACATATTTGACTTTAAATAACATTAATTAATTAATTCAAAATAATCACAAAGAGACTGTATGCGGCATGACAGCTTTGCGTGTAAATTGGTTTAGAAGTCAGTATGTAGGATTATATGTGATACATGAAAGCAAATAACTATTATCGTGATAAACAGACTGAAAATTAACTCCTTTTTCCGACGAATAGTGTGACCACTTTTCCCTATCGCATGCCAAATTGGCATAAACAATACACTTAAGAACCTACCAAAACGAAACAAACAAGAAGGAACTAAAATTTATAAGCGAAAACATGTTTTTTAAACAACATCTTTTGAGTCGTCCTGATACTGTAAAAAGTATTACTCTGCGTTGAATTTAGATAACAAGAACAATATAAACGACTTACCTTACATCAGCCTACTGAAAATTATAGAAGCTTTTACTAAAGAGTAACGGAACAGCTTCTTCTGTCAAATAGACTGGGAAAAATGATGGTGTATATTAGTTTCAACACTTCTCTGCAGGCGGCAGCACTGTTCAGGCAGTGGGTCCAACGATCATTGCTCCCAATCTTGCCACTTAACCCCACTTTCCCCTAGTAGTGGAGAGTGCAATTGCTGAACAAATCTACTCTCTTCTGTGGGACGATAATCCTATTACGGTTCCTCGAGAGTAGTGGACAGTATTTAGTAAATTATCAAGAGGCCAGTCGTGAGCCTTGACTTAACTAGTCACTTTAATTCCTGATCCCAACTGTACTTTCGGGAAATCAGTACCCTCCCCATGTGTTCAGATGCATAATATTAATTATTTTCGCAATAGATTACCAACAAGTACTCTCGAAAATGAAGCAGGGATGCCCATATTGCACAATCATTATACGAGAGAGGGCAGAAATTGTCTAAGCTTCGGAAGGTCATAACAAGCCCGGTTTATTGGCTATCATGGGCACACAGATGATGAAGAAATATAAAAAGTATTGACGAATGGAATAATACAGGAAAATTATTTATAAACAAAGGCGGGTCTTGCTTCTTTACATCTTAAGCACTGTTGAGTGTATAAGAGTACAGCTGTGTAGGTTTTCCAGTTGTATGTCTACGCCGATTCTGGGACACGTTGTTAACATTTGTAACGTCACATGACCGAGGTCATAGACCTAGGAATGTCATTATCTTTGCAAGTGACTTCATCAGTGACATCATCACTGACCGTGCCCCTCGTCTCCCCATCCATATCTAAAGCTACAACAATCCAGTATTAAAAAATACACGACTGTGGAAATAGTCCAAATGGGTTAGTGGAAAATTCGAAAACCCCTTCCCGGCATCCATCTCCAACCAATCACACAGTGTAGTATCCCTTATCTCCAGCCAATCACAGTGCTGTAAAAATCGAAGATGGCAGCAATAGTCCAATTGTGTTGGTGGAAAATTTAAAAATCCCTCCCCTCCCCCGCCCCCAATCACCAACCAGTCATACAGTGAAGCACTACATATGTTCAGCTAATTATAGCTAAGTATTAATCATATAAGATGGTGGATTCAAATTAGTTGTCCCATACTTTCCACACCCCTCTCCTCTCCTCCATATCTCCAGCCAATAAGTTTTTAGTCTAAATAAACGGTGTCAAATTACTTTATTTCCGGCTTAAACTTACCCTCCTCCTTCTCTTTCCTACAAATCAGAATGTAGTAGTAAAATGATGTCAAATTACATTATTTTTGACATTCACATCATGTCATGCCCCCTCCCATTATTATCCCCAGTCAATCAAGATGGTGGAAACGGACCTTTTGGATGTTTTATGCTGTAGTACTAAAATGATGTATAACAAATGGTGTCAAATTACATTATTTGTGACGTACAATTTCCCACCATCCTCCTTTTTCCAACCAATCAGAGCGTAATCTTTAAATCGTGTCAAATTACTTTATTTGCGAGATATACATCGAGTCACCCCCTCCCCCTTCCTTGTCTCCAGCCAATCACGATGACAGAAACAGACCAAATGAGTGCTCCTCCTTCCTTTTTTCATACTAATCAGAGTGCAGTATTTAAATGATATGTATAAATGACGCCAGCTATCTAGTAGATATTACGTAGATTGTTTCCTTGAAACTCGAAGATATTCAACTTCACTGATATTTCATGGATTATATACGTAAAATGTCATCTCTGTAACTCAGATTCTGTGCTCCTTACAAACTGGTAATCTCTCTGTAATTACATGTCAAATACTATGCTTTTTAAACTCTAACTAAATCAAAGAAGCATGACCTCTGATTTCATACGTCAAAATACTGAGCCCAACTATGATCCCTCTCATGCAAAGTAATATCTCTGTCTGTCTCTCTCTCTCTCTCTCTCTGTCTGTCTGTCTCTCTCTCTCTCTCTCTCTCTCTCACACACACACACACACACACACACACAGACCATACAGACACAGACACAGACACACAAAAAGAGACACACAGAGAGACACAGACAGAGACAGACACACACACAGACACACCCAGAGAGACCCAGACAGGGACAGACACACACAGACACACCGAGAGACATACAGAGAGAGACACACACAGAGAGATACACAGAGACACACAGAGAGAGACACAGAGAGAGACACTGACAGAGACAAACACACGCACACACACACACACACACACACACACACACACACACACACACACATACAGAGAGAGACACACAGAGAGACACAGAGACAGACACACACAGAGAGACAGAGACAGACACAGAGAGACACAGACAGAGACAGACACACACACAGCGACACATACAGAGACACACCCACAGACACACAACAAGAGACAGACAGACACACACAGACACACACAGACAGAGACAGACATACACAGGCACAGACATACACACACAGACACACACAGCTCTGTATTTCATACATCAAATATGTTATACAGTCCTTAAGCTCACATGCGCCTAGTAATCAATTTTCCCAGGAACTGCAACAGATTTCCCAGGAAATTACCTTCTGTGCTGTCTTGTCATTAACATTATTCATTAAATCTCATGCCACATACATTTTTGTGAACATCTTTCCACCCATGTCTCACTATTAAATGTCATCTCTCATAACCTTTTACGAAAATGTACATCTCTCAAACTTTTTGTCAATCACTCACAGACACACGTAGGATACACATGCCTGCGGCAGCGTGCTCTTTCTGCTATGAGAGGCCGATAAAATTCCCAATGCAGAGAGAGAGAGAGAGAGAGTGATCCAGAAGGAATAATTTCTGAGTGTCTCAGTTATCATGGTACGCCACAGCACAGCTGAGAGCAGACAGCCACTTGCTAATGCTGTGTGAAGGAAACAAACTATAGAAAATTCAAATAGAAAAATTTCTGCATACGGAATTTATTATAAAACAAATCGTTTTTTCATATTATTTTCATTTTTATAATTTTCACGATATATATTTATGTATGTACATTAAATGCAGTCATCATTTTTTCATGTATTGGTATTATGTATACTTTTTCTAAGTATATAAGTTTTTACGATAAAAACCAATCACGTATTTGCACTATACACAATTATGATTTTAAAGTGTTTACATTATTTATACATTGTGTCAACGGTTTTGCATTATGTACAACCACCATTTTTTCCAATGTATTACATTTTTTTACATTAAAAGCAAATCAGATACTTATAATGATCATTTCTTGTGCGGTAATACCTTAGGCCAGTGTATTTACCTTATAATCAAGAGTGTGCTGTTTGTCACTAAGTGCAGATAAAGATAATTTATGTTGTTTAAAGGTCGAATCAGCATTATGCTTCAAGAGAATGACAAACCGCTGAGTTGTTTTCAATTCCGAATTCAGGACGCGCTGGTTTTAATAGCCAATGGTGAGAGCAAAGACACTTCGACTGTCAAAATTTTATCGGTAAATTTTGAAAGTATTCGTGACGAAGTTCCAGAATTTACGGCTCTCCAGGAAATTTCTCGCTCTTATATTACTCACGGGACTGAGAGGTGGCTGAAAATCGAAGTAGAAAGCTCTGAGATGTTTATCGATTCACGAAACACATATCTAAAAGACAGATTAGATACCATAGGAGAGAGAGTGATCATTGCAGTTGACAAAAATATTGTCCTTACTGAGATCGAATTTGAGTGTGACAGTGAAATTATATGGTGGCTTATAATAAGTCTACGTGAAATCAAGTTAACTCTTGAATAATTTTACCGGCCACCCGACTCCGCTGTCATTAAGAGAAAGTCTACGGTCAGTAGCGCCGATATACGCAAATCATGCAATATCAGTTGGAGACGTCTTTAACCTACAGAGTATAGACTCGGACATCTATGGATTCATTACAGGGGGTACAGACAGACAGTCTTGCGTATACTGAAAAGACATATCAGACGCCATAGGGGAGGATGTATTCATTGCAGCCCAAACGCAATGTAGATATTTTAGACCTTGTGGGCACAGACATGCCTGACTTTATCTATAATGCCAATATAGAGGCACGGATTACTGATCATGATGTAGTCATACCGACTAAGTTTACTAAAGTTCATAAGCCAATCAAGAAGGCAAGGAGAGTATTTCTACAAAATTGTTAAGGCTCTCGTGGCCACTTGTTGACAAACTGCCTATTGGCTTCTGTCTCGGGTTTTTCGGCCGACGTTCGTCTAATGATTTTACTGATGTTTCGCCACCACGAGTGACTAGCATCGACAAAGCTTCACCGCCCATTGCCGGTGGTGAACTGGAGTCGAGCTCGCAGCCGCAGACTGTATGTACCTGGAGCGCCGACGTACGAGGACTTCTCTGCGATCATTTCCGGTGCGGTTCTCCTCTTGTTACCTGCGACGGTCGTTCGCTGCAGTACGGGAAGCCAGGATCCGTTTTCTCCTCTTTCTTCTTGAGACAGTTAGCGTATTTTTGTATTTCTGCAGCTTCTCTGAACAAGCACGTGTGATATCGCTTCTCTACAGCCAGAACTTCCGTGTCGGCGAATTTTATGACGTGGTCGGTCTCACTCAGCGCGTGCTCTGCAACGGCCGATTTCTCCACCTGTCCCAACCTGCAGTGTCTCTTATGTTCTTTGATCCTTGTGTTGATCGATCTTCCAGTCATTCCGACATAAACTTTTCCGCATGTGCATGGTATACGGTATATTCCCGACAGTGCAAGTGGGTCCTTTTTTTTCTTTGCCGATCTAAGACACTCTTTGATTTTCCTTGTCGGTTTGAAAATCGTCTTGACGCTACGTTTGCACAATATACGGCCGATTCTGTCCGTCACTCTGGGAATGTGGGGCAGAAAGGCCGTACCAAACATTTCTTTTTCTGATTCCTTACTTCGCCGAGTGTTTGGCTCTGTTATACCGCATATATGACAAAGGTGAGACTCTTTCCTCAGTAGTGCTTAAGGGTTTGGGACCCACTCCAGATTTGAATAAAGGAGCAAATTGAATCAATTCAGAGGTGGGCTTTTAGATTTGTTACCTGAACTGCTTCAGGACCTTAAATGAGAATCCCTGGAAGGAAGGTGACGTTCATTTCGAGAAACAATTTTAAGAAAATTTAGGGAACCGGCATTTGAAGCTAACAGCAGAACGATTCTACTGCCGCCAACGTACACGAAGATAAGATAAGAGAAATTAATGCTTGTAAGGAGGCATTTAACCAGTCGTTTTCTCCCTCACACTTTTACGAGTGGAGCAGAAAAGGAAATGACTAGAAGCGTAGCAGTGTACCCTTCGTGACGCAGCGTTCGGTGCAGTGAGGAGTAAGGACGTAGATGTAAATGCATTTGCAGTCGATTGTCTTATACATTTTGCATTGTGCGTTATGCGCCCAAACTCGGACTCAAGCGCATATATTTTCGCATGCAGGCCTACAAGTTCTATGTTGTGCTGCTCATTCGAATCCTATTTCATTAAACTAACAACTTTTATATTCATTAGCGAAATATCATATTAATTACCCCTAGAAATCCCGCATACGCACGTCACTCCTGATGTCCCCATAGATACATGTAGTCTATATGTGGTGTATGAGTCTACTAGGGCTTGTGTAGCACTGTATTAAACAGTTTGGTGGGAATATTTTTAGTACATACCCATAATGGAAAATGAAAAGAAGCGTTTCCGAAATGTCTGAAATCGCCATTCCGACTATGAATGGTTTATTCAAGACGACGTTAAAATGGCGCAACTTTTGTAGATTAGGTTTTGTAGTTAATTCAGCTGCACCGAACTTGTCCTGTTGTGATGTTGAAAGTCTAACGTCCTACATTTTCCGACTGTTTTGCATAATTTTCCGTATTTTCAAGCAGTTTTATGCGTTATTCTCTAAGTATTGCTCCATCCTGGGAGCTTGTCTAAGTGATATGATTTGTTGAATCTTTTTCAGAATCTATTTTTTTCAGGTACTACTGTTTCAGATTTCTGTAGTGAATGACATAATTTCCCTTGTCATTTAAAATCGAAAACGATTTCTTTGATTTCTTATTGACTTGTGTGGTGCCATTTTTTCCAGCTATAGTGGTAAATATGAAAGTACGTTGCGAATACTTTCATGGTATTCAAGATCTACTTCGCGGTATGAACCCACTGTTGGAATCATCAGGTAGCATTTATTTCTCTAAAGTGGAACAGGTACGTTCTACCTTCTTCGACTAAGTCGACACATAAGCCACTGTATGTTCCTGGTTAACGACAAACTGTTTCCAAACATTTGCTACGTTACTTGCATCACACGAGAGGATGAACTCTTGCTTGAGGTTTGGAATTACCAACACAGGACTTCATATCGCTAAGTCTTTCAGTTTCTCAAATGCAGCTTGATGCATGCTGACGTTCGAATTTCACTCATGCTTTTAGTGATCTGTTTATTGGTTAGGTAATATGCATAACATCCCTCACAAAATTTCTACAATGATTACAGCGGCCTGAGAATGATTGTCGCGTTTTCGTAGCCTGCAGTGGAACAAAGTCACGAGCAAATGATATTAGCCTGGATCAGTTTCTACTTCTTCTTGCGTAATTACATGCTTCAGATAGTTCACTTCCATCCAAGAGTATTGACGCTTATCGGCCATGAGTGTTGGGTGTGCTGCCTGCAATCTTTTTAAAAACTTCTTCTACTTGTCTCATGGGTTCTTCCACATCCTTTGAAAATACAATTATGGTATCAAGGTAGACCATAATTTTCTATGTTTCAGCTCCTGAAGCACTCCATCCAAGAAGCTATGGAACGTAGCTGGTGCATTTTGAGTTCAAACAGCATACTACGATACTGGTAATGCCTCCATGGTGTAGTGAAAGCTGCCTTTGGCTGGTATTTTCGAAATACTTCATGGTGATTGTAGCCACTCATCAGATATATGGTTGAAAAGTATCGACATTGACCCAAACTGTCGAGTGTTTCGGTAATGCTAGGGATGGGATATGCATGAGTGAAAGTCACTGCAATGAGGTAGCAATAATCACAAGAGAACCTATACTTCTTATTGCCATCCGATTATTTGTTGGATATTATGACAAAGCTCGTAGGGCAGGGACTATAACTCTGTTCAGTTATTCCATGAACTAAGTGCTGGTAGATAAATTCATCCATCAATTGTTGTAAATGCTTTCGGGCACTGTATGATTGCATTTACAGCAAACTGTTGCTTCCTGTTGGTATCCTATGTTGTGTTACATGCGTCGCTAGTAAGAGACACATCAGATTGAAAAAATCCGTGAATCTACCTAATAAAGCTTCCCTTTTACTTCCCTATCTTTCCTTACTACATTTTCACGTTCTGAAGAAACTTATTAGTATTGTATTCCTCTAAGACACTCGAACTGGGAACGTTAGGTCCTCTGGTAGATTGACTTCATCTATACCAACTGTTACCAAACTGACGGGAACCATAAATGCTCCATCTATATCCATAATGAATACTGCCTTCCACCATACACCATTTTAATTATTTAATTTCTCGTTCTATCCGAGTGGTTCTACCACGCACAACAATTCCCTTGGAAAGTCCGTACTTACACTAACCCGGATCAGTTTTCCTATGCTTACTGTTATGTTAATCTATGAATTAATTATCAGTATACTTGTACACAGTTTAACTGGAAACACCTTCATGACAAACGCATCTGTCGACATAGTACCACTAGAAGTTGTCTCCCCAGTGGAAACAACATACCAACAAGCTCAATAATACGCCATAAAAGAACAATTATAGCAGGGGCGGGCAAACGTTGCACGCGGCTCATGAGCGCACAGCGCTGCACGCGTGCAGGCGTCGACCGGGACTGTGGCGACAGCCGGCAGGTTGCGGCAATGTAGTGCCAGGCTAAGCTGCGGACGTTGATGCGAAGCGAGCACTATGTAGTGAACGTTGTACTTCAAGAAACGGAGAAGTGGAGATTTGCTACCTTTTAAAAAGTAATGGGAGAATAATTTTTTCTTTGTGCAAAAACGTGAAAATTCGAAATGTTTAATATGTGGCAGTATTCTCGCTAGTCAATGGAGGTTTGGTATTGAAGGCCATTATAATAAATTTCACAAGGACGAGTCGGATTCTGAGCGGATGGGGAATTGACTGAGCCTAAGAAGAGCGATCTGACCATACCAGATGAATCTGTCGTAGTTGGCCGGCCAGAGTGGCCGAGCGGTTTTAGGCACTACAGTCTGGAATCGCGGGACCGCTATGGTCGCAGGTTCGAATCCTGCCTCGGGCATGGATGTGTGTGATGTCCTTAGGTTAGTTAGGTTTAAGTAGTTCTAAGTTCTAGGGGACTGATGACCACAGCAGTTCAGTCCCATAGTGCTCAGAGCCATTTGAATTTATCGTAGTTGCTGTTGTCACGAGAGATCTGCGACTTTCTCTCGTCATGTCTCTCATCTAACTGATTTAACATTTTATGGAGCACTGTTTTCAAGTTTTCAGGACGACAACAATAATAACCCAGCGGTATGTGCAAGTTATAAGACTGCGCCTAATATAGCGAGAGCTGGAAAACCATTTGCTGAATTAATAAGTCTCGGTTAAGAGCAAACATCAGTGATGAAAATTTGCGTAACTGTTTGTGTTTGTCTGTATGTAGAAATTTTGTTCCAGATATTAAACGTATCGTAAACTCCACCTGTGATAATTAAATAAAAGGTATCGTAGGTAATAGGTACTCTTTCAAACCATGATTTCTTTCAAGAACTCCTACTAACCTTATTCATTCACTCAATAAAGCAAGCTAGGAAACAAAACACATTACAGAGGAAGGAGCGGTCAGAAGGTATGGTGGGGATGGGAGATAAGAGGGTGGCCAGCTTGCCCTTGTGTACACTCGGAACACCTGTTAACTGCACGCGTGCAAGTGCACCGCACATGTGCAGGATTCCTGCCCGCTCCTGAATTATAGCGTCACGTTTATACAGGAAACCATGTCCGTGAATTACACAGTACCACTCACCAACGTGTGTCGATACTTCCATATGCTCTTTAAAACGATTAGCCCCGGTGCTAAAGAAGAGCACTGTTATTCCCTGAGATTCCACTTCATTGTTACCCACTTCACGTAACATGTAGCGTGCAGACTGACGTCTATTCTAGCCCAAGAGGTCCCGACTAACAAGTGACATATGTGCACTCATGTCCACCAAGAATTTATGTTATTCATTATTGACTGTGCCAAGAAAGCAGTCCTTCTTCTCTGCCCATGTAGTTGTTAGATAATGTTTTCTTGGGAATGACCTTCGAATATTGCGACACTCCTGTTTCCGATTGACGAAAGCCTGGTTCTGTTTATCCTGCTTCCTACAGTTCCAGTCACGTTCCGTATGCCAAGACTAACCACGCTCAAAACACTGCTGCTGGCGACATTTCTTTCCCTTACGCAGGCCACCTGTCCACATCAGTAACATGTGATATCATAGGAGAAGAACCCATGGTCACTCCGTTTCTGAGTGACATTATCAATCTCTTCCAGCTGCCTAGTATCCTGACAGATACAGAAAAATCACTAGTACTTTCCATCCTCACCTGTTTTGACATATCCATCAGAATACACGTTCGGAGTGCCCCCAAGGTCATATTCTGTGCTTGCCACAAGATTACTGTATCCGCCTCTGCGTTGTGCGCCAGTTCGTAAACCTGCGAGGTTACTTTACTAATTTTGTCAGATAATGCCTCTTCTGCGTTAATGCAATGGCATTTTCGCTGAAAAACCTGGCGCTGCTCTGCTTATGATACCGTAGGACAAGCTCTTCAGCCAGATGGTCAAATACCTGTGTCCTGAGGATTTCGTGGCACGTGACGTATGTTTAAGAGTGACATGCTAATTGTAACATGTACAGATATGTTTCATTAGACCAATGTCCTAATTTAGCTGCTGCCCTCACACCATCAACAAAGAGCGACACGTGCTGGGATATCTTTCCAGAAAAAAGATGTAATATGACTGACTGTCACATGATAATGTACGGGACAGGAATATTCAGTAACGTCTTTGAATCCCCTCCCTGGGACTGTCTCTGCGGCCCCACAATTTGTAACGCTCCCAGTTTCTTCTGCAACCCCTCGTTAACCCGCTTTTGTTCTACTTTATCCTGGAGTATCGTCTCTACCTGACTCTTTAGGACTCCAATCCATTCACATAAAGTAGCTGCGCTAATTTCTGGCCGTTGTGTAACCTCCATTCTGAATTATTCTAAAGAGCAAATAAGAACCCAGTACAATGATACTATATCAGTAAACAAAACGATTACAATAATTCTTCCTATGTATCATGGCCCAGTGGAAGGCCCTGCACTCTTATGTTTCGTGGCAAAACCTCTTACAAATATGAAAAGTTACCGGCACTGTCGTAGCATAGTGTAATTCATGTCCCAACAAGCTACTGTACTGGCACTTAGTTCGCTGTCAATATTACTGCCTACAGTTACCTAGGGACTGTGACAGATGTGCAGATTCCAGTGGTCTAGGCAATGACACTCTTAAGTTTATATGAATATCCTGTCAGTTCTACAAGGCCCCAAAATAAAAATGAAAAGAAAACAAGTCAACAAAAATTAATCACACACTGCATCGCATAATGACAGACGTCAATAATGGCTGCTGATGTGCAGATGTGTGTCATCAACAGCACAGGTAGTGAACGTCAACCCTTCTGACTGCAGATGATCTAAACAATTATATATGTGAAGACGGTATCTGTTCTTTCGGACATGTCGCGAGTAATGAGTGTAATGGGCAGGGGCACTACGAACATAGTGCGGGACAATAAGTTGCGTATGTAGGTCTCACGGGAGGCGTGTCAGAGACAAGTCCCTATCCTCTTTGTCCTCGGTGGCTCAGATGGATATAGCGTCTGCCATGTAAGCAGGAGATCACGGGTTCGAGTCCCAGTCGGGGCACACACTTTCAACTGTGGCCTTTGACTTATATCACCGCCTGTATGCAGCTAGGGGTATTCATTTCATTGTAAACACTTCTGACGCCAGCTTGTAATGGTTCACTGGATGTGACTCTTCTGGGGGTTTAGGATGGTAGAGTGGAGAGGCGATGGTGAGGACTTGTGTCACGACCAAGTCGTCAATGCGACAGAACTGAATTAACATTCATTTAATGCTGAGAGCTCTACAGTTATCAAGTCTCCTCTTCGGTATGACCTGGTAGCAGTCGTGGTACGTCCGCATCGCAGGAACGCACTGAGCGACTCGTCAACACCCATCATGGAATCTGTGTGCATAGCTGCTGGTGTTGCCTGCGGTCAGTCTCACGGCCTACGTCACGGCGGAGAGGTGGCCTGCGTGTCGTCACAGCGTAGCGTGACAGTGGACATCCGCCAAACCCGTGCATCCTTGTTGAGCACACTTACCCAGAAATCAGCATACCCCTGATGACTATTATCATGATGGCGATAAGGTGAAAGTCCCAACAGCGACGTGGAGGACTGCTGGAGGAGTGTTGCCAGCATACAGCTGATAAGACAGTACATGCCCTGCCAAGGAGTGGCAGCACGAGGCACCCTGCTCACAAGTCCGAAAACTTGTAGTCGGACAGATTAGTTCTTATCCTTGGAAGATCTGCCCAGCCCTCATCTTCAGCCATCACCGTTGTAACCTTCAGGAATGGCAGCTCACAGAGTTGACCTCCCCTCCACAACTACTTAGCTGTGGACTCATGGAAGTAGACTCTAAATGGGCAGATGTTGGCAACAATTTGTCGTGCATCTACACGTCATCATGGAACTAACAGATCAGTCGATGCATTGCTATCAGTGATGCAGATGGGATGAACAGACTCTCGCTCTGAGTTGAATGAAGGGGACCGTTACATAATGGTCGATGACGTCATTCCCTCATACGGATGACCTAATAAGCTCCTGTTTTTCAAGCTTGTCAGCCAGCGTTCTCTGTTAGTTTCAGAGCCTCAGAGCATTCTTTTATGCAAAGTTTGCAGCCCGAAATACGTTCTTGCCTAGTCTTTAGGTGCAGGTTCTCCACACTGCCCCATTAACAGAATATCATTACACCTACTTTGCAGATATATCATGGTGATGAGTCAGATATTCCTGACACTTTCTCTCACACAGTCTGTGGTAATGTGCTCCTTTCTCGTTTTCATTCTGGCACCCTCGAATTTTTATATTATTGCTCAACAGTTGCATACCATATGGGTTCACTACGCCTGAAGGTCATTTCAGACAAATTTTATTGTTTGTCCTAACACTATTTTTCTGTGCAGCAGTGAATTGTCTAAAAAGGTATCAGCAGACTTCTCTGCGGTAATCATTAGTGTGTAACCTCCCCCTCACTTATCGACCTTAATGACAGTGAAAAATTAAACCGCGTGTACCTAATGGAAATTTGGGAAAAGCAATCGGCACCGAAGTCAATCTGTCGGTAAAGAGGGAGGAAAGGGTTACATCTAAATGAAAGGAAAAATGCAAATGAAATTGGTGGAAATTAATTTTGAAAAGGGTAAAGTTAATAAAGAAAGTAAATGTGTGGTCGTTACGTTAACAATTAATTGGCGTTAATTAGATAATTGAGATTTGAGGAAAATTGCGGTCACCAGTCCCATGGACAACTACTATAATAACTGAAAATGAAAGATGAATGCACATATATTTAGCACTAAAAGCGTGACAACTGAAGGTTGACACGTGTTGTGTGAAAACTGAATGTTTGTCAGAAGTAATAAATTTCTCTACAATCTGACTTAATTTAGCAAAAGAATTAATAAAACCGGAAAATTGAAAATTAATTTAGTGACTGAAAATAATAGTGAACTTTGTTTCTGAAGTACTACGAAATTCAATAAAATAAGGTTAGTCTTGGGCTACCTCAACAATAATTTCAAAAGCTACTTGAATCTACGCCATTTAGAAATAAGGGATTTAACTTTGAACTTGAATTAAATGATTCTGAACAATTAACAATAGTAAAATTTAGTACGTACCAAGCTGAGCTGCAGTCACAGGTAAGCTAAAATATGGTAACAAAACTCACACTCTTAATTTCTGCTTGTGTAATCTAAATATTGTAGCTAGCTATGAATACTTTAACTGCAATTTGAAATTAAAGCAGTGAAATGGAATGATATTACTTTAATGGTGCCGTTTCAATTTCAACGACACTCGGGTTCATTCCGGAAAAGGAAGGGACCCTGCTTGGTAATGCAATTGGGACAATGAGCAAGAGAGGTTCATGCTAAGTTGCTGTAATTTCGTGAAGCAACAATTTGAAAAAGCTGAGGTCTGCCATACAGCTCGTAAGCTTTACGTGCTTTTAGTCTTCCTTGTTGGTTGGTTCAAATGGCTCTGAGCACTATGGGACTTAACATCTGTGGTCATCAGTCCCCTAGAACTTAGAACTACTTAAACCTAACTAACCTAAGGACATCACACACATCCATGCCCGAGGCAGGATTCGAACCTGCGACCGTAGCAGTCGCGCGGTTCCGGACTGCGCGCCTAGAACAGCTAGACCACCGCGGCCGGCCCTTGTTGGTTGATTAAAGGTTTGAAGTCGTCGATCGGGGAGGTGGCGACAGTCACTCAATGTCGACCGTCGCTGTCACAGAAGCTGGATGTTGGCGCGCCTTCTTCTCGACACCGTCACCAGGTGAAACGGGCTCTTGATGCGCGCCAGCTAATGCTTCCCGTCCGCGACACCGTGTCAGAAACTATCATAGCAAGTCGAGCGCAATTACATGCTGCCAAACCCCGAAAGCGCGGCAACTCGTGGGAGCGTCACTCTACACACCTGCTCCTCCGCCCTACACGAGCCAGATTCCCTCTCTGCCCGCGCTCCACGCGGCAGAGTTAACACTACCAAACATCCTAAACACTTTGGTTCTCCACACGACCTATCGATGTAATCGTTCGATAGCATAGTTTTCCCTAGGCAAGACCCAGCGTAAAAATACAAATAGTATTTACAAAACAAACCAATTATACATCTACATAAATGCATAAATATATATGTATATACAAATATTAAAACAATTACAAAATATAAAGACACAGAAATATCATATCTTCAGGTAACAAAATAAGGAAAAAATTTATAGTACAATAAATGGAAATAGGAAGATATGCATTTCCGGCGTTACAAGTGCATGTGCATATAAATAACAGCATGAAGCTAATGAATCAATGACGAATGAAACCCTATAAGTCTCACCTATGTTCTGAACTAAAATAAAACTGCTTGTTTAGAGGTAACACCAACTGTTCCAGCGATCAGTACGGCCGTTGTAACAACACGGGTTTCTACGCAGAGTTAATTACAGACTTGGTTCATACAATGGCAGTGTACACAAATGCAGAGATGACAGATGATCATTTGATGTATGGTTTATCTGACGGCAGTGGAAGAGATTTCCAGGACATAGATGCCCCGACAGGAAAACGTTTGAAGCCACTGATCGTCGACTTCGGGAACATGGGGCATTTAAGCCCGGTACTCGTGACCTGGGGAGGCCCAGATGGACGAGGACACCACAAAGGGTGGTGGAAATTCTTCATGGAATTGACTACGAACTCACCGTCGATACAAGACATGTATTTGCAACACTGGATGTTGACCACGTGACTGTCTGGTGACTGTTACCTGAGGACCAGCAGTACCCATACCATTTACAACATGTGCAGGCACTATTAGCATCTGCTTTTCCTACACAGGTAATCTTCTGCGAATGCTTTATTCAACAAGGTTCAAAATGGCTCCAAGCACACCTGATTTGTTAGCAGATGCGCCTTTAGCTGTGCGACAAAACACGTGGTTCATGCACGATGGAGCACCTCCTCATTTTAGTGTTAATGTTCGTCGGTTTCTTAAAAAAAAAAAAAAAAAGGGTTCAAATGACTCTTAGCACTATGGACTTAACTTCTGAGGTCATCAGTCCCCTAGAACTTAAAACTACTTAAACCTAACTAACTTGAGGACATCACACACACCCATGCCTGAGGCAGGATTCGAACCTGCGACCGTACCGGCCACGCCGTTCCAGACTGTAGCGCCTAGAACCGATCGGCCACCCCGGCCGGCTCTTAAAAACAGATTCGGTGACAGATGGATAGGCTGACCTCCAAGCTCTACAGACCTAAATCCACTGGAATTTTAAATGTGGGGGAATTTGAAAGCTCTTGTGTATTGAACCCCAATACGTGATGTTCAGAGCCTCCGAGCCCATATTATGGAAGGCTGCGAAAACATACGCAATACTATAGGGATACGTTAGAGCATCCGAGATCCACTACGACGGGGGATTGATGCAAGAATCAATACCCACGGAGGGCATATTGAACATCTCCTGTGAGAAAGAGCTGCATGTAGCATGGTGGTGTGTTTTGTTCGTGTGTGTTCCTCATGATAATTGAATTGGAGAAAATGAGTTGTAACATGGAAACAAAGCTTTTCCAGACCCGTGTTCATATAACAAAACTATTTCAATGTTTATTGTTGCAACAGTGCATATGGGACACATGGAATGATGACATATGCAAATCAGTAGCACAAGCGGTTCTGAGGTACCGTGTATCGACCCATGCTGAAACACCCCTATTAGTACATGCTGTAGTGTCCACGGGCGCAGTGGTTAGACACTGGACTCGCATTCGGGAAGACGACGGTTCAATCCCGCGTCCGGCCATCCTGATTGAAGTTTTCCGTGATTTCCCTAAATCGCTCCAGGCAAATCCCGGGATGGTTCCTTTCAAAGAGCACGGCCGACTTTCTTCCCCGTCCTTCCCTAATCCGATGAGACCGATGACCTCGCAGTCTGGTCTCCTTCCCCGAAACAATCAACCAACCATCCACTAGACTTAGAACTACTTAAACCTAAGGACATCACACAGAGCCATGCTCGAGGCAGGATTCGAACCTGCGACCGTTGCGGCAGCGCGGTTCCGTCCTGAAGCGCCTAGAACCGCTCCGTCACAGCGGCCGGCCGCACGAGTCAGTTCTCATCCTATCATATCCCAGACGTGCTCGATTGGAGACAAGTGCTGGTACGGTTCTGGCCAGAGAGGTTTCTGCAAGCCTTGCAGAGTACATTGAGTTTCACTGACAGTGTGTGGGCCAGCATTATCCTGTTAGGACAACACATCGCCTTCCTGTTGCAAGAAGGCACAACAGAACGGGTCTAACAACACTGTGCACGGAGCGTGCGCTGTTTAGTGTAATCTTCAGAAACACCAAAGGTGAACGTGAGCTGTAACTTACCGCACCACAGGCCATAAGGCCTGGGGTTTGGGCAGTGTGTCTTGGAAGTATGAGCTCTGCAAGACAGCGCTCATCAGGTCTACGTCGTACGCGCGAACAACCATCACTTGCGTACAGGCAGAATGTGCTTTCATTGCTGAAGACCACATCGCGCCATTCTATTTTCCAAGCGATTCTTTGACGGTACAAGAATAGCCGTACACGTAGATGCCGCGGCGTGAATGGAAGACGGACTAGGGGTGTGCGTGTCCATAGTCACACTGCTATTGAACTGAGCGCAGCAGTCAGTAGTGACACGTCTGGGCTCACGAAGACTCTTATCTGTGATGTGGTAGCTGTACGATCTGCCAGTGCGGCTTTTACAACATGGCGATCC
The DNA here is from genome assembly GCF_023864275.1 of Schistocerca cancellata. Taxonomy (NCBI): domain Eukaryota; kingdom Metazoa; phylum Arthropoda; class Insecta; order Orthoptera; family Acrididae; genus Schistocerca; species Schistocerca cancellata. The sequence continues at coordinate 789,388,354 of NC_064629.1, read as the reverse complement.
TGGAGGGAGCCTGAGTTGCGTGGACGTCCAGAACCTCGACTACGGATGTGAGAATGTTCACGTAACCACTGACACCAGCATCATTGCAGAACTGACGCTACCACAGCGAACGTGCATGGCAGTTCTCCGAAAGGACAATCTCGCCACTCGGAAGGCCGCGATTTGTTCCCTTTCACACCCGCTCAGTTGGCTGTAGGAAGCACGAGGCGTCTCCGTGGCATGGTTGCTATGCCACTACTCTACCTGTTATCAGTACATCTAATATCCCCCAAGTGGCGTAAGCCGTGATCGGATCAAAATCGACTTCGTCTTTCCAGGTGTACTAATTCTTTCCGGCAGTGTGCATTTAAAGCAGAAATATTGGTAGCAATAATCTCCCAAATTTATAGACCGAGTTTCTTGACTTTTACACGATACTCTAATAAATACTCAAACCTTACCAGTCGCAGTGCACTTGTTGACGTGTCAACATGAGCTTGGACAAACGTTTTTATATATTTTTAGGTTTCAGATACATATTTTAACGGTTTTTGTGATAATATTTACTATATAAGTAACTTATTAGTGGTTTCTTCATTCACCTCTGCCTTTCTTGTGTTGTGACCTGATATTTGTGAGTGTTTCGTATCGAGCAACTTAACCTATTAGCTGTGTTTACATTCCGCGCTTACCAGTTGCAGCTGTAGCGGCGCATCGAAAGCTAAGTACTAATTAATTGTTTGTGTATAGCGGTTTATTTAGGAACTTTTGCAGTCTTCAACCGGTGTTCTTGGTATTTTCTGGTGAAATAATTTCAGAAGAACCTTTTGGGAACTGTTTTCAGTTTCGTTACTGTGTCATTAGACCTTTGATTCTCTTTCTGTATTAGTCTTTTGTTGTATACTCATTTGTTGTTGATTAATACTATTAATAAAACGGCCGCATCTCGTGGTCGTGCGGTAGCGTTCTCGCTTCCCACGCCCGGGTTCCCGGGTTCGATTCCCTGCAGGGTCAGGGATTTTCTCTGCCTCGTGATGGCTGGGTGTTGTGTGATGTCCTTAGGTTAGTTAGGTTTAAGTAGTTCTAAGTTCTAGGGGACTGATGACCATAGATGTTAAGTCCCATAGTGCTCAGAGCCATTTGAACCATTTTTTTGTTAATAATAGTAGTTACATCCCTTGTAGAGTAAGTTTGTGATTATTGTAGTCAGGGTTTTAACATCTTCTTATTGTAGTAGCGGAACATAGAGAAAGTAGTTTTCTTGTTTCAATAAGTGTAAAATTTTACCATGAGTAGGAAGTGTGGGCTTTGCCGTAGGTTCGTGAGTAGGGATTGCGGTGTGAGACTTGTTCGAAGTATTTTCACTGGGGGGAATGCAGTGGGGAAGCCAGTGGACATTCCGGTGAGATCCTCTCCTGGAACTGCAGGTTATGTAGCAAGAGTAAGCTGATAGAGGAGCAGGAGCGTAAGATCTGTGCCCTTCAGGTGCAGTTGAAAAACGCACAGGAGGAGATAGATAGGATGAGGAGGGAGAAGGGGGTTGGGGAATGGGAGCTGGCTGTTGGCAAGAGATCTGCTAGGAGAAGAATATTTTCTGATAGTTTTACTATTGGTGTTTGCAATAGATATGACCAACTGTCAGAGTCTAGTGGAGAGGAATCTCTAGTAGCTATAGATGTAGGACGTATGCAGCAGACCTCAGCAGTTATGGTGGCTAGGACAGTTGCAAAGCCGAAAAGGAAGAAGAAGGTTCTGCTGTTAGGTAGTTCTCATGGAAGAGGTGTAGGCCAGCAGTTGCAGGAAGTGTTGACGAGTGAGTACCAGGTCACCAGCATTGTGAAGCCTAATGCAGGATTGGTTCAGGTGACTGTTAACAAAGGGGGGTTATGTAGGGATTTTACTAAAGAGGATCAGGTAGTGATTGTGGGTGGGGCTGATAATAGTATTGATAGGGATGGGGAGTATGACATAGACGGTGACCTGGAAAAGATAGCCACTCAGACTGGCAACACGAATGTGCATTTCGTGGAACTGTTTCAGCGTCACGATCGGCCTCATCTTAATACAGCCGTCAGGCGTAATAACATGAGACTTGGGGGTGCGCTGATGACAGAAAGCATGGGTCACATTTCAGTGGTGTCGGCGCAGTCTATCAGCAGGACGGGTTTCACTAGACATGGCCTTCACCTCAACAGGTATGGGAAGGGGAGGTTGGCAAAGCTTATAGGTGACAGCATAGGTGGGGGTGGTTGGATCACTCATGGGAAAATTCCTGCAGTAGTGGGTGTTAGAGCTGCACATTTCTAGATTGAAGTCAGTTGATAGGTATTCCTGCTTAAGGGAAGTCTCTCTAACAAAGGCACCACTTTTGACAAAGCTTAGGTATCCGAGTAATGAGGGAATTAGTATATTTCATCAAAATATACAAGGTTTAGAGAAAAAGTTAGTGAACTGCTTATAGATGTTGACTCTGAAATTATTGGTATATCTGAACACTCCTTAAATAAGGAGACAATTCAGAGGCTTCCTTTACCAGGATACAAGTTGGCTGGCAGCTTTTCTAGGAGCTCTTTGCGGTGTGGGGGAGTAGCCATGTATGTGAAAAACGGCATCCCATTTGAGTCAATTGGTTTCAAAGTACTGCACTGAAAAGGTGTTTGAATGTTGTGCAGGTGTGGTTAAATTTAATGGAGCTAAACTTCTAACTGTTGTTATTTATAGATCCCGAGACTCCGATTTCACAACATTTTGGCTAAAGCTAGAGGATGTTCTTGGTTCACTTTATAGGAAATACAAAATGTTAGTTATATGTGGTGACTTCAATATTAATTTTATAAGTGATTGTGCAAGGAAAAGGATGCTGGTAGACCTTCTTAATTCATATAATCTTATGCAAACCTTATTCTTTCCAACGAGAGTTCAAGGGGACAGTAGAACAACCATAGACAACATTTTTGTTCATTCCTCATTACTAGAAGGGCATTCTATTAGCAAAAAGGTGAACGGCCTTTCAGATCATGATGCACAAATTTTAACTCTAAAAGATTTTTGTGCTGCAACACATGTTAAATATAGTTATCAACTGTGTAGGAAAGCTGATCCATTTGCTGTAGAGATGTTTGTAAACCTGTCAAGGAACAAGAGTGGCAAGATGTTTATAGCGCTGATACAGTAGACGATAAATATAATGCTTTTCTCAAGACTTTTCTCGTGCTCTTTGAAAGCTGCTTTCCGTTAGAACGTTCAGAACAGGGTACTAGCACAAACAGGCAGCCTGGGTGGCTGACTAGAGGGATAAGAATCTCTTGTAGAACAAAGTGGCAGTTATATCAAAACGCTAGAAATAGTCAAAATCTAAATGCAGCAGCCCATTACAAACAGTATTGTAAGGTGCTTAAAAATGTTATTAGGAAGGCAAAAAGTAAGTGGTATGCAGATAGAATAGCTAAGTCTCAGGATAAAATTAAAACCATATGGTCAGTCGTAAAGGAAGTGGCTGGTCTGCAGAGACAGGTCGAGGATATAGAATCAGTGCATAGTGGGAATGTCCGTGTTACTGATAAGTCGCATATATGTACAGTATTTAATAATCCCTTTCTGAATATAGTAGGTGAACTAAATAGAAACCTAGCCCCAAGAGGGAATCATATAGCGTACTTAGAAAAAAGTGTTCCGAGACTGTTACCTGAAATGCTCCTCCATGATACTGACAAGAGGGAGATTGACTTAATGATTAAATCACTAAAGACCAAGAACTCTCATGGAGACGACGGGGTATATAGCAGAATACTGAAGTATTGTTCTATGTATGTTAGCCCAGTACTTAGCCATATCTGTAACTTTTCCTTTAGGAGTGGTCGGTTTCCTGACCGATTAAAGTACTCTGTAGTGAAGCCACTTTATAAAAAGGGAGACAGGGATAATGTTGACAACTGTAGACATGTTTCTATGCCATCGGTGTTTGCTAAAGTTATCGAGAAGGTTGTATATACAAGATTACTGGAGCATTTAAATTCACATAATTTGCTGTCAAATGTACTGTTTGGTTTTAGAAATGGTTTAACAACTGAAAATGCTATATTCTCTTTTCTCTGTGAGGTTTTGGATGGATTAAATAAAGGGTTGCGAACGCTAGGTGTTTTCTTTGATTTAACGAAGGCTTTTGACTGTGTTGACCACAAAATATTACTGCAGAAGTTGGACCGTTATGGAGTAATGGGAGTAACTTACAATTGGTTCGCCTCTTACTTTAAGAACAGAAAGCAGAAAGTAATTCTCCGCTATATTGAGAGTGGTAGTGATGTTCAGTCGCAATGGGGCACTGTTAAATGGGGCGTTCCCCAAGGGTCGGTACTGGGGCCACTGCTGTTTCTTATTTATATAAATGATATGCTTTCTAGTATTACAAGTGATTCAAAAATATTTCTGTTTGCTGATGACACCAGCTTGGTAGTGAAGGATCTTGTGTGTAATATTGAAACAGTATCAAATAATGTAGTTCATGAAATAAGTTCGTGGCTTGTGGAAAACAATTTGATGCTAAATCACAGTAAGACTAAGTTTTTACAGTTTCTAACTCACAATTCAACAAGAACCGATATTTTGATCAGACAGAACAGTTCAAGTTCCCAGGCGTTCTGATAGATAGTAAGCTGTTGTGGAGAGCCGATGTCCAAGATCTTGTTCAGAAACTAAATGCTGCTTTATTTACCATTAGAACAGTATCTGAAATAAGTGACAGTTCAACACGAAAAGTAGTCTACTTCGCATATTTTCATACGCTTATGTCGTATGGTATTATTTTTTGAGGTAATTCTTCTGATTCAATAAGGTATTTTTGGCTCAAAAACGGGCTGTTCGAGCAATATGTGGTGTAAGTTCGAGATCCTCTTGTCGACCCCTATTCAATAGTCTGGGAATTCTGACATTGCCCTCACAGTATATATTTTCTTTAATGTCGTTTGTTGTTACCAATATTAGCTTATTCCCAAGAGTTAGCAGCTTTCACTCAGTTAATACTAGGCAGAAATCAAATCTGCATGTAGAATGCATTTCCTTGACTCTTGTGCAGAAAGGAGTGCAGTATTCTGCTGCATCCATTTTCAATAAGCTACCACAAGAACTCAAAAATCTTAGCAGTAGCCCAAAGTCTTTTAAGTCTAAACTGAAGAGTTTCCTCATGGCTCACTCCTTCTATTCTGTCGAGGAGCTCCTGGCAGAGGTAAAAAATTAAGCAAATTCCAGCGTTACATTGTCGATTTTCTTTATTTAAACTTGTCGCCTGAATATGTTTTTTATATTTCATTTTATCTGTTTCTACAATCGTGTTATAATTTCATGTATAGACTCGTTCCATGACCATGGAGATTTCTCCTTAATTTGGTCCCACGGAACAATAAATAAATAAATAAAACGGGCGTAGGCTATGTATCTTGCTAACAACAATGTAAAGATTTTATGTTGAAACCGATTGCAACTAAGATAATGCTGTGCTGTGAAAATGTATGGCATCGTTTTCTTTGTTGCAGTCAGTTTTAACGATAATAGGAAGGCATTTAAGCCGTTAGACAAACTGCTTCTTCCGTATAAATGCGTTCGTCTAATACATAATTTTAAACAAATGTTATATGCACAGAAATGTGCTATTTTGTTATCTGCCTTGCTGTTGGTTTGAACAAATATCAGAAAAATGTGTTTATGGCTTATCAGATTATTATTATAATACTACTACAGAATCTGAATTTTCCGAAACTTTTGAAATCTATCCGTTTCCATTTAAAAAGTACACGAAATATTGTCATTGGGGCTACGATCCTCACAGATACAGAAGCGGGAGAGTTCTCCTGTACCCTGTATACAATGATCCCAACAGATTTATCCACTCATTTTAAACGACCTCAATTCCAAATCAAGAATTTGTTGTCAGTAACAATAAGAAAGGACCAAGGTCAGAGAAAAGGGGAGGAGTTGGTGAGAGATTGAGGGGAGGAAGGAAACGGCGATAGAAAGGTGGAAGGAGGAGGGAGACTGATGGAGGGGTGACGAGAAGGTTGAGAGAGTAGAAAGTGGAGGAGAAGGACAGAGAGAGGAGGAGGAGTTGATGGAAAGAGAGAGGGGGAGGAGGAGGAGGTGTACAAAGAGAGGGGTTAGGAGGAGATGGGTACACAAAGGGAGGAGATGGATATTGGGACATATATCTAATTCCCATATATAGTTAGTAACTGTGAAGCATTGCTAGGTATGCTAGTATGTATACATATGCAATCTTTTCAAGTACAAAAGTTGTAAAATAGCTTAGCAAATACAGTAAAGTATAAATCTAAGAAAACTTTGAAAGAGATTGTTAGTAAATACACAAAAAGTCGTTAACGAGAAAGAAAAAAGTATTGTCAGTAAACTAAACCTTATTTTGTTATATCAATGTTTTATTTATAAAAGAACCTCACTGTTTCTCCTCAGAGTACAATTGACCTTGCTCATGCAATTGAACTATAGGAGGAAAAGGTTGAAAGTTGTCATTGACAGTCCAGAAATTACTTAGTTATTATTCTTTGTAACAAATCTGATACTCTGACTATGGTAAAGAGACTTCAAATGACAAGGTTCATGCAAGTGAACTAGAGAGAAAAGAAGCGCAGGGATCTGCCGCCATTGTAATGTGTTCCCATCGGTCTGGACTGAACGAGCGAGTTATCACACTGGTTAGCACACTGGACTCGTATTCGGAAGGACGACGGTTCAAACCTGCGTCCGGCCATCCTGATTTAGGTTTCTCGTGGTTTCCCTAAATCTCTTAAGACAAATGTCAGTTTGGTTCATTTGAAACGGCACGGCCGATTTCCTCACCCATCCTTCCCTAATCCGAGCTTGTGCTCCGTCTCTAATGACCTCGTTGTCGACGGGACTTTAATACGAATCTCCTCCTCCTCCTCCTCGTTGGTCCAGAGAGAAAGGGGGAGGACGAATGGGAGAGTGTCTCGCTGTGGCCCAATATGTATGGGCGGGGCAACAGGTTACATCCTGACAAGAGTAACACATAAAGATATTCTAAGGCATCGCCGACCACGTCACAAGTACTGGGTTCTGTCCTAACCTTGAATGTATAACACACAATTGAAATAAAGGGTGTGCCCGGGGCGAGGTGTGTGATCTTGAATAAACCTTGTGCATATGCCTCAGGTGTAACAAAAGACCCCAAAAGTCTTAGCCTATCATTTTAAGTCTTATCAGTTACCCTGATATGTGGACCATATGCTTTTACTGCGTGGCCATCCACAGTGTAGGTATTATACATGACAAAACATTTTTAAACTAAAAAAAAAGACATTAACATTTTTGAAAAGTCTGTTTGGTAGCCGCAGTGCACTCTATTACAGGATCGCACCCAACAGGTTTCGCGACGATTTGATAAGTGTGACCTAACATGCATTCCGAGCCGACTAGAAACTGATCAGCATGCCTCTGGTTTCCTACCTCGTATCAAACAAGGCAATATGTTGCGTTTTTGGCGGTTAATATATTTTTCCAACGCCTGCACATTAGACAAACCACTGCACAATGACAAAACAAGACTTTCTGTGTGCCATTTGAATACCAAACACGCTACACCGGCACAGGTCACTAAGATTTCTTATTGGCTGAAACACGTCGCTCGCCAAAGAACGTCGCTTGACTACTCATTTCGACCGCGCAAAGACTGTCATCACCTCAGACATCTATTAGTGGCCATAGATTAATTTGGCAAAAGTGTTCGCGAGTTTGTAGACGCGTAAAATAAGACGAGCAGAAAGTTTTCATATGTTACAGGCAACCTTCAACTGAAAGAGTATAAGCTTCTTTGACATTTGTATCGTACAGAATGTTGTCCTCTTATTGTGTAAAGTCTTCTAGTCAGTCATCGAATTTGTAGGTGAAGAGGAAGAAAGATAGCCAGAATTTCATCTCTTAAACACTAACAGACTATAAAAACGAAGATGAAATGCTGAAGCTCTAGTTAAATTAGACATTTTAAATGATATAGCACTTAACTAGAAAAGACATCTTCCCTTCTTAACATAAGTCACCTGGCACTGTGGCGCACTGTGTTGCATGCAAACATCGTAGAAGGACGATATCAGACGTCGAAAACTGACCCAAGAGCTGAGCCACTTACCCAAGATCTTCACCAAATAAATGAAGTGATCTTTAGCAAGAATTATAATACGACCCCCGACGAAGAACAGGAAAATAAATTTGCGTTTCTGCCATTCTGTGACTCCATGCAGTGCAAGATAAGCCACCTGCTGAAAATGGCCTCCGTTAAAAATACGGAAATTACTGAGACTAGTAAATGAAACAGCAGGTCTGAAAACACCTCCGGTCTACAAGTTAACTTGCGAGTGTAGCCAGTCTGGCGTCGGGCAAACAGAACGCAATATAGAACAACGTAGGAAGAACCATGTGAGGTTTTATGGGCTAAAGTTCTCTGAAAACTGCGCCATAGGTGAGCATGCTGTAGAAAACGGCCACCGGATGAAATTTGACAAAATATCTGTCGTGGGTCGCACTAACGACTTTTGGGACTGTCTGAATAAATAAGCCACTGAAGTAAAAATCGCTGATAGCGCCCGTAACAGAGACGGCGGTCTGCAGCTCTGAGTGGAATGGGATCTAGCGATCGCGAGGTTGAAACGGGAGCATTGGAGTCAATGTGTGCCCATATATAACGTCGCAGTGGGCAGTTAGAGCATATAAGGGCGAACTAGCAACCAAAAGCAGTCATTGCACTTCATAATGACCGAGAAGTGCTACGTCGTTAGTTCATGGTCTTTTATTCACTCTACAAACTGGAAGACCGAGAACATTTTATTCAATATTAGGGCTAGTCGTGTTGAAATCTACTAATTTGAAATAAAGAAAAACGCAAAGAGAAACAAAATATATTAAGATACGAGGGACAGAGGTACTGAAGCTGTGAGAACAGAGACGAGTAAGATCTCGCTCAGGTAACACCACAGTTAGCAGTATAGAAGCAGAGAACGTCGGCTATCCGTATAGACAGGGGAGCCCGGTGCAGAAATCTAATCTGCAGCGTGACACGTGTCCAGCATTGCTCGTGGCTGCTTCCGAAGATCAACTTCCAGGCCCCGGAGGATGCGGCATGGCTGCTAGCCTCAGCAATTTCTGCTGGCTCGAACTGCAGTTGCACACGCAATGTACCGTATTGAAGAATGAGGAACCTGCATGTAAACCTCAATCGGTGAGGAATTTTAGCAGTAGTGACTCCTGTATTGCACGTGTCCATTAGTGAAGTCGACGTGTGGTTTGACTTATTTCTTTATCGTCTGATGCCTGAGAACAGACCTAAGTACAGTAATTATTACAAACAAAGAGAAGAACAAATATTTTCCCTGAACATATAAGCGATTTGAAGATGATGTTATATAGACACTACGCAATTTTTCGTATTAGCAGTTCACAATAAGGTCTTTATGAATGCGAATTGTTATATCAGAGACATGACAGTGCACTAAACTACATAAAGCTGTAGTTCGTTTCACAGAAAGAGAAATATATAAGAATAATAAACTCTAATTTTATTCATATGATTTAAGATGTTGGAGGATAGTATGCTTCCATTAAGAACATTCGATGTGGAGCTGAACTATCTGAATGTAAATACATGTACTATTGGAGAGAGTGGATTTATGGCATAAGCAGACTTAGAGATATGCGAATGATCAGTGCTTGCCCAAATGTCTACATAAACTTTCATACTTTCAATCCTAACTGTTGACATGACACCACCGTAAGACGAGAATGTCTTTATAAAAAGACTCATTGCGTACAATACAATAAAAAATTTGGTATGAGTTTTACTTTCAATTTTCGGAAGCGATTTTTTAAAAGCATTCAACCACCAATTTTATAATGTTATGTTAGTCACAAATTATTTTTTGGAGAAATTCTGTGTATAGTAGAACTACATTATCATACAATTTAATCTCATAGAAGGAGGAACTTTTTCTCTGCTGGGACCGCAGGGACTGTTGACAAAATTACCTGCAAATTGTTTCTTTATGATTAATTACATAAATTAACGACAAAGTTGTTTCGAAATATGTGCCATTATCAAAAGTTTCTGTTGACGTTATATTTATATGTCATTTTATTCTACATGTATGTAACAGTACTATGAGATTTTACCTTTTATTGTAGTTACGTCTAGGTGGAGTGACGTCCATAAATCATCTTGGAACGTAGCTGTTCACGTAAAAGGTTGTCTACGTAGCTCACGTAATTACTTTCAACAGAAGAATAAACGAAATTTCGCGTTAATTTCTTGACAGATGCAAAGCGATAGATCGTTGCAATTTCAATGCAGTAGTACTATGAGTTTTCATCTCATGCTGTACTTGCGTCTAGACGGAGTTAGGTTCACATATCATCTTAGAATATAAGTTCTTGTGCGTACAATGTCGGTAACATGAGCCATGTATTTAGTTTCCATAGAAATTTCATGTTATTTTTTGACAGTTGTATTTTGACAGATCGTTCCAATGATGCTTAATGTTTACAAGAAAGTATACCTTAGGTTCTCAGTGATACTTTGTGCCAGAAATATTGTGCAATATGTAGGTGTGCGATCTTCAGGTTGTCTACTGTTTTTTATTTATGTTAATGTGTTTATCCTTCTTCTTTTTCTATAATCTCAGTAAAGTTTTCGAGATAATTTTTACGTTTGAGGTCCGTCAGCTCGTTTAGGATGTCATCCGGATATCTATATGACTGTGCATAAATTTATAGTTCTTCCAAGAAGTTCATATTTTGGCGTTTTGGCATCCGATGTAGATTTTTCAAAGTGTTTTTGATCTTTTTGCTCTACTATTTTTAAATGTAGATACAGTCTTGATTGGTTGTTTTGGTAATCTAGCACGTGTACTTTAAATCTGATGCTGAATCTTAGTCCTGATTGTCGGACGTAAAAACTGTTGTAGTCGTTGGACAAACGAGACGAAATTTGCGTGTATGTGGGTATGTCAAGGTTTTCTACGTTTGTATCTAATCCATCGCTGGTTCACATATCTGTTACGTTTTGTCTTTCATCTCTTTATTTGAGCTTTCTATTCAAATCATTTGTATCTTTTTCATTCCTTAACTTTTCCTCCTCTCCACCACTACGTTAAATGTCTTTTGTTCAGACGGTTACACATCTTCATTTTTTATGAACTGTATTTTTAATTGCTACAGCATTTCCAGATAAGGATTTTTGTGGTCTTAAGCGCAAAAAGCAGGAAGATTAGGATATAAAGTCCTGTTACGACGAATTCGTTAGACTCGGAGCACAAGCTTGAGAAGTGTGCCGGATCAGATACATTGGAAAGAACGGTCACTATTGTTTGAATGACAATTTTAATTCCTCAGTGTTCTATAGTTTATTTGTGTCTTTATGATTAACTTCAACAATGAGTAATATATCATTATGAAAATTTACAGGTAGATAAACAGCACATGGTGGGACAAGTGAGTTACTGCTCCCCAAACATATTCAGAACGTACAAATACTGTAAGCATAACCAGGGTGAATACTCTATTTGAAAAATCAATACACCCAGAGAAGTTCAAGTTTCGCATAACCAGAGTGAGTGTCCGCCTCTGGTAACTGAGTGATCAGCGCAACGGAATGTCATACCTAACGGCCCGTGTTCGATTCCCGGCTGGGTAGGAGATTTTCTCCGCTCAGGGACTGGGTGTTGTGTTGTCCTTATCATCGTCATTTCATCCCCATCGACACGCAAATCGCCGAAGTGGCGTCAACGCGAAAGACTTGCACCAGGCGAACGGTCTACCCGACGGGAGGCCCTAGCCACACGTTATTTCTATTTTACCAGAGTGAGTAAATAAGTCGAGATGTGGGTTTTGCAAAGTTATAGCTCACAATGTGGCGAATTTCCTGCCTGACAAAAAAAGTGAAAGCGCCCAGAAGGGATGATATAGCGAAATGAAACTTCACGTGTTGAGAGGGTAAGTAATGTTATTGCAGTGATTACAAAATCAAGTAAAATTTACAAAGTAGCAGTACGATGTTGCACCACCCCTGGGGTAGATATATACCAGTATTCAATTGGGAAATTCTCAGAAAGCTGTTGTATGCTCTCCTGAGGCAAGATAGCCAATAATTTTTGTAGCTGGTCCTTGATATCCAGGATACTGTGGCTCGAAAAACGTTGACGCCCAAGCTGCTCCCGCACGTGTTCAATAGAGAACGCATCTGGGTACGGTTATCGGGGGCAGTGGAGAACTGCAGCTCATAATTGTACACAATGGACATCATTTATCAGCAGTCCATGCTTCCAGGTCATTGCACAAATCCTAATTCAGCAGTTTGTGTTGTGGCGGTAATGGAACCTTATGCATGGAACCGTCAGCGTATAATCTGGCTGCTGCTAATATCCGACCAATGGCACAGTATGCAACGGAATGCTACAAGGAGTACTTACTTCTGGATGGCAAGCGCTGATGTGAAGCAGTTAAGACGTGCTTGGTACACAATACGGTGATCATCCTATTTGGTCGGTCGACGAGTCTGCCTGCCTTACATTTCCAGACAGTCCGACAATAGGCCTCAGTCACATCTGAATGCGCCACAGATTTGGATACTGAACAATCCGACCAGCTGGACAAATGTAGACCCAAAATGCAGCCCCTGTCAAGCTCCGTCAAGTGTTGATAATGTTATCTCACGCATTAACATGATATCTCCGAATGTACATACTCATTTACATACCCAATGATGGTGTGTAAGTATGCGAAGTCACATTAAAAACTGACCATGCCTTGGGGGTGCTTCACTTTTTTTGTCAGGCAGTACACATACTTCGTGTCATTGGAAAGAGGTTTCGAAGAGTACTTCAACAACATTGGATGTGTGAAGCTTGGTCAAATAGTAGAAAGGGAACAGCGCCATCGTTATGAAAATTCCCAGAAACGTCTCCGCTGTTGTACCAAAAGCAAACAAACATGTAACTCAGATACAGTTCGTCCGTACCAGTGCAATTTATTGAACCTGGTTATTCTATGAGTCTTCGTCATCATCTTTTCAAAATCTTGTTATTTCTACCAGTTACTACAGTGAACACCATACTCAGTTTCGTTTTATAACGTATTGTGCAGTGAAACTGAAATTCCACGAGTTGTTTCTCTTCTCGCCACCCAGCTGTTCGCACCTTCATTATTGAGGCACTGAAATAGCCCTAGATGGCGCTTGTGTGTTAGGCACGTCTCGGAGCCAGGAATACACAGAACTGAACTGTATTACGAAAGGAGTTGACGGTTTGGAACTTCAGAGGTTACATTGACATGGATCCGAGACGGAGACTACTAGCAGAGAACCAGAAAAGCTGTGGAGCAGCGCCTTTGTTTGGTGGGTGCGCCAGCCACTCTTGCTGGCTCCAGCGTGGCTGTTCGGAGGCGTTGGCGTGGGCCGGAGTCTGGTCCAGAAGCTAGTCAGCAGGGCGGTGTGGAATCAGTCACTTCTATTCGTGCCAGCTAGGAGGCCTACATAGAGCAGTGGCGGACCAGCAGTATTTGCAATACCAGACCTCGAAGGCGCATTAGCTGTGGTTGTCTCCATATTCAGCGTGGCTGTCCAAGACGCAGCCACAGTCGTCAGCGGATGACAGCAGAGAGTCTGGTAAAGCCAGCGAGCAAGGCAGATTGGAGGAGAGAGATCGCCTTGAATCATGTAGCGTGAGACTGCAGCAGGCTCAATAGTTAATGTGGGGTGTGACCCGCTGTACTCGGACATCGTCGAGCTGGGTAGCGCGTGGTGTCTGGAAGAAGACGGCCACTCGTAGCCAGAGAGCAGAAATGGTGAAGAATGGCGTAGTGAGGCTGTGCTGAATGAGAGTGTTACATTTTACTGTGAAGATAATGCACACGGAGAGATGTGATTCCATCATTGTATAGTAGTGATTAGGTATTGTGTGATGTATTTCATTTTCTTCGTCTGTGTTCAAATGTTGAAATGTGTGTGAAATCTTATGGGACTTAACTGCTAAGGTCATCAGTCCCTAAACTTACACACTACTTTACCTAAATTATCCTACGGGCAAACACACACACCCATGCCCGAGGGAGGACTCGGACTTCCGCCGGGACCAGCCGCACAGTCCATGACTGCAGCGCCTGAGACCGCTGGGTTGTCTGTGTTCCGTCTAGTTCTGATGTGCTTTGGGATGATTAGTAGAACAATCTCTCCAATGTATTTCGGCACATAGTAGAAAAATAAATTTGCGGATGAAGACCCATGTCTGAAACCTTCATCAACCAAGGCCACAGAGCATCGCATTCATAGGAAACTAGACCGGTCTATGAAGCAGTTAGCTGTATCTTCTCCACTGGCTGCCGCGACAATCATTTGTGATCACTGAATAACAAACATCACAGGCTTATTGTGCGACGTTTCACCTGCGGTCCGTCGAGTACAAAGTCGCGTTTGCTGCTGAAGGAATGCCCTGCTGCCTATAACTTGGTCGCTCCGTAGCGTCGTTGGATGACGTTTCCGGATTCGAGTTCCTATCCTCAATTTGTTCCTCAAGAGATCCTCTATAGCCTCTCAAAGTATGTCGGTACCGTCTTGTACTACCATACATACACCCTATGGGTATATTGTGTCACTCTTAAGAGTAATCATGTCTGTTATTTTCTGGTGTTGCGGTAGATATTTGCAATTTCATTTTTTCAATATGTGGATGAAGGCAACCCAAACAAATATTGATTAGCACATTTTTCATCCATGCACTGTCCAGTCTAGACGGAAAGCAACGGTTTGTTTCCCATTAAAAAAATTTAAAGCGGTATTTTACATGCCCTTTCGATAGAGCGGTCCAAAATTAGTCTAGTGGGATATGCGTGATACCGATATTTGTTAAGAGAGACAGTAAAGCACGAAGAATAACTGGTACTCCAACAGCAATTGAGCAGCGCTGCTATTGTATAGTGGTAGCATTCACCGCGTGCCAGGGTGCTGCGGGGGTACTGGTTGATCTTTGTGTTTTACTACCCCTGTTAATAAAACAAATACCGCACACGACTCTCTCTCTCTCTTTCTCTCTCTCTCAAACACACACACCCATTTTACTTCGTGAACGGTTACACATATGGAAACCCAGTCATCAGCAAATAGTAGAGTGTAGAGGTTCAAAATGTTCAAATGGCTCTGAGCACTATGGGACTTAACTGCTGAGGTCATCAGTCCCATAAAACTTAGAACTACTTAAACCTAACTAACCTAAGGACATCACAAACATCCATGCCCGAGGCAGGATTCGAACCTGCGACCGTAGCGGTCGCGCGGTTCCAGACTGTAGCGCCTAGAACCGCTCGGCCACTCAGGCCGGCAGAATGTAGAGGGGCAGGTATGTTTTTGTTTGGTTAATGTTTTCAGTACTGGTATCAGTATCAACTGAGATACTGAAGCAAGTAGGTTTTCTTAAAAGGAACCGTATATGTTTTCTAACTGCATTCGATAGTTCTTGAGAAGACAATTACAGTGATATAGTTAATGTTAATGTTTATGTCCTAGAAAGGCGGCTGGGGTGGCCGAGTGGTTCTAGGCGCTTCAATCTGGAATCGCGAGACCGCTACGGTCGCAGGTTCGAATCCTGCCTCGGACATGGATGTGTGTGATGTCCTTAGCTTAGTTAGGTTTAAGAAGTTCTAAG
The DNA here is from genome assembly GCF_023864275.1 of Schistocerca cancellata. NCBI lineage: Eukaryota > Metazoa > Arthropoda > Insecta > Orthoptera > Acrididae > Schistocerca > Schistocerca cancellata. The sequence goes on along the minus strand of NC_064629.1, from coordinate 789,372,671 downwards.
TTCTAGGGGACTGATGACCGCAGATGTTAAGTCCCATAGTGCACAGAGCCATTTGAACCTTTTGTCCTTGAATGTGAGAGCACGGTGCAAATACTGTCAAGCGGGGGTCTCGAACCAGGCTGCGTGGTTGTATACAGTATGGCAGGCCTCTGTTACAGGAATAACGCTTTATTTCCCCTTGAACCATCTTACGACCTAGATTCAGGTTCATCTATGAATGTTGTATATGGAAATATGTCATCGGCAAAATTCTAGCGTATCAGAAAGGGCTTAGGAAAACTATTTCACATTTTAGTATCCTTCCGAGTTTACGTCAACTGAAACAGAGAAATCAACTGTGCATTCTTCAGAAATGAAGAGGTGTTGCACGTTGTAAAAAGTGAATACTGCATTAAATATCTAAATGATAGACGAAATATTTGACCTATCTTTACCGGTACGTGTCTGTGTGCTCCTTAGATGTAAAATACAGGTTGTTGGAAAATTGTCTCTACCTACACTGTTCTAAATTATACCATATGGGATACATAGGTCGAACTAAGCAAATAGTTAAAAATAGTTTGGTGACCACCTGTACACCACAAAATAAATATTCTTCTGTACGAAACGTTGTTCCATGCTGAACGTAAGCGCGTTGTGAGAGTGTTACCAGCAATTTTCAATACACGCAGTCCACTTATTTGACATTGGAATGTAATTTCGTGCACACGTAAATGAAATAAATAGTTTACTAACAATGGTTTGATAATCACCCATATCACATAAAATAAATTTTGCCTTCCAAAAAAATAACTTTATCCTTTATTCAACCATGTGTTTTAACTGTTGACCATGGACTGGAAGGCACATTTGAAATCATTCGAAAGAACGATGAACAGATGTATTACAGTGGATGTACGGAAGAGCATGCGCTAGCGATTTGACGATATACACATATCAAAAAAAGTTTTACATCACCCCAGTTCCCAGGATTCCTGAAGATAGACGTTGACTGTGGATATTGTATCACAGACACAGTCCCTTTGACTGTTCAGAGATGTTACTAAACCCGCCCAAGATGAAGGGGTCCAACAGTCTGTCAGTTCCAGTCATTCTACCAGGGAAGAGGTACACGGCTCGTGTTGTCGGTTGCTCAACCATGCCTAGAAGGTAAGTACCGCGATTCGATCGCGTCCGCATTGCTACTTAGCGCCAGGAAGGCCTCTCAACAAGGGAAGCGTCCAGGAGTGAATCAAAGCGATGTTGTAGGACATGGAGGAGATACAGAGTGACAGGAACTGTCGATGACGTCCCTCACTGAAGGCCGCCCAAGGGCTACTACAGCAGTGGATGACCACTACCTACGGATCATGGCTGGGAGGAACCCTGACAGCAACGCCACCATGTTCAATAAAGCCTTTCGTGCAGCCACAGGACGTCGTGTTACGACCCAAACTGTGTGCAATAGGCTGCATGATGCGCAACTTCACTCCAGACGTCCATGGCGAGGTCCATCTTTGCAAACCATGACACCATGCAGCGCGCTACAGATGGCCCCAACATGGACCACTCAGGTTTGGCATCACGTTCTGAGGACTCATGAGTGTCGCATATTCCTTCAACCAGACAGTCGTCGGTGACGTGTTTCGTGGCAACCCGGTCAGTCAGAACGCCTTAGATACACTGTCCAGCGGGTGCAGAAAGGTGGATGCTCCCGCTGTTTCGGCCTGGTATTATGTGTGGCCAACGTAAGCCGCTGGTATCATGGAAGGTGCCGTAACGGCTATACGATACGTGAATGCCATACTCCGACCGATAGTGCAAACTATCGGCACCATATTGGCAAGGCATTCGTCTTCACGGACTACAACTCGCGCCCCATCGTGCACATCTTGTGAATGTGTTCCTTTAGGTAACGTCATCGCTCGGCTAGAGTGGCCAGCATGTTCTCCAGACATGAAACCTATCAAAAATGCTTGCGATTGATTGGAAAGGGCTGTTTATGGGCTATGTGACCCACCAACCAGTCTGGGGGATCAATGCCGACTCGCCGTTGAGAAGTGGGACAATCTGGACCAGCAGTGCCTTGATGAACTTGTGGACGCATACAGGCATCAATGAAAGGAAACGTGCTACTGGGTATCAGTGGAACCGGTGTGTACAGAAATCTGGATCACCACCTCTGAAGGTCTCACTGTATGGTGGTACAACATGCAATGTGTGGTTTTCATGAACAATAGAAAGGGTGGAAATGATGTTTACGTTGATTTCTGTTCAAATTTTCTCTACAGGTTCCGGAACTCTCGGAAACGGGGTGATACAGGACTTTTTTGATGTGTGTATATCGTCTGGTGTAGTTGGGGCTCCGTCACAGACTGCATCTTTGAGCGCTTCCCAAAGAAAGAAATGAACAGGAGTCAAACCGGGTGACCTCGCAGGCCCTTTGAAAACAGAATGTCGTCCTATTCAATGTCCAGGGTAGTTCTTATGCAGTATATGCGTTGCAACATGGGACGAGAGAGCTGGAAAATCATCCAGTGTGTAACACTAGCCTACCGTGACATAAGCTAATGTTACCCTCTGAGAGGATTTTTGGTATTTTGACCGCGTGTTTGTCTAACGGATAAGGGTATCACATTGTAATTTTGAATACATTGCAATTAAAAGAAAAAAAACGGAACAGGCTTTAAACTTTGGGGTTTAATGAAAGTAGTAAATTTCGTATACGAATGAAAAATGAACGGTCGCCAGCCCAGTTAGGCACATGAATTTGGAAATACATGTTTGAGAAAATTAAATATTAGTCATTGAAGTTACTTGCATTAGTATTCCCTTTAAATAACACACAGGATACAAACGAACACAGGGCACTCTGAGTTGTGGGTAGCAGTAGTTACCAATTATGCACATACTAGTAATCAAAGAAAGCAAAATCGTACCAAACTCAAACTAATAAGAGCTACACACAATATTGTTACTTGGATCATCACTAAAATGTTCTTGCAAGAAGCGCAAAATTAAAATTGTCCAGGAGGAGGTTCTGACTTAACTGACATATAAATACCACAAATAAATGTAAATAATACCGCAATTACACTGTTTACTCTGCCATTTACAGAAAAGTATCAGAGTTCCTTAGTAGCAATAATATACCAATTATCTTTTTAATATGAAAATAATGTGGTGGGGACCCATAAACTGGTGTTCTATCGCTAGTCAAACTCTATGATTATTTCAGTAGCAAAATACAATTCAACAAAATTTAATTCTTAACTTCACTTGGAATAGTTTATGGTCAAGGCAAATATTCATCACTAAGCTCAATTAACTACAAAAATTCGTTCATGATAGTAATCAAAGCTAAATTACGTTTCAAGTAAGTATAACTTATTTGCCTTTTTTCATCACCTGTGAAGCAGGTAATTTAGACAGTAACATTTACACAATCTGACATTGGATTTTTGCAAAACGTTACTTTGCAATAAGTTTAGAGTATTTTACTAAAATTCTAACTAGCTTCACTTTTACTAATCCTTGCCCATCTGACAAACATAAATAAACAATATTAGTGCATTTGAAACAGGCTACTCGGTTTTATAAACACTTAGAAGGGAATTCTGCACAGTTTCATGATCAGGATAAGAGTTATGGTTCTAAACACAGGTTTACACCACTTGGATTATTATTAAAATCACGCACACAAATTAACTGGTCCATGCTCTGATACATGTCTGTATGCATGAAGTTGGTGGAGCAGTGGCGAAGTAGTGGTGGCAAGCGACGTGGCGGCTAACTGTACTCACGGCTCTTCATGTTTGAATGTAAGGTTACAATATTATGAACACCCAATGGCTTCTTTGACTTAGGATAAACAAGATAGTAGGTATTAGTGTCCGAAGTTCCTTGCACTTCAAAGGGACCATTATATATGTATTTGAATTTATAAATTTCTTGGTTTATTTCACTAGATTTTTTGTGAGCTTCTGCGAGAACAAAATCACCAATTTTGAATTTGGTCACTTGAAGACCCATATCGGGCTTTTTAGATCTGGCTTCCGCTTTTTCTTTCGTTCTTTTTCTTGCTAAGTCTTTTTTTCTCCTTCAGATTTAATTCTACATAGGGTGGAAATTGTAAGTTTCCTTCAATTATACTTTTGCTCTTACAATTAAGTAGCATTTCCTCAGGTGCAAATCCTGTAGTTTCATGATGGAGGGTATGCATTACACTTTCAAAGTCTGCAATAAACCTACCCCATGCCTTATGATTGTGGTGGCAGCAAGTTCAACACAACTTATATAATTCAGGCATACAACGTTCCACTGGATTACTTGCAAGATGGGAGGTCGAAATATATTTCACTTGGATGCCATTCTGTTCCATCCCTTCCTTCGATATTTTTAAGGCCCATTACGAGATAGTAGTGCCTTTGGTTTTCCTATCGTATGGAAATATACAGTCAATCTATTAAATACTGCTTTTTCAGTAGCTTTTCTAATGGGAAATAGATAAATTTCGAAAATACTTCCAATATCACTACAGTGTATGTATAATTCCGGAAATTTTGGGAGAGGCCCATACAAATCTACTGACAATAAGTCTTGTGTGTCTTCCGCTACATTGTTCTGCATATAACCTTGGTTGGTTCGATTCGTAACTTTTGCCCTCTGGCAAATATCGCAGGATTTAATTCGATCTGTTATTTTCTTTGTTGCACTCATATTTATTACTATTACATTAGAGAGATTTTCAAGAAATTTTTTCGGACCACTGTGTCCTAAGGCGAGGTGGAAATAATCAATTACTACGGTCTCAAACTGAGATGGCTAACGTACTTTCCACTCCTCTCTATTCGCTTCTTTCCTTTTGTATAAAATATCTTTAAAGATCTTATAAAATTTACAAATTTGAGGAAACCTGGTATTACTAAAATCTACTTTACTGACTTCTAGACTTCATCTTCGTTTTGGTAGTACCGCATATTTTTTGCAAATTTGTTGGATTTTCTTTTTCCCCTTAACCTCTTAGATGAAACTGATATGAAAAGTGCCATCTTCGTTATTATTCTCTGACACACTGTCTATTCCTTCCGGTAGTCTGGACAGAGAATCAGCTACATAGTTGTCACTTTCTTTAACATAGATAATTTCGTAGTCAAACTGCTGGAGGTACAGTGCCAAACGGCTTAATCTGCCGGCAAATAAGCGGCAGCCTTTAAGGAACGTCAATACTTTGTGATCAGTATGTATAATAGTTTAATGCCCCCATAAATAATTTCGAAATTCTTCAGGGTTTGACTAGCGAAAACGATTGTCCTGCGTTTTGGTTCCACTGTGTCTACGTTCTCTTCAAAAATTTCTATTACGATTCCATATGCACTGCCATCAGTAGTCATATGGAATTGTCCAATCAAAACAGGGTGATGCCAAATATTATTCCTTATTAATTCATTCTTCAGATTTTCGAAATCTTATTGGAATTATAGTGTCCAAATGAATGCACTATTTTTCTTAAGCAACCCATTTAAATGAGGACTATTAAACACTTGCCCTTGGCAAGTTTGCGGTAAAATCCACAGAGACCGAGATACGCTTTTAACTGCTTTCGGTTATTAGGTGGCGGGCATTTTTCAATAGCATTTAACTTCTCTGAGTCCTTTCTAGTCCCAGAAGCTGTAATAATATGTCCCAACAATTTTATTTATTGTTTTACTAACTCACACTTCTTCAGTTTTAATGTCATTCCTCGTGCCTGAAGAGCAGAAATGGTTTTGTTTAACAATTCGCAATGTTCCCTCCAATTTTCTGTGGCGATCAACAAGTCGTCTACATATATTGTCAATCTAGCACTTAGCTCCCTTCCTAGCACAGAATCTAAAGCCCTAATGAAGACTGAGACAGATGTATTAAGACCAAAAGGAACAATGTTATATTTGTAACGATTTTCCCGCAAACAGAAATGCAGTGTTCTTTCGAGGCTCTTTATGCAATGGGATATACCAATAGCACTCCGTGAGGTCTCGACTAGTCAAATATCGCATATTGTGGAACTTTTGCAAGAGATCATCTAAATTTTCTATATGATGTACTTTTCTTTTTACAACCTTGGTTAGTGTTCGTGCATCGATGACTACTCGCACACCTCCATGCTTCTTGTTTACAATGATGAGAGGGCTATTATACTCAGTATTGCTCCTTTCGATAACCCCCCATTCAATCATTTAGTCAATTTCTGCTTGCACAGCTTCTTTCTTAGCTAGAGGTACTGGATAAGGTCTGACGAAAAATGGTTCGTGTTCTATTGCTTCAATACGGTTTCCAGAATTCTTTACTGTCCCCGGTTTATTTGAAAACACTTCCTTATAATCATTTTGAATGTTAAACAAATCGACTTCTGTTCCGATGTAAGTTCTTGTATCTCTTCAATAATTTATTTAAAAGTTTCTGTTTTTGTCTTATCAATCATTACGTTCTTTACATGATATATTTCATACAGATTGGGCAAACCATTATTTCCCAGGTCCTAATCTAATATCAATGAATCAACTTTGATGTCCTCTGAAATTTCGTTTTCCTGAAATCTAATTTCCAAAACGCCAGATTTACTATTAATTTTGACAATCCCGTTACCACCATCAATGAATACTTTTTCCTTGTCTAACCACTCAATACCTAAAAGCATTTCAGCATTCAATTCAGGCATGACCAGGAAATTTTTGTCCATTAATTTCATGTTCTACCAATACTTGTCTTCGAATACACTTGCTGGATCTGCCAGTTGCTCCTACAATTTTCACACTGTTTACTGACATCATGACAACCCCAGGTTTATTAGAAATATGTTCAAAGAAAGATTGTGAAATAGCACTAATTAGGCTCCAGTGTCTAAAAGTACTTACAATTCAATACGATAAATTTCGACTGGGATGATGGTTTGTTTGATTGTTCTGCTTTTCGCATTTTGCTGTTCCTCCCATAACAAATTTTGTTCGACCATCAGATAGCTCCAAGATATATTATTTAATGCTAAATCATATATATCCAGGGCCTTTTTTGGGTTTTTGATATCTAATTCCTTCACGACTCTCATCAACCCTTGCTCTGGTGTCGTGTCATCGGGTGGCTCCTTCTCCTTCGGTTCGGCATTTACTGCCATATTTTGTGGGGAAAAGACTTCATTCCGCTTTTTAGATACATCATTCGTTATGCTTCGTTCTCTTTCCTCTCTTTCTACGTTTTCTTCATCTGAACTATCTCTCATTTCACATTCACTGTCTGATTCTAGCATGAATGCTACTCTAACACAACGAGCCAGCTCTTCTTTTGATCTTTCGTTAGTTTCATTACTATCAATTTTCCGATTCTTTCCTAAAATTTCTATTGCATTTTTAGTCACAGGCGTCTCTTCAGTATCACTTTGGATGACGTCTACTTTAACTTCATATTTAGTATAATCGTCTTGGATTTCAGTGGTTAGCATGTATTCAGTTGAATCTATATTTTCATGACCATCAACAGTCTTTGCCTGTATGAGTTTTTCGGCAGCCAGGATCGCTGCAAGCACACTATTGAGGATTTCATCCTCCTCCATTTTCCTATTTAAACTGAACATTCTTCTATCTTTATCACCAATTTCCCTAACATCGGCAGCCCACGTGCTCTGCACGGCGCCTCCCTTTCTCTTACCAACCTCTTCCTCTAAAACTGCCGCTCACGCACCTTGCATGGCACTAACTACTTCCTCCTCTTTTTCATTTTCGGACAAGCCCTCATTCTGACGTTTGCACTTTCGTTTCTCTCTTTTATTAAACCTCTGGTCGTATAACTCTTTTCAAGTTTTCCTCCTCATATTCCTTTAAACTGTAAAACAAATCGACACGCCCTTCTGCGATCAGTGAAGACTCCCTTTCACACAAATTGTCTGCCTTTTCACTTTAACTTAATAACATGTCTGATTCTCTTCTCATTTTGGTGATATTCCCCACCGACTCTTTTGATTTCGGTGATATTCCCCACTGAAAAATGCCCACTGTATTCCTTTGCAACGTCATCTCTTCCTAATGCAGCTACTGCAGCCTCATGATGGTCAGCTGATCACTCTGTCAAGTTCAATGTACGTTGTGTCTTAGTTTGCATGCTGTCATCTGCAGCATATTCTCCTGTACATGACTCATCCCTGCTCGCACCCGTCGTTCCGTGTGCACTGTCTTGCGACGCAGTTCTGCTGTTTGCTTGTGTCTTAAATACACTTCGCTTTATCCGGTATGATGTCTTTAGTTTGGGAGGGTAATACTTGGCTGCGCGAATCTGGCCTATAAAACACAGGGCCTTAGTTTTCTGCGTCATTTCAGTTTTGAAAGTTTCATGGTACAAACCCCCTAATGGTAAATGACATGTTACCGAGACCTCTGAACAGTATTCCTCTATAAATGTGTGTTTGAATTCGTCAAGTGACATTTGTTCCATATCTAAATTTAATCCCCATCTTTTTGCATCGTCTGCTAAGGCACTAATGACCACATTGATCTTTTCCTGATCCGTTACATAATAAGAAAAATTCCTTTCACAATTTTTCAAAATACGTAAGTGTTGACATCCATTATGTATGTTTGCCAGATAGATTTGTTCTTCGCCCTCCAGCAATTTTTATCACCAAAGGTTCTACAATGTCTTGGATTTTCATTATCTCAGTAGCGAATGTATTGTTGATGTTATTTATCTGTTCCTGCATATTGTCGACGTTGTTATTGATAGTCTTTATTTCAATTTTTAAATCCCTGATCGCATTGCTCACAACACCTACTTCTGAGTTTACTTCTTCAATATGTTTTCTGATTTTAATCCCTTCCATTTCAATTTGGTGACCCTTTGCTTTAATTATATCTGCCTGTATTTTAAGCTGGTTGTTAATATGACTACCTTGTGCTGTAACTTGTTTGTTAATATTACTACCGTTAGCTATAATTTGGTAACCTTGTGCTGTAATTTGTGCAGCCAACATTTATAACCACTCGGTTATATCCAGTGGTTTTTCGCTTTCTTGTTCTGAGGTGTCTTCATATTCAGATTCTGCTTCTGGTGTTTCGCTCGTTTCACTTTCGACTTTCGGTGAATTGAACATATCCATCGAGTCGTTAACATAACCACGGTCTTTGGTCATGTCGTCTATCCTACTTTGTTTCATATGTGACCAGCTCATAATCAGAATTTGATCATTTACTGTATGTGCGTGTGGTACTCCACATAACCTGTTGCCGTCCCGTGGCGTCAACTGTGTTTTCGTCTAGTGAACTACTGCCACCTAGTACATGAGGTACTTTTTCGTCTCGCTCGTTCTGCCTACTGTCGTTTTTGTAAGCATTATAATATTGTTAATACTTTATATCTTACCTTTTAAAGGCCTGTCAAGTTTTCTATTAATTATTTCACCTAATCTATTGCAAGATCCCACCGCTGGACATTTTATAGTCGCCTCATAATTGTTTTACGCTCAATATTTACCTTATGAACTGTGTTATACTGAGTAAACTGACAAATGTCCTGTCACGCGGCGCCACATGTAACACTAGCTACCGTGACATAAGCTAACATTACCCTTTGAGAGGATTTTTGGAATTTTGACTACGTGCTTGTTTAACAAATAAGGGTATCGGACTGTATTTTTGAATATATTGCAATTAAAGAAAAAATTAAACGGGCTTTAAACTTTGGGGTTTAATGAGAGTAGGAAATTTCCTATACGAATGAAAAATGAACGGTCGCCAGCCCAATTAGGCACAAGAATTTTGAACTATATGATCAAGAAAATTAAATATTAGTCACTGAAGGTACTTCCATTAATATTCCCTTTAAATAACACACAGGATACAAACGGACACAGGGCACTGTGAGTTGTGGTTAGCAGTAATTACCAATGATGCAAATACTAGTAATCATAGAAAGCAAAATCATACCAAACTTACACTAATATGAGCTACACTCAATATTGTTACTTGGATCAGTACCGAACACAAGAAGCAGGGAACTAAAATTGTCCAGGACGGGGTTCTGACTTAACTGACATATAAATACCACAACGGCTAGCCACTGACTGCTTACCGTTTCCACCAAGTAGCAGCCCATTCGACCATCAAAACCACCTTTTACATCGCGCCGAGCTACTTCCGTTGCAGAGGGACTTCCCTACATCTTTAAGATTTTACAATACAAGTGCCCTAAGCATGAACCAGCTTCCAATTTACAATGTTTTTCTTCTAAATATACACATATCATAAAATTTCATTATTGTAAACATCATTTTGCTTTTCCCATATAAACATTACAATACTACAATTTTCTTGTTACGAATCAATGACCTTAATCAACGAAGAATACACACTTCGTAATTGCAGATACACTGTTACATAATATAAACTTACTTCTAGTCGATATAAGTGTTACAAGTGGTTCCTCTTCTAGAAGAACCGGCCGAATGTTCGTCAGAAAGTTTGTGCGCGAATGTCCGTTTAGAACGCCTGAGACGAAGTAAGATCCCACAGTTCTATTTCCCATGATGCGGCACTGTAGTTTTGCGTATCTCGTATTTCTTGCGAGAGGTCCTGCTGGACAAGCTGAATGACGTTCCCACCCCTATTCGTGGACGCATTCAATTTCAGCACCTCGCAGACACCGTGCATTTCAGCAGACAACTGAGTGCACATCTGCAGCCAACCTTTCGCGGCCGCTGGATTGGTCGCTGTGGGCCAGTAACATGGCCACCACGATGACCCGATCAGCCCCAATCGATTTTTTTTTCCTGCAGGAGTATCTGAAGGGTCTTGTGTTTCAAACACTTGTTACATCTCCTGAGGTCCTATCGGGCAGGAATGTTGCGGCAGCAGGATGTCTTCGCGAAACACGAGGTGTCTTTGACAACGTGCATCGTCCAATGTACAGTAGCTTCGATATCAGGCGTGTCTCGACGTATCTGAAATGAATTTTGAGCATTTGCTGTATTGCTCATCCATTTGTAGCCTGTGAATAAATAACTGCAACGCCATTTAGTACGCATCTCCATTAATATTTTATCTTCAACTTCTCAGCGAATGTTTGCAGTTGAAAAGTTTTCATTGTGCTAATGGAAGGGTTAAAATTTGTTTTCCAATTATTAATAAGAAGAATTGTATCAGATGTACAGTCTTCCTTCCACAATAGGTGGTAGTAGTAGGAAGTCGTGGTGCGGGTGATAGGTCGTGTCATACGATAAGCTTAGGCATTTGTAAGTATAACACCGCTAAAACATTAGTCGATTTCTGATGACACCATAAACTTATTCTCGACTGTATATGTCAACTTGCGAGTCCAATTCTCGTCATTTACTGGAAGTTTTAACTTTCTGCTTTAACATGAAGGAATCTTCGGCTGTGGCTCATAAAATCCTGGATAAAACGTATGGTGTGGCTCCTATTACTGAAAGAACGTGCAGAGAATGGTTTCAACTCTTCAAGAACGGTGATTTTGGCATCGAAGACAGTCATGGCGGTGGAACAGAGGTTTTCGGAACTACTGAGATCGTCGAAATAATCACAGGAAATAGTTAACGAAAGCAGTTGATGCATTTGAGATGAGCACTGAAAGACCAACGTTCACAATACGGCGATATATATGAAATGGTGGTTTTTTTATCATGACAATGCTCGATTCCATTTTGCAAAACCCGTTATAACATACTTGGAAATTTTGAAATGGGAAGTCTTACCCAACCCGCCGTCTTTTCCAGACATTGCTCCCTCTGACTATCACCTTTATTCATCCATTTCAAACGACCTAGCTGACCAGTCCTCCCGGTCATATTAACAGGCGCCAAGTTGGATCGATTCATGCATCTCCTCAAAGGAGGCCCAGTTCCTAGACCGCTGGATTCGTGTGCTGGCCGAAGGATGCGAGAAAGTAGTGACCAGCGATGGCCAGTTCTTTGCATTCAAGTTTATTTAAGTTTTTCACAGTAAATCCTGGAACTTGGAGAAAAATGGCGAAATCAAATTTTTAGTCCTAACAGAAGACACTACATATGGTAATAGTTAATTTTATCTCACGTAAGCCTTTTAGTCCTAACAGAAGACACTACATATGGTAATAGTTAATTTTATCTCATGTAAGCCTTTTTGTTTATTTAATTAAAGAAGCGAATCGCAATCTTACATACCATAAGATGTTGAAAAAATCAGCCAGCCAGCTGCAAACCAAAGGTTTATTGAACCCTTGATCTAGGTTTCAGTATTTCTAACAATATCTTCTCCAGAAGGTGTGGGCCCTAAAAATGTATACAACCGGTTACAAACTATTTCTACATACATAACAAAATATTAATAGTAGAAATATATTTGTGAGGTAAGCGTACTCACTTGTCACATCACACGTTGGTAAATTACATTAGCTGAAACTGAGCAGCTCTTGTCATACATACAACTGATATAAAAAGTAGAAACATCACATACCACGGCTTAAGACAGCAGCCAGATTACATTCAGTGTATGTCAGAATAAATGCACAAATGTATTCACCCACTGGTAACGGTTCTTGTCAACATAAAGTTACAACAGGTGTCCATATTTGCATATTCACCATGCCAGAGACAAAAGTCAACATTTCAAAGACGCAGGCTAGAGCAATAAGGAAAAATTTGGGCTGCAGAGGGCGCCATATAAATGCGCTTAAGAACTACGCCTTGCTTGTGTTAAGTAACAGCATAAAGTAATAATAAAAATTTGTTCTACAAGGCTACTTTAGAGGTTTACATTACGTATAAAATTTCTTATACTTTGGCCGACAGAGTAATATTGTCCGTAGATGCAGTGTGCAGAAGCTAGGGTTCTGTTTACGAAGGACCACTGTTTCAAATGCATGGGGAAAGAAGGGCAAATATGAGCTACAGTACCATCACTAAATGGGAAAACTTCCGCTAACACTACGGAAGCTTAAGCTATAACGAATATTGGAATGCAGTGTGCGTTATACACATGCACGTAAGCACTGTGTCTTGCTGGTGTCAAGTAATGTAATTTTACAGTAAAGCGAAATGACAATCTCTTATAGATGGCCAGTAATAAAAGCAATAATTTTAGAGGTATACATTAAATACAAAATTATCTGTAAAACATTTATGTAGCAGAATGACAGTGCACTTAAATTTAATGTGCATAAGATAACAATTTTGTTGCAAAAAATTACTTCTGCTACAAAAAGGTGAAAGAAAGAATGAAGTGGATAAAGTCACATCACATAATTTTTTAGGAATACCAGCTGTAGGAACATGTGCTGGAAAGGCCACGAAAAATAAAACCCAGTGATATCAAATGTCAGTACCTCAACAGTAGAGAGGAAATATTTTGAGGAAAACGGCACATTCACCGATGTTAGCGGAGATCGGAAAACACGAATTATGTAACCGTGAGCAGCGGTTTATATCTATCAACGAAGTGCTTATTCGCGAGTTATAGCTGATCGTTCAAAATGTTACCGCCTCTCTTAGCAAAACGTTTATAAATTTCAGGTTCTTCTAATAAATCCAATTTCGAGCCTTTAATTTCCTTACGGAAAATTACGGTTTCTTCTAATTACCTATGAGAATAGTATGAAGCAAGTAAATGTTAAGAAAAAGAATAATTATGAACATTTCGCCCTTCTTTGACCAACAGGTGCTCCTTATGTCTGGCTTTAATAGCTCTATCAGTGCGGCCTATGTATTAGCTAGGGCAATCTTTACAGACGATTGTATGGACGTCTGAATTTGTGAAAGGATCTTGTTCAATTTTTAATGTATGTACGAAATTTTTCTTCAAACTATTTTTAATAGAGAAGGTAACTTTACAACCTTATTTTGTAATCAAAAGACGGCCAGTCCTGTAGGACATACTAGCTAAAAACGGTATCGAAATGAACTTGTCATGTCCATCTTGGTTCTCTTAAGTTTGTTGTCACCTAGTGTAGAAAATTTTTATTCGCCGTTTTCTTACTAAGTATCTGAAGAACTAAGTCTTATTTATAACCATTATTGCTAGCAGTAGTCTTAATAAAAATAATTTATTTCTGAAAATCGTATGGGGAAAGTGGAGTGGTTAAAGCACGGTTTATTTCTGAATGGAAAAACACAACTTTATGAGACTATGGGTGGAAAGACTCTGATGAAATAATATTATTAGACTAGTCTGTCTTACGATGAATATCGAGATTGACATTGCCATTCTGTATGCGTATTTCCAGATCAAGGAAATTTAGATCCCTGTTCTCATTTTTAATTTCTTTTGTAAATTTAATTTTCTCGTCTCAGCCGTTAAAGGTGTTAAATAATAAATCTAATTCTTGGCCAGTTCCATCAAATGCAAAAGTTAAGTCACCTAGATAACGCGCATAAAACCGTATTTTACGTACTAATTCTGACTTGGTTTTGAAGAAGCCATCTACAAGGGAGGTAATGAAAATGTCAGCTAAGAAGACAGCAAAGAAATTACCCATCCCAGCGCCAAAGAACTGAACATACAGTTTACCGTTAAATGTAAAATACTACTTTAATCAACCTCATCTGTTCTGTACTTTGCACCTCTGTTAACTTTTTATCTAGTAATAGGTTCTTTTCAATGATTTCTAGTGTTACGTCAATAGAAATGTTCGTGTACAGGCTTTTAATATCAAAGGGTAGCAACCTAGTGCGAGGAGTGCATTTGAGCATTTTCATTTTACTAATCAGATTGTAATACTTATATCGATTACAAGTAGGTTTATATTATGTAACTGTGTATCTGCAATTTATGAAGTGTGTATTCTGAGTTATTTAAACTCCTTGATCTATGGCAAGAAAATTAGAGTTTTGTAATATATATGTGAAGAAAGCAAAAGAATATGTTGAAATGATAAATTATTGTAGTATGAGTATCTTCATAAAAAGAAAATGTTTGTTAAAAGCTGTTTCGTGCTTAGGGCAATTGCATTTGTAACAAGTAAAAGCTGTAGGGAAGTCCCTCCGCAACGGAAGTGGCATGGCTCCATGTAAAAGGTGGGTTTGGCGGTCAAACTGAGCGGCTCCTTTGCATGAACGACACGCAGTATGTGGCTAGCCTTAGCACGGTACATTTGGACGTTACTAAGAATGGCAATTGTAAACTGCTTTATAAAGGATTTGCCTCGGATGTGGATCTGGCTGTTATTTGGTATTTATGGCATATTGGAATGGCTCATATATGTTGAAAATCAGCCGACAAGAAGAAGTACAAGGAGCGTTCGTACATTAAGTGCCGTGGATACAGTTAGCCTCCATGTCGCCTGCCACCAACTTTCGCCACTGCTTCACAAACTTCATACATTCAGATAAGTAACTTATATGGGCATAGACCAGTTAATTTTGGTGTTGTTTCAATAGTAACCATAAAAATTCGTGTCCGGAACCGTATTTTAAATCCTGATCACGAAACTATGGAGGGTCCTCACCTAAGTGCTACTAAAACCGATTATCCTGATTTAAATGAACAATTCTTGCATTCAAGTATTTAAAAGCGATTTTTTATTTAAAGTAAAATGAGTAGTAAGAGTAAAAGCTAAAACCACAAAAGTGAAGTTGGATAGGCTTTTGCTGATGTATCCTAAGTTTATTATAAAATATTGTTTTTTAGGATTACACTGTAAGATTGTGTAAATATTATTGTTTAGAATAACTGCTTGTCAGGTGATTAAAACGTAGGCTAAATACATACAAACCTTTAATGAACAGACTTATGATAGTAATGCTCGAAGTGAAGTTATACTCATTCTCAAAAGTAGTGTGGTTTTGATTCTATCATGAATGGTTTCTTTTTAGAAGTTAATTAAGCCCAGTGTTGTATTTAATTGTCTTGCAAAGTAATTTAGGGACTACTCCAAGTGAAGTTAATGACTAGCCTTTAGAACTAGTCTTTACTATTGGAATAATCAAAGAGTTTTGACTGGTGAAACTATACTAGTTTATAGGTCCCCATCATATTCTCCACCTATTAAGAAAAAATTGAACTATTACTGTTACTCAGGAAAACTGGTACATGCAGAGGAGCTTAAACAGTGTATTCATGATAATGTTCATCTTTATTTGTATTTATCACGTTCGACATGATAGAAGCCCCTCATGTCTCAATTTAGTTCTGCAATTCATGCACTGACATTTCAGTATTAGATTAAGTAATGCTCTTGTGCGGCTGTCATTAGTATGAGCTTGGTGCAAATTTACTCCCCGTAATTTACTGGTGTGTGTGTTGTTGGTAACTGTTGCTACACACAGTACAGAGTGCACTGTGTCAGTTGTATTCTATTTGCTATTCAGAGTGAAATCTCAACGAATGTAACATCAATAACCAATATTCAAGTTTTTCAAGAAATATATCTCCAAATTAATGTGCCAATTGGGCTGGGGATCGTTCATTTTCTTTCCATTCATTTATGATTGTACCACGTTCCTTGACTTCCAAGATTAAAGCCCTTTTGGTTTTACTATTATATCACCAAATTCGAATTTATAGTCCGATACCTTTGTTCATTAAACGTACACACAGCGAAACTTCGCAATCCTCTCAGAGGGTAGCATTAGCGCGTTTCGTGGCACGTTAGAGTGATATATATTAGTGTTATAAGATGTAGCCTATTTTTAAAGGAAAATTACTGTCAAAGGTAAAAGATTCCTTGAGTTTACATTGTAAGTGCCGAGTTAACTTGTGGTGAGCATTCTCTATACTATTTTCGATCGGGCGGATCGGATGCTGATACTTGTGAAGCTTAAACTGGCTTCTTAAAACGGGAGGCTTTGGATTCATGTTCAGTAATCATTTTTTCTGTAATTTCCCGAACAATTTTCAGTATTATTTAAACAGTTTCGAGTTTATTTTTCCAGGTTAACGGTGGGATCTGTACTAATGTCTGCGATGCGATTTTGCCAAAAAACAATAACATTTTATCTACATACTCATTTTTATAGGCAACGACAACTGTACTGCCTTAATCGGATTTAGTTATTAAAGCTTCATTATTTTCCGATTTACAATTAATATTATTAATCACTTTCGTTTCTTTAAACAAGTTCTATTCATAGCTTCCTTTTATTTTTCTATGATGTTGTTACATTCATCAGCTATCCTAACTTGTTGGGCCTTAGTTACCGCATCACTGTCTACTTTGAGGTCAACCACAAACTCGTCTATTACTGTAGAGTCAATAAGCCTAGCGGCCACATTCTACTTTAAACATTTTGGTGATTGGGAAGGCCTTGTGTTGCAGCAAGACAACGGTTAGAAACATACATGCCACTTGTGTCAGATCTATGTGAAGACGTTCAGAAAATTTAGAAAAACACGGAACGGCCTCCCCAGTCCCCTGTGGGAGGTCCTGCAGCAAGAATGAAAACTAATTCCAACTGAAAGTAGGGTAAAACTGGGCCATTGCATGCCGAGAGTATGTAATGCAGTGGCTAAAGGAAATTGTGGCTGTTCTGAGGAATCTAAAATTTAATAGTTCCATTTACCTAGGTATTGTATAAGCCTAATAAACATTTAGGAAACAGTCAAATGTAATTTTATAATGTATTTCCTTTCCAGTGACCATAATAACGTGGTGTGTTCAAACGTATGAAGGGCTGTATAACGCTTTTTTCCCTCTTTGCATTTTTCAATGAGACTGCGGGAATTGATAAGGATGAGGTGGAGTCCAGCCCTTTGATTGTGGGCTCCAAGGGCGTGCCCACTCTGCACCCCGTATGTTAAGTTGATGCCTGGGATGTAGGTGCAACACCTATTCCGCTGATTGCACATCAGCGTGAGTAAAGAAAAATCATCTTCCCCATCCATGTGTGTGTTTTCATGATACTTATGCGACGCCATTTGTTGTGGGATGCTCACACTTGTGTAGATTTTGTTGAGCAAGCTGTGATGCCATTTTAAAGCATGAGTGCCCAGGGCTTGATTCGTATTATAGGTGAGCGTATACATACGTTGTGACACGTACTTCTTCTCCTTCTACAGTTATTATTTGCAAAAAATAGTTCAAATGGCTCTGAGCACTATGGGACTTAACTTCTGAGGTCATCAGTCCCCTAGAACTTAGAACTACTTAAACCTAACTAACCTAAGGACATCACACACATCGATGCCCGAGGCAGGATTCGAACCTACGACCATAGCGGTCGCGCGGTTCCTGACTGAAGCGCCTAGAACCGCTCGGCCACTCCGGCCATCTATTATTTGCACTTGGACACACTGCTTTTGAGATGCTGCTGTTGACACAGAGAACTTCCCATTCCAGGGTATGACGCATTTCTCTAGTATGAGTTTGCAGGGATGGGCTCCTGTTATAGATGAGCACATATGTGTGGGCGAGTAATTGATACATCTTCTCCAATAATAAATTATACCTTCATGCAATCAGTGTAGGATATTCTGGTTTTTAGGTGTTATCGATAACAATATAGCCATTGGGCTTGAAGTGACGCCATAGCTGTGGAGAATAAAACGGAATGACCAAGCCCTCTTCCTTCCATCACAGATAATGATGCCTTTCTCTTGTAGCTCTTGCATGGATTGACTTCTATTACAGAAAGGCAGATAAGTAAGTCGTTGTAGTGGTAATAGTAGTAGTAGTAGTATTTTATTTTCTTCTTCACCCAATAAGCACATCATGTTGGAGGAGGACATTCATCTTGATGCAATGCTAAGAGGCAGTAAGCTAACTGATGATGAAGTAAGACCCATATAGAGATGCTGACGAACAGCTACACAAAAATTATTATTATTGACGCTTGGATATGATTCTTGTTCTGAAATCGTTGAACTTACACACGAGATACTTATGAATGTCATACTTTTCTTCTTCTTTCTAGCAGGAGATCTGGGACCAACCGGAGGTGGACTTGCAGCAACAACACCGCACACTGACCTGTCGACAGTGCGTTCACTATGCACACGCCCATCAGCGTCACACCCCCTGTATCCAGGTTTGTCAACGCCATGCTCCCTACACCCGCTGACAGTACTGTCTCCTCACACTGGCCCATTGACGATGTGTTGACTGTGTCCTGGACCTTCAACAGCACACCTACCTCAGCCAATACCATCTCGCTCACCTCATCCTGTATGTCGTAGCAGTAATCCTACAGCTAGCAACGCTTATCTCGCCTGTCCTCTTAATTAGCAGTAGGTTAGTCACGCAACAGCTTTAAACTACTCTGTGGTTGCAGGTGCTTTTAAGGACTGGATCTCTTATCACCACATATGCAACACTACTACAGGCTACTGAGACACTTCCACTTTCCAAAATGCATATCCAATTATTCTGGATAGAGAGCCCTTCCAAATCTTCCATGACGCAACATATCCTACCACTAACTGTAATGTGCTTCTATACTGTGGGCTTAATTACCCTGCCCCCTCCTCCCCCCGTTCCCCGAAACAAGATGGTGATGCACAGCAGAATACCACTCTCTATATTTCGACAGAAAATGTCTTCACATAACGTGGTATATGAATTTCAGAGTGGTTCATAACTTTTACCTCGAGTGTCATACTGTGCCAATATTCCGTAATGTAGCAAAGATACTCATGTGTACGCCACCTAGATGTACACTAACATGTTTGTAACCCAGTAAATCCAACTATATCCTTCTTCCACATGATCTTGATGAGGGTGAAAAATTTGGCTTTGATTGGTCACTTCTGGCTTGGAAGATAAGTTACACAAAAAATGCAAGGTGTATCACTTCATACCAAACATCTAATGTGTGTGTGTGCATTATCGCTTTAATGGAATCACATTATCAGTTAATTGTCGGGATGTACCTAAATTTGAAAGGTAAAATCCTCAAATATCAGTTCATGTTTATGGCCTGAGGGATGAAGAAAGGAGGCCAGAAAAAGAACACAGTGTGTAGGGAGCATAAAGCTGTCAGATCAATCTAATTCTCAAACGTAACTGGGCAGCACCCCAAATACGTACATTTGTAGTAATTCTCTGTCGGTGAGATACAACACTATTTATGGATCAAAAACATGGCCAACCTACTTTCCTCCTAACTGAGTGAAGAAGAACAGTATTTCTGTCAGAGATGTATGAATTCACTTACTTTGAGTGAGCTACTAGGAAAGCATTTGATAGATTGGCCAAGCCAGGAACTGCTACTGTGGAAATGCCCACCGAGGCAAACAAGTTCTTAAAGTTTAAGAATGCCCAGCGTCAGAAGTGTGCTGCTTTGTAGTTTATGAGGATTAGGAGTGCTTTCTTGCTCCTGTGACACAATGTGAGGCTGACTCCACTGTCTCTCATAATACTTTCACAGAACAACATAAGCCATACGCAACTGGGTATCAAGCTGTGTGCTCATAAGACTCAAGTCTCTATCATTCCTATTCGTATGTCAGTGGTAATCCTGTAAGATGGTTGCTCTCTGAGCTTGAGCAACTTGCAAGGTGTGTTGATGAGATATATCACAACAACATTCCCATAATCAGTTCACAGGAGAATGACGAATTAGACAAGAAAGCAGTTGACTGTAATATTTGTGGTAGGATCCCCCTCTCATCCCCCCCTCACCTCCCAGGGAAGAGCAGAGTGACCATTAGGGTCGCTCCGCCATTTTTCTGCTTTCGCTTCCTGGTCTGGCTAGAGGGTGGACGGAAGCTGTAATGGGCTTCGTCACGTGGTTTGCAAAAGTTGAAGAGGACGAGGTATATTATTGTTAAGCTTACTAATCCGATCTTTTTCAACAAAATTATTGTCAGTTTTATGTGGCGACCACCTTTTGTAGTAATTTTACAGATAAATTCATTGGTTAGAGGTTTATTATTTTGTTGGGAGCATGGAGAACAATAGACTCCATTAATACAAAGTCAATCATGAGGTGACTTCATCTTGTTTGTTTTTTTCTGAATTTTCTCATAAATTATCTTGCCTTTGAAGATTAACATAAACTGCTTTGCAAATACGAAAAGAATCTTCTTTGTAGCATGGGCCTCGCCCAGTGTTTTCGATACAACAAAGTGGTCGCCACTTTACAATAAAAGACAGTAGAGGCTACAGTACGATTTCTGGTTAGGCATTGTGCGTGTGAATTGTGTGAGATTCTCAACAAAACTGGCGTGTGAAATTATTTGCTAATTTTTAATTTCCGGTGTCTGGCCATAGTCTCCACACTGCCACGTAAGCATTTCTGCAAGCAGACTTGAGCACCTGCATCCTAAATTAGGTTCAGATAGGAAACAATTGTGAATTTTAATGCAGTAATAAAACCGAGAACGATAAGAGTCATTGATTTCCGGCTTCCCATGTGGTGCTGGGTGCGCAAATCAATGAGCAAAGGACGTTATTGAGGTATTTTAGTCTAGGATTTTAACGCGTCTCGAGTGAAGTTTTGAGTACGTTGCAAGATCGATCGACTAAGGTGAGTTCCAGTGTACCTCTTTGACTTCCAACGTAGTGATGGTGGTAGTGGTGGTTGTGGTGGTTGTGGTGGTGTTGGCTACACAGTCATTACATTCTTGACATTCATAGTATTATAAATACGTGCCTGTGAAGATGTAATAAATTTGATATATGCCTAATTTAATAATATTTTGTTTGCTTAGCCCAATGTCCCATATTATAGTATTTTATCTCGTGTTCCCGTCGAGATCAAATAGTGCCAGTAACTAAGCTCAGGTACTGTTTAATTCAATGCATACCCAGTAGAATGATGATCATATGAGAGCAGTGGAACGAAGAGTAGCAACATAATATTTCTGCCGTGTTCCCATGCACATTTTAAATTACGAGACCACTACGTTAGGGTTAGGCGCCATCAGCGCGAAAAAAGACAATAAATAAGGTCCTGTTTTTAAATGAGTCATGACTTGAGTGCCACAATAAAATGCATATTAATTTGTGAATCTTTGGTTTCGTAGTCTAACAATTTCAGTCCCAAAATCACTCCTGATAAGAAATATGACTGACTATAATTCTACAATTGGAATAACTAATAAGTAAATAACTTCGGCAAAGTCAGTAAAAGATAGACTTTCGTTTGACTATAAGGCAAATATTCTCTAACTTTCTTGGTTGCTTGAGCCCTCCCAAGCGTTATCCGTTGTACATAGGTTAACAGTTTATATTTCACGTAACAGTCAAATAATTATTTTCTGCCGATCCATTTACGAAATTCCAAGCACGAAATCAAGGAAGGTCGCAAAAGTATATTTCTCCTTAAACTGGTTGGTTGGTTGATTGGTTGATTTGGGGGAGAGGAGCAAACAGCGAAGTCATCAGTTCCATCGGATTAGGTAATGATAGGGAAGGAAGTCGGCCGTAACCTTTCCTAGGGACCATTCTTGCATTTGCGTGAAGCGATTTAGGGAAATCACGGAAAACATAAATCAGGATGCCCGGACGTGAGTGTCAACCGTCGTCCTCCCGAATGCGAGTCCCGTATGCGAACCACTGTGCTATCTCATTCGATGTCCTCATTGGAAAGCTAGTGCATACAGTCTGACAATTACCTCCCTATAAGCTCGACGCAAATAAATAACATACAATCAAACGTAACTAAATGCAAAAAAGCAAATAAGAAACGAATGGTAATCGTTCAATATTTTAACATCGAAGTATTAACTGATGTCGACATGCTGCTCATTCTCGGAACAAGGTCCTGCGGGACATTTAGTCAATGTGTCCATACATACGTCAGGGCATAATACCTGCGAATGAGTCGAGAGGAGTACAAGCATAAATCGATTTGAATTACATCCTATACTTGGATATCTACAACTTACATGGGCAGGCCATGAAACAAACTCTGCTAACTGTAGAGTCCAGTGATCAAACGGTTGGATTCGGTAAACTAGAAACTGTGGCTGCGGATTCTGTTGTAGGATATGACGTGGAGTCAGAACAGGCATATCCGAAAAGTATGCATGACGCGCACAACGATTTGCTGCTATAACTGGAGAGACTATCTTCACTCAGTGGTTCCCTCCCCATGGTGATGACAACACTGGGGAATGAACACAGATTTATTCACTACAAAAACCTCCAGCATCGTCTTACTTTGGGAATGGAACTCATTAAGGTCACCCACTCTATCCCCTTCAATCAGTCACGTTCGTTGAGCCAGTGTATGGATATTAAAACCGAAAACAGGTCTCTCCAAGCGTGTGATTTTGAAAAGTATTTCTTTAAATTAGCAAATAATGCAATATGGGGCAAAATCTAGGAGAATTTGGGAAGTTATCATGAAATTCTTATTGCAAAGAAATGAGAGGGTTGTGGCACAAGGAATTTTATCGCCAGGTCAAATTTTAAGCAGGCCACTATTTTCAGTGTAGAATATAAAGAAATGTTAGGTTTCGGCGGAGTTCATAAAACCTGGTTATGACTGTATAAATGTACTGGTCCTGTCCAGATTCAACATCCACCACTTTAATTATGAGTTTGCAAAAGCCCATTTCCCTGTTCCAAAATTGCTTTCTATGGCCAGTCAGTTCCTTGTACTGGATGAAAGACTGGGGCCCACATGAAGAAATTAGGTGCCAGTTTGACATACTGCCGGCCGGGGTGGCCGAGCGGCTCTAGGCACTACAGTCTGGAACCGCGCGACCGCTACGGTCGCAGGTTCGAATCCTGCCTCGAGCATGGATGTGTGTGATGTCCTTAGATTAGTTAGGTTTAGTAGTTCTAAGTTCTAGGGTACTGATAACCTCAGAAGTTAAGTCCCGTAGTGCTCAGAGCCATTTTTGGACATATTCGAAACGTCTGAATACAACATGTAATCAAAAGTATCCGGACACCCCAAAAAATACGTTTTTCATATTTGGTGCATTGTGCTGCCACCTACTGCCAAGAACTCCATATCAGCGACCTCGGTAGGCATTAGACATCGTGAGAGAGCAGAATGGAGCGCCCCGCGAAACTCACGGACTCCGAACGTGGTCAGGTGACTGGGTGTCACTTGTGTCATACATCTGAAAGCGAGATTTCCACACTCCTAAACTTGCCTAGGTCCACTGTTTCCTATGTGATAGTGAAGTGGAAATTTGAAGGGACACGTACAGCACAAAAGTGTAAAGGTCGATCTCGTCTTTTGACTGACAGCGACCGCCGACAGTTGAAGAGGGTCTAACATTCTGCGTGGTGTCTGTTTGTACTATATCGTTTTCCCTACCACTTTCGTGCAACGACGCTCTGAGCGTGGTTTTTTTTTCCAGGGAAATTACTAGTTTGAACCTGGGGCCTGTTGCTGGTAAGGAGACGCCAGACCACACATGACATGTAGAGTTCAGAAGAGTTCAGTGAGACTAGCGATGATATAACCAAATACTTAATAATTTCAGCGTCAGCTCCACTGCACTCCCTGTAAAAGAATCTTAATACTAACGAAATTTAGTGCAAGGGGTTCAAGGCTTTCCTATTTTTAGTTAGCTGGTAAAATAACGTCGAAAAAGCAGTTAAGTTTACCATTGGAAATTTTATTCTACTCACAAAACATTGTTTATAAATTGCACTATTGATAAAAGGAAATGTTTTAATACAGGATGGTAAAAACCAACTACGTTCAACAAAAATGTGAACGAATATTCCCTGAATGGGTTTCCAAGTTCTACAATGGACCGAAGGATGACCTACGCCATATCACATCTAAAATCTAGGTTTAAATTAAGTTTCACAAAAGAGAAAACTATCAAAATGGTCTACAGTGACCCACAATTATCTTTAATTACTTATCTAACTTGTCGTAAATTACAGTGGCTGATGTGGCTTCTCAATAACTATATAACAGAAAAATCATCGCGTTTCGGATTTTTACTTCAAGTGGCAAATGTGAACACCATGAGCTTTAATTGATCGACACTAGTATTACGCAAAAAAGGGGGTGTAACAGATGATACTTCTGCAGTTCTGAGTGAAGCTTTATGCGCTGCTATGCGGCATCGCATGCGTTCATTGCCTTGTCGGTTTTCGTCAGGGGGCGGCGGACAGCACAGCTTTGCTCACCTCGCCGTCTCGGAAGCAACTCTCTCCTAACTTCTCCTTACTACATTTTACCGAAGTTGGTTTAAAAAAAACTATCTGGCTATGTTTTCATCTGACCAATCAGGGTCTCAATGTTAACCTTAAGCTCCGCCTACAAAAATTCAGTCTATCCAATGCGAAACGTTATAAATCTCGTGGTGGGGCAATGTTTTTAAAGTTTGCAACGTAACAGAGATGCGAAAAAGTCTCACGCTAAAACTTGCAGCTGGTGTGGTCCTTTTAGTGTTATCGTAAGATCTATACTGTTCTTCTGGAGGGCTGTATCTTTTAACATGGGCTGGGGAGTGGTCCTGACGTAACAGAGACGCGAAAAAGTCTCACGCTAAAACTTGCGGCTAGGGTGGCCCTTTTAGTGTTATCGTAAGATCTGTACTGTTCTTCTGGACGGCTCTAGCTTTTAACATGGGTTGGGGGGTGGTCCTAGCGGTTAGCTAGCGACGTGAGTGTCCGTCCCTTATCGTAGGGCCTTCTAGCTTAACACGGTTCTGCTCTCGGCTTCTGTTCTCGTTTCTCCCCTCGGAACTTCGTCTGTCTCACGGTGGGAAGGTATAAATTGCATTTAGGCATTCTTGTGTTAGTCTGTGGTATTCCATTTGCTCACTCGTTACTCATATTACTTTGGTTAATTTAATGTCACGATTTATTCGGAGCTATGTGACATACTACTGGATTTGCTTATCATGTCAGGGTTTTCATGGAAGGTGTTGGATTTGCCTGACACCTTACAAGGGTCGTAATGTGTTATAGGCAAACATCTATCCAGACAGTCACACAGGAATCCCAAACTGCATCAGGATACATTGCAAGTATTATGACAGGTAGGAGGGAGGTGAGAAAACTTGGATTTCATGGTCCAGCGGCTGCTCATAAGCCACACGTCACGCCAGTAAATGCCAAACGACGCCTCGCTTGGTATAAGGAGCGTAAACATTGGACATTTGAACGTTGTGTGAAGTGATCAATCACCTTGCATAATGTGGCGATCTGATGGCAGGGTGTGGATACGGTGAATGCCCGGTGAACGTCATCTGCCAGCGTGTGTAGCGCCAACAGTAAAATTCGGAGGTGGTGGTGTAATGGTGTGGTTGTGTTTCATGGAGGCGGCTTGCATTCCCTCTGCATCTACATCTACATACATACTCCGCAATCCACCATACGGTGCGTGGCGGAGAGTACCTCATTCCACAACTAGCATCTTCTCTCCCTGTTCCACTCCCAAACAGAACGAGGGAAAAATGACTGCCTATATGCCTCTGTACGAGCCCTAATCTCTCTAATCTTATCTTTGTGGTCTTTCCGAGAAATGTAAGTTGGCGGCAGTAAAATTGTACTGCAGTCGGCCTCAAATGCTGTTTCTCTAAATTTCCTCAGTAGCGATTCACGAAAAGAACGTCTCCTTTCCTCTAGAGACTTCCACCCGAGTTCCTGAAGCATTTCCATAACACTCACGCGATGCTCAAACCTACCAGCAACAAATCTAGCAGCCCGCCTCTGAATTGCTTCTACACTTCTGGAAATGGAAAAAAGAACACATTGACACCGGTGTGTCAGCCCCACCATACTTGCTCCGGACACTGCGAGAGGGCTGTACAAGCAATGATCACACGCACGGCACAGCGGACACACCAGGAACCGCGGTGTTGGCCGTCGAATGGCGCTAGCTGCGCAGCATTTGTGCACCGCCGCCGTCAGTGTCAGCCAGTTTGCCGTGGCATACGGAGCTCCATCGCAGTCTTTAACACTGGTAGCATGCCGCGACAGCGTGGACGTGAACCGTATGTGCAGTTGACGGACTTTGAGCGAGTGCGTATAGAAGGCATGCGGGAGGCCGGGTGGACGTACCGCCGAATTGCTCAACACGTGGGGCGTGAGGTCTCCACAGTACATCGATGTTGTCGCCAGTGGTCGGCGGAAGGTGCACGTGCCCGTCGACCTGGGACCGGACCGCAGCGACGCACGGATGCACGCCAAGACCGTAGGATCCTACGCAGTGCCGTAGGGGACCGCACCGCCACTTCCCAGCAAATTAGGGACACTGTTACTCCTGGGGTATCGGCGAGGACCATTCGCAACCGTCTCCATGAAGCTGGGCTACGGTCCCGCACACCGTTAGGCCGTCTTCCGCTCACGCCCCAACGTCGTGCAGCCCGCCTCCAGTGGCGTCGCGACAGGCGTGAATGGAGGGACGAATGGAGACGTGTCGTCTTCAGCGATGAGAGTCGCTTCTGCCTTGGTGCCAATGATGGTCGTATGCGTGTTTGGCGCCGTGCAGGTGAGCGCCACAATCAGGACTGCATACGACCGAGGCACACAGGGCCAACACCCGGCATCATGGTGTGGGGAGCGATCTCCTACACTGGCCGTACACCACTGGTGATCGTCGAGGGGACACTGAATAGTGCACGGTACATCCAAACCGTCATCGAACCCATCGTTCTACCATTCCTAGACCGGCAAGGGAACTTGCTGTTCCAACAGGACAATGCACGTCCGCATGTATCCCGTGCCACCCAACGTGCTCTAGAAGGTGTAAGTCAACTACCCTGGCCAGCAAGATCTCCGGATCTGTCCCCCATGGAGCATGTTTGGGACTGGATGAAGCGTCGCCTCATGCGGTCTGCACGTCCAGCACGAACGCTGGTCCAACTGAGGCGCCAGGTGGAAATGGCATCACATAAATTACACAGCTATCTGATCATTTAACTGAGAGATAAACATGTTTTTTACTACATCAGTGACACATGTTTACGTAATTACACCGTTGGATAACTTCACACTTACGAAATTGTATTTTGTCTGCACTGCGTGAATTCTTCATATTTTTTCGGAACCATTGCGATACTATGAGAGCTTTGAATGATGTATTTGGTATGAGATCATGATTTTTAAAGTACGTTTGAGGCAGATGACACTATTGAAATGAGCAGAGAATTTACTTTAGGTTTTGAAATGATTGCAGAAAGCTACGACGTTTTTGAGATTTGACTGAGGTGTTATGATGTTATTATTACGACGACGATGTGTATTATGCTGCTGAGGTATGTTTATGATCAATAAGCTAATGCTATATGAGTTATTTGATTATGCTTCGTATAATATGATGAAATATTGAAGAAGTGTTGACGAATAAGGTAAGGAATAATGAATAGAATTTAGGGACTCTTGACTTGTGAAAAAGGATGTTGGAAACCAAGAATCGTACTTTAAGAGTTATGAAATGTGTGTAAATGCGTGAATGTATCACAATGCCAGCGAAAATTTTTTGGACACTGTTATATTCATAACATTTTGTTTCTACAGATTTGTAACGTAAATTCTTGACCTGTGAAATATTTTTATATGAGACTGTCCAAATGTCTCTAAGCACTATGGGACTTAACATCTGAGGTCATCAGTCCCCTAGACTTAGAACTACTTAAACCTAACTAACCTAAGGACATCACACACATCCAGGCCCGAGGCAGGATGCGAACCTGCGACCGTAGCAGTCGCGCGGTTCCGAACTGCGCGCCTAGAACCGCGAGACCACCGCGACCGGCGAGACTGTCACTGTAGCGGTAAATATTTCCGTAAGAAAGTTAAGTGACCACCTGCACGTGCGTCGTCGGCACACAGCTGTGTCAGACACCTGGAGAACAAGACATTAGGGTGTGCCTTTCCGGAAGCACAGGTAGAAAAAAAAAAGGCAGGCCTTTATCCTCGCCATTGACATTCCTTTAGAGAAAATATTGCAAATGTGACACACTCATTACTTCCATTATCCTTGCTATTGACATTCCTTTGTAGAAAGCATCGCAAATATTACACGCTCATTACCTGAAAACATATGATTACTCATACTTTGTGCTAATTACTGAAATGCTTATGAATTGATGGGAAATATTCGTACATCTGCACACCTGATAATGACAAGTGTCTTTCTACGAGAGTTGAGAGCTACTGACTTACGAAATGCCACATGACTATTGAATGATATTTTTATGCTTTGCTTTTCGTAGTTGCTTATTTCATTTGATATCTGGTTTCCAGCTGTGTTGCAGCATTGCTTTTATAAAATAAAATGCATTTGCTAATGTGAACACTTTCTGTCAACAGATATATTAAATAATTATTTTATGATCCACATTCTTTAAAAAAGGAGCACTTGGAAAGGAAAGAACAATAAGAAGGAACTAGTAACAGTAACACATAATTTTCTTTTCAAGTACATGGTAATATTTCTTTTTACAATAAGTTGTTGTGGTGCACCACTTTAATTACATAGACATTAAGATGTGAATATGCATTTCCCTTGTCTGCATTATTGTCTTTAGTGTAATGTTTTTTTTTTTTTTTTTTTTTTTTTTGCTTGAGCTATGTCATGTTTAGGTATAAGTTGCTGCTGTTTGCTAGGCATAGTGTTATTGAATTTGACTTTGTATTATTCTGTTAAGCCAGTTTTACTACGGATTTAGTTTTCTTGTTGCTGCACATTGGCTCATATTAGTTGTTATGTTGTATTGCTCGGTAATTTAGATTTACTGCTGCTTGCATTGCTGTTTGTGTTAATTTGATATGTGCTGCTGCATTGCCTCGTCCCTTAGTTTAGCATCTGAGCTCAGTAGATTTAAGTTAGCTTAAGAGGGGTAGACTATATAAGAAACTAACTATGATGACTTGGAAGAAATGTATTGAGAAGCTATATGAAAATGGTTTGGGCGAAAAAGAAAAAAGGATACTGTACAGTGGAGAAAAACTATTTTTGACAGAGGATGTGAACTGAAAGCAGGCTTAGATAGGACTTTTGGGAATAATGATGAATGAAGGGAGATCTCCATGCAAAATACTGCAGTAAAACAAACCCTGTCCTTTCCTTTTGTGTTATCCCACTATGTGTTTGTGTACCCTTGTGTAGTTGTTTTCTTCCTGCCTCTGTGTAGTTTCATAGAATTTTTTCTTCTTCTAATACTCAGCTACATGAACTATGATGAGGAATACTGTTATCCTCAAATATAATTTGCATTAATAATATGTTATTTACTTTGTAAAGATGCTTAGACATTATTTATTCTGTTTTGTTTTAATGCTCATGTGTGATGTTGATGTTTCTAAAGTGATTCTGATCTTTTATTTTTGTACTCATGTCATAATTCCTGTAACACTGATGTATATGTTTATTTCTATTCTGTTGTCAAACCTGTACCACAAATGATATCTGTATTATTATGTTTTTAATGATGTATTTTGTACCTTTGTAATCGTATTCTTATGTTATAAAATTGTAATTGACAGCAGTTCATCAAGTAACTTGTACGTTACATTTCACTGCACACGTTTCTGTTGGTCATAGTATATGGACAATATGTGAGAAGTAGGGACTGTTAGTGTTTGCACGTGTGTTAATAATTCAGCAAGGGACTGGATAACAGCATTGCTGGTTCTAAGGACAACTCCAAAAAGTTTGTGAGTGCACAAGTGGTGGTTATGGACTTGCTATATTAACTGCAAGACTCTTCAATGGTGATTGTGCACCCGCACAGTGACAACAGATGGCTGCTGGCCATCTCTACAAGGACTACAGTGGGTCTACACCTTTGCTGACTCACCAATACCGTAATCTCTACAATGACTGCAGGGGGTCTACACCTCTGGTGACTCACCAATACCGTAATCTCTACCAGGACTACAGTGGGTCTACTCTGTGATGACCTACCTACAAATCTTCTTCAAAACGTCGAATGACTCTGCTGTGGGTTTGCTCTGTTGTGGCCCATTACCTGTCAGCATGTCAAGAGTCAGCACTGTCTTTCCGTTGGAAGGACAACACTACTTCTTCAAGACTGCATGGAAATCCACTACTTCTGTGTGCAATTTCTTTTACTAATGAGAAACTGTAATTACTATTATGATGAATGATCAGGACTATCTTTATGGACTGTGAGAAAATTTTAGCTTTTGACCAACATTGTATCAATAAGTGTGTGCATTTTATATCATTGTTACTGTAACTGTGAAAAATTTTTTCAAATATGTATTGGCCAGTGCCCAACACCATTTGTAAAATTTTTTGTGGGGAGCATGGGGGCTATGTAAGTAGGCTGTTTATGTTTTCTTTATGTAAGTTTGCTGTTTATGTTTTCTTATTGGCAACGTTACGTAGCGCTCTGTATGAAAATCACTGGCTGTGCTGTGTGCAGTCTGTGGCTAGTTTGCATTGTTGTCTGCCATTGTAGTGTTAGGCAGCGGCAGCTGGATGTGAACAGCGCGTAGCGTTGCGCAGTTGGAGGTGAGCCGCCAGCAGTGATGGATGTGGGGAGAGAGATGGCGGAGTTTTGATAATTTGTAATACTGGATGTCAATTATGAATATTAAGGTAAATACAGTGTTTGTTCTCTATTAAAATCTTTCATTTGCTAACTATCCCTATCAGTAGTTAGTGACTTCCGTAGTTTGAATCTTTTATTTAGCTGGCAGTAGTGGCGCTCGCTGTATTGCAGTAGTTCGAGTAATGAAGATTTTTGTGAGGTAAGTGATTTGTGAAAGGTATAGGTTAATGTTACTCAGGGCCATTCTTTTGTAGGGATTACTGAAAGTCAGATTGCGTTGCGCTAAAAATATTGTGTGTCAGTTTAAGCATAGTCTTGTACAATTGTTCTAAGGGGACGTTTCACCCCTTCCTGGGACAATGAATTCACGGTGTTCTTATTTCAATTTCCAGGAGTGTATGTCCTCCCTCAATCCGACCTGATAGGGATCCCAAACGCTGGAGCAGTACTCAAGAATAGGTCGTATTAGTGTTTTATAAGCGGTCTCCTTTACAGATGAACCACATCTTCTCAAAATTCTACCAATGAACCGAAGACGACTACCCGCCTTCGCCACAACTGCCATTACATGCTTGTCCCACTTCATATCGCTCTGCTACGTTACGCCCAAATATTTAATCGACTTGACTGTGTCAAGCGCTACACTACTAATGGAGTATTCAAACATTACAAGATTCTTTATCCTATTCATCTGCATTAATGTACGTTTATCTATATATAGAGTTAGCTGCCATTCTTTACACCAATCACAAATCCCTTGTTCTTTTGCGAGGCGCTATTACAGCACAGGCCTACACTGATGTTTTAAGCACCTTTTTACTTCCCGCTATTGAAGAGCAATTCGGGGATGGCGATTCCATACTTTCAACACGTTCGAGCACCTGTTCATAATGGACGGCCTGTGGCGGAGGGGTTACACGACAATAAAATCCCTGTAATGGAGTGGCCTGCACGGAGTCCTGACCTGAATCCTATAGAACACCTCTGTGATATTTTAGAACACCGTCTTCGTTCCAAGCCTCACCGACCGACATCGATACCTCTCAGTGCAGCAGTCCGCGAAAAATGGGCTGTCATTCGCCAAGGAACCTTCCAGCACCTTAGTGAACATATACCTGCGAGAGCAGAAGCTGTCATCAAGGCTAAGGGTGGGCCAACACCATAATGAATTAGAGCATTACCGATGGAGGGCTCCACGAACTTGTAAGTCATTTTCAGCCAGGTGTCCGGATACTTTTGACCAAATAGTGTATGTGGCCCATAATTCTCATGCCATAACTTGTCAAAACAAAATGGATATTGGGCTAGTGAAAGACACAGCAAATGAGTAGCAGGTTGTGGAGTTAAGGTGTCTTAGATCAAAAATTTACTCTGCCTTACAGACACATCTGCCTTTATAAAGCTGGCTAAGTGTGTGACTCATGTAGCCTCAATGGCTCTCACGATAAATGATTATCTGGAATGTGAATTTTAGAAGAGGATTATCGGTAATGAGGTATTTAACTGGAAATATAATACATCACCTTTTAAAGCATTTTGGAAGAAGGGATGTGTGGAAGTATGATTAATAGTAGAAGAACTTGTATAGATATGAAAGCTGATAAATGTGACTGCATACTTACTCCGTAGGAGAGGAATGAGGGAAGCATCCAAAACATATACATGTAAACATTGCATTTCTTGCCATGATATGTTACAGTGCATAAGAGGTTAGTATTAATTTGCAGTGCATGTAAATTTTAGGTTCAAGCCTATTTGCACGCTATGTAAATTAAATGACACCCTTGTTATATTATCGTTTTTCATCTGCTGCTAGTCGTACTACTCAGTCTTATTGTTAAATCTGAGTCTCATTACCCATATAAATAATACAGGCCTCTAAACTGTAACAGTGATCCATCATATTGATTACTGTACAAAACAAGACCTATTCTGTAAAACAACTCTACCAGAGAACAATGACTGCAGTAATTTTCTGAAAGAGTGCCATGTGAAATGTAGTATATAGGTTACATTTTAGTCTTTCATTTTGTTGCTGACTTTCTTGTTTTTAATGTAATGCATATACGCACCTCTAGTAATCAGTGCAGTATCTCTGCACTACAAAATCGCTAGTGTTAATACAAAAAGGTATCTTTCAACGTACGTATATACTATTCATTACTAAAGTATGTCTGTGCTAAAAATTGCCAAGAAAAACCAAATGTATTGTGCAAATAAAATTAGTTATCAGAGAAATATATTATATGTACATGCTGATAATAAATCACAAATTAATTGGTTATCATATACATCCCTGTTACTATTTAAAATATCTCTCAGCCTGATTCCTCCAAACCATTTTACATTGGGAGTTCAACTGCAGCTAATCCCTATGACGATCATCTCACAACTGTGCACAGACCTCGAATGACTAGTGCGACACAACTGGCCTAGAGAAGGACGAGGGCGAACTGGTTTTTCCACCATTTTATATCACCCTATAGGATCAATGGAAGGAGAGTGAGCTTGATTTTTGGAGCAGAGTGCTAGATGGATGACCATTTTCCTGAAATTTTTACTCATACAGTTGGCCTAGAGACGGGAGCGGCGGAAGGGAGGCTTATTGTGACACAAGTTAGGTAACAGGTTACATACCTACTTTGAATTTACGACCCACAATTGTCCGAGAGGCAATAGCGGCGATCTTGAGATTATATCATTATCTGAACTCATACTGGCCCATAACATTACTTTAGGTACGATTTAAAATTTGTTTTGCTACTTGTCAGACATTTTGTACTACCGAGTAAATGGTAAAGTATTTTTGTTGCTGCATATTTAACTCCTCTCAGAACTACTGACACCTTTTGTAATGAGTCCTAAACAATTTCGTTCTCTTAGTGTCGTTACAGTGTATACAGTTAATCTCCATACATTGAGATACATAATAGATAATGAATTACATTAGCAAGTACTCGTTTTTGAAAAAGCCGCCTAATTGCTTGGAAAGCCAGCCAAGATAACTGTGTGTGAATATCGTATATTTCTATTTCCTCGCTTTTGTGCTATCAGTACTTTCTTCCCAATTTGGGAATTATCTCAGAGAATTGTATCGTAAGATTTTAATTGGTGAAAATCAGTTAAGAAGTAAATTTATTTGCTATAACTAAAAATTGTATGACGAGAACGATTTTATGAAATTAGATGCTTGAGAATCTCAGTAACACGTTTCCTGTTTTCATATGCCATCTTTAAATTACGAAATAACAGTGCTCTTCACTTTAATATTAAACCAGATCGTAAGTTCTCCCAGGACCACGTTTAATTTTGGCCATTACCGGGAACACACTGCAGTTTTTCGAGTAATGCACCTGAGATATATAGAATTGTAACTTAAAGATAGTAGCTGTAAAAACGACTTTTCCCCATTTTACAAACTTGTTTTTTTAAAAAAGAAGGTTATATTTACTGCTTCGTAGCAGTAGTATGTGACAACATTACAAAGGCATCAAGGATTGTTTGTCACTGTGCTCACTTTCTATGTTCGCTAATCGCAAGTTAAACTACATTTCTACATCTACATACATACTCAGCAAGCCATTATACGATATGTGGAGGAAGATACCTTGTACCACTACTGGTCATTTCCTTTCCTGTTCCACTCGAAAATAGAGCGAAGGAAAAAGGACTTCCTATATGCCTCCGTATGAGCCCTAATTCCTTATATCTTACCGTCGTAGTCCTCACGTATGTTGACGATAGCAGAATTGTTCTGCAGTCAGCTTCAGATTAATCAGGATAAGAAAAAATTGCTCAGAGGGCTCTGAGCACTATGGGACTTAACTTCTGAGGTCATCAGTCCCCTAGAACTTAGAACTACTTAAACCTAACTGACCTAAGGACATATCACACATCCATGCCCAAGGGAGGATTCTAACCGGCGACCGTAGCGGTCGCGCGGTTGCAGACTGCAGCGCGTAGAATCGCTCGGCCACCGCGGCCGGCAATAAGAAAAAACCAGTAGGCATCCAGCCATGGTAGTTTCAAGATTTTGCAAGGAAAATACGGGATGGGCCAAAAGTCACGAACGGTTTATAACTGTAAATATCATTTTTATTTATACTTATCTTCTTTCTTTTGAATGTTCTGTAGATGTGTAAACAATTTCCTACCGTTGGTTCTGATGTCGGTCAAATATCAATCTAAACTAAGGATAAATAAAAAATAGTTCACAGTTAAAACCCCTTCGTGAATCTGGTCCACCCTATAGTTCTACAGAAAAGAAAAGTTGCAGTAACTGTAAATTATATTTTCATTTGTATGTTTTCTGTTTAATAGATGATTTCCATGTACGTTGCTTAGAAAGTGATTAACAAGCCAAGTGCGAAATTTCATCTTTCAAATGCAGCGACGGAAGACTTAAGGGTGGCGCGCCAACCGTTTGCAAAAGTGGCTTAGGCTTGACGTGCGCGGCAAGTGAAGCAGGCGTGCCCCTCGTTAACACAGAACCGCGCTGCGGTTTGATCGCAGGATAAATGGCAGAGATTAGACGCAGTAGACCACTGGGAGCTGTAACACGCTGCAATCACGGCGGCCGTGCTCGACAACAGTGCGTCCCGCGGGATTAATACCAGCACGCTGATGCATCAGCGCGACTACACGTGCATGCAGCTCCAGCAGTCAGCCCGCGGCCGCCCTCCAATCCCTTCGGGTATTAGTAAACAGAGTCCGAATACCGGCGTAACCTGTCAGAGCTCCGGCTGCAATTGTAGTTACGTCCTTCGCAGCAGCTATTGGAACCCGTAGCTGAGTATTCCTTGCGCAGTAACCATTTACATTCCTTACATTCAGACCAGAAACAGGATACATTTTATATATGCCGTCACAAACGCAAGACTTGTTAACGCTATAAATTTTGTGAGTACATCTTGTAGAAAGTAGAAAAACTTTCAGACAAGCCTTTACTGTGTTTCACTACTCTTGACCGACACGAATGTCGTTTCCTGTGAAGTAATTTGAAAAACTATTTCTGGAATGTCGTAAACATTTGCCTACGAAATAAACATTTTTTCAACTGATTCTTGAGCACTGTTTGTCAATTTGGAACCAGTAGGTAATAAATACAATACAGTAATGCTAAAGAAGATTAGTTTCTTTTCGTAGAAGGACGTTTAATAGGCGTGAAATCACCACGGGGAAGCTGATAATGCTCCAGTGGTAGACAGTAGAAGAGAAGCGCTGCGCTGTGCAGTGAAGGTTAATATTGACATTCTCTGAATATATGTTCGAAGAATGGTCACGGGACGTATGAGTTCCTTCGATATACAGCTTACAAAATGACCGTGACCGGAAAAATCGGCGGAATCTGTGCTCAAAAGAAAGCATACCGAAGGGAATTCTTCCCGCGCACCGTCAGCGAATGGAACAAAAGGGAAAAACATGTCGCTACTTCGTGAAGCACCGTCCTCCAAGCAACGTAAGGTGGCTTCAAGAGTATGGATGGAGATTTAGAATCCGAATTAGTAAACTATGTCGGATTATTACAAAACTGCAGCTGCAATTTGTTGTGCGTAATTCATTTTAATGGGATCCATGCGAAACCCAGAACGTTGTTTGTTCTGAATTAAAAAAATAAAGCTTACATAATCACATCTCAATGAATTCTAAATCCAAACTGGTAGTAATTCAGAACACATGCGAAATCTGTCAAGCACTATATAGAAATTTAATTGACCAACTCCTATGTTTAGTTAAATACAGCGATATAGTGCGTTCCATGTGAGAAAAAAAAATGACAATTAAACCGCTTTTTTAAACGTCAGTTTGAAGTTTTATTTAAGTATTATCAAACTGTTTCAGACTACAATGTCGGCATAAAGCGATCTACTTAACCCTCCAACACTAAAAGAGGAATATAGCTACATTGCTACTAAAGTATCGTAACGTTTACTACTCCAATTTTATTCATAGGAAGTCATAATTTATAGGTTACGCCTTAGTTAATAACAGTTATTAAAATTCCAAGGGCATGTTACATACCAAATTAAGTACAAAATGTCCTATTTTATACCCTAAGCAATCGTAAATTTTACGAGGGTTCAGTGGTCTAGGGTTAACATAATAGAAGTTAAAATGGAATTTAACATGGCCTAATCCATCATTATATGCGATTAGCGCAGCTACCCTTAATTCTACATATTTGTTGTTAGCTTTAGTCATTATGTGAATAAAATTCTTCGGTACTGAATTTTTTGTTCTCTGCTGTAAGTTAACTTCAAAACAACTTTATGATGATTCTGTTTCAAGAATTTCTTGCTCTAAATCAGCTTCTTCATCTCCTTTCATGAGGGGACTTAAAACACTGTCTCTTTAACATTAGCAAATTATCGAAGGAATAAAAAATTGCCTTCTGTAAAGTTCATTATTAAAACTCATTTGCCGGAAATCCTCACCATCCGCTGCAATATAATGGGAAAAAGTCTACCGCATAGAAGCATAGAGTTTAATAAGTACGTCTTTAAGTAGTCACTTCCGAAAGTCAAAGAAATCTGTTTCAGTTGATTATTAGTGAGTAATACTTTACTATTAAACAGGTAGGGTATAACAACCTCGTTAATCGTTCAATTACTCTAAAAGACTCATATAAAACTGATAATAATAATCTGTAGTCTTACATACGACAAATGATAAGCTCTTCAAATAACAGGTTTGTCGTTAACTTTTCGAGTTCTGTCGACGATTCTCTTAGTGTAATGGAGAAATTCTACATTTTGTTTCAATTTTGCTTAGTGACTTTATCTTGCATTTGGTAGAAGGGTATATTAATATTACGTTTTTGTGTATTGTGTATTAAAACGGGGACATAGAAACGACGAAGGGACTTCGTCCCACCGGAGCCCTCAGTGGTTCACAACCCCACAACAGGCCACAGCAGTCCGCCCAATTAACCGCCGCCCCATACCGAACCCAGGGTTATTACGCGGTTCGGCCTCCCGGTGGATCCCCCCCCCCCCTCTTCCCTCCCCGGGAACGTCTCATACCAGACGAGTGTAACCCCAGATATTTGCGCGGTAAAATAATGACGGTGTATGCGTACGTGAAGACAGTGTTTGCACTTCAATCGCCGACAGAGTGTAACTGAGGCGGAATAAGGGGAACCAGTCCGCATTCGCCGAGGTTGATGGGAAGCCACCTTAAAAATCATCGATAGGCTGGCCGGCACACCGGACCTCAACACTAATCCGCTGGGCGGATTCGTGCCGAGTACCGGCACGCCTTCCCACTCGGGAAGCAGCGCGTTAGACCGCGCGGCTAGCTGGGCGGGTTAATATTACGTTTGCTGGTATTATTGGCTATTGTCAATAGATATGAAAATTAAGAACATTCATTTATAGTATCTCTGCAGCATTTGCGACATGGCGTATATTTTTAAATTCGTAGCGCTCAGTTTTTATATGATATCCGTTCAATGTTTTTAAACTCTAGCATGTGTGATCATTAGTACTTTTATTGTAAGTAAACTGCTGCTCATACCACGAAATCGATTCGACAGGTAACTAAGAAACTATTAACAAGGATTGTCCTCATTTCAAACATAAGAATTTCTGCGAAACGTCTTTCAAATATCGAGTAGATAACATATGCTTTAAGGAGAACAGAATCTCTCCAAGTAATGTTGTGAGCGTGCCCGTGTATGTTGTTGTTGTATACGTTGGATGACGTAAACAGTGTGACCATCAGGTCAAGAAAGGGAGGCCTTTCTTAAGAAAAGAAGTTCTGTTTTTTACTACTCACCTTTGATACACATTATGTTCTAAATAAATTATATCAACTATATCAACTAAAAGCCCATGTGCCCGTGGAGAGCCTCTTTTTGCCTCTTCTCCTTGGGAAGGGGAAAAATAATGTAACAGATTCAATTCTGATTGCATAATTTTCAGTAAAAACTAAGTCAGAGGGTCAGAACGTATTGGAATATTAGCAACAAGAGAAGCAGCCGTCAGACCCTACTAGAAAAAACTGTTTCAGTGATAACATTAGTTTTCAATATCCGATTATGGAAGTTGGATCATTCGTCCCAGTCACCGGAGAGATTTGCCCTAAATCGTGTTATATCGCAAGTTAGTTGCTAGGAAGAGGCTTGCCTGCCAAATTTACCAACATGTGGCAGAAATGCTGCAACTGATCCCCTTGGGTAAGGACCACGTATTCATTGTGTAGCATGTCTACAGTGCTTCCATATAGTGCCCCTAATGATCGCACGAATCATGTGAAATTTGAGTTACCTTATTGAAATAAATTACTTCCTGGATATCTGATGTAATTAAAAAACAGAGGTATTCCATAACTTAGGCTTGAGGAACCCATTAGTGCCGTATAAAATCCAAGAACAGCATTAATCCTTCCCATGCTGGATACCTTTTTAAGAAAATTGTTAAATCATTTGACTTCTCTGAATGTTTTGGAATATCAGAGGATGGAAAAAAAAGAAAACATTTATTTCAATAAAAATGGATTGGATCAACACCGCGACTGTCTTAGAGTCAAGTTCCATTTCACCTTAAGCGACCTATGTCATCAGGCAACATACACGGAAGACCCAAGAAACTGGTACACCTGCCTAATATCCTGTAGGGCCCACCGAGCAAGCAGAAGTGCCGCAACACCACGTGGCATGGACTCGACGATTGTCGGAAGTAGTGCTGAAGGGAACTGACACCAAAAATCCTGCAGGGCTGTCAATAAATCTGTGAGAGTACGAGGGGGTGGATATCTCTTCAGAACAGCATGTTGCATGGCATTCCAGTTAAGCTCAATAATGTCCATGTCTGGGGAGTATGGTGGCCAGCATAATTGTTTAAAAACTGAAGTGTGTTCATGGATCCACTCTGTAGCAAGTCTGGAGTGTAAGATGTCGCATTGTCCTGCTGGAATTGCCCAAGTTCGTCGGAATGCACAACGGACGTGAATGGATGCAGGTGATCAGACAGGATGTGTACGTACGTGTCATCTGTCAGCGTCGTGTCTAGACGCACCAGGGGTCCCATATCACTCGAACTGCACACGCCCCGCACCATACAGTGCCTCCACCATCTTGAACAGATTTCTATGCAGGGTCCATACGCTCGATACAATTTTAAACGAGACTCGTCCGACGAAGCAACGTTTCCAGTCACCAACAGTCCAATCTCGATGTTGACGGGCCCACGCGAGGCGTAAAGCTTTGTGTCGTGCAGTCATTGGGCCTTCCGGTCCGAAAGCCCATATCGATGATATTTGTTGAATGGTTCGCACGCTGACACTTGTTGATGACCTAGCACTGAAATCTGAGGCAATTTGCGGAGGGTTTGCACTTCTGTCAAGTTGAACGATTCTCTTCAGTCGTCGTTGGTTTCGTTCTTGCAGTTCTTGCAGTTCTTTTTCCGGCCTCAGCGATAACGGGGATTTGA
The DNA here is from genome assembly GCF_023864275.1 of Schistocerca cancellata. NCBI lineage: Eukaryota > Metazoa > Arthropoda > Insecta > Orthoptera > Acrididae > Schistocerca > Schistocerca cancellata. Next base: position 789,331,921 of record NC_064629.1, on the reverse strand, counting down.
TGTTTGTTCGAATTGATGACATTGACGGTGCACTCGTGAAATGGACGTACAGGAAAATCCCTACTTCATCGCTCGTGCGCCATCTAGAACACCACGCTCAAATTCACTTAAATCTTGGTAAACTGCCATTGTAGTAGCAGTAACCCATCTAAAAACTGGGCCAGACACTTGCTGCCTTATATAGGCATTGCCGACAGCAGCGCAGTATTCTGCCTGTTTATATATCTGCATATTTGAATACCCATGGTTATTCCAATTTCTTGGGCGCTTCAGTGTATTTTATATTTAATCTAAAGTCAGTCATACTCCAGAGACTACCGAACTCAAAAGATTTAGTAGTGATATATGCTGACTTAAAAAAGGCCTTTCAGTCAGTTAACAGAGGACCTATAGATATAGCAATCAGAGAATCTCTCGTAATGTCTAAATCAGCAAATATAATTCGTGACATACTGACAGACACAGTATCGAAAGTGAATTTTATGATAAAAGTACGAGTGTCTCTGCTCTTTAAAATAAAAATAGCTCTTACGCAAGATGATAGCTTATCCTCTACTCCTTTTACATGTGTTCTAGAAATAACTGTGAGAATTTGGAATGAAAATCTGAAACAATATATGATTTCAGCAGCAAGTTTGAGAATAGGATGTGGATGACTTTCATGTACTTTCTGAAAAAGTGACGTCCGTGGTGATAAAAATTAATCTTTTATAATAAACGTCTGTATGACCAGCTTAAAAAGTTCTGTATTAAAAAAGAAGAACTAAAATTAAAAACACATCGAAATTTTTGAAAAGAAATAATGGCCAAATTGAGAAGGCTAAATTAAAAATTATTTTTTGGAGATAATCCAAGAAAATGGTTTCGGAAAACGAGCTACAGAGGAAAGGATACATGAAATGGGAGGGGCATATTGTGTAACTGGATGCGTTGACAATAAAAATGAAAAGCCACCATCAGAATCAAGCATTTGTATCATCACTTGATCTGCGGATGGTAGAGGGTTGGATGAGACAGGACCTGAAAAAAAAAAAGACTTAAAATTCTTTACTTACGAGGAAGTGAAAATCGCTTGTTAATCTGTTGTCAACATTATTGTAAAGGCTATTATTGCAATAGCTCGTTTTGAAAACAGATAATGAATGGTCTTGTCATTTGAAATTAGATGCACAGTCGCCACTCACTGATGGTTTTGGGTTTTAGTTAACCCTCTTCTGCGATAGGCATACCAAGGTATTTATGTAGACAGGTAATTATGTACTGAAAATGCAATAGGTACCAGTTTAAGAAAAGAAACGAAGAAGCCTTATCTGGTTCTGCATCTTTAGTGTGATTGTGAGCTAGCTCCTCCTCTTGATGTTAATCAATGATCACTTGTGTCTGGGAAATCTAGTTACGTTACATATTGTTCTTGGTAGCATTTGATTTTCATAAAACTGAAGACTTGACTGACGATGGCACGGCACAGTTGAACTGACCCACTAGACACACTCACAACTGTACTGGGCTCAGGAAAGAGTGTGTTTTTTCTGGATGGTCGGACTCGAAACAGTGTTCACTCCACCAGGTCAACATTTACGAACATAACGCACTATACACTAATGTACTGCATTGCAAGAGATGCCAGTAGGACTACACATAATGCCCCCAGACGAGAAGTCAGTTGCCTTGGAAGCATTTTTGGACTTAAATCGTTTTTTCCACTTGTGGACTTGATTCGCTATCCACTGCAAGCATAGATATATATTGTTAATAGAGAAATAATTTGTTAACGTATATCCTTGTTCGTATTTACAAGCCACAACGTGATTCGAAGCTCATTGCTCCAAGCTGAAACCACTCAGTATAGAAGGAGCAATAGATGTAAACACATAGGATGGTCAACATTAGTACAATGAATGTGCAGTTTGCATACAAGTAATGTAGCTTAGTTCACTGATTAATAGCATGGGGTTTTGCAAATCCTGCTACACTTATTGGTATCTTAGGGAGGAAGCAGTACATGGTAGTAGTCACTTAAAAGGTGTATCAAAGAGACCTGAGTAAAAATCTGCAGCACTAGATTAACGCTATAGGTAACATTCATGGACAAAAAATATTCTTACGATGAATAAACTAAATAATTTGTTACCATACATCCTTGTTCAAACCTCACCAGTATACATACGTCAGCTGCTTAAGGAAACACATATAGAGGGGTAAGTTCCAATAATAATACTTGTTTGTTTTCCAAAAGAGTCATTTCCTAGTCACACAAATAAATAGCTGTTTTACATTGCCTGAAGCACACATAAAAATATTTGAATCATTATTTTCTTCTACTTCATACATCTGCTTGAGTCACGTGACAGGTTGGTGCCCATATGGTTCCAGATACCGAATTGCAGCACAACTGTAAATATTAAGAATCCATGAAGCCTTCTCATTGCCTTTTATGTTCACAATCACGTCTGTGGAGAAAAATTTCAGTTATGTCATCATATCTTCATGAGCAATCCTAGGATCAGTCCATGGTAGTTACGTGCTGCCATTGCACAGTTTTACATCCCAGTGCCTATGCGATCGCCATTGCCCAGTTCTGTTAAACTTATACTGTTACTAGATGCAAGATGGCAAGTGAGTATAGCAAAATGCGACCACGATGGTGATGGGCAGTATCTACTGATCCGCGTCGGAGTTGAAACTGAAAGAGTCTGGGATGCCTGTGGTCTGGCCTTTGATGACTTCAGACTATAGGGAGCTTCTAGTGATTCCAAAACATAAGGTCATTGCCAAGTTACGTGAAGGAGCAGATGCCAAAGCCTACCTACTGGGACATAGGGAAGTGACCATGTGTTTCCATGTCAGTAGTTTCATATTCTGACTGAGCCCCAACCGTTAGTAAAATGGTCCTCGCCGTGTTCCTTCATCAGCAGTTGAAAGAAGAAGGCATCACTCAAAACTTGAAGAGTTTATAACTATTGCTGTTGTTATGAGCAAATTAACAGCTTCTCCCTAAGTGAGTGCAGGTGAAATCTGTATCCACATTTTGGGTTCTCAGTACTTTAGAAATATATAGAATAATATCTCGTTTCTATTGGAATTTTTGTTAACTGGTAAAGCCCAACTAAAAATTAAAGACGCTTAAAATAAAACTGGTATAAAAATGAGTACACTGCTGGGTAACTCAATATCAAAGGTTTCTGAATCTGTAATGAGACTGCATGATTTTGATTACTAATTTCTTTCTTTGTTTGACAGCTTGGGAAAGTGTACATGTGTACTTCTGGACATGGGGAGTTTCTTCTTCTTCGTCTTCTTCTGCTTCTTCTTCTTCTTCTTCTTCTTCTTAGGGTCTTTCCCTTTTTGCGTTCCCTTAAGCGCCCCTGCACACAGGCGGACTTGTATGTCGACCCACTTTCCAAACAGGTCGACCACGATCCATTTGCCTGTGTGACGGCAATGCCTTCTCAGTCGGGTCGGTGGTCGAGGTCTGTCGGCTTCACCAGTGGGCCTCTCCTCTACACACTTTGCCCGACCACTACCTTCCAGCCCACTCTCCAGTACACAGGTAGGGTCCGACTAGCAGTCGCCGGTGTCCACCCACAATTAGTCGACGAGAGATCAGCAGACCAATCAAGTTCTGAATGGGCGTCTTGACTAAACTCACCGAGGTTTTCTGGTTCTGCCTGTGGTCTCACGAACCCTGTCGGATTTCTTTTTAGCGGCAGGTAGTGCAGCCCGTGTATAACCCGCCAGGTTAGCTGAGAGCGCTAATGCGCTGCTTCCTGGACTCGGTCAGGCACGCCGGCCCCAGATCGAATCCGCCCGGAGGTTTAACGACGGAGGCCGGTGTGCTGGCCAGCCTGGATGTGCTTTTTAGGCGGTTTTCCACAGCCCACTAGGTGCATACCGGGCTGGTCCCCACGTCCCACCTCAGTTGCACGGCTCGCAGACATCTGACCACATTCGCACTACTCCATGGATTACACTGGGCACGGACAGTTGGGGTACACTAATTCCATCCCGGGGGGGTACAGGGTGCGGCAAAAAGGGCATCTGGCCACCCCTTCAATTAACCTTGCCAAATCAGATTAACCATGCCAACCCCGCGTCCTTGTGGGAAAAGGCACAAGTAAAAGAAAGAAAGAAGGAAAGCGCAGCCTGTGTATGGTCTTCTTTGCCTGACTGAAGCCAAACCGCAAGCCCATCCACATGAGCAGGGCCTCAAGCAAGCAACGGATAAATGTCTTGGTTACACGTTCCAGACTTCCTTGCTACTTTTGAGGTTCATGGATGGGGAACTCGGTAACTGAGTTACAAGGTGTGTTCAAAATGTAACCAGAATTTTATAACTACACGTGTTGTACCAGTACTAGTCAGATTTGCGAGAATTTTTTAGTTTTTCTGGTCGTAGAGAAGTCCAAAAAGTATTTGTACAGTGTTAGCTATATCAGAAGTTTTTTCTGTTGTCAGCTGTCAAAAAGTTACATGCGTCTTTTTAGTATCAGTGATTATTTGTTTTGTATAAAAATGGATAAGGGAAACAGTACTAAATTTTGATATAAGAACGGAATAAAGAATATTGAAATTTTAGAAATGTTAAATGTGATTTTAGTGAGTTTGCTACACGTAAATCAAGGGTGTGCGAGTGTTATAAGAGATTCAGTAAAGGGTGTGAAGGTGCTGAAGATAACAAGCACCCTGGACGCCCCAGCACATCAGCTGACGAAATCGTGGCAAATGAATCATGAAATAAATTATTCTAAATGACTGCCGAATCATTATCAGAGAAGTTACTGTTGATTTTGGAAAATAAACTGACTCATGCCATGACTTTTTTTCGGATGTTTAGGGTATGAAACAAGTGACAGCAAAATCTATTCCAAAAAATATTGGATTGATGCCCCTGGCCCCATTATCGCCAGACATGTCCTTTGATGACTTTTTTCTATCCCCAAAAACAAAGAAAATCTTTCCGGACTGTCGTTTCATTAGCTTAGACGAGATTAGAAACGCAAAGCTGAGATAGATAAATGCTATCCAATGGTCGAGCTCCACAAGAGATTTATTGGTTGGAAATAGCGCTAGCATAAATTCGTAACATGTAATGAGGACTGCTTTGATGTAGACGAAAAAACAAAATAATTTTCCAAAAACAAGAACACCCGTTACTTTTTGAATACATCTTGTACGTAAAAATATAAAAACTTGTACAAAAATAGAAAAATAAATAAGAAAATAAATTGTAAAAATAAAAAAAATTGGGTGTTTAATGACCTCTAAACTCTTCCCCTCCTTGAACATGCCCCTGCATAGGACCCAAAGTGATAAAAACACGGAATTAATATATAAGGAACTAATTAAATATTAAACTCCCTGAAATATTTTTTGAGTTATCTACGAGCTGAGATTAGATACAACATGCCTTGAAACATCTGATCTAATTCACCATAATTTTTTTCGACCGAAATTATAATCCATATAACTTTCATAACGGTCGAATGTTTAACTACTTTGGCTACTGGAGCAGTAATATGATTTCTAGCTAAGGCTGCTAGCGCATTGTTGTGTGGTAACAGTCAAGTAGGAGTAGACACTGGTTTTAAGAAATTTTCGTCACAAGTATTTGGCCACAAAGAGGCAGATGGTGGTGCAGAAAGCTACTAATTACTAGTTTTACTTCGAATATTCTCGACGGATGTCGAAGTCTCTCCTCAGTGTCTCAAGGAGTGAGGACATTTGACAACGATGGTGATCAGTCGACAAAACTCGGCGACAATATTGGTGCTATTCTAGGTGAGCACTCTATGCGCCGGTAGCGGATATTATCTATCTTCCCTCTTTTACAATAATCAGCAACATAAACAAGAACTACTGTTCTGCATACACTCTTTGCAATCACGTAGACTAATCCCATAGGGTTTTTGCATTTACTGGTCAAGTATAACGAGGATTTTTAAGGTCTGTTGAAATCGCAGTCTAATGGTTAACGTAGTATATTTTCGAGAGGATGTATCCATCTGCAGCCAAGACCATCCGTGACACTCAAACACGTCCAAATTTATCACGCCATTCCTTCACCTGATACTCTACATAGCGCACTAAGAAGCGCGGATCATTATAAACTGGAGACTATTACCAACAGGAACATAACTGTCTTTGCTTTTCTATCAGATCCGCAGAGACTGAATTTACACGATACAACAAACAACAATAGCTAAAGATAATCATCTAACACATTTAAAATTCCTGTAATAGAAGACATTTGTCCCTTGACTTCACCAAGGTAGGAAGACTGGTACAATATTTATCGTCGGTAAGTTGAGGTATACACTGCACAGCGTTTCATTACAGTCATTTGTATAGTAAGGACTAACATGGCCAATCATAGTGGCAGTCAGCAAGCTAGGCACTCGCTGTCTGCAAGATATTTTAATGATTTCGTTAAAGTATTATGTGAATAATTTTCTGCTACTATCATACTGTGGTCGCATTAGCCATATAGTATTCCATAACACCAAAAATCTGAGAATCCCATTCATCTTGAATCGAAATAGGTTAGAGTACCATACTTAAAAGGTCAAATAAGTACAATTGGCGTAATGCAGAGTGATGTACCCAGAGGATAGTGTATATAGGAACACATGATGTTTTTTGGTCTGTATTTCAATCTAGTGATTGATTTTGGAATCACGTAAAGAAATGTGCATAAGCCGTTTCCGCCTTTTTGTACTGATTTTGTTATTACTAGACGTGTTTGTGTTTTGCTAATATTTGGAGCTCTACATATTTAAGAGCTGTATAATACATTAAAGCTAGTTGGAATATATGGTAAATTCTTCAGTTATTGAAATCTATGGCTACTATGTATATTTTGAAACAGACGTGAATAAAGAGTGGACGCTAGGCCATAGTTTGTCGATCGTGCACCATCTCGTGCTGTGCAGCGGAAGACTTTTACCAAGGAACATGTGATACAGTACCTGCACGAACAAAAAAATTACTTTCCGGTAGATTCTACTTAAAAATGTATTTAACTTGTAACTAGTTGCCGGCCGTGGTGGCCGAGCGGTTCTAGGCGCTACAGTCTGGAACCGCGTGACCGCTACATTCGCAGGTTCGAATCCTGCCTCGGGCATGGATGTGTGTGATGTCCTTAGGTTAGTTAGGTTTAAGTAGTTCTAAGTTCTAGGGGACTGATGACCTCAGAAATTAAGTCCCATAGTGCTCAAAGCCATTTGAACTATTTTTGTAACTAGCTTCTGATCATACTTCTGCTTAATTTGATTTCGCTTTCTCATTAATGGTATGAAGTAGAGTAAAAATGTCACACGCAGACGACTAAATACAGTATTGATATGATTTTTAGGATTGCAATGCTTTTAAATTACAAAGGAATATTTGTTTCTAGGTACCCGACTATGCTGAACCTTGGGGAAAAATCTTAATTTTCCGGAGCAATTTTTGTAAATTTAGAAAAAGGCTGCAGACTATGAAAACTGAACGCCATTTTCTGAAAGTAGAATAAGAAAATATATTAAAATTCGACCACAGGGATGGCTAGAGGCGAATGTGCATTCATATTGAAGAGATGTTCCCGCAAAGCACTTCGGCTAGTTTTAGATACTAAAGGCTGGACTGCAGTTACTATCTTCTACCGGAGTTTGGTCTCTTTCCGGTCTAAGGCGCTGCAGTCAAGGACCGTGCAGCTGGTCCCGGCTGAGGTTCGAGTCCTCCCTTGGACATGGGTGTGTGTGTTAGTCCTTAGAATAATTTACGTTAAGTAGTGTGTAAGCTTAGGGACTGATGACCTTGACAGTTAAGTCCCATAAGATTTCACACATTTTTTGGGTCTCTTTCAGCATTTCACTGACACAACACCAGCCTAACGCTCTAAGACAAAAGTGATTACAGTATCAAAAAAATGGGATGATCTGTTCAAGAGAAAGAGCTTTATAAATTGAGAAAGTTAAAAACGCGTTCGTACAATTCTGGCCATCATGCAAGTCGTACGGTGGGCGACAATCATGCTGGTATCCTACTTCTGTCCAGGGCGTCTTCAGGCACGTCTTCGCTGGCCATCGGAGCAGAATTCGAAGCAGCTCTCATGGCTGAAGACAATTATATTCCAGCCATTGAGATTCCCGGCCAAAGACGTGTCTGGCGATGCCCCGGACAGCGACGGGATACCAACCCGACTGTCGCCTGCCATTCAGCCCGACGATCAGGAATGATGTTTTGCGGTGCCATTTCTTTTCATAGAAAACCCTTTGGTAGTCAACCTGGCCAACCCCACAGCGCAGTGGTACGACGACGATATTCTACGTCCCGTTCTGTTGCCCTTCACTGCAATCCGTTCTGGGCTTATACACTCCTGGAATTGGAAAAAAGAACACATTGACACCGGTGTGTCAGACCCACCATACTTGCTCCGGACACTGCGAGAGGGCTGTACAAGCAATGATCACACGCACGGCACAGCGGACACACCAGCAACCGCGGTGTTGGCCGTCGAATGGCGCTAGCTGCGCAGCATTTGTGCACCGCCGCCGTCAGTGTCAGCCAGTTTGCCGTGGCATACGGAGCTCCATCGCAGTCTTTAACACTGGTAGCATGCCGCGACAGCGTAGACGTGAACCGTATGTGCAGTTGACGGACTTTGAGCGAGGGCGTATAGTGCGCATGCGGGAGGCCGGGTGGACGTACCGCCGAATTGCTCAACACGTGGGGCGTGAGGTCTCCACAGTACATCGATGTTGTCGCCAGTGGTCGGCGGAAGGTGCACGTGCCCGTCGACCTGGGACCGGACCGCAGCGACGCACGGATGCACGCCAAGACCGTAGGATCCTACGCAGTGCCGTAGGGGACCGCACCGCCACTTCCCAGCAAATTAGGGACACTGTTGCTCCTGGGGTATCGGCGAGGACCATTCGCAACCGTCTCCATGAAGCTGGGCTACGGTCCCGCACACCGTTAGGCCGTCTTCCGCTCACGCCCCAACATTGTGCAGCCCGCCTCCAGTGGTGTCGCGACAGGCGTGAATGGAGGGACGAATGGAGACGTGTCGTCTTCAGCGATGAGAGTCGCTTCTGCCTTGGTGCCAATGATAGTCGTATGCGTGTTTGGCGCCGTGCAGGTGAGCGCCACAATCAGGACTGCATACGACCGAGGCACACAGGGCCAACACCCGGCATCATGGTGTGGGGAGCGATCTCCTATACTGGCCGTACACCACTGGTGATCGTCGAGGGGACACTGAATAGTGCACGGTACATCCAAACCGTCATCGAACCCATCGTTCTACCATTCCTAGACCGGCAAGGGAACTTGCTGTTCCAACAGGACAATGCATGTCCGCATGTATCCCGTGCCACCCAACGTGCTCTACAAGGTGTAAGTCAACTACCCTGGCCAGCAAGATCTCCGGATCTGTCCCCCATTGAGCATGTTTGGGACTGGATGAAGCGTCGTCTCACGCGGTCTGCACGTCCAGCACGAACGCTGGTCCAACTGAGGCGCCAGGTGGAAATGGCATGGCAAGCCGTTCCACAGGACTACATCCAGCATCTCTACGATCGTCTCCATGGGAGAATAGCAGCCTGCATTGCTGCGAAAGGTGGATATACACTGTACTAGTGCCGACATTGTGCATGCTCTGTTGCCTGTGTCTATGTGCCTGTGGTTCTGTCAGTGTGATCATGTGATGTATCTGACCCCAGGAATGTGTCAATAAAATTTCCCCTTCCTGGGACAATGAATTCACGGTGTTCTTATTTTAACTTCCAGGAGTGTATTTCGGCAAGATAATGCCCGCCCGCACACGGACAAAGTTTGTGCTGCTTGTCTTCGTGCTTGCTAAACCCTACCTTGGCTTTCAAGGTCGCAAGATCTCTCCCCGACTAAGAACGTTAGGAGCATTGGGGGCAGGGATCTGCAAACATCACGGGATTTTGACTATCAGATGCGCCAGTTGGGCAAAGTTCAGGACAGTATCCCTCAGAAGGACCTCCAACAATCTGTCAATTAAAGCCAAGCTGAATAACTGCTTGCATAAGCGTTTGGTAGTCATCCTGTCCAACCCCACAGCGCAGTGATACGACGACGATATGCTACGTCCCGTTCTTTCTACCTTCACTGCAATACGTTCTGGGCTTATATTTCGGCAAGATAATGCCGCCCGCACACGGCCAAAGTTTGTGGTGCTTGTCTTCGTGCTTGCTAAACCCTACCATGGCTATCAAGGTCGCCAGATCTCTCCCCGACTGAGAACGTTTGGAGCATTGGGGGCAGGGATCTGCAAACATCAGGGGATTTTGACTATCAGATACGCCAGTTGGACAAAATTCGGGACAGTATCCCTCAGAAGGACCTCCAACAATCTGTCAATTAAAGCCAAGCTGAATAACTGCTTGCATAAGGGCCAGAGGTGCACCAAAGTGTTACTGATTTTTCAGTATGCGAAGCACTTCCTGTTGAATATATGATTCATTATTTTCTGAAACTGTAATCATTTGTTTTTATTTATACGTGTACATCAAATCTACCTATTTTCGTCCCATTCGGATAATTCCTTCGTGGTTCGGCGTTCCTTTATTTATTTATTTGTGTCTTAGAGTATATTTCAGAGCAAATGAAATAGTCTACAGCTGACGCGGAACCATGTACGCAGTTGGCGGGATTATTCTTAATTTCTTTTACAGTTGATTAAAAGCACAGAATACAAATAAATTTTGAAGTATTAATACTAATTGTAGGCAAAATCTACATAAATGAATCCTATTTTCAATAAATTAGTCAGTCAAAATAGTTAATAATTTATTTCAGCTAGTTGTGTTCTAATTAGAGCAACTTTTTTAATTCCATTGGAATGTACTACTCTGGCAAGTGTTTCCCAGCAACTGGTGAAAATAAAAATCCAGGCACGAAACTGCACTATCGGAAGGAGGGCTAGTAGCTGGAGCGGAAGGTGGCCAATTGAAATGCCTACGTAAGTTCCTGCGACTGACTGACTAAAGTTCTGAGCGTTAAAGCAATTTCATGGAGCTTCTCGTAGTGAACAAAATAGGGAAGTCTGTGTGCAAGCTTCTTGGGTATGAGAGGCAAATAGTATGCTTCTTGCAGCAGTGATGGTTTCTGAAAGGGTTCAACATTTCCTAAGGCGGTAGTTAGTAAGAAATGATAAGTAAATGGACACTCTAGCTGCAAACAGGCGTTGATGTACTTCATTGGGGATATGTTGAAAATGTGTGCCCCGACCCGGACTCGAACCCGAGATCTCCTGCTTGCATGGCAGACGCTGTATCTATCGTGCCCGCGGTGGCTCAGATGGATAGAGCGTCTGCCATGCAAGCAGGAGATCTCGGGTTCGAGTCCCGGTCGGGGCACACATTTTCAACATGTCCCCAATGAAGTACATCAACGCCTGTTTGCAGCTAGGGTGTCCATTTAATTATCATTTCATTTCTAGCAAAGCTGCAAGGTCATCCACGGTAACTGTTCTTCCGGGAACAGATACCACCGTCATAGGTAGTTAGTATCCTTGTTAATCCACTAAGTTATTTTTCCAATGCGAAGAGCCCAAGCGAGTCGTAAGGTTTATTTCAACGCGCGTGTGTGGAATTTTGACTGGCAGTGCTGTCATACACAGGAGAATTGAAAAACTATATCTAAATGCGTGAAGGTGTCCATGGGATCGTCATTTGGTGCGGAGATTTCTAGCTGACCCTCGACATAAATAGGACACAGATGTTGACATAGGCAGATGGAAATATCCATTACCGTTCGATTACACTAGTGACCATAAATAGTAGCAAGGAAACAACTATAAAACATCTAAGAGTAGCCGCTTTTAGCGACCTAAAGTGGATTTAGAACATGATATCCAGGGAACATTCATTCTTGATTACTGATCATCAATATCGGATCGATCTCAGGTTGAATTGATAGAAGTGACAGAGAATAACGAATGACTAGCGGCAGATTTCGTCACGGGTTATTTTAGGAGGTGGGAGGGTGCTATAGCGAAGCTCTGTTGTAGACCTCAAAAGAGACGTAGTACATACGAGGTGGGTATCTTGTTGAAATTTGGGAAGTGTTCATTCCAAGAAGTATCAAGCATTATTCTAATTCTTCCAATATACGTTTCAAAATATCAACGTAACGGGACTATCAGAGTCACAGGGAGGCTTATCCAGAGCCTTGGTTCCGAAGTGCAGATTTGTATAAAAATATGAATCGGTTGAGATACTCTTTGCTGGAATCGTTGATAAATGTTAACAGCATAACCATTAATGTTCCATAGAGAGTTCACATGAGTAGTTCAAGTACCATGTATTCTAGCGTAGGATAATCCATCGTGTTAAGTAGTCCGCACAGCACACGATGAAATAAAGTGGCTATTTTTAAAATGATATTTTAATCGCAGTATGTCCCATGGGATATGACCAATAGGGGTCTGCACAGTTGATGTTATACATGATAACATGAACGGTGTAACAGCGTTCTCTTGGCTGAGGAGTTTTCACTGGCATCTTTTCATCGACTTCCAGAGATGCAGTTCAGTTTCTTTCTGCAATTTACGTGTGAGATCTTGAGTGTACCTGATTTTCTTGGGGAGGAGGTGGGTGGAGGGGGAGGAGGGAGGGATTGATCGATACGTAAGAACTACTGGATCAGCCAGAGTGTTTGGATGGCACTGTATGGCGGAATAAACTCTGCTTCAGCGTGTTGTCCTTACTAGCATCTTGTTCACGACTGGCCCAGCTTGACGATGTGTCCTGGGAGTGTGACTGTTGCTTTGGAAACTGGAACATCGATATGGCACCCATATGGGGCACTGGAATTTAGGGTGCGAAGATGGTAACGATTGTGAGCTCAGTGGAAGTAGCAGGAGATGATGCGACCGCTAAAGTGGTTCTTCTTGCACACACATTCGTGGTTATGGTACATGCTAAATCGGCAAGAGACTTGTCCACAATAGCTGCTTTCCACTGAAGGTTCGTACAAAAAATTTTTCGTTTATTACCAAGGCAGTACGAAAATGTTGCCGGCCGGGGTGCCGAGTGGTTCTAGGCGCTTCAGTCTGGAACCGCGCGACCGCTACGGTCGCAGGTTCGAATCCTGCCTTGGGCATGGATGTGTGTGATGTCATTAGGTTAGTTAGGTTTAAGTAATTCTAAGTTCTAGGGGACTGATGACCACAGATGCTAAGTCCCATAGTGCTCAGAACCATTTGAACCATTTTTGAACGAAAATGTTGGGCGCGGGGCTCTCTCGGTAACGAGATATCTAGTGTGTCAACAACTACAATGCATAAGTTGCACAGACTTGGCATAATTACTTATGGAAATACAGAAATTGCGTCTTATTTTGTTACTAAAACACTACGCGATCAAAAGTATCCGGACACCTCGCTGAAAATGACTTACAAGTTACCGAGCGGGGTGGCGCAGTGGTTAGACACTGGACTCGCATTCGGGAGGACGACGGTTCAATCCCGCGTCCGGCCATCCTGATTTAGGTTTTCCGTGATTTCCCTAAATCACTCCAGGCAAATTCCGGGATGGTTCCTCTGAAAGGGCACGGCCGACTTCCTTCCCAATCCTTCTCTAATCCGATGAGACCGATGACCACGCTGTCTGGTCTCCTTCCCCAAACCAACCAACCAAACAACCAACTTACAAGTTCGTGGTGGCCTCTAACTGTAATGCTGGAATTCAGTATGGTGTTGGCCCTACCTTCCACTCTCGCAGTCATTGGTTCAATCCGGTGCTGGAAGCTTTGTTGGGGAATGGCATCCCATTCTTCACGGAGTGCTGCACTCAGGAGAGGTATCGATGTCGGTCGGTGAGGCCTGGCACGAGGTCGGAGTTGAAAAACATCCCAAAGGTGTTCTGTAGGATTCAGGTCAGGACTCTGTGCAGTCCACTCCATTACAGGGATGCTATTGTCGTGTAACCACTCCGCCGAAGGTCGTGCATTATGAACAGGCGCTCGATCGTGTTGAAGGATGCAATCGCCATCCCCCTATTGCTCTTCAACAGTGTGAAGCAACAAGGTGCTTAAAACATCAATGTAGGCCTGTGCTGTGATAGTGCCACGCCCCCTCCATCAATAAACACTGCCGCACCATAACACAACCGCCTCCGAATTTTACTGTTGGCACTACACACGCTGGCAGATGACGTTCACAGGGCATTCGCCATACCCACACTCTGCCATCGGATCGCCATATTGTGTACAGTGATTCGCCTCTGCACACATCGTTTTTACACAGTTCAGTAGTCCAATGTTGACGGTCCTTACACCAAGCGAGGTGTCGTTCGGCATTTACTGGCGTGATGTGTGGCTTATGAGCAGTTGCTCGACCATGAAATCCTAGTTTTCTCACCTCCCGCCTAACTGTCATAGTGCTTGCAGTGGATCCTGATGCAGCTTGGAATTCCTGTGTGATGGTCTGGATAGGCGTCTGCCTATTACACATTACGACCCTCGTCAGCTGTCGGCACTCTCTGTCAGACAACAACGAGGTCAGTCTGTACGCTTTTGTGCTGTACGTGACCCTTCATGTTTCCACTTCACTATCACATCGGAAACAGTGGACCTAGAGATGTTAGGAGTGTAGAAATATCACGTACAGATGTATGAGGCAAGTGACAATCAATCAGATGACCATATTCGAAGTCCATGAGTTCCGCGGAGCTCCCCATTCTGCTCTCTCACGATGTCTAATGACTACTGAGGTCGCTGATATGTGGTATCTGGCAGTAGGTGGCAGCACAACGCACCTAATATTGAAAACTTATGTATAGTTTTCATCATGTAGTGTATATTTCTTTCAAGTGACCTGAAACTAATACGTAATTAAAAAAAAAGTGTAACTTCCGAATTTGGTGTTTCTTTCAGATCCATATTCTGCCGACATTTTTTCCCAGTACATTACATTTAGCAGTGTTTCCAGCCGTGAGGTACACCTCTGAAGCGCCTTTAAAAAGATTCTTTTGTCGAAAACTGGAATATTTGGTTACATTGGTATTATAGCACAAGTACTCGTATCTGCTGAAGTTTCCGTTTACCAGTTACCTCTACGTTAGCTGAAATTTTTTATTATGTAATACCCAGTTACATGTGAGAAAAACTACTGTTTAATGCTTACTGGGTAGGGGGCTGAGTGGTACCTCTCCGACACTTAACTTCTGATTTATCACACACTCACAACAACTCTGCACATCTTATATTCTTTGCAGTTTCGAACGTCGTAATCTTGTGCGCATATTTCCGAAGCACATTTCTAAGGGAGTACCGGTACTATTTTTTTAAGTACTTCGTTAATTACTGTGATACATGTTAAGATAGTGGCTTTCACGTCACACTTAATAAGATACACGCGGAGTGCGTCGGTAAAGTGTACTTTTAACAGTTTTAAGCATACCATGGTAAATTTAATAATTCCTCTCGGCAGGCCGGGTGGGAAAATAATTGGTCCGACAGATTTTTGCAGAAGTGTGTAGATGGTTGGCAGGTGATAGGGTGGGGGCGGTGGCGGGGCGGGGCGAAGCGGCGGGCCAGAGGCAGGCTGGCAGGTTCAAGGCGGCGACCCCGCCACCGCCACCGCCACCGCCGCCAGTTGCCACGGACAAAAGAAGGTAATGGTCCATGGAGAATACCGCAACAAAACCCGGCTTTCAGCCGCGCCGCTTTCTGCAGCTGCATGTTCTCGCACGCGGCCGATGCGATGGCAGCGCCGCCACGCACCGAGCGGTTTCTCTGGTCGTGGCTTTGCTCTACTAACGTACAGCACTTGTTTGTGGTTGGCACCTACAACGACATTCTCGCTTACAATTCCTCCGTCACTAATGACTAATGACGAGGCTCATCAAGCCAGGTCGATTTTTTTCCAGGTACAGAAGCGTCTCATTATACGTCGTGTAAATTTAAGACTTCATGCGGAAGCCAGTTCAGAAAACGGGGTGCGATGGCTACTGCTTTTCAGTACATTTAATCCTTAATCCTCTTCCGAATACAGAGCTCTTTCACGGAATCATTATTGGGAGACTGAAAAAATTTCAACTCATTCTCATCCAGAAAAGTGTTCTCAGAAAAACTCATTTTCGGTAGCTTTCGAACAGACTGAAAGAGTTGAACTACCAATAAAGTACAGAGTAAAATACGTTTGAGGTATTTATTGTTTTCCAAGTCCTTCTACGGTACTCATGAGCTGGCCGGAGTGGCCGAGCTGTTCTAGGCGCTTCAGTCTGGAACCGCGCGACCGCTACAGTCGCAGGTTCGAATCCTGCCTCGGGCATGGATGTGTGTGATGTCCTTAGGTTAGTTAGGTTTAAGTAGTTCTAAGCTCTAGGGGACTGATGACCTCAGATGTTAAGTCCCATAGTGCTCAGAGCCATTTTTTTTGTACTCATGAATTTCTTAGCACAACCAATGATACACTAACAACACGAAAAAAAAAGAAGCATCAGTATAATGTACCTGCTGACTTCGCCTGATCTTAACTATGGTAATGATATCCGTTTGAGTTTTCGATTTTGATGACATTTGAGTATAATAGCCTTGGAAGTATTTTATGGACATACGTGTGTATAAATTACAGTTTGTGAGGTCAACTTTTTAATGAGTAGTAAAACGCAGTATTGAATAGTAAAATTCAGCAAATTGTATTACACTTTGGTCCACTTTGTACACTTGGATATCATGTCACTTTGGAATTGTGAGAGAAACGGTAGCGAAACAATTCCATTGTAAAATATATTGTGTAATTTTGTTTTTCTGATACGTACTAGATTCTTGATGATTTATTCATTATGGATTTATGGACCAAACAATGTATCCTATCTAAGTCACGTTGATGTGACGTTAAACTGGATTTCCTTCCCCTCGTGCCCCGTCCACAGTAAGGGAAAATACAATACCAAAGGGCTGATGGAGAAAATGAGAAGGAACAATGACTTGCACCTGAACTTGTACGTTACATTGGAGACAATTAAACGCCTTTTTCAGTAAAATGCGAAAACGGGAGTACTTGGTTTATGATCTCTCCAATTTTGCTCGATGTGAGAGAAGAATGGATCTGCTGTACGCCATCGGCGTACGGCCTCGCCATAGAGGAGAATAGAAAGTGGATTGACAACAGGAATGACAAACTGCTCGCAGTTACCCGTCTGGAGAGACGATCAGTTGCCGACAACAGCTTAACCTGTGTGAAAGAGCGCAGTGCATGATGCAGCATGAAGAGGCAAATGCAGACGAAACTGCTGCGTCAGAAGGAATTTCCAGCGAAGTTGAAGTGGAAATCCAACAGGTTTCATCAAAACTAATTCCCACGTACTGACTGTGACGAGAATAACGAGGAGCTACTTTCGTAGGTAAAGCGGGAGAACATTAAGAAAACAACGAACAAAATCCCATTACTTACGGCAAACGCGAGGTTATTTATGAACATACAGGGCCGTGTTCAAAATATGTGACACCAATATAACAGACAAAATCAGTAAAATGAGCTATCAGGTTTGTTTATTATTGGCAGTGACATGCTTACCGAGAGACTACTGTTGATGGAAGTTAAGAAATTTTTTCCCGAGACTATCATGTGGAAGAAGAACGACGAGTAGTGATAAGTTAGATAGACCACATAGAGGCAAACGGTTAGAAATTCGATCGAAAATGGTAGCAAAGTGTTAATATGAAGATTGGGAATTATTAACTACACATTAAATTAACTTTCTCGATAAACAAGCACAGACGAGCGTAAGGGTAAGTGCAGAGACGGTAGAAAGGGTGTCTGAAAAGATCTCACGTTGTTGAAAGCAGCAGAGGATCCAACGAGATTGGGAGACATGCATTACAGAAACCGAAAAATGTTCAGATATGTTTGAATTCCTAAGGGACCTAACTGCTGAGGTCATCGGTCCCTATAAAGAAACCGCACACTGCCCATATGGACAAGATATGTGACGAACATTATAGATATGTCGATGCAGGAGGCAGTACCGCAGATTGACGAAGCTAGTTCACAAAACTCACATATCTCAGCTCGGAATATGGTGAGAATTAAACTACTGCCTTCCACAAGATGATAGCCTGAGCTTTCAGAAGCGATAAACGCTAAGTAGAGATGTCGAAACAATAAATAAGGAGCCAAATGCGATACAGTTACCGGATAGGCAGTAGTCTCTGTAGAGGTAGATACTAATGTTCGAAAGGGAAAGAGATCACTGCAATACACAGCAGCAGTCTCAACATGGAGATGGAGGGTCAGATCTTTTGTTTGAAAAATGCCTCTAAGGAGGGCTAAACAATTGTAACAGATGTCTCATTTAGGAAGCATTGGCCGGCCACGGTGGCCATGCGGTTCTAGGCGCTTCAGTCCGGAACCGCGCGACTGCTACGGTCGCAGGTTCGAATCCTGCCTCGGGCATGGATGTATGTATGTGATGTCCTTAGATTAATTAGGTTTAAGTAGTTCTAAGTTATAGGGCACTGATGACCTTAGATGTTAAGTCCCATAATGCTCAGAGCCAT
This sequence comes from Schistocerca cancellata, assembly GCF_023864275.1. NCBI lineage: Eukaryota > Metazoa > Arthropoda > Insecta > Orthoptera > Acrididae > Schistocerca > Schistocerca cancellata. The sequence goes on along the minus strand of NC_064629.1, from coordinate 789,313,405 downwards.
TTGAACCATTTTTGACAATTTGTGAAGCCGTGAACTGCCTACCTGCTGAACAGAAATCATAGTCCTTATCAGCAGGAAAGCGTAATAACATAGGAAGTATGCAGAACACATTTTTTGTAAGTAGTATTATTGTGTGCATGTGTACTGTTAGACTGATTTTGTTTTTTTCCTAGGACTGAAAGAGCAGAATTGTTAGTGCATTCGAGATATTTAAAAAACTGTGCTGTCGGCGTCTCAAGGATGTACCGATGCGATGAAAGGGTTGTTGATTCGATGTCTATATTTTTTACTTGTGTTTGTTATTATACAGGGTGAGTCACCTAACGTTACCACTGGATATGTTTCGTAAACCACATCAAATACTGACGAATCGATTCCACAGACCGAACGTGAGGAGAGGGGCTAGTGTAATTGGTTAATACAAACCATAAAAAAATGCACGGAAGTATGTTTTTTAACACAAACCTACGTTTTTTTAAATGGAACCCCGTTAGTTTTGTTAGCACATCTGAACATATAAACAAATACGTAACCAGTGCCGTTTCTTGCATTGTAAAATGTTAATTACATCCGGAGATATTGTAACCTAAAGTTGACGCTTGAGTACCAATCCTCCGCTGTTCGATCGTGTGTATCGGAGAGCACCGAATTACGTAGGGATCCAAAGGGAACGGTGATGGACCTTAGGTACAGAAGAGACTGGAACAGCACATTACGTCCACATACTAACACCTTTTTATTGGTCTTTTTCACTGACGCACATGTACATTACCATGAGGGATGAGGTAAACGTACACACGTGGAATCGATTCGTCAGTATTTGATGTGGTTTACGATATATATCCACCGGTAGCGTTAGGTGACTCACCCTGTATACTGATGAGCCAAAACAGTATGAGCACAGACATAAAGGCATGTTGGTCCCCGTTTGGAACACAAGGCAGCCTCGACTGGGAGTGACATTGTTTCCTTAGTAGGAATCCGGAGACCTGTGGCGCCAGATTTCTATGCTTAAGACAGACAATCCCTGTGGTTTGAGAGCTGCGAGCTGACGCGCGATAGCGTTCCGTAAGTGTTCCATCAGGTTCACATCACGCGAATTTGTTGGCCAAGAAATCGCATGAGTTCAAAACCATGAATTTGAAATTACTTTTGCAGAATTACAGCCCTCTGGGACAGATAGTTATCCCGCTGGAAAATGACATGCTACTCTGGGAAGAAATGATGTGGTTTACGATGTATATCCTAACATGTGGTACGCAATAATTTTTCACTTCGTCCGCTGTTGTCATGAAACCTTCGATTACCCGATTACCACTACAGGTCCAGATTAATGTTCCGTGTGGAATAATACTGACCACAATCGCCTGCGTCCTTCGTCTGGATGACGGCGTATCCGTACAGGAACATCGACCTTGCATAAAAATAAACGTGATTCGTTCGACAGGACCACACGTGTCTCTTGATCCTTGGTCCACCCTAGGTGATCTAGTACTTTTGCGATCGGAATTGACGATGTCATTGAGTCAACGTGGGATTACGTAAGGGTCGTCGGTTGTGGAGTCCATTGTTCAACAACGTTCGCTGAACGGTGTGCTGCGAAACAATTGTGCGCCCACCAGCATTCTAATATATCTTTAGATCTGCCTCAGATTCCTATCCTACATTACAGAGCGTGTAATCCTCCTATCTCCACTTTATATGATGAGACGTGGATATCCAACAACTAATCCATCACTGGTAGTGTCACCTCACGACAGCCCATAAGTTTTGCGTTTCCCATATGCTCGTTGTTATGTGTCGGACCATAACAACACCGTTTCGTCAAAGTCTCGTATGTGAGTCAATTTTCCATTTGCGTCCCACATAGTTGCTGGAATGAATTCCCATTTGTCCCTCCTCCACGTATATGCCTTTCTTACCGCGTCACTTGCCCACAACACATTGGGGTGGATTTCAATCTCATAGTGTGTAGAGGTTATAATTTTTTAGCTCTTCTGCTTATTTTATGAAAGCGATTTACGTGAGACCTCTTCAGACACCCTTTCTACGGTCTCTGCACTTAACCTTACGCTCGAATGGCTCTGAGCACTATGGGACTTAACTTCTGAGGTCATCAGTCCCCTAGAACTTAGAACTACTTAAACCTAACTAACCTAAGGACATCACACACATCCATGCCCGGGGCAGGATTCGAACCTGCGACCGTAGCGGTCGCGCGGTTCCAGACTGTAGCGCCTAGAACCGCTCGGCCACCCCGGCCAGCCCCTTACGCTCGTCTGTGCTTGTTTATCGAGAAAGTTATTTTAATGTGTAGGAAATAATTCCCAACCTTCATATTAAGTTGTCCACATCGTACTAATACAGTCATTTTATACGCTACTAAATGAGTATTTTAGTTCTCTGTAAGTATTGTATGTGTTTCAAATACAAATGTACACTCTTAGGATAGAAATACACTGTTTAGTCACATTAATGTGACCTACTGTCAAAAGCCTAAATAACCGTTTCCGCAATGAGGACCTGTGTCAGATGTGCAGGACGATAGTCGGTGAGGTTCTGGAAGGCACCGTCAGGGCTGTGGAGCCGTGGCGACTCTAGTGCCGTGGCGAGCTGCGCTAGATTTCTCGTTGAGGATCCATGGCGCGTACAGCAAGATCGAGGTGGTCCCAGAGATTCTCAATTGGACTGAAATCCGGGGAGTTTGGTGGCGATGGCAGTAGGTTAAACTTAACCTGGTGCTCTTCGAACCACGCACGCACACTGCGAGTTATGTCACATTGTCCTACTGCTAAATGCCATCGGGCCAAGAAAATACAAACTGTATGTACAGATAGACATGTTGCCCAGTTATATATGCATATTTGTGTAGATTCATTGAGCCTTCCAGAACGAGGAAATTAACCACTGAATTCCACAGAAACATTCGCCAAGCCATAAAGCTTCCTCCTCTGTCCTGGAAGCTTCCGACGACTGCTGCATGGTGTTTGGATTGAGACGTTTCACGCTGATGGAACGTGAGACACGATTCAACTGGAAAGGCCACATGTTGCCACTAAATTGACATCCGGTTGCGAAACTGGCATGCAAATTCCAGCCTTCGTTACCGATGTACAGCAATCAGAATCGCTGGCACCTAGTGCAAAGGCCAGTACGCAGCAACGTTCGCTGAACGGTCGTTGAGGAGACACTGTTGATAGTCCGTTGGTTCATCTGGGCAGTTTGTTGCTCAACTGTTGCACTCCTACTCGCCCGTATACATCTCCACAGCCATCGTTCACCCTTGTCATCCATGACCCTTGATGCACCACAGTTAGGTCGGCGCCTCTTTTGGAGAGCGCCATTTTGCCATGCACGGTATGCTTCAACTACCGCTGCTCGCGAATAATTGATAAACTTAGCCCCTTCGGAAACGCTTCCAACCCTGGTCTGAAAGCCAATGACCATGCCCTCTTGGACGTCAGATGAATCAACCCGTTCCCGCATTACGAAAACGATTTCACTGTTTTTCCACATCCCGCATCCCACCAGCACGCTTTATATCCCTTTCACTGCTGGTGATTCCTTCTGCCGTCTGTGAGTGGTTATTGTACTTTGACGTCGAGCATAGTCGGTGATCACATTAATGTAACTGGACCGTGTATTTCCAGTTTGCTGTTGCAATGTGTCCAGCCTAGCGGGTAATCCATTTTTGCTGGTAGAGCTTGATATGTTGCTAATGAACAGTGTATTTCGACAATGAAATAAAGAGAATCATTAAGGAGAGAAAGGTAAAGTTAGAGAGAGTAAAATCGTGCACCTGAAGCTATCAATATGCACGCAACATTAGTCCACAATGCCGCAGAAATTTTGTTATCAGAGTGTTATCTGAACCAAATGTATAGCGTAATAAACAATAGGCGCACATATTTGTTTCTACATGATACTACATGCGTTATTTAGAAGTTACTTGTCGGCCGCGCGGGATTAGCCGAGCGGTCTAGGGCGCAGCAGTCATGGACTGTGCGGCTGATCGCGGCGGAGGTTCGAGTTCTCCCTCGGCCATGGGTGTGTGTGTTTGCCATTAGGATAATATAGGTTAAGTAGTGTGTAAGCTTAGGGACTGATGACCTTAGCAGTTAACTCCCATAAGATTTCACACACATTTGAACAGTTACTTGTCATTAGCACAGTAGGAAATGATAAAAGGATGAAAACAACAGGAAATAACAGTTATAATATTAATAATACTAATAAGAATAACAATAATTATTATTATGTTTTTCGACAGCTAAATTTTGTGAAATGGAAGTTTTAGCTAAGCAGAAGAGGTATCATTGCCTCATATGACAGAAACGTTATAAGCAGATGACTTACAATTCTACTCAGTGGTGTCTTAATATGTAACACTCTTAATTAAGAATTATTCGCTACGTTTGTGGAAGATTTCAGTCAAATGAAGAAAGTAAATGGAAGCTCGAGGTGCGATTTATAGGCCTGTTGTTTGTGGTAACTCAGACTGATTTGATGTCATTTACAGAGAAGCAACATACGTAATATCCAGAGTTAGCAGACAGAAGGGGAACTCTACCTTCACACAATTTATAATGCTGTAAATAAAACAAGTCATTAATTTCAAGCCAACCAAACGTTACTGGGATCCGGATACCCAAACACATTAACGGAATGTACCATTGATCATAAAGGACCCAAAAATATATGATTCTTAATAATTTTTTTAGAAAATCTAATTGTTCATCCGATATTGTAACATGGGCTACACAGAGGTGTAATGCCAGCCCGTCAACAGCTAATGTTCTATGGATAAACTCATTATAAATCTTGCAAAAAATCTATCTTTGTATCCGAGAGTAGTAAACTAGACAATTTCTTTCATGTTTTTACTGATCCCGCTAATACCACTTATTTTTATAATTTGTTAATCAAACAGTTGTTACTGAGATGCTTTCATTTCATTTATTCAACATGCTCCATTACAGTATTTGTATTACTACATGTTTAGATTCCAAGGCACACAAAGAAGAAGCCTAATTGTAAGGAGTTACAATAGTATTGATGAAAAGTATTTACAACAGAAAACTTCTGTATGGTCAATATAAGGTTTCTAGGTGGGACACAATGAAAGTACACTAATAATTATATTCACAACAATAAACTTCTGCATGATCAATATAAGTTTTTCAGGTAGAACATCATTTTTCCTTAAATTTTAGTAACATAAATATTCATGTGTTCGGAAATGTTATTCAATCGCAAAGTTTCCGAAATTAGTTGATGTATAGCTTTACTAAAACTGGTTTATCGACGAAGAAGGTCAGTAACATGTAGATGATACTTTTCGTGCAGAGAGCAGTTTTTTCAATATTTTCTGTTTTAAACCCATGATTTTAATTTCATTGTTTCCCCTGTTTAAAAAATTAAATGATAATTTATTATTTAAGAAAATAAATTGTTTCAGTTAAAATTAAAAAAATAGAAAAACCTAAAATTCATTCAAATTAAATAACATGAACTGATTCATCTTTATTATTTACCTCGATATTTAAAATTTAATCCAACAATTTTCTCTAATTTTTCTTCATTTTCTGAAAAGACTTAATTATAACAATCCGGATGAGTAATTTTAAATTTATCATGTAAAACTAGTAATAGCTTTTGACTAAATCTAGGTACCAAAATTACAGCTTTTGAAATATTGTAAGATTTTTTTTTCAATCCTGGTAATTTAGTAAACATTTCAGCGTAACCAATACTATAACTATTAAGTTCACTTAATATATTTTGAACACTATCGTACATCTTCATTTTTTCCTCTTTATTAAGAAAAATTTTAATTTTTGAAAATACTGAATTTTCTAACTTAAACATTTTCTGTTAAATTTTCTGTGTTGTGAGTCGTAAATTCACGCCGAGCATGCCACGTGTTGCAGGGGACTACGAAAGTAAACCTGGTGACAACACCGGCGCGAGTCCACAACGTTATCATTTAGTGTTAGTCCTTAGGCAGCTCCCCTACAAATGCGCAGAAGCTGCAATATCCCACACAGGAACATACAAGTACTGTCAGCGTGGATGATCATAACACAACAATCGAAGTGAAAAGTATCTATGGTGAGCAGACTTAAAATTAAACCTCTGCAAATTTAATAGTACTTTAACTAATTATATGAGATGCGTCAAATTATTTATTACTTACAAGTAAGGCTATTAACCAACATCACAATATCAGCATCAACCGTTTGATATTCACTAATAGATAAATACATCATGTAGACTATCACATGCATTTTAGGTGTCACCATTCATGTTTCTGCTGCCCATTTTCTAATGCTGTCTATCCAAATTTCAATCATTTAACATCTCGGACTTTCGATATTCGTTGGAACCCAGCGGAAAACATCGCTTTGTCTAATTTCCATCTACTTTTTTCCATCCTTTTGCCTAATTTCCATCGACTTCCTTGGCTGTAAATCCCACCCAACTCAGCTTTGACTGATTTCTTATTGTCGGACACCGTACCTCCATTAAATGATATCTGCCTTGCAACTCACTTTAGTTTTCGTTACTGTCACAATTATGTCTCTTTATCCAGTTTTGATCCCTAGTCAGTTTCTCTGTGTCTTTACAATATGCATCTCTTCACTCTGAGTACCGAGCGAGGTGGCGCAGTGGTTAGCACACTAGACTCGCATTCGGGAGGACGACGGTTCAACTCCGCATCCGGCCATCCTGATTTAGGTTTACCGTGATTTCCCTAAATCGCTCCAACAAATTCCGGGATGGTTCCTTTGAAAGGGCACACCCGACTGCCTTCCCCGTCCTTCCCTAATCCTAAGAGACTGATGACCTCGCTGTTTGGTCTCTTACCCTGAACAACCCAACTGTTCACACTGACCTACCCGCAGTTTTCTAATAATCTTCACACTGACAGCCAGTGTCTCACTGCCATGAGTCAAAAATGATAATGCGGTGACATTGGCATCTTGAAGCCAAGACCGATGCGCTGCTTGAGAATACTTGAAAAACCAAAACCGTTTAACTCTTTTATCAACCGAGATTTTGAAAGAAACACGTTCGTTTTAAATGGAACGATATACTTTTCACTGCCTTTCCAATGCTCTTAAATAGACGAGTACAGTGATGTAACGACTGTTAATCATGACGTTCAAATTTTTTATCTTAAATTTCCGAGGAATGTACTAAAATTGAAATACAACGTTGTCAGAATCTGCTATTGGTCTGTAAACGCTTCTAATTGGGAATCTCGTGCCCCGTATTTATGTCGTTTCATGTTAGTAACGTAATCTTATCCCCTTGCTGTACACCTCACCAATTTTAAAAAAGTCAACAGTCTGTTAATAAAATATGGAGAAAACTTAAGAAGGTAGGTTTAATGCTTCACGTCTTCTACACAGTCTCCCCCTTTTCTTTTCCTTGACTACAGTTCACAGAACGTTCATACAACCACGTGTAACTGTCAGGAAAGTCCTTCTTTGGGTTGTTCTTCAACTCAGGAGTCATATTGGCTTACATGTCAGTTATTTCGTCAAAGTGTTGACCCTTGATGTGAATTTATGCACTTTGTCGTTTTGTCAGGGCACCCGCGACGATTCTTTTCCTGAAAAGAACTGACGACGTTTCGCTTTTCAATCATGTCGTAGCAGACGTCCACCTGTAAACATTTATCTTCGGGAGTCGAGGTGTGTGGGACACATTCTGGTGAATGTCTTGAATTCTAGACTTACTCTGCGATTCGTGACATAACAATGTTGACGTATACGGTCGGAAGCCCACTACTCTACAAGGTCTGTCCACAACTGACTGATAGGATCCTCATCTGGTGTTTACAGTACTTCGTTCAAGTTGCTACCGTAGCTACCGCTTCGACGTCTCTTATACGCCAGGAATACAATGAGTCAAGGAACTTTTGCGACGGAGGGTATTCAACAACGGCGCCGGGCATTAGAACCACATCTTGCGGAATTTAATCTGCAAGATACGATTTCAGCCACCTGGAACTTCAACATTAGAATACTTCTCATGCGCTGAGATCCACTGCAACATTAGCTACCGTTATACTACTGTATTCGCCTTTTCAAGAGCTTCCGAATGCATTTAGAAAGAATATTATTGTATTAAAAACATAATTGCTTTAATATGTCGGTTGGCAAAAGGGTTAACACGATAATTATACAGTAAAATAACAAGCCCCTGTCAGTACCATGATATGCCGGAGACTTCCGATATCTCGGACAGTTCACGAAATAAAAGGAGTGTTACGTCGTACGTGGCTCATCTTATATATGGGGCGAGGCAGACGACTAAAAATATATCCAGAACGAGTAAATACGTAAAAATGAGCTTTTTGTTAAGTTAGAGAGAATAGAAGCTTTCGAAATGTGGTGGTACGGAAGAATGCTGAAGATTAGATGGGTGGAACACATAACTAATGAAGAAGTATTAAATAGGATTGGGGAGAAGAGAAGTTTGTGGCACAACTTGACCAGAAGAAGGGATCGGTTGGTAGGACATGTTCTGAGGCATTAAGGGATCACCAATTTAGTATTGGAGGGCAGCGTGGAGGGTAAAAATCGTAGGGGGAGACCAAGAGATGAATACACTAAGCAGATTCAGAAGGATGTAGATTGCAGTAGGTACGGGGAGATGAAGAAGCTTGCACAGGATAGAGTAGCATGGAGAGCTGCATCAAACCAGTCTCAGGACTGAAGACCACAACAACAACAACATAGCGTACAATGTTGTAAATTTTCTGATACATTCAATAATTTTAACATTTCTAACTGTGAAATTACGACACCGATGTTTTAGTTTTGGAACCTCCTTCTATGCCGTAAGACATACCCTTCGACGAGGATATCAACGACGTGACATGTGTTGATGAAATAGTAAAAAGGCAACAGCGTTACAAACCAGTGCCCTGCTTGCGGAACAAGAACTACCACAAACGTTGGCTGTACTGTACCAAATGTAAGCAAACACGAAACTCAGGAACTTTTCGTGTGTTTGTATGGGCGTCTAAAGCCCATCATTCTGTGCTCTGCTGTTGCAGCGACCATATAACTAAGTCGTGAAGTTATCCAGGCTTTCAAAATGTATTAATAAATAAATAGTCCCACAGCTCATGGAGTGAGCGTTGGGGAACTGATTGACAGGCGACCATGGTAAGGTATTAGTAGAGGTGATTTGCCGTTGCCTTTGTCCAGTCTGATATTAAGTGTTAAGTGTGCACCTGTGTCGTGCAGATGAGTGTCATGAGTATTTGTAAGGCTTGGTGTTGGGTTTGTGTTGTGATGGATGAAAGGAAGGGAGAGGGTGACACATGGTGCCGGCACGTGGTCTGTTCCTCTGGAAAAGCACAAAGGTGCATGCTGTGCTTAACGTCCCCATCCGAAGGAAGGATCATCATCAACTGTCCGTTATGGCCTCGCTTCACGAGACGCTGTGGAGAGATTTGGAATTAAATCTACGCCACTGGCGCATAGACAGGTGATCAGGAACGTTACGCTACCACCTCTTCTCTCCTTGCCGACCAAATAATGGCACTGAAAATTTTATCCACCACCAGGATTCGAACCACCTCACCTCCTAACCGATCGCCACCGCTCACGAGTGAATTGTGACCTTGGCTACGAACGCGAGTTGACAACGTCTTCAACATTTGAAATGTGAGTTTCCTTTTCATGCGAGTGTCGCCAAACTGCAGCTGCGTGGTTGAATGTTGGAAGAAATTCTCACCGTCCCAAGCCCTCACTATATATCTTTGCAAACACTACAAGAAAATTTCAAGAAATTGGATGTGTGAAGAGAAGAGTAAGTTACACAAACGGATCAGCAACTGATGAGACATGCAACTAACATTTTAACAGCGAGAGAACAATACGCGTGTAGCTACGAGACAGCGTGATTGCATGAACAGGATCAATCAAATGGGTGTTCTGTAAATGCTACATTCCAATATATTTAATGGGTTTCACCTTTCCACATTTCGCTCTACGAATGACTTCACGTCACTGACTATGAAAATCGGTTACAGTTCTACGAAACGTGCAAAGTGATGTGCGTTTGCATGCCAGATTTTTATCACTGGCGAAATATCAATTACAAAGGATAGGAAAATCAATATTCGCGCTGTCCACTACTGATCAACCTAAAGTCTAAGCTAGCTGACGAAAGCAAATGGAAAGTAACCTCGGTCTGTCAACGTGTGGTGCGGTCTTTGCAGAAATTGCGTCATTGGTCCTTCTTTAATTCAGGGGACTGCAGTTCCTACAGATATGGTGCAACATTTGCTGGAAGACACACCACTGGAGGTAAGGCAGTCTGTGTGGTACGAATATGACCAGTGTTCCGCCCATGCTGCACAGATAACTACATACATTCTTAAAACAACGTTTGATGACCATTGCAGTTGTCGCTCGCTATACACAATAATCCATCCGTGCTGAACAGGCTTAACACTCCTGGAGTTCTGTGTGTTAGAAAAATGAAAACATGAGGACTACGAGGACACACCGTCGACTCCTGAAGAAATTCAGTATATCACGAGCCTACACTGTCATATTTCCAGGTGCAATTCAACGTATAGTAAACAGGGCTGTTCTGTAGCGTGTATCAGTACTCTAGGCGAACATTTTGCGCACTTCATATGACAGTCATAGCAATAACACACGAATCGTACCTGAGTTTCATGTTTGCTGACATTTGGTACAGTAAGGCTGGCGTCTCTTGGACCTCTCCTCCTGACAGTAGTTTGCGGCACTGTTGTCTTATTACAATTTGATGAAGTTCCACACACGTCCCATCGTTGCAGTGGTTTTCGATAGGTTTTTTTATGCCACAGAGAAACGTACACTTGACAACACAGAAAATGGGCGTATCTCCAATATGAATCATCCGCCGCGTCACGGAGAAGACAATCACGTTACGGGCTGTACATACCTGCACGTAAAAGTAAAGAACACTTTTAATTGTGAGTGTAGTAGAAGGACTGACACCTTTTAGACGCTTAATAGAAGGATGCACCTTCTAAAAGCACGCAAGTAAACTGCTCCGCATCGTTCGTATCGTTGCTGACCTCGCAAAAGCCCTTCAATTAGTGACGTGAGGTCAAGAGCAGTAAAGAAGCATATAATTGTCGGAAGTTTCAGTATAAAACATCCGAAGCTCTGTGTGCAAGATACCGACTGAGCTCTGGACCGCAATTCGATAAAAAGTGTCTACTTCGCTTGGATCTATTTGAGACATAAAGCTCCCATTAACTAAAATTATTATACAATGGCACGCTATTTATTTTAATGGACATTAATAATTTAAATGCTATTAAAAATGGCCCAAGTTACTGGATTATCTTGTCGGTACCTCTGCACATACAATATCTAACACGAAATGGGATAGAGTTTCTAAATACTTAAAATTAAATTCAAGGTCCATTTTAACTACAGCCTTTATTTTCTGTGTAGGCGTTCACATGAGATCAACAGGGTTCAATAATATGATGTTACGAAGTTTGTGCAAACATTTGTACGTAAAGAAAATGGCTAAGACCATACTGGATTGGGAACACAGCCACAGAATTTGGTGTCAGCAGCTAGCTGCGTGGGGAGTTTGCACGAACCTGACCACAACGTTATATACAATCTCAGATACAACACTTTTACCAAAAAATCAATTGTGAGCCACAAGAACAATTACGTGAAAGAAATGAGGTGTACAGATTGAATACAATCCATCGTCCGATCGCACCTAAGCTTTATCAAAGTCTTGAAACACCATGCAGTAGTTACCTCTTACCAATTATATGCCGAAAACTGACATCAAAGTGGAAAGTCCAGAGCAAGCGTAAAACCTACTTAAAAATCCACAAACTCAAAACAACATTACTCCAAGAGTGCCTACCAAGCAATTCAACCTGAGGTTCCTCTGCTTCACTGCTTCAGAGTTCGATGTAGTAATTTCGTGCGCCTTCCTCCGCCAATTGGAGGGTTAGCTACAAAGCCTCTGTCCAATGAAAAGCTTCAGAACAAAGTTACATCTCCCACGTATCAAAATATTCGGTGTAGCTGCGCTACCTAGCCTTACGTAAATTTTGTAAGAAGGTGCCGTAGAGCTTTGGGCCTACTACCGCTTGCCAGTAGGTGCACTGTGTCGACAAAAATGATTCATATAGCTCTGAGCATTATGGGACTCAACATCTGAGGTCATCAATCCCTTAGAACTTAGAACTACTTAAACCTAACTAACTTAAGGACATCACACACATCCTGGCCCGAGGCAGGATTCTAACCTGGGACCGTAGTGGTCGCGCGGTTGCAGACTGAAGCTCCTAGAACCGCTCGGCCAAATGTGTCGACATGTACGCAAAAGGATTGCGAGGCAGGCTAGCTATGCTGTGCAAAACCTGCACTGTGCAGGGAAAATAGCCGTAGCAGGCAGAACCATGTCACAGCACCACGGTTAGACCTATGTTATGAGCAACGTGACAAGAAGAAGGGCAATAATGCAACATACGCAACCTGTATCAGTGTAAATAACAGTGTATTTTGAGACAGAAGCATCAGTATCGCAGCAGTACTGCCATGACGCCAGGGCTAACCTAGACGACGAGACGACTGTGCGTCACAAGCTACAGCCATGAGTTCCAGACAGGGATTGCCCTGCAGCCTCCCACACTAAATCCAACCTGGGGGAATTGCTGCAGCAGTGCAACCAGCGGCCGTCCAACTCCTAACAGGAGGCAGTGGGTCCCGTCCCATGCACAGCAATCATCCCTCGCGACGCTGGAGACTCGAGCCACGCCTGGTTCATCTGGGTATGGGTGTGCAACATCAGAGGGCCGGCGCAGTAAGAAGGAGGAACGCGCGCGTGATTTCAGAGTCTTGGGCTACTGTCGGGCCACGTACACACTTCCCAGATCTGACGTCAGCGTCGCTAGGTGCCTACGCAGGTAACGCCCATCTGGGGTGGGGGCCAGCCGACCACTGACCGTCACTGATCGCTACGATGGAGCGGTCCATCACTGCCTCTCATTGGTTTCAGTGACTGTCTACAATATTCAAGGAAGGGAGTCTATGAGGCAGGTAATAAAACTTACATTTTGTGCCATCACATCCAATGAAGCTAGGGTGACTTTCCAAAGGCCATCACGGTTCTTGGCACAGGGTCAGGTCTCGCCTGGTCCAATTCGCCTCAGGCCATATGTTTGCAATAGGGTTTAGGTCTGGTGCATAAGGATGCGAATCGAGAAATGTCTTTCTGTTTTGCATATTGTTCTTTTATCATCACTGATACGCGTGTCGGAGACTGGTACTATTACAAACAGATTACTCTCTTACGATATAGTTTCTGCGCTTATGAGACGATAATATTGCTGGTAACTTGCATAAACTGGGCAGCATCAAGTCAAGTCCAGTGAAGCAATCCAAGTCCACAGGAAGACATTCAGCCGTAAACTGCCATAGGCACACGGCCACTGCACGATGACACATGGCTGTATTTGGGGTTGAAACAGACACCTGGCAGCCCTTATACACTTAATAGATCACCGTTCGCTGAGGACAGTACCGATTCGTCTGAAAATATCGCTTTCCGCAAGTCACTATTGACATTATCATCAGCAAATGCTAGCTGGTAGAGTCGATAATCACCACTGCGCGTCTCCTTGACGGCAACATGTTTGCTGTTTGGTCCGGTTGCCCGAAGCCACTGCAGAACCGTTTTTATCATCCTGGGAAACGCAGTAATATGTTTCATCTGCAGTACGTCAAAAAAGGATTGTACTGTGACGTGTTGACGAGTTCATTATCGTGGTCAGGTTTCGTTAAACATATTCCGGCTTCCACACCCCGCTGGATTCACCTCTACCTCAATAAAGTTTTATCCATCGTCGTGCGCTGCACTCAGGAACGCAATATCACGCCCAGGCCTCTGACACCGTCAAATTCCCGTCCTCCAAAAGAGCGTTGACGTCGTCGCGAATAGCCCGTTGACGATGAGGCATGCCGCATGAATAATGCGGCTCTGCTGAAAACGACGTGGTGCAGGCATTTGACGTCACATGTATGCTGTCATTAACTCTCGCAGAACAGATGACGTGCTTGGTGCCCTAACTCGCTGCGACAGACTATTGGTCTAATACAGTGGTAATATAAATGAAACTGTGTGAATAATTCTCACGTCTTACTTCAGAAAGAGGTAGTAAATTTAATTTTTCGATTCCAATGAGGTCAGTTTGCACCAGAAGCCACTCTCATTGATTTATGTCAGGAATTACTTCTCATCTTCTGTAGGAAATTAGCTGCACTTCATCAAAACCTGCTTCATATAACATAGTGGATGGCTTCTAGACAATACGTTGTTGAACCTGAGTAGTGTGTCTCTGATGAGGAAAAAATTTCATATGGATTCGAACATGACACACTTTACATTTAAAGCCTGCATGCTATTTATTCACCTACACTGATCATTTACGAACTTAACATATATTCAGTTAACATGCACAACAAAAAATGGTTCAAATGGCTCTGAGCACTACGGGACTTAACTTCTGAGGTCATCAGTCCCCTATAACTTAGAACTACGTAAACCTAACTAACCTAAGGACAACACACATCCATTCCTGAGGCAGTATTCGAACCCGCGACCGTAGCGGTCGCGCGGTTCCAGACTGTAGCGCTTAGAACCGCTCGGTCACACCGGCCGGCGCCATGCACAACATCTGAAGATAATTCTAGTATATTATTTTTGCAGAATAGATTTTGTGCCTTCTTGGAACAGATCTGGAATCCTGACATCAGCGTCCTGTAATTTATGAAGTACTATTTCCTCATCAGTATGTTACTATGATCTACGTCTACATCTGTATGTCTACTCAGCAAATCACACTTAAGTGCGTTGCAGAATGTTCATCGAACCACCTTCACAATAATTCCCTATTATTCTACTCTCGAACTGTGCGCGGAAAAGACGGGCACCTGTATTTTTCCGTACGAGCTCTGATTTCACTTATTTTATTACGATGATCGTTTCTCTCTATGTACGTCGGCGTCAACAAAATATTCTCCCATTCAGAGGAGAAAGTTGATGATTTAAATTTCGTGACAAGATCCCGCCGCAATGAGAAAAGCCTTCGTTTAAATTATATACCCCGAATCCTGTATCATGTCCGTGACAATCTCTCACTTATTCTCGATAATACAAAACGTGCTGTCCTTCTTTGATCTATCTCGGTGTACTCAGTGAAACCTGGTAAGGCTCCTACACCGCGCAAGAGTACTACAAAAGAGGACGGCCAAGGGTAGTGTCGGCAAGTCTCTTCACTAGATCTGTTGCATCTTCTAAGCGTTCCGCCAATAAATCGCTGTCTTTGGCTCTCCTTCCCCGCAACATTTTCTATGTGTTCATATCAGTTAAAGTTGTTCATAACTGTAACTTTTAGGTATTTAGTTGAATTTACGACCTTTAGATTTGGTTGAAGTTTAACGGATTCCTTTTTGCACTCAAGTGGATGATGTCACACTTCTCATTATTTAGGGTCAACTGCCAATTTTCGCATCATACAGATATATTTTATAAATCGTTTCACAATTTGTTTTGATCCGCTGATGACTTTACTAGACGACAAACGACAGCCTGATCTGCAAACAACCTAACTCGGATGCTCAGACAGTCTCCTAAATCGTTTATATACATAAGGAACAGCATGGGGCCTATAACACCATCTTTGGGGACGCCAGAAATCAGTTCTGTTTTCCTCGATGAATTTCCGTCATTTACTACGAACTCTGACCTCTCTTGGGGGAAATCACGAACCCTGTCACATAACTGAGACAATATTCAATAACCACTTAATCTGATTACAAATCGCTTGTGCGGTACAGTGTGAAAAGCCTTCTGGAAATATAGAAATACGGAATAAATTTGAAATCCCTATGTCAATAATACTCAACACTTCATGTGAGTAAAGAACAAGTTGTGTTTCGCAGGAACGATGTTTTCTAAATCCGTTTTGACTATGTGTCAATAGACAGTTCTTTTCGCGACAGTTCTCAACGTTTGAAGACTATGTTTTCCAAAATCCTGCTGAATACCGACGTTAATGATATGGGTCTATAATTTAGTGGATTACTCCCATTACCTTTCTTGAATATTGGTGTGCCTCTGCAGCTTACTAGTCTTCTGGTACCGATCTTTCGTAGAGCGAGCGATTGTATACGATTGTTAAATATGGAGCTATAGTATCACCATACTCTGGAAGGAACGTAATTGGTATACACTCTGGACCGGAAGACCCGCTTTTGTTAAGTGATTTAAGTTGTTTCACTACTCTGAAGTTATCTACTTCTAAGTTACTCATGTTGACAGCTGTTCTTGATTAGAATTATGGAATATCTACTGCGACTTGTTCGGAGAACAAATTTCACAACGCTGTGTTCAGTAACTCTGCCTTAGCAGCAGTTTCGTAGCCAGTATTTCCTGTGCTGTCGCGCAGAAAAGGTACTGATTTAGTCTTGCCGCTGGCATAGTTTACGAACGCCCAGAATCTCTTTGCATTTTGTGCCAGGTTTCGAGAAAAGATTAACTGTGGAATCTATTATAAACATCTGGCATAGAATTTCCTGCTAAGTTTCAAGCTTCTGTAAAAGATCTCCAATCTTTGGGATTTTGCGTTCGTTTAAATTTGGCATGCAGTAAAGTATGGCAAGCTGCGTTTCATTTACGTCAGTGCTGTACTGCGCTTTAACTCTGGCTACGGTTTCCAACGGTCAAGTCTTGAGCTGCCAGGTTTAAATAGTCACATTTGTATAAAAAAAAGGCACGTTGACCTCAAAATTAGGAAACTATGATCGCTAAGAATTACTTGCATAAGTAAGAAAATTTGCAAAGTTTTTCCGATAAAACGCAAAGTCAACCGCTCCTCGATATACACTGTCTAATCAAAAGTATCCAGACAGTTAGTGTTCATTAATGAGGGTTTTATCCACTGATCGCGTCTATGATGGCTTGAACTTTGCTGGCGACTCTTACTCTGTGGAGAAGTCTGATGATGATGTTTGGTTTGTGGAGCGCTCAACTGCGTGGTCATCAGCGCCCGCTCAAAGTCCCAGTTTGTACACAGTCCAATTTTTACACAATCCAGTCTAGCCACTCTCACGAAAGATGATGATGATATGAAATGATAAAGGACAACACAAACACCCAGTCCCCGGGCAGAGAAAATGCCCCATTCCGGCCAGGAATCGAATGTATTATGTATCACTACTGTACGTATTGTTTATGTTAACTGACCACTCAACTAACGTGTGACATTTGGAGAAGTGACCAGCTTAATGCCACTAACGGAACTTACTCTAACCAACACCACACCGAAAGAAGTTTAAAGGGGTGATTTCTGAACCATTCGGTATAAAAATCTGCCTTTAGACAAAGAGACAGCCTATCACTATCACTCTTCAACTGTGCACTGGAATACGTAATGAGCGAATGGTAGAAAAATAATCAAAAGAAAATAACAATTTGATGTGCAACAAATTAAGTAAGTTTAAAGCGCTTGGGATTTGCTAAATCACTTGCTCAGCTAGCCAACAATAGTCAAGAAATCATACAAGTTAAATCGCTACAAGAAATAGCACAAAATTGGCTTTAGAATATCATTTGAGAAACAAGATTAGGCTGTCTTATCTGACTTGCAAATAAAATTACAGTATAACAGAGAATCGCAATGGGTAAAAGTTTCGAATTGGACACCATCCCTCCCCCTGAAATCGTGGCCGTGGTGCCAAGGATCTCTAGCACAGCCCTTAGTCTAGGTTATGTTCTAAGGTGGCAATCTCGTTGAGGTAACAAACTGACATGTAGCAAAGACTGTCTACCTCTGTGTGATATTGGAAAATGGATGGGGTGCCCAATGTGCAACTTTTACGTAAAACTGATGATAAATTTAAATATTTAGCTGAAATCTTAAACTATCTAAATGAGAACGGATAATGGCAGCATAAAGTACCTGAAGAAAGAAAAGTACGCAATAAAAAAACACAAAAGCCTCTCTATAGATTCTAAACTAAATCACTATGAAGTTCCACAACCAGAAATAAAATATTTAGCTGAAAATCTTCAAAAGAGCAGAAATGGACCACGGACAGGAAGAATAATTAGGAGACACACAATAACAAGTATATGGGCATTGGAAAATATACAGAGACTATATATAAAATCATTGGAGAATAGCTCCAAATGAAACCATATACAAGAAAATAGATAGGATATAGAGTACTATCAGGAAGAATCGCGTATCATTCTCTGGACATTTCACGAGAACACCAGAGAACAGAATTAGTACGAAAGTAATAGAAAATTGTGGAATAGTAAGAGTAATATTAAATAGTTCACAGAAATTAAGATATAGGAACTCGAAATTATAGAAGTTTTTAAAAAAAAACCACAACACTGGAAGATAGCCAAACGAGACTGCAAACGAAGATCATGAGAATAACTACAGGAAAACTCATAAGATAAAAAATATCCCAAGGAATGAAGAAATATCGGCCAGACAGGAGAGTAAAACACCCTTTATGTAACAATAAATTATAACAATCTTCTTACGACCACTGTGTTATTAATCGCCTTATCGAATTTCTAAACAATTGTATTGCAGAATACCACCAACAGATTCTATAACTTATTAAAAATCTAGAAACCCGCCTCGATTGCGAAAAAAGCACCTAGTGTTAGCCTAGGATTCGGCGTAGATAACTGCACCTTCTTCAGAACAATAAAACCCACAAGTGCCTAAGAAGACCTTTGTCAATGATTAAAAGAACACCATAGCTATACATTTATAAACGGAAAAAAGGGAAAACACAAACAGTACATATGTACAAAGTCAAAACCACTACTTAACTTAATGGTGTACGCTCAACCTCGATAGGCCGGTGTGAGGTTGAGCGTACATCATTAAGTTAAGTAGTGGTTTTGACTTTGTACATATGTACTGTTTGTGTTTTCCCTTTTTTTCCGTTTATAAATGTATAGCTATGGTGTTCTTTTAATCATAGACCAAGGTCTTCTTAGGCACTTGTGGGTTTTATTGTTCTGAAGAAGGTGTAGTTATCTACGCCGAAACCTAGGTTAACACTAGGTGCTTTTGTCGCAATCGAGGCGAGTTTCTTGTTTTTTTAATATATTTACCAACGATTGCTGACCCGCTGCGATGTTGAAGGTTCTTAGATTCTATAACCTTTGTAAATTTGATAGGAGTGATTCAATGGCGTATAAAATAATAATAATAATAATGAAATACCCGATGAAGGCGTCGAATATGGAAATAATTCGTGTAATCTCAAATTTTTGTAATGTGGTAGAAGGAAGTGGCATGAGCAACATACTAAAAATCATGACAGGAGGGAGGGTGGAGGGGCAAGTGTGAGGAAGGGAGTGTAGCAGGTCAACTTTTTTACGCTTTTCTTAAACAACTCGAGAACAGATCACTAGCAGAAATGCATAGCATTAAAAATTTAAACTGCATTAAATATACTACAAAAATGTTTTATTAATTTTTTCCTTTGTTTGCGGGAAGAAAGAGAATATTGAAGAATCTCGCATGACGCACAGGCCCTGTAGTTTAGGTGTTTCTTGTAGGCCAGTCTGACTGAGGTTAAAGCGTAGTAAGCGCTCCCCATCCCCCCTCCGCCCGCATTCCCATGTGATACAGAGGCAGCAACGCTAGCCACTACATCTGTGGAGAAATGGCAGACCATTCTTACTCAAGACCCGAAGGTCGTAATGTGGGACGATAGAGTCTGGAGCGAAGTCGAAGTTGTAACTCCTCCACCTCCCCATAGGGTTCAGGTCGGGAATCTAGGCACGCCAGTCCATCCCACGAATGTTACTGTCAAGAAAGCATTTCCTCACATAGTTGCAGCTTTATTACACGGTGCATTGTCATGATTATGTAGCAACCATCGTCAGAAAACTGTTCCTGTACCGTACAAAGTAGAAAACTCTGTAAAATGTGTTCACGTCATTTCGTTTATTTAAGCACAATAAAGGAAGAACACTCTCACCACGAAAAACTCACCCATATTGCATCACCACCTCCACTGTACTTCATTGTTGTCACGTTCTTCAAAGACTCACCAAACCCAAACCATTCCATTGGGTTGCCAGTGTGTATAACGTGACTGATCACCAGAGACCACTCAGTTCCAGTCATCCACTTTCCCAGTGGCCCTTTTGGCTACCTCAGGTGTCGCTTAGCATGGACTACAGAGACATGTGGCTTATGAGGTACTACTCGAC
The DNA here is from genome assembly GCF_023864275.1 of Schistocerca cancellata. Taxonomy (NCBI): domain Eukaryota; kingdom Metazoa; phylum Arthropoda; class Insecta; order Orthoptera; family Acrididae; genus Schistocerca; species Schistocerca cancellata. The sequence continues at coordinate 789,293,092 of NC_064629.1, read as the reverse complement.
CATTGTACTCCTATTCCTCTTAACTTCCTAGGCACAGTCACTGTGCTAACTGGACTGCTGGATTTCACTTTGGAACTCGCTAGTGATTCCTTCTGTTAGTTTCATGTGATTTTTTAGAGCCACCCACCGCAATGGTCGATGGTCCTCCTCCGTCACTACATGAGGTCTGCCTGGCCTTGGATTAACTGTGGCTGTTCCTTCGCATTTCATTTGCGCCATTACATCATCAACAGTAGACTTTGACTGCCAGCTTTAGAAGGGCTGAAATATGCCTGACTGATTTGTTACGCAGGTGACACCCAATGACTTGTCCACGTCCGTAATCTCTGAGTTCTCATGAGCGGCCCATTCTTCTCTTCCTGCTTCTGTTCTGTCAACACAGTGCTCCCCACCACCATTTACATTGGCGAGTCGACCTCTAGTGTCATCTAGTTGGTCACAACACCGTCTCTAGGTAGCAAGCATATGCACCACGATGTACCTGCAAAATTATACAAGTTTACATACCGTAGTACAGGAGATACCACGTCAGAGACATTAACACGCGCTAAATTCACCACACATACAGGTGAATTCCGTGTACGGAATACGTTAAATGTGTGTGAAATATAGTTGGCATATGTCTATGCCTGCAAAGCCATGGGTAACATGTTCATCCTAAACGCCGGGGCGATTTGAGTCAAATTTGGTACACATACCAGTTACAATCTAGAAATATATACTCTAGGCAAGAATCACCAACCTGTTATTGGGGTGAGCGTGATAACGTGGAGAGAAAAGGAAGGACAAGGAAATGGACAGACAGAAAAAGGGTAAGGAGGAGAGGTACAGACAGCAGGAGAAGATGGACAGAGATAGGGGAAGGGCAAATGGAACGAGAGAGGAGGGAGGAGGAGATGAACAGAGAATGGAAAGAGGAGAAGATGGACAGACGGAGAGGGAGAAAGAGTTAGACAGAGAGATGGGGGAGGAGAAGACGAATAGACAGACAGGGAGGAGGAAATGGACAGAGAACGGGGAGAGACTCGATGGATAGACAGAGGGGAAGGAGGAGCTGGACTATTGGAAGATTGAAATAAACGCATACGCAGGCAACACAGGGTACTCAGCTAGTTATCTATAATGACATTAATATACAACAGATCCCTAGCCCTTCATACCAAAATACTCATAAATCATTCTTGAACAGTCTCTGGAGATTGTGTCGCGGGAGTTGCTGTTCACACTACATAAAATGTTGTATTATGTGGACGGTGGAGCGAAAGCTATGACTGTAGCGTTTCACATTTTGTCTTTCTCTTTTCTGGTGCTGTTGAAGAATTAATGAATAGTTATAGATTTGGAAATGTGCCTTCCCCTATAGACTTTCCATAAATAATTCTGCAAGTTCCTCTAACATTACTTTTAGTAGATAAGTTTTTTTTTATCAACAAAATTGATCCACAAAGTTGCTGCGTAGCAGCTCCAAAATCATAAATGATGTATCATAGTTAATAATGTCCAAATACTTTTATCGTCGTTCCTGTAATGTTTTCTTTTACGTTCCAAGTTTCTTAGATTCTTTGTTTTTTATTGATTGAATCAAACATTCTTATACGAACACGCAACATTCGATTAAATGTCCACGACAAAATTTCACCCAGTAGCAAAGAATTTTTGTGAATAAGACGCTCCCTTTAATATTTAGTGTGAAAGTAAAACTAAAAGATGAGATTGACAGGCTGCTAAAAACTTAGTAAACTGCACGAATGGTCTGTATGTGTCTCCTTGTTTGCTACAGTGCTTGAGTAGTTGTTCGTGTTGTTTCCTGAACTTACTGCATGCTAGAATCGTGTAGTTATGTTTGGCTGTCCGAAAATTCTCTACAGGGGAATACACGCCGATTGTGAATTTGATCCTATGGAAATGGCTGGGGTATCTGTACTCGTTATATGAGACCAATACGCAATCACTGATTACGAATGTAGCCTACAATGGACCTCTAAAAGATATTATTCACCATCTATGGAAATTTAGCAATAGAAAACGGGTAAAATGGACTTGAAGTGTGCTTACTTTTGGTTGAAATAGTGTTAACCAGAAGCACTTGAGTTAAATAAGTGAAACGGTAGAAAAAAGGCTGTTGGGATTTCTCTTTCCACGAAATCATTTACAGCCCATTCAGTCTTATGGTATTTCTGTTTCCCCGAAACCATTTACAACCCAAACAGCCCTGGTTAACTGAGCCCCATGTTTGCTAATCACATTTAACTGGCAAAACTTTTGCTGAACAATAAATGATCACGACGCAGTTTCCTAAGACTGAATGCAACTGTAGATCTTATGCAAACGGAAATGTGAATAACGCCGAAATAAAAAGAGTTTACCCATTCATATTCTTAGTCATGCCAACAGATTCATGTTTAAATACATATACAACAAGTTATTTCATAAAATTCCAAAACAAAAATCAAACAGAATGTTACTGTGATGTATTTCAAATGATTCTGTTTGATCGGTGAATTACGAAACTGAAACTGAATTTTGTCCAGGCAAAGCCTTTACGGTGTATCTTTACAGATGCTTTAATTAATTAATGATATCTCAAACATCGTCTCTTAAATTAAAATATTATCCGAATAAAGGTATTTTGAGCCCGTACTTCGATCGACATACCATAACTATATCTAAAGACTAATCTAAAAACGCACAAAACTTAAGACGAGCAGTGCTCTCATATCAGGCTTTGTGGGACTGCTTAGTGAAAGATGCACCCCACAAAACCTAATACGTCACTGCGAATAAGAGGTATTTGTAACTTCCAGTACGTGTTGGTAAGGCTATGAATAATATGTAACACAGAAACAAAATATCGTAACTGTAATCACACCATGAAACCTGTTTACGTAAGTGCAAGTTAGAAGATCGATAGGGAAGGGAAGGGATAATTTGAAGCAATTGTATGTAAAGGCCGAAAGTTTCTGTTAGTTTGGATCTGAAGTAGCCAGTACTACGTAGACTTTTCGGCTGTAGTTATCAAAGCAGTTTTCATCTGAAGCAATCGCTTTGGAACTGATCGATTTGTCACAATTGATGTTTAATTTATGGAAAGAGAGGCGTGTTTAAGGGATTGTATCAGCATGTAGTCACGAAATTTACAGAACCGTTTTAGTGTGTCTGCCAGTTACGAAGTTTTAATAGTCTTGTTATTTTCTCACGCCAATCAAACAAGCTTTTAGTAACACCGTTGTTTGTATATGCTCCTTGTTCCCTGTTCGCCTGAGCTGATGTGAATCCCACAAAATGAAGCACTGTTGTACTGTACCGTACAAGAGTTTTGTGTGCAATAACTTTTGTAGACAGACTGCAGTTTCTCTGCATCCTACCAATGAATCGTAGTCTACCATTTGATTTGCCTCCTACCAAGCGTATTCAGTTGATCCCCTGCTCATTTCTAGACACTGTTGCTGCCAATATAGCACACTCCAGCTGTGACTTATTAATCTCGTAGTAAAGACACATGATTTTGTTATGTTTCGTGACATGCACATCTCTTCATTTCTCTGCATCACAACCTAGCTTGCAGTCCTGGCGCCAGCGTGACGTTTTGTCGATGTCTAACTTCACAGTACAAGAATTTGTCCTTGCAGGCAGCTGTGCCATCTTTCAAAAAAAGTTTGAGAATGCAGCAAATAATACGTACTTAGTTACTGATGTACAACATAAAAAACAAAGTTCCTGTAACACCTCCCTGTGGCTCATCAGAAATTAATTCAGTGTTAGTGGATTGCTGTACAAGATACAGGATAACCTGGTGCGTCGGGCCTGTCAGGAAATTTTCAGTAAAGTGATTAGGCTGGCTACAAATGCCACAGGACCATATTTTCTTTTAGAAAACGTCGAGTTCTGGAACATCGAACTTATCTGGTGTCCACTAACTACGCTAATATCACGCATCACAGATATAGACGTGATTATTATCTTCGACGATTTGCGAATGCATGCTGATATCCATAGAGACGTTTGCCATGATTCAAGTAGACCATAATGTCTAAAATGAGACATTTTTACAGAACTCTGATTTAAATATATGCGAGTGGTAATAGGAACGTAGTTCTGTGTGCCAGTTTTACTTTTTTTTTTTATGGGTACGACCAGTGTCCTTTTCCAGTGGGGGAGAAAATATTTCTGCTCTAAGGATCAGAGGTACGTTATGCTCAAGAGTGGCGCTAAATTATTGGCATAGTTTGTACGAAAGTTGACTGGGACTCCGCAGTACGCACTCAAGGCAGTACACTGACAGAAAACATAATCACAACACCGTGAAGGAGTTGTGCAACATAAAGGAGGTTGAGGGTGTGTTTCTACATCTGAATTAAGATGTCCATTCAAATCTCGCGCCATTTGCATAAGAGTGGCTCTAGTAGTGCCACTGTGAGGACGGAGATCAAGTTTGCTTTAAAAACACGCTGCAACATCATGAGCGTCAGTTACCGTTGTGACTGGACATGGGGAGTTGATTTTAATCAAGAATACTTTTAAAAAGACAAAGACGCCATTATCATGACCTCACTGACTTTGAATGAGGTCATGTAATAAGGCTACGAGAAGCTGTATGTTCTTTCTGCGATATTCCAGAAAGACTTGGCAGGAATGTATCCACTGTACATTATTGCTGGCAGCCCAGGTCAAGAAAGTGTACGGTGTCACGACCGCGCTCCGGACGGCCACGTGGCACTACCGAGAGGGAAGACCATTGTGTTCGGCACATGGCTCTGGCTCATCGTACTACATCTGCAGCATCACTCTGGCACCACAGTGACACAGTGAACTTTTACATATTGATTACTTCAAGGACAGCTCCGAGCCATACACACTGTCGCGAGCATTCCACTGATTCCAAAGCACCGACATTTGACACTTCAGTGGTATCAAGCGAGAGCTCATTGGAGAGCAGGGGGTAAGGGTCTGTTGTGTTTTCTGGAAAAAGCTGATTCGGCCTCGGCGCCAGTGGTGGCCATATTTTGGTTAGGAGGCCAGTTGAGGGCGTGCAACCAACCTGTATGCGTGCTAGACACATTGGACGCACACTTGAAGATATGGTCCAGGGTGCTATTTCGGATGCCAGCAGGAGCACTCTCGTTGTTATCCCATACATCCTGACAGAAAATTTGTACGTCAATCTGGTAATTAGACCTGCTATGCTGCCATTCATGAACAGAATCTCAGGTGATGTTTTCCAACAGGATAACAGGGGCCCACATAACACTGTTGTAACCCAGTATATTCTACAGTGTCGACATGTAGCATTGCCCTGATCGATCACCAGATCTGTCTCCAATCGAGCGCATCAGGGATATCGTTGGACGACAACGCCAGTGTCATCCATAAACAGCATTAGCCGTCCTGTATTGATCGACCAATTGCAACAGGCATGGAACTCCATCCCACAAACTGACAAGCGGCGCCTGTACATTACAATGCGCGCACGTTTGCATGCTTGCATTCAACATCCTGGTGGTTACACCAGTTATTGAAGTACTGTAAGCAGGGGTGAACATGGACAGATTTTAACTGTCTTAAATAATAAAGCCAGAAGTACAACTGCAAGTGATTTTTTAATCATTCATGTGAAAGGTGGTGTAGTTAATCATCCTTGAAACGAAGTATATTTGATATTGCTTAATATAATTTGTACTCATTAGCAATTAAATAATGTCCCCAATCACTCTATGGATGGGGGCAATAAGGACACTAATGAATATAAACACAGGCAGAATCCTGTTTCAATAGGCATTGGGATCAACAAGGGCACAAAATTGCTTTTTCAAATAAAAATTAACCTTTAGATTACAAAAACGTCATTGAAAGCTATGTCTGCCTCGTCTTACTTTCTTTCATGACTTGAATCACTTGAATGAAATAAAATTCAGATATATCTTCCATATTTGGGAAAATATAAACACTATCATCTGTGGGAGTGTATCTCAAATATGATGCCATATGTGTTTTTCTTTCATGCAAAACTTCGGTAATTCCCTCAATAAAATATTTTCGACCTTGATTTTCACTTTCAACCATTCTCCAACGCGTAACACCCGATCAATAGACTGTTCTGCATTCTGGTTAGATGTGGACTCTTCTCTTTCTTCAAATTTGTGGATCATTGGTGCTGTCACCATCACTATCTTTATCTTCATCTTCTGATTCATCCACTGAATTCGCCAAGTCATGCGCATTGTCAATCTTGCCAAGTGGTACATAGAGTTTTGTTTTCCTACCTTGTTTGGGCAAATTATCATGAGGCCACCTATGATTCTTTAAGAATTCAGCCAGGCTGTCATTAACTGAACTGCCGTCCCTGCGTTGTTCAGATGGCAATATTTCAAGAACGTGGTCCTTATGGAAAGAATAAACACCAGTATTCCTGAAACCCGATGTTTATCTACATGGTTGGTGGTAAAATGTCAAGGGCTTTTATTATCAATTCCTGAATATTTGCTCTTCCAATCCTCCAGGACCTTTCGCCAAGCCTGTTCCAATGCTCTAAACATTGCGACATATAGAGGTTGTGTAACCTGTGTTGAGTTCGCTGGTAAGAAAATACTCTCAGTGTCGTTTTTTTCGCACAAATCAGTGACAGCTGAAGATGGAGGAGGGCTTAAGTTGTCGTCAATAATGACTTTTCTTCCTTCAAAGCAACGAAAATAAGATATCACTATTGACATATCTGGTCGCAGCTCGTGGTCTCGCGGTAGCGTTCCTGCTTCCCGAGCACAGAGTCCTGGGTTCGATTTCCGGCTGGGTCAGGGATTATCACTTGCCCCGAGATGACTGGGTGTTGTGTTGTCTTCATCATCATCATTCATCCACATTACGGTCGGAGGAAGGCAATGGCGAACCACCTCCATTAGCACCTTGCCTAGTACGGCGGTGCGCATCGTTCCCCAACGGTCTGTAAAGAAGCATGGGACTTCATTTCCATTTTCCATAGACCGATCTACGAAACAGCTGCCATCCATCGAACCTGATATACTTTTGTTAAACCTTTCCCTAGCAGGACCACTTTCACCATCGTATAGGTATTTAGCTTTATGTATTACGTAAGGGGGCAGTAGCGTGCCATTGGCAGTAGCAGCAAACATCACACTCACATTGGATTTTGTTTGTTTCATAAGCCTGTCTGGGTATTAGCAACATCGTTTGTTCAGAAATTTTCTCCTTGATCGATCATCCGCCAGGTTCGCCTCACCGTTTGTTCAGAAATTTCCTCCGTGATGGATCATCCGCCAGGTTCGTCTCACCGTAATTTAATAATTGCTCTGGGGAAACACCATCGAGAATTATTTTCAGCTCTTCAAAATAACGAACACCGTCTTGCGAGTTAACTGTAGCCCTGCCTTGGGACATATTTTGACATATTCGTGGAGCAATATCTGCATGTGTATTGATGAAACATTGCGCCCCGTCTGGACCTGGATGATGGTTTTGAACTTGTTTTATTATTCTTCCTTCTCTGTTCAAAGTGTACTTCACAAAACATCGTTAAGTCAAAGATGCTTAGTGGATATCCCTCTCTTGCACAAATAACGACACTTTCACAACCTTCACTTCAGTATTTACACCAAGGTCTGTTTGGCCTCCTTTCTTTTTCCTCTTTTCAGTTTCCTCATTAGACGGTTTGCTGTACCCATTTCGGAGTGACATCCATTTTATAATGGCTTCTATAAATCTTTCCAGGTCCTTTTGAGCGGTATGTTTGTGGCCACGACCTCAATGATCGGACTGATACTTCCTAACCACGCTGTCTCTATTCAAAGCTGGAAGTAAAACAAAATTACAACATAAGAAAAAGCATTTTATAGTTTCTATAGAAACGCAATCCCCCTGCGCATGTGTTTGATATATAGTAATAGTGTTTACATGGAAACTTTCGAAATGATTTCGCAGAAGTATGTCAGCCAGCGATGTGGAAGTCGTAGGATACTCTTAGCAGTGCCAGTTGTGTTGACAGTTCGAGCGGCGCAGTCTATTGCCCACTGAATTTTTAGCAGTTCTGAAGTGAATGCCGTGAAGTGTTTCCTTCGGTTTAGAAATCGAGTTGAACTTACGAGGGCTTACGTGAGGGGAGTGCAGGAGGTGGTATAGCACTTAGCAGCCCCCTCAGTCAAACAAATCAGTAAGAGCGTGCACTGTACGTGCTTGAGCATTGCCCTGCAAAATGATGGTCAGGTCCTGCACAAAGTGTCATCACTTCTGTCTCTATGCTGTTCATTTTTAGAACACAACATACGACCCGCTTGGAGACTGAAGTGATGACACTTTCTGCAGGATCTGACCATCATTTTGCAGGGCAATGCTCAAGAACGTACAGTGCAAGCTGTTACTGATTTGTTTGACTGATGGGGCTGCTAAGTGCTATACAACCTACTGCACTCCCCTGAATTAAGCCCTCGTGCGTTTAACTCGATTTCTATACTTAAGGAAACACTTCACGGCATTCGCTTCAGAACTGCTAAAAATTCGTCGGACAATAAACCGTGCGGCTCGAACTGTCAACAAAACTGGCACTGCTAAGAGTATCCTATGACTTCCATATCACTGTCAACGGGTAATACACAATGCTGGTGACTACTTTGAAGGTCAGTAAAACTTTGAAACACGTATCTATTTTGTACCAGCTATTAATAAATAGTTGCCACTATTAAAATTCCAACCCTCCTATATAGCAAAAGTTCCACCGCCAAAAACAAACACAATAAAAAAAGGTGATAAGTATCAACATGGCTGCCACTTCTGAAATGACTCGAAGATGATAGTCTCCAAGTATTCCACAGAAACCAACTCATGAGGTGTTGAGACACCCCCTTGTTTACGGTACCAGCATTTCACATTTGCAATGTCACTTCTCTCGCTTACATTAACCTTTGATCTTGCAATGTTAATCAGTTAAATATGTTACCTAGACAAATTTACTAACGAAATTTCATTGCTCTAGATTAATTATTTTTTGCTGTTGCGTTTTTCCCGTCATTGTATGTATAAGCTACATTGAGGTCTACTACTCGTCACAGTATTATGGTCCGAACAAAACTGAAATCTAGAGCTTGACAATTCCTAGCTGAGTGGCTATAGCCAGCATGACTCTCACAGGGAAGTACTTACACATTACGATGAGCCCTGGTCACGGAACTTTTGATTTGAACAGGATTCGACTCTAGAGCTTCTAAATTCCTAGAGGATGATCTGATGTGGTTAGGCCCCGAGAGAAATGTGTCGCCGAGTTTTGTTGCTGTAGCAACGAAGACAAAGAGGAGGCGCCAGCACCTGGGCGGCAGCATGCAGCAAGCGGCAAGCAGCAAGGTCGCGCCCGCCTGCAGGCAAATCAAGGTCAGCGGCCTTGGGCAGCGGCCGCCTTTTGTTTGTTACTGGAATTAACGTCCCCTCGAGCGACCGGCCTAACAAGACGAGCGCAGCCAAATAATTTCATTCCGGCCCGTGGCGGCACGCTGCCAAATGCCCGCCTCTACCAATCCTGACAGCCTCCGGGAACTTAAATTAGGAGCACGCCTCATTCAAATCCTCGAGAGGGGCGCGTCGGCCAAGTATCACGAGAGCAGCTGTTGTGATAGCAAATGAGATTATGGGGTAGTATTTTTTTCAGTGAGCTTCGGCCCGCTTGCCTCGTTGGCCGCGGGCAGCGGAGTCAGCGCCACAATGACGCAAGCTCTCGCTGTGACGTTCGGTAACTTCCAGCTGGAGTCAGTCCAACAACAAGGCGAGCTTTCGGGGCGTTAGGCAACATCGAGCCAGAGCGTGTCTTGTTAGAGGGTGGCCTGCCTTCTCCGGAAAGGTGGCCCACGCCTGCGTGTCGACCGCGCTCGTACAACGCAGCAGTTAACGGTCGCGTTCCTACTCTGGCAGCTGTAGGAGTCGACATAATTTACTGTGTGTGTTTCTCTGGTCTCATCGCTCCTCCGAAGACCGGTCCATTCAAGATCAAGTTCTCCACGGATCCCCTGCCTCACCTCAGGGCACCCTTGCCCTGAAATAAATGCGCACCATTTTGACATTCATCTTCACGTTTTGTCATCTGGTACGGCAATTATTTGAACCTTATTATCTCTGAAAATATTGCAGGATTTAATTGAATTGATCTTGACTGAGAGATACCGTTATGTGCGTATAACTTCTTCCTACTTTTTATTTAAGATTGATCCATAAGAGAACCAACTGAAAATTCGAATTTCTCCTTACTACAACAACCTGGAAATGATTAACACTGAAGAGTGGCTACAGATGGACAGTGCTGCAATGTGTTTATCAAAAGCAGTCAGAAGAGAATATACATGAAAAGCAGCTAAAAGATACGAAGATATTTACTAGATTCGATCAGTGCATCATTTCTCGTGCCGTAAAATGTTTAATCCAGTCTTCGTCATTATCTTTCAGTAGGTACTACGAACTTACAAATATGCCCAGTGATATACAGAAATAACTTAACGATTATGTAACTAATCCCACAGCAGGCAATCTGTAAACTTAGGAATCAGCGCGCTAACACTTTTCTAAGTGATCTTTTACGTTGAAACGAGCTCTAAAATCTTATACGCAGCGTTGAATCTTAACTATGTATTCATACGGAACTTCTACGATTTTCAGGACTGTACCTGGGAAATTGTACGTTGTCACCATGCAGTTTTAAATTGAAGAATTGAAGTTTAATAGGTCTTCCCAGTCAGGTAAGCAGTTAGGTGGATCTATTCGAAAATCTATGTTTAAATCACATTTTTTCTTAATGTCACCGGTGTTTAATGTATTTAAGTTGGAACTACGCCCTCATCAAGAACAATTCTTCGTAGGTCATATCGACTTCTTGGATTGCAGAAGGTGGTAAAAATGCACACAATTCATCGAAGACAGCAGAAAATTAATAAAGGTTTATGAGTAAATTACAGTGAATGAAATGTAAACTGTCCCGTTGGTGGAAAATTGCGAGCTGTCAATAGGCGACCTGTTTACGTAGCTCTCATTGGCATTTATATAAAGTGACACTGCAATTTAAGAAAACAATTTGAAGTAAAACTGGGATACGACGAGGCTCAGGTGCGCAGTCTTCAATAGCGAATACTGGACTATTTTTAAAGAAACTGTAGCACCACCTAAGATGATACAGCGCTAAACATCAGGGACTCGCTACGTATAGGATCATTATCACTGTAGGAAACGAGCTATGAGGATTTCTAGCATGAACCTCGTAAGATTCCTGAGGATGCTTAAAATATCTTACACTCAGCCTAGTCTGAGATGTGTTTATATTCTATCACTGATACTGATGACTTTTTTAATGTAAAGCGGGACATGCACCATTGTGTTCTGCGTGGGACATTTACCTCTAATTCGGTAAACACGAGATTTCTTCTTTGTGGCTGAATTATACTAATTAAGGTTTCTTGTACAAACCCACAAATTCCAAATAGCATTTGCTATTTCTGTTGAACACCTTTCATACCTCTTCATCACGCCGAATTTTAACTTGTAGAGCTGATATTTTACGGCTCTTCCTACTTATCTGAGCAATCAGCCTGTCTTTTTGTCACACAGATGATTAGGGAAACGCTAGGTCAGTTCTCAAAACATATGTTAAAATTACGCTCTGTAAGCACGCGGTATGTTCAATCAAAAAAGTATGTGGACCTTCACGTTCAGATGAGTAACATTGATTAACTTGTTTCTGGCGGAGCTATGACGATATCAGAATCAGGCTGCGACTTTGCTTAATGTAATTGTAGGGTCGTGCACATTGAAGCAAAAAGATCAACTATATTGTCCATTACTGACATCGCGAGCTGGAATACTGGAAGAAGCCAATAGAAAAGCAATGTGATTAAAACAGTTGTGTTTCACCAGTTGAAGTACTTGCAATGTGCAAACTGTTTGGTTTAATTAGTTTGTCATGAACTGCCACTCTCTTCGAATCTTAGAGTCGGGTTACTTCTACCTGAGGATGAAACATGCGATACTAGCAGAAGCAAGAGGATTCGGTTGCAAACAGCACCAGATCCATTCGTCCTCAGTGAAGGCTTCAGGCTGCTTTCCCACGACTGTGACAGAAACTTACTGTATCTTAAGGTGCAATTAAATTAACAAATACTAGGGATATTTTGAAGAAATCCTACCTCAATAAAAGTTATGAGTTGCCAACTTTATCTGTACAGCTCGAAATCCAGGTTGTTTAACTAGAACATGTTCCATAATTTTGCTACTAATTCGATTGAGAATCATTCTTTTCTACAGATTATACCTACAATTAAAGATAGAGTGACAGTTTTTCGCTTTATCTGTTTTTTCTTCTCAGAGTTATAAATGGCTGTTACGTCAGTTTCTTTAGCTGTGGGCCAATATCAGCTAGGTGTGTTTGTGACCCACCATTATCACCCATTAAAATGACGGAATGCTTCTGACAGTACTCAAAAAATGGTTCAAATGGCTCTAAGCACTATGGGACTTAACATACGAGGTCATCAGTCCCCTAGACTTAGAACTACTTAAACTTAACTAACCTAAGGACATCACACACATCCATGCCCGAGGCAGGATTCGAACCTGCGACCGTAGCAGCAGCACGGTTCCGGAGTGAAGCGCCTAGAACCGCTAGGCCACAGCGGCTGGTGACAGTACTCAAAAATGGTGCGTAAATTCTTGGCTTGTGTCACACTAATAAGGGGAGCTGTTAGCTGTATTTTTATATCTGTCCAGTACATTTCCGGTCATCCCTAAATCATCCCCAACCCAACCCTAACGATGTTACATTCAGTATATTGTTACCAGATTTATCCTGAGGTTAATAATGTGTATGATTTTCCATATCTACTTCTGTGCCAAAAATTCAGGAAATGAATAGTGTGGTAAAAAAATAGAAAATTGAATGCCTCTTTCATAGGAGACCGAACACGGGGATTCAGTACTCTGACTGCCTAGCGTTGAGAAACGACAAGCTGTTCCACTAAATGACATGACGTGCACAAAGGGTTAAGTAATAATAGAGGTTATGTTCTGTAACTGACTGTCTGCATGACAGCCATAATTGGCAAACTTTTGCTGATTGCTCTTTTCTAGCCACAAGTCTTCGATTTTCACGTTGTGCAATACCTAGAAACCTTCCACATCTATGTACTATCTCCATCCTCTCTACACACATTTTTTTGTGTTGTAAATAAGCACACAGAATCCAGAGCCACATTGTACACTGTAAGACATTTCCAGGTACAGATGTGGACGCTGACCACAATTTATTGGTTATAAACTACAGGTTTAAACTGAATAAATAGCAAAAAGACAGAAAAGAGTAATGGTACCCGGCTAATTTGAAACAATCAGATGTTGTTGAGGGTTTCGGAGGGACAATTAGGCATCGCCTGAGTGAAACACGAAAAAAAACATGAGAAAGATTCACAGCGAGTGCAAAATCGCTAAGTAGGAACAGCTAGAGGACAAATGGACGGTTACAGAAGCATGTATACTCGTGACTAGGGTAAAGGCAGATACCGGCTATAGGAAAATTAGAGACGTCTTTGGACAAAAGAGATGTAACTGTATGAATATCAAGAGCTCAGGTGGAAAACTAGTGCAAAGTAAAGAAGGGGAGCTGAAGACGGAAGGAATGTGTAGAGGGGCTATACAAGGGAAATAAACCGAAAGGTAGTATTATAGAAAAGAAACGGAGCAGATATAGATGAGGAGAGTGGTATACAGCGAGACGAATTTGACACAGCACGAAGGATCTAAGTTGAAACAAGGCTCTAGCAGTAGACAACATTCCCTCAGAACTATTGACACCCTTGGGAGAGCCAGTCGTGACACGACTATTCTACTTGGCTTGAAACACGTATGGCACAGGTGACAAATCCTCAGATTTCAAGAAGAATGTAATATTTCCGACTGCAAAGAAAGGAGGTGCTGACATGTGTGTATAATACCGAACTATCTGTTTAATCATTCATGTTTGCAAAATACTGACACGTATTATTTACAGAAGAATGGAAAAACAGGTAGAAGCCGACCTCGGGTAAAATTAGTTTGGTTTCCGGTAATATGTATTAACACGTGAGGCTGTATTGACCCTAAGCCTTACCTTACAAGATAGGTTAAAGGAAGGTATACGTACGTTCATAGCATTTTTAGACTCAGAAAAAGCTTTTTAAAATACTGAATAGACTACACTATTTCAAATTCTGAAGGTAGCGGGATTAAAATACAGTAACTACAACTTATGCAGACGGCAGTTGTAAGTGTCGAGGGGTATGAAAGGGAGGCGGTGGTTGAGAATGTAGTGAGGCAGCGCTCAAGCCTACCTCCGCTATTACTTAGTCTGTGTATTGAGCACGCAGTAAAGGAAACTAAAGAAAATTTTAGAGACGAAATTAGAGTTCATGGAGAAGAAATAAGAACGAGGATTATTGATGACAGAATTTGCTCAGAGACTGTAATGGATTTCGAAGAGCTGTTGAGCGGAATGGAGAGTGTCTTGAAACGGGGATATAAGGTGAACATAAAATAAAAGCATAACAAGGATAACAGAGTAAAGTCGTATTAAATCAAGGGATTCCTAGGGAATTAGAATAGGAAGTGAGACACTAAAAGTACGGTAATGACCATTAAAATTGCTACACCAAGAAGAAATTCATGTGATAAACGGGTATTCATTGGACAAATCTGTTATACTAGAACTGACATGTGATTACATTTTCACTCAATCTGAGTGCACAGAGCCTGAGAAATCAATACCCAGAACAACCATCTCCGGCCGTAATAACGGCCTTGATACGCCTGGGCATTCAGTCGAACAGAGCTTGGATAGCGTGTACAAATACAGCTGTCCATGCAGCTTCAACACGATACCACAGTTCATCAACAGTAGTGACTGAGGTATTGTGACGAGCCAGTAGCTCGGCCACCATTGACCAGACGTTTACAATTGGTGAGAGATCTGGAGAATGTGCTGACCAGGGCAGCAGTCGAACATTTTCTGTGTCCAGAAAGGCCGTACAGGACCTGCAACATGCGGTCGTGCATTATCCTGCTGAAATGTAGGGTTTCACAGGGATCAAATGAAAGGTAGAGCATCGGGTCGTAACACATCTGAGATATAACGTCCACTGTTCAAAGTGCCGTCAATGCCAACAAGAGGCGACCGAGACGTGGAACCAATGGCACCCCGTACCATCACGCCGGGTGATACGCTAGTATGGCGATGACAAATACTGACGAATACACGCTCCCAATGTGCGTTCACCGCGATGTCGCCAAACACGGATGCAACCATCATGATGCTGTAAACTGAACCTGGATTAAAC
Organism: Schistocerca cancellata; assembly: GCF_023864275.1. Classification (NCBI taxonomy): domain Eukaryota; kingdom Metazoa; phylum Arthropoda; class Insecta; order Orthoptera; family Acrididae; genus Schistocerca; species Schistocerca cancellata. The sequence continues at coordinate 789,277,757 of NC_064629.1, read as the reverse complement.
AGAAAAAATGACGTTTTGCCATGTGTGCACCCAGGTTCATCGTTGAGTACACCATCGCAGGCGCTCCTGTCTGTGATGCAGCGTCAAGGGTAACAGCAGCCATGGTCTCCGAGCTGATAGTCCATGCAGCTGCAAACGTCGTCGAACTGTTCGTGCAGATGATTGTTGTCTTGCAAACGTCCCCATCTGTTGACTCAGGGAACGAGACGTGGCTGCACGACCCGTTACAGCCATGTGGATAAGATGCTTGCCATCTCGACTGCTAGTGATACGAGGCCGTTGGGATCCCGCACGGCGTTCCGTATTACCCTCCTGAACCCACCGATTCCATATTCTGCTAACAGTCATTGGATCTCGACCAACGCGAGCAGCAATGTCACGATACGATGAACCGCAATCACGATAGGCTACAATCTGACCTATATCAAAGTCGGAAACGTGATGTTACGCATTTCTCCTCCTTACACGAGGCATCACAACAACGTTTCACCAGGCAACGTCGGTCAACTGCTGTTTGTGTATGAGAAATCGGTTGGAAACTTTCGTTATGTCAGCATGTTGTAGGTGTCGCCACCGGCGCCAACCTTGCGTGAATGCTCCGAAAAGCTAATCATTTGCGTATCACAGCATCTTCTTCCGGTCAGTTAAATTTCGCGTCTGTAGCATGTCATCTTCGTGGTGTAGCAATTTTAATGGCCAGTAGTGTAGTAGATGAGTCCACTAAAGAAACTGAAGATAAATTAAATGGTGAGAATAGAAAACGCAGGCGAGCAATGCGGCGAAGTGCGTTTCTGAAGACGAGAAATTCGTTAAAACTGGATTTAAATTTAAGTGGTTGGAACACTTTAACGAATGTGTTTATTCGATGTGTAACCTTGTATGAAAATGAAACTTGGGACGATAAGCAGTCCAGACAAGAAGAGACTAGAAGCTTTTGAAATATTACGTTACAGAAGAATGTTGAAGATTACATCGGTAAATGACATACTAATGACGTGGTATTAGGAGAGAAAAGAGATTTGTGTCAGAACTTGAATAAAAGAAGGGATCGATGGTAGAGACTCATCAAAGTAATCAAGGAACCATCAGTTTAATACTAGAGGAAAGTGTGAAGGGTTAACAATTCTAGAAGTAGACCAACAGGTGAGTCCAGTAAGCAGCTTCAGATGGATGTAAGATGCGTTAGGTATTCGGAGATAAAGAGGTTCAAATGGTTCAAATGGCTCTGAGCACTATGGGACTCAACATCTTAGGTCATAAGTCCCCTAGAACTTGGAACTACTTAAACCTAACTAACCTAAGGACATCACACACACCCATGCCCGAGGCAGGATTCGAACCTGCGACCGTAGCAGTCGGAGATAAAGAGGCTTGCACAGGATAAAGCATAGCATCAAACCAGTCCTCGCACTGAAGCTCATAACAACAACGTGTGAGCACCAATACGTGTCACGCCATCGGAACAATATACACATTGTATAACGAAAGTATGGCTGGACATGTACATGCGACTCAGTGTGTACTTTCATTTCTCAATGCAGTTAATGCAATTAACCACGTCCAAGTCAGCAGTTGCAAAAACTCAACATTCTTCAGAAGCAAGACTGAAGTAATTTCTTAGATTTCCCCAGCGATTCAGTGTCATCTTGTGGGGTCGGGTGTATTGCCAGTGGTCTGCGCCTTCCCAACACAATATTTCGACGTGGTAGCTCAACGTCTTCATCAAGTGTTTCTTGCGACTGAAACAGCTGATGAAGACGCAGAGTTACGATGTCGAAATATTGTGTTGGGAAGACGCAGACCACCGGCAGTACACCCGATTCCAGGAGATGACAAGACTGAAGTAGTCACATCTACTCTGATATTACACGTTTAATGACCAGTTACCTTAGAGCACAATTCGTCCGTGTTGACTGCTTCTTCAGAGGCAGAGCGCTTTCAAGTGCTTGGACCTGCTTAGCACTAGAGATGTACAGGTGACACAAACTTTCCATGGGACACTGCTCTTAAGATAATACTCTTCAGGAATTGTACCAAATTGACTTAGGCTGTCTTAAGCTTTCTGTAACGCACCTCATGAGCGGCATTCTCGACGAGTGATTCGTATTAATTATGGTGCAAATTTTAGCATAAGCTCATTCAAGCGAAGCTCGCTGAACAGTTTTCCATAGATGAATCGACTGAAAAATCTTCCTTGTATTCCCAACAAGAAACCAGTGAGTAGCATATGTCTATCACACCATGGCGTTGTATTTGTCTCTTACTGTCACACCTACCACGTACTCACGTGAAATAGTATTTTTATTCGACGATATGTGATGCACTGTCTGAAATACCACAGATACCAAATACAAAATACAGTAATGTTGATTTGTAGAGGCAAGTACAAAGGGAGAAGAATTCACCGCGGTCGATCGTTTGAAATAATGATGCACACCTGCAAGGTACTTTGTTTCTTAACAGAGAAGCCTAGAATCAGATTTCCGCAGAATAGCGTAGTCTGATAACGATAAAGACTGTCAGCATACGCAGTAGTTGGTGAGGCAAGGCACAAAAAGTAATAAGGCCTGTTTCCACCTGTCATCGTCCTTTTATTAACTTCCCTCGGCACAAGGCAATGACGTGGCACACCTGGAGGGCGGTGCTGGCGACTCTGGTACAGCGGCACACCCTCTAGTTGACACGCCCCCTCAACAGGCGTGCCCCGTCGGAACCTCCATCGTGGTGGCGGACTGGTATTTACGCCACCACAACGTGTTGTAGAAACATTTCGTCTCTTGAGTACAGAGAGATTCTGTAATTCCAGAACACCAGTCTCATATTTTGTAATAAAGCGAAACATCCCATTGTTTGAATGCCACTGTGTGAGAGTCTTACAATTCCCCAAATGGAATAACTTTCAACAGTGGCCGTAGATTTCCGGGAATTTATTGCTTCTAAAGTAGTAACTTGCTATATAGAAAACGGACAGTCGAGTTTAAGGTAAGGTCTTTAATCATCTTTCACAAAAAATGTTCAACAGTGGAGATTCTGAGAAATAAGTGAGAAGTCACATCCCATCCTGATATAATGTCGACAAGTTCTAAACATTTAATTGTCATTCTGACATATTCTAGTAGTGTGAATGAGTTTCGGGACTAACGATCTTCACACATCACAAGCCATCAGATTGGCTGCACGTGCACTATGAGATCCAAGTCTTGCCTTGTAAACCTGATGATTTGCATGGAAATACGAGTAGTAGAGTCACGTAATCGTTGCGTTTCTATTTTCAAGTGGTTCAAGTGGCTCTGAGCACTATGAGACTTAACATCTGAGGTCATCAGTCCCCTAGAACTTAGAACTACTTAAACCTAACTAACCTAAGGACATCACACACATCCATGCCCGAGGCAGGATTCGAACCTGTGACCGTAACGGTCGCGTGGTTCCAGACTGAAGCGCCTAGAACCGCTCGGCCACCTCGGCCGGCTTTCTATTTTCCTACTTATCATTTCGATATTACAAATTGTTAGTTATGTGTTGACAATAATCCCACGGTGTGTCATGTCACACAGTGTTCAGTCCTGAAAGTCAGATGGCACAAAAATTGTGAAGTAGTTGAGCATTTTTGGATGTTCTGCTCAATGATATTGACCTACATAACCCAAATGTAGTTTAATCTTTTTTGTTGTTAAAACAATATTTGCAGGGTGACTGTTATTGAACTGTATGAAATGAGGTCGTCATAACTTCCTAAAGGTTTGCGTTAGGACGTTGAAACTGCACGGTTGGTCGCGAGGCATGATGGGAATTAGTGTGCCCTGTATGGTTTAATTTAGCGACGAAGCCCACTTTTATTTGGATGGGTTCGTCAATAAACAAAATTGGCGCATTTCGGGGACTGAGAATCCACATTTCGCCATCGAGAAGTCTCTTCGTCCCCAACGGGTGACTGTGTGCAGTATCCAGTCACGGTACCATCGGTGTTATATTCCTTGATGGCACGGTGACTACCGCACAGTACGTGAGGTTTTTGGAAGACGATTTCGTCCTCATTGCTCAAAGTGACCCTGATTTCGATAAGATGTGGTTCATGAAGACGGAGCTAAATCCCATCGAAGCAGGAGAGTGTCTCATGTTCTGGAGGAGGACTCTGGGGACCACATTCTGGCTCTGGGGTACTCAGAGGCTACTGGCATGGACCTCAATTGGCAACTATATAGTCCGGATCCAAACACATGCGATTCCTTTTTGTCGGACTATATTAAAGACAAGGTTACAGCAATAACCCTAAAACCATTCCTGAGCCGAAAACAGCTATTCAGAAGGTCATCGACAACATCGATGTTCCGACACTTCAGAGGGTCATGCAGAATTTCGCTATTCGTCTGAGCCACATCATCGCCAATGATTGCAGGCACAGCGAAGAAGTCATAACCTAAATCCGAATATCTGTAGTGACGTTTACATGTTGAATAATGCGTGTGCATGCCGTAGTTTGTAACCAATCCACGTTTGTTCATATAGTTCAATAATTGTCACCCTGTATATGATTTAAATTGTAGTAGTAAGGGATTCGGTTGTATAAGAGCTCTCTATGGAAGTATTCCACACAGAATGTGTATGGAGTCAAAGCGAAGTTGTCTTACGTGACAGCGTGTCGTACAATATAGAAATACAGTACATATCCAAGTTAACAGGTAATGGGGGGTTTACCCCATCACTAGCTGCTTGATGATCCGTAGTGCTCTTACACGTCCGATGTAGATCCATTATTCAGGGTGCTTCACTCCTCCTAATACAGGCCTGTAGGAGCTGTGGAATGAACTTGGTACATAAAGTATTGACGAGGAAGCCATATCCGAAAATGCACAATTTGAATATGAAACAAACTTAAAGATGGAATCTCTTTCAAATCTTTCTCACCAAAGTACGCTAACAAACTGATGTGGGGACGCTATTGCCAGTACATCTTGCAATTATAAATTCACATTCCATTTTCGCCCAACTACAACAACGGCTGCGATAAACTGGTCCTTTCTCAGCTAGAATGGTTGGCTGTGTCTCTCAACAGACGAGCCACACTCGCACTTTGAAGACAACATCTTTCCTCACGTAGAAGAGAACCCGACGACGAGCACTCGAAACATTGCCCGTGCCGCTGGCTCCTGTAGACCAAACAGGTCAGAGCTCATTGGCTTCGCTGTGTGCGTACGATGAAGCTGGAGATTTGAAAGTGATCCAATGTGCAGACTCGTTTTACATCGAAACGATACATTTCCGGGCATGTATTCCTTGTGGAAACTTTATCTGCTAAGATCCCTCCATAACTCATAGAAGGCTGTAACGGGAATTGCGAAACACGCCATATAGTTGCCTCGCGCTGTAGGTAATGGTATCACTTGATATGTTGCTAGCGCCTCCTGGTACCGGCCACGTCGTCTTCCGAACGCGTCCTAGTGCGGGCCGCGGTTTGTGTCAGCAATTGTGCCGTCTCATTATTGGTATTGAGCCGGACCCGGAGTTACCGTCAGATCAGGATTCAAGATCTGCCAAACTTAAACATTTCACAACAACTGTAGTGTGTAGACAAAACACTGACAACTGGTATAGTGTCAAACTCCTCATTCTTCAAGAGAGGGAACCCCTGTCCATCAGTTGGTATATTGGGGTCTGTGGGGTATTGAAATTTCATAACAGTGGCCTCGAAGAACATTTGTATTGTTATTAGTATCCAAATTATTTATGCAGTCCATTAGCCATCACTATGAAGTGAATGTACGTACTGAGCCTATAGTATGCTTAGTACATTGAACGATATGGTAAACTGATTATTTTCCAACTGATGATCAGAAATTCGTAATTTGGATGCCATGAGCCACTAAAGTTTGAGAATTTTTCAGGTATGGGGGTATGTGTTACTTTTACATTACGTTATGAAGCTCAACTTCATCATACTGTAGAGTGAGGTACACTACTGGCCATTAAAATTGATACACCACGAAGATGTCGTGCTACAGACGCGAAATTTAACGGACAGGAAGAAGATACTGTGATACGCAAATGATTAGCTTCTCAGAGCATTCACACAAGGTTGGCGCCGGTGGCGACACCTACAAAGTTCTGACATGAGGAAAGTTTCCAGCCGATTTCTCATACACAAACAGCAGTTGACCGGCGTTGCCTGGTGAAACGTTGTTGTGATGCCTCGTGTAAGGAGGAGAAATGCATACCATCACGTCAGGTCAGATTGTAGCCTATCGCGAATGCGGTTTATCGTATCGCGACATTGCTGCTCGCGTTGATCGAGATCCAATGACTGTTAACAGAATATGGAATCGATGGGTTCAGGAGGGTAATACGGAACGCCGTGCTGGATCCCAACGGCCTCGTATCACTAGCAGTCGAGATGAGAGGCATCTTATCCGCATGGCTGTAACGGATCGTGCAGCCACGTCTCGATCCCTGCGTCAACAGATGGGGACGTTTGCAAGACGACAACCATCTGCACGAACAGTTCGACGACGCTTGCATCAGCATGGACTATCAGCTCGAAGACCATGGCTGCGGTTACCCTTGACGCTGCATCACAGACAGGTGCACCTGCGATGGTGTACTCAACGACGAACCAGGGTGCACGAATAGCAAAAAGTCATTTTTTCTATTGAATCCAGGTTCTGTTTACAGCATCATGATGGTCGCATCCGTGTTTGGCGACATCGCGGTGAACGCACATTGGAAGCGTATATTCGTCATCGTCGTACTGGCGTATCACCCGGCGTGATGGTATGGGGTGCCATTGGTTACACGTCTCGATCACCTCTTGTTGGCATTGTCGGCACTTTGAAGAGTGGACGTTACATTTCAGATGTGTTACGACCCGTGGCTCAACCCTTCATTAGATCCCTGCAAAACCCTACATTTCAGCCGGATAATACACGACTGCGTGTTGCAGGTCCTGTACGGGCCTTTCTGGATACAGAAAACGTTCAACTGCTGCCCTGGCCAGCACATTCTCCAGATCTCTCACCAATTCAAAACGTCTGGTGGCTGTCAGAATACGCCAGTCACTACTCGTGATGAACTGTGGTATTGTGTTGAAGCTGCATGGGCAGCTGTACCAACACACGCCATCCAAGCTCTGTCTGACTCAATGTTCGACTTCTGGTGAACTGTTCTTCTCCGAAGTGTCTCAAAATGACACCCTCAAAGCAACTGGTCTAGCTCAGTGCGAGCGGTAAGCATTCGATTTTGACACCTAATAGCAGTTATCATTAGGTGACCCTGCATACAGAAAATTTCTGAATATCACACTCTACTACGTAATTAACAGTGGAATGTAATATGCATAGTGAAAAAACTATGCTGTACGTTGATGGTACAATTTTAAATACGCTGCTCGCGTAAAACACGGTACCTATTTACAACTTACTCTTGTCTAACCCGCTCAGAACATCAAACGATTTATAGTGTTTCTTTTGGAAAACTTTCCGCAAACGATCATGCAGCCCCTCCACTACTGGAATTCAATACCATGTTGGTCCATTTCTGGCCTTTATCCAAACAGTTAATCGGCTTGGCATTGACTGATAGAGTTGCTGGATGTCCCCCGAATGGATATCGTGGTACGTTCTGTCCAATACGGTATTTGACTATTTTCTGAAGATCGTCCTAAATGGTTAATTATGTCAATTTGTGCTCATAAGACGATTTTTAACTCAGTATTCCTTCATAAAAACGGAAATGAAAGCCAAATAATTTGAAAGACCGGTAAAACTCCCCATATGAGTCATGTGATGCCCGTGACATCATTGGCTAGCTCGTTCGTCCTACTGTTGTAAAGCTCATTCATAATGACGTCTTGTTTTGGAATTTACGCTTCGTAAAAGGATTAAAATTGTGTGTAGTACTACACTGTACAAACAGATCTGTAAAAACTTTTGAAAAATTGTTTTTGAGTGTTCCAAAGAATGAGAAGATACGTAAAATGCGGTTGCATTGTACTGGTAAAATGCCATCACGTCGACGCACGAGTTACGTAGCATAATTAAAAATGTCTTTCACTGTGAAGTTAACCTTAATTTACGTCCGAAGTATGGTTTCTTACTTTTACAAGAAAGGATACAACGGGTGAAACTGCCGTTTTGCCCAATTACACAAACATCATTCCTGAGCTCAGTTCATAAAGAGTTAGATAGTCAAATTATTGAAGATGATTTCCCTAGATCGCTGGTTATAATCCAGCCCGAATGAATATTTCAAGTTACTTGCAAAGCGACTCCACCGTCCTCTCATACCAAGCCAAATCAAAATTACAAAACTTTACGGCACCGATCAGAAACAGAGTACTGCTTTGTTTTCCTTGCTGTTTACGTGCACTTACATTTGAGGGCGCTGTTCACACACATGACGTTCAAAAAGACATTCTCTTGTTAGTGTAACCACACATTTTTTACCTTATTACAAACAATGTTTTTTATCTTCGTACTGTCCAGCTACGATCCTTATTGTTTGAACATCTGAAGTTTCATCATCTTACAAAAAGGCGAAGTACACTATGTGATCAAAAGTATCCGGACACCCCGAAAAACATATGAATTTCATATTAGGAGAGTTGTGCTCCACCTAGTGCCAGGTGGGGCGCTCCGCGGAACTCACGGACTTCGAACGTGGTCAGATGATTGGGTGTCACTTGCCTCATACGTCTATGCGCGAGATTTCCTCACTCATAAACATCCCTTGGTCCACAGTTTCCGATTTAATAGTTATGTTGGAACGTGAAGGGACACGTACAGCACAAAACCGCGTAGGCCGACCTCGTCTGTTGACTGATAAAGAACGCCGACAGTTGAAGAGGGTCGTAATGTGTAATAGGCAGACATCTATCCAGACCAACACACAGGAATTCCAAACTGCATCAGAATTCACTGCAAATACTATGCTCATAAGTCGCACATCACGCCAGTAAATACCAAATGACGCCTCGCTTGGTGTAAGGAGCGTAAAAATTGGACGACTGAACAGCGGGAAAACGTTGTGTGGAGTGACGAATCACGGTACGCAATGTGGCGATCCGATGGCAGGGTGTGGGTATGACGAATGCTCGGTGAACCTCATCTGCCAGCATGTTTAGTGCCAACAATAGAATTCGGAGGCGGTGGTGTTATGGTGTGGTCGTGATTTACATGGAGGAGGCTTGCACCCATTGTTGTTTTGTGTGGCACTATCACAGCACAGGCCTACATTGATGTTTTAAGCACCTTCTTGCTTCACACTGTTGAAGAGCAATTCGGGGATGGGGACTGCATCTTTCAACACGATCGAGGACTTGTTCATAATGCACAACCTGTGGCGGAGTGGTTACACGACAGTAACATCCCTGTAATGGACTGGCCTGCACAGAGTCCTGACCTGACGACCGGTTCTAGGCGCTTCAGTCTGGAACCGCGCGACCGCTACGGTCGCAGGTTCGAATCCTGCCTCGGGCACGGATGTGTGTGATGTCTTTAGATTAGTTAGGTTTAAGTAGTTCTAAGTTCTAGGGGACTGATGACCTCAGATGTTTAGTCCCGTAGTGCTCAGAGCCATTTGAACCGTTTTGAAGTCCTGACCTGAATCGTATGGAACACCTTTGGGATGTTTTGGAACGCCGACTCTGTGCTAGGCCTCACCGACCTACATCGATACCTCTTCTCAGTGTAGCTCTCCGTGAAGAATGGCCTGCCATTTTTCAAGAAACCTCCCAGCACCTGACTGAACGTATGCCTGCAAGAGTGGAAGGTGTCATCAAGACTAAGGGAGGCCCAACACCATACTTAATCCCAGCATTACCGATGGAGGGCGCGGGGTCATTTTCAGCCAGGTATTCGGATACTTTTGATCACATAGTGTAAGTCTGCTTCAGATACTCTTGTTAGTTTACACCCACAAACACCACAGCCCTTACGTTTGTGTTACGCACATGTTTTACATGCTTTATATCTCTCTGTATACAAAACTCATCACCCTACACATCGTTGTCCTGTGGGTGTACGGTAATCTCTTCAATACTAGCAATGCTTTCCCAAAAAAAGTGAGTAAAGAGTAAATACGTTTATCCTCAGTTATCCACTGCTCAGATTAAGATTAATTGGAATCCATATTTAATACATCCACCATTTAAACAACTGCTATAATGAGTTCCTGCTAACGCTATTTTCGTATTTCGTGCAAAACTTTGGAAAATATACGACAGTTGTAGGATTTGAACGCGTGTCTTCTTTGTCTGCAGTCAGATCCGCTATCTTTTTTTTTTTTTCATTTTGTTTGTAATTTTCTGCTGCATTTGGTCGTAGTGAACGTCAGATGACATCCGTTGAAGTTCGTTGTTGATCCCTTCACTCAGGTTTTTTGTTACAGAGGCCAGCCAGCTCTCTGAACGAACACGCTGAGCTACCGTGCCGGCATATCCGTTGCTTCAAAGAACGCCTGCTCGTCACGGTTTCTCTGCCTAGTATCTTAAAAAGGGGCAATCTGCACTAAGATACGCCAAGAATGATTTATTGTGCTGTGGGTTGTAGTTCACGATTTGTAGTCCACAATATAATTATAAGATACGGATCCATTTGCAAAAGTTCTACAATTCCTTAGTTTTGAGCGATATGAATGATGTAGCAAGGTAACAGGAAAAAGAATGTTTGTCGTCGCACATATCGCCGCTCTAAATGGGTGGAGCATAAATGAATTGACTTTCGAAAGGTTTCCACTATCAGCATTCACAAAATTACATTCTATTGTTACTGAAAACTTGTAACTGCGTTTTCTATCATTATATAGCTAAGCTGTTTGCAGAAAAAGTATGTAAAAACCTAGTACCTACAACTAACACTCCTGTAACACATGTTTAGGTTTGTCCTGCTCCTAGTCTGTGAAGTCACTAGAACTTCGGCCAGTAACAGAGCGTTTCCGATCACTTGACCAAATCTTGATATTTAATGATTTTTAAGTTTGAATTACGTAAAATAATAGACCTTTTGTGAGAATATTGACTGTAAATGCTACGTGAATGTTAAAATCATTCAGAATTCCAACAATCCCAACAGTATTTTTAACACAGGAAGATAGTCTATTGGCGATTTAGATCGTCTGAATCCAGAGACGGTGGGAGGGCTCTGCTCATTATGCTCGAAACTTTTTCTGTTCGGGAGAGATTCGACGACCTCGCTGGCCAAGACACGGTTTGGCAAACACGAAGACAAACAATACAAACACTCGCCGTGCGCAGGCGGCCATTATCTTGACGAAACGCAAGTCTAGGATAGCTTCCCACGAAGGACAACTAAACGGTAAATTTTGTATCGATCGAGATACTGAAGCAAGTATGATTTTCTAAATAGAAGGGTATACTTTCTGAACGGTATCCTTGAGCGCTTGAAAAGGTGGGTACAGCGATATAATGCTTGTCTCTGTTAAGGCAGAAGTTCTTCGCAAAAGAATCCCAACAGTATTCCAAAATTTATATGACAAGTTGGCCGGAATCAGCTATTGCTTTGTAAACATGCTCATCCCAGGCTACTTCGTTGCATCAAACCTATGACTGTTTGTTTGTCTGCACTCCAGAACTAGCAGGAACTGTGTCATCTATCGACTTGTCATTTCTGCTTCAATATTCCTTGGAGTGCACCAGTGAAGAGAAGTTAGACATGCTGCTTTCATACGACGAACATGAAAGAGACGCTGTCTAAATGGTCCGGCTGTATAGAGACGTCTATTCTGATCGTTGCTGGCCGTCACGCCACGCACTTGCAGGAAATTATAGGTCACTAAAATCGCGAACGGACGGCTTCAACGCCAAACAGAGGACGTGGACGAAGACTGCAACCGATAGATCACATGAAGAAACTGTTCTGTCTAGGATGCTAATCAATCCACGGGGTGAGACGAGACTCATTGCAAAGACATGTGAGATTAGCCAGAGGAGGGTCACCAGCATCTTGCATCGGCGTAAATTCGACACTAACATCTGTCTTATATCTGGTGCCACGTCTGTCTAATGTCTGGTGCTTGGTTGGTTGATTCGGAGACCAAACGGTGAGGTCATCGGTCCCATTGCATTAAGGAAGGATGGGGAAGGCAGTCCGTCGTGCTCTTTCAGAGGAACCATCTCGGCATTCACCTGAAGCGATTTAGGGAAATTACGGAAAACCTTATTCAGGATGGCCAGATGCGGGTCTGAACCGTCGTCCTCCCAAATGCCAGTCAAGTGTACCAGCTACTGCGCCACCTCGCTCGGTCCAGAGACAGGGATTTGTGTGACATTGTTCTGAATCTATTGTCCGGAAATTACTTTGAGCAGATAATTAGAGATCCAACTCATGAATGTAATGTCTTAGACCTCCTGGCAGCCGCGCGGGATTAGCCGAGCGGTCTAGGGCGCTTCTGTGATGGCCTGTGCGGCTGGTCCCGGCGGAGGTTCGAGTCCTCCCTCGAGCATGGGTGTGTGTGTGTGTTTGTCCTTAGGATAATTTAGGTTACGTAGTGTGTAAGCTTAGGGACTGATGACCTTAGCAGTTAACTCCCGTAAGATTTCACATACATTTGAACATTTGAACCTCCTGGCAACAAACAGACCTGAACTTATCGAATCAGTTAATGCAGAGTAAGGTATCAGCGATTTTAAGGCTGTAATAGCGTCTATGACTACGGGTATTACAAAGAATGTTAAGAAATGTAGGAAGATAGTTTTGCTTGAGAAGTGTGGCAGCCAGCATCGAAAATTCGGTGATGAGGAAGAAGTTGTGGAGAACAATATGTCTTAGACAAATATGTTCCGAGTAAGGTTTTAAGGGACGAGAAAGATCCACCACGCCTTAATAACTGTATTAGGAAACTGCTATAGGAACGAAGAGATCTTCGTCTCAGATTAAAGAGAAGTAAAAGCCCAGATGACAAAAAAAAGCTTAACGAAGCAGAAATGAGTGTAAGGAGAGCAATGAGAGAAGCGTTCAATGGCTTCGAATGTAAAACTTTGTCCACCAATCTGAGTAAAAACACTAAGTGGTTTTGGTCGTATATAAAATCAGTAAGTGTGTCAAAGTCATCTATTCATTCACTCAGTAACCACACCTGCACCGAAACGGAAGAGGACAGAGAGAAGGCTGAAACACTGAATTCGGTCCTCCGTAAATGTTTCACATCTGAAGATCGTAGCACGGTCCCACGTTTCAATCGTCGTAGGGAAGTCGAAATGTCAGTTCTTCAGATAGCCGATCGTGGAATAGAAACAGATCTACAATCGCTTAGTAGTGGAGAGACGTCTGGTTCAAAAGAGATACATACAAGATTCTACAAAGATTATACGAAAGAAATTGCTCCCCTTCAAGCAGTAATTTATCGTAGATCGCTTCAGCAACGGAGCGCCTGGAAGAAAGCTCAGGTCATGCCCGTTTTACAGAAGGGCCGTAGGACAGATGCACACAATTATAGACCTCTATCGTTGACGTGAATGACTTGTATGATTATGAAACGTGTTTTACGCTCAATAATTATGACGTTACTGAAGAATGAAAACTTCTATAAAAATCAACACGGATTCCGTAAACAGAGATCCTTCGAAACTCAGCTCGCTCTGTTCCTCCATGAGGTCCACAGCGCCGTAGAAAACTGCGTTCACGTTGACGCCGTGTTCCTTGATTTCAGGAAGGCGTTTGATACCGTCCTGCACTGCCGTACAGTGAAAACAATACGTGCTTCTCGAGTATCGGAGCAGATTTGCGACTGGATTAAGACTTCCTTGCAGACAGAACTCAACACGTCGCTCTTAACGGAACAAAATCAACAGATGTAAAGATAATTTCCGGAGTACAGCAAGGAAGTGTGACAGGACCGTTACTGTTTACACCATATATAAATTATCTAGTGTCCGCCCCGATAACTGAATGTTCAGCGTGACGGATTGCCGTCCTACGGGCCCGGGTTCGATTCCCGGCTGGGTCGGGGATTTTCTCCGTTTGGGGACTGGATGTTGTGCTGTCTTCATCATCATTTCATCCATCCGGCGCGCAGGTCGCCCAATGTGGCGTCGAATGTAGTAAGACCTGCACCAAGGCGGCCGGACCTGCCCGCAAGGGGCCTCCCGGCCAATGACGCCAAACGCTCATTTCCACTTCCATAAATGATCTAGTAGAAAGCGTCGGATGCTCTTTAAGGCTGTTCACAGATGATACGATTGTCTATAACAAAGTAGCAAGGCCAGAAGATAGAAGCGATTTGCAGAATTACGTCCAGAAAATTTATGAATGATGCAGGCTCTGGCAGTTGACACTGGACCTAAATAAATGTAACATATTGCGCACACATAGGAACACAACTCCACTATTGTACAGATACACTATTGATGCCATACGCCATACGCTAGAAACATTATCTAGGAGTAACTATCCAGAGCGACCTTAATTAGAATGGCCACATAAGACAAATAGTGGGAAAACAGACGCCAGACCCAGATTCATAGGAAGAATCTTAAGGAAATGTAACTTATCCACGAAGGATTTGGCTTGTAAGGCACTTGTTCGACCAATTTTTGAGATTTTTCATCTATTTGGGGTCACAAACAGGTATGAATGATAGAAGAGATAGAGAAAATACAACGAAGAGCGGGCGTTTCGTCACGAAATTGTTTAGCCGGCTCGAGAGCGTTATGGAGATGCTAAACAAACTCCATTGTGAGACGTTACAAGAGAGGCGTTGTGCATCACGGAGAGATTTACTATTTAAATTTCGAGAGAGTACTTTCCAGGAAGAGATGATGATGATGTTTGGTTTGTGTGGCGTTCAACTGCGTGGTTAGCAGCGCCCGTACAATTTCCCAACCTTTGCTCAGTCCAATTTCGCCACTTTCCTGGATGATGATGAAATGATGAGGACAACACAAACACCCAGTCATCTCGAGGCAGGTGAAAATTCCTGACCCCGCCGGGAATCGAACCCGGGACCCCGTGCTCGGGAAGCGAGAACGCTACCGCGAGACCACGAGCGGCGGACTTTTCCAGGAAGAGTCGGACAACATACTACTTCCCTCCATATACGTCTCGTGTGATGACCATGAGGAGATAATTCGAGAAATTAGAGACAGTATAGAAACTTACCGACAATCACGCTTTCCACGCGCTGTTCGCGAGTGGAACAGGGCTGGAGGGCTCAGGTAGTGATATGAAAAAACACCCTCCGCCAAACACCATTAGGTGGCTTTGCGGAGTGTGGCGTAGATGTAAATGTAGGTTATAATAAAATCCATCTTTTACCCCATACGTTTTTTTTTTTTCATTTTCCGAAGACCACACTCTCTAACGACATTTTTTGTTTAACTTTTCCTGTTATGTAATTCTGTTCTCCCTTCATTATACATTTTATTTGTCCCTTTCCATTTTCTTTGCAGATTTCTAGTGTATACTCAGATATCTTATTTATTTCCTGTTCCTCTATATCAGATGCTGAAATGTAAACTGAAACAATCAAGATACCCGTCGGGATGCCCAGCATTGTCAATGATACTATTAATTCAGTGATATAGCTGTCCTCATTTTCTTAGTCAGAATTTTCTTGTAAATTTATGTAACACATATTGCTTATTTTGTCTCTTCACCTTTGGCTATTACTTTATTCCCCCCACGTTGTAATACTCCTTCTTGTTCCTATCCCACTTCCCTTATTCCTAAAATATTAATGTTTCTTCATTTCTCTTATCAAATTTTGCAGTCTACCTCCAGTATTCGTCGTTGTTACATTACAAATTCCAATTCCTATTCCACATTCTTCCCTTTCTATCTTCTTACTGTTCTCAAAGACACAAGACTGCCCTCCAAGAAAAGTACACTGCTGGGGAACCAATTGAGGGTACGTTGTTGTTACTGAAGTGGTCTTCAGTCTGAAGACTGGTTTGTTGCAACGTTGCTGCTACTCTATCCTGTGAAAGCCTCTTCATCCCCGAATAACTACTTCAACTCTTACGTCCTTTTTAAGCTGCTTACTGTATTCCTCTCTCGATCTGCCTCTAAAATTTTTAACCCCAATACTTCCCTTCAATAATAAACTGTCGCATGTGTCCTGTCAACCGATCTCTTCTTTTAGTCAAGTTATGCCATAATTTTTTTTCTCCCCAACTCTATTCTACACTTCCTCATCAGTTACATGATCTACCCATTTAATCTTCAACGTTCTTCTGTTGCACCACATTTTAGAAGCTTCTGTTCTCTTCTTGTCTGGACTATTTACCCTGAACGTTTCACACCCATATGTTTGCAGACAAATACCTTCAGAAGGACTTCCTAAATTTACAAGATGAGTTTAACTGGAATGAATAGTCATGTGGCTGTCGTAATGGATGTTGCTGCTTAGCTGGATGGATAGTGAGCTTAGGCTTGAAACTAGTGATCAAGTAATAAAGAAAAGTACCATTGCAGCTTGGACGGTTCTCTGCAATTTATTGCATAATTCGTAAACCATACAGCTGCTGACGTCATGGCTCCAAGAAGCCAGGAAATCCGTGAAATGCAGTTGTTTTCCGTTACCTTCCGCATTATGGGTCATTGATCTTAGCAGGCACACTGACTTTCAGGAATGCTTTCACTCTTCAAGAACGTTCCACCTTCCTCCCGCTCATTCATCCACAATGAGGGCGTTGCCTTTTCTTGGGAGATAATTAGCTCCTGCGTCGTTGACCGTTTTTACACCATTTATACTCACGTTTTGCCCTCTCTATCTCGAAACGATGGATATTACCTTACCTATAGTCTAGGACTATAAGGCATTTCCATGATTCTACAAAATTTCCTTCATTGGTGTAAAAATTTACGAGAGTAAACTTTTTTATAAAACTCTACCCATCACATAAATCACAATAACTGTAGCTGAGATTAAATGAACAAACTGATTGATACGCTGTAGTAAATGATATTCACTGATATGTGCATCTGTGTTATGGGAGTCCGTGAGATCGCATTCACAGCCAGACTTACAACCAAGAATACATTCGATGTATGTATCAACTCGTCTGTCACTTAGGAGGTTCCGAAAGTCCTCCATAAATATGGGGCTGTCGTTGGGCTGAGCAACTACTCCTTGCCCGCATGTTTAGGAACACACAAAGCATTATGAACACGGAACGTCTTTTTGGTACAGCTGCTTGATATAGTTAAATATAGGACACAGTAAGGTATGGTTGGATTGTAATCAGTATACTATTCTAGAGTAAGAGTTCAGTAACCCCGTGTTTTGGAATTAACTTAAGTGACCTCGTATAAAACCGCCTTGTTTCTGTATTATTTGCGCCAAAGCATTAACGTGCATGTGAAAGGTGTGTGCAGAAGCCAATCATGACGCGAAGTAGTACAATACATGAATCATAGAACAATAAATGATTAGTGAAATTAGGCTTGATCAGAATTAATTCCAGTATAGCACCCACTGAATGAAACAATTAATTCAATATTACGTCCGGCATATTGCATACTAGCGACCCTGAAACGCTGTAGATAGATTAATATCAGTAGTTTCTTCCAGAAGTCCATTGTCCATCATAATGCGTCAAGGCAATCAAAAGCTATCAGATTGTTGGCCGTTTATCACCTGAAAGTCTGCGCAGGACCCCGTACAATGAGATCCTGCAACATTAACCGAACTAGGAGTAAGGCATATGAAGTGACAGTATCACTATAGGTAACAATTCTACCCAGCATCTAATATCATCGAACGGGAGCAATATGGAGTTGAGAGTTTACCTCGCCAGAATGGATCTCTCATTACAATCACACAAAGATGTATATCATAATAAATATTCTTGCAAAAACAGGCATTACATCTGGTACTTTTATGTTAGGAGAGTTATTAAAGAGTGATAAAAACACTTCTCAAGCATCCTAATATCGACTATACGAAGCACGTCGAGGAGGGGTTCCAATTATTTCCCAGCATAGAGTACACCTCTTCGGTTAACACAGGTGTTAAGTTCTCTCCTTAAGTTAGGTTAGATACGTTGTTCGTTCCATAGCCCCATAGGAACGAAATCCTTGTGATCCAGGAAATACAGGGTCATCCATTGATAGTGACCGACCCAAATATCTCACGAAATAAGCATCAAATGAAAAAACTACAAAGACCAAACTCATCTAGCTTGAAGGGGGAAACAAGATGGCGCTATGGTTGGCCCGGATATCAACTGAGTTATTTTAAAATAGGAACCCCCATTGTTTATTACATGTTCGTGTAGTACGTAAGGAAATATTAATGTTTTAGTTGCACCACTTATTTCGCTTTGTGATAGATGGCGCTGTAATAGTCACAAACGTATAAGTACGTGGTATCACGTAACATTCCACCAGTGCGGAGGTTATTTGCTTCGTGATACATTAGCCGTGTTAAAATGGACCGTTTACCAATTGCGGAAAAGGTCGATATCGTGTTGATGTATGGCTATTGTGATCAAAATGCCCAACGGGCGTGTGCTATGTATGCTGCTCGGTATCCTGGACGACATTATCCAAGTGTACGGACCGTAAACCGGATAGCTCCGTTATTTAAGGAAACAGGAAGAGTTCAGTCACATGTGAAACGTCAACCACGACCTGCAACAAACGATGATGCCCAAGTAGGTGTTTTAGCTGCTTTCGCGGCTAATCCGCACACCAGTAGCAGACAAATTGCGCGAGAACTGGGAATCTCAAAAACGTCGGTGTTGAGAATGCTACATCAACATCGATTGCACCCGTACCATATTTCTATGCACCAGGAATTTCATGGTGACTGCTTTGAACGTCGTGTACAGTTCTGACACTGGGCACAAGAGAAATTACGGGACGACGACAGATTTTTTGCACGCGTTCTATTTACCGACGAAGCGTCATTAACGAACAGCGGTAACGTAAACCGGCATAATATGCACTATTGGGCAACGGAAAATCCACGGTGGCTGCGACAAGTGGAGCATCAGCGACCTTGGCGGGTTAATGTATGGTGCGGCATTATGGAAGGAAGGATAATTGGCCCCCATTTTATCGATGGCAACCTAAATGGTGCAATGTATGATGACTTGCTACGTAATGTTCTACCGATGTTACTACAAGATGTTTCACTGCATGACAGAATGGCGATGTACTTCCAGCATGATGGATGTCTGGCACATAGATCGCGTGCGGTTGAAGCTGTATTGAATAGCATATTTCATGACACATGGATTGGTCGTCGAAGCACCATACCATGGCCCGTACGTTCACCGGATCTGACGTCCCCGGATTGCAGTATGGTTGACGGACATCATTTTGAGAATTTATTGCAGTAATTTGGTATTTATAGGTAATCACCCTGTAACAGCATGCGTTCTCAGAAATGATAAGTTCACAAAGGTACATGTATCACATTGGAACAACCGAAATAAAATGTTTAAACGTACCTACGTTCTGTATTTTAATTTAAAAAACCTACTTGTTACCAATTGTTCGTCTAAAATTGTAAGCCATATGTTCGTGACTATTACAGCGCCATCTATCACAAAGCAAAAACAGTGGTTCAACTAACGCATTCATATTTCATTACGTACTACACGAATATGTAATAAAAATGGAGGTTCCTATTTAATAAAAACGCAGTTGATATCCGTTTGACCCATGGCAGCACCATCTAGCGGGCCAAACATAGCGCCATCTGGTTTCCTCCTTCAAGTTATACGAGTTTCTTTCTTTGTAGGTTTTTCGTTTGACGCTTATTTCGTGAGATATTTGGCCCGGTCATGCTCAATGGACCACCTTGTAGTGCACGTAGACACATGTAGAGCTATTTGACACTCTATTGATTTTAGTAGTAGCAGTTCGAGTACAATAATGGAGTAACGCTAGAGTAGTAATTAAAGAAGTAATGAATCCGCTGAGGTTACTTCCCAATCAGATACTTTGCTTATATGTATTAACTAAATTAGTCTTGGCCCGACAAGAGGCCTCCTGAGACGCGGCAAGGTAGGAGTAGGCAAAATGTAACAGGGAGTAACAATATTAATGTGCTAATAGGAAACTGCAGGAGCGTCTATAGAAAGGTCCCAGAACTGCTCTAATTAATAAACGGTCACAACGCCCATATAGTACTAGGGACAGAAAGTTGGCTGAAACCAGACGTAAACAGTAATGAAATCCTAAACACAGATTGGAATGTATACCGCAGAGACAGGCTTGACAGTGAAGGGGGAGGCGTGTTAATAGCGATTAGAGGTGCAATATTATCGAAGGCAATTGACGGAGATCCGAAATGTGAAATAATTTGGGTGAAGGTCACAGTTAAAGCAGGCTCAGACTTGGTAATTGGATGTCTCTATAGGCCACCTGGCTCAGCAGCTGTTGTGGCTGAGCACCTGAAGGATAATTTGGAAAATATTTCGAGTAGATTTCCCCACCATGTTATAGTTCTGGGTGGAGATTTTAATTTGCCGGATATAGACTGGGAGACTCAAACGTTCATAACGGGTGGCAGGTACAAAGAATCCAGTGAAATTTTTTTAAGTGCTTTATCTGAAAACTACCTTGAGCAGTTAAACAGAGAACCGACTCGTGGCGATAACATATTAGACCCTCTGGCGACAAACAGACCCGAACTATTTGAAACAGTTAACGCAGAACAGGGAATCAGCGATCATAAAGCGGTTACTGCATCAATGATTTCAGCCGTAAATAGAAATATTAAAAAAGGTAGGAAGATTTTTCTGTTTAGCATAAGTGACAAAAAGCAGATTATAGAGTACCTGACGGCTCAACACAAAAGTTTTGTCTCAAGTACAGATAGTGTTGAGGATCAGTGGAAAAAGTTCAAAACCATCGTACAATATGCGTTAGATGAGTATGTGCCAAGCAAGATCGTATGAGATGGAAAATAGCCACCGTGGTACAACAACCGAGTTAGAAAACTGCTGCGGAAGCAAAGGGAACTTCACAGCAAACATAAACATAGCCAAAGCCTTGCAGATAAACAAAAATTACGCGAAGCGAAATGTAGTGTGAGGAGGGCTATGCGAGAGGCGTCAATGAATTCGAAAGTAAAGTTCTATGTACTGACTTGGCAGCAAATCCTAAGAAATTTTGGTCTTACGTCAAATCGGTAGGTGGATCAAAACAAAATGTCCAGACACTCTGTGACCAAAATGGTACTGAAACAGGGGATGACAGACTAAAGGTCGAAATACTAAATGTCTTTTTCCAAAGCTGTTTCACAGAGGAAGACTGCACTGTAGTTCCTTCTCTAGATTGTCGCACAGATGAAAAAATGGTAGATATCTAAATAGACGACAGAGGGATAGAGAAACAATTAAAATCGCTCAAAAGAGGAAAGGCCGCAGGACCTGATGGGATACCAGTTCGATTTTACACAGAGTACGTGAGGGAACTTGCCCCCCTTCTTGCAGCGGTGTACCGTAGGTCTCTAGAAGAGCGTAGCGTTCCAAAGGATTGGAAAAGGGCACAGGTCATCCCCGTTTTCAAGAAGGTACGTCGAACAGATGTGCAGAACTATAGACCTATACCTCTAACGTCGATCAGTTGTATAATTTTGGAACACGTGTTATGTTCGAGTATAATGACTTTTCTGGAGACTAGAAATCTACTCTGTAGGAATCAGCATGGGTTTCGAAAAAGACGGTCGTGTGAAACCCAGCTCACGCTATTCGTCCTCGAGACTCAGACGGCCATAGACACGTGTTCCCAGGTAGATGCCGTGTTTCTTGACTTCCGCAAGGCGTTCGATACAGTTCCCCACAGTCGTTTAATGAACAAAGTAAGAGCATATGGACTATCAGACCAATTGTGTGATTGGATTGAAGAGTTCCTAGGTAACAGAACGCAGCATGTCATTCTCAATGGAGAGAAGTCTTCCGAAGTAAGAGTGATTTCAGGTGTGCCGCAGGGGAGTGTCATAGGAACGTTGCTATTCACAATATACATAGATGACGTTGTGGATGACATCGGAAGTTCACTGAGGCTTTTTGCAGATGATGCTGTGGTGTATCGAGAGGTTGTAGCAATGGAAAATTGTACTGAAATGCAGGAGGATCTGCAGCGAATTGACGCATGGTGCAGGGAATGGCAATTGAATCTCAATGTAGACAAGTGTAATGTGCTGCGAATACATAGAAAGATAGATCCCTTATCATTTAGGAACCAAATAGCTGGTCAGCAACTGGAAGCAGTTAATTCCATAAATTATCTGGGAGTACGTATTAGGAGTGATTTAAAATGGAATGATCATATAAAGTTGATCGTAGGTAAAGCAGATGCCACACTGAGATTCATTGGAAGAATCCTAAGGAAATGCAATCCGAAAACAAAGGAAGTAGGTTACAGTATGCTTGTTCGCCCACTGCTTGAATACTGCTCAGCAGTGTGGGATCCGTACCAGATAGTGTTGATAGAAGAGATAGAGAAGATCCAACGGAGAGCAGCGCGCTTCGTTACAGGATCATTCAGTAATCGCGAAAGCGTTACGGAGATGATAGATAAACTCCAGTGGAAGACTCTGCAGGAGAGACGCTCAGTACCTCGGTACGGGCTTTTGTTAAAGTTTCGAGAACATACCTTCACCGAAGAGTCAAGCAGTATATTGCTCCCTCCCACGTATATCTCGCGAAGAGACCATGAAGATAAAATCCGAGAGATTAGAGCCCTCACAGAAGCATACCGACAATCCTTCTTTCCACGAACAATACGAGACTGGAGTAGAAGTGAGAACCGATAGAGGTACTCAGGGTACCTCCGCCACACACCGTCAGGTGGCTTGCGGAGTATGGATGTAGATGTAGATGTAGATGTAGATTAACCAAACAGTCATTTTAAAATGCACCTAATTAATATAAAGAAGTTAAAGACGTTATGGAACCGAAGGTCACTCTCAAGACAACAGTGCTTTGTGGTATGGAGGCGGGGGGGCAGATGGACGTACAGTTTAACAGTGACTCCAAACCACGGTAATGCTCTACATTTTTCACATTACAAACATTGCCAAAGGTGAAAGAAGTGATGCGTAACAAAAATCTTAGGACTAATAAGTAGTTTTGTACTTTACCACAGAACCACCTTATTTTCCTGGTAAAGATTTCCCTTTTAAATTGACAGTGAGGACATCTTATTCTATGACAAGCGTCCTTAAAAAAACACTGAGGCGTTTTGCTGTGGATCCTCTTCTTCATTCCTAAAGTGGGAAACAGAAGAACAACTGTCTGAAATAGGTCTAAGCCACGAGGCTAACGAGTAACATAACAATGAACATTAACGATGATATCAACGAGAAGGGAGATCTACATACAAAGTGACAACCAAGATATGTCATAATCTCATATCTCTCCGTTGTTATACTATTAAATTCCCTTGAAAATAAGCTTATTGTAAGAACTGTCGAATAGTGGTGAGTAAAGCATTTTTTTAGTATTATACAGACTTAGCGTAACCATGGCTTCTTTTATTGGCCTACAGTAGCTGTGGTACTAGTAGTAGTACGAGCAGTTGAATAATTAATTGAGAGTTGTAGCATTCGCGGTAAGAATATAATATTTTCTAACAGTACTATGTAGATTACACAAATAGAAATTCTATACAAATGCATTGGCACGTTGCATATGAGTACGTGAAATACTATAGTTGCTTATGTGATGGGTCACAATTGTGAATGGATAAATAAATGTATAATAAATAACAACTGTAACTCATACTGTTATCATAGACGTCACTAACGCTTGATTTCAATTATTTACACCAATATTCGAAGCAAAAAAATTAACAGGGAAATAGACACTAAATTATCTTACTTTAGGATGTAATATAACAATCGGAATATAATTAATTACATTTATACCTACAGTAATGTAAATTTTTGATATCCGACATAGTTCACTACCAGTCAACAGTGATTTACGGACGGCAACTGTCTGCCAACAAAAGAAACATCACATGAATTTTTTTAAGTTCGTGCTGCCTTAACATATTTGTTAACCTGAATTTCAGAGTGTAGGTGAAAACTACAATCGTGGGAATTCTCTGGTATTCGTTATAATTCCCCGTAAGTTACATCCACTTGTTTAGGCTGGTGTTACCCTTTATTTGGTACCGATTGCGGACGAAGATAGACGCAATGAATGATCTGTACATCTTTGAAAGACGTACCTGCTCAACTTTAATATGAAGTGGAGATGGGTGAAATGAAGAAGCACTTTCCTAGGTCAACGTATGAGAGTGAAACGATCGAGGATAATATAAATAAGTTGCCAGCACAGCCCTCTTCAGTTCACACTAATACCATTGCAGGCAGTCGGGCAGATCTGCTTCGAAAATCTCTCAAATTAATTCAAGGAACAGCAGCTTGTTAAGGGGCGCTGCGGCGGGGCCCAATCTCAGAGCGCAGTCTCCAATTTCCATAGGCACCGTAATTTGTCTAAGCCTCATTACCGGCCCGCACATAATGAGCTGCGGCTAATTTATGTATATGAGCTGTCTGTACGAAGCACCTTTCCTTCGCACAACGGTACTAACTTTCTGCTGTCTGATCATCTGCCAGATAGAAATGGAAAATAGTCACACGCACATGTACAAAAAACAGAGTCAGGTAACGTCCTCTAATGCCTAATGCAGGTGCGCAGCTGCGAATTTACGGTCTTCTGCTGGACTTCTTTCAGCATGTACCAGACGGAGTTCTCACACGTTAGCTTACGCGGATGGCTTCGTAAGGTTTCTAATTAAAAGTTTCGTTTCGCAGTTAGTAAATTTCTCTCAAATTGCGCGTAAAGTTTTGCGAGTGTCTGCATTTGAAAAAGGATCCGTTATGCTACCGGATATTCGGATGCACTACTCCGTGTCAGAAAATTTAATTTATAAGCTGTACTACAAATTCGCGGTAAAATAAAACTCTTTAGAAGCAGGAAAATGTGGATGTTATTTCACACATTTAATTATAAAGATTGTTATTAGTTTTACGTGCGTTTGAGCAGTATGTCAGACTACAGCACTATTTCTCAGCGTGGTTTTGATTTTCTTACGTAAGAGAATGTAGTTACAACTGTACCACAACACCAGAGTGAAAAATTAATGAAAATCATCCACGAATTAAATCATTCTAAAACAGACTATCCTGCAGGTCGGCAATAACAACAATAAAATCTATCGTGTGGCTGTGAAATTGTTTAATAGCTTCTACGAATAGATCAGTACAGTTTTTTTTCTTGACGAAGAATGAAGTCATCGAAAGCCTTAATCATACTCAAGTAGAAGAGTGGGAACATGTTGCCAAAGAGAACCTTGTTCATAGAACAGCGTAGTAGTTATAGAAAAGTGATTTGTTATAAGCTGGACAGTAACCGAGAGAATGTTCATGGAACGCAGTGTGAAAAAGGACGTTCAGGCATAAGTCATGTTTATACTCCTATAGTTCGTACGGATGTAGGTGGAAATAAATAGGAATTTTTTTACAACCACTGTTTTCACAGTAAAAGTGAAAGGTAGTAAAGTAATCAAGCCAAATTACAAACTACTATAAATACTCAGTCAATTAAACGGCATGGATGGTGTTTTAAAAACAAGTTCTAAGATGAATATCAACAAAAGTAAAAGAAGGGTAATGAAATGTAGTTGAATTAAATCAGGCTATGATGAAGGAATTAGATCAGTAAATGAGGCAACAAAACTAAAGAATGAATTTCGCTTTCTGTGGCAGCAAAATAAATGCAGTCAGGAATCAGCAAGAAAAGTGTTTCTGAAAAGAGAACTATCTTAACATCCAATATAAATTTAACGGCTGTATAGTATTTTCTTAAGGTATTCGTGCGGAAGTGAAATGTGGAAGATGTACAATGCAGACAAGAAAAGAATAACGCTCTAGAATTGTGATGCTACAGAAGAATACTAAGGATGGTATGGATAGATCGCATTACTAATAATGAGGTACTGATTCAGAATGGGGATTAAAGAAACTTATGAGAAAATTTGACTGAAATCAGGGGTCGCTCATCTTTAAACATCAAGGATTATTTGATTTGGTAATGGCGGTAAGTTTGAAGGTAAAAATTGGCGGAGGAGGCCAAGGCAATAGTTATGAAGAGATGAAGAGGCCTGCAAAGAAAAAATGTTGTGGAGAGCTGCATCAAACCATTCTTCGGACCGACGTCCAAAACCACATCCGATATGAAAATCTTTCGCACGGCGTATGATGGACTTTTTAACGGTGTATTTAGTCCTCTTCTGCAGACGGGATTGAGGACCCATAATAACAAAAAATCTGGCTTCCACAGAATTAAAAGTAAACATAATGCGTAAAATGTGTAATGTCAAACCCGAATACTATGCCGTGGTAATTACGCTGGAATCTCCTTCTAGAAAAACGGAGCCCACGTACGACTCCTGCCATTGTTATTTCGATTTCTGTAAGTTACTTTAGATGAGATCCGTAACAGTTCTCGATCACGACTGATTCTACTAATTCTTTCCAAAAATAATCTACTTACTACCTGTAATATTGGTAATTTAATAGAGACGTGGCATTATGGCAACATATAATTGCTGTTAAAGCACTGCGTCAGTAAACAGTATATTTGAAATCAACTGATTCACTTCGAAACGAAATGTCATGACCATATTTTGTAGCACAGACCTTCGACTGCGAAGATGCTAGGGGGAATATACTTTGCGACATTGATGTGCTGAATGAGGCTGGATACTGACGTTTGGTTGTTTTCCTTAATTGCTTTTGTCGTCAGCAGATAAACGCGGGCCTCCTCTTGGAGGCAGCCGCCCCATCCCTATAAGGCTCCGTCTCGTGTGACACTTTATCTAAACCAGTTCTGGCCGCCGTTCTGTTCACCCTAAACGTTTTATCTTTTCCACTAAAATCAGTGATAAATAGCTACCGATCAAGAAGGGACTGATACTAAATGTCTGCCCTTTGTTTCTTTCACGGACGGGGGTGGTTTACACATATTGCCTCACCGATATTTTAGCTGAGGGCAAAAGAAACAAACCGGTTACTTCTTACGCGACTTTTTAAGACAGACGATTCAGTAAACTGGGGCCAGATAAAACTGTTCACACTAACGACCAACAAGTCTCAGGGGTTTAAATGATTTAGAATGATGTGTTCCAACACCCATGAATGCATATTTGAAGCAAATTTTTTGTCATACTGACTCTTGAAAGAAGTGAATCTAAGAGAAAATCTGTAATGAAAATGTATTTTATGGGTTGGTCAGAAACAGTCTCAAAATCATGAAGTCTGTTTCAGGATGTATTGTGCTAAGAAATAGATTTTGAGAGAAAATTCAAGCAGTTTGCCAGAAACAGGCTCGCTAAACGTGTACTTTGGTTTCCTCGACCCAAAAAGTCTTACCGTTTGCTCAAATAGACAAACTTTGTCGCTTCCGAAAAAGGCAAATTTTAACTGGTAATGATCATTTCAAGAAGTGGTAACCCACAGACCCATAGATGTCTTTGCATTACCGCGTTTTAGCGCGTCCCAGTGCTTTAATTTGCGCGCACAACGTCCGTGTTGGTTACTGTCGAAGCTAATTGAAACGGAAACTATCCATCGTATCGAAGTTTTTTCTTAACAGTTGTTTCTCAGCACAATCTACCCCGCACCACCGTTACAAGCTTTTCAGACTATTTCTGACCACATATTGAAACGAGGTTTCCGGCAAATGATAGTACGCTAAGCGACACGTACTTTTGTTGTATCGATCGAGGTACTGAAGCAAGTAAGACTTTTTAAATAGAATGATATACTTTTACAACAGCACCTGAAAGCGCTTAATAAGATGGGCACAGCGATGTAATGCTTGCTAACTTTGAAGCCGAAACTCTTTCCATAAGAATCCGAGAAATATTCAAAAACTGAAAGGGAAGTCGGCCAGAATAGTCTCTTGCGCAGAAAACGCTCTCATGCCAGGCTACGTTGTTGTATCAACCCTTTCGACTGTTTACACGTCTGCACTGCAGAACTAGCAGGAGATGTATCGTCTATCAGCTGGTCATATCTGCCCAACATTTCGTTGCATGCGGGCACGTATACCAATGAGTAGAAGTTAGACGCTACTTTTATACTGCGAATGTCAAATTCTGCCGAAGCGATATGGTGGTATATATGTCTATCATGACCCTCGCTGTCCATTGCACCAGGCACTCGCACAAATTACTAGGTCACTAGTGCGAAGTCCGCAGCTCGTGGTCGTGCGGTAGCGTTCCCGCTTCCAACGCCCGGGTTCCCGGGTTCGATTCCCGGCGGGGTCAGGGATTTTCTCTGCCTTGTGATGACTGGGTGTTGTGTGCTGTCCTTAGGTTAGTTAGGTTTAAGTAGTCCTAAGTTCTAGGGGACTGCTGACCATAGATGTTAAGTCCCATAGTGCTCAGAGCCATTTGAACCACTAGTGCGAAGAGACAGCTTTACCGTCAAAAAGAGGACGAAGACGTCAACTGACAGTACACATCAGCCCCCATGTCGGTACGAGACGTACTGTCAAGGAGTGCAGGATCAGCCAGATGAGTGTCATTCCCATCTTTCATCGACGTGAATTCCACCCTTGTCATCTGCCTCTACATCAGGCACTCGGAGGAAGTGATGTCGAACGTCGTATAGAGTTGTCGGTTTGTCTGGGAGACGCCAATACGTTTTTGCAGTGTGAGCTCTTTACCGAAGAAGCAACACTTACTAACCACAGTAATGTAAATTTACGTAATATGCACTACTGGGCAGCTGAAAATCCACGCTGGATTCGTCAGGTACAACACCAACAACCGTGGAGCGTAAACGGATGGTGCGACCTCATAGGAAATTCCACTGTGGGACCTTACCCCATCCGAAGGGTGTTAAATGCAAATACGTATGCACACTTCCTTAGAAACATTCTAAGTGTTTTCTAGTACAGTGCGGATAAGCGACAGTGTTTGTGGTTCCAACATGACAACTGTCCAGCTCACTCTTCCCTTGTTGCAATGCAAATGTTGAATGAAAAGTTACCTGACCGTTGGGTACACCGAAATGCTGCAGTAGCATGGCCGGCTAGGTCCCCGGGCATGATTGCTCTTGATTTCTGTCTGTGGGGAACACTGGATGAAGTAGTTAATTATGAAGTCCCAATTACGCCAGACAATATACAACACTGAATCGTCACAGCATGCAACGGAATATCATCCAGTGTATTTCCAGCTGTATATCTATCTCTCGAATGGTGATTGCATATGTGCCTTCAGCTGATGGTAAAGAAATTGAGCGCATGCTTAAGTGAAGTGCAAAACTTCTTTTTTGTAGTGAATAGGTCTGTTCATCACTACTAAGTATGAACTTTCTGTTTCGGATTCGAAAATCAAGCAGAAACGGGGAAGGTTTTAATGGAAAACCTTTACAAATCTGCAATAGCTGATCACATGTACTTTAACAGACACAGACTAAGTGACATCCATAACAGCGTAACTGTACTCCGTGCAGAAAACAACGGTACAAAACTTGATGTGCTAGAAATAAGCTTCAGAAAACTTGTTTTGTAAGTAATACGTCGCTCTTGCTAAATTCGCGTGTTAGTATATCTCACTATAATCGTGGGACATGGAAACGTAAGTGGTTTACGGGCACAAGAAATTGCCCTGTTTTCGAAATTATGCCTGGTGTATAACGTGACTTTAATTTTCAGGGAAACGCTGAACGTGAAATATTGAAAGATACGCTGGGCACTATATACTAATTCTTTCTGACAGAAAGGTTGTTTTACTTCCCGTGTATTTAGATGTGACTGAAATTTAGTTATTTCATTTGTGTTAAAGGCTACAAGCGCAGGGTCTTAGTAGCTATCGGTTTGTCGTGCGTTTAATGTAACTTCTGTAAGAATTAAAGCGTATTATAAAACAGCTGCTGTTTTTACATAATTTCGGAGGTATTCTTGTTCGTGGCAACAGACAAATATGGTACTCTACAACAGCACACAGGAAGTAAAATAAGTTACTGTCATTTCTATCTGTAAAATGATATTTTGCAATGTGCTGCGGATTGATTTCACCAAAAATGTCATTTTCAAGCGAGCATCTCGTTATTAGTTATTGCGTCGTGTCTAGCCATTTCATATATATTTCAGATCTCAAATGGTATAATCCACTCCAGTGAACTGGCTGCTCTCAACCTTAGAGAGGACGTTAACCAATGTCAGAACCTACCAAAAATAGAAGGCCCATGGGTGAACTAGAGAAAATATAAATATATGAGTTCTCCATAAAACACATTAGTAGATGCATAGGGCAGTTATGAATACAGATACTCCAAGATCGTATCTTAAAGTCAATTGCAGTGTCACGCTACACTTCTGGTATCAGGCTACACATTTGTGTTACATATATTCAGTGTCACCCCCTGCCCTAGTCGTCCACCCTCCCACCAAGTAATATGTTAATTTATCAAGGTTATATAGAGGAAACCCCATGCTACGCACACACCTTAGGCAATTGAGTGTGCGATATTCAAGGTCGTCCAGGGGAAGAGATCATGACGTAACTCGATACCAGTCACCTGATATAAAAATGGTGAGGGCCTCCACTGAATGTGACCTGATCCCATTGGAGTGTAGTGTGACTGCAACGTTTGCTCCGATATGCCGATTACCCTCTTGATATCCCTTACATGGGGCTAGAGCAGCCATGAGGCAAAAGTTAGCTGAATGGGTGCCAAAGTCTCTGACAGACACAATTTAAATGTGCTCACCAAAGATGCGTGGGTGGCACTGAGGGTTTTTCCGAACTGAGACGTCTTAGAGATACTTTGCCGTTTTATTCACGCACATGTGAATGTTGCACCCCTCCGTATTCATGTCACAGGAGAGTATGAAACAGGACGGTTGAAGAATCATAAATACCCTTCGCTGCTTCAGATTTCGCTGAATGGTTTTGAACGGTACCTAATGGATCCACCTTGTATTTGTGTTTCGCATCCACCACTGCCCACCGCGAGGTTGAATGCCTCATGACGGTGTTGCGGGCATAGGATGCAGTAAGTAAAGAATGTAAGCGGAAGAGAGACGAATGGGCAGTTATTACAGCAAAGGTACGGGACGCAAATGAGGAAATCCACTAAGATAAGCGGTTTTGGCAAAGGGCACATTGGTTTGGCGCTGCGGTTGGAAACGTGAATCTCTGAATCGGCGAATCCGGTTGGCTGTTTGCTTACTGCTGTCGTGACCACCTGTGGAAAGTGGTTGAACGATGGTGGAATAACGCGTAGACTGTATGGTACTGGACATCTACGTCTCATCACAAAACGTAGAGGTCTCAGGGTCCTCCTTTGTATGACCCTGGACAGGCAGCGATCTGTGGAGACCTAATCACAGAGTACAGTGCTAGTGCAGGCACACGTGTTTCGGAATATACCGTTCAAAGGCCATTGTTGAACATCCAGGTCCACATCACCGACCCCCTGTTCCTGTGTTGACCCTGCGACATCGTCAGTTACGATTGCAGTGGGCACTCTATCACTGAGCCTGCACCGTGGATCAATAAAAACTTGTCGCCTGTCGAATGGATCGCTTTTCTTGTTATACTACGTCGATGTAGACGAATAGTTGCCTGGAATATTTTTTGGAAATTTGTGGTAAGGTCTTATGGGACCAAACTACTGAGGTCATCGGTCCATGTACCTACATGCTACTTAATCCAACTCAAACTAACTTACGCTATGGGCAACACACACACTCATGCCCGAGGGAGGACTCGAAGCACCGACGGGGGCAGCCGCACGGACCGTGAAAAGGCACCTCAGCTGCCTGAAACGAGCACCGCGCCACAGATGCAGGTTGGTGAGAGCAGAATTATGATGTGCGGTGCATTGAATTCGGCTTCTAAGGGTCCTATGGTAGTGCTCGAAGATACCTGGCCGGCCGAAGTGGCCGTGCGGTTAAAGGCGCTGCAGTCTGGAACCGCAAGACCGCTACGGTCGCAGGTTCGAATCCTGCCTCGGGCATGGATGTTTGTGATGTCCTTAGGTTAGTTAGGTTTAACTAGTTCTAAGTTCTAGGGGACTAATGACCTCAGAAGTTGAGTCCCATAGTGCTCAGAGCCAAGACACCATGACAGCAATGAACTGCCGGCCCCTGTGGCCGAGCGGTTCTAGGCGCCTCAGTCTGGAACCGCGCTGCTGCTACGGTCGCAGGTTCGAATCCTGCCTCGGGCATGGATGTGTGTGATGTCCTTAGGTTAGTTAGGTTTAAATAGTTATAAGTATAGGGGACTGATGATCTCAGATGTTAAGTCCCATAGTGCTCTGAGCCATTTGAACCATTTTTAAAAGCAATGAACTTCGTGAACATTATTGCGGACCACCTGCATGCCTTCATGGTTTAAATCTTCTGTAAAAGCGATAAAATCTTCCAGGAGGACAACTCTTCACGATACAAGGCCAGAATCATGCTGCTATTGTTTGAGGAGCACGATAGTGAATTCACATTGGTGCCTAAGCCACCAAATGCCCCTGATCTGTACCTAATGGATTACACATCGGGCGCCAGCTGCCTGCCCACAAACCTCCGTCCCGTAATTTGAAGGAATTTAGTGACATGCTAGTAGATATCTGGTGCCGCATACCCCTGGAAACCCAGAAAGTGGTTCCAAGCAGATTCGCTGCTGTATTGTGTTTGAAACTTGGACCAACACGCTACTAAACAGTTGGTCATAATATTTGGCTCATTGTGGAATGTACAACATTTGCACACATAGACATGCTGTTCTATCAAATGCCTAGTACACAATATACAGTATATACACAGCATACCCACACATAGTGTGCAATCACGCATGCATACTGATACACATACAACTATGAAAAATGGTTCACCCATCTACTCAGCACACAGTCGCACATACGTCCATTATTTGCAAATAAATAAATACAAAGCCACACACTCTCTCACTCAGTGAATAGTGTGAGGACGGGAGATTGCTGATACTGTCCCACAAGTTTACACTACACATTTACTCGCTTGTCGGCAGCACTCTTTAATGTCTCCTTAACGCGCTGCTACCTCTGTACTATGTTTGTTTTTTACCATTACTGCTAGATAGCATGTGCTTACTTTAAGGCATGCTCTGCCTCCACTATTTCTCCTGTTAGCAGACAGCCTCTTATACGTTGGCAGCTGTTGTAATGAAACTAATGCAAAAAAAGTATTACTGATGGTATAAAGATTAATAAAGATACTTGTATCATTACAAGTGTTTACAACAATATGCTCCTTCAACCAGTAACGTTGTTTGAAAGAGATGCCACAGGTGATACTACGAAGTTCCATTTCCTTCCTGAGTCCATACTGGGGATTTCTGTAACGAAATATACGCTTTTGACCCATACATAGTGTCCTTCTACGTGTTTCAGGCCCTGACCTGCTATTCTAAAAAGTAGGGAAATTCAACTACTTTATGCTTTACTTCTTCGTTCTGCATGGTGTGCTCATGGTGACAGTCGTCTTCTGGAACGCTACCATCAACATCCAGGTTGTATACGTGAATCGAGTTTTGGTAGGTCCTGCAGTTTTATGGGAACTGGGATACCTTACAAATTTTAATGCTCCAAGACTTCAGATATTTCGTATTTTCTTGCACACTTAGTGTGTTTTGACTACTTTCTATGAGAATCTATAAGCGACCATGCAAAGAAATATACATTCCTCTCCTGAAGATTCTGGACATTAATGCGTGCCTGTTTAGCAACAATGCCTTTCGGAAGAGGGATGAAACTGCACCCCCCCCACCCCTACCCCCAGGAAGTGGATCAATGACATGCGAATATGTATCGAGGTGGAGTACACAACTGAGCGTTTTCCCAGACCACATCCCGTGTGTGTCAGAGAAATGGTCCAGTGTGATGCCTTTGGTTAAAAGTTCTGGCAAAAATGTTCAACTCGAGGAGGTGTAATGTCTGAACAGTCACTGGAAGGTACACTGGACTGCTCGACACCTCAACAAGTTTGCATCCTGGTCCCATATACGCAAATAATCTGTAGGAAGTGTGTATTAACCGACCATGAGGTATGAATGTGTCGCGATACTACACTCGTCATTGATTGTGCTGTTAGGTAGAATATTTACTGGTTGTTCTGACCTGTAAACTTTCTCATTATTATTATTATTATTATCCACACCTTGACTAATAGAGCTGGTTAAAGTCTACTTAGTGTTTTGTCACCTTCATCTTTGTTTTTAATGCATTAATTTTTCCACGTAAGTCAATTTTTTTATACATTGTTTTATAATTGTATTCAGATCATCAATGTCAAATGAGCCAGGAGCAAGCACCACAACTTGGCCACCTCCTAGATGAAGTTTATTGAATGCCTCAGTGAAGGTTGGAATGCTGTTATAAGTTTCCAGACCAGTCAGTGCAATACCTCATTCACCCCTACTCAGTTCTATTGGGAGAAAAGCAGTTGGCGCTTAATACAGATAAACACTCTCTTAAAGTCAGAGCATACGGTATCGCATCTAAGTCTCAATTGATGTGTTGATGTGCATTCTGCTAGCTTTTACGCATTCGTCACGAGGAGCATTAGACAGCAAAGACCACAGAGGTATGAATCGAAATCTTGGTAGGCTTGAAAATTATAGAACACATAGCTGTTGGCGAAGTAGTGGCATAATTATTGTGGCAGGCATAAATCCGAGTATGAGTCAAAGTAGAACATGTTATTCTGTTTTCAGTTAACATATGCAACCCAGTACATTCCAGGGCCTCCTGAAAAACTAAACTCTTCACGAATCGGCCATGGAGGCCCGACGGTACCACCGGCCGCCATGTCATCCTCAGCCCACAGGCGTCACTGGATGCGGATATGGAGGGGCATGTGGTCAGCACACCGCTCTCCCGGCCGTATGTCAGTTTCCGAGACAGTAGATGCTACTTCTCTATCAAGTAGCTCGTCAGTTTGTCTCACAAGGGCTGAGGGCACCCCGCTTGCCAATAGTGCTCGGCAGACCGGATGATCAACCATCCAAGTACTAGCCCAGCCCGACAGTGCTCAACTTCAGTGATCTGACGGGAACCGGTGTTCCCACTGCGGCAAGGTCCAAGGCCTCTTACAACGTCGAAATTTACTATCCCACATTCCCTGTATTTACATATCGCATTCCGCGAAGTGTTCTCCATAAACATTCCATTAAATCTAGGTATTTTGAATTTCTTGATGAATTTAAGCAGATCTGTGTTGGTAAGCAATCTGTCCACTAGTATACCTAAAGGACTTTTTTTTTAAAAGGAACAGTCGAAGTCCTTCCGTGTATTGTTTTATATACAGTCCTTTACTGATAGCGACCGCTCCATCAACTTATTGCCCATTTCTGATTCCTAACTTACTCATGAGCATTTTGTGCATTCTTTGCTGTTTGGGCTGTTGCAGCAGATCCCACTGTAAGTGACCAAACTACTGACAGCCCTTCTAATGTTGGAAGTAGAAACATGATAATTCCAGCAGATGGCTTAGGTATTGGCAGAATCCTAGGCTATTTGACAAGCTTTATCTTCTTTTTACAGATTTCTTCTTCTTCTTCAAGGCACCTTTTACCGCTATAACCGATGATTGGATACAGTTTTTTTAAACATCCTATAGGTTTCTCTTTTAGTGTATCACGAGCTGCGTTCGTACTTTGCTTGAGATTTATTCCAGTACCAAATCCAATGTTGTTACAAATTGCATTATCAATTGCAAATGCAGAAGTACAGTGTCCTATGAATCAGTCCCTTCTTCGACGTACACTCCTGGAAATGGAAAAAAGAACACATTGACACCGGTGTGTCAGACCCACCATACTTGCTCCGGACACTGCGAGAGGGCTGTACAAGCAATGATCACACGCACGGCACAGCGGACACACCAGGAACCGCGGTGTTGGCCGTCGAATGGCGCTAGCTGCGCAGCATTTGTGCACCGCCGCCGTCAGTGTCAGCCAGTTTGCCGTGGCATACGGAGCTCCATCGCAGTCTTTAACACTGGTAGCATGCCGCGACAGCGTGGACGTGAACCGTATGTGCAGTTGACGGACTTTGAGCGAGGGCGTATAGTGGGCATGCGGGAGGCCGGGTGGACGTACCGCCGAATTGCTCAACACGTGGGGCGTGAGGTCTCCACAGTACATCGATGTTGTCGCCAGTGGTCGGCGGAAGGTGCACGTGCCCGTCGACCTGGGACCGGACCGCAGCGACGCACGGATGCACGCCAAGACCGTAGGATCCTACGCAGTGCCGTAGGGGACCGCACCGCCACTTCCCAGCAAATTAGGGACACTGTTGCTCCTGGGGTATCGGCGAGGACCATTCGCAACCGTCTCCATGAAGCTGGGCTACGGTCCCGCACACCGTTAGGCCGTCTTCCGCTCACGCCCCAACATCGTGCAGCCCGCCTCCAGTGGTGTCGCGACAGGCGTGAATGGAGGGACGAATGGAGACGTGTCGTCTTCAGCGATGAGAGTCGCTTCTGCCTTGGTGCCAATGATGGTCGTATGCGTGTTTGGCGCCGTGCAGGTGAGCGCCACAATCAGGCATACGACCGAGGCACACAGGGCCAACACCCGGCATCATGGTGTGGGGAGCGATCTCCTACACTGGCCGTACACCACTGGTGATCGTCGAGGGGACACTGAATAGTGCACGGTACATCCAAACCGTCATCGAACCCATCGTTCTACCATTCCTAGACCGGCAAGGGAACTTGCTGTTCCAACAGGACAATGCACGTTCGCATTTATCCCGTGCCACCCAATGTGCTCTAGAAGGTGTAAGTCAACTACCCTGGCCAGCAAGATCTCCGGATCTGTCCCCCATTGAGCATGTTTGGGACTGGATGAAGCGTCGTCTCACGCGGTCTGCACGTCCAGCGCGAACGCTGGTCCAACTGAGGCGCCAGGTGGAAATGGCACGGCAAGCCGTTCCACAGGACTACATCCAGCATCTCTACGATCGTCTCCATGGGAGGACTGCAGCCTGCATTGCTGCGAAAGGTGGATATACACTGTACTAGTGCCGACATTGTGCATGCTCTGTTGCCTGTGTCTATGTGCCTGTGGTTCTGTCAGTGTGATCATGTGATGTATCTGACCCCAGGAATGTGTCAATAAAGTTTCCCCTTCCTGGGACAATGAATTCACGGTGTTCTTATTTCAATTTCCAGGAGTGTATTTTCTGAGCTTAATCAACTAAAATTAGATCTGCAGTGTGACGTTCTACCAAACCTTGATTTGCAGCGTACGCTAAATCATGCTCTTTGAGACCTTTGTCGAGGAGATTAATCCCATTATCACCACGAGCCAGGTGCCGGTTTAGCTTTGTTCCAGCCGAAGAGAAGTTTTACCAAGGATTATGATGTTCAACTGGCTGTTTACTGAAAACATCACTGCCACCTCTGATGTGCTTGCTAGCACTCATGTTACTGCATAGGCTAAGGTTTGCGAGCCCTGTTGTATATCATATCGTGTGAGGTCATCCAACTGTTTTGTAATGATGGAATGCCAAGACAACTGGCTAAAGCCCTGTTCCCATGACATCTTATTATATATTCCTCTGTGTAAAAACTCCCAGTATTTTCCTCAACTTCATTATCCCTTATGATGTAAGTTGTCAGGTTTGTCTGTTACACTCCGCACACTATAAATGCAAGATAAGACCTCTCAGTCACCGTTTTGTATTTTGAAATATGCAGCAGGTCACCGACATTGAACTTATGACTGCGTGTATCCACCATCTTAATATAATTGTATGCTGCACTTAGAAGTCTCCTGATACTTACATTAATAGATCCCATCTTAATCGTAAAATGTTCAGCTCAGTTTTACTCTCCGAGAATATCTAGCCATGTGTATGAACCACGCAAATTAAATTGTTTACGCATACCTGTTTTAAAAAAGGGTTGAGTAGTGGTTTATTAAGCATTGCTCCATTACTAACTGGAAATACTTATACTAATATTCATACCTGTGGTCAGTTTGCGAGTTGTCATGACACCGATTTGACCCAGTCTGTGGCAATTGTTCAAACACTTGCACAACTATCTACGATCAATACAATATACTAAAAGTTTCTATTCGATTCTGAATATTCTCTCACATCCACAAGATCGGCCTGCCACAAAACATCGAAAGTACGTGTTATGCACTGGAACGTTTTGCAAGCAGACCTGTGGAGTTCATTAACCACAATCTCCATTGTTCAATAACACTTCTTTCTCAAAGCTCTGAAATTATTGGTATTATTACATTTGTGGGAGCTGTAGTATCGTAATACAGAAACTACAGAAGTATTGTTTTCAACTTTTCAAGCTGAGTGCCGTTGCCTTCACTATGCACACCACTTAACGCTAGTGTGGTAATGTTAACGTATATCTTCCTGGTTGTGCATTTAATTGACCTCTTGGAGTGTTGATTGACGTATGTGCATCAGTTATATGTAATATTTTAACATATGATCTCTTCCATTTTAGCAAATACTTTTTGGGGTTCAAAGCTTTTAGGGGTATTAGTTCCACTGAAATGGGTGTCTGCTGAAGCTCCATGTCTCCTGCGTGTAAGGTGACATTCGTTAACATATAGGTAACTTTCCCAGCATATATGGATGATCTAGACTGACACCATATGTCGTATCTAATTCGCTAACACTGTGACAGTTGATGATATCACTGAAAGTATATCCTTCTTCTTCTTTGACCTCTTTTTCTACCAGCATCCAGCGCTACATGTGAGAGCTGTTTAATTTTTCTGTTACAGTTCTAAGTTTTTCACAGAGAGACTGTTCATGCTCCAGGTATCCCAGTTTTAAGGGTCATAGTTTGCGACGCATAGCTTTTCGTGCCTCTATGACTCTGCGTTTGGTCGACATGCTGCTGCATATTAAATAGACTTGGCGATCGTACGCGTCTTATATACTCTGGTGATGGGTTGCTCACTTTCTTAATTCTTCTATCTCAAATTCATATCAGTGAACTTTTTCATTAATTTCCCCCATACAATTCGTCTTTCAAAGTTATTCGCTTGATAAATCCATTCAGTTTCATTAATAGTGCATTTATAATTCTGTTGACTTCTTCAATGTTTTCCTCCTATATGTTTTACTTCGCTGGGTTCTGTCGTTCAAATGCTTCACCTTAGATTCACGTTTCGTGACTGTTGCCTTGATGGTGCTATCCAATCCCATTAACCTTATGCTGTAGCTATTTCACCTTACTGGATTCTGTTATTTAGCTAAGAGCCAGCTTCCGTTGCTGCTGATTTGATAATGCTATCCAACTCCGTTAATCTTATGCTGATTGCTTGATCACTTGGCTAGATTGTATCATTCATCTGAGATTCACCTTTCGCAGCTGCTGTCTTGACACCACTATACAGTTCCGTTAATCTTGCTTTCTTTGCCTCAATTCTGTGTTTCTTTTAATATTTTATTCAGTGCTGTAATCTTATTTTATTTCCCTCTAATTGATACGAAACGGAAAACTTCACAAACTCATTGTCTGTTTGTGATGATTACTTGCCCTTCCATTCTCTTTATATTTCTCCTAATTGAGAGCAGCCTTACAAATGCCAGGTGAATAGAAAGTTGGTCACATTTTCCTCCATTTTTACAGTTCTGCAACTAGAAGATCAGGGCTGCATTGTACTGTTGGAACATTAACAAACCACAAGTATAACCGAATAAATAATATTTGTCAAGAACACAGTTAATATGTACATTATTATTCAATACTTACTATCTCATCTAATACTCACATTCCTCATACGCCTGTGGGTGGTTAGTGGTCAGTAATGGCATTTCATTCTGTAGGTACAAAGATCAGGTCTTGAAGGAGGAGGGGGCTTTGGCAGCTGGATTCATAATATAATACGGGGGCGGGGGAGGGCGGGAGGGGAGATCTCATTTGCTATTGGTCCTGCATTTGTACTGATCCAGGAGGATGAGTTGTGAAGAGGAAATGGGAGGGGTGGGATGGGGAGCAGACGAGGGGAGGGAAGGGGAGGGGGTGACCTTGATCAATTCTCCAGAGAGGGGAGTGTGGGGTGACCCTAGTGTGTACCCTGACGCCAGAAGTGCAACGTGGTACCAGAAATGACAGGTCATGCATGTCTATTCACATTGACTACATTTGAACAAAAAAAAAAGCGAAAGTAGGTCGGTGAATGTAGATACTTTTTCTGTATGATATCTGACCATGTTATGTGATGGTAATAATTAACGCATTAACAAATTTCAAGAAATTTTTTCTTGATGATTGTGCCTGTTGTGAGTACATGTCTTGAAAGGACATTGTAAGTAAGACAACAGTATCACTGTATAAAATATTTATTGATTATTAGGACACTCGTTCGGAAGATTTCAATTTTCAAGTACGTCTACTTTGTCCTGACATAAACATAACATCTGGTGCGACTGCATCTGATGACTGTTCTCATAATTCACGTGAAATTGTAAAATATTGATTTCAAGTCGATTTTTTGCTGTTTTAAAAAGTGTCGTAGTGATTTGATATAATATTGTACATATTTCCTGTGATTTTTGACAGTTCACATCATAGATGTTTTCGATATACATAGTCAATACCTGTCATTAAGTATCGTGCTACTCACATACAATACGAACCGAGACTAGTAGAAGCAATTTCTTTATGTTGAGACGTGGTACCCTTACAGAACATGCTTGATTTGTGTCCTCAACTAACGCCCCAATGTAGATGGGATAAACAGATTCGAAACTCCGTTTCAGTATCTCGAATCGGCATAAAAACATAAAATTAGGGTCAGTGACGGAAACATGAATTTTCTGTAAAGCAGTCTCTCCCTTCTTAATGTTGATTATATATCTTTCTTATTAATCTGATGTTACCTTATGGAGCACATTTCGTGTAGAGAGCGGATATTCACTGCCAAACTGATATATAGCTACTAAATTTCAAGATGAACAATTCGTGATAGACAGAGTTCACAGTCGGCTCGTCTTTCGATGAGTAATTTTTCATACAATACCCGGTAAACTGTCTATATCTAATTATCTACATACGTGTGACGGTTTCCCGTCTAATAAAAGTTTCCTAACAATTATTGTCTTCACAAATGGCACGACCATTTGAGTATGTACGTATGGCAATCGTCCTTCGGTGGGTTAAAATATGTGGTAGTATAATATTCGATTAAAATTATTACTTACGCCTTACAGACCTACAGTACAGAGTAATAGCTAACTGTCATATGGCTTTATTGACGCGGTGTTGCTTTAGAAATATTTTTGTCCCTTATTTAAAAGCAGAAGACAGAATTTCCAAGACTCAATGGTCACTAAAAGAATTTGTGCAGATATACAAGGACATTCGCACTATACAATAATGTTTTTAAGGTAAAGATACTGAAACGCTAGTGTAAATTACGCATTTATCATTTATACTATATGAAGTAATGAAATCAAATAAAGCAAGACAGGTTTTATTCATAAGGTACAATAGAATAAATATTTCGTCAGAGACGAGCGCTAATGTTGTTTTGTGGTTTGAATAATTATAATAATGTTTTGGAACGAGCTGGACTGTTCCTTACATTTCGTCCGTAGAACACTGTCAGTCATTTTATACGCTGCTTGTGAATCTCAGTATTTGTGCTTTACTTTCTTTTGATATCCTGTCGTGTGTGACAAAGATGTGCAGGAAAATATTAATACGTAGTACTATAAACTGCTAACAAGAGATTTGAAAAAATAAAATGACATAGTTTCTGACTGTCACGTGTTCTTCAGATGATTATAAGCTTCTTACTCCCTAAGCGTTATTATTCACCATTGGGCATAGTCCAAGATTTAGACAGTTGTCGTTGAGTATCCAAAAGAAATGAACCTACGGAAAATAGAGTGTCCATTACGACACTAGTGTAACATTCAGTGTCAGCGTGAATCACCTCCGTCAGTATACGGGACGAGCATGTAAGACGTGAGTTATTGTGGTGCGTTGGAATCATTACTGAAGCTTTATTATAGTCGCATAAAGCGGAAAAAAAATTAGGGTTGGATGAAGATTAGGTTACAAATGCAATTTTTGTTACAACAAATAAGTACCAACACAGAGAGAATGGAAAAAAATGGGACCAAGTCTGCAGTTCAACCAGTTACTTAACGGCAACAATTGTGGTCTAAAAAGAGCAGAAGAATGCCCCTGGAGCCTCATGAAAGATTGATTGCAGTACACGGGACATGGCTTCGCATGCAATCCGAAGTAGTGAGAGAAGAATTTCAAATGAAAGACAATATGGAGTAAGGCCTGGGACGGCCCATTACCGGCGTACACGGACCACCAAGGCGTGTGCTGCGTTAATTACGGCGCGAGCATGGCGGGGTCCTGAGACTGCGTCTCCCAGCCTCTCTCCAACTGCGACAGCCACGTTCCTTGTTCGCCAAGACTTCTGAATAAGCAACACTATCTCGTCCGTAATGTCAGTCCCATGACTTACTAAAAAAATCTATTGATAATATTAAGACACGCTTTTGTTCTATCCGTAAACGAGTTTCGATGGTTATACCGTCATAATCGAGTGGTTCCGTTGTCGTTTACATCTTGAACTATGTGAGTTGTGTACGTAAGTGATTATTACGACAGATAAATTAAAAATGTAATGAGCACCCTCACGTTTACGATGAAATTAAATCATTACTTAAAGAAATTTTTCAGTCTTCGTTTCGAAAACTTCTTATTTGCCAACATTGCTAGGAAGAATACGACGATAACTGGTTGCGACTAGTTAGATGGCCATCTGTAGATGTCAAAGTATACAGGAAGCTACAGGCCTATATTCATAATATAAAGAATAGACGAAGTTAATCGCTCTATAATGCTTGTGAGGCTACACACCAGATAATTGAAATGAATGTCTACAACGGTTACTAAAGTGCTGCTCTCTGTCACAAACAACTCTAGAGGAATGTCAAATACTTATCACCTACGCCATCCATTGGCACTAGTTATAGGTGCCACTTTCATAATTTTACG
Organism: Schistocerca cancellata; assembly: GCF_023864275.1. NCBI lineage: Eukaryota > Metazoa > Arthropoda > Insecta > Orthoptera > Acrididae > Schistocerca > Schistocerca cancellata. Next base: position 789,234,772 of record NC_064629.1, on the reverse strand, counting down.
TACAAAATACTGTAATGTGCTCTCTACCTAAATTGAAACTACCGAATATATACTTTTATTTATTACTTTTTTCACGCTGTAAAAGTATCCTACGTTTACCGAACTGTCACCTTGTGGCAACTTTAGTGAATCAAATGTCGGTGCACACAGTACCGGTCAGCCCGCCTATCGCCTTCAGTTGGACAGGTTCTTTCGATATCGTCAACAGACGAGATGGCTAGCTATGGTGCCTCATATCATTATGACGTATCTGTTATACCGCAAAAGGTAATGGTGCATGACGCATACTTTAACTACACATTTTGAGATTAGTGTAATCTAAAAATCTCTTTGTACACAGCTCTCAACCGATGACTTTGGATTATTTCCGTGTATGCTACGGAATTATTCAACACAGGACTGTGACGAAGTGTGTCCCTTTAACAGGAGACGTGGACACTGCTCTCTGTTATGTGGTATGTACCCTTACAACTGTTATGGAACCATTAATATCTCGTCTTTTCTTTATATCGTTTATTCAGATCTGATGAAGGCCATCTAACTCGTAGAAACTAATAATCATTGTATCCGTTCTTACGCTCCTGACAAATAAAAAGCTTTCCAAAAAAAGACTGAAACACTATATTTAAAGATCTCCTCCCGCAACACTGCAATGCTAGGTAATTAATATACAAGACGGATAAAAAAATAAACTGCATCTCTCTGTTGGTATCGATGACACTGGAAACAGAGTAGAGGCTCCGATTAAACAAGCTTTTACTGATTTTGAAGCAGAAGCACAGAATGCAACTGTTTACTGTACTAATGTTCACTACTGTTTAAAAAAAAACAGTGCTAGAGACTAGCGTCTACATTTTCTCTTGGATGAGTAGTTTGCACATTTTTGGTCCAGTATGTCTACTCCACCATTGGTGCTGTTGTAGAAGGACACAATTTCCAGTTTCTCTGTCACTTCATCCACTCTTTTTGAGATGTGCGTACTGGGTAATAGTATTACAAATTTGTTCTTCCTAGGGACTACTGACAACAGAGTAATTTTACCACTGGATCCCCAAAGAGAAGAACCAACAGCGCTATTCTTAGAAAGCAGTTGGTATTTCTGGTTTATTTATATTTAGTGTACTTACATATGTTGAGCCCTTGCCTTAAAGTTCTCTGATCAGATCTACAGAGGAAAATCAATTGTCAGCAGTAACAATTTTGTAACTATTTAAAAATGGCTGGACTAATCGAAGAGTTGATTGCGTAGGAACACCAAGTACTTTTTCTTCATTGTTCAGTTCAGCACCGTCAAAACCCTTGCCAGCATATCTGTAGGTATTATATAACTATGGTGTGCGTACATCTGTCAGTCAAGATTTTTATTCGACACTTGGCAGGCCTTTTAGGCAAATACCCTTTGAAGCCGCATCTGCCACGAAATTGTATGAACATTTCATCTACGGAGGTATATTCTCCAAGGAGTACAGTTTCTGACAATTACAGATGAATTTGGAGAAATATTCCGAAATTGGTGCCAATTTGTCTTCCTTCTTCCGTATTTCTCTTGTTTCAGGGTCACAAAATCACCAACAGAGTAACAAGAGTTGAATCCGATTTACTGACATTGCGGCCCTAAATATAGTTCTTTCAATGTAGTTATTAGAGAACAGTGATAGCATACCATCGTGTCCAGACTTAAACAGATGGATGTTAGCATACAAATTGCGGTAAGTGCTTTTGTTTCATACAGCTAAGTAGATTTGTGGTTTCTTTGCTGATGTACTTCAGTCCTGTTTCTGGACTGTTCCACTTTAAGTGTCTCATTTCCTAATATGATTCCCTTAGCATCACCTGATTTAATTCTACTACATTCGATTATCTTGTGGTCAAATACAAGTTACCAAATTTTTCTGTCAGCCATCCTCATTAAGCATGGAAGTGGTGGAATGCTCCAGAGACAGCTTGGGAAATGTCATTCATAAATTCTCCGATAACGCCAGAATGATAGCGAAAGATTCCAGTCTTTCATCCGTGAACTAGGTGAGGCATGTTTTTAGAACGGCACAATAATTATTAATTTTTGCACTGTACTAAATGTACTTTTAGAAAGTGATTTTGTGCAGTTGGTGAAATAATTACACTGCCCAAACGGATATCGTCGCGTTAGCAAACCGTTTCTAGGATTCGGGGAGGCGCTCTGGTCCCGGATAGTGCCCTCGCGGATTAACGACCATGGCTGGTGTGCCAGCCAGCCAGGATGGCAAAAGGATGACGACTGGAAGGGCATCATCTCCACCTTTGACCACTAACATTACCAAATCCAGATTAACATGGCGACCCCATTAAGATAAGGGATGAGGTCAGGAAAAAGAAGCAGAAGCTGAAACAAGCAGTACGTGAGAAAACCGTATTGGATCTGCTGGAAACAAACATCTTATCCTAAATTTACGAGTCGGTTAAAGCACAGACAGGAAACAGCTACTATATGACTATTACATTGTCATAGGTCACTGGTGTCGAACAAAAAGTAGTATAAGGTAAAACATATTTCTGCTTATCAAGTGCAACAAGTGAACGACTAGAAATTACTTGAGCAATCAATCGAAAAATTTCAGTGCTGAGGAGAAAGTGGAGGATATCAAGAAAGTGGGGGATATCAAGCACACATTCAGACGTTTATGTCATGAGAGACAGCAAAAGACTGATGGATCAGTTATACTTTAATACCAGTTTTGGGAACATTTTCCGAATGGAGAGAGAGCTACATAGCAAATTCAAACAAAACGAATATCTGTCAGACAAACACAGGCCGACCGAAATCAAAACAGGCTTAAGAATACAATGAAAGCAACGTTCAATGAATGCGAAAAAGAGATCTTATCTATCGAGCAGCCAGCAAAACGTTAAGAGCGTAGATCTTTTGTGTCAACACCAATGGAACATCGCTCCACGTGCTCGTCGCCTATGATGGCACTAAAAGGGAAGACAGTAAGGTAAAGGCTGGAACACTAAAATCTCTCTTCCGAAATTGCATCACTGATGAAGATCACAATGAAGTTTCTATTTGTAAGCGTGACTCAAGTAAATATATGAGAGCTTCAGAAATAACTGAATCTGAGGTCAAGTCACTTGACAGAGCAAAGGTAAGTTGATCCGAGGTGATTAATTAGTAAAAAGATACTGATTATAACAAATATCTATAGCTCTTTCTCTGTGGCAGTATAGGAAACGTGTTATTGAGGGAAATATTAGTACAGAGATAAGATTTATGGGTTTCTCGTTGGAAGATCTGTCGAGGAAGATGGGAATTTTTTACAGATTTTATCTTCCTATCCTTACGGAATTTAAGGCTTTACAATATTTAATGCAGATTACATACAGCTTAATAAGCCGTTTACTAAACAACACGAGATAAAATAAACTAACAACAGAGAAAGAGAGCTAATAATTAAATTTCACAAGAAATTGAGATCTTTCCTCCTATTTATTATATTTTATTCATATGTTTATTTACATCCAAGTCTTCGTCTGATGCCAGCTGCCGCAGGCACGTTCATTCTTATACAAAATTAACATAGCATTACTACGAAACATAGAATTAACAACAGAGCTGAAACTAAAAATAGTCATAATGTTAGACATTGGTGCAAATCAATATGGGAAGTAAAGCGAATACGAATTTCTCATTGTAGCACGAAATTCATTTTCGCAGTCATCCAAATTGTTTTTAAGTGGAACGTAGCGTGCTGGACGCAACGTTCCCTATTGAAGTGCATTTCAATACATCACGAGGCGTCCTGTGCATTGATGAGACTGTTTTTTGTTGAAAAGTATGATATGTGATTAAGAGTACAAGAGGAAATTTTTTTATAGTTTTCACCTACCGGACAGACGACAAGTGGATTCGCTGTTTCGCAAAACGTTCTATATGGCGAGGGATTACTTAGATAATACAGAGAATTGCTTGGTAAAAACATTACACAAATAAATAATAGTAATAATAAAACAATATTAATATTAGAAATCGGCAATTAATTGTCACACTTTTGTATTATTTTCCTTTTTATTTCTATAAAATCTTACTCTAAAGCTCTGAAATCGACAATACGAACATCTTAGTCCTATCTAAGCTCAACATCGCATTCGTTACGGAAGGATGTTGTTCAATTTTTCAGAGAAAAATTGTTGAAATGGCTCTGAGCACTATGGGACTTAACATCTGAAGTCACCAGTCCCCTAGAACGTAGAACTAATTAAACATAACTAACCTAAGGACATCACACACATCCATGCCCGAGGCAGGATTCGAAGCTGCGACCGTAGCGGTCGCGCGGTTCCAGACTGAAGCACCTACAACCGCTCGGCCACCCCGGCCGGCTTTTCAGAGATGTGTATCGTGTGTAGTGAGCGGTACTCAGAAATGATTGAGCAGTGTAGCACTAGCTTCTCAGATTATTAAATAACTTCTTTGTGAAACAGTATTCGACACTACAGAGAAACTGGTTGATGTGGTGTTCTTTTGAACAAACGGACTGATGGGCAGGATGGAAACTCAGTTCACCATTCAGCCATCCTAGTTTAGGTTTCCCGTGATTTTACTAAATTACGGTATGCAAATACCACGAGGGTTTCTCACAAAAGGTGACGTCCGACTATTTGCCCCACCCTTGTTAAACTAGGACTGTAAATACGTAAATTGAGGCAAAAGGAAATTATAGACATTGGCCGGGAGCATGCATTGATTTAAATCAATGGCGAAAGTTGAAAATCTATGCCACGCCGGGATTGGAATTCGTATCTCCTGCTCACTAGGCACATGCGCTGACCACTACACAATTTATGTACACAGTAATCCGCGTAACAGCACGGACTATCCTAGCACATCTCCTATCAGACCCAAGTTCCCAATTTATCCACACACTACGAATGTAGTTCCCTTGCCCTAATCCTCATCACTCGCGGAATTTCGTCAATTCCCGTAAGAGTTCGAGCCTGGTATGCTTCGGCCTGTTGCCATCAATGTCGAATATGTGGAATCACGGACTCCTGTTCTGATAATGGTTTGATGTAGGTCTCTGGAACAAAAAAATTTACGACATAACTGGAGGATGGGTTAGATCGCAGGAGAGATGAGCATATCTTCCTTGTCTGATTATGTAGCAGAAATATGCGACATTTATGTGATTCCAGATGATGTATTAGAAGGAAATCAGTAAAGTACTTTCAGATAAGTGTATCCAATTACGTTTAACAAATGTTATACAAAACGTTGCAGATCCGCGTGAGAGCTCCGCTCCGCCGTGTTCACACTGCGATAGAGGATTCCTTTCGACCTTGCCCCTAATTTTTAACGCATTTCTCAGGTACATTTATGAAAATGTACAACCAATGTGTATATTAATCAGTGTTATATGACTTTACTCGTATTTCCAAGAGTTTCTTAATGTTACCAAAGAAGCGTACACAGCTTCATTTTAAAAAAATAATTATTCACTATATGGATTGATACGCGACTTAATAATAATGAATAATTAAAAAAATATGTGCCTCTCTATGTGCTACCATTACTGAAAAACGTATTCTGTATCTTGAACCATTCACAAAATAAAAGCGGCGTAATGTCTTACGTGACTCACTATGTATAGTAACTAACAACGAAAACTTAGTGAATTTTAGGACCTTTACCGCTAAAACAGTTAACGACCCAGCTAACCAATATAAGTTTATGTTATCCACGATATTTGGGTCTGTCTACCTTTTGACTCTTTAAGTTAACTACTGAACTCTTTTGACGCAATGAAACAGCGGCATATCTCTGGATTCGTAAGCGAATAGTGTGTTTCCCACTATTAACACCAATGCTGACTGTCAAAGCAGCATTTCCAAACCTGACAATACCAGTCATCGAAGTGTTTGAGAATTTATGGTGTCTGTACGACACATTTTGTGGAAACTGAATATCTGTAATGTGCTGGGAGGAATTTTTTTCGGTTTCTCTGTTTTTCTTAAAGTATAATTGCCTTTATAAACTGGAAAATAGTATGTACTTTACTGCGCAGATTGTCTGTTACTATGAAAACTGCATACATGACGCAGTATCTGTTTCCTTTGAGACCTTGCTCTTTGTTAACTGTGTTTATCGCAGAAAATGTTTTCTGCATTTAGTCAGAACTATTCTTTCTCTGATGCTGACGTCAAGTTATTATAGATTTTCGCTTTTTCTTTGAGATCTCAGTAGAAGTTTTGATAGTAAGTAGTTTCCCGTTCTTTTTCTAAAGAAACCTTAACGTCAAATGGAAATAATCCAAGGTGTTATACAGGCATTCCTGTCTGGCGTTGTATACGGACCTGTCTTTCTGAATAATATTTGCGCTACTTCACTCGATATCGCATACGTCCACCAGTGCCAGATGGCGGAATGAAATAACTTGTACTATGTGAGATTACTAAGAACTTCTAATTTTGGAGGGAAAATACATCACGTTAAAATGATAGATATTGCGATATTCGGACAATTAAAAATAATATATGTAAGCCTCATTCAGTGGCTCGCTCTAGGTTGGTCCTGGGTTCAAGTCGTGGTTCGATGTACCTTGTTAATGTGGTAGTTTTGATGTTTTTTGGCATTGTCCTCTCTGCCTGCACTATAGAATTATTGCACAAGTTCACGTCGCTGGGTAAATTCTAGAAGTTGTTATCTCTCACAATTTGTCGAATTTTCATCATTTTCAGACTTTTGCATATAACAGAACTGATGAGGTTTGAGTGACCACTTCTTTACGTGTTTCCTGTTGGTTTCGGTCTCGGGATCTTCGGACACAATTTATGTGGTAATTTTCCTGACATATCACCAACATGAGTCGCTGGTGTAGTCAAAGGCTCACCCTCTATTGCTGGTGGTGGGTTAGAGTCAAGTCCGTGGCCGAAGGTTATATGTATCTTTCGCATCAACATCTGAGGGCATTTCCCCCGGTCTTCACCGCTGTGGTTATCCCTAACCACTTCGGTGTTGGCAACCTAATGCGCTATTCACACGGAAGTGGCGCGGCAGCGAAGTAAAGTCGTGGCTTGGGAGGGACGTAAGCAACGCACAATGATGTGGCGCTCTCAAATAGATGCAGGACGATCGTGCTACCACTGCTGAATCACAAACTTCTTTGTTGCGGGCAACAAGAAGCGGAGCGCAAAAGCGCTTAAATTAATTAGAGAGACGTAAAGTTAACATTTATCAGTCGATAGACAATAAACGCAAGGAGAACAAAAAACTATAGTATTATTTCTTTTAAAATATGACGTAAGCAGTTGCATAATAACTGTTACAAAAACATGCAGAATGGCGTTTTACCTTATACACACCGCCTTCACCTAGAAAACCCAAATAGGTAAGTATAAAATAGTTTTCTTTGTTCTTCTGTAAATTTTGCCTTCTGTTAGTTGTAGTATTTCTGACTTTACAGCCATATTCAGTTACAAGAAGCACTTATTAGAGCAATTGAGTGGTCTTTCTTGGCGACTGGCTGCTACGTTGAGAAACAGCACGTCAAAATTATAAACTTCCGTTATTAATATTAGAAAGACAATGAATTTGCTTGCTTTTCACCTAAAGACATCTCTCAGTAGCAGGCTATAATTTAATTATTTCAAAAGTGTTAATTACCGGCGTACTAAGAAACAACAGCTAAAGGAAAAGGCAGATGAATCACTTCGGAGATCGTCGGATCGCGCTTAACTTTGATGTCGATCGAAGTGGTTCACCTGTAAGATCAGAGCCGGACCGGCTGTCTCGGAGGGCAGACACATTATCTGCCGCAGTCGGTATTGATTAAGAATTTAATTAGCAATCTCTAGATTTTTCGGATATCTAATTGTGGACTACTCTGATAGTAATTACGCAAACACGCAGCTCATTAGCCTGTTTATTTCCTGTGGAAGTGTGAAGAAAGGAAATTATTTGTGATTGGACTATAACTGTGCAGTTTTTCGTATTCTGTTGACAAAAAGCGAGGTACGTCATGTTTACACAAACCAGTTCAAAATTTAATTATTTTTACAGTATCAATTCCTCTCTAACAGTTGATTACAGCCTGAAGATAGCGGATTCATGACCTATGTGCTGTTTTCTGCGCTGGGGACAACAGCTATAGAAGACTGCAGGTTGGTGAACATTATTTAGTTTAGAACTTGTGCATTCCACTCGGGGCAGTGGTAGCAACTAGGCATCTCACGTGTAGTGCAATCTTAGTGCAAGTGAGATCAGTGACACGTCATATATGGTAACCCAGAGGAGGTATGAAGGGAGGAAATTTTCGAGGGAAAGGGTCTATTGTACACACATAAATCACTCTCTAAATCTCTCTCTGTTTCACTTGACGTATGGTTACGCCTCTGTTTGGAAGAAAAGTTTGGTTATGCGTTATCACGTACAATAGTATTAATAACTATTTATTGGCTAACATGTTTCGTTTAGTTATCCAGCGACGCATTGTCTAGCACACTACGGTTGCAATAGTCTGAACGATTATTAACGTACGATTGAGGATATTTTTCTATTATTTCACAAACCTTTATGTTAAGCTCTAAATCACCTGACGTTTAGACACTTCAAATTAACGAAAACAGTTACACGTCACTTGAACGTTACGCCACGAGTCGCTTTGGCGCGCGGCACTCGTGGCTATAAACGGACGTGGCGTGGACCACGAAGAGATGCGAATCTGTCCCGCCACCTCTGTGTGCGTTGCTTCATTTGTGGCTTCAAACAGTGCCACGTCCACCACGTCAGTTTTGTGAGAATATAAACCCAGAATCTTCGAACACAGACACCATTGCAGATTGGGACAGGTGAAGAAATCGGCCGTTGCGGAGCAAGCGCTGTGAGAGGACCACATAATAAAATTCTCTGAAACCCAGGCGCTCGTTGTGAAGAAGAGTTACAACATCCGCTTGTTCAGGAAATGCATATAAATTCAGTAAAGCCGCAACAGTCTTCACAAAAAAGACTGAATCCTCAAGGTTAATGGTCCTGGATTCCTGTGCTACGGCGAACAACCGTTGGAGGGCGCAAAGGGAGAAGCACGGCAGTAATGACCTAGGAAAAGTTTTCATCTGTTGGCGGAATGATACAGGCACAGGACGAAAATACTGAAACACTGCGAGAAATGTATGCTTGAACATAAATGGAAATGCCAGCCCAGCCTACAGGTCGCACTATTATATTTGACCACGAACAGCACCTGTGCATTGCTCTCAATATTTCACAAGTTGTCAGTCGTGACCAGGACAGCTGAATAGTTGTGACTGCATTATGTCTGAGCTAAGTAAAATCGAGGATGGGCCAATTGTTGGTGCTCGCATGATGGGTGCTTCCGTAAGCAACGTAGCCGAAGTGTCTTCTGTTTCAAGAGCAAATATATCGAAGAATTATACCGCATACAGGGAAAGAGGAAAAATATCATTTGATAAGTCTCAACGTGAACGAAAGAGTATGTTGACTGACCGTGACAGACGATCATTAAAGGGTTTCGTGATGACTTCAGCTGACATCCCTTTAATTTGATGTATGATTGTAAAATTTGCAAGTACCTAAAATGGAAGCAATACGCGCTAGTGTCAATTATGTATTCAATGTGGGAACAAGTCATTTGAGGAATTCATCGCAGTTGCAGACCCTGTCGCAATAAAGATTATAGGTCACTGAAGGCTTGGGACGACAAATAAGAGGACCACATCGGCAAAAGTCCCTGCAGAAATGAATGTCACACAGAACTGAATGTTATCTTCAAAACAACGGGATGGGAACTCGATTAGCTTGGAACTGCAGGGCAAGCTTGGATTCCAGTACCACCCATTAGTGATGCAAATTTTCGTAACAGGAAAACGTGGTGCCGAAGCCACAAAAGCTGCACTATGGAGCATTGGAAGAAAGTCAGTTGGTAGGATGAGCCTTGTTTCACATTGATTCCAACTTTTGGCAGAGTTTACGTCTGGCGTACGGCGTCGCATGCCTACAATGAAAACTGCTTGCTGTCGAGAGTGAAATATGGCGAGGGTCCGATGAAGATTTGGTCTGCCACACAGTGGTATTCCATGGACCCCACTGTTACTCAGCAATGTCTCATTACTGTCAAGGATTATGTGCAGTGGCGTAGCTTGGATTTCTGCCACCGGTGCGAGACCTAAATTTCCCATCCTCCTCCTATTTTCACAACTAAGCAAAAAATGATAGTCTTCTTTGACAGTGTGTAGCAATATTTGGTTAAAACTTATCAAAAAAAGATAGGACGTTGCAATTTATTCTTCTTGTATAATGTTACGAGTGCCTTCGGCGCTTTCTGATATGCTGAAAAAATCGTTTTCGAGGGTTATTTTAGATGACTTACTTGTGTGATCTGTCAATAACGCTAAAGAAAACGTAACACATTTAAGAGTTTCTACAAAGAAAATACGTACATTCATGCAGTGAGGGTAAATAATTCATAACATTCGAAACGTTATGAAATGGGCTATCATAGCAATAGGTTAAGCTGTCTAATTTAAGTTTGGGGAATACTTTTATGCACATTAAGTCTATAACAACCTCTCGTCAATAGGACATCAGTAGGCGTTTCCACTGCCCATTCAGCATGCGTATGGACAGGCAGGCTATACTTTTTGGCTTACCTCTTTCTGAAGGGCTCATTTCAGTCAAACCAGACATTGTTGGGTTGACGAGAATTCCACCACTCACATCAGCTCACCTAGGCTTATAAACTTATCGTAACGTTAGGATGAAGATAATAGTAACGAGTAGTTATGCCAAATGAGACGCCAAGGAGGAGAGTGCTAGTAGCGTGGAGCAAAGTACTTGCAGCAGAAGGGGGAAGAGAGCCAGTGGCAATGCTTATACTGGGGCAAAAGCCAGTCAGTCGATTACCACAGCACTTGCTGGCTGAAACATTTAATCTGAAATGAATGTCCTCAAGACTAGTGATTTAGAAGACCTAACATCAAACCCTTTCAGAGTGTGGGGCACAGGCAGACAGCCCGAAGGTTATAGAAAACAGGTGGTACAATTTGTTTTTGGCAGCTCTGATTCGCGGAGGTAAGTGATTACGCATTAACTTAAACTTGTCGTTGTCTTTTGGGGGCAGCATCTTACACATAAGAATATCATAGCTGGTTTCAAGCCCTTACTAAAGGTATATTAATCGGATGCGAATACTACGTCGAGGATGTCATTTTCCTCAAACCCCATTTCCTTATGAAACTTATGCAGCACTATATGTTTAGAGTACAGTCCAGTTCTCATACCGCAATGAAAGATACCAATAACATAACTATTTTAAGACGTTATGTTTTATTTTGGACAGAGTTTTTTTATTTAGAACATAGATAAGTTTTTTACCCACTGCATTTGAAGCAACAGTCTTTGTTTGTAGAGAAGAAAGACGTTCCCATTGTGCCTCTAATTATTCTAACAAAGTTTTATTTTTTTTTAGAATTTTCTGTTATGAATTTTACGACCATGGTTTTTGAATGATTTTATTAGCAGCATTTAATACGTATACTATTTCATGTACTAGATTTCACTGTTAACGATAGGCTTTCAGAGTTTGTAAGTCATGAACTATTTTTGTCAGTTATGAGACATAAGCTAGTAAGCAAGATTTTTTGCACCCAATGACGTGCAGTTTTTGTCAGTTCATTTTCCAAGACTATTGCTTTATGCCTGCTGTTGATAGCAATGTTCAACATTTTAAAACGGTTTGAAATTTACTAAATTTGTTTCCGAGAAACTGTAGGTTATCTTACAGAATACATTACATTTTTCAAGTGTGTCGTAGACATCTTTTCAGTATGTATGTCGCAAAAAAATTTGAAACTCTGAAAGCCTCCTACTCGTTTTGAACTAAACTGAGTATATAACTGATACGACCTCAGTGAAAATACGCTGTAATCATTCCCCTTTTCACACAAAATTTAGACCCAAGAACGAATATTAAACGATCTGACTTCGATCTAACTTATGTACTGAGAAGCAGGAAATGTTCACACAGAGCAACAAAACATATAAGGGGAGCTTGAACATATACTTAACTGAATGAAACACTGTAATCTCACCTATTAATACCCTGGAAGACCTACAAGCGATTTAGTACTCTCCCATGTAGAAAAGACGTGTGGCATGACAACCTAAGGCCTCGCTTTCTAAATTGCAGAACGTATTCATAAATGGATCCGGAATACGGTAATCATTCCAAACATATTCTAGATTCACAAGTAGTCTGGTCATTAAAGGAACAACCAGGTAACATTGTACTGACAAAGAAATACAGGCAAAAAAGGTATCTGCTATACTCCGTAACTATTTCAAATGAATTCGAAATAAAACGTCGTCTTTGTATTAAAACTTTATTCTGCGTGTTTTTTGCAACGCAAACTGTTTAATGTAATCGTCAGTGTCCATTTTGACCTCTTGTTAGATTGCCAAAAATAGCTACCTTTGTTAATCTCAACCTGGATATAGTTGATCTCAAATAACTTTTGATCAGTTTCAATTTAGGGAAGCTTCTCTCACGTCTGGCATTAGTTATGGCGCTTGTGAGGAATACTCTTAGCATTACAGCTATATTAGGTAACCCTTATTTAGAGTTATCCGAAAAACTAAATTTTAATAAACTCAGTGGGCCGGAATCAATAAATTCTTTCTCACAGCCTTTTGTAGCTGCAGAAGCTCGTAGACGCAAGCGTTCAAGTTTAAACTCTTTTAGTCAATGTCTTGAGGAGTTTGGTTGGGGTTGCTTTCCTCAACATGTACACCCAGTGTTATTGCAGGCCTTAAGTAGAATTTTTTTGGGCCAAATTCTGGAGCTGGTCGAACGTTTCTCGAATTTTAACAGTTACTCTTCCTAATAAAGGAAACATTTCACGTTTTAAATCATCTTTGAGCGATAGTTCGGCATCTCTGCTTTCATCGCCAGAAATGTACCTCTTCCTGGTATGTCCTGGAGGTTAACTAGAAAATCCAGGTTCTTAACACAACCTTTTAACGTAACTTAAAGCGTAGTCTACGAATTCCTCTCCCCTCTCTTCGAGTACCCCCTATAAGGCGCTTATTTTCTGAGCACACTGATGTATGTTAAGTCCCTCCTTTTGCATATAATATTGTGCATCATTCACTATACGTAATACCGGTTGCCAAAGACCTATTGTAAGCATCCCCTCCACAGTTCATAATGTCAAGTCCGCCGGCACGGTAGCTCAGAGTGTTCGGTCAGAGAGCTGGCTGGGCTGTGTAATAAAAAAACCGAGTGAAAGGATCAACAACGAGCTTCAATGGCTGTCATGTGACGACCGCTACGACCAAATAGAACGAACAATAACGTACAAAAAAAAAAAGACCAAAGAAACGCAGAAATGAAAATGCTTCCATCGCGACTAACAAAGTTCTTGTGTCCATTCGTGTGCTCAGGCATTCCCTTAACTTCTCTAACGTTTTAAAAATGTCTTTGTAAGTATTTCTTGTTATGTTTACTGTCTCACCTCTTGCGCTCGCACGTATACCCTAAATCCTCTTCAGACTCTCATCTGTAAAAGCTATCAGAACCTCCCATCGGTGAGTGGACATAGGAAAGAAAGCATAACAACGCCCCAATGTAAGTCACTGAAATCATCTCCACCGAAGCCGCATGCGAGCAAACTTAGGTTCAATGAGTGGTTAGTGCAGGCCACAAATTCTGCGTTAGGACTGAAGTATTTTATTCTTTGCTTCACACCTGTCTGTCTTCTAGTCATTGTAGCAACATTATTGTAAGCATCCCCTCTACAGTTCATAATGTCAAGTCCATCAGACATTCATAATATCAAGTGAAGCTTACTTAGTATAATGTCATTGATACCTTCGGCTTTTTGTTTTTTGTTTCAATGAAATCAATAAAAGATTACCCTACTCGTACTTCCTGATTCTCAGTCATCTCAGATCATAATACTTAGCTTGTCTGATCTTTGTGGGAAATATCCGGGTACTGTCGACTACCATGCAATAATACGTGGCCTTTTGAACCTGACCCATAATTTTTATGCTCTCTTTAAGGAGAACAGGATCCTACATTGCCAGTAGACGCACCAGTCCTGAAAAGTTGCCTCTACTGTCACTGGTTTCATCCTCCCTGTTGCCACGTAGCGCCAAATTCCGTTTTGACAGGAATTTTATTACATCAAATGTTCTGGTTAAAATATCACGTCATTTTTTTAAATTTCTTTTGCCACTACTCCTAAATTTTCTTAATCAATAATCTATCCATTTAGAAGACGTGCAACCACTTCCTTCCATCTGAAAATTTTTTTTGTATGTAACAATTGTTGGCAGCTTCGAGGTTCAACATTTTACAAACAGCTGTCTAGTTTTGCCAATGAATGTATTTTATGGCCAACTTGAGCCTACTGTTTAAGGTCATAAATGTAACTCAGGTCACTTAAACCCAAATTATACGACAAAAATAACTGGCTCAAATAGTCCACTTTTGCATGTTATGGTGACAAATATTTAAATCAGCGTTTTTATTTGGTTCACTTTATCAAACATTAAAGAGACTATTGATTAAATTGAAAAAAGCATCAAATTTGAAAAAAAATCAGAGTCTCTATAGGCCAGTATATGAACTAACAAATCTATCCATAACAAAGACACTGCTGCTACCTATCGGAAAATCATACTCCTAACACTCTCATCACTAACTTGCACTTCTGGCACCGGATCGAAACTCTTATTCATTTTGTGCTGAAGATAGCCATTAGGGCTCAAGTACCCATAGTTGACGGTAGATCTGTTTAGGTCAAATCTTACAACTTTATTTTGAACCATTTCCACCAGTCCAATTGCCTTGATATTCTGTATAAGTACCTATGCAGTCCCGATGACAATATAGGTACCTGATCTAATGAGCATACAGACAGAATTATCCAGCATGGCCGCTACCTGCCCTCCCCCCCGCCCAACCCGGCCACATCTGTGCCACCCGAGACCATATCCAACCCCCCCCCCCCCCCCGTTGCTATCCTCAACTACCACTGATTATCTGACCATTCTGGCTGATCTGATCCCTCCCATGGTACAATACTTGTTCCCCCACTGGTGATGCTGTGGTCCAAGTCATCAGGTCCCCTGTCCACACTGCTTTAATCGTCCAGGACTTGTTTTGTTAGCATGAGGATCAATTGCGGCATGTCCCGTGGTCGTCACCGTCGCCAGATCTCATTATTATCGAACCTTTGTGATCAACTTCGGAAAGAAGGGTGCTTGATCGCTATCCACTCCCTCACTGTTACCAAAATGTGGCACTATTTTGCACTAAGATTGATATAAGATTCCTTTTGAAAACATTCAGGACATGTATTCATCCGTTCTGAAATGACTGGAAACTGTTATGAATTCCAACGGCTTTCCTACACCATACTAGCCTTGGTAAGATGTTGCTTTTCTGGTGTTTCCATATTTTTGACCACCACCTGTATAATCACCTGCTGCGAGCTCGACTCCAGTCCACCACCAGAAATGGAGGGTGAGCCTCTTAAATGCCTGCCACTCGTGCTGGAGAGAAGTCAGGAAAATCGTCATAAAAACGTCGACTGTGGATCCCGGTACAGAAACCAACAAGCAATACCTTTTGTGTATTACTTTTGAATCTCACAATTCGTTCAGTACTCCCATGCAGCAGGTTTGGTTTCTAGCGGCTCTGGATCAGTCATTTTAACACATGCTCTACTATTTCCGTAACTTAATAGCTTTCTGTTTGTCGTTTTCTTCTTCACAACTGACAACTATAATTTTCGCGAGAGGATCGCAACATATGGAGAGATTGTATTTTTAACGCCATTTATATGTTTTATCTATGACTGCATCATCTCCTTTACATGCAAATGTGAACCCAATAACGCAAGTTACATCTCACATCTTTCACACAGGAGTAGAATCGCACACATACAGCGACGTACACGCAACGCCACACTCGAATACGCAGTTCCACACAAACATAAAAGCATAAATTAGCGTTCACACACACGCGCGCGCATACACACACACAACACTCGCATACAGCTTACATAAGTATAATATTACACAAAATTTAGTCATATGAAAATACAAAAATGTAGCAATGATCACAAAATACACACAAAAACACATACATTAATACAAACAGAATACAAACTCAAGCACAAAACCACATACAACAATGTTGCGAAAAGTAGCTATGATCACAAAACGACACGCTGAAAGACATGCATATATACAAATAAGAAAATAAAATACAAACTCAAGCATAAAACTACATGCAACAATGTTCAAACAACTGCACACCAAACGGAAATGTACATATGCAAAAATACGATCCCAGATTCACCATTAACTTAATGTATCTCATTACGTTATTAGTGTGTTTTAAGAAATATCTCTCACTTTAAGTTACCACACAATCAAGTAAGCCATGCAGAGAGATGAATTATGCAGCTGAAGACACTTTCTGTAACAGATACCCACCACTTACAGACCAAAACATGCTAACAAATCTGCGTCGCATTAAAGCAGTTACCAGCATCGTGCTCAGCCTTATATGACAGTTGTGATGTGACCGACAAAGGCGGTAACTGAAGCGAAATTCTGAGCTAAATTAGATTAGATTAAATTAATTATTCATTTCATAGACCCATAAAAGAGGGAATCCTCCTGAGTGTGGAACATGTCAGATAAACACATTACAAAAATATAATTACAAAAACTTGAGTTTCATTAATTTTCATAATCCTCAGTCAATAAACAGTAAAATGATGTACATGAATTAAATTTAAATTTCTAATATTTACAAGTTTAACACTTACATCTGCTTTCATTAGATCCGTCATTCAGACATTTGCTAGTTTCTTGGCTATTACAACCAAGTATTGTCAAAAATTAAAGTAAATTATTCATTTCAGTGATCCTCAGTTAAGAACAGTCTGATTATCTACAAGATTTAAAATAAAACTTCCTCTTCTTACAGACTTAAGACTTACATCTGCTTTCCATGCATCCATCATTCACACAGTAGGTAGTTACTTGGCTGTTACAACCAAGTATTGCCAAAAATTGAAGTATAATAAATTTTCATTAAATTGGTCTACTGCACTTGTTGAGAAACTCACTGATGGAATAGAAGGAGTTGGCCACCAAAATTTCTTTTAACTTATGTTTAAATTGTGCCTTGTCTGAAACTAAACTCTTAATGGTTGCTGGTAACTTATTGAAAATATTCCTTGCTGAATACTGGACTCCTTTCTGGGCAAGAGTAAGTGATTTTAAATCTTTATGTATATTGTTCTTATTCCTAGTATTGATACTGTGTACTAAGCAGTTAGTTGGAAAAAGAGATGTATTATTTACAACAAACTTCATTAAGAAATCAATATACTGAGAAGCTGTGGTTAATAAGCCCAATTCTTTGAATAGGTTTCGACATGATGTTCTTGGACTTACACTAATCATTACTCTTATGATACGCTTCTGTACTCAAAAAAATTTTTGGCTGTTTGTGGAGTTACCGCAAAATATGATACCGTATTACATAATGGAGTGAAAATTAGCAAAATATACCAGTTTTTTTTTATATTTATATCTCCTATGTCTGACATCATTCGCATTGCAAACACAGATTTGTTTAGGCGCTTTAGCAGTTCGTTAGTATGTTGCTCCCAACTGATTTTATTATCAAGTTGTAATCTCAAGTATTTTGCACTCTCAACTTCTCCTATTTCCATGTCATCATATTTTATACACACACCATAAGGAAATCTCTTGGAAGTTCTAAACTGCATATAGTGGGTCTTTTCAAAGTTTAATGACAGTGAATTGTCTATGAATCACTTATTAATGTCAGTAAAAATTTGATTAGCTGCCCTTTCTAAATTTATATCTGATTTACTATTTATAGCTGTACTAACACCTCCGAGATGTACAATGTTTTGTGTATTATGTAAAGCAGTTAGTGAGAAGAAGTTTTAGGTTTTCTCCCTTTAAGAGACTAGGCACAGCTGCTGCATTGAAGTTGTAGAAATTACGACATATATTGCTCATACATTAATGGTGTATTTTACCATTTTTGACGTTTTTGTATAGTCATTTCGAGACAAATGTGGTGGGTGGTCCTTTCCAGCTTCATTTGAATGGTACTAATCACTTAGTCACCTCACGACTGCGCCATCTGATCAAATTCAGTTTGATTTGTCTTCTTCGATAACTTTATTTCTAAGTTGTATAGCTTTTTTAACCTGTTGGCTTTTGATATGTGACCATACAGTCATCTCAACAGTGAGCAGACGACGTGACAGTGTGCTTCGACAATTCAGAATATTCATTAGGGTCAAGCCGAATCCAGGTCCTAAGTTATATAGGCTTAGACTTATCAAGTGACGCTTTGTAGTCGGTTTTCGTGTCAGTTATGTGGATACGAAGATGAGGACAACACAACACTCATTTCACGAACGAAAAGAAAAATCCCGAACCAGCTGGGAATCAATACATGGCCCCTTTGGCCAGCAGTCTTCCGCGATGATCGCGCAGCTACCTAGGCAGGCCACATGTTGGATAGTTAATCTGTTGTGAAGTGCTTTTGTGTCCATCACACTGAAGCCAAGTCTGCAAGGCCGTTAGTAGCCCGAATTTGTGAATCTATCTGGGCACATCAAAACTCGATCAAAAATGGTAATCGAATGCTCTTATAGACCGCCTGGGTCAAGAGCTGTAGCGGTAGAGCGTTTCAGAGAGAAATTGCAGAATCTTGTTATTAGCTTTTATTATAGGGGGTGACTTTAACTTGTCAGTTAAACACTGCGAAAATCATGTTATAAAAAATGGTGACAGAAACAGAGATTCGTGTGACATTATTCTGAAAGCTTTGTCCGAAAGCTACTCGGAGTAGATAATTAGTGAGCTAACTTGCAAAGCTAACGTCTGAGACCTCCTAGCAACAAACAGACCTGAATTTATGGAATCAGTTAGCGTAGAGGAATATATCAGTGATCATAAGGCTGTTATAGCAACTATGACCACGGGTTTTACAAGGGATGTTAAGACAGCAAAAAGAAAGGACACAAACTGCGGGGTAACTGAGTAGTCAGCGTCAAATATTCAGTGCTGAGGGTGAAGATGTGGAACACAAATGGGAAAAATTCAAAAGCATCGTTCAGTACGACTTAGACAAGTATGTTCCGACAGGGTCTTAACGGATAGAACGACCCACCGTGGTTTAATAGCCACGTTATAAAACCGCTACGTAAACAAAGAGAGCTTCGTCACTGCACCAGCAGAAGTCAAAACCTAGCTGACAAACAAATGTTGAACGAAGCGGAAATGAACGTAAGGAGAGCAATGAGAGAAGCGTTGAATGACTTTGAAAGACAAATTTTGTCAGCCAATCTGAGTAAAATCCCTGATTGGTTTTGGTCTCACATAAAATCAGGAATCGGTTCGAATTCATTCACCGTGTGAACATACTAGTACCGGAACGAAAGATAACAGAGAGAAGCGCGACATACTGAATTCGGTCTTCCGAAATGGTTTCATCGCGGAAGATCGTAATACAGCATCTCCTTTCAGCCATCGTACGAACGCCGAAATAGCAGATATTGAGATAAGTGACAGTAGAATAGGAAAGCAACTACAACCGCTTAGTAATTGTGATGAAGCCGGCCGCTGTGGCTGAGCGGTTCTACGCGCTACCTGCTACGGTCGGTGGTTCGAATCCTGCTTTGGGCATGGATGTGCGTGATGTCCTTAGGTTAGTTAGGTTTACGTAGTTCTAAGTCTAGGGCACTGATGACCTCAGATGTTAAGTCCCGTAGTGCTTAGAGCCATTTGAACCATTTTATAATTGTGACAAAGCAAGCTGGGATAATTTTAATTCCCCTCTTGTTTAGCCATCTGCCTCCTTCTATCTGTTGTTTCACTTTCTACAATTTAGCATTAACATACGTGAATGTAATCTGTATTTTCGTAAAAGAGAAAAGTTGACCCTCAGTTCTAAGGGATTTAACACCAGATCTAGTTTTGTGTTAGTTTTATACATATGCAATTGATTTTCTAGTTTATTTTGACTATTCCTATTTAGTATCGTTTGTTATAGGGTGAAATCAGTAACTGTTTCGTAACGTAAATTCTACTGTTGACATATAAACAAATATAAATTCAGTAATAACTGTAAACATTTGGAAGACGAAACGCTAGTAATCTTAAAGTAGGTATTTAGCTCTAGTCAAATACATGTTAGCAAATCCAGCCCTTAATTAATTCCAAGGTAATTAACAGTTTTGTCAGAAGTATTGTTTACGTAACTATACTTGTTAATTTCACGATTTAAACATATAATTTCGCTTAACCTTCCTAGTAGAAGAAACTGCTAAAAAGAGACGTAATTTTTCGATGTATTCAGTTAACTGAGTGAGTTAAGATTTAATTGTAATTTCTGTAAATTTAACTTCGAAGAATATGTAGTTTCAGTAGCGATTAATGTGATTATATATAAGGGCCCGAGTTTTGGTCACGAGACACTCAGTCCACGGTCGAGTTTCAGACGAGTAATCTGTGCCGGATAGAACAACAACAATGCTGCAAATTAACTGTGCAATACGTGTTAAACAATTAGGCCGTGTGTAAAAACAGTGACAGTGTCTGCTCCATACGCACCTGATTATTCTTCAAGACTGTGAACACATAGTTCAATTCAAAGAAACACAGTCTGCCGGTAAAGTCATGACAGCCGATTTTTGGGATCGGAAAGGGGTATTGTTGGTCGACTTTATGCCCACTGGGACCACAATCTAGGTTTTACTGCTCGTAGATGTTCAACAAGAAACTATTGTAGCGGTATGTGAAGTTTCGCCTGCCAACTATTAATGAGGCTTATAAAAAGTTAAACAACAGTGCGCTGCCCATATAACTATGTATTATTAGGGGGTTGTGAACAATGAAATTAAAGTACTGTAAAACGTAACTGTGCATATGTCGGCTGCATCATTTAAAGTAGTCAGTGATGGAATCCACAACCCATTTTTCAGCCAGTACGTCGACACCGAGGACAATCAACAACAAACGAAATAATTCAAAATGTTCAAATGGCTCTGAGCACTATGGGACTCAACATTTTAGGTCATAAGTCCCCTAGAACTTAGAACTACTTAAACCTAACTAACCTAAGGACATCACACACACCCATGCCCGGGGCAGGATTCGAACCTGCGACCGTAGCAGTCCCGCGGTTCCGGACTGCAGTGCCAGAACCGCTAGACCACCGCGGCCGGCAAACGAAATAATTAAAAGCAAGTGGAAACGCCAGATAGTGGAAAGGCTTCCGGACCATAGAAGACAGCTGGAAGTTTCTATAGAGATTACGCGAAGGAACGTCTTCCCCTTCTAGCGGTAGTTTATCATAGGTCTGTGGGGAGCGAAGTTTTCTGATGATTGGAAAAACGCACAGGTCATTTTCGTTTTCAAGAAGGGTCGTAGGACAGATGCACATAATCCTATATCGTTGATGTCAATCTGTTGCATAATTATGTAAAATGTTCTATGCTCAAGAATTGCAACGTTTTTGGAGAATTAAAATCTCTCATATAAAAATCAACATGTATTCCGCAAACAAAGCTCCCGAAAATCTCAGCGAGCTGAGTTACACCATGAGGTGCATAGTGCGATAGATAACGGCACTTGACGCCATGTTTCTTGACTTCAGGAAATAATTTGACATAGTGAAATTACCGAGTATCGAATTATCTAAGGCTGGATTCAAGACTTCCTTGCAGATAGGACACTTAACGGAAACGGAAAATCGACAGATGTAATTTCCGGAGTATCCCAGCGGAGTGTGATACGACAGATTCTGTTTACAGTGTATTTAAATGATTACGTAGAATGCGTCGGAAGATCTCGAAGGACGTTCGCAGACGATGCGGTTGTCTTTAACAAAGTAGCAACGCCAGACCGCAGTATCGATTTGCAGAATGATCTGCAGAGGATTGATAATGGTGCAGGCTCAGGCAGTTGACGCTCAACACCAATACAAGTAACATATTGGGCATACACAAGAAAAATCCACTTCTCTGGAACTATACTATTAATGACAAATCGCTGGAAACAGGGTCTACCATAAAATATCTAGGAATAACTAACCTGAGCCACCTTACGTTGATTGACACCATAAAACAATAGTAGCAAAGGCTGATGCGAGACTGAGATTCATAGGAAGAATCTTAAGGAAATGTAGCTCATCGACGAAAGAAATGGTTTACAAAGTGATTGTTCGACCGATTCTTGATTATTGTTCATTAATCTGGGACTGTTACCAGGTACGACTGATAGAAGAGGGAGAGAAGATTTAATGAGGAGCAGCGCATTTCGTCACGGGATTGCTTAGTCGGCGCGAGAGCGTTAGACAGATGTTCAGGAGACTCCAGTGGCAGACGCTACATCTGCATCTACATGGTTACTTTGCAATTCACAATTAAGTGCCTGGCAGAGGGTTCATCGAACCATTTTCGTACTACTTCTCTACCATTCCACTCTCGAATGGCGCGTGGGAAAAAGGAACACCTAAATCTTTCCGTTGGAGCTCTAATTTCTCTTATTTTATTATGATGATCATTTCTTCCTACGTAGGTGGGTGTCAACAAAATATTTACTCATTCGGAAGAGAAAGTTGGTGATTGAAATTTCGTAAATAGATCTCTCCGCAGAGGAAACCACCTTTGTTTCAGTGACGGCCACCCCAACTCGCGTATCATATCAGTGACACACTCACCCCTATTGCCCGATAACACGAAACGAGCTACCCTTCTTTGCACTTTTTGGATGTCCTCCGTCAATCCTACCTGGTAAGGATCCCATACCGCGTAGCAATATTCCAGCAGAGGACGGACAAGTGTTATGTAGGCTGTCTCTTTAGTGGGTTTGCCGCATTTTCTAAGTGTTCTGCCGACAAAGCGCAGTCTTTGTTTCGCCTTCCCCACAATATTATCTATGTGGTCTTTCCAATTTCAATTGCTCGTAATTGTAATTCCTAGGTATTTAGTCGAACTGACAGCCCTTAGATTTGTGAAATTTATCGTATACCCAAAATATCGGATTTCTTTTAGTACCCATGTAGATGACCTCGCACTTTTCTTTCTTTAATGCTAATTGCCACTTTTCGCACCCTAGAGAAATTCTCTCTAGAATATTTTGTAATTGGAATTGATCGTCTGATGATTTTACTACACGGTAAATTACAGCGTCTTCTGGAAACAATCTAAGGTGGCTGCTCAGATGATCAAATGGTTCAAATGACTCTGAGCACTATGAGACTTAACATCCGAGGTCAACAGTCCCCTAGAACTTAGAACTACTTAAACCTAACTAACCTAATGGCATCAAACACATCCATGCCCGAGGCAGGATTCGAACCTGCATCCGTAGCGGTCGCGCGGTTCCAAACTGAAGCGCCTAGAACAGCCCGGCCACAACTGCCGGCCGCTCAGATTATCACCTAGATCATTTATATAAATCAAGAACAACAGAGGCGTTGTGCTTCAAGGAGAGCTTTACTGCTGAAATTACGAGAGAATACTGTCCGGGAAGGGTCGAACAACGTATTACTTCATCCCACACTCATCTCACCAAATGTTCACGAAGTGAAAAATCAGGAGATACAGTGACTTACTGTCCTTCATCCCACGTGACACCCCCCAGTGGAACAGGGAATGCAGTACCAATTAAAGGTATCAGAAGTACACCTTGAGGAGTGCTGATGTAGATGTAGGCTTAGAAACTTATTTCTGTTTGTTTCATGGACAGCAATGATAAACAAATTTGTCGAGTTCTTGTAATTGTCTAAGCCGGGCATGGGCAACCTTCGGTGTTCCGTGGGTGCGATTCACGTACTTACTTAAGCAGTGACGGCAGCTCTCCTGGTGCATAAAGTCAAAACTATAGCTTCCGTGATGTTAACGTATATTTGGTGATGCACTGAATCGAATGCCACCTCTTTTCCGACACGCCACACCAACAAATTATACCTCAAAACATGCGTTTTTGAGAGTACATTTTATGTTCACGTAGATAATAAAAAAAAAACTTTTACCATTGAAAGGGCTGGCCGAAGTGGCCGTGCGGTTAAAGGCGCTGCAGTCTGGAACCGCAAGACCGCTACGGTCGCAGGTTCGAATCCTGCCTCGGGCATGGATGTTTGTGATGTCCTTCTGTTAGTTAGGTTTAACTAGTTCTAAGTTCTAGGGGACTAATGACCTCAGCAGTTGAGTCCCATAGTGCTCAGTGCCATTTGAACCATTTGAACCATCGAAAGGAAAGCGAAAACCTGTGAAATACGGCGAACTCGCGCAAATCTAACAAGGCAGACACTATGAACTCTCAAATTAGAAATTAAAATTTCAATTTTATGTTTTCGAAACTGCCCTGTTAGCTGTTGTTCAGCAACGTATTTCGTAGAACAGTGCCTTTTCATATTACATTCTCTCACTACATAACAAGCAAACATGTTTATCTTAGTATAAGGTCAAGAAAGAATCCTAAGGACTAATGACCTCAGCAGTTGAGTCCCATAGTGCTCAGTGCCATTTGAACCATTTGAACCATCGAAAGGAAAGCGAAAACCTGTGAAATACGGCGAACTCGCGCAAATCTAACAAGGCAGACACTATGAACTCTCAAATTAGAAATTAAAATTTCAATTTTATGTTTTCGAAACTGCCCTGTTAGCTGTTGTTCAGCAACGTATTTCGTAGAACAGTGCCTTTTCATATTACATTCTCTCACTACATAACAAGCAAACATGTTTATCTTAGTATAAGGTCAAGAAAGAATCCTCCGTCCACTTCTCCTGGAATTGGCGACATTCAGTATGTACTTTCCTTTTCGTAATGCCAGATATTCTGCGGATAAACTCAATAAAGACATGTGGAATCGCTTGCACAAAGTTAAAACACAGAGCTTCAGACATG
Source organism: Schistocerca cancellata (assembly GCF_023864275.1). NCBI lineage: Eukaryota > Metazoa > Arthropoda > Insecta > Orthoptera > Acrididae > Schistocerca > Schistocerca cancellata. The sequence continues at coordinate 789,209,794 of NC_064629.1, read as the reverse complement.
AACCAACGACAGATAAATAGTTTGTTCACCAATTTATGGCTCCTGCTGCTGCTGTTAAATAGGCACATTTCGTGAGTAGTGGATAACTTTCCTATCATTGTCGCCTACAACCAACGCCTGGAATCTATCAATGTGTAGCGCAGACGAAGGCAGAAAACAGTAAATAACGTGAGTGTGTTGTCAGCACTAATCTGCAGACGAAAATACTTCTCCCCGCACGCCGAGGTAGTGAGCTGTTTTCCCTCTCTCTGCACGTACACACGGCCCATTACTTCGAGCTCAGAGTTCAAACGTATTTTCCTTTGTTGTTCAATCCAACGGTGGCGAAATGGCATTGCGCATACGTGGGGTAAGTAAAACTTAACGCTGGCCTGTCCGCAAACGCGAGGCGAGCCCAGGTTAGGCCGAAATCGAAAATGCGTCCCAGGCGGTGTGCTATGCCAGCGCCTCGCTCTCTCCTCCACGAATTTCTTCGGCAGGCCAGATTGAAACCTATAGCGGGCCGCATCCGCCTCGCGGGCTGCCAGTTGCCCACCCGTGGTCTAAGTGATAAATAGTTTTAGTGATGTTTTTTACATGTTTGGATGTGCTTTATAGTGTAGCAATCAACAAGGGTAACAAATAAAAAATTTACAAATGGATATTATCGACTGTAGACAATACATGCTCGATGTTATAGTCAGCTACTGAATATCGCCCATATGCATTGTTTGACTTTCGAGCATGTATGCACTGTCTGATTCCACGGGATCGATTCTTTCATTTGACTGGCAATTACTCCTATCTCATATTTTCACATATAAAATTCGTACATTAGGGCAAATGAGACTAAAGTGCCGGCCATGTTGGCCGAGTGGTTCTAGGCGCTACAATCTGGAACCGCGCGACCGCTACGGTCTCAGGTTCGAATCCTGCCTATGGCATGGGTTTGTGTGATGTCCTTAGGTTAGTTAGGTTCAAAATTGCTCTGAGCACTATGGGACTCAACTGCTGAGGTCATTAGTCCCCTAGAACTTAGAACTAGTTAAACCTAACTAACCTAAGGACATCACAAAGCCGGCCGCGGTGGTCTAGCGGTTCAGGCGCTCAGTCCGGAACCGCGCGACTACTACGGTCGCAGGTTCGAATCCTGCCTCGGGCATGGATGTGTGTGATGTCCTTAGGTTAGTTAGGTTTAAGTAGTTCTAAGTTCTAGGGGACTGATGACCACAGATGTTAAGTCCCATAGTGCTCAGAGCCATTTGAACCATTTTTGACATCACAAACATCCATGCCCGAGGCAGGATTCGAACCTGCGACCGTAGCGGTCTTGCGGTGCCAGGCTGCAGCGCCTTTAACCGCACGGCCACTTCGGCCGGCGGTTAGTTAGGTTTAAGTAGTTCTAAGTTCTAGGGGATTGATGACCTCAGAAGTTAAGTCTCATAGTGCTCAGAGCCATTTGAACCATTTGAGACTAAAGCAGTGCGATTATCGGCCTGGATTAGGTGGGACTAATTTGGAAGTCACCTGACATGAAAAAATTGACTTCTCATAAAAATCAAGGTGAAATATTTGCTGCGTTTACCGTTAGATGCCTAACAAATATCAAAGCTTATCGGAAAAAGATATAATTTGTCATTGACATGATCGTTCCCCAACTACATTCCATTGAATTCTTTTTCTTCTCTGTCTCACTTTCTTGCCTATTCATTACATTTACCAGTTAATTCTGTTCTGTACCAGTTCTTAATTGTATATCGTTTTTGACCTGAACATTCTTACATTTTTAATCTTTGAGTATAAGGAAATAAAAGATTTATTTGTTCATAACGTACTTCTGAGTTTCATTTCACTTGTGTTTTCCTGTAAATATATAGTCGTAAAAGGTCTTATATTCTCAGAAAAACAGTCTTTGTACAGCTATAAACTCTCGCTGATATTGTGTAAACTATCTCTTTAGTTTTAAATTTTCTAGAAAGTCGATAGCCGGTTCTGAACGAACTATAAAGTAAATGTTATTGTACAATATCAATACCGTGTATTTCAGCTTTTAATATATCTCTGTTCCTCCAGGTGCAGACGTAATATTCCATAAATGCGCTGTCATGTTACACGTAAGTAATTTTTATTTATTCCAAATTGGAACCGTTTGGACATGTTTTGGTTTATAACTTGAAACCTCATCTTAATTTTAGTGCACTGTCATTGTAGCTATTGAATTTCATTCATGCTGTCATCTAAGAGATACATTATTAGTTTGTTTACGTGTTGAAATCTTGCTGCAGAAAAATTTCCCAGGTTTATTATATTAATTTTTGCCCATGAAAGTGAAAATAAACTTAATTATTTGCACAGATGTGGACAACGGTGCTGCTTATAATTGCATTTAGGGTAAATTGACGGTCGTGTGTAAGTGTGTGACAAGAAGCACAAGAAGAACAATGAAGCAATAGCCTGAGCTGGCTGTGATAACACTGGCCGAGAAACACATGTTGCTGGATAATGAGCACAGTTAAAGGGAACGAATTGCAGAGGAAGGTAAACAGCGCAGCTTACTTTACTCGAAGGTCTGAAATTGACATTTGCCTGCCTGGCAGGTCTGTCTGAAAAGAGAAGGCGGAGTTCCGAGTGTATGGTCCGCAGGAAAAATCCTCAGGTAGCTGTGGCTTCTGAAATTGTGTGCAACAAATATAAAATTATGTTTGATCCATTAATACTACGAAAAATCTAATCATAAGCTTTTCTCTTTATCTAATAGACTAGCTCATTGTAAAATTTGACATTTGCCTGCCCGGCAGGTCTGTCTGAAAAGAGAAGGCGGTGTTCCGAGTGTATGGTCCGCAGGAAAAATCCTCAGGTAGCTGTGGCTTCTGAAATTGTGTGCAACAAATATAAAATTATGTTTGATCCATTAATACTACGAAAAACCTAATCATAAGCTTTTCTTTTTATCTAATAGACTAGCTCATTGTAAAATTTGTCGGTTAAATGCAGTAGTACTACATCATAAATTAAATTCTTGATTATTCTCCTTGACCACCAAAGATACGAGACACAGTCATACACAGCAAAGCGCCGAACTGCCTGCATCTCAGCCAGCGCTACGTTAAGACTAGCGTCTACAGGGTAAGACAGACCGTATGCCTGTTGAGGTGGGTGGTAACGTGTTTGGCTTCCATGCACTGGGCCCGACCTCGATTCCCGGCCGGTTTGGAGATTTTTCTCCGCTCGGGGACTGGGTGATGTGTTATCCTCATCATCATTTCATCATCGGCTGCAAGTCACCCAATATGGCGTAGACTGAAATAAGACTTGGTGGACGAACGCGACTGGGACATCCCGGCCTACAATGCCTCACGATCATTTCATTTTTTTACGGCAAGGCCTTTTTTATACTTTCGCCACGTGTCACTCAAATAGTTCCGAAGTGGACATCTTCCGGTCAACGCCAATTAAGAGGACGTGCAACTCCATTCTGTCAATATCAGTGACAGCATCAGTTAGTAGCGCACATTAATAGCAGTGTCCCAAGGCTACATCCGCTGCTGTCGCAGAGATGGCTCGTAATTATTGTTATGTTGATTCAGGACTAAATCAGATTTAAAGCTGGATCAGTTCGATGAAGTCCACATATCAGTTTCGTACTAAGGTTACATAGTTAATATTTATTGTAATAAATTATAGTAAATTTATGCTAATCTGTATTGCTATATGCCAGGACGAATCAAAAAGTAAGTTACACTAGCTCGCCGCGTGTCGTGACTGTGCCCAATATGAAGCATGCAACCGTAACTGATGACATGTCCGACTGGACAGGTAATTTGGTATCTCGTCATGTTGTGCGTGCAGAGCAGGCTCCGCTCAATGCCGCCTCAACTTGGCGTTCACTCCAAATTGGAGGTGGGTGCAACAATCATATTTCCATGGGCTAAACGACTGAATTGCACGGACATTCATTGTGAAATTACTGCTAAATACTGTGAGCGCGCATGTATTGTAAAGTGGTGTAAGCAGTTTGACGCCGGACGCACGGATCTCAGTGTCAAATATCGCGAAGGCAGGTCCGCTGCGTCCTGTAGCGTTGCAAATGTTGACAGTGTGCATGTGATCATTAGAGGGGATCGGCGCATAACACTGTAGGGAACTGCCAGCATGCTCAACATTTTGTATGGCAGTGTTCACCTGCAGCTTGGACATCGTAAACTGTGTGCCATATGCAGTGCCCCGCTGCTTACCGATGATCACAAGGGACGATGTTTCCAATCGTCACGGGAATGTTTGGAACGGTATTCTGTGGAGGGAAGCGAGCTTCGGCGGAGAATCATCACAGGGGATGAAACGTGGCTCCACCAATTCACCCCCGAAACAAAAATAACGTCGACGGAATTGGTGCACGCAACATCCCCACAACGAAACAAGACCAAGGTTCAACTTTCAGCAGGAAAGGTGATGACGACAGTGTTCTTTGGCATGAAGGGTGTGGTGCACGTGTAATACCGAAAGACACGACAATCAACTCTGCTTCGCATTGTAAAACGTTTCACCGGGTGAGTAAGGCAATTAAAGACAAACTGCTGCGAAACTTGAGCGCCAGTGTGATTTTGTTGCACGACAACGCAACACCGCACTCGGCGTGCCACACGTCAGATCTGCTGCAGTGATTCAAGTGGGAGGTATGGCAAAATACTCCATACAGTCCGACCTAGCGCCATGCGATTATCATGTGTTCGGCCAGATGAAACAATATCGATGGCCGACGGTTCTCAAACGATGAAGAGGTAAAAGCAGCTGTACGCAGGTGGTTACACAGCGGTGGAGGTGATTTCTGCGTATCCAAAAGTGGGTTACCCGTTTCGAGAAATGTTTACAGCCTCTTGGAGACTATGTCAAAAAGTGAACTTATTGTGGGTTGTCATATCCGCGTTTCGTACTTCTGTGTGATTTAATAAATGTCCAGAACCTGGAAGAGTAAATTACTTCTTGATTCATCCTAGTATATTTGTTCAGCTGTCACCCAGCCCTATTTGTCCCTGTGACTAGACTGTATAGTTGCTGCTTGCAAGGGGGCTACTTCATAACAGAAATTAGCTTCAGTGGCAGTGGGTTCTCTTCGTGTCAACTATTTATGTTTGACAGCAATCGTATTTGGTGATCAAAACATAAAAAATTGACGATGAGGTAAAAAGAGTGATATAAAAGCCTGTTGAGACGGTGAAAAAAGCAAATCCTCGCTAATGAGAAAAAAGCGAAAGCAATATTTTTATGGGAAGACAATAGACTGACTACAATTACTAAAGCGAGATATTTTGTATTTGCTGTTTTCGCCACCAATTCGATTTCTTTCTTCAGGAAGACACCTTAGAATTTTGTGTTATTTTCAGACTTTTCTTTATTCAGAAATAACTCAACCAGACATATTGTAACCCTTATTGGCACTGCTACAACAGATCCCCAAATTACAAGAACTTCTGATAGCTTAGCTGTAGAATTTAGAAGAAGAGAGAACAAATGTTCAAGGAACTTTCAAAATGCCATCACCGCTATTGCCGGTCTGCAGCAAGAACTCCTTGTCAAACGGTGTCTCAAGATTGGAACAACGGTTTATCACTCACAAATTGCCAGGGGATGTTGAGCGCAAAACTTTTCTTATTGCTAACGTGGGTGCGGAAATTTTTAAACTGATTCGACAGCTGTTTCGTGAAGCGGATCATTTGACAGTACATAGAAATTAAAGGTAATCTAAAGTCTTATTGAAACTTAAGTGCTCATAGAACAAAGCATAAACTTTTCCAGAAAACACAATTACAGGAGCTCATTAGAGACTTCAAATTTCTGCTCAGACATCTACATCTACATCTACATCTACATCCATACTCCGCAAGCCATCTGGCGGTGTATGGCTGAGGGTACTTTGAGTACCTCTATCGGTTCTCCCTTCTATTCCAGTCTCGTATTGTTCGTGGAAAGAAAGATTGTCGGTATGCCTCTGTGTGGGCTCTAATCTCTCTGACTTTATCCTCATGGTCTCTTCGCGAGATATACGTAGGAGAGAGCAATATACTGCTTGACTCCTCGGTGAAAGTATATTCTCGCAACTTCAACAAAAGCTCGTACCGGGCTACTGAGCGTCTCTCCTGCAAAGTCTTCCACTGGAGTTTATCTATCATCTCTGTAACGCTTTCGCGATTACCAAATGATCCTGTAACGAAGCACGCTGCTCTCCGTTGGTTCTTCTCTATCTCTTCTATCAAACCTATCTGGTACGGATCCCACACTGGTGAGTAATATTCAAGCAGTGGGCGAACAAGTGTACTGTAACCTACTTCCTTTGGTTTCGGATTGCATTTCCTTACGACTCTTCCAATGAATCTGAGTCTGGCATCTGCATTACCGATGATCAACTTTATATGATCATTCCATTTTAAATCACTCCTAATGCCTACTCCCAGATCATTTATGGAATTAACTGCTTCCAGTTGCTGCAAGAAGGGGGCAAGTTCCTTAGCGTACTCTGTGTAAAATCGAACTGGTATCCCATCAGGTCCAGCGGCCTTTCCTCTTTTGAGCGATTTTATTTGTTTCTCTATCCCTCTATCGTCTATTTCGATATCTACCATTTTGTCATCTGTGCGACAATCTACAGAGGGAACTACAGTTACCGGCCGGAGTGGCTGTGTGGTTATAGGCGCTACAGTCTGGAGCCGAGTAAGCGCTCCGGTCGCAGGTTCGAATCCTGCCTCGGGTGTGAATGTGTGTGATGTCCTTAGGTTAGTTAGGTTTAATTAGTTCTAAGTTCTAGGAGACTGATAACCTCAGAAGTTAAGTCGCATAGTGCTAAGAGCCATTTGAACCATTTTTGAACTGAAGTGTAGCCTTCCTCTGTGAAACAGATTTGGAAAAAGACATTTAGTATTACGGACTTTAGTCTGTCATCCTCTGTTTCAGTACCATTTTGGTCACAGAGTGTCTGGAGATTTTGTTTTGATCTACCTACCGCTTCGACATAAGATCAAAATTTCTTAGGATTTTCTGCGAAGTCAGTACATAGAACTTTACTTTCGAATCCATTGAACTCTTTCGCATAGCCCTCCAGACATTACATTTCGCTTCACGTAATTTTTGTTTGTCTGCAGGGCTTTGCTATGTTTATGTTTGCTGTGAAGTCCCCTTTGCTTCCGCAGCAGTTTCCTAACTCGGTTGTTGTACCACGGGGGCTCTTTTCTGTCTCTTACGATCTTGCTTGGCACATACTCATCTAATGCATATTGTACGATGGTTTTGAACTTTGTCCAGTGATCCTCAACACTATCTGTACTTGAGACAAAACTTTTGTGTTGAGCCGTCAAGTACTCTGAAATCTGCTTTTTGTCACTTTTGCTAAACAGAACGTGAAATGTGAAAAGATAGATCCTACAGTGACTCTCTGAGTTATGAATTACTCATTACGCTCTCGCTCGATAAAGAGTTAAAGAAACACCTTCTACGTCTGAGTAATCCATCATTGAAGGAATGTATGCCTTTTAACTTGATGCTGAAAACAGATGATGCACTCCAGTTTGAAGTTCGGTCATGATGCATCAACAACAGTCCACACAGACAGGTAATGAGAGTGTGGCCGTGTGAGGCTGCAATCATTCTTAAACATATTCATCAGAAGTTTAATTACGCTTAATGGTACGCTGTAATATTAGTCACAAGAGCAAAGACCTTTCCTCGGAGATGCACAATGCACATACTGCAAAAAGACTCGTCATACATCCGAAGTTTACAGCACGAAACAACCTAGGCAATTCAATAAGGCATTAAAGCACACGAAAGTAATTTATAATTAAAATACTGGTAATAAATACTATGTTCAAGATGAGCATTATAAAATTTCACAAGCAAAACGCACAGTGAATGCTTCATTCTCAGCTGATGGCAAGGCTTTTTCTGTGACCCTCTGAGTACATAAAGTACCACTGGAGTTTCAAATTGACATCAGCTCTTCCATTTCCCTAATTAATATGCAGCTATACAAAAAATTGGGATCTCCAAAATTAACTCAATTGCAAAGTTTGTTACTTAGACACAGCGACCAACAAATAACGATCGGAGGCCAGTTCATAGCAGATATTTCATACGAACAATTATCAAAACAGGGCAGAATTATAGAAGTTAATTCGCACAACGCAATAAATTTACTGGGTCATGATTTATCGTATAGAATGGGCTTCGCAGTCCACGAAGGGATGAATAACTTTCACACTTACTTTTCTAACGGCGACTTGTAGCAACTGTTGCAAAAGCGAATACTATTTCTTCTGAAGCAATACTAGCATTAAAAACTACAGAACACACATCACACTGTGCCGAAATTCTGTAGATTACGCAATATTCCATTTGCATTAAAGAAAAATGTAAATCAGGTTCTGGGTCGCCTTGAACAGAGTCACGTTATAAAAACGATTACATTGTAAACTCCAGCAGTCGTGTTACAAAAGTCTAATAGAAGAGTGAGGATTTTTAATGATTTTAATGTGACATTCAATGCACAGTCAATAATTGATACATATCCAGTTCGGAAACCGAAAGAATTAATGTCTAAATTGCCTGGCGTCGTATTTTTTGCAAAAGTAGGTTTGAAGGAGGCCTAATTACAGATAACTTAGGACGAGGCTACACAGAGATTCTAGCTCATAAATACACAGTTTTGTCTTCATAAATGTTAGATATTGATACCTGGGATTGCTGGTGCACAAAGTTTGCTCCAGGGATTTGTAGAAGGAGCTATTTCGTGATTTGGATTGTGTACTTAAGATTTTACAAGCAACCAATTTAAAATGTAACAAAGAATAGTGCATATTCTTGAGCTGAAAAGTTCAGTAATTTAGGACATTATGTCACGAGAAGGTATCAGAACAACACTGCAAAAAGTAGAAGCAACGAAAAAACTTCTGGCTCCCAAAGATATCAAGCAGTTACATGCTGTTCTAGGTGAAATCAATTACTGTACAAAATTTAGATATTACTAAACAAAACTGAGATCACGATGCCATCAATGGGGTAACTGTACCGATGATTCGGTTCGACTTCTCTGTAGATATTGACAATAGGCTCATTCCATTCGTTATTAAGTGTAGCCTGTATTGTCAATCATCCGCCGTCTTAGTGGTAAGTTGTTCCTTGAAGACACAAAGAAACAGCGATAGGGAGTAAGATTTGCACTACGTTCTGAAATGTATTAGTATTGATGACTGAAACGTCATAGTGATATGATAACAGAGCTTGAATTTCGGTAGCCATCATTGGAATGAAGGAGCAATTCATACCAGTCTATCATATTCACAATATAAAGTTACGAGATTTGCTCGGAGACTAGGTATTGTTAAACAGTGTCCTGTGAGTTGCCTTGAATGAGCCACTTGTTGAATCTTAGGCCTAACTACGCTACTACAAACGTAATTTAAGTAATGGTGCTCATTATATGTTTTATAATATTTAGTAGGTTTTTTGTTAATCAGTTTCTTTGTTTTTTTTTTTTTTACCTTCCAAGACGACATTTGTACTTTTAGTACTTTTAGTCTCCTTAGTTTCGAATACGAGCTGTTTGGTTTCAGACTCAGATTTTTTAAAAAAAGAAAAAACCTCTTACGATTAAAAAATATGAACTGATTGACACTCATTTAGATCTGTATAGTATTTAACAATTATTCCACTATAGGCCATACATGGAAACAGCCTGGCGCACTGAAGGAAGCCAGTCGCCTTGATTGGGCCTCTGACATATGTTTTTATTTTTCAGTTATTTCAGTGAAACTTTATGAGTTCTGTGTCTACTGTAGTGAAATACAAAAATAATGTTTACATGACACTGAAAATAAAATACTTCTTATAATATCTGTAGATTTTGTACACACTTTCTTTGGGTAGCCCATCGATAACAACCTTCCACTAATGTCATGTGCAGCATCCGTAAATAAACCGTTTTATAAACTCCTGTGTAAAGGAACGAAATGGGTCAGCAACGATGACTGCAAATATGCATTTGAAAACTTAAAACAAAGTGTAGTGGACGCCAAATGCCTCTCCACATATAATCCAATTAAAATGTTGACTAATGCAGGAGATGGTTCGGAATACGGGATTGTGACATTGTCATATAGACAACAGGGTTTAGATAGTTCGATCGCGTTCGAGTAAATATACTGACAATTGTTCAAACTAACTAGTCAGACTGAAAAAAACGTTCTCGCTATTATCTTTGCTGTCAAAATACTCCATGGATACATTTATAGTAAGAGGCTGATTCTATTTGCGGATACAGGACGTTGGTAGCTGTATTTGGACCTGTTAATAATGTTCCTTCCAGAAAGGCTGAATCCTTTCAGCGATGGCGATTTTTATCCAGTTAAGATTATTACATAGTTTCCAGGTCCACATCATAATATGCAAACGCAGATTTACTATCACGACTGCCAACAAGACAGCACAAAAATTTCTATTTTTCTGCTGACGTATATTTGGCTTTGGATTTCATTAATCAAGAAACTGTTAGAAATTTTCCATTAATTCTCATTTTGATGGCAAAACCAGTGCCAGAGAATCCATTTTTATGAAACTGAAACTATACATTCAATCAGAGTGCCCTTTACGTAGAAAGTTAATCAGTGAGACAGAAATTAAATCATACTGGCACATGAGACATGTGAATGAAGGTACAGTCATAATGAGGGCAAATACGAGTAGTGTTGCCAGAAGTGCTAAATAAGAAAGTGCTTGAGGTGCTACATCAATGAAACTGGGGACTTGTACCACAAAACTCACTGACAGAGAGCGTTGCTCCAGGAAAAGATAAAAACTTGAAATGACGACACTTCTCTCGGAGGCCAAATTCCTCTTATGCCAGAGGTACCAGTCAGTTCTTCTGCCACAAAATTTTCCGTGGCCGTATTCATCAGAATCCAGGTCACGTTTATACATAGACACTGCTGGACCATTTTCGGAAAGTTGTATTTTATTGTACGTTAACCGGGGGACTAGAAACAACGAAGAGGTTCCGTCCCCGCCGCAGCCGCAGTGGTCCACAACCCCACGACGACTACCGCAATCCACTTCACCCCTCCGCCGCCAGACACTGAACCACTCTTTCAGGGTTGTTGTGCGGTTCGGCCCCCGGTGGAACCCCCCACCCCCAGAGAAAGTCTCACACCAGACGAGTGTAACCCCTATGTTTGCGTGGTAGAGTACTGGTGGTGTACGTGTACGTGGAGAACTTGTTTGCGCAGAAATGGGCGACATAGTGTAGTTGAAGCAGAATAAGGGGAACCAGCCCGCATTCGCCGAGGCAGACGGAAAACCGCCTAAAAACCACTCAGACTGGCCGGCTCACCAGACCTCGACACAAGTCCGCCGGGCGGATTAGTGCCAGGGACCAGGCGCTCCTTCCCAATCCGGAAGCCGTGCGCTAGACTGCACGGCTAACCGGGCGGGCTTTCGGAAAGTTACTGGCTTATTGTCAGAGATAAAGTTTTTAAATTTCAGCGTGTGACATTACACCATCTACAACTTCTATGAAAACAGCCATACCTTGGTATAAAAAATTCTTAATCAAAGGCTTGCTGACGTCAATAGTTGCGGACAACCAGACACAATTCTCATAGTGGAAGTTACCATTTTTCTATAAAAGGAATGGCATTGCGTATATAAAAAATGCACTATTCCACCGTGAAGAAACGCGCTAACTGAAAGATTTGTAAGGACATTTAAATTTCATACGACAAAGCTAACGCCACAGTACAGTGAGGATAACTCATTATTAATTTTCTTTCCGAGTACAGAGCCACTCCTCAGGATGTAATGTCTCCAGTACAACTACGTACATTCGTGCATCCACAGGACTGGCAAACACAATAGTTCAGGTTAAAGGTTCTCACAGTCGGTGGTCAAGTTCTCATTACAATGCCGGCCGCGGTGGTCTAGCCGTTCTAGGCGCTCAGTCCGGAACCGCGCGGCTGCGACGGTCGCAGGTTCGAATCCTGCCTCGGGCATGGATGTGTGTGATGTCCTTAGGTTAGTTAGGTTTAAGTAGTTCTAAGTTCTAGGGGACTGATGACCACAGATGTTAAGTCCCATAGTGCTCAGAGCCATTTGAACCATTTGAACCATTACAATGTACAAAAACTGTGGAGGACAGGCAACGAAGTACAACAGCTCAGAAAAATTATTTACAGAATCCAAGCTAATAAAGGTGTGACAACGAGACGCAAAAGAAAATACAACTGCACTGCACGAATGTATTTATAGACGGGATTTCTTGGCTATTTCCTGTTACAGGCTCTCACGACTATGATTCAGCGAGCTGCGGATAAGTGCCAGGGAGAGAAACATGAATGCACCCACCATATTTCGAAGGTCGACAAGCACTGGGAAGCAAGAAGTAATGAAGCATGTTTAATCAACTTACTCCCCCCAATTGGGGGTATTGTCTGTCGTCCATAGATCACTACCTTAAATCACACATAACAAAGCACTGAACTATCTGCATCTCGGGCAGCACTGAGTTAAGGCTAGCATCCAGAGAGGACGCCATATGGCAAGGCCTATATTACGTTTCCACGATGTCCCTCACATTGTTACTAAGCACACATCCTTCCGCCAAACGCTGATATAAGCGGACGCAAGATCCCACTCAGTCAGTCTCAACGACAGTATCAGTACCTCAAGACAGTATCAGGAACGTGTCTACAGTTGCCTCCAAGAAGACCAAAAATGGACTCTCTAAAAGTGATTTTAATTCTCGTTCTCTTTATTCACGAATAAATCAGAGTTAAAGCTACATTAGTGCAAGTGAACTTTAAACTATTGCCACACGCAGCAGTCCGCAGCTCGTGGTCGTGTGGTAGCGTTCTCGCTTCCCACGCCCGGGTCCCGGGTTCGATTCCCGGCGGGGTCAGGGATTTTCTCTGCCTCGTGATGACTGGGTGTTGTGTGATGTCCTTAGGTTAGTTAGGTTTAAGTAGTTCTAAGTTCTAGGGGACTGATGGCCATAGATGTTAAGTCCCATAGTGCTCAGAGCCACACACAGCAACATACTGAAGTTAATTAGTGTACTAATTCTTTTAATAAATAACTAATGTTGTTGCTAATGTGTTGTCATATAATTCTTTGGCTTTTGGCCAACCATATTTGGCCCTATGACTAGGCTATGCTATTTCTGCGTACAAGCAAGTCACCTAATAACACCAGCTCATTTCTGTGGTAAGGGGTTCTCTTTCTGCCACCTAATTATGTGTGACACGAAATTGGTGAGAACAGTAATCTTACTTGACACTAATTATTAACAGAGATTGTTCACTACACTAAATTCATACTCCCACAGCAAATGTTTGTCTAGATCTGACTTAAATACAATTTTTTTCTGTCTTTGTTGCACATGATTAGCATTTGAATTCGGAAGGTTAAAATGGTTCAAATGCCTCTGAGCACTATGGGACTTAACTTCTGAGGTCATCAGTCCCCTAGAACTTATAACTACTTAAACCTAACTAAACTAAAGACATCACACACATCCATGCCCGATGCAGAATTCGAACCTGCGACCGTAGCGGTCGCGCGGTTCCAGACTGTAGCGCCTAGAACCGCTTGGCCACACCGGCCGGCTCACTGTTTTGGGATCATTACTCCTCTTAGCTATAAGATACATTTCCCTTTTCTGTTTACAAGATATTTTTATCCCTTTAGTAAGCCAAAGCGTTTTACATGGTTTCTTACAATTATATTTCACTGTTTTCTTATGGAAACTGTTTTCAAATATACTCACAAAGGTATAAACTGTCTTATCGATCCCCTTCACGTTGAAAGACTACTGTCACGACATGGTTCTCAAGTCCCGTTCAAGCATCACGATAATTCCTTTAGTATGGTGTTAAACGCAGGTGCTAAAATTGACTATACCAGTGTTCGAGGGTTGAGCCTCTCCCCGGAGATAGATGACAACTGTGTAAAGGACGTATTGAGTCCTTATGGTAACGTGAAAAAGTCCATCGTGAAAGTTGGTCTACACATCATAGATTACAATGTTATAGTGGAGTTCGTTCCGTGGAAATGTGTTTCAAGCGCAATAGTCCATCACATTTACAAGTGTGTGATTACCTCGTTCGTGTCGTGTCAGGAGGGAACTTGCTTCTTATGTAATTAAAATGGACAGGTTCTGTCTAATTACCCTTGGTGGGTGTTTGAATTAAAGCCGTCACTAGTGCAGCGTCACAGCTTAGCGGTTGCTGACCTTTTTCCTTCCACGCCCGAAGTCGGACTTACTTCTGCTGCGGATCATAATGACCGAAAAGACAGTTCTAGTAAATAAATTTCCGCCTTTGCCTCCGCGACAGGCTCAGAATCCTCTTGCCCACAGGACAGAACCCGCAAAAGTAAGAAACAAGCGACGTCGCACTCACGATAGTGAGGGTGACGATTTGACTGTGCCATCTTCTGCCCCAAACTCCTCCGCATCGATTTTGTCCACTGCTCTTCTTCATGATACGATACCTCCCGTCCGTGTTATGGGAGTAACAAAGAAGTCATGTACAGCACCCCTCCTGCTCGCGAAGTGGTTCCTTCCGAGCTGGCCCTTTGTCTTTGTGCCTCCCGTTACAGTCTGAGACGTGGCAATGTCCTCCTGCCCCGTCTTCAGCCACCGATGGTTTCCTGAATTTGCTGCCTACAGTAACTCCAGAGGAGAACAAAATCAACGACAAAATATCACCTATTGCATTGGTGGTTCCACAGAATGCTTCCACCATAGTGGCTGGACCTGCATTACATGTCTCTTGCTCTGAGGGGCAGTAAGCTGTGCCTATGACCCACACCTCCATCTCAGAGGCCGCCAAGACACGCAGACGACATAGACAGCGTATACAACCTAACCGTGCGATTGCAAGTAATAAATCAAAGAAAAAAGGTTATATTGACCGGGGTTCTCGTCCGCCGATCTCTGACTCACCTGTGGACCACGACGCTCTACTGTCTACGTAATTCTGCTCAGTATGTTCCGTACATACCAGTGTAGCCGTGGTCAATAATCCAAGCCTACACGTTCCTTTCCTTAAACGCTAATCGCGTGGAATCGGAATTGCGGTCCTCCTTCCTGGTTTTCGTATGATCTTTAATGTAGCACCCGAATTTTCTAAGGGGACCGCCTTATTCTTTCGCGAAGGCCTTCCTATTGCTAAGGTGGAAATGTAGGATTCTAGAAGAGATATAGGTTGTCAACTTTTTGATTTTACGTTGGTTCTTTTATATGCCCCGTCTGGCACTGGTCGCACAGTGGATAGTCCGCATTTTTATACAGAGAAAATAGTTTATCTGTTGCGTTAAAGTCTTCCGGGTATTCTCTTGGGTTGTGATTTTAACTGTGTGTTGCGTCCTGCAGGTCAACCTCCAAATTTTAATTTCTGTTGTGAATTACATGAACTGATCCGGTCCCTACGTGTGAAAGACGTCTGGATATATAAATTTACCCACTTTACTACTGTACTCAGACTTCTAGTATTAGATTAGATAGGTTTTACATATCAGACTGCCTGCACGTTAGTAGTCTTAATGTTGAAGTCATCCCTGCTTCCTTTACGGATCACTGCGCTATGACTGTAACCCTCAGTCTTCTACGGCAACCGGTCAAACTTTTTCGCACTACGTGGATGTTAAACATCGCTAACCTAGCTGCCCCTCTCTCGGTGACGTGATGCGTGCCGTGTGGGAGCGTACTATCTGGTCCACGGGAAGTACTCTTCAATCCGTGGCTGGTGGACACAAATGGCAAAACCAAGACTCAGACAAGCTTTGATACTTTTTTGTGCTGCCAGAGCGCGCGGCTTTCGGAGAACTTACTAATTTTACTATTCCATCTTGCATGAACTTTATGATACTGTGGAACATGCTCCTCTGCGAATTGTGTAAGTAAAGGCGAAATTGTTGACCTAGAAGAGGATACAAATGGAAGGTTTGAAACTGCGACCCAAGCCAGGTTTCTTGGTGATGGAAGAACTGACGCCACTCTCGTATTCATTCTCTCACGACAAATGATGGATGTATCGTAATGGCGGAAGCTAATGTAGTGGGCGTCTTACACCAATACTATGTCGACGTCTACGACATCGATCTGTTAGGCCTGAAGAAGTTTATAAACTTATTGTGGGTTCACCTTCTCAAAAGTCCCCTGGTCTGGATGGACTCCCCAAGGAATTTTATGTGCGTTTTTGGCTTCTTTTGGGTGCTACCTTTACGTCCCGTTTTGTGTTGCAGGGGAGAGTAGTGCTGACCTCATTGGATGTGGGGTAAAACGTTTTAATTGGACTAAATCAACAGTCGACGTCGCAATAATATTTGTTTATTTTGACCGGTTTCGGCTTACGTTAAAACCATCCTCAAATTTTTTGGGCCCCCCTATAGCTGGTGCTGGCGGATCCTCGGTTTTTCAAGTAATACCACGATTGTACACAGTCTTCGATCATGTTATCACGTGAAAAACCGGAAAGCCGCAAGCACCAGCCATAGGGCGCAAAAATCTGAGTATGCCCGTACTATAAGCCGACACCGGTCATAATAAACAAATGATATTGCGATCTCGACTATTTATTTATCCTTAGTGTAGCACCGGATCACTGCACTCCGCCGACAATGTTATCTAAATTTATGGAAATTGTTTAATCCCGATACGCCCAAGACCGAGTGTCCCTGATCGCCCAAGTCTTTCGTTAAACTTTGATTATAAGACTGTGGGCAGTTAATAGTGGAATTTCGGCTTTGATGGAGACGATTATTTCAAAACATCAATGCCGCGCACCTGGTGGTACCGTTCTTGCTGCTATAGTCGAGTGTCGTGATGGTGTATCAGTCACTGCAGCAACCACCGTCGCTTGTGCACTTGCTTTTCTAGACTGCGATAAGGCCTCTGACAGGGTTAATCAGGACTCTTTCCTTCGAATTCTGGATATTGTTGGCTCTATTGTTGACATAAAGCGAGTGCTCTCAAATCTACACTACTGGACATTAAAACTGCTACACCAAGAAGAAATGCAAATGATAAACGGGTATTGATTGAACAAATATATTACACTAGAACTGACACGTGATTACATTTTCACGAAATTTGAGTGCATAGATGCTGAGAAATCAGTACCCAGAACAACCACCTATGGCCGTAATAACGGCCTTGATACGCCTGGACATTGGATCAAACAGAGCTTGGATGGCGTGTACAGGTACAGCTGCCCATGGATCTTCAACACGATACCACAGTTTATCAGGGGTAGTGACTGGCGTATTGTGACGAGCCAGTTGTCCGCCCCCGGTAGCTGAGTGGTGCCGGCACGGTAGCTCAGCGTGTTTGGTCAGAGAGCCGGTTGGCCTCTGCAATAAAAAACTGAGTGGAAGGACCAACCACCGCACACGAACAGGATGTCTTGCGACGTCCGCAATGACCAAACACAACGATCAATAATGAACAAAATGAAAAAAAAAGTGGTCAATCCAAAGGGCCCGGGTTCAATTCCCGGCTGGATCGGAGATTTTCACCGCTCAGGGACTGGGTGTTGTGTTTTCTGTATCGTCATCCTTTCATCCCCATCGACGCTCAAGTCGCCGACGTGGCGTCAAATCGAAAGACTTCCACCAGGCGAACTGTCTACCCGACGAGAGGCCATCGTCACACGACATTTCATTTTCACGAGCCAGTTGCTCGGCCACCATTGACCAGACATTTTAAATTTGTGAGAGATCTGGAGGATGTGCTGGCCAGGGCAGCAGGCGGACATTTTCTGTGTCCTGAACGGCCCGTACAGGACCTGCAACATGCGGTCGTGCATTATCCGGCTGAAATGAAGAGTTTCGCAGGGATCGAATGAAAGGTAGAGCTACGGGTCATAACACATCTGAAATGTAACATCCACTGTTCAAAGTGCCGTCAATGTGAACAAGAGGTGACCGAGACGTGAACCAATGGCCCCCCGTACCAACACGCCGGGTGATACGCCAGTATGGCGATGACGAATACACGCTTCCAATGTGCGTTCACCGCGATGTCGCCAAACACGGATGCGACCATCATGATGCTGTAAACAGAACCTGGATTCGTCCGAAAAAATGACGTTTTGCCATTCGTGCACCCAGGTTCGTCGTTGAGTACACCATCGCAGGTGCTCCTGTCTGTGATGCAGCTTCATGGGTAACCGCAGCCATAGTCTCCGAGCAGATAGTCCATGCTGCTGCAAACGTCGTCGAACTGTTCGTGCAGATGGTTGATGTCTTGCAAACGTCCGTATCTGTTGACTCAGGGATCGAGACGTGGCCATGCGGATAAGATGCCCGTCATCTCGACTGTTAGTGATACGAGGCCGTTGGGATTTAGCACGGCGTTCTGTGTTACCCTCCTGAATCTACTGATTGCACATTCTGCTAACATTCATTGGATCTAGACCAACGCAAGCAGCAATGTCGCGATGCGATAAACCGCAATCGCGATTGGCTACAATCCGAACTTTATCAAAGTCGGGAACGTGATGGTACGCATTTCTCCTCCTTATACGAGGCATCACAACAATGTTTCACCAGCCAACGCCGGTCTACTGCTGTTTGTGTATGAAAATCGGCTGGAAACTTTCCTCATTTCAGCACGTTGTAGGTGTAGCTACCGGCGCCAACCTTCTGTGAATGCTCTGAAAAGCTAATCATTTTCATATCACAGCATCTTCTTCCATTCGGTTAAATTTCGCGTCTGTAGCACGTCATCTTCGTGGTGTAGCAATTTTAATTGCCATTAGTGTATTTACAGGCATTTCAGCTTTGGTGGTTGTTAACGGCCAACCGTCTGGGAATTCCTCAAGGATGCCAGCTCTGAACGACTTTGTTGTGCTGTCTCTGGAGACCCTACTTCGGATGTTGGTATCCCATCTGAAAGGTTGGACGCTTTCCGAAGAGACCATACCTATTTGTCCCTACTCGAATGTCGTGATGGTTCTTCGGTGATTCTTGTCGGAGTTCTGGCACACTACTTAATGAAGGTATAATGCAGGCTTCTTAATTTGCGAGGTTTTGTTGACGTGATTCTTCCATGGCCTACTGCAGTGGATCGACATACATCTCTCGGTATCATCATTGATCTTCTTCAACTCAAAATGGAGACGCTCGAATGGAAGCCTGTTACGGACGAAATTCAGGGAGCGATACTAAAACAAGAAGGCGCTCTCTCACTATGCTTCACGAAGTCCGAACACTGAATACGTGTATCTTATACAAAGCTTATTTCGTAGCTCATACCGAGCGAGGTGGCGCAGTGGTTAGACACTGGACTCGCATTCGGGAGGACGACGGTTCAATCCCGCGTCCGGCCATCCCGTTTTAGGTTTTCCGTGATTTCCCTAAATCGCTCCAGGCAAATGCCGGGATGGTTCCTTTCAAAGGGCACGGCCGACTTCCTCCCCCGTCCTTCCCTAATCTGATGAGTCCGATGACCTCGCTGTCTGGTCTCCTTCCCCAAACAAACCAACCAACTTTCGTAGCCCAAGTGAACCCTCTACCATCGATAGAGGCGAAGAAACTACAACAGTTGTCTGGTTTTTCTAATGGAAACGACAAATCTTTCGCTTACGGTATGAGGTGGCGTCCAAACCTCGTTCCTCAGAGGGGTTGGGGGGAGGGGGGAGGGGGGAGGGGGGGCTGGCTGATGCACGATGGAAGTCGCAGATGTAATATGTGTGTCGACGTACTGTTTTGATGATAACTCAAGGAACTCATACATTCACGTCTCGTTTATTTCTCTGTGTCAATCCTGATGGTGTTGCCCCCGTATTTGTGTTGGCCTCATAAATTACGAATTAAAACACATTAGTGATTTCTATCTTTTGTTAAGCTATTTAGGGGCTGACATATTAAGGACTCGCATCCTGGTCCAATATCAGTCTTCCGATTTTGCCGATGCGCGTAGCGTCCTCATGGTATGAGATAGTAAATAACTTGATTCCAATGAACTAGCGACTTTTCCGTATGGGGCTTAGCAACACGTATTGAGGGAGTCTTTGTAAGTCTACAGATTCCATAGGACATCGTTTTACTTGTGGAGGCAATATCCCAAAGTGGTCTCGGATTAGGACACAGTTGGCTTTCATTACTCGACCTTCTGAGACTTTGTAAACTAGGGACATCATATTTCGCCCAGATTATTCCTCTCTGCCTCGTGATGACTGGGTGTTGTGTGATATACTTAGGTTAGTTACGTTTAAGTATTTCTAAGTTCTAGGAGACTGATGACCACAGATGTTAAGTCCCATAGTGCTCAGAGCCATTTGAACCAGATTCTTCCTTCTTTCCACAGTCGAAAACCCATACCATAATGTGGTTGCTGGGACCCTTCGTTCATCATATCGTAGAAGGCGATGGAGAAGATCACATGGCCTTCAGGAAATACATGATCACAACTTATTGGACATACTTGAGACTGTCTCGAAATCAAGACCTCTTCACCAACGTGTTGAAACTTGTTTTTCGTCTGTGAGGTGTTGTTGAATTTCATTTTCATGATGATAAGTGTTGCCTTATTATGTATGTTTCCCGTCTGTTTTGCTGCAGCTTGTTCTCTGCTAGTTTCCCTGCTCGTTTTGTTTTGTGTTTAGCCTCAATATCACTCTAGTTCAATTGTATAATGTGTATAGATGCAGTACTTATGCACATGAAAGTGTATAATCCTTGCAATCAAACTGAAATTTTTCCTAGACGGAAGGGTTAGTTTTCTATTCGGACTATAATCTGATTTCGTAGTCTTTCTGCTTTTGTATTCTATATAAAAATACAAAATAAGTAATATTTTAATAAATTAATAAAATATATAAAAATTAACAAAGTTGTTTATACATAGCATAACTGGGTAGTTGTTTAACGGGTAATTTCTCGAGCTATTTCAAATGGCTCAAAGGGATCTGAGCACTATGCGACTTAACTTCTGAGGTCATCAGTCGCCTAGAACTTAGAACTAATTAAACCTAACTGACCTAAGGACATCACACACATCCATGCCCGAGGCAGGATTCGAACCTGCGACCGTAGCGGTCACGCGGTTCCAGACTGAAGCGCCTTTAACCGCACGGCCACACCGGCCGGCTCTCGAGCTATTTTTCCGCTTCTCTTTTTATTTATTATTCTGTTATCATAACCAATCTTTTCTCACTCCAGCAGCTTATATTACATTATGATTTGACTGTGGTTTACTGAAGTTTCATGATAGTAACAATTCACTCTGATAATAAAAAAAGTAAAAAAAAAATTGTGGCGACAAATGGACAGGTGGACCAAAGCCATACCGACCGTTTACTGTGAGATTATGCAACAATAACGAGAAGTTTCACATGAAAATCGGAAAACTAGATCATGGAAACGAAAACTGTATATCTCGTTAACTATCCAGTCACATTAATACACTGTAAAATACATGGCTGGGCTGCATGTTACTAGTACCACTCAATGTTGGTTGTGTCGGAAGATACTTACTACTCACAGAAGAATATCTTTTGGCTAATCGCAGCAGAACTGCCCGTGACGTGATATTATAGTAATTGTAAAAGGTAAGGTGCTTACTCCCAAAACTGGTAAGAGCCGTTCTGTTCTTTGTATAAATTATCAACGCTGCAGCTTTCCAAAGGGAAACCTTTACTTCTGCAAAATAACTCTAGTATTGTGAAAAAGAGATAACCTTAGAAAGAGGGAGACGAAGATACGCATCCGTTGCTCAAAAATAATATAGATTAATAAAGTTGTATTACGGGGCAATATTCATAAACAAATGCTTCACCAAGTTCTTGACGCGTCAGATTTGTATGTAAACTCTACCATTCGAGGGCTGCTTCTGCCTTCATGGTCAAGGGGAAGTCCTAGAAGCTTGAGACTGCATCCAAATCTGACGTGACAAGAACTCCGAGAAGCATTTGTTCAAGCATGTGGATTACTGCTGTGTGTATCGTCTGCTACAAGGCAGTATCGTTTATCTCTGTTACGAAGAGAAGTTACGGTACTAATATGAAATGATTCGGATAACAACAGCCACCTGTCAGCTGACATTTCAGAACAGTCCGTGTGAAGATAATGAGAAAAATTACGTCGAATAATCTAAATAAATCGTTACACCAACAAAAAAGCTTTAATTACAGCTACAACAATATGCGTACAGAGACGTACACCGCGTCAGAAGATCGCTGCATGTGATCAGACTATCTTGGCGACTCATTAAGCGGTTCAGATGCTACAGCACAAATTAAAAGTAAACGGTATGCAAATTTATTCAGGCGTACACAAAGATTAAGTCGATTCGCATTACCTTTATTCCATTGTAGAAAGACTGAGATGCATGATTGATTTGATAAGAAAATTAGCAATTAATTGAAATGGCTATTAGTAAAATTGACTGTAAATCAAATGCTGTGTGAAATGTGGAGAGTCTGATTGTACTACTGAAAAACCCAAAAGCGGCTTCAGAGTACCATTCGTTATTAATCAGTACCATATTATTTAGATATGTTCGCTTATCTTATATGTAATTTTGAAATGATAGAGTTTATCTTTTAATGATTAAAAGAGAACCAACAGAGACAGAAAACATCTAAGGTCTCAAAATGTCCAGCATTGGCAGACGAATTAACTGTTATAGTAGACTTCATGTAATTATTTAAGTGATTGACCTTTTTCTACATTTTCAGTGGTAAGTCTGTGATTTTACATCTCGCTTACCCATCCCTTCCTCCAACAAATGGAAACCAATGATTGTGGTGTCATCTTTGGCCTCCGAAGCATCTAAGCCAATCCTAACGATCCCATTTGCAGTTGTGAATATTGCAATAACTTTGAACTATAGTTAATCGAAGCTTATCATGGGGGTGTAGGTGAACAAGAAGAGCAGTGTCACAATCATAACACTGCGAAGAGCCCAAATTTGACATCTTAATTGCGATATATTCTACATTTAAAAAAGCTGCTTAAAACGAACATTACGTACTGAAATTAGAGGGAAAGAGTGCACTAATGTTCAAAATCACGTTCGTATGTTATCAAGCATCAATTAAAACGAACGTTATAAATAGGTAATCAATGAAGCTCTTTTAAGTCCGAGATGACCGAGAGAGAGAAATGAGGAGAAAAGTGGAGCATGATGGCGCTAGCTTTATCTAGCCAGTAGGCCGTAGGATTTCGCCGTGTTGTGCCAAATACAGCTGGCGGTTGCCCACAAGGTCCTTTGTGATGGGCACGGGCGGTACATGTTGACCGCTCTACGACACCGACAAAAGTGAGACTGAGTGATCCCGCTGGGTCCTGTTTAAAAACTCGGTCTCAGCAACAAAACAGCAAACTGTCAGGGTAGGCAGTCTCAGTTTCCTAAATGTTGGCGATTATTCCTAATATCAGGCTTATTCGACGCAGCGTAACGGCCTACTAAAGACACTTACATACTTCACGCTTGTCTGTAGCTGTGTCCACGGAGGACAACATCAATTAATCTAGTGCGACAACTGTTTCACCTTACAATTCAGTAGCCCGCGCAGTAAAGACTCCACTATATTGCTCGTATATTTCAGCTTCCTGGTCAAGCAGCTTTTGTGTTTCGTCAGTATTGATTAATTTTTTACCTCTTGTTTCATTTCACCGTTCGTGACAAAAGCGTGTGCCGATGACAGCATATTTGTTCCAAGAACGTAATACAAATCTTTCGAAACGGTGTTTGTTCTGTATAACTACATGTATGATTCTCAGTTTCTTCAATACTATACCAACATCCTATCTTTCGCTTATGTTGTTCTAGGTTCGTGACAAAAATATAAATAGGTTAATTCAGCACGATATCAATTAATAAATACGGACCTGCATGTATCACTTACTGGTTAAGGCGCTGGATTAGTGCGCGGGAGAATCGGGGTCCAGGGTACTGTCGAGGTGTTCTAACCTAGGTTTTCCATAGTTTTATTGACTGAAACCTCACTCATATAAATAATACGATGCCAGGTACATCGTCCATAGCCGGCCGGGGTAGCCAGGTGGTTCTAGGCCCTACAGTCTGGAACCGCGGAACCGCTACCGTCGCAGGTTCGAATCCTGCCTCGGGGATGAATGTGTGTGATGTCCTTAGGTTAGTTAGGTTTAAGTAGTTCTAAGATCTAGGGGACTGATGACCTTAGAAGTTAAGTCCCATAGCGCTCAGAGCCATTTTCAACTTTATTTATTTATCAATTTATTCATTCCCGTGGGAGATCACGGGCCATGATTCATCATAGGAGCATATGCAGCAGTCAAAAGATGTTGCAGGCACGAAGATGGCTAAAGAAAGTAAAATCTCTAATAGAACGAGGTAGAGAGAAAGCGATTGTTTCAAAGAGACTGTAACAGCGGATGAGAGAATATGCTGAATTGAGCAGAACTATCCTGAAATGTCTTCCAGAAGATCTGAGAGGAATCAGTGAAAATTTCGTAACTGGAATACCTTGAAACATGGATATGAAGAAGATACCACAGTTCATGCGTGAGATACAGACAGAAGAATAATTAATAAGAGCGAGAAAATTTTACAAGCGTTCCGAAATATCTTGGAATTTTTGTATGGTGAAGGAAGAGAGCCAATGGCTTGACGAGACGTATAAGTCAAATCGGTATCAAGTAAGAGAAATGCGGCTGGAGATGATGGTATTTCAATAGAAATGGTTAAAGCCGGAAATAAAGAATAAAAGAACCTTGCTAAATTGTAGGATGCCCGCGAAGGAAGACAGTTCGATTTCACGAGAAACGAGATATACAAGACACATACAGCTCTAAACTATTGAGCATCCTCTCTGTTATGTATAAGATATTCTCGAAAATTATCACCAACAACACACAAAAAATACATTAGATTTCAATCCTGAAAAGGAACAAGCTGTCTTTCAAAGTGAATCAGTGCAATGGACTGTTTGCAAGCCATCAATAAAATAATATGACGGACGAATGAATATTAATTACCACTTTGTCTGAGATTTATAAATTTTTGTATAGTGCTTGACTCAGAGTGAGCAAACACTTAATTAACAGCGTAGAAAACAAAGACAGCCATTGACCTTATCATAGTACGCTTAAGAATATGTTTCTTAAACTGGGAAAACTAAAACTCATCATTTGTGAATGGAATAAGTTTGAACCACCCATTCTACTGCTTACTCTAGTGGGGACAGACTTCAACAACCAACGTAAGAGCGTGAGATACCATGGTTCAAATGGCTCTGAGCACTATGGGACTTATCATCTGAGGTCATCAGTCCACTAGAAATTAGAACTACTTAAACTTAACTAACCTAAGGACATCAAACACATCCATGCCCGAGGCAGGATTCGTACCTGCGACCGTAGCGGTCGCACGGTTCCAGACTGAAGCGCCTAGAACCGCTTGGCCACACCGGCTGGCGATACACCATGTTTGAAGGAAAGCCTAAATGTCAGTTTAACAAAATTTAAAAAAAACGTACAGATAAGCAATGCAGAATCAGTTCATGAGTTACTTTCAGTACAGCTGAAGTCGACCAGTTCATGAGCAGCAGAAGAAATAAACGCGAGAGTAAATATTGCCTAGAGTTTTCAGAACTAAGTTCCCAGTGAATTTGAGAAATAACGTTTACGATGTCTAGAAGAGGTTTGCATCCAGCAATGATTATAAAATATGTCATGACGACTTAAGGTTTTTTTTGCGTTGTAGCTGACTCTGTCACGTCAGCTGTTAGCTGTTGAACTACTACCACTACTGCTCCAATTGAGACTGACATGGCGCCTGGAACGACCACTGTTGCAACTGTTACTACTGCTACTAATATGACTATTACCGCTGGCTGTTACTCTTTGACCGAGATTGTTAGCGCAGTGGTTAGCACATTGGACTCACATTGGGGAGGATTGTGGTTCAAACTTGTGTCACGCTATCCTGATTTAGGTTTTCAGTGATTTCCCTAAATCACTTAAGGCAAATGCTGGGATGGTTCCTTTGAAAGGGCACTGCTGCTATCCTTCTACATCCTTCCCTTATCCGAGATTGTGCTCCGTCTCTAATGACTTCCTAGTCGACGGGACTTTAAACACTAATTTCTTGTTCAAATGTGTGTGAAATCTTATAGGACTTAATTGCTAAGGTCATCAGTCCCTAAGCTTACACACTACTCTACCCAAATTATCCTAAGGACAAACACACACACCGATGTACGAGGAAGGACTCGAACCTCCGCCGGGAGCTGCCGCACAGTCCATGACTGTAGCGCGCAAGACCGCTCGGCTAATCCCGCGTGGCCCACTAATTTTTTGCTCCTTCTTCCTGTTATTCTGTGATAAATATTCTATGATGCCTCCAAGGTGTCAGCCTAAGCACACGTGCTTGCTATAATAACAACGCTGTAGTACACGGGAAAGCGTTGTCGTTGAGTGACTGTAGGAGGGTGTAGCATGACTTAAATATACCTATTATTTGGTGTGATAAATGGCAGCTTTTCCCAAACGTAGAAAAATGTAAGTGAATGTAGATGAGTCGAAAAAAAAATCCCGTGATGTTCTATTACAAATTAGTGGTGTGCTGCTTGGCGTAGTTATGTCTATTAAATATCTAGGCTTAACGTTGCAAAACAATATGAAATGGATCGAGCACATGAGGTGTACAGCAGGGAAGGCGAATGCTCGACTTCGGTTTATTGGGCGCATTCCAGAAAACTGCTAGTCAACTCTAAAGGAGTCCGCGTATAAAACACTTGTACGACCCATTCTCGAGTGCTGCTCGAGTATTTGGTGTCCCCAGCATTAAACGAAGGCATGGGATAAATTCAGAAGAATGCTGCAAGATTTATTCCCGGTAGGTTCGAGTAACACGTGAATATTACGGAAATGCTCCGTGAACTCCAATTGGAATCCCCGGAGGAAAGACGACTGTTGCAAAAGTTTAGAGAACCGACGTTGCAGACCGACGGCAGAACGATTCTACTGCTACCAACGTACATCTAACGTAAGGATCACTATTACCAAATAAGAGAAATTAGGGTTCGTACACAGGCATACACACAGTTGTTTTTTATTCGTTCAATTTGCGAGTGAAACAGAAAAGTGGATGACTAGCAGTGGCAGGAGGTGCCCCAGGCTATGCACCTATGGTGGCTTGCGAAGTGTTTTCGCAGATATGGATGTAGACATCTATATCCTAAACGGCCTTTCCTACAAAAAGCCATATCTCGTCTTACCAACGAGTTCTCAGGGAACTAGCCGTGCTCCGTACGGTCTGTGGCGCCTTGCCACGGTTCGTGCGGCTGCCCCCGTCGGAGGTTCGAGTCCTCCCTCGGGCATGGGTGTGTGTGTGTGTGTGTCTTGTCCTTAGCGTAAATTAAGTTAAGTTACATTACGTAGTGTGTAAATCTAGGGACCGATAACCTCAGTAATTTGGACTCATAGAACTTACCAAAATTTCCAAATTTCTTCAGGGTACTATCCAGATCTGTTAGGTTGCATTTAACTGGCAGGTCCTCACCGCTAACTACCAGCCAGGAATGAGTCTCTGCTCTACTGGCGTCCTTCTCAAACCAAGGATCTTCTCTAACGATCACCGCCACCTTGGTGACCACCAATAATTACCGTTTCAAAAGCGTTGCCTTAAAATTATCGTGGCTCGAATTTACTCATGTACAGAGGAAATAATATTAAGTAATTATTGTCTCTCGTCTTGGGGACACACAGATACTCGGTAGGCAGGGTATTTTTAATTTCAAATTAGAACTCATTTCCTTAGTGAAATGAATGTAGTGTAAGAGGGGATTTCCGTTTCACTGCAGTGCTGCAGCGTATTTGAAACCCAGCGCGGCTCCGATGCGGGTTAAGAAACACTAACATGTAGACAAGGGGATGGTGTTGCCTTCGAATGAAACATTTTTCATCGCCCCTTATACACTCACGTTCCGGAAACACAAAACACCTTGGACTAGTAAAGACAGGACGTCCATATTCACAGGACAAGTACATTAGTATGTTCTGCAGAAATGATTAGCATTTCCGTCACCTCGCTTGAGCATCAGTCCTGTTGCCTAGTAGGCACAGAGTCCACCTTGGGCACTAATAACTCTGTTCCATGCGTGACGACATCGATGTGTATGGTGCCATGTGGTACAGCTATCCATGATGCATACATCTTTTTTCAAAGTTCATCTGTGGTGGGTGGGATTGGATCACAGCGCTGCACTCGTCATTTCACCATGTCCCATACCTTTTCGATTGGTGACAAGTCCTGTGATCTAGCGGGCCAAAGCAAAAGGCTGATTTGTGGTTGTACCCAGTAGCACCCCACACAATGAAGGCTTGAGTTGGCGCTGTATGTCTTCTGCGAATGCTCTCACAGGTGAAGCTCCCCATGTCGGTGGCGAACCAAAACGCATCCATCATACAATCAGGACCTGGATTGGTCGGAAAAGTGGACGACGCGCACGTAATCCATGCCGTAATAGACGGCGACGGACTGTCGCTCCTGATATGACTAGCGTACGATGAGTTACACTGTTCCACGGTAGTGCCAGATCCGAGGAGGACGTAGCTCTCAGCCGCAATGCCATTCGGATGAGGTGTCGATCTTTTCGCGGGTTGGTGTGGGTTGAGCTACCTGACCCAACTCGTCGTGTTCTACGGCCTTCCGTGAACCATTCTGCACACACATGTTACACAGCTGGAACACTTCTTGCCACACGAGCAGCGGTTTCCGGAATGAATGCATCACATTCTCTCATGCCAATAATGCGCACTCTTTGGAGCTCACTGATTTGATGGTACGGTTCGTGTATACGCCTGCGACGGTTCTTGCACGTGTGCTTAAGTCACTCAGATCTATTACCTCCAGTTTATGGCGACAACGAGATCCGCAGGTGCATTTTACCGGTCTGTGGTGTTGCCTCGCGATATCGATATTGTCCACGAATCCGCGGTCCGACAGAAGCTAATCATTTCTGCAGAATACAATAAAGTACATTTCTGTAAATATGAACGTCCTGCCTCTAGTATTTCAAGGTGTTCTGTCTTTTTCTGAACATGAGTGTATAACAGTTTGAAGTAAGTCAGTGACCTTTAGGATGCGAGCATATTTAAGGTGAGGCGTACTGCACCTCATGGTCTAACTCGTTTTCGCGTTTGAAGGAGCCCACACTGTGTCAGTGGTAGCAGAGAAGTTCGATCTCGGTAAACTGTGCATTCACCCTGTGTGATAGTCTGTAGAACTCTAAATTTGTGTGGATCGCAGTATAGGTCAACTTAGAAATTGTCACGGAGTTAGTCTCAGAGCATCGCACCTGTTTGCTGAATTCTTGAACCTTATGTATACTATGGTATCTGTGTCAAGGGGCATTTTGTGTTAAACGCGGGTGAGTTGGTATTAGTTAAAATGGGACCCAGGGAATAAACCCTGAAATTTCGTTTCTGAAGATACAAAATTTCTCCAGTCAGGATGACTTCATTTTTCATATTAATATAGCTTAGGCACTGTACGAATACCAGTGCACGTGAAATTTAACGATGTTACGAAATAAGTGACTATACGATATAATAAAGCTGATACAGTCTAATGAAAACTACTATATATTCGCTTAATATTTAGAAATGTTTCGGTAAACGAGGCTTGTTATCTTCTTTCTTCTTTCCCCATGCTGTATCCGACATTTGCACGATATCGACATGTTAATTCGGATTTGTCAGTGTTAGTGGTAGAGGGTGGCTGGATGCCCTTCCTCTCGCTACCCCTTTCCCCTGAGACGCTATGTGTGTACCTCATCCGTCTGCGTCTAGTGCTCTCTCAACTGAAAGCGTGAGAACGATTTTCGAAATGGTTGCGAATCTGAGCGGACCCTGAAGTAAACCGAGAATCCTATTACTTGAGTACTCGAAGCAGTGCAGTTCTAGCAGTTTAAAACTGTGTGCCGTGCGGGGATAGCTCAGTCAGACTGTTTTCGAAATTATTACGGTGACATCTACATCTACATGGATACTCTCCAAACCACATTTACATAACTCTCTATTATTCCAATTTCGTATAGCGCTCGGAAAGAATGAATACCTATATCTTTCCGTACGAGCTCTGACTTCCCTTATTTTATCGTGGTGATCGTTCCGCCCTATGTAGGTCGGTGTCAACAAAATATTTTCACATTCGGAGGATAAAGTTGGTGATTGGAATTTCGTGAGAAGTTTCCGTCGCAACGAAAAACGCCTTTCTTTTAATGATTTCCTGCCCAAATCCTGTATCATTTCTGTGACACTCTCTCCCATATTTCGCGATAATACAAAACGTGCTGCCTTTCTTTAAACTTTTTCGATGTACTTCGTCACTCCTACCTGGTAAGGATCCCACACCGCGCAGCAGTATTCTAAAAGAGGACGGACAGGCGTAGTGTAGGCAGTCTCCCTAGTAGGTCTCTTATATTTTCTAAGTGTCCTGACAGTAAAACGCAGTCTTTGGTTAGCCTCCCCCACAACATTTTCTATGTGTTCCTTCCAGTTTAAGTTGTTCGTAATTATAATACCTAGGTATTTTGTTGAATTTACGGCTTTTAGATTAGACTGATTTATCGTGCAACCTAAATTTAACGAGTTCCTTTTAGCACTCATGTGGATGACTTCACACTTTTCGTTATTCAGGGTCAACTGCCACTTTTCGCACCATTCAGATATCTTTTCTAAATCGTTTTGCAGTTTGTTTTGATCTTCTGATGACTTTATTAGTCGATAAACGACAGCGTCATCTGCAAATAACCTATGACAGCTGCTCAGATTGTCTCCCAAATCGTTTACATAGATAATGAACAGCAAAGGGCCTATAACACTACCTTGGGGAACGTCAGAAATCACTTCTGTTTTACTCGATGAATTTCCGTCAGTTACTACTAACTGTAACCACTCTGACAGGAAATCACAAATCCAGTCAGATAACTGAGACAATATTCCATAAGCACGCAATTTTACTATAAGCCGCTTGTGTGGTACAGTGTCAAAAGCCTTCCGGAAATCCAGGAATACATAATCGATCTGAAATCCCTTGTCAATAGCACTTCATGTGAATAAAGAGCTAGTTGTGTTTCACAGGAACAATGTTTTCTAAACCCATGTTGACTGTGTGTCAATAGACCGTTTCCTTCCACGTAATTCACAATGTTCGAATACAATATACGTTCTATGATCCTGGTGCATATCGACGTTAACGATATGGGCCTGTAATTTGGAGGATTACTCCTACTACCTTTCTTGAATTTGGTGTGACCTGTGCAAATTTCCAGTCTTTGGGTATGGATCATTCTTCGAGCGAACGGTTGTATATGATTGTTAAGTATGGAGCTAATGCATCAGCATACTCCGAAAGGAACCTAATTGGTATACAGTCTGGACCAGAAGACTTGCCTTTATTAAGTGATTTGAGTTGCTTCACTACTCCGAGGATATTTACTTCTACGTTACTCATGTTGGCAGCTGTTCTCAATTGGAATTATTGAATATTTACTTCGTCTTCTGTTGTGAAGGCATTTCGGAAGGCTGTGTTTAGTAAATTCGCTTTGGCAGCACTGTCTTCGATAGTATCTCCATTGATATCACGCAGAGAAGGCATTGATTGTTTCTTGCCGCTAACATACTTCACATACGACCAGAATCTCTTTGGATTTTCTGCCAGGTTTCGAGACAAAGTTTCGTTGTGGAAACTGTTATAGGCGTCTCGCATTGAACTCCGCGCTAAGTTTCGAGCTTCTGTAAAGGATTGCCAATCTAGGGGGTTTTGCATCTGTTTAAATTTGGCATCTTTGTTTCATTGTTTCTGCAACAGTGTTCTAACCCGTTTGTTGTACCAAGGTGGATTAGCTCCATCGTTTGTTAGTTTATTTGGTATAAACCTCTCAATTGCTGCCGTTACTATTTCTTTGAATCTAAGTCACATCTGGTCTACACTTATATTATTAATTTGGAATGAGTGCAGATTGTCTCTCAGAAGGCGTCGAGTGAATTGTTATCTACTTTTTGGATTAGGTATATTTTTCGCCTATTTTTCGAGGATTTGGGGATAACAGTATTCAGTCTCGCTACGCCAACCCTGTGTTCACTATATATCGGTTTTGATGCTGGTTATTGACTCAGGATTATTTGATGCAAAGAGGTCAAGTGTGTTTTCACAACCGTTCACTATTCACGTGGGCTCATGAACTAACTGCTCGAAACAATTTTCAGAGAATTCGTTTATCACAATTTCGGATGATATTTTATGCGTACCTCCGGAATTAAACATGTATTTTCGCTAACATATCGAGGGTAATTTGAAGTCACTACCAACTATTATCGTATGAGTCGGGTACGTGTTTGAAATCAAACTCAAGTTTTCTTTGAACCTTTCAGCAACTGCATCATCTGAACTGGAAGGTCGGTAAAAGGATCCAATTATTATTTTATTCCGGTTGCCAACAATGACCTCTGTCAAACTAACTCATAGGAAGTATATACTTCAATTTCGCCACAAGTTAAACTACTTCTAACACCAACAAACACGCCACCGCCAACCGTGTTTAGCCTATCTTTTCGGAACTCCGTTAGCTTCTTCGCAAAAACTTCGGGTGAGCTTATATCCTGCTTTAGCCAGCTTTCAGTGCCCATAACGATTTGCGCATCAGTGCTTTCTATTAGCACTTGGAGCTCTGGTACTTTCCCAACACAGCTACGACAATTTACAACTGTTATACCAATGGCTCCTGTATCTATGTTCTTCCTGTGTTCAGCCTATATCATTTCTGACTTAAGACCTCTAACATAAAAAAACCGCCCAGTCCACGCCACACAGCCCCTGATACTCGTGTAGCCGCCTCCTGCGTATAGTGGACACCTGACTTATTCAGCGGAACCCGAAACCCAACCACCCTTCGGCGCAAGGAATCTGCAGCCTACACGGTCGCAGAACCGTCTGAGCCTCTGATTCAGACCCTCCACTCAGTTCTGTACCAGAGGTCCGCAATCGGTCCCGTCGACTATGCAGCAAATTGTCAGCTCTGCTTTCATCTTGCAAGACTGGAAGCCTTTACCACTTCTGTTAGCCGCTCGAAACCAGAGAGAATCTTTTCTGATCCAAAGTGACACACATCATTGGTACCGACGTGAGCAACCACCTGCAGTTGGCTGCATCCTGTGCTCTTCATGGCATCCAGGAGGACCTACACGGTATACACACGGAGTGTACATTGGTTTTCTTACCCGCCTTGTCAGCCAAGTCCATAAGGGGCACCATAACGCTCCTAACGTTGGAGCTCCCAACTACCAAAAGTCCCACCCTCTGCGATTGCCCTGATCTTGCAGGCTGAGTGGTTTCCTCTGAAACAGGACAGATGACAGCATCTGGCTCAGCGACAGTGTCAGCCACGGACAGCACCTGGACCCTGTTTGTCAGACAAACCGCGCAGGCCCTACGTGCGGCCGCCTCGGAAGTCTTTCGCCGCCTGCTTCGCTCCGGGGCGACCTCCCACTCGACCGCAGGTGAGGGGTCAGCCTCAGTGCGAGCAGTAACTGGGTTGGCCACCGGTGAGGACCGATCGGAGGGCTCTGACGCGCTGGACGTCCGTTGGATCCCCACGGCCTGCCCACAGCAGTTGTGCCCATCCACTGCAGCCTCAAGCTGTGTAACAGAACTCATCACAGCCTGAAGCTGAGAGCCAAGTGTCACCAACTCGGCTCGCATCCGTACACAACAATCGCAGTCCCTGTCCATACCAAACACCGTGGGAAACTAAACTATGCACATAAACGAACTATCGGCACGTGCTGCGCAACTCTAATGTAGACCCTGACGAAAACGCACGAACTGTGTCTAGTAATACGCAGGTATTCAAGAACCTAACTACCGAAGCAGTCAGGTGGAACTAAATAATTTGCCCCTGATAAGGAACTTGTATATCACAAAAACGGTTTGCTTTCTGATGCAAACGAAAACGCGAGAACTGTGGCTATTAGATTTTAAATTTACACGCAGAAACTCAAGAAACAGACTATTAAAGCACACAGATGATATAAAAAATTTCGCTCCTGGCTAAAAACTCGTAAATGTCCCAAAAGCGGTTTACTTATCTGTTGCTGCGACTGTCGCGGTCGGCTACTGCTGCCTGACATCAACTGAGACTCACGAGAAAACCGTGCTACGAGCGTCGGCTTGACTGAAAACGAACAGTAGGCTGTTCATGAGTCCCATTCTTATGGAAGTGGATTAAAGTTAAAACTGTAGTAGTATTAACAACAACAATGGCTGAAATTAACGTCAAGAAGATGATGTAAGTAGATTTTAAAACTTTCTTCGTTTCAAAGACGGGAACAGTCATGTGTCTTACATACTCCTACTTAAACTACGTCATCAACAATGGAGGTGAATCTGAGACTGAATTAAAACTACACATGATGCAAGGAAGAGGCCAAACTGTCAACATGAACTGGAAAAGGAAGAATTTTGCCCGTTTATATAGTTTTTATAATTACAAGGATATTTTAAAAGGAAAACACCAAAAAAGTGCGTTTCACATGAGGTTTCAAGTTTATGTAGAAAAAGAATTAGCTCCGTAATTTCAATTGAAACAAGAATATGTTTTAATGTGGTTAAAACAAACAAAAAGATGTAGTTGAAGAAAAAGATGTCGGTAGACAACTTGCCCGCGAAAATATCTTAGTATCGAGCCCGAGTCCGGCCCACAATTTGAATTTTCCAGGAAGCTTCAATTCAGTGCCCACTATAAAGCAGAGTGAAAATTCATCCTCGAATATTATTCATATTTATTCGGTTTGTCGCCCATTTTCTGAAATGGAAAACAATTCACAACAATGAAAATCTATTTAATATGCAACCACCAAAGCGTATAACAAAAAAACAAATGGTTCCACAAAAACTATAAATGAAAATGTACTCAGGTGTAGTTGCCGACATTGTGGGGGAGAAAGTAGCGTAGAGTCCTTGTGTTGCTCTTCCACGACATTTAGTGAACCCATAGATGAAATGTGTATTGGCATACTCTCCATCAGTAACCAATCCCTACTGATGCATTTCACTGTTAACGTTAGTTCTAACTCTGTTGGATAAATAAACCCAATAGACAACTGAACTGTACTAAATGCATGCTGTAGGACGAAGAGCAACGTGAGCATCACTATTGTGTTAACAGGAAGTACTGAGAGTGAAACGACACACACTGGGCATAGCGTCGACATTTGCACGGTTGTGCAGATATTTCCAGTGGAATGTAGATACAAAGAAAAAAGTGCTAAGAAATAAAAGAAATGCAATTACTTTGCAACAAAACAAACCACCGGAGACCATACGTGCATTATACAAAAATACTCAGTGTAATATCTCCTACTACGGAGATCCTTCTGGAACACAAATGGGTATCACTGACGTTATTTTCGAGAAGCAATATTGAGAAAATTTAGAGAACCGGCAGTTGAGGCTGAATGCAGAATGATTCTAGTACTGTCAACGTACATTTCGTATAAGGTCCATGAAGATAAGGTTAGAAAGATTAGTGGTCGTACGGAGGCATATAGATAGTCGTTTTCCCCTCCCTCTATTTGCGAGAGGATCAGAAAAGGAAAAGACTAGCAATGGTACACGGTACCCTCCGCCACGCACCATACGGTGGCCTGCTGAGTATGCGTGTAGATGCAGATGTAGAAAAACCATCCGCATTTTCGATGGGGTTCGGGTTCACCCCGTGTTACTAAATTTACCCCTGGAAGAGTCTCTGAAATTGTTACATATTAAATATCTTAAGTTTAAATACGATGTAAAACGCTTTATGGATAAATTGTAAAGAAGTGTTTTAGTGGAAAGTACACAATTTTAAACATGAAGTTAACGAATATTATCACAATGGTCTCACCTATAACCATCCATGTATCGTATAATGAACTTACGTGATCTGAAGAAAAGTATGACCGACCAGTGAGGCAGCAAAATGTATTTTGCCTCTCTTTAAGGGTGTTTACCATTGTTATTTTCAGACAATATTTTTCTTTTTGGGAAGAGGCCAGACATGGGAAAGAACGAAATATGTGAAGACTGCTGGTTATTTCCACGCTTATTTATTTCCCAGTGTAGAAAGACACTTAATTTTCAGCAGAGAGTGTGGTGAGGGTACTCACTACTCCAGAGAGTACCGCACTATAATCGGTAAGATTCGAAGCGCAGCAGCTGTATGGGTTGGCAGTACGAACTATACCGAGGTCCGCCAGAGGCCGCAGTTGACAACCAATGGCTATCACGTGTGTGAATAGCGATTGGTCGATACCTCGTTAAACACCGGAGCAGTAAGCTAAGGCGGACAGTTCTCTTCAGCGCGCCCATGCGTGTACAGTCTCCATTTACCGCCGACTGTACCAGCTGCATTGTTAGTCCGTCGTCTCCGAGACTTAGGCTCCGTAGGCATCGTAGGCCGGCTCTGGACTCTACGTAGGCATCACTCAGAGGCACAGTGACAGGGCTTTAACATTTTAGAGGACCTGTAATAATTTCGGACGTCTGGCACTGTAGGACATTTCACAAGAAGCAGCATCATTTAAGTTGAGTATTTGTTCATATTTAACAAATATTATTTTATTACTAATTGTTGGGACTCTTTTTGATTGAAGATAACCTACTCCTCCTGCACTCCCACCAGAGGGCACATCTTTGTGAAACCCTCACTTCCAGCCCTTTCGTGCGTCCTCTGTCACTGCAATATTTTGCTGTGTATTTGTTAACGAAAGCAACAAAAAGTTCAATACAGCAGCTACAGTGACATCGTATTTCATTAAAAAAAAATTCTTCCCCCGGTAATATATCGTTGTGTACATTTCTTTCAGTGCAAAAGTGATAAAAGACGTATATTGTGTTATTGATAATCTATGAACAAACTGATAGATTAGGTTTTGTGTCCTGAAATAGAATCGATAATTGTGAAAGTATAAACTTTAATAATTATCTGAACTTTTCAGAAGATTAAACTTCGAGAAAGGTAGAAAATTCCCTATATTAGATATTATGACCGTGTAAGAGAAGCTGCGGATGCCTACTCATAACACTCTACACAAAATATAGTTCTTCGTCCCTTCTCGCAACAACTGAGAAATATGTGTGATACTATGATACTAGATGTGACAGAAATCCAGATTTACGCAGTAAGAAAAGTATACTAACTACTACTTACTTGTTAGTCAATAGGATTACATCAGTCAGATTTCGATCAGTATTTCCGATCAATATTTTACTGATAAGTTGGTTAACGTTTAGCTTGAAACATACAACCAGATGAAGGTTTCTAGCATTAAAATTCATTACATCATTTTCAGCAGTGCAAATCCCCTCTCATAAAACCTTAACACTGGAGTGAACGATTTCCTACCTACTTATTAATAGCTAATATCGTGCGAACTGTCAATGCATTCTCCACAGAAACTTAGAGCGGTCCGAGTGCTAATGTTTGTGAAAGCTGCTGCTTCTGCGATTTTCAGGTGTTTTTCTTCATTCAATCCGAGCCACTGAAAAAACGCCATTGGATACGTTGTTGACGATACACTGATGAAAAACGTTTGAGATTTCTAAATTAAAAAGAAAAATTCGAAACCATACACTAACCTCTAAAAGGATGGAAGAGCTTTATTTGCGTATCGACTGGTACTAAAACTGAAACTATTAAGCAATATTCAATATTATCGCCGCATCTTTAATGATTATTTACAGCAGATATTCACCTTATATCTAAAAGATCTTTTCTCAGAGATAAAACACCAGGATATAGCTTCCTTATTGACAAGAAACTATACCATTCGCTTTAGTGAAACATTCTCAACTTTTGCATTTAGTAATTTCGGAAATAATTGGAAGGCTAAACAAACTGTATCTTTAGAGAGTTAGTATATTATTAGTTAATTTGATTTTAAAGGAACAAATATAATACGACGTACGCGTTACATAAAAACACTATTCGAGTATCTAAAGTATCGGATACCTCATTAGGATGAAATTAAACAGTGAGACTTTTTTATATTCTTTTTCTAGCAGCAGAGAAGTGGTCTCCGACGGACCACATATCTTGCGTCCGGGAGAGAGGCTTCCGCCGATGACAGCTGTCCTGGCCCACTTTTCTTAATTAAACAGGTTCCCGTCGTGAGATATAAATCATTCCATCACGCTTCTGCCTGCTTCGTTGTAACAGCTACACAGAATGAGCTCCGACTATCGCCTTCCTTGTTTCTATACCCACCGATGGCTTCGGCAGGGTACAGTAATGAAATGCAAGTCAGCAGCTGAATTTCACAGGCACACAACTTGCTTTTCTCTTCTCCCTACGGGTCACATTTGGATTTAATTAAGGTGGAATGCCTTACATTCTCGGCATCCCTATATGTGTCTCTTTTTGTATACAATTTTGTGTTGATTATAGTAGATACAGGTAAGGAACTGTGGTACACTACATTTGTGCGTATTCTTCTTATTACATTTTATAGTAATTTGTATGATGTAATTAAAGTTACATTATTCGCAGGGCTTATCGCTAATTATATCGTACTGACGGTCCAAACATTTTTTATAATAGCAAGTATTTATTCATTTACAGATGTGCATAATTTAATTGTATTCAAGTTTTAAAATGAGATGTATTTAATTTTATTGAAGGAATAATAATATTTGTTGATCATGTCATTGTGCTTATTTACGGAACTTTACACATCTTTTAGAGAATATCATTTGCAGTACTGAAATTGTAACAATGTACCGAGAACTGTATGGTATAAGGTTTGATAAGAAAAAATCCATTCGCCGCCTCACTGTTCGATATGCGTTTGATCATTATGGACTTCGTACATATATTTACAACTGGAAACCCTTCCTTTCACTACTGTATCAGTAATTTATTTTTCCATAAATTATAAACATCATAATGAAAAACGTGTCACACATTGGTCTCAAAAAAAGTTTGGCTGCACCTGCATGTCTTAGAATATGAGTGAGATTAGTTTAAAAAGCAACAAATGAAAGACGATGCAGTATAAAATTAAAAATACTGTGAAATTAAAAGAAAATAATCAAAATAAAGACACAATATTGCAGTGCCTGTGTAAGCAACAAGTACTATGTAATGTTCCTTTGGACATGCGTTCACGGATATCCGAAACTGTTAAGGCAACTGTTCGCGACAAGACTGATATATAGGTTGTAATCCCGGTATTTCATAGCTGCTGTAGTCGCATGCATGTCCGAAGGACCATTGCATCGTACATCTTACAAACACGTCTGCTGCAATATCGTATTTATCCGCCGATACCAGGCTACCGACTTTCGACTGAATGTCTCCACTGTACGGAAATTACAGTAAGTGTACCAGTGCTCGTTAATGAAGCACGAAAGACGATATAAGGAAGTTTGAGTCTGGACGTGAAGCGTGCACGGATAGCCGAATGGTTAAGGCAACTAACAGCGACTAGCGGAAAATCTGGGTTCAAGTTCCGGTCCGGCTCAAATCGTCAATGTCGTCTTTCCGGTTTGAGGGTCCCCGTATTTGCAACTGTGAATGCATTTCATGTAAGTAAAATAAAGGCTGTCTGTTCACAAGCACACATATTTGCACATCTGCGACATCGAAATCTGCTGCTGATTCGATCATCCCAGACCCGACATCCATAACGAGGTCGAGACGTTGCTGCTCACACCTAATGCACTCTCTTCGGCGCCTCTCCTTACGTCATCCAGTGTGTGAGAAGGGTTCCTGTGACGTTTCACTGCTACCCATCCGTGATGGTGAAACAATCGTCTTCATTTTATAAGATACGAATGACGTGTACTCGTGGATTATTGTTTTCGTAGACGAAACTGTAATTCTGGACACCAATTTGGAGGATTCAGTCCCGATATGGCACAGCTTTCAAATTTCTTCCGATATCGATGAGAGGTATCCGACGTTCATCAGTGATATCGACCCAGAACATGAATAACCAAGCCCCTTGCTGAGCCCGACACACTGCCCGCCTGAGAGGTGCCTTTGTACTTTATGCCTCCACACTCTTCTACGACAACGGTCATATGTCAGACAAATCCCACAATTTTCAATCAATAGAATATCACCTTCAGTGTTCAAGATACCAATTTAAGAGTTCCTTAGTAACCTTATTCGAACACAACGGTTCCGAAGGGACTGGCGGCCAAATTTAGTGGTTTTATGGAGACGGTTGCGTACTGCAAGTGTCCATACAGGTCTCTTCTCCATTACTTTCAATAAGGCGGCGTGGAGTTCTGTTATCTTCAATGCACTACGAGTCACAGCTTGTTAGCGGTTATCAGCGAATGCCCATCATATTTTAGTACCTCTTAATAGCGAACGATTGTTCCAATGGCGTCGCTGAGGTGTAACTTAATTCGGCAGGCAATTTATCCTGCTTGGAATTTTTCTTACCATAAAGCAGCATTGTACGCTGAAACTCAGCTTGAAATTATACTCAGAGCCATTTTGAGAGACAAAACAGTGTTTGCAAGCACATTGCCCTGTTCATTACTGGACAGGCAGCATGCCCTACTGAACTGTACTCGAAATGCAGACTTCCTATCGTTTCTATTATACACGTAGCTACATCAGTTATGCAAGTCATGAAGGCGGTGTGAAACTACTTTTTGAACCGCTTGTGTGTTGGACCATTTGCAGATATGTGATTAACTTCTCCCTTAAATTCTAGAACTCAATAATTTGATTCACAAGATATTGCCAATGAGAAACTATTTCCATGCGTCGTAAAACGCCTGTACGTCACAAATTTCGTTTCCGTTCAGAATCAAATCTATATACAGAAGCATCTTTCAGACTGTTCGAAGCCTAAAATAGAATCTCGAGGCACTAAATACAGCAGTGAAGGTATTCCATCTACACCTTTGTTGAATGGATAACGTGTTTATGAGCTCTCTCGCTATGGAGTCACTAATGACAAGAAAATCTGCATTAGTTACTATAATACTCTACGAACAACTGCGTGGCAGAAGCGGATTTAGGATAAGGTCGGAGAATATTATGCATGTTTATGAAACTACATTCGTAATGTCTTGCCCGACAGCTAAATCATTGTATTCTGAACGAGGAAGGAAGGCGGTTGTTTAGAGCTCGCAGAATCAGCATGAATTATTATAGTCGTAGTAATTCCTCCTACTTCTTTTTCGTGGTCTTTATCCCGAGAAGAGGAATTTGTGGCACAACTTGACTAGATGAAGGGGTCGGTTGATAGGACATGTTCTGAGGCATCAAGGGATCACCAATTTGGTAATGGAGGACAGTGTGGAGGGTAAATTCCGTAGAGGGAGACCAAGAGATGAATACACTAAGCCGATTCAGAAAGATGTAGGGTGCGGTAGTTACTTGGTGATGTAGAAGCTTGCACAGGATAGAGTAGCATGGAGAGCTGCATCAAAACAGTCTCCGGAATGAAGACCACAACAACAATAACAACAACCCTCATTTTCTCTGCGGACGACGAAGGTGTATACATCTGTCTAAGCATAGTGTAAACCCCGGTGAAAATGTAAGAATGTATTCTAAATGTAAGTGAAGTGGGACGGTGAGAATTAGCCCGATATTCACGGAGGCCGATGAGGGAAGCCGGAGCGGATTCGATCAGGAGCTGGTGAGTCTCCACGAATTCTGGAAGCGGAGTGCTAACGTGTGTGGCTGTCCGATTGGTTCTCAGTCGTAATGACTCATTATCATTATTCATCCATACTCGATCTGAAAGTTACGTAAGTCACATTACTGACATTAGGAATACTGCAAGGTGATGATAAGTGTGTAACGCCTAAATGGTCAGGCAAATTCAACGCCGACTGGATACTTTGCTCACATAGTCAGAAAAGGGAATAATTATTACCGCACCTTGTGGCTGTTGAGTGGCGCTACAGTCTGGAGCCGAGCGACCGCTGCGGTCGCAGGTTCGAATCCTGCCTCGGGCATGGATGTGTGTGATGTCCTTAGCTTAGTTCGGTTTAATTAGTTCTAAGTTCTAGGCGACTGATGACCTCAGAAGTTAAGTCGCATAGTGCTCAGAGCCATCTGAACCATTCGTTTTGTTGAGTGGGGTGGAACTGATTACCATCAGCCCGCATTTTGTGACATCCATTTCGTTTTTCTGTACATTAGTCCGGTTGGTATTAGTGGTAAACGCATGTGTTTGTTTTAGGGTTTCTCAGCATCTAGTACCAGAGGATCAATCATTGCGAAATTTATAAAACTGCATTTCCACGAGGCAGAGTATGGTTTTATACACTACGATGACGAAGACGTTTACAAGAAATAGACTGCGTGATGCAGCTGCGCTGACAACGTACTATTAACTTGCATTGTTATTTGATTGTTAACAATAAAATCATCAGTTACCAAACTTAAAAGAAGAGTTTTTCTACCTGTGAATATCTGTCCATCTCTTACGTTCCTCTCCGTATCTATAATCGTACCTATCTGTGTATCTGTCTTCTCCCATTGCTGTAGAAAACCACGCTAAGCAACCCATTTATGTTACCCGCACATGTAAATCTGTTTTTTTTTTATTCTCTATTTCGTTTTAGGGATTTCAATAGCTTTCCCGTTTTTCCAGAGCAGACCTTACAATTGATATTTGATGCTTGTTTTACAAATAACTGCAAAAGGTTCAATGCCACAGACTCTGTCCCAGTTATTTATGTTCCGAAATATGAGATAAGTGACACTAAATATCCGCCAGCACATACGGCACGCTGTGCTCCTTCTCACCACGTAGGCTACTTGTTGGTCTGTGTAGCAGAAATGGCCAGAGCCGCCTGGTGTTGACACACAAGTCTATGAGCCTCGTGGTGACCACGGGACTGCGCCGGAAAGTGCCAAAAACAATGGGACGCGACTAACGACCGCTGCGATGATTTGCAAACAATGCCGTGTTCAAGCTTGTCTCCGACTGCACCGATATAAAATACGCTTCCTCCCCACTTTTTACTCCATCTGGGCAGATATTTTTTATTTCAGTTAAAACTGGGTGCAGAGGAATCTGTCTCGTTATATATAACAAGGTAACTGAGGTAACTGTAGCACACCCATCTTTTGGACAGTCGCATTATCGATATACAGGCCAATAAATATCGTATTTTCAGTTGCGTGAACGGCAGATAACTCGTCTCAGATTTTGTCTCGCTCCTAAATATAGAGAATTAGAGAAAATGCAAGGCTGAGAACTACATATCGGAGCAAATAATTCACGAAAACATTTTCAGTTACAACTACCATTATAGTTATTGCTAGTTGCTGTGTCAGGTTTTTCTTTAATAACTGAACTTTCACATACAGGAGGAAGAAAGTTTATATGGTTTGCTGGTATTTTGCGAAGGAATGAGGACTCAGATGAGAGAAGGTTTGGGCAAAAAGTAGGCCAACCCACTTTCAAAGGAATCATTCGAGCATTCACATTAAGCGATTTAGGGAAACTTACGAAAAATGATATTTGGTTGATAGGGGGAGTCTGGATCTGTTTGCTGGTGGCAGGTCGATTGATGTGATAGACTGTTTTTACATCCAACAAAAAATAAATGGAGTACAGAAATTTGCAAGTCGAATAGTTCTTCTTAAAAATTCTAGGTAAAAATGTAATCATATACCGGGTAGACCAGATCTCCGTCGACAACTTTCAGAGATTGTTCAGGGATATCTTACGAGCATTTTGTGTAAGGGATCCATAGCATACGCGTGCTCGTTACGGAGTAACAATGTAGCTATAATTTATTCGGTTTGTTACCGCAATCACCTTTGTTTCTGTGAAAATACCTTCACAAATTTGAAATGAGTTGTAATATGCAATAAGTGAAACGTACAACAAACAACACTGAGTAGTGCATCAACCCTCAGACGAAACTTGAGCACGTTTACAACGGTGTGTTCGGTCTGTTCAGTTAGTGTATAGTACAGGACGTAACAAATGCAGAACCGCGTCCTTACGGAATTGCTCAAAATATTGAGCACGGCACAGTGTACAGTTGCGAACCATCGACTATCTTATACACTCCAAAATTCTAGGAGCTTGCTGTAATAC
The DNA here is from genome assembly GCF_023864275.1 of Schistocerca cancellata. NCBI lineage: Eukaryota > Metazoa > Arthropoda > Insecta > Orthoptera > Acrididae > Schistocerca > Schistocerca cancellata. The sequence goes on along the minus strand of NC_064629.1, from coordinate 789,165,715 downwards.
TTCCGAAACTGCGATAATTCTAACAACCAGGCCCGTGTGAGTATCGACCACCGTCAGGTAAACTAGACTCTTTACGTGCCCTAAAAAGAAGTAGTCTATGGCTGTCATCTTCAACTTTTCTAGTCCATTCGTCCTCAGTTGCGTGTAATATTATGGTGTGTTAATAATTTGTAATTTTGGACCGTCTAATTATGACTGAATGGAACACAATTTTCGTGCCATACGCGTTTAGCCTTTATTTTTTGCAAACTAAATAGTAAAAATATATACACATTCCAGGCCAGTGAAGATGCCTCGCAAAGAACAAAGGCGAAATGCGTGTCGCTCGAAAATTGTGTTCCATTCAGTTGTAAATAGACTGTCCAAAAGTAAAAACGGTCAACATACCGTACTGACGCTGTCATGTCTGGTGACAGAGCTGGTCACGGAACAGAACCACCGCGACCAACATACTTAAGCCTAAGCCGTACTTCAGTGTGGTTCCTACACTATGTGATCAAAAGTCTCCGGATACTCGACGGAAAATGACTTACAAGTTCGTGGCTCCCTCCGTCGGTAGTGCTGGAATTCAATGTGGTGTTTGTCCAACCCTTGTCCTTTTTGGCAGGTTCCACTCTCGCAGGCAAACGTTCAATCAGGTTCTGGAAGTTTTCATGGGGAATGGCAGCCCATTATTCACGGAGTGCTGCACTCAGGAGAGGTATCGATGTCGGTCGGTGAGGCCTGGCACGAAGTCAGCGTTCTAAAACATCCCAGAGGTGTTCTATATGGTCCAGGCCAGTCCATTACAGGGTTGTTATTGTTGTGTAACCACTCCACCACAGGGCATGCATTATGAACAGGTGCTAGATCGTGTTGTAAGATGCAATCGCCATCCCCGAATTGCTCTTCAACAGTAGGAAGCGAGAAGGTACTTAAAACATCAGTGTAGGCCTGTACTGCGATAGTACCACACAAAACAACAAGGGGTGGAAGCCCCCCCCCCCCCCCAATGAAAAACACGACCACACCATAACGTCACAACCTCCGAATTTTACTGTTGGCACTAGAAACGTTGACCGGGCATTTGCCATACCCACACCCTGCCATCGGATCGCCACATTGTGTACCATGATTCGTCACTCCACACAACGTTTTTCCACTAGTTCATCGTCCAATGTTTACGCTTCTTACACCAAGCGAGGTGCCGTATGGCATTTATCGGCGTGATGTGTGGCTTATGAGCAGGCACTGGACCGTGAAATCCTAGTTTTCTCATCTCCCGCCTAACTGTCATGGTACTTAGAATGGATTCTGATGCAGTTTGGAATTCTAGTGTGATGGTCTGAATAAATATCTGCCTATTACACATTACGACCCTCTTCAATTGTCGGCGGTCTCTGTCAGTCAACAGACGAAGTCGGCCTGTACGCTTTTGTGCTGTACTTGTCCCTTCACGTTTCCACTTCACAATCATATCGGAAACAGTGGACCTAGGAATCTTTAGGAGTGTGGAAATCTCGTGTACAGACGTATGATACAAGTGACACCAAATGCCGGCCGGTGTGGCCGTGCGGTTATAGGCGCTTCAGTCGGGAACCGCGTGACCGCTACGATCGCAGGTTCAAATCCTGCCTCGGGCATGGATGTGTGTGATGTCCTTAGGTTAGTTAGGTTTAAGTAGTTCTAAGTTCTAGGGAACTGATGACCATAGATGTTAAGTCCCATGGTGCTCAGAGCCATTTGAACCATTTGACACCAAATCACCTGACCACGTTCGAAGTCCGTGAGTTCCGCGGAGCGCCCCATTCTGCTCTCTCACGATGTCTGATGACTACTGAGGTCGGTGATACGGAGTACCTGGCAGTAGGTGGCAGCACAATGCACCTAATATGAAAAATTTATGTTTTTGGGGCTGTCCGAATACTTTTGATCACATAGTGTAACATCTAGTCCGAAGATTGCCAACGTCCCGCCACGCTGAAAGCACGTAATAAGACAAATTAAAAACAAGAAATACAGCCCATACCGTCAACCTTTGGACCGTCGTGCACTACTTTCACTGTAATATACATATAAAGCTAAATACGGCTATAAACCAGAAAATGTAATAACTCTGCAACGAGGCATTGGTGACCATAGGTCTTTTATAGCAAAATATTCAGATGGTGTCCCGGAACAATCTGCAGACATTAGTCGGTGGAATTCTGCTTCACCATATATAATCAATTATTTTGATTCTTCTGATACTTCACAGCCACTTCTGCAGAGAGGGCTATACAAGATAAACACTAAAAGAACAACGCACACTAAGCAACTGTAAGTGACTACGTTTCCCTCAAAGCAGAGCAGGAATCAAGATGCCCGAGGCAGTAAAATCCATAATTTGTTCTTGTTTCTTTTCAAGAATGGTGTATGAATTCAGCAATGTTATTACATACATAGCGCTCAGAAACAGTTTCAAACGCTTGTAAGGGTGTTGCAAGGTATTTTGTGCTGATAAATAATTATTAAGAAGAAAATGATATACGTTGCTTCGTTTCCGACTTCATTAGCACTGAAGTTAGCCCTTCAGTCCGTTGCAAGAGAAAATTCAAGCGGTCCGCCAGAGACAGTGTCGCCAAACGCATTCTTCCTTTGGTTTACTACAGCCAAAGAAGAGAGCAATACAAAAATTGGACACGGGATTTAAGTAAGCCAGCCAAAGGCCTAGCGGCCTGGTGCGCTGTCATCTACGCTACGAGAACAACTGACACTAACTGTATCTGGCGGGCCACTTGAATTAGCGCGCGAATGACGAGACTCGCTAACCTCAGTGGTAATTAGTTGGAAACGGTGCAGTGTATCGAATTTTTTTTCTAACAGTAGCTTCTGAGCATGACATACCTTGCAATACCCTTACAAGCTTTTCAGACTATTTCAGACCACACAACAACTGTGTAACTGTGAGGTCAACAATCTGCCCTTCTCCATGTATGATTTTCGTACTGCATTAGTAGCTTCCTGACGTACCACCTCAGAATCAAATATGAATCATTATGAAATTCAGACCTCCTACATTCGTCATTCAATAAAATATTCCTGGCCTGTTTCACAAAATGGATTCTCAGGGGTATTCTTGACCCGAGGAGACAGACGCCTAGACTTCCCTATATCCTATTGAACACACTCTAAGATCCCCCCTCCCCCTTATTGAATACTACAGTTAACAGTCCGGGTCTTGGAAACAAGGATTCTGATTATTCTATTCGGGTGTAGATTCATACAAAATCTACCTAATCCCGACATAGTGCCACTACTGACAGCAATTTTAAAAGAATATTACCTACGCGAACATCTCTTTATCGGGGTCTTCTCTGAAATTAATACGGTGTACACTCGAAAAATGGTTCAAATGGCTCTGAGCACTATGGGACTTAACATCTGAGTTCATCAGCCCCCTAGAACTTAGATCTACTTAAACCTAACTAACCTAAGGACAGCACACAACACCCAGTCATCACGAGGCAGAGAAAATCCCTGACCCCGCCGGGAATCGAACCCGGGAAGCCGGGCGTGGGAGTCTCATTGTCGTTGAAGAACTGCATTGGCTGTCTTACCTGACGACCTGAGCTTAAGATGACTCAGAACTGTGAGTGTTTTTAAGCTAGAAACAGAAACAAATGCGGAGGTAGACAAATGTAACCTGCTGTAATTTTCCAGTAATTTCTTACAGTTCCATTTACATTACGACTGTGCTGTATTAGGCGAAGTTCATACGATACCAAGATGGAGTAGGTGTAGTGTTACATTCTGCCGGCCGTTGTGGTCGAGCGGTTCTAGGCGCTTCAGTCTGGAACTGCGCGACCGCTACGGTCGCAGGTTCGAATCCTGCTTCGGGCATGGATGTGTGTGATGTCCTTAGGTTAGTTAGGTTTAAGTAATTCTAAGTTCTAGGGGACTGATGACCTCAGATGTTAAGTCCAATAGTGCTCAGAGCCATTTGAACAATTTTTACACGGCTTTTCCTCCTTTCGCGTCTGCGACGTTCGTCATGACTGTCTCAACGCAGGATCGCGCTCTGCTTATAAAGCTGTCTCACAAGAATGATGACTGTGCACACGTCGCTTTGCAGAAGTTCCGAACACTGAAGGGTTTCACAAAAGGCGTTGGTCCGGAATGATTCGGAAATTCGAAAAGACGGGTCCTTTTGTTGTGCAACCTGGTGGAGGGAGGAAACGAATTGATTCGACGTCAGTGGAAGCAGTGGCCACAGCAATGCACGAGGAGACGAGTGGTGAAGTATAAACGTGTAGTGCACGGAGAATTGCCCGAAAATTGCCATACCCGTGAACACGGCGCGTAAAATCCTACGAAACATCTCTCTTTGCTATTCATTCAGAATTACCCATTCGTACAAGTTGCTTCCTGTTGACCTGCCAGCAAGGAAGCCACTTGCTTTAGAATTTCTTGCTCGCATGGAAGTGGATAATGATTGGCCGTGGAAGATATTGTGGACAGGCGAAGGGCACTTCCATCTGAGAGGTTATGTCAATACACAGGACTGTCGAATATGGGCAACGGATAATCCACACGAAAATCAACCGGTAGCACTTCATCCTGAAATGGTCATTGTGTGTTGCGGGTTTACGGCATCATTTATCATAAGGACATATTTTTTAGAAGAGACAGGTGCTTCCGGCCCTGTTTCCTGTACCTTCACTGGTAAGCGCACGAGCGTCTTTTGCGCAACCACATCATTCCAGCTCTCCAACCGCTTGGATGTGTGGTTGGGATCATTTCCCTACAGCCTGGCCGTCCCTATCATTTGATCCTAACCCGTGAGACTTCTGGCTTGAGGCTATCTGAACGATGTTGTCTTCAGTATTCCGGTTGCAAACTTAGCTGCATTGAAGGCACGCACTGCGCAACACATTCTGAACGTGACCCCGGAAACACTTCGATCAGTTGTGGAACATGCTGTTTCTCGGTTTTAACTTGTTGCAGAAAACGGTGGACAGCATTCTGAACATGTTTTGCGCCACTCACACGGAAATTAATAATCCGAGTTGATTTTGATTTATGCGTTTTATGCGGTTTCGGACTCAGGACAATTAAACCGATGCGACAGATGCTTTTTATGCGAGTTTTGGCCTCAGGACAGTTAAAAACCGATTTTTCCCATCCGATTTGATGTGACCTTACTGTGGTGGATGGGCTTATGTAACTAACAGTATCATACCTGTACACCTATGCACACTGAGTAGTACAGTTTGTTTAACGTCAAACGTACACCTTATGCCTTGCTGTATGATTCATTTGTCATTTGTAGTCGACCATTATAAATTGTGATGCTTACAGCGCCATCTATTGCTACTTTTGTAACTATATATTTTTCTTCTGCCACACGTTTTCCCCCTTCTCCGATAATATTTCGTTGCGATTTGACGTCATTCTGACCATTGGTGTTATTTCTACAGCAGTTTGAAAGTTTAACTTTAATTATAATCATCCTGTATAATAAGAGCAGAACCTTAACACTACTGAAACTTAGTTTTCCATTATTTCACATCTGGTTTTGGATACCCGAGAGTCTGGCACACCACCTTTCGCCAGGTACTATGACAGATGAACTCTGGCGTAGAGCAGCGTCGAATGAAATCCTTAAATTTATCTTTTTTTCCTTTGAGTGATAACATGGAATTGGTGCACCATTTCTGAGAGGAAACTTTCCTCCTCAAAATCTATCACATTTAGATAGTTAAGAAATTTGCGTGTGGAATTTCCAACTTCAAGAACACCCCTGTCTGATAAGTCTTCAGCATTCATCTATAAAGTGGAACCCTACGAAATTTTTAGTAAACGACAATTTCTTCTCAGCTGCATGCTGTATCATGCTGCAGAATTGTAGCACAACCCATCCCTGTCATCCACCCCCACCCCCATGCTCGTAAACGTACGTGTGTTTAACATTTAGGTTTAGTGGATTTTCATGAGATACACGGTCCTGTTACATTAATGTGACCATAGCCTATGTTCGACGTCAGCGTGCAATAACCACTCACAGACGACAAGTGCCAGCAGCATCGCCGGCCGGAGTGGCGGTGCGGTTCTAAGCGCTACATTCTGGAGCCGTGCGACCGCTACGGTCACAGGTTCGAATCCTGCCTCGGGCATGGATATGTGTGATGTTCTGAGATTAGTTAGGTTTAATTAGTTCTAAGTTCTAGGCGACTGATGACCTCAGAAGTTAAGTCGCATAGTGCTCAGAGCCATTTTTGAGCCAGCAGCATCTATGGAGGTATGTAAAGCGTGTCAGGCGAATGCGGAAAACAGTGCAGTCGTTGTCGTAATGCGTTAAGGGGGTGACTTACGTGACGTCCAAAAGGTCACTATTGCTGGCATTCGCCCCACGGATGAAAACGTTTCCGAAATGATTCAGTTTGTAGACTGTTCGCATGCCGCCGTGCTCAAAGTATGCTGTGGATACAGAATGGCGCTATCCAAAACCGAGGCCGAGGCAACTGTTGTGACCTTAGTAAACGACGACTGCGGAGATATGAATGGACTAATAGACTTGCAAATGTCTTCTCAAAAACCGTTCAGCGAACGTTGCTGCGCGTGGCATGAGCCTCCGCACCAGGCGCCTGGTTCACGCACCAGTGCTGACTGCTGTTGGCCTTTTCAGATGAATCAGTTTTTATGCTCCATCGACAGATGGCCGACACACTGCAGCAATCGTCGGAAGTGTCCATGCTAGAGGAGAGAGTGTTATGATCTGGGGAAATTTTCTGTTGCCCTCGTCATTCTAAAACGCACATTGCGTCAACAAAAGTGTGAATCCATCCTTGGGGACCAAGTGCACTCGTACATGCAGTGTGTTCTTCCTTCGCACAATGGGATCACCAGCAGTACATTACTACGTGTTACACAGCCCGCAGTGTACGTATGTCGTTGGAAGAGCACCAGGATGAGTTTACCGTACTGCGTTGGCTGCCAAATTATACGTGAAACTTCCTGGCAGATTAAAATTGTGTGTCGGACCGAGACTCGAACTCGGGACCTTTACCTTTCGCGGGCAAGTGCTCTACGAACAGGAGAGCTTCTGTAAGTTTGGAAGGTAGGAGACGAGGCACTGGCGGAATTGGAGCTGTGAGGACGGGTCGTGAGTAGTGCTTGGGTATGTCAGTTGGTAGAGAACTTGCCCGCAAAAGGCAAAGGTCCCGAGTTCGAGTCTCGGTCCGGCACACAGTTTTAATCTGCCAGGAAGTTTCATATCAGCGCACACTCCGCTGCAGAGTGAAAATTTCATTCTGCAGATTATCCGTATTGAAACCCAATCGAGAATCTATGGGACCACCTCGATGTGGCTGTCTGCCTCGTAGATCCCAACTGAAGGCCACTACTGTGTACGGAGAGTAAGAACGTAGCAGCAAAATTCTGTACATTTGATTGCAACATGTCATTTTTGCACAACTGGGGGTTAACAGCTGTCCTCCAACGAGCAGAGGAGATCTGAAGCTGCCATCACCGATTATAGCTCGTGTACCCTTTGCTGTGCAGCCTGTTTTACTTTCATCCGACCTGTGGTGAGTGAGAAATTATCTGCAAATTCGGGATATATGAAAAAAAACTTTAAGGGAACATTCTGAATATGGTATACGCAGAGTGTGTGCTGCGTAGTGATAAATTCCAGGCAACAGGCAAGAAGCATAAGAAGGTGAGCTGATGGCAGTGACGAGCTATTAGGAGGCTGTGTCGGCGCGTACAGAGATGAAGCCATCGCGGCAATTACAGGGAGTGTCAGTGCGGCGCTGGCGTAATTAATGAATGAGACGCGCGCCGCCAGCTGGGCTCGCTCCTCACTGCTCGGCCTCCGCAACCCGCGTCAGAATCCCAGGCTATGCTATGTGCTCTGACTGCCGCTATATATTGCTACAATAGCATTCATAATGTGATTGTTCTCCGTAAAATAGAGTATTTGAACGTGAGAGTTATTATTATTTATCAAATCTGGCGTAATTTTCTATCTGTCAGGTAATCATCGTTTATTACAGGGTTACAATTATTGAACTATGTGAAATAAAATCGTCATAACTTATGAACGGTTTGCGTTAGGACGTTCAAACTGCTCTGTTGGCTGCGAGGCATGATGGGAATTAGTATGATTCGGCACAGCGACGAAGCTGAATTCATTTGGATAGTTCGTCAATGAGCGAAACTGCCCAATTTGGGGGCTGACAATCTGTATTTCGCGATCGAAGCGTCTCTTCACCCTCAACGGGTGGCTGTGATGATGATGATGTTTGGTTTGTGGGGCGCTCAACTGCGTGGTTATCAGCGCCCGTACAATTATCCAATCTTTGCTCAGCCCAATTTCGCCACTTTCCTGGATGATGATGAAATGATGAGGACAACACAAACACCCAGTCATCTCGAGGCAGGTGAAAATCCCTGACCCCGCCGGGAATCGAACCCGGGACCCCGTGCTCGGGAAGCGAGAAGGCTACCGCGAGACCACGAGCGGCGGACGCACGGGTGGCTGTGTGGTGTGCAATGTCCAGTCACAGAATAATCGCTGCGATATTCCTTGACGGCACGGTGACTACCGAACGGTACGTGAAGGTTTTGGAAGAAGATTTAATCCCCATTATCTAAAGTGACCCTGATTTAGACAAGATGTGATTCAAGCAAGACGGAATTCGACCGCATTGAAGCAGGAGAATGTTTGATGTCCTGGAGGAGCGCCTGGGGGGCGGCATTCTGTCTCTGAAGTACCCAGAGGCCACTGGCGTGTGCTTCGATTGGCCTCCGTATTCTCCAGATCTGAACACATGTGACTCGTTTTTGCGGGCCTATATTAAAGATAAGGGGTACAGCAATAACCCCACAACAGCCATTCAGGAGGTCATCGACAGCATCGATGTTCCGACACTTCAGGTCATGCAGAATTTCGCTATTCGTTTGTGCCACATCATTGCCAATGATGGCAGGCATATCGAACATGTCATAACCCGTATCCGAATATCTGTAGTCACGTTTACATGTTAAATGAAGTGTGTGCACGCTGTAGTTTTTAACTAATTTACGTTCCTCATATCATATACGAGTAGTTCCAGAATTGCCATCGTGTAATATCATCTTTAGACGAGTGCGATATTCTGGTCAGAAGCTATTCCTCACAGTAGATTTTGAAAACTACACTACTGGCCATTAAAATTGCTATACCAAGATGAAATGCAAATGATAAACGGGCATTCATTGAACAAATATATTATACTGGAACTGTCATGTTATTACATTCTCACGTAATTTGGGTGCATAGATCCTGAGAAATCAGTACCCACAACAACCAACTCTGGCCATAATAACGGCCTTAATACGCCTGGGCATTGAGTGAAACAGAGCTTGGATGCCGTGTACAGGTACAGCTGCCCATGCAGCTTCAACACGATACCACAGTTCATCATGAGTTGTGACTGCCGTATTGTGACGAGCCAGTTACTCAGCCGCCATCGACCAGACGTTTTCAATTGGTGAGAGATCTGGAGAATGTGCTGGTCAGGGCAGCAGTCGAACATTTTCTGTATCCAGAAAGGCCCATACAGGACGTGCAACAAGCGGTCATGCATTATCCTGCTGAAATGTTGGGTTTCACAGGGATCGAATTAAGGGTAGAGCCACGGGGCGTAACACATTTGAAATGTAACGTCCACTGTTCAAAGTGCCGTCAATGCGAACAAAACGTGACCGAGACGTGTTACCAATGGCACCCCATACCATCACGCCGGATGCTCTTTCAGTATGGCGATGACGAATACACGCTTCCAATGTGCGTTCACTGCGATGTCGCCAAACATGGATGCGACCATCACGATGCTGTAAACAGAACCTGGATTCATCCTAAAAGAAACAACGATAGTTCCGGCCTGTTAGGCGACCTGGTCCGAAAATACGATCGCCAATTTAGCCGGCCCACACATTCCAGCTGCACCGTTGTCGTCATCACCCCATTGGGGTTCTGCTTACTATCCCACAGATGACTGCTACGAAAGCTGACGATACCACTCGGCGTAAAGGTGGCCTACTCTGTGAATAGGATGGATGACACAAATCCCGGAATCGTGGTTGACAGGTAAAGAAACCAGCTACAAAACTGCTCCCGATGTGGGAAGTCTGTCGCTAGTAAGCCATGCACACGCTGTAAGTGACAAGGGTGGTAACAATTGTCATGGAGCATGTTCCACAAGGTCGTTTGGCTTACCCTGTGTAAGTAGGCTGTTTATGTTTTCTTATTGGCAACGTTACGTAGTGCTCTATATGAAAATCACTGGCTGTGCTGTGTGCAGTCTGTGGCTAGTTTGCATTGTTGTCTGTCATTGTAGTGTTGGGCAGCGGCAGCTGGATGTGAACAGCGCGTAGCGTTGCGCAGTTGGAGGTGAGCCGCCAGCAGTGGTGGATGTGGGGAGAGAGATGGCGGAGTTTTGTAATTTGTCATGAACTGCTATATATATTATGACTATTAAGGTAAATACATTGTTTGTTCTCTATTAATATATTTCATTTGCTAACTATCCCTATCAGTAGTTAGTGCCTTCTGTAGTTTGAATCTTTTATTTAGCTGGCAGTAGTGGCGCTCGCTGTATTGCAGTAGTTCGAGTAACGAAGATTTTTGTGAGGTAAGTGATTTCTGAAAGGTATAGTTTAATGTTACTCAGGGCCATTCTTTTGCAGGGATCTTTGATAGTCAGATTGCGTTGCGCTAAAAATATTGTGTGTCAGTTTAAGCACAGTCTTGTATAATTTTTCAAAGGGGACGTTTCATATGGCGACCCTGCCAGGATTCGAACTTGGAATCTTCTGATTTTTTCTTGTAGTTTGTATATTTAGTGTAGCTTTTGTTTATTGCTAGCGCGTAATTATAGAGAGAATTTCCTTAGTAGTTGTCGTTTTTCATTGTTGCATAGTAAAACAGTTGTTGCATGCATGTAGATTTGCACCAAGTATTTCGCAGCCGCAATTAACTAGATATTATTTTCAGTGCTATGTGTTCTCTTATTTTTGCTCTTCAAATTGTGTTTTTCTGTTATCGTGTGAAATATTGTCACAATAATGGCGTGTGAAAAACGTAACACTAGGCTCCAAAGTAAACTGAGAAATAATAGTGACGACGAGTGTAGCTTATCAGCACCACTGTGTAGTGAATTAACAGACATTCCAAGTAGTAATTTGGTAATTGTGCATAGGGAAATCTAGCGGGCGGCAAATAATGGTGTAGACAATGAAACAGGTTGTGAACAGGGAAGCATTATCGATCGATCGGTCGGCAACAGCTCGCTTCAGGAATCCGAAATGACAGGACACAATTTTACAAATACTGTAGATTCAGGTTTTGCGTCCTCACCGTTTTCTCAAATAAGTCAAGACACATTTTCAGCTTGTCAAAATGTGAATGTTGCCGGTGCAAATGCACTGCCGAAAAGCGTAGAGGAACAGATTCCAGACACTAATGCATTGTTATTACAACTAATGCAACAAATGGAACAAAATCAGAGACAAACACAGCAAAAGCTTCAAAAGTTAGACACAATGGAACAAAATCAGAGACAAACACAGCAACAGTTAGACACAATGGAACAAAATCTTCAAAAGTTAGACACAATGGAACAACACCAGAGACAAACACAGCAACAGTTAGACACAATGGAACAAAATCTTCAAAAGTTAGACACAATGGAACAACATCAGAGACCAACACAGCCAACAGATCTATTAAATAATTATTTTATGATCCACATTCTTCGAAAAAGGAGCTCTTGGAATGGAAAGAACAATAAGAAGGGACTAGTAACAGTAACTGCATACATAATATTCTTTTCAAGTACATGGTAATGTTTCTTTTTACAATAAGTTGTTGTGGTGCACCACTTTCATTACATAGACATTAAGATGTGAATATGCATTTCCCTTGTCTGCATTGTTGTCTATAGTGTAATGTTTTTTTTGCTTGAGCTATGTCATGTTTAGATATAAGTTTCTGCTGCTGTTTGCCAGGCATAGTGTTACTGATTTTGACTTTGTATTACTCTTTTAAGCTAGCTTTACTACTGATTTATTTTTCTTGTTTGTTGCACAGTGCCTTATATTAGATGTAATATTGCAATTGCTTTGCCTATTTAAATTTTTTTTCATTGCTGTTTGTATTAATTGTTTTATGCTGCTGCATTGCCTCGTCCCTTCGTTTAGCACCTGAGCTCAGTAGATTTAAGTTAGCTTAAGAAGGGTAGACTATATAAGAAACTGATTATGGACAGTAGGGAAAGAATGCATTGAGAAGTTATATGAAAAAGATTTGGGCCAAAATGAATATTGTACAATCAGAAATACTTATTTTGAAAGAGATATGAATAGAATACAGGAAGGAGGTATAGATAGGACTTTTTGGGAATAATGATGAATGAAGGGAGATCTCCAAGAAGCAAATTGTTTGCCAAATACTGCAGTAAAACAAACCCTGTCCTTTCCTTGTGTTATCCCACTATGTGTTTGTGTACCCTTGTGTATTTGTTTTCTTCCTGTCTCTGTGTAGTTTCATAGAATTTTTTTCTTCTAATACTCAGCTACATGAACTATGATGAGGAATACTGTTATCCTCAAATATAATTTGCATTAATAATACACTCCTGGAAATGGAAAAAAGAACACATTGACACCGGTGTGTCAGACCCACCATACTTGCTCCGGACACTGCGAGAGGGCTGTACAAGCAATGATCACGCGCACGGCACAGCGGACACACCAGGAACCGCGGTGTTGGCCGTCGAATGGCGCTAGCTGCGCAGCATTTGTGCACCGCCGCCGTCAGTGTCAGCCAGTTTGCCGTGGCATACGGAGCTCCATCGCAGTCTTTAGCACTGGTAGCATGCCGCGACAGCGTGGACGTGAACCGTATGTGCAGTTGACGGACTTTGAGCGAGGGCGTATAGTGGGCATGCGGGAGGCCGGGTGGACGTACCGCCGAATTGCTCAACACGTGGGGCGTGAGGTCTCCACAGTACATCGATGTTGTCGCCAGTGGTCGGCGGAAGGTGCACGTGCCCGTCGACCTGGGACCGGACCGCAGCGACGCACGGATGCACGCCAAGACCGTAGGATCCTACGCAGTGCCGTAGGGGACCGCACCGCCACTTCTCAGCAAATTACGGACACTGTTGCTCCTGGGGTATCGGCGAGGACCATTCGCAACCGTATCCATGAAGCTGGGCTACGGTCCCGCACACCGTTAGGCCGTCTTCCGCTCACGCCCCAACATCGTGCAGCCCGCCTCCAGTGGTGTCGCGACAGGCGTGAATGGAGGGACGAATGGAGACGTGTCGTCTTCAGCGATGAGAGTCGCTTCTGCCTTGGTGCCAATGATGGTCGTATGCGTGTTTGGCGCCGTGCAGGTGAGCGCCACAATCAGGACTGCATACGACCGAGGCACACAGGGCCAACACCCGGCGTCATGGTGTGGGGAGCAATCTCCTACACTGGCCGTACAACACTGGTGATCGTCGAGGGGACACTGAATAGTGCACGGTACATCCAAACCGTCATCGAACCCATCGTTCTACCATTCCTAGACCGGCAAGGGAACTTGCTGTTCCAACAGGACAATGCACGTCCGCATGTATCCCGTGCCACCCAACGTGCTCTAGAAGGTGTAAGTCAACTACCCTGGCCAGCAAGATCTCCGGATCTGACCCCCATTGAGCATGTTTGGGACTGGATGAAGCGTCGTCTCACGTGGTCTGCGCGTCCAGCACGAACGCTGGTCCAACTGAGGCGCCAGGTGGAAATGGCATGGCAAGCCGTTCCACAGGACTACATCCAGCATCTCTACGATCGTCTCCATAGGAGAATAGCAGCCTGCGTTGCTGCGAAAGGTGGATATACACTGTACTAGTGCCGACATTGTGCATGCTCTGTTGCCTGTGTCTATGTGCCTGTGGTTCTGTCAGTGTGATCATGTGATGTATCTGACCCCAGGAATGTGTCAATAAAGTTTCCCCTTCCTGGGACAATGAATTCACGGTGTTCTTATTTCAATTTCCAGGAGTGTATGTTATTTTCTTTGTAAAGATGTTTAGACATTATTTATTCTGTTCTGCTTTAATGCTCATGTGTGAAGTTGATGTTTCGAAAGTTCTTCTGATCTTTTATGTATGTACTCATGTCATAATTCCTGTAACACTGATGTATATGTTATTTCGATTCTGTTGTAAAGCCTGTACTACAAATGTTATCTGTATTGTTATGTTTTTAATGATGTATTTTGTACCTTTGTAATTGCATTCTCATGTTATAATATTGTAATTGACACCAGTTAATCAAATTAAGTAACTTGTAAGCATACATTTCACTGCACACATTTCTGTTGGTCACAGTAATGCACAAAATGTGAGAAGTTGTGACTGTTAGTGTTTGCACGTGTGTTAATAATTCAGCAAGGGACTGGATAACAGCATTGCTGGTTCTAAGGACAACTCCAAAAACTTTGTGAGTGCACAAGTGGTGGTTATGGACTTGCTCTTCAATGGTGATTGTGCACCTGCACAGTTGCAACAGATGGCTGCTGGCCGTCTCTACGAGGACTACAGTGGGTCTGCATCTTTGATAGCCCACCAATACCATTATTTCTACAAGGAGTACAGTGGGTCTACACCTTTGCTGATTCACCAATACCATTATTTCTACAAGGACTACATTGGGTCTGCATCTCTGATGACCAACCAATACCACAATCTCTACCAAGACTACAGTGGGCCTGTCCACAATTTCTACAAGGACTGCAGTGGGTCTACACCTCTGGTGACCAACCCATACCACAATCTCTACCAGGACTACAGTGCGTCTACTCTGTGATGACCTACCTACCAATCTTCTTCAAAACGTCGAATGACTCTGCTGTGGGTTTGCTTTGTTGTGGCCCATTACCTGTCAGCCTGTCAAGAGTCAGCACTGTCTTTCCGTTGGAAGGACACCACTACTTCTTCAAGACTGCATGGAAATCCACTACTTCTCTGTGCAATTTTTTTTACTAATGAGACTTTGTGAAAAAAAACTGTAATTACTATTACGATGAATGATCAGGACTTTCTTTATGGACTGTGAGAAAATTTTAGCTTTTGACCAACATTGTATCAATAAGTGTGTGCATTTGATTTCTTTGTTATTGTAATTACAATTATGAAAAATTTTATCAAATCATTATTGACCACTGCCCAAAATAATTTGTACAATTTTTTTGTGGGGAGCATGAGGGCTATGTAAGTAGGCTGTTTATGTTTTCTTATTGGCAACGTTACGTAGTGCTCTATATGAAAATCACTGGCTGTGCTGTGTGCAGTCTGTGGCTAGTTTGCATTGTTGTCTGCCATTGTAGTGTTGGGCAGCGGCAGCTGGATATGAACAGCGCGTAGCGCTGCGCAGTTGGAGGTGAGCCGCCAGCAGTGGTGGATGTGGGGAGAGAGATGGCGGAGTTTTGTAATTTGTCATGAACTGCTATATATATTATGACTATTAAGGTAAATACATTGTTTGTTCTCTATTAATATCTTTCATTTGCTAACTATCCCTATCAGTAGTTAGTGCCTCCCGTAGTTTGAATCTTTTATTTAGCTGGCAGTAGTGGCGCTCGCTGTATTGCAGTAGTTCGAGTAACGAAGATTTTTGTGAGGTAAGCGATTTCTGAAAGGTATAGTTTAATGTTACTCAGGGCCATTCTTTTGCAGGGATCTTTGATAGTCAGATTGCGTTGCGCTAAAAATATTGTGTGTCAGTTTAAGCACAGTCTTGTATAATTTTTCAAAGGGGACGTTTCACCTGTACTGGCGGGCCAACTGCCTGGTTCTGGCACGGTGCTCGTCTTCCAGTGCTAATCACATTTTCCTCCAAGTCTGGTGTCCAAACATTTCGGGAGCGCCTCCTTGATTTCCTGATTCCTGAAACGACATTGTCTCAGGCAAACGGCGAACTGCTGTTGCAAACATTGAATGCTGTAGTTGTTGTCAAATGGTTCAAATGGTTCTGAGCACTATGGGACTTAACATCTGAGGTCATCAGCCCCCTAGAACTTGGAACTACTTAAACCTAACTAACCTAAGGACATCACACACACCTATGCCCGAGGCAGGAGTCGAACCTGCGACCGTAGCGGTCGCACGGTTCCAGACTGAAGCGCCTAGAATCGCTCGGCCACACCAGCCGGCCGCAGTTGTTGTCGGCGGGAATAGGACTCCTGATTCAATCTTGCTGCCCACAGCACGTTGTCATTTACCTTTTCGTAAATAAACAACATATCGGCAGGCTCTCGATTCGAATACGGCACAGTTGTGTACAACGCTGTATCACATCCACTATAAGGTGAGTCAGCATGAGAAATGCATCGGACACAACATTACCAACCACTATGGCAGAGAGATTAGAGCCCACACAGAGGCATACAGACAATCCTTCTTTCCACGAACAATACGAGACTGGAATAGAAGGGAGAACCGATAGAGGTACTCAGGGTACCCTCCGCCACACACCGTCAGGTGGCTTTCGGAGTATGGATGTAGATGTAGGTGCTAATAGTAAACTGCAGGAGCGTCTATAGAAAGGTCCCAGAACTGCTCTCATTAATAAACGGTCATAACGCCCATATAGTACTAGGGACAGAAAGTTGGCTGATACCAGACGTAAACAGTAATGAAATCCTAAACTCTGATTGGACTGTATACCGCAGAGACAGGCTGGACAGTGAAGAGGGAGGCGTGTTTATAGCGATAAGAAGTGCAATAGTATCGAAGGAAACTGACGGAGATCCGGAATGTGAAATGATTTGGGTGAAGGTCACGGCTAAAGCAGGCTCAGACATGGTAATTGGATGTCTTTATACGCACCCTGGCGCTGCAGCTGTTGTGGCTGAGCACCTAAAGGATAATTTGGAAAATATTTCGAGTAGATTTCCCCACCATGTTATACACTCCTGGAAATGGAAAAAAGAACACATTGACACCGGTGTGTCAGACCCACCATACTTGCTCCGGACACTGCGAGAGGGCTGTACAAGCAATGATCACACGCACGGCACAGCGGACACACCAGGAACCGCGGTGTTGGCCGTCGAATGGCGCTACCTGCGCAGCATTTGTGCACCGCCGCCGTCAGTGTCAGCCAGTTTGCCGTGGCATACGGCGCTCCATCGCAGTCTTTAACACTGGTAGCATGCCGCGACAGCGTGGACGTGAACCGTATGTGCAGTTGACGGACTTTGAGCGAGGGCGTATAGTGGGCATGCGGGAGGCCGGGTGGACGTACCGCCGAATTGCTCAACACGTGGGGCGTGAGGTCTCCACAGTACATCGATGTTGTCGCCAGTAGTCGGCGGAAGGTGCACGTGCCCGTCGACCTGGGACCGGACCGCAGCGACGCACGGATGCACGCCAAGACCGTAGGATCCTACGCAGTGCCGTAGGGGACCGCACCGCCACTTCCCAGCAAATTAGGGACACTGTTGCTCCTGGGGTATCGGCGAGGACCATTCGCAACCGTATCCATGAAGCTGGGCTACGGTCCCTCTCACCGTTAGGCCGTCTTCCGCTCACGCCCCAACATCGTGCAGCCCGCCTCCAGTGGTGTCGCGACAGGCGTGAATGGAGGGACGAATGGAGACGTGTCGTCTTCAGCGATGAGAGTCGCTTCTGCCTTGGTGCCAATGATGGTCGTATGAATGTTTGGCGCCGTGCAGGTGAGCGCCACAATCAGGACTGCATACGACCGAGGCACACAGGGCCAACACCGGCATCATGGTGTGGTGAGCGATCTCCTACACTGGCCGTACACCACTGGTGATCGTCGAGGGGACACTGAATAGTGCACGGTACATCCAAACCGTCATCGAACCCATCGTTCTACCATTCCTAGACCGGCAAGGGAACTTGCTGTTCCAACAGGACAATGCACGTCCGCATGTATCCCGTGCCACCCAACGTGCTCTAGAAGGTGTAAGTCAACTACCCTGGCCAGCAAGATCTCCGGATCTGTCCCCCATTGAGCATGTTTGGGACTGGATGAAGCGTCGTCTCACGCGGTCTGCACGTCCAGCACGAACGCTGGTCCAACTGAGGCGCCAGGTGGAAATGGCATGGCAAGCCGTTCCACAGGACTACATCCAGCATCTCTACGATCGTCTCCATGGGAGAATAGCAGCCAGCATTGCTGCGAAAGGTGGATATACACTGTACTAGTGCCGACATTGTGCATGCTCTGTTGCCTGTGTCTATGTGCCTGTAGTTCTGTCAGTGTGATCATGTGATGTATCTGACCCCAGGAATGTGTCAATAAAGTTTCCCCTACCTGGGACAATGAATTCACGGTGTTCTTATTTCAATTTCCAGGAGTGTAGTTCTGGGTGGAGATTTTAAGTTGCCGGATATAGACTGGGAGACTCAAACGTTCATAACGGGTGGCAGGGACAAAGAATCCAGTGAAATTTTTTTAAGTGCTTTATCTGAAAACTACCTTGAGCAGTTAAACAGAGAACCGACTCGTGGCAATGACATATTAGACTTTCTGGTGACAAACAGACCCGAGCTATTTGAAACAGTTAACGCAGAACAGGGAATCAGCGATCATAAAGCAGTTACTGCATCGATGATTTCAGCCGTAAATAGAAATATTGAAAAAGGTAGGAAGATTTTTCTGTTTAGCAAAAGTGACAAAAAGCAGATTTCAAAATACCTGACGGCTCAACACAAAAGTTTTGTCTCAAGTACAGATAGTGTTGAGGATCAGTGGACAAAGTTCAAAACCATCGTACAATATGCGTTAGATGAGTATGTGCCAAGCAAGATCGTAAGAGATGGAAAATAGCCACCGTGGTACAACAACCGAGTTAGAAAACTGCTGCTGAAGCAAAGGGAACTTCACAGCAAACATAAACATAGCCAAAGCCTTGCAGACAAACAAAAATTACGCGAAGCGAAATGTAGTGTGAGGAGGGCTATGCGAGAGGCGCTCAATGAATTCGAAAGTAAAGTTCTATGTACTGACTTGGCAGAAAATCCTAAGAAATTGTGGTCTTATGTCAAAGCGGTAGGTGGATCAAAACAAAATGTCCAGACACTCTGTGACCAAAATGGTACTGAAACAGAGGATGACAGACTAAAGGCCGAAATACTAAATGTCTTTTTCCAAAGCTGTTTCACAGAGGAAGACTGCACTGTAGTTCCTTCTCTAGATTGTCGCACAGATGACAAAATGGTAGATATCGAAATAGACGACAGAGCGATAGAGAAAGAATTAAAGTCGCTCAAAGGGGGGAAGGTCGCTGGACCTGATGGGATACCAGTTCTATTTTACACAGAGTACGCGAAGGAACTTGCCCCCCTTCTTGTAGCGGTGTACCGTAGGTCTCTAGAAGAGCGTAGAGTTCCAAAGGATTGG
Organism: Schistocerca cancellata; assembly: GCF_023864275.1. Classification (NCBI taxonomy): domain Eukaryota; kingdom Metazoa; phylum Arthropoda; class Insecta; order Orthoptera; family Acrididae; genus Schistocerca; species Schistocerca cancellata. Next base: position 789,146,287 of record NC_064629.1, on the reverse strand, counting down.
AAAAGGGCGGAGGTCATCCCCGTTTTCAAGACCTATATCTCTTACGTCGATCAGTTGTAGAATTTTGGAACACGTATTATGTTCGAGTATAATGACTTTTCTGGAGACTAGAAATCTACTCTGTAGGAATCAGCATGGGTTTCGAAAAAGACGGTCGTGTGAAACCCAGCTCGCGCTATTCGTCCACGAGACTCAGAGGGCCATACACACGGGTTCCCAGGTAGATGCCGTGTTTCTTGACTTCCGCAAGGCGTTCGATACAGTTCCCCACAGTCGTTTAATGAACAAAGTAAGAGCGTATGAACTATCAGACCAATTGTGTGATTGGATTGAGGAGTTCCTAGATAACAGAACGCAGCATGTCATTCTCAGTGGAGAGAAGTCTTCCGAAGGAAGTGTGATTTTAGGTGTGCCACAAAGGAGTGTCATGGGACCGTTGCTGTGCACAATATACATAAATGACCTGGTGGATGACATCGGAAGTTCACTGAGGCTTTTTGCAGATGATGCTGTGGTGTATCGAGAGGTTGTAACAATGGAAAATTGTACTGAAATGCAGGAGGATCTGCAGCGAATTGACGCATGGTGCAGGTAATGGCAATTGAATCTCAATGTAGACAAGTGTAATGTGCTGCGAATACATAGAATGATAGATCCCTTATCATTTAGCTACAAAATAGCAGGTCAGCAAATGGAAGCAGTTAATTCCATAAATTATCTGGGAGTACGCATTAGGAGTGATTTAAAATGGAATGATCATATAAAGTTGATCGTCGATAAAGCAGATGCCACACTGCGATTCATTGGAAGAATCCTAAGGAAATGCAATCCGAAAACAAAGGAAGTAGGTTACAGTACACTCGTTCGCCCACTGCTTGAATACTGCTCAGCGGTGTGGGATTCGTACCAGATAGGGTTGATAGAAGAGATAGTGAAGATCCAACGGAGGGCAGCGCGCTTCGTTACAGGATTATCTAGTAATCGCGAAAGCGTTACAGAGATGATAGATAAACTCCAGTGGAAGTCTCTACAGGAGAGACTCTCAGTAGCTCGGTACGGGCTTTTGTTAAAGTTTCGAGAACATGCCTTCACCGAAGAGTCCAGCAGTATATTGCTCCCTCCTACGTACATCTCGCGAAGAGAACATGAGGATAAAATCAGAGAGATTAGAGCCCACACAGAAGCATACAGACAATCCTTCTTTCAACGAACAATACGAGACTGGAATAGAAGGGAGAACCGATAGAGGTACTCAGGGTACCCTCTGCCACACACCGTCAGGTGGCTTGCGGAGTATGGATGTAGATGTAGATGTAGAGGGTGCTAGGGCATGACGTATGACGAACGCTACCACCCTCTAGAAGGAAACCATGCATACTGTAGCTGGTTGCATGATACAGCAGTCTCTGTAATAAAGCATGACTGAATAAATGGTCTCCAGCATGGAAACCATGCATTTCCGGACATAGGTTCTTTAGACCTTTTCGTTCCATATCCTCTCATCTATCAAACACTGAAGTTTGTACACGGTGGAAAAAATCACCCTGTATACGGGCACACACTACCGACCCTACACCTACATACTCTTCAGCTCATCTCTTAGCACCTCGAGAGTTTCTGATTCAAGACAGCGAGATCCATTCTGTCACTTTATCCTCCCTTCAATATGATACATTCTCTACTACGCCTTAATAAATAACGGATCCCACAAAAGCCCATCCAGATCTGTAATTTCCTTTTCCTAACTGTAGTCCAGAATGCACTACAGTTAACTCCGATGTTTCACAACTAGCCATCTTTGCATATTAAATTAATCGCCTTGCCCCAACCCATTTGACCAGTCGCTTTCTCACTTCCCAAAGCTACCCAAAAATCAACCGTACATCTCCAATTTGTGTCTCCTGCCGATGGTGTCTCCTGTTCAGTGCTGCATTACATAACTACCTCATTATCACTAGATTAGAGAAACAAATTCAAGACGACGTGAGCTTTTCATGTCGTCAAAGTTGATTCCCTTTTTTAACAATTACTGCAGGCTTTCTGGGTCGGTATTCATGTTACTCGTGATAAGTGTATTAAGGGGTTTCACCATAGCCCAAACTTCTAAACTTTTGTCTGTCGTTTCAATTCAAGTTGTTCCAAACATCTGCAAAGAATATGGAGATAGCAGGTTGACCTGCGATATTAAATGTCTTGAAAAGGCGAATAAAATCCACATTTTCTCTTAAACCCAGTATTCAATCTGAACTATAATTCCAAACCGGGAAAGGGTCACCTTGACGGAACATCCTGTGACCATTACTGAAAACTGCGGACTAGCGTTGTCGCTTGTCTGTAGCGAAATTTTTGCCGCTGATTTCTGTTTTTGTTCTTCTTTTTTCCTTTTTGGCCGCATTGACCAGAAAATTAACGAAAAAGTAGAAGGACGAAAATTAGTCTCGTGTTTAGAAATCTCCAAACCTAGTCTATAAACGTTGGTACAGTCATAATAAATAAACACATACCGACTGTATCACAACTTTTTATTTACCTAGAATGGGTTTCAATCTGCGCTTCAGATCGTCTTCAGTTATGGTGTCGCAAAGTGCAATGGGACAAGGTTGTTAAAACATGAAGTCAGTTCTAATGGTATGGCCAAGATTCAACAATGACGAAAATTACGGTTAGAGGAACAGATTCGGTGATGAAAGTGTATGATATTCTCCTGTTTATTTATTCATGCTTGATATTTTGTTCTTGTGTACCTCACCGCAGAGGATGCTGCCTGTGATTATCAGAATTCGAGTGTTCGCAACACGTCCAAGTCAGTTTCGACACTGTTTTATTTAATTTAATCGTGTCAGAAGCATCGTACATAAAAACAGAATAATTAATACATACATATCAAGTATATAACAAATACAAAAAGAGTATAAAAGTATACAGATATATAAGCAGGGTCAAGTAGTTTTTTATTTTTTATTTTATGAAGTCTTGGACCAGAACCTGGCACGTCCAGCGCTTCCGGGGTGGCATTCATCAAATCCTTCGTGGTGCAGGTGCTTGGGCACAGCACACACTGCGTGAGGTGGGTGGTGGTTTGAGTGTGTCCACAGTCACACAGCGCCGGTTCATTTGAGAGGCCCCATTTGCGCATATTCTCTCTGGATCGTGTGACACCAGAGCGCAGCCTATTAAGAGATTTCCATGTCGTCCATCCTTCCATATGGCCGGGAGGGAGTTCTTCGTTTGGGACTAACCATTCCCCAAGGTGCGCGTTTTCTTCTCGCCACATTGCCAGCCTCACTTGCTGCGGTGTCCCGACGATGTTTTCTGCTGTGTGCAGGAAGCTTTTTCTAGATTTTAGTCGGTGGCGGGCTGGTTGGTGTTTGTACAGCGGGTGGGCGGGCGAGGTCAACGCCTTTGTCTTTTCCTTCCTGTCCGCTACTTTCCTTCTAATATCTGCTGGGGCCACGCCTGCCAGGCAGTACAATTTATCAGTCGGGGTTGGTCTCAGACAGCCTGTGATGATGCGGCAGGATTCATTAAGCGGTATGTCCACTTGCTTGGCGTGACTAGAATTGTACCACACTGGGCGCGCGTACTCCGCTGTTGAATAGCACAAAGCAAGACCTGTGGTTCTCACTATTCCAGGCTGTGCCTCCCCCCCCCCCCCCCATGTAGTGCCCGTTAGTTTGCGCAAAATGTTGTTTCTCGTGGCTACTTTGTGTTTAGTGTTCATGCAGTGCTTTTTATAGGTGAGTGCTCTATCCAAGGTGACGGCTAAGTATTCTGGTGTTTCACAATGTTCCAGGGGCACTCCTTCTCAGTTAAGTTGTAGTCTTCTTGCAGATTGTCTGTTCTTTAGGTGGAAGACTCAGGTTTGGGTTTTCCCTGGGTTGGGTTTGAGATGGTTTCCCTTATAGTAGGTGGCAAGCTGTTCGAGGGCTTCTGACATATTCTGTTCAACAGTTTCAAAGTTGTCTGCTTGAGCGGTAATGGCGCAATCATCTGCATATATGAAGCTTTCGGTGCCTTGGGGGAGGGGCTGGTCATTAGTATATATATTAAAAAGTGTTGGGGCCAGTACGCTTCCTTGGGGGAGGACATTTTTCTGTATCCTCCACCGGCTTCTCTGATCCTGAAAATCCACGAAGAATCTTCGATTCTGGAGTAAGTTTCCAATCAGTAAGGTTAGTCTGTAGTCCCTACTCATCGCGTATATATTCCCCAGGAGCAGTCGGTGGTTGACTGTGTCGTAGGCTGCCGATAGGTCTAGGAAGACAGCCCCGGTGATCTTCCTGTTCTCGAGCCCATCCTCTATGTGTTGCGCTAATTTTAGCACCTGTGACGTGCAGCATTTGCCCTGTCTGAAGCCTGCTTGTTGAGGGATGAGGAGGGGCTCGATGGTGTCCGTGATTCTGTGGAGTATCATCCTTTCCAAAACCTTGTACATATGGCATAGCAGAGGGATCGGTCTGTAGTTTTGGGGATTATCACGTTCTTTGACTGGTTATAGGATTGCAATGACTAGCGATTTTCTCCAGATTTTTGGAATTTTGCAGGATTTCATACAGTTGTTCATCATATCGACTAGCTATTTACTTGTTACAGGTCCAAAATGCTTTATTTGCTCGACGCATGTATCATTAAGGCCTGCTGCTCTCAGCATTTTGCACTTACTGATCGCCTTCTCCAGTTCAAAAAAGGTTCAAATGGCTCTGAGCACTGCGGGACTTAACATCTGTGGTCATCAGACCTAACTAACCTAAGGACATCACAATCATTCATGCCCGAGGCAGGATTCGAACCTGCGACCGTAGCAGTCACACGGTTCCAAACTGAAGCGCCTAGAACCGCAGTTCTCCAGTTCCTCCAAGGTAAATGGCTTGGATATTTCTTCGGTCTCCTGAGGGGGGTTTCGTTCTATGCCCCTCTTTTTTGTCTGTAGGTTGTCGTATCTTTGTGCTTCCCCATTTTTGAGAAGGTGGTGTGCAATTTGGTCTGCTGTGACGTTCGCGTGTAGATTTGGTTTGGTGAGGTCATTGGCTAGGCGTTTTATGAGTTTCCAGGCCTTTTGACTATCTCTGCCAAAATTAGTTTCCTCCATTAGTTTGGTTCATTGCTCCCTTCTCACTTCTGATATCCGGGAGGTAATAGCCCTTCCTTTGGTGAGGATTTCTTCACTGAAGGGCTTTCTTTCGAAGAGCATTTGATACTCTTCCAGTAGGGCTACTGTTTCCTGGGTGAGTCCTGGTGTGTAACTTGTTCTGCATCCCCTTGGAATAGACGCTCGGGAGCGGGTTTTGGCGGTGACAACGAAGCTGTCATAGTTCTATGGATCTGGGCTATATGTCTGGACTCTCTCTTCTAGTATTCTGGTGAATTTGGGCCAGTCTGCCGTCCTGAAATTATATCTCCTTCTGAACTTTACTCTTCGTGGTATAACTATTGGCAATATTTGGCACATTATTGGGCGATGTGGTGTCTTTGGAATGGGGGCGCAGATGGACTTAAAGCACTGTTGTGCTATTTCTTCGCCAACGAATAGGAGATCCTGGCTGTATCCGCGGAGCCACCTACAGCTGTTGAAAGATGTGGGAAGTTTGCTGTCGTGGATAAGTGCCAGGTAGTTTGACTCGACCCACGCCAGAACGGCTTTACCGTTTTTGACTTCTTGTGCATATCCCTATAAGTGACTATGGCTGTTGAAATCGCCGATGATGAAAGCCGTTTTCTGTTTACCGATTTTTACTGGTGGTTCAAAGTGCAAGTCTACTTTTGGGGGCTTATACAGTGAGGTCACCGTGTATTCGCCAAATTCCACCTTGATAATCTCGACATCTCTCTCCTCAGTGTGATCCGCCATCCTCACTTGGAGGTCCGGTTTGGTGAACACGGCACTCCCGTATTGCGCGTGCGGTCTTTCTGCTACTAGTTTCATCCCTGGAACCTTGGGCCGTCGGTGTTAGATGTCCCTATGCGTTTCTTGCACGCAGAGTACGTCACATTTGGTTTTTTGACAAAGCTCACTCAGCAATTGTCCTTTGCAAGACGAAAGACCTTCTATGTTCACAGAGATGATCGTCAAAGCCGGTTCTGATAAGAACCTATCCTGTTTTTCTCGAGACATTATGTCGCTCTACTGTGATGCTTCTGGTGTGAGAGAATCTGCCGGATTAGAGCCGTTGCCCAGGGGACGCCCGAATGTGTTATTAATAACAAAAAATCAATTGTAAAACATAACTGGGAAATTTTCAGTGACACATCCTTCGCGGAGGCTTGTCTCGTGTCCCCCTTCGACACTGTGGCAATGATATTCTCTCTTAACATTGTGCCAAATACAATGAGGTTTTGTTTGGACGAATGAGAAGAACATATTCTCATTACTTTCTTGATTCACTCAATTTGCTCTGGATGATCTAGGATGTACTGCTCTAATTGTTTCATCATCATAGCAGCCTTTACTTACCATACAGTTTTCTAATGAGTCCGTCAGTCTTCAGGTATGGTGGCTTAAACATTCATTTCACCTAGTCCAAAAAAGTTTTAAGTATTCCTTTTTTTTGTGTGAAATGGTGACTGTAATTTTCCTGAAGATTTCTGTTCACTTGCGCGGACTTTCTATAGATTTAGTGTTCTGTCAGTTTCTCTTATTCACAGTTAACCGAAATTGTAACTCTGACCTCTTCTCTCTTTTTGGATTGTAAGGTGTATATTAGAATTAATAATTTTAAAAGTCAGGTAAATATTTCATTCCGTATTTTTATAATTTCAGCAATGGAATATGAATCTTTTTCAACTAAACAATGGAATTTTTTGTGCTGCTGTCAACTCACCCTCACCCGTGAATTATAGCGGAGTAAAGTAGTAACAAAGAAACCTAAAAATAAATGCTTTCCACCAATGAAATGTGAAATAAATACACGTATACATTTAAATGAAAGTGGGAGCTTTCAACGGCATTTTATGATTTACTCTCATTCTCTCAAATACAATTGAGCCGTGTAGAGCACTTAAGAGCAACTGATATTCAAATACGTATTTCACAAATGAGTAAATTTAAGATTTCTAGAGTAAATGACACTATTTACTTTTTTGATCTTCACTTTCATTTGGCCGGCCGCGGTGGTCTCGTGGTTCTAGGCGCTCAGTCCGGGACCGCGCGACTGCTACGGTCGCGGGTTCGAATCCTGCCTCGGGCATGGATGTGTGTGATGTCCTTAGGTTAGTTAGGTTTAAGTAGTTCTAAGTTCTAGGGGACTGATGACCACAGATGTTAAGTCCCATAGTGCTCAGAGCCATTTGCACCATTTTTTTCACTTTCATTTAGTAAAATATAGAATTAACTCAAATTTAATGGTTTATACCATGGACTATGGCAGACAAAAGACAAATTACGGGTATTATTTCTGTACTTTACTTAGTTTCTGAAAATTTACAGCCGGCCGGAGTGGCCAAGCGGTTCTAGGCGCTACAGTCTGGAACCGCGCGACCGCTACGGTCGCAGGTTCGAGTCCTGCCTCGGGCATCGATGTGTGTGATATCCTTAGGTTAGTTAGGTTTAAGTAGTTCTAAGTTCTAGGGGACTAATGACCACAGAAGTTAAGTCCCATAGTGCTCAGAGCCATTTGAACCCATTTGAAAATTTACACTACAGCAGGTTACTTCAACATGTAGAGTAAATTATAGTAAGTCTTCTGTCAGAATGTTGTTGTACACTATTAAGTACTGATCAGACTAGAAATCGTGCGTTCCACCAGAGGCATAGAGAAAGAAGTTCGGACATTTCTTACACCACTGATCACACTACTTCGAGACCAGTATGCTCAAAATTAGTGCGAATCAATCTCAAAACTGCTTCTGTCACTGTTCTTAAAATTTTTTTTGCACTGAAGAAAGTTTGAAAGAGGATTTGAACGATACGGTAAGAACCGAGTAGTCAGATACGACTATCCAACAGGTAACTGACACCACTCTTCAAAACGCAGGAAGCCTTACTCGGAAATGGAACAAGAAATGAATTGTAAAACATAATTTGGAAATTTTCAGTGATATAACATAAACATTTTACAAAATGGTTCAAATGGCTCTGAGTACTATGGGACTCAACATCTTAGGTCATAAGTCCCCTAGAACTTAGAACTACTTAAACCTAACTAACCTAAGGACATCACACACACCCATGCCCGAGGCACGATTCGAACCTGCGACTGTAGCATTCCGCGGTTCCGGACTGCAGCGCCAGAACCGCTAGACCACCGCGGCCGGCTAAACATTTTACATTTGTAGAATTTTGTATCATAATAGCTGTTGAGCTTTCACAATGTCTGATAGAAATACCTGTACACCTATTAGTGGACATTAATATGGGGCGCGTCTAACATTCACCTCTATGACTCCTGAACACAGTTGGGGACACTATGACTAAGGTCTCTGAATGTTCGTGGAGGAATGGCAGCCGATTATTACTCAAGGCCAGAAAGCAGAGGAAGTTGTGAAGCTGGGATCCAAAGCGAAGGCGATGTTTTAACTCATCGAGAAGGCTTATTATGGTGTTCAGTTCCGGACTATCGGCAGGCCTGTCCTTATCAGGAATGATATTATCCACAAATCAATGCCGCACAAATGCTGCGTAATGACAGGGTGCCTTGTCATGATTATAAAAACAATCATCGTCCCCGAAATGTCCCTCGCCTGTACGCAGTACACAACACTGTAAAATCTGTTCATATTCTTCCGTATTTAGCCTTTCCTTAATCGTAAGGAGTAGACCGTACCCTAACTACGAAAGCACTCTCAAAATGGTTGAAATGGCTCTGGGCACTATGGGACTTAACTTCTGAGGTCATCAGTCCCCTAGAACTTAGAACTACTTAAACCAAACTAACCTAAGGACATCACACACATCCATGCCCAAGGCAGGATTCGAACCTGCGACCGTAGCTGTCTCGCGGTTCCAGACTGTAGCGCCTAGAACCGCTCGGCCACGGCGGCCGGCAAAATTATTTCGAATCTGCTTAATGTATCCATCTCTCGGTCTAGCGGAAGACCTCTAACACCCCTCTCCCCCCTCACACACATACACTTTCATCCAGTACTAAGTTGCTGATCTCTTGATGCCTCAGAACGTGTCCTATTAACCGATCTCTTTCTTTGGCCAAGTTGCGCCACAATTGTCTTTTCTCCCCAGTTCTAATGTTCGGTATTCTTCATTCCAAAAACATCTATTTTCCTCTCGTCTGAAATGTTTAGCGTCCACGTTTCCGTTTCATACGAGGCTACACTCGAAACAAATACTTTCAGGAAAGACTTTCTAACACTTCCATCTATATTGGATGTCAACAAATTTCCCCTCTTCAGAAACTTTTTTATTGGCAGTCTACATCTTATATCCTCTCTACTTCGGCCATCACAGTTATTTTACCATCCAAGTACGAAAACCCATATTCTACTTATATTACTACAGTCTGCATAAATACATCATAGATGTTAGAGACATGAAAAGGTTTTCGGAACCATAATTTCATCTGATTACTTTTAATGTCTCGTTTCCTAATCTAATCATCACATCGATTGATTTAATTTTCCAGAGCCCTTATTTGATGTTCATCTTATATCCTCCTTTCCAGACGCTGTTCATTCCATTCAGCTGTTCTTCCATTTCTTTTTCTGTGTATGACAGAATCACAGACTCACCGGCAGAGCTCAAAATCATTATTTCTTCAGTAATTCGTTCTTCTAATTTTCTTTGGTATCCTTTATTGTTTGTTCACAGTACGGGTTGACTAATATCGGCGATAAGTTGCAACACTGTCTCACTCCTTTCTCAACCACTGCTTCTCATTTATGCCCTTCGACTCTTTATAACTGCGATCTGGCTTCTGTGCAAGTTGTTAACAGTCTGGAAGTCTCTGTATCTTACCCCTACCAGCTTCAGAGTTTGAAAGAGTGTGTTCCAGTCAACATCGCTGAAAGATTTCTCTAAGTCTACAAATGATACAGACATAGGTTTGCTTTTCATTAGCCTATCTTCCAAGAGAAGCCGAAAGGTCTGTATTGCCTTGCGTGCTCTTATATTTCTGCGGAACCCAAACTGATCTTCCTCGATGTCAGCTTCTATCGGTGTTTCCATTTTTCTGTAAAGAATTCGAGTTATTATTATGCAACCATGACTTATGAAACGAATGGTTCAGTAATATGCGCACCTGTCATCAGCTGCTTACTTTAGCTTTGAAATTACTACATTCTTCTTGAAGTCAGAGGGCCTTTCGCCTGTCTCATATAGCTTGCACACCAGATACAATATTTTGTCGTGGCTGGTTCTCCCAACGATATCAGTAGTTCTGAGTGATTATTGTGTACTCCAGACACTTTCTTCCGACTTTATGAATATGAGTTGGATAACAAGTAGTGGCAACACTGTTATAATTCATACCAGACTTTACTGACAGACATTCACTGTATTATATACCCTCAGTAATCACATTCCCGCACACAGATGGAAAGCGCCGTACTCAGTCAGCGCGTCCATCTCTGTCGATGTCTCGTAAGGGCTGACTTACGGCGCGATTGATGTCTTCTCTTGTGCTGTAGAGCTACCACGATAAGGTTCCATCATTTTGGCGATCAGGTCGTAATCGCACGGATTCATGTCGTGTGCAATCGCTGGATGTTCCAGTATTTCCCATCTTCTCAATGAATTCACGACATTTCATTGAGAAGCTGAAGAAACTGAAACTTGCAGCAAACGCCATCCTGGTCAGCTTTGATGTTTACGAAAGTGCCACTCAGTGACGCTCTAGAGCACATCGGGTCCATTTTCCTACAAGGCATCAGAAAGCTCTACCATGCATGTGTCACCACGAGCTATTTCACGTGAAATGGCAATTTCTACGAACAGCTGGAAGGCGTCGCCAAGGGTAGTCCTCTTAGTCCAGTAGGGGAACATTTCGAAACACACGCACTGGACTTGGCGACTTGCAAACCTAAGGTGTGGCACAGATACGTCGATGACACTTTCGTTGTTTGGAGCCATGGTGAAAAACAGCTCGGTGACTTCCTACGACACTTGAACAGCCTCCATGCCAAAATAAAATTTAGCATGGAAGTGGAAAAGGACAAAAAACTGCCATTTCTAGATGTGCTCGTCAGAAGGGATGGCGAAAAACTGCGACATAGAGTGTACCGAAAACCGACACACACGGACCGATATCTGCACAAACTATGAAACCACCACCTGAGCCAGAAAAGAGGCATGATTAATACGCTCGTAACGCGAGCAGGACGAACATGTGAGCCGCAGCACCTCCGATGCAACACCTGGAAAGTGTTCTGAGGAACAATGGGTACTCCACAAATTATATTAGAAGTGTAACAGGACCAAACATTCGGCGAAGTAAGGAATCAGAAAAAGAATTGTCGGGTACGGCCTTTCTGCCATACGTTCCCACAGTGACGGACAGAATCGGCCGTATATTGCGCAAACATGGCGTAAAGACGATTTTCAAACCGACAAGGAAGAAAGAGTGTCTTAGATCGGCAAAGGAGAAAAGGAACCCACTTTCAATGTGGGGGACATTCCGTATACCATTCATATGCGGAAAAGTTTATGTCGGAATGAGTGGACGATCAATCAACACCAGGATCAAAGAACGTAAGCGACATTGCAGGTTGGGGCAGGTGGAGAAACCGGCCATCGCAGAGCACGCACTGAGTGAGACCGACCACGTAATGAAATTGGCCGACACGGAAGTTCTGGCTGTAGAGAAGCACTATCACACTCGCTTGTTCAGAGAAGCTGTAGAAATACAAAAACACGCGAACAGCTTCAACAAGAAACAGAAAGGCCTTAAGGTAAACGGATACTGACTTCCCGTATTGCAGCGAACGACCGTCACAGGTAGCAAGAGGAGAACCGCACCGGAAATGACCGGGGAGAAGCCCTCGGACGTTGGTGCGCCAGGTACATACAGTCTGCGGCCGCGAGCTCGGCTGCAGTGCACTACCGCCAATGGAGGATGAAGCTTTGACAACGCCAGCCACTCGTGCTGGCGGAATGTCAGTAAAATCATCAGATGTACGTCGGCTGAAGAACGCGAGACAGAAGCCAATAGGCAATTTGTCAACAACTGGCCACGAAAGCCTTACCAATTTGTATTATGAAAAAATCTTTGAAACTTCCTCTTTTCAGTGTTATAAAGCTTGTTCATTTTGGATTTGTACTTAAATAAATACTAAGTTTTGAAAAAGCGTCCATCATTTAGAATAACCCTGTAGAATGCTTTGAGGCAAGCCATGTCCACTTGAATGGTAGTCTATATTTAGTATTGTCACAGAGTACAGGAACAATCGTTCATACTTGAATAGTACTGATAGACAGTCACATATCAGTTTCCTTTGAACTTTAAACTTTAGCACACATCTGTGGGTAATAATATCAGTGCTGCTGGATCTGGGCTGTGTTGGTGCTACAATCCTATACGGCGATCTCAGAGTGCGGTGAGCAGTGCTATGCTCTGATGTAAATAGATATCCAGCAGTGACAGTGTGTGGAACCTCTTTAGGGCATGTCTTCTCTACTGTCTCTTATTTCTGGCTGTGTCAGGCAACGACTGTCCTTATATTGTGGTACTGTCGTCACGTACCAACTGTATCCTGGGATGTCATTCTTCAAACAACACAAAATTTCACTTTCCCAGACTTCCATACCACTGTCGTGTAGAGCCAGGTCAGCTGACGACTGTGGAGACGAGGACTGAATACGGACATCGATGAGAAGACAGGTAATGTAACGGTGGCCGCTCGCCCATAAACACCTCGTTGCTGGGAACATGGACCGAAAAACTGGCTCAGGGTGCGTTCCAGCTTCTAGGGACACAGACGCTGTGGTCGGGAGGACAGCAGGCGAAACTCCATGGGCGTTGTGACAGCAGTCCGGGGGTGGTCCCTCCACAAACATCGGCTCTGGCTGCAGGACCAAGGGGGACAGCATCAGTGGCGGCGGAGGTGCAACGTTGATGTCCATCGGCAACGCTCTGGACAGCGCTGACCTCGATGGGTGGAGAGTAGGAGAAGACTGCTGTCGCGGACCCCAGAGACGTGATGGGACTGTGGGCAATAACTCTGCAGCAGAATCACTGACATAAGAGTGCCGCAGATGGTTCTGGTGACGCTAGTGCAGCCCAGAGGAACCTCGATCAATGTGAGGCGTAAAGATCCAATACTTGTGTGATGACACCTTGCTCCCAACACTTTTCCTTACCAAAAACTCTGAAGAAAACTTCATCCTGCAGCTGAAACTTTGTCTGACTCGGCTGAACGAACTGTTTCGGTGGCGGCTGCAAAAGATGCAACAAGGTAAGATGACAATGGCCGTGTAATAACTCTGCTGGCGACTACCCATCACATGGCAAGGAGTGGTAGGAGGAAGGAAATATCTTTAAGGCTTGCTTCCGTACGTGGGAGGAACCGAGTTCCTCCACGTGACTTTTAAATGTTCTAACGTATTGTTCAGCTTCACTGTTAGACTGAGGGTAAAACAAAGCAGTCGTTACATGGTGTATGCCGTTGTTGGTACAAACTGTTGAAAGTCGACAGATGTGAATTGTGCATCACTGTCCGAGACAAGGACGTCAGGTAGACCTTCGAGGTAAAAAAGAGAAAACAAAGTCAATACAGTACTAGCAGTAGTCGTGGATGTCGTGGGGCCTACTACAGGAAATTTACTGTATGCGTTAACCACCAACAACCAATGCATATTTCAGAATGGACCAGCGAAACCAATGTGTGTGCGTTGCTACTGTCCAGACATATGCGTATACTGGAAAAAGCATTACGATGGACTGGACTGATGCTACACACAAACATTGCTGAATCTGGGTTCAAAAATGGTTCGAATGGCTCTGAGCACTATGGGACTTAACATCTGTGGTCATCAGTCCCCTAGAACTCAGAACTACTTAAACCTAACTAACCTAAGGACATCACACACATCCATGCCCGAGGCAGGATTCGAACCTGCGACCGTAGCGGTCACGCGGTTCCAGACTGAAGCGCCTAGAACCGCACGGCCACACCGGCCGGCGCTAAATCTGGGGGACCATGGCCTGACAAGTACAAGTACCTCTGGTGAGTTACGTTTGCTTTGTGCTTTGTGCGAACTCTGCCCTGACGATATCGATGCTTCAAAGACAAGATTTCCCACTAGGGGGAATGACGAATCACAACCTGTTAATTGTCTTCTCTGCATACAACAACAGAACACCTGACCATGTGGATAGCGCATGATGTGTAAAAGGTAGTGATGCGTCACTTTGTGGGGTATTCCTTTCAAACCATGTGGCTTCCCATGGCGCACCTATTGAAAAACTACCCAAAGAGCTGCCTCGGAAGCAGTACCTCTTACAATAAGCCAAAAGTCAAAGGGAAAATTTTGCAGAATTAAAAATTTTGAATTTTAATCTAAAAACATGATTCTTCAGAAAAACTGAATGTTGTGCTGGCACCAACAGGTAAGCGAGGCAACAAAACAGCGTTCAAATGTTGTGCAGTGGCCCTGTAAAACAACTTGTATTCATAATCAGACAGTAACAGAGCTCAACGTTGTAATTTTTGCGCTGTCCGAAGTGGAGCAGGCTGAGGGATTGAACAAAATCATAAGAAGCCGATGATCTGTAATGAAACGGAACTTCCATCCATACAAGTATTAATTGAGCTTAGTAACATTACAGGCAATGGGAAGTGTCTCTTTTTCAAACTGACTGTAATTGCTCTGCTCTTTGTTAAGAGTTTTTGAGACAAAAGCAATGGCCCTATTGGATGAACCAATTCTTTGGGGGAACACAGCTCTAACACCGTAAGAAGATGCATCAACAGCTAACAAAACTGTCTTAGCTGCATCAGTATGAATCAGGCAACGACGACTTAATCAAACGTCCTTTAAATGCTAAATGTGTCCCAACATTCTTGGAACCACACAAAGGGAACACCTCTCTAAGGATGCCTGTTCAGCGTAGTGGCAATTTCATCGGCATTTGGTATTAATTTAATGTAATATGTTAATTTCCCCACGACGGTCTGTAGCTCCTTGATTTTACAGGATGCAGCAGATCTTTAATCGTAGACGAGTGAGAGTGAGCAGGATGATACTATGTGCATTTATGACATGACCTATATATTCGAGTTCTTTGTGAAGCTAGGAGCACTTTTCCATGATACACATTAAGCCAGCTGTAGTGAACACATTAAAGAAACACTCTAAATTCGCCATATGTTCAGCAGGTGTACGAACCACTTCAAAAATATCATCCAGATAGCTTGCACATTGGCTGTTAACAGCTCCAGAGAAGGTTGAAAAATACCAGGACCTGAAGCACTTATGAAAGCTAGTCTTTGGATCTGGAACAAACTGAGGTGAGCACTGATCAAAATATATTGTGTGGACTGCTCACCCAGAGCTAACTACAAGAATGCCTGAAGTAAATCAATCTTGAAAAGAATCTGCCCTGTCCCAACCTGTTCATTAATTCCTCCAGAGGAACTGAATCCACGGTATTCTGTGGTTTACTGTGGCCTTGAAATAGGCACACAGACGTAAACCTCCTGATGGCTTTTTAAGTACCACCAATAGGAATGCAAACTTTCTTGCTGAAATTTGTTGTATCGCCCCAGTGTTTTTCCATCGTTGCAGATCAAAATGGTTCAAATGGCTCTGAGCACTATGGGACTTAACTTCTGTGGTCATCAGTCCCCTAGAACTTAGAACTACTTAAACCTAACTAACCTAAGGACATCACACACATCCATGCCCGAGGCAGGATTCGAACCTGCGACCGTAGCAGTCGCGCGGTTCCGGACTGAGCGCCTTAACCGCGAGACCACCGCGGCCGGCGTTGCAGATCCGCAATAAGGTTACGTGTAGAGTGGTTGTGCATTGTCTTTAACAGGAATGTGTGACATAAAATCTGCAGCACTTCCTATACAAGGCTCAAAAAGTTTACTGTACTTTTCACGCAAGCCAAAAACATTAGTATAAGGCACTGAAACCCTGATTTGAACAGCATTATATTGCAGGTACAAGCGTTGAGCAGCTCAAAATAAGTATAAACCAAAAGTGTTTGCAATGTTTATACAACATAGGACATGAAATACGTTTTGTAACGTCACGAAAAGTTGATGGGTTGTCAAACTGTACATGGCCAGTGCTAGGATTTACTGTCCATTACAAGCAGACCAAATACAATTAGGCTTCTGTAGCCGTGGGTTGCCGGTCATGTCACAGGCGTCCTTATTGATCAGAGAAAGATACGCATCTGTGTCTAACTGAAAATCAACTGCCTCTTGTGTCACTCTTAATTGAACTAAAAAATTTGTTTTCTGTCTGTGAGCTAGAGCAGTAGGTTCCTACGAAGAGGAAACGTGACTCTTCGTTGGTGCTGGCCACAATGGTTGTGTTGTCACAACATTCACTTAGTGAGAACTATGCCGTAGCCGTTTGGTAGACCGGTGCCTGCCATGGCTGCGATGTAAGCAGACTGTCTGGATATGACGTTGTTTACCACACTTGAAACACTGTGCTTCACGACAAGGACAAGCTTTACTATTATGATATGCAAAACGCTGAGGACAAGACTTCGTCACCTCATTCTGTAATTTATCTCGTGTATCACGTGATTGAAAAGTTTTTCCTTTACTTTTGCTGTTAATCCCTGCCCTACTGTTGTTCACTTTAAAATTAACTTGAGAGTCAGTGCCGAGCGCACAGTGAACAAGATAAACATACAGAGCTTCAAAATGAGCTTCCCTTTGGTCTACAGTATTTTGATACTCTACAGTTGATAAACCTGTTTTCATGTCCGGAACTGCCAACTTCAGGATAGCAGCGCATACGCGGGCGTCTGACATGGTTTGCGTGACTGCATCACGTAACATAACATCACTATCACGTAGTCCGCAAGCACACTAGAACCTGCAGTGCCTTGTTAGCCCCTTAGTTCAGCCATCCACTGTTTTTATGACTGTTCAGGGTGCTTCTAAGACAAAAAAATGTAAATCTCGGCGAGTGACATGAATCTGTGCCTTGTAATGATCGTCGACTTTTGGAACGAGTGCTTCATAATCAACATCCTCCTTACGAGAGTCGGGAAATAACTTTATACACAGACGGAGAATGTCAGCTCCGGCAGTAGACAGAATAAGTGAAACGTGCGCCATACCTTTAATGCCATATGCTATGAAGGGGGCTTCCAGTTGCACGAGATCTTTGACCCAATCCTTTTCTTTGCGATTAATCTGGCGGAACATGGGTTCAGCAGCCGGCCGTGCTGCTGCTTGTTGCGAGGGTTAATTCCTTTCGTTTAAATACAGTTCTCGGGGAGGCTGAGACATGGTTAAATACTTTATATTGGATAGAACACAAATATTATTTTGGCCGCTGACACTAGCGGAACACTACGAACAACCAAGAGGCAGACCAGGGCGGAAGTCTACGCAGACTGGGACAAACGATGAGTCAGCACCGTCACCACGTCGCCAGTTTTTGTGTATCTGACGATGGGTAGAGCGGTTTCCACAACAAACATAGCATATTAGTTCATTTTACTGTACAATACTTGGATGCATCTCATGTCCACTTGAATGTCAATATATATTTATTATTGTCTCACAGTATAGAAATCACTGTTCCGGAGGTATGCATAAAACATCATTAAAAATTGTGCTAAACGTATCCTCTGAAAATTATTTCGAGCAGTTAGTTCGTGATCCCACTTGAATAGTGAACAGTTGTGATAATACATACGACCTCTTAGCAACAAGTCATGAGCTAATAACGAACACCAAAAAGGATACAGGGTTGTCGCAGAGTGACCGAATATTGTACCTCCCAAATCATTCAAAAATAAACGGAAGAGATTCCTATTCAAAAAAGCAGATAAAATTCACTTTATGCCTTGCTGGGAGACAATCTTCACTCCTTCCAAATTAACAGTGTACCGTTAAGTGTAGATCAGATGTGGCTTGAATTCAAAGACACAGTATCGACAGCAGTTACAAGACGCATACCAAATAAATTAACAAACGACGTAGCTGACACCCCTTGGTACACAAAACAGGCCGCAAGACTGTCACAGAACAGACGAATAAAGCCTGCCAAGTTCAAACAAAAGCAAAAATCTCCAAGATTGGCTATCTTTTACATAAGCTCAAAATTTAGAGCGGACTTAAATGCCAGAAGCTTATAATAGTTTCCCTAACGAAACTCTGTCTCTAAATCTTGCAGAAAACGATAAGAGAGACTGATCGTATATGAAGTGTGCTAGCGGGAAGATACAATCCATGCCTTCTCTGCGCAATAGCAAATGAATACTATCGATCACTGTGTTGCTAAAGCAGAGTTACTAAATGCAGCCTTCCGTCATTCCTTCATCGAAGAAGAATAAGCAAATTTTCCAGAAATCGAATCAAGAGCAGCTGCCACCAAGAG
Source organism: Schistocerca cancellata (assembly GCF_023864275.1). Classification (NCBI taxonomy): domain Eukaryota; kingdom Metazoa; phylum Arthropoda; class Insecta; order Orthoptera; family Acrididae; genus Schistocerca; species Schistocerca cancellata. Next base: position 789,127,824 of record NC_064629.1, on the reverse strand, counting down.
TAACCTAGAAGTAGATATACTCGGAGCGGTGAAGCAAATTAAATCACTTTATAAAAGCAAGAATTCCGGTCCAGATTGTATACCAATTAGGTTCCTTTCACAGTATGCTGATGTAATAGCTCAATTTCCATGACGAAAGATCCGTACTCAAAGACTTGAAAGTTGCACAGGCCACACCAATATTCAAGACAGGCAGTAGGAGTAGCCCATTAAATTACAGGCCCATATCATTAATGTCGATTTGCAGCAGGATTTTGGAACATAATTGTACTCGAGCATTATGAATGATCTCGAAGAGAACGGTCTATTGACACACAGTCAACACGGATTTAGAAAACATCGTTCTTGTGAAACACATCTAGCTATTTACTCAAATGAAGTGTTCAGTGGTACCGATAAGGGATTTCAAATTGATTCCGTATTTCTAGATTTCCAGAAAGCTTTTGACACTGTACCTCACAATCGGCTTGAAGTCAAATGCCTGCTCATGGAATATCGCCTCAGTTATGTGACTGGGTTTCATGATTTCCTATCAGAGAGGTCACAGTTCATAGTAATTGACGGAAAGACATCAAGCAAAAGAAAAGTGATTTCGGCGTTCCTCATGGTAGCGTTAATAGGCTCTCTGTTTTTCCTTACCTATATAAACGATTTAGGAGACAATATGAGCAGCTGTTTTAGATCGTTTGCAGATGATAGTGTAGTTTATTGTCCGGTAAAGTCGTCAGAAGATCAAAAGAAACTGCAAAACGATTTATAAAAGATACTTGTATGGTGCAAAAATTGGCAATTGACACTAAATAATGAAAAATGTGAGCTCATCGACATGAGTGCTAAAAGGAACCCTTTAAACTTCGATTACGCGATAAATCAGTCTAATGTAAAGACCCTAAATTCAACTAAGTACCCGAGAATTGGCCGGCCGGAGTGGCTGTGCGCTTCTAGGCGCTGCAGTCTAAAGCCTAGCGACCGCTACGGTCGCAGGTTCGAATCCTGCCTCGGGTATGGATATGTGTGATGTCCTTAGGTTAGTTAGGTTTAATTAGCTCTAAGTTCTAGGCGACTGATAACCTCAGAAGTTAAGTCGCATAGTGCGAAGAGCCATTTTTGAACCCGAGAATTACAACTACCAACAACTTAAATTGAGAAGCACACAGAAAATGTTGTGGGGAGAGCGAACAAAAAATTGCGCTTTATTGGCAGAACACTTAGAAGATGCAACAGATATTGCGCTTCAATGGCAGAACACTTAGAAAATGCAACAGATAGCCTATAGTAAAGAGACCGCCTACACTACGCTCGTCCTTCCTCTTGTGGAGTACTGCTGCGCGATGCGGGCTCCTTACTAGATAAGGTTAACAGAATAAATGGAGAAAGTTCAAAGATGAGCAGCACGTTTTGTACTACCGAGACATTGGGGGAAGAGTGTCACTGACATGATACAGGGTTTGGGGTGGATATCATTAAAATAAAGGCGGAATATTATCACGAAATTTCTATCACGAACTTTCTCCTCCGAACGTGAAAATATTTTGTTGATGGCGACCTACAAAAAGAGAAACGATCGTCATAATTAAATAAGGGAAGTCAGATCTCGCGCGCAAAAGATACAAGCGTTCGTCTTTTCCTTGCGGTGTTCGAGATTGGAATAATATAGAATTATTGTGAAGGTGGTTCGATAAACCCTCTACCAGGCACGTAAGTGTGATTTGCAGAGTATCCATGTAGATGTAGATGCAGATACATGAGCGGTACAGAAGGACCGGTACATATCACTTTCAATTTAACTTAAAACGTTGGTACGAAGTTCTGACTAGAAATATTAGCGCTACAGGATTTGAGCTACGTCGATGCTGCTCTCTTAATCGGCGATGACAGAGCCTGGTAGGCGGCGCGGTGGTCTGAAGTAAGCAGATATCCTGCAGCACTGACATATGGAAACTCTAAAAGGCGCGTCTTCGCCGACGTCACTTATTTGTGGTAGCTCCAGGCAGGTAATGTCTTCAGCTTGTCGTCTCGTCACGAGGTACCACCTTAAACTGGCCCTCACTCCTCGGACGAGACGACAGTACAGTTCTACGTCCGTTAAGTGCTGTAATGTACACTGAGAGACCAGTTAGAACATTGTCAAAATGGTTCAAATGTCTCTGAGCACTATGGGACTTAACTTCTGAGATCATCAGCCCCCTAGAACTTAGAACTACTTAAACCTAACTAACCTAAGGACATCACACACATCCATGCCCGAGGCTGGATTCGAACCTGCGGCCGTAGCGGTCGCGCAGTTCCAGACTGTAGCCCCTAGAACCGCTCGGCCACTTCGACCGGCGAACATTGTCATAAAAGTGTAACTTTTTCGTCTTAGGGTTGTTGCATTACCCTGTTCTGTGTACTGCACATTGTCGTAATTCATATTACAGGTTTCTTCATTGTTGTGAAGGTAGTTTCACGGAAACAAGGATGACTGTAGTAACAAAACGAATAAATACTGCAAACAAGGTTAACTCAAGCGTTGGTCGTATACATTTGAAACGGTTTTTTTATTATTGTGTATCGATTACAATTACAGAGTAATCATCTTCAACGCTAAAAAAATAAAAAAAACGTGAAGTCAAACCTAAACGATCATTGCATAAACATACGTGTCATTTTAAAATAGAGCACATTGAATTTTACAAGGTAAAATACATATGAAGACCAAGTCCAGTAGACTCATATAATCACGCACATTATATAACTTGAAATATAAATGTTTATCGTGAAGAACAATCCTACTAACATGTAAGATCCAAACTGAGTCAACTGCTTACAAAAAACTACGCAGCTACAGTAAGATCCATGTTTGTGGTGGGGCCATCAGAGCCGTCTTTACTGAATACATTTATTATACAGAGTGTATACGTATACAGAAGAAGACAAAATATTCTACAGAGATTTGTATTGAATTGAATACAGAATTACAGAGTTAAAAATATTGCCATAATACGTAGTTTAGGAAAATATAGACGCTACTTGCTCTAACTAAGTATTTGCCTCTGAAACTAAACTCCGCCCGAAAAGGCCTCGGAAGGCCCAACGGCACCAACCGATCGCCGTGTCATCCTCAGCCCGTTGGTGTCACTGGATGCGGATGTGGAGGGGTTTGGTGTCAGCACACCACTCTCCTGGACGTTGTCAATTTTTGTGACCGGAGCCGCTACTTCTCAGTCATGTAGCTCCTCAAGTTGCCTCGCAAATGCTCAGTGCACCCTGCTTGCCAACAGTGCTCGGTAGACCGGACGGTCACCTATCCAACTGCTAGCCATGCCCGACAGCGGTTAATTTTGGTGATCTGACATATATACGTGCGGACGGCCAATGATCCTTCAGTATAGATGCACATCAGGCTCCAACTCTTACGTGAATTGTTTAAATGACGCGAGTAATGAGTATAATGGGCAAGGGCCACCACATTAGTGGAGTGTGGATAGCTTGAGAAGGCGAAGGCAGCCTGTGCTGTTGAGATGACCAATGTGTCAGCATGCCTTAGTGATCAGAGCATATGCCTTCTAGGCAGGAGACCCGGGCTCGAAAGCTGGTCTGGAACAAGTTTTCAACCCCCCCTATTGACATAAATCAAGGCCTACTTGCAGCCAATGTCAGTAATTTATTTGTGACAGGCATTTTTTGTTAAAATATCTTGTCTCCCTGGAACTGAAATTCAGAAAAAATCGTACTACTACTCCCTCTGGCGTGTCAAATGCAAGTAAATCTATTTCAGTGTCGCTTCATAAACTATTTACAAGATAGCGCAGAAAATTACAGGTGCAAGACGTTTTATTGTTTCAATAAACTAAGATTTATACTAAAGACAAACTGTTATAAACATATTTACTTGCAGATGCTGACCACTAGATGTACTGGTACAGTGTGCTTTTCGTGATGTTAGTAACAACATTTCTTGTTATGAAATGTACGTTATGAACAACATGGTAACATAGATTGATGTTACGAACCAGTAGGAATACAATGAGGACCAAAATAGCAGTCCGCATCTCGTGGTCGTGCGGTAGCGTTCTCGCTTCCCACGCCCGGGTTACCGGGTTCGATTCCCGGCGGGGTCAGGGATTTACTCTGCCTCGTGATGACTGGGTGTTGTGTGTTGTCCTTAGGTTAGTTAGGTTTAAGTAGTTCTAAGTTCTAGGGGACTGATGACCATAGATGTTAAGTCCCATAGTGCTCAGAGCCATTTGAACCAAAATAGCAACAGAAATGTGTACATGTAAGCTGTATGGATAACGTTCACATAATCTGAGCAACCATGGTGGCACTATATAACAGCTCACTCCAAGATGTGTGTGTGTGTGTGTGTGTGTGTGTGTGTGTGTGTGTGTGTGTGTGTGAATTCATAAGGGACCAAACTGCTGAGGTCATTGGTCCCTAGATTTGCACACTACTTAAACTAACTTACGCCAAGAACAACACACACATCCATGCCCGAGGGAGGACTCGAACCTTCGGAGGGAGGGCCCACGCAGTCCATGATATGGCGCCTAGAACTCTTAAGATATAGAAAGGGACCACGAGGAAGGTCGCTTTCATAACTAGGTTAGCACCACAATAGAGTCTGTTACTGAATGTCGTACCATACTAATTTCAGAGTGAAGTTTCTACCCAACGTCCGAACATAAGGCCTACATATGGATGATAGGGCATTTTATTTATCATTACCAAGGGACACGGCAGAGATACTCCCTACCTGGTCAGCACTGGAAGCTGTAACTAGCCTTGGAGATATACTTTTTGTGAATTTAGGTAATTTACTGTGTCCAGGAATTATTTTACTTTTGTATTCCTGGTGGTAACATGTTCCACGCATCAAGAAGATAGGAGGAGCTGGCTTATACGAATTAACAGCCAAGGCTTCTTTGTTTGCCTTTGAGATAAGCAAAAAATTATAATATTTTAGCAGATTTTCTTCAGGAGAGAATTCCTTTACAAAGTAAAAATTTGGAACGAGGCTATTTAGGTCAGTGTAAGGTGGGCAAAATGGGAGGTTAGAAGAACAAACGACTGCCAAGGTGGTAAGAGCAGTGCCAGTGAAAGGTGAGGTTCTGAGAATGAGTCCCGGTCGTGGACAAATTTGTAATCCGCCAGCAAGTGCCAACCATTGGACCCTCTGCTGAAGAGTGGAAGATTGTTTCTGCAAACAGTCTGCTAGCTTATGATTAATCCATCTCTCTACAATATCCTTTCTTTCTGGGGTCCCAGCCGGCCGCGGTGGTCTAGCGGTTCTGGCACTGCAGTCCGGAACCGCGGGACTGCTACGGTCGCAGGTTCGAATCCTGCCTCGGGCATGGGTGTGTGTGATGTCCTTAGGTTAGTTAGGTTTAAGTAGTTCTAAGTTCTAGGGGACTTATGACCTAAGATGTTGAGTCCCATAGTGCTCAGAGCCATTTGAACCGCTTTGAACCATCTGGGGTCCCGCATGGAATACTGGAGAAATTCTGTGAATTTGGGAAAGCATGATAGAGGTACTGGCCGAAGGAAAGCTGTGACGGGACGAGGTGTGCCACGTCTGAATAGCTGTGTCGGAAAGAACACACATTCTACTTCTGGCAGCCGTCAATGTAATACCTGTGACCCCCTTGGGCAGTGACGGTGAAAAACGCTCAGCCACTGTTCACTGCACTTCAAGTCTTCTTTCTACAGAGTGTGAACTCTCAACCAAGTGAGACGGCGTCAGGAACGACATGTGACTCGGATACCACATTACAATGTAAACCCCCTTTCCCGGTTTGTATAACTGGGACTGATCAGGGACAAACAAGTCGCAGAAGTGAAGACTTTCACTCGGCCATTAAGCCATATGCAATTGCAGACTCTGAATAACGCCATCGACAAAACTCAGACAGACACCAAGAGGTACACCGTTAGATTCCATTCCCGTACTGCTAGAGCGATCTCATCAATTCCTCAACAGCTGATTAGTCGAAACAATAGGAACGTCTCGACTCCTATAGTAGAAGTAATGAACCGCGAGCATATACGAGGTGTGGCTAGAAAAACCCGGACTAGTACTGGTGAAACAATAAAACGAATGCAATAAGGCTGAAAGTCGCGTGGCCTGTCAAGTGACTCTCGCTCCGCCTACAGCTCGAGTTTCATCTGCCTCCTGCACTCAGTCTGCCCGTGGCGTCTGTTTTAAGTAGTTGACGTTTTGTCTGTGCGTCGGAAAATGTTGAGTGTACAGAAAGAACAGCGTGTTAACATCAAATTTTGTTTCAAACTAGGAAAAGTCAGCAAGTGAAACGTTTGTAATGTTACAACAAGTGTACGGCGATGATTGTTTATCGCGAACACAAGTGTTTGAGTGGTTTAAACGATTTAAAGATGGCCGCGAAGACACCAGTGATGACACTCGCACTGGCAGACCATTGTCAGCAAAAACTGATGCAAACATTGAAAAAATCGGTAAACTTGTTCGACAAGATCGCCGTTTAACAATCAAAGCAGTGTCTCAGTTAACAGGAGTTGACAAGGAAAGTGTTAGGCAGATTCTTCATGAAAGTTTCAACACGAACAAAGTGTGCGAGTGTCATCACTGGTGTCTTCGCGGCCATCTTTAAATCGTTTAAACCACTCAAACACTTGTGTTCGCGATAAACAATCATCGCCGTACACTTATTGTAACATTACAAACGTTTCACTTGCAGATTTTCCTAGTTTGAAACAAAATTTGATGTTAACACGCTGTTCTTTCTGTACACTCAACATTTTCCGACGCACAGACAAAACGTCAACTACTTAAAACAGACGCCACGGGCAGACTGAGTGCAGGAGGCAGATGAAACTCGAGCAGTAGGCGGAGCGAGAGTCACTTGACAGGCCACTCGACTTTCAGCCTTATTGCATTCGTTTTATTGTTTCACCAGTACTAGTCTGGTTTTTTTCTAGCCACACCTCGTATTTTAATGCAAACACGTCAACAAATGTTTTGCGTCACTCCGTTGCAGGTGTGTTGCTATTGTGATTAATCCTGTATCGATCGGAAGGTCATCCCTTACGTTGTAAACATACACACAGTTACCAGGAGTGCTACCTACAGGGAGAACGCCGCACTCGAATGGATTACAGCATATCAGTTGAACCTTTATGGCAGCACTGGAGAAGTCTGTAGAACAATAGAGTTAAATTCCATCATGCCACTATGGAGAGTCGCGATCGACTGCATCATCGTGTTACGGAAAATTTGGAAATTTGTGGTAAGGTCTTATGGGACCAATGTGCTAAGGTCATCGGTCCCTAAGTTTCCGCACTACCTAACATAACTTAAACTAACTTACGCTAAGGACAACATACTCCCATGCCCGAGGGAGGACTCGATCCTCCGACGGGGGGAGCCGCGATGACCGTGATAAGGCGCCTCAGACCGCCGGCAAACCCACGCGGCCATTGCGTTACGCTCTGAACGCTTGTCAACCAGTGAATTTGCTCGATGCGTGGATCGGGGTTAAAGTGGTGTGTACAGAAACATAATCTGTTCCAAATGGCAGGTAACGCTAAGGACTTAAACTGCACAGTCCTTTTGCGTTCGACAGGTGCGTAGGAGGATCGGTATCTACGAGTTTTGAGTCGAAGGAACCGCGGTCTGTGTGCCTAAGAACTGAATTCGTTGTACAGGATGATATAGAGCTACGACTGTTGAGTCAAACAAACCTTGAGTTGAGCACCCCAGAACTGAATTCGGCGTTAGAAGAGGCTGCAAGGCGTCTTGTACGGTATCAATCTGTTTAGAAGCTATTGCATGATGAAAATCTCCATTCTCGACGACCATCGTGAGCACCACGTCGTTCACCACAACACCGTGGACTCCGTTACAGATGAGCAAGAAATCATACAGAATGGAGGCCATAGGATTGGCGTCGTTTGTTGCCTGCTGACGAAACTCGGATTTGTTTGTTCTCTGATAATAACAAAGTGTCTGGAGACAGCCTGGTAACATTGGGCACATATAACACTGTGTGCCACGCGTTCAACAAGGTGGTGGTGTAGTGAGGTTCTGGGGTGGCATTACTTGGGTCGTCCGTAAATCTGTCATGGTTGTTCAGGGCAACCTCACTGCTCTACATCTACATCTCCGTGATTACTCTGCTATTTGTAATAAAGTGCCTGGCAGAGGGTTCAACGAACCACCTTCAAGCTGTCTCTCTAACGTTCCACTCTCAAAACGAGCACTTAAATTTTTCTGTGGGAGTCCTGATTTCTCATATTTTATCGTGATGATCATTTCTCCCTATGTAGGTGGGTGCCAAAAAAATGGTTCAAATGGCTCTGAGCACTATGGGACTCAACTTCGGAGGTCATTAGTCCCCTAGAACTTAGAACTAGTTAAACCTAACTAACCCAAGGCCATCACAAACATCCATGCCCGAGGCAGGATTCGAACCTGCGACCGTAGTGGTTTTGCGGTTCCAGACTGCAGCGTCTTTAACCGCACGGCCACTTCGGCCGGCTGGTGGGTGCCAACAGAATGTTTTCGCAATCGGAGAAGAAAACTGGTGATTGAAATTTCATGAGAAGATCCCGTCGCAACGAAAAACGCCTTTGTTTTAATGAATGCCACTCCAATTCACGTATCATGCCTGTGGAACTGTCTCTTGTAATTAGTTGTATTTACAGCCTTCAGATCTGTGTGACTTATCGTGTAATCGAAATTTCGCGGATTCCTTTCAGTATTCATGTGAATAACTTCACACTTTTCGTTTTTCGGGGTCAATTGGCACTTTTCGCACCATACAGATAGCTTATCTAAATAATTTTTCAATTCGTTTTGGTCACCTGCTGAGTTTATAAAACGGTATATGACAGCATCATCTACAAACAATCTAAGACAGCTGCTAGGATTGTCTCCTATGTCGTTAATATAGATCAGGAACACTTCCTTGGGAAACGCCGGATATTACTTCTGTTTTACTCGATGACTTTCCGTCTGTTACTACGAACTGTGACCATTCTCACGAAACCTGTCGCACAACGGAGGCGATATTCGATAGGCATGGAGTTTGTTTAGATGACGCTTGTGAGGAACGGTGTCGAAAGCCTCCCGGAAATCTAAAAATATTGAATCTATTTGACATCCCCTGTCGATAGCGCTCATTACTTCTTGAGTATGTTTTCACAAGAACAATATTTTCTCGAATCCGTGATATGTGTCAATAAACAGTTTTCTTCGAGGTAATTCATAATGTTCGAACATAGTATAAATTAAAAAACCCAACTGCTGATAGACGTTAGTGATATGGGCCTGTAACTCAGCGGATTACTCCTATTTCCCTTTTTGGGTATTGGTGTGACTTGAGCAATTTTCCAGTCTTTAGTTACGGATATTTCTGTGAGGGATTGGTTGCATATAACTGACAAATAGGGAGCTATTGTATCAGCATACCCTGAAAGGAATATGACTGCTATACAATCTGGATCGGAGGCCACGCTTTTATTAAGTGAGTTAAGCTGCTTTGCTACACCGAGGATATGTACTTCTATGTTTATCATCTTGGCAGTTGTTCTTGATTGGAATTCGTGAATATTTACTTCGTCTTCTTTGCTGATAGAGTTTCTAAAAACCGCGTTATATAACTCTGCTTTAGTGGCACTGTCATCAGTGACTTCACCGTTGTTATCGCGCAGTGAAGCTATTGATTGCGTCTTGCCACTAGTGTGCTTTATGTATGTGTGGGTTTTCTGCCAGATTCCGAGACAGAGCTTCGTTGTGGAAATTATTAAAAACATCTTGCGTTGAAGTACGCGCTGTATTTCGAACTTCTACAAGACTTTGCCAATCTTGGGGATTTTGCGTTTCTTTAAATGTGGCATGCTTCTTTCGTTGCTTCTGCAACAGCGATCTGACCCGTTTCGTGTATCATGAAGGATCAGTAATATCACTTATTAATTTATGTGGTATATGTCTCTCAGTTGCCCTCGATACTATTTCTCTGAAATGATTCCACATCTTTTCTACTCTTACATGATCAGATCTGTAGGAGTGGAGACTGTCTTTTAAAAAGGCTTTAAGAGCATTTTTGTCAGCATTTTTAAACAGATGTACTTTTCGTTTCTTTTTGGTGGTTGTGGAAGTTATGATATTCAGCCTAGTAGCAACTGCCTTGTGGTCTCTTATCCCTGTATCCGTCATGATACTCTCTATTTGTCCAGAATTCTTTGTTGCTAAGTGGCCACGTATGTTTTCGCAATCATTTACGCTTCGAGAGGGCTCATGAACTAATTCTTCAAAATATTTTTTTTAGAAAGCATTCAGTACCATTTCTTACGACGATTCATACCGCCGGCTTTAAACATATAATTTTTCTAGTATATCGATGGTAGATTTAAGTCACCATCGTCTTTGATTGTATGAGTGGGGTACCTATTGGAGATGAGACTCATCTTTTCTTTGAACTGTTTAGCAACTATATCTTCTGAGTCGGAGGGGGGCGCGGTAAAACGAACCAATTAATAGTTTAGTCCGATTGCCAAGTATAACCTCTACCCACACTATTTCGCAGGAACTGCCTACTTCAATTTCACTACAAAACAAACTACTTCTGACAACAATAAATACTCCACCACGAACTGAATTTAATCTAGCCTTTCTGAACACTGTTCGGCCGTTTGAAAAAAATTTCGACTGAACTTATTTCCGGCTATAGCTAGCTATGTATCTGTAACTATTAGAGCTTCAGTGCTTTCTGTTAGTGCTTGGAGCTCTGATTCTTTCCCAACACATACGAAAATTTACAACTAATACCGATCGTTTCTACAACTACCTTACCTTGTTTTACCTGCCCCTTATTAGACCTACGCCCTTTCTGTGGCTTCCTGGGACCCTCTAACCTAAAAATCCGCCCACTCCGTTCCACACAGCTCCCGCTACCCGTGTAGCTGCTTCCTGTGTGTAGTGGTACAGGGTCGAGATTCCGCAACCAATAGTATCGCCAACGTCTTGGTGACAGTTCCATCTTGATGAGTAGTAACTCACGTGCTTATCGTGATGTTCTCGTGAATCCGTTTCCTCAGCATGCTAGGATCACGAGACTGGAGTGGCCAGCTTGTTCCCGGACACGAAACCAATCCAACATGTGCGGGATCGATTAACATGAGTTGTTTTTGATCGTCGACAACACCACATACTCTGCGCGACATTCGCAGAATATTAACAGAATCGTGGGACAATTTGGACCAGGGCTGGCTTGACGACCTCTTAGATATATGGTATGCCGGAACACATTGAAGCCTCCATCCGAGCAAGGGACGTTCCAGCACGTACTGCTGTGAAAAACCCACCAACGGAAACAGACGATGGTCTTTATACAAGTTTTTTCTTCGTATGGTGATCCGTACACATTGCGAATAAATATATACGCTTCCCTCTGAGACAGTTTTGGTTTTCTGTACCATACATGTCTAAATAAAGAAGTGGTATAAAACTTTTGACGATATGTGTATGTTACGGTGTGCGAGTAAATTTAAGGAAGAAAAAATTCCTCTTCCTTGACCGTAAATGCTAAATGCTTAAAAGGGTCTTATTATGTACAGAAGTCAGCCACGAACCTGTGTTACATACGGAGTTTTAGACCATACAGGCGTCCTGTGCCCGGCTGCCGCTGCAGCCAGACAAGGGCTCAAGTCTAGCAAGAACTCAATCGTCGCAGGCAGACTCATTCTACGCCGGCCGTTTGATTAACGGTCGTAGACTGACAACAGCGAACACAACCACAACATCAGGCATAGGACCCACAAGCAAATCAACAGGTGGGTTTCCTCCTGTACCTGAACAGCCGGTTCGCCCTACACTACCTCGAAGGCCGTCGCCACTTCTTCTCCAGATTCATGCACCCTACAGGAGGAAGTGAGAGAGAGAGCCCAAGTATAGGTTATTTTTCAAAGTATGATCCTCACTCTTCCTCGTAACTCCGTTGCCAGAGACATACTGACAAATGAGCGGTAGCGGAACATGTTTACGGAGATGAAACAATGAAGTAAAATCCAATGAGCCTAGCATTTTAACAAAGACAGCGCTTTATCATGCAAGCATGTGCAGACGCGGCACCGAGACTTACATACACGACAATAGTTTTAACAGAAACGGAGAAGAGTTAAGTCAGATAAAATATGGATGCTGACTAAACTAAGTAACACATATCTTCCCGCTAGGAAATCTACCCATCGCTGCCTCGAAAAGTCGTAGGGTACATTGTATCAGAATACGTTGCTACTTACTACCAAGTCCTGAGCCAACTTAGCGAGGGCGTTTCTCACCGTTCCACTTTGTTCATACACAGCACCTTGCTTCGCCCTCAACCACCTCTGCCCCTAGCAATCATGTTCTCGCAGTTCAATCGGCCCACGGGAAGGAGCAACATCTTCATCGAGAGACACCCTCTTTGGTAGTAGCAACGTTGTATCAAGTGGTCACAAACAGTATGCCTAAGCGTGAGTGGCAGAACTGAGCTAAACATGCATAGCGCCCGCTGTGCAATGATTCTTAACTTTCCGGTACTATGAAACATCGATTTTCGTGTCAGAATCAAACTGTCATTTGGAACCGCACAACTTCAACTGGCTTTCTATCAGCTAGACACAGCACACAGGCCATTTGACGCACATCCTTCATGTTACGGCAGTTTTTCCACAACTTTTTGTCCAACCCTAGCGTGTATATATACTAAAGCGCCAAAGAAACTGGTGGAGGCATGAGTATTCAAATATAGAGATATGTAAACAGGCAGACTACGGCGCTGCTGTGGGCAACGCATGTAAAAGACAAGTGTCTGGCGCAGTTGTTAGATCGGGTACTGCTGCCACGATGGCAGTTTATCAAGATTTAAGTGAGTTTGAACGTGCTGTTATAGTCAGCGCACGAGCGGTGGAACACACAATCTTCGAGGTAGCGATGAAGTGGGGATTTTCCCGTACGACCATTTCACGAGTGTGCCGTGAATATCAGGAATCCGGTAAAACATCAAATCTCTAACATCGCTGTGGCCGGAAGAAGATCCTGCAAGAACGGGACCAAAGACGACTGAAGAGAATCGTTCAACATGACAGAAGTGCAACCCTTACGTAAATTGCTACAGGTTTGAATGATGGGAAATCAACTAGTGTCAGCGCGCAAACTATTCAACGGAACATAATCGATACGGGCTTTCGGAGCCGAGGGTCTAGTCGTGTACACTCGATGTCTGCATGACACAAGGCTTTACGCTTCACTTGGGCCCGTCAGTACCTACATTGGACTGTTGATGACTGGAAACATGTTTCCTGGCCGGACGAGTCTCGTTTCAAATTATATCGAGCGGACAGTCATGTACGGTTATCGAGACAACCTCATGACTCTATGGATCCTGCAAATCAGCAGGTGACTGTTCAAGTTGGTTGAGGCTCTGTAATGATGTGGGGCGTGAGTAGTAGGAGTAATATGGGGCCCCTGATACGTGTGATACTGTAGATACGATTCTGACAGGTGACACGTACGTAAGCATGGTGTCTGATCACCGGCATCCATTCATGTCCATTGCGCATTCCAACGAACTTGGGCAGTTCCAGTAGAACGATGAGGCACTCCACACGTCCAGAATTGCTCCAGTGGGGCTTCAGGAGCACTCTTCTGAGTCTAAACGCCACCAAACTCCCCGGACATGAACATTATTGAGCATATCTGGAATGCCTTGCATCGCTCTGTTTAGAAGAGATCTCCATCCCCTCGTACTGTTACGGGTTTATGGACAGTCCTGCAGGAGTCATGGTTTCACTTCCCCCCAGCTCTAAGTCAGAAATTAGTCGAGTCCATGCCACGTCGTGTTGCGACATTCTGCGTGCTCACGTGGGTTCAAAATGGTTGAAAGGGCTCTGAAGACTATGCGACTTAACGTCTGAGGTCATCAGTCGCCTACAACTAAGAACTAATTATACCTAACTAACCTAAGGACATCACACACACCCATGCCCGAGGCAGGATTCGAACCTGCGACCGCTCGGCTCCGGACTGTAGAACCGCACGGCCACTCCTGCTCGCGGGGGCCCACCCGATATTAGGCTGGTGTACCAGTTTCTTTGCTCTTCAGTGTAAATTAGCTATGACATTTTGATCAGCGAAATCACGAAGCACACGTTAAGCGAAAGCTGTTTAATTTACTTGGTAGTGAGATATGTGGTATGAGGCTTTCAGTTCAAGCTGTTACCAATATATACACCCAGAACTATGAGCGTTATGTTTAACACGTTGTCGTTACTCGGTGCTATTATTACGACCGAAGTTGTATTTTTTTCTTTTTTACAGCATTCAGTCAGTCGTGTATTTCTCATACTTACATCACTTATTTCTTTAATTTCTATTTATTTATAACTCTGTCTTACCTTAGAAGATTAGGGCTATCGGATCCTAGCTTGCATATAATCAGGCATTCTTACAGATTTCCTTGCACCAAATATTTCATACCTGCAGAAAATAAATTACTCATAATAAATATGAAAATAATAATGAAAATGAAATAATACAGACACTGAAATGAGGGACGATTGGAGTGAGTTGACAGTAGGGTAGGAACACAGGCTTGTACAGGAGGAAAACAGCTTGGTACAATGGAAAGTAAACCTAAGTCGATGGTTTTGTGTCCTCTACACTACAGCATAGTTTTCTATTACACACAAGTGGCTTGCGTTGCATTCACCAAATAAGTCTGGCGCCCGACATAAAAAGTGGCAGGAAGCGAGCTCCCTACCACAGAAAATAGTTGCATATGGGTGGAGTACTTAAATGCTTGCAACTAGACTCGTCAGAGGGTTACAGTAAACTAAAACACAAATAACATTAGCAACACGGTAAGTAGCACATAACAATCATTTATTAAAACAATGTAAAATATAAATACTCACCATTAGTATGATGATAAGGCTCGACACTGTAATAAAAGTTCTGAATACTGGTCTAATCTAACTCAATGAACGTTGGCTAACTAATCTGATAGTTTTCCAGTCTCGACTGCTGTTAGTTTATGGGCCAGGAATGGATAATGGTAAACACTATGACGCTCGGCGTTGACTGTCCGATGATAACTTGTTGGTAGCTGCTGCACTATAAATGCCGCAACTGTAGATTAGAGTTCTTGAATTACCGACAACTGACGATCTGCGACAAACGCGACAACTGTGACAGCCGATGATCTGCGACAGCTGGCCGAGTGAAGCTGTGCCTTCCCATTTATTATCGAACGGAGGATGAATTCTCATCTTCGGTCTGTTTTGGCAGATGAAGCAAGTAGTCCCTGGTGTCAGCATCATCTCTGGTGTCTGACATAACTACTGCCGCACGTAACGGACTGATTTAGAGTTTTGTGGAAGAAGTATATTGCGGTTCTTATTATGTGCCCCATGCCGAAGACTGCATGGAATGTTGCCGGCCGGAGTGGCCGAGCGGTTCTAGGCGCTTCAGTCTGGAACCGCGCGACCGCTACGGTCGCAGGTTCGAATCCTGCCTCGGGCATGGATGTGTGTGATGTCCTTAGGTGAGTTAGGTTTAAGTAGTTCTAAGTTCTAGGGGACTGATGACCTCAGAAGTTGAGTCGCATAGTGCTCAGAGCCATTTGAACCATTTTTATTTGCACGTAATGTTGCGACCTCTGCTGCTACATTTGAGTGCCGTAACTGACGGTAGTATAAACATGAAGACATAATGACAGTGGTTTCAAAGTAGTAGTGAACGGTGAGGGTCATGAAAGACTAACGTAATAAGGCCGGTGAACGAACAGTATAAAAGGAATGATAAAAATATGGTCAAACACCGCAGTTTAAAAAACACTTGCAGAACAATAAAAAGACTCGAAAAAACACTGAAATCTCTTCCTTCCTCGCTTCCTTTTCCCTTCTACATAACCTTCTAAAACTGTTTTTGTTAGTCCGTCATTCTTTCTTAATACATGCCCAATCCAATTTCTTTTGCTTCTTTTTATTACATCTAGTAACTGTCTTTTCTCTCCCACTCTTCTCAGTACCTCTTCATTTTTTACTCTGTCCATCCAACTTATTCTTCCCATCGTCCGCCATGTCCAAATCTCAAAAGCCTCCAGCCTTTCTCTGTCTTCCTTCCTCAAAGTCCATGGTTGAGCGCTGTACAGAAGAACATTGCACTCAATACATTACATGAGTCTCTTCCTGAGTTCCCTGTCAAGACCGCTGCAGAAAATTCTCCTTTTCTTATAAATTGCCTCTTTTGCCATTGCTATTTCTGTGGTGCACTTCCAGTCGATGTCTATCCTGCTTCCAAGATACTTAAAATTTTGCACATGTTCTAATATTTCCCCATTCAGCATAATTTTTATTTCTTTATTTCCTCCTAGTTCCAATATATTTGTTTTCTTTGTGTTAATTTTCATTCCATAATTTTTTCCTTTAGTCGGAACAGACACTGACCATTGAAAACAGAGCACTGCACACTTTCACCAAAACTCTAAAGGACCTGCCCTGGAATGGTAAACGAAATGAAAAGTAGTTACAGAGGGGAGAGGAGAGTGATGGACATGGGAACTGAGGGCTAGTAAGAGGTGGCAATGATAATGAGATAGAGATGGCTGTTGGGGGACAGAGAGAGAGAGAGATAGAGAGAGAGAGAGAGAGAGAGAGAGAGAGGTCAGAGCTGGTATCGGGATCTGTGAATTTGAAAGGAAAACGGAGTGGGGAGCGACTGGGAGTGGGAGTGGGAAAAGGAGGAGGTGTGAGAGGAGGGGGGAGGAAGGAAGGAGGTGGAGTTCCTGGGGGGGTGGGGGAGGATTAGAGTTTGTTACGTTTCCTTCAGAGATATATAATGAAGAGCCAAAGCACTACGACCACTGCAAAACTGAATGACCCTTATTACACTACGAGCACATGATACATTAAGAAATACCTATAACATCATTAGAGACGAATGAGAGATCATTCTAGCGACGATATGGACGTTAAAATGGGAAATGCACTGAAATAAGTCACTGTGACAAAAGGCAGTGCTGTGACTGCCACGAGATACAGTAAACAGCTAGATACGCAGGTGGCGCCACACAGGTAGGCCAGCTTCTAGAGTGACGCTACATGATTATGGTGTGACACCACAACGGACGCAAATATCAACGAGTATGTTATGTTTCCACCTTACGTTGCTATTTCCTAAGTGAGCACCTATTCACCAAGTGCCAATATAAGAGGATGCACGACTCCACTCAGACAATATGTATCGATAGTCATGACATTATCCTCACTGTGCCTCAAGATAGCATCTGCAGGTAGCGACCACCCGCCCTTCTCACCATAACGTCTGCTCACCATCCCCGTCCAGCTCCAGTCCAGCACCCCCTCCCATGGTAGTCCATGACTACCGTCACGCCAACTGGGATGCCTACCGGGAATCCTTCGCCATCCAGGTCGAAAGCCACCCTCTTACCTATCACCATCCTGACGACATCATCCATGCCTCGCCTTCGTTCAGAAGGCCATTACTGACGCCGTGGAGGCCCATGTTTCTACTAAACCCATCAACCCCTACTGTGTCACTCTCCCGCCGCGGCCCAACGCCACCGGGAAATACAGAGACACGTTCGGAAACTCATTACAGCAAAGATACTCCGGGACAGGCGCCAGGCCTGTACGCGACTCAACTCCACCCTCCCTATAAACTCCTCCAAGTACTGGTCAGCCTTCTATCACCCTACTGGATCTCATTCTGCACCCCATTACCCCGTTCCCTATAACGACTGCCCCCTTCCTGACAACCTCAGTAAGGCCAAACACTTCACTTCCCACCTTTCCAAGGTCTTCTCCATCCCTGATGATCCCCAATTTAATTATTCCCTTTTCCCCACCACCATGGAATGCACTGATACCTCGGTCGCTCTACTTGTTCCCAGTCTCCAGAACTTGGAGCAGTTGCCCCCCTCCGACATAAACACTCCAATCACAGCACAAGACATTAAACTTATCCTCCGGTCAAAACGCAGCACGGCCCCTGGTCACGACTGTGTCACCTACCGCCACCTCAGAGAATGCCCCTTCTCCTTCCTGACTGTCATTTCCAATTTTACAACATCATCCTCTCTACTGGCTTCTATCCCGACCTGTGGAAGACTTCCCTAACAAAACCCCTTCCACAGCCAATCCCTATCGTCCCATCTGCCTCACCTAGATCTTCAGTACGGTCTTCGAATGCATCCTCTCCTGTCCTATCCATTACCACCTCAATCAACACCACCTCTTCCCCCTTACCCAGTGTGGCTTCTGATATGCCTTCTCAGCTGAAGACCAACTCCTTAACCTCATCCACTTTCTCTCTCTCCAACTTATCTCCCATCACTCCACCATTTTTGTTTCCTTCAACCTCCAAAAGGCCTACAACTGCCTATGGCATCCCCGTCTCCTCTTTAAACTTCAAACCTACACTCTGCCTATCAGTTTTGTCCATCTGGTCACTTCCTTCCTCTCACACTGTCCTTCCTATGTCACCATCCATGAGACCAACTCCCATATCTTTTATTCCATTGTTGGTGTCCCCCACTGCTCCATCCTCTCCCCACTCCTCTATCTCCTGTACACCACAGTTATGCCCACATATCCACCTCCTCCAATATGCTAATGACACCACCTTCCTGGTTCACTATCCCACCCTTCAACAGTCCCAATGCACTCTCCAAACCCACCTAGGCCAGTTCACCACTTCATATAACCAGTGATTCCTTCACAACAACCCCTCCAAAACACAGGCAATCATCCTATGCCACACCACATTTCTAACTAACCATTTATGATCATCCCACATAGCCCACCCCACCCTAAGATACCTTGGCCTCACCCTCGACTGTAACCTCACCTGGACCCCTCATCTCCTGACCATCCAGCAGAAAGCTCATTCCTGCCTCCACCTCCTGAAACTCCTGTCTAGCTGGACATGGGGACTGCATCCTTCCACCATCCTCCACACCTACAGATCCCTCATCTGTCCTATCCTCTGTTATGCCAGCATTGCCTGGATCCTTTCCCTTCCCCCCACTTTTATAAGGCACACCAAATCCTAGAAGGACATGGTATCTGCCTTGCCTTCTATATCCGCCTTCCTTCCCACACATGACTCCTATATGAGCTGGTCCTGTTCCCCAATCTCATCCCTTTCCTCCAACATCTCCAAATCCTTATGCTTTACACTGTCCGCAGGCTTGATCCCCCCCCCCACCCCCTGGTTTCCCCCTTCCTTTCCAACCCCCACCTGTTGCCATGCCTCTGTCGCTGTATCCCTCCTTCTTTCCACCTCCACACCCTCCATCTCCTTCATCAGGGTCATTTCCAGCACCTACCCCTCTGGGATGTTGAACTTCACTATGACATGTACCCTTCCTACCAACTGTAGCCTGGCCTTCCCCCCTCCCTTTTCTAGGGCTCCCCCTTTTCCTCTCCCCTACTTCACCCAGAGCAGAAATTCCTCCTCCCCCCCTGAGTCTTTGCACCCCCTCTTCGGCTGTTTTACTCTCCCGTCGTTTCCTTCCCGGCCCCTTTCGGCGCTCTCCCCACTTCCTCTTCCAATCTCTCCCCTCCGCCTCCCCTCTTTTTCCATTCTCCCTTGTCCCCCACCCCTGGCAACTCCCCCCAGGTTTTTGTTCATCATCAAGAGTGCGGCATTAGTGTTGTGTTCGGTGACATTATACAGTGTCATCAAGTGACGTGGTTTTCATTGTGCGCTCGACCTGTATATCGTTTCCTGACCATGATTGTTTCATGCAACGCCGTCCGTCACGTGGCTGTTTTAATAATTCTGCGGCCTTTTATGCTCCAGCCACACTTTGCCTGGGGCCTTTTAATCCTTACAGTGTGCGTTTTTTTGTGTAAAATACTTTTTTTTGGATTATTACCTCCATTTTACAGTCGCCCCTTTTTGTATCCTTTCTTCTCTTATGTTCCGCCTTTTTTCTATGTTCCACCATGTTTTCTTCTCTATATTGTTTTAAATGTCTTCCTGTCTACTAGTAATGTCTATCAGCTGAAGAAAAAATTGGTTCAAATGGCTCTGAGAACTATGGGACTCAACTGCTGTGGTCATAAGTCCCCTAGAACTTAGAACTACTTAAACCTAACTAACCTAAGGACAGCACACAACACCCAGCCATCACGAGGCAGAGAAAATCCCTGACCCCGCCGGGAATCGAACCCGGGAACCTGGGCGTGGGAAGCGAGAACGCTACCGCACGACCACGAGATGCGGGCCTCAGCTGAAGAGCAGCGTCCCAGATGGGGAATTTAAAATACAATAAAGGAAAAAAAAGATCGCATCTGGACTTATCCACAGTCGCCGCCGAGAAGAGCCCAACGGGACACTGTTCGGAAACAGATCAGTGCAAGTGAACATTGAACTCCGTTGACATCCACATCATAATACTTCAAGTTATATAATGTGTAAATCCCATTAACAAATTATTGTAAAGTGTCTCTAATCATTGTTGCCATCATTTGGGCCGTAGTTTACTTACACCTGTTTGGTACTGTGTCGAGTCTGGGTAGTTGCTGCGTGCAAGCAAGCCCCTCTACATACAACAACTGCATTCGATGGTAGGTGTTCTGTTCCTGTAGCATTTACATTTGACGCCGAAAGTATTTGGTGAACACAGCATGAAAAACTAGGGACGAGAAAACAAGAAGTTAAAAGGCAAATAGTTACCGCCATACGCTTGAAAACGAGCATCTCGAAATCAAGGAAGGTGGCCGGCTGTACAAGTGCTACTCTCCTGAGAATCTACGGAAAGTCGTTGAAGGATGGTGAAACAGTGACTAGGCGACAAGTTGTCGCACGTCCACGCCTTATCACTGTAAAGAACAATAGGCGGCGATCCATGGCAGCTATAACGACATAATACAGTACTGGGGCAGAGACACGTGCTTCAGACCATTATGTTCAGCACACATTGTGGAAGATTCTCCGCAGCAGACGACAACTGCTAGCTGACACAACGAGATCGCTAGTTACAACTGAAGTGGACAGGGGATAATCAGGATTGGAGCGTGGATCAGTGAAAACGTGTCACCTAGTCGGATGAATTATGTTTCTTGTTACACTAATTCAATGATCGCGTCCGGCTTACGACGTTATTCAGACGGACGGCTGCTCGAAACAAGCATCATGCCACGCAACCGAACCGGCAGGTCGGTGTGATGCAGTGGGGGACATTCACCTGCTCTTCCATGGAACCTGTAACTGTAAGCGAAGGCACCGTGGCACCTGTGCACACGAGAACATTTTCGCTAACCACCTGCATCCCTTCAAGCCTGATGTCTTCCGCGGTGGCGATGGTAGCTTTCAGCAGGATAATTGTCAGTGGCACAACGCCAGAACCGTGCAGCAGTGGTTTGAGGAGCGTGAGAATGATCTCATGTAGATGTCTTGGCCACGATATTCGCCTGATCCGTGCCCAGTGGTAAGCATCTGGGACACTATCGGGCGCCAGCTCCAAGCTCAGAGCCCCGGTTCGTAATTTAAAGAAATCGCATAACGTATGTATAAACATCTGGTGCCGCATGCCACGCAGAATCGATGCTATATTGCGTTTCATAGTTGTGCCGATACGCTGTTATGCAGTTGGCTGTAATATTTTAGGTTGTCAGTGAATTTATGAAACGAAGGGTGAGATGAAGAGGTATAGAGGTATGCATGTGTATAGCAAAGGCGTTTTATGAATCAGATCTGTTGCTGCAGTTGTGAAATTGTGATACTATTTAATCTGTGGGAATATGTATTTAGGAATCTGGCGACTATGGAGTACATGAACTACACAGAGTGTGATAATCACGTTCTTTTAACCAGTTGAAATACCACTAACTGTTTGTACCAATAACTAACATAATCAAAGAAGTAAATGTTACATCTTAACTTACGGAAATATTTGTGGTTCGCTAGAATCGTATTCAATTTTCACTGTTTGTGTAGTCTTAGAACTACATCACAGCACAAAGATATGGCACGACACATAACTGTTCTATATTTTATCTCGTTGTCGATGGAAATACTTCTCCTCGATTTCGAGTTTGTTGTAAGCAACGAAGATACACTACGTGATCAAAAGTATCCGGACACTTAGCAGAAAATGACATACAAGTTCTTTGCGCCCTCCATCGGTAATGCTGGAATTAAATATGGTGTTGGCCCACCCTTAGCTTTGATGATAGCTTCCACTCTCGCAGGCATACCGTCAATCAGGTGCTGGAAGATTTCTTGGGTTCAAATGGCTCTGAGCACTATGGGACTTAACATCTATGGTCATCAGTCCCCTAGAACTTAGAACTACTTAAACCTAACTAACCTAAGGACAGCACACAACACCCAGTCATCACGAGGCAGAGAAAATCCCTGACCCCGCCGGGAATCGAACCCGGGAACCCGGGCGTGGGAAGCGAGAACGCTACCGCACTACCACGAGCTGCGGACAGATTTCTTGGGGAATGGCAGCCCATTCTTCACCGAATTTGCACTGAGGAGAGGTATCGAGGTCGTTCAGTGAGGCCTGGCGCGAAGTCGGCGTTCCAAAACATCCCAAAGGTGTTCTATAGGATTCAGGTCAGAACTCTGTGCAGGCCAGTCCATTACAGGTACGTTATTGTCGTGTAACCACTCCGCCACAGGCTGTGCGCTATGAACAGGTACTCGATCATGCTGAAAGGTGCAGTCGCTATCTCCGTATTGCTCCTCAACAGTGGGAAGCAAGAAGGTGCTCAATACATCACTGTAGGTCTGTGCTATGATAGTGCCACGCAGAACAACAAGGGGTGCAAGCCCCCACCATGAAAAACACGACCACACCATAACACTACTGTTTCCGAATATTGCTGTTGGCATTACACACGCTAGCAGATGACGTTCACCGGGCATTCTCCACACCCACACCCTGCCATCGGATCGTCATATTGTGTAACGTGATTTGTCACTCTACGCAACGTTTTTCCACTGTCAACTCGTCCAATGTTTACGCTCCTTACACCAAGCGAGGTGTCGTTTGGTACTTACGTACGTGATGTGTGGCTTATGAGCAGCCGCTCTACCATGAAATCCAAGTTATCCCACCTCCCGCCTGACTGCCATAGTACCTGCAGTTGATCCTAATGCAGTTTGAAATTCCTGTGTGATGGCCTGGATAGATGTCTGACTATTACTCATTACGACCCTCTTCAATTGTCGGCGGTCTCTATCAGTGAACAGATGAATTCTGCCTGTACACTTTTGTGCTGTACGTGTCGCTTCACGTTTCCACTTCACTATCACATCGGAAACAGTGGACCTAAGTATGTTTAGGTGTGTGGAAATCTTGTGTACAGACGTATGACACAAGTGACACCCAATCACCTGGCCACGTTCGAAGTCCGTGAGTTCGCGGAGCGCCCCATTCTGCTTTCTCACGATGTCTGATGACTATTGAGGTTGCTGATATGGGGTATCTGGTAGCAGGTGGCAGCACAAAGCACCTAATTTGGGAAACGTATCCTTTTAGGGGTGTCCGGATACGTTGGATCACATAGTGCATAACGTACCTGGTACAGAAGACTGTTTTATTAAATTTTTATACAATACCTGGATTACGCTGATTGTAGTTTTTGATTATGTATGGGAGGAACTGCTTCGCCAAAATTTTCACCGATATCCTTCCGTGCGACATAAGGTTCATCATTGGCATTTATGGCATCGGCTTGGGAACAAGGTTGTGGCTCAACTTGATAACTTAATACTCAACAGTGATCAGCATTTGAATTAAGATGGCAGCATCAACACTTTCAGATACATCAAGATATAAGCCATGCCTACAAAAACGCAATACAGATGAGATATCATTGATTTGTAAGGAGAGAAGGAGTGAAGGAAGGACTGAACGGTGGGCGTTCCTGAGAATACATTACGACTTATTCTTTACACAGACGTCAAATTTAAATCTATTCTCCAGACAGGTGTTGAACGACATGAGTGAACTGTTCGAGAAAAACATTAATTTCCTGTATAATAACGAACAATATGCCCCAAAGTATTTCACACTAAAGATAATTTGCTGGTTGTTCCTTAATTACATGAAGATGTTTTATTGTTCTTGGTTGTAGGCCAAATGTAGCTCTGAAGGTACTCATTATACGGATATACATTGATAGTGACCGGCCCAAATATCTCACGAAATAAGCATCAAACGAAAATACTACAAAGAAAAAAACTCGTCTAGCTTGAAGGGGGAAACCAGATGGCGCTATTATTGGCCCGCTAGATGGCGCTGCCATAGGTCACACGGATATCAACTGTGTTTCTTTAAATTGGAACCCCCATTTTTTATTACATACTCGCGTAGTACGTAAAGAAATATGAATATTTTAGTTTGACCACTTTTTTCGCTTTGTGATAGATGGCGCTGTAATAGTCACAAACGTATAAGTACGTGGTATCACGTAACATTCTACCAGTGCAGACGGTATTTGCTTTGTGATACATTACTCGTGTTAAAATGGACCATTTACCAATTGCGGAAAAGGTCGATATCGTGTTGATGTATGGCTACTGTGATCAAAATGCCCAACGGGCCTGAGCTATTTATGCTGCTCGGTATCCTTAACGACATCATGCAAGTGTCCGGACCGTTCGTCGGATAGTTACGTTATTTAAGGTAACAGGAAGTGTTCAGCCACATGTGAAATGTCAACCACGACCTGAAACAAATGATGATGCCCAAGTAGGTGTTTTAGCTGCTGTCGTGGATAATCCGCACATCAGTATCAGACAAATTGCGCGAGAATCGGGAATCTGAAAAACGTCGGTGTTGAGAATGCTACATCAACATCGATTGCACCAGTACCATATTTCTATGTATCAGGAATTGCATGGCGACGACTTTGAACGTCGTGTACAGTTCTTCCACTGGGCACTGTCATTGACAATTTTTTTGGACGCGTTCTATTTAGCGAAGAAGCGTCATTCACCAACAGCCGTAACGTAAACCGGGAAAAGAAGCACTACTGGGCAACGGAAAATCCACGATGGCTGCGACAAGTGGAACATAGCGACCTTGGCGGGTTAATGTATGGTGCGGCATTATGGGAGGAAGGATTTTATCGATGGCAATCTAATTGGTGCAATGTATGCTGATTTCCTACGTAATGTTCTACTGAGTGGCCAAGCGGTTCTAGGCACTACAGACTGCAACCGCGCGACCGATACGGTCGCAGGTTCGGATCCTGCCTCGGGCATGGATGTGTGTGATGTCCTTAGGTTAGTTAGGTTTAAGAAGTTCTAAGTTCTAGGGGACTGATGACCTCAACAGTTAAGTCCCACAGTGCTCAGAGCCATTTTTGTTCTACCGATGTTACTACAATATGTTTCACTGCATGACAGAATGTCGATGTACTTCAACATGATGGATGTCCGTCACATAGCTCGCCCGCGGTTGAAGCGGTATTGAATAGCATGTTTCATGGCAGGTGGATTGGTCACCGAAGCGCCATGCCATGGCCCGCACGTTCACCGGATCTGACGTCGCCGCATTTCTTTCTATGGGGAAAGTTGAAGGATATTTACTATCGTGATCCACCGAAAACGCCTGACAACATGCGTCAGCACATTGTCAATGCATGTGTGAACATTACGGAAGGCGAACTAGTCGCTGTTGAGAGGAATGTCGTTACACGTATTGCCAAATGCATTGAGGTTAGCGGACATCATTTTGAGCATTTATTGCATTAATGTGGTCTTTCCAGGAAATTATGCTGTAACAGCATGCGTTTTCATAAGTGATAACTTCACAAAGGTACATGTATCACATTGGAACAACTTAAATAAAATATTCAAACGTACCTACGTTCAGTATTTTAATTTAAAAAACCTACCTGTTACCAACTCTTCATCTAAAATCGTGAGCCATATGTTTGTGAGTATTACAGCGCCATCTATCACAAAGCGAAAAAAGTGGTCCAACTAAATCGTTCATATTTCTTTACGTACTACACGAATATGTAATAAAAGATGGGGTTTCCTACTTAAAAAACGCAGTTGATATCCGTTTGACCTATGGCAGCGCCATCTAGCGGGCCAACCATAGCGCCATCTGGTTTCCCCCTTCAAGCTAGACAAGTTTCGTTCTTTGTAGTTTTTTCGTTTGACGCTTATTTCCCTGTATATGATTAATGCGGAGGAGCCGTGCGGTCTTAGGCACCTTGTCACGGTGCTCGTGGCTATCTCCCCCCCCCCCCTCGAGTCCTCCCTCGGGCTTGGGTGTGTGAGTGTGTGTGTATTGTCAGATGGTTCAAATGGCTCTGAGCACTATGGGACTCAACTGCTGAGGTCATTAGTCCCCTAGAACTTAGAACTAGTTAAACCTAACTAACCTAAGGACATCACACACATCCATGCCCGAGGCAGGATTCGAACCTGCGACCGTAGCGGTCTCGCGGTTCCAGACTGCAGCGCCAGAAACGCGCGGCCACTTCGGCCGGCTGTGTATTGTCCTTAGCGCAAGTTAGTTTCAGTAATGTGTAAGCCTAGGGACCGATGACCTCAGCAGTTTGGTCCCATGGGTACTTACCACAAATTTACAAAAATTTGCGAGAAAATTGAAAGCGTCTGTAAAAATCAGTGTTGTAATTATTCTGACGATCTTTTCAATGGTGCATAAGCTCAGTCTATTACTATCTACCGCCTGAAATAAGCTTCGCTTTATGGCTTGTCGTGTTTTACTAGCTGAAATACGTTTTAAGAAAAACGTATCTGTTGAAGAATTTATATCTTGAGTTAGTTATAAGTAATATATAACCCTAGCTTCGGAGTTTGTTTACCTCGACAAAATGTCGTTATACACTCCTGGAAATTGAAATAAGAACACCGTGAATTCATTGTCCCAGGAATGGGAAACTTTATTGACACATTCCTGGGGTCAGATACATCACATGATCACACTGACAGAACCACAGGCACATAGACAGAGGCAACAGAGCATGCACAATGTCGGCACTAGTCCAGTGTATATCCACCTTTCGCAGCAATGCAGGCTGCTATTCTCCCATGGAGACGATCGTAGAGATGCTGGATGTAGTCCTGTGGAACGGCTTGCCATGCCATTTCCACCTGGCGCCTCAGTTGGACCAGCGTTCGTGCTGGACGTGCAGACCGCGTGAGACGACGCTTAATCCAGTCCCAAACATGCTCAATGGGGGACAGATCCGGAGATCTTGCTGGCCAGGGTAGTTGACTTACACCTTCTAGAGCACGTTGGGTGGCACGGGATACATGCGGACGTGCATTGTCCTGTTGGAACAGCAAGTTCCCTTGCCGGTCTAGGAATGGTAGAACGATGGGTTCGATGACGGTTTGGATGTACCGTGCACTATTCAGTGTCCCCTCGACGATCACCAGTGGTGTACGGCCAGTGTAGGAGATCGCTCCCCACACCATGATGCCGGGTGTTGGCCCTGTGTGCCTCGGTCGTATGCAGTCCTGATTGTGGCGCTCACCTGCACGGCGCCAAACACGCATACAACCATCATTGGCACCAAGGCAGAAGCGACTCTCATCGCTGAAGACGACACGTCTCCATTCGTCCCTCCATTCACGCCTGTCGCGACACCACTGGAGGCGGGCTGCACGATGTTGGGGCGTGAGCGGAAGACGGCCTAACGGTGTGCGGGACCGTAGCCCAGCTTCATGGAGACGGTTGCGAATGGTCCTCGCCGATACCCCAGGAGCAACAGTGTCCCTAATTTGCTGGGAAGTGGCGGTGCGGTCCCCTACGGCACTGCGTAGGATCCTACGGTCTTGGCGTGCATCCGTGCGTCGCTGCGGTCCGGTCCCAGGTCGACGGGCACGTGCACCTTCCGCCGACCACTGGCGACAACATCGATGTACTGTGGAGACCTCACGCCCCACGTGTTGAGCAATTCGGCGGTACGTCCACCCGGCCTCCCGCATGCCCACTATACGCCCTCGCTCAAAGTCCGTCAACTGCACATACGGTTCACGTCCACGCTGTCGCGGCATGCTACCAGTGTTAAAGACTGCGATGGAGCTCCGTATGCCACGGCAAACTGGCTGACACTGACGGCGGCGGTGCACAAATGCTGCGCAGCTAGCGCCATTCGACGGCCAACACCGCGGTTCCTGGTGTGCCCGCTGTGCCGTGCGTGTGATCATTGCTTGTACAGCCCTCTCGCAGTGTCCGGAGCAAGTATGGTGGGTCTGACACACCGGTGTCAATATGTTCTTTTTTCCATTTCCAGGAGTGTAGTTGTGTGAGGAAACTTGGAAAAAATGTCAGACCTTGCCTTTTCTGTGACAAGACTATGGAGGCATGAACACAGGACATCAAAATTAGACTCAATTCATACAACACACGGGTACCCCAACATTATGTTGGCCACATTTTACATTACTGTGTTATGGAGCATCTGTATTCTTCACAAAGCTCAGGTTATGGATTTCGCTTGAATTTTCTATGGCATTTTGCCACTTATTCAATATTCGGTGTAACTCTGCAGTCAGCCTAAGGATGGATCTTCTTTCCTCTGTGACTAAATACTGGAGATAAATTATATTTTAAGGTGCAGTAACTATTCGAGTGAATTACCAAACTTAACTTCTAGTGTATGTTCATTTCTTATATATTGTCGTTGTGTACCTGAACAGACCTGTCTTAGTGCCTTATGGTCTACGGGTCTTAGGTGTTTGCTTTTAAGTAGATGCGAATTTGCTGTTGTGTTCTGTATGGAGAACATCAAGAAACCGTGCGGTTCTGGCGCTGCAGTCCGGAACTGCGGGACTGCTACGGTCGCAGGTTCGAATCCTGCCTCGGGCATGGGTGTGTGTGATGTCCTTAGGTTAGTTAGGTTTAAGTAGTTCTAAGTTCTAGGGGACTTATGCCCTAAGATGTTGAATCCCATAGTGCTCAGAGCCATTTGAACCATTTTAGCCATCAAGAAACTCGTCTTGGCAGAAAGGCTAGCGGCTGATGTTTTACTGGTTCATAGAACAGTACCTCGTCTCTTCCTTGTTGTTATGTCTTTGAGAGTATCGCCGTGAGTCTTGGTGCATGAAATGTGGCGTAATTGCTAGAGTAGTAGGCTGTAATATTGTGGGTCGTCTCGTCCAACACGACCAATGGCAATTCCATGTTATGTAGCGTTTGTCACTTATGGAAATCCTTGAAATATCTAATGTCCCTATATTCCTGAAAGTTCGAGGTTTATATTGTGGTGTCACCGCCAGACACTACACTTGCTAGGTGGAGCCTTTAAATCGGCCGCGGTCCGTTAGTATACGTCGGACCCGCGTGTCGCCACTATCAATGATTGCAGACCGAGCGCCGCCACACGGCAGGTCTAGAGAGATTTCCTAGTACTCGCCCAAGTTGTACAGCCGACTTTGCTAGCGATGGTTCACTGACAAATTACGCTCTCATTTGCCGAGACGATAGTTAGCATAGCCTTCAGCTACGTCATTTGCTACGACCTAGCAAGGCGCCATTACCAGTTGCCATTGATGCTGTAAAACGTATACCGTCAAGAGCGATGTTCACTATTTATGGATTAAAGTTAAGTAATCCAAAGCTACGTCCGTTTTTGCTAGTCTAATTTCCTTGACCTGTTCCAGACCTCACACCAGCCTGCGTGTGCTAAAACGCGTGCCTTTCGGCTTCCTCTCAAAACCGGGTTGGCTCTCCTGCCAATCCACAACATATATAAATAGCAGCATTCATGAATATATAATATTCGAATAAATAGCTGCAAGTTTTGTCCAAGAAGCCAGGTCCGCTCTAGCTGTAAGCTGATGTCAGTTACAGACGGCTTTCAGTTTGAATTATTGTGCTTACTGACGACAATACTTTCAGATTTTTGTTTGAATGTGGGTTGGAGGTGTATAAGTGGTTGGATCTAAGAGTACAATAATCAAGCATTAAAGGGAAATAATCACTACTTTTGATTCACAAAGAGAGATCAATTGCAAATGGGAATTCACGTCTTACATCACATTGCATGCTACATTTGTGACGCGGCTGAAGACAAGAGCGATTGGAAGGGTGATACTGCACCAATTTTGATAAAGTAATAGGTGGCTTAGATTGAACGTACCTGATTCCACACAGCTGTAGAAAAACAAATACTCTGCTTCTCAGGTTCTTAGTATCATCAGTTTTATATCAGAGTGGACAAATATGTCCACAGCACATTTACGCGATCAGGTCGTAGAAGCGTGAGGAAGGAAACACTTTGTATAAGCTACACCCCTATAAAGAAAATGTATTCGGATTTCTGCTGGTAGAACAGGTCGTTAAACTCCACAGTATGTACATTTTACGAATGCGTGTGGTGGGTTAGTAGCAGTTCGGATGTTTTTCCCAGCGTGCAATCGTCGACAGGTTTATTTGCGCAGTTACTTCTTCCTGCCCGCAAGGGACACAATGACGTGTGTTCGCAGCTTAGACATTCTTTAGAGTTTACCAGCGCTGCGATCGTCCACCATATTCGCTATGATCGTTTTTACGATTCGATGAAGGACGGGGTGGCCAAGGGCAACTGTCGAAAATGAGTACAATGTTTCATGATCTGAAGTAATTGTCAACAAAACTACAAAAGCATTGATACTATTAGTCTGAAAAAGTGCTGGTGTGGAAGGGGCAAGAATGCAATGGAAACGTATTTAAAGATTCCAGTAGCGTCGCTGTGTTATTGAGCACTGATGGTGGACGGTATGTACAACTGGTGATCCTAATGAGTCTTACTATACAATACTTTGAAAATTTCCACCGAATCTCAATTGTTCTATCAAAAATCCGCGCCCGATTAGCTGTAATCGTAAAGTTACTAGTTCGAATCTCGTTGGAAAAATTTCATAATTATTTATTAATTAATGGAAATATTAATTAACAAATACTGTATTATGATTTTTAATAATAACAACCTCTTCCTATTTATCAATATTCACAAATGTGAGTATTCACAATACATAAAAATTTGGTACAAAAGTGAGCAAAATCACACAGAAAATAAAATAATATGTTACTTTTATAAATGAACAGCATTACTGAAGGCGCTTATGTGTCTCTTAAATACTAATTTGTTTTCATATTATTAGTAGTAAAAGTAGAAAGATATTATTTTAACTAAAACTTATGATTCAGTATTAATTACGTATCACTTCCACTTGTTGATGAATGTGGAAAGTAAGGAAATAATAAGGGTGCGTGGGATAACCAAAAGAGTGCTCCTGCTGTCATACTATATCGCACTCCTGACCATAGCTCCAGGTGTACGTACAGTGTGTCTAGTATGCAGAGATGTTGGTTGCAGGCACCCATCTGGCCTCCTTTTAACCGACACAAGGCAACAGTTGTCACCGAGGCAGACCCAGCTGTCATCGGAAAACACAAAAATCCTCCACCGTACTCTCCAATGAGCTCTGACTTGATACCACTGCGTCGCAAATGGCGGTGGCTTGGGGTCAGTGGAATGCAGGTTACAGGGTGCTGTCCTTGATGTAACCGATTTGTAACAGTTCGTTGTGTTACTGTGGTACAAACTGCTGCTGAAATTGTTGTTGCAGATCCGGTACGATCCGCCAGAGCCATACACCGAACACGATGTTCTTCCCTCTCGGTAATGCCGCGTAGCAGTCCGGAACCTCGCCACCTTGCGACCACCGTACATTCCAGCAGCCACCGCTGTCAGCAGTCATGTTGAGGGGCTACATTTCTGCCAAGTCTTTCTGTATTACCACAGAAGAAATATCCAGATTCTAGTAGCCCTATTACACGACCAAGTTCAGACTCAGTGAGGTGCTGATAATGGCGTCTTTGTCGTGTTAAAAGCATTCTTGACTAACGTCAATATCGGTGCTGCCAGCCGTGGTGACCGAGCGGTTCTAGGCGCTTCAGTCTGGAACCGCGCGACCAGCCTCATAGACAACGAACTCTCAAGACAGTTATAGTTTGTATTTAAAACAAACCTGACTTGCATTCTGATAATGGCGTTATTAGAGCGACTCCTATGCGACTGATGGGAAATGGGAATAGACATCATTTTTCAGATGTAGAAACACGCCTGTCAACTTTCGTTTACATTACACAACTCATTCTTGGTGCTGAGACCCTTTTCTCCGTCAGTGTATTTGGATTTCAGAAGATGGTGGAGACGTGTGGAATCTCATTTACGTAATAGAAAACTAAAAGATATGTTATCATGGAGATGGCTGCCACCTTTTACTAGTACCTTCTTCATTTCTAGCACAATTTCGTTGGGAGAAAAAATGACTGCAAAGGAAACATAATCACTAACTACGAAAGAACTTTAGTCAAACTTGTGCAGATTCCTGTCTTTCCTTCTGCTTTCCCGTCTCTGGTATTCCTTTTGAGAGAAAACAGTTAGGGAAGAAAGGTGGAATTACATTCCAGACGGACTTTATTTGGAGGCACGATAGTCTCATTCCGGAAGATAATTGTCCTAGTCCCCCTTCGGCCATTCAAGGTAATGGATTTCCTGGTTTCCCCAAGTATCTGAAGGTGAGTGGTGGGATGGATCATTTGGAAAGGACACAGTGTTCGCTGCCCAATACGAGTAGTAGTTCTCTAGTAACTTGGTCGTTGGCGGGATGTTAAACAATATCTTCCATGTTTCGTTAGGGGTTTCTCATTCCGCTGCCTCTTAGGGTTCATGGTGTGGAATAGGTAATATTTACAAGGTTGTTACACATTCTCCACTTCAATGTTTATTATCAGTTATACTTTCATTGACATAATGTGCGAGAATACTTCGCAGTCCAGCACCAGAGAGGATACTAGAGAAACTACTAAGAGCAGCTTTGCCGACAACACTGGCGGAGAAGGACGAATGTGTGCGGCAAGGGGGAATGAAGTGAGCCGAGATTCACGGCTCATTAGGCGGCTGATTTCCCGCGGGGGGCTTTTCCAGCCTCTCGCCTCACCTGCTACGCGCCTGCGTCTACGTCTACTCTAGTCCTTGTTGTGCTCTCTTACGTCAGCACTTCCACGCGGCCTCATTATCAACGAATACGAAACCCGCCACGGTCTACGTAGTACAATGAGTAAGGAGTCTTCATTAACATGCCAGGCGCCCTTTAGGAGCAGGGAGTGCGTGTCATTTAGTAGGTTAGTCCGTATCATTAGTAGGTTAAATACGTCTGTAGAGTTGAAACAGTTTTGAAAGTGACTAAGTATGGGACAGAACATGCGTTCAGGAGATTAAGAGGAACTCGTTGAATAACAGTGATCTAGATTTGACGGTTTCCTGCTTGCTGGAAGAGTCATGAGAAATTAGCCGTTTGTCCAATTACAACTACAGGAATCTCGAGTTTACAGGATCAGTGAAAATTGTGACTGCCGTAAAATACTTAGGAGTAGCCATCTGAAGCGACTTGAAGGTGAATGGTCACATAAAACAAACTGGAAATGTAGATGACTGAATGAAGTTCTTGGGAAGAATTCTAAATGAAGTGTAGTCCATTCACGACAGAAGTGGCTTATAGAAGACTCGTTTGGGCGACTGTTCATTGGTCTGGGACTCTTACCAAGTAGGATTAACAGAAGGAAAAGAGAATATCCATCGAAGACCGGAACATTTCTTTATGCGATCGTTCATTTGACGAGAAAGCCTTACGGAACTGTTCAACAAACTCTTGTGGCAGACATGCAGAAATGTCAGGAGAGGCTTTGTGTTGGACGGAAAGGTTTTCAGTTGAAATTTCGATATCTTAAGTTCCGAGGAGAGCAGGGCAACATATTACTTTCTCCCACATACATCTCACAAAGTGGTCACAAAGAGGAAATCCGAGAAATTAGAGCTAATACGGAGCCTTAGTGAAATCATTTTTCTTATGGTTGATTTGTGAATGGAATAGGAAAGGTAGAAAAAGACAGTGGGACTAGAAATACCGTCTGCCGCACATCTCATTACGGCTTTCAGAGCATAAATGTAGCTGTAGAACAATGAACAGTACACAGCAAAATTACGTCAATGGACTAAGATCACTGTATGCGATAATGGCGTGAAAGCTGAAATCTAAATTGTACACAGGAAATATACATAAATATACAGTCAAATGGCTGTGTATTCTTTAAAAAAAATACTGTACAACTGTAGCTCAGCATCCCCGAAAACTTTTTACATACAGTTGGCATAGTAAAGAAGCGTAGTACGTCTTTCCCTACATAAGTTTGCGGATCGTGTGTGTCCAATGGGAGGCATCAATAATCAGATCAATATCGGTGCTGCCAGCCGTGGTGGCCGAGCGGGTCTAGGCGCTTCAGTCTGGAACCGCGCGACCGCTACAGTCGCAGGTTCGAATCCTGCCTCGGGCATGGATGTGTGTGATGTCCTTAGGTTATTTTGGTTTAAGTAGTTCTAAGTTCTAGGGGAGTGATGACCTCAGATGTTAAGTCCCATAGTGCTCAGAGCCATTTGAACCATTTGAATATCGGTGCTCCCTCATCTTTCCAATTGTCTTTTTCTTCAGTTGTGTCGCAGTAGTAATATGTTGATGTGACGAGGGCAGCGCATGAAGGTCCATAGCTAGTCTGTCGGTGCTAAGAAATCTTAGTAACTATCTCACACTAACGCTTGGACTAATATACATCTACATTGAGCTCATTGCACGCCATGTAGCAAAATGTCATGGCATAATTGCGAAGGTAAAAAAAGAGATGTAACATATCACTTACGGGGTGCGTCTGCGTACTCCACCTGTCTGTCTGTGGATGTTACAGGGCGTTAACAAGTGGCTGAGCGAAGGAAGCTTCAGTAAGACCTGACGTTATCAGGCGACGGTTACAAACGACTTGATATTTTTGTAAAACATTCCCAAAAAGGAATTATAATTTTTGTACTTACCTCGATCGCAATAATTCATCACTTTACGATTGATTACTATCTTCGGTTGGCAGACAATCATCTTCAAATCTGTAAAAATAAAAATCAGCGGAAAATCTCCTTTAGATTAACATGAATTTTTCATTCGTTAAGAATATTTATTATTTCCGAATAATACACGTGAAGTAGAGAAAAAGTCCCACCCATGTCCGAGGTTCTATGTCTACATACTCTGTAGGCTAGAATACCATGATCTGAAAGCCTATCTGGGTACTATGTAAATAACTGGAAAATATCATTAGGCAATGTGAACAAATAACTATTTTTAAGATGTTTGTTAAATAGTTGGCTCAAATGGCTCTGAGCACTATGGGACTTAACTTCTGAGGTCATCAGTCACCTAGAACTTAGAACTGCTTAAACCTAACTAACCTAAGGACATCACACACATCCATGCCCGAGACAGGTGTCGAACCTGCGGCCGGAGCGGTCGCGCGTTCCAGACTGAAGCGCCTAGAACGGCTCGGCCACTCCGGCTGGCGTTAAATAGTTGTTATAGCGCAAAACTAAAACTGAAAAGTATGTGAAAACATATCGTACTCTCTAATGAGCCAAGCTTTCAATACTCTGTTTACTATGCCAACGAGGTTACAAAGTGCAATTGTGAATCTCTAGAGGCGAACGAAAAATTAAGTTACAGTAAAAATGAAACATTAAACTATCTTAGAACATAAATTATTTTTAAAGAATGTAAAGTATAATGAAAACAATAAAAACATACCATGCTTATTGAGATGTGTACCTGAGTACAATGTTGATATATCCTCAGTGTAATATGACAATGACAAAAATATGTGCGTTACTGTTTGACATCAGAACATAATCGCTGTGGTACTTGTCGGCGCCAACCAAACTGGCCAGTAATTACTGACAGATAGTGCGTAAATATGCATAGTTGCATTTGAAGTAACAAATAGAAGTAGTATTAACAATTTGATAATACTTTTAAACTCTGAAATAAATACAGAAACAAACGTAAAAGGTGTGACTCGCAATACAAACGCCAAAGTTTACGGTAGCCGCGTCACTAATACATAATAGCACATTAACTATCAGAAGTTAACCATTTACACAAGGGTTAAAGTCAAGAAATGTAATATGCGTGTTTTAAACCAAATGAACACACATGAAAAGTACTATGATGTAGCAGTTGCAATAATTACTAAAGGCCTATGGTCTGCCGTAGTGACTGTAG
Organism: Schistocerca cancellata; assembly: GCF_023864275.1. Classification (NCBI taxonomy): domain Eukaryota; kingdom Metazoa; phylum Arthropoda; class Insecta; order Orthoptera; family Acrididae; genus Schistocerca; species Schistocerca cancellata. The sequence continues at coordinate 789,091,703 of NC_064629.1, read as the reverse complement.
GCATTTCTCAGCAGATGTCAGTGCGCGCACACAGTGGGTTATGATGAAGCGGGAAGTGCATATTGCAGCCTTCCGTGAGAACGCATTCAAAAGCTGTCTAATGGAAACAGTGTTTTCAGTGCTCCAATCGTGGAACACATATTTTCAAAGTAGTTCATGGAATACATTGAAAAAATAGTTGCTCATTTAGTATCAGTTCAGGAGATGCTTTCATTATACTAGAAATTTCTGTCTCCTCCAGCAAATCGAGCATCTTTCCCTTGGGTTCAGTGTACAGAACCTCCACATTTTGCCCAATATCCCGCACCGTGTGTCCTCTTGCAGCAGTGTGCACACCGAAAGCAGTCTTCTTCTGCGAATGTGTGTGCTCCCTAACACGAGTTTCAGACGAACTGGCCATTATAATATTGGTCACAGTCATAGCATTTAACTATGCATATTCCTGAACAAAGAAACCTGTCACGTTTGGAACCAATTCTGTCTCAAAGACATGATTTTAATGTGTCAGTTATTTGAGACACTATACTAAGTTTAGTTTTTTGAAAGCACTGTTCTGTCTTCTGTGGCACTTGACCGTTATAAACTATGGCTACATATTTTCTTTTCGTATTACATTTGTTGTTCTTAGTCAAGGTGCCATTGGCATTTTGCGAGGGCTTCTGCTTTTTTTACGTTTGCTATATATATAAGTGACATCAGCTGTTTTCTACCCATTATCTAACGCAAACTAGCAATCGTTTATCGTAGGTCGCTGGAGGAACGAATCGTACCTGAAAACTGGAAACAAGCGGAGGTCATTCCCGTTCTCAGCACGGGTTGTAGAATTTATTTATATGAGGTGATTCCTTGATGACGCTACAAACATTCAGGGAAGATGGAGAAGGGTAATTGTATTAAATCGAGGTTAAGGACCCTGCTCCGGTAACGACTGAGTCGATAAGAGAAAATTCTCTGATACCTCAGACAGCGGACCTCTTCTACTGAAAAAGCTTTGTTTTCTATAATTTGGGAGGAGATAGTATGGATAAAAAGAATTGGGGCTCTAAAATTCACATCTTAAAAGCTATGAGCACTTAGCAAAAGAGATGTCTCTCACAGTCGCAAAGATCAACAAGAGCTCGTAACTCACAATGTATTCCGATGGTTCAAATGGCTCTGAGCACTATGGGACTTAACATCAGTGGTCATCAGTCCCCTAGAACTTAGAACTGCTTAAACCTAACTAACCTAAGGACATCACACACATCCATGCCCGAGGCAGGATTCGAACCTGCGACCGTAGCAGTTGCGCGGTTCTGGACTAAGCGCCTTAACCGCGAGACCACCGCGGCCGGCAATGTATTCCGTTTAGAGTCCATATTTACACGACACTTTGCAGAATTCAGCTGTCAGAGGTATCAGAAAAATTTTCACTTATAACAACCGACTCAGTGTCTCTGTACCAGCGTCAAATTGGTGCATTTACCTTTCTCCATTATCGCTTAACATTTTTAACTTCTTGACGGAATCATCATATATGATTGTAGCCTACATCGCTGAGATCAGTCTGTTGTAGAACTATGGAACATATTATGTGGTCACGTATTATGATGTTTAAGAGAATGAAATCTGCTCTATAAAAATCAACAGAGGTCTTACAAAACTCGGCTCACTTCTTCGTCTACAAGATCCAGCGCGCAGTAGACATCGGCGCTGAGGATGATGCCGTGTTCCTTCACTTCAGGAAGTCATTTGATACAGTGGAGCAGAGACGTTTAGTCACAAAATACTAGCTTACCAGATTTGTGACTGGATCCCAGACATCTTATGAGATCGAACTCAAGATGTAGTTCTTACAGGAACAAAATCGACAGATGTGAAGATAATTTCGAAATTTCCCGAAAGAGGTGTGATAGCGCCGTTACTGTTGACAATATATGCAATTGATCTACGGGCAACGTCATAAACTCCTCGAGGCTGTTTGCAGATGATGTGGTTGTCTATAAGAAGATAGAAATGGCAGAAGGCTAGAGAACTGCAGGTGAACCTGCAGAGAATTAATGAAAGGCGCAGGGACTGGAAATGGACCCTGAACGTAAATAAATGTATCTTATTGATCATAACCAGAAGAAGACGCCCACTACTGTACAATTACACTATTAATGACAAATTGCTGGAAACGGCATATACCGCAAAATATCTAAGAGTAACCGTCCGGAGTGACCTAAAATGGAATAACCACATAAAACATAGAGTGGGTTATGCAGATGGAATTCATACACGAAATACTCGGCGCACAAAGCATTTGTTCCGTCGATTCTTGAGTATTGCCCACCGCTTTCGATCCTTATCATGTTGGATTAATATAAGAGATGGACAACATCCAACAAAGAGCGGTGAGTTTATTTAGGTGATTGTTTGGTCGACGCGAGAGCATTACGGAGACGCTTTACCCCAATGCAGACACTGCAAGAGAGGTTTTGTTCATCTCAGTGATGTTCTCTGCTGGAACCCCGAGAAAGTACGCTTCGTGAAGAGTCGGGCAACGCGTTGCTTCCTCTCTCATGCGTCTCGGGAAATGACGACATCGAGCAGATACGCAAAATTAGATCTAATACGGAGCTATACCGACAATCATTCTTCCCACCTCATTTCGCGAAAGGAACATGAAAGGCAGACTCAGATAGTTGTACCAGAAGTACCCTCCGCCACATACTGCAAGGTGCCATAGGCAATGTAGATGAATCTAGAATGAGATTTTCACTCTGCAGTGGAGTGTATGCTGATATGAAACTTCCTGACAGATTAAAATTGTGTGCCGGACCGAGACTCGAACTCGGGACCTTTGCCTTTCGCCGGCATTTCATTTTGAAGACTGAAACGCAAACAAATTGCGATTTATTCCCGTATTATTACAGGAACAAAACTCTCTCATTTTGCTTTTCAACACATTAGAGCTAAAATTCTCTCAGCACAAGAATATCACACAAGATATTTGCAGTTACGATATCAGGAAGAAATCTACTCGTCAAGGTATGTCTTAATGAAAATATTTTTTACTAACACTTTTCAGTTGAGGGGAGACAACGCTAGAAGGCAGTGCTCATTTGTCGAACGACATATTTTAGCTGTTAATTCACATTGATACGTTAGTTAATATTCTTGTAAAAACACCAAACCCCCAGGATCTGCAGACAGTTTAACGCCAACGGAAGCGATGCGTTTCCTATCTTATTTTTTGTAGGACAGTGAGTATGCGTTTTTCTCGCTTACGGTTTATACTAAAGTAAAATAGTAGTGAATCACACAGCTGCTTAGACTCAGACGTAAAGTGACTACTTTGCAGTTTTTACTAGCACATCTCTCCAGTGCAGCGCCTGCCAGTAAATTGCTTCACACTACATCTACGTTGTTTCACGATTCGTCCCGCAACGTAATCAACTCGATTGCTACACGGTTCCCAAACTCGTTTCACTTCTTCTGACGTCGTAATAATACTCTCTTATTTATTCACAGAATGGAATCTTAATTAAAATCTGCGAACCAATGAAAGCTGACGAAAGGCATCAATCATAATATCGTGGTCAATCCGCAGTGGTACGGTGCGTCACAGACTGGGACCGGGAACGCAGCGCCACATCAAAGAACCCGCATGCGGACCCATTAGCGCGCCTGCCGCCAAAGCAAACATCGCTCGCCGGCGCCCATCCAAATGGCAAATTCAAAAACAAACTATTTCACGTTGACGTCATCGAAGACGCAGTGCGCAGTAATCCAATACATTTTGCCATATATCAATGGCGTAAAATGTTAGTACATTTCTTTACATTACGAACTTAACTATTTTGTAGTTCTAAAAACATCAGTGCAGTCTTTCACGGCTACTTTTATCTGTATAGGACGTGGTACAAGGCATCTTCCTGTGTCTGTTGTTTCTCCCTTTAAGGTGGAACGCAATCTCAGAGGCTCCAAAGAAGTACTTTGTAGATGTTCAAAAGCAAACTTAATTGGCTGTTCAAAGATGCTGAAGTGTTATCGGAAACCGTGCTACAGTCGACTTGTGACGTCATCCGACTGCTGCCAAGGACTGCAGATTCACGTCAATGTATTTAACTTACTTTGTATAGCAGAAGCGTGGGCGTCGTTAGTTTCTCTGCATAAAAAAGTATGTCAATATTATTCTGCTTAAGAATAGTATGTAAATCAAACGAGCTTGATGTTAACACTCACCGGTAGCAGCACAATGAGGACACGATATCCTGATACCGTCTGCTTTAAATAGCTTCCTATGCTCCTTCCACTCCACTCAACATATACCCCTAATATATTTGTAGTTGTTTACACTCTCTGAAACTGTCTTATGCATTTAATTTCAATGCTGTACTGTTTTCCTCTTTCAGCTGGCATCCATGCAAAATATTTTCTAGCTACTCAAAGTTAGTTTCTTGAATGTTGGCCTGTTGCAAACATCTCTAAGTTTTTCATTTTCTTTCTATAAGACACAGTGGTGTTTTATGTGTGATAACATTACAGCTATCACCAGTATTCATTTCATGAAATATATTCGCAATTGGCAGAATGGAATGACGACAAAGAAAATTTGTGCCAAACCGGGACTCGAGCCCGGATTTCCCGCTTATCGAAAGTGGTCACCTTACCACTTTTTTGTTTTTTTTTGTTTTTTTGTTTTAAGAGTAGAGTGGTGAGTTCCGAGCAGGTGGAGACAAGGCGGGCAGGGGTCGAAACCCGAGGCCTGGCCGCGATGCCTCCCCCCTCCCATCCCTGATTTACTCACTCAAGTAGGTAGTCTTTTCTTTTTTTACCGGGAACAGGGCAAATATACAAAATATTTTTTATTGGTACAAGCTTAAATACTACAGAAATGCCATCCTCCCGGTGAATATTATACTCCAACATAGAGAGCAAATTTCTTTATTAACAAGTTGTAGGAAAAAAACAATAACATTAATACTGATGTAAGCTAAGAAGTGCGAAGCACTAGACATTAGAATTGGGGGAATAACCAGCGTGTTCTGGTATAGTGCATAAAAGTAAGGAGACGCATGTCCATGTGCCTACTCCACTGTGGGTTACGATATACACTCCTGGAAATGGAAAAAAGAACACATTGACACCGGTGTGTCAGACCCACCATACTTGCTCCGGACACTGCGAGAGGGCTGTACAAGCAATGATCACACGCACGGCACAGCGGACACACCAGGAACCGCGGTGTTGGCCGTCGAATGGCGCTAGCTGCGCAGCATTTGTGCACCGCCGCCGTCAGTGTCAGCCAGTTTTCCGTGGCATACGGAGCTCCATCGAAGTCTTTAACACTGGTAGCATGCCGCGACAGCGTGGACATGAACCGTATGTGCAGTTGACGGACTTTGAGCGAGGGCGTATAGTGGGCATGCGGGAGGCCGGGCGGACGTACCGCCGAATTGCTCAACACGTGGGACGTGAGGTCTCCACAGTACATCGATGTTGTCGCCAGTGGTCGGCGGAAGGTGCACGTGCCCGTCGACCTGGGACCGGACCACAGCGACGCACGGATGCACGCCAAGACCGTAGGATTCTACGCAGTGCCGTAGGGGACCGTACCGCCACTTCCCAGCAAATTAGGGACACTGTTGCTCCTGGGGTATCGGCGAGGACCATTCGCAACCGTCTCCATGAAGCTGGGCTACGGTCCCGCACACCGTTAGGCCGTCTTCCGCTCACGCCCCAACATCGTGCAGCCCGTCTCCAGTGGTGTCACGACAGGCGTGAAGGGAGGGACGAATGGAGACATGTCGTCTTCAGCGATGAGAGTCGCTTCTGCCTTGGTGCCAATGATGGTCGTATGCGTGCTTGGCGCCGTGCAGGTGAGCGCCACAATCAGGACTGCATACGACCGAGGCACACAGGGCCAACACCCGGCATCATGGTGTGGGGAGCGATCTCCTACACTGGCCGTACACCACTGGTGATCGTCGAGGGGACACTGAATAGTGCACGGTACATCCAAACCGTCATCGAACCCATCGTTCTACCATTCCTAGACCGGCAAGGGAACTTGCTGTTCCAACAGGACAATGCACGTCCGCATGTATCCCGTGCCACCCAACGTGCTCTAGAAGGTGTAAGTCAACTACCCCGGCCAGCAAGATCTCCGGATCTGTCCCCCATTGAGCATGTTTGGGACTGGATGAAGCGTCGTCTCACGCGGTCTGCACGTCCAGCACGAACGCTGGTCCAACTGAGTCGCCAGGTGGAAATGGCATGGCAAGCCGTTCCACAGGACTACATCCAGCATCTCTACGATCGTCTCCATGGGAGAATAGCAGCCTGCATTGCTGCGAAAGGTGGATATACACTGTACTAGTGCCGACATTGTGCATGCTCTGTTGCCTGTGTCTATGTGCCTGTGGTTCTGTCAGTGTGATCATGTGATGTATCTGACCCCAGGAATGTGTCAATAAAGTTTCTCCTTCCTGGGACAATGAATTCACGGTGTTCTTATTTCAATTTCCAGGAGTGTAGATGATGGCGTGTGACGAGGGCCTCCCGTCGGGTAGACCGCTCGCCTGGTGCAAGTCTTTCGATTTGACGCCACTTCGGCGACTTCCGCGTCGATGAGGATGAAATGATGATGATTAGGACAACAGAACACCCAGTCCCTGAGCGGAGAAAATCTCCGACACAGCCGGGAATCGAACCTGGGACCTTAGGATTGACAGTCCGCCGCGCTGACCACTCAGCTACCGGGGGCGGACTACGATATAGAAAGTAGCGCGGGGAGTCTCAGATGTCAGCAAGGGGGGGGGGGGGAGTGGGGCAGGAGTGTCGTCGGCGTGTGGCAGCATCCAGCTCAGCGGGGGTGACGTAAAGACCGCGTGGAGGTAATTGGCGAAGAAGGCGCGGTAGCGTGGTCGGTGCTCAACTTCACTGTGGGCGGACTGCACGCACTGCCAGAAGTCAAGGCGTGATTTGTTGCCATCATTATACATGTAGGTGATCGTCCATCCCTTCACCCATACAATCGCATGATTTTTGGTGGCGGGGAAATAAGTATTCTCAGGATGGATAAAAGTCAATGGGTCAATCGAGTCCGGCGGAACGCGGAGGTATCAGGCAACGAACTGTCGGCTAATTTTCGAGACGTCACTGATGGCAGCACAATTCAGTTGGTGGACATCGTCATCCATGAAGTGACAAACGGAACAAAGCGGAGAGTCCGTTAGTCCGATGGCGTGAAGACGTTGATTTGTGGCGAATTTTCCACTTGCGACCTGGTACCACGTTGCCCGGACGTTGGAGGGAAGGAAAGGCTGGTGGATATGACGCCAAACCGTGGACCACCGCTTGGATGAATCTCTGAGGTCGATTTTGTTTCTGGATATGCAACGAAGCAGCGGGGTGTTAAAATCTCTAGGCCTAGGAGATCGCGTGGTCGGTAAGTGTGTGTAAGCATAACTGAAGTTGGCGATGAAATCAGAAATTTGCGTCAGATGGTGCTTGATGTGTCCGACTGGTAGTGGTGCCGCTGTGGTCGCGGGCATAAGAATTTCCAGCAAGCTGGGCGTAAGGGAGGTACCCCTGTTCCACTGCTTGTGCATGGTGGACATGTACAAGGACGCTGCTCGGACTCACACATTGACAAGCCCGAGGCCTCCCACTCGCGGGGGAAGGTTGAACGGTTCGTAGCGGACCTTAAAGAGTGTAAATGCCATAAGAAATATACGAAAGCAGCCTGGAGGCTGCGTCCAATAGTCGATGGCAGCGGGAGGACCTGCGCGATGTGGACCATTCTGGACGCCACAAGTTGATTGAGGTATTGGACACGTTGTAAAGAATCGAGTCGGCGGAGGAGATTTTGTCGCACCGCCGTGAGGATAATTTGGAGTGCACAATGAAAATTGATGGCAGGGGAGCGGAGCACGGTGGAGGTGAAAATGATACCAAGGTATCGTAGTTTTTGTACACACGGGAGAGGCCGCGTCCAATAGACATCGCCGTGGATTTAGCAACATTCATGTTACTGGTCGCTGCAGTTCCGTACGTTTATATCAAATCAAGCACCGTTTGTGTTTCATTCCGTGTGCGGAGCAAGAGGAGGAGGTCGTTCGCATACGCACGACATCGAAAACTGTGCTGTCGCAAAGTGAGACCAGAAAGGTAGCTCGTCAGACTCCCGATGAGTGGCTCCAGGTTTATGGCATAGAGTAGGGTCGAAAGTGGAAAACCTTGCCTTACGGAACACCGAATCGTCACTGGTCCCGCCAGACGGCCATTGACCTTAATCAGCGATTCGGCGGTGCCGTACAGGCGCCGGATGACATCGATAAAGGCTGGTGGAAAATCCATTCGGATCATAACTAGTAACAGAAAACGAAATGTGTGTGTGAAATCTTATGGGACTTAACCCAGGAAACGATGCCGCACCTTCTCGAATGCGCTGCCAAAATCAATGGGAACCACCGCTGCACGGATTCTTCACGCCGCTGCCATTGTAATTACATCTACATCTACATCTACATCTACATGATTACTCTGCAATTCACATTTAAGTGCTTGGCAGAGGGTTCATCGAACCGCAATCATACTATCTCTCTACCATTCCACTCCCGAACAGCGCGCGGGATATACGAACACCTAAACCTTTCTGTTCGAGCTCTGATTTCTCTTATTTTATTTTTATGATCATTCCTACCTATGTAGGTTGGGCTCAACAAAATATTTTCGCATTCGGAAGAGAATGTTGGTGACTGAAATTTTGTAAATAGATCTCGCCGCAACGAAAAACGTCTTTGCTTTAATGACTTCCATCCCAACTCGCGTATCATATCTGCCACACTCTCTCCCCTATTACGTGATAATACAAAACGAGCTGCCCTTTTTTGCACCCTTTCGATGTCCTCCGTCAGTCCCACCTGCTAAGGATCCCACACCGCGCAGCAATATTCTGACAGAGGACGAACGAGTGTAGTGTAAGCTGTCTCTTTAGTGGAGTTGTTGCATCTTCTAAGTGTCCTGCCAATGAAAGGCAACCTTTGGCTCGCCTTCCCCACAATATTATCTATGTGGTCTTTCCAACTGAAGTTGTTCGTAATTTTAACACCCAGGTACTTAGTTGAATTGACAGCCTTGAGAATTGTACTATTTATCGAGTAATCGAATTCCAACGGATTTCTTTTGGAACTCATGTGAATCACCTCACACTTTTCATTACTTAGCGTCAACTGCCACCTGCCACACAATACAGCAACCTTTTCTAAATCGCTTTGCAACTGATACTGGTCTTCGGATGACCTTACTAGACGGTAAATTACAGCATCATCTGCGAACAACCTAAGAGAACTGCTCAGATTGTCACCCAGGTCATTTATATAGATCAGGAACAGCAGAGGTCCCAGGACGCTTACCTGGGGAACACCTGATATCACTTCAGTTTTACTCGATGATTTGCCGTCTATTACTACGAACTGCGACCTTCCTGACAGGAAATCACGAATCCAGTCGCACAACTGAGACGATACCCCATAGGCCAGCAGCTTGATTAGAAGTCGCTTGTGAGGGACGGTGTCAAAAGCTTTCCGGAAATCTAGAAATACTGAATCAACTTGAGATCTCCTGTCGATAGCGGCCATTACTTCGTGCGAATAAAGAGCTAGCTGCGTTGCACAAGAACGATGTTTTCTGAAACCGTGCTGATTACGTATCAATATATCGTTCCCTTCGAGGTGACTGATAATGTTTGAATACAGTATATGTTCCAAAACCCTACTGCAAACCGACGTCAATGATATAGGTCTGTAGTTCGATGGGTTACTCCTACTACCCTTCTTAAACACTGGTGCGACCTGCGCAATTTTCCAATCTGTAGGTACAGATCTATCGGTGAGCGAACGGTTGTATATGATTGCTAAGTAGGGAGCTATTGTATCAGCGTAATCTGAAAGGAACCTAATCGGTATACAACCTGGACCTGAAGACTTGCCCGTATCAAGCGATTTGAGTTGCTTTGCAACCCCTGAGGTATCTACTTCTAAGAAACTCATGCTAGCAGCTGTTCGTGTTTCAAAATCTGGAATATTCCATTCGTCTTCCCTGGTGAAGGAATTTCGGAAAACTGCGTTCAATAACTCCGCTTTAGCGGCACAGTCGTCGGTAACAGTACCATCGGCACTGCGCAGCGAAGGTATTGACTGCGTCTTGCCGCTTGTCTACTTTACATACGACCAGAATTTCTTCGGATTTTCTACCAAATTTCGAGACAATGTTTCGTTGTGGAACATATTAAAGGCACCTCGCATTGAAGTCCGTGCCAAATTTCGCGCGTCTGTAAATTTTAGCCAATCTTCTGGATTTCGCGTTCTTCTGAACTTCGCATGCTTTTTCCGTTGCCTCTGCTACAGCGTTCGGACCTGTTTTGTGTACCATGGGGGATCAGTTCCATCTCTTACCAATGTATGAGGTATGAATCAATTGCTGTTGCTACTATATCTTTGAATTTGAGCCACATCTCGTCTACATTTGCATAGTCAGTTCGGAAGGAATGGAGATTGTCTCTTAGGAAGGCTTCTAGTGGCACTTTATCCGCTTTTTTAAATAAAATTATTTTGCGTTTGTTTCTGGTGGATTTGTAAGAAACGGTATTGAGCCTATCTACAACGACCTTGTGATCACTAATCCCTGTATCTGTCATAATGCTCTCTATTAGCTCTGGATTGTTTGTGGCTAAGAGGTCAAGTGTGTTTTCGCAACCACTTACAATTCGCGTGGGTTCATGGACTAACCGCTCGAAATAATTTTCGGAGAAAGCATTCAGGACAATCTCGGAAGATCTTTTTTGCCTACCACCGGTTTTGAACAAGTATTTTGGCCAACATATCGAGGGAAGGTTGAAGTCCCCACCAACTCTAACCGTATGAGTGGGGTATTTATTTATTACGAGACTCAAATTTTCTCTGAACTGCTCAGCAACTATATCATCGGAGTTTGGGGGTCGGTAGAAGGAGCCAATTATAAACTTAGTTCGAATGTTAAGTATAACCTCCACCCATACCAATACCCACCGAGTATCTACTTCGACTTCACTACAAGATAAACCACTACTGACAGACACAAACACTCCACCACCAATTCTGCCTAATCTATCTTTCCTGAACACCGTCTGAGACTTCGTCAAAATTTCTGCAGAACTTATTTCAGGCTTTAGCCAGCTTTCTGTACCTATAACGATTTCAGCTTCTGTGCTTTCTATTAGCGCTTGAAGCTCAGGGACTTTCTCAACACAACTGCAACAATTCACAACTACAACTCCGACTATTCCTTAATCCAAGCACGTCCTGTATTTGCCATGCACCCTTTGAGATTGCAGCCCACCCAGTACTTTCCCGAAGCCCTCTAACCTACAAAACCGCTCAGTCCACGCCACACAGCCTCCACTACCCGTATGGCCGCCAGCTGAGTGTGGTGAACTCCTGACCTATTCTGCGGAACCCGAAACCCCACCACCCTATGGCGCAAGTCAAGGAATCTGCAGCCAACAGGGTCGCAAAACCGTCTGAGCCTCTGATTCAGACCCTCCACCTGCCTCTGCACCAAAGGTCCGCAGTCGGTTCTGTCAACGATGCTGCAGATGGTGAGCTCTGCCTTCATCTCGTGAGCAAGACCGGCAGCCTTCACTAGATGACGACATTCTCCTGTGGCCGTTTGTATATTAACTAAGCCTCCCGGAGTTGTGTGTTCCGAGAATAGAATGCTAGGCAGGATGTTGCGGCATCGCGTCGCCAGGAGGTGTGTAAAAGTTTTATGGTCTGCCTTAAGCAGAGTCAGGGGACGGTAATGTGCTGTCGTCACTCCCGGTTTCGGTTTGTGGATGGGTATAATAATTCCCGTGACAAAGGACGGCGGTACGGCGTTCTCCATCGTCATCTGTTCATGAAACATCGTCGTCCACCGTGACGCCATTAGTGCGAGAAAAGCGCAATAAAATTTTATCGGTAATCCGTCGACACCTGGTGACTTATTCAGAGCACCTTTGTTGATTGCGTCGTGGGCTTCGTCACGCGTAACTGGCTCCATCAGCTCGTCCGCTTCGTCGCTGGCGAGGGTGCGAGTTACGTGTGGTAACACAGACTCCTCAGTGTGGTTGTAGGTAGTCTCGTTCTGGTACATTGTGTGGTAGTGGTCCACAAATGCATTGACGATTATGGCCTGGCAAGTGACCTGGTGGAGGCGACAGGTTTAGATCTCGGTGATGAGTCGTTGTTGTTGGTGTTTCCTATCGGAGGTGATATGATGCATGGTGGGATGTTCTTGTTCCACCGAATGTTGACGTCGGGTCCGCACCATCGCTCCCTACAGTCTACGGCGTGTCAACTTTACAATTTGTGCCGTAATCCTGCTGCGTTCCCTCTGGATGTAAGGGTTGGGCGGATGGGTGTCCAGGTCGCGGAGAACAGCGTAGAAATAGTCGGTTGTGTGCTGGTGCCACGCAGCTCCTTGCCATACTGAATCAAGGTGCGTCGAATGGCAGGTTTGGCACATTCGAGCCACCAGGTGAGGGTCGTGCAATACTTAGGTAAGCAACGTTCGCAGGTGGCCCATGTCTCGGTAACACGTTGAAGACATTCGGGATCATGAAGATGAGAGGTGTTTAGCTTCCACGGTGCACGACTACGCCAGACCACTTGCCTTGGGAAGAGAATGTTGCAGATGTAGGCACAGTGGTTCGAAAAGGCCAAGGGCAAAAGTTCTGCACCTTGGACTGCAGGTGTGAGTTCCCGAGAGACGTAAATCCCATCAAGGCGGCTTTCGGAGTGACGCGTCTGGTAAGTATGTCCAGGCTCGTCACCATGTCGAGCTTCCAAAGTGTCGCGGAGCAACAGATCACGGACGACAAGATGCAGTTCTTGACAGGTGACAGGTAAGGCATTCGGTCCTTAGGGTGCAGGAAACAAGCAAGTACTGGTCACAGCGTCCAAAAAACAAAGGGGCGATTTCTTCTGAATAGAGAAATATAGATGTGCCCTGTCGCGTCTGCTGGTGGAGCCTGACGGAGCGTAAATGTTGACAATACGCGTCCACATGACGGTGACGGCCATGCCTCTTGTGGATGGAAGGTATGTGATATCAGCCACTGGAAAGCCTTCTCGGGCGTAGATGGCTACGCCGCGTCTCAGGTGGTCGCCACGAGAAGGATAAGTGTTATATCCCGGAGAGTCATGCCGTACGCCACCTAACGGCGTTATCGGCGGCTTAACTAGGCTTCCGTCTGGGGTAACTCTGTCCACAGCGTGTGGTCCGAGCCTTCGTCGACTCCGTCACTCCACGCCTCTGAAGGCGCCGTCGTTGTCATGTTCATACGTTGCACTTCTGTTGTAATGGCGGAGGACGTCTCGGCGGCAGCCGCAACGGTGGAATACATTGGTTCAGGTGCACCTGAGCGAGCCAGCAGAGCATGCACCGGCACAGCCACAGTCGGGGTCAGGTTGTCGTCATTCGTATCGTAATGCAGGTTCTCCGAGGCCTCGTCGGGTCGGACGGCCTCTGGAGCATCAGGGGGAAGTGATCCGTCTGGTTCCGAGACCGTACAGCACCTCCCCTTGCGCCTTTTAGGTGAACGTTGTTTGCGTGTTCGTCCTTCTGTGTCGGAAGACGGAGGGGAGCCGCGGCGCTCTGGGAGGAAGAGCGTCGTAGGAACGATAAGTGAAAGGGCGTCCATATGATCGGTCGGGTGGACATCCGAAGTAGTTGCTGCTGGCAGAGGCGCCGGAGTAGGGTCAGGCTTTGAGTGCGATGCGTCGACCCCGGCGGTATCCGTAACAGCAGGAAGGGTCATCGGTACACGGTCCGATGGGCGGCGGCTGGTGGGAGGAGAAGAGAGCGCCGATGCGTAGGTGATCGGTAATATCGTCGTCGGAGCCGGAGGCGTCATGGTAGCGGCTGGCAATTGGGTGATTCGTTACTGAAGACACTCAGACCTGAGATGGCCTTCTTTGGCACACCCGAGGCAAAGACGAGTCACGCCGTCCGCCACCTGATGTGTATATGACGACCGCGTGGCACGTGGCGATGGAGATCGATGGTGATCTGTCGTACACTGTTAAGAACGGGTTTCGTTTGAAACTGCGCCCAGCGTTAGGCAGTGCGGCTATGTAAAGTGCCATACCGTCGCGGTACCGTCTTTCGCCGGGAGCTCGAACGGGTGCTCGAAAACTCGTACGGTGCGCATTCCAAAGCCCGCTTGGTCGACAATGACCTCACCTACATTTCCGTAGACGTGGCAAAATCGTAGTACATGTTTGGTGTCACGAAATATTCTTTCGCACACTACGTTATTGACGACTTTGACATACAGCGCACAGTTTAATATGAAATGTAAACAACAGCGAGCGCGCGCGCTCCGCAGGCGGAAACAGCAGTACGTCCGCACTGCACGGTTGCGAAAGCCGGACTGTACCATTTGGCTATCCGTGCATGACTCAAACCCAGATCCAAAATTCGATATTTCGTCACCCCTGCGGCAACAATTTGTACTCGTACATCCGTTACGTGTATTCCCGTACTGGTGATACATTGTACTTGAAAGTCGATAGTCTACGGCTGAAACGGCTCTGAGTACTATGGGACTTAACATCTTAGGTCATCAGTCCCCTAGAACCTAGAACTACTTAAACCTAACTAACCTAAGGACGTCACACACATCCATGCCCGAGGCAGGATTCAAACCTGGGACCGTAGCAGTCCCGCGGTTCCGGACTGCAGCGCCTAGAGCCGCACGGCCACCGCATCCGGCCTCGATATTCTAGAGCCTGTGTTATTCTGAATTACGATGCAAAGTTCTTTTGGACATGCATGCATGCATGCATGAAGAAACTTTGTGAAAGTTGTTCTATGAACCCTCTGCCAAGCAATTCAGTGTAAATCGCAGAATAATCATGCAGATTAAAGGCTGCGCCATCTGTCTTGCCTACGAGCAACTTCTTGGCAAACGACTAAGTGCATTTCTTTCTCCGCCAGGCTCGAGCGAGTATTACGTTTGTCACAGTAGATATGCATTATCCTCGTTCCTGGTCATTGTACCTGCTCTTCATTCTGAGCAGTGTGTAGGCCTTGCTTCACGATTCTCGTCCCGCTAGTGTTCCTCAACACATGTATATTTCCAATTAGCGAACCCACTGTGGCCAGCCAAACAACTACTCCACTTACTTTCACAAATCGCGGCATTGACCCGGAACACTGGTCAGCACCCGCTCCCCTATCTAGCCCAGCCACTACATCGCAACCTGCTGATCACATGTCGCTCAGTCAGTCACTCTTTTTTTTTAGTACAGCTGTGTCGCTGCGTGCTTAGGGGCGCAGAAAGATGGCTAGATTCTGAATGTGCTAAAGTTAGAGCTTTAAATATTCACTAAAACAGAAAAAACACTTCTAGACGTTCTACAGAAATCTAAAGACACCACTGAAATCACGATAAGGAGATTACTTCCTTAAAATTAATCGCAGTATTTACTAACAGAGTTATCAATACCTATATGGATAATTGTTTATAAAATTAGTAACAAAGGGCATAGATGCGGAACCTAAGCCTACAACACACAGCTGGATAAGCTTTAATATCAGTTAAAGTATTATTGTCAAACAACGAAATTTTTATAAATTATTTACTGATTAATTCCTGAAACAGTGTCAAACCATGGTTTCTACATATGTAGTAAGACGATTAGCGCCAGTATGAATTATTTGTCACATTGTCCCAGTTTGTTTATGTTCATTTAATGAGGACATAGCAAGTTATGTTTGTAAGATGATTGTAAGAGTAAAGAAGTGCTGGAAGGGCAAGCTGAATAATGATATGCGGTTCACTAGTTTTCACTGTTCCGATTATGGTGTATAAAGTTGAAATAAAAGTTGAGCATTCAGTGACGTTTAGCATTTCATAATATATTATCAGAATGAAAAAAATTAAGTAAAAGTATGTAAAACAAACATTTGAAATAAATAGAAGTAGTAACATGTGTAATTGTAAGAGATGTAAGCTGCACTGCTGAATCTAGTAGTGGTTCGCATGCCATGTTTTTAAATAGGTAGGTAGAGCAGAGTTTGGGGACTTTTGATGTTTGTGTCTTGGTTGGTGACGTTGCTTAGCAAGGTTTGCGTGAACAGTAAGCCTCGTAGGCTTAAGTCTTAATTGAGATTTCGAATTGTTTCAATGTGCTCCTGTTCTGGACTTACGAATTTTTCGATGTGTATTATTTCAGGCTTAGAAATATTTTTAACTCGGATGGCTAGTACAGTTATCACTTACTGAAACTTACCCAAGGTGAATTTGTTAATCTGTAAAGTCTTGAGTCAACTGCTGAGTCAGTCATCTTATTTTTAGTTTCTTCCCTGTGTTGAAATAACAACCTGAGTCGTGTCACTATTGGGAGTAACATTATGTATGACTTGACTGAAATTAAAGTGAACATTAATTCCGTGATGCTATTCAGTGTCATTCTATTATCCGATCATTCCTTTAATACCACCTTTACTTAGTTAATCCATAAATTAACTTGTATTGTTAAAAACTTTCTCTGATTTGTCTTTTCTGAGTTAATGAGGCAAATGATAAATCATCGGTTCTACCAGAGCATAAGTAACAACGCATGACCAAACGCCCACTGTACAGTAACGCAAGTCTAGTTGCAGCTGGAATCAGGAATACAGGCTGCCTATTGCCATTGAAATATCTTGGAAGGACGATTATTGCTCCAACGTCCACCACAGTTACACAACCGCTGCTATGGCATAAGAGTGCCCGGATTTCAGCATCAGGTCCTCGCTCAAGTGGGCGCTGTTACACTTCTCTTAATCAAGTTGTGCCACAAATTTCTTTTTTTATAAATTTGATTCAGTTCCTGCTCATTTGTTGTTCGATCTACCAACCCAGTTTTCAGCACTCTACTATAGCACTACATTTCTGTTCTCTTCTTGTCTGAACTGACTAGACTCCACGCTACACTGCAGACAAATATCGCAAGAAAAATACTTTCTAGTACTTAAATTTATAATAGGTGTCAAAAATGTCTCTTTTTGAGAATAGCTTTTCTTGGTATTGTTAATCTGTGTCTCATAACTCCCCTTCTTCGACTACCGTCAGATATTTTGCTGCCCAAATAGCAAACTGACAGATTAAAGATTGGCTAAACTGCTTGCAGAAAGTGTAAAGGGACCGCAAACACACAAGACAAAATCCTTGTGATTACTGAAGTCGGATGGACGTTAGAGTAAGGTATATGTAACAGTTTCCAGAAACGTAAAATTACTTAGCGTCATCGCAA
Source organism: Schistocerca cancellata (assembly GCF_023864275.1). Taxonomy (NCBI): domain Eukaryota; kingdom Metazoa; phylum Arthropoda; class Insecta; order Orthoptera; family Acrididae; genus Schistocerca; species Schistocerca cancellata. The sequence continues at coordinate 789,074,409 of NC_064629.1, read as the reverse complement.
CATTATGGCGCTGAAAAGCAACATAGATGAGCTTCTTGTGTGACTGAAAGACGTTAACATTTTTGAAGATATAGATTTTTCCATGTCTCTCTCAAGAATATGTAACCACAGGGATGCAGAAGTGAAAAAGGAGACTTATGTATTAGCACCATTTTCGTGTAGAGTTAACGTGGAAAAAGGAGGAGTTGCAACTTACGTAAAAGTTTGTTCAAAATGAAAAATATTAATAAAAAAGAACACTATGTAGATCAGAACCTAGGAACATGTGTTTTATCGCAGAATACTTCTAAAACGTTTTTGAGAAAATTGTCAAACAGAAAGAAACAGTTGCTAGCTGGTGGGTTTTTAAATGTAGATTAGTTAATTTTCCAACTCATGTGCAGCAATATATTGGGACCCATACTGATAACATTTTTGGAGACAGTGCTCATGCTGAAACAATTCATATGTACGCAATTGTCAAAGCAAAATCTGGTCATGATGCACAGGGAAATACACAGTACGACACGTTGCAAACCTGAGCCAGGTTCGAACAGATCTGTGAGTGTTACAGGGGAACAGGATACAAATTTTTAAGAATAAAGCGAAAGAGATAGTATATCAAAAAAGATGTGCTAATGTGAAGGGCAGTTTATTGCATAGTTAATTTTCGTCAATATTTTCAAGTATGTTTCTTAAAAAGTTATCTGGAAAATCTGTTAAAAAGCAAGTAAAATCCACTGGTATCTAAAGGAATTAAAATCTTGTGTAAGAAGAAGAGGAATATTTATATGAAGGCCACAATAAGTCAAAATCTGACATTACTTGCACAGACGATAAATAATCTAAAATTTTTAATTAAGTCATTAAAATGTTCTGAAGTATACATGTCCTTACAGAAATTAAGACTGCAAATAGCAAAATGAAAAATGTATGGGATATTGTCAAACAGGAGACAGGACAATCAGTCAGTACAAGATACATTAACAAACTAAATGACAATGTCGTGACTGATATTTCACAAGTTTCGAGTACTTTTGACAACTATTTTCTAACTGTAGCAGTGGACATAGTATTAAAGAGTTCACTTGAAGAAGTAAGAGAATATGTCAAAAATCCGCCTCTGTTGTGACGAATGCTAGATTACTCTATCTGGAACCTGTGTAAAGACCAGTAACATTTCGCACCTGAGGCGGATTTTTGACACATTAATTTATCACAGTTGCTGACGGGGCTGTAACATGATAAAAATTCATATAAGTAAGAGAATGTATTAGGACTGTCATTGCACAAAACTTTAAGCAACCTGAAGTTGCACTAACATCCTTCACTGAAGTTAACACAATTGTAGAAATTCTAAAAACCCAAAGGTCATGTGTTGTTGATGTAATTTCCAACACCACGGATCAAAATATGCAATTGTTAATCTTCCATAATAGAGAGCTGACAAGAAATATTGAAATAACTATTGTCCAGTATCCTTACTTACATCGTTTTTCGAGATATTCGAAAACGTAATGTACGCAAGATTAGTCTCACATCCAAGCAGACTCAATTAACTTAGCATATCGAAGTTTGGATTCCAGACCAGATGCTCAATCAAGTATATATGTAATTTAACCCGTCAAATATTATGACCTTAGATAATAAAATGTCGCCAGATGGTAGTTTTTGTGATGTTTCCTAGGCGTATGATTGTGTAGATCATGTTACATTCTTAGAAAACTATACGTTAAATGGAATTTACGGCTTCGTGCAGAACTGGTCTTAACCGTACTTAAACAAAATGTGCCGGCCGGTGTGGCCGAGGGGTTCTAGGCGCTACTGTCTGGAACCGCACAACCGCTACGGTCGCAGGTTCGAATCCTGCCTCGCGCATGGATGTATGTGATGTCCTTAGGTTAGTTAGGTTTAAGTAGTTCTAAGTTCTAGAGGACTGATAACCTTAGAAGTTAAGTCCCATAGTGCTCAGAGCCATTTGAACCATTTTTTAAACAAAATGCAATGTGTTATGCTGCAAAAATTCAAACAATATTGGAAAGGTAGGAAATTTGAGCGTCTGGGCAGAAATCACGAAGAAAATCTCACAGATTTCAAATCTGGTTTTCCTTACACACATTGGTGTTCAAAAGGTGAAGACGAAAAAAAGAAGATCTTCGGCGCGCGGGAATCACGGTTGGAGACGGGCAGAGGGCAATTCTGGTCGAGACACTAAAGGGGACTGTTCGGATGGAGACGCGAAAACGGACATTTCGGCTGGAGGCACAAAAGGGACAGTTCCGATTGAGACGCGAAAGCGGACAGTCCGTCTTTAGGCAGCCAGGAAGTGAAACGACTTAGAAAATTTCGCGTTGTGTGGTATCGCGGGACTTAAGTCTCAGAGCGGTGAGCAGCCGCGCACCTGGTGTGAACTCACTTTTCGCATAGTTAACGAGGTGGAGTATCGAACTTGTAATTCGCGATGAGATTGTGGATGATCGAACTGTTTCAAATGGATATGCGCTCGAGTGTAACAGTAACTCCAAATACGACCACTTTCGCTATTATCTTGCTTTTATTCTTTTATTCTAACCAAATCGCAACTATGTGGCCTACATCATTTATGGATCGTTAATTCAGTTCCAGATATTATTATTACTGTTATTATATGTTACATTAACTTTGTGTTTCGCAAACTTGCCATCAGCCAGACAATTTAACCACAGGGTCACAAATGTCTAATTTAGGGCGTGTAATGCGACACTTGCGGTTCAACCCCGAGACGAGTTTGAGCCAAGACATTTCGACGAAGAGGGACCGCATGTGAGCCCGAAAATCTTTGGGATGTTAGCTCGCATGATCACTGAAGACGACTGTAACGAACAGTAACACGACGATAGCTGAAAAAGTCACTGCAGAACTGAATGTGACACTCGCGAACTCTGCCAGCACCGAAACACCACGAAGAGACCTCCATAAGCTGGGAATTCCTGGACGGTTGGAATTGCAAAACCACTCATCAATGAGGCAGATGATCGGAATAGGAAAACGAGGTGCCGAGCCATAAAACCTGAACTATAGAGCAATTTAAGAAAGTTATAAGGGTGGATGAGTCTTGCACACTGGGTCTTATTTCTGAGTGAGTTGGCGTCCCAAGAGTGAAACATGGTGGGGCTTAAGTGATTATTATAAAATCCATGTCGTGGTATTCTATGGACCCCATGGTTGCATTACAACGTGGCATTGCTGCCAGGGTTACATGTCTATTTTGCTGATCCGGTCCCTCTCACAGCACGATGTTTGTTCCGCGATGGTGATCCTGTGTTCCAAGACGGCAGGGCGTCTGTTTGCAGAGCTCCCATTGTCAAAAACAGATTTTGTGATGATGTGGATGTATTGTCGCCTCTCCCCTGGCTACCACAGCAGCAACATCTCATTATTACTGAGCGTTTGTCATCTACTTGGGAGAGAAGTGTGATTGTGATTGCAGTCTACCTCCATTATCGGTACCTGAAATAGCGAAAACTTTGCAGGATAAATGGTATAAGAGTGCCTTGAAAACCATATAGTATCTACATTTATCCTCTGTGAGACGACAAGAAGCTGTTTTGAATGCCAGCGGTTTTCTTGCACCGTGTTAGGTATGGAAATCTGTTATGTTACTTGTCTTTCCACACATTATTCCACCCCCTGTATGTGTTCACCCTCGGTCGTCATTTAGGGACCTTTTCAGGGAGTTAGCTATTCTCACTGCACTACGAGGATATGCAGGGTATTCCATTGATCGTGACCGGGCCCAGTATCTCACGAAATAAGCGTTGTAGTGTAACGACGCAAGTTTTGTACAAATGATTTTCTTTTGACATTTGACCATGTGCAGACTTCGTCACTTACGTCAGTTACAACACACTTCAAAATTATTTAAATTTTTTTTGAATTGTCTCTGAATGGTTCTAGAATGAAACTGTAAAACATCATCATCTGAGTCGTATGCGCACAATTTCGTCACACAGTCCAATTTGTTTGTGCAAACCTTTTCAATTTAGATGTCGTTTTATTTCTTCTCAGAAATTATATTAATGCAAGTTATCTGATTCAACAAATATTAGAACCACATTGAATAAACTTTCCAGAATCAAACTCGCGATGAACGTTGTCAAAATTAATAATCAATTCATTCACATAATTCTTCATAAATAAATTCTCGTAACACGTATTTGAACTTTAGCAGTATCCACTAGTTTATTATCTTCCTACATACAGACGTGAACCTGAGCCTTGACAAGATAGGACTGAACATTTACAACATGATTAAACTTTCTATGACGTCATTGTTGTACAAAATTACAAAATCTAATTTTTTCAGTTTTTAGAAGCACGACGCAACAACTCGGTTTCAGGATCTTCTGTTGTTCTCTGGCTGTCGACCCGCGACGTATAGTGGCCAGCAATTTTCTCTCTGCCCCGACAGTTAAGATTCTGTCTCCGTTCGTTACGCCGCCCTCTCCGTACATGAAACATAAAAAATTAAATACAAAATTTTAGATAATTCACAACAATTACAAAGATTACAAAAATACATAAACAAAACACTAAATTAAATTTATATTCACCTACAAACTGGGCTGACACTGGTGAATGGGTGACGCTTCAATTTCGCGTCCCACTACAGCGTCAAACGAGGAAACGCTGCCATAGCTCAAACTGATATCAACTGCGTTTTTAAATAGGAACCCCCATTTTTATTACATATTCGTGTTGTATGTAAAGAAATATGAATGTTTTAGTTGGACCACTTTTTTCGCTTTTGATAGATGACGCTGTAATAGTCACAAACATATGGCTCACGATTTTAGACGAACAGTTGGTAACAGGTAGGTTTTTAAATTAAAATACAGAACTTACGTACGTTTGAATATTTTATTTCGGATGTTCTTATGTGATACATGTACCTTTGTGAACTTATCATTTCTGAGAACGCATAATGTTACAGCGTGATTACCTGTAAATACCACATTAATGCAATAAATGCTCAAAATGATGTCTGTCAACCCCAGTACATTTGGCAATACGTGTAACGACATTCCCTCAACAGCGAGTAGTTCGCCTCCCGTAATGTTCGCACATACATTGACAATGCGCTGACGCATGTTGCCAGGCGTTGTCGGTGGATCACAATAGCAAATATCCTTCAACTTTCCCCACAGAAAGAAATCCGGGGACGTCAGATCCGGTGAACGTGCGGGCCATGGTATGGTGCTTCGACGACCAATCCCTCTGTCATGAAATATTCTGTTCAATACCGCTTCAACCGCACGCGAGCTATGTGCCGGACATCCATCATGTTGGAAGTACATCGCCATTCTGTCATGCAGTGAAACATCTTGTAGCAACTTCGGTAGAACATTACGCAGGAAATCAGCGTACATTGCACCATTTAGATTGCCATCGATAAAATGGGGGCCAATTATCCTTCCGTCCATAATGCCGCACCATGCATTAACCCGCCAAGGTCGATGATGTTCCACTTGTCGCAGTCATCGTGGATTTTCCGTAGCCCAATAGTGCATATTATGCCGGTTTACGTTACCGCTGTTGGTGAATGACGCTTCGTCGCTAAATATAACACCGTCCCGTAATTTCTCTTGTGCCCATTGGCAGAACTGTACACGTCGTTCAAAGTCGTCGCCATGCAATTCCTGGTGCATAGAAAAATGGTACTGGTGTAATCGATGTTGATGTAGCATTGTCAACGCCGACGTTTTTGAGACTCCCGATTCTCGCGCAATTTGTCTGCTACTTATGTACGGATTAGCCGCGACAGCAGCTAAAACACCTACTTGGGAATCATCATTTGTTGCAGGTCGTGGTTGATTTTTCACATGTGGCTGAACACTTCCTGTTTCCTTAAATAATGTAACTATCCGGGGAACAGTCTGGACAGTAGGATGAGGTCGCCCAGGATACCGAGCAGCATACATAGCACACGCCTGTTGGGCATTTTGATCACAATAGCCAAACATCAACACCATATAGACCTTTTCCGCAGTTGGTAGACGGTCCATTTTAACACGCGTAACGTATCACGAAGCAAATACTGTCCGCACTGGCGGAATGTTACGTGATACCACGTACTTACACGTTTGTGACCATTACAGCACTATCTATCACAAAGCGAAAAAAGTGGTCCAACTAAAATATTCATATTTCTTTACGTACTACAGGAATATGTAATAAAATAGGGGGGTTCATGTTTAAAAACGCAGTTGATATCTGTTTGACCTATGGCAGCGCCATCTAGCGGGCGAACCATAGCGCCATCTGGTTTCCCCCTTCAAGCTAGACGAGTTTCGTTCTTTGTAGTTTTTTCGTTTGATGCTTATTTCATGAGATATTTGGCTCGGTCACTATCAGTGGACCACCCTGTATACATTCACTAATGAAACACATAGATAACGTTGTGAGGAGAGCAAACCAAATTGGCAGAAGATTTAGAAAATGCAACAGGTTTATTAATGTGACTGCTTATACTACGTTTGTCCGCTCTATTCTTGACTATTGCTGTGCAGTTTGAAATACGCATCAGATGGGACTGACGGAGGAAATCTAATTAGTTCAAAGGAGGACAGCTCGTTTTGTATCATGGAGAAACAATTTGTGAGTATAGTGATGTCCATACGTATAAAACTAGAGGAAAAAATATTTATTACGCATTATCAAAGATCTCAGTGGTTCAGAAAAGAATTCAGTATGTAGCAGCAAAAATTTTTGATCTGAATGTGGTTTTAAAGCTAACTTAAAATCATTTCTTCTGGACAGCTTCTGCTATCTCATTGACGAAAGTCTGTTTGACAACTCTTAGCTTGTAAAAAACACTATTCTTTAAGTGTAGTTACATGTTAGGACTATACTACGTAAGAAAGTGTTCATTAATTTTAACACTGAACATGTCTATATATCCTGTAGACTAACTAGCTGCAAATCATTTCGATAAAAGATCGTTCAAATGATCTATGGAACATGTAACTAATTAACTGGCTAACTAAATAACTAACTTTGTAGTGTCTCGTTTTCTAATCTAACTCTCTCAGCATCGCCTGATTTAATTCGACTACATTCCATTACCCTTATTTTAGTTTCATTGGCGTTCATTTTATAAATATCTTTTCAAGACATCATCCATTCCATTCAATTGCTCTTCTGAGTCCTTAGGCAGCTCTCGTGGAAGTAAAAATTCGTCTGCAAACCACGTAGTTTTTATTTCCTCTCTCTGAACATTAATTTCCTTTCCAAAATTTTCCTTGGTTTTCTCCGCACACTGGTCAATGTTTGGTTTGATATACTTAACATACGACCAGACCTTCTTCCGATTTTCTGCCACATTTCGAGACAGCTTCGATGTGGAAACTTAAAGGCAACACGCACTTTCGAGATTCCTTAAAACATATCCAGTCTTGTAGATTTAGTGTTCTTTTAAATTTGGATTACTTTTTTCGTAATTTCTGCAGCAATATCCTAACCTACATTGTGCAACAATAGGGAACTGTTCCACCTCTCATTAATACACTTGGTACTGTCTCTCAGTTGCCATCAGTACTATTCTTCGATTTTAAGTCACATCTCGTCTACGCTTACATAGTTAGGAAGGGAAGAAGATTGGCTCCCACGACAGTGTCAAGGAATTTTTATCTTGTTTTGTCGACAGATATATAATGCGTTTATTTTTGTTGGACTGCAATTTACGGTACTCAGTCTCTTTATAATGACCATGTGGACACTAACCCCTGTTTCCGTCATGACACCCTCTATTTGGTCGTGACTGTTTGTGGCTAAGACGTCTAGTATATTAGCACTACCATTTATACGTCATGTGGGCTCATGAACTAGTTGCTCAAATAACTTTTGGAGAAGCGATTTCACACAATTTTTGACGACGTTTTATGAACACCATCGACTTCAAAAAGTATTTTCGCCTACGTTAGGGGCTGTTTAAGAATGTCCGAGAGTTTTCAGCCACTGACACGTTCACATCGATAGCGATTGTTTGCTGCGGATTATGTCTATATCTGATAAGCTTCGATCGGCGGAGTTTATACGAGACTATATCAGAGTACATAGAACACTCTGACGGCTGGAATAAAGTGATAAAGCAATATTTTCTTAGACGAAGAAAGAGACGTTAGGAAATAGTGGGTACTTATCGTATGTCTTATGCGTAAATGATACGAAGAACACATAGGGAACTCTCCTCATCTTCAGTGGATCTTTTGTTTAACCTAAAGCATACCCTTAACCCAGCGGTTTTAGATGAAGGGTTCTATGCAAGAAATTTTATGCCCTTGGAATAAAGCAGCGGCTTGTTCAAATTTCGTTACAGTGCTGAGACGTAGCTCGTACGAAGGCAACAAAACATTCTGCTCAGTGTGACTAGCTTTGGTAAGGTCGTGGTGTCTTAAAAACCAGCTTCTGCTTTGAGAAACGTTTTACTTTTGATGTGTCAAAGTAATTAGAAAGAAATTTGTAGACTACTTCAGTAAAAAGAGGAAAGAACTACAGCAATCTCCCGATCGTCCAATTTACACAGACTCGATACAGCATGTATAACCGAAAATGCGGATACTCCAAAGTACGCACGTTTTTATTGTAAACTGCTAATTAAATTGGAGGCCCATATGAAAACCATGTTACAGGTCATAATTGAAAGCCCACGACTTACTTACGAGTTACACACGGAAACTGACTACTTGTTCACAAAGTTACAGTTAAAACGCCTTACATGTCTTATCATTTGCCTACCGTGAATATCAGAGGAATAATTGTAGATTTTCTCTGTTTTCACACACTCTTTTCCGTAAGATTTTTATCATTTGTCGAGAGGGTCAGGCGAATTTTGACTTGCATACACGAATTTCTGAGGCTGAGTATGCGTCAAAACAGTATTCCGGATCTCTCATCTTCGAATTCTTCCTTACCTAATACACTTTCTTCACTATATATGTTACACTTAGCTGATCACATGCTAATTTGTAGGTGTAGATATTTAAAGAACATAGGACCTTTTCGCTATTTACGTCTTTATAACAAGAAATTTGTGTTCTAAACGAAAATATTCTCTCGTATTGCAACAGAATATTTTGTTTTACGTAATTATTTATCAAAATTCACTGAAGTGTGCTCAGACAAAACACAAGTAGGATAATCAGCAGGAGAATAATCGGAAATTTTTGTGTTTTCGTAATTAGTAATAAAAACATTGGCTGCACATCAATAGCTTTAGCAAATAATGTGGAGTAAGAATGTATCAGTAAGATAACCTCCCTACCCGTAAATGTGTTTGTTTAAGCGTTGTAACTGTGTGGATTAATACGATTGAGTGGCGACAAATCAGTGCTGTTCTTTTGGGGTTCAGAAATACGTTTCCTAAAAGTTGGAATTCCTCTGCTGGACTTGGTGCGAACGAATTGCTTGTCATATAACGTCAGCAAACCAGTTTCATACGATGTGAAGTTGGACTTGGTATTAAAATATAAATAGCAAAGTAGTTATTATTATTGCCATTAACATTTCATCATAAAATCACTAAAAACTTAGTAACTATACAATTATAGGACAACGCTGTAAAATCGAAAGATAAGGACTTCACAAATGCAGTGAATGAAATCAGTTACATATTTATCTTTCCTACTAACAAAATGTTTTGATTGACAGGGAGCAGAATAAAATTTTTTCCACGTGTTTCTCTTAGTATTTCTTTCCCTCGACACTAATCAGCAGCTCAGGAAACGCGGGTTCGCCAGTTCTGTAGCCAGCCAACGTACGCTGTGCTTCCTAAGACGTTCACCTTGTGGTACGACTCGAGAGGCACAAGTAGCTTAACGAATGCACAGACGAGGTGAGCATTATCTCCCGACAAGTGAAATACCTGACAGTGTTTTGGTGGTGGTGGCGTTTTGATCTGAGAGCGCATTAAGATTATGCTTGCTGGCATACGCTCAATTAATGAGAACCTCAGCAGTATGTAAGACATTTACACTTGATTGTTTTGACCCAGTGGTTCCGTACTCAGTTTGTGACAAGAGTCCACCAATGATTTCTGTAACTTGCTCTAACAGATGCGCTTTTGAGAAACTATTTTAAACTTACTGTGAAATGAAATGATCATATGGCATTGTTGGCCGGGAGATCCCATTCGGGAAGTTCGGCAGTCGTATTGCAAGTCCTATTTAGCTGACGTCACTTCGCGACTTACGAGTCAATGATGATGAAAATGATGATGAAGGACACACAACAGTCAGTACCCTGCGGGGAATCGAACCCGGTCCCCCTGCGAGGCAGGCGGTAACGCCACCGCTACGCTACAAACTTCCTGTACCGGCCCCATATTCAATATAATCGTAAGTTCACCTCGTAAGAGGTAAGAGGGAGTTGACAGAATTTAATTCAAATGGTTGTAATCACTATGGGACTTTACATCTGAGCCGGCCAGAGTGGCCGAGCGGTTCTAGGTGCTTCAGTCTGGAACCGCACGACCGCTACGGTCGCCGGTTCGAATCCTGCCTCGGGCATGGATGTGTGTGATGTCCTTAGATTAGTTAGGTTTAAGTAGTTCTCAGTTCTAGGGGACTAATGACCTCAGAAGTTAAGACCCATAGTGCTCAGAGCCATTTGAACTTTACATCTGAGGTCATCAGTCCCATAGACTTAGAACTACATAAACCTAACTAACCTAAGGACATAACACACATCCATGCCCGAGACAGGATTCGAACCTGCGACCGTAGCAACACCGCGGTTCAAGACTGAAGTGCCTAGAACCGCTCGGCCACAGCGCAGAATTTAATTACCACACTAATTTCCATAAGACATATGCTGTTTAAATCGTTGTCTGTAGTCGTTCTGTGTTTTTGCTTTCCACTTAAGAAAATTGCCTGTGCAGCAAACAGTAAATCAGTGCATCAAGCTTATCGCAGCGTAAACAGTATAGTATAGTGTTAACTCTGGACAGATTATATCACGTAATTTCTTTGTTAAGCAAATAATATTAATGTCTATACTTCTTCAGTTTTGTAATATGAGTAACGAAACTTCTGGTGATTTTGGAATAAACCAGAAAGCGATGTACAGGAAATGGATATGAGGGGGCTCGAGTAATTTTTGCTGGTGGACGCCAGTGTGAGAGTGTGCACAGGAACTCGCAGACACTTTAAGCAAGGGGGCTTGCGGATGTTTTGAACTAGCTTAGTGCAGCGGTTTAACGAGTCCTGGGAGTGCTCGCACGATGATAGGTAGTCGGATAACACGCTTACTATAGCTTTTGAGTTTTTCAACTGCTGTGAAAATCCAGAGTTAGGGGAATCTAACAAGGAAATGACCAGGATGGTGTCGTCAAAGTTTTGCAGAAAAGAGAAACTTGTACATCGCTACAGTAACATTTTTATAAACGAAGCCGAAGGCGCTAGTCAGGTGATTTTACGGTAGAGAATGAGAAGCAGTTGATTGCTAGGGATGGCGGAAGATGTAAAGGAATTGAACGGCATACAAAAAGCGGCAGTGGCCAGGTGTGCGCGTCAGTGGCGGCGGTAGGCACTCGAGAGATAATGAAATAGAGTAGCCATGCGATCGAAACAACCGTAAAGTACTGAAACAGTCGTTATACTAGACGAGTATGGTTGGATGGAAAATGCCGGAGCTTTCTAGCAGAAAGGGAAAAATAGTAAAACGAATCTGAATAGAAAACTTTTCCAATGCAAACTGGAAATGGCAATGCCACAACTTAAATAAGTTCCCAGAGTTGGGGTGACATACGTATGCGTGGAGAAAACCCAATTTCTCTGAAGTGCACACAAATTCATGACATTACAGTAAATTAATGTTTTGAACCCATTTCCTTTCATGTGTTTCCCCTGCTAACCTATACCATAGGTTCTCTTAAAAGTTTTTATATATTTTATTGCTGCCGAACTTGTATATTCATGATCCCTTTATAATTTTTTCTCCTTAGATCCTACTAACTACTCACAGATCATAATGGTATGAATTGACACATGGTCAGACGACGTAAGAGTGTTTATTATGTTGATAAAAGTTGTCTCGTGAGATTTGGAAGCTAAAACGAGACTGTGACAAATATACGAGTACATGCTAAAAAGCAATGCCTCAGAATTTTTCACGTGAGAAGTCTTAAAGCTTTTTGAATAAAACAAACGTTATTAACATTCTTCGTCTTCATTCTGCATATTTAATTCTCAACAGTCACCCTGGCTACGCATACATGTCTCCCATCAAAAGACCAGTTTGCTAATAGCGTCACTGTAGAATGTCTGCCTTCGTTAACGGATCCACAACCTGACCTCTGCTTGCATCGCTTCATCACCAGCAAAGTGAAGGAGGTCCTTAAGTTTTGGAAACAGGTGAAAATCTGATAGCGCCAAGTCGGGACTGTACAGAAAATGACCGATGACAGAGAAGCCAAGGCGTCGGGTAGTGGCAGATGTCGCAGAGCTCGTCTGGCTTTGTCATGCTGAAGGAGAGGACGAACGCTTCGAATTATAAACTCGTTTACAGCACCCTGTTTCTCACGCACCGACATAGTTAAGTTATATACCGCCATGCTACACGCTTCAATTCGGAGCCCTTTAGCGGTAAATGGCTCAAAATTCGTACACGTGAAGAATAAAGACGTAGAATTTTAATAAAGATAGTTTTATTTAAGAAACTCTAAGAGTTTTTACATAAAAATTCTGAGCCATTACTTTTCAGTACGACCTCGTACAATGTATGGAAAAAGCCAAACAGCTGTTGTAATAATTGCCAGCTGAATGAGGCCAGTGAATGGTTTTCTCAAACAAAGAAAGAACACGAATCGGGAGGGACACGACTCATAATTACTTCAGAAGCACTATTAGTATAGATATCACATTTAGATTGTTACATTCCTGAGGGGAACACGTGGGCCACTGATATCTCTCGTGAACACCCAATAAACCAGAATATACAAGCAGGAAATATTTTGGCATTCGGATTAAATTACATGAGTTGTTGTAAACTAGCAATGTAAAAGTCTCTCTGACAAAAACCGATAAACAAATGTCAGAGGTTGGCAACTGGACACCATTGGAATAGTATGTACGACAAATGTTGACTTCATACAGTGTGTCCATAAAGTCGCGCTATTATTTCAGAAAATCATATTTTGGAATCAATTCAAGATGGAAAATCGTGGTTTGTTGTGAAACGTTTAGGAACTCTCAAGGTCATTCTCCTTCGTTCTTTCTTACATATGTAACATGGATGCATCAAAATCGACAAACCAGGAGAAATCGAAATGCGTCATTTGGTATGTAGCATCCAAGTCAGGCAGCAGTAGCAGTCCGAGACACAAGCAGCAACAAGGAAGTAACCGATTTTGTGACTTTTACGAGTTCCTAAACAGAAGCGAATTTTATAATATCATTTGTGTGCTGCAATGGTTTAGTTTCTTGAGTTTATGCGTGTTTATGTAATATCTAGTAGCCACAGCTCTCGCGTTTTCGTTTGCATCGGAAAGTATACAGATTTTCTGACATATTACAAGTTTCTAATCACGGGTGAATTATTTAGTTTCACCTGAGTGCTCCAGTAGTTAGGTTTTTGAATCTCTGCCTATTAATCTAATTTATTAGATATAGTTCCTGCGTTTTCGTCAGGGTCTACAGTAGAGTTGCGCAGCACGTGCCGATAGTCCGTTTATCTGCATAGTTTTGTTTTCCGTGGACTCTAATATGGACAGGGACTGCGATTGTTGTGTGCAGATGCGAGCCGAGTTAGTGACACTTCGCTCTCAGCTTCAGGCTGTGATGGCTTCTGTTACAGAGCTTGAGGCTGCAGTGGATGGGCACCACTGTTGTGGGCCGACCATGGGGATCCAACGGAGGTCCAGCAAGTCCGAGTCATCCGATCGGTCCTCATCGGTGGACAGCCCAGTTACTGCTCGCACGATCCCCGACCACCGCAGCGGGCCGTTATTTTGGCCGGCGGCGTGGCCGAGCGGTTCTAGGCGCTTCAGTCTGGAACCGGGCGATGGCTACGGTCGCAGGTTACTTTCCTGCCTCGGGCATGGATGTGTGTGTCGTCCTTAGGTTAGTTAGGTTTAAGTAGTTTTAAGTTCTAGGGGACTGATGACCTCAGATGTTGAGTCCCATAGTGCTCAGAGCCATTTGAACCATTTTTGAACTGCTCACACTGAGGTTGACCCCTCACCTGTGGTCGAGTGGGAGGTCGCCCTGGAGCATAGCAGGCAGTGAAGGACTTACAGGGCGGCCGCACGTTAGGCCTCCCGGGTTTCTCTGACAAACAGGTTCCAGGTGCTGTCTGTGGCTGACACTGTCGCTGAGCCACGTGCTGCCGCCTGGCCTGTTTCAGAGGAAACCTCTCAGCCTGCAAGAACCGGACAATCACAGAGGGTGAGTTTACTGATAGTTGAGAGCTCCAACGTTAGGCGCATTATGGGGCCCTTAGGGACATGGCTGCCAAGAAGGGAAGGAAACCAATGTGCACTCCGTGTGCATACCGGGTGGAGTCATTGCAGATGTGGAACGGGTCCACCCGGTCGCCATCAAGAGCACAGGGTGCAACCAACTGCAGGTGGTTGCTCACGTCGTTACCAATGATGTGCGTCATTTTGGATCAGAAGAGATTATCTCTGGTTTCGAGCGGCTAACAGAAGTGGTAAAGGCTGCCAGTCTTGCATGCAAGATGAAAGCAGAGCTGACCATTTGCACCATAGTCGACAGGACCGATTGCGGACCTCTGGTACAGAGCCGAGTGGAGGGTCTGAATCAGAGGCTCAGACGGTTCTGCGACCGTGTAGGCTGCAGATTCCTCGACTTGCGCCAAAGGATGATTGGGTTTCGGGTTCCGTTGAATAGGTCAGGTGTCCACTATTCGCAGGAGGTGGCTACACGGGTAGCAGGGGATGTGTGGCGTGGACTGGCGGTTTTTTAGGTTAGAGGGTCTCGAGAAAACACAAGAAGGGCTTCCATCACAAAGGGCGCAGGCCGAAAACAGGAAGAATATAGATACATGAACCATTGGTATAACAGTTGTAAATAGTCGTGCTGTGTTGTGAAAGGACCAGAGCTCCAAGCACTAATAGAAAGCGCTGATGCCCAAATCGTTCTAGGCACTGAAAGCTATCTTAAGCCAGACATAAGCTCAGCCGTAATTTTTGCGAAGAACGTAACGGTGTTCCGAAAGGATGGGCTAAACACTGTTGGAGGTGGCGTTTTTGTTGCAGTCAGAAGTAGTTTAACTTGTCGCGAAATTGAAGTAGATACCTCCTGTGAGTTCGTATGGTCAGAGGTCATTGTTGGCACCCGGAATAAAATAATAATTGGATAATTTTACCGACCTCCCAATTCAGATGACACAGTTGCTGAAAGGTTCAAAGAAAACTTGAGTTTGGTTCCAAATACATACCGGAGTCATACAATAATAGTTGGTGGTGACTTTACTTTACCCTCGATATGTTGGCGAAAATAAATGTTTAATTCCAGAGGGAAGCATAAAATATCATCCGAAATTGTGCTAAACGCATTCTCTAAAAATTATTTCCAGCTGTTAGTTCATGAGCGCACGCGAATAGTAAACGGTTGTGAAAACTCACTTGACCTTTTAGCAACAAATCATCCTCAGTTAACAGCGAGCATCAAAACCGATTCAGGGATTAGTGAACGCAAGTTTGTCGTAGCGAGACTGAATATTGTGATCCCCAAATCCTCAAAAAATAAACTATAAATATACCTATTCAAAAAAGCAGATAAAAATTCACTTGACGCTTTCCTGAGAGACAATCTATACTCATTCCACATTAATAATGAGTGTAGACCAGATGTGGTTTAAAATCACAGAAATAGTATCGGCAGCAATTGAGAGAATTATACCAAATAAACTTACAAACTACGGAGCTGATCCTCCTTGGTACACAAAACGTGTTAGAACACTCTTGCAGAAACAACGAAACAAACATGCCAAATTTAAACAGATGCAAAATCCACAAGATCGGCGATCTTTAACAGAAGCTCGAAATTTAGCGCGGACTTCAATGCGAGATGCTTATAACAGTTTCACAACGAATCATTGTCTCGAAACCTGGCAGAAAATTCAAAGAGATTCTGGTCCTATGTGAAGTATGTTACCGGCAAGAAAGAATCAATGCCTTCTCTGCGCGATAGCAATGGAGATACTATCGAAGACAGTGCTGCCAAAGCAGAGTTACTAAAAACAGTATTCCGAAATGCCTTCACAAAATAAGATGAACTAATTATTCGAGAATCCGAATTGGGAACAGCTGCCAACATGAGTAATTTAGAAGTAAATATCCTCGGAGTAGGGAAGAAACTTAAATCACTTAATAAATGCAAGTCTTCTGGTCCAGACGGCCTACCAATTAGGTTCCTTTCGGAGTATGCTGATGCATTAGCTCTATACTTAACAATCATATACAACCGTTGGCCCGACGAAAGATCCGTACCCAAAGACTGGAAAGTTGCACAGGTAACACCTATATTCAAGAAAAAGTAGTAGGAGTAATCCACTAAAATACATGCCCATATCGTTAACGTCGATATGCAGCAGGATTTTGGAACATATATTGTGTTCGAACATTATGAATTACCTCGAAGAAAACATCTATTGACACACAGTCAACATGGGTTTAGGAAACATCGTTCCTGTGGAACATAACTAGCTCTTTCTTCACATGAAGTTTTGAGTGCTACTGACAAGGGGTTTGAGATCGACTTCATATTTTTGGTTTTATGGAAGGCTTTTGACACTGTACCACACAAGCTGCTCATAATGAAACTGCGTGCTTATGGAATATCGTCTCAGTTATGTGACTGGATTTGTAATTTCCTGTCAGAGAGGTCACAGTCCGTAGTAATTGACGGAAAGTCATCGAGTAAAAAAGAAGTGATTTCTGGCGTTCTCCAAGGTAGTGTTATAGGCCCTTTGCTGTTCCTTATCTATATAAACGATTTTGGAGACAATCTGAGCAGCCGTCTTTGGTTCTTTGCAGATGACGCTGTCGTTTATCGACTAATAAAGTTATCAGAAGACGAAAACCAACTGCAAAACGATTTATAAAAGAATTCTGAATGGTGCTAAAAGTGGCAGTTGACCCTAAATAACGCAAAGTGTGAGGTCAGCCACATGAGTGCTAAAAGGAACTCGTTAAACTTCGGTTACACTATAAACCAGTCTAATCTCAATGCCGTAAATTCAACTAAATACCTAGATATTACAATCACGAAGAACTTAAATTGGAAGAATCACATAGAAAATGTTGTGGGGAAGGCTAACCAAAGACTGCGTTTTATTGGCAGGACACTTAGGAGATGTAAGAGATCTACTAAGGAGACTGCCTACACTACGCTCGTCCTTCCTCTTTTTGAATACTGCTGCGCGGTGTGGGATCCTTACCAGATAGGACTAACGGGGTACATCGAAAAAGTTCAAAGAAAGGCAGCACGTTTTGTATTATCGCGAAATATGGGAGAGAGTGTCGCAGAAATGATACAGGATTTGTGCTGAACATCATTAAAAGAAAGGCGTTTTTCGTTGCGACGGAAACTTCTCACGAAATTTCAATCGGCAAATTTCTCTTTCGAATGAGAAAATATTTTGTTGACTCCAACCTACATAGGGAGAGACAATCACTACGATAAAATAAGGGAAATCAGAGCAAGTACGGAAAGATATTGGTGTTCATTCTTCCCGCGCGCTATACGAAATTGGAGTAATAGAGAATTGTGAAGGTGGTTCAGTGAACCCTCTGCCAGGCACTTAGATGTGATTTGCAGAGTATCCATGTACATGTAGATGTAGATTCTCAGCCATCCACCTGTCTCTCCGCTCTCGAGTCCTCACTGACTCTGTTCACTGGTTGATGATCTTCATTCCAGTGACCAATTCTCAATCCGCATTCACCTAATGGATGGTGGATTGCTGGAACAGGCGACACCAACATGGATAATTTGCAGGGCTAACTGGGCACTGTTCAGCCAGTTGGGTGTGTTTGAACACCGTGACAGCATCCAGGAATGGGTGGACCTCATAATGCGTGTGATCCGTTATGCCACTGACCTATCCATACCACAGTGTTTCGGTCCTCTTAGGAGGCGACCTGCACCTTGATTGACAGAAGAGTACCGTTCAGCCATCCAGGCCAGGATTGCGGCTCTTCGACGATTTAAATGCTGTCTGACAGCAGACAACCTTACAGCCTTTCGAGTCGCGAGAGCCAAGGCTAGCCATGTCATTAAGTAAAGCAAAAAACGTTCATGGCAAGTGATCCTGGGCTGCATCAACCGTTTCACTTGCTCTATAAAAGGATGGGAAGCCATGCGGAAGATTTCAGGTTTACCAATAGCAGCAGTGCTGAAACAAGGATGATTCCGAACGACGCAGGGAGACATTCCTCAGACGCTGGCCAAACATTTTGCACAAACTATAGCCGATGCAAGCCAGGATCCAGCATTTTGTCGCTACCAATTAACAGTAGATAGGGGCAAGTTGGACTTCAGATCCAGGTTTTATGTGGCCTACAACTCTTTCTCTATGTGGGAGTTCGAGGCAGCACTGTCTGAGACTCGTGTTAATGCACCCGGTCACGACCAAATCCGAAACTGCATGCTTCGACATTTACTAGCGGCGTCAAAGGATGTTCTTCTCAAATGTTTTAACCTTTTATGGCATACAGGCAACTTCACCCACTCTTGGAGGTAGGCGGTTCTGATACCTCTCCTGAAACCGGGAAAGGACTGTATATCTCCCGGTAGTTACAGGAGTATCGCCTTAACGAGCTGTGTAGGAAAGATTCTGGAGCAAATGGTCAACCGTCGTCTGGTATGGTTGTTAGAGACCATGCAACTCCTTAGCCACTCTCGGTGTGGTTTCTGGATATATTGGTCCACTGTCGACAACCTTACCCTCCTAGAGGGTGCTATTCAGCAGTCTTCCCTATGCAATGATCACCGTATCGGTATATTCTTTGATATCAGTAAGGCATATAATGCCACCTGGAGACACTGTATCCTTGCACAACTATATCCATGCGACTTTCGTGGCCCTCTGTCCATCCTCATACGGTTTTTCCTGTCTCAACGGTTTTTTCGGACTCGAGTTGGTGACTCGCTGTCAGCTCGTTTAGAACAGGAGAATGGTGTCCCTCAGGGCGTGTTTTAAGTTTTCCATAGCCATCAAGAGTATCACATCTACGGAAAGGAGTCTCGTACAGTGCTCCTTATTTGTGGACGAGTTTGCTGTTTTCTGTTCCTCCTACAGCGTTGCGAATAGCAATCTGTTAGTTACAACTTACAGTGTGGAGGTTAGTCGAGTGGGCTACAGTGACAGGGTTTCAGTTTCCTGCAGGTAAGTGTGTGTGAGTTCATTTTAATCATACTCGTCGTATTTTTAATTTTTCTGCCTTGCATTTGGGGGACACCATCCTACATTTTAGAGACTCAGTGCGGTTTCTGGGCATCATATTTGACTCGAAACTGTCGTGCTTGCCACACCTAAGAGACCGGAAAGCCCGAACTCTGATGGCCTTGAATCTCTTAAAGTGTCTTAGCCACAAGTCTTGGGAAGCAGACAGCGTGGGTCTCCTTGAGTTTTATAGGGTTTTCGTGCGATTACGGTTGGACTATGGGTGCGTGGTGTATGGATCAGCAAGGCCTTCTTATTTGAAGATCATTGACGCTTTCCACCATGAGGGAATTCGGCTGGCCATAGAACTAGTCCCATACTCAGCCTCTGTGCAGAGGCTGGGGAACGGCCTCTTACCATCTGGCAGCATCTCTTCATGGTGCATCAGGCACCTAAGATCCTTACAGCTCCGACTTCACCCGCACACAGTCCTGTTCCTCGTCCACCTCTGGAATGCCTCCTCTCCAACCATCCACGAGCCAAAATGTTATTTGGGAACCGGATGCAGCATGTGCTGAAGTCACACAGTGTTGAGCAAGCACAACCCCAACCCAGAGTTTTAACTGTCTACCGCACTGATACTTCAGAGGCCCAGCGTCATTTTAAATTTAGTGCAGTACAGAAGCGGTTACACTCTTACTTCCGTTTTTAATGCCATATTTTGAGAGATTTAATTTGAGCATCAGAACTATGTCGCTGTCTTTACGGATCTACATCTACATCTACATCCATACTCCGCAAGCCACCTGACGGTGTGTGGCGGAGGGTACCTTGAGTACCTCTATCGGTTCTCCCTTCTATTCCAGTCTCGTATTGTTCGTGGAAAGAAGGATTGCCGGTATGCCTCTGTGTGGGCTCTAATCTCTCTGATTTTATCCTCATGGTCTCTTCGCCAGATATACGTAGGAGGGAGCAATATACTGCTTGACTCTTCGGTGAAGGTATGTTCTCTAAACTTTAACAAAAGCCCGTACCGAGCTACTGAGCGTCTCTCCTGCAGAGTCTTCCACTGGAGTTTATCTATCACATCCGTAACGCTTTCGCGATTACTAAATGATCCTGTAACGAAGCGCGCTGCTCTCCGTTGGATCTTCTCTATATCTTCTATCAACCCTATCTGGTACGGATCCCACACTGCTGAGCAGTATTCAAGCAGTGGGCGAACAAGCGTACTGTACCCTACTTCCTTAGTTTTCGGATTGCATTTCCTTAGGATTCTTCCAATGAATCTCAGTCTGGCATCTCCTTTATTGACGATCAACATTATATGATCATTCCATTTTAAATCACTCCTCTAGCGGTTCTAGGCGCGCAGTCCGGAACCGCGCGACTGCTACGGTCGCAGTTTCGAATCCTGCCTCGGGCATGGATGTGTGTGTGATGTCCTTAGGTTAGTTAGGTTTAAGGGTTCTAAGTTCTAGGGGACTGATGACCACAGATGTTAAGTCCCATAGTGTTCAGAGCCATTTGAACCATTTTGAAATCACTCCTAATGCGTACTCCCAGATAATTTATGGTATTAACTGCTTCCAGTTGCTGACCTGCTATTTTGTAGCTAAATGATAAAGCATCTATCTTTCTGTGTATTCGCAGCACATTACACTTGTCTACATTGAGATTCAATTGCCATTCCCTGCACCATGCGTCAATTCGCTGCAGATCCTCCTGCATTTCAGTACAGTTTTCCATTGTTACAACCTCTCGATACACCACAGCATCATCTGTAAAAAGCCTCAGTGAACTTCCGATGTCATCCACCAGATCATTTATGTATATTGTTAATAGCAACGGTCCTATGACACTCCCCTGCGGCTCACCTGAAATCACTCTTACTTCGGAAGACTTCTCTCCATTGAGAATGACATGCTGCGTCCTGTTATCTAGGATCTCCTCAATCCAATCACACAATTGGTCTGATAGTCCATATGCTCTTACTTTGTTCATTAAACGACTGTGGGGAACTGTATCGATCGACTACTAATTGGTTTCAGGACGTGTTAGATATAGTGACTTTGTGGTCAATTCGAATGCGTGAGTGTATAACAATTTTAGATTGTCCCCACATTCGTTTGTATTGATAAGTGTAAGGGCGCTCATGACCTCGCCGTTGGGCGCCCACAAGATACATACACGCTCGCGCACATACACACACGAGTGCGATGTATGCTGAATGGCACCTAACAGGTGGATGGGTCATTCTGACCCCATCGACTATCCACTGCGCTCTTCGGTGTCACATCATTAGACTTATTTTTTTGTACATTTATGTTAACGATCGTATGTACACAATACCAGGCAGTTACACTGCTATCATTTTTGCACATATCAATAAAGCAATCGTAACTGCTAATGCTGCAATGCTGTCCGATACATGGGCGGATCACGAATGTCTTCTTGATATTCAGCAGACGATGAGTAGTGAACACTTTGAGTTTCTGGCACAACAGAAAAATACAGAGGTGCTGAAGGCATTTAGAACAAAGGCGCACCCCCATGTGTAGTATTATGGAAGTTATGATGTTGTGAATTATATCGAGACTTTATGGACACACTGTATGCGCAGGGAATGGAGTCCATGTTCATAATAAGCAACTTTCTGGATCCGATTATGGGTATTTATAAGTGATTTTGCTTCACCTAACAAAAAAATAGTGTAACAATTTAAACTGAGCATAACACTGCGAGGTAATTCAGACGGATGGTGTTCACAAAGAGTGATAGTCAGACGTTAAACACGTTTCACTGTAAAAAAAATAACATAATTTAATATTCAAAAACCTCATATACTGCTGTTTGTGTACAACAAATCATTGTGCCCGACCAAATGCAATATATCAGCAGTCAACTTCAGCATCACAAATACTTTATAATATTTCACTACGTGTTTCACAAAACTTATGTTGTGTTCAGAGCAGCTGGTCAGAGCGTCGTCGTTCCTGTCTACATACAATGGTTGGACAAAAACTTGGAAAAGCGTGCTTGAACATAAACTAAGATGCTAGGCAAGCCCGCAGGTGGCACTATTATATTTGACCACGAACGGCACGTTTGTAATGCCCTCAATACGTTCCAATTGAAAGTCGTGATCAGAACAGTGTTTTGTGTAGTTCTAAGTGCGTTATGTGTTACCTAAGTAAAGTCGAAGGTGGAAAAAATAGTTGGTGTTCGTGTGGTGGGCTTCCGTGAGCAAACGAACCGGTGTTTAGCGTTTCAAGAGGCACCTTATCGAAGATTTACGCTGCGTACAGCGAAAGCTGAAAAACGTCATCCGCTAAATTCACAGCGGCTGATGAAAGTATTGTTGAGTGATTGTGGCAGGCGGGTCGTTGAAGAGAACTGTGACGAGAAGTTCAAGTATGATAGCTGCAAAAGTCACTGTAGAACTGAATGTTGCATTTGCGAACCCTGTCAGCACCAAAGCAACGTGATAGCAGCTCCGTAAGTTTGGAATTACAGGGCTAGCTGGAATTCCTAAATATCACATCAGTGATGGAAACGCCCGTGAAAGGGAAACGTGGTGCCAAAGCCATAAAACCTCGACTACAGAGAAATGGAAGAGACTCAGATCGGATGAGTCATTGTTTCCAACTTCTGGCCGAGTTTATGCCCAGTGTGCGCCGTCTCAAGCCTTCGATGCAGAATGTTTGTGACATATGAAAGGCTTATTTCAATAGTGGTACAAGTCCATTTTTGTTCATTCTGCGATACAGAGTCCTAAAGTTAAATGAGCGCTGAAAAATCTGCAGTTGAGATACCAGAAATATACAAGCATATGGCTTCTTGCTAGAGATGAACCTTTCTTTCTGTTTGTTTGGATCATTAATTTCAGAAGCATTATAGGCAGATAAGTGGAGGTAATGGACTTGTACCACTATTGAAATAATCCCTTCGTATGTGGAGAAGTGTTTAGTAATGATTTGGGTAACCATACCGAGTTACTCCATAGACCTCGTTGTGATTGTGCGAAGTCGCATTACTGCCAAGGGTTATGTGACCATTTCAGATGACCAAAGCACACTAGTAGTTTCCCGATGGTGATGCAGTGCTCCAAGAGGACAGGGCCCCTCTTCACCCTCCTCGAATCGTCCAGTACTGGTTTTCTTAGCACGAGGATCGATTGTCGTATGTCCTTTGATCACTACAGTCACCAGAACGCAATATTATTGAGTCTTTGTGGGCTTCTTCGGACAGAGAAGTGCGTGATCCCTGTCCACCTCCCGCACCGTTACCAGAACTTGCCACTATTTTGCTGGACATATGGTATAAGATTCGCCTGAAAACCATACAGGTCCTACATACAATTTGAATGCCAATGGCTCTCCTACACCGTATTAGGCATGGTGGTATGTTGTGTATTTGGTGTTTCCATATTGTTTTTCGCCCCCAGTATTTGGTGACTTGCAGGATCTAGAGTCGATAAACGTTTCTCAGAATAGTGAGAAAGACGGAGGCAACAATTTATTCCTGATTCATATGCACACTTCAGTAAATGTGCACATCTGAGTGTTCCCACAGAGATATAGGGCTATTACAAATGATTGAAGCGATTTCATAAATTCACTGTAGCTCCATTCATTGACGTATGGTCACGACACACTACAGATACGTAGAAAAACTCATAAAGTTTTGTTCGGCTGAAGCCGCACTTCAGGTTTCTGCCGCCAGAGCGCTCGAGAGCGCAGTGAGACAAAATGGCGACAGGAGCCGAGAAAGCGTATGTCGTGCTTGAAATGCACTCACATCAGTCGGTCATAACAGTGCAACGACACTTCTGGACGAAGTTCAACAAAGATCCACCAACTGGTAACTCCATTCGGCAATGGTATGCGCAGTTTAAAGCTTCTGGATCCCTCTGTAAGGGGAAATCAACGGGTCGGCCTGCAGTGAGCGAAGAAACAGTTGAATGCGTGCGGGCAAGTTTCACGCGTAGCCAGCGGAAGTCGACGAATAAAGCAAGCAGGGAGCTAAACGTACCACAGCCGACGGTTTGGAAAATCTTACGGAAAAAGCTAAAGCAGAAACCTTACCGTTTCGATCTCATTGATGGGGACATGCTGCGCCGAGTGTGGGAGGAACTTGATTATCGGCTTGATGTCTGCCGAATCACTAAAGGGGCACATATCGAACATTTGTGAATGCCTAAAAAAACTTTTTGAGTTTTTGTATGTGTGTGCAAAGCATTGTGAAAAGATCTCAAATAATAAAGTTATTGTAGAGCTGTGAAATCGCTTCAGTCATTTGTAATAACCGTGTATATCCAGGAAATTAAGGTTAGCTGCCCGAGGTGATCATAAATGAGTACTTTCGCGACGAAGCCAGTTCCTGGGAAAAATTGATTTACAAAGCACTGCAAACTTCTTCCAGAAGCTGTAGATGACGCATCATAATGGTGTAGTACAACATTCCATCAACATGTTTCTTGCTACCTCGCTTTTAATTCGCTCGGTTTCTTGCAGCATAATAGCACCAATGGTTTCGTCGCTAATATCAGTACGGCTAGCCCGTGGAGGACCTCCATCCAACACTGGGAGAAGGACAGGACCAAACTGTCAAAGGCAAAGCTGCAGACGACTACGCATTTGTATCTGGATGGCGCCGAAAAGAACGCTTAACAGCATATTAATTAATGCCACTTCTCTCGGTAAATAAGAAATGTATATCGGCAAACTGACGTTTGCGTACGCTTCTCGACATCTACAGAGCGATGCATGTGAAACTGTATTTCTCGAAGTGAGTCTTCGTCCCTGACGTATATCACACCTCCTTTATGTTGTTCTCAGTGCTTATGGTATCAAAATGAAATAAAAAAACTGTCCGAATATTTGATGTAGTGATTGTGATGCAACAAAACAATGTTTTAATAAACAAATGAGCTGTATAACCGAATGAAGTACCAAGGCAAGTTAATGACTCGTGGTTATGCGTTTAATTCGTAACTAGTAGAAAACTGGCAATCCGCCCTGGTCTCGCACGGATAGCATACACTATCTACGGTCGGATGGCATGTCTGAAGTAGTGGTAAAAAGTGATACATATGAACCTGCCTCGTTAATCTGTCTATCGATTAGTGAAAACAGTACAAAAATCCTTCCAGTGGTTCCTGAGATTAGCCTTCAAGTACAGACAGAAAAACGCGGAGGGGTATTTGGATTTATAATATGTATATGTAGTTTTGCTGTCGGGCGTGACCGGCACTTGGATGGGTGACTCTGTGCCACCATGCACTGTTGCCATTTTTCTGGGTGCACTCAGCCTCGTGAGGCCAATTGAGGAGCTACTCGACCGAATAGTAGCGGTTCTGGTCAAAGAAAACCATCATAACGACCGGGAGAACGATGTGCTAAACCACACGCCCTTCCTATCCGCATCATCAGCTGAGGATGACACGGCGGTAGGATGGTCCCGATGGGCCACTTGTGGCCTGCAGACGGAATGCTTTTATACGTAGATTTTGATCTGCCTCCTTCAACCCGACATTCCCATTCCTGAATCGGTTGCCTTCCAACTGCATTATTTCATTGGCAGGGATTGCAGTTGTTTAGGATTATTCAATGTAGAGACTTGTAATTGAAATAAAGGCAATGATACCAGTGGATGGGAATATATTCAAAAAATTCGCAGTTACTACAGTCCACACACTTACTAGACTAAGTACTGGGCTGCATATTTAGTCATTATATGAAGATAATGAAGACAACATGAGTAACAATACAACAGCATTGACGGTAACCGAGTTTCGAAGCACCAGGAAAGAGAATTGTTAGCCCCATTGACCTCGCAATCCCCTAAGTAACTAAAACACAAGTGAACATGCCAAGAAATGTAGTCAGTACTAATAGACTAGTTCTGTTTTTAAATGCGTAAAAACATTTAATCTATTCGCTTGAGGTGACCGAGAAACTATTCTAACGGGAAATGTTCTCTATTCTTGTTAAAACTGAAACGAAATTTCAACGTGCTACTGAGGACCAAGATGTTCGTCCTTTGCTAAAACATGGGAGTGTTGGTGTTTAGTAGTTCCTCAGAGTATAGTTCGTAATCTGAGCTTATTTCTCCTGTACAACTACAACAAAAAAAGTAATAATAAGAAAAAGTAGGCTCAAACACATTTATAATATTACATTAAATTGACCACTTTCTGGGAGAACAAACTACTGTCATCAAATACACACCATCACAAAATTTAGAACACCTATGAGAAGAAATTCATCAGTCATTTCTTATAAAATATTAAACATTTTCAGTCTAATCTAAGTTGGTGTATTTGCGTTGCATGTCATCTCCTCGGCCACCATTTACGTTGTGACTGTACTTCATGTTGAACTATTCAATGTCCTAGGTCAACAGTATTTGTCACTGCTTCTCGCAGCTTGTTTCCCTCCTCATACGTAATAACCGGATTAACGCATACTACACACGCGCACGCCTAAGTGTAGAAGCACCGCTGTTTTGTCAGTTGATAAAAGACGCAGCATAACCAACGACAATATTGTATGAAGCCTCTCAGCTCCGAGAGGCAATGAAAACGGTTACTAGCGAGCTGGTCGCCGCCATAAGGGATGGAATTTTCTATCCACTAGATGCGGTCTGCATGAAACTGACAGCCACACTCGATGTGGCAAAATAAGATGATAACACCAACAGCTCTAACCAGGGCTATTGGTGGTTCCCCTTAGCTACAAGGCGTATGCCAAAGCTGTTCCCCTCATTCTCCAACGAACATTACCTTGCTCCCCCCCCCCCCCCCCTCTTTCCAAATGCAGTAAAGTGTGTCGTACAGAAAAACCAATAAATTAAGCTAATACTAACGACTGAAAACGGCTATGCTCTTCTGCAGCCCCCGATCTCCCCTCCGAAATGGAATGAAAAATTATAAATATATGCTGTTCACTTAATACATAATATAATGCTGTAGTCAGCATTACGATGTACTGCATCATCATGACGGTTTTAAGGCAATGATTAGCATAGTTAAAGGAGCTATAAATTTATATGAGCCGAATTATTTTCTTAATTGCACTACTGGCCATTAAAACTGCTACACCAAGAAGAAATGAAGATGATAAAAGGGTGTTCATTGGACGTATATATTACTCTAGAACTGACATGTGATTACATTTTCACGCAATTTGGGTGCATAGTCCTGAGACATCTGTACCTAGAACAACCACCTCTGGCCGTAATAACGGCCTTGATACACCTCGGCACTGAGTCAGACAGAGCTTGGATGGCGTGTACAAGCGTAGCTGCCAATGCAGCTTCAACACGATACCACAGTTCATCTAGAGTAGTGACCGGCGTATTGTGACGAGCCAGTGGCTCGGCCACCATTGACCAGACGTTTTCAGTTGGTGAGAGATCTGGAGAATGTGCTGGGCAGGGCAGCAGTCGAACATTTTCTGTATCCAGAAAGGCCCGTACAGGACCTGCAAACATGCGATCGTGCATTATCCTGCTGAAATGTAGGGTTTCGCCGGGATCGAATGAAGGGTAGAGCCACGGGACGTAACACATCTGAAATGTAACGTCCACTGTTCAGAGTGCCGTCAATGCGAACAAGAGGTGACCGAGACGTGTAACCAATGGCACCCCATACCATCACACCGGGTGATACGCCAGTATGGCGATGACGAATGCACGCTTCCAATGTGCGTTCACCGCGATGTCGCCAAACACGGATGCGACCATCATGATGCTGAAAACAGGACCTGCTTCAAATGGTTCAAATGGCTCTGAGCACTATGGGACTCAACTGCTGTGGTCATAAGTCCCCTAGCACTTAGAACTACTTAAACCTAACTAACCTAAGGACATCACACACATCCATGCCCGAGGCAGGATTCGAACCTGCGACCGTAGCGGTCGTGCGGTTCCAGACTGTAGCGCCTTTAACCGCTCGGCCATTCCGGCTGGCACAGGACCTGGATTCATCCGAAAAAATGACATTTTGCCATTCGTGCACCCAGGTTCGTCGTTGAGTACACCATCGTAGGCGCTCCTGTCTGTGATGCAGCGTCAAGGGTAACCGCAGCCGTGGTCTCCGAACTCATGGTCCATGCTGCTGCAAACGTCGTCTAACTGTTCGTGCAGATGGTTGTCGTCTTGCAAACGTCCCCATCTGTTGACTCAGGGATCGAGACGTGGCTGCACGATCCGTTACAGCCACGCAGATAAGATGCCTGTCATCTCGACTGCTAGTGATACGAGGACGTTGGGATCCAACACGCCGTTCCGTATTACGCTCCTGAACCCACCGATTCCATATTCTGCAAACAGTCATTGGATCTCGACCAACGCAAGCAGCAATGTCACGATACGGTAAACCGCAATCGCGATAGACTACAATCCGACCTTTATCAAAGTCCGAAACGTGATGGTACTCATTTCTCCTGCTTACACGAGGCATCACAACAACGTTTCACCAGGCAACGCTGGTCAACCGTTGTTTGTGTATGAGAAATCGGTTGGAAACTTTCCTCATGTCAGCACGTTGTAGGTGTCACCACCGGCGCCAACCTTGTGTGAATGCTCTGAAAAGCTAATCATTTGCATATCACAGCATCTTCTTCCTGTCGGTTAAATTTCGCGTCTGTGGCACGTCATCTTCGTGGTGTAGCAATTTTAATGGTCAGTAGTGTAACTAACTACCACAGATTACTTTCAGCAAGTCTAAAAAGTTAATTTCCTTCTTAGTAATAGCTATTGATTGCTCTGCTCTGTAACAGTATTTAAATGCTGTTATTCAGAGCTTTTATTCCGCGAGACATACTTATAGATATATGTCCAAACAGCGTACTTCATCTTTTATCTCTGTATCCCCAACCTTGTTCAGCTGCAGGTATGCACGCCCTGTAGCAATGTTCCGGAGGCTTCGATGTAAAAGAAATGCTTAGCTCGTCGCGAGGAGGCACGTTCTCCGGCACCTGGCGAAAATTTACGTTCGTGTCAGACGGTACCGGACAACACGAGATATGGCAGTGCTAATGTAAGGAGACAACGAACAGGTTCTAGGTGTACCAGCTGATACATAAATTCCGATTTGAAGAAAGTTCTCTGGAGGTCAGGGAAAACACGGTTGCGCATCGCACTGTCGGTATTTATAGAGGCTGTTGCTTGCAGTATTTACACTCTGTAACTCAGCGGCGACAACGCAAAGGGGAAGAATGAACAGCATCAGGCCGAGAGGTCGGAACCAACCCAACCGTCTTCCTTGCCTTACCTCTGAGCAGCTTGTCATGCACCGCTTGCTTTCTGCACAACGGTGGTAATTTCAGTCTATATGAATTAGTGAAAGCACTGGAGCTTTTCGCCTTACTGCTGGAATAAGCTCACCGAAACTACGTGAAGTCCGCCGTATTTGATTCAAGTTCACGGGGCTTCACTTTTTAACTGCAGTGCTCAGGAACCCACCAATCACCGCATGTATTTTGAACGTAGTGATACGACTAATTTTTTTGGCTTTGTTTACAACATAAGCCACAGTTATAAATATGTATTAAACACTGGATAAACTATCAACAACTTCCATTTTTTTCTTGGCTAGGCCATCTAAGAAACGCATGCCGGCTTTCATCCCTCGTTCTTTGCTCTTTTCTTTTCTTCCCATACTCTTTCATTTTCTTCCTGTCTTCCGACTACTTAAGACTAGCTTTTTCACTTACCTGCCTCATTTTTTTCCACATTGAACACTTTTTCACTAACAATTTCTCTGTCAGTTGCTTTCTTAGTTTCTTATTATTTTCTTATGAATCCCTTTTGTACTTCGTGGATCGAGCTTATTGACTTTCTATCTCACAAATATTTGAAGATCTTCTTAGTCAATCCACTGCCTTGCATTCTGTATTAATTGTATAAAAATACGATTCTTTCTCATTTTCTACATGATAGTATAATGGTGCAAGCATGCATGATATGTAGTAATGTTCCAGAGGCTTCATTTGTATACAGACATTCTGACTTCAACACTGTATTGTATTGCCCTGTTTCTGCTTTTAATCAGACACTTTTTATTACAAAATCTTTGCTGTACCATATGCCTTCCTCATTTATTTGTCGTTTCCTCTGTAGTTGCTTTTTAGAGACATTTTCTCTGGACTATTTCTCCAAGATATTTAAATTTTTTAACCTTGTCTATTTGGCTATTATCTGTTTTCAGAAGGTTTGTTGTGTTTTTAATATTGTTAAAAATTAGATTTTTTTTCTGCAGAAATTCTTAACCCTGGCCTAGTGGCTCTTTGCTCTAAAAGTTTAATTAGTGCTCCAGCAAATTTAATGTTTCCTGATTTCAAAGAGGCCTTTGATTCCGTTAAAAGAGAAAATGTAGATCAAATAATCTGATAATTTGATGTAGAGTCTAAATTGGCACATATAATTGATGAAACGCTTTCAGATACAGTATGTAAAGTGAAATTTCTGGGAGATACATCGCAGCCCTTCAAAGTAAACACAGGTGTACGCCAAGGCGATGATCTAACTTAATTCTTTTTGTGTTCTCGAAAAATCAGTGAGAATTAGAAATGAAAAATTAAATGAACATGAGATTTTACTAACACGTAGGGAACAGGAAACAAAAATTCAGGAATAAACTGTCTCGCATTTTGAGACAACTTTGCTTTAATTTCTGAAAAGTTATATTTGCTGGAGCACTAATTAAACTTTTACAACAAAGAGCCACTAGGCCAGGCTTAAGAATTTCTGCAGAAAAAAATCAAATTTTTAACAATATTAAAAATACAATAAACTTTCGGAAAACAGATGATGGCCAAATAGACAAGGTTAAAAAAATTAAATATCTTGGAGAGATAGTCCAGAGAAAAGGTCTCTAAAAAGCAACTAAAGAGGAAACGACAAATAAAATGAGGAAAGCGTATGTTACAGCAAATATTTTGTAATAAAAAGTGTCTTATTAAAAGCAGAAACAGGGCAATACAATACAATACAGTGATGAAGTCAGAATGTCTGTATAAAATGAAGCCTCTGGAACATTACTACAATACATGCATTCTTGCACCATTAAACTATCATGTACAAAATGAGAAAGAATCGTATTTTTATAGAATTAATACAGAATGCAAGGCAGTAGATTAACTAAGAATATCTTCAAATATTTGTGGGATAGAAAGTCAATAAGCTCGATCCACGAAGTAAAAAAAGATTCATAAGAAAATAATAAGAGACTACGAAAGCAACTGACAGAGAAATATTTAGTGAAAAAGTATTGAATGTGGAAAATGTGCGATCGAGGAGATATGGCGTCAGAAACACTGAGACGCAAAAACAACTGCCGCATAGTGTTAAGGTTTAAGTATATTACTTCCTAGCTAGTAACTTTGTCGTCAATACATTTCTCAGACATAATCCACATATCCTGATGAATGTACCTACAAAAATATATCATTGTGCAAAACATATATCAGAAGATATGACCTAACAAAGATTAATACGCCTGTAAAACTGCCACTTTTAATTCGTTACTACTTTACTACTAACTCTATTCACAACAAATATCACCAAAAGTATCCACATACAGCATTCAGTATAACTGCAAAACTGTATTGGAGTACAACACATAGGTCAGAAGATATGACATCATAAACATGGAGCTGCATGCAAATGAAACTGCAGGGAGAGAACCTCAAGGGATACAAGGGAAATATAGACCTATGTAGGTCCGTGGCTTGCTGATTCATTTAGTGTAGGAATGGATTTCCGTTGCTGTAGATCTCGTATTTATAGAAAAAATGTGGCATGAAATAATTGCTTTTTTATGAATTATATCCTTCATTCCACAAACGAGTTAATAGTTGAATATGTAAAATTATTAGTAACTCGCCAAATCGGTGTCATCTTCATGAGTCTGTAGCTACAAAGCTTTAAGATGATAATAATAATTTAAGTAAGCATCCCAGACTTTATACCTTTTATTGTTCACTAAGTACAAATTTATTTACTCAAATTTAAACTTTTTGCCAGGTGGGTAACCTATTATGCACAACATCAGTTTTAAAGACCCAGCATACTCATTCGATGTAAGAAAAAGATTTTATGAATCAAGTCCATAGTCGAGTGGGATAAACATTGTGAGAGCTTAGGAAATAATTTGAATAATCTTTTATACAAATGTTTGATCAAACCGGCAAGTAAACGATTAATTTAAGTTTACCTTCTTTGCAGGGATTTTAAGAACAAGGTATCAGTTTATGGAAATAAACCATGACTTAAAAACCATGACTTACAGAACAGTCGTTGGTAACAGACATTCTGCTTCACTGGACATGTATATGGTAAAAGTAAACAGGCTCTAGCACATACTCACCTCCAAGTAAGAGAAGGCAGAAGAGTGTTGGAAACCCTTAGCCGAATAACATACAAGAGAATTTAACTTTAGACCATAAAACTACGCATCGGCTCCATCACGTAACGGCTTGAGGCACTTAACAGTCAATGAATTGAAAAAATAAATCGTACGTTGTAAGAGAAACACAGCATAAAACATTAGTGAAGGTACGTTCGCGATAATTTTGTAAATGTGTAACTTGTGTATTGTTTTTCGTTTCTGGTAATTCAAAATTTGATTTATTAATTCTCATTGTCAAATTACAAAATTTGCTGCTTTTCAATATTCACAATTCATATCAGGAACTAAATTTGTATCGTTTGCTGTCCGGTTTCCACTCCACCGATTTAAACGTGGAGGTAAGTTTCAGCCGAAGCTTTTACCAAGGACCTAACCGCATACTGAAGGGACACATCAATTTCAGTTTCTAGTGACGTGTTTGTTGCTGTTAGAAGTAGTTGTTTTTGTAGAGAAACTGATGTAGATAGTTCCTAGGAGTTGTATGGGTGGAACTTAGATCAGATAACCGGAATAGCTTAATAACAGGTTCCTTTTCCACAAACCCAGCTCCCCCTCCCTCCCAGTTCATATAAATTATCTGTTATCAGTAAAAATTTGTTTCCACGACTCGTTTCAGGGGTTTAAACCTCCATAATATGAATTAATACGAAGTGTGTGTGTTGTTAGAACTTCTGGGTAACCTGTGACACTGACTAATGCGAGACAAAAACGAAACATTATTTTCGTATACCAATTTATGGAGGGCTATGATTGAGAAGATAAACTAACATGTAAATGTGAAATGAATAAATCTCAATTGGTCACAGGCTCTTTTCCCTTTCGCCTAACATCACATGTGACATCACACTTTCTAAACAGAAAAGGGATCAAAAATGACTTCTGTGAGTGCAGTAGATGAAAAGTACATACAAAATAATAATGTTGCCAAAAATTGGCTAAAACAAAACAAAACAGGCTTTTGGAACAAGACTCAAAGCACTGTCGAGCTGTTTGGTTGCATAGTTGAACAAAGGTATGAGTAAATATCTCCAGTGGCCGCAAGTGCCTTCTGTCCCTTTTATACAAGTTAATAGACTTTTGAGCAAAACTTAAGATATAGAAGCAACATAGCTCGACAACATTTGGACCATAAATAAAAATAACTGCTACAGTACGGTACATGCAGAAGGCAACTGAAAGAAATGTGCAGTGAGATAAACAGAAATGGCGCTTTTACTCAAAGACAATAATCACACTTCAGTTATCGGGATTGATGATGGTCTCCTGGAAGGTCCAAGAGGAGGAACAGTGTTCCTAATAGGGCGTGTGATCACGAGGGTTGCAGTGTATGCTCTTCAGTGATTTCCCACGCTGGTTACATGTTTGGTAAGGAGTTCTTGCGGTTGGACGTTTCATTTTTCCATTGCTGGATGGTCGTTGATGAATGGCCGGTCGTTGTGGCCGAGCGGTTCTAGGCGCTACAGCCTGAAACCGCGCGACCGCTACGGTCGCAGGTTCGAATCCTGCCTCGGGAATGGACGTGTGTAATGTCCTTTGGTTAATTAGGTTCATGTGGTTCTAAGTTCTACGGGACTGATGACCTCAAATGTTAAGTCCCATAAATTTATGTCGGGGAACGGGCAGTCCAGTCGATCTGCCGAATATCTTAATTTCCCAGAACTCCTCCACCTCTGCCATCTGATTTCATCGCTCATTGTCATCCATAAAAATGAAATAAATAACGAAAACACCCCGAAAAGACGCACACGGGGAAGGAATATATTGTCACAATAACGACGACTAGTCAGGGCACCGTGTTCAGAGAACTGGAAGTTAGCATGCATGCAACTTACTGCCTCCCATTACCATAACTCATGGGCCACCAAAACGGTCAAGTTCGATAATGATCCTGAGTACCTAACATATTACCGTCTATCGTCATATGAGAGTACGTCCAGAACCAATACTCAGACTGAATCTACTCTCATCCGAGAAGAGCACGCGACCTCACTTCTCATTGGTCCAGCCCCTACGTTCTTTGCACCATTGCCGTCGATGTGCGGGTATCATCGGAACACAGCATAATGATCGCGGGGCAAAGGTACCACCTCCATGTACACTCCTGGAAATGGAAAAAAGAACACATTGACACCGGTGTGTCAGACCCACCATACTTGCTCCGGACACTGCGAGAGGGCTGTACAAGCAATGATCACACGCACGGCACAGCGGACACACCAGGAACCGCGGTGTTGGCCGTCGAATGGCGCTAGCTGCGCAGCATTTGTGCACCGCCGCCGTCAGTGTCAGCCAGTTTGCCGTGGCATACGGAGCTCCATCGCAGTCTTTAACACTGGTAGCATGCCGCGACAGCGTGGACGTGAACCGTATGTGCAATTGACGGACTTTGAGCGAGGGCGTATAGTGGGCATGCGGGAGGCCGGGTGGACGTACCGCCGAATTGCTCAACACGTGGGGCGTGAGGTCTCCACAGTACATCGATGTTGTCGCCAGTGGTCGGCGGAAGGTGCATGTGCCCGTCGACCTGGGACCGGACCGCAGCGACGCACGGATGCACGCCAAGACCGTAGGATCCTACGCAGTGCCGTAGGGGACCGCACCGCCACTTCCCAGCAAATTAGGGACACTGTTGCTCCTGGGGTATCGGCGAGGACCATTCGCAACCGTCTCCATGAAGCTGGGCTACGGTCCCGCACACCGTTAGGCCGTCTTCCGCTCACGCCCCAATATCGTGCAGCCCGCCTCCAGTGGTGTCGCGACAGGCGTGAATGGAGGGACGAATGGAGACGTGTCGTCTTCAGCGATGAGAGTCGCTTCTACCTTGGTGCCAATGATGGTCGTATGCGTGTTTGGCGCCGTGCAGGTGAGCGCCACAATCAGGACTGCATACGACCGAGGCACACAGGGCCAACACCCGGCATCATTGTGTGGGGAGCGATCTCCTACACTGGCCGTACACCACTGGTGATCGTCGAGGGGACATTGAATAGTGCACGGTACATCCAAACCGTCATCGAACCCATCGTTCTACTATTCCTAGACCGGCAAGGGAACTTGCTATTCCAACAGGACAATGCACGTCCGCATGTATCCCGTGCCACCCAACGTGCTCTAGAAGGTGTAAGTCAACTACCCTGGCCAGCAAGATCTGCGGATCTGTCCCCCATTGAGCATGTTTGGGACTGGATGAAGCGTCGTCTCACGCGGTCTGCACGTCCAGCACGAACGCTGGTCCAACTGAGGCGCCAGGTGGAAATGGCATGGCAAGCCGTCCCACAGGACTACATCCAGCATCTCTACGATCGTCTCCATGGGAGAATAGCAGCCTGCATTGCTGCGAAAGGTGGATATACACTGTACTAGTGCCGACATTGTGCATGCTCTGTTGCCTGTGTCTATGTGCCTGTGGTTCTGTCAGTGTGATCATGTGATGTATCTGACCCCAGGAATGTGTCAATAAAGTTTCCCCTTCCTGGGACAATGAATTCACGGTGTTCTTATTTCAATTTCCAGGAGTGTAATTAAAGTGCCACTACGCAATGTCTTGCAGTGCTGTAACGACTTCTGTAGCTGACCGTAGTCGTCCAACTCTTCTCCTGCAGGCAACTGTGCCTGTGGTTTGGAACGCTCCCCATGCACCTGATTCAGTACTGTGAGCAGTCTCAGACATCTGGGCCACAAGCATCACAAATCGTCTTTCTTCCAGTTTCGCGATGAATTTTCCCAATTGAAGTTACCCAAGTGTAGTCGCAGGGTCCTGTTGGTATGAGGATCTCTACCACATTGCACCGCAACTGCTCACTGGTTGACACTAACTTTCTTTTCGCGTTCCTCCAACTACCTTGGACTGCGGGGCAGCCCCATTTGGCGCTAAGTAACACTGAGTTTACACCATGTGACGTCCAGCGTTGTGTGCACGCCTGGAAGACCACTGCGAACATGCTCCTGCACTTTCGATCATTTCCACGATTTTTTAGTGTGTTATGTTTATTTGTTTATCTCGTCCGTAAGTTTTGTGGATCTGTGCACTTCGCATACATTTAAGTAATGAGGATGGTGTATTAGAAATGATGATGATGATGAGGTCCCATACTCCGAGGAGCGTAGGGAACGATGCGGGAGACCCGCACCGCCGAATAGGCAAGGTCCGAGCGGAGGTGGTTTGCAATTGCCTTCCTCCGACCGTAATGGGGATGAATGATGATGATGAAGACAACACAACACCACCCATTCATGTACAAAAAACTTATGAAATAACACGTTCCCAAAAGGATAAAGTTACCTTGTGTGTGTGTGTGTGTGTGTGTGTTCAAAAAATGGCTCTGAGCACTATGGGACTTAACATCTGAGGTCATCAGTCCCCTAAACTTAGAACTACATAAACCTAACTAACCTAAGGACATCACACACATTCATGCCCGCGGCAGGATTCGAACCTGCGACCGTAGCGGTCACGCGGTTCCAGGCTGAAGCGCCTAGAACCGCTCGGCTACTCCGGCCGGGTGTGTGTGTGTGTGTGTGTGTGTGTGTGCGTGTGTGTGTGTGTGTGTGTGTGTGTGTGTGTGTGTGTGTGTTTGTGTGTGTGCATGTGCCTGTGGGCGAGGCTGCTGTTAAAGACAAAGAGTACTGTTTTAAATATTACGACTTTTGTCGTTTACGATGGCCTCAAACTGTTTTCTTTGATGTTGTATATCTGGAGTGTGTTAAGGATACCTAGTTTCTTACTTTTAGGCTTGGCCCTTACAATTCTGATATTTGCGATACTAACATGGTGTATAGTTCCATAAAGGTGGCTGTCTACTGCTTGTTTGTGGTATCTCTTGCATCTTAGCGCTG
Organism: Schistocerca cancellata; assembly: GCF_023864275.1. Classification (NCBI taxonomy): domain Eukaryota; kingdom Metazoa; phylum Arthropoda; class Insecta; order Orthoptera; family Acrididae; genus Schistocerca; species Schistocerca cancellata. The sequence goes on along the minus strand of NC_064629.1, from coordinate 789,036,791 downwards.
CCAAGTTCCTTGAATCTAGTCTCGAATTATATGCATTGATAAGCCAGAGCATGATGATCACTGCCCACCGCGACGCTGGAAGCCGCCTAGTGGCGTTGCGGGCACGTGACGCGCTAACAAGACTATGAAAGCGGAGCAGACACGAATGGCGGATCATTCTAGCTAAGATATGGGCTGCAATTGGAGATATCCATTGAGATAAGCGATTTTCACAGAGGGCAGATTATTATTAAGCAGAGCCTGTTAACGAGTCTCTCGAAAATGGCGAAGCTGGTCGAATGTTCACATGCTACGGTCGTGAGTATCTACGGAAAGAGGTAGGACAGTGAAACAACTACTAAGCTCTAAATGGTTGGACGTACACGTCTCTTCACAAAACGTGGGATTCGTAGGCTGGTCTGCTCTGTAAAGTAGGACAGATGGTGATCAGTGGCACCTCTGCCAAAAGAGCACAATAATGGTACAATCACAAGTGTTTCGGAGCACATGTTTATCGTACATTGTTGACATTGTTGAGCACGGAGCTCCACAGCAGACCACCCCTACGTGTTCACATGTTAACCCAACGACATCGTTAATTACTCCTGCAGTGGACATGGGACCATCGGGGTTTATCCGTCGATCAATGGAAACGTGTTGGCTTTCCGGGTGAACCACATTTTTGCTACGCTAGGTCGATGGTCACCTCCACAAACGCTGTCATCGAGGTGAACGTTAACTGCAACCATGCAGCGCACGACGAGCGCAGGCTGGTGTGAACAGTATTATGATATGGGAGATATTCTTCTGGGCTTGCATGGGATCTGTGGTAGTAATTGAAGACACGCTGACAGCTGCGAACGACCTACATCCCTTCACGCTTGATGTCTTTGCCGACGGCGATGTCTTCTTTCAGTAGCATAATTGTCCGTGCCTCGGAGCCAAAACATTGCTACAACGGTTTGCGGGGCAGAATATTGAACTCACGTTGATGTATCGGCGACCAGATTCACCTTATGTAAATCTATGGAACCCATCTCGGTCACCATCGGGTGCCATCACCGTGTACGAAAATCAGAGGCCCGTTATTTACACAAATTACGTGACCAATGACTAGACGTCTAATGCCACATACTTCCACTAACCTACTAACGAACTTTTGGATCCCTGATACACAGAATCATTTAGGTATCTCGTTCCAAAGACGTGTAAACAAGCTGTTAAGCAAGTGGTCATCATGTTTTTGCTCATTAGTGTATCTGTCTGACCTATGTAACAACAGTCAATCGTAACTCTATTTTATATAGAACAGTACTATGTAGTAGTACTCCTCTGTTGCTTTGTAATGTTGCCGACCTTGTTGTCAGTGGTGAAAGATATATTTAGCATATTGCTGTCAGTGGTGGAAGATATGTTTATGAGCCTGCCGCTATGGCCATGCGGTTCTGGGCGCTGCAGTCCGGAGCCGCGGGACTGCTACGGTCGCAGGTTCAAATCCTGCTTCGGGCATGGATGTGTGTGATGTCCTTAGGTTAGTTAGGTTTAAGTTGTTCTAAGATGTTAAGTCCCACAGTGCTCAGAGCCATTTGAACCATTTTTTTATATGTTTATGCTATATTCTTGAAGGCTGTGGCTGTTTTATATGACATATTACTCATTAATGAAATAGAGTGGAATATCTTATTATGTTCTTTTATGTGCTACCCTTTGCCATCACTGAGTGTGTGATTGTACGTCCAGGAGCCGCAACAGCCATTTGCGACGGCTAATTCGTTTTGTAATTTCCATTTATTACTTGCGTTTAACTTCAGTCAGTGATAGTAGAACTTCAGTGCTGACGGTATAGCGGAATGCTCCCATTTTTTGGGCTGTGGCGTGACAAGAGGTTTCATTGATTGTAGGTGTCACGCTATACACTGGACAATCCAAAGGAAGGGTTTGGGTATCGTGAATGAATGGAGGACGTTACCAACCATCAGGTGTAGTGTCAAAAGTGAAGTTCAGAGGAGATGGTGTAACAATTGGGAGTGTTTTTCGTCGTTGGGTTATCGTAACCTTACTGCATAAAAGAAAAACTTAAATCTGGAAGGATATGAACACATCTTACTACCTTGTGTACTGCGTATAGTACACGAACAGTTCTGAGACGATGATTGTATCTACATGACAGTGCACCCTGTCATAAAGCAACGGTTGTGAGGCAGTTGTTTGTGGACAACAATATTCCATAGCATGAATCCAATGGAATATCTTTGGGATGAATTAGAAAGTCGATTTCGCTCCAGACATTAGCGTCCAGCGTCTGGTTTCGGGTCATGAGGAAGAATGGGCTACCATTCCTACAGATACACTCAGATATCTCATTGAAAGTATCACCATACGAGTTCAAGCAGTCGTAAAAGCAAAGGACGGAAACGCGTCCATATTTCATCATGACACATGTGGCCCAGGAGGAAAAAAAATGCAAATTTGTGTGAATTCCTAAGAACTAGTGAGATCATCGGTCCCTAGACTTACACACTACTTAAAGTAACTTATGCTGAGAACAACACACACACACACACACACACACACACACACACATGCCCGATGGAGGATTCGCACCTCCGGCGGGAGGAAATAAGCATTAATTGCCACACATACTTGGAGGTACTAACCAACCTAAAAACATACCACCTGTGATAGCTATAATTATTAGTCTGAAAATCCTCAAATACTGATGTAGTGCTGTTGTTCTGTTCACCGTCCTCAGTCACCAATAGAAATGTCTGCAGTTACACCCGTTATATCCTGCATGTATAGAGACGTATCACTGAAACATTGCATGTATCAATAAATTAAAGATATAAAGACGACAAATAATCTTACAGACGTTACAAATTTACCGCATTGTGATGTAAGTGATGTTCGCTATCAGCTAGTACATTCTCGCTCTAATGCAGATGTTGCGATACAGTTCCATTTCATTTCTACAAAGTAACACGTAATTTTAAGAGACGAATTATACACTCCTGGAAATTGAAATAAGAACACCGTGAATTCATTGTCCCAGGAAGGGGAAACTTTATTGACACATTCCTGGGGTCAGATACATCACATGATCACACTGACAGAACCACAGGCACATAGACACAGGCAACAGAGCATGCACAATGTCGGCACTAGTACAGTGTATATCCACCTTTCGCAGCAATGCAGGCTGCTATTCTCCCATGGAGACGATCGTAGAGATGCTGGATGTAGTCCTGTGGAACGGCTTGCCATGCCATTTCCACCTGGCGCCTCAGTTGGACCAGCGTTCGTGCTGGACGTGCAGACCGCGTGAGACGACGCTTCATCCAGTCCCAAACATGCTCAATGGGGGACAGATCCGGAGATCTTGCTGGCCAGGGTAGTTGACTTACACCTTCTAGAGCACGTTGGGTGGCACGGGATACATGCGGACGTGCATTGTCCTGTTGGAACAGCAAGTTCCCTTGCCGGTCTAGGAATGGTAGAACGATGGGTTCGATGACGGTTTGGATGTACCGTGCACTATTCAGTGTCCCCTCGACGATCACCAGTGGTGTACGGCCAGTGTAGGAGATCGCTCCCCACACCATGATGCCGGGTGTTGGCCCTGTGTGCCTCGGTCGTATGCAGTCCTGATTTTGGCGCTCACCTGCACGGCGCCAAACACGCATACGACCATCATTGGCACCAAGGCAGAAGCGACTCTCATCGCTGAAGACGACACGTCTCCATTCGTCCCTCCATTCACGCCTGTCGCGACACCACTGGAGGCGGGCTGCACGATGTTGGGGCGTGAGCGGAAGACGGCCTAACGGTGTGCGGGACCGTAGCCCAGCTTCATGGAGACGGTTGCGAATGGTCCTCGCCGATACCCCAGGAGCAACAGTGTCCCTAATTTGCTGGGAAGTGGCGGTGCGGTCCCCTACGGCACTGCGTAGGATCCTACGGTCTTGGCGTGCATCCGTGCGTCGCTGCGGTCCGGTCCCAGGTCGACGGGCACGTGCACCTTCCGCCGACCACTGGCGACAACATCGATGTACTGTGGAGACCTCACGCCCCGCGTGTTGAGCAATTCGGCGGTACGTTCACCCGGCCTCCCGCATGCCCACTATACGCCCTCGCTCAATGTCCGTCAACTGCACATACGGTTCACGTCCACGCTGTCGCGGCATCCTACCAGTGTTAAAGACTGCGATGGAGCTCCGTATGCCACGGCAAACTGGCTGACACTGACGGCGGCGGTGCACAAATGCTGCGCAGCTAGCGCCATTCGACGGCCAACACCGCGGTTCCTGGTGTGTCCGCTGTGCCGTGCGTGTGATCATTGCTTGTACAGCCCTCTCGCAGTGTCCGGAGCAAGTATGGTGGGTCTGACACACCGGTGTCAATGTGTTCTTTTTTCCATTTCCAGGAGTGTATATATTTTTTGTGGTATCAAAAAGTGGAGCAAATTTATCGACAAACGGTGAATACTCAATACGCGAATTCCCTAACATAGCTGCAGAACGGGTCTCCTGGTCAAGAATGCCGTATGTAAGTGAAGATGGTGGAGGAGAAGACAGACTGGCATTTCTGCGCAAGCTCCGTACCGATGGGAAGTGAGTAAATATGTCTCTAGGTACTCGGCAACACCTCGAAGCGCTTCTTGTAATCTGTGCCTCACGAAACTTCAGAAATACGCTTCTGTTGTCACGATTACACGGTCCTCAGAGTCTGAGCATAGGCTGGGCAACCTGCTTAATGGGGAAAAACGTAGTTGTGGCCTATGCACAAAGAATAGCAGACTTGCAGTCTGGTTGACCTGCAAAGACAAACATCTCATGAGGAAAATTTGGTCATTTCAGACGCGCAATAAGTATTCGTATACTGCCTACGTAGTTCATTTTCAAAATAGTTTCTATGGTTAATTTCTCGTGGTAACTGTTGTGCCTAGACAAGACAGCCTAGACACAATGAGAGAAAGCCGAAAGGCACGCGCTTTAACTCACGCAGGCTGGCGTGAGGTCTGAAACAGGATACGTAATGAATGCTATAAAGAAAAGTACGTAGCTTCTGGAATACTTAACTATAATCCACATTTGTAGAACATCGCTCTTGATGATACATTAATAGAATCTCAATATCACTTGAATACGGCGCCTTGCTAGGTCGTAGCAAATGTAGCTGAAGGCTATGCTAACTATCGTCTCGGCAAATGAGAGCGTAGTTGTCAGTGAACCGTTCCTTGCAAAGTCGGCTGTACAACTGGGGCGAGTGCTAGTAAGTCTCACTAGACCTGCCGTGTGGCGGCGCTCGGTCTGCCATCACTGACAGTGGCGAGTCGCGGGTCCGTCGTATACTAGCGGACCGCGGCCGATTTAAAAGCTACCACCTAGCAAGTGTGGTGTCTGGCGGTGACACCACAGTAACAACGACTGAACATAATTGAAAACGATGTTTTACTATCACGGCAATTTGGCGTTAACTGTTGTTTGTGGGTAAATTACTGCGATTTTAACGTATAGGATGGGGTGAAGATTCTAAATTGCGCCCTATTCACAAGAGCAGGTACAGAAAATAAAAAAAAAGAAATCGTTAATTTTCGTATTAAACGCTATGACAAACGTGTCTTGTTCCTTTTCTGTTACTTTGAATCATTTACTAATATCGGATTCTGTATCTCGCTTCACGCTGCTGAAAGCGTCTTCATCGCCACTTTCATTTGCAGAATCATAGCTTTTGGTGCATATTTTCAACATTTCTTAATCGGGAGACAGTGTATTCATTTGGTCTAGTGTTTTATAACCATTGACCTGTTGGAAGATTTTTTTGTCACCTACTTCACTTGACATTGTTTCCAGTCTAGTATTCAACTGCTGCGAATGAGTGTTTGTGGTCCGTCGAGACAATGCTTAAACAGATGATTTTAGTTTAAGAGAGTAGTGCTAACACTAACAGTATGTTTATTAGCATATGCATCGAAGAGCGGGCAGCTCGGATTAAGTCTTATCAAATGCCTTATGAGATTTTCGAGATTTTCACTATTTATTTCTCTAGCGAGAAAAATTCGTATCCCTAATGCTCTATACACAGATCTGCTAGAGAATTCAAACATCGAACGCAAATGAGATTTTTCATCGTGTGTGGACAAGTAGACTGCAAGAAATTGGTCCTGTGGAATTTCAGTGATTGCTGTAGGTGAATAGAGCCGTTTCCTTGGATCATTAAATGGAGAAAATTTTCAGTAGTCTTTCTCCGTGTTTCTAGTCCAGAAGCAATAGGTGAAGTGTTTGGATTTTGTCTCTTATTCTTCAAACGTTTTGAGCGTGGGAGGAATTTCCGTAGACTTGCGCTTAAGACAGCTTAGAAACACTGCGTTCGTCTTTCAACTAAGATCAGAAACTTTTTCTGACATTTAATGCGTTGACGCTGTCTTTCCTTGTATCGTTTGCTAACTTCATATAATTACTATTTTATGCGCGAATCAAGCACGCCATCGCCTAGCCACAGAAAGCTTACTATAAGTTTTCAGATTTTGCAATACACCATTAATATGCGAAATTCTCACTCTCAGGGAAAGCTTATCAATATATCAATTATTTCTTATTTAATTTTGCAGGAGCATTCCCATGATATGAATCACACTTTTGAGATCTGTGCTGCTAATGAATTAATACTTCTGTAGGATTCCATGAACTATATTATAGTTAAACGATAGTTTTACAGTTATGTATGTTATTAATATCTGTTTACCGCTGTGTAACATATAGTGTAGTCTGCTAAGAAATAACCAAACTAGGCAGCGCTTTAAAATTTGTAAGTTTATGTAGTATTCTTTCAAAATAATGTTACACTCGTGACATTTTAAGTATACAATGGATACCAGGGAAATTTCGCAGTCACTAGTGTCCAGAGGCGATTATTTTGTGTTTTAGGTTGGACTGGATGTGGATCACGGACAAAGGGAAATCTGATATCATGGCCCATTCTGTAGGCTGTGCTGAAAGCATCCTCTCCTAAGGGAAACCAAATAATATCACACCATTTTTTTTTCTTACAATAGTTAAGTTGGTTTCAACAAAAGGAGTTAATTTAAATTCTCAGTTACCTGGTAAAAGTGAAAGTTACTTCCTCTAAATTACCTAAGAAGTAAAATACACGTATTGAATTTATAAAACAACAAGTAGGATATTGTAAAATAAAGAAACCACAACCTATGGGAATCAAGAAAGACGGAACGGATCGTGGCTTTCGTGGAAAAAAAAATCATTAGCGAGAGTGCACACAACTGAAAGAAACAACAATTTACTGGAAGCCTAGTATTAGCAGTCTAAAACTGATGTCTCACAATCGATCAGGAAACAGAGTACCATCCAGACGTTCCGCGGAAGATCTCCATACGTTACCTAACACGTGAATTTCAATGTCCTTTTGCAGTTTATAAAACCAATATGAACAAGAAATGTCAGGATGTTGCAAGCTTAGTACTCTGCAATGGCGTTTTGAGCCTCGTTGTTAATTGCAAACGTGAAACTTAATGGAAACGGATTACCGAATTTCCTGCTGCATGCTGCCTGACCACACTGAAACTGGCAGCATCCGCTCTCTCCAACAGCTCAGGCAATGCGTCCTTCGGCCAGCAATGCCCATAAACTGAGTGCCAACGGCAGAACGTACACTTAACGTCACATGAAGTGATCCGCGAAAAACCAAGATGGCATGCAGATGCATTGCGAGCTATCCTGTCCTTAGGTCAGTATCATACTTTGTAAAAGCTAGGACCACGCTCTAACTTCTATAAAAGATATGTTACATGTACCCCTGTTCAGCGTCAAAGATTTTATAAAACGTCGTTTATAAAACATTTTCGGCATAGATATTTTACAGTGTGTCACGGACCTTGGAATAAATCAGACATTCCTCAGCTCCGCAAACAGAAATCTTACTTTTCGAAAGAAACTCTAATCGTGAGAAGAAGAGAAGGGGTTGTCATCCGCTATCAGAAGATATTAATAGCTATATCTCAGTTACGATGAAAACATCCGAACTAAAATTCACTATTAATTGTGAAGATGCTACTGGAGGTCACTGCAATTTCACTGAACGACGCATTTGACGTAACTTAATTTCTCAACTGTTACAAAAGAAGCTGATTTGTGCAGTAAAACTCCAGTGTTTAGAACGCACCGTGGCACTTTGGTAACAGGCTTAAAATTTCGGAATTAAATTTAATTACGTAGGCATCATTATGGACATTAACGTACCTTCTGAAGCCCACCGATCTGCGCATCACTTCAACGAAATCTTCAAAAAGCTATCTTTAAGAACGAATTTTTTTGCATAAGTGTTAGGAGTCTTCACAGAAGGACATAGCTGTGGAAATATTTAGTCAGCCGGCTTTGCTCTAACACCCATTGGGTATTGAAATGCACTGGGGAACTTAATTCAATAGCTGATGAACATATGACGACAAATGCTATATCCACTCTTATATCGCATAGTGAGAAGCAGAAAATACAAGGAACTTTCGGAAAAAGATACGTGACGATTCGTCAACAAGTGGGAAATATATATGTGAAGACAGGCTACTGTTCGTTAAACGAGGTCCCACATGTAATAACAGAACGTAATATTGTCAGGTAATCGTGTATTAAATTGGTAGTTGGAAGCTTTTCCATTGATTGCATCAGTAGTGGTTTGGATTAACGTTAACCTCAAAACATTTCAAGTTAATGACTTAAACAGGCTTTCAATTTTTCTGATAATTACTTGTAAACTCATTTGCGTGTCGCACATAAAATTGAGTCAATGTCGTTATATTTTGGTCTGCACCGTATTCCGCTACATAATTTGGCGTTAAATTTAATTTTGCCACCGCTGAAAAAAAAGTCTCGATAGACTGGACGAAGGAAAACCGCGTTTTTGCCGAGTGGAATCATTATTTATGATAACTGCACAAAATGAAAGTAAAAAGAAGGTAAATAATTAATTACTCGTGTACTGATTCTAAATGCTACATTCAGGATCTCCTATGGATTCTGTGAGCAACAGTGTCGATGTGTTTTATCAGTCTCATCCCAGTAATCTAATATCAATATTATTCTGATACATCATACGGCGTCTTATTATATCAAAACCGAATGTGAAAACAATGGCTTTACTCATGTTTTCTCCATTAACAGAGGTCTATATTGTACAAATGTGAATTAAAGGTAAAAATAGGTGTTTGCGCATCCATAGTTAGAAAGTCTGAATTTTTCCTTGTGTCCTAAATCAAAATTGTGGGTATGCCGGACATAACGGACATCGTAAAGTTTGGCGATATTATAAGGTAAGTTGCACTCGACTTAGAAACTCGAGAATCGCAGGTGTACGGTCGGACTATCCTCCTACCTCTTTTTTCATTCTCGTTAGACAAAAGGAAAGCACCTTGATAATCAAGAATCCGAAAAACACCCAAATGTCCATTTTGCTCGGCGGATTCGATCGTAATGCCCACATAGATATATAGTGCTAAATAAATTTAGAAAACCAGTTTTCCCTTAGTAAAAGTGTACTGACACAAAGAAGAACATGTTTACACTATAAAGCGCATGCTGAAAGTAAAATTATTTACGAAATTATATTTTTAATGGAAAATTCATAATTAATACCTATAAAATATTACATTTCAGTGATTCAGAAAATTTTATTGAAAGTTTTCTGCCAAATAGTCATTTTCGTCCACACCAGTAAGAGTACACGATTCGTGGGTTCTTATTGCACATCTGGCCTCAGTGTTGTAAGCCTTTTCCGGAAGAAAGCAATCCAACGCTTCCCAGCCATTCTGGTCTTCTTACTGAAATTATGAGGAATATTATTCCTCTCGGCGATTCAAATGCAATGCATCGCAGATCCTTGTCTGTCATGGGTTTTATTCTTGTTTCTAAGTACAAAATATGGTCGTAAATTCCCTATCTATTTTTTATGTAATAGCATGCTGAAACGCTTACTGATACCTTCCTCTTGTCAGCCTACCGCTTTAATTCTAAAATCATCGGTTCTTGTCAGCGGATAGCTGATTTGGTGAAAACAATGAGCATCACATACGGCGTTTAGGCTAAGCTCACTATTTGTAGTATCGTACCCAGAGTCGATCGCAGTCCTTTGGATTGAACCAGGGTGAGTGAAAAGTCTAAACCAGTGGCTCTGATCATTCTTCAACGATATCAGCTGCTAATTTCTCGACCTCCATTATAGGATGGAGAACTGTACGGTTCCTCTTAACAGGTAAGGCGTTCACTAGGAATTGGTGACTAAGATAGCGAAGAACATGTGGGGCGCAGATGTTTATATTGTTCCTTTTCTTTAGGTTAAAGAAACCTCCCGTGACATCAGCAATGAAATGTGTACCGAAATCGATGACACATATGCCACATTATCCTATGAGAATGCTCATCCTCGCAGATCGGAAATAGAAAAGATCAATATGACTTTAATAAACTGCAAGAGCATTCGGGGGTAGTTGCCAGACGTAGCACCAATTATTGAATGTAATGATGCCCACATACTATTCAAATGGTTCAAATGGCTCTGAGCACTATGGGACTTAACTTCTATGGTCATCACTCCCCTAGAACTTAGAACTACTTAAACCTAACTAACCTAAGGACAGCACACAACACCCAGTCATCACGAGGCAGAGAAAATCCCTGACCCCACATACTATTAAGAGCAGAAACGTGGTAGCAACCGGACGTGAATATTAACGAAACTGAATTGAGACTGGAATGTTTATGTATTTGCAGGTGGTGGCGTATTTATTGCATTACAGAATTCAGTAACATCTAGCACCAAAGGTGGCTCAAACATGGTAATTGTATGCTTTTATAAATCGCATGCTACAGTTGTTCTAGTGTTAGAGCGTTTCAAAGAGTGCTTGCAAAATTTCGTGGATAAGTTTCATGATGCTGTTGGAACTGGGGGAGACTTCCTCTTGGAAGATACAGAATGGTTGAGTCATGCGATCAAAACTGTTGCGCCCGCATCTCGTGGTCGTGCGGTAGCGTTCTCGCTTCCCACGCCCGGGTTCCCGGGTTCGATTCCCGGCGGGGTCAGGGATTTTCTCTGCCTCGTGATGGCTGGGTGTTGTGTGCTGTCCTTAGGTTAGTTAGGTTTACGTAGTTCTAAGTTCTAGGGGACTTATGACCACAGCAGTTGAGTCCTATAGTGCTCAGAGCCATTTGAACCATTTGAACCAAAACTGTTGCGAGCGGCTCGGATTCGAGTGGCACTATTCTCAATACATTTTGTAAAATTACTTAGAGGTAACGTCATAGACATGCGAGCAACAAACAGACCGGAACTTTTCGAATCAATTAACATAGAGGAGGGCATCAGTGATTGTAAGCCAGTGATGGCATCACTCACTAGAGGCGACATAAAGACTGTTGGGAAAGGATGGTATATATTCTTGCTTAGCAAGAGCGAAACGATACAAATTGTTGAATACCTGAATAGTCAACAGGAAACGCTCAGTGCTGAGCACAAAGATGTGGAGTAAAAATTGAAAAGAAACTGAAAGCATCACTCAGTATTCCATAGACAAGTACGTTCCGAGCAAGACCTTAAGAGATGGGGAAAAACACCGTGGTTTAATGGCTATGTTATAAAATCGCTACGTAAACAAAGAGAGATTCTTTCAGATTTAAGAGAAGTCAAAACCTAACTGACAAACGAAAGCTGAGCGAGGCGAAGATGTGGGTAAGGAGAGCAATGAGACGAGCGTTCAGTCTTCAAAAGCAAAATTTTAGCAATCACTTTTTAAACCCTAAGAGGTCTTTGTCTTAAGTAAAATCAATAACTGGTTCGAAGTCAGCTATTCAGTCACTCAGTTACCTTACTAGCACCGAATTTGAAGGTGGCAAAGAGTAGGCCTAAATACTGATATCCATCCTCCGAAACTGTTACATTGTGGAATATCGTAATACATTCCATCGTCAGAAAGCCGAAATGACAAATATTGAGATAGGTGATGGCGGAACAGAAAAGCAGCTACAACCTCTTCGTAGTTGAAAGGCTTCTGGTCTAGATAAGACCTGCCAAATCCTATAGAGATTATGCGGTCAGCTTGCTTCCCTGCTAGCGGCAGTTTATCGTAGGTCACTGGAGCATCGAAGGGTACGTAGTGACTAGAAGAAAGCGGAGGTCGTTCCACGCGTCAAGAAGGGTCGTAGGTCAGACACTCATAATTACGTGCCTACACAGCTTACGTCAATGCGTTATAGAATTATGGAACATGTTTTATCACCACGTATTATGACGTTTTTGGAGAACAAAATTTTCACTATAAAAGTCAACATGGATTCCGCTAACACAGATCTAGCGTTCTTAAGATAGGCAGCGCTACAGACATCGACACTCAATTTTAAGCCGTGTTACATGACTTCCGGAGGGTGTTTGACATAGTCCCGCACTACCGTTTATTGAAAAAAATGCGTGCATACCTATTATCGGACCAGATTTTCAACTGCTTTCAAGACTTCTTTGCAGAAAGAGCTCAGCACGTCACTCTTAAGTGAATAACATCGATAGATATAGAGGTAATTTTATAAACACCATCAAAAAGGGTGATACGACCGTTTTAGTTTACATTATATATTCGTATAAATGCTCTAGTAGATAACTTCAGAAACTCCATAAGGCTGTTCGCAAACGATGCAGTCGTCTACAAGAACAAGAAGGTAGCAACGGAAGAAGACTGTAGCGATTTGCAGGAGTGCCTGCAGAAGTTTGATGAATGGTGCAAGCACTGGAAGCTAACTCTGAGTGTAAATAAAAGTAACATATAGCCCATACATAGGAGAAGAAATCCTCTACTGTACAGCGATACTATTGGTGACAAAATGTTGGAAACAGTGTCTGCCATAAAATATCTAGGAATAACCATCTGCAGTGACAAGTGGAATGACCACATAAAACAAACAGAAGAAAAAGTACAGGCCACACTGTGATTCGTAGGACGAATCGTAAGGAAATGTATCTAATCCACGAAAGAAGTGGCTTATGAAAGACTTGTTCGACCGATTCTTGATTACTGTTCATCGGTCTGAGACCTTTATCATGTAGGGTTAATACAAGAAACAGTGAAAGCCCTACGAAGTGCTGCTAGTTTCGACACGGGACTGTTCAGTCGGCGAGAGTGCGTTGGAGAGATGCTCAACAAGATTAGCGTTGTGCATTACGGAGCTTTTTACTACTGAAATTCCGAGACAGGACGTTCCGGTAAGCGTAGGGCAACATATTGCTTCCTCCCACATACCTCTCGCAAAATAACCACAACGAAGAATTTCGAGAAAATGGAGCTAATACAGAGGTTCACCAGCAATATCTCTTTCCCACGAACCTTTCGCGAAATGAACAGGAAACTGCGAATCAATTAGCGCTTACCAGAAGTACTCTCCGCGAGAAACCTTCACATGGTTTTGCGGTGTACTCTGCATATGTTAATGTACCATGGATATATTTCTTCAAAGCACTTCTCTTCCAGGTATTTCATTGTCCTCGATAAGGTTTTGCCGCAGTTTCGAAGGCGGTGGCGTCTTCTACTGCATATATTGCTCTCTGCGATTCTCACGAATCCCATGTTTCACTCATTCCTTGTGCTTATATGTGTACAACAGCGATATTTAGCAAACACAAATTATTTCCATTATTTAATACTAATCATTATTTATTACTATCTGGTTACAGTAACATTTATCATTAATTAGTAATATTGTTTTTAGTTATCATGATTCATCGTTTATTATAGCTATATTTAATTTTTGTTCACAATAGTAATGATAACAACGGAAGTAAGGAACGTAATAGTTGTAGTAGTTGAGATCTAGGATATTCGCCACAGAGGTGGGAAAACTGGCCACTGGCTATTGAGATCACCTAGCACAAAAGTTTCAGTAAATTGGTGACGGCCACTATGACGCATTCATCAACATGGGAATCGGTCGCTCAGCAGCCATTTTCAGTGCAATTATGCTAGAAAAATCAAAAATCTTACTTGAATTTGTAATGATAGGTGAAGTGAGAACATGCGTTAGATTAGGTATCGAAACCACACAAAACGTGGATTGTGTGACATCATTAAGCAGTTGCCACGTGATCGCAGCACTGTACGGACTCGCAAATCAACTTGGCGTTATGTCTGCACTGGCCATTATGTTCACCTTTCTCCTAATGTTTGCAGTACAAACATTATATCCATGGCACTGCTACAACAATAAACCTGACAGTTCCGGATCATAAAAATTTCAACAACTATTATGAGTTACTGACGACAATGTTGCAGCGCAGAGAATTTACTGAAGGTGTAACTGAATTTGGTGAGTAGCACGAAGATTTATTTGCGGTAATACGGGTAAAAAACCAAGTGCACGCGGGCATACAAATTACAGTTATTAAAATCATAGATGTGGCAGCTACAGTTGATGCTCGATGACGTAATCACTTTGAAATAAATTCGAAATTCCTGCTATGTTAGTTCAGTCTTTTTATTGTGATGGATCCACTTCAGCTCGACTGCCATAGTCAGACCAGCTGCAGAAGTTATATAACAATGCAATTCTCTCAAAGACAACAAAGGTCTTGGAAGAACAGTTGAATGGAATGGAGAGAGTCTTGAAAGGAAAACATAAGCAACACAAGTATAATGGAATGCAGTCGCATTAAATCAGGGGATGCTAAGGGAATTATACTAGAAAATGAGACTCTTAAAGTTGTAGGTGAATTTTGCTGTCTGGGTGATAAAGTAACTGAAGGTGGCCGAAGTAGAGGGGATATAAAATGTAAACTGGCAATGGCATGAAAAGCATACCTGAAAAAGAGAAATTCGTTGACATCAATTATAGATTTAAATGTTCGGAAGTCGTTTCTGAAGGTATTTGTGTGGACTCTTGTCATGTATGGAAGTGAAATATGAACGACAAACAGTTTAGAGAAAAGAGAATAGAAGCTTTCGAAATGTGGTGCTACAGAAGAATGTTGAAAATTAATGGGTAAATCATTTAACTAATGAAGAGGTACTGAATATAGTTGGGGAGGCAAGAAATTTGTGGCACAACTTGACCAAAAGAAGGGTCGGTTGATAGGACACATTTTGAGACATAAAGGGATCACCAATTTAGTACTGGAGGATAGTCAGGGGAGAGGGGGAGGTTCAAAATCGTAGAGGCAAACGAGGAGATGAATAAATGTAGGTATGTAGGTTTTTGAAATGCGAGCTGTATGCCATCAGTCAACACTAAAAGTATTAAAATCAGGATGTTTAATTTCTTAAAATAATTACCACACCAATTCTAATGGCATAGTTGGTTTCCTACACTTCTTTCCTCTATACAACCCCCCATTTCGTTGGCTTAAAATTCGAAGTCTCCTCTTAGATCTCTTTCTAATCGTAATTCATATACTTCACGGGATAATTCCAGGTACGTTGTAGTCAGCTGCTGCCACGTAAACAATGGCACATAATCAACTATGTACTTCTAACTTAGGTCTTTTACTTTGTAGCATAAGGATATGCGAACTAAGAGACGGCCTGCGGCGAGTTGTGTTAAGTGGATTATTTTATCAGAAACTGCTGTTGTGGTCTTCAGTTCGAAGGCTGGTTTAATGCAGCTCTTCATGCTACTCTATCCTGTACGAACCTCTACACCTCCGAGTAACTACTGAAAACTACAGCTTCGTTAATTTGCTTACTGTATTAATTTCTTGGTCTCCTTCTACGATTTTTACCCCCTAGGCTTCCATCCAGTATTAAATTGGTGATCCCTTGATGTCTCAGAACGTGTCCTACCAATCAATTCCTTCTTCTAACAAGGTTGTGCCACAAATTTCTTTTCTCTCCAATTCTGTTCAGTATTACCTCATTAGTTACGTAGTTTTTATTTCTTGTCCCTGGACCTTCATTCCTACTACAAATTTTTTCTGTTGTTTCCTTTATTGCTCGCTCAATGTACAGACTGAATAACATCGGGGATAGGCTACAACCCCGTCGCACTCCCTTCTCAACTACTGCTTCCCTTTCATGCACCTCGGCTCTTGTAACTACCGTCTGGTTTCCGTGTAACTTGCAAATAGCCTTTCTCTCCTATATTTTACTCCACCTACCGTCAGAATTTCAAAGAGAGTATTCCAGTTAACATTATAAAAAGCTCACTCTAAGTCTACAAATGCTATAAGCTTAGGTTTGCCTTCCTTAACCTACTTTCTATAAGAAGTCGTAGAGTCAGTACTGCCTTGCGTGTGGCTAAACTTCTCCGGGATCCAAACTGATTTTCACGACGTCGGCTTCTATCAGTGTTTCTGTTCTTCTGTAAGGAATTCGTGTTAGGATTTTGCAACCATTGGCTATTAAACTGGTGGTTCGGTAATTTTCACATCTGTCAACACTTTCTTTCTTTGAGATTTGAATTATTATAGTCTTCTTGAAGTCTGATTGTATTTTGCCTGCCTCATACATCTTGCTCACCAGATTGGAAGAGTTTTGTCAGGTCTGGCTCTACAAGTCAGCCTCTACAACGCTACAAGTCGTTGTCTACTCCAGGGGCCCTCTTTCGACTTTGGTTTTTCGGTGCTGTGTCAAATTCTTCACGCAGTATCCTATCGCTCATCTTATCTTCATCTACGTCCTCTTCCATTACTATAATATTACCCTCAGAAAAACCTCCCTTGTGTAGACCCTCTACATATTCATTGCATCTTTGAGGTTCCCCTTCTTTGCTCAGGACTGGTTTTCCATCTCAGCTCTTGATGTTCATACAACTGTTCCTCTTTTCTTCAAAGGTCTCTTTAATTTTTGTGTAGGTGTATCTAACTTCTCCCCAGCGATATGTGCATCTAAATCCTTGCATTGGACCTCTAGCTACTTCCACTAAGCCGTTTAGCACTTCATGTCAGTCTCCTTTTTTAGACTGCTGTATTCCCTTTCGCCTGCTTCATTTGCTGCATTTTTATATTTTTTCCTTTCATCATATAAATTCAATATCTCTCGTGTTACCCAAGGATTCCTATTAGCCCACATCTTTTCACCTACTTGATCCTCTGCTGCCTTCACTCTTTCCTCCCTCAAAGCTACCATTCTTCTTCTACTGTATTCCTTATCCTTTTTATTGTCAATCGTTACCTAAAGCTCCCTCTAAAACTCTCAGCAACCTCTGATTCTTTCAGTTTATCCAGATCCCAACTCGTTAAATTCCTACCGTTTTGCAGTTTATTCAGTTTAAGCAACAGCTCATAACCAGTAAATAGTGGTCAGAGTTCACATCTGCCACTGGAAAAGTCTTACATTTCATGATTTGGTTCCGAAATCTCTGTCTTACCATTATCTAATTAATCTGAAACCTTCTAGTGTCTCCAGTCTCTCCACGTATACAGCATTCCATCACGATTCTTAAGCCGAGTGTCAGCCATGATTAAACTATGCTGTGTGCAAAAATTTACCAGGAGGCTTCCTCCTTCATTCCTTTATCCCAGTTCGTATTCACCCGCTACTTTTTGTTCTCTTCCTTTGCCTGCTATTGAATTCCAGTCGCTCGCGACTATTAAATTTTCGTCTCCCTTAACTATCTGAATAATTTTTTTAATTCGTCATATACTTCTTCAATGTCTTCATCATCTGTATATATAATTGACATATAAACTTGTACTACTGTGGTGGTTGTGGGCTTCGTGTCTATCTTGACTACAATAATGTTGTTCATAGTAGCTTATCCGTGTGTGCTTAACTAGAGCTCTATACAGCATAGCATTATAAGGAGGAGATTCATTATTTCTTGACGCGAGAAAATATGAAAAAACTACGCGAATTGCTGTTTTACTATTTAACTAGACAAAGTTTGCCTAATACCCATTCGGAAGTGCGTAAGAAAAGTTTCTTCAGTTTGTAACCGTATTTTAAGTGGTTAGACTTTATTTCAGTTTTAACACTCTAAGCGCCAAGCCCGTAAAATTTACGGGCCTGGGATCGCGCGAAAATCACCAAGCCCGTAAAATTTACGGGCCGCTACATTTAATTTCATTCAAAACACTGCAACGTTATTTCTACGGGTTTGGCCAGCGCTATACGTTTTTCAGATGTTTATTAACAAAATGCGTCCATAGATGTCACGGCAGCGCTGTAATTCATGTTAAAACTTATCTTTGCGTTCTCAGTCTGTATATCATTCAGTTGTTTGTCATCATGTTTCGGCGCGGTTTATCAGACGCAGAAATTGCGGATTTGATCAATCATAGCGACACTCTGGATAATGTAGAGAGTGATTCAGACGATTCTGAATGCAATGGTGTGTTTGAAGGTACGTATTTCCGAATTTTCCACGTAATTGTGCAGTACGCACATATCTGTTGAACATGTGTAAACGATGTATGTAGTTACACATAATGTGATATTCTTTTTAGAAGACGAGATTGATGACAGTTTGTCTTCAGATGAAGACGAGAATGATGTTGAAGGTGTTGCTTCAAATCCAGCAGCTGTGCCGTATCCGAAAGACAGTGAGTGGACTGCAGTTGACACCTACCGACCTCTGCCTGTCAACACGACACCCAGGCAGATACTAGTGGATATTGATGAGTCGAGTTCTGTACTGGATTGCAGTAAAGTGTTCCTTACTGACAGTGACGTAAATGAACTCAAGAGACAGACAAATTTGTATGCATCACAGACAATACAGAAGAAAAGAAGAGGAAATAATCTGAAGCCCCATTCAGTTTTGAGTTCGTGGAAGCCAGTGACTATAAGTGAGATGAGGCGTTTCTTGGGTATTATTTTCCACATGTGTGTTTCGAAAAAGCCCAAAATTGCGGACCATTGGAGCACTAATCCTGTTCTTAGTTGTAACTTTTGTCCCCATGTCATGAGCCGTTTGCGTTTCACTCAGATACTGTCATGCTTGCATCTTGTTGACAATTCAAATCAGAAAAAACCAGGCGAAGATGGATTTCATCCACTTTACAAAGTTTTGCCATATTATAATAATTTGAAGGAGCGATGTATCCAGGCATATCGTCCCTCAGAAAAAGTGACAATTGATGAAGGAATTTGCCCATTTCGAGGTCGTGTGAGTTTCCGTGTTTACATGCAAAATAAGCCTCATAAGTATGGACTGAAAGTATATGCTGTTGCTGAAGCCAGTAGTGGCTATGTTGTAAATTTTGAAGTTTATGCTGGTAAGCATATTGTTGACAATTCTTCGTCTGCGGTTATTTTGCGATTGTTGTCTGACAGCAGCTTGCTGAACAAAGGCCACACTGTGTATTTAGATCGATTTTATTCCAGTCCAGAGCTATTTCAGCAACTGGCAGAGAAAGGCACTGGAGCTGTTGGTACTGTGAACAAATCCAGGAAAGGATTGCCTAAAGATTTAGTATCTGCTAAGCTGAAAAAGGGCGAAATGTCTTTTCGGCGTAAAGATAATGTATTGGCAATGAAGTGGAAAGATAAGAGAGATGTGTATACATTGTCTACAAGGCATCAAGCAACATTTGGTACGCATACTAAGAGAAATGGGTCTGTAGTATTGAAACCACTTCAGGTACTTGATTACAACCTCAATAAAATTGGAGTGGATATTGGAGACCAACGCCTGCAGTACAATCCGTTCCAGCACAGAACTGTGAAATGGTGGCGAAAATTATATTTCCATTTGCTGCTTATGGGAGTATCAAATGCATTTTGGCTGTACAATGCAGTGCACAGGAAGAAAATTACAATAACAGACTTTATAACAGTGCTTGCAGTTCAGCTTGTTGAAGACGACACACTTGAATTCATTCCAAGAAATGAAGGAACTGTAGGTCGGCTAACAAAGAGACATTTTTTGCAGCACATACCTGCAACTACTAAGAAGTATGCTGCTCGTGTGTGTCACGTGTGCAGTTCCAGGAGCAAGAAACAGAGTGGCAAGGCTTCTCGCAAAGAGACACGATACGAATGTGAACAGTGTGGCGTTGCACTCTGCCTGGAACCTTGCTTTAAAATTTTCCACACTAAAAAACAATATGATTCTGTGTGAAATTTATATGTAATACTGTATACTATCAGAAACATGTAATGTAGTGCCACAATTTTGGTTAAAAATAAATCACAATTGTATTCCCTTATTCGTATGACTTTTTCTAAATTCTTAAAACATCTAAGTGATTTCTATAACTGTACCTTAAAGCTGTGCATTGTAAAGTAGTTTCTTTCACTCAGAATTAAAGTAGAAATGTGCAGCTTCAAGATGGTACCAAATTTGCCACAATCCAAACAGTAGATTTGATGCAGTAATTTTTTTAATATTGGTAAAATTGCCCGGTTTCTAGGGACGGGTGCATAAAATAGGCCTGGTACAGAGAGTGTTAAAACATGCCGTGAAATCAAAACACCTTGTATGTGAGTTTCAGTCATAAAGTTCTGCCGAAGATTTCTTTTGTACGACGGGTTTTTGTGACTTGTATGTGTTTATAAGGAAAAGAGGGACTCGGAAATAATAATAACAATGAAACCGTGAAACATGATAATAAAAACTGCAAATATCATGTATTGCGTTATTGTATTAAGTACCATTGAAACTTTTTGATGTTATTAATATTTCCATTACTTCAGAAAATAAGAGAACCTGTTTAATTTCATACTACCTCATGTCATATTTCGAAGGCAGTAACAAATAATTAGTAAAATCTTTAGTTTTGTAGACACGGTATGTTTATCGGTACTCGTTCTAAACAGAGAAATACAATTTCTTTCGTTTGTTTTCTTTTTGATCTCGTAGCCAGACATTCCTCTTCAGGTTTCTAGCAACACAATGATTTAAAACATGCAGAAAGTAGGCTGACAAATGTGGTTACTGTTATTTTTGCAGCAATAAATATCTTAGAAATTCGAAATACAAGTGATATCACCACCTGAGAGAGATATCTTCAGACGCAAAACCAGATTCAGACGTACACAGTCGGAGTGTATTTGGACTGTTGATATTGACAGTATACACAAATTATCTAGTAGATTGCATGACGCCGCTCGCGGATAGAACTGTTGTAGGCTACATACAAAATTTTAGCGAACCGCAGGAAGACCCACAGACAACCGACACTTGATGTAGGTATTCGCAAAATGAAAGAAAGTAGCGTATTGCTTCTAAATTGATGGAAAGACCCGTTGTCGTTGATAACACGATTACCGAGTAACCGCTCAAAAATGCCCCATGCATGAAATGTCTGCAAGTATGCACCCGTAACGATTTAAATAGGGTGGCACACAAAGCTTATCGTAGGAGACGCAGATGTCAGACATACTGAAAGACTCCTTAGTAACTGTAATCCACTCGCAAAACCATCGTTCCACCGAGACTTGATTGCTGTTCTCCAGCTTGAAACCTTTACCATGTATTATTGACCGAGGCAGTAGGGAAGATCCAAAGAAGAGCAACGCATCTCGTCGAGGATTCCTCTTATTATATATCCGTAATACCTGTTTTGCAGGCAGAGTTCCAAAGCTCTTAAATGATATAGAAAGTACATCTTAAAACTGCCAAAAGTCGCTATATCAATATTTTTTTTATATTAAGATTGTGACAGAGTGTTGTATGTTCATATACTATTTAGACTTCCACATCTAGCCAGCTTTATAATAGAAATTTATTGTATTTTGTTTTTCCATTTTGAAACGATGACATTTATTTTATGAGTTCTGCAGTCTTTAGCAGAAATTACAAAAATTACTCTTAAGAAATAAGGTTTATTCAAATATGGACAACTGTTCCAAATCACAATAAGGTCATGTACCTGAGAAAAAATATAAAAATATTTAATATTCTACTCACGTTTACAAGTGTTGCTATCGAGAAAATATTTTCACTACTGTATTTAATACACTGTGTTACATTATCAGTACATTACGTACCTATAATCAGTAAGTAGAAGCAAATTAAGAAGCCATTTACAAATTAGAAACGTTTTGAAATAGAAGCTATTGGCAGCTAACATAAATTTCTTGTTTCGAGACAGAAAAAGTTAAGACGTTAAAGAAAGTCAGTTCATTCGCAAATACAGCGTTTTTAATGGTAAAAAGAGTTCTTTTTCAAGGTACAAGATGGAGCGCGATTAACGACGTATGGCCTAACCATCCACATGTTATGTAACCAGTTTTAAAAATATACAGAATTTTACTCATCATGAAGCTTTGTAACTGATGAATTAACAGTATCCTCAAAACAACTGCAATATATTATACAGCACTGAAACATGTAGAATTCGTGAATTTACAGACGCTGTACAAAATACAGCCTTACGTCTCACAACATCTAAAACAATGGAAAATACCAGAATCCGTAATGGCGGTCTTTACTGTGCAATATTTCATGTGATTCTAAAATCGGTCAGTAGATTGGAACACCGATCACAAAATATTATGTATTCCTAAGTACACTATGATTCGGGTACGTCACTTTACCTTACACTTATTATCGAAAGTAATAAAACACTATTTATATAAAAGCTTTCGGTGGTTTCAAGATGTATTGTTCGACTCCTAATATACTTTTGTGCAGTCCTAACTTCTTACTGAAGCTATACCAAACATCACGTAGGAAATACTCAAAATTCTCATTTTCCAGTTATTTAATTCGATATAATGATGAATTTTTGTAATAATCTGGTGGTGGATATAGTAAAATCTCACTTGAAAGAAAATCATCCATGATATTTACGAAGAAAATACCAAGGCATTCGTCGTTATTGCTTTAGGAAGAAGATCGTTTACGACGAATAAACACAGTATTAAATTTTGATTTCCAGTATCCTGATCTTCGTGACCTCTCAATCGTTTGCTTTGTTAATTGATGAACGCATTATTATGAACATTACAAATTCATATCGCTGTTATTCTCTAAGAACTGAAATACTTGTTGGTGAAAGTGGACAGGAGTACTCGCTCTTGTTTATGCCAAGCAAAGGTGTTATCTTGGTATTTGTTCTTTACGGGATATCACATTTTTATTCACAGTTCACACAAAATGATAGCTTTGAATTATCACTAGCCCTAAAGATCTCTGTTTACAAGGCCGTAACATATGGTATCCCTCGTTAACGCAGTAGAAGTTTAATTGCCACGAAAACTGTAGTCTTCCTCTTCAACACATGAAAAATTAGCTCTTGTCACTCACGAGTTAGTTAAACTACGCACTTCACGTCCCTGTAAGCTAATTCAAATTTCAAGTGGGATTCGTTATGCTGTAACATCTCTTTTCGTGAAGAGATGTATTTTGTCGATAATGTCACTGCAATACTAACTCCCGTACAATTACTATTAATGAATTTCATTTCTGTCTACTCGGTGTGAACCAAAAAGTTTTTTCCTCATAAACTGTTTTGAATGGCGTCTTACGCAGAAAATAACACATGGTAACATTACGTTTAATATTTAAGGCTGCCTTCTGGAATGTGAGCAAAAGAAAGCAAAAACTAAAATCGTGTATTGGTAGAAAATAAAAACAGTATTATGGATAATTTCTCTTAGGGATATTTCGGTTCCCATTCAATGCCTCATCTTTTCGTCGCAATCTAATTCCTTCCTAAAGCATTACTGTCGCATTAGTGAGTAGTTTCTTAGAAAAAAGTCAAAGACGATTTTCATACCAGAAAGATGTTGTTTTCGCCAACTGATTGTTACAAATATTCGGCAAATTCTGGACTGCTGCAGCTAACTGAAAAATCATAACAGTTCTGGCTTTTCCTGTACGTGGTTTCGTAAAGGCTTCATCAGTAAGAAACGATAAAATATCTAGGAGCAATGTTGCAAGGTGATAAGACATGGGAAAAGGACGTAAGGTCGCTTACAGGGAAGGTGAATAGTCGATTTCGGTTTATTAGGAGAATTCTAGGAAACTGTAGCTCATCCATGAAGGAGACTTCGTAGGGAACACTTGTGCCACCCATTCTTGAGTACCATTCGAGTGTTTGCAATCCCCAGCAGGTGTTATTAAAAGAAGGCCTTGATGCAATTCAAAGGCGTAATGCTTCATTAGTTACCGGTAGGTTCCATCAGCACGAAAGTATTATGGAAACGCTCCATATGGTGGCTTGTGGACTACCTATGTAGTTGTAGAAAGCATGTCACATTGTTTGTTATTTATTTATAAATAGTGAATTACTATCCCCTTCTACATATTTGTTTCTTGTTTGATAGCACTACAAAAACACTTTTAAAACGGTCATGAGCCATTTTGACTATTTAATTCCATATATTGTGCCTTAATATTTAGTGCCAGTAAAAGGAACTGCTTATTTTAATTCTACATTAAAGCTTCTATTTAACGATGATAACAAGTAAGGCCCACCAGAGGTAAGACATTTCAGTCGTACGCGGGAAGACCTCAGCCGAAATCCCCTTCTGGTCATCCGCATTTACGTTTAACGTCATTTCCCTAAATTGCATATGGCAAAGACTGACACGTTTATTTTGAAAAGAGTAAGGCTGTTATTCTTATTAACGTTTCCCAACTTGAGCCCATGGACATTAAATCTTAATCTTCTTTTCTTTAGTTACTCGATGGAGAACTTCAAGAAAAATTGTTACATTCCCTAATGGGTATCGTGTATAGCAAGTACGTGTGTATGTAGTCACCTGTTCGGAACATCTAGTATCATATACCGTACCCTGTCTGTTGGACATGAGTAGTTGGTGAAAGATTTCTGGCATGCTACTTCGAGGCACTTACTGTGTAAAATGAGCCATTATTGCCAACTGCTTTGTATGTTCGCCTCTCATGGTGTTTCTTATATGTGTAAAGGCGGCTACACGCGAGTAAACGACTTGGGGTGTTTTCAGGTCAGAGGATCTTCGTAAAGTGCAGAAAGCGGTACTATGTCAAAGGGTACAGGATGAACACAGGAAGAGGGTTGACATACCACCAATCAGTATTGTAGTTGTAAATTGTCGTACCTGTGGTGTCAAAGAACCGGTAATAGAAAGCACTAAAGATAAAATCTCTATGGAGACTACAGGCTGGCTAAAGTCGGAGATAAACTCAGCCGAAATTATTATAAAGGATCTGACGATGCTCGGAAAAGATAGGATAAATACCCTTGGTGTGGACTGTTTGTTACTGTTAGAAGTAGTTTACTTCGTAGTGTAATTGAAGTACATAGTTCCTGTGAGTTATTGTAGGTAAAGGTTACGTTTGACAACCGGAGTAAAGTGATAACTGGTTCCTTTTACGTTCTCCCGACTCATATGATTCAGTTATTGAACACTACATGCGATACATTGGCGAAAATGTATGTTTAAAGTCGGTGGCAGGCATAAAACATCGTCCGAAATCGTACCAAATGCTTTCTTCGAAAACTATTTTGAAAATATAGTTCAGGACACCATTCGATGTGTAAGCTGTTAAGAAAACATTGTTGACCAGGGATTAGTGACCACAAGGTCGTTGCAGCGACACTGAACACACTAACATCCAGATCCACCAAAACTGAATGCAAGATACATCTATTTAAGAAATCGGATAAATATTCTCTTTACACGTACCTAAGAGAGTCTCCACTGCTTTGAAATTAACTATGAAAGTGTAGACCAGATGCAGCCTAAATGCAACGAAATACTATCTGCGGCAATTGAGAGCTTTATACGCAATAAATTAATAAATGATGGTAGGTCAGAACACTTCCGTAGAGACAACAACAAAGACATGCCAAATTTGAAAGAACGCAAAATCGTGACTGGCGACGCATTACTGAAGCTCGGAAGTTTTCGTTGACTTCAACGCAAAATGCTTTTGATAGCTTCTACAACGTATTTCTGTCATGAAATCCGCCAGAAAATCCAAAGACATTCTGGTCATATGTAGAGTTCACCAGCAGCACAACACCATGTCGCATCACTATGCGATATCAATGATAATATTATCAACGACAGTGTCGCTAAAGCGTAGTTACTAAACACTGTTTCCCGAACCCGAAATTCCTTCACTAAAAAGACTACGTAAATATTGCAGAATTTCAATCAAGAACAACTACCATAATGAGTAACTTTCACGTACGTGCCCCCGGTATAGCGAAGCAACTTAAATCACATAATAGCCTAATGGCAAGTTTTCCAATCCAGATTGTATACAAGTTAGCTTTCTTTCAGAGTACGCTGATGCAATAGCCCCATAGTTATCAATAAGATACAAGCGCTCGCTCGACGAAATATCTGTATTTACAGCCTGGATAATTCCATGTCACACCAATACTCACGATAGGAAGCAGGAGTAATCTGATGAATTACAAACTCACATCACTGACATCGATTTCCAGTAGGAAATACTGTGTTTGAACGTTATGAATTACCTCGAATAAAACTATAAATTGAGATAATCAGAACGGATTCAGAAATTATCATTCTTGTGCAACACATCTAGCTCATTATTCGCACAATGTGAGGAGTGCTATATACAGGGCATGTCAAACTGATTCCATGTTTCATGATTTCCAGAAGGCTTTTGACATCTTTCCTCACGAGAGACGGAAAGTCAGAGAGTAAAATAGAAGTGATATATGGCGTCTTCAAAGGAAGTTTTACAGGCCCTCTGCTGAAAAGGGTCTTTAGAAACCATTTAACATTTTAGTAGACTATCTGAGCAAACCTCTCAGATGGTTTTCAGATGATGCTGTCACTTATGGTCTAGCAAAGTGATCAGAAAATCAAAATCAATGCAAAATCACTTACATAAGATATCTTTATAGTGTTAGAAGCGAAAGTGAACTGAAAATAAGGAGCTGTTTGGCGTCATACACGTCAGTGCTAAAACAAGTCCCTTAAATCACGTTTCCAAAAGCTGTCAATTCACCTCAGTGCCTAGGAATTAGAGTTATGAAAAACTTAAATTGGGTTAGGCGAACCAAAGACTGCGTTTTACTGTCAGAACTCAGAGAAGATGCAACAGGTCTACTAAAGAGACTGCGTACACTGCACTTGTCCGTCCTCTGCTAGGGTATTTCTGTATGGTGTGGAATCCTTACCAGATAGAATTGACCGAAGACATCGCAGAAATCCACAGAAAGGCAGCTCTTTTTGTATTATGGGAACGCAGGTGAGAGAGTGTACGGATATGGTAAGTGAATTCGGATGAAAATCACTAAGGCAAACGAGTTTCTCGTTGTGGCGAGGACTTTTCATGAAATTTCAGTCACCAACTTTCTCCTCTTAATTTGAAAATATTTTATTCAGGGCAACCAACATACGGTAAATGATAATCGCAATAAAATAAGAGAAAGCAGAGCTTGTGCGGAAAGATTTAAGTGTTCATTCTTCCCATGTCTGTTTGAGAGCTGAACGGTAGAGAAATAGTCTAAAGGTGGATGGTTCGACGAACCCATTGCCGTTAAGTGTGAATTGCAAAGTAATCAAGCAGGTGGTGATGTAGACGTAGGACCTCAGTTTTAGTTCATGTGACTGCGAAAGGATAATAAATTTCAGCACTGTTTATTTTTTAATTTTCATTTTCACCTGTCTTTCTTTGTACTTGTATTTGACTCTACATATTATCAATACTGTGTCAATCGTTGAGGCCTGCATAATATTTCAGCAGTACATCATGTCCTAAATGATTCCTGTTTGTAAATTTAGAGGTAAAATAATGTAGCAGATATGCTGCCATTATTCTTATTACACATAATTTCTTAATCTAATGAGCTCGCTGGTACTTTGAAATGAAAGACGAGTAAGTAAATACGTTTGTTTTATTGTGTAGACTGATGAACCAGGAAAAAACTGTTATTTGGTCTTCAGTATCTTCTTTGACTAGCATCAGTTTGCCTTCTACCTGTCTTCTATAAATTTTTTCTCTTACCTGAGACCCGGTTCTTGCTTTAAGAAAAGCTCCTATGCCAAGTGATATATGGAAATATTCGTTGGGCTACGAGACTAACTGAATTCCATGGATTGACATATAGTCCGATGAAAGTTACGTATTATGTAGAAATGAAATGTAGAAACAAACAAATAGAAGAAGGATAAGATGTCACAAAGGAGCAGACTGAGCCAACAACGCTAACGAGAAAATCAGTAATTACATAGTGTAGGAGTTGATGAGTCCATTCTTCGAACGGATACGAAGTGTTCCTTGTGTAGCATTGATAGTGTGAACGTTCGTAAACAAAACGTATAAAACTAGAAGAGAAACGAATGTAGTCTGAAAAAAAATTGCCAAATAGTTTTAAAAAGGCGTGTTTAGTGAATAGGAAAGTGTAATTATACTATCGAAAATCAAATGGAATGTTTTCGAGTCTGATGTTGAATAGGTGAACGTTATGAAGACACTGCAAAAATATTTATTTTGAACTCTTGAGTAGGTGAAAAGACAAAAAACCATCAAGTACTAAGCTTTATGTAATGAGCGTACACCTTCACAAGTGTTCATCACAATACAGTAATGTTTCAGTTGTAACAGTTGTGAATACCTTAAACGATAGTTTAGACGTAACTCAAGAAAACATCATTAACTATAAAAATGTCTGAAATAACTATCTTGTTACCATTAATACTGAAACAAAATTAAAAATGTTTAATTAAACTGTGTTGTATCACGTAATACCTGTTACATAATTTTCTGCTGACTACACTTTAGGAAAAAAGAGACGTATATACTACTGTAGGGTATTTTACAAACTGAGTCGTATATTCGACACATTTTAATTTTATAATTACCATTATGGCACCCATGATGATCTACAGAAGTGGAAATCACAACACAAAAAAGTGCGTCATACGCTTGCTAAGTGCACATAGCTTACTTGACTGAAGCAGTATCTTTACGTATTCTTAGACTGGTCTGGTCAACACTGGTCACCTATTCTTTCGCATCGGAGTTTGCAGCCATTCCTCTTTCGAGTAAAGTAGGATTACGATATTCTTGCATAAATTTGTTTCTCGTTATGTAGCTTTGGAACGTCATTGTTAGGCCGAGGCTGGACATTTGAGGACGGACGTGTCGTGTTCCGCCATTCCTTGTTGGCGTGCTCCTTTTATTTGGGAACACCGCAGCTGTTTAAAGAATAAATTTCCCCACAAGCCTCCGACTTAAGCCTTTGTGAGTGGCCATTATCGCGACCGAGGCCCACCAACATTGTTCGTCGTTGAATGAAGGAACAATGGTCGTGTAGTATACGATCCGTGTACGCTGTCCCTAATGACATCATAGGAATGGCCGGCGCACAATGTACGCGTAAAGCTTATAGACCTTGCTCTTAGATAAATTTTCTGGCCGGTGTTTCAAATGAGAAGCACGGACAACGTAGAAAGGGGGAAAGCATTCTCACTACGGCGAGCCGGCGCGTGCTTATTCGGAACATTCCCTTCTTATTAGGAGCGGATGAGATACGCCTTTTCTTATTCTTCTTCCAGTCGCTGCACTGCTTATCCTTTTAGGTGCGTTTCTAATTTACTTGCTGGTTCTTTCGTAAACCTTTGGGCCCCATAAGCTACCTCACTGAATTATGTTATTATTAAATCCAAATGACCAGAGTGCACTTGTATACCCCTTCAGTATATCTCTGTTACGATAATTCGTTTGGACTGTCGTATCAAAACACTTGAAGATTTTAGTTATGCTGGACGTAAATTTTGTGGTAAAAGAGAGAAGTAATATCACTTGCTGGCTGCGGAAATACTCTGATTCGATTTCATGTCACCATGTAAGGACGACTGTGAGATGTGTCTACTTGCTCCTTGTTAGTATTTCGTTGATCACCATCATTGGTGTTAGCTCACCATGACTTCTGTTATCTAAATCTGTCTCTTTTTCTCATCTGATTAGGTTAGGAATTATGTCGATAGTGTGATATTTAGGGACGGAATCTTACTCAGTGCGATAAAGGATGGAGCAAGAATACTATATAGTGTAGTTACATGTATCATTCACAAAATTACCAGAAGCCTGTTAGTGAAACCATGAAAAACCACAGGAATTTCGGCTAAGTTGAGGTTAGAACTTCAGCATTGTCTTCATAATATTCAACAACAACAACAGCCAGTTCACAACAACTGTTGGATAGGAACCTCTCCTGAAATTCTCCTTAAGGAACAGGTAATGTATGTATGGAGTGCTTTCTTTTCATCTCTGATATAATATAAATACAATAGTTTGAACATAACCGCCAAGATGTGTCGTCTGCAGTTATATTTGTGGTACACATAAAATGTGAATGCTACTCTGATATAAAAGCAGTGACGATACTGGGTGTATCGTAATTAATACTGAAAACTCATACTGGTGGAAATATACGGTGACAGAAGCAGAAACATTTCATTTAACACGGGTTTGCAAACGAGCCGTTTGCCAGGTACTTTTGAATACGTTCTCCGAAAATTGCCTTGAACAACTGACAAGCATAGGAAATATTTTAGGCCTTTTAACGAGAAACAAAGACAGGAATTAGTTTTATAATGTCATTATAGCAATACAGATTACTAGAGTTAATAATCCGATCAAGTAGGCTAGAAGAGTATCTGCGCCATAAAAAGCAGATAATAAGTTGTTAGCCTCCTACTTAGACAGAGTGGACATCGTTTAGTTCCAGTATGGTGGGCGCAAAGGAATTATGGGCAAAGTTTAAATAGATGATTAACTGGACTCTGGAGACGTTTGTGTCGAGTAAGTGGATGAAGGATAGGAAAGACACACCTTGGTTTAACAGTAAAACTCGGAAAATGGTGAGGAAGCTAGGATTATTGCGCTCTCGATTTAAAACAGAACGTGCAAATGGTGACAGGAAAAAATTAATGGAAATTGTGCGCCCGTGTAGAGATCGATTCGCTAAGCATATAATAACTTCCATCAGCAGGATTACAGACCAATGTCGTTAACATCGGTTCGTTGCAGAAGAATTTAAGAAATTTTAAGTTCGAATGTAGTAAATTTCGTTGAGAAAGCAAGGGTTCTGTCCACGAATCAGACCGGATTCAGGAAGCATTGCTCGAGCGAATCTCAGCTTGTCCTTTTCTCATATGATATCCAGTGGACCATGGACGCAACTGTCAGAATTCATATTCCTAGACTTTCACAAAACATTTGGCACGGTGCCCCGCTGCTAGCTGTTCAAGAAGATCTGAGCATACACATTAATTGTCCGCCGCTCGTGGTCTCGCGGTAGCGTTCTCGGTTCGATTCCCGGCGGGGTCAGGGATTTTCACCTGCCTCGAGATGACTGGGTGTTTGTGTTGTCCTCATCATTTCATCATCATCCAGGAAAGTGGCGAAATTGGACTGAGCAAAGATTGGGTAATTGTACGGGCGCTGATAACCACGCAGTTGAGCGCCCCACAAACCAAACATCATCATCATCATCACACACATTAATTGTTAGAAGGTTTCTTAAGATATCCCAATGTGTTGTCCTATATGACGAAAGTTCACCAGGAACAAGGGTATGGTCAGGAGTGCCCCAGGGAAGAGTGACAGAACCGGTCTTATTCTCTGTATACATAACTGATCTGGTGGAGAGGGTGAGTAGCAATTTACTGCTATCTGCCGATGACACTGGGAAGTTGGGTGTACGGCAACGTGTCGCCTTTGTGAGACAGTAGACGGTTACAGAACGGCGTAGACAGAATTCTGGTTGGTTGGTTGGTTGGCTGACTCGGGGGAGCAGACCAAACAGCGATGTTATCCGTCCCATCGGATTAGGGGAAGATGGAGAAGGAATCTCCCATGCCGTTTCAAAGGAACTATAGCGGCATTTACCCGAAGAGACTTAGGGAGGTCACGGAAAACCTAAATTAGGATGGCCGGACGCGGGCTTCAACCGTCGTCCTCCCGAATGCGAGTTCATTGTGCTAACCATTGGGCCACCTCACTCGGTATCTAGTGGGTGTGATCAATGCCAGTTTGTTCAAAATGTAGAAAAAAATGTAAGTTAATGCCAAAGAGTAACAAACAAAATCCTGCAACGTTCGAACCTAACACTTGTAGAATGCTGCTTGAAACAGTAAGATCGGTTAAATATCTAGAAGTAATGTAGCACACTGATATAAAATGGAACGAGCTCGTCAGCTTCGTAGTACGAACGGCGAATGGACAGCTTCGTTTAACTGGGAGAGTTTCGGGAAAATATAACTCATCCATAAAAAAGACGGCGTACAAAATACTAGTGTGACTCATTATTGAGTTCTGCTCGAGTATTTGAGTTCCTCACCAGGTCAATTTAAAGGAAGACATCGAAACCATTCAGCGGCGTTGTCCTAGATTTGTTACCGGTAGGTTCGATTAGCACGCAAGTATTACAGAGGTTCTCCGTCAACTCAAATTGGAATCCCTGAAGGGAAGACGACGTTCTTTCCGCGAGGCACTATTGAGGAAATTTGGAGAAACGGCGCTTGAAGTCGACTGCAGAACGATTCTTCTGCCACCAGTGTATTTTTCCCGGGCCATGAAGATAAGATGAGAAAAATTAGGACTCGAACGTAGGCCTATAGACTGACGTTTCTCCCTCGCTCTATATGCGAGTGCAACAGGGAATGAAATGACTAGTAGTGGTGCTTGAAACAGTAAGATCGGTTAAATGAGTGCTTATGTGCTGCCACTGATATTGGTATCAAATATTGTTCTTGTTGGTACACCTAAAGTTTTCGATTAAATCTGTATGTAATTTGGTTCAAATTTTATCCACAGCTAACTTAAAAAGGAAAAATGCTACTTCAATACTTAAAATGCTACTACTGACTGTACACTCATACCTGTTAAAGGAGGTGCTCTTCGTTCTGTCCTCAGTTTTTTTTCTTTTTTTGTCCAGTACTGCATCCATCTTTATAGTGACATACGATCTTTCAAATTTTCCGGATTACCTTAAAAATCATCGAAACGACTGTACAATTCACTTCCCTAGTTCTTCAACCGTCCTCGTTTTTTTGTCAAGTTCTACACTGATCTTTAAAGTGAAATACCATACTTTCAGAGTCTCCGGACCATCTCAGAAATCTTGGAAACGACTGTACAATTCACTTCTCTAGTTCTGTAGCGGTATCAACAAGATTGTTGTACACTTCGTTTTTGAGATTACCTGGGATTACCTGAGACAAAAAATCCGAGAAGTTCGCGGCCAGATGATAGGGAAGCCAAACATCAATGTTTTTGCACATACTTCCATCTGTGGCATTTCTCGCTGCTAATTATGGTACCCACAGAGCATCTGTGTGTAAAAAATAAATAATGATAGTATCAAAAAGAAAAGTGTAAAATAAAAATCAACATTTTTATAATAAATGCTTGCGAAAGGATATTTTTGAAGTAAATTTTGGGGAAGGTATTATTAACTGTAGTCAATTAGTGTTATGCAAGCAAAAGTAACACAAACAGTCATTAGATACTATGGAGACATCTGCCACTTTTAAAACTGCTAGTGGTTTTTATCTGGACTGGACTAGACGCTGCAATGAACTTATCATCTGCGCTCATTCGTCTGCAGCGCTGTTCGCACCAGAAACTGGAGATGGTCTGTGGTTCGGTTTAATTTTATGATGGTGGAAGCTGCCAAATATTTATGCGTCACAACCTAGATTGTTGCACAATGACTTTGGTACTGCATATACTGTATAGTGTAAAGGCTATGTCCTAAAATGTTGGTAAATGTAAACGTTAAGTGGAGGGTACAGACAAAGTACTATTTTATTATGAGCAAAGGAATTTTTATTTGTGAAGAATTACAATTCCTTTCCTCTCTGCTGAGCCCCTAAAAAGTAGCCATTGTTAAAGTTACCGTCGTGTACACCTACAGGTAATGTCTGGAATAGTAAATACTACCAACACTATTCTGTGTAATCAGTTAAGCTATTTTCATAATTTCTAAACTGCTATGGACTACAGTCGCCTCTGACGTTACGAGCATCTAGCTCACAAAAATTCCAGCGGCGGTGTGTATTTGATGGGTTAAGGTTGCTGCACACGGGGCCAGTAGTGGCGTCCACTATTACTGGCCAATACCGGCCGCCACCAATTATGGTGCTACTGCCATGTGAATTGCGGTGATGTGATGAGCTCATTGGAGATGAAACCTAGTTTGTAAATACTATATTTAAACAGTTATTAATATTTATATTTATTACGGTTTATCTGAAATGTAAAAATTGAGCCGGCCTGTGTGGCCGTGCGGTTATAGGCGCTACAATCTGGAACAGCGTGACCGCTACGGTCGCAGGTTCGAATCCTGCCTCGGGCATGGATGTGTGTGATGCCCTTAGGTTAGTTAGGTTTAAGTAATTCTAAGTTCTAGGGGACTGATGACCACAGCAGTGAAGTCCCATAATCTTCAGAGCCATTTTTTTTTTTTGTAAAAATTGAACATAACAAGCAGTTTACACGTATATATCATTTAAAAGATGATATTACCAGCAATTACGACATGTTAGTTTTGCTGTAAAACAAAATGATAAATAACTGTAGCCAATTTAATTAGTTTTATCCAAATAGTGACATAATTACGATTTCCTTCACGTGAACAGGCATTATTAGATCAGTATGAGTATCCCAGTTCATGACCCATCTAACTTCTACGTTTCGTTTTGTTAACCATAATTCGATGTTGATATGGTATTTGTAGCTCATTATTTGACTTGGAATACGTTGCAAAAACGGATGTACCAACATATGCGTTAAGTTATTTACCACTACCAAATTGATGTACAAATATTTTATTATTAGATCACAAATTAACCGAGAGTGTTTATTAGATGTTGTAGAATGTATATATGTATAATTTTTGTTAAAAAAAAACTTGAATAGTAGACACTGTAGAAACATGCGCATTAATCAGAGTAGTGATCATGTTAGTGAACAAAGAAGTCTGCAGTAGTCAGCTCGAGGTCTTTAGGTTGGTATTCGGTAGACTGGTAAGGTTCCTGATGTTTGGATAGCCAGATTTCCGCTGTGCCTCAGACCGCGTTCATGAGAATATTCAATGGCTGTAACATAGAAGACTTGAAAATATTTCATGCATGTGAGGTGTCGACTTTCAATTCAGTCTGGAACCAGTTTTCAAGTGAATCTCAGAGATGACTTCTTTTGTAAGCATGCGAAGTTTATCGTAATTTAATTGTTTGTAGGCAGCTATGAACTTAAATACTTTACTGCGGTTTCCTTTTCTCTTTTTTTTTTTTAAATTAGGAATTGTGTAAAGAATTGCTAGTTGTTTGTCGCAATAGCACTGATGATCAACAAATTTTAAGTTTTCCTATGAATGTTGGCGAGATTTTGTACTAATGAACTGTAAGACTTACCACTGGTTTTGTGAATTAGTATATCTCTTTATGCACTCATTTCGTTTTCACGTGGGACCACCATTCACAAATATTTGTGTGGTTATTTGAAATAAAGATTTTTTATGAAATCTAAACAACATCTTTTAGGCAACGTCATTATGCTAAGGGACCTTACTTAAATATTTCACCCTTCTTTCAACTATTTATTCATTTCACATTTTGTCGTTCAGCGAGCAGGAAGTTGTGAATACAGCCTTTACGATCGCGTGTCAGCATCCGTAAATAGAAAAATTTGGCAGTGTTAGCTTTCTCTGCATCAGTGCCTAGAAGCGATTCCGTGAGTAGGCTCCTAGAAACTTTTACCGTGCAGTCCACAACTGCGTTTCTCTCTTGCAGTAACTCACTTTCCTAGATGAAATTCAGAGGCAATCTATCGATTGCCAATGCACCTGCGTGGAAGCTGCCCGTTCCATCACTAGCACCGCTTGTGCTTGCGTATAGATTTTTTGTTCTCTACGCCAAAACCTGGTTTTAGCTTTACCCTGCAAAACGGAATTATGTGCATCGCTTATTTCACTAGCGGCCAATTTTTGTTAGATTCATATTGGCGTCATATCATAGCTGAAGTGATATCAAAACAGATCAGCGCTTCAGTTGATTTTTGGAAGAATGACCACTGCGTCGCTACTTTTCCCTGGATGCGCTACTGGAGAGATCGTGACGTATTTTAAGTCTGATACACGGCTAACGAAGCAAATGCCGTACATGAACTGTCGTTCTTTACCTTGTGTAAGTCTGGATATCGCTTCTTTTTTGGTGGAAAAATTTGGAAATTTGTGGTAAGGTCTTATGGGACCAAACTGCTGAGGTCATCAGTCCCTAAGCCTACACACTACTTAATCTAACTTAAACTAACTTTCGCTATGGACAACACACACACCCATGCCCGAGGTGGGACTCGAATATCAAACAGGCGGAGCCGCACGGACCGTGACGAGGCGCCCTAGACCTCGTGGCTACCACGCGAGGCTTTTTGGTGGAAATATGAGCAGTAGCTGAGTTGTAAAATATAATATTTTGCACAGAAAAGTTAGTTCAGAAGACGTCCTGTGAAGCAGAAACCAGGCTGTTATTTTGTAACATAGGACTACATAGTCACGGAGATTAAATAAGTGATGTGTTAATTTTTGTATTAATCCCGTACCAAATTTCTCGTGTTAAACCCGCCACATGTTCGAGTTAAAGTTCTGAAGTTCGAATATATGCATTATTTTCATCCTCAGGAGCTGTCTCTGGGTCTCTTTTACTCTGTCTTGGACAGGGCCGGAGTAGTTTCGGATCGCTAGATAAGATAGCGCGAGTTTGAAGTAAGTTCAATTACTACTACATCACGAACGATAGGAAAGCATAAGCCATATAAAGCATTGATTTTAACGTATATTCATATTTATTTTTAGAACATATACATCTTGGTGATAATGATTGTACGGCTAAAATATTCTCATAATATTTAAATAACACAGGTCAGTAAGCAGTTACAGTGAAGCATTCCGGAAAACAACAGTCATGTAAGAGATCATTTCCAAGCTTTTTGAGACAAACGCTCGAAGGAAAAATCATCTTATTTTGAACTTAGCTGATGCAAGGATTTTGATTTCTTTTGATCCAGGTTCAGGACTTACTCAGAAGTTGCTAGGAGGTCACGAAATAATTCCTTTCGAGCAGGCACAATCACGTCGGAAACGTTTTCACATGAATGACCTCAGTACAAATGACAGGTCCGCCAATGCACTACCCTCTTAAATACCTTTGGTACGCAATAATACCGCCCTCTATATGTGTGAGTATAGCTATGTCATGGTTTTTCAGCCCAGTGTATGAAATATGTGACAGACAACAAAGTAAAATTTGAAAACAATCTGAAAAAATTTGTTGTTGACACCTCCTTCTGTTCCGTAGAAGAATTTGTATTATTGTAATGCGTGTAGGTGATAGTAGGAATCATAAACTCACACCTTTATATTAAAAAACACTAATAAGCGTTCAGCATTTAAGCATGTTTATCGTGCAAAATAATCCATGGAACATGAAACTAACTCACACACTTGTATGAAAAAAGTGAAACATGTTTTGCTATAAACTAAATATACATCCGCTTGCCAACGATGGATAACATTTGTTCTTAACCATATGATAAACATAATTTTAAAATACCTGTTAGTCTATCGACCGTCATTATTTTCTTGTAAGAGACGCTACAGTCAATGTGATCTCGGTCTTGTTATTTTAGTTAATGTTGTCCGTACTTACGATAACACGCTTTTTTGTGTAAAACACTGTATCACTTTGTGTCGAACAGCGAAATGTAGCAACGATCAATTATATATGAACCGCTGCAAGTATTTTCAAGCTCATATGACGTAATGGTTGTCTGTGGAAAGTTTACTAAGAAGGCTACAGATATTTGTACTAAACGGAAGAAAATGATTAATTCTGAGCACATGTGACTAATTAGAATTTCTGTTGATATCTGAAATGTTTATTACCGTTAATGACAAAATTATTTTTTTTGTAGAAGACTATCCGACAAAATAGCGCTATTCAGAATGTTTATATACACACATCAAAAAAAGTTCTTCTTCACCTCTGTTCCCAGAAATCCTGAAGATAGACGTTGACTGTGGATATTGTATCGCAGCCACGATCCATTTGACTGTTCAGAGATGTCACTTAACCCGCCCAAAGATATAAACAACCATGCATCAGTAGCGCCTATTAGACGGAGGGGGTCCGACAGCCGATTAGTTCCAGTCATTCCACCAGGAAGGAGATACTCGGCCCGTGTTGTCTGTAATTGACATGCCTAGACGGTCAATGCAGCGGTTCAATTGCGTCGGCATTGTTATTTTGTGCCAGGTAGGGCTTTCAACAAGGGAAGTGTCCAGTGTCTCGGAGTGAACCAAAGCGACTTTGTTCGGACAAGGAGGAGATACAGAGAGACCGAAACTGTGAATGACAGGCCTCGCTCAGGCCGCCCAAGGGCTGCTACTGCAGTGGATGACCGCTACCTACGGATTGTGGCTCGGAGGAACCCTGACAGTAACGCCACCATGTTGAATGATGCTTTTCTCGCAGCCAAATGATGTCGTCTTACGACTCAAACTGTGCGCAGCAGGCTGCTTGATGCGCAACTTCACTTCCGACGTCCATAACGAGGTCCATCTTTGCAACCACGAAAACATGTAGCGCGGTACAGATGAGCCCAACAACATGCCGAATGGACCGCTCAGGACTGGCATCACATTCACTTCACCGATGAGTGTCACATATGGCTTCAATCAGACAATCGTCGGAGACGTGTTTAGGGGCAATCCCGTCAGGTTGAACCCCTTAGACACACCGTCCAGCGAGGTGGATGTTCCCTGCTGTTTTGGGGTGGTATTATGTGGGCCCGACATACGCCAGTGGTGGTCACGGAAGGCGTCGTAACGGCTCTGCGATACGCGAATGACATCCTCCGACCGATAGTGGAGCCATATCGGCAGCATACTGAAGAGGCATTCGTCTTCATGGACGAAAATTCGCGCCCCCCATCGTGCTCATCTTGTGAATGACTTCCTTAGGATAACGACATCGCTCGACTAGAGTGGCCAGCATGTTCTCCAGACATGAACCCCATTGAAAGTGCCTGGGATAGATTGAAAAGGGCTGTTTATGGACGACGTGACCCACCAACCACTTTGAGGGATCTACGCCGAATCGCCGTTGAAGAGTGGGACTATCTCGACCAACAGTACCTTGATGAGCTTGTGGATAGTGTGCCACGACGAATAGAGGCATGCATCAATGCAAGAGGACGTGCTATTGGGTATTAGAGGTACTGGTGTATACAGCAATCTTGACCACCCCCTCTGAAGGTCTCGCTGTATGGTGGTACACCATACAATGTGGGGTTTTCATGAGCAATAAAACTGGCGGAAAAGATGTTTATGTTGATCTCTATTCCAATTTTCTGTGCAGGTTCCGGAACTCTGGGAACCGAGGAGATGCAAACCTTTTTTTGGTGTGTATATCTCATTACTTGTAGATTGCGATAAATCGCGTTATGTGCAGTCGTGGACAAAACGAGCGAGACCCCTGCCTTTTCGTTATACTGATCCTCACAGCTTTAAAGTCTGGTACTGTACTAATAAAGATGAATTTCAGCTTATCGAGATAACATAACTGTTTTAGTAAGACAAAGTACTCCAGATCGTTACGAATTAGCAAAATATTATGCACATTCGGCCGCGAAACGTTGTGTGTCAACGTTCAGACCAGTCATACTAGAATACCGTTGCTGACCTACCATTACAGTGACCAAACTTAGTAGTGTGTGAAGATTCATAACGAAATTCAGTTAAAAATCATTCAGTGCCACGCGTAAGTCAATTCAGTTATTGACAGAGGTGGATAAAGAAGGCAGTAACAAGTATGAAATTCTACAAGAGTTTCATATTGACTTCCACAGGGCGCCAGTACAGAACAAAGGTAGCAATAAAACGTATCTGGGGCGCGAGAATTTCTTAAAATTGCTTTACTGATAGTCTATCTGCCTCCATCGAGATTAGAACCGAAAACGAACCTGACCTCCCTTGCAGTAGCAAACACCTTTCAGTACACTAGCAGACAACCCAGGCAAACAGCTCTCTATTATTCCCCTGGACATGAATAAGCCGGCAATTTCGCAGTGAAAATGGCAAAATGATCTGCAGTTTCTGTTGAATAGAGCTTTCTGGACTCAAAAACATGAACTTTCTACCTTTATGTCACCGCTTACGTGACCATCATTCGGGATGTTTAACGAAATAACAAAATACTGATAGTAGGGAGTAAATTTAGTAGGATAATTCTGCACCACACTAAAAATAAATGGTTACATAGCTACCAAACGTATTCTAAAATGTTTCGAATTCTCCATTAGACCCGCCACAGCCAGAAAATTTTCATTAGCCGAAGTGTTTCTTAAGCTAGTTAGCAATGGGAATGACCGCACTTTTAAAACGCGGTGGCATTAATACTGGGATCTGAATTACCACGTGTATAGGCAAATGGATTTTATTTGCATTCCTGTATACGTGATTTGGATCGAAGAGTAGCTACGAGTAATATGCTGATGTATCGACAGCAACTAGAGCATTTCGAATAAAAAGTAGGGAGAATTATTTATGCGGCCCTCAACTTCAGTTACCGTCGTAGCTATTTTCGTTGTTAGGGTTTCGTCACCTAAATTTGTAAAAATGAAACCCTACTAGTCTCACTTTATTGACCGTCTGTCTCTCTGCCCAACTCCTTAAACAGGTGTCTACAAGACAATCGTGGGTGAGCACTACATATTATTCTTACAGCAGTTTTTGAGCAATGAAAACTTTCTTTG
Organism: Schistocerca cancellata; assembly: GCF_023864275.1. Lineage (NCBI taxonomy): Eukaryota > Metazoa > Arthropoda > Insecta > Orthoptera > Acrididae > Schistocerca > Schistocerca cancellata. The sequence continues at coordinate 788,996,154 of NC_064629.1, read as the reverse complement.
CTAAAGATAAGTTACCCCAGATCATTATTTCATATGATGTTACTGAATGACACATATGTCAACTTGCTGATTTGTCACTTCTCAAGATTTTCAACTATTCTAAGTGCAAATTTAGCTGAGGTAAGCTATTTTAGGAATTCCAAAATGAACTTCTTCTAGAATGGACCCCTAAGAATTTTGAAGTATCCACCCTATTTATTACGCGTTTTTCCTCCTCATTTGTTAATGTTATCATTGATGTAGTACTCCTAGAAGTGCTGAACTGAATGTGTTGTGTCAAATTGAGGGTGAGACAATTTGCAGAAAAACGGTCCATGATACTATTAAGAATATTGTTTACCATTTTTCTTTTTCTGTATGTATGCTTGGATTGATTACAAGACTAGCGTCATCTACAAAAAGAATTAATTCTGCTTGTTGTATATCAGACGGAAAATCGTTTACATATATGAGGAACAATATTAGATCTAAGATTGAGCCTTGGTGACCGCAATTTGAGATTTTCAATTACATCCCTGAACTTTATTGCCTGAATTACTACGTACAACTTTCTGCATCCTTTTTGGTCAGATATTACAATATCCATCGGTTAGCTGTACAATCATTTCCACAAAACTTCAATTAATCTAGGAGAATATTATGATTCACACAGTCAAATGCCTTAAATAGGTAGCATAAAATACCAGCCTGGGCTAATTTATTATTTAATGCTTGTAAAATTTGAAGAGTGAGCATGTAAATTGCATTCTCAGTACGAGTAGAACAACTACTCTGGAAACCAGAATGTGATTTTCTGAGGATATTTTTGTTGCTAAGTTGAGATACAACTATAGAACACATCACTTTCTCAAAGATTCTGGAAAATTATGTCAGCAGTGAAATGGGTCGGTAGTTATTGACATCTCTCTTACCACCTTTTCTAAAGAGACGTTCAACAATGGCATATTTCAGTGTCTCTGGAAAAATGTCTTTAGTTAGTGATGCATTACGTATTTAAGATAAGACTGAGCTGATTATATAGGAGCAAATTCTTAGTACTCTATTGGAAATTCCATCAGAACCAGATGAGCTTTATTTTTGAGAGAATGTATAATTTCCTTAATTTCAGACATAAATGTTTGTTTAAACATTAATATGATTGAATTTTAGAACAGTTACTTTTTCAACACAATTCAGCGATTTTTCTCTTGCTTTGTATGTCCCTACACTTTCTGATATATTTAAGAAATGATTATTAAATGTATTTGCTACTTGTGACTCATCATTTACAGCCTTTCCATTCACTTCAACAGTGATGTAATCCTGTTCCCTCACCCAACCCCTCCACCACCCCTCTCCCATTCTCTCTCTTTCTCTTTCTCTCTCCCTCTCTCTCTCTCTCTCACACACTGTGTGTGTGTGTGTGTGTGTGTGTGTGTGTGTGTGTTTTTGTGTGTGTTTAAGTTTTTTTCATGTGTGGTTGGTTTGTGTTTGACCGCATGCTAGTTTGCTTCCGTGGGTAATACACTGCGGAGACATATGAGTTGAAGTGCAAAAGAAATATCTTCCTGATTACCGACGCCCGAGCCAAATTAAATAAACAAATGAAGCGCGACGACTATGTACTTCTTTTGCCGAAGAAAAATATAAAATTCAATCTAAAAACACAAAGAAAATAATATCATTTATAGAAAATTAATCACAAACCTGAGGTACTAGAGCGTAATTCCTTTAGGTAAAAGTGTTGCAGGGCTTGCAAATTGTGAAAATGCACTAAAGAGGAAAAACATGTAAGACTCACTGCCTCAAAGGATCTTACCATTTGGCATGTTCCCAGTAGGTAGATGTTATGAAATACTTGTAAAATAGTGGAATAGTACCAAAATAGTTTTGTAAATTATAGGAATGAGTAAAACTTTGGAACTGTAAAACAAATTGCCACACCAACATGTTTAACTATAAGTCAACTTCAATGTGAGAGATATGTAGATAATTGGCATCAAAGTTCGATACCACACTTGTTAGGGGTTGCAGTTATCGACCGCGGTCCGTATTAGTATCGCTGGACCCGTAAGTCGAGAATAGCGCCGCTAGCGCTGCTCCGCGGCTTGCAACAAGTCTCTAGCGTGCGCTCGCCAACTCTTGCTCGGGACGTAGTATAGCCTTCTGCTGATAGGAAGCAACCTCTAACAAGGCGCTTAGTTAAAGTACGGCCTATGTGATGTCTCTATAGCTCTCTGATTGTAATTATATTCCTCCCGGCTATAAAGACTCCTGTACCACCAGTTAAGTACAATACATTATTATTTACCAACGACTTCTAATTATTTTAGTCGTTGTAGACCCAGACCATGCAGCCAGGTCCCTGTCAACTTCACTGACAAACCTGCTGTGTATGCAAAGAAGAGATTTGTATGTTTCTATTGTTTCTATTTAGCACTGGCCACCAGTCATTCACAATACCGACGATTTGTTCGTCATCATAACAGAGAGAATGACGTATTATTCCGATATTTCAAATTTTACCACTACCTTAACTTAGTGGAATTAAGTTGTAAGTATTCACATCGTTTTAACTAGACGTTTTTCCCACTGAAATGTCTGTTACCAAATATTACTACAAATGGCCGGTAACTTACTGCTTTCTTGACATTTTACATGGTATAAGTATTTTATTTCCACAATTTTGGGTAGTTTCGCACCAGAAGTATTACATGGAGAAGGATGGCGGCCAGTGTGTCGCGTGTGATGGTGCAACTCGCAACTTTAGCTGAACTATGAAGGTGTTATTAAGTAGTCAGGCTCTTATATATATACGGTGAGTTATCTAACATTACCACAGTAAACACCTCCCAAACCACAACAAACACGGAATAAACAATTCCAGAGACCGAAAGTGAGGAGAGGGGCTGGTGTAATTGGTTAATACAAACCATTCAGAAATGCGTGGAAGTATGATTTTCAACACAAACTTATCTTTCATTCGTAGCGGTCGCGCGGTTCCAGACTGTAGCGCCTAGAACCGCTCGGCCACCTCGGCCGGCTGACGCTTGAGTAACTCCTCAGCAATTCAGTCGTGTGTATCGGAGAGAACCGAATTAATTAGGGATACAAAAAGAACAGTGATGTAACGTAGGTACAGAAGAGACTTGAACAGCACGTTACGTCCAAATGCTAACACTTTTATTAGTCTTTTTCTCTGAAGAATACTGTACGGCACTGATTTGTTAGAAGAAAATGCACATTAACATCAGAATTTAGTTAAACTTACAATTTTTTTTGTTTTCAATTGCAGAATGTAAAAGAGTGTGTCCTGATATTTCAAGCCAATAAATGTTGTAAGTGGTGCCCATCATTTGCTGCACATGTATGCACTCTGTTGCGTAATGAATGTCTTACACGACGCAGTACATCCGGTGTAATGTTGCCACAGGCTGCCTGAGTACAATGTTTCATATCCTCTGGGATTGTAGACACATAACGGTATATGTTCTCCTTTAACGTACCCCACACAAAGAAGTCTAAAGGAGTAAGATCAGGAGAACTGGATGGTGAAATTATGCATTCACCACTTCCTATGAAATGCCCGTGGAAAATTCTGTCAAGGGTCACCCTAGTGTTCATTGCAGAATGTGCCGGAGCACCATGATGTTGATACCAAATACGTCCACGCGTTTCCAGCGGGACATTTTCTAGCAATGTTGTCAGATCATTTTGTAAAAGCTCTATGTGTTTTGCAGCTGTTTGGGCGCCTTCAATGAAGTGAGGACCAATGAGATGGAAGCCAATTACTCTGAACCACACATTTACATTCCGTAGTCGCTGTCGCTCTACCTGTCTAAGCCAGCGAGGACTGTCCACGTCCAAGTAATGCATGTTTCGTAAATTCACTGCACAGTGGTTTGTGAAACCTGTTTCATTGGTAAACAGGTAGAACAGTAGCGCATTCTCTGTTAATGCCCATTGACAGAAATTCACTCGATTATTAAAATCATCTCCATGTAATTGCTGAAGCAGCGACACATGATAGGGTGAGATTTGTGACGATGAAGTATGTACATGCGCATTACACCCCTTTGACTCATAACAGTGCCTCTCACGGCAACAGCAGCTAACACACCAACAGCACCTGGTTCTCCTGTGATGGGTTTGTTACGGACCCGTTTGCGTGTTACGACCATACCTGTTGCATACAGTTGTTTTTATATGTTTTCAAATGTGCAGCGCGTTGGATGATCTCTGTCAGGGCAGACAACCTGCAGGCTGCAGCTGCATTTTGTCTACACTCGCCATAGATGAGTATCATCTCTGCTTTTCAGAGTTAGAATAAACCATTTTCACAGATCTGAAAACACTGTACACTCTGTTTTACTTGCGACCTTCTCACGTTCCTACTGTGAGACTTCAGTTCTTACTTGTGTACAGTACACTTTCACAGACGTCCGGTAACACAGTGTACTACAGTTAATCTGAGCACAAGGACTAATTCAGCAAGCGCTACATGCAGACACGGAGACAGGCAAACTCGTAAACGTCGTAGTCTTCGTAAACATACCCCTACAGATCTTGTTTGTTAAAACACGCGACTGAACGTCTGAGGTTGCAAGCGTCAACATTACGTTACAAATTACTCTAGATGTACTTAATAATTTACAATGTAACAAACGGCATTGATTAAGTATTCGTTTCTGTTTTCGGTTGTGCTAAAAATAATAACAGGTATCCATTTAAAAAAAAATTAAGAATGTGTTGAAAATCAGACTTCCGTGTATTTCTCAGTGGTTTGTATTAACCAATTACAGCAGCCCCTCTCCTCACTTGCGGTCTGCGGGATTAGTTGTTCAGTGTTTGTTGTGGTTTGGGAGGTGTTTCCAGTGGCAGTGTTATGTGACTCACCCTGTATTCAAGATTCGTGTGACGAGTGCCTAATTGATTGTACTCTTGGCTCAGTGGATTAAACATTTTCCGTGTCTTTTAGTAATAAATCAGATGATCCTATGGGGAGTTGCCTATCACTGTAGGTCATCAGAGGTAGATTCTATAGCATCTTAGGGGTGTGCTAAATTGTTCAGCAGACACCTTACAAATGGTGGTAAACGTTAGTAGTTTTAATCTGGTGGGTATTTGATATCTTTGGCGTCGTTTTGTTAGAGTTGTAGTTCTACCTATTCTAGTGCTTTAATGAGATGGATATGACGATCTTGTCCCGTTAGGCAGAAGTTACTTGAGCGGAATACTCGGCTGTATTTTTCGAAAATAATCGATTGTGTCTCAAAGAAGTAAGTAAAGTTGCTCACGTGGAGCTGTATGCATAGTTGGGATGAGTGGAGGGCTTGAGATGTACCAATTCCGCATAGGCATTTTTTACTCCCTTCACCGCGATATCTGTCCTAATTGTATGAAACATAACGTACAAGAAATAATGCATAATTATCTGGTGATGGGAACTGTCACATCCATATGTAGTGCACTATGGCCATGATGATGATGATGATGAGCGTTTGGCGTCATTGGCCGGGAGGCCCCTCGCGGGGCAGGTCCGGCCGCCTTGGCGCAGGTCTTATTACATTCGGCGCCACATTGGGCGACCTGCACGCCGGATGGGGATGAAATGATGATGAACACAACACAACACCCAGTCCCTGAGCGGAGAAAATCTCCGACCCAGCCGGGAATCGAACCCGGGCCCGGAGGACGGCAATCCGTCACGCTGACCACTCAGCTACTGGGGCGGACACTATGGCCATAATAATAGCAGACTGAAAGTGTTAAGCCTTAAATGTTCCACCAGTGCTAATGTGACAGGCATACCTGAAAATAATACCAACATTTTTTGCAGGGAATTAATTATGCCCGGCCGTTGTGGCCGAGAGGTTCTAGACTCTTCAGTCCGGAACCGCGCTGCTGCTACGGTCGCAGGTTCGAATCCTGCCTCGGGAATTAATGTGTGTGATGTCCTTAAGTTAGTTAAGTTTAAGTAGTTCTAAGTCTAGGGGACTGACGACCTCAGATGTTAAGTCCCATAGTTCTCAGAGTCATTTGAACCATTTGAATTAATTATGTCGATGATACCACGCAGCTGGAAATAGTGCAGCATCCTGAAATACTGTGTTCACTGGCCCTGGGTTATAAAATGCGTAGACCGAGGGATTGTGGTTTTAGTGACTCATTTCTCACTCTCATCGGCGGTCAAATGGCGTTCAAGAGGATTGTCTGAGCCTCCTGTCTTTCTTCTTTGCAAACAGTATCTGTGCTGAGTTCAATGGCAAACATTTGTTGTAGGGTACAACCGTGCCCTACCGACGAGCAGATACTCCCGTTGAACGCCTGTAGCCATTTGCATTGGGGTCGCATTGTGGTCATGTGGGAAGCTTGAATGACGCATCGAGGGCATTCTGCACATATTGGTCACAATGTATCGGCAATGTATCGTTACTGTGAGCAGTGGTCTGTGGAACATTGTCAGATTTGTATGCCAGCTTCTGGACGTATGCGTTTTAGAGTCACGCGTCAGGATCGACGCATTGTTCGAGCAGCGGTGGCCGACCGAACGTAATGCAGGGAAGAAAATTTTGCAAAGTCTGCTACTGTTGTCTCACCAAGGAGCACTAAGAACAGTATACCTGCAGTAGGACAAAAATCACGTGTGCCTGAGGCCAGGAGCCAGCGACACAACGCCACAAAGCACGGATCGTCTAATATCTTGAAAGAGCCAGCTGGACAGTGGACTGCCGCTCTGTTGTATTCGGTGATGAGAGTGGATTTTGTCTGTATACGAGCGATGGCGTGGATGTGGTGAGCAGGCCTGTTCCGGAGTGCACGCGCCCACGACACACAGCTTTCGCTCCAGATGTCATGGTGTGGGGAGATATCAGTTATAACTCGCGGTCACATCTGGTGTTTCTGCAGGATAAAGTAACAAGTGTCCGCTACGTTGCACTCGTTGTTGTTCCTGTGGTACTGAAAATTCGTCGACAGGAAGGTGATGTGCTTTCTCAGTAATAAAGTTCACGTCCAATACCCCTGCTGCTCCGTAGAGTGCTCTTCGTGATGTACAACAACTGAGCTGACCAGCAAGAACGCCACATCCGTGGGCAGTTGAACATATACGGGACGTGGTGAACTGCGAACTTACTCGACCTCTACAGCCTACAGCCACCGTTGCTGAATTGCAACTATTGCAGTAACTCTTTCGACACCTTTATGATCGACTGCATGTTAGCAGAGAATCCTGCTTTGCCGTTAGAAGGGAGTACACTGTGTATTGATGCTACTGTTTGGATAACCTTTACTGTGACATGTGTGTTTCATTTGGTTCGAATTTGCAATCACACACTTCCGCAATGATGAATCTGTGACATCACTTGTAAAGGAAATTACCTTGTCTCTTGGCTGTTGCATTTTTTACCGGCAGTATATAATACCAGTTGCTAATGGGTTTTCTTGTTGTATATGATTCATTCATTGCGTACAGAAAGATTCTTATGAATTAAATATGCTCAATTCCAAATCCTAGTTACAGATTCTGGACACTGCGCTCCGGTTATTTATAATACCGAGTATTGGTAGAGCCCCTTTAAAAATTCAAGAAGTTATTACACGGGCAAATGAAAAGTCAGATATGTGAAATTGGCTACAAAACGAGACACGTGTATTTAATTTCTTTAGCTTCATTAATATACTACTACGTTGTCCAAAACACATCAAGGTGACAGACGGTTTCTAGCCATGTTGGCTTTCAAAGACCCTTCTTATTTGTGTCAATGGCCTTAGTTATCATGTGCTGGAGATCGTTGATGACTTGTTCGTTTGCTTGATACATGTCATCTTTAACGTAACTCCGTAGAAAGAAGTCGAGAAGGGTGATAGTTGGTGAACGAGGTGGTCATGGAAGTGAGCCACCCCTTTCAGTCCATAGTTCTGGAAACGTTCCATTTAGGAACACATGAACATACAGCCCCTAATGCGGTAGCGCACTATCCTGCTGAAAAATTATGATCGGTTGAAGGTCATGTACTTTTGGTGCCACGTATTTCTTCAGTGGTACAGCTAAAAATTTATCGTTATTTATGTCTCGCAGAATAAAAACAGATCAATGACGCGATTGCAAATTCACTTTTGTAAGCCGGCCGGTGTGGCCGAGCGGTTCTAGGCGCTTCAGTCTGGAACCGCGCGACCGCTACGGTCGCAGGTTCGAATCCTGCCTCGGGCACGGATGTGTGTGATGTCCTTAGGTTAGTTAGGTTTAAGTAGGTCTAAGTTCTAGGGGACTGATGACCGCAGAAGTTAAGCCCCATAGTGCTCAGAGCCATTTGAACCATTTTTTTCACCTTTGTAATATCTAGCTGAAGCTCACTAGTGAAATGTGGGGTATTCTGTTCCTCAGATTCTAACAGCGTATGTGTTTCGTCTCCCTGGATGCACAGGAACATGCCCCTGTTTCTCGTCGTCCCGGTTGACAACTGTGACAACCGCAAGATCTTAAATGTCGACAGGATTGGCGACATCTTAGTCTCGATCAAGACGCTTCGAGCCAAGTGCAAGAGATTGCAATGTTTCTCTTGCCAAGGACTCGACCATGTTTCCTAAAATTGTACCATGCCCGTCCGCTTCGTCAAGTGCAGCATCATAGCAAGGAATGCTCTAGGAAGAAAGGAGACCCACCACAGTGCTGCAACTGTAATGAAACCCATGTGGGCTGTACTGCATTCAAGATGCACAACCATGGTGGCAGAGTTGCATGCAGTGTGCAGCCTAAAGTTAGCTACACATCTGTTGCCAAAGCACAGGTGACTGACCAGCAGTCCACCTCCGAACGTCGCAGACGCAGCAGAGGATGCCCTCCTGCGGCTCCAGCCCCACAACATGCTGACTGGGTTAACCAGCACACCGCCACAGCCCTGCTGGCACAGCCTACCTCCCTCTGCAACAACCATGCAGACCGCGCCAGCTGCTCAGGATTCCACTCCAGTGGCCGCATCGACCAATGGGGTTCCTGAAAAGGAGTATCCCAGTCTACTGCAAACCCTTAATACATTCATGTTCCAACTCCCAGCGCTGATCTCCACTGTCTCGAGAGCCCTCCAAGTCTCCGTTGCCTCCATGCAGTAGATAGATAACGACCATATCTACAGCCTGAAGATAATCGTTTTCAATGCAAATAGCCTGCTACCACAACAAGGTGAATTCAAGCAATTTCTCTATGACGAGGCAATAGATATTTGCCTCATCTGTGAGACCCACCTCAAACCAGGGCGGCGATTTTCACCAGTTACTGGCCAGATAGACTGACTGCCGGCGGTGGCACCGCTGCTACAGCAGCTAGCCACGATCGAAGCCACTGCTGTGTTCGTTCACACCACTGCTGGCAAGATCACCTAAGCTGCAGCCTACCAGCCGCTGCAGAGGCTCTTCAGGGTGCTGACATCGATGCCCTGCTGGCGGTGGAGGGGCGTTTTACATTGGCAGGGATTTCAATGCGAAGTCCACGCAGTGGAACTCTCATCTCACCAATGTCAACACCTGCATTTTGCACAGTGGAATGGCGCCATAATTGTGGGGGTGGGGCCTATCGACCCAAGGGTCTTCCCAGGTGAAGGGCAGCCTGAGGTCCTCGATGTCACCATCCTCAAGGGAGTCGACCAGTTTCCATCTGTCATGATGGGAACAGCCTTGTCGTCCAAACACGTCCCTGTGGTCTTTGACATGGATATAATTGCTGTAGCGGTCCAAGGTGGCTCTCCCTCCTACAGGAATGCTGATGTCTAGCAGTACCAGGTCAAGGTGCTTATCCACCTCCAATGTGCACCCGACCCAATGATGGAAGGGGCCAAGTTGGTCCTCGCCTTCCTCAGTGATGCACTGCTCCGAGCTGTTGATGCAGCCACACCTGGCTTGCCACAGTGACCACAGGACTTCTCTCATCGCCTGCAGCCTCCATCTTGGAATATATTACTGCAAAAAATTGGCTTTTCCATGAGTGGCAACTCACGCATCAGCCGGCCACGAAATGCCGATTGAACCAACTGTGACTCAAGGTCATGGCAGGTGTGGAGGCCCAATGGAACAGGACATGGGCTGCTGTGGTCGCCACCCTCAACCATGATGACAGCAGTGCGTGGCACCCCACCTCTACCTGCCGACCACGAACACACCAGCGACCCCAACGCCAAAGCCAGTGTATTGGCTGACACATCCCAAGCCAACTTCACACCAGTAGAGGATGTTGTTGATGAGGTCCACATATGTCTCATTGAGGAACGACTCCACACCTTCCTGGCTGCCAGGATGGAGGATGTCATCATTGCCCCAACCTCTGCTGAGGGGGTTGCATCACAACTTCAGATACTGAATGCCTGAAAGTCCTGTGGCAGTGATAACATCACTGGCACGCTCCTGCTGCGCATACCACCAGTGGTACATCAACCTCTGGTGGATATCTTCAATGTGATCCCAGTTTTGGGGGTCTTGCCTTCCGTGTGGATGCATGCAGAAGTGAAGGCTATCCCAAAACGCAAAAGGTTACCATGATTCCCATCAAGTTACCAGCCCATTAGTCTGCTACCAGCCCTATCGCAGTTGTTCAACAGGATCTACATGAATCATCTTCTTCACCATGTTGATCAGAAACATACACTCCTGGAAATTGAAATAAGAACACCGTGAATTCATTGTCCCAGGAAGGGGAAACTTTATTAACACATTCCTGGGGTCAGATACATCACATGATCACACTGACAGAACCACAGGCACATAGGCACAGGCAACAGAGCATGCACAATGTCGGCACTAGTACAGTGTATATCCACCTTTCACAGCAATGCAGGCTGCTATTCTCCCTTGGAGACGATCGTAGAGATGCTGGATGTAGTCCTGTGGAACGGCTTGCCATGCCATTTCCACCTGGCGCCTCAGTTGGACCAGCGTTCGTGCTGGACGTGCAGACCGCGTGAGACGACGCTTCATCCAGTCCCAAACATGCTCAATGGGGGACAGATCCGGAGATCTTGCTGGCCAGGGTAGTTGACTTACACCTTCTAGAGCACGTTGGGTGGCACGGGATACATGCGGACGTGCATTGTCCTGTTGGAACAGCAAGTTCCCTTGCCGGTCTAGGAATGGTAGAACGATGGGTTCGATGACGGTTTGGATGTACCGTGCACTATTCAGTGTCCCCTCGACGATCACCAGTGGTGTACGGCCAGTGTAGGAGATCGCTCCACACACCATGATGCCGGGTGTTGGCCCTGTGTGCCTCGGTCGTATGCAGTCCTGATTGTGGCGCTCACCTGCACGACGCCAAACACGCATACGACCATCATTGGCACCAAGGCAGAAGCGACTCTCATCGCTGAAGACGACACGTCTCCATTCGTCCCTCCATTCACGCCTGTCGTGACACCACTGGAGGCGGGCTGCACGATGTTGGGGCGTGAGCGGAAGACGGCCTAACGGTGTGCGGGATCGTAGCCCAGCTTCATGGAGACGGTTGCGAATGGTCCTCGCCGATACCCCAGGAGCAACAGTGTCCCTAATTTGCTGGGAAGTGGCGGTGCGGTCCCCTACGGCACTGCGTAGGATCCTACGGTCTTGGCGTGCATCCGTGCGTCACTGCGGTCCGGTCCCAGGTCGACGGGCACGTGCACCTTCCGCCGACCACTGGCGACAACATCGATGTACTGTGGAGACCTCACGCCCCACGTGTTGAGCAATTCGGCGGTACGTCCACCCGGCCTCCCGCATGCCCACTATACGCCCTCGCTCAAAGTCCGTCAACTGCACATACGGTTCACGTCCACGCTGTCGTGGCATGCTACCAGTGTTAAAGACTGCGATGGAGCTCCGTATGCCACGGCAAACTGGCTGACACTGACGGCGGCGGTGCACAAATGCTGCGCAGCTAGCGCCATTCGACGGCCAACACCGCGGTTCCTGGTGTGTCCGCTGTGCCGTACGTGTGATCATTGCTTGTACAGCCCTCTCGCAGTGTCCGGAGCAAGTATGGTGGGTCTGACACACCGGTGTCAATGTGTTCTTTTTTCCATTTCCAGGAGTGTATTTTCCCGGACGAACAGTTTGCTTTTCGGCGTGGCCATGCCACCACTCACCAGCTTAGCATCTGGTGGAGCCCTTGATGAGGGCCCCGGAGACGAGGGAACACCATTGTGTGATATTCCTCGATATTTCCCAGGCTTTTGACTCCATGTGGCATAACGACCTCGTGTACAAACTCTTTGTACACAGGGTCTCAACGTCGCACGTGGTCATGCTGAAGTTGTATCTCTCTGGACATTCGTTTGACATTTGGGCCGACCAGAGAGACGTCCACTACCCAGTCTATCTAAGCTGGTGTGCCTCAGGGGTCTGTTCTGGGACCCCTTCTGTACTCTATTTATACGGCTGACACACTGTGGGTGGACAGAGTGGAGTTACCTCTCTATGCTGATGATATTGCCCTGTTCAGATATAGCATGAACGCTCACACCACAGGACACCGTCTGCAACTTGGCCATGAGGAACTGGGGGCTTGGTCCACTAAGTGGCGCGTCACCTTCAATCTCACTAAGAGCCAGGCAGTCACCTTCACTAAGAAGAGGAAACTGCCGGACCTTCCGCCGCTCACTACCTTGGGAGGCCCCATCCTGTGGACCAAGACCACAGTTTACTGCGGTGTCAAGCTAGACCAGCGGCTCTCGTGGGGCTCAAAAATGGTTCAAATGGCTCTGAGCGCTATGGGACTTAACATCTGAGGTCATCAGTCCCCTAGCCTTAGAACTACTTAAACCTAACTAACCTAAGGACATCACACACATCTCTGCCTGAGGCAGGATTCGAACCTGCGACCTTAGCAGTCACGCGGCCTAGAACCGCTCGGCCACCGCGGCCGGCCCGTAGTGTTAACAAAATCTTGAGGCTCAAAACCTTGAGGCTAGTGGTGAGATTATTTTCCACTTTTGTGGAGAGCAGTTAACTTTGATTATTAAGTGAGGACGAAAGACCATTTAATCGGAACTTACCATAGAGGTCGCTACTGACCTGCTCATAGTACTGTTTAGGACAGATACACTATTATTATTATTATTATCAGGAATGTTACTATGTTTTGCGTGTGAAATTTTATCAAATATATCGATCAGTTAAAACTAAAACTTTCATTTATAATCATAGCTCCTGATCCAGTTGAGTAAATAGAGAGTAGAACATTTCTTTCCGTGAGTACAAGAAGAATGTGGGCTTGCAGACTGGAAATTACAGTCAGTATGTTCTCCATCGCTTTCTGGTTGACCGAAAAAATAGTTTCAGGCTCTCTTAACAGACAGGGAATATTCTTATTTTACTACCAACCTGCCACCCCACAACGACATGAAAATAGCTTTGAAGTTTCTCTGAGCCAGCAGGTCCGATTTTGTTTTCATACACTAATACACACCGTGTCTACTCTTCACCAGTAGCCATTTTGAATGGAATTCGTCTGACAGTGCCTCAACCATCAACGTGGAAAGTAAATACATTGATGCAAAGTTATTAAACGCCTTTAAACCACTGAGTGCAATGTGTAAGTGTGATGAAGCTACCTCATCAACTTCCTTTCCACCAAATTTATGAGACTGTGAAGAAACTTCATGGAAAGCTTATATATCACATTAGTCAAAAATAAACCGTTTTGATTATATAAAAATTGTATTTATTACAGGTTGCGAGCCATCTTCAGATCAAAAAGGGTACTTACAAAATACAGTTCGTTTTAAAAGCTTCGTTGTACACGCTATATGTACAAATAAAAACAAGAGAATCGTAACCTTCTGACCACATTATATTGTCACGTAGTGGAAAATTTAAGTAGACGAATGACTTCACTTAACGAGGGTTTATACAGCACTTGCACATAAAAGAGCGCGGTGCAATCTGCCTCCTGTCAGAACACATACAGCATATTAACAGCTACAGAACATTCCAGTACAATGATTATTGATATTTGTGGATACTTCTAGAACGCATTCGAGCCGAATATAGAAATTACAATTCTACAGTCCAAGTGGGTTTTTGAACTCACGACTCTCCATGCAACAGTTCAGCATCATAACCCACTTTTTTTTTAAATCTCATTTCGTTCGTTTTCATTCGTTGCATCTGCTCGGGGAGGACGTCGTAAGACACCCGTTTAAATTCATCGTTGATCTCTTAACTCAGTCTTTTCATTACAGAGGACAGCCAACTCTCTGACCGAACACGCTGAGCTATTGCGCCGGCGTAAACCACGGTGCTACTCAGCTTCTTCTGCGACATTGCTCCCTCCTTAAGAGAAGAGCGTTTCGGTGTTCCGTCCGCCTAGTCCGGAAACGAGTCATCGATCCTGCATACTCCAACTCCTGATGAGTGATTCTAGCCCTGGCGGTGATCTTCTTAGTACTTCTTTTATCGCTACGCTCTTCGTCACCTTTCCGCTTGTTGCCTGTTGCTGGAGCTTCGAATTTACCCTGGGTTGCAGGATCCTTATAGGGCTTCATTCGAAGGACGTGGGCCGTATCTCTGGTCTTTCGTCGTCTAGTGTCAGGGTCGAAATCTTCAACTTCATTCTGTCTTACAACCTTATAAGGTCATAAATAGTGCCTGAGGAGCTTCTCAGAGTCACCAACCTTCCGAACAGGAGTGAAGATCCAGACGAGGTCGCCAGGCTGGTAGACAACAGGATGGTGGTTCGCGTTATACCTTCGGCGATCGTTTTCTTGAGCCTGCAGCGTGCGGAGTCGAGCTAACTGCCGAGCTTCTTCAGCTCTGGTTAACTTTTGGCCGATGTAGTCGTCGTCCACGTCATCAGGATGTAACGGAAACACAGTGTCCATCGTCGTAGTCGCCTCACGCCCATGCACCAGAAAAAATGGCGTAAATCCTATGGTGTCTTGTTTGACGGTGTAGTAGGCAAGCGTCACGAGAGGTAGCACCTCATCCCAGTTGCTCTGCTCAACATTGACGAACATTAATAGTATGTTGGCCAAGGTCTTATCAAGGCGTTCAGTAAGCCCGTTAGTTTGCGGATGGTAGGCAGTCGTCATGTGATGAGAAATGTTGCACCGACGGTTTATATCTGTCACAAGATTCGATTTAAAAACTTTCCCGCGATCCGTAATTAACGACCTATGGGTACCGCGTTTTAATACAATGTCTTCCACAATGAATTTGGCTACCTCGGAAGTTTCGGTCGTTTTCACGGCTTTTGTAATGGCATAGCGTCTTAGATAATCAGTGCAAACAATTATCCATCTATTGCCACTAGCAGACGTTGGAAGGTCAATTCCAATACGCTAGAAAGGCGTTTCGGCTAGTGGAATTGGTGTGAGTCGGCCAAGTGGTTTCTGAGGAACTGCCGTTGTCCTCTGGCACTCTCGACAGTGCGACACATAGTGACAGAAACTCCTACATAAAGCTGGCCAGAAAAATCTCATGCGGATTCTATCGTATGTCTTAATATATCTTAAATGGTTCAAATGGCTCTGAGCACTATGGGACTTAACAACTGAGGTCATCAGTCGCCTAGAACTTAGAACTAATTAAACCTAACTAACCTAAGGACATCACTCACATCCATGCCCGAGGCAGGATTCGAACCTGCGACCGTAGCGGTCGCGCTGTTCCAGACTGAAGCGCCTAGAACTGCATGGCCACTGCGGCCGGAAAATCTTAAATGTCCGGCCTCTGGTGTGTCATGGCATTTCTGTAGAACATCTATGCGCATGCGTTTAGGAATCAATGGTAGCCACCTCTTTCCAAACGGATGAAAGCTTCTCTTGCAAAGAAATCCATGAACTGCCTTAAATTGTCCTTTCACATCCTCTGACCGATTTAAGGCAAGCATAATTTGAGATATCTTGGCGTCCTTCTTCTGCTCAACAGAGAGATCTTGGAGTGCAGCGATACAGTCACTATCTTCATAAAAGTCTTGATGGTCTTGCACAGGGTTTCTTGAGAGACGGTCGGCATCTTGGTGTTTTCTTCCACTTTTGAACACTATGGTAATGTCATATTTTTGAAGACGTAGTGCCCACCTGGCGAGTCGGCCTGTTGGATCCTTAAGATCTGTCAACCAACAAAGTGAATGATGGTCTGTAACAACTGTGAATGGCCTTCCATAGAAATACTGTCGAAATTTGTACATGGCCCAGATCACAGCAAGATATTCTCTTTCTGTATTTGAGCAGTTTCTCTCGCCTTGTGTAAGTGTCCTAGAAGCATAGGCTATAACCATCTCTTTTTCCATCCGAAATGTGTACCAGAACAGCACCGATCCCATACCTGCTGGCATCTATGCTTAGTTCCGTAGGTGCTCTCTCATCATACAGGCCAAGTGCAGATTCAGTCGTTAGAGCTTTTCGCAGCACATCGAAAGAATCTTGTTGAGCACCAACCCAGATAAATTTAGCATCAGCTTTTAATAACTCTTGGAGTGGCATGGCTTTGATACAAAAGTCTTTGATAAACGACAGTAATAAGAACGCAATCCGAGGAAGCTTCTCACATCTCTAATACTTTTAGGAATAGGGAATTCCGGGGCCCAAGTGTTTTGATTTCTTTTGGTCCAAAGAGACATTTTCTTGGATTAAGTTTCAGTCCGACTTGTTGGAGACACTTAAGAACGGCCCTCAGTCTCTCTATGTGTTCATCAAATGTCTCTGAGAATACTATTATCTCATCTTAATAACAAAGACACTTCGTCCACTTCAGGTGCCTTAGAAGATTATCCATTATTCATTCAAAAGTTGCTGGTGCATTACACAAACCAAACGGCGTTATCTTAAATTCATACGGGCCCTCCGGGGTGGTGAATGCAGTTTCCTCACGATCAGCCTCATCTACTTAGATTTGCCAGTATCCCGAGTACATGTCCATGGTTGAGAAAAACTTAGCCCCCTTCAGACAATCTAGTGTATCATCCATTCTTGGAAGAGGGTAAATATCCTTTTAAGGTATCTTCTTAAACACCCTGTAATCAACACAAAAGCGCCAACTGCCATCCTTCTTCCTGACGAGAACCACTGGCGACGACCACGGGCTCTGCGAAGGCTGAATGATGTTATTCTTCATCATTTTCTCTACCTCGTCGTGAATTATTTGACGTTCCGTTGCTGACACACGGTAAGCTCTCTGGCTTATTGGTTGATGGTCTCCAGTGCCAATCCAGTGCTTCACGGTCGATTTGTCTAATTTGCTCTTTATCTGTGGACTGAAGCATTCAGAGAACTCTTGAAGAATGGCAAATAGCTTCTTCTGTTGTTCCTTAGTGAGATCTGGTGATGGTCGAGCTAGAAGATCTTGTCTCATAGTGGTACCTCTAATTTCGCCCACAGACTCATCATGGGAGGTTTCTGTTACGCTCAGCTGTTCTGCAATTAATGGCTCAGCGTTTGCTACACACATACCTCTCGGAAGGATCTGCGGTTCTCGGCGACAGTTAACTATTCACAATTCACCGAATCCGTTCTTAAACGAGACGACAGAGGCTGGAGTGACCAAATTATTCGTCAGTGGTAAGCCTCTCTTACTTTGCACTACAAGATCCATGGGATGATGCATGGCATGACGCGTGACAGCTACCTTTCTAGCACTGACGGCAGGAATGATCACTTCATCCAGCACATATAGTCTCCACACACGTGGATGTGCATCTTCCTCTTCACAGTATGTCGTCTAGCGTAATCTTCGAACGACCACAATCTATAATTGCTTGAGAAGCTTTCAAAAAGTCCCACCCGAGAATGACATTCAAATGGTTTAAATGGCTCTGAGCACTATGGGACTTAACTTCTAAGGTTATCAGTCCCCTAGAACTTAGAACTACTTAAACCTAACTAACCTAAGGACATCACACACATCCATGCCCGAGGCAGGATTCGAACCTGCGACCGTAGCGGTCGCGCGGTTCCAGACTGTAGCGCCTTTAACCGCTTGGCCACCACGGCTGGCGAAAATGACGTCTTGACTACACTCTTGTAAGACGATGTATTCTAAGGGCTGTGTTTGGCCACTTATACCCACACGAATGACACAACTTCATGTAGGTTTTACATATTTCCCATAAGCCACCTTCAGCAGAGATGTTTTGCAGTCGAAATAACTAAATATGATACTCCAGACTCCACAAGAGGTTGGGCTGGTCGGCCATCCATGAAGATACAGACGTAATTTCCTATCATTTTTGTAGTGATCGACGGGGGAGGATTTTTCTCTTCGGTGGCCTCACCTCCAAGGAAGGTTGCAGGTTGTGGTGGCTAGGTGATCGGCTGGAACTTCTAAAAGGGGATGTAGACCTTGATGGGTGAGTTGGGGAGCGTCCTCTCCAGCGGCTAGACTGCGGCGATGGTGAGCTACGTTGTCCTGCATCCACATCTTCTTGTTCATCTTCGTCGTCCTGGAGTTGGCGTCGGCTATTATCGGTCTGCTGTCTTCTGGCTCAGGCGTCATCAAATATCCGCCAACTTTCTCGACAATAGCGCACCACATGTCCCGGTCGTCCGCAGTGGAAATATACTGGTGGTTATCCTGGATCCTCCAGACTTACTGGGTGCCCAAACAGGACCCTCAAGCGGCACTGTAGGAATGTAACTTCGCCTGGGTTTCGACTTTTTTACCGTTTTAAAGGGAAATGAAGGACGAGAGATTTGGTTCAATGTCTGTTCCACTTCTTCCCTTATCACCTCTTTAAGCGTCTCGGTTTTCTGCTCGCCTTGCAATCCAAGTGCCTTCTGAACTTCCTCTCTCACTAACTGACAAAGAACACTTGTGAAATCAGTTTCTTCCTCCATCACAGACATCGATACGACGTTTGGAAACGTTCATACTTCTTGCCTGTAATTCTTTTTTGATGCATTGTCTCGATATACTGGCACCATTTCACGAAGTCGTCTGCTGTTGAAACCTCCGCAATAAACGCTGGTCCCTGTCCGTTAGCACCTGCGGTCTGCCTGGTCTTGGTGTAGTTGCTTTGTTTCTTTGCGTTTCCATTTAGCAGTCATATCACCAACAGTCGGATAAGGCAGTTTTAAAATGGTTGACATGTCTCTGAAGAAGTTGTCACTCAGGTGACATACAATGGCTTGTCCACGTTCATAGTGACTGAGCTGTCATGACCGACATATTATGCAGTTACTCCTTCTCTACTGACAACACAGTAATTCCGCCTCTCATGACGTCTAGTGAGCAATTCCGTATTACAATGGGTGTCAGGATACTTTTGATCAGATATCATAGCTCTTGTTGGCGTTGGTAAATCACTGGTCCCTTCAAAATAATCACCAAATTAGGGTCAGTATTTTCCTTCGTGTGTTAGATAGGGAGATACATAGTTTTAGTCTTGTAGGCTATTCACAAGCTGAAAAGTAATTTATATCGGAATATAGAGAAAAATTCACTTCGAAGTGCAGTTCTTGATTATTAGATTGCACTTAATCTTTGCGTATTATCGATATGTGACAACTAAACTAAAATTCTGTGTACTCTCCAAGGAAATACAATTGTCGTTATTTCTTTTTATACGTTCGTTTCCATTACAAAAATCTTACAGTTTACGTTGTAGCCAATATCAGGAATACAGTTCAAAGTAGCTAGACATTTATCATACGCTTTTTGCCTTTCACTACCTAAATGAGGAACTACTTTAACTTTCGTACAAATTTATGCAGCCTAATCTAATGAAAAACTCCTACAAAGATATCTGTAATCTAGACCATATATAATGTTAACAAACGCGTTAAAAGGAAATATATATAGATCACTAATAAAATTAGAACTATATAGACGATGCTGTCTTCTTGGCTTTAGCATGACCTAAGATAAGAAGTGCGTTTGGTAAACACTAGCTTTGTGGAAGACACTGAGCCAGACGACCAGTGCAAGCTGTCAACAAAACTCTCGTAAAATGAAATTGAAGATTCCTAAACAGCTTTTTACCTGCAGGGACAACTGGCCGGCTTTAAATGAAGAGGCGTCTTTTATGGGACGCAATAAAAGCTTTTTAGATGAGGAGACTTAAAGGAGACGGCATTGACGAAACCGTCCTTCATGATTAAGTTTTCTACCTTTATACTTGAATTACACCTCGTAGAAAGAAGTTACTGCTTGTGCCGAGAGTGGATTTACGAATACTTCTCTAAACCACAGCCAACGAAAAGACTTACCTCAATGAGCATTCACTCCCATCAGCAAAAGGCTCGTACAATTAAAACTTCGGTTTATCGCCGTCGCTAAAATTTAACGTAGTTTGCATAAAATAAGCGTTCAGTTTTTTTCCTTCCTACGCAGGATATAGAATGGAGGGTAGAAGGATTGTTTTTCTTATGGTCAATCAGTTCTCGTTTTTGTCATATCTACGGGAGAAAACAAAATATTCTCGTATTTTCATATACTGCTAAATGATTCCAGACAAAATGGCTGTCGTCATTTGGCGTGCGACGATGAACTATCAGTAACGTTTACAGATGGTAGAAGATAGTACGTAACATCGAACGTTCGTCTCAAGCCCTTTATGCTCTAGTGGCAAAATTTACTCATAATCAAGGAATGACAGTACATTTTTAAAAGAAAATACTTAATTCATGAGCGTCCGCCTTTTTGTGAGAACTCACTTTTTGTTTTGTTTAATCCCCAAACAAGATTGACCACAGCTAAGGCTTCTATAATATGTGACATCCTTTTGTGGTTTCTGAAATATAAACATATAAATTTTATGTAGGTTAGGAATATGCTGACATCAGCTTTGGTCGTTGTTTAGATTACATATGTACTTTACACTGTGCTCTGTAGCTGCCAAAGCCACAAGTCTGTATCAATATGGCATGTCGTCTGCAACACAGGAACATAATGACGTCTCTGGACCGAATTTTTGTTTAGAATGTAGCATTTAAACTATATATTATGGTAAAATAGTGGTACATACGCCTTTTTTGACGCTTATCATTGCAGTAGTTGACCCATACTGAGGTCTACTTTGTTTTTATTTGCCTTCAAAGTGTGTTGTTGCTATTGTTTTTAGTTTTAAAATGACATGTTGACATCGGAAACATTTCGTGACGTTTTGATCTGAAAGATTAGTCGGTGCGGTTTCCTATTTATAGACAATCTTGTGGAATTGTAACAGCGTTTACTTACTTTTTCTTGTCCTCGTGGATGAATTCTATTGTTACTATGTTGCTATGGCTTAGATACAATTTTCATTATAAATTTACGTTTCAGATACGCTATTGACTATCATTGGTTTCGCTGTTTTGTTTTCGACAGGATTCCGCCAAGTTTGAATTTGTAACGATGTGTTTTAATTTTGTTACGTTACGTGAGTTGCTTATAAACAAGCGCATTGCAATGCAGGTCTTTTGGATACTTTTGAGCGTGATAGTACAATCTTAATGAGCCAGTCTGCTGATGGCTCAATCTCGAGTGCGATAGCTCGATTTGATTTTACGTGTGTTGTCACTTGCCTAGTGCCAGCAACGGCTGCTCTGGGGGCGCCATCGTGGGTTTTGGCGAAGCTTCTTCTAGAGGTGAGTGGAGGAGCTCGCGAAATGTCGGCCCAGGAAGTGGAACAGCGAAGTTCGGCCCCATGGCTGTGACTCGTGGTCGGTATCATCTGTGGAGTTGCGTGCAGAGTCCGTACGGACTGTAAACGCAGTCGTGGTAACTCTGAATTCCGAGTCTCCTAGGTGCAAGAGCTGAGTCATTTGTTGAATATCGAACATACTTAGCTGTTTTGGGTCGAGGTGTGACCTGCTATACTCTGCCATATGGTTGCCGCAGATGAGGTGGTCGTTTGCAGTAAATGTTCAACCAAACCGCTGATCTCCTCGTTTGACAGTGTGCTCTTTGCAAAACGTGGGCATCGCGTTTGTTCGATGCATGAACTCTTCCACTGAAAACGGGCTGCTTTCCTGCGCCACTTTCTCTGCGTGGTACTGACCTAAGGATTCACCTTGATTACCATTTGTACATTTTACTTCGGTTTTATCATCAGTTTCTGATAGCCATTTGCTCTCTGCTTAATTTATAACTTGTTGAACAGTAATCTTACCATGAACTCTAAGTTGTGGAACTCAGATTTCTTGTTCACCTCATTGACAACTATTGTGTAGAATGACAAGGACGTAAGCAATTTGCTCTAAATCGTTGTCTGCTATGGTGCAGCAATAGTGTTACTGAGTTTGCTGTAAAGTATAACTTAGTTAAATTCATGAAGTTGAAGTTTTCCGATAAGCGCCGGCAGGGGTGGCCGAGCGGTTCTAAGCGCTACGGTCTGGAACCGCGCAACCGCTAAGGTCGCAGGTTCGAATCCTGCCTCGGGCATGGAAGTGTGTGATGTCATTAGGTTGGTTAGGTTTAAGTAGTTCTAAGTTCTAGGGGACTGATGACCTCAGAAGTTAAGTCCCACAGGGCTCAGAGCCATTTGAACCATTTTTTTCTTTCCCGATAAGCCAGTGTTATTTAACTGAAGTCATCACCGACAGTTTAGCTCACAGACTCCTTATTTTTGAAAATCTTTTTATCTAATTATGAACTTTAAAGTATATTCTTTAAGATCTTATTGCTCAGTTATTAAAAGGAATCGCTGGAATTTCACTATCTAGGTTATATATGGCCGATTCTGGCTGGCATAAGATTGTACGTTTTGCATGTTTTACAATGTACCTTCTCTGTGTTGTTGTGCCTTAACTGTCCAAGAGGCCAATCTGAGAATCCTTTCTCTGTGGATCGGAACTGTGTCATTGCAAAATTAAATTTGAAGTGTTATTCCCGTTATGAAATGCTAAATTTGATACATATGTTTTTAGTTGGTGTCCGCCCTTAGCAAAAGACAATTTTGTATTTATCCCAGACATATTTCACTGCAGTTGCAGCATTTTCAGTGGCCTTTTATTTTATGGTTGTTAAAGATAAAGAATGTTCTTTACTGTTTTCATACACGTAAGTATTAGTTTTTAAAATCTTAATTACAGTAATTGAAGAAACAAATACAATTTTGAATTCCTAATTTTTTACCACATGGTGTAGTTTTCCAGATGTATTATGTTTCCACAGTGACTATTTTGTCACAGCGACGACGGTGGGCGAGGTAGGTGACGGGCTTCGCGTGTGCACTGAGCAGTTGGCCGGAATTCAAAGCAGTGTCAAACTCTTGCGATGCAGTGTCCCATCATGCTCTGTTGTATCGGATTCAATCTCATCTTACTCACATCCGTAATCGGTAAGGGATATGAGTTGTCACTACTAGTGAAACGTCCCTTTAAAAGCCGGCCGCGGTGGTTTAGCGGTTCTGGCGCTGCAGTCCGGAACCGCGGGACTGCTACGGTCGCAGGTTCGAATCCTGCCTCGGGCATGGGTGTGTGTGATGTCCTTAGGTTAGTTAGATTTAAGTAGTTCTAAGTTCTAGGGGACTTATGACCTAAGATGTTTAGTCCCATAGTGCTCAGAGCCATTTGAACCATTTGAATCCCTTTAAAAAAATTTATGATTGACTGTGCTGATAAACCTCTTACATTATTTGATTTTCAAACAGCTGAGCAAAACTGAACGAACTCAGACATTTCGCTCTTTTCCCATTCTGATCAACACTAAACTGACACACAATATTTTTAGCGCAACACAATCTGACTTTCAATAATCCCTACAGAAGAATGGCACTGACTAACATTAACCTATACCTTTCACAAATCACTTAACTCACAAAAATCTTCGTTACTGGAACTACTGCAATACAGCGAGCGCCACTACTGCCAGCTAAATAAAAGATTCAAACTACTGAAGGCACTAACTACTGATAGGCATAGTTAGCAAATGAAAGATTTTGATAGAGAACAAACAATGTATTTACCGTAATAGTGTTCTAAAGTCATAATATATATAGCAGTTCATGACATCCATTCTTACAAATGTACTGTTTCTGATGGACACACGTCCAGATCATCTGCTCTCATAACTTCGTCATCTCACTTCCCCACATCCACCACAGCTGGCGGCTCACCTCCAACTGCGCAACGCTACGCGCTGTTAACAGCCAGCAGCCCAACACTACAATAGCGAATATTACAACAATGCAACCCAGCCACAGACTGCACACAGCACAGCCAGTGATTTTCATACAGAGCGCTACGTGGCGTTACCAATATAAAAATCTAAACAGCCTACTTACACTAGTTCCGACAAAAATGTTGTAATCGACCAGTTATCAGAAAGAATTGTTTCTCTTCAACAGAAAATGAATGTGATACAGCGGGAAGGCAGAGAAGAAGGTCAAAGAAGTCGGTGACATTTCAATTATAGCAGGCAGACTGAAGTTCCCATCTAGTTTCATAAATTCCTGAATCCGATATTGTCGCTTCTGCAGGGATTGATCAGCTTATCGTTGAAACAAGAGCCAGTTATTTTAAACTTTTATGGTTATCTCCTAATGATTCATGTTAAGGTTTTTCAAATTTATGATGTTCCCATTTTACAAATGGTTTACGCATTGGCCGAGGGCGGCTAACCAGAATGATTCATAACCTCATTCAGAAAGGTCAGAGGTTGTAGCATTTTCGCGACAAAATTATTGAAGTAATTCTTTCGGCGAGAGTGGGAAATGAGGTTACTAACGTAATTTATTTTCGTGTTCAGTAGTCGACCGAGAATTTTACTATTAGGATGGCTTAAGTCGCATTAGTCCTTAATTTCACTGAAGAAGAAACTTTTGCTAGTATTTTGGACGGTATACGGCAGGAAGACCGCTCGAGAAGTTCATTCGATGAATAATCCGTAACCTTTCGTGATACCGATCGCATTGCTAGCAGTATTGAAGGGATTCGTTGTAGTGCCGAGAAAAGAGATTGTTCAAAGAGTGTCGATGAACAAGTACAGCTCCGTCTCACAGGTATATTAAGAACAGAATTCATGTCGTACTAGGAAATCGTTTTCGTTGTGCGAAGCGAAGCCTTTTTTCCCGATACTGCCCGGTATCTAAAGAGAGTAACACAAGGTAAACCCAGGGGTGGCCTGCTCGCCGTCGTGGTATGTAACAGGTGCCGCCCGGTTGTGATAACTTCAGTGATGTGGGCCGTGATTCGTTGCCGCATGCGTGCGCCCTAATTAGTGAAGAGGCAGCGTGCGCACTTGGCGACTCGACCAAAAATTTAAGTTAATTGAGTTTACCATGGACTCTAAGGTACAGAAAATTTGTAAATTTCCTGAACTGACATCAGTAAAGCAAAAGTTTCTTTCAGTTAATTGTGAATCTTTTACTGCTGTGGATCGGGTGAGTGCTCCACATTAATTTTTAAGATTTCTCGTGGACCATTATGTTTGGCATCGTAAAAGGTATATCTGTTGATGCTACTTTGGGCTGTGATTTTCTTGATAAGGCAAATTTCGTGTCGGATATTGCAAATCGAACATTTTGGGTTTGGTTTAGGTCAGGTCGGAGGTACTAGTTTTGCACTCTCTCTGAGGTAGGGCTTAATTGTGTACAAGCAAGTGAAATGGAGTTTGGTTCAAATGGCTCTGAGCACTATGGGACTTAACAGCTGTGGTCATCAGTCCCCTAGAACTTAGAACTACTTAAACCTAACTAACCTGATGATGATGATGATGATGTTTGGTTTGTGGGGCGCTCAACTGCGTGGTTATCAGCGCCCGTACAATTATCCAATCTTTGCTCAGTCCAATTTCGCCACTTTCCTGGATGATGATGAAATGATGAGGACAACACAAACACCCAGTCATCTCGAGGCAGGTGAAAATCCCTGACCCCGCCGGGAATCGAACCCGGGACCCCGTGCTCGGGAAGCGAGAACGCTACCGCGAGACCACGAGCGGCGGACCCCCCCCCCCCCCCAACTAACCTAAGGACATCACACACATCCATGCCCGAGGAAGGATTCCAACCTGTGACCGTAGCAGTCGCGCGGTTCCGGACTGAGCGCCTAGAACCGCTCGGCCACCACGGCCGGCAAAATGGAGTTTGATGCTGCTCTTCCGAAGAGGGAGGAGGCTGAATACTTGGTGAGGGTTTTGGAGGAATTTCCGGATGTTCTTACCGAGCGTCTGCGGATTACTTATCATATTCAACATCGAATCCAGTTGACTGTTTATATCTTGGTGGGACACCCACCTTATCGATTATCTCCACCTGGGATGGAGGAAATCAGAAAAATTATTCATAAACTTTTGCAAGAAGGGGTTATCAGGCCGTCAACATCCCCACCCGTATCACCCATGTTTCTGATGCCCAAACCTAGGGATGGAGGTTATAGGTCGGTTGTTCATTATATGGCACTAAATCTCAAGATTACTTTTTGAGCCATTGCCCTCCCCCCTTTGCACAGTTGTTTCACGTGGTTTTCAGCGCCCCTTTTCTTTACTGTGCTAGATCTCAACCAGGCCTACCATCTGGTACGCCTTACTGAGAATTCGAAACTATTAATCACCTTCTGCACCGATTACAATTTGAATTTAACCATGGCCCATTTTGCTTATCTTCTGGTGCAGCCGTTTTGTCTCAACCTACAGATTCTGTGTTAGGTGAGCTGAAATTTCATAGCGTCTGAAGTTATTTGGATGATGCGGTTGTATACAGCCACACAATTTAAGATCATGTTGACCATTTACGTCAGGTCTTAGAAAAGTTTAGCGAAGCTGGTCGTACCAGATTAATCCTAGTAAGGAGAATTGGGCGAGCATGGAACCCTAACCGGCCGCGCTGCCCGAGTGGTTCTAAGCGCTTCAGTCCAGAACCTCGCGACTGCTACGATTACAGGTTCGAATCCTGCCTCGGGCGTGGATGTGTGTGATGTCCTTAGGTTAGTTAGGTTTAAGTAGTTCTAAGTTCTATGAGACTGATGTCGTCAGTCCCATAGTGCTCAGAGCCATTTGAATCATTTTTTTGGAATTCTCGTTCTTCGTGCATTTAGTGTCAGCAAGTGGAGTGAAAGTAGACACAGAATGTACCAGGGCCATCGGGGATTTTTCTCAGCGTTAGAATAAGAGTTCAGACCAGAAGAAAATAGAAGCTTTCGAAATGTGGTGTTAGAGAAGAATGCTGAAGGCTGAAGATTAGATGGATAGATCGCGGAACTAATGAAGAGGTACTCTAAATGGTTCAAATGGCTCTGAGCACTATGGGACTCAACATCTTAGGTCATAAGTCCCCTAGAACTTAGAACTACTTAAACGTAACTAACCTAAGGACATCACACACACCCATGCCCGAGGCAGGATTCGAACCTGCGACCGTAGCAGTCCCGCGGTTCCGGACTGCAGCGCCAGAACCGCTAGACCACCGCGGCCGGCTGAAGAGGTACTGAATAGATTTGCGGATAAAAGAAATTTTCGGCAAAACTGGACTAGAAGAAGGGATCGGTTGGTAGGATACATTCTAAGACATGTGGGGATCACCAATTTATACTGGAGGGAAGCTTGTGGGGGTAGGGAGTGGGGGGAATAAAAGACGTAGAGGGGGACCAAGAGATGAATGCAGTAAGCAGATTCAAAAGGATGTAGGTTGCAGTAGTTACTCGGATATGACGAGGTTTGTACAGGTTAGAGTAGGATGGTGAGCTACATCAAACCAGCCTATGGACTGAAGACTGCAAGAACAACACCAACAAGAATAACAACAACAAGAAGAGAGATATCACTCGATTTATTGGGTCGATCAACTTTTTTGGGAAGTTCGTTTTAGCTTTTGCTCAGGTAGCAGCTAAACATAACATTTTGCGTCGTAAGGACATGCTGTTACAGTGGACGGACAGTCAGTGAACTGCTTTCGGTGCCTTGAAGCAGGTTCTTAGTACAGAACTCGTGTTAGCCGTTCCTGATTTTAACAAAGACTGTATACCTCAATCTGATGTGTCCAACTCTGGACTGGGGGCTGCCTTGTTACACAAATACAATGGTGAGAGACATACTGTCGCATATTCGTCCAGGGCCTAGTGTAGAGGTCAATTAATCATTCTACGAGTTAGAAGCTCAGACAGTAATGTATGCCTTAGAGAATTTTAAATTTTATTTAGAACATCGAACCTTTTTGCTGGAGACTGATAATCAAGCCCTTAGCTCGGTGTTAGTCAGGTCACGCAAGACTGGACGCATAGTGCGGTAGGCCATCCGCATTTCCACTCTGCAGCACTCACCCAACGGCAGGCAATGGTGAATCTCACCAAGGCCCCAAACACCATCGTTACACGCCGTCTCCGTGAGTGGACGATCGACAGGGAGTCCACTCAAGACAGAGTGGCTAGGGAAGGACCATCCAAGTGTCACATACTTGCTGAAAAACGACACTGGCGAAAGGGCCTTGATCCCCATTGTGATGGCAGACGATGGATGACGCCTCACTACACAGTGAGATATGGGGAACACACCTCACACCTCACACCCACTATACTTGGAGCATGTTCATCCCCTGGAGGTGATTACTGATGTCTCTCAGGTCACTTTTGCCATTAACCCCCTAGCTGCGGCAATGGACTTGATTAAAAATGTAACGTAGGAGGAGGTCCTTGAAGCGATGCAAACAGGGGCCGCTCAGAAGTCCGCCCTCTGGAGTTCTGCAGGGCTTTCCAACATTTGCTGGCGCCAGCTTGGTCGAACATCTACATGTACATGACCACTCTGCAATTCACATTTAAGTGATTGTCAGAGGGTTCATCGATCCACAATCATACTATCTCTCTACCATTCCACTCCCGAACAGCGTGCGGGAAAAACGAACACCTAAACCTTTTTGTTCGAGCCTTGATTTCTCTTATTTTATTTTGATGATCATTCCTACCTATGTAGGTTGGGCTCAACAAAATATTTTCGCATTCGGAAGAGAAAGTTGGTGACTGAAATTTCGTAAATAGATCTCGCCGCGACGAAAAATGTCTTTGCTTTAATGACTTTCATCCCAATTCACGTATCGTATCTGCCACACTCTCTCCCCTATTACGTGATAATACAAAACGAGCTGCCCTTTTTTGCACCCTTTCGATGTCCTCCGTCAATCCCACCTGGTAAGGATCCCACACCGCGCAGCAATATTCTAACAGAGGACGAACGAGTGTAGTGTAAGCTGTCTCTTTAGTGGACTTGTTGCACCTTCTAAGTGTCCTGCCAATGAAACGCAACCTTTGGCTCGCCTTCGCAACATCTGCAGCGATCGACAGTCTCCCATAGTGCAGCTCCCTGCAGCATTCCTTGAAGGACTGATCGTACCCATACAAAACCCACGAGGTGGATCCAGAATCAGAGATTATCGCCCCTTGACCTTACTGAACAGTGACACGAAGATTTTCACACAACTGCTTGCGGCCCATCTCAAGTGGACGCTCTGTTATGTTGTTTCACAGGACCAGGCATCGTAAGGAGGCGATCAAAAGATCTACACAGCACTCTGTCGGGATCGCTTCGTGACTGCGCTTGTCCAGGCTCGCCAATTGCCAGGGTCTTGGCCTCCCTCGATGTCACTCAGGCCTTGAATATGGTTGGTCACACGATTTTGACGGCAGTACCACTGGGTATAGGATACGCAGATACCATTGTAGAGGTAGTGCTTCGTCTTCTTCGTAGTGCAACGTACAGGCTGTTGTACAATGGCCGCCTCATGCTGCCGATTCTGATCGAGCGTTCGGTGAGACAATGCTGTCCTCTCTCAGTGATATTGCATGCCTCTGTTTTGGAATCGCTGCTCTGTGGCCTGCGACAACGTCTGGTGGGGATGGCATTCGGATGACACAGTTCACACTTTTTGCTGCACTTCCTATGGCGACGATCCGGTACTTCTCCTTCGTGGCGGCGATGGTGTGTGTGGCGACCTATGGCGCCGCATCTGGAAGTAATCTCAAAGTCCAAAAATCACATGTTCCGTCTATAGGTAAGAGACTATCCGAAGGGTGCTTCACCCCCCCTCCCCCTCCCCTCCCATGAGTAAGTAACACGATACGTTGCTTGGACATTGACTTCACAACTGACCTGCAGCACTCGATAACTCTCAACTGCAGGCGTCTATTACACCAGATCAGAGCAGGTCTTCACCGCCTTAAGGCTCCAGAAATCCTGCAACAGACACGATAAGCCGAAGTCTACTTAGCGTAGAGCATTCCTCATACTGCACAGACGCTTCCAATCCCTCTATATCTGGCCTGCAGCACTCTGGTGGCTTTGGGATATTTTGTTAGTATGGGCATGCTGCTTAAGATCATTTACGAGTCCCTCACCCTCTCGAGGGACGTAGAGGGTTTGGGCCTTCTTGATGTTAAGTATAGAGCGAAGGCCCTATTTGTAAGTTCTCACATAAAGATGTGGCAACGTTGTTTGTACTATTTAACAAGCCTGCTGCTGGATGCCTTAGTGCTAATCTCTCTATCTCTCCCCCTCAGTGCTGTTAACCAACGTCCATTTTTTATACAATGGTCAGTTTTGTTCCTTTAACTGACATCCGCCTTGCAATAATGCCCACACGCTTGAAATCGGCGAGGGCGTTATTCACCAGCCTGCAACTGAGTTGGGCACTGAACGTGATTGAAAAGAAATACACCCATATAGCGTGGCGTGTTGTGTGGCAGGCGGCGAGTGCTGCCACTCTTGATATGGACGTTCACTCAACTTCGTACATAATGCTTACTGGGAAGCAGGTGTGCCGGTCTCGCTTGCATCAATTACACCTCGCAGACTCTCCATTGTGTGTCACATGTCTAGTGACGGATACGGATCATTATCGCCTTGTCTGAAGATCGGCGAAAGATGTTTGACATTTGGTGCGCCAGAAGTTTCCTTTCCTCACACGCGTGACTTCTGAACGGATAACTGCACAGTCTCTGCGTGGATGAGGTATATTTTCCGAGAACAAAAAAGAATCCTCTGACATGGATAGGCGCCCACGCCGTGCATTGTTTGTTCGGTGGTGATGAGAAGTCAGTTCTCGATTCTTGGCACTGCCGAAACGAACGACACTGCGAACATACGGAACCCCAGCTACCGGCAGTATTTCTCAAACAGTCTGTGGAGCGACTTCCGTAACCCACTTCGCAGCTGGATTATCCATGACAAAAGAAGTTGAACCAGCAACCCTTTTCGTTAGGACAGAACGACCAATGGCGACCACGTTCCTACGAGAAGAAATGCATCGTTAATTCCGCAGCGCTATGGAGCTTCCTCACGTCGTTCAGGCCGTGGTGGCCGAGCGGTTCTAGGCGCTTCAGCCTGGAACAGAGCGACCGCTACGGTCGCAGGTTCGAATCCCGCCTCGGGGATGGATGTGTGTGATGTCCTTAGGTTTAAGTAGTTCTAAGTTCTAGGGGACTGATGACCTCAGATGTGAAGTCCCATAGTGCTCAGAGCCATTTGAACCATTTGAACCTCACGTCGTAAAAAAAAGACCTCTTTTCCTTCTTTTACTGTTTAGTAGACGACGAGGACCGACTTTCATTTGCCTTCCCTTCGGTATTATGAAGCATGCCATAGCACGAACTTTTGCAACACACTGATTATGGTACAAAATAAGTTCTCCTTTCCTTTGACGAATTTTGGCTCTCTTGGATCCTACGGCTACCATCCTTCTTAGTTCTGAGGGGGAGAACGCGACATCGTGGTTGCGATCCTGTCCACTTTGTCCCCGACTCCCCTTCCCCCTCCTCCTTTTTCGGCTTTTTCCGGTAAAGAAAAAGAATGAAAAATCGAGGGGTAGATTCCCTATGCGGAAATATTTTTGATTTTTCAATTTTTACGTCCCTCGTGTTGCTAATCAGAATAATGATCTGTATACTTTATTTCTCGTTGCTGTATCTCTGCGATCTGTTTTTATCGCCAGGTAAGGAATTTGATCAAAAAACTTCAAAACTGCTCTTTTCTCACTGAAAGAGAAAAAGAAATCACAACCCGAGAAGACTGCATCAGAATGCATCACATTGCCAGTGATTCATGAAATGATGCGTCACGTGTGGTTTTCTGCCACACTGTGCGATAGAGAGAAGCTTTTATTAACGTAAAGCTAGTATGTTCTTCTGCAGAAAATTGAAAACCACAGCGAATTTGCAAAAATGCGGCGTTTATAACGTGTGTAGCTTACCAAGGAAATTACTGCTTCCCCTGTTTTTATTATGTATATCACAGCAGCACGTGTAAATTATCAACTGTAAAATAATAAAATTGGGGGAGCCGGGCAAGGTGGCGATGGGGGTTCTGTGGGACATAATGTTCTGGCATGAGGCGCGAAAGCTTTAACTTATTCTCCCTTGAGGGATCAGTCACCCTAAGAATTCTAACGTGTTTACTGTGCCGCTCCGCCGAGTTATAAAAATTTTTGTGGTTTTATTTACCCTTACGTAGGATACGATGGTAACCCCAAAAGCTAGGTCTCCTATTTCTTTCTAAGTACATAGACCTGGGTGAAAGAAGAGGTTCATAACTTTCTGAACAACATGGCGGCGAGCTGGTATGACATGGGCATACAAAAATTGCCACAGCCTCAAAAAAATGCATCGACAGATATGGTGATTATGTCGAAAAATAGCTAAACGTTCAAGCTATAAACTGATGTAAACCATTGTAGAAATAAACTGGTCTATGTACTTATAAAATAGGAGACCTTACTTTTGGGTTTGCCCTCGTAAGTGGTGTTTGTTTTTAAACTGGAGAAGAAAAGTGACAGTCTTTTTAATTAAATTTTGTTGAAATTTTCGTATCTTGACTCTACAGTCCTACTTCAGTTATTGAAAGTTCAGTCATACATTAGAGGGTGTACAGCTGCTTGAATCCTCGAAAAGTGGCCTCGGCACTGCCTTATGGCCACTTTCTGGAGGGGAAAAATGTAAAAGTAACGGTCGAAATAAGGGTGATACTTACAGCAAGGCTCATTTCAATGAACTAGATGGAGCAAACAAAAAAGAAGAGAAAGTAAAAAGAAGGAAAAATGGAGCGCAGTCGAAGAGAAGATACGAAGTAAAAAGAAGCCAGCGAAGAGAGCGAAACGCCATCCTAGGAGAGCTCCTTTTGACGACAACGACAAAGACGGGGATTTCATGTACTGCGAAGAAAAATTTTAAAATCAGAGGCCACAAGAGCAGTGGATTTAGTGCGAATTGTGCTCCCTGCGTGTCCACGAACTCTACAGGAGTTGAGGAACACAGTTTTATTTTTATTTTTGAGATATCTAAATAATTTTAATTCGAATCATGCTATACAATAAAATATAATTAGTTCTTTGTTAAAACAGCTTTCATCCTTTATTTTTCAATTTAAAATTAAGCGTTCACTTCACCCGCTCATGTCAGGGAAAGAGGCCGTTGTACATCACATCATTTCTGTGCGTTTTCGATTACAAAAAAATGGTTCAAATGGCTCTGAGCACTGTGGGACTTAACATCTGAGGTCATCAGTCGCCTAGACTTAGAACAACGTAAACCTAACTAACCTAAGGACACCACACACATCCATGCCCGAGGCAGGATTCGAACCTGTGACCGTAGCGTTCGCGCGGTTCCAGACTGAAGCGCCTAGAACCGCTCGGCCACACAGGCCGGCTTTTCGACTACCACTACTCAACTTAAAATATGGGAATATCTTAGCTTGGCCAGTTTTTACGGCTGTCCCCTGTCTAATTTTATGCACGAAGTTCTCTTGTACGTCTTAGGATATCCCATCCTGTAGGTTTACTTGCAATCCCAAATTTTCGTTGCCCGTTCCTTTTCATACCTTTTGTGAAAGTATTAATAAATACAATATTTTGAGCAATTTTTCGGTTTATTTGCATTGTAAGTAACTAAAAACTAAAAATGAGTTTCCGTTCAGGGAGCCGACCCCCATGACCCTTTGATCACCATTCTGCACTCTTCCCACTGCTCCAATCTCTGCCTGTAATCTACGCCAACGAAAAAAGTTTCGTGCCTCACCCGAAACGCGATAAGAATGCCATTTTTTTTATAAACGCTAGGCCATCTGAAGCTCCTGCTTTCGTCACGTTCATTGATGACAAAGCCCTGCATATACAACAAATTTGAACGAAATCGGTGATGATGAGTGCGCATGCTCCCCTGGTCAGTACGAAGGACTACTAGGTTTTGTCCCCCTTGAAATGAATTCTTTTCCGTTTCCTTTTTTTTTTAATTCGCTTTGCTTTTTCCCGACGTCAAGTGTACTCTCTTATGCACAGCTATCCCAGCTGCGTGCAGACAAGCGCAGAGATTTCCCTACTGTCTTATCATTGAACACTGTCCGTCATATACCTCCCCGACCATAACGATGTTGCATAAAAAATACGGCAGAAACAGCCGTTCTCATCAGAGCAAAACCGTTTCTGTCACACTCCATCGCGTAGCCAAGTTCTCGAAGTCCTTCTCAGAAACAAGAACCCGAATCTGAAACGACCGCCGCATTATATTAGAGAACTAAATAACATCTCCAGCTTCAGAAGACAGGTAATGATATATCTGCTAAAGCGACAATAAGATTACTATTACCCCTGTACGCACGCCTTACCCTATCCTGACCTTTCTCATCTCCCACTATTCTTAGCCAATGTAGTCTCCATAAATTTCTTTTTCCCACAACATGCTATACCAGAAAACATCTATTTTTAGACATATAAATTCATTTTATATCTGCCGTTGTCATTATTGTTATTAATGTCACATTTATTGTCATTATTATTATTGTTATTATTACTGTTATTATTATTATTATTATTATTTGATTATTATTATCACTATTAGTGGCTGCAGCGGCAGTAGTGCAAGTAATACCAGTATTAACTCTGTTATTTCGTAATCAGTCTATTGCATTCACACTGACACATCACTCAAATTATTTTAATACTAGTTGTCAAATTAAAACTGTTATTTCTTAGGTAACGATAATGTAATAGATACTGTACGTATGAATCCCTGGTCCGATGTAAGAGAGAGCCTTATGGCCGTAATCAGATCATTTTAAATAAATAAGTAATAGCGTAATGGAAGACTGTGACAGCATTTTAGGCCTTTCTCCCTTAAAAATACCTTCGTTAAGGCGCAGGTGGTCCGGGACCTTCATGGACTAAGCTAACATCAGTTCGGGTTTATACAGGATCGGCCGATATAGAACGGCGTAAATGAGGCGCTTAACGTAGAATATAAATGTCGTCGAAAATACGCAAAATCAATTATGATCGACATCACAAGCGCCTCCCATAATTTACGATGACCTGTATTCTTCACACGACTCGGAAAAATAGCTGCGTCACTCTGACATAGCATCCGGGGTAGTGCAAGAGGCGAATTATCGACTAGCCCCGAGGGAACCGCACCATGAAAGCATGCCTGCTGCGAACTCACCCCTTCTCCCTTTGAGGGATAAGATTACTGATATTGAAGTCGACGCACACAGCGATATTCCCTCAGTTTTTTTCTGACAAGTGGAGGCCCGGCCCGAGCGAGATGGCGCAGTGGTTAGTACGCTGGAGTCGCATGCGGAAGGACGATAGTTCAAATCCTCATCCGGCTATCCAGGTTTAGGTTTTCTGTGATATCCCTACATCGCTTCAGGTAAATGCCGGAATGGTTGCTTTTAAAGGGCACTACCGATTTTCTTCCCATTCTTGACACAATACGAGCATGTGCTCCGTGGCCGGCCGAGGTGGCCGGGCGGTTCTAGGCGCTACAGTCTTGCAATGGCTCAAATGGCTCTGAGCACTGTGGGACTTAACATCTGAGGTCATCAGTCCCCTAGAACTTAGAACTACTTAAACCTAACTAACCTAAGGACATCACACACATCCATGCCCGAGGAAGGATTTGAACCTGCGACCGTAGCGGTCGCGCGGTTCCAGACTGTAGCGCCTAGAACCGCTCGGCCACCCCGGCCGGCTTGTGGCTAAGAGGTCAAGTGTGTTTTCGTAACCATTTACAATTTGAATGGCCTCGTGAACTAATTGTTCAAAATAATTTTTAAAAAAGCATTTAGAACAATTACGGAAGTTGTTTTCTATCTACAATAGGGTCTGAAAATGTATTTTTGTCAACATATGGAATGTAGATTGAAGTCACTGCCAACTATAATTGTATGAGTAGGGTAGCTATTTGTGATGAGACTGAAGTTCTCTTTGAAACGTTCAGCAACTGTTTCATCTGAGACCGGGGGTCAGTAAAAGGAGCCAGCTATTAATTTATTTCGCTTGTCGAATATAACCTCTAATTTATTCCGGTTATCGAATATAACCTCTGCCCATACTAAGTCACAGGAACTATCTGCTTCAATGTCGCTTATGAGCTGGAGCACACATTACATTATTTTTCCTTAAGTTGTGCTTCTAGTTTCTGTTGTAGTGCAGATCATTACGATGACGGCTTTTCCTTCCAAAACCTAGGATGCTTTCTCTGTGAGCCTGTAAATACCAGAGCTGAACAATGTAGAACAACAACGTACGTTACTAGTATAGCATTCTGTATTACTTCATTTCCTTATTTCTAACATTTTAAAATTGTACGTCGACTTTAGAAGACATGTCAATCATTTATGTTCTTAACTCTATTTAGTGAACGTATTTTCAGTCATATTTTGAACATTGTCCCGCTACACTTTATTAACTACTGTTTCGCCGCAAGGGATATCGCATTTTAGAGAGTAAATTAATATGGAGTATGTCGTTCTTCTTTTCAAACATTCACATAGCCATTTCTTCTTTCCTTATTGTCTTTTGGCATGCAGTTATAGTAATTAAAGTAGGTACAAATGCAGTGATCAAAAAGAAATGATTAGAGTACATTCGCATTCTCTTTACAGCGTTCCTTCCTTGTTGCTCCAATGGCTATGGACTGTTTCTATCGCAATCAGTAAGCGTGAAAGGAAGCTACCGTACAGACAGATGGATCTATATTTATACTTGGCAAAACTAATTACATACTGACATAATCGACGGTATTGCTTTCGTTTTCCAAAAGTTATAAATATGTCGATTTCGGAAACGAGGCTCTGTATTTGGCCAAGATGTCGAAGAAGGAGGTCCCTTACGTACTGGCTGTATCGAGTAAGATGTGGAGACGGCGGTGTGACAGCGGACAGAAGAAGTACGAGGAAGGGCGTCCCTTACCTGAGGGATCGTTACCTGGCGAAGGGGCAAGTGTGGCAAATGTCCGGCCTGGCAAATGTCCGGCATTCCTCGGCCACACAGGCCGGCTTTCTTGCAATGGGGCAGGGGAGAGAGGGAGGGCCAAACTACCTCAAAAATAACTTTACACACTGTGCTGTATGCTGCATTTGTTTATTTGCTTCTCTCTTGGAATTGCATTAGCGTATGATACAAACCACCCAATACAAAGGGTGAGGCAGCTAAGAGAGACCATATCAGATACAACCAGAAGCAATAAATAAATATGGTGTAATTTTCGTTAATTTTGTGTCAGCATTATATCACCTTTTCTGACGTGCGGAAATAACGCTGAACATTTATACACTACCTGAGAGAGTAAATGAAGCACTGAAAGGGGATGAGGAAATGAAATGAAACTCCTCGGGATGGGAGAGTACGTGACGTTATTAACTGTTTATATATGTGTGATATTTACCAGCGTGATGTGGCAACCTCTCTGGCGTGGATGAATTCACTGGTTCGGTTGGACAGGACATCAGAAAGCGATTGTATCCTCTCCTACATCTACATTTATACTCCGCAAGCCAAACAACGGTGTGTGGCGGAGGGCACTTTACGTGACACTGTCATTACCTCCCTTTCCTGTTCCAGTCGCGTATGGTTCGCGGGAAGAACGATATCCGGAAAGCCTCCGTGCACGCTCGAATCTCTCTAATTTTACATTCGTGATCTCCTCCGGAGGTATAAGTAGAGGGAAGCAATATATTCGATACCTCATCCAGAAACGCATCCTCTCGAAACCTGGACAGCAAGCTACACCGCGACGCAGAGCGCCTCACTTGCGGAGTCTGCCACTTGAGTTTGCTAAACATCTCTGTAACGCTATCACGCTTACCAAATAACCCTGTGACGAAACGCGCCGCTCTTCTTTGGATCTTCTTTGGATCTTCTCTATCTCCTCTGTCAACCCGACCTGGTACAGATCCCACACTGATGAGCAATACTCAAGTATAGGTCGAACGAGTGTTTTGTAAGCCACCTCCTTTGTTGATGGACTACATTTTCTAAGAAATCTCCCAATGAACCTGCTAACCGCCTTACCAACAATTAATTTTGTATGATCATTCCACTTCAAATTGTTCCGTACGCATGCTCCCAGATATTTTACAGAAGTAACTGCTACCAGTGTTTGTTCCGCTCCTGTGGCAAGCTGGTCCACAGCTGTTGTAACTGGTCCTTGATATACGTGATATTGACTCCAGGATGGAGTTGACGTCCGAGCCATTTTGATAGATGTTATTTATTTATATACACGTCTAGTTTCGTAGGAGCAAATTGAGGAGCAAATATCCAAGATCACGAAGCGTGTCACTACATGAGATTACAACATAAAAGTAATAGCGGCTAAAATGTTTATGAACCCAAGAAAAGTCAAGCCATAAGTTTAAGTAAACGCAGTCAATAAAACAGCATTGGAACCGCTCGACCGAATGGAAGGAGTGACACATGAGGAAAGTTTTCAGTTTCGATTTGAAAGCGCGTGGATTACTGCTAAGATTTTTGAATTTTTGTAGTAGCTTATTGGAAATGGATGCAGCAGTATACTGCACACCTTTCTGCACAAGAGTTAAGGAAGTGCGTTCCAAATGCAGATTCCATTTCTGCCAAGTATTAATTCAGTGAAAGCTGCCAATTCGTGAAAATAAGCCGACATTGTTAACAAGAAACAACACTAAAGGTTATATATATTGAGGGGCCAATGTCAGAATACCGAGTGCACAGAGGTTCACAAGAGGCTCGTGAATTTAGAGCACTTATTTCCCGAACTGTCCGTTTCTGAGCCAAAAATATTCCTTGAGAATGGGAAGAGTTACCACAAAATACACTCCTGGAAATTGAAATAAGAACACCGTGAATTCATTGTCCCAGGAAAGGGAAACTTTATTGACACATTCCTGGGGTCAGATACATCACATGATCACACTGACAGAACCACAGGCACATAGACACAGGCAACAGAGCATGCACAATGTCGGCACTAGTACAGTGTATATCCACCTTTCGCAGCAATGCAGGCTGCTATTCTCCCATGGAGACGATCGTAGAGATGCTGGATGTAGTCCTGTGGAACGGCTTGCCATGCCATTTCCACCTGGCGCCTCAGTTGGACCAGCGTTCGTGCTGGACGTGCAGACCGCGTGAGACGACGCTTCATCCAGTCCCAAACATGCTCAATGGGGGACAGATCCGGAGATCTTGCTGGCCAGGGTAGTTGACTTACACCTTCTAGAGCACGTTGGGAGGCACGAGATACATGCGGACGTGCATTGTCCTGTTGGAACAGCAAGTTCCCTTGTCGGTCTAGGAATGGTAGAACGATGGGTTCGATGACGGTTTGGATGTACCGTGCACTATTCAGTGTCCCCTCGACGATCACCAGTGGTGTACGGCCAGTGTAGGAGATCGCTCCCCACACCATGATGCCGGGTGTTGGCCCTGTGTGCCTCGGTCGTATGCAGTCCTGATTGTGGCGCTCACCTGCACGGCGCCAAACACGCATACGACCATCATTGGCACCAAGGCAGAAGCGACTCTCATCGCTGAAGACGACACGTCTCCATTCGTCCCTCCATTCACGCCTGTCGCGACACCACTGGAGGCGGGCTGCACGATGTTGGGGCGTGAGCGGAAGACGGCCTAACGGTGTGCGGGACCGTAGCCCAGCTTCATGGAGACGGTTGCGAATGGTCCTCGCCGATACCCCAGGAGCAACAGTGTCCCTAATTTGCTGGGAAGTGGCGGTGCGGTCCCCTACGGCACTGCGTAGGATCCTACGGTCTTGGCGTGTATCCGTGCGTCGCTGCGGTTCGGTCCCAGGTCGACGGGCACGTGCACCTTCCGCCGACCACTGGCGACAACATCGATGTACTGTGGAGACCTCACGCCCCACGTGTTGAGCAATTCGGCGGTACGTCCACCCGGCCTCCCGCATGCCCACTATACGCCCTCGCTCAAAGTCCGTCAACTGCACATACGGTTCACGTCCACGCTGTCGCGGCATGCTACCAGTGTTAAAGACTGCGATGGAGCTCCGTATGCCACGGCAAACTGGCTGACACTGACGGCGGCGGTGCACAAATGCTGCGCAGCTAGCGCCATTCGACGGCCAACACCGCGGTTCCTGGTGTGTCCGCTGTGCCGTGCGTGTGATCATTGCTTGTACAGCCCTCTCGCAGTGTCCGGAGCAAGTATGGTGGGTCTGACACACCGGTGTCAATGTGTTCTTTTTTTTCTTTTCCAGGAGTGTATAATACCATAGCGAATGAAAATGAGCAAAGTAGACTAATTTTCGAATCCTACCATCACTTACTTCAGATACCGTTCGAATAGTAAAAATGGCCGCATTAAGTCTTTGAACAACATCCTGAACGTGAAATTTCCACTTAACACCCAGAAATTTGAACTTTTATGTTTCACTAATCATATGTCCATTATGTGAAAATAAGACGACGGGTTTTGTTGAACTGTGTGTTAGAATCTGTACAAACTGAGTCTTACTGTGATTTAGAGTTAGTTTATTTGCTACAAGCCATGAACTTATGTCATGAACTGCACTACTTGAAACACAGCCAATGTTTCATACAACATCCTTTACTCCCAAACTTGTGTCATCAGCAAACAGAAATATTTTTGAATTAGCCGTATCAGTAGAGGGCATATCATCTATGGAGACAGATCTGTGAATCGTGCTGGCCAAGGGAGTAACTTAACTTCAC
This sequence comes from Schistocerca cancellata, assembly GCF_023864275.1. Taxonomy (NCBI): domain Eukaryota; kingdom Metazoa; phylum Arthropoda; class Insecta; order Orthoptera; family Acrididae; genus Schistocerca; species Schistocerca cancellata. The sequence goes on along the minus strand of NC_064629.1, from coordinate 788,955,348 downwards.
GCAGACAGTCCATATATACACGTGGTATAAGTTTACGAGCATTGTCATGTTGAAAAATGCCACCACGATACTCTCGCATGACAGGTTACACATCAGAGTGCAGGATGTCCGTGACATACTGCATTTCTACCAGAATTCCATCAGTCACTACCCGCTGCAACCTGATGTCACAAGCCGGCCGCGGTGGTCTTGCGGTTCTGGAACTGCAGTCCGGAACCGCGGGACTGCTACGGTCGCAGGTTCGAATCCTGCCTCGGGCATGGATGTGTGTGATGTCCTTAGGTTAGTTAGGTTTAAGTAGTTCTAAGTTCTAGGGGACTTATGACCTAAGATGTTGAGTCCCATAGTGCTCAGAGCCATTTGAACCATCTGATGTCACACCCGTTGGCTTCCCACAATATGACGCCAGATGTAACACCGCTGTGCCCCGCCAAAACATTGGATATCTGGACTCCCTCTCCATGTCGCCACGACACACTCCTCCTAGTGCAGAATGGAATTTCGTCGCTGAACGCAGTGCGACGCCATTCATCAGCAGATTATGCTTCCCAGTCACCACACCACTCCAAACTCAGCCATCAATTTTGTGATGTTAACGGCATTTACACATCGTACTATAACTTCCTAGTAGGGCTGCTGCTAGTCTGCGACCAATCGAGTGGGACGGCGCAGAATGTTGCAGGGAGACTATTACTTGTTTCCTGATGGCAGGCGCAGATGTGAAGCGGTTACTATGCTAACGGTGTACAGCGTGGCGATCCTCCCAGGTGGTGATAAGATGTGCGTGGCCAGAGCCTTGACGGCGGGGATGACAGCCCTCACGTTACGCATGCAGTCTAACATCGGGCCATTGTCACATCTGAATGCCCACAAATCTGGATATTTCGCGATTCGACCATCCAGCCAAACGAAGACCCACAATGAGGCCCCTTTGATACTCTGATCGGGTGCTGATAACGAGGTCTCATACGAGTATGCGGCATCCCCGTGTCCTTCAGAGCGATCACTCAAAATCTGACGCTGTTCTCGTGGTTTACGTTATATCCTACCAAGCATGGTTATAAGTCTAAACACGAACAACACTAATTGACTCTGGTGGCCGTTCTGCCTGTCACAGAGAATTGCAACTCCATCATTTACACACCTACCGATGGTCTGTAAGTTTTTTGCAGGAAGTGTATTTGCCGAATTATGAGAGCGATCATGTCTTTTTTATAGAAATATACACTTTCTGGATGACACTGGAAGGAGCCTTCGAAGAAGACTTCAGATAAATAACTTGTGTAGAACTGTTCCACATTCAACAGAAGAGGTCGTACAAGAGCCTGTACTACGATACCAAATGTCATAAAACCCGTAAATCTGGTAGGATTCTTGAGTTTATCTGCGTGCTTAAAGCCCATCAGTGTCTGATGTGCTATTGTACCGATCAGTGAAACTACGAGTTTTCAGACTTTCACAATATACAAAATAGCCGAAAAAGAGGAATGTCTCCAAACTGTTAAAGCTGAGGTGTCCTTGTCTTCTGGTAGGTATCCTGAGCCGGCCAAGCGCTCACACGGTCAGTCTTTGTAAATATCATCAAAAATTTGAAGAAAGTGCAAATTTGAAGAATAAAACAGCCCAACAAAAAAGAATAGCAACCAATTAGAGAAGAACTACTAATACCTTAGCAGCGGTATAACACGATCCACTGGTTACTGCTAACATCAACAGAATACAGGGGGATCAGTGACATGAGTTTCCTACGGATACAGCCTTGCAACACATTTCATCCTTTCCACGTTTAGCTCCATCAGCATTTTCATCGCAGTGTCTGAAAGTCGGTTGGGGTTCTCCGAGTGCTCTCTACAAAAATTGAAAAGTGTTGTTGCTCTTCGATGCAGGATTATGTTTACCGATGAAACAGTATTTACATCCACGTCTTCATTTACATTCCGCAGCCAACCTTACGATGTGTGACAGAGAGTACTACGGGTATCACTAACCTGTCCGCTCTTTACTGAAGCATTCACGAATGGCCTATGGGAAAAATGACAATTGGTGAAGCTCCACATGACATTTAATGTCTCTGATTTCATCATCGCGATCATTTCAAGAAAAGTGTGTGGGAGAATGTAATACGATGACCCACTCTTCTGGGAAAGTAAGCCCTCAAAATTTCGACAGCAAACCTCTACGTGATGCACAACGCCTGCTAAAACCACGAAAACATCATAGGCAAATAAATCTTCGCAATATGGATTCCGGATCAGTTGAACATGCAAGATAGGTCGGCTGAGAGAAGTTTTTTCTTGTGAATTCCTAAGAGACCAAAATGCTGAGATCGTCGGTCCCTAGACTTTCACACTACGTAAACTAACTCAAACTAACTTACGCTAAGAACAACACACACACGCATGCCCGAGAGAGGACTCGAACCTCCGGCGGGAGCGGCCGCGCAATCCGTGACATGGCGCCTCAAACCGCACGGCCTCTCCGCGTGGTCGAGAGAGGTAGATGAGCAACAGCTTTGGTGCGGCCTTTTCAAGAATCACGTTTTGATACCCTTTTTTTTTTAATGGAGCTCTAAATGGCCAAGTAACAGACCCTCTGCTGCAGTTATTGGAAAACATCCCACTGAACGTAAAGCAATCCATGTGGTACCAAGATGATGGATGTCAGGCCAATTCCACACACATGAGTACATACCTGGCTAACACAATATTTAGAGGTGATATTGTCCGCTACAGCCAGTCAGAAATCGCTCCTCAATGTACACTGCTGAAAAGAATTATGGAAACATGCATTTCAGCCTCTGTCATACTCCTTTGGAAAATAACTGAGGACTGGGTAAATTACATAATTATAACTTTATCTTTTAAATACATAACATCAATACATCCTGGACTGTTTATGTAAAAAGAAGTGACGTGTCTGACAGGTGTTGAAAACTAAGCGGGAACAATCATTCTGCCCCTCAATGTGGGTTGTTTTCATTGGAAGTCGAGACCTTCAGTAACATTTATGCCCTCCGCGGGCGTTTATCACTGACTGAAAACTATACGACATGCTCTGTGTAAGTCTATGGATGTCACCCCCATGGTACCAGTTCCCTTTCTCCAAAGAGCACAAGACAGTTCTTAGAGAGTCTGTGGTGGAACACGTATGTCAAGAATGTTCCAGGTGTGGACAATGGGGTTTAAGTCGGGATTCAACGTGGGCCATTCCATTACTTCAGCGTCCAGTCTTCGCAAGACGTACTTTCTGACACACACTACGTGAGTTCCGGCATTAGATGTAATTCAGGGTCACCACCGTACGCAGCAGCCACGACATCGTGCAACAGAGTCTGTTTCATGCACTGTCGGTCGATAAGTCTACCATGGACAACGACAAGATTCTTATGGCTGTCAGTACCGAATCCTCCTCACAAAATCACGTAACCTTGGAAATCTGTCGATTCCCTAGACAACACTTGGCAGACACCGCTCAGCACATATCTCCGCACACGAAGACGGTCATCGCCCTGCATCAGAGGGTATCTGGACTCGTCTGTGAATAACGAGTTTCGCCAATGAATAAATTGGCAGTTGAGATGAGAATGTTAGAACTGAACGCCAGCGGCGTGATGTAGTCGTATCAAGAGGGGTACTCGAACAGGACGTCTTTGCCGTGAGGTCCTTTCTCTCAACATGTTCGTTATAGTCTGATCGGACACAGCGGCTCCAGTGGCCCTCCTGAGAGCATCTTGCAAAACTCTGGCAGTTTCCGCAAAGCAGAGATGGCCAGGTATCCGTCTTGACGGGGTTTCAATACGTCAGTGACCTTGTCCAACTTGCCTTGTGTAATGACATGTCTCCCTCTAGCGTATTCTCGTCCTATGAATGACATGGAGATGCGTTGCCATCTGCAGCAAAACGATCGACAGTCCACCTTTTCTTGATGAAACATACCACCCTTGCAAGATGCACTGCATTACGGTGTCATAATGCACATGCTTAGTTAAATTCAACGACTACAAATGATAGCTGCCCTCTGTGTACCTCAATAGAAAACACTGGAACAACGTCACTTATTTCCTTCTCAGGGTTCACCTGACACTGTAATGCATAACACAGCCGATAGATGGAAATGGAAAACGCTTTAAATATGATATCTGTATGGTTAGAAGATTGGTAATTGACCTTAAATAATGAAAAGTGTGAGGCCATCCACATGAGTGCTAAAAGGAATCCGTTCAACTTTGGTTACACGATGAATCAATCAAATCTAAAGGCTGTAAATTCAACTAAATACCCAGAAGTTACAATTTGGAACCACTTAAACTGGACTGTGTCTTACTGGGAGAATACTTAGAAGATGCAACAGATCTACGAAAGAGACTGCCTACACTACGCTTGTCCGTCGTCTTTGGAGTACTGCTGCACGGTTTGAGATCGTTACCAGACAGAATTAACACAGTACATCGAGGAACTTCAGAGAACGGCAGCACGTTTTGTATTATCGAGAAGTAGGGGAGAAATAGTCACGGACGTGACACAGCGTTTAGGGTGGACGTCATTAAACAAGGGGTGTTTCTCGTTGCGGTGAGACGTTCTCATGAAATTTCAATCACTAACCGTCTCCTCCGAATGCGAAAATATTTTGTTGATGTCAACCTACATAGGGAGAAACGCTCATCACAATAAAATAAGGGAAATCAGAGCTCACACGAAAAGATTTAGGTGTTGGTTTTTTCCTCTGTTCGAGAGTTGAATAACAGAGAATTATTATGAAGTTCGTTCGATGAACCCTCTGCCAAGCACTTAAGTGAGATTAGCAGAGTAGCCATGTAGATGTAGATGAGAATGTTTTTAATTGTTGCCTACACTGAAAGCGAGTATCTAAAGCCAGCATTAAAACCACACATACCGCCTGTATCAAAATATATTTAGTATTCTGGACAGTGATACACATGTTCCCCTAATTCTTTTCAACAGTGTTTATACCCGTTATGGATATCCTTTAGGTGGCATGAATTTGGTGTCTCTCACTTTACAGTATATTCACATGGTTTATCCGCTATTGTTCTACTCATGTACCGAGATCGAAAACTTTTCCTCAGTTTTTAAACTGTGTTCAGGAGGCGTAAGAACATGTCTTGTAGGAAGGTGTCTAACAACAGTGTTTAGCACGACTTCTTTAAAACTGTTAACAAGATCATAGAAGTAGGATATGACTTCCCTTCGTGGTATTATGAGCTGTGATTATGCATGCAACGTCTACGGGACGCTTTGCTCTGCCGTGCATTCCGCACAGATGCCTATGCGCCTCTTATCGCTAGGCGCTCTCTACAAAAAGGATAATGTGGTGTATAAGGGAGTCATGCACGAGACGCCAGATAAAATATAAGTTGCTTATGTAGTCTTATCTGTATTATAATTTTCCGTTTGATATACTGCTTAGCTTGCACGAAGATACGCTGTATGTTCATATACCTGTTACATATCTTGATCAAATACCAACAAAATATGTTAACGGATGAGGATTTTTAATAGTAGAGACGTAATGGAAGCTCCTCTTCACTAATCTTGTGGATAGAGAAACGTGAAAGAAGTTTTCTGAAGGTATGATTCGTATTAAGAGCTATAGTCTGGATGGCTACACAACACTTGCGGTAAGCAAGCTCATCTGATCCGGAAGAGGAGAGGCAAGGTAGACTATATGCGTGTTAACTGAAACTAAAGTGATTTGATGGAGCTATGATACTGTTGAACGACGAATCGTGGGGACTAAAATTGGTGCGTAATCAGATATGTCCTACTTTTCGCGTGAAACGAAATAACTATGAAAATTCCATTTCGGATAATAACGACGAACAGAATGGTGTAGTAAAGATGTATTCAGTACAACAGACATTTCCCGAGTCTGGAAGTTTTCCTGAAACAGAATTACTTATGGCTGAAAAAACTTAAATAGTTTTGGTTTTCAGATAAATTAAAAAGATTGTAAATTAAAACATTTCCAACAATGTGCCGAAAGTTATTAAATACACGATACGAGAACGGTAGACGAGAAGTTAGCTTTATCGTAGCGTTATACTCAATTACGTATATGCCACTTTGTCTACAGTGCGTATAAAAACGAATTCGAAGCATTAAATCTGATTTCTTTGTCTGTAATGTGTCTAACAATAAAAAGGAAAGTGTAAGAGAGCGAAGTTAAGTGTATTTTCATAGTTTAAGAAGACTGTTACGTCAATACGCCGGGGAATATACACAATTTTTCAGTAGCAGAGTTACTTAGTTGCCATGATCTGCGATGCAGAGAAAACGAGTAAGGATTCCAAAAGTAGACAATAAAAGTTTTTTCCATTGTTGCTATAGGCTAATATTGCAGATAGAAAAAAAATCTCTTCTGAACAAAGACTATGTACACAGGGTCGTTATTGCTTGTTGCAAATAAATAATGTTTGCTTTCATCATCAAGAAATAATCAAAAACAGGTAGCTATCAAGCAGCTGTATAAGTTGGGGACAGAAACGATGAGGAATGCGGAGTAGTCAGGCTAGATAGAGTTGAGTGGGGCAAAATTCGTAATTATGGTTAGTACTGTAGAGCTATGCAGAGGTGGTTCCAGAAAGAAACATTTAAAAAAGTGAAGAAGAACAAACCATGAAACCAGAATAAAGTCAGGAACCGGCCATATCTTTTCAGAAATGGTTCATAGCTAAATTAAAACTAGATCAGCAAGACAAATGTCCGGCAATGTGGGAAAAATTGAGGCTGGTAGAAAACGTGCACGAGAATCGTAGAGAAGAACGAGCAACCAAGTCTAAGTGAAGGCGAAAGCACAAAGCTATCACAACTCATACATCATGTTCAGACGTGCTACCAGGCGAGGGTCTGCCGTCGGGTAGACCGGTCGCCTGGTGCAAGTCCATTTAATTGATGCCACTTCGGCGACTTGTGTGTCTATGAGGATGATATGATGATGAAGACAACACAACATTCAATCCTCGAAAGGAGAAAATCTCAACCCAAATGGGAATCGAACCTAGGCCTCTCGAATGGCACTCCGACGCACTGACTACTCATCGATTTTTTTAAAGACCTTGCACTTACGAAACTAAGCACCTAATCAACATTTTTTTTTCAGGAAAGAGCGGACACAGCTTCAGGCTGGGCTGAGACAAGGCCTGGCCATTATGTCTTGATGTCTACCCCCGCCTGTCACGGTTCTGGTCCCTCACGTGGAGATGGTGCTACGTTGTTTCTTCCATGTTGTTCTATTATTTTTTATATATTTAATTTTTTCTTGCTTTTTATTTTTATTTGTTATGAAAAGAAAACTTTATAGACAGAAATTCCACAATTCCGGGATTCAGTAGAAAAGAAAATTTCTCTCTAGGAAGAACACAATGAGGGAAGGTTCCCAAACAAGGAAAAAAATTGAACTATCCAATTCCTTGACGATTGAAGACAAAGTGCAACATATTCGGAAATAAAGCTCGATAACGTGGAAACCTCTGCCACATCCAATGAACGTTCAACATATACTGGCAAAACACGCGGGGTCCGGTATGGTTGTCACATCCAGCTACATAGTAGACATAGTGTCCGAGGAGCCATACGATCGAATTAGTCTTCGTCAAAGGGAACACGGGTAAGTCTGGACACAGAAGAAGTTCAACCGAGAGCTATGGAAGCGCACATCAGGTTGATTACGTGTGTAAACTGCAGAATGCGCTAAAGAATGAAGCAGAGGTGGATACCCAAATGGACGAAGTACGTCAAAACACTGTAATCAGTATTGAGGCTGTAAAACAGAACCTTTAAACACAAATCCATTCGAGTAGGGAAGTAAACTTTGACGAGAACCTCACAGATGCTGCACAGTGACTCGTCTGCTAGAGGGAAAAAATAGTGACGTCGCCGCAACTAATCTCTGTATGACTCTGAGATTTTCATCAATATTGCCAATTAAAAAAATTAAACCGATGTTACCCTACTCCTTATCGATGTTATGGGTGATTTAAAGAGCATTGTATCAGATACATGACTGAATTTGGGGAAAATTACTTACATTGTGAACCACTTGGGAGAGAAAGCATATAACCAAAAGGAGATAATGTCATTTCTCGAGTTCGATGCAGACATTGTAGTTAAATTTTGCGAGGTGCAGTTTTACACCATATTTTTAAGGAAAAATACTTGAGACACTACATCTGCATCTACATGCATACTCTGAAAATGTGCCTAGCAGAGGGTTCATCGAACTACCTTGACAACCTTTCTGTATTATTCCACTCTTGAATTGCTCACGGAAGAACGAAAATCTATATCATTCTATGCGAGCTCTTATAGCCCTTATTTTATTGCGATGATCGTTTCTCCCTGTGTAGGTCGGCGTCAACATAACATTTCCGCATTCGGACGAGAAATTTTGTGACTGAAATTTCGTTGGAAGATGCCTCCGCAACGAGAAACGCCATTGTTTTAATGAGGTCCACCCCAAATCCTGTATCACGTCCACGACACTCTCTCCTATACTTTACTCTGTTGGGAAGTTTAAAGAATTTCTGGAAACTGAATTAGAGATGTACGTAGACAGTGGAAGACCGGTGGCCTTGATAATCGAATCAGCTGCGGCAACTTGGTGGCGCAATAGGAAGGGAAGATAGGAGACCGGGCATTAGACAACATGTCGAAGAAGGAATTAGCATACGATCCGACAACGTCACGGAACGGGATCAGAATGATTATTAGCTATCAAATTACGAACTCGGCAACAGAGAGAATTGGGACAACACACGAAGTCGGCTTAGCGGGAGCCACCAGCGCAGTCGTCATATCTACGGAGCTCCCGAATAACGCTCCAACTTGTTAGTGGAAATTCCCAGCCTTCCATTGAGTGGATTCAAAATAATGGGCCCCTTGGGAGCGCAGAGTAAAGCTATTAAAGGTCAAGTGTTGTTGAAAGTTGATACTCAAAGCTATGTTTATAAAGAGGATACAGAGATAGTGCAAAATTTATGAGAAGAGCCAGTACTAGTGGCTAATGGAATGCCAGAAAATAAAGGTTGACATAGATTTTGAGGCTAAAGGACAAAAACTAAGAACAGAGACTTTAAATCTATGAGTTTATTTAGTGAAAGGACAGTCACAGACAGCAGCAGATGGTCTATACTTATTTATGCAACAACTACTGAAGACCAGGGCGGTTATGACGACAACATAGGTGTAACAGACGAGAGTCAAACAAGCCGATTTACAGTGGGAGATACAGTGGCAACCAAATCTAAAATGGTTCAAATGGCTCTGAGCACTACGGAACTTAACTGCTGAGGTCTTCAGTCCCCTAGAACTTAGAACTACTTAAACCTAACTAACCTACAGACGTCATACACATCCATGGCCGAGGCAGAATTCGAACCTGCGACCGTAGCGGTCGCACGGTTCCAAACTGTAGCGACTAGAATAATTCTACCAGGATCTAGGTGATGTAAGCCACACTAGTTAAATAACGACGGGAAGGATATCCAGCTATTATTAAGGAACAAGAACCTATCTTCTAAGTCATCAGACGTCCATCATATAAAATGAAAATTAAATCGTGTGAGTCACAATACAGATTAGTATCCTGTACCTCAGGGCAAACCAATGTCGAAGAACGTGAATTGCTACAAATCCTACAGGTATACGTTACGTACAAGGAGCCAACGTAACATTCCGTAAAATGGTGATAATGCAGTTGTACTGCACACTCGCTAAGCTAGTCCAAAATTTGAACAACATAAAGGTGACCTGAAGACAATGAACTGTTCTGTAGATTGTAAGAGAGGTTATGGTTCAAAATGGCTCTGAGCACTATGGGACTCAACTGCTGTGGTCATAAGTCCCCTAGAACTTAGAACTACTTAAACCTAACTAACCTAAGGACATCACACACATCCATACCCGAGGCAGGATTCGAACCTGCGACCGTAGCGGTCGTGCGGTTCCAGACTGTAGCGCCTTTAACCGCTCGGCCACTCCGGCCGGCCCAGAGAGGTTATGCTTACTCTTTATTTAATAGCAGGCTATTGCCATAAAACTATCACAAGAATGAATACAACATAAAAACTTGCCTTTACAAAGTTGCATGCTATTATTACAGATTGTTATTTTTGTATTCTACATCTACATCTACATCCATACTCCCCAAGCCACCTGACGGTGTGTGACAGAGGGTACTTTGAGTACCTCTATCGGTTCTTTCTTCTATTCCAGTCCCATATTGTTCTTGGAAATAAAGGTTGTCGATATGCCTCTGTGTGGGCTCTAATCTCTCTGATTTTATCCTTATGGTCTCTTCGCGAGATATACGTGGGAGGGAGCAATATACAGCTTGACTCCTCGGTGAAGGTATGTTCTCGAAACTTCAACAAAAGCCCGTACCGAGCTACTGAGCGTCTCTCCTGCAGAGTCTTCCACTGGAGTTTATCTATCATCTCCGTAACACTTTCGCGATTACTAAATGATCCTGTAACGAAGCGCACTGCTCTCCGTTGGATCTTCTCTATCTCTTCTACCGACCCTATCTGGTACGGATCCCACACTGGTGAGCAATATTCAAGCAGTGGACGAAGAAGTGTACTGTGACCCACTTCCTTTGTTTTCGGATTGCATTTCCTTAGGATTCTTCCAATGAATCTTAGTCTGGCATCTACTTTACTGACGATCAACTTTATATGAACATTCCATTTTAAATCACTCCTAATGCCTACTCCCAGATAATTTATGGAATTAACTGCTTCCAGCTGCTTACCTATCACAAACTAGCTAAATGATAAAGGATCTTTTTTGCTATGTATTGGCAGCACATTACACTTGTCTACATTGAGATTCAATAGTCATTCCCTGCACCAGGCGTCAATTCGTTGCAGATCCTCCTGCATTTCAGTACAGTTTTCCATTGTTACAACCTCTCGATATACCACAGCATCATCCGCAAAAAGCCTCAGTGAACATCCGATGTTATCCACAAGGTCATTTATGTATATTGTGAATAGCAACGGTCCTACGACACTCTCCTGCGGCACACCTGAAATCACTCTTACTTCGGAAGACTTCTCTCCATTGAGAATGACATGCTGCGTTTTGTTAATTATTGTATAAATCTTTAATAGAGAAGAATCTTTGAGAAGCCACGATTACATAAATTTGTCTTTAAAGTTGACAACCGGTTTCGACAGTTGTACCTGTCATCTTCTGATTCTCAAATAACTTTTGTTATAAAATGTGTTCCATTGTGAGATGGTACCTGATGCCATGTTGTCATTATGTGGATAAACTACAGCACATTGTACACAGGCATGTCGACAATAAAATCATTTACACTTAAAAAGCACCTTGTGCAGATTGGCATGCTCGTCTATATAACATTAATAGAGGATTGTTACTTCTTAAAACTCTAGATATACAGTAAAATGCACATTTATACATCTGTTTTCGTTTGTGTGACATGTTACATGTACGTTTGGTTGATCCAAGATGTATGTAACATGTCACGCAAATATAAACATATGTAAAAATGTGCTTTTTACTGTATACCGGTATAGAGCGTTTTAAGAGTTAAAAAGCCTCTGTAAGTGGTATGTACGCGAACATGCCCATGTGCAAAAGGTACTTTTTACCGATAAATTGTTTCATTTTCGACAAGCCTGTGTAAAGTTTATTATATCGTATCCACCATAATGACAATACGGCACGAGGTACTAACTCACAATGGGAGATGTTTTATAAGAAAAAACGTTTTGATGACCAGAAAATGACAGCTACAACTGTCGAAACCGTTTGTCAACAAAAAAGACTAATTTATGCAGTCGCATCTTTAGAAAATTTTGTTCCAAGTAATACATAGATCGCTTCTTTTGAGTTCTCTGTGGTGTCACCGCCAGACACCACACTTGCTAGGTGGTAGCTTTAAATCGGCCGCGGTCCATTAGTACATGTCGGACCCGCGTGTCGCCACTGTCAGTACTCGCAGACCTAGCGCCACCACATGGCAGGTCTAGAAAGACGGACTAGCACTCGGCCCAGTTGTACGACGACTTTGCTAGCGACTACACTGACGAAGCCTTTCTCTCATTTGCCGAGAGACAGTTAGAATAGCCTTGAGCTAAGTCCATTGCTACGACCTAGCAAGGCGCCATTAGCCTTACAGTGATTGTAATTAACCGTATCTGGAGATAGTCTCATTTGTATAGTCAAGAGCGATGTACCACAAGGATGGAATTAAAAGTTAAGTAAACATACGATACGTACTTTTCTTTAGTGCCTTCTAAAGTATCCTGTTCCAGACTTCACGCCCGTCTGCGTTAGTTAGCGTGCATTTCAGCCTCCTCTATCTACAAGGTGTTGACACATTTGCCAACACATCATTCTCAATAGGAGAAAAAACTTAATAGAGTCCTATCTGAAGATTTGCTAAGCTGGATGACTGTAATTGCTGATGACATCGTAAAGTCAATGAATACTTGGCATTAGCACCTTAAGTCATGAAGGAAATGTTTTTGAAAATTGATATTATAGAAATAATGCTTAACTTAAAGATATCAGAATTTGGTTCAGAGAGACAACCCTTTTGGTATGCATTAGTCATCAAAAACGGCATCAAATCGGCTTCAGATAGCTTACAGAGTCACTATGGAAGATCAGGATGGGCATCGCGATGAGATAGGTGCAACAGACGAGAGTCTAACGAGGTTCAAATGTGCTTATACAAGAAATCATTAAGTGCCTTTATGATACGTTTTGTTTTTCATAGGAGACTGAGCAAACATTAAATACAGAATTGTTGCATCAGATATTTAAAAATAATATGGAGTTGTGGACTGAAGAATTTGACGAGGGGATTCAACAAATTAAGGACAAACCGAGCGATGTGCAATTCTTATTAAAGCGTGGTTTATTCCAAAACTTTTACCTCTCACATGATAAATCAGTGAATGAGCTTAGAATGCAGTTACTTTAAACAGGGGAGGGTCCAGAAAAAGGAAGAATAGAGACCATAGGTGTTGGCTGTAAAATGGTATTACAGTGGGCAAGAAAGTAATTGGTGAGTGAGTAGTAAGTTGTAGATTATTTATACGAAGTCTGCTTTTCTAATTTCCTCACAAACGTCACCATATTAACCAGTCATGTAAATTAGTTGCGCAATACCAAAAACATTTGGAACATGAGAAGGTTTTTCCAACGTTTTTTAGTGTATCATTTTGACGTCACCCACAAATCCATGGTTACTACTTCAAAACATATTTATTGTATGGTCGCCCATTGATCTTGTGGTAATTAAATAATGTGCTGCTAGCAACAGTCCATGCTGCCGGTGCTGTGCAATAGAAGGGGGTCTGTTATTCAGTCGATTGATGTGATGTACACTTCAGCACATCATGGTATGCCCACAAATATCTTTCCTTTATTTAACGTACCTGCCGGCAGGGGTGGCCGAGCGGTTCTAGGCGCTACAGTCTGGAACAGCGCGACCGCTACGGTCGCAAGTTCGAATCCTGCCTCGGGCATGGATGTGTGTGATGTCCTTAGTTTAGTTAGGTTTAAGTAGTTCTAAGTTCTAGGGGACTGATGACCTCAGAAGTTAAGTCCTATAGCGCTCAGAGCCATTTGAACCGTTTTTAACGTACCTGTTGTTGACAGTTCTAGTATACTGCTTTGTATAATTTCTATAATTTTGAAAATCACCATTATGGTTAGTATCAGCTACGTTTAGTCTACATCCATACTAATCACAGCCCACTCCACATCTATACTCCACAAGTCACCTTATGGTGTGAGGCGGAGGTTACGTCGTGTATGATTTTCCTGTTCCAGTCGCGAATGGTTGGTGCGAAGAACAATTGCTGGTAAGCCTCTGTGAGACTTCACCTTCGTGGTCTTTCTTCTAGAAATCTCCGCTCTTGGACAGTGAACCACCCCATGATGCAAAACGCTTTTCTTGTAACGTCTCCCACTGGAGTTGCATCTCCGAGTCGCTTTCGCGTTCAGTAAATTAATATGTAACAGACCCAAGACTGACGAGGTATATTCAAGTAATAGTGGAGCGAGGTATTTGTAAGGTCCCTCTTTTGTGCGTATACTACAGTTAGTGATGATTCTTCCAACTAATTGTTTGCTTTACTTGCTATTTATTTATGTAATTGTTCCGCTTCAAACCACTCTGTTCGCGTACTCTGAGATGTTTAATGGATGTGACAGCTGTCAGTGACTCTTCTGCAGTCGTGTAATCATACGGTACGTACAGGGTGTTTATAAATGAATATTGGGGTTTTAACGCTTTATAATATTTATTATATTAGAGTTATAAATGATACGTCAAATGAAAGAGCAACTCAAACAGTTTTACCAAGAACCTTATAAATGTTCAATGTGAGCATCATTTGTCACACGGCACACATCAAGTCTATAGCCGAGCGCTAGATAGGCGGCAAGGGGCTCAATGACAGGGCTTGCTTTGCATGGCCTCCACGTTCACCAGTCCTAACGCCAAGCGATTTTTTCCTTTGGGCTCCAACAAGAATCGTGTGTACGTGTCTCCACTACCAGCAGACCTCCCTGAATTAAGAAACCGGATTGAGCAACTGTTGCTACAATCACTGAAGACACACGTATCAACGTTTGGGAAGAATTCGGCTATAGACTTGTTGTGTGTCGTGTGACAAATGGTGCTCACATTGAACATTTATAAGCTTCTTGTAAAACTGTTTGAGTTGCTTTTTAATTTGACATATTATTTATAACTGTAAGTTTAATGTAATGAATATTATAAAGCGTTAAAATCCCGATATTAATTTATAAACACTCTGTATATTACATTTGTTTACGTTGAGGGCCAGCTGCCAATCCCTGCAGCAAGCGTCAGTTCTCTGAAAATATTCCTATATTTCGCTTCAATTTTCTGGCGTTGCGACTTCTCTGCATATAACAGCATCATTTGCGAAAGGCTCAGGGAACTTCCAACGTTATGAACTTATTAATTTATATTGTTGCGAAAAGAAATGGTCCTACGACACTTCCTTGCTGTATGCTCGAACAAACTTTTAAGTCATTTATTTTTTCTCAGTTAAGCATGACACGATCTGTTCTGTTTGTTAGGAATTCTTTAGTCCAATCAAACTACTTAGCCTGCCGATGTGGTAGAGCGGTTCTAGGCGCTTCGGTCCGGAGCCGCGCGGCTGCTACGGTCGCTGGTTCGAATCCTGCCTCGGGCATGGATGTATGTGATGTCCTTAGGTTAGTTAGGTTTATGTGATGTTTAAAGCTTTCCCGGCGTACTGATTGTTCCATAAAAACACGGGAGAACTGCCGGATATCAGTAACTTCCTGCCACGATATTTCGGCGCAGAGTCTTCTGGCCATCTTCAGGTGAATGACACTGTAGTAGTACTGGCGAGTACGCGCTGAGCTCCGTTATTTAAAGCCTTCTGAGGTGACATTGCGCATGCGCTGCTCAGTGTGCGAGTTCATAACGGCTCCGTGCGCTGCGCCTCGCGCCCTCCACTGCGAAAGCCTGGCGTATCGGTGTCAGGTCGATTTCCACCTTTATGCAGATAACTACGTCGACTACGTAGTTTCTCTATAACAGGATTCCAAGCAGAGTTCAGCTGATAACCGCTATCTCGATTGATGAGAGTCTCGTTGTCAGACAATCTTATTTCCACAGATTAATTGATAATCGAGCTCCAAAAGTTTGATGTATGGGCCAAAATTTTTGTGTCGTTGTAATTCATGGAATGGTCTGTGGAAATACAATGTTCGGCGATTGCGGACTTGGTGGGTTGGAGAAGGCGAGTATGCCGTTGGTGTTCCACAATGCGTTCCTGCACAGTTCGTGTTGTTTGCCCTATATATGATTTGCCGCATTCACACGGAATTTTGTAAACACCTGGTTTACGCAGGCCCAAGTCGTCTTTAACGGATCCCACCAGTGATGAAATTTTGGAAGGAGGGCGAAAGATGACTCTCATTTGATACTTTCTCAATATTCTGCCAATCTGTGAAGAAATATTCCCAATAAATGGTAGATAAACAGTCGACCTGAAGGCCTCTTCCTTTTCCTTGTTCCGTCGTTTGTAGGTCTTCATCACTCTGTTCACTTGCCTAGGTGAAAAGCCATTTTTCAAAAATACTTTTTGCAGGTGTTCCAGTTCCGCTTGAAGACTGTCGGCGTCAGAGATAGTATGGGCACGGTGGACCAAGGTTTTGAGAACGCCCATTGTTTGTGCTGGATGGTGGCAACTAGTAGCTTGTAGATACAGGTCTGTATGAGTGGGCTTTCTGTACACCGAGTGACCAAGTGTGCCATCGCTCTTCCGTCGTACCAAGACGTCTAAAAATGGCAGACAACCATCTCTCTCTATCTCCATGGTAAATTTTATGTTTTCATGTACGGAGTTCATGTGACGTAAAAATTCTTGGAGACGGTCTAGACCATGAGGCCACACTATAAAAGTGTCGTCAACGTACCGCCAAAATACTGTCGGTTTAAAAGTGGCAGAGTCGAGTGCTCTCTCCTCAAAATCCTCCATAAAAAGATTGGCCACCAGGGAAGACAAAGGACTCCCCATGGCGACACCATCAGATTGTTCGTAAAATTCGTTGTTAAATATAAAATATGTATAGGAGAGAGTGTGCTCAAACAACGCTGTAATGTCTGCACTAAACATATTGCCAATGAGGTGTAGTGAGTCCACCAGAGGCACCTTTGTAAACAGTGAAACCACATCCAAACTGACCAATAAATCACTACTTTGCAGTTGTAGTGACCGAAGTCGACTGATAAAATCACCAGAATTCTTTATGTGATGTGCACACTTGCCTATCACTGGTTTGAGCAGAGATGCCAAGAATTTTGCTAGGTCGTAGGTGGCTGCTCCAATGTTACTCACAATTGGACGTAATGGCACATTTTCCTTGTGGATCTTAGGCAGTCCATATAGCCTTGGTGGAACTGAACTGTTTGGTTTCAGTCTCTTGATGACCTCCTTCTGTAGAGAACTATTTGATAAAAGTTCTGCTGTTTTTCGCGCTACTCTACTCGTGGGATCCTTATCGATTTTGCGATACGTTGAATCACATAATAAAACATTGATCTTATTAATATAGTCATCCCTTGGTATGAGGACAGTAGCGTTTCATTTGTCAGATTTTAAGACTACTGTATCCACATCTGCTCGTAAGTTACGGAGGGCTATCCTCTCCATGGACGAGATATTATTCTTCATTGGTGCACCCTTGGTCAATACACGGCAAGACTCTCGACGAACTTCCTCCGCTTCATCTGTATCAAGACGGTGTATAGCTTCTTCGACGGCACTGACGAAATCCACTAGTGGCGGTGAAACAGGTGTGGGAGCAAAATTCAGTCCTTTTGCCAGCACAGACACAGTCGCGTCATCTAAAGTTTTCTCTGTCAAATTAACAACAGAACGTCGAGTTGGAACTTCCTGCTGCATCTGTTTAGAAAGTCTGTCAATCTTGGCAGTTTGCCTCGTCACAGCTTTATCATGGCTCCAGTTTGCTTTAGCCCATGTCACACCATCCACCCAGTCCCACGACAGAGAAGATAGTCTTGCTGCCAATTCCAAATGTATGTGGACATGTCCGTTGCCACAGAATACAATTCACGCCGAGTAAAACGAATCCTTTCTCTACCCAAAGCCATGCTTGCTTTACGTTTGATGTTGTTTGCAGCAGTGGTATTTATGAAATGCACAATTTTGGCAAACGTTGGAATAATGCCCTTGTCTCTGCAACTTAATAAGAATATCAACGAGCTCAGCAACCTCGCTCTTCTTTCACGTAACTTGTCGAATCTTCGAATACATTCCATCACTTCCTCCCCGTAGAGTTGGTTGATGTGACGTTTAAAGCTTTCCCGGCGTACTGATTGTTCCATAAAAACACGGGAGAACTGCCGGATATCAGTAACTTCCTGCCACGATATTTCGGCGCAGAGTCTTCTGGCCATCTTCAGGTGAATGCCACTGTAGTAGTACTGGCGAGTACGCGCTGAGCTCCGCTATTTAAAGCCTTCTGAGGTGACATTGCGCATGCGCTGCTCAGTGTGCGAGTTCATAACGGCTCCGTGCGCTGCGCCTCGCGCCCTCCACTGCGAAAGCCTGGCGTATCGGTGTCAGGTCGATTTCCATCTTTATGCAGATAAGTACGTCGACTACGAAGTTTCTCTATAACAGGATTCCAAGCAGAGTTCAGCTGATAACCGCTATCTCGATTGATGAGAGTCTCGTTGTCTGGTGGACTCACTACACCTCATTGGCAATATGTTTAGTGCAGACATTACAGCGTTGTTTGAGCACACTCTCTCCTCTACATATTTTATATTTAACAACGAATTTTACGAACAATCTGATGGTGTCGCCATGGGGAGTCCTTTGTCTTCCCTGGTGGCCAATCTTTTTATGGAGGATTTTGAGGAGAGAGCACTCGACTCTGCCACTTTTAAACCGACAGTATTTTGGCGGTACGTTGACGACACTTTTATAGTGTGGCCTCATGGTCTAGACCGTCTCCAAGAATTTTTACGTCACATGAACTCCGTACATGAAAACATAAAATTTACCATGGAGATAGAGAGAGATGGTTGTCTGCCATTTTTAGACGTCTTGGTACGACGGAAGAGCGATGGCACACTTGGTCACTCGGTGTACAGAAAGCCCACTCATACAGACCTGTATCTACAAGCTACTAGTTGCCACCATCCAGCACAAACAATGGGCGTTCTCAAAACCTTGGTCCACCGTGCCCATACTATCTCTGACGCCGACAGTCTTCAAGCGGAACTGGAACACCTGCAAAAAGTATTTTTGAAAAATGGCTTTTCACCTAGGCAAGTGAACAGAGTGATGAAGACCTACAAACGACGGAACAAGGAAAAGGAAGAGGCCTTCAGGTCGACTGTTTATCTACCATTTATTGGGAATATTTCTTCACAGATTGGCAGAATATTGAGAAAGTATCAAATGAGAGTCATCTTTCGCCCTCCTTCCAAAATTTCATCACTGGTGGGATCCGTTAAAGACGACTTGGGCCTGCGTAAACCAGGTGTTTACAAAATTCCGTGTGAATGCGGCAAATCATATATAGGGCAAACAACACGAACTGTGCAGGAACGCATTGTGGAACACCAACGGCATACTCGCCTTCTCCAACCCACCAAGTCCGCAATCGCCGAACATTGTATTTCCACAGACCATTCCATGAATTACAACGACACAAAAATTTTGGCCCATACATCAAACTTTTGGAGCTCGATTATCAATTAATCTGTGGAAATAAGATTGTCTGACAACGAGACTCTCATCAATCGAGATAGCGGTTATCAGCTGAACTCAGCTTGGAATCCTGTTATAGAGAAACTTCGTAGTCGACGTAGTTATCTGCATAAAGGTGGAAATCGACCTGACACCGATACGCCAGGCTTTCGCAGTGGAGGGCGCGAGGCGCAGCGCACGGAGCCGTTATGAACTCGCACACTGAGCAGCGCATGCGCAATGTCACCTCAGAAGGCTTTAAATAGCGGAGCTCAGCGCGTACTCGCCAGTACTACTACAGTGGCATTCACCTGAAGATGGCCAGAAGACTCTGCGCCGAAATATCGTGGCAGGAAGTTACTGATATCCGGCAGTTCTTCCGTGTTTTTATGGAACATAGTTAGGTTTAAGTAGTTCTAAGTCCAGGGGACTAATGTCCTCAGATGTTAAGCCCCATAGTGCTTACAGCCATTTGAACAAAACGGCTTATCTGAGATTCCTTACGCTCGTATTTTGTTCAGTAGGTAATAGGGCGGAACTTTATCGAACGTCTTCTGGATGTGGAGGAACACAGGATTAACACGAGGTCCGATATTTACTGCCTTTTGGGTCTCCTGGACGAATAGAACGCGCTAGGTTTCAATCGATTGTTATTTTTGGAATCCACGTTGATTCGTACCGAGGAGACTATTAGTTCCGGAGAAATGAAAATAAATCGCGTTCCAGAGTCCTACAAAATAATGACGTCATCGGTATAGACCTATAGTTTTCCGTGGCTGTTCAATGGATCTTCTTCAAAACGAGAATGATCTTTGCATTTCCCCAATCACTAGGGATGTTCCGTTATTTCATTGACTTACGATACTCTGTTGCTGGAACAGAGGCAAGTTCTTTCTAATACTCTATGTTGAATCGTGTTCGTATTCAATAAGTTCCAGTCGTCCTTGTGTTTCAGTTCATTTCCATTCTGGCAGTCACCTATTTTGATATCTGTCACTTTAACGTTCGTGTGACGATTTAAAGAAAGAGACATATTACAAACTTTCTTAGTGAAGAAACAATTCTGGAGAAAGGATTTTACTATTTCGGTCTCCTCTCTGTAATACTCAGTTTCGATGTCACTGAAATCACAAAGCATCTGGACAAATGGCTTTGACCCGTTTGACATGTGGTAGTGATTCATTTCCCTCTTCTCCAAGGTCATTTCCGACTGTAGTATTACATAATAAGGCAACTTCAGGTAAGAATAAATAACTGTTTGAAGAGGTTGAAAAAATTAGCCAACCAGTTGCAAACCTGTTTATTTAGCCCTTGACCTAGGTTTAGATATTTATAAAAATATATTATTGAGAAGGAGTGGGCCCTAAAAATTTATATAAACGCTTACAAACTGTTTTACATACGTAACAAAATATGTCGTTATACGGAGAAAGAAAACTGGCGTTCTACGGATCGGAGCGTGGAATGTCAGATCCCTTAATCGGGCAGGTAGGTTAGAAAATTTAAAAAGGGAAATGGATAGGTTAAAGTTAGATATAGTGGGAATTAGTGAAGTTCGGTGGCAGGAGGAACAAGACTTTTGGTCAGGTGATTACAGGGTTATAAATACAAAATCAAATAGGGGTAATGCAGGAGTAGGTTTAATAATGAATAGGAAAATAGGAATGCGGGTAAGCTACTACAAACAGCATAGTGAACGCATTATTGTGGCCAAGATAGATACGAAGCCCACAGCTACTACAGTAGTACAAGTTTATATGCCAACTAGCTCTGCAGATGATGAAGAAATTGAAGAAATGTATGATGAAATAAAAGAAATTATTCAGATAGTGAAGGGAGACGAAAATTTAATAGTCATGGGTGACTGGAATTCGAGTGTACGAAAAGGGAGAGAAGGAAACGTAGTAGGTGAATATGGATTGGGGCTAAGAAATGAAAGAGGAAGCCGCCTGGTAGAATTATGCACGGAGCACAACTTAATCATAGCTAACACTTGGTTTAAGAATCATGATAGAAGGTTGTATACATGGAAGAACCCTGGAGATACTAAAAGGTATCAGGTAGATTATATAATGGTAAGACAGAGATTTAGGAACCAGGTTTTAAATTGTAAGACATTTCCAGGGGCAGATGTGGACTCTGACCACAATCTGTTGGTTATGACCTGTAGATTAAAACTGAAGAAACTGCACAAAGGTGGGAATTTAAGGAGATGGGACCTCGATAAACTGAAAGAACCAGAGGTTGTACAGAGTTTCAGGGAGAGCATAAGGGAACAATTGACAGGAATGGGGGAAAGAAATACAGAAGATGAAGAATGGGTAGCTTTGTGAGATGAAGTAGTGAAGGCAGCAGAGGATCAAGTAGGTAAAAAGACGAGGGCTAGTAAAAATCCTTGGGTAACAGAAGAAATATTGAATTTAATTGATGAAAGGAGAAAATATAAAAATGCAGTAAATGAAGCAGGCAAAAAGGAATACAAACGTCTCAAAAATGAGATCGACAGAAAGTGCAAAATGGCTAAGCAGGGATGGCTAGAGGACAAATGTAAGGATGTAGAGGCTTATCTCACTAGGGGTGAGATAGATACTGCCTACAGGAAAATTAAAGAGACCTTTGGAGATAAGAGAACCACTTGTATGAACATCAAGAGCTCAGATGGAAACCCAGTTCTAAGCAAAGAAGGGAAAGCAGAAAGGTGGAAGGAGTATATAGAAGGTCTCTACAAGGGCGATGTACTTGAGGACAATATTATGGAAATGGAAGAGGATGTAGATGAAGATGAAATGGGAGATACGATACTGCGTGAAGAGTTTGACAGAGCACTGGCAGACTTCAGTCGAAACAAGGCCTCGGTAGTAGACAACATTCCATTAGAACTACTGACGGCCTTGGGAGACCCAGTCCTGACAAATCTCCTCCATCTGGTGAGCAAGATATACGAGACAGGCGAAATACCCTCAGACTTCAAGAAGAATGTAATAATCCCAATCCCAAAGAAAGCAGGTGTTGACAGATGTGAAAATTACCGAACAATCAGTTTAATAAGCCACAGCTGCAAAATACTAACACGAATTCTTTACAGACGAATGGAACAACTAGTAGAAGCCGACCTCGGGAAAGATCAGTTTGGATTCCGTAGAAATACTGGAACACGTGAGGCAATACTGACCTTACGACTTATCTTAGAAGAAAGATTAAGGAAAGGCAAACCTAAGTTTCTAGCATTTGTAGACTTAGAGAAAGCTTTTGACAACGTTGACTGGAATACTCTCTTTCAAATTCTAAAGGTGGCAGGGGTAAAATACAGGGAGTGAAAGGCTATTTACAATTTGTACAGAAACCAGATGGCAGTTATAAGAGTCGAGGGACATGAAAGGGAAGCAGTGGTTGGGAAGGGAGTATGACAGGGTTGTAGCCTCTCCCCGATGTTATTCAATCTGTATATTGAGCAAGCAGTAAAGGAAACAAAAGAAAACTTCGGAGTAGGTATTAAAATCCATGGAGAAGAAATAAAAACTTTGAGGTTCGCCGATGACATTGTAATTCTGTCAGAGACAGCAAAGGACTTGGAAGAGCAGTTGAACGGAATGGATGGTGTCTTGAAGGGAGGATATAAGATGAACATCAACAAAAGCAAAACGAGGATAATGGAATGTAGTCGAATTAAGTCAGGTGATGTTGAGGGAATTAGATTAGGAAATGAGACACTTAAAGTAGTAAAGGAGTTTTGCTATTTGGGGAGCAAAATAACTGATGATGGTCGAAGTAGAGAGGATATAAAATGTAGACTGGCAATGGCAAGGAAAGCGTTTCTGAAAAAGAGAAATTTGTTAACATCGAGTATAGATTTAAGTGTCTGGAAGTCATTTCTGAAAGTATTTGTATGGAGTGTAGCCATGTATGGAAGTGGAAGTGAAACATGGACGGTAAATAGTTTGGACAAGAAGAGAACAGAAGCTTTCGAAATGTGGTGCTACAGAAGAATGCTGAAGATTAGATGGGTAGATCACGTAACTAATGAGGAAGTATTGAATAGGATTGGGGAGAAGAGAAGTTTGTGGCACAACTTGACCAGAAGAAGGGATCGGTTGGTAGGACATGTTCTGAGGCATCAAAGGATCACCAATTTAGTATTGGAGGGCAGCGTGGAGGGTAAAAATCGTAGGGGGAGACCAAGAGATGAATACACTAAGGAGATTCAGAAGGATGTAGGTTGCAGTAGGTACTGGGAGATGAAGAAGCTTGCACAGGATAGAGTAGCATGGAGAGCTGCATCAAACCAGTCTCAGGACTGAAGACCACAACAACAACAACAACAAAATATTAATAATACATGGTGGTAAATTACTTTAGCTGAAGTCGAGCGGCTCTTATCATATATAAATTTGATATTAAAACGAGAAGCATCACGTGCCATGGCCAAATTACATTCGGCGTACATAGAATGAATGCAAGAATGCATTCGCACACTGATAAAGTCTCTTGTCTACATAAAACCATAAGAGAAGTCCAAAGAATAAAATATTTGCGTAACATAAGTATTCACCATGCCAGACACATTGGTCAGTTGTTGAAAGGTACAGGATCAAGCAATAAGGAAAAATTGGCATGCAGAGTGCGCTAAATACATGCGCCTAACCACTACGCCGTGCTTGTGTTAAGTAACAGCATTTTATATTAATGTATGAATGTAAATTTCTTCTACAAGGCTACTAATAGTGCAATAAATTTATCGATATACGTTACGTCTACATTCTCTTATGCTGTCAGTGTAATACTGTACATAAATTCAGAGTGCATAAACTAGAGTTCTGTTTACGAAGGACCTCTGTTACAAATATATGGGTAAAGATGAGCAGATATGCACTAAAACAACCTCACTAAAAAGAGAAACTTTCGCTCGCCACTACGGTAGCTTAAGCGATAAATGAAGAATTGAAATGCAGTGGGCGCTATAACATGAGCGTAAGCACATAAACGTTTTGTAGATGATTTTATATTTAATGGATAACTTAAAAATTATTGCATTTACTACTGGCCCTCTATAAGTGATTGTTATTTTGCTTTAATGTAAAATTACGTTACTTGACACAAGCGAGACGCAGTGCTTACGCTCACTTATATAGCGTTTCAATTTTTCCTTTATCGCTTAAAGTACTGTAGCGGTGAGCGGAAGTTTCTCTTTTTAGTGACGTTGTTTTAGCTCATATCTGCTCTTCTTTCCCTATGTATTTTTAGCAGTGGTCCTTTTAAACAGAACTCTAGTGTCTGCACGCTAAATTTACTTACAGTATTACTCTGTCAGCCAATGTATAAGAGATTTATTGCACTATTAGTACCCCTATAGAAGAAATTTTCTTTCTTACTTTAATATAAAAAAGGATGTCACTTAAACACAAGGAAGGCGTAGTCCTTACGTGCATGTATTTAGCACCCCCTGCATACCAGTTTTTCCTTATCGCTTGAGCTTGTACCTTTGAACAACTGGCCATTGTGTCTGGCATGGTGAATACTTACGTTATGCAAATATTTTATTCTTTGGACTTCTGTTATGATTTTATGTAGAGAAAAGCCTTTACTAGTGTGCGAATGTGTTCTTGGATTCATTCTATGTACGCCGAATGTAATCTGGCTGCTGTCTTAAGCCACGGCATGTGATGTTTCTCGTTTTAATATCAATTTTATATATGACAAGAGCGGCTCGGCTTCAGCCAATGTAAATTACCACCATGTGAGGTGACAAGTAATACGCTTACCTCTCAGGTATTGTTCCATTATTAATATTTTGTTATGTATGAAAAGTAGTTTGTGAGCGTTTATGTACATATCTGTATGTTTGCTATTGGTCCGGAAGCGAGAGGAGAAACGGCTGAGCGAGCAGAAGGGACGCTGTCGTGGGCGGAAGATGGATCAGGCAGAGGTGTCAACCTGCCTTGTCGAATTTTCTGGGAGACTGGCGTATGGATACACACCCGTTGAAAAGAAACAGTACGACGCTCTTCGAATGAAGGGATATCCCTGGGTTTGGGAGGAATCGATTCGTCCATATACCTGAAGTGGTAAACACATAGAATAGTGTGTCAGTAAATGTACCTTTGAATTTTTACAATAGACAGTAAAATTCTCTAATTGCTGATTCGAGTGAGAATAAGCGCACAAGCGTTCGTTACAGTCGGTGTTAACGAAAGTATTTAAATCACGTTACTTCAGAAAACGACGTATCTTTTGCTAAACGTGGGGGAGTTCATTTATTGGGGTAGCTGTCCCTTGTCCTGGTGAGATTGGGACTAATTTTGGCCGAGAGCAGACCGTGTCGAAATCCTCAGTTTAACTGATGTTGCAAAGTGACTTATGGAATATCGCATAGGAAGTGACTTTGGATGGTGAGGAAAAGCTCAGTTTTTAATTATGCCAATAGTTACAGGTTTAGACGCCGTTACATAATGATGAGAAAAGTCCACACGACTCTATTGCGACACGGATCGTCATGGTAATGGTAAGTAGTTATATGTTAACGATCCTGGTGCAGAATATTCCCAGCATTGTTTAGACAATTGTTCACTTTCTTGTAACTATAACTGAGTGCGTAAAAGTAACACAATTAAATGAGTATCCTTACGTGAACAGTGCCAAACTGAATTTCGGTATCCTTGTGCTTAACGAGTTATGTCACACGTGGTAGAAAACTGTAACGGCTCTGGTTAAATGTGTGTGAATAATGCTCGCCTACGTATTTATTTTCCACAGGTGTCGAGAATTCGTAAAGCGTGCTTTGGGAAGAGACTAACTTTTCATTTGTGGCTCCTGTGACCGCTGCATGAAGTCTGGTATTATGTACAGATCGCTTTGATTCGAAATATGGTACTCAACAATATAGTCTCTTTCTACCAGACGAATTTAGTATTTATCTGCTAGCCAGTCTACCTGTTCCTGGCCTCAGTGTATAATAAGAAGAGGCATAAAGTCAGAGAGCTTATTAAGTAAAAGTGAAGCAGGTGAGTTTTAGACGTTAAAAGTGTCACCGAACACGCAGATTCGTTCAACAAAACAGGTGCGTGAGAGTCAGAGTGTTACTGTGCGTCCCTGTAGCTTGATTAATCACCACTGCAGATTGCTCTTTTATATACACACATCAAAAAAACTTGTGCATCACCCCGGTTCCCAGAACTATCGAAGATAGACGTTGACTGTGGATATTGTATCACAGACAGTCACTCGGACTGTTCAGAGATGTCACTAA
Source organism: Schistocerca cancellata (assembly GCF_023864275.1). Classification (NCBI taxonomy): domain Eukaryota; kingdom Metazoa; phylum Arthropoda; class Insecta; order Orthoptera; family Acrididae; genus Schistocerca; species Schistocerca cancellata. Next base: position 788,928,814 of record NC_064629.1, on the reverse strand, counting down.
ACCCGCCCAAAGATGTAAACAACCATACATTAGCAGTGTCTATTAGACGGAGGGGGTCCAACAGCCGATCGGTTCCAGAAATTCCACCTGGAATGGGATACAGGGCTCGTGTTGTCTGTAGTTCAACCATGCCTAGACGGTCAGTACCGCGGTCCGATCGCGTCCGCATTGTTAATCTGTGTCAGGAAGGGTTCTCAACAAGGGAAGTGTCCAGGCGTCTCGTAGGGAACCAAAGCGATGTTGTTCGACATGGAGGAGATACAGAGAGACAGGAACTGTCGAAGACACGCCTCTCTCAGGCCGCCCAAGGGCTGCTACTGCAGTGGATGAACGCTGCCTGCGGCTTATTGCTCGGAGGAACCCTGACAGCAACCCCACCATATTGAATAATGCTTTTCGTGCAGCCATAGGACGTCGTGTTACGAGTTAAACTGTGAGCAGTAGGCTGCATGATGCTCAACTTCACTCCCGACGTCCATGGCGAGATTCATCTTTGCAACCACGATACCATGCAGCGCAGTACAGATGGGCCCAACAATATGCCGAATGGACTGCTCAGGATTGGCGTCACGTTCTCCTCATCGATGAGTGTCGCATATGCCTTCAACCAGACAATCGTTGGAGACGTGTTTGGAGGCAGACCGTTGAGGCTGAACGCCTTAGACACATTGTCCAGCGAGTGCAGCAAGGTGGAGGTTCCCTGTTGTTTTGGGGTGGCATTATGTGGTGCCGACTTACGCCACTGGTGGTCATGGAAGGCACTGTAACGGCTGTAGGAGACGTGAATGACAACCTCCGACAAATAGTGCAACCATATCGGCCGCATATTAGGTAGGCATTCGTCTTCATGGATGACAATTCGCGCCCACATCGTGCACATCTTGTGAATGACTTCCTTCCAGATAACGACATCGCTCGACTAGAGTGGCCAGCATGTTCTCCAGACATGAACCCTATCGAACATGAACGGAATAGATTGAAAAGGGCTGTTTATGGACGACGTGACCCACCAACCTCTCTGAGGGATGTACGCCAAATCGCCGTTGATAAGTGGGACAATCTGGACCAACAGTGCCTTGGTGAACTTGTGGATAGTATGTCACGACGAATACAGGCATGCATCAATGCTAGAGGAAGTGCTACTGGATATTAAAAGTACCGGTGTGTATAGCAATCTGGACCACCACATCTGAAGGTCTCGCTGTATGGTGGTACAACATGCAATGTGTGGTTTTCATGAGCAGTAAAATAGGCGGAAATGACGTTTATGTTGATCTCTATTCCATTTTCCTGTACATGTTCCAGAAAACTCGGAAAGGAGGTGATACAAAACTTGTTTTTGATGTGTGTAGATACACTGTGTTTGTACTTTTCTTCTAACTTGTAGAAAGTTTTGCAATATTAGTGTGTAGATGAAAAGTCAAGGTTCATTGATTGAACCTAAGGACAAATCCTTAAAAATTTTATCTCTTTCAATGGGTAAACTTCCTATACATTACTGGAGTCAGCTATAGACAACAAGTGAATGTAACTGCAGTGCAGCAACTCACGAAGTTGCAGTGTGGGCCGTAGTTATCGCATGGCAATGGAACTTGGAAGATATGCGGAATTGATTTATACTTAAAAAATTAGTTCCATTTTGGTCACCGGGTACAAATCTGGTGTTGTACAGCATATCGACGTCTCTGTTTCTCATACTGAAGCCTGTGTAAGTGGCGCTTAATAGCACAATTGACGTTACGCGTTTCCACTTCTTTGACCTTTTCTACCAACGTCCGTTCCTAATCCATTACGTATGGAACCATGTCTATAAGTCTGCCTTACATACATATCGCCAGATTTGCACCTGGTGGCCAAAATTGGAGCTAACGTTTTTACAGGTTATTCGATTCCGCATTACCGTATTGCGATATCTACGAAATTTCGCTGCCATATGATAATTTCAGCACACAATGGACCTCTGTGAGTAGCTGCACTTTAATTATAACCACATGGTATTTACGATACTGCAATGCCATTGTTATTCCGAATTACGATACAAAGTTCCTTCGTACATGTCCGAAGGAACTTTGCATCGTAATAACACAGGCACCGCAATATCGCATTTATCCGTCGAAATCGGACAAGTGATTTCCAAGTAAAATGTCTCCTTTGTACGGAAATACACATGATGGATGTACGAGTAGGCATTGTAGACATATGGTTGACGATATATGGAATTATGGGTCTAACCGGGGGTCGTGCTCGGAAAACCAAATGGTAAAGGCGACCGCTGGCGGTAAATGGAATTTCAGATTCGAATCCAGTCCGGCACAATTTTCCATTGTCGTCATTCCATTATTCCAATACAGCTGATGGGTTATCCATAAACATATCGTCTATTTAAAGTAGCTAGTATTTATGTTGATTCTTAATGTTTTGTAATAACACCCATCATTCATTATGAATTACTGTTTTTTTCTTTTTTGTTACGAATACTTCTACATATTTTTCTCTACCACTCAACTGTATCTGTTCCTTGTTCCACCTGGTTGCTTTCCCATCTCTCCTGGCAATTCCCAACATGCATCTCAACATTCGTTGAGAAACCTGGAGACTGATAATAGATTTCGTATTTTAAAAAGTCTCATACGCTGTGAACGTATACTTCTCGCTTTAGTGAAAATTTGCAATAAACCGGTATTACTGTTCTGTTTATTTCTTTTCCTGTTCAAATGTGTGTGAATTCCTAAGGGACCAAACTGCTGAAGTCATCAGTTCCTAGACTTACACACAACTTAAACTAACTTAACCTAGAAACAACGGAGAGGCTCTGTCCCCGCCGTAGCCGCAGTAGTCCACAACCCCATGACGACCACCGCAATCCACTTCAACCCTTCGCCGCCCCACACTGAACAACTCTTTCAGGGTTATTGTGCGGTTAGGCCCCCGGTGGACCCCTCCAGGGAACGTCTCACACCAGACAAGTGTAACCCCTATGTTTGCGTGGTAGAGTAATGGTGGTGTACGCGTATGTGGAGAACTTGTTTGTGCAGCAATCGCCGAGATAGTGTAGCTGAGGCGGAATAAGTGGAACCAGCCCGCATTCACCGAGGCAGAAGGAAATCCGCCTAAAAACCATCCACAGGCTGGCCGGCTCACTGGACCTCGACCCTAGTCCGCCGGACGGATTCGTGTCAGGGACCAGGCGCTCCTTCCCAATCCGGAAAGCCGTGAGCTAGAGCGCACGGCTAACCAGGAGGGTTAACTTAACCTAACTTATGCTAAGAACAACACACACACACCCATGCCCGAGGGAGGACTCGTACCTCCTGCGGGAGGGGCCGCGCAATCCGTGACATGGCACCTCAAACCGCGTGACCACTCCGCGTGACTTCTTTCCCTGATCATTGAGTGCTTGCCTACAGTATATTCAAACGCAAAACCTCCCGTCGGCAACGAAGTCATTAGTGATGGAGCACAAGCCCTTATTAGTTAAGGATGGGGAAGGAAATCGGCCGTGCTCTTTCAGACGAACCATACCGACACTGGTCTGTAGCGATTTAGGGAGATCAAGGAAAACCTAAATCTGGATGACTGGACGCGATTTCAACCGTTGTCCTACGTAATGCGAGTCCATTGTGATAACCAATGCCCCGCCTTGCTCTGCGGTTCGTAAAGGGCAGGACAAAAGAGTCAGCATCCATTATTGCAACGTACTGTCAAGCATTCAGCCTCCTCTCAACAATAGCTATAAGAGTCCTGCCGTAATTTCCATTCGCTCCCCACCCATGATTCCAGGAATAGGAGAGGCATAGCGCTCGGGAGTCGCTGCTTCCTGTGACTTTTCACCAGGTCGTCTAGGGAAACGTGAGTGTTGGAACTTACTACTAGAAACACAAGCGAAACCCCTCTCGGAACAAGACAGAATGCCACTTTATATCCTTGTGGAATGTAGCTTTACACTGTGCTAGTCTGTGTAATTTGTTATTTGATGCCAACCAGTGCGCAGTCCTTCAGGAAGTATTCGTTTGTACAGAGTACGTCTCATCATCACTGGTTCTAAAGGCAACTGTGTGTGAGATTGGTCGATATTGTGCTCGCATGTGCGTCATACCCATGATTCGATCTTTTCCGAAGTCCGAAAAACTGCAAAAAGCCATTCCTCTGAACATGCACGTGTTGCTCTCCCCACTAGAAAAGTTTCATTAACGTTCGACACACCATTTTTTATCTGTGGAATTGGCTTTTCTTGTACTGAAAATCAGCTCTCTTGAGCATGAAATTTTAATAAAGGATGGAAATACTGGAGTACCATTATAGTAGCGTTTGGCCTAGGTGTTCACGCTATAATACTTTCCATTTCCATCACTGTATATACACTTTTGTCGGTTTTTCTGTTAAGAGTTCGGTTGTGAAGGATAACCAGCTGTTACGTATTTTAACTCTTCAGAACACTTCGTCAGTACAAAAATTTTATATAAATATGCCGGCCGCGGTGGTCTAGCGGTTCTAGGCGCGCAGTCCGGAACCACGCGACTGCTACGGTCGCAGGTTCGAGTCCTGCCTCGGGCATGGATGTGTGTGATGTCCTTGGGTTAGTTGGGTTTAAGTAGTTCTAAGTTCTAGGGGACTGATGACCTCAGATGTTAAGTCCCATAGTGCTCAGAGCCATTTGAACCATTTATATAAATATCTCTTTGCAGAAAAGTAATAGCTCTTTCGTACTTTCCCGTGAATAACGGCAGTAAACTTATGAGTGTATTGTAGCCTTTCTGCTGAATGAATAGTATGTAGTTGAAGGGGGTTGTGAGTCCATCTTTGTTGAAAGCGCAGGATAACTCTAATAAATTGGACTGTTCTGTATAATTCGGATGCAGTCGAATGTGAAACCTCAAATCTGTTATTGATGTTGGTGATTTCAGAGAGCCGCCTGGTGTGGCCGAGTGATTCTCGGCGCTTCAGTTTCGAACCGCGCGACCGCTACGGTCGCAGGTTCGAATCCTACCTCGGGCATGGATGTGTGTGATGTCCTTAGGTTAGTTAGGTTTAAGTAGTTGTATGTTCTAGGGGACTGATGACCTGAGTCTCATAGTGTTCAGAGCCACTTGAAACGTTTTTTTTATTTCACAGTCAATTTCATTTTTCGATCAAAAGAATCATGTTGTGTTGTTACTAAGACTATACATGCTGTTACTGCTATCCGTATGGAGTGATAATAGAGACGGTAACACTACATTTGGCAGCGAATAAGAAGGATGATTGGTAAGTGTTGATACATAGGTATGTGATGTCTGTAAGGCTGTACAAGCGGGGGATTGACACCATGAGTGCCATTGTTTGTTTGGTAAACATAACCAGCTGCAGTTTCTGTTTGGATAGTTTGCAGAATTTGTTGAACTGGACCGAAGTACTATAATTTTCTTTTGTAATGCAACACGTTAATGTTAGCAATTAGCTCTCACTCTGCTTTGCAGCAATATGCAACGTACATGCTGCAAGAAAGACTGGACTCTACATGACACGACTTGCGCGTGTACAGACGTACCTGAACGGCGGTGGAATTGAAGTGCACTGAAGCAGGGACGAAAAGTGGTCCTCTGATTGGCTGGATGACGTAAGCGCAGACAGCCTGCTATTAGGCTGCTGCCGACATTCAGCGCGCCAAGCTTTTCGCTGTTCGCTCGTCGCTGGAACGAAACTTTGCCAAAGAGGACTGCGTCGATGTGAATCTGCTTTAAGTGACGCTTATTTCATTCCTTTGTTTTGTGCAAAAATTGTAGTTTGTGAAAAGCGTTATTACTACGGTGTTCTCGATCGTGATCTCATTTCCGACTCTGAACGAACGAATGAGATAGATTCCATGTACAAATGAACGACTAATGACCGCAAATTTGCGATAATCGAGTAGTCACGCAAGGAAATTTTAAACTTTGCGCAGTAAAGATGTATTTTCTTGGTGGTAAAAAGGCCACCTTATCTCTGTCATCATCACCAAAAGGAATCTGTTGAACTGTTCCACTATATAGACGCCATTATCTGACGTTAATGGTAGCTTAGTGTAAACCTCTTTTTATTTACAGGTGAAACGTCCCCGTTGAAGAATTGTATACGAGACTGTGCTTAAACTGACACACAATATTTTTATCGCAACGCAATCTGACTTTCAAAAATCCCTACAAAGGAATGGCCCTGACTAACATTAACCTATACCTTTCACAAATCACTTACCTCACAAAAATCTTCGTTACTCAAGCTACTGCAATACAGCGAGCGCCACTACTGCCAGTTAAATAAAAGATTCAAACTACGGAAGGCACTAACTACTGATAGGGATAGTTAGCAAATGAAAGATTTTAATAGAGAACAAACAATGTATTTGCCTTAATAGTCATAATATATGATATCCAGTATTACAAAAATCAAATCTCCGCCATCTCTCTCCCCACATCCACCACTGCTGGCGGCTCACCTCCAACTGTGCAACGCTACGCGCTGTTCACATCCAGCTGCCGCTGCCAAACACTACAATGGCAGACAACAATGCAAACTAGCCACAGACTGCACACAGTACAGCCAGTGATTTTCATACAGAGCGCTACGTAACGTTGCCAATAAGAAAACATAAACAGCCTACTTACCCAGGAAACGCACAAATGTGTGTTGCAGTTAGGAAACATTGCAGTCATAAGTGTCTTTGTGTCCCTTTTTCTGGTTTTTTGGCAAAATTAAAACTAACAACATCGTATTTAGTAGTAATAAATAAAACGTTACTGTGATCTATACACTTTGATAATATTAAACGGGAAATACTGTATCCAGCTGCTAAATTGAAATATTTAAGATGATAATCAGCTTTCGCGCCTAACAATCGCATAAGCAGAAACACTGAATCTCCAAGAATGCGAACAAGATTTGCATCATTAATTCTCAGTAGGCATTTTCTATTTCCTAATGTTTAGTTTTTCATTGACTGTCTATGGAGACGTCAACGAATATGATGTCCTACGATCCACTCTAAATGAGCAAACGAAATTCTGAGACATGGAGAAACAATAATAGACCCTACAGTTACTACGAGATTTTAAAATATTCAGATTATGTAAACTTACTACATCGGAGATGGAGCCACCGGCAGGGCTTAGTCGTAGTGAGTATGCAGACATGAAGTAACTAATTATCAGGGACAGAGAAAAAGCGAGAAGCAGAAACTACAAGTATATGGCAAGTAATGCGAGCTTTTGGCCAGACTAAGCACGAGTCTGTGGTTGCTAAATATAAGAGTTACAGAGCTGAATGCCATTCAGAAATAAACTCGTAAAAATAAGTCTTCCTCAATAGTGGTTTCATAGTGGCATCGGTACTTCCTGAAAAAAAGAAATAGAAGTGCTTATTTAGAGTAATGCCTGAGCATACATGTGAATTTGAATGTCGTGTTCCAATATGTGTATTCTACGTTACAGGATGCGAATGAAAGTACTTACAGGGTGAAAGATTTAATCTGGACGAACTAAATATTTTGTAAACAGTTCTAGATATCGAGAAGAATTTTCGGATAATCATAGCACACAAAGGTAACAGGAAACTGCTATATCCGTAAATTCCTATTTTCTTATTCATTATTTTTAATGAAACAAATTAGATGCTTTCGAAACCTCCGAAAAAAAAAAACAACCTTATATGACAAGTCCGTTTAGTTCGCCATAGAATTCACACAAAAACGTCTCGGCAATTAATTAAATACAAATGCCACGCTGGCGTAAAGAATGTTTCTCCACTATGCCGAAGGCATCTATATCGCTGAACAGGACTCATACCCATGTTGCCACATGTGCGTTGTCTCCAAGCTTCGACGTCAAAGACAGTGTGAAATTCATTGAGGACAAATACTGTATCTGCTCCGACGACAGTTATTAAAAACCTACTGTTATTTTTTTCTGGGAGTGTTGTTTCCGAAAAGTACGAATAGGATCATTAATGGAAGGAAGTATGGATATAAACACAGAAATTTAGTTGAACTGCCAGTGCCAGGTGTAAGAATTAAGATGCTACAGGAGTTTACAGTAACGCAGAAAACAGAAAAGTTCTCTTTGAATTTGAAGTTGTTTCAAGAAAGTACAACATTTTTTTATTCTAATTCAAGGACTATCTAGACAAAGGTTTTCTCTGTAAATATTCATGTACTATTTTTCCAAGGACAATTCAGTAGGTAATCGGAAACCATGTTAAGGTGAAAGAATGTTACGAGGGGAAAACTGAATGGTTTATATTTACAAAGACGTGCTGTACGTGTAGCAGTAGAACTGTGCACCTTTAAGCAGATTCGTGGTGAGGCAAAGGAGACTAAATATTTACCAGCAGAAAGTAAAGTGTGTATTACTATGTAATACTGTTTTACTAGAATTGGATATTAGTAAGTGTTACGCACTCTACAGAATTAAATCACAGAGATAAAGTATCTAGAGGCTCATTGCGGTCTGACTGAGAAGTTTGTTTCCCAACCCAGCATTACATTAAAAAAAGAATATCATCTATTAAACAAGATTCGAACCTAGGTTGCTTAGGCAACAGTAACACTATGTGTCCAGAAAAATAAAAGCTGTCGCCTCTCCAAATCGCACAAATGATTTTAGAGTAATTGTTAATATTCCTTTCTTTCTTCACATTCAAAATGTAGAAATGATAATGGAATCAGGCAGAACATGTCACCAATATCAATCACTCATTGCCTTTGTAAATAAATTTTTATACCGTTATTCATGAATGAAATAAAAATAAATTGCCACACTAGAGCATTTACTGGCTGATCAGTTTAATAAACAATGCTCTTTAATAGGGGTCATAAGACTATACCTGCATTCACCCACACTATCAGAAGCACTTTTCATACACAAAATTTGCAGCCTACAAAACAGATTTTGTGGTGCGTATTTCATCCTGTGTAAGTAAATGTTAACCACACATTTTCAGGAGTTACTTGACTTTCAAGTCATGTGAAGCAGTTCACATTCTGCAGTATCTTTCAGACTAATTGAATGATTTAACTCAAATTTTTGAACACTTCAGTAATTAATGAACCCAGAATTCCATATAATTATATTCACTTTCATGGAAACTTGAAAACTTTAAGGATCAGGAACAGGAACCTAGCAATGGTTATGTGACTTATATCAATGATGTTCTCCTCCACATATACTTAGAATTCACTTATATATCATTTACCAGCACAAAAATATCTGCACTGGTGCAGTTCTAAATATTCTTTTAATTGCCTGAAGGTGTCGAAGTGATGATTTACTTTGATGATGGCAGCAGGCAGTATTAACCAACTATAGCTCTTCTTACAATTAGCTCTATTAAATTTCTGCTTGGTTACATCAGATATTTGCAATATACAGATAGAATTACCATTCAAAGCTCACTTAATTCATTAGAAGATAATCCGTCCTCTCTTACCATTGCAGTCTGTGGATTCTTTGATGACTTTTTAAGTGTACCCATGAAAAGTATCCCTACATTTAAATGGGTATTATATGCATCATCATACAATACAGTATGTACTCTGTGAAAAAGACAATATGAAAAATTTCATTAAACAAATTTTTCTTACACTATTCAAAACTGACAGAAAAAATTGGTGCTAATTACAAACTTTGTGCAGATCTCAAAAGGTACCACATTTAACAAATTAATTCAGCTCTACAAAGAGGGCAGTTGATTACAAACTTTGGCACTCCATGAGAAATTATCATTTAACTTATTACAATTTCACTCAATAGTTATAGCTTTCTGCAGTAAATGTCAGAAATTATTATCCTTTTTTGGGTAAATGTACCTTCAATTCGTTCTTTTACTTCGATTCAATCATTATTCATATATTCTGAAAATTTTAAAATTTTAAAACAAATTTTAGTACATATGTATACATGAACTTACACATATTTGTAAACACTGATACTATAGAAAAAAGTCTTATTTATTGATAATATAATATTTTATGCAACTCGTGGTCTCACAGTAGCGTTTTCGCTACCCGAGCACGTGGTCCCGGGTTCGATTCCCGGCGGGATCAAGGATTTTTCCTGCCTCGAGATGACTGGGTGTTGTAGTCTTCATCATCATCATCATTCATCCCCATTACATTCGGAGGAAGACAATGGCAAACCATCTCCACTAGGACCTTGCCTAGTAAGGCGGCGAGGGTCTCCCTACGCTCTGCAAAGGAGTATGGGACTCATCATCATCATCATCATGCAAAGTTATACTTAATGTTTTCAATCAGTAGCCGTTTTTCTTCTAATCTAGGCGAAATAATTTTAGATCAACTAAATTGCAGATAACTATTGATTTTCCTGATTTTGGATTAATCTGACAGCAGGTATTAATGTGATGAGTTCCTTGAAACTTATATAGTTCATTAGGCAGCTAGTTAAACTTAGAAATTGCAGGATTCATTTTGTGAGTGAGTTTTCATTGAGAACAGGTCACCTGTGTCAAAATTTTATGTTTTAAGAATTTTGTCATATGATTTAATCCTGGCTTCCCTTGTCTAATCATTCATTCTCTTGATAAGTCCTTGTTTTTGTCCAGTTTAATAAGATGGACACTAAAAAGTTTATTCAACCAAGCTTTTTGACTTTCTGCAGGACTGAACCAAGTGGATTAGTGTATTAACAAATTCAAGGTGTTATGAAAATTTGCTATAAATTAGGTCCAGGCTATGTGATTAAGGTTGCAATATGATCTACATAATCTGCCTAATTCATGCACATTGCATTTGCCAGGGTAGCTTGTTGGATGTTATGGGGAAACGTGAATCATCACATACTTCTCCATCTTTTCCTTAAAGATTTGAAATGAAATGAGGTCAACAGGCACCTAAAATGAATTTAGGTTTCCCCGATTTTGAAAACTAATCGACTGTGTCAATGTAACGCTATGTGTATTTATGTGAGCTAATCGACTACCCAGTTTTTGTATGTGGGAAGATGAATGTGTTATATGGCTGAATGCTAGTGGGTCTTGGTCTCAGTTCATGCTGTGACAACTCTCACTTCCAGCTAGGTGATGGCACAAGCTAATAGTAGTTTAAATAACCAGAAATTCCAGCATAGCATTTTATTAAAAATCGTATGATAATTGGAACAAAATCTCTAAAAATATCAAAAATTACAAAACTGCTCTATTTTGCAATAAAACAGTCTAAAATATTAATTAAAAAGTGTGGTTTACTGGATTAATGAACTAACTTCTAAAACCATATATCACATCAGTTCCTGAGAGCATTGTCATGGAATAGCAATGAGCATCCAAAATAAAATATATGGTATCCCACGCACCATTACCATAATATTCAATTGAATGTTTTTGGCTTTTATATACATATGAATGCCAGCACAGATTATTAAAACTGCGGAATTTTATTAAATATACTACAAAAATTCACTGAAAATATCTAAAAATATTGAAGTTACTAACAGTGCAAAACATTCCTTACTATATACTTTTCCACTCATTACCAAGCTTCAGGCCTCTGACCTTCTGTACATAGCACTGTACAGAGACCTCTCTATGAATTAACAGAGTGCTCCAATTTTTGGGCTGAAACACACATCCTCTCTTTAGGACAGATTCCAGACCCGCCTGCAATGGTGATGAGTCGTTCGGAAGCCATGATTAGTAAATGTTTTGCCAAATGACTAGCTATCTCAGCACACTATGCTTTAATGACATCCAGTTATAACCACTCCCTTCGGTCAGTGCACTATACAGTGTTTGGCTGATGCAAACTATCTCAGAACTTGTATATATAGTTGTTATTCACTGTACGAAGATGGCTTCAGAACATATAAGAAGTCATAAAATAATTATTGTATTATTATAAATACCAAAAGAAAATGTATAACAATATTTTCTTCTTATTTCATCACAGGAAAGCCAATAAAAATACTGAAATTTTATAAATTTAGAGAAAAACGATAATTAAATGACATAATTAGCTACCAAGTATCACTAACACATGCTAATTCATACTACAGTTCACAGATACACATGCTGTTACAGTAAAAGTTTTCACTAGTTAGGCATGTAATGTTGGCTGCTTACTTTAAGGTGCAGCAAAATTATTTTTACAAACTTTTTTATTTTTAAAGATAAACAAAATTCTGATTGTAGTTTCGGATGACGCTATTGTCCTTTAAAAACTGGTACCCATAATACATGGAAGTCGGGTTGCATAACTAGCAGGGGCAAGGGGGCCAAATATTTTTTTCTCGATTACTCAACCAAATATTAACCGATTTTTAAAAAAAGACTTAACCAGAAATATAATACATACTAAAATCAGATATATTTCAAACAACATAATAAATACTTCCATTTTTATTGTTTCTATCTTTCTTAAAATACTTGAGAATGAAATATAGACATGCTGTTAACACTTCTATAGTTTTCTCTAATTTTTTAATCATTTCATCGCTTACCACAAATAATTATATAAGCTATGTCTTATCCGGTAATATATTGTTATAGACAGCACAAAATTTCATTATTGTTTTCTGTGTTGCTTTCTACATGTCATGTTTATGATGTAAATTGGGTGGTTAGCAATAAAATTGTATAGATTGATATCAACATCTACTTTCAATTGTGTAATCCATTTGAAATCACAGAAATCATCATAAGCTTTAAAAAAGTTATATGATGGATCTAAATTCCACATTTCTTGTGGAAATATGTCATTACCGTCACTGTTAAGGTATATACTTTGTAGTTTAACAAGAGCAAATAATGATGAGCCTTTAAGTTGTTTATTCTTTCTATCCGTCTGGAAAACTACAAATATTAAATATGACATATCAAATTCCAGTGAATTATAATAATTTATGATTTATAATTGAAAGTCATTAATACCACTTAATCCAGACACTTCATGAGTTTGCGTGTCATAGAAAGATATTGGTATTTTTTTGGTTTTTAAGCCTTTCTTGCTCTAATTCAAGTTCATATTCACGATTGTATCTGAAATCAAAAAGCTTTAAAGGAAAGTTATTAATTAATTTAATATCTGTAGTTCTTCATTAATTACGTCAAAATTCATATACAACTGAGCTCTATTTGGAAGTAACCATCCATCTCCGACATTTATATTAATCTTCACATCTTTATTTTTACTATTCAAACGATATGAACTCTTCATTCACAGGGAATGTTTGAAATTGTTAGCTTTCAATTTTATTCGTTTATTTAAGAAAACATTATCTCATCTGTAACTCTACTGATACATCAGCTCCATTAAAATCAATTAATTAACCATTCTCATTAGTTATAGTTGTTACTAAATCTTGAACTTCAGCATGTATTATTACAAATATAGGATAACTGGGTTCATGTATAATAGAAGCACCAAACTCTACATTTGGTTTAAATGAAGTGATAATATTTGTTTCTTTGTGAAAATGTTCAACATTTGTGATAAACATACCACCAGCTAAATTAAAACTAATTTTTATTAATTGAAAGGGAATAATGTTGGTAATATTAATGCCAACAGTCTTTTCTTTCACATTAACAGTATGATTATTGAAACCTAACAAGCTATCCCTACTATCTTCTTTTAAATTCTTAAATACATTTACATCACTTTCAATAACAACTCTATTTAAAACTTCATCTGCTTTGATACATATGTTAGGCTCCTTTGTATGAATATATTTTTCTTATGCTTTTAAACTATACTGCCCTTCTCGAATATCAATATTGTCTCTATTACAATAAAATTTATTATTTTTTTAACTTCTTTATGGATACAAGGTACTTTTAAATGGTGGAAAAAACGAAATTTTTTGTGACTTCACTAAATTCTATAGACTTTCCTGATTACATTGATATATACATTATAGGGTTTCAAATGAAAATATATATATGGATTATAGGGTTTCAAATGAAAAATGAGATATATATACCAAATTTTAAATTTGCGATCATTATGCCATCACACTCCCTTTATTTCTGTTATATAAAACAGTATTATTTCGCAACAAGATGCGAACTTTCTGTTTCTTACGTTTATATGTGTGGTTTATTGTATTGGTAACAGTGCAGGTTTCTAGTGTCTGTAAATGATTATCTTTACTAGTGTTTACTTTTGTTTCGCTGAAGCAGTTTCTTCATGTCTTACTGAATGTTCGTTGAAATAGACCTCCTGCAGATTTATTATGGACTGGTCATTAGAGGAACTACACCTCTGAATGATGTTACAGACTGAGAAAAGCTGTATGGACCACCTACTTTCATAAGTTGTCCACAGATAACCACCCTGTTCATGGATGTTATCCTAAAGGAGCAAATTCTTAGAGTGGTTACCAAAAAGCAAAAGAAAGTGGTCAAATATACCATCATATGCTTTCTTTTCCTGAGCCTGTTATGAATGAAGTAAAACCAATTGTTAGAGACCTGAGTGACCCTGTTTTGCTTAGTAAATGTCTTCATGGGGGCGCTCAGTATGCAAGTGAAAATCTCAACTATTGCATATGGGACAGATTACCCCAGAATGTTTTTGTAAGACTAAATAGATTAAAAGTTAATGTAATAGATGCAGTAATGTGTTTTAATGATGGAGTGAAAGGAAGATTGGCAGTCCTGAGAAATTTAGATATAAAATGTGCCTTTAATATGGATGGTCAACTGCTTGCATGTCACACATAATGGGTGCACGAAGATGAAAGATTCTATCTTCAAGTTACCAAAGAAGCAAGAAGTGCTAAAAGGAATACCAAGAGGAAGCTTGAAGATGAAGAAATGCTCCAGTATGAAGAATGTGCTCCAGGAATATACTTATTTGGTTATGGTGTCTGTTCTTTCAGACATGTCCAAAGGAACAGACATCATTGATGACATGCAGCTGTATGGAACGAAATTATAATTATTTTAATACCTTCAGCTGCTGACATACGTTGATATATATCAGTGGGGACAGGAGAAAATGTGTGCCCTGGCTGGGACTCGAACCCGGGACCTCATGCTGACATGGCAGACGCTCTATCCATCAGAGCCACTGAGGGCACAGAGGATACTGTGATTCCAGGAACAATTTCCCACATGCCTCCAATGAGGCGCACATTCTCACCTTGTATGTCCACACACTACATTTGTAGTGTCCCACCCCAACAAATTCATTATTCAAGGAAGACATTCTTACCAAGTCCTGTAAGAGTTTGGGGAATAAGTGTGCATCTGCACAAAAGAAGGTCATGACTGGTATTGCTAGAACTATATACTTATATGGATATGGTGTTCGTTCTTTCAGACATGTCTGAGCAGACACATGTTCACCTGTCCCCGTTGATATATATCAATGCCTGTCAGCAGCTGAAGATATTAATATAATTCTAATTTCGTTCTAGATGGCTGCAGGTCATCAATGATGTCTGTTCTTTCGGACATGTCATAAAAATTTGATTAGAAAGAAAAATTTACTGGAAATATTACCAAATTTCACAAAAGTAGTAATTATAGTGGAATTGAAATATTTATGCCAACAGGAACCAAAATTCAAAGTATAAATCCATTTGCTCGGCTCTGTTTGATCTGTATACAGTAGCAATTGATATGGAAACAACACAGATAAGACCAGAAGGACAAAGGATACACAACAAATATATTATCGCTAAACATGTCCCAAAGAGCTATTCGTTTACAGGAGCCAGTGTTTATATATTAAAAGGAAATTGTGAGCAAAACATGCTCTTGCGTGAATTTTGCAACAATGTTATATATATATATATATATATATATATATATATATATATATATATATATATATATATATCAATTGTAACTTTCTATGTAAAAATGTACCTGCAACATATGATGAGGAATCCTTAGTAAAATTTGATAAAGAAACATGTTGTCACTCATGTGGTGATGAATTTAGATCCAATGCACATAAAGTACGTAATCATTGTCAAAATACTAATGCATATGAGGGCGCAACCTGTAACAGTTGTAATCTCCATTTAACATAACCTAGATTTGTGCCTATATACATTTATAACCTTAGGTATGATAGTAAAATATTTATACTATGAATAGTCAGCCTATATAAAAATGAAAAGACCATATGTATCATTCCTGATGCTAGTGAAAACTATAAATATATATCCCTTAAAGTTGAGGCTGGGGAGTATGTACAAAATTATAACAAATGTATGCAGTGTAATATCAAATTTAAAGAACTACTTACTGGTTGTAAGCTTTCTGAAAATGGGGGTTCAAATTTAATTTTTAAGAAAAAAGTACCATACAAAAAATACACAGAAGTTAGATTTATAGATACTCTAGCGTTTTTTGGTGTTTCATTAGATAAAGTCATTAAAAATGAATTAAGCATAAATTCCACACATTGTGCTAAATGTAACAAAATATAGACCAACAGAAGACTCAGTACTTAAGGTTGTGAGAAACAACATTGTAGCCATTGGGAAATGTAAATTATGTAATAACGAGATATTTACTGTACATCAACATGAAAAGATTAACTCTGTTTAACAAAATATTTACCAAATTTAGTCTAGGAGACAAATGCTGTTTATTGACATGGGTGAGTATCCATAAGGGTGGGTAGATACATATGATACGGCTGAAAATATATAATTACGGACAGAAGGGTGTTTTGTATCCATATTAAGTGGTAAAAGAATAATTTAATTTATTTTACATAAGTGGAATCATTTTTTATTTAAAACCTTTGGTGAATATCATATATTTAAAATTCATATAATTAAAATTAGATACTGTTTTATTAGATGATGTATTTACGAACTTTAGAAAAAAGTGTTATAAGAATTACAGGCTCAATCCAACATATTGTGTGAGTGCAACACATTTATTAAACAATGCATTGTTGAAAACAACCACACAAGAAATTGAGTTATATATGGAGCAGGATATGTATGATTTAATAATTGAAGGTACTAAAGGTGGTTTTGTTATGGTTAGTAACCCACATGCTCTTGCAAACAATTGTTACCTCTACGATTTAAAATATGATAAAGTTATTAAACTACCAAAAATAAATTCGGAGGAAAAGGTATATACAGTTCCAAAAGACATACTAGTTTTATGCTATATCTCGATGCAAATAACTTACATGGAGGGGCGATGTCTAGAAAATTACCCGTTAAAGATTGTAGGGAAGATGGCGTCATATGTAGTGGCCCTCCAGGCAGAGTGTGGTTAGGAGGGTCCTAAGTCTACAGCATTGGACCTAGTACCAGCATCAGTGCCACAGCTAGTAGCATATGTGTCCGAAGAGGTGACCGGTTGAGCCCTGTAGATTCATAGACTGGTAGATTCAGAGACTTGAGGACCAATGTAGGTCCCTCCTTGAGACTGGTGGGTGGCAGGCTGTGAAACATTTGACTGAAAATGAGGCTTATTTATGGTGACTTGGTGCCAACTTCTTTTATTACTGCATCAGTTCTGATCACGTGAGCTACAACAAGCCTTTGTCTTGATGCAATTAGGTCATCGACACTGCAATAGTTCAACCTGCCTGCTGCTTCATTGATATTTTCTCTCTGGCCACGTCCTGCAATGTAACAACCGTCTGGGGTTGTAGTGCAGCTCCTGTTGTATCAGCAGGTACCTAACGTTTGTATACATTTGGTCAGCTTTCGTACGCCCAATTTTTGTAGTTCCTTGTGTTAGCTGTGACAGGTATCTTAATGTTTCCTCACTTGTGCCAAATATATCACTTCTGTGGCGAAATATGTCTCCCTCCTTTAGAAACTATTTACTGGAGTTTTGCTTGCGTTTACTAAGTCCACAGCATCAGATCTAGCACCAGCAGCAGTGCCATAGCTAGCAGCATGTGTCCAAAGAGGGAGAATGGTCGAGCCATGTAAATTCTTAGACTGGTACACTCATGGACATTTATGCATTTTCACCATATGTCCATATGAGGAAGGTGTCATTAAGGTATGGTGGGACTGCTTGATGATCCCAGGTGGAAACTTTTTGGCCAAAAGATCCAGCATGTCTTGCACCAGCACCCTCATATAAACTCACGCATTTTCCAGACTAACCACTATATCATTTTGATCTATCATTATTTTCCTGGGCTCGCAAAGAATAACTGTGAGTTAACAGTGTGATGTTGGCAATGGGTCTGTTTGGGTGCTAATAAACCTGCCACATGTTTCACCAATCTGCAGTAGCGTGAACTGATTGCACTTACTTTAGGTCTCAGAGGAACATCTGCCTTGTTACTTTCAGCTGTCCATAAAACCTGGGATGTCTGGAGGTACGTCACATAAATTTCTTCACCACTTCTTCTGTCATACCAGAGTCCGTTATTAAATTTCTGGTCTTTCTAACGATGTTTCACCCTCTAATAGTAACATAAAACCAAACAAACTACAATACAAAGAGGAAGGTTACGATGAGGGCACTTCAGCGAACTACTGGCAAAACAATTGTTACAACATTAGTTCCGCATTAATGGCTACGCATGACTATCACATATTTAAACAAAATGAGCCACACCGCTTGTCCAAACAAGAACACATTGCCTATTCCAAGTGGCGCAAGCTATCGCACATAATCCCAGAATACCAGCTGCGTCCACTTCCTTCATACTAGACGTACAATCACAACGACAATTAAACACCTGGAAAATAGTATGGATTCTCCATGGCCCTTGCAGTGAAAGAAAAACACAAAAGCAAAATCACTGCACATAGCATATTGCATGCTGTGAAACTGAAATCCTCTAGCACTCGAGCCATCTTCTTCAGGGATGACAGCAGGCGAGGTTCTCCTGTCAGACAAATTTAAAGGTGATAGAACCTTCTGACGTCACTTATAAATAACGACTAGATTGATCGGCTGCTATAGCAGATCGAGGTGAGGATGTCGAAGCACGACCAGCAAAGTTGTGGGCTGCTGTGGAGTGGCGAGTGGGTGCGTGGTCCGAGGCTCAGTAATTTTGAGATCTGATGAGTGTGGCGGCCAAGGGAGATGAAACAATTCATCCTCGTGCTCACGAAACCTGTCCTGGAGCTGTGAGCTGCTTGAGCACGGCCCTGTGGTCTTGGAACACAGTGTCACCACTTGCAACTGATGAACCAAAATGGTCAAACGATCCTTGTCAGTAATGCTTTGCAGTGATCCAGAATTACAGAGCACCCATTGAGCGCATGGAATACCACGATACAGCTGGCAAAATCTTCACAGAACCTCCGCCATGTTTCATTCCTGCCTGAGGCGTAAAAACGGCCAGAAATTGGAAATACGACTCATCCGACCAAATGAATTCCGCCTGTAGTCCAGGATTTATTGCTTTGACACGGCGTTTTCCTGTCATAGGGATCTGCATCAGTGATGAGTGGTTTTGAAATTCGAGTTCGTCCTGGACCTCGCTACGTCGTCTTATTTTGTGCTGTCTGAGTTCACGAGCGCAAAATTCAGTTATGCACTAAGTTTTGCAACTGTCGTCCTCATATATTTTGTTACCATCCTCTTCAATGAGCGTCCGTCACGACCACCGTGTACACACTTTCGTCCGGGTTGTGACTTAGCAAATGATGTCTTTCTGATTTCCATGCATACGGTATAAATATTCGATAGAGTGTCTCTGGAAATACCAAACATTCCGGCTACCATGATTACAGGAGCATCCAAAACACGAGCGACAACAATTTTCCCACGTTTGAATTCGCTTCGCTCCAACATAATGCATACAGAACGCTGTTGTGACCATTTCGGACACTTTCAAGTATTGAGGACACTGCACAGGTACCGTTCGTGGGCAAATATATCAGTGGAGCCTGCAGGCTTGGCTAGTATCGGCATTTTTATTCAAGCATACATTTCACGTGGCGTCCCTTATTTTTGTCCAACCCCAGTGCACCCACATTTCATCAGTAAAAAGATATGGAGCTTCGTAAGCCCATCAGGTTAGTGATTTCATTTTACTTTTCTAAAATAAAGCAGGTACGATACCCCAACCGCTCATAGAGTAACTTTCACCTTAGACAGGTTTCCGTATTGCCCGCATTTCGTGGTCGTGCGGTAGCGTTCTCGCTTCCCACGCCCGGGTTCCCAGGTTCGATTCCCGGGCGGGGTCAGGGATTTTCTCTGCCTCGTGATGGCTGGGTGTTGTGTGCTGTCCTTAGGTTGGTTAGGCTTAAGTAGTTCTAAGTTCTAGGGGACTGATGACCATAGATGTTAAGTCCCATAGTGCTCAGAGCCATTTGAACCATTTTTGGTTTCCGTATTTCCGCAGTCGGATCTGACGTGTCTGACCTCATTCCTCAGGGTAGAATGCTGATTAACAAAGCTAGGCCATGGCTTTTTTGGTAACGCAATCTAGTGCTATGGGTCTAAGGCAACGTATCTCGAGTGTGGTCTCTTCAACTCTTCTCCAGCACTTTACTGCGACGAAATATTACAATAATACCATTATAGAATGAGATTTTCACTCTGCAGCGGAGTGTGCGCTGATATGAAACTTCCTGGCAGATTAAAACTGTGTGCCCGACCGAGACTCGAACTCGGGACCTTTGCCTTTCGCGGGCAAGTGGTAGAGCACTTGCCCGCGAAAGGCAAAGGTCCCGAGTTCGAGTCTCGGTCGGGCACACAGTTTTAATCTGCCAGGAAATTTAATACCGTTATAGTTTAAAAGGGTTGAATTTCTTGGTTCACAATCGCATATTAATTACTAGTGAGAAGTTCACATAAATAATCATAATTACGTGCTGGCAAGGTTTGGTGACTAATAAGCATATTAAGGAGGATATGCTGTGATCTATCATTCAGAGACACGCGAAGAAGTATGGTAGGTAACTAGCGATTGCACAGCATTGAACTGACCATAGATTAAGTTACTATTGGGACAGAATGACCTTCAGTCTGGAACTGCGCGATCGCTACGGTCGCAGGTTCGAATCCTGCCTCGGGTATGGATGTGTGTGATGTCCCTAGGTTAGTTAGGTTTAAGTAGTTCTTAGTTCTAGGGGACTGATGAAATGGTCCAAATGGCTCTGAGCACTATGCGACTTAACTTCTGAGGTCATCAGTCGCCTAGAACTTAGAACTAATTAAACCTAACTAACCTAAGGACGTCACACACATCCATGCCCGAGGCAGGATTCGAACCTGCGACCGTAGCGGTCGCTCGCCTCCAGACTGTAGCGCCTAGAAACGCACGGCCACTCCGGCTGGCAGGGGACTGATGACCTCAGATGTTAAGTCCCATAGTGCTCAGCCATTTGAACCATTTGAACAGAATGACCATTACAGAGGCCACCGCTTCTCCTCAAACTATCGGATCGTTGCGCCTATCTCTCCCGTGCATGATACTGCAGCAATGTGTTCTTATCATGAGCAGCGTCGTCTGCCATCGAATCGTAGATCTTGTGGTGCTCCTTCGACTTTGAGTTCAGGTGGATGTTCTGCTGATCTCCGTTCACTTAGCCCGAATGCTAATCTCGCCTACATCTGCGACCACGGACTGCATCATTCCTGTATTTCTCGCACCTCCTCCACCTTCTGCCCCCTTTGCCACCCATATCCACCAATAGTACAAAACTGATAAGATCACACTTCCTTCGAACAGCATCATTTGCGAAAGGCTGAGGGCACATCCGACGTAATGAACTTATTAATTTATATTTATTGCGAAAAGAAATGGTCCTAGGATACTTTCTTGTTTTATGCTCGAATTAATTCTTACGCCATTTATTTTTTCTCAGTTAAGAATGACACGATTTGTTCAGTTTGTTAGGAATTATTCAGTCCAATCAAACGGCTTAGACGGCCACTGTGGCCGAGCAGTTCTAAGCGCTTCTGTCCGGAACCGTGAAGCTGCTACGGTCGCAGGTTCGAATCCTGCCTCGGGCATGGATGTGTGAGATGTCCTTAGGTTAGTTTGGTTTAAGTAGTTATAAGTTCTAGGGGACTGAAGACCTCAGATGTTAGGTCCCATAGTGCTCAGAGCCATTTGAATCATCTGATCCATCACACTTCCTACCTCCTTCAGCACCGTTTTAACACTTCGTCCATGTACGTCTTCAGCGTTTTTTTTTCTTAAAAAGTGGGATGTAAGATCTACGTTGGCACCCATCTACAAATAATAAGACTGTTTCTTCCCGACAATTCGATTTCGTCACCATGGGAATACAAAAATTCTAAACAGGTCTCGATCTTTCAGCATTGCCTATGAGCTTGCAGAAATTTTGGACATCTATCTAAGATGTTATCTTCTTTCGTAGCACATATTCGTTTGTAGTGGAAGAATGGGCCTCAGAATTCCCTCAGGCCATTGCCAGCATCTTTCTTATCCACCGTCAACGACTATGTTGACTGTGGGCAGGGATCGTGCGGAGGAAGGGTTCATATTCTGACGTCCGTAGCCCCGTCTGACTGCATTGTCCTGTGTCGGGCGGTGCCGTGTCCGGCGCCAGTCCAGCCATGGACACAAAGCTCGCCTGGCCGCTTTGTCGTCGCTGTGCTACACGGTCGTGCTCTGAAAGACAGCGCTGCAGCGACCCTGAGGAGCCCCGAGGAAGCGCCCGTTGTATCGGCTCTGTCTGTCTCGTAGTCGTCTGCCCTGAACGGCCGGTGTCTGTCTTTTTATAACGCCAGATTCAGAGTCCCACTAGATCAAGAAAATGCATAGATGGTTGGTACTATCTCTGCAGTCCCTGCTATCTCTGACTTTAGTATGTGTTATTGTTACATCCTGTCTATCATTTGCATTTTCGTCCTTCCTAGCTTTATTCAAGGATGAGATGTGTCTACCCGGCGAGGATAGCCACCTGTCACAGGATTAACTTGCAATAGAAATTCCCTTCAATTTAGGTTGACAGTTTTGTTGATGCAAATCGCCTTGTTTATTAATACCCTAAACTTCATCCTCATAATTAAATATTCTTCAGGACAGTCTTGTAACAACATAGTAGAAATAAAATGTATGAATAAACCTGGCTACTGATTCTAGGACCAGTGTACATTAAGCAACGATCAGTGGTTATGTTTTTACCTCCTTTCATTGGCTTATCATTTTGACACATACTCTACTTCTACCTTCATAAATATTTCTCTTATCCATTAAAATACCCCACGTTTAAGGCGTAGCACTATACATCGCCTGAAGGGCTTCTAACATATGCTTTCTTGCCTCACGCAATGAGCCATGACCCAAGAGATTTCTTTCATATTCGGAGACTATCACTCTCACGTGAGTCAGCCGGCAAGTCAAGCCGCCAAGCCGAATGCGTGCACAGAACAGCGGTCGAATATTATAAACATTACTATGAATTTTTAAGAATAGTTGTAATAACTCACTTGTTGTGCAATTCTGTATAACATTTTGTAAAGATGATAGTTAACCACAATATAAATTCCAGTGTTTTATGGTAAGTAATTTTGGTATACAAAAGATTGCCTGAAAACGCAGAATTTACTATGCTCCTTGGTAAATAACTTGTTCACATATGTTCTCTGTAGCAGTTTGTGAAGAATATTAACCAAATATATGACCCTTAAATAACGGAGTAAATAAGAAACGTGAATAAAACATTTACGTAATAGTTATAATTTCAGACTACTACTATTAATTACACACTGGATGATAGTACTTTCATTTGTTTTGTTATCTTATTCAGTATGGGAATGAACACAGTATTAGTGTGACGTATGGATCACTGAAATTGTGAATAATTATGTGAGTGAGAGAGGGAATTAGATTGTCCAACCCTGATGTGAGCCACATACATGGGGCAAAATGATAATTGTAAAGCAACCAGATTTCGGTATTTTAGAAGACGAATGAGGTGGTTAATTTGCCTTTATTTTCTTTGTTGGAATATTTTTTTTTGTAGCTACATGTAAATTAACTTTGTAACTGAAACTCGTCCGAACGGGGAGAGTACCAAGTTATGAGAATTGAAATACGAAGCTCATTAGCTTCTGTATTATTCGGCCAGTCAAGGAAGGGATGTATCGTGTGTTTTAACACTGGGAGAGGAAGAGAGGAACTGCACGCTTCAGTCGATAGGAGTCCATCGTCAGGTCTTGTGACGAGAGGTCACGTACCTTGAAGCTCTAGGCATTTTCGTTATGACTGAATCATATTGTTTTTGTTTCGTTTTGTTTTGGAGAATTTGATTTATCGGTAAAATTTCATGATCATTTGAGGGTGACGTCTACAAAATTTTCTGATTTTTAGTAAGCATTTAGACTTCCTTTCGAAGGGCATAAATTCCATGTTGTGTGCTGTGAAATCATAACACAGAACTTTCAGGTTACAAGATAAGTGATCTGCATACTATTTACTCGAAGATTCAAAACTTTTAAGCGTCATGTGTTTCTATAAACAGTTTATTAGCTGTTGGAAAGTGCGATGCTTTCAGTAACTGGTTTGAATTAGAATATTATACTGGCTATTGAAGAGGGAAGCGTGTACTGTAATTGAAAAAGGTTTGGTAAGAACTGTGACTTTTTTCGGTGTTTCATTTCTGGAAGTTTGTACTAGGACGGATTTTGGTGGAGATTGTGCGTGCACTACGTGACAGTACAGGCCAAATGCTTTTATGCAAGTAATGTTATTCACTTAGTAGTTATAGTTTGTCCAGGTAAAACTAACTTACTTCAGCATTATAACACAGTACTGTGCACCCTGTTTATACATGTACTTCAGCAAATTTCTTTACACCTATTCTCAGTTCAATATAGGCGGAAGTACACCGCTCCACCGCACATTATTTTGTACTGGAAAATTACCCGCTTCGTAGCCGACATCGACAATTTCCATTAGTGTTGTGGAGTTTTGCCAAAAGGTAGACATTTTGAATCATAGTGCTCCACTAAATTTGCTTTAACAGCATCTTCTCGTGAAGCGAAAGATAATACATGGTGTAAAGATCCTGATAAACACGTTAGGTGTCAGTCTTCTTGAATTGAATCTCAAAACTCCCCCTCAGTGCTTCACGGAGTGACAGGTATGACACTGACGAGAGTGGCCCAGCGCTCATACGGCGGAGTTTAGTTCGGATGGTCTCAAAGCTATTCGAATGGAGGAGACAACCTTCCAGATGTGAATTATATGTATTTATTCTCTCATTACCGAGGCCTTAGAGACAAAACAGTCAAAAGACATGCGAAAAATTTTATTTCCCACATTATTAAGAAATTTATGTTAGCACTGTTTCACAGGGAATGTAAATTTTTTGGTTATGTAGACGCATATTTTTATTAAAGTGGTCCTTTTCTGTCCTCTGATATAACTTCCCCACATGGAAGTGACCTAGTACCGTTACCTGAGACTTTACGATTCCAGCCATACCTCCACGGCTATGTCGTTGGTTGATTTGGGATGGAGGGTGAAGGTAGGGGCCAAAACAGCAAGGTCATCGATCCCATCGGATTAGGAAGGGATGGGGAAGTGAGTCGGCCGTGACCTTTCAAAGGAACCATCCCGTCATTTACTGAAGTGATTTAGGGAAACCACGGGTAACCTAAATCAGGACGGCCGGACGCGGGTTTCAGCCGTCGTCCTCCCGAGTGTGAATCCAGTGTGCTAACCCCTGAGATATCCCGCTCGCTCATGACTATCTGCAGAATGGCTGGGGTAGCCGATGCCGGAAAATTTCAGTAAAAACGACGTACATATAAGATGTTTCAAACTGAGATGAGGTTTAAGCCTGGTGAACTTACGTCTTGATACAATGAGTATGAGGATAAGCTTTCTAGCTACATTTGCCTGGATTTTCGGTCACTACTTTTCCAATGGGGCACCATGCACTGTAACAGAGGGAGTGAGAACCGCAGCTTGAGTTTGCTGATGGCAATTTCGGCGCGTTTTTCTGTGCAGTTTCTCTTTAAATTCATTTTGGTAAATTAATTTGATACTCAGTCTCTTACGATAAGTGCTGTATGATAAGTATCGTTTAAAGTTTTCCTCGCGCTTTTAGTTCTATTTTGGACTAAAGTATGTGCAATTCCCGGATCATGTCTCAGCTTTTCGCCAGTATCGACCATTTGATACATGAGATCTCGACTTTTAATGTCGAATATTTGTGTCATCAAGGAATTAATTTTTAGCATCTAGACGTCAGTAAGGAAGTAGTTTACTCACTATTCATTTACGACGAGTGTTCAATAAGCAATGGAACACTTATTTCTGAAAGGAGGTTGACTTTGTCTAGGATTCCAATACACCATATTATTCCCTACCCTTTTGGCCACGAAACCCTCCTTTCAATGCGACAGCCTAATGCTACCGTCCTGGGTGGGACCTGTCTGCTCGCATTGTACCCCTCTCCTGGCAGATTTCGGAACCAACGTCTTGCTCCATTAATAACCTCCCCATAATCCACTTCATACTTCATTGGGCCAAACAGATGGAAGTCGGGAGTTGTGAGATCCATGCTGTACGGTGAATGGAGGAGAAGAGTCCAGTGAGGTTTTGCGAGGTCCTCTCGGATGCGTAGACTTGTGTGAGGTCTAGCGTTGTAGCGGTACAGGAGGTAGGTTCTTATTTTTGAGGCAACGAACACGTTGAAGTCTTCAGTTTCTTGAGAGCAGCACAATACGCTTTGAAGTTGATCATTTCACCATGAGGAGAGTATATCAATCAGAATAACCCCTTGAGGGTCCCAGAAGACCGTATCGATGACTTCACCGGCTGAGGGAGCGGCTTTGAACGTTTTCTTTGTAGGAGAGGTGATGTGGCGCCACTCGTCGTTTGCGCAACATTGTTGGGATAACGACAGACGCCTCACCCAACGACTCACTGTGCTTTTGTTCACTTCCAGGTCTCCATAGACATTTTGCAAGCATCTATGAATATCTACAATGTTTTGGTTTTCCGCCAATAGAAACTCAACGATAGCTCTCTATCCAGAACGTAACTGCATTGGAGACACCGTTTTGAAGGTTACATAACAGCGTCGCCATATATCGGAACTTCATGCGGCTACTGTACAGTCGCTGAAACGGTGATATTTGGCGGTGTCCCACAATAAATTCTGCATTGTTCAACGGAAACTGGTTGAGAAATAAGTATTGCCTTACATATTGAACACCTCTCGTATTTTTTTGTTCAAATGATTCGTCATAGTTCGGAACACTGACATTAGTGGACTCTTAACGATCTCAGCAAGTTTCTCACATGTCACACCTTTTTCGAGAGTATCTGTCCAAAGTTACACAATGCTTTCTGTCCACATTTGTTGTCGGCCTTCTGGTCTTGGGTCATTGTTTACACTCGCCTCTTCACCACAAAAACGACCAGAACAAGGAGAAATCTTACTGTAACTTATTGTTTGTTCACTACAGATGACGTTTAAGATATTCTGTGTTAGCGTTGGTTTTCACCCGTAAAGAGTCATATTTATTTAATGACTTATGCCTTCAACTGCAACAGTATGCTAGAGCAGTTGTAAGATCATGTTTCGCAAAAATGGAATACACTATGGAGTAAGCGAAAGAGTCACTTACTCTGCAAGCATTCAACAGTGACGTAGGCCACCTTCACTGTTTTTGAATCATGCGATCTCTTACCAACGCGTTATTCATGAATTGACTATCGTATTTGACAGTCCAGCGTCCGTTTAATGATAATGTGCAATGTCCAACCCATTAAAAAGCTGGTGCCTCTTAAAAAAACTGTACAATTCGATAATATAGGCTTACAAGGAATGAAAAGAAAATTAAAACAAACCATCTTCTCAGGTTTTCAGCAAAATTATTCAAATATCTACTTTGTTTCATCGGAGCCACTACGCATCACAGTCGCAATTCGCCATACTGCATTTCTCCCGGGCGAGTTGTTTTCGTGAAATTCCTCTTTGAAACATTGAGATGGTTCTTGTGCTTCGCTATCCTTCCATTATCCTAGCATGTACTTCGCCCCTGAAGACTTGGTCATCGACGGGACGTTAAACCCGTATTCCTTCTTGCTCTCTTTCGCGTAGCACAGTTCTCGATGCACGTGCTTTTGCAACGAGAGGACGATCCTGGCTGAGCAGCTATGTTTGCACCTGCGGGGGTCCAGAACGTTGGCGGGTGCTGCGCGCCGTGAAACTGTGCGCTGTAAGCAGTGTGGAAAGCACATCGTAAAACGAGCGCATAATTTATGCGAATCCATTCGTCATCACTTTATGGTTCCGCTGTCCCGGATGGAATCCTTTTGTGAACGAGGAAAAATATAACGACAGTTGCAGTTCACGAACTCACCCGATGTGCAGTTGTTTAAATCACCACCTGATTGCTATAGCGTCTATCGCCACAACTGCGCAGTCCTTGACGCCGTCTTTTCTTAACGTGCGTGCGCTTCCGAAGAAATATGGACGTGATAAATCTGTCTTTGGCGTTATTTATGTGCTGTCTAAAAACTCTGAAGTGATAAACCGTGAACGGGCATAGTGCAGTAACGTATGAATAAGTTTCGTACACCGCGTGATGTGTCATATGGCGCAGAATCTTAGAGCCGCGGCAGATGTAAAAAACTTGTACCTGAGACCGAAAACTCTCGAGTCAGCTTAGCAGGAAAAACTCGCAAGTTTACAGTCCTAAAATGAAATGTATTTTACGAGCATCTTTTCATTTTTCACTATATTAGTGGTCGTCTCACACTATTCACATTTTTCTACCTAAATATATCACGTGTGTAGACAAGGAGAAAATGTTTTTATCCATACGTTCATTTTAATGTTTATACTGCTCGATTGCTCATTCGTATGCTAGATGAGTGGGCGTGAAAGGGGGATAGGTATCAGACTATAATATCAACGGACTGTGTTCAAATGCCTGTCGAACGCCGGATTATTACTTTTCTCGTAATTCACCCTGGACATGATTTCTTCCGATTCATCGTCATCTATCTGTGCTCTGGCCTTAGAAGGATCAGGCTTAGAGATTCCACTCACGCCATAGAAGTGTATGTCACTCTTAATGAGACTGAACGTATTATGTCAAGATGCTTGAGACCAAACCCTATTTTGAAAGTTTATCCATTGACAGGAATTTATCTACAGCATATAAGCAGGACCGTTGCAGCCGAGGTCGAGCAGAAACGGCAAACTGCTCACCCGCACCATCCGCTACGTGACCATCAGATGCCACCCTCCAGACTTAGATCAAAGCTGAATTTTGTAAGAACAAGTGAGCAGCTTACTGGTAATGCAGAAACTCGCAGACTGGAGCTGTGGCGAGAGCAGGTACCAGGACGCTCCTGCTACTGGTTTTCACCTTCCATATCTACCTTGGAAGACTGAGAATGGGAGTTTCAAGACGTAAACCCAATCTTGTCAAATAGGGATTCCTGAATGGGGACGACTGCAGACTGCCACAAATTGAAGAACATCTCCTAGTCTGCCACAATTTGAACACCACTTACACCAACCTGGGCATTAAAGTAAGCAGTGGCAAAGCAATATTTGCATCTACATACTGCTAAAACAAAATGTGAAGTCTTTTTTTTTTATTACGTGTGATTTATTATTAGAATTTTTATTATCCATATGTTGATGCAGTTTCATTTATAGGATCAGCTCTAACAGGGTAGAATGTCTTCACTTACTTCAGTTGCACTCCTTAATTGAGCTCTGTTCTTTGCTTTCTGTTAAACACGTAATACCTACAGGATATTTACACAACACTGGTAAATTCATATTTATGCAGTATTTCACGAAACTTAATCCACAGTATAGTTTTCAGGCTACTGATGATAATGGTTTATATGGAAACATATCATTCAAGGAAATATTGAAAATTTTAGTGTCATGTAAACCACGTGAACTTCAAAATTTTACTCTGCTTGGAAGCCGTAATTCATCACTTTTCAGCCAACATATGGCAGTTCTCGGAAACTGTGGACTTCAAACATTATAGTTTGTAGCCATGTTTGTTCTGTTTCGAAAAATGTATAAAATATATTATCTTAGGAAATATCCAAATTATAAAATGTAAATTAGAAAATTGTCGGCGGTCTTAGGAATTAACAGAGCACACTGAAATTTACCTATCACGAAACAATACTTATCATTTTGTCATTTTCTGAGTACATAGCTTATAGTTAACAAGGACGACTTCACGGCCTAAAGTGTTTTTGTATTTTTTACTTTTTCTGTGTTTCCTTTAATATCTAAAATGTAACAGTCTTGTATTTTCCCATGTGCACCTTCATATAGGCATCAGAAAACGAGATTCAGTTGCACGTGAACGTTCAGTCACTTGAAATACTGTGTCATTCCGTTCCAGTCAGTTAAGTCATTATGTTATTAATTCAATTGTTACCTTCCTTTCAGTACGTGAACATTTATATGTTAGTCAGTCAGTGTCCGGTAGTCAAAATGTAAACGTCTATAGTCAGTGTTGCCCATCATTCAACAAGCGAACATCTTTGATAGTCGTATTGTTTAGTTACTATTTTGGTCTTTGTCACTTACAGAGTTGTGTGAAACAAGTCATATGTAGCTTAGCAATCTACATTGCGAAACTTATATTACTACAGTACAAGCAAGCTGATTGTTATGACTGAGTTAAGTATCAGTAAATATGAAGATAATGAAATGAAAAGTAATTCGACAGCGTTTTGTACATTTTCTTAGTAATTTTTTAGAACACCAAGTAATCATAGAAGGAAGAACAAAGTAGAAGAATACCCCAGAGACGTAACGGGCTTAAACATCAGGTCACAACGATAGAAGGTGAATCCAAACACGGAAAATTAATTAATAAATAAAAGAATAATATATAGTCTTTTTAGAGAAACTTTATCTGCGCAGATCACAGTAAGTACGTACAAGTAATTACTGCGCTCTGGGCAAATAAAGCTTCTCTTATAAGAAAGTAGTATTTTTCAAAATAAGATATCGCTCTCCAGCTGACAACGTCAGGTAACCATACTAATCAATATTTGCTAAAGTGAAAACTGCGAAGTTTCACCTTGGTTATGAGTTCACATTAAATTGCAGGCCCCGCTTTAACTGCCTTAGTAAGTCGTTTCAGAAGTATGAGGTTGGCAATGCTACTTCACCTTCTACAGTGCCAGATCTAGTAAAACTATAAGGTATGGACACCTTTATCTGTTCACTTCTTTTAGTGTCATAATACTTACTGAAGGCTTATATCGCGACTATGACTTACAGTATACATTAATTATGTATTTCTCCCATTTCTGCCTAAGTATTATGTGTATAAACGCTCCTACTGGAGGTATACACTCATGAGAAATCTTCTGCAACAGCTGTACGTTCACCGACAAATACTTGATGTTTGATATCCACAATATTTGACAAGCTGATTGTTCAGCCAGTCTGGACTGGGCACTAGGATACCGTGATGTACGCCACAATAATAAATAATTTTAAAGTTCTAGAAAACACAGTGTGAACAATGGCTATATTTTATTATCGTTATTTGACTAGGTAAAATATTTGCTTGGTTTTCACACACATTTTACATGTAAATGGATTTATCGCGCCTGCAGTTATTATGGTGGTGCTTAAGTTCGCAGCGTTTTCGTTTTTCATCTTGGTATTCCCGTTGCAATGGTTTTATCTATCGATTGCCATTTTATATTTGTAGTTCACCGTCGCTATTTGAGTTTACATGTTATCATATTGTCATTTGGAGGTAGTGAGTGGATATATGGACGCTAGAAAATGGTGTGCCAAGTGCAGAAATCGAAACATTTCAGACATGTTCTTCTATCAGAGCTTAATAGAGAGGTGACAGCAGATGAGACAGCCAGAAACATTTGTGCAGTCTATGACGATAACCCCAACGGATACAACACGAAAACAAAATGATGTTCTTGTTTTAAAAAATGTATGTGAAATCTTGTGGGACTAACCTGCTAAGGTCATCAGTCCCTAAGCTTATACACTACGTAACCTTAATTATCCCAAGGACAAACACACACACCCATGCCCGAGGGAGGACTCGAACCTCCGCCGGGACCAGCCGCATCTTGTTTAAAGGAGAATCGTTTTGACACGCTCAGAAAGACCCTCGGGGTTGATGAAGATCGTTTAAAGGCATTAATTCACAACGATCCACGTCAGTGTAGTGGAGAAGTGACAAATGTGATGAGCTGTTATCAGTCTACCATCGTGCGACATTTGCTTGCAATGGGGAAGGTTCAAAAATCGTTTTTAGGGCTACCGCATGCTCTAAGCCAAAATCACAGAAATCAGCGGGTGGCCACATGTGCAGGCAGCTGTGCTTGCTCGTCATCAACTGGCTTACAAACAACCCCCGCTATTCCTATCCTGTATCGTTGATGGTGATTAGAAATTCAGTTTTTATTCAAACATAAGGAAAAGAAAGTAATGACTGAGTCCAAACAAGGCAGCAACTACCCTTACAAAGACCTCCACGTAGCCACAAACCATAATGTTATGCATCTGGGGCAACACTGACAGTGTGTTGTACTTCGAATTGCTTCTCCGAGATGTAACCCTCAATACTCACATTTATTGTCAACAAATGAGATTTCTCGCAGGCACTGAGCAACAATAACGACCAGAAAGACTGCGTGAAGTCTTGCTACTCCATGATAATGCCCGCCCACATTATGCTAGACTGACAAAAATCTCTATACAGGAAGTCATTCCACTCCTACCTTATTAACCTGATCTTGCAACCTCATGTTTTCACCTTTTACGCTCTCTATCGAACCACCTTCAACGAACTTCCTTTCTGGATGAAAAGTGCACTGAACGTGGTTCGACTAGTTCTTCGCCTCAAGTCCACGTGATTTCTACTGTCGCGGAATCGAAATTTTACCCCAGCGTTGGCTGATAGTTATAAATAGTGAAGGAAAATTGTATTACTGATGACTTAAGTCTCTGTTCTGGGTAGCGGCTGTATTTATTAAACCTTTGCACAAACGCTACGAACTTATGCAACAACCATACCCGTAAGTCCTTTGCACGCCAGAGCCGCAGGTGATTGTGGCGACTGTTTGTCAGTTAGCAGTCAAACTGCTGCGACAGTCTCAGAGTGATTTTATTCTTCTGTGCTCTAAGTGCACTCTAGTGAGCCCGAGCATTCATTATGACAAACGCCAGATAAGAGTCCATGCCTTACAGAGGGTTACAAAAATATCACCCCATTCCCTCAAATATCCATTTCTGTGGAACAATGACAAGAGTGGCTAGGACGTTTGCATCTATTTACTGTTTAGCTGTTTATAAGGTTTTCTGTACCAACGAGTACATGTAATCTTAGGCGATGAAATCCACAGGAGCGATTCTTTACAATCGGGATGCCGATGGGACAGGACATCCCTCGCCAGTTGAACGATAAGGGTAATTATTCTTTAGGTGCTACTAGAAACAAGCATGGAAGCAATATGATGAATCGTCGCGTTGGAGCAACATTCGCTTGCGAACGACAAGACATAACGTCTCAAAAAATATGACGGAGCATCTCGATTGAACGACAGGTAAGGCGCCCTACTGGAGTTGGATGGGAGGGAGAAAGGTCCTTTCTAACCACTAAAACCCGCAGGGTGACAGAAAATCGTTGCTGGTGTCTGAGACAAGAATGGAATAAGGAACTACATTACTCAAGACATTAATTTTGCGGCAGATGAAAACACCATCACAGTTGAAGTAAGGCTCGTCTGTGAACAATAATGACCGCGGAAAGTTCACCATTGTAGTACATGTGGATGATCAATTGACAAAACAGAAGTTCAGGTTGATTTATCCCATTGGTCCTACTGCTTGTAGAAATTATTTGTGAGAATGATGTAATTTTGTTCCACCAGTAGCCGCCACACTGATTTCTTTGAAGTGAGCAATTCACGAGGACGCTGACGAGTATTTATTTATTTAACTTCTCCCACATAATTAAGAACTACGAGAGGCAGCCAGTAAGTAATGCAACAATAAATTTTTCTAATAGCAGGTTGGTCTAATTCGAGATTCTACATCTACATCTACATCTACATCCATACTCCGCAAGCCACCTGACGGTGTGTGGCGGAGGGTACCTTGAGTACCTCTATCGGTTCTCCCTTCTATTCCAGTCTCGTATTTTTCGTGGAAAGAAAGATTGTCGGTATACCTCTGTGTGGGCGCTAATCTCTCCGATTTTATCCTCTTGGTCTCTTCGCGAGATATACGTAGGAGGGAGCAATATACTGCTTGACTCTTCGGTGAAGGTATGTTCTCGAAACTTTGACAAAAGCCCGTACCGAGCTACTGAGCGTCTCTCCTGCAGAGTCTTCCACTGGAGTTTATCTATCATCTCCGTAACGAAGCGCGCTGCTCTCCGTTGGATCTTCTCTATATCTTCTATCTACCCTATCTGGTACGGATCCCACACTGCTGAGCAGTATTCAAGCAGTGGGCGAACAAGCGTACTGTAACCTACTTCCTTTGTTTTCGGATTGCATTTGCTTAGGATTCTTCCAATGAATCTCAGTCTGGCATCTGCTTTACCGACGATCAACATTATATGGTCATTCCATTTTAAATCATTCCTAATGCGTACTCCCAGATAATTTATGGTATTAACTGCTTCCAGTTGCTGACCTGCTATTTTGTAGATAAATGATAAAGGATCTATCTTTCTGTGTATTCGCAGCACATTACACTTGTCTACATTGAGATTCAAATGCCATTCCCTGCACCATGCGCCAATTCGCTGCAGATCCTCCTGCATTTCAGTACAATTTTCCATTGTTACAACATCTCGATACACCACAGCATCATCTGCAAAAAGCGTCAGTGAACTTCCGATGTCATCCACCAGGTCATTTATGTATATTGTGAATAGCAACGGTCCTATGACACTACCCTGCGGCACACCTGAAATCACTCTTACTTCGGAAGACTTCTCTCCATTGAGAATGACATGCTGCGTCCTGTTATCTAGGAACTTTTCAATCCAATCACACAATTGGTCTGATAGTCCATATGCTCTTACTTTGTTCATTAAACGACTGTGAGGAACTGTATCGAACGCCTTGCGGAAGTCAAGAAACACGGCATCTACCTTTGAACCCGTGTCTATGACCCTGTGAGTCTCGTGGACGAATAGCGCGAGCTGTGTTTCACATGACCGTCTTTTTCGAAACCCGTGCTGATTCCTACAGAGTAGATTTCTAGTCTCCAGAAAAGTCATTATACTCGAACACAATACGTGTTCCAAAATTCTACAACTGATCGACGTTAGAGATATAGGTCTATAGTTCTGCACATCTGTTCGACGTCCCTTCTTGAAAACGGGGACGATCTGTGCCCTTTTCCAATCCTTTCCAATACATCAAAGTATTCTGCACTCTTTTGGCTACAAAATCCTATTTTTCAAAATAATCTCCTCTCAGTGTGACTCCCCTGCGCCACTAAACTGGGCCTCTATGCCCGCATGGTACCTCTCTACTGGTCCATGTGGGAACCAACGTCTTATTGCATCAATAACCTCCCCATCATCCACGTGCTGCTTTTCGCTGAGAGCGTCATTCGTTGTGCCAAGCAGATGGAAGCCGGAAAGTGTGAGATCCGGGCTCTAGGGTGGACGAGGAAGAACAGTCCAGTTCACACTACTGGCCATTAAAATTGCTACACCAAGAAGATATGCAGATGATAAACGGGTATTCATTGGACAAATATATTATACTAGAACTGACATGTGATTACATTTTCACGCAGTTTGGCTGCATAGATCCTGAGAAATCAGTACCCAGAACTACCACCTCTAGCCGTAATAACGGCCTTCAACACGGTACCACAGTTCATCAAGAGTAGTGACCTGCGTATTGTGACGAGCCAGTTGCTCGGCCACCACTGACCACACATATTCAGTTGGTGAGAGATCTGGAGATTGTGCTGGCCAGAGCAGCAGTCGAACATTTTCTGTATCCAGAAAGGCCCGTACAGGACCTGCAACATGCGGTCGTGCATTATCCTGCTGAAATGTAGGGTTTCGCAGGGATCGAATGAAGGGTAGAGCCACGGGTCGTAACACATCTGAAATGTAACGTCCACCGTTCAAAGTGCCGTCAATGCGAATGAGTGGTGACCGAGACATGTAACCAATGGCACCCCAAACCATCACGCCGGGTGATACGCCAGTATGGCGATGACGAATACACGCCAAACACGGGTGCGACCATCATGATGCTGTAAACAGAACCTGGATTCACCCGAAAAAATGACGTTTTGCCATTCGTTCACCCAGGTTCGTCGTTGAGTACACTATCACAAGCGCTCCTGTCTGTGATGCAGCGTCAAGGGTAACCGCAGCCATGGTCTCCCAGATGATAATCCATGCTGCTGCAAACGTCGTCGAACTGTTCGTGCAGATGGTTGTTGTCTTGAAAACGTCCCCCTCTGTTGACTCAGGGATCGAGACGTGGCTGCACGATCCGTTACAACCATGCGGATAAGATGCCTGTCATCTCGAATGCTAGTGATACGAGGCCGTTGGGATCCAGCACGGCGTTCCGTATTACCCTCCTGAATCCACCGATTCCATATTCTGCTAACAATCATTGGATCTTGACCAACGCGAGCAGCAGTGTCGTGATACGATAAACCGCAATCGCGACAGACTACAATCCGACCTTTATCAAAGTCGGAAACGTGATGGTACGCATTTCTCCTCCTTACACGAGGCATCACGACAACGTTTCACCAGGCAATGATGGTCAACTGCTGTTTGTGTATGAGAAATCGGTTGGAAACTTTCCTAATGTCAGCACGTTGTAGGTGTCGCCACCGGCGCCAACCTCGTCTGAATGCTCTGAAAAGCTAATCAATTGCATGTCACAGCATGTTCTTCCTGTTGGTTAGATTTCGCGTCTATAGCACATCATCTTCGTGGTGTAGCTATTTTAATAGTCAGTATTGTAGTTCCGTGAGCTCCTCTCGGATGTACAGAGTAATGTGAGATCTTACGTTGTCATGGAGAAGTAGAGATTCGTTTACATTTTTGTGAGGACGAAGACGCTCAAGACGTTTCTTCAATTTCCTGATGGTGGCACAACACGCTTCAGAGGTGATCGTGGTACCATGAAGGCGTGGAAAAAATTAAATGATCCCTTCAGAGTCCCAGAAGACGGTCGCCATGACTTTAGCTTCTGCGGGTGCTGCTTCGAACTTTGTCGTCAGAGTAGAGATGGTGCTGCGCCACTCCATGGGTGCAGCTTTGTTTCCGGTTCGAAGTGATGAACCCAAGTTTCATCACGTATGACGATATTCGACAAACAATAGTCATGATCAGGTTAGTAACGCGCAAGAAATTCCGAACAAATGGTTCTTCTTTGCTCGTTATGTTCTTCCGTTAGGCGGCGACGACCCCAGCGTGCACACAAGTTTCAGAACTCCAACTGGTGGACGAGTGTGTCAGCACAACCAACAGAGACATCCAGTTGAGCAGCGAGGTGTTGGATTGTGATCCGTCGTCACCTCGAATGAGAGTGTCCGCACATTCTAGGATTGCAGGAATCGCAGCTGTGTGCGGCCGGCCAGCACGCGGATGCTCGTCCAGGTGTGCGCGACCTTGTTACAAACTTTATAGACGTTTCGGCCAATGATTCACCGTGCTTTTGTTTACTGCCTGTCTCCGTATACATTCTTCAAGCGCCTATGAATATGTGCGATGCTCTGGTTTTACGCCATAAGGAACTCAATGACAGCTCCCAGGAACACACCCGCATGACTGACGCTGTTTTGAAGACTACGTACAGCTCTGGCATCTACGGTAGTTTCTTGAGACTATGGGGACTGAGGCGGGAACATGCCACCATGTCGCACAAAAAATTTTGCGTTTATTCAACCGTAACTGGCAAATAAAATAAAATAAAATAAAATGCTGCACTAGTTATTGTACGCCCCTTATATTTCATGAAGCTCTACTGTGCCAATATATGTCTTGGGGCGTAGCCTGGCGAATTACCTGCGGCTTCAATAGCCCGCTTTCTCGTAAGTTTCTCACTACAACCATAAGTTTCTTCGAATTAAGATACATTCGCTGGCCGGTGTGGCCGAGCGATTCTAGGCGCTTCAGTCTGGAACCACACGACCGCTACGGTCGCAGGTTCGAATCCTGCCTCGGGCATGGATGTGTGTGATGTCCTTAGGTTAGTTAGGTTTAAGTAGTTCTAGGTTCTAGGGGCCTGATGACCTCAGATGTTAAGTCTCATTGAGCTCAGAGCCATTTGAACCATTTTTTTTCTGTACATTCGCTTCAAATTTCGGAAACTTGCATGAAGCTGATATATTTGCTAGACTCAGTTTAGGGTCTCCTACTGTCCGTATAATTTGGTGCCTAAAGTTTTCTAAACGATGGAGCCATTTCAACCAGCATAGGCTGTCAGTTTTTTCCTTTAATTAATCACTTATATAAATTATATTACTGGGCCGTTTTGGCCTTCGGCCATTTTCAAATGTATGGTATTACTGACTTGCGTGCCACATTTAAAAAATTTGTTTTGTGTTATGTGGGGACGGATGAGTTCCCATATCATACGAAACATTTTTTGTTTTGTTTTGATGTAGCACACACGTATTTCACACATTTGATAATGGAGGCCGAAAATGACCAGTAATGTAATTTATGTGCATGGTGCATTAAAGGAATAGACTGACCACCTACGTTGGTTCAATTGGTTCCATAATTTAGACGATATATTGAAGCTACGATCCCACACATGAATAAATTATTTAACCTAAGGTTTTTGACCATCTTGTACGTGGAAATCTGTATTCCACAACTTTCGTGACAGGCATTAATTTTTAACAGCATCTGTTTATATTCCCATGATGCCCATTTCATTTATAACGAAGTTCGATAGGAAACACTTATGATTCTCAGCATGATAAACATTTTCTCTTATTAAAATTAACTTAATGTAGACAGAGGCAGCAGAATGTTCTCAAAGACATAAATGTCAATACTGATATAAGATGTGTGTTGACCACAGTACACATTGGTATCACAGGGTTTGGGATTATCATTACAAACGATAAAGAACGCACTGCCAAAAAATTAAGGAATTAAAATTCTCGTAGATGGCGATATTGCCCTGGGAATATGCCAATTAGCGGAGGTAACCTGCAAAAGAGAATGGAAAATACCCCACAATGCGTACGAGCATATGAGACTACCTGAATATCTTCCTAACGTCACTGAACTTGAATATTAAATGCGTCAGAAAATGTAATGGTATAATGTGACTTCCAGTGAATTCTATAATAGTGTGCCACTCGTGAAGTCTTCAGTGCACAGTGAGTACTTTTTGGGTCTCAGGCTAACCCTTACTTCGGTCAGTATTCAGAGGATTTCCTGTGACATCACTAATACTTTCGTGATCATTAGTAGGAAAAATTAAGTTACACATGTTCGTGTTAGGTTGCAGCACCGAGTGGAGGGATGTTATTAAATGTAGAAGTAGTTGAACCAGTGGGAATCCCAGGAACAATTGCTTTTAAGTCGTCGTAGTGCCCACGGGAGGGGCGGGGGCAGATGGAGGGAGGGGGGGGGGGCGGGGGTTGAAGCGGATCTGAATGTAATAGTCTGCGGACTGATACAGACAGTTCCTGGTTTAGGCAACTAACTTTGTCATATCAACGACCGACAATTAGTTGTGGCGTTAAAGTAAAGTTTACTGTGATGTGGCACTATTGAATATCTCAGAGTGGAATCTGTTTCATTAATTTAATATTAAAGAGATATGATGCAGGTCAGCCGACTACGAGCGGACTTCGAAAAGTAAGTTACATATTTTTATGGCAGACAAATTAACATTTATTGAATGCTGCGATACACTTCATAGAAACACAGATACATGACAGTATACCAATAAAATCACTAAGTCTCTTGAAACAACGGTAGGAATATTCTACAAGTTCTTCAGTTCCTCGAAGAAAAATTCTCTCCTTGATCACGGAGCGACTCGAGAACCGCTGTGTGAACGTCCTCGTGGTTGGAAAATCTCTTTCCTCTTTAGATGTTGTTTGACCTAGCCGGAAGGATGGACATCGTATGTGGAAAGACTGGACTTCGCGATCAACATCACCGAAGTCTTTGATACCTGGTCAAATAGTTGACACCATTTCATTGCGGTTAGTTGATTGATTTGAGGGAGGGGATTAAACAGCGAGGTCATCGGTCCCATCGGATTAGTGAAGGAAGTGGAAGGAAGTCGGCTGCATCCTTTCAGTGGCGGTTGCCTGAACCGATTTAGGGAAATCACGGAAAACCTAAATCAGGATGGCCGACGGAGGTCTGAACCGTTGTCCTCCCGAATGCGAGTCCATTGTGTTCACAACTGCTCCACCTCACTCGGCATCCATTACGGCTGGGCGTAACATGGCATTTGGTCTGTAATCATCCAGAATTCCTCTTTGCATTTGTCTGCAATTTGCCCACAGGAATCCTACTGTCCCGCTTACTTCAGCTGGGAAGTGCGTTTTCAGTAGCGTGCCACTTCAGAACCAAACTGTGATGCACCTGTTATGCGTACTGCATCAGAACTGTATCTACAGGAAATGTGGAACATGTTCTCTCTCCTGACAGTGCATCACTTTAGTTGCGTAATGATCCCAGCTCTGGACAACGTGTGGAAAGTACTTTCTGAGGTCCACACGTAGCACTTTCTTCGCCGACAGTGGTAAAATTTGATTGCACAGAGACGCTAAAGCGTGTAAATTGCATTACGCGTGTGCAGAGAAGACGTAAAGTATACCACAACCTACAAAACACTCATATTTCTCCGTCACACCATCCAAGACAGTGCTCCGTGTAGAAAGGCCCTTGTTAGTGAAACATTACAGGCTGTAAACGATAAAATACAACAGTGGTGTAGGGGAAGTCGAGACGAACAATCTGATATGGGACGTCTGCAGTCTGGAAAGCCAGGAGACAACCTCAAGTTGGCTTAGAAAGGTCACCTAAATTTCACCGCATGCCTGCCGCGCTACATTTTGGAATATGCTCCCTCCCTCTAACGCCACTGGTTAGGTCGCGCACTAAGAAATTGTAAGGTGAACGTGTGTTTAAAGTATACCTCGCAGTTCTGTGAATATTAAAAGCGTAAAAGTAATAATTAAATCATTTTGTTCCTCTGGTCTTCTTGCTACGAGGCTACTGTACTTGTAAGGGTTGAGTTTAGATCGAAATGGAAACGTGATTAGGTTTTGCATAACGTGCCCAAAAGAGTTGCTTCTTTCACAACCCTCACAGCATATGTTACTAATACCGACGGAATTCTGTGCATGTCAGTGTTAGAGGATACTCAACTACCCAAAATATCACGCGGCGTGCTTCCGCTGTACCTGAGGTGGCTTTCGTTGGTCAGTTTGAGTTGTTTCCCGGTTTGATAGGTCACTAATGTGCAGTATTATATTGTTCACCTCTACTTCCCCCGTACTACTATGGTGTGCTGTAAACAATTATCGTTTACACTCTTTATGCTCTAACGTCGCTCTCATTCCGATTCTTGAGAGACACACAGAGCGATTTGGCCCAGTTGTTGAGACACTGGACTCGCTATTAGGAGGGCCGAATGTTCAGTTTGCCATTATACCTTCCAGATTCAGGCTTCCATGGTTTTCCGAAATCGTTGAAGATATTTGTCGGGATTGTTCCTTCAAAATCAACACAGCCGTTTTCCTTCCTGATCCTTCCTGAGTCAGATGTTGTGCTTGCCTGTAATGACCTCCTCGTCAACGGATGACTGTACCCTGACATCCTTATTTCCTTAAATGATGTGTATTTCCCCCCCCCCCTGCTTAGTTTTCATTTAGAATACAGATGTTCTTTTTTTGTGACTTTCCTTCATATTGGCGTGGATTGGCATGGTTATTGACGGATATAGCAGGGTTAATTCAACGGGTGGTCCGATGCTCTTCCTGCTGTCATACAATTACCTCCCCGAGACCGAATATGCGTACCCCACCTGCCTGTGTACAGTTCTACACACGTGAAAGTGAGCGGAAGTTTTCTAAATGTTTGCGAATAGCGTACCTGAGGCGGAACTTGGGTACCAACCCGGTATTTACCTAGTGGACTGTAGGAAATCGCCTAAAAATCACACTCAGGACGGCTGGCACACCGAACCTCAACATTTATCCCCTGGCTTAATTGGATCCAGGTCCGGTGCACATCCCCATCCCGGAAATGGCGCTTTAGCACGTACGGCTATCCGGGTGGGCTCATTCAGACCACAGGTAACCCCTTAATTCTAGGAAAACGACTTCTTTACTAACCTGCGTTACAGTCGATGTGCGAGAAGGCGCAATGCGTTGGTGAGGGAGTACTTTTTATCTCGTATTCTCGATCTCTTGTGTTTCAAAACACTATGTGAACGATCCAATAACGTTGAATAGAAAGAAACAGTCACTGATGTATCCATTTTCAGTAGGCAATCGTGATGATGACCTATGAGTATCAAAACACAATCACCATGAACTTTTCTCCTACAAATCGATTTCGCCTTCGTCAGTCGACGATTTTGATTACGGTTTTGCTTAAGGAATGTGATGGTGCATATGACGTTCAGTTTCTAGTAGCATAAAGACGCTTGAAGTTACTCAATCCATGATACAAAATTTCGAAACACGAATTTAAATGTTCGAATGCTGTGCGTAAGGTGTCAACAAACGTGGATCACATACCGCACTCAGCTTGTTGACGTATATAACTTCATTCAAAATATTGTCCCCCCGCCCATGTAAAATACATACCTTGTCGAACATCTCATGAATTTTAATTCTTTCTATCACGTTACCATGAGTTTCCTGGTTTGAGTTTCGGTCTTGCACACAGTTCTAACCTTCCAGGAAGTTCCAAAACAACCCACAAGCCAGTGACGTATGGAAGATTCATTCTGAATACCAATATGTTGATCAAGAACTGCTTCGAATGAAGGAAGTAAGATTTGGGTTTAACGTTCCTTCGAGAGTGATTTTCTTAGAGACGGAGCAGTAGGTCGGAGCGTTTCAAGGATGAGAAGCGTATCGGATATGGCCTTTCAAATGAACAAGATGCCTTGCGCAATTTAGGAAACATTACTCTCGATGGTCAGATGCGGATCTGAACCGTCGTCCTCTCGAATGCGATCCCAGTATGCTAACCACTGCCCTATTTTGCTCGATAGTAGTGCTACGAATAAACTCGGGCCTGAAAGAATACCATCAAAAGGCTGTTTGTATGGGCCACAGACCAGATGCCAATCAACTACTGCACAGTATATGTGTATGAGTAACAGCTACGTTCCCCATCAGTTACGCTACTTAATAGAAAAGTTTCCAAAATTTACCATATATGTGACCCCGCAGTCGCACAATAATGGGACACGGATAGCCGGCATAATTTCTTCCAGCACTAACCTCTATTACCTGTACTGCGTTGTTGTTGTTGTGGTCTTCAGTCCTGAGACTGAGCTCTCCACGCTAATCTATCCTGAGCAAGCTCCTTCATCTCCCAGTACCTACTGCAGCCTACATCCTTCTGAATCCGCATAGTGTATTCATCTATTGGTCTCCCTCTACGATTTTTACCCACTACGCTGCCCTCCAAAGCTAAATTTGTGATCCCTTGATGCCTCAGGACATGTCCTACCAGCCGATCCCTTCTTCTAGTCAAGTTGTGCCACAAACTTCTCTTCTCCCCAATCCTATTCAATACTTCCTCATTAGTTACGTGATCTACCCACCTAATCTTCAACATCCTTCTGTAGCACCACATTTCGAAAGCTTCTATTCTCTTCTTGTCCAAACTATTTATTGCCCATGTTTCACTTCCATACATGGCTACACTCCATACAAATACTTTCAGAAACGACTTCCTGACACTTAAATCTATACTCGATGTTAACAAATTTCTCTTCTTCTGAAACGCTTTCCTTGCCATTGCCAGTCTACATTTTATATTCTCTCTACTTCGACCATCATCAGTTATTTTGCTCCCCAAATAGCAAACCTCCTTTACTACTTTAAGTGTCTCATTTCCTAATCTAATTCCCTCAGCATCACCCGACTTAATTCGACTACATTCCATAATCTTTGTTTTGCTTTTGTTGATGTTCATCTTATATCCTCCATTCAAGACGCTGTCCATACCATTCAACTGCTCTTCCAAGTCCTTTACTGCCTCTGACAGAATTACAATATCATCAGCGAACCTCAAAGTTTTTATTTCTTCTCCACGGATTTTAATACCTACTCCGAATTTTTCTTTTGTTTCCTTTACTGCTTGCTCAATATACATATTGAATAACATCGGGGAGAGGCTACAACCCTGTCTCACTCCC
This sequence comes from Schistocerca cancellata, assembly GCF_023864275.1. NCBI lineage: Eukaryota > Metazoa > Arthropoda > Insecta > Orthoptera > Acrididae > Schistocerca > Schistocerca cancellata. Next base: position 788,884,554 of record NC_064629.1, on the reverse strand, counting down.
TTCCCAACCACTGCTTCCCTTTCATGCCGCTCGACTCTTATAACTGCCATCAGGTTTCTGTACAAATTGTAAATAGCATTTCGCTCCCTGTATTTTACCCCTGCCACCTTCAGAATTTGAAAGAGGGTATTCCAGTCAACATTGTCAAAAGCTTTCTCTAAGTCTACAAATGCTAGAAACTCAAGTTTGCCTTTCCTTAATCATTCTCCTAAAATAAGTCGTAAGGTCAGTATTGCCTCACGTGTTCCAACATTTGAACGGAATCCAAACTGATCTTCCCTGAGGTCGGCTTCTATCAGTTTTTCCATTCGTCTGTAAATAATTCGTGTTAGTATTTTGCAGCTGTGACTTATTAAACAGATAGTTCGGTAATTTTCACATCTGTCAACACCTGCTTTCTTTGGGATTGGAATTATTATATTCTTCTTGAAGTCTGAGGGTATTTCGCCTGTCTCGTACATCTTGCTCACCAGATGGAAGAGATTTGTCAGGACAGGCTCTCCCAAGGCCGTCAGTAGTTCTAATGGGATGTTGTCTACTCCCGGGGCCTTGTTTCGACTCAGGTCTGTCAGTGCTCTGTCAAACTCTTCACGCAGTATCGTATCTCCCATTTCATCTTCATCTACATCCTCTTCCATTTCCATACTATTGTCCTCAATTACATCGCCCTTGTATAGACCCTCTATATACTCCTTCCTCCTTTCTGCTTTCCCCTCTTTGCTTAGAACTGGGTTTCCATCTGAGCTCTTGATATTCATACAAGTGGCTCTCGTTTCTCCAAAGGTCTCTTTAATTTTCCTGTAGGCTGTATCTATCTTACCCCTTGTGAGATAAGCCTCCTCATCCTTACATTTGTCCTCTAGCCATCCTGCTTAGCCATTTTGCACTTCCTTTCGATCTCATTTTTGAGACGTTTGTATTCCTTTTAGCCTGCTTCATTTACTGCATTTTTATATTTTCTCCTTTCATCAATTAAATTCAATGTTTCTTCTGTTACCCAAGGATTTCTACTAGCTCTCGTGTTTTTACCTATTTGATCCTCTGCTGCCTTCACTACTTCGTCCCTCAGAGCTACCCATTCGTTTTCTACTGAATTTCTTTCCCCCATTCCTGTCAGTTATTCCCTTATACTCTCCCTGAAACTCTGTACAACCTCTGGTTTAGTCAGTTTATCCAGGCCCCATCTCCTAAAATTTCCACCTTTTTGCAATTTCTTCAGTTTTAACCTACAGTTCGTAACCAACAGATTGTGGTCAGAGTCCACATCTGCCCCTGGAAATGTCCTACAATTTAAAACCTGGTTCCTAAATCTCTGTCTTACCATTATATAATCTATCTGATACCTTTTAGTATCTCCAGGATTCTTCCATTTATACAACCTTCTTTTATGATTCTTGAACCAAGTGTTAGCAATGATTAAGTTATGCTCTGTGCAAAATTCTAACAGACGGCTTCCTCTTTCATTTCTTAGCCCCAATCCATATTCACCTACTATGTTTCCTTCTCTCCCTTTTCCTACTGTCGAATTCCAGTCATCCATGACTGTTAAATTTTCGTCTCCCTTCACTACCTGAATAATTTCTTTTATCTCATTACACATTTCTTCAATTTCTTCGTCATCTGCAGAGCTAGTTGGCATATAAATTTGTACTACTGTAGTAGGCATGGGCTTCGTGTCTATCTTGGCCACTATAATACATTCACTATGCTGTTTGTAGTAGCTTCCCCGCACTCCTATTTTTTTATTCATTATTAAACCTACTCCTGCATTACCCCTATTTGATTTTGTATTTATAACCCTGTATTCACCTGACCAGAAGTCTTGTTCCTTCTGCCACCGAACTTCACTAATTCCCACTATATCTAACTTTAACCTATCCATTTCCCTATTTAAATTTTCTGACCTACCTGCCCGATTAAGGGATCTCACATTCCACGTTCCGATCCGTAGAATGCCAGTTTTCTTTCTCCTGATAACGACATCCCCTTGAGTAGTCCCCGCCCGGAGATCCGAATGGGGGACTATTTTACCTCCGGAATATTTTACCCAAGAGGACGCCATCATCATTTAACCATACAGTGAACTTGCATGCCCTCGGGAAAAATTATGGCTGTAGTTTCCCCTTGCTTTCAGCCGTTCACCTTACCACAACATCACTACGTGTCCTGATAAAATGCTGAAATTGGCTCTTTAACATCTTGATTAACATTTGAAAATTACGCATCCCCTGCCACCATTTTCTTAGCAGTACTTCTTTTACCATATGTACAAAATATCACCAGAATTCCTCCTCTTTAGTTTTAGCTTAGCATGCAATATACGTAACAGGATTTCCAGCAGGAGCTATGTGTTGTACCCACCCGGGTTTGTTGCTAATTTCTGTCTCGGACTATTCGAAAGCTGTATTATGTCCAGGTCTCACAAAACCATTCCACTCATATGCAGTGTACCGAAAAGTCCATTTAATTATCTCATTGATACACTGCGTGGCGTATCGGCGATGGAACTCGTTTCCTCAAGGGGATTTATATTGCAGCGACCGCGCGAATCCTTACTGTAACGACATAATATATCTGAGAAATGCTGCAAGCTGAGGCTAATTGTGTCACTAATTAGAATAGCAAATAATTACTGAAACAGTAAGCCATCCGTCACAAACCACAAAGAATTTTTCATTTGTACAAAAGACAGTGTTTCAGCGTACGCTATTTGTTTATTCTTATAATCCAGAAAATCTGTTCCCTCGATGTTTACTTAATGTGTTGGTGATATTGGTTAATGGTCTGTTTTTGTCCCCGGAGTCAGATACTTCCACTGTATGCTTCTCAGTATTAGAATACTATGTCCGGCGTGGATTTTTCCTGCCATTGTCCTGTATCTTCAGGGGGAATGTTAATGTGGATTTGGCAATGTTAGTGACAGAGCTTGGCCAAGTGCCTCCCCTGTCGCCACCATTCCCAACCGGGACGGAATTTGTGGTCTGCATCTAGTTATATCCCTTGTGAATGTGTGAGAATGATTTTCGAAGTGCATGCGAATCGTGTAACTGAGGCGGCATGCTGGTACCCGCCCAATATTCACGTAGTTGGATATGGGAAACACAGTTCCTACCCCATGTTCACATCAAATAACAAGGCAAACACCTAAACAGTATAATTGTTCCTTAGCAGGAATGTAGGTCTCACTTTACGCCTGGTGTTGGAACAGTCCCATCAAAGATTGTGAGAACAGATTTACGATTACTGTTTGATATCATCAAAAAGGTTACTTGTACACATGTGAGGTTGAATAGTGGTTGGCCATCTTATGCGACCTATACTTCACCAAAACGATTTAGTTTTTCAGTTTACCACCAGTTTCAGTGGACCACACTTACGCAGACGGCAGATGTACTACCGTTCCGAATATATCGCGACAGCTTAAAATTTGTGCCATACTAAGACTCGTACGCGGATTTTCTTCTTTCCACGAGCAGTCTCTCTAACCGTTAGGTTATTTCTGCGCACACCCAGGATCGACTGACATTTTTACTGTCACCAATATTTTCTTCTATTATATCAGAACACTACAGCCTGAGGTTTTCCCAAGGTATATTGAAAATAGTAGTACTAGAGAAATTACCCTGCCACACTGATACGTGTCAACTGTGCTGAATTCTGTAAATTTGAATGAATGTATTGATGGGGATGAAAACAATGCAGATTGATTGGATGAAATAATATCAAAGAATCTTTGGCAAAAGTTGACGTTGAAATGTAATGAATATGTGGCGAAAAATACTGCTTACGAAATGCTTGAAATCCATTTTCGACACCACGTCTGGCACAAATTATAATTTCTCACAGTATGTTCACTACATCGCTCCTTCGGTAGTCCTGGCCGGAAATCACTGATATTATAGCACAATATGGATTCATTTCATTTAAATGAATTTAAAGCAGTTTACTCTGCACAACAACGTCTGGTTCCCATTTATTGCTGCCAGAGCACAGTTCACTGATTACGCACGAGCGCAGCTAATCGCCGGTTTCGGGAAACATTACACAGGCCAATGTGGACCTGCTGTATGGAGTATATCAGTCCAATTGTTAGAGAAACTGAAATGACAGTCCGAATCAGTTATACATTTTTTGACACGAGACACAATTGTGTTATACACGGCCACTGATGAGATGATACTTTGCTTGTAGTTAGGTTGAGTACAGACGGTTTTATGTCTTGTTACATATTTATTCCAACATTCTGTTGTGATTTTCTGTCTGAAGATTGGTTTCCAGCATCTCTGCACTCTAATTTATCCTGTGTAAGCGTCTTAATCTCAGCCTAACTGTTTCAACCTACGTCCATTGAAATCTACTTACTGTAGTTAAGCCTAGGTCTCCTCTGACAATATTTATTCCTCACAAATTTTACCAGTTCTGTTATCCAGCAGTCCATTCCTTGACGCCTCGGGATATTTCCTATAGAATGATCCCTTCTTTTAGTCAAGTTGTGCCACAGTTTGATGCAGTAGCCCCTTAATTGCGTATTAACCGATACACACATCTAAACCTGAGTGATCTTACGTATCAGCATATTTCAAAAGCTTCTGTCCTCTTCTTGTGTGACCTGTTTAACGTCCACGTTTCGCTTTTGTACAAGGCTACAACCTAGAGAAACACCGCCTCCAAAGTGTCCTAATATTTAAATTCCTTTTCATTATTAACCAATGTATCTTTACCAGAAAAGCTTTTCTTGCTTTTGCCGGTATTTATTTTATATCATCTCTACTTCGGCCATCATTACATATTTTGCTGCAGAATAATAAAATGCTTCTATTACTTTTAGGGTCTCATTTGCAAACCTAATTCACTTAGCATGGCGATGTAATTCGACTACATACCGTTACCCTTTTTTTACTTTGTTGATATTCATCTTATAACGTGTTTTCAATCTACTACCTGTTCCGATGAACTGATTTCTTAGGTCATCTGCCGTCTCTAACATAATTATATTGTACGTGGCTTATCTAACAGTTCTTATTTCTTCTCTCTGAACCTTAATTCGCTTTCCAGATACCTCCTAGGTTTCCATCATTCTAACATACCATTAAAGAAGTTTAATTTGTGTACAACACTTGTTATTCATTTTCACAATGTCATAATCAAGTTTAATAGGTAATGTTACAAAAAAATCAAATATTGTCAGTGAGGCTTGTAAACCTTCATACAAAATCCGTCCAAATGTGTCCGCTCTTCGCCTTTTTGACGGCTTGATCTCTGCAGAGGCCACTTTCAGTAAAGTGTGTGAATGTCTGTGGAGGAATCACAGTCTGTTATTCCTCAAGAGTCGAAATCAGAAAAGGTAGTCATTTGGGCACTGAGTTCTCTAACGAAGTCAACGTTACAGCACATCCCCATGGTGTACCACTGGGTTCAGCTCAGTCTATTTCGGGAATCTATTGTCCACAAAAAATACCTGATTTATGACAGGGTGCATTTTCATGCAGGTACAGACAGTCGTCGTGTCTGAAAAGTTCCTGTACTGTACAAAATGGCTCTGAGCACTATGGGACTTAACATCTGAGGTCATCAGTCCCCTAGAACTTAGAACTACTTAAACCTAACTAACCTTAGGACATCACACACATCCATGCCCGAGGCAGGATTAGAACCGGCGACTGTAGCGGTCGCGCGGTTCCAGACTGAAGCGCCTAGAACCGCCCGGCCACACCGGACGGCTGTACTGTCCACAGCAACGCAATGATGTAAAATATATTCACCTCGTTCCTCATATAGAGATGCAATATGGGGAACATACCCTAACCACGAAAAACGACCCCATTCCAGTCATCCACTGTCCAATTGTGTCGCCCTTTACACCATCTCAAGCGTCGCTTAGCACTGACTACAGATATGTTTCGCTTGTGACGGGCTGTCGACCATCGTACCCTATTCCTTTTGACGCAGTATGCTGGTAGGACTTTGACTCCCACGAAGGATTCCTTCCGCTGATATCATGCGATATTTTAAACCACCCACTGCGATTGTCGATAGTCCCTGTATGTGGCGGAGGGGGCGGGGGCGGGGGCTGCGGTGTGTCCCCACCCGCATTGCCACCCGCGCAGCCCCAGCCAGTCAGCCCGCACGCTATTCATTCGTTTCTTTCGTCAGTCGACTCGACTGCATCGAGTTATCGAGCAGTTGTACTTTCCTATGTAGCACGCGCGTTCGCGTCAACATACACTCCTGGAAATGGAAAAAAGAACACATTGACACCGGTGTGTCAGACCCACCATACTTGCTCCGGACACTGCGAGAGGGCTGTACAAGCAATGATCACACGCACGGCACAGCGGACACACCAGGAACCGCGGTGTTGGCCGTCGAATGGCGCTAGCTGCGCAGCATTTGTGCACCGCCGCCGTCAGTGTCAGCCAGTTTGCCGTGGCATACGGAGCTCCATCGCAGCCTTTAACACCGGTAGCATGCCGCGACAGTGTGGACGTGAACCGTATGTGCAGTTGACGGACTTTGAGCGAGGGCGTATAGTGGGCATGCGGGAGGCCGGGTGGACGTACCGCCGAATTGCTCAACACGTGGGGCGTGAGATCTCCACAGTACATCGATGTTGTCGCCAGTGGTCGGCGGAAGGTGCACGTGCCCGTCGACCTGGGACCGGACCGCAGCGACGCACGGATGCACGCCAAGACCGTAGGATCCTACGCAGTGCCGTAGGGGACCGCACCGCCACTTCCCAGCAAATTAGGGACACTGTTGCTCCTGGGGTATCGGCGAGGACCATTCGCAACCGTCTCCATGAAGCTGGGCTACGGTCCCGCACAGCGTTAGGCCGTCTTCCGCTCACGCCCCAACATCGTGCAGCCCGCCTCCAGTGGTGTCGCGACAGGCGTGAATGGAGGGACGAATGGAGACGTGTCGTCTTCAGCGATGAGAGTCGCTTCTGCCTTGGTGCCAATGATGGTCGTAGGCGTGTTTGGCGCCGTGCAGGTGAGCGCCACAATCAGGACTGCATACGACCGAGGCACACAGGGCCAACACCCGGCATCATGGTGTGGGGAGCGATCTCCTACACTGGCCGTACACCACTGGTGATCGTCGAGGGGACACTGAATAGTGCACGGTACATCCAAACCGTCATCGAACCCATCGTTCTACCATTCCTAGACCGGCAAGGGAACTTGCTGTTCCAACAGGACAATGAACGTCCGCATGTATCCCGTGCCACCCAACGTGCTCTAGAAAGTGTAAGTCAACTACCCTGGCCAGCAAGATCTCCAGATCTGTCCCCCATTGAGCATGTTTGGGACTGGATGAAGCGTCGTCTCACGCGGTCTGCACGTCCAGCACGAACGCTGGTCCAACTGAGGCGCCAGGTGGAAATGGCATGGCAAGCCGTTCCACAGGACTACATCCAGCATCTCTACGACCGTCTCCATGGGAGAATAGCAGCCTGCATTGCTGCGAAAGGTGGATATACACTGTACTAGTGCCGACATTGTGCATGCTCTGTTGCCTGTGTCTATGTGCCTGTGGTTCTGTCAGTGTGATCATGTGATGTATCTGACCCCAGGAATGTGTCAATAAAGTTTCCCCTTCCTGGGACAATGAATTCACGGTGTTCTTATTTCAATTTCCAGGAGTGTAGTTCATACGTTTCTGTCTGGCACATAAGGATCGACTTAATGGCTTAGCTCTGTTGAACACTCACCCTGACATTCACTGTCCTATTGACGATGTAATTGACCAATTTGCCAGGAAGAATAGGCGCATAAAATTCATCATTTAAGGAAAAGAACCATAATTAAAGCTTTTCTATGTCATAAGATGACATTGTCTCGTATATGTGTAACCAGTTAAAATAAAAATTTTTTAAGCTTTGCATGTAACTTGATTATTTTTTATTACGGTGAAAGTAAAGGTAGCTAAATATATCTTTAGCGCCACCTCCTTGAGGTTTTCCTATGTCCGCCACTGAGTCAGTATGGCTACTATGGAGTCAGATCCCTGCTCCATCGAACAGTAAACCATCCCTGAGCAACTGACACAGGTCTGTCACGTGATGTTATGAAACCATATGTAACCATTCAATCAGCATCATGCTGTACCAGCCACATTTACGTCTGTACCGCGAAAGCCGACGTACAGTATGTGGCACGGAGTGCGTATGTGCTAATGTCATTTTATCGCCGTTGTCATCTCATTCGCTAATGCTACGCTGGATTTATAGCTGTCCGTACCATCTTACCGTCTACTCCCCCCTCCCCCCTCTACCTTTTCGTACACTCCATAGGGAAACGAATTTCTCTAATCTGAATATACCGCTCACTGGTCGAGTGTATGCCACACGCTCCTGGACCCATTTGGATCGTAGGCTCTCGAAATTTTTTGAGCAAGGCTCTCCACGATGCATTTCCTATCTGTTTTGACGTATCCCACTGCAGTTTTCTGGGTGCTTCGGAGACATTCTCGAGCTGACAAAGTAAACTGAAGTTGAATTGTGCAGCTCTTCTTTGAATCTCTTCCAGTAAGGATCCCACGCTGACTAACAATACTGAATAATTATTTGAACGAGGGTCTTACAAGTGACCATCTCCATGTGCAAATTACACATTCTCAGAATTCTTCCATTAATTTTATTTATTTATTTATTCTTCTTCAAGATGTCACGTGACAGGAACAATAACATTATTAAGTAAAATTATAATTTACAGAGTTAATACAAACTTGGTTAACTGTCCGAGTCAACACACTCAAAACATATTTAATAGTATTACAATACATCATCTGGAAACGGAAACGGTGTCCCCAAAGCTTTTCTTGTACTCAAAGACCAAAATTAGTGCAGAAAATAGCTGCCTGAATAGCCTTTTGATTTACTGAAGCTAAGGCCCGCATGTAGCACGGCTCATCCAATTTTGTGAGTATTAGCAGGTGGGGAGGGTATAATACTTCGCGATATTCACAGTGTTCGTTAGAATTAATTTAGCCCCACTTCTTCAGATTTTCTTTACATCTGGATAAGGACGTCGTAAGGCGATTCATGATTTTCCCGATCGTGTAAAGGAGTTCAAAACACCCAGAAATTGTGGTGTCACCACCAGACACCACACTTGCTAGGTGGTAGCCTTTAAATCGGCCACGGTTCCTTAGTATACGTCGGACCCGCGTGTCGCCACTATCAGTCATTGCAGACCGAGCGCCGCCACACGGTAGGTGTAGAGAGACTTCCTAGCACTCGCCCCAGTTGTGCAACCGACTTTGCTAGCGATGGTTCACTGACAAAATACGCTCTCATTTGCCGAGACGATAGTTAGCATAGCCTTCAGCCACGTCATTTTCTACGACCTAGCAAGGCGCCATGTTCAGTTACTATTGATATTGTGAATAATGTACGGTCAAGAGCGACGCTCATCATTAATGGTTTAAAGTTAAGTATTCCACCAGCTACGTCCGTTTTTCTAAATTCTAATTTCCTTGAAACTTCCTGACAGATTAAAACTGTGTGCACCGACCGAGACTCGACCTCGGGATCTTTGCCTTTCGCAGGCAAGTGTTCCAGACCTCACGCCAGCCTGCGTGAGCTAAAACGCGAGCCTTTCGGCTTCCTCTAATAATCACGGTGTTGGCTCTCCTGCCAACCCACAACAGAAATTTTCTCCTTCGCGTTGTTCCATGAGCCTGTGCTGTAGACAACTGCGCTCAGGTTGACGCCGTGTTCCTTGACTTTAGGAAGGCATTTGACGCCGTCCATCACTACCACCTCATGAAAAAAAAAATGCGGGCTTACCACATATCGGACCGAATTTGCGACTGGATTCAGGACTTCCTTGCAGACAGAAATCAGCTTGTCGCTCTCAACGGAACAAAACGGATATGAAGGTAATTTCCGGAGTACCCTGCGAAGTGTGATAGCACCCTTGCTGTTTACAATGTATATAAAAGGTTTAATAGAAAGCGTCGGAAGCACTTTAAGACTGTCTCTCAGATGATGCGGTTGTCTATCAGGAAGTAGCAGCGCCATAAGATAGAATAGATTTGCAAAATTACCTACCCGAAGATTCATGAGTGGTACAGCCTCTGGCAGTTGACTCTGAATGTAAATAAATGCAATATATTGCGTATACATACGAGAATAAATTCACTATTGTATAACTAAACTATTCATAGCAACTTGCTGGAAACAGTTGTACCGTAAAATATCTAGAAGTACTATCCAGAGTGCTAGAGTGCCCTTAAGTAGAATGACCACATAAAACAAATAGTATGAAAAGTAGACTTCATATTGAGTTTCATAGGAAAAATCTTAAGGAACTGTAACTCATCCACGAAAGAAGTGCCTTGTAAGGCGCTTGTTCACAAATTCTTGAATATTGTTCATTAGTCTGGTACTCTTATCATGTAGAATAGAAGAGATAGAGAAGCCCCAACGAAGAACGGCGCGTTATGTCACGCGATCGTTTGGTCGGCGCAAGAGCGTTACAGAGATGCCCAACGAACTCCAGTGGCACAGACTACAAGAGAGGCGTTCTGCGTGAAGGAAATGCTTATTATTGATATTTCTAGAGAGTATTTTACGGGAAGAGCTGGATAACATATTACTGTCTCCCATATAAATCTTTTGAAATGACTATCATGTAAAAATCCCAGAAATTAGAGCTAATACAGGGGCTTATCGAGAATCGTTCTTTCTAAGAGCTGTTCGCGAGTGAAAAAGGGTCGGTGGGTCAGTTAGTCTGCCAAAACTACCCTCAGTCGCACACCGTGGGTTGACTTGCGGAGTACTGTCGTAGATACAGATACTGGAGACAAGTTCCGCCACGTTTGTACTCGGCGCTTATTATGTGACAATGAAATTGCTTTGGTCGACTGTGCGAAGCTCTTTCTTGACTTCAGTGTCACGGGCTGAGGAATATATAAAAACATAGGGTGTCTGCGATCTTTCTCTTGTTTTTGTTGTTCACCCCCTGCAGCCGTTCTTCTGCTTGCTTTTGGGGGAGCTACGCTCATAAATTTATAGATCTGATTTCCAGTGGTGGGGTGAATTTTGTAATGGTACGTTCCGTCTCCTTCAGAGCTGTATCTGCTTGTTTTGCATGAGTAGAGAGAGGTTCGCCGGTAGTAGTCAAATGAAATAGGACCTTTTCACGTTTCTATACGCATTACATTACGTTTATTTATGCTGAGATTCAGCAAACTTTCCATTAGTTGCTGATCACCTCAAAGTCTCCAGATCGCCAGCTTCCTATTTGTTAACAAGATGAATATTCTCTTACGATATTTGTTAGAATTATTTCGCTGAATTATGGCTTACTACACGAAAGAGGTAACCGTGACGAAGCTGCAAAAATATTCACAAAATGTACTATTCTGGCGTTATGATTGTCTAAAATAAATTGTTCGCTATCCAACAGAATTCTGTTGGATAATTTCTGGGACAGTAAACAACATATATGGATATACTGTATAACACATAAAGAAATTTCCATGTTCCGCTTGTTCGTGTATCGATCTTCGTTTCTGAGAGGATAAGAACCGATCACGCAGGGTACAATGCTGTGATGCAGAAGTGGTGACTGGGACTCTCCAGCCTGTGATTATCGGTCCCAAGAACAAACCTTTCAGCATACTGTCGGAGACTGCCCTCTGAGAAAGTACCCCAGACCATTCAGTGATTTTATTAATGCTGCTCCCTCTGCTATCAACTGGTTTCATTCAATGGATGTTGAACTCTGACTAAATGTGTCCGTTTTAATTAAAAGTGCTAGTTTTATATGTTAACTGTCCTCCTTTCAGTGTTATTCGATTATTAACTTTAAGAATTTGAATATATTAGCCTTGTGCCTAAATCCTGATATTTATAATTGTAAACTGTTCAAATTTCTCATAATTTGCTGTTGTCGCCACTCGTTAAATAAATAGATAAATCAGAGCATGTGGAATAATATTGATTGAAACGAAATGAACAAAAATAAATAGAACAGAACGTAATCTATTCACACCTATACTCCATGCCAATTCTGTTTTCGGCTATACAAGACAATGATAACGAGTATAATCTCATTATAAAATATTTACGAGACTTATCCCTACAATAACTTTCATTGAAAGTTATTGTAGCTTCCTCTCTGTCCCTTTGTTGTGGTGATGAGCAACAGCAAATAAGCTACAAGAAGAGAGGCTTCACAAACAGCGTGATGATATTTGCACAGATTTTCATTAACACATGGTGGCTGTGGTTATTTGGCGCTAAAACATCGGAATAGCTGAAAAAAGGAAAAAGTAATCCTCCAGCGCTACCATCTTCATTTCTTTAGTTCTTCTTTTTTAATTTATTATACTTTTGTATATCAATTCACAGAGGATGAAACGTTTCATCTTTTAGAGGCAACTGCGTTTTTTCCTGGTCTTTGTGTAGCGAAATGTGGCGCGCGTCTGGCTTTTGTGAGTGCAGACTGCAGCGCAAGAACACTGGCCTGCGCTGCCGCCTCGTTAGCGGTATTTCCAACAGGTGGCAGCACAGGGCTGGCTGGGCGGCCGGCCGTGACACGCAGCAGCTAGCAGGCAGCACGCAGCTACGGCACGCATCGTGCGCCTCGGGCGCTGCTCGTTAGCACAGCGCGAGCCGCCAGCCGCCTGGGTATCTCACGCAAGCCACGCACGCTCCCATCCGCCAAGCGCAGCCTTACGTCTTACCACCTTCTGCTTACATTTTCCAAGTGGCTTTTCTCAATTTCACACAAATTCTTCTTGTGTCTTCATTTTCCTGCAGTATCATAGAAGGAAGCATTCTTTACCTCAATTGCCGGTCGGAGTGGCCGAGCGGTTCTAGGCGCTACAGTCTGGAAACGCGCGACCGCTACGGTGGCAGGTTCGAATCCTGCCTCGGGCATGGATGTGTGTGATGTCCTTAGGTTAGTTAGGTTTAAGTAGTTCTAAGTTCTAGGGGACTGATGACCTCAGATGTTAAGTCCCATAGTGCTCAGAGCCATTTGAACCATTTTTGTTTACCTCAATTTGAAGTAAAAACAATGAATGAGATAAAATTTAAGGCATGTACGCTGGATATTTCGTGCAAGTGATGAGTAAACAATACTTCTTTCTTGCAACTACTACATTATCACGACGTTACTGCACCTGGTCTCCCGTAGCCGCGCTCGGAAACACTCAGTAACCTTACAGTAAACAAGTACAATGGTGACAATCGCATCGTAGTGTCAGTGCTTTAAAGTATGCTGGGCTTACGCACAGAGGTGACATAAGGCATGGGACAGTGTTATTTGTGTGTAGAGACGGCGGTAGTTCGCGTACACAGCTCATAAAAGGGCAATGTATTGGCGGATCTGTCATATCCACATGAATTCATGTGAACAGCTTTCCGTCGTGATTACGGCTGCACCACGGAATTTAACAGACCTTGAACGCGGAATAGTAGTTGAAGCTAGACGCATGGGACATTCCATACCAAATTTCAGGCATTACCTGTAACCAAGGACAACGCAGTGACCGGCGGTCTTCACTTAACGACTGAGGGCCACGGCGTTTTGGTAGAGTTGTCATTGTTAACAGACAAGCAACTCCGCGTGATATAACCGCAGATATCAATGCGAGACTTCCGAGGAAGGTATCCATTAGGATAGTGCAGCAAAATTTGGCGTTAATGGGCTATGGCAACAGACGACCGACTCGAATGCCTTTGCTAACAGCACGACATCGCCTGCAGAGCATCTCCTGCGCACATGACCATATTGGTAGGACTCTAGACGACTGGAAAACCGCCGGCCGGAGTGGCCGTGCGGTTCTGAGCGCTACAGTCTGGAGCCGCGTGACCGCTACGGTCGCAGGTTCGAATCCTGCCTCGGGCATGGATGTGTGTGTGATGTCCTTAGGTTAGTTAGGTTTACGTAGTTCTAAGTTCTAGGGGACTGATGACCACAGCAGTTAAGTCCCATAGTGCTCTGAGCCATTTGAACCATTTGACTGGAAAACCGTGGTTTGGTCAGATGAGTTTCGATTTCAGTTTGTAAAAGCTGATGATAGGGTGGCCCGCATCTCGTGGTCGTGCGGTAGCGTTCTCGCTTCCCACGCCCGGTTTCCCCGGTTCGATTCCCGGCGGGGTCAGGGATTTTCTCTGCCTCGTGATGGCTGGGTGTTGTGTGCTGTCCTTAGGTTAGTTAGGTTTAAGTAGTTCTAAGTTCTAGGGGACTTATGACCACAGCAGTTGAGTCCCATAGTGCTCAGAGCCATTTTTTTTTTTTTTTTTTTTTTTTTTTTGATGATAGGGCTCGAGTGCGGCGGAGACACCACGAAGCGATGTGGCCAAGTTGTCATCAAGGTACTGTGCAAGCTGATGGTGGCTCCGTAATGGTATGGGCTGAGATTGCGTGTAGTGGACTGGATCCTGGTTACGTTCAAATACTTGGAGACTATTTGCAGCCGTTCTTATGAACTTCATGTTTCGAAACAACGATTGAATTTTTTTGGGTGACAATGCCTCATGTCACTGAACCACAATTGTTCGTGAGTGGTTTCAAGAACTTTCTGGTCAGTTCGAGCGGATGATTTGGCCACCAGATCGCCCGACACGAGTCCTGTCGAACATTTATGGGATAGAAACGAGATTTCAGGTCGTGAACGAAGTCCTGCACCAGCAGCACTTTCTTGTCTATGGATGGCTATAGAGACAGGATGGCTCGATATTCCTGCAGGGTGATTCCAACGATTGCTTGAGTCTATGCTACGTCGAGTTGCTGCAATACGACAGGCTGAAGCAGGTACAACACTATATCAGGAAGTATCCCAAGACTTTTGTTACCGCAATGTATGATACAGGGGAAATATCATCAGATTTCAAGATGAATGTAATAATCAAAATTCCTAAATGTTCAATGGTGACAGGTGTGGATAAAGTGAATTATGGCTAGGGTACTAGAAACCGATTTCTGGCAAGATCAGTAGGACCATACGACTTATTTCAGTAGACCGAATGAAAACGGCTATTTAAATTGGAGGAATCTGCAGAATTATAGAAAGCTTTTAACAGTTTTAGCTGAATGTACTGTTTGAAATTAAGGTTAAAACCCAAGGAGCGGAATTGTCTTCATAATTTTAGCAGAAACCAGACTATAGCCACAAAGAAGATCGGAACGTAGTTTAGAAGTGAGTGAGACAGTCTGCCCTTTGGTTAAACATGAAAGAAATTGAAAAGGTATTAATGATGATGAACAAGAAATGAAATCTTTAAGTTTTGACAATGAAACTGTGATAATGGCAGAGACACTTGGTGATTGGAGAGATGATTGTACAATTGTACTGAGCTGCGTCAATCCAGTCTTCGGACTGCAGACAACAACAACAGATTATTCCGACAGATGTCAAAACCGCCCGCTTCCTTGCCTCCACGAGGGCCTTGATGCTGCAGCTCAAATTGTTCTAGCACCAGTTTAATACTCTCCGTCTCAACAAGTGCCGTTCGCGAAATTGTGTAAGATGACATTTAAATAAACGTCACGGTTTTGTGGGATCTAGCATGAAAGAGTTAACGTGGGCCATATTTTAAATTAATTTGAAAAATGCGCACATTCAGGTGTCGATGGAAATGAACGCATGGCTAGACTCGCTGAGAATCATACCCGCAAAGAATTAACACCTGATATTGAAATTCCTTTTGGTGATATTAACCGAGATATCAGGGAGACAGACTGACAAAAAACATGGAACCTCACATCTTGTTCCAGTGGAAGAGAATACGAACCTATGCAGTCTACAGTTTTTTCTAAGTGATGCTTTTCATTACTTTAACTGATACAGGAAGGCAGTATCCTCTATTATTGAGGCGGTATTTATCAATGGCAGCTTCTCAACCGAGATGTGCAAAACTAATTAGTCAGATTCTACTTACATTTAAATTGACTGATATACGAGTACATTACACTACTGGCCATTAAAATTGCTACACCACGAAGATAGCATGCTACAGACGCGAAATTTATGCGACAGGAAGAATATGCTGTGATATGCAAATGATTAGGTTTTCAGAGCATTCACACAAGGTTGGCGCCGGTGGCGATACCTACAACGTGCAGACATGAGGAAAGTTTCCAACCGATTTCTCATACACACACAGCAGTTGACCGGCGTTACCTGGTGAAACGTTGTTGTGATGCCTCGTGTAAGGAGGAGAAATGCGTACCATCACCGTCATAACGGATATGTCGCACGTCACATATTGATTCTGAGGTTACTTTACGCAGTGTTACATGTCTGTTAGCACTGACAACTCTACGCAAACGGTGCTGGTCTCTGTCGTTATGTGAAGGCCGTCGGTCACTGCATTGTCTCCGGTGAGAGGTAATGCCTGAAATATGGTATTTTCTGTACACCATTGACACTGTGGATCTCGGATTACTGAACGTCCCATGCATCTAGCTCCAGCAACCACTCCACGTTCAAAGCCTATTCATTTCCGTCGTGCAGCCATGCCCTTTTATATACTATGCACGTGATACTAACGCCGTTTGTATATGTGCGTATCGCTATCGCTTTAGTTACCTCAGTGTGTTTGTAACATAGAAGATAGAATAGATGTGATGAGTCTGATTCTCTCACAGATCTAAAATATTCAGAAAGAAAGTCATCTATGCAAAGTGGTTTGTTTCGACTTACAGTTATCTGTCAAAATCCTTTTTCAGTGTTCCGTCTCCCATTTCATCTTCAGCTGATTTATCCTCCCTTCCATCACATCTTCTTCAAGGTTCATTCCTTTGTATAGGCAAACACCCACTGGAGTTGTGAACGTCCTTCATGTTGCTGTTGTATACCTACAACACAGACAACCAGTAGATTACAATCACATTTTCATAATACACGTGCAAAAAGTTGTTGTTGTTTTGGTTTTCAGTCCGAGGACTGGTTTGACGCAGCTCTCCATGCTACTCTATCCTGTGTAAGCCTCTTCATCTCCGAATAGTACCGCAACTTACATCCTCCTGAACCAGCATACTGTATTCGTCTCTTGCTTTCCCTCAACGACTTTTACACCCACAGTTCCCTCCAATACTAAATTCTTCATCCCTTAATGTATCAGACTGTGTGCTATCAACCGATCTCTTCCTTCCGCATGAGTTACGTTATCCACCCCTCTAATCTTTACCATTCTTCTGCAGCACCATATTTCCAATGATTCTATTCTCTTCTTGTCTAAACTGTTTATCGTTAGTTTTTTACTTCCATACCTGGATAAACTCCATACAAATACTTTAATAAAACACTTCCTGATATTTAAAGCTACATTTGATATTAACAAATTTATTTTCTCTAGGAATGCTTTTCTTGCCATTTCCAGTGCACATTTTATATCCTCTCTAATTTGGCCATCATCAGCTATTCGGCCGCCCAAATATCAAAACTCACCTACTTCTTTAAGTGTCTTGTTTCGTAATCTACTTCCCTCAGTATCTAAAGATTTAAGTCGACTACATTCCATTCCACGGAATGTAGTCGAACGTCGTTCATACCATGAAGAAGTAGAGAAAGGTAAACGGCGCTGAAACGAGGATTCTGCCGAACTGAAGAGAATTGTGCCGACCGAAAAATACCACACAGAAATATGAAATGAAATGTCGCGCTGTACAGGGTACTTGCGAGAAGGATCGAGGCAGGCCTCACCTCAACCCGCGTACGTCCCACACATGTACACCACTGGCCATTCAATTTTCTACACCACGAAGATGACGTGCTACAGGCGCGAAATTTAACCGACAGGAAAAAGATGCTGTGATACGCAAATGATCAGCTTTTCAGAGCATTCACACAAGGTTGGTGGCGGTGACGACACCTACAACGTGCTGACTTGAGGAAAGTTTCCAACCGATTTCTCATTCACAAACAGCAGTCGACCGGCGTTGTCTGGCGAAACTTTGTTGTGATGCCTCGTGTAAGGAGGAGAAATGATTACCATCACGGTTCCGACTTTGATGGAGGTCGGATTGTAGCCTATCTCGATTGCGGTTTATCGTACCGCGACACTGCTGCTCGCATTGGTCGAGATCCAACAACTGTTAGCAGAATATTGAATCGGTGGGTTCAGGAGGGTAATACGGAATGCCGTGCTGGATCCCAACCGCCTCGTATCACTAGCAGTCGAGATGACAGGCATCTTATCCACATGGCTGTAACGGATCGTGCAGCCACGTCTTGATCCCGGAGTCAACAAATGGGGACGTTTGCAAGACAACAACCACCTGCACCAACAGTTGGACGTTTGCAGCAACATGTACTATCAGTTCGGAGACCATGGCTGTGGCTACCCTGGACGCTGTATCACAGACAGGAGCGCCTGCGATGGTGTACTCAACGACGAACCAGGGTGCACGAATGGCAAAACGTCATTTTTTCAGATGAATCCTGGTTCTGTTTACAGAATCATGATGGTCGCATCCGTTTTTGGCGACATCGCAGTGAACGCACACTGGAAGCGTGTATTCGTCGTCGCCATACTGGCGTATCACCCGGCGTGATGGTATGGGGTGCCATTGGTTACATGTCTCGGTATTCGCATTGACAGCACTTTGAACAGTGGACGTTACATTTCAGATGTGTTACGACCCGTGGCTCTACCATTCATTCGATCCCTGCGAAACCCTACTTTTCAGTAGGATAATGCCCGACAGTATGTTGCAGGTCCTGTACGGGCCTTTCTGGATACAGAAAATGTTCGACTGCTATCCTGGCCAGCTCGTTCTCCAGATCTCTCACCGATTGAAAACGTCTGGTCAATGGTGGCCGAGCAACTGGCTCGTCACAATACGCCAGTCACTACTCTTGATGAACTGTGGTAGCGTGTTGAAGCTGCATGGGCAGCCGTACTTGTACACGGCATCCAAGCTCTGTTTGACTCAATGCCCAGGCGTATCAATGCCGTTATTACAGCCAGAGGTGGTTGTTCTGGGTACTGATTTCTCAGGATATATGCAGCCAAATGGCGTGAAAATATAATCACATGTCAGTTCTAGTATAATATATTTGTCCAATGAATACCCGTTTATCATTTGCATTTCTTCTTGGTGTAGCAATTTTAATGGCCAGTAGTGTAGCTCGCGTGCGGTTTAGTACGCCTTGGCTGGTCCTGATGTAGACTTCCTGTAGAGGTTGGCTATGCTAAATAGTGACATTAATTAGCCATCGAAATTAAGGATCGAATACAGTATTTCATGCTATCCAGGTAGCGAATCACTAGTGGACCGAAGTAGATTCTAGAATTTCCACAGAAGTAAAAGGAATAGGCAGCATTTGTGAATCACCGTTATAAACAGCACGTCCTTTCGGAGGTCTGCTACTCGCACCACCTGGGACAAAGGAATCCACAAATTCAGTAAAGCAAATCAAATTCGAAGTAGATACGATGGTGCACCCGTTAAATTTGTTTCTAACCTTCTGTTATGATGGTTTCAGTAGTAAGACTATTATAACATGGGAACGATATCTCTTTCGTGTATTTTTTGAGAACTCCCTTGCTTCTCTCAGTCACACAGCAATATTTCAAAAACGTATGGAGGTTAAATGTATTTAGATAGTGCCGAAGCAGCGGCATCCTTTCGCCGGTATCTTCTAGACAGACATCATTCCACAGGCTACAACTTTTTTTCTTTTTGGCTGTATCCGTTGTGTTTGCATGGATGACGATTTTCTGGCTTCGGTTCTGATATTTGTCTACTTGTCTGGAGGAACGAATACAAAACGGACGTCTGCTGATGTGGTACTATACACCTTAGTTCAGTCTCAGATACGTTTTTATATCTGAATCAATCAGCTTGCGCAGGTTCCCTTTTTGTTGGAATGATGTACCAACTGTCCTCAGTCTTGAGTCGAATTTATATCAAAATGTTAGTGAGGCCTAGCGCATCTCTTTTACAGAGCTATAGTTGGTCAAATCAAAAAATTTAAAATAAAGAGTGGTTCTGTTGCCTCCCATCCACCGTTAGCATTCGTCAGCAGGTGAGATCAACTTGATAGAGCTAACTTCGGTGTCATCACATTAAGAGCCCCATGGGCGAGTATAATAAACTGTTTGGGAGATGCAACGTTTCTGAGAAGTCATCATCGAACTGACGTTACTGCGGTGGTCTACACATTAAGACTACGCGGAATAATCTGTAATTTCATAACTACAATAAGAGAATATAAGAACAACCTAAAATTTAATAGTTGAGGTTTGCAGCGAGCCCATTAAAAGTATTAGCACGTAAGACGTTTCCCACCTTTGAAAATGAGTGGTTTGTTATTTGAAAAGTTGTCCCCATTGTGCATACATATAAGCTCTCATTACACTGTGACACCGTGAGATCTATCAAGGATTTATTCGGAACGATTAAATTTCTGCGAAGAGCTCCGAAGAGCTGAATGTCTCAGAGTTTACCTAAGAGTGTCTCAACTGCGAAACATTATTATACATAACGAAAGTGGGGTTTCATGTCAAGACTTTCGATGTCAAAACGTTTCACAGTAAAGGTGGACAGGAGGACTTGAAAAATGTGACGAATATAGTCAAGATACAAGGTGACGTCAAAAACCATATTTTTAACTTGCCCTTGCCGCTCAAACGTTTCCTGAATATATTAAGACAATCCTCATTCACATAAAGTTAGACCGTCTAACTCAGTCCGAACATCATGTTAACCACCAAAAGTATTTGTGAAAGCTCGGGTAACCACGTTTCCTGGAGCCGTAACTGTATCGCTTTCGTTAAGGAGAACGATAATCATAGGGAATGGGACCACAAATGGAATACCATGTTTTAAAGTGAAAAAATACACTTTGCTTGGAAATAATCAAAGTTAGTACCGCTTCAGTGACAAAAACACCTTTTCAGAAAATTATTAGGCTGGTGCATAAGTTCGTAGCCTTTATGTTTTTCATGTTCCGATCGTCATATTCTATTTGTAGTTCACTGTCGCTATTTCAGTTTACACATTGTTTGTTGATGTTGATTTTTTTTTTTTTTTTTGGGAAGGAGACCAGACAGCGAGGTCATCAGTCTCATCGGATTAGGGAAGGATGCGGAAGGAAGTCGGCCGTGTCCTTTGAGAGGAACCATTCCGGCATTTGCCTGGAGTGAGTTAGGTAAATCACGGAAAACCTAAATCAGGATGGCCGGACGCGGGATTGAACCGTCGTCCTCCCGAATGAACACAATGTCGTTTGAAGATAGTGAGTGGAGCTGTGGACGCTCGAAAATGGAGTGCAAAGTGGAGAAATAGCAATATTTCCGACAGTTTCTTCTGTCCGAGTTCATTCGAGTGTGACAGCAGCTGAGGCGGCCAGAAATATTTGTACTATGTCTGAGGATAGTTCCATTAGACAGAGCACGGTAAGGAAATGTCTTTCTCGTTTTAAGAAGGATCGTTTTGACATTAGTGACTCTCCACGTTGAGGAAGACCTTCGGGTTTCGGTGAAGATCGTTTAAACGCATTAATCCACAATCATCTACAACAGTGCATTCGATAACTAGCAACTGTTATGAACTGTGATCAGTCCATCATCGTACGACATTTTCGTTCTTTGGGAAAGGTTCAAAAATCGGGTGTAGGTACCGCATGCTCTAAGCCAAATTCACAAAATTCAACGGATGGTCATATTTTATGAGCGGAAAAACAGTACTGAGAAATGGAGAAAAATGGTGTTTTGTAAATGATGATGGGACAAATATATCAATTTATTTTATACTTACTTTTTAACAGAAGTCCATACAGTATGGAGCAGTTAATGTAAGTGATCTATCATATCGTTTATATTGGAACATAACATGGAATGTAATAATTAACAAAGAAAAACAATAATATGTGAAGATTTGTTTTGTACATTATCAAACATTCTCAAGAGCAACTTACCAAAATGTTTAAATGTGTGTGAATTCCTAAATAATCAAACTGCTGAGGTCGTCGGTTCCTAGACTTATACACTACTTATACTAACTTACGCTAGGGACAACACGCACACTCATGTCCTAGGAAGGACTCGAACCTCCGCCGGGAGGGGCCGCGCAATTCGTGACATGGCACCTGTAACCATGCGGCCACGCCTCGCGGCGCAAATTACCATTAAATGTAGTAAAAAGTACTGTAAACGGAAAATTAATGATAACACATCACGTATGGCTCAAGTATATGGAGCCAATGGCCAATATCACAGTATGATGTCGAAATACAATACAGCCATTGACGAAAGCGATGACCATAAAAGAATTATTAGTTTTTGAATATCCTGAGTCCTTTTTCAGATTTTTGTAGACAGTACTAATTTGTTTAGCATGAAATTCACTTTTGCTTCTAGTTCTTTCTTTATCTGACCGTTTTCCTCAGATGTAGTTTGCATCTTAAGGGCATAACATTCGTAACAGGTGTCACTACGTGGTTTTGCGAAGCCAGTATTGAGAAACTGATAAAATATTTTACAGTACATGCCACGGTTAAGAGGTTCCTTGCTGCTGTCTTTGCACTTTCCTTGATAAAGACTGTACTTCTTGCTGATGTTTAGATCTGCATACAAATACGTCATGCTGGCATTTCTTTCTTGAACAGTGACTTGACTGCGTAAGAAAACTATTTATATGAGGCTATGCAACTTCCTGGTGCTCGTCATTGCATTTATTCAGGCGATTGTTACGTTTCTCCCCGCTTATCCACCTTAAATAAAATATTAAGCTTTTAATGTCATGTTACACATAAATCTATCATTGTGAATATCCGTCCAGTGTTTTCTTGCCTAATGAAACCCAGAAACTTACTTCAGGAGCTCCAGATCTTTTGTATTCAAATGGGATAGGCACCCATTGTTTTTACTGAAGATTGCTACACTAGATTTCTTACAAGTCTGAACGTCTACTTCACCTAAAGCAACCTTATAGATGTTGGTGTCTGCCGCCTACTCCTCTCTGGTCATCAGTATACCTCCGCTTGACAGGATTAATATTCACACATCCAAATATATAAGAATTTTGAAGATCCTTTTTACTTAGATCACGAAGCGACTTCTCCCGTGTACCCGCAGGTACAACATCGGAGCATTTTCTCGTATTGGCGCAATCTAAACCTTGTGATTTTGCCCTTTTTCACTACACCCCGCATAAATACTGTACTCTTTACCATTGTTCTTCTCAACTTCATTGCAACAATTATGTGGCTTACGCTTCCTCTTTAGACAATTTTCACTGATTTTCACACTTTCGTCCATGTTTCCCATTTCTACATACGCCATGTTTACATTCTGTACTGAATGTGCCAACTGGACACTTCCGACACTCTAAACTTGTTTCATAAAGTAATTAATGTTACATATTACACAAGGATTATATTTTGTGCTTACACATTTGTTAATTCCAAAATAGTCTACCTCTGCTCTCCAAACATTTTCAAATTGCAATTAATTATCTGGTGTCTGTTTATCATGTGGCACAGTACTGGCTGACCTGCTACTAAGCTATTCGACTTCTTGCAGGTAGAGGGAAGTCGGAGTGTAGCGGAAGGTTAGCCCGTTTTTGACATTATAGAAATCATACCTAACGAGACGCAAGAAATTCTCTGTGTTGTGTTACATCTTAATGTGATATTTATCGGTGAGACCAATGTCGATTCTGATACCAAAAGGTGGCACTTATCTCTAAGTTTTCACATTTGAGGGTTAGGCAGTTTTTCCGAGCATGTCTTCATTAGTGCATCTCTTCTTGCTCGGCATCAATTAGCTCGTGAACAATATCGAGCATTCCTATCCACTCTCGTTACTGATGACGAGAAATTGTTTCTTCATGCTAAAACAAGGAATGGGTGGTGTAGCCCAAACAAAGTAGCAATTCCGATAAGAGAACCCCGCGCATCCATAAATGATAATGTTATGCATCTGGTGGAAATGAGAAGATGTGGTGCATTACGAATTGCTTCCCCGAGGTGTAAAACTCACTGATGACATTTATTGTCAACAACTGAAACGTCTAGCAGACGCAATCCAAGAATAACGAGCAGGAAGACTGCGTGAAGTTATGCCACTCCGCAGTAACGCCCATCCGAATTCTGATAGACTGTATAAAGACACTACACAGGAGTTGGTTTAGGAAGCGATTCCACTCCCACCTTATTCACATTATCGTGCGCCCTCAGATTTTCAGCTTTTCGCTCTCTATTGAACAACGTTCAAGGAACTTCCTTTACGGCAGTAAAAGCGCTCCGAACATGGATCAACGAGCTCTTCAATTCAAAACCACGTGATTTAATCAGTCGCAAAATCGAAAAGTTCCCACAGCGCTGGCAGACTGTTGTAATAATCTCTGTTATGTGTATCTGTACTTACGAAAAAACGCTACAAACGTATACACCAATCTAATGGGTACTCAACTGTTTCGCTACGTCAGTGAAAAGATTCAACGAAAAGAATTCTTCGCAAACCGTAACATCATTTCTGCTGGCAGATAGCAGACGTTTCGCCATTGTGTGTCTAATCAAAAAAACGATGGCCACCTCTACTGAAGGAATACACGCAGTGAAACCCAAAGAGCGAAAGGAAGAAAATCCATAACATCGTGCTACACTGTATTAGTGTGGCTACTCCAGTTAAGATAGGGATGCAAATGTCATGGTTATTGAAGTTTACTCGAGTGAATCAGGAAAAGCAGAACAACTTCCTGAAGTAGTAGCAATCTCACTTTAATAGAGAGGCAGGTGTAAATAATAGAAAGTGCCTTGAATTTCAAGTCGAAAATAAATGTGCCTAAATAACACATAGATGAACTGAGATTTCCATCGCGGTCTATATTTCACAAAATAAAATTTTATGTGGAATGACACCCATATACTTGATGATTGTTGCCTACGAACGAAGATGATAACGCCAAGGGTGTAGACGACGTCTGACTAGTCTCACTCTCACTTCCTCACGTCACAAACTCGTTAGCAGTGACTATCATTGTACGAGCGAAACTAAATAGCTGCGGGTTTTTTCAACATCATCTCTTCTATAACCAGTGGACGGAGTGAATCTTACTTACCTAATGAAGTAGTTCCCTAATCAGTCCTCCTCTGCGTAAATTTTAATGTAGACACTGCGCCATTCAGGACTGGTGTCGCCTGTCCCGTGAGCACTTGCCTACATGGATACAATATCGGTCAAAAGTTTTCGACCACCTGTGAAAAAAGCTGTATGCTTTATTTCAATCCACAACGTAAACAGCCAAACAAAATAAATATTTGCTCACTCTGTCATTAAATAAAATACAATATGGTTTAGATTTTAGCCTCTTCAAAGTGTCCATGCTTTGGCCGCAGAACAGCTGCACTAACTCTTGTCTTTCTGGGGATGAGACTTTGTAGTGTTTTAGCGCATACTGCAGTCCGAAACGTCTGTCAGTCATTCCATAGGCCATATACATTAAATGAAGTCAATTTTCTGACTTCCCTGTCAAGTTCAGCCGATATCTTCAGCCTATAACTGCCGGCCGGGGTGGCAGAGCTGCTCTAGGCGCTACTGTCTGAAACCGCGCGACCGCTACGGTCGCAGGTTCGAATCCTGCCTCAGGCATGGATGTGTGTGATGTCCTTAGGTTAGTTAGGTTTAAGTAGTTCTGAGTTCTATGGGACTGATGACCTTAGAAGTTAAGTCCCATACTGCTCCGAGCCATTTGAACCATTTCAGCCTATTAAGTGTTCCATACGATTTAAGTCACGTGACTGACTTGGCCAAATCAAATTCTTTTGCTACCCACACTTCTCTTTTCTATTGACATATCTTCTGCACAATTTATAAGCATGTTCGGTGTCACTGCCCTGCTGCAGAATATATCTACGACTAATAAGTTCTTGCCAGTTCGAACTGCATTTTTGATCAGTATCCTGTGATAACCTTCATTCTTTAAAGTTCCATTAATTCTCACTAGACCCGTAAAACATCCCTACACCACGAGCGATCCTAAACCACGCTTCCCCGTTGGCATCACAAAATACTCTTCGTACGTTCTCCACACTGTCGACGAACAAATATTCGACGATGGTTTCCAAATACTTCAACGTTAGAGTCGTCTGTGAATATTAACTGAGCTCGTAGCTGTACGCTACAGTTTTTATGTTTCTGTGCCCACTGCAATAGTCTCATCTTATTTTGTTTGTGTAATAAAGATTTTTTGGCCGCTGTACACGCCTTGAAACCTCGTTCACGTTGATGACGTTGCACTGTTCAGAGACTGAAGCTGCTTCCTTACTATTTATTTTGTCGCTAATTTCAGGTGCAGTACGGATCCTCTGACGTTTACTCTGTACACATAAGACCTGATTTTCCCTTGTGGGATGTTACTCGGCGTCTTCAGATCGCGGCGCGCTTACACGGGCAACGGTTTGCTTGAACCACTGCAGCATATGTGTCACTGTAGATGGGCCTACGCCTACTTTTATTACTATTCTCTTATGAGAATAGGCTTCCTGATGCAGAACTACAGTCACTGCATGTTTTTCAATTCCTTATCAGGCATACAAACACACAGCTAGATGCACACAATACACTGTACGCTATTGCGAATATACACTTCTGGCCATTAAAATTGCTACACCAAGAACAAATGCAGATGATAAACGGGTATTCATTAGACAAATTTATTATAGTTGAACTGATATGTGATTACATTTTCACTCATTTTGGGTGCATAGATCCTGAGAAATCAGTACCCAGAACAGCCACGTGTGGCTATCATAATGGCCTTGATACGCCTGGGCATTGAGTCAAACAGAGCTTGGATGGCGTGTGCAGGTACAGATGCCCATGCAGCTTCAACACGAAACCACAGTTCATCAAGAGTGGTTACTGACGTATTGCGACGAGCCAGTTGCTCGGCCACCATTGACGAGACGTTTTCAATTGGTGAGAGATCTGGAGAATGTGCTGGCCAGGGGAGCGGTCGAACTTTTTCTGTATCCAGAAAGGCCCGTACATTACCTGCAACATGCAGTCGTGCATTATCCTGCTGAAATGTAGGGTTTCGCAGGGATCGAATGAAGGGTAGAGCCACGGGTCGTAACACATCTGAAATGTAACGTCGACTGTTCAAAGGACCGTCAGTGGGAAGAAGAGGTGACCGAGTCGTATAACCAATGGCACCCCATACCCTCACGCCGGGTGATATGCCAGTATGGCGATGACGAATTCAGGCTTCCAATGTGCGTTCACCGCGATGTCGCCAAACACGGATGCGACCGTCATGATGCTGTAAACAGAACCTGGATTCATACGAAAAAAAGACGTTTTGCCATTCGTTCACCCCTGTTCGTCGTTGGGTACAGCATCGCAGGTGATCCTGTCTGTGCTGCAGCGTAAAGGGTAACCGCAGCCATGGTCTCCGAGCTGATAGCCAATGCTGCTGCTAACGTCGTCGAACCGTTCGTGCAGATGGTTGTTGTCTTGCAAACGTCCCCATCTGTGACTCAGGGATCGAGACGTGGCTCCAGGATCCGTTACAGACATGTGGATAAGATGCCCGTCATCTCGACTGCTGGTGATACGAGGCCGTTGGGATCCAGCACGGCGTTCCATATTATCCTCCTGAACCTACCGATTCAATATTCTGCTAACAGTCATTGAATGAGCAGCAATGTCCCGATACGATAAACCGGAGAAACTGAATCATGTCATTTCGCCGGATGAGTCTTGTTTCACACAGTTTATAACTTTTGGCCGAGTTTATGCGAAAGAGCGACATATGGAGGAGGTTCGGTGATGATTTGGGCAGCCATATCTTGGTATTCCGTGACCCCTACGGTTACCCTGCAAGAACGCTTTACTGCCAAATGATAATGATGTGCTCGAAGACAACAAAATGATTCAAATGGCTCTGGGCACTATCGGACTTAACATCTGAGGTCATCAGTCCCCTAGACTTAGTACTACTTCAACATAACTAACCTAAGGACATCCTACACATCCATGCCCGAGTCAGGATTCGAACCTGTGAGCGTAGCAGCAGAGCGGTTCCGGACTGAAGCGCCTAGAACCACTCGACCACAAAGGCCGGCTCGAAGACAACTGTGCCACTATTCACACAGCTTGCATTGTCCAGGACTGGTCTTTTGAGAAACAACATGAAGTGTCACATCTCCCCTGGCCACGCCAGTCTTCAGATCTGAATGTTATTTAGCCTTTGTGGTCTACTTTGGAGACAAGGATGCATGATCGCTATCCGCCTCTATCATCTTTACCTGAACTTGCCACTATTTTAAAGGGATAACCGTATAAGATTCCTTTGAAAACCTTGCGAGATCTTTATTTATACATTCAGAGACAAATGGAAGCTGTTTTTATGGTTGAGGATTATACTGCTGCACATTAGGCATGACAATACGTTGTGTGTTTGGTGTTTCCATATTACTGTTCAACCTCCTGTGGGTCCCTTGTGATCCGCTCCAGGAACTGTCTTTTAAATGGTTCAAATGGCTCTGAGCACTATGGGACTTAACATCTGTGGTCATCTGTCCCCCAGAACTTAGAACTACTTAAACCTAACTAACCTAAGGACATCACACACATCCATGCCCGAGGCAGGATTCGATCCTGGGACCGTAGCGGTCACGGGGTTCCAGACTGAAGCGCCTAGAACCGCACGGCCACACTGGCCGCCAACTGTCTTTTACGTATGTATATTGCTAATAAATAATTTTACCATTGCCGCCCTCGCTTCTTAGGGTGCCCAAAGATGTTTGAAAACTGACTCACTGTAAAAAGAAAAGCTGGATCAATGGAGATTTAACATCGTAAGTTTCCATCGTATATGTAAATTATCTTTGCCGCTCAGTAGTAACTGGTCATTTCAAATGGTTCAAATGGCTCTGAGCACTATGGGACTCCACTTCTGAGGTCGTCAGTTCCATAGAACTTAGAATTTCTTAACCCTAACTAACCTAAGGACATCACACACATCCATGCCCGAGGCAGGATTCGAACCTGCGACCGTAGCGGTTGCACGGTTCCAGACTGTAGCGCCTAGAACCGCTCGGCCACCCCGGCCGGCAACTGGTCATTTCTTCATTGTTTACCTGTCATACTAAATCGCTTTTTACTGCGCAAACGGCATGCTATCCTAAAGGCATTAGAGCAGAGAAAAGAACTTCCTCATCGTCTTCAACTTCCTTATCGCCCTCGAACCTTATATGCAGATGTAGCCAACAGAGAAACTAGTCTCGAATATGTAGATACCCTTTCTCTAACGAATCCATGAGTGACATGTGGTAGTTTGCTGCGCACAGATAGGCCTACATCAACCAAAGTGGGGTACTTCACTGCGAGCTATTGGGTAGACACTTAATGTGACTAATGTGTCAATAGGCGAAAGAATAACTACAAGCAACTAGACAGGTTGTGACCACTCAGGCATACTGTCCTAACACGTCGTACCATATACCAATTTTGAATAGCGCGTTATCCTCAAAACCATGACCTTTAGTTTGGCCTGAGGACGAGCTCATGTAGTTATAATACCTCTACGCACAGATCTCTATTCGACAAGCCACCGTTGTGTGTGAACATCTAGTCTATGTATGTAGCTCCCTGAAGCTGAGATGGTACAACTGTAGGCAGGGGGAACGGAGGGCTTGTCACGTTGTTTATGAAGTCCAGAAAGTAGCGGTCTTGTCTTCCTTGAGTTACACCAAACGCCATTGTGGCTTTTGGAGATATCTCCGCATTACGAGCACTATACTGGCTCAGTTAAGAAGTCTGCAGTAAAATCACATACATGTCCCGCTGTTCAGTTTGCAAACGAACAATAAACAGTTTTATCATGGAAAATTGTCACAGTCTACAGTCGTTTTCTTGGTTATTGGTGCATTATGCGATATTTGAGGAAATGCATTGATTCGCGATTCAAAGTTTTAGCTTATTTGACTTGAGGATAGCTTTTCCAAGTTTTCTTGTTCACCATTTATGAAGCAACTTGTAGTGCATTGGCTTTCGTGTGTTATGGAAAGCTGTGTAGTTGGTTCATCAATTTTACAGACGATTCAAAAAGTAGTATATTTCTTTCATTTTTCAGTTGAATTTGTGGATGTACTGCGAGAAATTCGGTCACTTCGGAAGACTTACGAGAAGATGAAAGCCACGTTCTGAGCCGTTCCGACGTTTTGAGGAACGTTCAATAACTAATAGAACACGTTTTTTTTCTGAACTCGGGTTGGTTTTATTCAGGATTCCATTGCACCGTACTATTTATACTCTTTTGGCTACAAAATCCTGTTTTTCAGTATTGCCCGTTCTCTGCAACGGCCTTATGCCAGCTTTCTGGGAGGGCTGTATGTTCGTATCGTACCACTGTACTGATCGACGTCGGAGCCAACGTCTTGCTACATCAATAATCTCCAAGTCATCCACGTACAGCTTCCTGCGGAGTGCATCCTTCTCTGGGCCATACAGATGGAAGTCAGAACGTGTAAGACCCGGCATATAGGGTGGATGAGGAAGAACAGTCCAGTGAAATACTGTGAGCTCGCCTCGAGTGCGCAGACATGTGTGAGGCCTTGGGTTTTCATGGAAAAGAGAAGTTCATTATTGTGGCAACGAAAGCACTGAAGCCATTTCTTCAATTTCATGAGGGTAGCACAATATACGTCTGTTAATCGATGCACCGTGAGGCAGAAAATCAAACAGAATAATCCCTTTACAGACCCAGAAGACCATCACCACGACTTCACCAACTGCGTGTGCGGCTTTGAGCTTTTTCGTCGGTGGAGAAGTGCTGTGGCGCCACTGCATGGATTGCCGGTTTTTTCCGGTTTGAAGTAATGAACCCGTGTTTCATCGCATGTGACAATTTTCGACGAAAATTTTCACGAGCAACCTCGTAACCTGCAAATGGTCGTTCGTTGTTCTGTACGGTCTTCTGTGAGGCGGTCTTCTGTTTGAGTACACTTTTGGTGGACGACTGTGTCAGCACTACCAACAGAGAAGTTCACCTGTGCAGCAAGGTGTTTGTTTGGAATTCGTCGATCATCGCGAATGAGAGTGTCCGTGTGATCCAACACTGCATGAGTCACTTCTGTGTGCGGTGGCCGGCACATGTGAGATCGGGACAGGTACGGTTTAAAAAAAAATGGCTCTGAGCACTATGGGACTTAACTTCTGAGGTCATCAGTCCCCTAGAACTTAGAACTACTTAAACCTAACTAACCTAAGGACATCACACACATCCATTCCCGAGGCAGGATTCGAACCTGCGGCCGTAGCTGTAGCGCGGTTCCAGACTGTAGCACCTAGAGCCGCTCGGCCACTCCGGCCGGCCGACAGGTACGGGCAACCTTGTTGCGATGATGACAGACGCCTCTCCCAACGACTCACCGTGCTTTTGTCGAATGCCAGGTCTCCGTAGGCATTACGCAAGCACCTATGAATGGGGTTGCGACACTTGTGAGGAGCGACAGTTTTGAGGAGCGACATTTGCGAGGAGACCCGGCCGAACAGGTAGCGGGCGGTCTACAGGGACACCAAACAGGTAGCACACAGCAGTTCATATCAGCACTGCATCGTCACATCACTGCCGTCACGCAGCAGTGCCAAACGATCGCTGCAACTCATCAGGCAAAAAACATGGGATCTACATAAGGTCCGACCGATGCTGCAGGAATATTTCCGCAAGAACATCATTTGCTAATGAATGATGGGAGCAAATTTTTACTTGCAGATGACGACAGAGGACCAAGTGATAGTATATTGGTGTTCGCTAGCGAAAGGAGGAAATCCTGTTTGGCAGACTACAGTTCGTTCTTTTTCGATGGAACGTTCAAAAGCTCCAGCAAGAAGTTTGGACAGTTATTTATTGTTCATGCCGATATTTCTAGTTCTGACGAGGAAACAAACACAGTTCCAACCGCGTACGCCTTGCTACCCAATAAAAAGCGAGAAACGTACGATCGCTTTTTCTCAGCTGTTGAGAGCAACGTACTTGGATGGAATCCTACAGCTATCATGATGGATTTTGAAGCTGAATCGTCCAATCAGTAACACATTTGTTTCCTGATGTAAAGATTAATGGCTGCAACTACCATTTCAATCAGTGCTTGTGGAGGCAAGTGCAGAATTGCGGCCTTGTTGCTGCCTACAAGGAAAACGAAGAAATTCGTTTTCACATAAGATTGTGTTCAGCTTTGGCTCACATTCTCCTGGACATATTAGATGATGGGCGGCTATGCATTCGGGGGAGCACGCCAGATAATGAAAAACTGCAGAATTTTGTTGAACAATGGCTAGATAATGAGGACATCCCAAGAGATATATGGAACTGCGCAGGAAGGCGTCACCGCACCAACAGTATTTCAGAAGGATGGAATCGGAGGATAAATACATTAATTTCGAAGGTTCATCCAAATTTTTACTGCTTAGTAAAAATTCTCAGAGAAGACACAGAATATCATGGGCACCGACTAGTTTTAAAACTAGGTGGGAAAAGAAGAAAGAAGTCCGCAATTAAGACAGATGAGATACTTTCTAAGACTCTTACAAGACTCGAAGTTGACGGCGATATAATATAAAATCATTTCTTCTTTGCGTGGCTTATGCACAGAAATTACAATGAAAAGGAAATGGCTGAACCTACAGCAAAACTTGTAAATTTTGGAAGGGCGTTCAGTTCACGCCGATAGTCCTGTTGTAAAAATTGTAAATAAATAATTATCCTGTAAATATTGTGAATAAATATAATGCGGAACGAAGAGAGACTACCTCCTCGTGGTGTTCCCTGGAAACGACACAAAGTCGACTAAATGTCTCTTGCAAATTGTAAAAGATTCACTAATGAAGTCTGAAAAGTCATAGCTTTTCTAACAATCACAATCAGCATTTTTGTGTTGAGAATTTTAGAAACAATGTCTGTTTGAGTGGACGATGAATACACCTTGTTTCAATACATAAATTGCATTCCTTAACGCTAATTGCTAGCAGGACTCACATTACACCTCAGTACACTCCCCTGCGTGGTACGGAAAAATTAAGGTTTATTTCGAAATAATTAAAGAAAAGTTTGTACCGAGAACCAAATTCTTTAGTTGGCTCCTCTTAATATATGGTAAAAGGTTGCCATTCCTACCACATCAAATTTTGTGTGAGGGGTTGAAAGATGGAAAACATATTCGGTTTCTGTAGTTTCTGTAAAATACATCGTTAAGTATGAGCTTGAGCAAAAATTATGCAATATGTAAGATTAATCAGAACAAAAATTCCAATGAAAAAGGTCTTACGCATAACTGTGCTGCAACTAATGGTTCACATGATATCGTGGGGGCAAAATCACCTCCGATTTCTAATTTGACTAAGGCTACTCTTCCTTGCCCAAAAGAAATCTGACACTATGTAACCTGGCTGCACTGGATGAATATGAATGTCCCTCGGCAGCTGCCCGGGCCGGCTCAAGCCGAGTGCTCAATCACACAAAGCGGCAGAAGGTAGTGGCCGAGCAGGTAGTGGTGCAGCATTTGGGACGCAACCTGTGGCGGTCCCTTAGCATCCCGGATTTCTCACAAGTGTCGGCACATTCCAGTTTCTCACAAGTGTCGCTTCTCACAAGTGTCTACAACTCCCTATGAATATATATGATGCTCTGGTTTTCCGACAAAAGAAACTCAATGAAAGGTCTGTGTTTGGAACGCACCTCCGGCACAGACACCATTTTGAAAGCAAAATATAAAGACGCCAGCTATCGGACTTTCACGAAACTATAATGGCTAAAAAGGGAATATTTCACGATGTCCCACAACAAATTATGCACATTTGGAACCAAAATTTGGTGATAGAAAAAATGTGCTTCATTACTTATTGAACGCCCCCCGTAGAATACCTGCGAATCAGTACAAGCCTCGAATCATACGTCGATGGGGCAAATTTCGAACAATGAGCTTGAAATTGCAATATACTGTTGCAGAATAGTAGCGACTTCCCAAGGGTACATAAAAGCAGTACTACCTCGTTAGTATGATGAACACTTGCAAGTAGCTTCCTGTGTTAACAAGTCGTCTAGTAAATTGAGTAGTCAGGGTAAAGTCCTTATTTATTGATGCTATGCCTTGTTATAGTTCAATTTAGTTCAGTTATGTCATGTTCCGTAAATCAATTTCAGGATTATTTTATCGATATTATGTGGAACAAGTCAGATTATAAGATATACACACACACACACGCACACGCACACACACACACATATGCGTTGTGCTAATATTAATAATACTGAAATGTTTAGTTCTACAGTGCAGCTACATTTAGAGGTACAAATTAATTTTTAGTTACCAGCTCTAAAACATAAACTCGTCCATAGAACAGAAGCAGCTGTCCAAAAGAAATGATTTTAACCTAGATTTAAAGCTTCATCTGCTACCTGCCAGTCACTTTATGTTGTTCGGCAAATGATCAAAGATTTTTGTTGTTGAATAATGTACTCCGTTTTTAGCAACTGACAGTTTCAATAACGAATAGGAAAGCTCATTATTTACTCTAGTGTTGTACGTATGAACACCACTGTTGTTGGCGAATTGAGATGGATTATTTATAACGAATTTCATTAGCGAATATATGTAGTTTAATGGTGCAGTTAAAATACCCAACTCCTTGAATAGTTGCCTACATGACGTCCTTGGGTGAACACCACTAATTATTCTCACTGCTCTCTTTTGTGCAATCAATACTTTATGTCTAAGTGGTAAGTTACCCCAGAAAACTATTCCATAAGACGTTATTGAGTTGAAATATGCAAAGTACGTTAGGAGGCTGATTTGTTTATTACCAAGAGTAACGATTATGGGAGAGCGAAAGAAACTGAACTTAATTGTTCGAGAAGCTCAGTAATATGCTTCTTCCAGTTCAAGTTGTCATCAATGTGAACACCCACAAATTTGGAGAAATCTACCCTGTTAACTGAGCCCTGTTCAAATGCTACATCAATAGTCGGTATGACTCTATTCGGTGTACAGAGCTGAATATAGTGAACTTTTCAAAATTAAGGGAGAGTCCATATTCTGAGAACCACTTAATAATTCTTTGAAAGACATCCTTAACAATATCTTCTACTGCTTTTTCTGGAATGGGATTTATTATAACACTCGTCTCATCTGCAAAAAGTACTAGTTCTGCTTTCTGAACGTTAACTCCCCACTCACGAGAGTTTACCACCCTCCCAACATCATTTGTGTTATTCAGCACAACTTTTTGCTGTGTGTATAGCCTCCAGTTTCATAAACCTGAGTTTTTATAAGAGTGTGAGATGATCCACACAGTCAAATGCCTTGGAAAGATCACCAAATAATCCAACTGGCAATAATTTGTGATTTAGGGCTTGTACTATTTGATTGGTAAACGTGTAGATAGCACTCTCATTCGAGTAACCTTTCCAGAATTCGAACTGTGACATGCTGAGCAAATTATTATGGCTAAAATGTGAGACTACTCTTGAATACGTGTTCATGACTCAGTAACCAGTACTGCAACGCAGTCTGACATCGAAAATACTGAAAGGAAATAATCACAGACGAACTACTCACAAGAAAGGGAGCAACCAGAAACTGGCAGGTACAATCCGTATAACGAAACATCAAGCACTGCAAAAATTACTCGTGAAGTCCTATCAAAATCACAGAGAGTGTAAGTGGTCAGTTTTTAGCCAAACTCCTTGCAATGGGATGGTTCTCTTGAACTTGGAACACAATACCTCTGTCTCAAAATGGTTAATTATCTTTAACGCTTCATCAAAGCAACTGAACAACGATGTGGTTCGATAGACAAGCTCTGCATGCACTATTAAGAACTTTTAATGGCATTAATATCTAGCTTTGTGAGGTCATTTCGTGTAGACATGAACACACATGCCTGTAGCATGAACAATCACTGATTAGACATAAGGGACCTCTCACAACAGGTCATACAAAGCATGGATCATAATTACGTACAACAGTCCAATAAGTGACTTACTAATATGGAAGTGAGTAACAGAAAATTTCAACTGATATATTATATTGATTCCTGATTAATCAGATATTGAGAATTCTACACATGGGATCCACAATACAGGTGAAACTCGAATCCAAATACTAATAATCACAAAAATATATGTTATCTGTAAACGACATCTAGTAATGCATTGCATAGCCTAAACTGCAGGAGAGACTGACTCAACTGAGTGTGTATAAGTATTTTCCTGCTTATTTATATGAACAACCAGCGATCGCCAAGCCTCTGTAATATGTGACATCTAACTACTAGAACATGTTCGCTGTGCGAACAGGAATCCCAAACAAGAGAGTGGACTGACAGCGTTGCAATTTAAGAGCCACGGCAAATAACTAAATAATCTCACCAAATATTCAACTCCAGTCGCCATCTCAGGATTGCAAGGTCTCTCGCCTCAACGATCCCGGCATGCACTGCGTATTCAAATTCACTTGCAAGCATGGTCCAGATGGATGGAAGCTACTATAGCTTGCCAGACGTACATACGCTACCACTTCCGTGTCTCAAAGATACATAAACTCAAAGAAATTGAATTTTCTTATGTCGAGCAATGAGAAGAAGCGATCTGTTTTACTTGGTAAAAAACTTTCTATAGCTAAGATCGTATAAATACCTATTTTCGACAACAGGTATCGACAGATTTTGCTGTCGTTTTTTCGTCTTCAAAAATTTTTGTTACAAAACGTTTAAGTTGTGACTTGAAACATCATGCAAAATTGCCATATTGAAATCTGCCAACTGGGCATGATGTCTCAACTCACAATGAACACGTTATGTGACAAAAATTTTTTAAGACCGTAAGATTACAGCAAAGACTGTCGAAATCGGTTGTCGAAAATAAAGACGTATTTATATGGTCTTGGCTACGGAAAGTTTTTTACTAAATAAACTCAAAGAAACTGCACGACATATCACTACTGATTAGTTAATGTCCGTGAAAAACGTTGGTGAAGACTAGTTTCGTGAGTTGAAGAAACAAACAGGAGCAGATTCGAAAGAGCCTTTCTAAGACGCAACTCTCCCACTTGCCTTCACAATGTGTGAGTATTCAACTGTACATATAATGTTTTCACTCCCTCGGATAGTAATCGTGTAATGAAATTCGGGTCAGTTTACGCTGAGGGCATTAGATTAGGAAATGATAAGCTGAAAATAGTAGCGAATCTTGCTGTCGGGGAAGTGAAACAACTATCCACGGCAGAGGGAAACAGCATATAAAATGCAGACTGGAAACAACAAGGAAAGCTTTTCTGAAACAGGGAAGTATTGTAACTTCGAATATAAATTTCGACATTAGGAAATAATTTTAGTAGTGTTTTTCTGGAGTGGGGCATTATAAGGAAGTAGTACTTGGACAAAATAAAAGTAGAAGCTCTTGGCATGTATAGGTTGTGTAACCAATGAAGAGATATTCAGTCGAGCTGGGTAGTGAAGAGCTTAATTGCGCAGCTTGTCTAAAAGAAGGAAGTGGCAGAGTGGATGCATTCAGAGGCTTCACAAACTAGATTTTCTCATAACAGACGTACGTCCTCGGATGTTGGAGGGGGGGGGGGGAGGGGTGAGGTGAGTGGAGGCCAGAGACCAAGGGTTGAACAATTTGTTGTGCCTTTTTTTTTATAGTCTCGTATTGAACTCTGAAAGCACGAGTGGTGGTGTTTTTGGGTGCCTGTAAATAATGTATATGCACCTAGTGATTAAATGAGATGTTATGGCGGAATTCCTGATTTGGTGGAGAATGTTAGTGCTATGTTCAGAAAGAAGAAGGTGGTAGTGGACATGTTGGTATTTAAATGATTTCGTGTGTTCGGTACAAACCAGGGTGGATCTAAGAACGTTATTTTGAATAGTTTGGACTTTATTTGACGGAGTAAGGAACATCACGTTTCAGACAAGTTATTTAGC
Source organism: Schistocerca cancellata (assembly GCF_023864275.1). Taxonomy (NCBI): domain Eukaryota; kingdom Metazoa; phylum Arthropoda; class Insecta; order Orthoptera; family Acrididae; genus Schistocerca; species Schistocerca cancellata. Next base: position 788,846,651 of record NC_064629.1, on the reverse strand, counting down.
CTTGTTGACTACTCCATTGCCCTTGAGAAATGTGTGAAACTGATATAATCTTACTGTACCGTGATTACACGCATTGCTTACGTGAATACTGCAGTAACAACAGTCTCATTAACTTAAGAGACGTCTTAGATATCACATGATTTTATTTCAATAAAGCCGTCACGGCAGCCTACAGAGGGTGAAACATCTCGCATTTTCATTAGAATAAGCCATCTTATAGATGTGGCCGTCCGCCCCAGTAGCTGAGTGGTCAGCGTGACGGATTGCCGTCCTCCGGGCCCGGGTTCGATTCCCGGCTGGGTCGGAGATTTTCTCCGCTCAGGGACTGGGTGTTGTGTTGTGTTCATCATCATTTCATCCCCATCCGGCGTGCAGGTCGCCCAATGTGGCGCCGAATGTAATAAGACCTGCGCCAAGGCGGCCGGACCTGCCCCGCGAGGGGCCTCCCGGCCAATGACGCCAAACGCTCATCATCATCATCATAGATGTGGCCAAATTATTTCAGAATAAATTTGTAACTGGTACATTATTTCGATAAATAACTTAAAAATATGTGTTGGAGTCATGTAAACTTGTGTCCATTGTTGAGAAATGCTCTGAAAGCATAGAGATGAACAGATGGTACTACTGCTGTTAAAACTTCGAGCTGCCACTACACCATTACCTTTCTTTCCAAAAACTCTTATGCAGGACAGCAAACATGCATAAATAAGCACGAAATACTTTCGGCGAGAGGGGGTTGTTTAACAGACAAAAACATTGGCGCACTTCAGTTATTTCTCTTGTGTCTCTACAGGTGGCCGCAACAGGTTCAAATTTCGAAACGGCCCACGCAGACGAGCCGGTCCGCTTACAGTGAATAATCCACGTCAGAGCGCGCTGAGTTATTCTTATCTCTTCTCTATACCCATCCGCTGGGCTGCTTGTTAGTCATGCGCATGTAGGTGGACTGAATGAGCCACGTTTTGTAACACTGAGGTTGACACGGCGCCCTCTATCAGCTTTTCACTCTCAAGATTTGTAAAGGACTCAGAGCGTGTAAGGATGAAAAATGCTCGCGCAATGTTACGGACGTGTTCCTGTTGGGTACAAACCGTGACAGGACTCCCCATTTATCGTACACTGCAGCCGCTCATTGTAACGCTGCGTTCCAGCGCCGTACAGCTCCCAGGGGACCTACTCACACATCTCACGCAGTTAAGTATCGAAATAAGAAGCACACACAGCGTAAAATGAGCTCGCACACACAGAAATGACAGACGGGCAATTCATAAAATATAGAGCTCCGCGGCTTAAGGACGCAGAAAACGTCTTTCCAAGTAAAGTGCCGCGGAAGTCTCACGGTCTTTTGAATTGGGCTGGCGGTAAAACACCGCCTGATACGCTGCGACAGCTACATTACTCAAAACGGAGCAGAGGTCGTTATTTTACACGCTGTGGCAGAAAACCACCGAGGCCTCCTATCTTCACCATATTACGTGTCACTTTTGGCAGGAGTGCGTCTCAGAGGCTAATAAGGTCGCGCACAAAGCCGCTCTAAAATTCAGCACGTGATTCATTTACTGAGAGGCGTCAGGGGAAGAACGCCAGTTTTTCATCCCAGCAGATTCCAGAACGCTAGAGGCAAAAGCTTTCAGCTACCCCTACTTCCCTCCGTAAATGGAGCTTAAAATCCCTCCGCCGTCAGTCCGATCAGCACAACAGCAAAAGAAGCCTCAACCAGTCACACCTCAAATACATAAAAAAAAAATATTCCACCACAGTTGGAAAGTTTTCCAGTTCCATATATCACTAGGAAATCACCAAATAACGTAGAGATATCCTGTAGTGAACGAAGTGGCAAAATTATTCAGATTTTTGATACCAATATGGAAAGTATATAACACAGAAGAATATTATTTCCGTGCAGAAATTCTGAAACATGATTTTGTCAATTCAGGAAGACATTCGGAAGCTGTAGAAATCCTAAACGTACGTCTATAATTACAGAAAATACACTGAAATTAAATCAGAGTAAAAGAAGTGGGATCAACCGCAATATATTTAAGAAATCAAACCAATGATGTCAACTTATTTTTTTGGCGATTGTGGCGGTCTTCATTCTTCTCACCCCTTTGATGCTGCCTACCACGACTTTTCATCCTACCTATGCCACCCTCTTCATCTCAGACTAACGTTTACACTCAACGATCTCAATAATTTGTTGGATATGTTCGTATCTCAGCTTCCTCCAAGAGGTAATTATCCCCGTGGCTCACTCTAGTAGCGCGGAAGGTATTCCTTGATGTCTTAATTTACAGGGTGGTCCATTCATCGTGACCGGGCCAAATATCTCACGAAATAAGCGTCAAACGAGAAAACTACAAAGAACGAAATTTGTCTAGCTTGAAGGGGGAAACCAGATGGCGCGGTGGTTGGCCCGCTAGATGGCGCTGCCATAGGTCAAACGGATATCAACTGCGTTTTAAAAAAATAGAAACCCCATTTTTATTACATATTCGTGTAGTACGTAAAGATATATGAATGTTTTAGATGAACCACTTTTTTCGCTTTGTGATAGATGTCGCTGTAGTAGTCACAATCACATGGCTCACAATTTTAGACGAACAGTTGGTAACAGGTAGGTTTTTTAAGTTAAAATACAGAACGTAGGTACGTTTGAACATTTTATTTCGGTTGTTCCAATATGATACATGTTCCTTTGTAAACATATCATTTCTGAGAACGCATGCTGTTACTGCGTGATTACCTGTAAATACCACATTAATGCAATAAATGCTCAAAATGATGTCCGTCAACCTCAATGCATTTGGCAATACGTGTAACGACATTCCTCTCAACAGCGAGTAGTTCGCCTGCCGTAATGTTCGCACATGCATTGACAATGCGATGACGCATGTTGTCAGAGGTTGTCGGTGGATCACGCTAGCAAATATCCTTCAACTTTCCCAACAGAATGAAATCCGGGGATGTCAGATCCGGTGAACGTGCGGGCCATGGTATGATGCTTCGACGACCAATCCACCTGTCATGAAATATGCTATTCAGTACCGCTTCAAACGCACGTGAGCTATGTGCCGGACATCCATCATGTTGGAAGTACATCGCCATTCTGTCATGCAGTGAAACATCTTGTAGTAACATCGGTAGAACATTTCGTAGGAAATCAGCATACATTGCACCATTTAGATTGTCATCGGTAAAATGGGGGCCAATTATCCTTCCTCCCATAATACCGCACCATACATTTCCCCGCAAAGGTCGCTGATGTTCCACTTGTCGCAGCCACCGTGGATTTTCCGTGGTCCAATAGTGCATATTATGCCGGTTTACGTTACCGCTGTTGGTGAATGACGCTTCGTCGCTAAATATAACGCGTGCCTAAATTCTGTCATGGTCCCGTAATTTCTCTAGTGCTCATTGGCAGAACTGTACACGACTTTCGAAGTCGTCGTAATGCAATTCCTGGTGCATAGAAATATGGTACGGGTGCAGTCGATGTTGATGTAGCATCCTCAACACCGACGTTTTTCAGATTCCCGATTCTCCCACAATTTCTCTGCTACTGATGTGCGGATTAGCCGCGACAGCATCTAAAACACCGACTTGGGCGTCATCATTTGTTGCAGGTCGTGGTTGACGTTTAACATGTGGCTGAACACTTGCTGTTTCTTAAATAACGTAACTATCCGGCGAACCGTCCGGACACTTGGACGATGTCGTCCAGGATACCGAGCAACATACATGGCATACACCCGTTGGGCTTTTTGATCACAATAGCCATACATCATCACGATATAGACCTTTGCCGCAATTGGTAAACGGTCCATTTTAACACGGGTAATGTATCACGAAGCAAATACCGTCCGCACTGGCGGAATGTTACGTGATATCACGTACTAGTACGTTTGTGACTATTACATCGCCATCTATCACAAAGCGAAAAAAGTGGCCCAACTAAAACAGTCATATTTCCTTACGTGCAGGCCGAAGTGGCCGTGCGGTTCTAGGCGCTGCAGTCTGGAACCGCGAGACCGCTACGGTCGCAGGTTCGAATCCTGCCTCGGTCATGGATGTGTGTTATGTCCTTAAGTTACTAGTTAGGTTTAACTAGTTCTAAGTTCTAGGGGACCAATGACCTCAGAAGTTGAGTCCCATAGTGCTCAGAGCCATTTGAACCATTTTTCCCCCCTTACGTACTACACGAATATGTAATCGGGCCAGCCATAGCGTCATCTGGTTTGCCCCTTCAAGCTAGAGGAGTTTCTTTCTATGCAGTGTTTTTCGTTTGATGCTTATTTCATGAGATATTTCTCCCGGTCACTATCAATGGACCATCCAGCATATCCTATCATCTTATCTCTTAATCTGATTAGTTTTTCCTTTTCTAGTCGTTTCTACTAAGAATCTCGTCACTTCTTACCTTACCGCATCTCGAACGCTTCGATTCTCTTCTTTTATAGTTTTCCCACATCTACTACTCACTTACAATGCTGGCTCTAGATGCAGATTGTCAGAAGTCTCTACCTGAAATTAAGGCCGGTGTTGGATTTTTGTAAACTTTTTTCTCGTGCGGAATGCTTTCGTGGCCTATACTTTTCCACTTTTCGTGTCCACCTTGCTTCATCCGTCATTCATCTCACACACGGTGAAAAATTTTCAAATCATAGACATGATAATCTAAGAGTATTATGGTCAAATAGTAATATTATACAAAACAAGAAGCCCAAAAAAAAATTTGTAGAGCATCAGTTTAAATCAGGTTGCAAACTGTACTGATACCAGAAGATCAGAGAGCACGTGATTGATCTTGATTAAGAAAAGCCTTATGCTCAGTGCTAGGTTGCTACATTAATACTGGATATCTTAATATACACAAATTAGTTATCTAGGGGATAACTGACAAACTGGTCGCATATAAGGAAGTCCAAGCATTTACATAAAATCTTGTGTTAAGACTCTCACTTATAAAAAACGCTAGCACAGTTCTGTCATTTACAAAGAGGAAAAGATGGTATGTCATTAATGTTATCATTAGATTTCCCCTCTGCGTGTATGTCCATGCTATCTTTCAATCAACTGCTTCGTTTCGGAATTCGCTATGATTGCAACCTTCGTTCATATAATCGAAGTGCTGAATTTTCGCCATCGTACTTTTCCGCTATACAGTAGTCTGCTTGCAAATAATTGACCAACAACGCAGTCAGTAGAAGATATTTTTAAAATGCATTTACTTCAGAGACATGTCCTGATTCAGCCATTCATGCACATCTTCGTTTGGATACAATTGTTAATTACGTAAACGTTTTCATCAGCAGCTTGTCGTCAGGCTCCAGCGCTGCACAAGAATATTTGAATATGTAGTGCCACTTTTATGTTATTTCAGTAACAAAAACGTGTTAATATGCTTGCAGTTATTTAGATAGAAGGTGGAATTCTTTTGTACATCTACGTCTGTTTCGGTTCACATTGCTTTGTTTTGCTACGTGTAATGTACAAGCTGTTGCATTGTAAACAGCACACATACTGTAAATAAATCGTCGTGGCACGTAAAACACTCTTTATAATATTCTTCATGTTAGCCGCACCTTCACACATACGCTTTGCGGTCGATATTTTTGTTTACGAAGCAAAGAGATACTAATTACGGAAAGATGTCATTGATTTTCTGTTGAGGCAGGTTCTGAACTAATCAAAGGAAGCATGTGGAAGGCGCAACATGGTAATAACAGAAAAAACGTTTTACTTGAAGAAGGGACTTATTATTTAAGTACTGCCGTGTATAGGAATGGAGAATTTAATGAAATATTACAAAGCCATCACTACACATACAAACATTACGCACACGCACACACACACACGATATATATGTATATATATTAGTCCAAAGAAAACCTGACAGCTCTTCCTTAAACCAAAACAAGAAACAATGTATTACTAAGTGGGGCACTTGAGCGGACTTGGGGGAAAAATACTGATAACCCTTTCTACAAACCCGGCGGCAGGAAGCAGAGCTCGGTAAAATTAAAACAGAGCAGTAGCAATCAGGATACATGGACAAAATTATAAAATTTGAATTAAACTAGAAATTCTAAACCATGAAATTCATTATTGTTATTTTTAAGTTTCTTCATTCCCTTCTATCTCAGTTTAATATTTACATCTTCAAAAAACTATAGATCCCTAGCAGTAATTAATTTACAATAGCCAATTGGCTAAATAAATTTAAAATTGCTATTAAGTTCAATGCAATATTTTACCATATCTAGTGTGCAAATATTTGCATCCAGTAATGTTATATAAAAGATTTACTTGAGCTCACTGATTTTTTAAACAAATTAGATTTGCTAGCATTTTTGAGGTTCTTGAGTAGGGTATCCAACCACACAGAAAAATTTTTATCCATAAAATTGAACATAGATCCAATACATATCAAATAAACTTTTATGTGTCTTTCTTGCTTCTTGTTTTCACTTTCTGGGTATATTCCGGTGCTCTTAACGTGTGCTTTCTTTCTGTGATATTATTGCTGTTGGAATACGACACTGTTGTTGTCCTCAGTCCACCCATCTTCTTCTGACTTCGTCTTGTCATATACATTTGGTGTAGATGGGAGAGCTACTGACAGCTAATGTCTTTGTCTGGTGGACTGATGGACTGCAGCAGTGGATGAGGACAGGAAACGGTTTATTAACGGCTGGCTGACTCAGTAGCTAAAGAGCGAGCCTTTCTCACATGGGCTAGCAAAAACCGTTTACAAATCGTATGTATAATAGGATTTCGAGCAAAAAAGGTGATTTGAGAACAAAAAATGAGACGTGTTAGCAGCTTCTTCACCTAGTAATGTGCGACAGAAACACATGAGACTGTGCTTTTATAGCGACAAGCCAACGCTGCAGTCATGTACACTTCCTGAATCGGCCAGTCAAGTGAGTCCTTTCACGCCGGCTGGACATACATACGTACTGTAACACCGCTTCCAAGCTCCAGAACAGATCGATTTTTTATACTTATCAGCCAAATATTAAAAGATTTTAAAACAAGCTAGCGTAATCTACATGAACAGGGTTATCCAGAGAAATCATCTTCTAATTGACACAATAAATATTTTACTGTCTATCTTTCATTACAATTAAATGTACTTTTTATATAAATAAAAATTTTCACTCAAAGTTTTATGCTGAGCAGCATATGTAAAATTCCTTTTACCAAACATGATTATGTAAGCAATAAGTTCATTCGAAATTTTGTCATTGTATGTGGTAAACAGTTTCATTGTAATTTTTGTGTGACCAGTATATTAATTAATCTTGACATATTTATGAAATAGATGAGATAATTTGCTATGAAATTGTGTGCATTTACATCAGCATCATCAATTACATTTGGCTGTCTTAAATTCTTGGAAAGCATCAAATGCCTTCCGATAACCGTTTGACAGATGTAGATTCGAAATTTCTTGAGGAAAACTTCATTTCTTCCATTCTTCATATGGATATTCTGTGTCCTGACGTTATCAGACAGGGAGGAGTCAATACTCTGCTTATTTTTTCGATTAGTTTGAAACAATACAAATATGAAATAAAGTTTATGACATTCTGTAGAATAATTGGTGATAAGTAGCTTAAAATTTCTGCTTTCGTTCAGTCTAGCAATTTGTATGATATGTAATTCAAAGAACGATATGGGAATCTTCGATTTTTTTCATCTTTCTTGCTCTAGGTCGAGTGAATGTTCTGGTTCACATCTAACCACAGGAAAACGGATTTCCACTGATTACACAGCAATTTTGCATTCCTTAGGAAGTGTGGGCAAAGCTTCAACACGAGCTTGGTTATGTTCAGCCTATCAAAGAATGGTATTGTTTGCAGAAGGACTCCAGGTAAGACTTACACTACTCTCACCTTCCAGGATCACGTCCTTGTTATCTCTAAACAACCCACCAACCAAATCCAGTTGAAAAAGTGCTTAAATTTTCTAATTTCTTATCTTTCTTAATGAGGATATGGCTTTCCTTTGTTAGCTCATTGGATAGAGATGAAGTCACTAGCGTAAGGACAGATGAACATTCTAGACAAAATGTTGTTTCCTTTCTTTATGGTGATAATCTGGAACAGCTTTGCTTCATAACTATAGATTTACTTTTTATATGACTTTCTGTCATATGCTGGGTAAGCTACACCATCAGCTCCAATAATACTGAAGCTCATATGCAACATAGCATCATTAGGATGAACCCAACCACCTCCAATATTTATCTTAATTCTTTGTCCTTATTGAGAAGATTTAGGTTATTTTTAGTCTTTTCATTCACAATAGCTACATGCACCAAAAGTTGGTCTTGAACTTTGGCTTGCTGTTTCTGGTACAACAGGTGGTAGTAGTACCTCAATTTTTCTTTCACTAATTATTTCCCTAGCATTCTCAACTAATCCATACTATTTTTGTGTGTGATATGGAATTTTATTTAAATTTTTGAGGTGAGTTATTTTGTCTTGATACATTTCCTTAATTACATTTTCAATCTTGTGTGTGCAGTGTTTACTAACTGATGGCAGCACTTTGAGTGGAACCCATTTTCTGAGCTGTTTGGCTTCTTCCTTACTTGACTTCAAAGTGAGTGAATATAAACCTGCTTCCATTGATGAATATAGTGCTTTTCTGTCAATTTAGTGGGAGGGATTGACATTCCATCTCTATATTTACTAGTAGTTTCGTATCATCTACATAGCATTTTTACTGATAACGTTTCTGGTGTCCTCATGATGGAGAACTTTTACAATACCTTTCTTTTCAAGCAATGGGTTATTCTTTTCAACAGTTGTTATAGATGCATGCTTACCATTATATGTAAGCTTGTTGTTGACAAGATATATGATTGACTCAATTTAAAAATAGTATATCTTTTGTCTTAATAAAAATTTTAATGTAACAAATGACTTCCTACTGTTTTATTGAGTCATGCATTGACAAAATTTTTGTATTGTTGATGTACCTATTACCAATACTATTCATTATTTGCTTACTTCATAGCTTTACTGAAAACTATTATAATGAAATGATTAACGCAAATGAAAGTAGAATAATGTTAACAAACAGTATTAAATTCAAGTTTCCTGGCACTAGTACATAATAATGTAATCCATTTTTAAGCTTCAGTATTTACTGGTTGACCATTCTGTAAATTTCTTAATTCATACAATTTTGCTCCAGTTAGTAAATATTCAGCTAAACTAAACTAAACAGTTTCACCAGAATGGAGCAATTATCATTTCCTTGTTGCAAAATTTAAAACGTTTCTAATGGAGTTTATTGTTATATTGGGGATTAACATTGTCTAGTGTATTAATTACTTTAAATACATATTCAGTTGTCCCAAATTCTGTCTCAAAAGGTTTTCTGAATTTTCTCCTTCAGTAAAAAAGTGATGCAGTTTTCACTTTTTACCTTTGTTTGAATTTTTTCATAAACAATTCTAACACTGTTTCCTGTGCCATCATATTTGCTACATAATATTTTGTTTAAAACCAATAAATAACTGCTTCAGTAAATGCAAGCAATTAAATCCAAGAACTGTAAAAATTGCAAACTAGAGAAGACAGTTGATAATTTTCAGTCAAATAAATATACAAACTATAAGCATTCATATATGTGTAAATAATGTATTAGAAAGAAGAAGGACAATAAACAGGTTTTAGAAAATGAACTGCTTGTCTAAAAACAAAAATTTCTATTTCTTTACTTAAGTTCAATATCTAATGGTAAGCATTTAAGTATATATAAGATCTGCCTTCGGTAATGTGATACACAAAGAAGGAAGACAAGTACAGTTAATGTTAAATAAGCATTTACGAAATTTTAAGCAAAGTATTTTTCATATTCTATTTTCATTTACTAAACTGTAATTTTTTATAGAATCTCTTTTTATACAAACCTAATAAAAGTTCTTTTTAATAAAACAGACTAATAAGAAATGACTATTTGTTGCTCAACTTTGTGTTGTTTATAGGAGCAAATATTGAAGAGGATACAGTAATCTAAGAAAAGGTAATCTAAGTAATGTTTTTATTTCACATAGTTCTTCTACCTGTATTTCGAATATCTCAGTACTATGAAATTAGATGATCTTAAAAATTCAGCTAGAAATCTTGGCATTAGAGGCTCCAACATATTAAATTAATTAGAATTAGTCAATTTCATTAATTTTGCTATTCAGGATGAATTATTCCAAAAGGCTTAATCAAGACCAAAAGGCATACTTGAAATATATTACTTGTCCAGGTCTGATAGTGATATGTTTGGAAAATCTTCACCACTGAGAAAAGAAAAACTGGAAAGACCAGATGAAATATTAACGTTCAGCAGCAAACAATCTGAGCAAGAGAAAGAGACCAAACAATAGTTTTGACTTTAAAGAAATAAGGTAATATTTAATGAGAAAGTTAAACTGTTGTCTGTTGACTACAAAACTGACTTTATCGGTAGTAGTATTAGTAAACTCAGTACCATTAATGAAAAAAATAGATTATGCAATGAAAGCATGCATTTATATGGTAAAGTTAGCTAATTAGAGAACTAATTTCAGAAATGAAGTTAAGTAACCATAATAACTATAAATCAAATTCCAATTTCTAAAAGATATCAAGCATCAGATGCATCAGATAACAATCGACAGTCTGTTCAAGCTTTGTTCAATAAAATCAGAGATATATCATCTAACGAGTCTATTAATATAGCTGACACCACATTTAGTATTTAAATTTGAGCAGTACCTAGATATAGTAGACATAATCCAATTAAAAATTTAGCTGATGATAAAAAGACTGAGAGATGTATCACAAGAATTAATAAATGATGGTAATTTGTGTAGTCCTAGAGCTATAATAGAGGCATTAATGTCTCAAACAAATGATATCTTGGGTAGAGAACTAACTACTGTTGTGATTACAAAAACTGGAGAAGGAGATAAATACCAATTACAGAATGAATTAACAGACCTATTATACAACCAGTTACAAAAATACAGTGAAGAACGATTTACTCTAAATGATATTAAAAGTGATGAGCAACTACTCCATATCTAAATGAATGTAGTATGTGACGAGAATTTCAGTTCAGTTGCCAACAGCGGTCCTGAGAAAGCAATAAAGATATAAATGTACAAAAATTACAACTATTTTGAAGTAATTAACAGTGTGACAACATTCTTAAAATCAGTATATTTCTGTGGTAAATGCTACAGTATGTATTACAACAAGAAGAAGTATAACTGGAAAATAGAGAGACAAGTGTGTACAATAAGGAAAGGGGACCAACACAGTATTGAGGAAAATAAGGTATATTGTGAAACCTGCTATAGGTATTGTTACAATGAGAAATGCATAAACAATCACCATGAAGGTTGTGAAACAGTTTATTAATGTGAGAACTGTAAGCATAATTGTTTGAGATGTGAAGTACATGTATGTGGCTTTGAAAGATGTAGAAACTGTCAACTTCAAGTAGAAATTAAAACTCATCATTACTATATGCAATATAAAATACAAAAGGTGGTGTTTGTGAATGAAAGATTGTTGAAGAAATTATAGTCAAAGGACGCCAAAAATGTAGTAAACATCAATGTACTGGGAAGTAATGGAGAATACATGGATTATCATATATTCAAATGTTTCAAATTTCATAACAAAATTACAGGTAAAAAGTTTGAATTTTGTGAACATGGATATTCAAATGTTTCAAATTTCACAACATAATTACAGGTAAAAAGTTTGAATTTTGCGAACATGGATTCCTAAAGACAGTTCCTTGTACCTATACTGAAAGATGCTTGTGGTTTGATTTTGAAGATCAAAAAGAAACTTATATAAATATTCCAAATCCAATAGTAGTTCACAACTTTAATGGTGACATTGGTTATAAATTTAAGATAAATTATGAATTTTGTAGGTAGATAATACCTGATACAAATTACAGTTACACATTTTTAGCTCTTTACGCTAAAGGTTATGATTTACAATTCATTCTACAGTATTGTACTGAAAATATAATAAAACCATACACAATTGACACTGGAATTAAACTGATGTTATTGGGGATGAAGTTGTTAGAACTAAAAATTATTGACAGCAGTAATTTTTTACATGGCCCACTTTGTAGCTATCCAGAAGCAGTTGATATGACAGAACTGAGAAAGGTTAGTTCCCACATTTGTCAACACACAAGAAAATGAAAGTTATATAGGACCTATATCTCATGTCAAATATTATTGTGAAAAAAACAATGAAACCAAATGGAAGAGAAATATTTCCAAAATGATATAGTGAAGAAGTAAAATACAATTATGTATTCATTATGGGGACAGAAATTAAAGAATACAGTATTTTTGATGTAGATATATTGAGAGGAAGTTACATAGAATTAAGAAAACAGTTACTAGAAATAGTGATATTGATTCACTCTGTTGTTTAGCAATTGATTGAGTTTGTATGGCTAAATACAGGTCTGAAAGGATCTGTATTGGATAAAGCAAAAAAGTAAAATTATATTAAAGAGTCTACTACTTGGCTAAACAGTTTGAACAATAATAATGTTCAACATCATCGAGATGCAGGCCTCTGATCTTTCAATTACAACCAAGGCTTTAATAAAAGGGCAAAGGTAATGTTAATTAGAACACTGGGAGGAGTTGTGGTCTAAATAACAATAGATTTATTTATTCTTAACATCACATGACAAAAGATGGCTAAAGAAACGTCGCACAAACATTTCTATTGGACACACACTTTCAATAAGATGCCATCTATGGTGACCAAAGTGATCAGCTGGGGATCAACACACCACACTAAACGGAACTAATTGCTTTATCTGATTTCATGAGTGTGGGTCTGTGGTATGGGCCGAAAACTACACGACTATCAAGCATCTGTACTCTACTATTCCATAATGAAAAATATGGTTCCAAAGAGCAGAGTGCTGAGAAGCATATATTGGAGCCTTATGCCGTAGCAGCAAATACTTTACCCTTCTGGGGGTCAGGGCGGCACAGCACGACGCGGTCGCCGACTGAAGTTATAGATCGCGACGTTCTGTTATTAAGGGTGCGTAATCGGAAGTATGCAAATACACTCTCTCGCGTTCAGCTGATTCTGAAAGAAGGTACTTCCCTATGACTCTGTGACAACTATGCGTGACGGAATATGTCAAAGTTTAGATTGGCGACTCAAAACAAGTAAGTACACCCACACATCACTCGTTGTGTGCGTGATGCAAGAAGCAGTACTTCTGTTGGTTCAGATGGTGGCTGGCACAGGCTCTAAGTGGCGCACTAGCGAAGGACACAAGTCTCATCGTTTAGGTAAAGAGTTGGTTGGTTTGTGGGATTGAAGGGACCAGACTACTAGGACCATCAGTCCCTTAGGTAAAGACCTGCCGTTCTTTACTAGCAAAGCTACAGTACAACAGTGATTTCTTCTCTTTCTCTTAGCTTTCCTCGCCAGCTCGGCAGCATAGCACATTTACATGCTTAGACTACACCCACTTTAGCACAATCCAGTCACGAGCTGGAGCTCGATATTCGGAGCTGGGATACCTCTCCGTGTTCTGCACACACAGATTTGACCAACCAGCGATTTCAAAAATTAATTGGGAGGAAAGAAAAAAGATTCAGTTTAGCTGCCTCTTTCCCACGTGATTACACTGTGTCGTTTCTAAAAGCATGACCTGGGTGCAACCACAGCCCTCCATAAAAAGATCGTTATCTCTCCTGTTGCATCCATTTCGAACTTTCCAAGGAACGGCCATAAACTAGCTAAGAGCCTCGAGCCTTCACAAATATGTTTTGTAGCAAAGTCTGGACGCCTGGGCACCACTGCCCTGTCCCACGGAAATTCGCAGAAACTCACAGCTGTCTCATCGGCTCCCTGCCTATCAAGCGCCCATCTTCGGCTTTACTGTCAGTCATCAGTTTGTACAAAGCTCTGCTCATAGCTGCAGCGACTCCTTGGCGCTAGTCAGTCTACCTGGACGAGGTCTGCCACCAACCGGCGCCACCGAATGTGTCTGCACAATGAGACCAAGGGACTTGGCAGTCCACAAACGTTTTCACCTAGGTTCCGCAGAAAAAAACGTTCTCCTCAGCCCTCAGCCGCTGTACGCTTTTACTGCAGTTAATTAACTTGACACGCTTTTCCTTTGAAAGCAGGTAAAGCTTCGTGCTGTTCCTTCAGTAGAGCACACACGCAAGAGCGTTAACTACTGCCAACCATTTCGCATATGAATGAAGTCAGATCGTATCAAATATAGCAACCATGTAATGAAGATCACCTTCCCTAAGAACATTAAGCAGTATGACGCCGTATCAAAAGTAAAAGTGTCCTGCAATCTCTCACAACCTCCCCATTCCTCTCAAATCTATTCTTGAGGAGTGTCACACTTTAAAATGGTTAGGGTGACATGAAACAGAATAAAATGTGACACTTTAGTTTGGTCGTTATCAAAGAAACAAACATGAATCAATCTTCGTTCACCATAAACCCCAGCAAAATGATACCGTGTCTTTACCACCTTCAACCAGGTGTCATACATACACTCTCTGCTGCATGCCTACAAAATTAAAATGAGAAATAAAAATGTGATGGGTGTACCAGAGTGTCATATTCTTGTAAACCCAGACTTTGATCACAATTACTATATGGTTACAGGGTCATGCAGTCATTTATCTACTCATTCATCCTGAAATTGTGGCTAGAGAAGGTTAGTCACCTAACCAGGATATAATAACGTCGTCTTGAGGATTACTTGCTCCATGGATCAGTGCTACTCCTGCTCACTTATACACATGGCTGAATTCATTCCTTGACAGAACATCGACCACAAACATTCTGACAATCACCCAATACAAAGAATCATAATGGTATTGTGGCATGTGACATCTGTTCAGCTTATTTCTTTAACATGTGGCCGTCTGTTCCTTTAGTATAAAGATGTGTCAACGAAACAATACAACATATAAGTGCCATAAAACAAGTGAATCTTTATAAAAACCAAAAATAATACGAGAGTTCATCAAGAGAAAATAAAAGTTGGTAAGAAAACACAGAAAACACATGTAAACATATAAAGAAAAGGAAACCAGCAAGGAACATATAAAACAAATTAATGGAAAACAGCAAATATCTCCTGCACCTCCCTTCTCAAAGGTCTTTAAGGAGTCATATTTTTGAATTTACGATTGTCACACGAATAAACACAGCACTACACATGTCATGTAACAGGTTAGATGCGGCAGCTATGCCCAATGAGTTTGCCAAGATGGGTTACCCCTTTTACTTGGCATATACAGTACAGGCAACAGCTTCGGTGTGGCAGGACCTCCTACTTGTGTGTGGCCATCCTGGATCACGTGGTAGTCGGCAGTGTGTTGCTGTTGTCGAAGATGTTGATGGAATGAGCCGGGCAGCATATGAACACAGGTTTGAGGTGAATCACCTCCTGCCGTCACCGTCTGAGTCGACCCGTGTCTCCAGGGACGTATGTACCTCCATTCAGCACTCCACAGCTTGCCCCTGAAGCAGGGCACTCCCTTTCATTCAGCGGTAGGTCCCACAAGACCTTGGAAGCTAGAAGCAGTGAGGGAAGTGCTCGCGTGCTGCCAGGGCACCAGCAACAGTTGGTGGCATGCAGAGGCTCGTCCGCTACTGCTTCCATTCATGTAGCCTGATGACGCCATGTCGACCAGCTGCCATGCTGTCGCTATGTGGGTCATCGCCGCCTGCAGAGAACCGCGCCCCCTGTGTCTCACAGGCCTGGCAGATGATCTTAACTGCCACTCCAGTCTTTGGCGCCCTGTCTGCTCAGCTCGTATGGCCGCCCCAGTGGCAGCAACCTCTCCAATTGCCTGATGTGTCACCATCCATTCAGCTCCCGTATACACAATGCTTACATGTGGGCTTAGTGCCATGTTTTCACAAATATCTTTACAGCACAGATACAGACTGAATTATAACTAAGTTGTAAGGGATTGTCTTACATGATTACTCCAAGAAAAAAATTCTTTATAGAGCTCTTTTAACAAAAATAAAATATTATTCTATTCTATAATTATTCTTTCATTGTATTACAGCAATAATTTTAAATGATTAATTCTCTGTGTCTAAATATTTATGATCTTAAGTAGTGGTAAGTTGTTCTATGATAGTGTAATGTTAATTTCCCACAACCTTTCATGCAACTCAAAGAACTAAGCTGGCTTACACTACACATTCACTAGAGTCACTCTCACACCATCTAAGTGTACTACTTATTTATGCAATGCAACCACTACAAAAGATATATGAAATACTGATGGTACTACAGATTACTTCCCCATTACTTAGTCATTATGGTGGCGCTTACCGCTGGTATGTGGCGTGAATCTCGATGAGTGCTGACGTCACCAGTCTGTTCTCTTTGTTACGTGGACAAAACAACTCCTCTGAAATTCTCTTTTTTGCTAAAACTGACAGAAAAATTTCTCAGGTTGCTGTACAAATTTTCGACTCCATCTGCTGAAACAAACATAAAAAGCACAAGGTTTTATCGAAATTTGAGTTCAAAGCTACAATTCTTCCACCTACTCATTCTCACAAATCGATGGTGTGCCTCATTCACTCTGCAAAAAACATACCAAAGTGTCTCGCACATTCTGTGCTCGCGTCACGTAATAACAAACTATCACCCAAGATCTACCAATCAGGCCGTCGCGAACCACTCGCGAAACCCCACACGAATATCAACGCACAATAGTGTGGAAAACCACATGTGAAAACCACAAGCGAACAGCCACAGTGAACAACAATCGCATAGGACGCGATAACTCATCTGTGTAACTACACTCGAATAAAATATCCCATTCGCGAGAAACATCGCACAAAAGGCGACATCCATAGACGAAAAACCAACCACCAATACATCGCGCCACTGGCGATGACAATAATCAGCCCACAGAAAAGACACACTGCACTGGGCAATGGTCACAAACCACAGCGAAACACACAAGAAAGTCAACACGACTCTTGCATGGAGAATACACGACAATGCTGCATAATATCTCCATGGGTTTCGCAAGCTAATCTCAATTACGCTCCTCTTACACACTATACTACGAATTATATACCAGATCGTACAAGGGTGTTTACTGAGATGCACACACAATAAAGAGAAGAAATTTGATTGTAGCTTAACTCCAAGATATTACGAGAAGAATTCAGTCTCCAATACTCATAGCCTAGTTTCGGACTCGAAAACATAAAATTCTATAATTATTGTGACACATGATTCTGTCGTTCTGTGCAAACTTCAAAACTGCTATCAGAACATATTAATTCATGCGAGATAGAACTCAAATAAGTAACGAAAATTCTTATGTGAAATAAACACATTTCTACTCTCAACAATTGTAATTAGTCAGCTCTGGGATGACCATCTATACATCTATAAACTTGATACATCTTACGAATAAATACTTGTTCAGTGAAACTGTAACAATGCCTAACTCTTACGACTAGCAGTAATGGGAGAAGTTCCTATGCTAAAGGCCATAGTGAATTACAAACAAACAAAAATTCCAGAGAAATGATTCTTGTCTTCAACACTACTACAACTAAACAAAAGTTATGCTACTATGCTTATTTGCAACTGTCACCGACCATTAAACAATCTGTGGCTTTTCAGAGTAAGATATTTCCACCATATATCCCCCCTTCTATTTTCTTCTCTTCTCCTTCTTTTTGCTGTAACTGCAGCTATTGTGACCTCCAGTTTTATTCAATGAAGAGTTTAACATGGGATATGTGATGCACTCCTGCCGATTGTATATAACATTTTAAATATCTATAAATTGTCAGATCTTAGAAATAAAACCCACATGATGTTTAAAAATTATGTAAAAGGCTCTGTGAAAATAAAATTAGAAACCAGTCCTGATTATGTTGAATCCAAGGAGTTATATATCTAAACATTTAAAGGATAGATGACCATTAAAGAGGATTATAACAGAATAAAGGAAAATCCAGTAAAATGATTTACAACAATTTAATGCCAAATTATTGGATGAGTGATTAAATAATTTAGAAATTAATTTTATTAATGAGAATATGGTACAGATTAAGTACAATTTTAAGGATCAGTGTGTGGAAAATAACACATCTACAAATAATTTTGTAGCAGCATTCATTACATCAAATGCAAGACTTAGACTGTGTGATATGTTAGTTAAGCTAAGACAATTGGTTATGTATTTTGATACAGTGAGTATAGCACATATTGATGATGGTAAAAATACTATGGGAACAGGTTGCGTGCTGGGTGAATGGATTGATGAGTTTGGAAACGACTGGATTAAAAATTAGGCATTGACTGGGCCTAAAATTACTATTTTGAGAAAAATGATAATACTGTAATCTAAATAAACTGGTTTACTTTTAACTATCAGAATATTTAAAAGGTGAATGGCGAATCTATGGCAAGATTAATTAAGAATGAAGGGAAAGAAAAGATATAGTTAGAGTACAGTCACATTACTAGAGATGTTAACACAAAAAACGTAATCAATAAGGATATAAAGAAAGATTTCTCATTAAAGCGTTACAAAAGAATAGTTCTAGAAAACTATTATACTGTGCCATACAGATATTAAAACTGAAATAGGTTTTTATAGCTTCTAGTGCCAAAATAAAATTTGTATATGGAATTTCTTCAAAACATTAAATAAATACAATAACTGTTCTTCCTCTATTTTCTGTTCTCTAACTCTATTTTGTCTCTAGTTGTCTTTTGTAATTCATGATTTTGAGGATTAGAAATAATATAAAAAGCAGAATGAAAAAAAATCTGGAATTAAATTTTTTATCCTTTTTTAGTTTTTTGAGATATCTGGCTTTATTAAATATAAGTAATGCTTACTTTCTTCTTTATCTAACATCTTTAACCAAGTAATAATGATTATACAAATATTCATATTCGATATGTAGACTGTGTTTTGTTATTCTTAAGTTTTTTATTAATTCTTTTAAGTGATTTTTCAGTCTGTTATGAAGATAAGAACTTATTTCTGTTTCTATTTTTTTCACCAAAGTTTCAGACAATAATCCTTTCTTTACACAGTTTATAGTTGCCAACAGTTTATCGTTTTCACTGAAACAGCCCAATAGCTAGACTAACGTCTTTTCTGTCACTGTTGTCCATTTATAATACATAATTTTTAATGTTAATAAAAATTTTCTCTTTGTAAATTGATACTCTACTCAATAAACAGAGCAATGGTAGGAGGTCCAGTTTCCTTAAAAGGACTAGTGATTTACTAGTATATGTTTCATATAACACTACTAGATGTGAATATTTGCATACTAGAAATGATGAAAAACTTTGTATAGCTTTGTATAGCTTAATAAAGTTTTTAAAATCATTTCACCAAACAGATATTATTAATTAAATACTGGTTGGGATCTTCAGTGTTTGAAAATGTAAATGTTAAGGTGAAATACTAGGGAATGAAAAAATTCATAATAACAGTATTGAATATTATGACCTAGAATTTCAAGTTTTAATTTTATAATGCTCTCTCTCTTTATATATATATATATATATATATATATATATATATATATATATATATATATATATATATATATATGTGTGTGTGTGTGTGTGTGTGTGTGTGTGTGTATGTGTGTTAGAGTACATGTAATATTATGTATGTCTACTGATGGCTCCATAATATTTCGTTAAAATTTCCACTGTCGAATCCTACAGCCCTTAAATGATAAGCCCATTCTTCAAGTAAAACCCCTTTTCTGTTGGTACCATATCGCACCTTCCACATATTTTATTTGCTTAATTTACAACTTTTCTCAATAAGAAGTCATGATGTCTATGTCTTTCCTTATTTATTATCTCTATGCTTCATGAGCAAAAATATCGACTGTAAAGCGCAAGTGTGAAGCTACAACTGATAGTGTTTTATGGGCTGTTCACAAGACGACAGGTTATACATTATCGACAGCAAAACAAAGCAATAAGTAGTGAAATGTACGTAGGTGTTTCACCTTGTATCTAAATAAGCGCAAGCATATTAGCACATTTTTACTACCAAAATAACATGTAGTGGCATTAAATATTCAAATGTTCTTGTGGTGTAGAAAAACTGCTGATGAAAAACATCTAAACATCTGAAAGATCTGTGTTGGATGAAAAATGCAATTAGCAATGTTACCCATCTGAAGACGTGCAGGAAAGACCGAAACTGGTCCTTTCCCTGAAATAAATATATTTTAAAATATTTGTTTCTGGCTACATTTCTCACCAACTATTTGCAAAAGGAATACTGTACAAGGGTAAAGTTAAAAGCCAAAAAATTCAGCACTTAGGGGATATGAACGAAGGTTGCACTCATAGCGAAGTCAGAGAGGAAGAGTTATATCTAATTACAATCTTCCAGCACAGTTAAATTTTTGTCCACCTTTAACATCTGAATAATTCCTTTTATGTCATCACACATATTTTCGATCTCTGCATCGTTAGCGGAACAATGTCGCACATAAACTTTTACTACTGTACTGGGAACTGACTTTGTGTTTATCTCGGAGTCTGTAATGCCTTCTCTGTGTTGTTCGTAGTAGCTCATCTATATTCCTATTACCTCTTTTCGAAGACTTGTTAAATTTGTTTTGTAAATCAGACGTTTTATTTCAGTCCTTACAGTGAATATCCTCTACTGGTTCATTTATTCTGGTGAGCATGAGTGCGTGAAATCATGGCTATTGTATTGATGGAAAAACTGGTAAGATTAATTGATTTCCTTTTTGTATGTTTGTGAGTAGAATAAATACAGAGTTAGAGTGAAAATTTAAGTATATCAAGTGGCAGTGTACTGAAGTGTGATTTACTCAGGGCAAACAAAAAGCGTTCCTGTTAAGTGGTTCACTGATTCAAGAAAAGGCATTGCAACTGGACCAACATGAATGGTGATACAAAATTTACTGCCAACAATTGTTTGTGAGAACGTTTGAAGAAGAGACACGGCATACGGCAATGTGCGGGAATTGGAAGAAAATTATCAACAGACTTTCCCCCCACAGATACATTGTTAAATGAGTTTGCAGACTTGATGAAGTATACCATTACAGTCTGATGCCGGATCGGTTGTAGTTTCTTCAAACTCGAGACTTGGCCGCAAATTCTCCCACCTTATTTGTTTTAAGTGTTTGCTAGGTTTGTTCCAAGCGTCAACTAGCGAGTTGATGATGGCCTTTAAGTTTTGTTTTTCATTATTTGTATCATAGCACAGTCCTTTCATTCAATTAGAAATGGTAAAAGCTTTTTTCTGTAAATGAATTTTAGGTTTCGTAACACACGTTGATCCATTGGTTGCAAGACGGAGGTTACTTTTCATGGCAAAAAATATTTTGATGTTTCCATTGACTGAAGGATATGATGGAGCATTGTCAGTCAAATGTAGAGCTCGAGGTGGCAGTCCATTTTTTGTACTGAATCTACTAACAGAAGGAACAAAATTCTTCTTCAGCCATGCACTAAATATTAACTTAGGTCATATAAACTTTACAGGAATAGCGTTCGTAATCATATCTTTTAGGCCTCATGATTTTGCAGACTTTAAAATTACTGTGTTGTTAATTGCCACATAAGTGCTGCAGGCTTAAACTGTAGGACGTTGTTTACTCATTTTAAAACCTGATGCAGACGACTCTTCTATCAAAGCAAGTCGTTTTGTAGGGACCGCTTTGAAAATCACTGTAGTTTTATCAGCGCTATAAATTAACCTTCCGAAGTAACTTTAAGACGATATCAGCTCTTCAAACTCATCTAATAATGCATTTATGGCGGACAAATCGATTGATAATTTTTCTCCACTTACCGTTAATTGTCGTATCCCATGTCTCTTCCTTAAATGGTCAAACCAGCCATTGCTGGCAGTAAATGTTGTATCGTCGCTTATGTTTATTCAGCTGCAACGCCTTTTCTTGATACCGCTAATAGCAACGCATTTGGGTTTTTCCAGAGTAAACCACAAGAATGTCGCTTCATCAGTTTTGTCATAAGGTCATACGGCGATACAGTTGAGTGGCAGCGTTGTTCCAAAGGTCTGTCAATAGTTGCGTCGCGGTAACTACCAACTTTCCTCCGACTTTCTTCCAGTAACTGATAGTGGCTTTCCCGAAACCTAACTCAATAGCGCGTTTTGTAGCACTTATCCGATTGTCAAGTCACTTAAACACTATTTTGTAATCTACAGGAACTATATTTTCATTTGTTTGATATTGTTCTACTGTACTATACAGTATAGGACTTGTTTGCTACTTACAGTATTAACTTCGTTTATGAACAAGCAGCATGAACACAGTACTGTATAAGCCAACCCAACGTATTTGCATGCTGTACGTAGGATAGCCATTAATACAGCCAAACAAACTATGCTTTAATTGCTCTGAGCAAGATAAAACACTACCCCATGTTATCGGCTACGTAGCTGCATTGTTGAGGAGTACGGTGCGTGGTATTCACAACATTGCTACTTCCTCACGTCCCTGCATTGTCACATCCTTACATTGCTACCCAACGTTGATTTGTAGCTAGTAATACTATACAGTAGGAGTATTTGTATATGTACAGTACATTTGATTCGGATAATTCGAACATTTCCGCATCGGAACACACCACTCCCGCCTATTATTTGGGACTACCGGGGTTCTACTGTAATAATGGTGATAAATTACTTTGATTTGTGTAAATTTCAGTACAATGTTTAAATGTGTAACAATGTATCCGATTAGTGTGTTTCTCATGGTTTACACACTTTTATTACTAAAGACAAAAATGTAACCATTAACAAAAACACAAAGTGAAGACAATACATATTACATAAACACAAAAAACTATAGCCAGGTCAACTTGATGATTTCATTCACGAGAAAAGTCCATAAATTCAAGTAATTGAATTTTCACTTGTGCACTGCATTTACTCTATGCACGAACGGACGCATAGGAAATCTATTAATCATACCAGTTTTTCCACTAATACAGTGGTCATGATTCCAGAATCTCATGCTCACCAAAATAAATGCAGTAGTAGAGGGTATTTGTTGTAAGGACTGAAATAAAATGTTTCACTATTAAAACCAATTTAACAAGTTGTAGAAGGAAGGTAACAGGAATTTGGGTAAGATACAGTGAACAAGGTAGTGAATGCATTATCGTAGCCTTGACAAACAGGAAGCTAACTCCTTCCAAAGTATTTACTAGCATGGTTTATATTTTCCATATCCTATATGCGTGATTGCCAAATAGCTCCGCTAATGATGCAGAGGTGGAATGGATGTGTGGTGAAATAAAAGGAATCACTCAAATGGTCGAGGTAGAAGAAAATGTAACTTTGTTGGCAGTCTGTTACTGGAAATAAAGGAAAGGTAGAGAAGAAAAACTAGTACGAGTAAATGTACGGAGGGAAATAAGTAAAACGTGGATTAAGAACCATGTGAGCACATTGTATTCATGAATGTGATTACATATTGATAAGGCAGAGCTTCCTAAACCTGAGTTTAAACTGGCAAATATTTCCAGGGGCAGAATATCACATTGATCGCAATTTATTGGATGTGAACTGCCGATTAAACTGCGTCAGCTGTAAAAGACGTCGGAAAACTAAGGAGATGAGATCTGGATAACCTGGAAAAAGCAAAGGCTGTTGAGAGTTTTAAAGGCATTCAGCAATAATTGAGTGAAACAGGGATAAGGAACAGAGTAGAAGATGAGAGAGATGAAATAGTGAGGACATGAGAGGGGTCAGTTAGGGGGGAAATACAAATTCTGGCAGAAATTCTTGGAAAATGCACAGAACAGCGTCATACTATAAAGATCTACTTCATCAAGTCTGCAAACACATCTAATAATGTATCTGTGGCGGGAAAGTCGGTTGATAATTTTTCTCCACCTATCACACATTGCCGTATGCCTAGTCTCTTCTTCAACCGGTCTAACAAACAATTGTTGGCAGTAAATGTTTTATTACCATTCATGTTCGTCCAGCTCCTATGCCTTTTCTTGAACCACTGAACTACTAAACAGAACGCCTTTTTCTCTGTCCTGAGTAAATCAAACCTCACTACACTGCCACCTGGAATATTTAAATTTTCTCTCTGACTCTACATTTATTCTATTCACAAACATACATAACTGACGAAAGGAGAAAGCATAAAAATTCAGAAAATGAAGCTCGCAAAAAATAATGCGGAGGTCTAAAAAATGAAATAGATGTAAAGAGAAAAATGGCAAAACAGGAACTGCTGTATGTGAAAGGCAAAGAGGGACACATAACTAGATGAGAGGTAGATAACCGACAGAACAGTTAATCAATACAATTAAAACCTACAAAATGTCATAAATACAGATCGAAAAAACACATATGCTGACTTGTGTGCAAATTACGTAACTAACTGTGTAATAAGACGTGGTTATAAAATACAGATATGAATTATTTTCAGACGAATAAAAGAACTATTACAGGCTAGCATTGGAAATATCAGTTTCTGCTCTAGAGAAATGTGGGTATGCGCGTGCCAAAACTGAGGCTACAATTTATCTTAAGAAAATATGTTAAAGAAAGGAAAGGTTATGTACAGCTCGTACAGGAGTTATACGTTTCGTAGAACATGAGAAAGAAGTAGTAGTTTTGAAGGGAATGACACAGAGTTGTCAACTTTCCGCGATGTTATTCAACATGTACACTTATCAAGCAACAAATTAAAGTTCACCGAGAAGAAACAAAGACTGTGAGCTTTTCTGACGACGTTTTAATTATGTCAGTGTCGGCAAAGAGCTTCGAGGATCATTGTACAAAATGGATAGTGCTGTGGAAAGATATTATGAAATAATCTCCATGTGAGATATACGATGATGTCAAGTCCGCCGCTCGTGGTCTCGCGGTAGCGTTCTCGCTTCCCGAGCACGGGGTCCCGGGTTCGATTCCCGGCGGGGTCAGGGATTTTCACCTGCCTCGAGATGACTGGGTGTTTGTGTTGTCCTCATCATTTCATCATCATCCAGGACAGTGGCGAAATTGGACTGAGCAAGGATTGGGTAATTGTACGGGCGCTGATAACCACGCAGTTGAGCGCCCCACAAACCAAACATCATCATCATCATCACGATGATGTCAATACAAACGCCACACAGTCTTCTTTGCATACAGTTTCTCTAAATTTATCCAACAAGATTTCGCAAGAGATATATACCTTTTCTTTCACGGATTCTCATTTCATTTCTTGAGTAATGATCTTCATACTGGGACGCTCACCAGGAAGCATTGATGGAGGAAGTGGAGACGATCCTAAGAAGAGTTTATTAATTGCGAAAACGTCGCGAAGATGTTCATACAACTCCAGTGGAAATTTTGGATATTTGTGGTGAGCTCTATGAGATCACACACACCCATGCTCGAGGGAGGACTCGAACCTCCGACGGGAGGAGCCGCGCGGACCGTGACAAGACGCCATAAACCGCACAGCTACTACACGCGGCAACCCCAGTGGCAGATCTTACAATAGACGTGTTGTGCATTATGGTGGGATTTACCTTTAAAATTCATGTAAGAAGCGTCAGGCAACACATTTCTTGCTAATGCATACATTTAGCAAGAAGACCACGAGGCAAACGAGAAATATTCGAGTTCATATGGAACATTACTAACTGTCGCTCATCCCTCGCACCATTCACGAACGCAACAGGAAAGAGGGGACGTCAGAGTGGCAAATGGACTACGCTCCAACACACGCCATATTTTAACTTGTAAAGTAAAGATATAGATGTAGTTGTACATACTGCAAAGCGTTCCCAGTATTTACGCAATTGCATTAACTTGTACCTTTATGTCTGTCAGAATTAATGGACAAAGTGGTATTCTTTTCCACACAATTGCGAAAAACTGTGAAATACCGCAATACTTCTTAGACTATAAAAAATCGTTTACTTTACCAATAAGTTTAATAACACAGTCAGTATCGATACCATGAAAAATCTTTGATGTGGTTGTGCGTGAATATCTGAATAAATTATGAAATATCGCCAGAAATTAATATGCCCCTAAGGTATATAATATTTGTGAAACGATTTTTAATCGCTAGCAGATGGCTATATAATGAGTTAAGGACGCAGTCACAATTCAACACTCTGTATTTTCCACGGAGAGGAACAGGTTGGGAAGAACAGTCTCTGCCACTCTTCGCATTGCTGGTGCTCCACATCGACTTTATGATTCATACCAAGCATCTACGAAAGCAGGAGAGGTGACCCTCAGACTCAGTGAACGTATAAAAATTTCGTGATGGCAAGAAGTCAAAGCAGCACTAGTAAATGGCTCGGATGTACCTTATCACTGCTTTCGAAGCGAAGAACATGAGAGCACTACGTAATAGCTCCCACAACATTGCAACGCCGCATTCAGAGTTATATCTATAAGACTGACCATGACCATGTACATAGTTGTAGCAGTCCTATGTCTTCCGACTTCGACCAGATCCGATCCCTTCCAACTTCTTCTCGATGCAGAAAGAGACAGCCGAATGCTGAATAGAAGCTCAACAAGCAATATTTAGCCGTTACTTAAATTGTGCCGGCCGCTGTGGCCGACCGGTTCTAGGCGCTTTAGTCGGGAACCGCGCTGTTGCTACGGTCGCAGGTTCGAATCCTACCTCGGGCATGGATGTGTGTCATGTCCTTAGGATAGTTAGGTTTAAGTAGTTCTAAGTCTAAGGGACTGATGACTTCAGATGTTAAGTCCCATAGTGCTTAGAGCCATTTGAACTTAAATTGTATTACCTGCTTGGAGAAAACAGATACGTCTGAGCGGGGACATTTCACTTAAAGCGGAGTTCTGCAGTGTTTTCAAACGAGAAAACAGCGTCCTTAGGGGTGCTTTGATAAGTTCATTTCCAGACACTAATACAGTATTGTCCCCCACTGCGAGGAATCTCGCCTGTCAGTCAGACAGTCGGGCTCCAACTGTCGCCTGATACACACCTGCAGAGCGGAAAACTACATCCTTAGCTCCTTCTGTGTTAGTGGCTAATTTAATAAATATCGTGCATGTTTTTCCGTTTAATCTCGCTTTTTATAACTGTAAGTGTAAATTCAGATGGTCTGTACCACATTAGTCATTAATTGTTCTTTTTTTTGTTTTTGTTTTGTCTTGAAGAGCCTGGGATCGTTCGTTTCAGCCTAGTAAGCCAGGCAGTCAAGCTCCAACTGTCGCCTGGCACAGGCCTACAGAATGTCCAGTTACGTGTTTAGCCTTTTCTGTGTTTTCTTAGGTTTAAATTTCTTAATTTAAGTGCGTGTTTTTATATCTAAGTATGTAATCCATCGTTTTAGTAATTGTAAAGTCTAGAGTCAGGCAATCTGTAACCCAGTCGTTATTTCTCCTGGGCAGCTAGCTACACAGCTTATAAGGCGTCACTCTCCAATGGTGACATTTAAGGAGGGTAGCAAGTTGAGTATCTAGGTTTCTGTCTGTACTCTTATAGTCAGTTCTTAAGCAAGTAATAGGACTACTAGAATGAGAAAAAGTTGTGCATGCTGTGTACGGACACAGGGGGAGCTAACCACAGGTCGCGAACAGCTGACTGCTTTTGGCTACAGTCAATCACCTTCAGGCTGCTGCCTCGGGGTGCAGTGGTAGCGGAGAATCTGGTGCATCGCCTGGAGCACCCGAGCTGTCGCTTGTTTCGGCCACGGGCTCGGCTGCTGATTCACCTCTCAGTGGACACGATGCAATGGATCCGCCGTCACGGCAGGATGAGTGGCGGGTGGTAAGGCGTTCATATCGCTTGAGGCAGATGGACAGGGTGGAGACTGGCCGTCGGGCATCGCCTATTTGTCCTGTGAGTGGAGAGGCAGCGTTCCTTCAGCAGAGTCTGAGCAGGCACACAGGGGCAGGAACTTGCTAGTTATCAGGAGCTCCACCGTTAGGCGCGTTATGGAGCCCTTTAGGAAGTTAGCCTTCGCGGCCGGGAAGAAAGTCAATGTGCACGCGATATGTCTGTCGACGGGCCTCATCCAAGATGTCGAGGAGACCTTGCCTGCCGCTATCGAGCGTGCAGGGTGCAGTTGTCTGCCAGTTATGGCTCACGCTGGCACCGACGACGCTTGCCGCTTGGGTTCTGAGCCCATGAAGTTCATACAGGCGGCTGGTGTGGGTGGTGAAGACCGTTGGCATCACACGCTGGGTGCAAGCAGAGCTCGTAATTAGCAGCGTTGTTCCTGGAGTTGATCGGGGTTCTCTGGTTTGACTGTGTGACGGCCTTCGCTGTAGATTTCTGGACCTGCGTCACCTGGTGGGGAATTGTAGGACAAAATTCCAGTCCTACGTAAAATCGATAAGCGGGTCTCAGGTATTTATTTAGTCACTTGTTGAGTAGTCTAGTGTGGCAATAGCTGATAGCAAAAGGGAAGCCCATGCTTTACATTTCACATTTAAGAAATCGTTTACGTAGAGGAATCGTGCAAACATGCCGCCGCTATACAATCGCACAGACTTCCGATGGGGGACAAAGTATTAAGCATCCCTGGTGTAAAAAAAACAACTGAAAGCAAATCAGTCTCCAGTTCCTGATGAAATTCCGTATTCTCGTTTACAAAGCGTATTCTCGTTTACAAAGAGTACTCGGCGGCACTGGGTCCTTATTTAGCTTCCATTTATCGCGATTCTCTCTGCTGTGACTTGGCAAGACAGCCAAGCCACTATGATTGGTAGCCGAAAGGCACGCGTTTAAGCTCACGCAGGCTGGTGTGAGGTCTGGAACAGTTATAGGAGTTGAGTCTAGTAAACAAGGTACGTAGTTTCTGGAATACTTAACTTTAATCCATAATTGGTGAACATCGGTCTGACGGTACATGCATCACAAGATAAATAGCAAATGATAATGGCGCCTTGCTAGGTCGTAGCAAATGACGTAGCTGAAGGCTATGCTAACTATCGTCTCGGCAAATGAGAGCGTAATTTGTCAGTGAACCGTCTCTAGCAAAGTCGGCTGTACAACTGGGCGAGTGCTAGGACGTCTCTCTAGACCTGCCGTGTGGCGGCGCTCGGTCTGCAATCACTGACAGTGGCGACACGCGGGTCCGTCGTATACTAGCGGACGGCGGCCGATATAAAGGCTACCACCCAGCAAGTGTGGTGTCTGGCGGTGACACCACACTCTCAATCAGCGCAAAGTCCAAACCGTGTGGAAAGAAGTGCAGGTGCCTACTCTATATAAGAAGGATAAAAGAACGTGTGGTATCCTGCCCACTCGTGTAATATAGCGTGCCTAGGGCGCTGCTTTCTCGGATAGCTAAACAACAGTTCAAGAAAATCAGATTAATGGTTATTATTACAAAAAGGTAGACTGACAATACTGAACTTCGCGTCTTTACAAAGACTGGTCGCAAGCAATTTATTACATGCAAATAATCAATGTCCTTCAATGTATACAATTTCCATGCAAGTTATGATACTGTTCACAAGTCACGGCTCGACTTCCAGTGCGGCCCTTCTAGTGCGGCCGAGGCTAGGCGGCGCATCGCTTTTATTCTCTTCGTGTTAAGGCCGCTCCTGTCGTGGTGAGTCATAGTCAGAGTGCTATTGGCCCTCTCTGCTTTATCGTTCTTGATCTTCTTGCCGGCGCTTGTCCTTACGCCGGAACAGAACACATCCACAATACTGAAGACCAATATCGTTGACATCGGTTTGCTGCAGAATTCTTGAACATTTTTCAGTTCGAATATAATAAATTTTCTCGAGACGGAAGAGATTCCGTCCACGAATCAGCACGGTCTTAGAAAGCATCACCCGTGCGAAATTCATCTTGCTCTGTTCTCACATGACATCCTGCGCGCTACGGATGAAGGACCACAGACAGATTCCATACTCCTAGATTTCCGAAATGCGCCGGACACGGTGCCCCACTACACACTGATAACGAAGGTAAGGGCATACGGTATAGGTTCCTAGACTTGGGAACATTAACTAACAGAACACAGTCCGTTGTCCTCTGAGACAAGGGTAACGTCTAGTACGTCCCAGGGATGTGTGAAGGACTGCTACTATTTTCTACACTGAAGAGCCAAAGAAACTTGTACACTTGCATAATATCGTGTAGCCCCCCCCCCCTCCCCCCGCCACCGAGTACGCAGAAGTGCCACAACACGACGTGGCATGGACTCGATTAATGTCTGAAGTAGAGCTGAAGGGAATTGACACCATGAATCCTGCAGGGCTGTCCATAAATCCCTAGTAGTACGAGGGGGTGGAGATATCTTCTGAACAGCATGTTGCAAGGCATCCCAGATATGCTCAGTAATGTTCATATCGGGAATTTTGTGGCCAGCGGAAGTAATTGAACTTAGAAGAGTGTTTCTGGAGCCACTCTGTAGCAATTCTGGACCTATGGAGTGCCGTATTGTCCTGCTAGAATTACCCAAGTCCGTCGGAACGCACAATGGACATGAATGGATGCAAGTGATCAGAAAGGATGGTTACGTACGTTTTACCTGTCAGAGTCGCATCTAGACGTATCAGGGGCATCATATCACTATAACTGCACTCGCCCCACACCATTACAGAGCCTCCAGCAGCTTGAACAGTCCCCTGCTGACATGCAGGGCCCATGAATTCATGGGGTTGTCTCCATAACCCTAACGTCCATCCACTCTATAAATTTGAAACCAGATTGGTCCAACCACTCTACCTGTTTCCTGTAATCAACAGTCGAATGTCGATGCTGACGGGCCCCGGCGAGGTGTAAAACATTGTGTTATGCAGTCATCAAGGGTACACGACCTGGGCCTTCGTCTCCGAAAGCCCATATGGATTTAGTTTCATTGAACGGATCGCTCGCTGACATTTGTTGATGGCCCAGAACTGAAATTTGCAGCAATTTGCGGAAGTGTTGAACTTTTGTCACGCTGTACGATTCTCCACAGTCTTCATTGGTCGCATTCTTGCAACATTTTTTTCGGGCCGCAGCGATGTCGGAGATTTGATGTTTTACCGGATTCCTGATATTCACGGTACGCTCGTGAAATGGTTTACCGGAAAACACCCACTTCATTGCTACCTTGAAGATGCTGTGTCCCATCGCTCGTGCTCCGACTGTAACACCACGTTCAAGCTCACGTAAATCTTGATGTCCAACCATTGTAGCAGCAGAAACTGATCTAACAACTGCGCCAGACGCTTGTTGTCTTATACAGGCGTTGCCGATCCCAACACCGTACCCTGCCTGTTTACATATCTCTGTATTTGAATACGCATGTCTATACCAGATTTTTGGCGCTTCAGAGTATATAAATTAATGATCTGACGGACAATGCGAGCACCAAAATGCTACTGTTTGCTGATGATGCTATGGTGTACATGAAGGTGTCGTCGTTGAGTGACTGTAAGAGGATACAAAATGACTTTCGCAAAATTTTTAGTTGATGTGACGATTGGCAGCTTGCTCTAAATGTAGAAAAAGAGTTAAGCCAGTGCAGACGAGTAGGAATAACAAACCTGTAATGTTCAAATGGTTCAAATGACTCTGAGCACTATGGGACTTAACATCTGAGGTCACCAGTCCCCTAGAACTTAGAACTACTTAAACCCATCTAAACTAAGGACATCACACACATCCATGCCCGAGGCAGGATTCGAACCTGCGACCGTAGCGGTCGTGCGGTTCCAGACTGAAGCGCCTAGAACCGCTCGGCCACTGCGGCCGGCCCTGTAATGTTCGAATACAGTATTAATAGTGTTGCTTGCATGATAGAGTCGCGTCGATTGAATATCTAGACGTAATGTTGCGAAGCGGTAGGAAATGGACGGACCATGTAAGAACTGTAGTAGGGAATGCGAATAGTCGACTTAGGTTTATTGATAAAATTTTAGCAAAGTATAGTTCTTCTGTAAAGGAGACCGCACGTAGGACACTAGTGCGACCCATTCTGAGTACTGCTCGAGTGTACGGGATTCCCACCATGTCGGGTTAAAGGAAGACATCGAAGCGATCCAGAGGCCAGCTGCTAGTTTTCCTACACGTACATTAGAACTCTAGTACCTCACGCCGCGGAAGTCGAACACGCGCCAGAACAAATGGACGTGGTCAGCCCATAGAGGGCTCTCGCGCAGCGAGGGCGCCATCGCTACGCCACGTGCAGACGGCGGCCAATAGCCGCTCCCTTCGGTTTCGTATATATGGACCCGCTCTGCCCTAGTCCACTCCTCCTCTCTTGGCAGGTCCCCGGACTCGCACACGCACAGTGAACATTCACGCGCCAGAGGTCATCACCATCAGTGTCTCGTGTGTGTGCCTTCGTTTGTGTTTAGTGTTTGTTCGCCGTGTACCGTCGCCATCATCCATGTTATGTGCGCCGTGTCAACTAATGTCAGTGATGTTTTCTCGTCCAGCGTGAACGGCTCCATGTTTTTTGTTTTTTAGTGTCTACATTGTTTTGCCCGCCGTTTTGATTGTATTCTCTGTGCCCCCTCTATGTATTACTTATTGTAAAACTCAAGGCTGAAGAGCGGCGTACTCTGCTGCTGACAGCCCGCCTTGTGTAAGGTGATGAAAATCACAATAAAGAAAAAAAAAAAACCTAGTCCAGTTAGTCTGGTACTCGCTCTTGAATGAGTTTGTATCTCGGCGGTACTGCATTCTTGTCCTTGCTCGTTGTTGACTTTTACCTGGCTCTGGTTCCGAGTGGATTTACTGTTGGTGTTTGGTGTTGTGGTTTTTACAAGCCTCCGTTGTTTATCTCTTCCTTGTTGTGTCGGTCATAGTCGGTCGTTGTCGGTTGTTGTCGGTTGTCGTTGGTCTGTCGTCCGACTCGTCCTTGTGTTTACCCGGTGGTGCGTGCTCCACCGCCGGCGGCTTCCCCGCCTGGCGGCTCCAATCCGCAGCCCAAGGCGTTCCCGCCGTTGGTTGTGGCTACAAGAACAACACACAAGTATTAAGCAGATGCATGGTGAACTCAAGTAGGTATACATGGGGGGAAGGTGACGTTATTTTCGAGTAACACTACTAAGAGAATTTGGAGAACTGGAATTTGAAGCTGACTGCAGAGTGGTTCTATTGCCACCAACATACACTTCGCGTAAGGACCACGAAGACAAGGTAAGAGATATGAATCGTACGGAGGCGTCCAGATTGTCGTTTTTCCATCGCTCTTCTTGCGAGAGGAATTGGAAAGGTAATGAGTAGTAGTGATACAGCGTACCCTGAGCCATACACCGTACAGTCGCTTGCGGTATATGTATGTAGATGTAGATGCAGGCACTCGCTAAAAATGAAAAAGAAAGAAGCCCAAGAAACATCACGCCATGTTCAACGTTCACTGCAATAACAGCCAATGCCTATACCTCGTGAAAATACCGAAGTCTTATGACCCAGTGCCAAAGGCTTGTACAATATCACTGGTGTTACAATCTCCTAGCTCGTTCTTCTCCGCTGAGGTCGCCGCAATACTTTAAATCTTTGTTAATTGAGGATGAGGTGCTCAATGAAGATTTATAAGTTACAAACTTGCTCCCCAAAAATTAGACGACTCTGGGTTCTGGCACATAGGGGAGTATGTGGAGAGTAGATTAACATAGTGCTGAGCAGTGGGTAAACTGACAAAGGACAAAATAGCCCAAATAGCTATAGGAATTGTCCTTACAAAATGAAACCCTTAGAATAGGTATATCCAAGTACTGCAGAGACTCTGAGGCTACATCTTCCACTCCGTTGGAGGGACACTATACAGGGTGTTACAAATAGGTACGGCCTAACTTTCAGGAAACATTCCTCACACACAAATAAAGAAAAGATGTTATGTCGACATGTGTCCGGAAACGTTTAATTTCCATTTTAGAGCTTATTTTAGTTTCGTCAGTATGTACTGTACTTCCTAGATTCACCGCCAGTTGGCCCAATTGAAGGAAGGCAATGTTGACTTCGGTGCTTGTGTTGACATGCGACTCATTGCTCTACAGTACTAACATCAAACACATCAGTACGTAGCATCAACAGGTTAGTGTTCATCACGAACGTGGTTTTGCAATCAGTGCAATGTTTACAAATGGGGAGTTGGCAGATCACCATTTGATGTATGGATTAGCACGGGGCAATAGCCGTGGCGCAGTACGTTTGTATCGAGACAGATTTCCAGAACGAAGGTGTCCCGACAGGAAGACGTTCGAAGCAATTGACCGGCGTCTTAGGGAGCACGGAACATTCCAGCCTATGACTCGTGACTGGGGAAGACCTAGAGCGACGAGGACACCTGCACTGGACGAGGCAATTCTTCGTGCAGTTGATGATAACCCTAATGTCAGCGTCAGAGATGTTGCTGCTGTACAAGGTAACGTTGACCACGCACTGTATGGAGAGCGCTACGGGAGAACCAGTTGTTTCCGTACCATGTACAGCGTGTGAAGGCACTATCAGCAGCTGATTGGCCTCCACGGATACACTTACGCGAATGGTTCATCCAACAATGGGTCAATCGTCATTTCATTGCAAATTTTCTCTTTACGGATGAGGCTTCATTCCAACGTGATCAAATTGTAAATTTTCACAATCAACATGTGTGGGCTGACGAGAATCCGCACGCAATTGTGCAATCACGTCATCAACACAGATTTTCTGTGAACGTTTGGGCAGGCATTGTTGGTGATGTCTTGATTGGGCCCCATGTTCTTCCACCTACGCTCAGTGGAGCACGTTATCATGATTTCATACGGGATACTCTACCTGTGCTGCTAGAACATGTGCCTTTACAAGTACGACACAACATGTGGTTCATGCACGATGGAGCTCCTGCACATTTTAGTCGAAGTGATCGTACGCTTCTCAACAACAGATTCGGTGACCGATGGATTGGTAGAGGCTGACCCATTTCATGGCCTCCAAGCTCTCCTGACCTCAACCTTCTTGACTTTGATTTATTTGGGCATTTGAAAGGTCTTGTCTACGCAACACCGGTACCAAATGTAGAGACTCTTCGTGCTCGTATTGTGGATGGCTGTGATACAATACGCCATTCTCCAGGGCTACATCAGCGCATCAGGGATTCCATGCGACGGAGGGTGGATGCATGTATCCTCGCTAACGGAGGACATTTTGAACATTTCCTGCAACAAAGAGTTTGAAGTCACGCTGGTATGTTCTGTTGCTATGTGTTTCCATTCCATGATTAATGTGATTTGAAGAGAACTAATAAAATGAGCTCTAACATGGAAAGTAAGCGTTTCCGGACACATGTCCACATAACATATTTTCTTTCTTTCTATGTGAGGAAAGTTTCCTGAAAGTATGGCCGTACCTTTTTGTAACACCCTGTATACACTACTGGCCATTAAAATTGCTACACCACGACGGTGACGTGCTACAGACGCAAAATTAAACCGAAAGGAAGAAGATACTGTGATATGCAAATGATTAGCTTTTCAGAGCATTAACACAAGGTTGGCGCCGGTGGCGACACCTACAACGTGCTGACATGAGGAAAGTTTCCAACAGATTTCTCATTCACAAACAGCACTTGACGGACGTTGCCTGGTGAAACGTTGTTGTGATGCCTCGTGTAAGAAGGAGAAATGCGCACCATCACGTTTCCGATTTTGATAAAGGTCGGATTGTAGCCTATCGCGATTGCGGTTTATCGTATCGCGACACTGCTGCTCGCGTTGATCGAGATCCAATGACTGTTAGCAGAATATGGAATCGGTGGGTTCAGGAGGATAATACGAAACTCCTTGCTGGATCCCAACAGCCTCGTATCACTAGCAGTCGAGATGACAGGCATCCTATTCGCATGGCTGTAACGGATCGTGCAGCCACGTCTCGATCCCTGAGTCAACAGATGGGGACGTTTGCAAGACAACAACCATCTGCACGAATAGTTCGACGACGTTTTCAGCAGCATGGACTATCAGTTCGGAGACCATGGCTGCGATTACCCTTGACGCTGCATCACAGATAGGAGCACCTGCGATGGTGTACTCAACGACGAACCTGGGTGCACGAATGGCAAAACGTCATTTTTTCGGATGAAGCCAGGTTCTGTTTACAGCATCATGATGGTGGAATCCGTGTTTAGCGACATCGCTGTGAACGCACGTTGGAAACGTGTATTCGTCATCGCCATACTGGCGTATCACCCGGAGTGATGGTATGGGGTGCCATTGGTTACACGTCTCGGTCACCTCTTGTTCGTATTGACGGCGCTTTCATCAGTGGACGTTACGTTTCAGATGTGTTACGACCTGTGGCTCAACCTTTCATTCGATCCCCGCGAAACCCTATATCTCAGCAGGATAATGCACGACCGCATTTTCTCGGTTCTGTACGGACCTTTCTGGATACAGAAAATGTTCGACTGCTGCTCTGGCCAGCACAGTCTCCATATCTCTCACCAACTGAAAACGTCTGGTCAATGGTGGCCGAGCAACTGGCTCGTCACAATACGCCAGTCACTACTCTTGATGAACTGTGGTATCGTGTTGAAGCTGCATGGGCGGCTGTACCTGTACACGGCATCCAAGCTCTGTTTGACCCAATGTCCAGGCGTATCAAGGCCGTTATTACGGCCAGAGGTGGTTGTTCTGGGTACTGATTTCTCAGGATCTATGCACCCA
This sequence comes from Schistocerca cancellata, assembly GCF_023864275.1. Taxonomy (NCBI): domain Eukaryota; kingdom Metazoa; phylum Arthropoda; class Insecta; order Orthoptera; family Acrididae; genus Schistocerca; species Schistocerca cancellata. The sequence continues at coordinate 788,809,966 of NC_064629.1, read as the reverse complement.
GATTGCGTGAAAATGTAATCACATGTCAGTTCTTGTATAATATATTTGTTTATCATCTGCATTTATTCATGGGGTAGTAACTTTAATGGCCAGTAGTGTATCTCCCTGCCGTTGGCATATGTCTTAGTTCTCATACGTATTGAATGACCACATTCGTTCCTCAAACGCGTACATTTAGTTTCTACGGAGTCTGAAGGTTGTCTGGTAATGGATATTCGAAAGTTTTGAGTGTATAACACCCCCCTGCTTCCCGGGATTTGCGAAATTATAAGTTGACAATGAGCGTGAATTATGAATTTTGACCCGCGTCAGGATAAGGCATCCGAATCCGAAGTAAACAGTGATTATTCCGTGGGAAACAGGAGACGTTATAACTTGATCGTTATTGAATGAGTAATTTCATTCAATAACGATCGGTAAATGAAATAATGGAAATAATTTGGAAATAAATTTCGCCAGTGGAAATTTTGCCTAAAGAAATGATTTAGTTTTAAAAGCAATTAAAAAATCGGAGGCCAGCTCAACTGATGAGCGACAGTACTGTAAAGTACGTGAATAATTGTGTCAAAAATAAAGTTTACCTGTTTTTAGCGCAGCAGGTGAAACAGGAACTTTTACGTAAGTGCTGTGTCAGGCACAGTAGTCATATAAAACAATTTCATAACAATCTAACTACACTTAAAAAAGCATTCTGTCTTCAGGCCACAAGTGGCCCATCTGGACCGTCCGACCGCCGTGTCATCCTTAGTTGAGGATGTGGATAGAAGTGGCATGTGCTCAGCACACCGTTCTCCCGGTCGTTATGATGATTTTCTGCAACCGGAGCCGCTACTATTCGGTCGAGTAGCTCCTCAATTGGCATCACGAGGCGGAGTGTAGCCCGAAAAATGGCAGCAGCGCATGGCGGCTGGATGGTCACCCATCCGAGTGCCGGCCACGCCCGACGGTGCTTAACTTCGGTGATCTCACGGGAACTGGTGTATCCACTGCGGCAAGGCCGTTGCCAACTACACTTATTTTGTTCATAATTTGTCAGCTAAGTGCAATGCTGACAGCACAGATAATTATCTATCGAAATTTTGAATAATGGACTGTCATTCTGTCTTTAAAATTAGGTACTTTGCACAGTTAAATCTACTGATAATGAAATATATTGCCAATAATTGATTAACTATGTTTTGAATGATAATAATTAATTAACTGGGGGATTGTCAGGTGGAATAAGCTTGATAGTTTCATGAAATATCCTTGAATTAACTTCAGCTGAATATTCATTGAAATAAATCTTAATAATCAAATTTATTATTTCAGTCTAATATTAAGTTACTATGGTTGGCGTAAGCTTATTAAGTGCAATAACCAGTCTGAAATTTACTCTTCACCGTCTGTGCAAATAATTTGATAATTAATATATTTTCTCATGATAATGGCGGGACACACTCGGTTCAATAAGGTAAGGATTGGAAGGAACCTACTTGGTGTTATTGTCGGGTGGAATGTAACTGCAACACTTCGATTATAAAGTGCTTGTTATTAATTGTTCAACTTCAGAGAAAAGCACAGTCACTGACAAGCCTGCTACAATTTTATCCTACGAAAATTACGTAGATCTTACTTCCCTCGTTGTCGGTGGATCGACGGAAATCCACGGCAGCGGCACAATGTGGCATCGAGCTTTTACTGTTGCGACTTGGGCCCACAGTGCGCTTCGCATTTAAGTCCTCGTTTCTTCTGCACTATGCCCATTAATCAATAATAACTTGCCCGGCCATGCTTCCAGATATGCCGACCATTACTCTCCCGTCGTACTTAGATCCACACACTAGCTGTTAGATGTAACACAGCTAGGACTAGCAGCACTCGATTGTACTTATACTGCAGGTTTCTTATACTGCAGGTAGACAGATAAAACGGCAGATGCAGATGATCGAAGGTAGCTGGACAAGAGGCAAGGGTTAGTCTGTGTCACTGCTGTTAAACCAAGCAGCATAATTTATAGTTACCAAAACGTCTGTGGTACGGGGTGGTAGAGGAGTGGAGCGGTGTGGGAGGAATGATTGTATGGCCCCATCCGTTCATCCCGCTGTTTTTATCTCTTTCAAATCACGAATTTGTTCTACTATCCCTGCCGTTCTCACACGAATGCCGGGAGGGCTGTCAGACGGCATTATTGATACCAAATGGGTATGTCATATCTTTTGGGCAATCTCTCAGAATGGTCTTGTTTCTGCTTGTCTCCGGGTACCAAAATAAATAAAATGTGCGTAAAAAGAAATATGAAACACCATAAGCCTTATTAAAGATAAAATCAGTGTCCTCGCCAATGAGGTTCCATTAGTATTGAATCTATATGTGCTCATTACATCATCAGACTCCGCCTTAAAAAATAAAGAAGTACCCAGTAGGGTGAAGGACTTCACGTCCCTGACGTAACGTTGTGCTGTCATTATTCTCTCAATGGCTACCAGCCGTGATCTGAAGTCATGCCATATGGTTGCGAACGCCGTGGTGCCAGGAGTAACATGGCTATGCCTCTCCGAGGTATGGGAAGGGTGGCACCTCTCCCAAGGTCGCCGCCATACTCCCCAATGAAGGTCCACCAGGGTAGCGCAGAACCACGATTCATGGCTCAACACAGCGCGAAGATAGTCGTCAGCAGTCCATGCTCCCAAGTCAGGACACCAATCTAAAAGCAACCGTTTCTGTGGTGATGGTATGCATAGGATGGTAAATCTCTAGTCCGACCAACGATGCGGGATGACGCAAAATATTTCAGGGCGATGCCCGGTAACAACAATTAACTCGAACAGCACTAATGCATTGCGGTGGCTGTTCTGTTACAAAGAATTGCAGGTATAATCATTTATGTACGCACTGATGGTGTACACATATGCGAAGCAACATTGTGATACTACCATGTCTTCTGGACGTTTCACATTTTGTGTCAGACATTGTGTAAATACAGGTAATACACAGGTATAATTTTTATTTGTGTACAAAATGTTGTACTTGAGAGGAAAGCCACAAGAGAAATAATAGCGCAATGAAAGGGTAAAATCGTGAATGCCGAAGGAAAGAAGACTCATATCGATACCATATAGCACACCTTTGAGAATAATCAAGAAATTGGTGTCTTAGATAGTGTAATGGTCATACAGTGTGAAAGGCGGTAAAGTTAAAAATGTCCATTTAGGGTGTCCGCGTAAGAGTATAGGGAAAAAAGGCGATACGGCGAGCAGCGCAGGAGAAAGATTGGCTACTCAGTTCAGTGACGTGAAAGAAGGGCAGTCGTCCGGAGACGTGTAAGAGGAAACTTTCTTGTATAAGATGCAGTAGGTGAAGGAACTTTTTGGATAGAGGAAACCAGGAGCCAAACTTCAGGCTTCCATCAAAACAGGATGCAGCGTCTAGAGTATCAGTGTTACCTGTGTAAAATGCAGTGAGCAGAAGGCACGCTTCATATGGAGGCAAGGAACGTCTATAACAGAAGTTAGGTAGCAAGAAGTTCCCAGTTCACTTTGTTTAATACACTCAAACGTAGTCGCCTGTAAAGTGACCTTTGAGAGGGATCTTTGTATTACTTGATACTGATTTGTCATGGCATGATGAAACGGGAAACCGAACTGAACAAATCCTCAATATCCTACGGATTTTTATGAATGTCTGTATTTCAGTGGATGGTCAACTCAAGAAAGCCACAGCATGACAACTGATGCAGTAAACAGTGAGACAGGTGAAATATTTGCCGCAAGAAACGTGTAGAAATGTGTGGAAAAATCACCATGAAAGCAAAACGAACTTAAATGTATCCATTTCGAGTTTTTCTTATAAATCAGTCAATAATTTACAATACGTGGAAACAGTGATACAATGCAAGCTTTCTGGGCCGGTATGTATATCGTTGATGATTTCTGCTCTATTCAAATTAAGCCGTTGTTGTATGCATCTTTCTGAGCCTACCGTTTCGTCTTCCTGTGTTGGAGACATCATCAACGGTGTAAGACAGAGAAACATGCTTTGGACCACGGTTTAACACCCATTACAATGTTGAACAATGTTGAAAACGTCGTTAGCCTTGCAAGGCACAGAAACATGCCTTGGACCACGAACTAACGCCCATAAAATGAACATCAAGAAAGTTGCTGAGTGCCATGTTAGAAAGCAGAAACTTATTATCTCTAACATTTACTCCAGTGTCGAACGCTTTCAGTTAATAGTAAAGGCCTTTGAATTATTTGTCCAAGAATCGTAAAGATGCGTAGCGAGTGCGTACACCACAAAACTTTTCTCTTAGTTAAATAAATATAGAAAATCACACTGTATAACATGTACCAAGATGGAAATATAATTGTACAAGGCATATCTGTATCATAGTATATGTATTATGTATGCAACTGAAGAACCTTGGTCTTGATGTAGCCACAACAGTGTGAAATCTTTGCGTTGTGTCTATTCTTTTGTATCAGATAACCCCAATACAGTAAGTCAAAAATTCCATGTCATTATTTCAATTAATGCTGCTCACACAATGGTGCACACTCATTTCGGAACAAAACCTCGCTGACACACTGAGAAAAAAAAAATTCTTTAACACCTCACAGGAATTATGTAATAATAATAGGTAGCTAATGATAGCAATATAATTTCGGAACGCGTCGTGCCTGTAAATACTGTCATAAAATGTGACTGAAGCTACAAAATGTTTATTTTACAAAACAAACTTAATTACAAGTATCGAAATGTGTGCGAAAATCAGTACTTGATACAAATGTAAATTAGTGCGAGATTAACGGATGTCTTGCTCTTTTAAGCCGAAGTCATGTCTATCGTTGACATCCGATGTCCCAGTTGTCTGTGTAACGTCATTAAATCTGTAGACTCCGGCTGCATGCTGTGGTAAGGGATGGTCGATGAAAAACAGAGTTATTGCATGTAAAACGTGATAAGTGGTGTGCTTTAGGGATATTAATTGATGGTTTCACGATGAACAGAGAAATGACAGCCCTATTTCTAATTTCAGATTCTCGCTAATGGCAACTTTGTCACGATGTGTGCTTATTGGAAGTGCCAAAACCATCCATACCAGTGGTATTAAGGCGTGTGGCGCTCGTTCCAGTAAAATGGTTTTCAGGGAATATATCTACGAATTTAAGGATATGTGGATAGTTACGACTCAGATGAAAATACTGAACACGTTTCTGAACACAAATGTGCTTCAAAAGTTGTTGCAAATCAGTGAATGAGAATATGTATTCCAACAAGTCGACGGTATGAAGCCGTGCCCTTACCGCTGTTTACGTAATTCGACGTGACAGTGTGATAAAACACATGTTAAGGGCCAGCCTTAACATTGTTTACATGCTGTAGTAAGGCGCTTGCTAAAATTAATTTTATAGTATGCTGAATCACAGACGAATTCTCGAGGTTTTTATACTTCAGTATTGCAAAAAAAAAAAAACTCTATAAAATTATTCAGGGTATATGATCGTATTGTATAGGCCACTTGGAACAGTGGCCTAGAGGTTGGAAGAATTTTACATATTGCCAAAGAAGTCACATAACCAAAAGAATTTTAAGGACAGTGACAAGGGCTGCGGACTTCTACATTTACGTTCAGGAACATTACCTTATGTTAATTTTAGTATTAAAAAATTAAAGAATTCGGACCTTTTATATTCATATTTTTGAGAGATTTCTTTGTAATGTTGCATCAATTAGTCCAGCAAGTAAACTGTCGTAAGTCAATGTCAGCACATCTCGAGTGCACTCAGTTTTCAAGTACACAGTGTTATGTATTTATTGACGATTTGTTGAAAGTAAAACTGTGGATAGAACTATGATATTGAAAACATGTCAGTGTTGTACATATGTTGGAAAACGACGACTTATCCGAATAAAAAAATCACATTCATTTAGTTAAAATAACTTGTTTACGAGATTTTATTGAAACTCTTATTTGCAAATTGTCGAAACAACAAACTTTTCCCTACCGTTGTGTACAGCATAGGTTTTCATACAAGGACTTAGATTTTTGATAAGAAGAGATAGATGCAACATTCAGACAAGTAATATTTAAAATTCGAGAACACGAAAGAATTGGGGTCCCTACAACTCACCAGGTGTAACACGTTATTGGTATTTAATGAACCTACTAACAAAATATGTGCCATTACCTCGCGTCAGCCAACAACTTCAAATCTTCTGTTTGTTTCTGAATAGCCTTTTGGGTCTCAGAAATATGTCTGTTGGTCACGTCTTCCGAACAGCACAATGGCTGGGTGTTGTGTGCTGTCCTTAGGTTAGTTAGGTTTAAGTAGTTCTAAGTTCTAGGGGACTTATGACCACAGCAGTTGAGTCCCATAGTGCTTAGAGCCATTTGAACCATTTTGAACCGAACAGCACAAAATATTACCGTCCACAACTTCGCATGCGTTTGGTTTATCACAAACATAACTGATAGCCTCTGAGTCTCACCTCTTTATTGTAATACATTACTGAATTTATCCGTTATCTCAAAGCTAAATATTTACGTGAGAATTTGACTATGATAGGCGTGGCATGCGTAAAATCATTTCTTTTTCTAGATCTTCCTTGCAGATTGTTCTCCTTCCAAGAACAGATTTTTTAAAAACATATAAGAGATGTAAAGTTAACTTCCCCATTCCATGTTACATTCGAGGACAGCTACCTCACAGCGCAGTCTGGTATCTTGTCTGGCCAATTGAAGAATTCGTCGCTTTTCTATATCATCTCAGGATATTTCTTTGGTGAGGAACGTTCTGCAGTTTCATACAATAAACATTCATCTTGTCCATTAAAGGAAATTTCCTTGATTGAGATACACAAATTAAATATCTATGCAGCATGATTTTAGGAAATGTCAGCGGTCATAAAATACTATTAAAATATAATAAAAACAGTCTAGATTGCGTTAAATACGAGGGTTGGAACTTGAATACTAGCAACTATTTATTCACAACCGATACAAAAGAGTTACATGTTTGAACCTGTTTCTGTCCTTCAAACTAGTCAACAGCGTTGTGGAGAACCCGTTGCCAGCGATGTGTAAGGCGTAGTATACCGTTAGCAGAGCCTACTCTGTTGATGGTGCGAATGGTGCGGCCTACTGCCTGTCGAATCTCTGGAACAGTTCTGTAGCGAATGTCACGAAGTGGTTCCTACATCATGGCAATCAAATCAAAGGCGCAAGGACTTAAGTCTGGGGAGTATCGTGGATAGTTTCATCGACCGAACAGAGCAGCCACAGCTTGCGCTGTATGCGCCCGAGCATTGTCGTGCAAAATTATGGGTGTGTTGCGCAGAAAGTGTCGCTGCTTGTTTCGCAAACTTGGTCGCAGGTGATGCTCCAAAAACGAACAGTAATACTGCACATTGACGGTCTGCCGTGGAGGAACGTAATGCGTCAGGATAACACCATCACAGTCGTAGACGAGAATCACCATAACCTTAGACCGCTCCATTCGCACCATCAACAGAACAGGCTCTGCTAACGGTATAATACGCCTTCCATATTTCTGGCAACGGGTTCCAACCAACGCTGGTGATTACTTTGAAGGACTATTTAAGTTCCAACCCTCGTATTTTATTTTAAGAGAGCAGATGCTCTTCACACCAGCCAAGAGCAGACAGTTCTCCACGCCACCAGCTCCACCAACCAGCAGTGAGTACGTAAATGATCTGAGGATGATTAGATGTTGGTCGAAATTGGTCATCTTTTTTCAAATTAAATATTTTGTGCCATGTAGACTTTTTTATTATATTTTTAATATATGAATTAATCTACATCTACTTCTATAATCAAAAAATCCCATCCGGTACGTGGCCGAGACTATTTGTTTTGCGCCATGTATTAGGGTTTCCTCCCGCACCATACACCAATCGAAAGTGGCAAATCTGAATGCTCATACGCATTTGTACAAGCTGCTATTTACTTAACAGTATATACGTGTTCTATACGTGATAGAATACACATGGTACTGAAGACTGCCACTACAGTTTCCCATCCTCTCGAGGTTTTCAAAGCAGGAAACCGCGAGAGGTTAGGCGTTCCCCTTCAAGTATCTGTCAGTTAATATTTTTCCACACGTATATTAGATTCTCCCGCGATTTAAAAATTAAAAAAGACTGAGATCATTAGACCGCTATTCATTGTATACGTTCGATGTGCCATGACGTTCTACCTCGTACCCATCTTACACAGTTGTGCTGGATTCTGGCAAGGGCCCTATAAGAGTTTCATTTGCTTTACCACATGTGCTCGTCGTTTTACTGTTCCGCTGCTAGGATTGTCGACCGCATACTAGCAACGTCCTGAAGTAACTTTTCAAGAAGTTCCCACTTGCCTTACTAGGCAAAGGGCCACGCTCTTTTAGGAAGGGATCATTTGCAGACATCGTATCACACTCTTTCTTTTAGGAGAGTCTACCGCATGGCTAAGAAATAATTTCCGTCTTGGTGGGCGGGGGGATTGTGGTAATGAGATTCCACCCGTCTAGTCTTGACGTTCATACTACCTACTCATTACGTTCACAGTCTGCTATGGTGTGTGTTCTTTCCAAATTTGTGCCGAAGCTGCATATCACGCAGAACCTAGTTCGAAACTGATTTTCCGGTTGACAAGATCGTTGTTTGCTCTTTTTCCACCACCTCCTGGATGTCAGGGTCCCTTCTCGTCAAAGCAGCTTAGTGTGTTAGAGAGCGAACCTGTCTCTTTCGATACCGGTATCTCTTTTCATCTCCTGAGAAGGACGCTTCGTATAGTATCCGAACAGCGTTAAGGGATACGGCGCTAAGTCAGGTTGATACAATGGCGTCCACAACTGTACCCAATGCCATGAACGCCAGACTTCCGTATTCGTAGTTATTGGTTGATGGAAACGTACGTATCATTGATTTTGTGTATTGAGTGTTGCCGCCGCGCGGGATTAGCCGAGCGGTCTCAGGCGCTGCAGTCATGGACTGTGCGGCTGGTTCCGGCGGAGGTTCGAGTCCTCCCTCGGGCATGGGTGTGTGTGTTTGTCCTTAGGATAATTTAGGTTAAGTAGTGTGTAAGCTTAGGGACTGATGACCTTAGCAGTTAAATCCCATAACATTTCACACACATTTGAACATTTTGAATATTGTCTTTAATTTGCTCACTCGTGTAGCTTAACATACTACCCGCTAGTTTGTGACACAAGGATATGAGACAGACCCGGATGGAGTTCTCGCGGCGGATTAACGATTAGTGGTACGGTATGTTTGTCAGCCAGAGTGTGACTTTCAAGGATTTTTCCACGCTGTCTTCGGCTGATGATTGACTAGTCTCAAACCAGATACGCAGATGGGTCAAATATGACAACATGCAGAACAAGGTTTAAACGAGTCACAGATGGATACTCCATACGACTTCATTATGTTAGGCTGACTGACGACAGCCGCTACCGAAGGGTATCCTAGGGTAAAATTAAAATAGATATAGGAGAAATAAATCATGAAAACAGTAGAACCTGTACGCTGGGATATAACGTAGGGACAACAGAATGTACAGTAATATATTTAGGTGGTATTCAGTTGCTTACGATTTCATTAGACACCAGAGACGTAGGAAACGGCGGCATTCTGAAAGTGTCAGTTCTGCCACTGAAGCCATCTCACAGACACGAGAAACGTACATAATCGGAGGATGAGTGTCTGTTCGATAACAGGAAAGGAACGACAGAAGCAGCCTGGTCACATTAGTACTGCAGGTTCACTGACTCCATAATCACGAGGAAGGCGCCATCGAATGATAAGAGAACTAATGGTGGTGCTTCTTTGTCTTGGCGCCTCTACGATAACATGCCCATTAGAGAAGAAGTAACGTATTTCAATGTTTTATCAAGAACTGGATTTATCGGACGCAGGAACTGAACCTCCTTTCTTACATATTTCCTTATTTCTCGTATACTTGTGCAAGAACAGCAAAGGAACAACGGTATCTAAAGTGTATGATGATTATATTTTTTATTATTTATTTATTTATTTATTGTTCCGTGGGACCAAATTACGGAGAAGTCTCCATGGTCATGGAACGAGTCAATACATGAAATTATAACACGATAGTAGAAACAGATAAATTGAAATACAAGAAACGTATTCAGGTGACAATTCGTAAGTTTAAATAAGGAAAATCAACAATGTAACACTGGAATTTGCTTAATTTTTCAGCTCTTTCAGGAGCTCCTCGACAGAATAGAAGGAGTGAGCCATGAGGAAATTCTTCAGTTTAGACTTAAAAGCGTTTGGGCTACTGCTAAGATTTTTGAGTTCTTGTGGTAGCTTATTGAAAATGGATGCAGCAGAATAGTGCACTCCTTTCTGTTCAAGAGTCAAGGAAGTGCATTCCACATGGAGATTTGATTTCTGCCTAGCATTAACTGAGTGAAAGCTGCTAACTCTTGGGAATAAGCTAATATTGGTAACAACAAACTACATTAAAGAAAGTATATACTGTGAGGGCAATGTCAGAATTCCCAGACTATTGAATAGGGGTCGACAAGAGGTTCCCGAACTTACACCACATATAGCTCGAACAGCCCGGTTTTGAGCCAAAAATACCTTTTTTGAATCAGAATAATTACCCCAAAAAAATACCATATGACATTAGCGTATGAAAATATGCGAAGTAGACTAATTTTCGTGTTGAAATGTCACTTATTTCAGATACTGTTCTAATGGTAAATAAAGCAGCATTTAGTTTCTGAACAAGATCCTGAACATGGGCTTTCCACAACAGCTTACTATCTATCCGAACGCCTAGGAACTTGAACTGTTCCGTCTCGCTTATAATTTGCCCATTCTGTCTGATCAAAATATCAGTTCTTGTTGAATTGTGAGTTAGAAACTGTAAAAACTGAATCTTACTGTGATTTAGCACCAAATTATTTTCCACAAGCCACGAACTTATTTCATGAACTACATTTTTTGATAATGTTTCAATATTACACACAATATTATTCAGCAAACAGCAAACAGAAATATTTTTGAATCACCTGTAATACTAGAAGGCATATCATTTATATAAATAAGGAACAGCAGTGGCCCCAGCACCGATCCTTGGGAAACGCCCCACTTAACAGTGCCCCGTTGGGACTGAACATCACTACCACTCTCAATATTGCGGAGAATTACCTTCTGCTTTCTGTTCTTAAAGCAAGAGGCGAACCAATTGTAAGCTACTCCCCTTACTCCATAATGGTCCAACTTCTGGAGTAATATTTTGTGGTCAACACAGTCAAAAGCCTTCGTTAAATCAAAGAAAACACCTAGCGTTCGCAACATTTTATTTAATCCGTACAAAACCTCACAGAAAAAAGAGAATATAGCATTTTCAGTTGTTAACCCATTTCTAAAACCAAACTATACATTTGACAGCAAATTATGTGAATTTAAATGCTCCAGTAACCCTGTATATACAACCTTCTCGATAACCTTAGCAAACACCGATGGCATATAAATAGGTCTATAATTGTCAAAATTAACCCTGTCTCCCTTTTTATAAAGTGGCTTCACTACCGAGTACTTTAATCGGTCAGGAAACCGACCACTCCTAAAGGAAAAGTTACAGATATGGCTAAGTACTGGGCTAACATACATAAAACAATACTTTAGTATTCTGCTATATACCCCGTCATATCCATGATTGTTCTTGGTCTTTAGTGATCTAATTATTAACTCAATCCCCCTCTTGTCAGTATCATGGAGGAGCATTTCAGGTAACAGTCTCGGAACACTTTTATCTACGAGCGCTATATGATTTACTGTTGGGTCTAGGTTTCTATTTAGTTCACCTGCTATACTCAGAAAGTGATTATTAAATACTGTATATATATGCGACTTATCAGTAACACGGACATTCCCACTACGCACTCATTCTATATCCTCGATCTGTCTCTGCACACCAGCCACTTCCTTTACGACTGACCATATGGTTTTAATTTTATCCTGAGACTTAGCTATTCTATCTGCACACCACATACTTTTTGCTTTCCTAATAACTTTTTTAAGCACCTTAAAATACTGTTTGTAATGGGCTGCTGCCTTTAGATTTTGACTGTTTCCAACGTTTTGATATAATTGCCACTTTGTTCTACAGGATATTCTTATCCCTCTAGTCAGCCACCCAGGCTGCCTGTTTGTGCTAGTACCCTGTTTTGAACGTTCTAACGGAAAGCAACTTTCAAAGAGCAAGAGAAAAGTCTTGAGCAAAGCATTATATTTATCGTCTACTGTATCAACACTATAAACATCTTTCCACTCTTGTTCCTTGATAAGGGTTACAAAGGTCTTTACAGAAGCTGGATCAGCTTTCCTAAAAAGTTGATAAGATGTGTTGCAACACAAAAATGTTTTAGAGTTAAAACTTGTGCATCATGATCTGAAAGGCCATTCACTTTTTTGCTAACAGAATGCCTTTCTAGTAATGAAGAATGAACAAAAATGTTGTCTATGGTTGTTCTACTGTTCCCTTGCACTCTCGTTGGATAGAATACGGTTTGCATAAGATTATATGAATTAAGGAGGTCTACCAGCAGCATTTTCCTTGCACAGTCACTTATACAATTAATATTGAAGTCACCACATATAACTAACTTATTGTATTTCCTATAAAGTGAACCAAGAACCTCCTCTAGCTTTAGCAAAAATGTTGTGAAATAAGAGTCTGGGGATCTATAATTAACAATAGTTAGAAGTTCAGCTCCATTAAATTTAACCACACCTGCACAACATTCAAACACCTTTACAGTGCAGTACTTTGAAACATCAATTGACTCAAATGGGATGCCGTTTTTCTCATACATGGCTACTCCCCCACACCGCAAAGAGCTCCTAGAAAAAGTGCCAGCCAACCTGTATCCTGGTAAAGGAAGCCTCTGAATTATCTCCTTATTTAAGAAGTGTTCAGATATACCAATAATTTCAGAGTCAACATCTATAAGCAGTTCACTAACTTTATCTCTAATACCTTGTATATTTTGATGAAATATACTAATTCCCTCATTACTCGGATACCTAAGCTTTGTCAAAAGTGGTTCCTCTGTTAGAGAGACTTCCCTTAAGCAGGAATACCTATCAGCTGACATCAATCTAAAAAAGGTGCAGCTCTAACACCCACTACTGCAGGAATGTTCCCATGAGTGCTCCCACCACCCCCACCTATGCTGTCACCTATAAGCTTTGCCAACCTCCCCTTCCCATACCTGTTGAGGTGCAGGCCATGTCTAGTGAACCCCGTCCTGCTGATAGACTCCACCGGCACCACTGAAATGTGACCCATGCTTTCTGTCATCAGCGCACCCCCAAGTCTCATGTTATTACGCTTGACGGCTGTCTCAATATGAGGCCGATCGTGGCGCTGATACAGTTCCACGAAATGAACATTCGTGTTGCCAGTCGGAGTGGCTATCTTTTCCAGGTCACCATCTATGTCATACTCCCCATCCGTATCAATACTATTACCAGCTCCACCCACAATCACTACCTGATCCTCTTTAGTAAAATCCCTACATAACCGCCCTATGTTAACAGTCACCTGATCCAATCCTGCATTAGGCTTCACAATGCTGGTGACCTGGTACTCACTCGCCAACACTTCCTGCAACTGCTGGCCTACACCTCTAACATGAGAACTACCTAACAGCAGAACCTTCTTCTTACTTTTCGGCTTTGCAACTGTCCTAACCACCGTAAATGCTGACGTCTGCTGCATACTTCCTACATCTACAGCTACTAGAGATTCCTCTCCACTAGACTCTGACAGTTGGTCATATCTATTGCAAACACCAATAGTAAAACTATCTGAAAATATTCTTCTCCGGCCGGTCGCGGTGGCCGTGCGGTTCTGGCGCTGCAGTCCGGAACCGCGGGACTGCTATGGTCGCAGGTTCGAATCCTGCCTCGGGCATGGGTGTGTGTGATGTCCTTAGGTTAGTTAGGTTTAAGTAGTTCTACGTTCTGGGGGACTTATGACCTAAGATGTTGAGTCCCATAGTGCTCAGAGCCATTTGAGCCAATCTTCTTCTCCTAGCACATCTCTTGCCAACAGCCAGCTCCCATTCCCCAACCCCCTTCTCCCTCCTCATCCTATCTAGCTCCTCCTGTGCGTTTTTCAACTGCACCTGAAGGGCACAGATCTTACGCTCCTGCTCCTCAGTCAACTTACTGTTGCTACATAACCTGCAGTTCCAGGAGAGGATCTCACCAGAATGCCCACTGGCTTCCCCACTGCATTCCCCCCAGTGAAAATACTTCGAACAAGTCTCACACCGCAATCCACTGCTCACGAACCTACGGCAAAGCCCACACTTCTCACTCATGGTAAAATTTTATGGTTATTGAAACAAGAAAACAACTATACCTAAGTTCCGCTAGTACAATAAGAAGATGTTAAAAAACTGACTACAATAATCACAAACTTACTCTACAAGGGAAGTAACTACTATTATTAACAGCATTAATCAACAGCAAATGAGAATATAACCAAAGACTAACACAGAAAGAAAATCAAACGTCTAATGACACAGTAACGAAACTGAAAACAGTTCCCAAAAATTTCTTCTGAAATTATTTCACCAGAAAACACCAAGAACACCGGTTGGAGACTACTAAAGTTCCTAAATAAACCACTGTATACAAACAATTAATTAGTACTTAGCTTTCGATGCGCCGCTACAGCTGCAACTGGTCAGCGCGGAATGTAAACACAGGTAAGAGGTTAAGTTGCTCGATACGAAACACTCACAAATATCAGGTCACAACACCAGAAAGGCGGAGGTGAATGAAGAAACCACTGATAAGTCACTTATATAGTAAATATTAGCACAAAAACCGTTAAAATATGTATCTGAAACCTAAAAAGATATGAAAACTTAGAGAGCGATCTCACACGCAGTCACGCGCTTATGATGTCACACGTTGAAGACAGCGCGGATTAATGACATGAGAGCGAGAGTGATTCTAATGTAATCACCGTCACACTCTCTGCCTATTCAAGTAATGTTACATATTGTTGTGAGTCATTCATTAGAACCATCCATTCGTCCATTAATCCTGTTCTATTTCCCTGCGAGCTACATACACATTGTAACCATTACTGACCAAAAATGTTATAACAGATCACATCTACAGATGTTTGTTATTGTTAACATTAATTTTAGTTGTGAGTGCTATCGTGTTTGATGTCCACCATCAGATGGTTACTCTAAAACATTGCTAGCTGTAGCTTCGAATTAAAATAGAGAGCAAGTCAGGACTAGAATTATAAACGTCAGCGTGAGAAGCTTGCTACGTCCGCAATAGTCATATGTATTGCCCCTAACGAACGTATGGAATCTAGTAAACATTATATATTGTCAGTGCTTGACTGGTGATGGTAAGCACCGGTATACCACGTTACAGCTGACGAAAGAAAAAAAAATTCCTAACGGCAAATTTTGAGAAATTTCCGATAGTGCTTTATTTTTGACCAGTACTAATGTCGTATTAGTACTTTTAAAATGTGCAGAAAAGCCTTAAAATCACACTTAAAAAACTCTAAATCTCAGAAACACCCCCAAGAAGGTCACAGTACTGGAAACTGTTTTTTTTTTTAAATCTTGAACCTAATAAATGTATCAACAAGAAAGGGATACTAGCCTTTTGTTAAAAAGTACTCTTCTAACTCAATATTTATACTACACGACTGGAAACTTTAGCTAATATTCTCGAGAACAACAAGGCCTTGTGACAGTAAACGTTAGACGCAATACTTTGAACAGACACACATCTAGTGTTTAGATTGCTGAATAATGAGTTACGCGACATCAAGAAAAGAATGGCGCAATTTAGAACACTTTCCCCTAACAGTACTAATAGTCCTGTCACGGAAAAGCGAAGTATAACACTTACGGCTACTGCTAAATTAAATGTTATTCCTGTAGAAGGAGTCAAATCCAACCGTGCACATGCGTGATGGAAAAATACCGGAATGTTTTCGTTTCTCAAAAGATTGCTATTGAAAGGAAGCAACAAAGAAACAAACGGTACTCGTACCAAGACTCTGTCATTTGTAAATAAACTATAATTTCGTTAAAGAAACCAGTCGCTAGCCTAATTAGAAACGTTGTATCAAGTGCTAGCACTGTTCAGAAAGAAAGTTAACTATTGGAACTGACTACTAAAATTCTGCTTTGCAAATAAGATGGAAGCAGTAGAATACGTTAGCAAGCAATGTAACAATAGTTTGGTATGGACAACACAGCAAGAACATTAACCATTTTTGCATGTATTAGCTCTCACTAACTCCTACTATCTGTATAACAAAACAGCTAAGCAATAATCATTACAAGTAATGCAGTTGTTTATATTGAAGTACCTACTACTAACTTACACATGAGGTGTTTTATCAGTTGAATTATTGGATAACATATAGTCTTTCAAATAGTTTACAGATAATTACCTTAATTTTACTGATTATGATTTGTATTGTCAAGGAACATTCACTTCCTGGCAGTATTTCGCTCAAATGGGACATGTGATACCGGGATTTATTATAGTTCACAGATATTAGAGAACTGGGAAACGCACTTCATTAATGCTGTAGTTTTATATGAAATTTAAATCTGGCTGAACCATTTGCATGGGGACCAAGAATTAAATCTATTAGCAGAATCACATTTATTCTAATAATGTAAGTCACAACACATAATATGAGAAACACTTGTATATATGAAAGTGCAAATACAGGTTACTTCCAGACCTCCACAATAATTAATACTTAAACTGGCACTTAAAATCTACTAGCCTGTAGCTCCGTAGCTAATACGAATAATCACAGTTCTTGCAGAGAACTGTAATATTGCAGTAAGATTTCACTAAGAGTTTTCTGTAAGCTGAATACTTCACATATTTTCTTGCCATTTACACTTTAGTCAAACCTTAAGCCTCCTTTTATGAAATGTACGTGTCGTACTTGGAAACTTCGACTCACTGAATGATTAAGAAAATTTACTGCGCTGCAAAAGTAGTTATGTAAGACGGTAATTACTTTTAACTTCAATAAAACACGATACTCGGATTATTGTAACACTTGGAATTGGGTGCTGTCTAGGTAAATGACGAAGGATAACATAGGGGTGAACAACACAAGGTTACAAGAACACAAACTTATTAACGGTTAATAAAACACGTAACTGGTCCATGCAGTCATACAGCACTGATAATTTGGGATGAAGGTGGTGGCAGCATGTATCTCCTGTGGCTGTGAAAAAAAAAGGGGCGGAAAAAATATCCATGGCTCTTGCTGTGTAACAAGCTCTGAAAATTCTTTCCTTGGCGCCATGTTTTCATGTTTCAGAGCTAACCAATGAATGTCAATAATAATGAGTCTAGTTTCTTCCACATCAGAGACTATGTAAAATAATCTTGCTGTTCTTCTTGTCTCGTTAAGTTCACAAGCCGCGAGCACTTTGCCTACTAGCCACAGACTAACTCTTGCCACAAAGGAACCTTGCAGTTCGACCGCCAAATCCACCATTTCTATTTCTACCAAATTATTTTCGTTGCGGAGGAACTTCACTCAAAAATTTACGTGATTAAAGACCTACTTTTCCCATGCGTGAACTAGTATTACAAGTAAAGTTTTATCATTTCCATTCTTTTACTGAACATTATTTTTAATGTTACATCCATAAATTAATTTCATTAACTTAAATAAAACATTGAAATACATGTTTCATCAAAGAGCCTGGTGACACGGAAGTCACATTAAGCAAAAACAGGTAAAGAAGTTAGATACGACAAATCTAGGTAACAGCGATAATAGGATTTCACACTGATTCAATTATGTGTTTACATTTCTCGTATGTCTGTTACTTTCAAGCTATCTTTGTTTCATTAATATTCTATTACTCTGGTTTCATCGAAAATTACAACATATGTCTTACTTGTTATTATACACTCCTGGAAATGGAAAAAAGAACACATTGACACCGGTGTGTCAGACCCACCATACTTGCTCCGGACACTGCGAGAGGGCTGTACAAGCAATGATCACACGCACGGCACAGCGGACACACCAGGAACCGCGGTGTTGGCCGTCGAATGGCGCTAGCTGCGCAGCATTTGTGCACCGCCGCCGTCAGTGTCAGCCAGTTTGCCGTGGCATACGGAGCTCCATCGCAGTCTTTAACACTGGTAGCATGCCGCGACAGCGTGGACGTGAACCGTATGTGCAGTTGACGGACTTTGAGCGAGGGCGTATAGTGGGCATGCGGGAGGCCGGGTGGACGTACCGCCGAATTGCTCAACACGTGGGGCGTGACCTCTCCACAGTACATCGATGTTGTCGCCAGTGGTCGGCGGAAGGTGCACGTGCCCGTCGACCTGGGACCGGACCGCAGCGACGCACGGATGCACGCCAAGACCGTAGGATCCTACGCAGTGCCGTAGGGGACCGCACCGCCACTTCCCAGCAAATTAGGGACACTGTTGCTCCTGGGGTATCGGCGAGGACCATTCGCAACCGTCTCCATGAAGCTGGGCTACGGTCCCGCACACCGTTAGGCCGTCTTCTGCTCACGCCCCAACATCGTGCAGCCCGCCTCCAGTGGTGTCGCGACAGGCGTGAATGGAGGGACGAATGGAGACGTGTCGTCTTCAGCGATGAGAGTCGCTTCTGCCTTGGTGCCAATGATGGTCGTATGCGTGTTTGGCGCCGTGCAGGTGAGCGCCACAATCAGGACTGCATACGACCGAGGCACACAGGGCCAACACCCGGCATCATGGTGTGGGGAGCGATCTCCTACACTGGCCGTACACCACTGGTGATCGTCGAGGGGACACTGAATAGTGCACAGTACATCCAAACCGTCATCGAACCCATCGTTCTACCATTCCTAGACCGGCAAGGGAACTTGCTGTTCCAACAGGACAATGCACGTCCGCATGTATACCGTGCCACCCAACGTGCTCTAGAAGGTGTAAGTCAACTACCCTGGCCAGCAAGATCTCCGGATCTGTCCCCCATTGAGCATGTTTGGGACTGGATGAAGCGTCGTCTCACGCGGTCTGCACGTCCAGCACGAACGCTGGTCCAACTGAGGCGCCAGGTGGAAATGGCATGGCAAGCCGTTCCACAGGACTACATCCAGCATCTCTACGATCGTCTCCATGGGAGAATAGCAGCCTGAATTGCTGCGAAAGGTGGATATACACTGTACTAGTGCCGACATTGTGCATGCTCTGTTGCCTGTGTCTATGTGCCTGTGGTTCTGTCAGTGTGATCATGTGATGTATCTGACCCCAGGAATGTGTCAATAAAGTTTCCCCTTCCTGGGACAATGAATTCACGGTGTTCTTATTTCAATTTCCAGGAGTGTATCTTTCAGTTTTTTTGTTTTGTTTCCTGGAAATGTCTTTCACTCCATGCTTCGTAGAAACTTTAACTGCGCCTTATAAACAGGTATTCGCACTTCTATGACAATTACGGAGTTCATTTTCATATGTGCTTCAGATTTCATAAATCGAAAAACATTTTAAGTTCATACCCTGTGTTTATCGTATTCATTTCAGTAGTATAACCATGTGGTAGTCCTTTTTCTTCACCGCAATAAGAAGTGTTAGAATGTAAAGATAGCTTAAAGTTCTGTCATACAAAGTCACACGACATTTTCACCACATGGCTCATAGCGAACATAAAAGTATCTCAAATATGTAAGAAGGAATTCGATACACACGAAAATACTTGTAATAAAAGTTAACATCTGATCACTTCAAAACACTTGTCAATTTAAGTAAAATTGTTTGCATTATCAAGCAGTGTGTTGTAACCGACAATGATTAATGCATTTTTCAAACTGTGTTACTTGGAGATCTTTCTGAGATCTAAAAAAATGTTCAAATTTGTGTGAAATCTAATGGGACTTAACTGCTAAGGTCGTCAGTCCCTATTTCTGACATCTACCATACTTCAAATGACTGAATTTTCTTTTTCTTCTCATTACGTTCTATACAAGGAATTTACATTGTGCTTAGCACTATTTTACATAACGACTTCTAAAACTGCCGATCACTGTAATGGAGTAAACAGACAAGATCAGTGTAAGTGGATAAACCAAAAAGATATTACGGTCAGATTAATGTTAATTGCAATGTCAATGCCAAGAATCACATTTGTGACACTGAGAGCAGCTGTTTAAAGTGAATGATATTCGCCTCCTACGCGGATCATGTACAGCATCATTAATAGGGACATACTTCGTTTTCTTAGGTTAGTGGCTACTTACGGTAGCCATAATCCGTTCTTACGTTACTTCTATTATATTCGTTCTGACACTACATTTGTATGTTTAAAGTTCGGACACTAGTTCCGTCTCGAGCTGTGTTATTTCTGTTTCACTTACGCCATATCATATCTTCTACAGTGCTTCGGTACCAGTTAGCGGGCTACCACTATTATCTGTGGTTCATATGACAACGGAAACTAGGGTATTTGCCTTAACAGTTTATGTGCGCTAAGTGTTACGAACATTACCAGCACGTTCACGAAAAAGGCAGAATTAGAAGTACGACTGTAATCAGAGGAAACATTTTTCACTGTGATGTTTCTTTTTAGAACGGATAATTGATCTTTAAAGAAAATTTACGGGGCAATTCCTGTTTCGAATATAGCCTATTGTAATTGGAAAAATAGAAAAAAGTAGTGGAAATTTTCTGCTACAACTATCTTGTATGCGTCGCTCAGGTTAATGTACCATCTAAAATCGTAAAGAAACTCGCTTCATCATAAGCTTCCGGATCGCTTATCTGAAGGCCTTCGTATGTTAATCAGCATTTCAGATCTCAAGTTGTATACGTAAGACTATAAAACATAAGTTGTTAACTGTCACCAGTCAAAGTAATTTTTTATCTTCTTTCATCAGTGTATGTACTCGTAAAAGGAAATAATAAACCATCATATCACTGTAAAACAGGTTAAACGTAGCTCATCTGAGTCATGTACTGCTATCACAAACATGCTAAAGTGTTCAAAATGTAGGTGAAAATGTGAAACTTTTCACCAATGCAGAAGACGATGCTTATGGTGATCCAACATAGCTGATACTTTGGTCCTTTAATTAAGCCCACCTGAGACAACTTTCCCACAAAACTAACAACTGTGTCGTTCTGTTACTGTTGAGCGAAATTTTTATAAAATATGTCTCTAACATAGAAGTTACAGTTATGGGCGGCTCATTGATAATACCATTTAGAACGGTATTTTTGTAGTTGATACTTCATTTTCGGGCTCCAGAACTCTTCTTACATCATCTGCAAACTGTAATAATTCTTCCAAGTGATAAAATAAAATGGTAGATCATTTACATAAAGCAGGAACACTAGGAGGCCAAAGATCGAACGCTCCGATTGTAATTTTTCCTCATGCACATGGTGTGGCGTCCGTCTTGGTACTGCTTGAACAGCCTAAGGCAACATTAGGCATTTGTTTCTTAAATAAGAACAAAAACAGGCATGTGCAAAACTGTGTATTCCATAAAATGTTAAAATCTGTAATAGATAATTATGACTTACACTATCAAATACTGTCGATAAGCCACAGAAGACTCCAGATGACGATATTGTATCATTATGTGCTCCATAAATGTATAAATACCTGACTCAGTAGAAGAAATTATTAAACGTCCTCACTGACGCAAATAATGTCATCTCCTATAGCTTCTTTTCTTGTCCCTTTTTAACAATATTCCTTATTGATTCGATTTTACTGTCTGATCTCTCACTTCTAGACAAGTTATCCACATTCCATAGGTTTATATCATTTCTCTTAATTTTTACGTACTTTTTATAGCATGTAAGTATATGTATCATTATTTGTTATGACTATTTTGTATACGTAATTTTTTCGTTGTGAAGAGACTCCCATAACGGTAGTGATCCAAGTTTTCTTTAATGACTTCCGACTTCCCGTTGTTATATTTAATTATTTCTTTAGAAAAATGACTTTCAAAAATGGATACAAACTCATTACGAAATTTCTTGAGTTTAGAACTGGCACTACGCTCACTGCAAATTTCACCCCAGTCAAATTTTCCTAAGTTTTTCTTAAAATCTTTATAATTCTATTTTTAATCAACGTCCTTGTAATATAAGTTATAAGTGGGTAACGGGTAATCTAGATCACGTTACCCATCAGATTATTTCAACAAATTTACATTAAAATCATCAGAAATGTATAATACCTTCCTTCTGCGTGAGAGAGATCACAATAACTCATAACAATTTTTAATGAAAGTTTCCCAGGTAAGCAATGGAGACCAGTGTGGTGTAACAGTCAAAACTGTTACGTTGCTCTGTATTAACCTACAAGCATTTCACTTCTGTAGTCTGGCATATAAAGAATTTACTCGTTTCTACGGTTTTGGACTTATATTCCGTTCTTATGAATGGGCCAACTACTCGTTTATCCACATCAGATCTTCCTGAACATGCACCTAATTTACAACTACTTCCTTTAAGACTTTCGGTCCTTGTGGTTATACGGCATTCAGACAACGCAGAGACACCAATTTGTTTCTAACTACACTGCTTGACCTCTGCTATGGAACAGAGATAATTTTGGACAAGAATAATCATATGTAATGACGAATGTCATGAAATATAGTACATATGTAATAGAGCTGGAGTTGTATAGTTGTAACGAAAAGTGCGACAGGTTTCACCACACGGGAAAGCAGGACAAGAGACACAAAAAATGTTCATGTTTGACACAGGTCAGACTCCTAACATAAGGTCGATGTCGGACTCTCAGAAAGGAATATGCCTTCGCTAGGCACTAATGCACATTTTTCACTTGTTATTCACGCTGACTACCAAGCTACTGAGATTTGCTTGGGGGATATTGTTCCACGCCTGGCTCAGGACTGTTTTCAGTCCTTGCACCGTTCCAGGAGTGGGTGTTCATTGAGTAATACACTCATGGTATATTCTGCAGAAATGATTAGCGTTTGAACCATGTCGGCATGTGGAACACCACCTACCGGCCAATGTGGCTGCGGCTCTCGTTGTCCCTATAAACAGAAGATAATAGATCAATGTGACTTGAGCAAATGTCCAGGATGACTCGCAAACGTATGCGTGAACCGTACCGTCAAATCAGAGAGTCAGAAACGGGGCACATTATTGGCATGAGAGAATGTGATGCATCCATCCGAGAAACTGCTGGTCTCGTGGGACGAAGTGTTCCTGCAGTGCAACGGGTGTGTGCAGAATGGTTAACGGAAGGACGTAGAACATTACGATATGTGTCAGGTCGCACCCTCCAGACCACCCCCAGAGAAGGTCGACACTTCATCCGAATGGCATTGCCAAACGGATCTGCGTCCTCCTCGGCTCTGGCGCAACGGTAGAACACATTGTAAACGACCAGGGGTGACAGTCCATCGCCGGTTATTATGGCACGGGTTTCCTAAGCATCGTCCACTTCCCTGCCTACCTCTGACGAAAGTGCAGAAACATGCTAGACAGCAATGGTGTACGGAACGACATCACTGGGAAGAGGAATTATATCAGATATTGTTTTCTGATGAATCCAGGTTCTGTTTGTTTGAAAATGATGGCCGTATTTTGGTTCGCGGCAGGCAGGGGGAGTGGCATCACAGTCACTGCATTCGCACAAGACATACAGCGCCAACTCAAGGCCTTATGGTGTGGTGTGCTATTGGGTGCAACCACAGAACATAGTCGGTGCGCGTGCAGGGCACTACGACCAGTGTGACCTATGTCACTGATATCCAGGGACCCGTAGCCATATCCTTTCTGCACAACACTCCAGACGAAATTTTTCAGCAAGACAATGCACGACCACATATTGCTGCATGAACACGTGCCTTCTTAATGTCACATTATGTCAGACTTTTGCCATGCCCTGCCGGATCACCAGACTTATAGCAAATCGAACATGTATAAGATATGGTGGAAGGATGGGTGCAGCACTGTGCCCCAGTGCAGCCACCACAGATGAACTTAGGCACCAGGTGAATGCAGCATCGATGGCTACACTACAGGACGCCATTCGCGCCCTATACGCGTCGATGCCATCGCGCATGGAATAAGTTATCAGGGCCCGTGGCGGACCCTGTGCCTACTAGGTAGCAGGGCACATGTTGAACTGAGGTGACTGAAATGCTAGTCATTTCTGCAAAACATACTAACGTACATTTCCTGTGAATATAAACATCCTATCTCTAGTTGTTCAAGGCGTTCTGCTTTCCTGAACATCAGTGTTTGTCTTGCGAGAGTATCACAGCATGCTCTATAGGGTTTAGGTTCGGCGAGAACGCATATCATGTCAGCCGTCCTGTGTGTGAGGACACTGTCGTCCGCAAACCGAAAGTTGAAACATACCGCACATGATCCAGAATGATTTCCCTGCAGTACTGCTATGCTGTAATGGCACTCGCGCAAAAATATGTAGCGGTGTGCCATACCGATCAGGTTCATGAGCATTCTGTGGTGTGTAGCGTGTTCCCCTCTCTTTATATTAACTGGGTGCCACAATCACTTGCTACAGTTAAGTGGAATTCATCGGACAACATCATTCTAGATCACTGTTGCTGAGCCCAACTGACATGCTCCCAAAACCAACGAACTCTTTCTCGACGATGGAGTGCTTGAAGTGGGATGCATTCAACGGGATACTGAGAGTACGAATCAGTCTGATTGAATCTGAGCGAAATGGATCTGACAGAGACACGTGTGTTGGTAGCTGTTGCAAGGTCTGCAGCGTTCTGTCTAGGAGTGAGATGTCTGTTCCTTTTCGCCATTAGGGCAATGTATCGATCCCCTTGGGATGTCGTGGTCCGTCAACGACCAACGGCAAGGTTTCGCACAGCGTTTCCACCTTCGACGGCATTTTGAATCACGGGATGACACTTCCGGACGCAGCCATTACTGTGGCCACACTAGTGACACTTTGGCCGGCTTCGGGCCGTCCAACTCTCCGTCCACGATCATATGCACTCAAACTGTCTTGCAGATATCTTGGGGTACCACACAGAATGTCGCACTAATAGATTCCACAAAAATCTTCGTCAAACACGGTACTGCATGAACTGGCGAATACAAAGCAAACGTGCAAAGGTTCCGTTGCAGTTAACAAGTTCCGCCCTCTGCAGTTCCTTTCCTTTCATTGGTCGGGTGTCAGCCCCTGGTAGCTGAGTGGTCAGCACGACGGAATGTCATACCTAACGGCCCGGGTTCAATTTCCGGCTGGGTTGGAGATTTTCTCCGCTCAGGGCCTGGGTGTTGTGTTGTCCGTATCATCATCATTTCACCCCCATCGACACGCAAGACTCGACTCGAAAAACTTGCACCAAGCGAACGGTCTAACGGCCGAGAGGCCGTAGCCACTCGGCATTTCCATTTCCATTGGCCGGGTGTTCCGTAGCAATTTTCAGTTGTTCCGCAGCATCTGGCAGACGTTCTTTAGCAAGCCTCAGTGGTTCCTTAGCAAATGTCAAGAAGTGTACTAAAATATTGCAAACAAATGTACAAGCCATTTACTTTATCATTTATATTCCCCCATCCCCTCCCAATTATCTCATGAACGAAGTTGATTCCACTTTATTTACTGTAAGATGGATCGGGAGTATCTGTCAATTTATCTTTGTTCAATGCCATTTATCTCATTTTGACTTAAAGATAGTCTCTCACGTCACTCCAATTACTTAAGGGATTTGCGTTTATGTTCTGATAGACACCCGTACTTTTTCTGATAACGGAGCTGCTAAATAGTGCCTATTATATTCAAGTGCAGGCCATGGGAAACATATCCCCATATTCTTGTAGCTACTACTGGAACAGCACTCGTACGAGATTTCACGTCCATCTCAAGGAGTGTCTTCAGCTCCATGTTTATTCGCAGTGAAACAGAGTTCACCCAGGTCTGGTCACGAAGCCACGGAACCGCCACAAAACTGACATTTGTGCGCTCAGTAGCTGCTTCTATTTAGTTCAGGTCAGCCATAGTACTGTGTACTTAGTTTCCAGCCAGTCTGTGCCAGCAACCCAAACTGTCAATACGTGATCTTATTTGTTAAGATCATTTCACATTTGTCCTAAGTTGTCTGTTATCTGTCTAAGACTAGCATTTGGTTCCACAGTACTTGCGACCTGGTACTGAGCAAATAATTTTTCCTGTAGCTGCTTTCCTACACACCTCTTACGACTGCTACCTAGCAACAGAAGCCTCTTGCCCTGTCTGTTTTACAGTTCACTGATGCAAGTGAGCAGCCTTTACTTGTGTGTGTGTCGTCGTAAATACGAACCTGAGAATATGAACTGGCCACCTAAATGTGCTACTGAGCTCAAAGCCACACCACTTACATGACACGTAAAAGAGCCCTGTGTGTGAAAATCAATCTCATTCATAAGCAAATAAATAAGCAAACCAATAAATTCATGCTCAGTAGACTTGGTCAGTACGAACCGTCTGGAAAAACCTAAACCGTATAAAAAAACAAACCTAATTGTAATGTCGACCTATATAAGTATGTAACCTGAAACACACGAAACTTTCTGCAGGACATGTGGTCCTGTTAAAATAAAGAAACTAACAGAACTTACATTGCGCAAAGGAATCGAAACAATCACGTATTACGAATCTCACCTGCAAAATGAAGTGCTTGCAGCAAGATTCCCTAACAACTAAAAATTACTGCAAAAAAATTAACTATAGTTGGCGCAGAGAAATTGGGTTCATAATCTTGACACAGAATGCCAATGAAATATATGACTCAGCCTTTAAGTACTGAAATTTCAGTTAGGAAGGAACAATTATAGACTCTAATATGAAAATTCATTTAATCTAATAACATCCATTGTGCATCGATTTAACTCAAATGATCAGTGAATAAAATAATTATAAAAAACTTGCTTCGGACGACGGTGAAGTGGACCAATAATACAATTCTACAAAAATAAAAATAAACTTTTTTACCAGTTCAGATAATACCTTGTCCTTTATTTAAAAACCATTTTTATGTCCGTATGCTATCGAGCCATTCTTCTGAGTCACCGTTCGTCCTCGTAATATATCTTCAGTTCACATAGTTCCAGCAGTGCGTCCATGCATTACACTGAACACTCTACGAAACCCTCCTGCTGCAAACCGCAGGTATCCGCTACTGACTGTCAAAGATTCTACGATTCCACAGCACTGCTATCGCAGCCTCAGATACTGTCACCTCGTAAAGTCGGAAATGCATACCCACCTATTTCCATCTATTGTACTATATTTTTTTTTCCTTATTTTGTTACCTGAAGATATGACGTTTCTGTGTCTTTATACATGTAATTTTTTTTACTATATATATGCATTTATGTCGATGTATAATTGGTTTGTTTTGTAAATACAATTTGTATTTTTACGCTGGGTCTTGCCTAGGGATAACTATGCTATCGAACGAATACATCGATAGGTCGTGTGGAGGAACAAAGTGTTTAGCACCTTTGGTAGTGTGAAATCGGCCGCGTGGAGCGCGGGCAGAGGAGGGTCTGGCTGGAGGAGGGCGGTGGAGCAGGCGTGTTGTGTGACGATCCCGCGAGTTGCTGCGCTTTCGGGGTTTGGCAGCATGTAATTGCGCTCGACTTGCTATGATAGTTTCTGACACGGTGTCGCGGACGGGAAGCATTAGCTGGCGCACATCAAGAGCCCGTTCCGCCTGGTGACCATGTCGAGAAGAAGGCGCGCCAACATCCACCTTCTGCAACAGCGACGGCCGACAATGAGTGACTGTCGCCACCTCCTCGATCGACGACTTCAAACCTTCAATCAACCAACAAGCTAGACAGGAAGCCCGTAAAGTTTCAAAACTGTATGGCAGACCCCAGTTTTTAAAATTGTTCCATTTGCCCGTTTAAATTACAGCAACGTAGCATGAACCTTTGTTGCTCATTTTCCCAATTGCATTACCAAGCAGGGTCCCTTCCCTTTCCGGAATGAACCCGAGTGTCGTTGAAATTCAAACGCCAGCATTAAAGTAATATCATTCCATTTCACTGCTTTAATTTCAAAGTTCAGTTAAAGTATTCATAGCTGGCTACAATATTTAGATTACACAAGCACAAATTAAGAGTGCGAGTTTTGTTACCATATTTTAGCTTACCTGTGACTGCAGCTCAGCTTGGTACCTACTAAATTTTACTATTGTTAATTGTTCAGAATCATTTAATTCAAGTTCAGAGTTAAATCTCTTATTTCTAAATTGCGTAGATTCAAGTAGCTTTTGAAATGTTTGTTGAGGTAGCCCAGGACTTACCTTATTTTATTGAATTTCGTAGTGCTTCAGAAACAAAGTTCGCTATTAATATCAGTCACTGAATTAACTTTCAGTTTTCCGGTTTTATTAATTCTTTTGCTAAATTAAGTCAGAGTGTAGCGAAATTTATTACTTCTGACAAGCATTCAGTTTTCACACAACACGTGTCAACCTGCAGTTGTCACGCTTTTAGTGCTAAATATATGTACATTAATCTTTCATTTTCAGTTATTACAGTAGTTTTCCATGGGGCTGGCGGCCGTAATTATCCACAAATCTCAAATATCTAATTAATGCCAATTAATTGTTAACGTAAGCTTCCCACAGTTACTTTCTTTATTAACTTTATCCCTTTTAAAAATTAATTTCCACCAATTTCATTTGCATTTTTCTTTTCATTCAGAAGTAACCCGGGGTCAGCGATTTTCTCTGCCTCGTGATGGCTGGGTGTTATGTGCTGTCCTTAGGTTAGTTAGGTTTAAGTAGTTCTAAGTTCTAGGGGACTGATGACCGTAGTAGTTAAGTGCCACAGTGCTCAGAGCCATTTGAACCATTTGAACCATTTCAGAAGTAACCCTTTCCTCCCTCTTTACCGAAAAATTAACTTCGGTGACGATTGCTTTTCCCAGTTTTCCATTAGGTACACGCGGTTTAATTTTTCACTGTCATCGGTCGAACAGTGGGAAACGCGCACCGCGGAACCCATTGTTCAGGGGCAGGCGGCTAGTATCTAAGACGCGACCGCCGAAACGCAACAAAGAGGAGAAATGGAATTCCAAACTTTAGAAAATGTTTCGGAATCGGAAGTGAAAATCAAATCTGAACCCCTTGATGTTGAATACGGGGGGACAATTAAAGAGGAAGCCGCTACGGAAGTAAAACCGGTAGTTTCCGGGAATGTAACTGATTTATTGAATGTTTTGATTAACGAAATCAAGAGGCAATCGGCAGAAATTAAAGCTCAGTCCGCCAAGCAAGAAGCTCAGTCTGAAAAAATTGACAAGAAGCTAGACAATAAAAAAAAGCTATTAATGTTGTTAACAACAATGTTGGAGTTGGTAACACAAAAGTTGATACAATCAAAGAAGATATTGTTGTAATTAATACCGAAATCGGTAATCTTAAACAGGAAATGATGGGCGTTCTGGCGGAAATTGCGAGCATAAATACTCGTTTTGATTCCGAAATTAGCAGAATCGAGAAAAGTGTAGGAGAAGCAGTTGCTCCGATCATCGAGAATAAGGTGGCGGAACAAATTGAATTAGTGAAAAAAGAGAATCAACAGAAGGTGCAAACTTTAAAGGCCTTAGTGTCCAAAGTAGATACTAAAGTGAGGGAGCAGGCTAATACCTGCGAAGAGAAAAAGAGGGAAGTGGAAACGTTTGCGACAACCACTTGCCAAGTAGTTACGAGAGTGTCGTAATTAGAAAAGAAACTTGACGAAAAACAGAGCTATGTGACAATGTGTGCACATTGTTCGGAATTGTTGACGAAAGAAGAGCGGTTCGACCCCTTGAAAAACGGCGGTATGCACGCGACGGATTTCATTAAAAATTGTGGAAGACTTTTACCCAAATCATGGACTAATGAGAAAAAAAATTAATGCGGTTATTGACTTGTTGGCTGGTGATGCCAACCGTTGGGGCTTAAACCTCAACGTTACGAACCTGACTTTTGAATAGTTTTAAAAATTTGTTTCTGGCTGAATACATTCAGTTTTCACACAACACGTGTCAACCTTCAGTTGTCACGCTTTTAGTGCTAAACATATGTACATCAATCTTTCATTTTCAGTTATTACAGTAGTTTTCCATGGGGCTGGCGGCCGTAATTATCCACAAATCTCAAATATCTAATTAATGCCAATTAATTGTTAACGTAACGTTCGCACATTTACTTTCTTTATTAACTTTACCCCTTTTCAAAATTAATTTCCACCAATTTCATTTGCATTTTTCCTTTCAATCAGATGTAACCCTTTCCACCCTCTTTACCGAAAAATTAACTTCGGTGACGATTGCTTTTCCCAAATTTCCATTAGGTACACGCGGTTTAATTTTTCACTGTCATTAAGGTCGAAAAGTGAGGGGGAGGTTACAGCCTAACAACTGTTTCTTTGACCACAGTTTCTCAAATATATCATTTTCCTTTATAGATATTAATAGATCCAAAGACTTCATCAAATAATATCCCTCCTACACTGATTTGTATGTTTCCGAGCATTGTTCCCCTAAAAAGTACAATCTTCTACATGTGATCGAGGCTCTTCCTACTCTAATTGTAGTAGCAAGCGAAATCTATTGCTTAAGTGAGTTTCCAATTTGTTAACTAATTTTCTCCTGTCCTTTATTTGCTTGCATTACTTTCTTTTGTCTCGACTGTTGTCATTAAGGTTCGCATTTTCGAAATCTGCTTAAGGGCCATACACGTCTGGCTTCTGTTCCTCGACTTATGGGTATTAACTACCATTCCGTGGGGGAGCCTCATTCATCATACCTTTCCCTTCACCACTGCTATCTTCTTAGTGAAACCTTTAGGTTTTGCAAGACACTCCAAGTAACGTCTTCATTCGAAGTAGCTTTCAAATTCTGTGAATAAGACAATTATCATGTTAAATGAATATAGGGGATGAATTTTATGTTGTCTAACTATTGCAATAAACATACCAGGTAGAGTAGGAAATAAAATATCATATAACGCACATCACACGAGATTCAGTATCACAAGTACTCCAAAATTTTAGTTTCGAACAGTGTAAGGAAGGAAAAAATTCAGGATTATCAAAACGTTTCGTGACCAATTATATAACTACATTTTATTTATACTGTCAGGAACTTCATGGAAGTGAAATTGGCGAAAAACGCAAGCGTAGTTTTAATAAAGTAGGCAGCATCATAAATACTCCACATTAAGACCTGCAAAACGTTAATACATGCATCCAAGTAAACACAGTTGTATCTGGGTAAATGGTCACGGAATTCTATCAGCAAGCACTCTTAAGGCCACGTGTATACATCTGTACCAAGTAGGGAGTGGAGTCTGTTACAAGACAGTGTGTCTGGCAGAAGAGACGCAGCTGCAGATAGTCAGTGGCTTCGTCGATACGATACACCACTAACTTACCAGGTAACCGTGAATTCACGTAATTGCAGGATTGAAGGTGGGTTTATTTCTGCAGATGACAGAGCTGAAAAGCAGTTTAAGCTTACAGACAGACCTACCTTGTGTCTGGCTGAAAAGAAACAACAGAATTAACTAGGGTGACAATTTGTACACAGGATTGCATTAAATGAAGGTGACATGTGTAGACGATGTAGCGCGAGAAAGAGAAGTATGGCGTTTGTAGTCAAAAAGTAACTAGCGATACACACCAATATAATGTAGAAATAAAAGAGAGATAACTGAACAGACATATCGACTGATAATACTTACAAACTACAACTCAGTTGTCAGCAAACTATTACGTCCATTATGGCTGATGTTCAGGTGGTCATTAAGGTCTCAATGCAAACAAACAGTACAGAGCCGTGACGTTTAGTATCTGTCACGACAGGAATCACGTAATACATATCTAGTGCATTGTTTAATATCCAGCTTTGCCAAGCAGGACAACTTTGCGTATTTTTGAATAAGAATATCCTTGGCGCCATACCGAGTTCCTGGATCATCGAACAGGGGCGCCAATGCTTTCACTGCGCAGGGGAACAATGAAAGATTGATTTGGAGCGAATTTTACATTTATTTATCGTTGCCTGGTCTTTGTTAGTGCTTTTTCTTTCGGACTGTGGAACACGCACTTTCTGATAATCCATGAAAGGGATCTCCCTGCCTACTCATTCTAACATAAGTGAAAACTATTTCTTTGTTCAATGCAGTATACAATTTCGTTTGGGAATCACTTTTAGAAATAAAATTGTGTTGTGTATTAGGTATAATAACGTAACTTGATAATGTTGCACCAGGAAGCGTGGTGAAAATTGGAAAGCTTTGCCGTCCTAGAATTTCGCCTTTTTCGTATCTCTTTCATACTTTTTTTTAATCGAACATTTTTGGGTGCTGTACAGGTCGTTAAAATGCCAAGACCCATTAAAAACAAACTCGGAGCACGAAGGTATCAAAATTATGATGACATTACCCCAGAGCTAGCTATCTCTGCAATGATTAATAAGCAAATAAACAGTGGAAAACTGGCAAAAGACTTCAATATCCATCGAAGAACAACTGAAAACAAAGTAAAGAACCTCCATTTAAAGAAACCATTGCGTCAGACGGCACTGAGCAGTGATGAAGAAGAGAAGATCCTTGAACAAGCAAATATTTCGGCAAATGGGGGAATTCCTCTTGATGCCCTTGATGTACGGCTCATCGTGAAAAATTTCTTGGATTCGATGCGGAAGCTGATTTCACACCTCCACAATAGCTTACCTGGTGATGATTCGTACCGTTATTTTGTGAAACGGCATAAACAGGTATTTCCTTCACGTAAGTGTCAAAATACTTCCCGTGCTAGAGCTAGCGTTGGAATTGGTCTGCTTAAAGCATACTTCAGTCAACCGAAAGGCTAGTTAGAAGGAGTTCCTCCATCCCACTTATTAAACTATGACGATACTGATAATCCAGTTAATGTTAATTTGTAGGGGATGCAAGTATCCGGAAACTGTTACAAATTCTACCAAACCAAGTGTTTCTTTAATGTTTGCAGCTTCTGCGTCAGAAGAACTGCTTTCACCTTTCGTGGTTTATCGTTCAAAGCAGTTATGGGACACGTGGATTTTCGGAGGACCGAATGGAACATAATATGGCAACACAGCAAGTGGATGGTTTGATGCTCTGCATCTTGAAAAGTGGTTTTTCCATGTTGTGCCGTGTGCAAAAAACCTATCTGGCCCCAAATGTTTCATAGGGGATGATTTTAGTAGCCATGTGAATGTAAGACTTATCAGTGCAAACAGAACTAACGACATTCACTTTGTGTCCTTTCCCCCAGCATCCACTCATCCGTTTCAACCTCAGGATGTTTGAGTCTTTGCTCCCTGCACGAGGAAATGGGGAGTCTTCCTGACAAATTTTAAGATGAGAAACTCATCTAGTTCCAAGACGCTCGAGAAAAGCGCATTTCCCAAACTGTTGGAAAAACTTGTTATTGCTTTGGGCGAAGGAGAGAAAATGGAACCGAACATAGTATTAGGGTTCAAGAAATGTGGCATTGTTCCACTAAATCGTGAAGACGTTTATTGTAGAACTCCAGATGCAGAGAGAACTGGTGGTAATGGCACACCTACGAGAAATAGTGATACACTCATGAATTACTTTCAAGCCTGTTGCGGGAGTGGTAGAGTCCACTGAAGAGGTGAAGAAGGAGAACCGATGTGGCACCAGAGAAGCTGTTCGTCACTCTTGACAAACCGCCAAGCTCTTGCAAGCACCTTTGTAATGAAACAAATTGAGAGGACTAGTAGAAGGAACAACACTCAGGGGAATAACCATCGCAGCAGCGATGAATCTGACTGCTTTTCCATTACGTGATACATCTAACTCTGAACCTGAACAAGATGCAGAACTTACGGAAAACTAGGTAATAAGGAATTCACTAATCCTGCAGATCTCGCTTTTTGCTTTTAAGGGGTGTAAGTAGACTGTATAGGTTTTTTTTATTGGTAACGCCACATAGCGCTCTGTATGAAAATCACTGGCTGTGCTAAGTGCAGTCTGTGACTGGTTTGCATAGTTGTTGGCTATTGTATTGTAGTGTTGGGCAGCTGGATGTTAACAGCGCGTAGAGTTGCGCAGTTGGAGGTGAGCCGCCAGCAGTGGTGGATGTGGGGAGAGAGATGGCGGAGTTTTGAAATTTGTAAGACTGGATGTCATGAACTGCTATATATATTATGACTATTAAGGTAAATACATTGTTTGTTCTCTATTAAAATCTTTCAATTGCTAACTATGCCTATCAGTAGTTAGTGCCTTCCGTAGTTTGAATCTTTTATTTAGCTGGCAGTAGTGGCGCTCGCTGTATTGCAGTAGTTCGAGTAATGAAGATTTTTGTGAGGTAAGTGATTTGTGAGAGGTATAGGTTAATGTTAGTCAGGGCCATTCTTTTGTAAGGATTTTTGAAAGTCAGATTGCGTTGAGCTAAAAATATTGTGTGTCAGTTTAAGGACAGTCTTGTATAATTGTTCAAAATGGGACGTTTCAGAGGATCGTAATTCAGCCATTCGTGACGGTAATGTAATTAATGCCTGAATGGCCCAGGATCTTACAAAATAAAGCTAGGAATGTTTTCAATAGTAAAATTCCTGACAAAAAAAAGTGTCAAGCATTTTGTTGATGAACTTAATCAGTTCTACGGAGACAGGGAGTTTGAGATATATCTTCGCACAACAAAGAGGGGAAATTTGTTTTCCTTCCCGGATGTGGCAGATGAAACATCCCTGAATATAGAAGATATAGAAGACATTGTCTACATAATTAAGAATCCTTAAAATCAAAACTTAATAACATTTTTGTTTTCTAATGAAATTAAATATAAACGACTTCGTGAATACGCACATAGTCGTAGGTATCGTACAGTGCTGGAGTACTAGATGTCTCCGACAAAAATGGCTGTTCATGTGGTCTCTCTCTCGGAGTCGAAATGTTTCGACCGTAAGTCAGAACCTCCCAGTTGCTAAGTTGAATACTCGTATATTTCTAGGACAATATGAAGTGGGAAAAATTAAAAAGAGTGAATGCGCATCTGCCTGGTAGATTTACTAGTCTTAAATAGTAAGCTGACACTGAAAAAATGCCGATTGCATCTCTTAACGTCAACTTAACAGGAGGTGAAATTGAATAGAAACGTCTACTAATGAGGTTTTCATTTAAAGGAAGAGTTGGGAATATAGGCAGATTACAACTTTCGTCATTTTATAAGATACTGAATCAGAATATTCATAAGTTATATTACAGAATATAGAATTTAACACCTACTGGGATGACAAGGTTTGCTTCTGTAGAGGTTAGGTGAACATTCATTCCACTGTATATAGGAAATTGTGATGTACGCAAGTTAAGTACTGGCAATCACTGGTACTGATAAACATTTGATTTATCGTTAATTATTCCTAATTTCATTTTTCTGATTATTTCGTGTTTTGTATCAGTTACGATCCAGTTTAAACAAATTTTTTATGAAAATGTGCGTCAGTGGAGTGACACATGGAAGTAAATATTTCACAACATATGCATGTGCATGTTGTTATGTATGGCGTTCACTTAGGCATCGACAAATTAGAATCTATAGCACAGTGTTAGAATAAGCTGTTTTCCTGTGTTAAAAATATGGTTCGGATTGTCGTTATTCTGATCGATTATAATATTTTAATAGCATTTACGGTCAATATCATCACAAAATATCTTTTATTTTTATATATTTAAAACTTGAAAATCTTTAAATATCAAGATCTGGTAATGTGATCGAAAACTCTCTGTAAATGGCTGATGTTCTGGTGGCGTCGAAGACTAGGAATAAGAAGAAGCTATACTTGTATTATAGTAGCGTTTGCTGAAGTTACAAGGTTTTTACGCACTTTTACTGCAAACAGTTTAGCTACTTAGCGATCGATAATGCAGTTACAACATTTAAATAAGAATAGAAAGGAATTTAATCAACGCTGATAGTGGAAGCCTTGCGAAAGTTGATGCATGTATGCTCCACCCATTTAGAGCGGCGGTATGTGCAACGACGGACATTCTTTTCCCTGGTCTCTTGAACATCATTAAACTCGCTGAAAACTTAGGAATTGTGGAACTTTGGCAAATGGGTCTGGATATTATAACTAGATTGTCGACTATTAGCCATGAGCCACGATTCATAGCACAAATTATTCTTGGTGAAACTTGGTGCTTATTTCCTGTGTAGAAGGCCCTCAGCAGAGATAATGCATCCGTAAGGCGTTCGGTGGCTCACGGACAGTGCGTTCGATTGCAATGCAAGGGGTCACATGTTCGATTTGTGGATGCGTCATATTTTTAAATGTTTCATACGAAATACGAAAACTGCGTTAACAGGAGCTGATTATAGAAGTACTTTCGATTGTGAGATGTATTATACATAGCTTCCCATTAGTCTTTGTCAGAGAAACGGGCAACAGAGGATACATCCATTTACGTTACCAACAAATAATTTTATTTACTAGTAGTGAAGATATAACCATACGTACACATTACAACGAGGTGTAGGACGATGAGGTTATACGGATCCATGCTTTATAAAGCACGTACAACATTCAAGTGACGTAAACGTAAGGGCTGTGATGTCTGTGAGCGCAAACTAACGTTAACATTGGAAGCAGACTTACTTCGCCTTTATGTAAGATGATGAAACTCCAAAAGTTTAAACAGTAACTATCCTTTTAAATTTATCCATGTTACATGGATGTTGTTTGAGGTCTGCGACTGTATCACAAGATTATGTAGAATAATTTCATGCTGATGCAGTCACGTTTAACTAATATTTTATTAGCGAAATGCACTTCGGCAGCATGCTGACATCATCAGGTGCTTTATACAGTTACTTATACATCAGCTGGTAGGTTATGTACATTAGCTGTGTGTGCCAGTGGGGTTGAGAATCGAAAAATAAACCTGTGTGGAAGGATAAATCTGTTATAGTGTGTACAGGGCTATTACAAATGATTGAAGTGATTTCATAAATTCACTGAAGCTCCATTCATTGACATATGGTCACGACACACTACAGATACGTAGAAAAACTCATAAAGTTTTGTTCGGCTGAAGCCGCACTTCAGGTTTCTGCCGCCAAAGCGCTCGAGAGCGCAGTGAGACAAAATGGCGACAGGAACCGAGAAAGTGTATGTCGTACTTGAAATGCACTCACATCAGTCAGTCATAACAGTGCAACGACACTTCAGGACGAAGTTCAACAAAGATCCACCAACTGCTAACGCCATTCGGCGATGGTATGCGTAGTTTAAAGCTTTTGGATGCCTCTGTAAGGGGAAATCAACTGGTCGGCCTGCAGTGAGCGAAGAAACGGTTGAACGCGTGCGGGCAAGTTTCACGCGTAGCCCGCGGAAAATTGGCTCATGCCACAACTGGAGACCGACAGCGCCGACTTCATCTTTCAACAGGATGGTGCTCCACCGCACTTCCATCATGATGTTCGGCATTTCTTATACAGGAGATTGGAAAACCGATGGATCGGTCGTGGTGGAGATCATGATCAGCAATTCATGTCATGGCCTCCACGCTCTCCCGACTTAACCTCATGCGATTTCTTTCTGTGGGGTTATGTGAAAGATTCAGTGTTTAAACCTCCTCTACCAAGAAATGTGCCAGAACTGCGAGCTCGCATCAACGATGCTTTCGAACTCATTGATGGGGACATGCTGCGCCGAGTGTGGGAGGAACTTGATTATCGGCTTGATGTCTGCCGAATCACTAAAGGGGCACATATCGAACATTTGTGAATGCCTAAAAAAACTTTTTGAGTTTTTGTATGTGTGTGCGAAGCATTGTGAAAATATCTCAAATAATAAAGTTATTGTAGAGCTGTGAAATCGCTTCAATCATTTGTAATAACCCTGTACATTATGTGAACAGCATGAGTAGGTAATACGTATTAATACGCTGACTTACATATTTGCTGACGATTTCATTTTCTGGCACACACAGCACAGTAACGGGTAAACCACAACGAAGCATTTCCACAAACGTCTGTTTACAACTTTCCAAAGAGTTGTAAAATCTAAGATAAACTACTTATAATTTCCAAGACTTTTTACAGCTGTCAAGAAAGTTTAAAATCTAAGCTAAATTACTTACAATTTCAAAGACAGTAATATATACCTGTTGTGAAGATGAAAACTTTTATATAGATGTAATGACAACATGGAGAATATTACATGAATATTTAATGAAAACTATTCTGCCAATGAAATAAACATTTAATGTTGGAGAAGTTTTTGAAGAAGTTAACATTATTACTTTACAGCTCATCATTTAATAATATATCTCCATGTGCTGTGCCATGAATGAAGATTTCCAGTTGATGTAAGTGCATTTGTTGTCCCTTATCCTTTTTATGTAATATATGAAGATCATTCGCAGTATCATGGAGTGGGTGGCCTCTGTCTTTTACGTGGTGGCTATTGCTGATCTATTGTAAATGTTAGTGTGGTAATCATTTATGTCTTCAGTTTATCTTGTTTGGAAGCCTTTCCCAGTTCGGTATATATAAAGTAATCTGCAGATATTACATACTATTTTACAGATGCCTGATTGTGAGTGTATATCAGTCTGTGTGAGTATAATGTGTCTCAGTGTGTGTTGCAGTTTGTTGTGTGTTGTAAAGGCAATGTTAATGTCGTGTTTGCTATTTTGTAGGAGAGTTTGGCTGTGAATGGTATGCAAGCCGTGGGTTTCTTTTTCATTTCATGTAGGAAGGGTGGTTTATCACTGTTTTCCGTTTTTGCGTCAAGTTATCAATTAATACTTCATCATAGCCATTTTCCTTCTTTTCCAGTTTTTCTTATTCGCTTCTTTTATTCAGTGTTAAGACATTCTGGTCCGTATAATATTTTCGGTTTAGTAAGTTTTGCATAGTGTTTGATTTTTGCCTGGAACGATATTGATATTTTATCATATCAGCTTCGAGTGAGTTTGTATGCTAATTCCATTTTCTTCGATCTTTCTTTACATGTTATCTTATCTGATCAATTTGATTGTATCCATTCTCCCAAATACTTAAACTTATCAACTCTTTCACTGTTTCCATGTTGTGTTTGAATATACTTTTCCTGTTGTGTTTATGTCCAATGTATTCCATTTCCTCATACTATATTTGTAATCCGGTTTTAACTACAATTTTTGAACGGTTTCTATCAATATCGTTGCATCTTTTTTGTCGTTATTGGAATATCTTCAGCAACAGCGAGATATTTCATCTTGAATCTTCCTTTTCCTTCTCCTAGATGGAGTGCTATGATGTTTTTCTCTTACACTTTTTTATCAGACTCTCTCATGACCTTGTCTAAGACGAGATTGAACAGAATCGGTGAGTGGCCACGGCCCTGCCGAACACCTGTGTCAAATTTTGAAAGAAATTTCAGCCATTAGGCTGTTAACTGTTTATTTATAGTACACAATCATGATTTCGGCTTTCTCGCCATTCTCAAGTGCATGTTGAACTAAAAATTAATAAAGCGTACATATCATACAGTGCAGAGCATAGGAAAAGAAGTTAATTATGTATCTGGAAACATTACTTGCATGATAAAATATGTCTGACCTGTCTGTGACGTTTCATCATCGAAAAATAATTTATCTGGTCTTATAGACCCTTTGTGGTATTACAAGGTATGAGTACATATCGAAGATACATAATATGGCTGGCATTGTGCACATTGAGAAACCATTTACACGTAGTATGGTGAATTTAATAGCCTGTATATTCCTGTGACCTACATTCGTTATTTCTTTCCATCAACTGACGTAAACAAATGTCGAAATAGTGGCAGGGACCATAACAAAGCGGCATCATACTGTTAGCCTCATGATCCAAGCGTTTCCAGAAGTACTAGAAAGAACGGGTACGTGAATATTTGTTTGCTAAATTCTTAACATGCCATGGTGGTAGAGGGACTCTTGCAGGGCTACGTTGTGTTACTCCAAACTCAGAGTCTATACAGTGCGTTTGGGGAGGAAATGTCAATATTTTACACAGTGATAGTATACGTAATTCTGAACAAAAAATGTTATGTGAACATAGGTCCGCAAATGGTTTGTTACGGAGCTATGGGTACTGAAAGGAACTTTAATTCTGCAAAACTGATGTCCACAACGTGAAGGTATACGCAATACAATTAGACCGTAACGTGATTTTCTTTAAAACTATGATACAGAGAAGGACAGTTATGTTACACATTTTACATAATGTTCATTTACTTTGTATTTAGTACATAATGCATTACAACATGCATGTTACATGTATTCAGTTGAAAAAGACGTACCGCGTCTTCTACAAACGGCTTTAACACTTGTCGTACAGATGTTGTACAGTTCACAGATCAGGTTCGAATATCCCACCATGAACGTCAATGCGCTTTTGCACTCTAGCGATAACATGTGTTGCTTGTTAAACTGCCTGTGGTTGCTTCCTGATCAATTCAGCAGCGTCCATGATGTGACGAAGCAGTTCATCTCGTGCATTTACCTTCAATTTATGCACCTCTGATTTCATCCAACCCCATAAACAGAAATCTAAAGGTTTAAGGTCATATGATCTTGGAGGCCAGTTAATAGCACCGCTACGGCCAATCCAGCGATGAGGTTAGGTGCGGTTGAGATGGTCTCTCACACGTAAGGTAACATATGGAGGGGCACCGTCATTTTGAATGTACATTCCAACAGTTACACAAATGAATTTTCCTAAAATTTAGTTACCTCTCTTCCGTCAATCGCTGATTGATAATAAATTGACCTATCAAAAGTGACATATCATGCTGCACCGAATATTTATGGCAAAACGAATTAGGAAATTGCCATCCACTGATGCGTGTGTATTTTCCCATGACCATCGATGATTATTGCGTGTGTTGCTTATTCCATGTCGTGAAAACTGGGCTTCGTCAGTGAATGGTATGTATGGAAGCAAATGAATATTCTCAGTTACCCACTGACAGAATTGAAGTCGTTGGACATCGTCGCCGACGTGGAGATTTTGGACACGCTGTATGTGAAATGGATACAGGTTTTCCACATGTAATGTTTCCCACACACGTGTCTGTGTGACATTCATACGCAGGGACATTCTTCGTATGCTCGTACCGAGACTTCGCTGAACACTTGCGACAATTTCTCCATGTTCTTGCAAAGTTTGTTGACGTGCACGCTTGGATGAAAAATGGCTACTTGGAAAAAAGCCTGTTGCACGCAAAGTGATAAACTCATTGGTAAACACCCTGCGATCAGGTAATCGTCGAGTCGGAAAGTGCCTGTGGTTTTCTTCTCTTGCAGCGGTAGCACTACCGTCGTGGAAGCCATAAACATACACCATATCTGCGTATTCCTCATTACTGCAAACGTGTGGTATTGTTACCAGCACTTGCACGAACACAGGTAACACCATACACTACACAGCTAACTAATCCGTACACTACACAATTCGGCTTACGCGGCACAACTGCACAAACAACGGGTAATTGTACTACATAATACGTACGTCACATGACCATAATACGCGGTAGGTTGCATAGTGTAGACATGGCATGTACCCGTGTATTGTCTGCAAGAAAATCACGTTACGGTCCAGTTGTATTGCGTGTATGTTCACGTTGTGCACATCAGTTTTGCAGAATTAAAGTACCTTTCCATACTCATACCTCCCAAACGAAGCATTTGCGGTCCTATGTTCATATACATTTTTCGTTCAGAATTACCTATACTATCACTGTGTAAAATGCTGACCCCTCCTCCCCAAATACCATGTATATCACCATTTAATATGTACAGTAAAATTTGGATTTCAAAGCGATCACATGGCTGCACTATTATGAAATTGTAACTCACTGATTCATTGAGACTTACATAAAAGATGTCACACCTGTGAAACAACATGCACGACCCACGTGAAATGGCGGGACTGCCACTAAACTCAGAAACTGAAAGATCCTACGCCAGAACTACTTAATGACATTTTCTATACATTCCTAAGATACGACAGTCCCCACAATAAAACACAACTTTCAGTGAAGGGTGAATGAAAAGGGGCGGTAATGGGAGCCGTAGGAGACAGAGTGTGAGGGTTGTGAAGGGGAGTGAGAAGAGGATATTTGAGGACGAATAGGTGGTGTTGGGGGTGGCTCAGGGATGGTATAGATTTGGAGATGGGCATGGGGGAGGTAGAGAGTGGTAGGCAGAGCATGGTGCATACGTGAGCTATGTAATATACCTAAGTATATACTTCAATATTAAACGAACGTTCATTTAATTCATAGTGATTTACTCTCACCTCTTACAGCATATGAAGATCTGAACCAAACAAAGTAGGTTCTATTTACATTTCTAAGACGATGTATGAGTATACTATATTGTATACCTAAGCCATACACTGCAGTGTTCCATGAATATTATTAATTACATATTAATGTTAATTCTGAAGGTTTCAGAAATTTCCCCTAGGAATTTAACTTTTCAAGGTGTGGACGTTATGAAATATGCGATATTTTTGTGATACCTGATTCTTGCAGTATTATAAATACTGTCTGTCTGTCTACGGAAACGTTAGCTTTTTTTAAATCAATGTATGTAATGATTGTGTTAAGGCTCCGCATTTTTCTTATCCTGAAGTTTGTTTTCAAGTGAAAAATTTGCTTTGAGTGCGATCTACTATGTTTTTCTGTACTCACCTGTCTAGTGTTCTGCTTGGTTTTCTATCTTAATCAGTAGAGCTTTGAATACAATGTTTGTAT
Organism: Schistocerca cancellata; assembly: GCF_023864275.1. Lineage (NCBI taxonomy): Eukaryota > Metazoa > Arthropoda > Insecta > Orthoptera > Acrididae > Schistocerca > Schistocerca cancellata. The sequence goes on along the minus strand of NC_064629.1, from coordinate 788,767,161 downwards.
ATGACTGTTAACACAGATAGGACTCGGCAACTGTAGGTGTCCGTGTTGTCTGTCTTTTTTAAGGGATGAAATATACTCCAGAATTATTTCATTTTCCCAGCAGTCTTTAATAACCACATAAATGGTTTCAGCACACCACCTCCATCCCGGTTTCCGCATCTCAGCTACTGTTACACCTTCACCTGGAGCCTCTGCTGCTTTTAAACTGGCTAATAATGCCGTGACAGTGGTTCTGGAGGTGTGTTTGGCTATTAAGACCGTTCTAAAATTAGCTTATTCTATGTAATGAACCTCGTACGTTGACTGTCAATTCCCTTGTCACATCTTTAATGAAACGGCGTTCCCTACCTTTCCAATAATAGAACACTTACTGATGAGGATTTCATCGACGCCACGGAGATGTGTAGTGATCTGCATTCTATTTTACGTATTTTTGGAAGGATATTGTGTCTATCAGGACTGTATCAGACACTTTCACGGTCTATGCGAGGTCGGACTAAGGCTTCGTGCTCTTTCAGAGAGACAACAGCATATTTTCCCCATTTTTAGGCCTGTGTCGTCTATTATAACTATCATTGGAATTTTTGCGTTACATTCCTTACACGTGATACAAACGTCAGTTAGTAACATTTATGTCTACTATCGATTATAGAATATTTGTAATCTTTAACGTCTTTGTCTTGAGATACATGTAAATATTTTTTATTTTTCTGAAAATGTATCTAATTTCGAAGTGCTCTGCAGGTGTCTTTTTCAAAACTGCGTCATTTTGTGTTATTTATGTACTAAATTGTAACAAAAGTAACAAGGTCATGCTAAGCGTCGGAGACAGCTTGACCTAAGTGTTTAAAGGAGGAAAAGTTAATATTCCCACGTTTGTGACAGTTCATTTAAATGAGTTCACCTGGATGACTGTTATATTACAAAAAATTGCTGCAACAGAGGGCCAGGTGAAGGCGGAACAGTAGCTGAGATGCGGGAATTATGAGGGAAGCCGGCTGCTGACAAATTTTTCGTCAGTTCTTCATGAACCCCATCTATATTAGAGTCAAGGGTGTAATCTAACGCCATTAAAGAAATATCAAACATGGACACGTGCTAAAAGTCCATATAGCGCGAGATGATGGAAGTAGTCTGTTATCTCGTGACACCAATTGATGTAGATCTTATGTAGATCTATCATATATGTGCTAAATAGCAGTGGAGACGTGTGAGGAAGATACGGTAGCTCGATATCTGTTTTCCTTGTTCCTATGACACAACGAGTAATGTTTCATGGGTGTTTGTCTTTTACGTAGCATCATGATAGGTTGATAATACAGGATTTGGACAGGCTGTGATGAGTCAGTTTACTTGATAATGCAGGCAGACACACATCACTATTCTATATATCTCTAAGTTCTCCAACTATGCAGTTATTACTGTTAAGGCACATAAGTGTATTGGTTGTTATACGGATCAGGACATCTTTGACGTCTACTACCACTCGAAATTCGATTTGTATCTCGGGCCATCAACCTGTGTTCCCGACCCACCTCTGAAGAAATTCGATTTGTGTCTCTGCTTTTGTGTCCACCCCACAACTGAAGTAGGGGTTGTAGCGTCCGCTGCTCTCGTTCGAGGTGTCCCTGGTTAGATTTCCCACTAGGGCGCTGATTTACTTCACTTGGGGAGTAGGTGTTTGTGTTGTCCTACTTATTTCACTTCCTCTTCATCGGCCCACATGTCTCCGAAGTGGCGTCAAATAGAAAGACTTGCACCAAGAGGCTGAACAACCGCAGTCGCCGTGTCCTAGCAAATAGCGGATAGGAATATATTTTGGGCTTTAATGACTTCGGTAGTGCTTTGCATACGCAGGTAAGTACTTTAATTGGTCTACAGGATTCAACAGAGTAATCTTCTTTATCTGATTTCTCAAACGGCATCTGGCTTTGTTTTGTCATGGTAATTTATATGCGCTATTAACCACAAAAATTGTCGTTACTCCACTGTCCCTGGGATACTGAACTACTGTGTAATGTGTTCTGTGCTTTTCGGGTGCTCTACTTTCCTCGTTTAGCAAGGCTCGTTCCGAAGCTCTCATTTCAAGTGCTCTATCGACTAGTGCCTTGATTCATGCCTGCAGCAGACTGCGAACTTCAAAATTTTCCGATGATGCTGATTCATTAACGGAATTACCCTACAATATTTCAGTTATCAGATTCTACATTTCCGGTCTCGGGCGGCTATCTCTCTAGCTGGAACATTTTTATTTAATGTAGCGCCAAAATCTTTGCATTGTTGTCTTACCTTTTATCAGGGGTTATGGCAGTGGGTGCTACTCAAGAAGACGGGACTCATGATGGAAAGCATGTTTAATACAACGTTGAAGCACTTCGGCATTCAGGCAATCCCAAACGTCTGTAAGGATGTTTGTTGAAGCACCGTTGCAAACGACGAATCTACTGTCTATCTGTAATTGTTGAGTAAACCGTCATACTCGTCGTACTACAGCGGGATCGGAGGAAGCCCGATAGCACTGATATGTGAAGTAAGCAACCCAAAGATGAGAACTGCACTCGTTCCGTTTCTGATGTTTACATGAAACGACAGCTGCCGGTATGGTTTTACGTAAAGACGTTTGAATTGAATTCACGGCAGATGACTGCGGTATCTGCAGTTCTTTGTTCACATGTGAAATCGATTTCCTTGGGATCCTGACGGATGGTTTCCGCACATGCTCCATCATCTCTACTGACGGTCCCCTTCGGGCTCTCTTTTCCACACTATGTAAGCTGCTAGTCTCAGAGAATGTGTCATACAACCCATGTAGTATTCTATCATTTGGAGATTTTAACTAATATTTGGTCCAAACCGTCACTGAACCATCACAACTGACTAACGTTTAGGAAATCCAAGAGCATTAAACGCATATCTCGCTCCATTATTGACCAAGTCCTGACACGCCTGCGTCCTAATGGTGCGCTCTAAAACTGCACCACTGTGGTAATCAAAGCTTAGAGGGATGCTCTATCTACTGAAGTAGCTAGTGAGTGTATGCTCTAGCTCACTTTTTTACAAGGTTAGCTCACTTTTCGATTCACTTCGTCAACCAAAAATTTCACTGTCTTACAAAAAAGTTGTCAAGAACTCATTTACTTTATAATAAATTGCTTATAAAAATTAAGAAAAATGAATATTTTTCTTATCTCGTTCACTTATTAAAAATTGTTTTTTTTTCTCACAAAACGTGAATGTAAGGAAATAAATTTAATATACTTTAATAAACGGTGCATGTAAGAAACAAATTTATTTCATTCTCACAAAGAATAGTTGATTTCAAAAGTTTACTGGCTCACTAGTTCAGTGTATTTTATTATAAAAAGTGAATGTAAGACATTACAACGGGTTTCATATGTTTTCTTCGTTACCTAAAATTTTGCTAATCCTTTCTTCTTGAGCAGCAATAAGATTTTTATGAACTGCCAACAGTAAATATTTATTGAGATACTGTATATTTACTGTTTTACCACATCCACAAGTAACTCTTATTTTCATGTATTTATTTTTACATTCTTTATAGATCTAAAAACAGCCATCTTGTCGATATTTATCTTCATAAAATTCATTACTGTTCTTTTTCCTAGACAGTCACCACATTGCTCTAGCTGACTAGTATGATCTATTTAAAGATTATGAAATTTAATAGGAAAAATAAAATATTTAAAAGATTTCACACAGTGAATTCCAGATTATGAAATTCATTATTTCTATTTTTGGGCTTCTTCATTCCTTTATATTTCATATTGGTGAGAAAATCACTTCACTTTACTTTCAACTACACAGTTCCTGCTATTTTTTAAATTTTAAATTCTAGCTACTTTTAAACAAATCTAATGCTTATTTTCCTCTATAAATGGAGGTTGAAAATAAAACGTCTACTAATAATAAAAACAAATATTCTATAAGAGAACTTTTTGGAAATAAAGTAAAACCAAGCAACAAAAGATTTGGATTATAGTTACTTTTAGAGAATTCAAGCAATAATAATCTTATTACAAATATTGGAGATATTATCTACACAAAAGGAGAACAAAAATTACAAGAATTTTAACCAATTACAGATGCTTTTTGTGATAATATTATGACTGTTAAAGTAAGAGATTGTATAAATTGTGAAGGAGAAATGAAAAATAAAAAATTTTTGGTAAAAAAAGAATCAGGTGGTGGTTTTAATAATATTTTAAGATTGAGATTTTCTAAATTTCATTTGGTAAGACACGGAGTTAAAGCAAAAATTCCATATTTATTAGACTCTAATGTACAAACAATTAAAAGCACTAAAATTATTAATAAAGAAATGAAAAATAATCAAACATAAATATAAAAATACTATCGCTGTGCCTTATAAAATAGAATTAGCAGATGTTAAATTATATACACTTTAAGAGAATTACAAGAAATTTTAGATGAACTTATAATGGATATCCATTATTTATAGGATGTAGATATTACACAAGTTTCTGTGGGAATTTTTCTGTAGGAAAGTGATTGTATATTTAACAAATAATTTAACTTTCGATACAATGAGAATATTAAGACGGTTATTATGTAATACTAAACAACAATAATTCTGTTGGAAAAGATTGTTGAAGTTCGAATAATTCTTTTTCTAGAGCCAAAGTATACAATAAATATCTTTGTCATGGAAGAAGTCCAGGAGTAAATAAAAATGTAGACAACCACACTAAAGATTTTTTAAAATGTCCAGATAAAAGGTAAAACAAACGAACATTTGATGTTAAACGAAACATAGACATTAGCATAAATATAATTACATAAATGTTAATGTCTAACATTTGTTAGATATTCTGCTAATTCTATTTCATAAGGAATATGCACAATAATACATGAACCTTAGAACTTTTCTATCGAATCCTGATGGATCAGAGACAGATTATCCAGCATATGATGGAAAATCCAATAAAAAAGTTAATCGATAATTATGTGGCTAAACTGATTCATTTGTGCCCATAAAAAAGGAAAATAATATTTAATCTAGAATCTTTTCATTTTTTCAACAGCTGTGTTATAGTTGACATCATCTTCACTGATAAAATAAGCTTGGAAAGAATCATTCTTAATAATAAAAAGATAAGGACTAAGAAAAATGAGGTTCTTTATCCACCTGGACCAGTTGGAGATTTTTTAAGATTATAAAGAAATAATCCCCCCCCATGAACCATAGACCTTGCCGTTGGTGGGGAGGCTTGCGTGCCTCAGCGATACCGTAGGTGCAACCACAACGGAGGGGTATCTGTTGAGAGGCCAGACAAACATGTGGTTCCTGAAGAGGGGCAGCAGCCTTTTCAGTAGTTGCAGGGGCAACAGTCTGGATGATTGACTGATCTGGCCTTGTAACATTAACCAAAACGGCCTTGCTGTGCTGGTACTGCAAACGGCTGAAAGCAAGGGGAAACTACGGCCGTAATTTTTCCCGAGGGCATGCAGCTTTACTGTATGATTAAATGATGATGGCGTCCTCTTGGGTAAAATATTCCGGAGGTAAAATAGTCCCCCATTCGGATCTCCGGGCGGGGACTACTCAAGAGGACGTCGTTATCAGGAGAAAGAAAACTGGCGTTCTACGGATCGGAGCGAGGAATGTCAGATCACTTAATCGGGCAGGTAGGTTAGAAATCTTAAAAAGGGAGATGGATAGCTTAAAGTTAGATATAGTTGGAATTAGTGAAGTTCGGTGGCAGGAGGAACAAGACTTTTGGTCAGGTGATTACAGGGTTATAAATACAAAATCAAATAGGGGTAATGCAGGAGTAGGTTTAATAATGAATAAAAAAATAGGAGTGCGGGTTAGCTACTACAAACAGCATAGTGAACGAATTATTGTGGCCAAGATAGACACAAAGCCCATGCCTACTACAGTAGTACAAGTTTATATGCCAACTAGCTCTGCAGATGATGAAGAAATAGATGAAATGTATGACGAGATAAAAGAGATTATTCAGATAGTGAAGGGAGACGAAAATTTAATAGTGATGTGTGACTGGAATTCGTCAGTAGGAAAAGGGAGAGAAGAAAACATAGTAGGTGAATATGGATTGGGGGGAAGGAATGAAAGAGGAAGCCGCCTTGTAGAATTTTGCACAGAGCATAACTTACTCATAGCTAACACTTGGTTCAAGAATCATGAAAGGAGGCCGTATACATGGAAGAAGCCTGGAGATACTGACAGGTTTCAGATAGATTATATAATGGTAAGACAGAGATTTAGGAACCAGGTTTTAAATTGTAAGACATTTCCTGGGGCAGATGTAGATTGCGACCACAATCTATTGGTTATGAACTGCAGATTGAAACTGAAGAAACTGCAAAAAGGTGGGAATTTAAGGAGATGGGACCTGGATAAACTGAAAGAACCAGAGGTTGTAGAGAGTTTCAGGGAGAGCATTAGGGAACAATTGACAGGAATGGGGGAAAGAAATACAGTAGAAGAAGAATGGGTAGCTCTGAGGGATGAAGTGGTGAAGGCAGCAGACGATCAAGTAGGTAAAAAGACGAGGGCTAATAGAAATCCTTAGGTAACAGAAGAAATATTGAATTTAATTGATGAAAGGAGAAAATATAAAAATTCAGTAAATGAAGCAGGCAAAAAGGAATACAAACGTCTCAAAAATGTAATCGACAGGAAGTGCAAAATGGCTAAGCAGGGATGGCTAGAGGACAAATGTAAGGATGTAGAGGCTTGTCTCACTAGGGGTAAGATAGATACTGCCTACAGGAAAATTAAAGAGACCTTTGGAGAGAAGAGAACCACTTGTATGAATATCAAGAGCTCAGATGGCAACCCAGTTCTAAGCAAAGAAGGGAAAGCAGAAAGGTGGAAGAAGTATATAGAGGGTTTATACAAGGGCGATGTACTTGAGGACAATATTATGGAAATGGAAGAGGATGTAGATGAAGATGAAATGGGAGATAAGATACTGCGTGAAGAGTTTGACAGAGCACTGAAAAACCTGAGTCAAAACAAGGCCCCGGGAGTAGACAACATTCCATTAGAACTACTGATGGCCTCAGGAGAGCCAGTCATGACAAAACTCTACCATCTGGTGAGCACTATGTATGAGACAGGCGAAATACCCTCAGACTTTAAGAAGAATATAATAATTCCAATCCCAAAGAAAGCAGGTGTTGACAGTTGTGAAAGTTACCGAACTATCAGTTTAATAAGTCACAGCTGCAAAATACTAACACGAATTCTTTACAGACGAATGGAAAAACTGGTAGAAGCCAACCTCGGGGAAGGTCAGTTTGGATTCCGTAGAAATGTTGGAACACGTGAGGCAATACTGACCTTACGACTTATCTTGGAAGAAAGATTAAGAAAAGGCAAACCTACGTTTCTAGCGTTTGTAGACTTAGAGAAAGCTTTTGACAATGTTGACTGGAATACTCTCTTTCAAATTCTGAAGGTGGCAGGGGTAAAATACAGGGAGCGAAAAGCTATTTACAATTTGTACAGAAACCAGATGGCAGTTATAAGAGTCGAGGGGCATGAAAGGGAAGCAGCGACTCTCATCGCTGAAGACGACACGTCTCCATTCGTCCCTCCATTCACGCCTGTCGCGACACCACTGGAGGCGGGCTGCACGATGTTGGGGCGTGAGCGGAAGACGGCCTAACGGTGTGCGGGACCGTAGCCCAGCTTCATGGAGACGGTTGCGAATGGTCCTCGCCGATACCCCAGGAGCAACAGTGTCCTTAATTTGCTGGGAAGTGGCGGTGCGGTCCCCTACGGCACTGCGTAGGATCCTACGGTCTTGGCGTGCATCCGTGCGTCGCTGCGGTCCGGTTCCAGGTCGACGGGCACGTGCACCTTCCGCCGACCACTGGCGACAACATCGATGTACTGTGGAGACCTCACGCCCCACGTGTTGAGCAATTCGGCGGTACGTCCACCCGGCCTCCCGCATGCCCACTATACGCCCTCGCTCAAAGTCCGTCAACTGCACATACGGTTCACGTCCACGCTGTCGCGGCATGCTACCAGTGTTAAAGATTGCGATGGAGCTCCGTATGCCACGGCAAACTGGCTGACACTGACGGCGGCGGTGCACAAATGCTGCGCAGCTAGCGCCATTCGACGGCCAACACCGCGGTTCCTGGTGTGTCCGCTGTGCCGTGCGTGTGATCATTGCTTGTACAGCCCTCTCGCAGTGTCCGGAGCAAGTATGGTGGGTTTGACACACCGGTGTCAATGTGTTCTTTTTTCCATTTCCAGGAGTGTAGATTTAGGTGTCAGGAAGTCGTTTCTGAAAGTATTTGTATGGAGTGTAGCCATGTATGGACGTGAGACATGGACGGTAACTAGTTTGGACAAGAAGAGAATAGAAGCTTTCGAAATGTGGTGCTACAGAAGAATGCTGAAGATAAGGTGGGTAGATCACGTAACTAATGAGGAGGTATTGAATAGGATTGGGGAGAAGAGATGTTTGTGGCACAACTTTACTAGAAGAAGGGATCGGGTGGTAGCACATGTTCTGAGGCATCGAGGGATCACAAATTTAGCATTGGAGGGCAGTGTGGAGGGTAAAAATCGTAGAGGGAGACCAAGAGATCAATACACTAAGCAGATTCAGAAGGATGTACGTTGCAGTAGGTGCTGGGAGATGAAGAAGCTTGCACAGGATAGAGTAGCATGGAGAGCTGCATCAAACCAGTCTCAGGACTGAAGACCACAACAACAACAAAGAAATAACGTGAGAAGGAGATTTTACAAGGTCTTCAAGTTCTAGCAATTTTTAGATTGTCAGATAAAAACGATACTGGAGTTGGAATCAAAGATACACTTCCTAAGGACGGAAAACTAGTAGAAGCGCTGGAAATTCATGTATCAATTATTAAATATGAACCAAATTAAGATTTAGAACATCGAGAAAATATTCTGAAAACTCCAAAAATTTCGATACCCTTTTGTGAACTACAAGCTGTAGAAGTTGCAGGATTAAATGCTAAGGAAAACATTGAACTCGATATCACAAATTACTGTAACTCAACAAAACTTGATATGCTATATACTGTATTTGTTACATTTCAGATAAGTTGTAAAAATTATCAGTTACGTGACTTTTCGTTATTCATCCACGTTAATCTGCAGAATATGTACTTGAAAAATGTAAGAAACGAAATTTTCCCAAAGGTGTTGTGGAACATTAATCCTCCAAATAAATTTCTCAAATCATACTATGCATTTCTTGATTTTAAATGAGTTACTCTAGTCAAATCAGACACTGACATAACTCCATATAGTTTCATAACTGTGATTAACATGACTCGTAGAATTTAGTAACTTCATAGAAAACAACAACGAAGCTTTGTGCAACTTTATATGAAAATTTGCTTCAGTACTTTAGCGTATGTAACAATGTTTGGCAAGAAAACTTTAACTTATGATGCACAATGCAGGATACGTTCTTAACATTTTTAGTTATATAAATGAATAACAAATTATAAAAAGCTATAGAAGTGTAAGCTTCATGTGTTATACCTGTTTGAAATATTTTAGAAATGATCGAATGAATAAAAACTTAAAAAATTTGCTGTGAATAAGAAGATGATATATAATTTTTTCATTATGTTTTAGATAGTTCTTGAATTTCCAAAAACTGTTTATATTTCACTGAGAAAATAACAAAACAAATTTTCCATCTTGCCCCTGTGAGTTATGCAACCCAGTTTACTTCCATGCAGTCGTTTTTCTGGGGCATTGGTCCCATCCAAAAGTGCAATCAGGATTCAATTAGCTACCAAAATAAAGAAGTTATAATTAAAACAAGTATAGTAGCTGTGTTAACAGTACACCTGTTACATATTATTATACATGTCAGTGAGACTGTACAGTCAATCCATTTTACATGTGTCAAACTGTACATTAGTCATCTGTTAACAGATGGCACTGACTTTGAATTTCAATATTTTTTTTTCTAACGTTAATTTGAGTATTGTAGTTATCATTATATGTTATTTACATTTCATTCCATCATATAAAACACAGAAATATGAAGAAAATAATTTATTTACATCCAAAATAAACTAAAATTGAACCAAATTTGTTTGTCGAATACCAGCTATATATACGATTTTAGATCGCTTCTGTACGTGCAGAATTTCCCATGAGTGTTGACCAAAGGGAGAGCGCGTTACTGGAGGTCACTAAAACGCAAATGTGTGAAGAGACTGGCCATGTGGCTAAGACAAGCAACACCCTCGCAGATGTACAGATTTAGTGGTTCTCTTAATTCAGAATTTAGTCTTTATGGAGCGAGTTTCTACATAAGGGCAGAGAAGCCTGAAAAAACATAAATTGTGTTACGGACAATGTAGGGATTGTTTTACAGTTTTTGATAGTTAATTACTTTTTTCTTACGTCCACCTTTGTAATAAAATGAGACAGTAAAATTTTAATAGGAGTTAGTCTTCATGATAATTAATTAATTTTTTAGTTATGTTCACCTTTTACAACAAATATTACATTTATTTGTTTACGCTCATGTTTTGTGTGAAAGATATATTGTTTTATAATAAGTGAGCGTCATAAAGAAATATTCATTTTTTTATTTTCTAGGTAATTGATTACAAAGTATGCATTTTAATGAAATTAAGTGAATTAGGAGTGAATTATAGATTATAGTAGATGGTGACTGTGTGTTCTAGGTAACTTTTTTTACAAAATAGTGACCTTCGTCGTTCATGAAGTGAATCTAGCTACTCATTGACATATATTATTTTTCTGCATGTCTTGTAGTTTTCGCGCGGCCTTCTTCTGAAACTCTGTAGTTCATGAATAAACCTATATTGCATGACGTTTTCTTTAATGTTTCTTGCAAAAAACTAACTAATACTTTTTGTGAGATCCCCTCTATAGTTTCAGTTCTTAGAACCAAGAGCGTACATAGAAGTATTTAACGTGACTACCAGATAGCTGGACTAGGTAAGTACTTTTACGTTAGCCATTTCATATATGGGGGCCTGCTGAAAAGCAATAGCTCCGAAATTTTTTATGTGAAAATTCTTTAAGCTGTTTAAATAAAACAAAATTAACATTCTAAATTTTTCCTTCATGTTTAAATTTCCATTTCTAAACGTAGTCACCCTTGCGACCAAAATTTTTCTCCCGACGACAGACGTGTTTTTTGATACCGTCACTGTAGAATGCTTGACTTTGTTGACGGACCCACAACCTCATCTCCGCTTGCACCGCTTCATCCTGTGAAAGTGGAGACGTCGAAGGTGTTCTTTAAGTTTTGGAAAGAATTGAAAATCGGATGAAACCAAGTCAGGACTCTATGGAGGATGATCGACGACAGTGAACCCAAGGCGTGGGATCGTTCCAGATGTCGCAGCACTCGTGTGCGGTCTGGCATTGTCATGCTGAAGGAGAGGGTGGTCCTACATTTCGTGTCAGACGACACCGTACAGGACAGGGAACATTTCAGGCTAATTAACAATACTGCTAAATTTCCAATCCAACTATAAAACCACAGCCTAAGAGGGTGGTGTCAAATGAACAGAGGAACGCTTACAGCTAAGGCAGGAAGAATTACTGGGAAGGTACGAAGAGAAAGTCTGTTACATATCCTTAGGTTCTAAAACATCTAGAATTGGGCAAATTCTGTATTAAAAAAAGATTAAATTACAGTAGTTTGTCTTAGACTACCTCAGTGGATGCTCCTGATTAAAAAGCTGACGCCTCCATCGAGTCCTTGGAACCCAAAATAAAATATTAACTGCAGAGAAACTACTGCGTCACCGAATGAAATATCAGTGGCTTCCAGCGACACCGTCACAGAGGATGACAGTATACTAGCTACAAACAGAATGACATATGAAAATTATTCACAGTTATTTACTAGAATCTGCACGTCCTTGATCGCACATACTGACGGTAAAGAAAGTTCAACTATTTCTGGCCGTGCCTAAAATGATCCGAAAGAAAAATCATAGGGTTGCTCTGAAATGTCTGAGGAATTATTTGCTATGAATGCAGATCCTTACTGGAAGCCCTAAATTCCACGGTGGAGTGTACGGACGAGGGAATCAAACTGTTGCGACCTGTATCTGGTTTAATGATTTTAGACAGCCTTAAAATGAAATGCCTGAAATAACTGACCAGAATGTCTTGTTAAAAAATTTTACAAAATTATTATTACTGTATGAATAATGGACCATTGGGGACTACTATGTCGAAGAATTAGCAGACGAAGCTGGAAAAAAAAAAATAAAGGAAATTGATGTAACCATGAACTGCGGGCAGTATAACAAGAATCCATATTCCAACCTAACTGCCGAAATCAAAGACAACAAAGGAGAATGGTAATATCGAGAGTGGAAAACACGTAAAGGTGGGCAATATAGGGATATATATTCTAAAACTCTAGAACTCCAGTGCACGAAGAAGAATCTTTGAAGAAGTTAGTACAGAGTGAACCAGAACTCCGCGGAAAATGTTTGAGAGGTGGTAATACGCAACAAAATTAGGAAACAAATCTAGCGATATCGGCCCTAAAATGCATACCTTAGGAGCTGTGAGAATTTTTTCATCTTCACTACTGTGAAACCCACCTCGTCCACTGAAAGAGTCCTCGGGCCTTTTAAGGTATGCATTCTAGAGTCCGTGTTTAATCGACAAGTTTGGCATGTTTTGGTCCATACTACCGTACCTTAAAATTTTTCTGTGGAGTTCACGTTCACTCTGTACACAGCAATTGCCCAGTTTAAGGCTAAACGCTACTATTTCTGAATTCATAGGATTCCTCGATTCTGGATACGGTGAAGTGGAGAACGTTAAACTTACAGTTTTCGGGTGGCCGCTGAGGAAAGCTATAGCTGACGACATCCTGTGACAGTTAAAGGCACATGCAGCAAACCATTAACCGTCACCACTTTTGTACCTGCCGAAGATCTAAGAATCTTCAAATTACCCATTACAAACGGTAAACGAAATGTCAGTCTCAGTATCATTATGGGCAGCCCACGTTCACAAGGTACCATAGGAAAAAATATTATTGAAGACGAAATTTGGCGGTATCGACGAGTGTTTAAAATATCCTGGTGAGAAAGAAATACAAATGAAGAAGTTCTACGGCGAGTCACTAAGGATAAGGAATTGGAGATCATAGTCAGAACCAGAAAAGTATGTTGCCTATATCATGAGAGGACTGAGATATCATTTTCTAAAACTGATAATGGTAGGAAAACTAGCAAGTGAAAGTTCAACAGGAAGAAGACGAACATCGTGGCTACAGAATCCGAGACAGTAGTTCGGACTTACACCTGTAGATCTGTTTAGAATCACGAAGTCAAAAACAAGATTAGGCAAATGACAGCCGACCTCCGAAGAGAGACGGCACCTTAAGCAGCAGAAAAAGCTGAACAACAGAACGCATCAAAAATAAGCACTAGTTCTTTTTAAATTCAATGAGTGCCGTCATGACTTTCTGCAGATCAAGGCATAAGAGATAGGAATACGAAACTACTACTTACAAGTGTCTTGTGCATTTATGCGTACAACAATTACAGATGTTCCTGTCTGAGTACAGAGGTTAATGATAAGTGTACTACGAGAAGACCTCAAATATTAAGTTACACATCATTATGGCAGCCTAAATAACTGTTATTGAACACTGCACAACACTTCAAAGTGAAGAAAATAAATGACACTATTTTTCAGTATCGTCACCAAGTCTGTGTAAACAACTGTCGGAACACCCAACCTATCGTGAAATCCCTGCACGATAGAAATCCGATACTTAGGCACGGAACCATTCGAGAACTATTGTATAAACATCCCCATCGTTGAAAAATCTCTTTCCTCTCAGATGCTTTTTAGCTTCCCTAAAGAGCGGAAATCTCATCGTTCGAGATTTTCCTTCCTTCCCGATCTACATCGCACTCGCCTGTGTGACGTTGATCAAACATAGTGCACCATTTCACTTTGTCTGGACACAACATTGTGTACGGTCCACAGACGCCAAACTTTTACGGTGAATCTGTGTGCAATTTAGATGTTTTACACACAAGAATCGTCCTGTCCCGTATACTTTTACTTTGGAGTACTTTTACGGTTTCCGTGCCGTTTCATTCGTTTTCTGTGATGCAACTTTTATCCGTATCGCAGCGTAACTGCGTCTGCAGGGAACCCGCAACGAGTAACTAACTCTCTCGTCTAACAATTGGCGACACTTGTGAAATTGTCTTAGCGAAGGAAGACATGTGTAACTTACTTTCTGAAGTATCTACTTACAACTTTATGTATGTTAAAACATTGTTACCTTCAAATTTGATTCTGACCTAGTATAAGGAACTTGTAAATCAAAGGTCCTTACAGAGTGATACTTTGTGTGGGAATTGCGTATCGAACACAGTTCCGTGTCTTCCGAGATCAGTTCTGTTGCCGACTGACCTATCTAAGCATAACTCCCGACTCGTATGCAAAGCTTCAATTTTGTCAGTAATTTTGTGCCTACGTACCAGGTTTCGTAGATGTTTTTCTGCAGAACTTGTTGGATTATTATTGCTGGAAGAAAGGAAAAAAAATTATTTCTCTAAATGACTTAGCCACAGACTTGAAGGTAGTGGTGACAACGAATCTTCCACTCTTCAGTACCGTAATCTGAATTGTTAGACATTCATGCACGTTTAAACAGCATTCCAAACGGGGAATCTAAACATATTTCTCGCTTTCCATATGCATCCAGATTTATGTTTTCCGTGGTTCCCCTGAACCACTTACTGCAAATGCCGGGTTGCTTGTTTTGAAAAGCACACGATATATTCATTACGGCATCCCTCTCCAATATAACCTTCTGATCCATCTCTAATCATCCTGTCGACGACGAGAAATTAAACCCTAACACTCCTTTCTTTTTTTCTTTTTTTTAAACAGTCCTCAGTGCACTACAGAACGAGAGCTTCATTCTGTTGACTTTCTGTCGGTGCCTGTATGTTTAAAACAATCGAAAGCTAAGTATATAAATTTGCAAAAAAACAAAGAATTGTTATATCAGTAAGCGCAGAGAGATGTAAGACTACATTCATTAATTGCCTGGCCAACTTAACAAATATGCTGTCAAATGTTGACGATATTTAATACAAATCTGAGAGACACCTACCTAGAATTTTTTTTTGTAATCTGCTTCAGTTTTTTTTATGTATTATGGTCACTACGTTTTTGTTGTCCTTCATAGCAAGCAAGGTACTGAGTGAGTGCTAGAGAGTCAAGAGTCGTGCTAGTGGGGCAGCTCCGTCTTTTGGTACTGGCCCGGCTGTTGGCAGCAGTTGTTAACAAGGGCCGCGAGCGCTTCACGTCCTAACTCTGCAGACCACGGCAAACTTCAGACCTTGACATAGGAGCCTAATCTGTTGAAACCACCAGCCACGTGTTCCGTGAACGCTTTACCGCAACGTAGAGCTAAAAGTGGACTCGTGCCCTGTTTTACAATATACGCTTAGATAAGACGATGCGTCAGAACTCATAACTGCTTTACTTTTGCTCTCATTGTTTCATTTATTTTGAGTGAAATAAATGCATATAACCTGCCGCCTTATCCATCTCAGAACCCTGATGGGAAATGGAAATGACAATAAAGGGAAAAAAAATCCATCTCAGTCTCGGAAGCAGTAGGCTACTATTCATCGGCAGACAACTTTTGTTCTTTTACACAAAATGTATTTAGAGGGAAATTAAATGAGTCCGTGGTTAAAAAACCAAAGCAGCTCCCAGCTTTCACATGAAATTAGAAATATTATTTTTCTACCTATGTACAGTATGCATTTCCTTTTCCACTTTGCGGTGAAATCTCTCATTTGTAGACACGAATCGGTTTCAGTTTTAGAGCATTATTAGTACTTACTCTGTATCCTCACATTCTGCTTATCAGTATAAAATTTTAAATATTTTATGAAATTCATAATTCATTGGGTGATTTGGATAGGCGTTTAACGGGTGTTTCTGGTCTGTGTATGATAGTTTCTTTGCATTATTTGAACTAATCTTAATGTCCACATCGTTATTTCTATGTCTGGTAAAATTTTCAATGAAATTCTGATGAGAAGATTAAATATAGTTCATAAAGCACAAAGAATAGAGAAAACACAGAAAATGAAAGGTCGCAAATTAAACGCAGGTAACGTTTTTATATGTGTAATAATAATGAATCCAATGACAATAAAGGTATAAAATAAAACATATTCACTTTTATCATGCAAAGGAAAATAGTAGTAGGTCAAAAGCCTACACTAAATAGGGGAAGAATTGAATGGATTAATACCAGCCGGCCGTGGTGGTCTAGCGGTTCTAGACGCCGGCACGGTAGCTAAGCGTGTTCGGTCAGAGGGTTTAGCTACCCTCTGTAATAAAAAAAACTGAGTGAACCGATCAACGAACAATCTGAACGGGTGCCAACGGATGTCCGCCACGAACAAATTCAACGAACAATATAGAACAAAATGAGTTAAAAAAAAAAGCGCTCAGTCCGGAACCGCGCGACTGGTACGGTCGCAGGTTCGAATCCTGCCTCGGGCATGGATGTATGTGATGTCCTTAGGTTAGTTAGGTTTAAGTAGTTCTAAGTTCTAGGGGACTGATGACCACAGATGTTAAGTCCTATAGCGCTCAGAGCCATTTGAACCATTTTTGAACTAATACCAGAACAAACAAATAATAACACTACACAAGAGACCAAGTCTTTAGAACTTGTAAGTATTTCACCATTGATGGGTTCTGAACATGAAGAAGAAAATGAAATGAAGTGGTAGAAAAGAGATCAAACGTGTGTTACTCTGTTTATGGATATGATAAACTCATTATCATTTGTATTATCATCTTCAGAAGCATCAGACGGACCTGAAATGCGTAATGTGTGGGGCCTTGCCCACTCGTCGCTATCGGGTGCCTAAATTATGTTGCGTCCTCGGAATGCTATACAACAATTTAAAAAAAATAACATTAGTAGTTTTTATTTCTAGAAAGCAAATTGACAATACTTAACTTCGATTACAGTAAACGCCGCTAACGAGAGGCGACATGAAAACAGTGAAGTTCTTGCTGTACACGAAGTCCAAGTGAGAACTTGATACAGATCATGACAATCTGATAACATACCACTAACGTCCGTTGCAGACTGGGCCGATCTGAACGGCCGAGGCCAGCAGGAGCGGAGCTTATATTCACTTCTTCCAAGTGTCGCTCTTGGCACGGCACAGTCCAATTCCGCGCACCATTGGCCGACGTTTCCTCACCGCCTTCTCTGGTCTTGCGTACTGCGGCTTCGATCCGACCCTTGTGGTTCCGCCAGAACATATTGATTGATTTGTATGCGACCCACGTAATGTAACTTTCTTGCCGGTCCTCCAATCGCTTTTAGGTACAGTTATTTGCCCATAGAAATTATTACTACAAGAGACCGCCATGGCATTCGAGACCAGAATCAGATTTATATAATGTTAATGAAAATATCAGGAAACACGTTACTGCAGATGACACACACTTTAACGCTTGTAAAATTAAATTCATCACAGTAAATTACATTTT
This sequence comes from Schistocerca cancellata, assembly GCF_023864275.1. Classification (NCBI taxonomy): domain Eukaryota; kingdom Metazoa; phylum Arthropoda; class Insecta; order Orthoptera; family Acrididae; genus Schistocerca; species Schistocerca cancellata. The sequence goes on along the minus strand of NC_064629.1, from coordinate 788,749,574 downwards.
TGAGAGCAAGTTTCAACTTACAATTATATGACGAACATTTCGGTATTTGATCGGCACCTAGGACTCGTGTTGTTGTTGTAGTTGTTGTTGTAGCCTTCAGTCCTGAGACTGCATTGATGCAGCTCTCCATGCTACTCTATCCTGTGCAAGCTTCTTCATCTCCCAGTACCTACTGCAACCTACATCCTTCTGAATTTGCTTAGTGTACTCATCTCTTGGTCTCCATCTATGATTTTTACCCCCCACGCTGCCCTCCAATATTAAATTGGTGATCCCTTGATGCCTCAGAACATGTCGTAACAACCGATCCCTTCTTCTAGTCACGTTGTGCCACAAACTCCTCTTCTCCCCAATCCTATTCAATACCTCCTCATTAGTTATGTGATCTACCCATCTAATCTTCAGCATTCTTCTGTAGCACCACATTTAGAATGCTTCTATTCTCTTCTTCTCCAAACTATTTATCGTCCATGTTTCACTTCCATACATGGCTACACTCCAAACAAATACTTTCAGAAACGACTTCCTGACACTTAAATCCATACTCGATGTTAACAAATTTCTCTTCTTCAGAAACGCTTTCCTTGCCATTGCCAGTCTACATTTTATATCCTCTCTACTTCGACCGTCATCAGCTATTGTGCTCGCCAAATATCAAAATTCCTTTGCTACTGTAAGTGTCTCATTTCCTAATCTATTTCCCTCAGCATCACCCCACTTAATTCGACTACATTCCATTATTATCGTTTTGCTTTTGATGATGTTCATCTTATATCCTCCTTTCTAGGCACTATCCATTCGTTCAACTGCTCTTCCAAGTCCTTTGCTGTCTCTGAGAGAATTACAATGTCATCGTCGAACCTCAAAGTTTTTATTTATTCTCCATGGATTTCAATACGTACTCCGAATTTTTCTTTTATTTCCTTCACTGTTTGCTCAAAATACAGATTGAATAAGATCGGGGAGAGGCTACAACCCTGTCTTACTCCCTTCCCAACCACTGCTTCCCTTTCATGTCCCTCGACTCTTATAACTGCCATCTGGTTTCTGTACAAATTGTAAATAGTCTTTCGCTCCCTGTATTTTATCCCTGCCACCTTCATAATTTGAAAGAGAGTATTCCAGTCAACATTGTCAAAAGCTTTCTCTAAGTCTACAAATGCTAGAAGCGTAGGTTTGCCTCTCCTTAATCTTTCTTCTAAGGTAAGTCGTAGGGTCAGTATTGCCTCGCGCGTTCCAATATTTCTACGGAATGCAGGACTCATATCCAGCAAATATTTTTCCTGTCAACTAACCATGAAAGATCTTTAATATCATTTTGGTTAGGTACCTAAATTATAAGCCATTAGCGAGGCGACGGAAACCGAAATTACGAGATGAAAAAGTTTTACATTATCAGCATACGAACCCGGACCCTATCGCCATTATTTCCTATCCACGAATAGATGTTAAATGCCGCTTTATTTCAGTACCGAGAGGTGCGTACGTTTGAAATGGAAATAACGTGACGAAATGTTCTGTAACGACTGAGAGTCCTAGCCACGAATAGATGTTAAATGCCGGTTTATTTCAGTACCCAGAGATGCGTACGTTTGAAATGGAAATAACGTGACGAAATGTTCTGTAACGACTGAGAGTCCTAGCCACGAATAGATGTTAAATGCCGGTTTATTTCAGTACCCAGAGGTGCGTACGTTTGAAATGGAAATAACGTGACGAAATGTTCTGTAACGACTGAGAGTCGAGCCAGAACATACTTGTATCACTGAAATCATATAATGAAATGTTCTGTGCCTGGCTACGAGTCGAAACAGGCAGCACTAGTCATTGTTGACAATGCGCGGAGAGATGTTATAAATCCATCATTTTTTTCACTTGTAGTTTGCTGTGTGCATGCTACGGCTTGAAATAACATGATGAAAATTTTCGTTCCAGATCAGGATTCCAATCCACACATGTGCCTTAAGGAGCTTGGAAACATGGGGAAACAATGAAACGGTGGTACTGTATAGCCCTGAAGGGGCGATGAGATTAAATCCAGTTCTGTACCAATATTTCTGACATATAAAGTTAAGTACAACAAGAACTGAGTGCCCTTTGACATTACATAGTTATTGTTTCATTAACACAATAAGATTTCTGGTATCAGAAAGATTTTCGGAAGCTGTACTTTTCGCAATTTCTACGTCTGTCGTGGCCCAACCTGCATCCACTCTTCTTCAGTTGAAACCGAAGGGATGTCTTGGTTAGTGTGCATTTGGAAGCACGGTGCAACACTGTTCAATTGGTGTTACCGAAGGTTAAGTGGTTCCGATCATGCTTGTACAAAATGATTGCCTGAAATGTAAAACGAAACCAGACTTAAAGCATACCAAGCTAGAAATATTCGAACATAACTTCTTTAATTTACTTTAATTTTTGTTTGGGCCTCCCATCTCCCCTCAGAGAACATCCTGTCTCACTCCAAAAATGTCTTCTTTGGCTAGCTTCTCACAAGATACTCTTCATAGCCGACCACCTGGATGGTGTGGGGCAGCCACGTTGTTTGGAAGCTGGGTGGCCAAGGTGTGAGACTGTATGGCAGACATATGCAGCTGTCAAAATCAACATTTCCTTTCTAACACTGGTTCTGCAGCGTGGTCGGGCGGTATTATGCCCCCATCCCACAAAAGAGGGCTGGTAGATGGCTAGCTGGCGGCTAATGTCCGTTTAGCTGGCTACCACACGTGCTGGCACTCTGCTTTACTGACGTCTACAATCGGCGCCGGGTCTGTGGTAGTGTTGTGTGAGCCACAGCATCGACGTCAAAGGCAGTAGGATCTTGCGGAGGTATCCTCTCTTCAATTAATGACTGCCTCTAGGCGGCGAATGCGAGTGGAAAAAGTCACGCCCCCGCATTGTCGGAAGGCAGCTGCTGTGCCTGGTGCGGGACCCGCTGCCTCTTGGATCGAGTGAGCCTGGTACTAGTGGAAGCAGGAAGCAGGTACTCCAGCCTGGACTCGAACACCCGTCTGACACTGCTTTGCCTGAGCCGTGCATTACCGCTGCATTTGCAGCTTATGCCGAGCGAGGCAAGCCAGTCTCGCAATAGGTTCACATACTTGTTGTTTTAACCCAAATGTCGACAGGGCACACTCACCAGCCACCAGAGGCTAATGCAATGTTCCTATGCACCTTCTCCTAAAGTTTACTCTTAAGCTGGTAGTGGTGCTATTTCTTTGACGTTTTCTTTCTTTTTTTTTTTTTTTTTGGATCTTCCTTTTCTTCCTTTAATCTTAATTCTTGAAATTAAGTTTCACCATGTTTAAAATGGAAAAAAAGAAAATAATGTCCTTCCTTTTGGATTATGGCATTACTTCTGGTGCAGTAAAGACTATTAGCAATACAAGAGCCTTCTTCGGTCCTCGATGAATTTCAATTTGCAAACCACGTCAATGCAGAACAAGAGAGATGATTAAAAAATTCGGGACCGCTCGACGTATTTTCTGCTGCACTTACGTGCTGTGATCAAATGTTGTTGTTTTATAGAAGATTGAAAGTCTTGTATGTTTTTAGTAGCTGTGGCTACCAAGTAGAGAGTTAAATGAGCCACTTACGAGAAGCAAGTACACAATCAATGTTTTGTCCCTGGGAACATGTTCCAGTCCGGTTGGTGAAGTCGATGGTGGTACGGCTAGTTCTGGTAACTGAAGCCAGTTTCTTCCTTGTCCATGGTGAAATTGCATTTCGATCTGAACAAATGACCATGTGTCCGAGGGTGTCCTGTAACTGAAACTTTCTGGAGAGAGGATTTGGTGTTAGACTGATATTGTATACTTCATTCTAGTTGGAACCCTGGCATGCCGAGCGGTTCTAGGCGCTTCAGTCCGGAACCGCGCGACTACTACGGTCGCAGTTTCGAACCCTGCCTCGAGCCTGGATGTGTGTGCTGTCCTTAGGTTATATGGGTTCGAGGGGACTGATGACCTCAGATGTTAAGTCCCATAGTGCTCAGAGCCATTTGAACCATTTGAAACCTGGCATAAATTAAATCCACTTGAGTAGATATGACTTCTGATGGTAGTATTTTCTGATCAACATTTCATCAAATTTTGATCCAATCTGTCGATGAGTATCTTCTCCTGTAAAGTGCGTGTACTGGTGAATTCTGAAATGTTTGTTGGTATAAAAAAGCATTGGAATGGTAGAGGGATTCTTTGACAGAAGAGAAACGACTGCATACGAGTATAATGCGGTGGGGGCTTTGTTTCAGGCATAACTGTTGGCGGAGACATGTCGATTGGCTTATGGGCGTTGAGCAATGCTTTAGTTACAGAATGTCTGGTAGCTGATAAAGAACTGAAAACAGATCTTAGATAAATAAGGTTGAAATGCAGTGTAGGACTGTACAAACCCGAACTTCTATCGGAAATGCGTGAGGGTGTCATTAGGAAGAGTAACTTGAATATGTTGATCAGGTTGCCCAAGAAGCGGTTGCAAGAATGCATTTTACTACATTGACCGGGATGGGGTAACTGATGCGATGTTGTGAGATTATGTGAAGCCTAGGTGTTAACGAAATGGGTTATTTGCAGTGTGTCAAAATGTCTCAGTTGGTGCTGTCGTTAAGTTATCCTGAAGGACAGCATTTTGTTCGTCTAGTTCCTGTGTAACATATCTTTAGGGTTGGCTGACACGTGTACATCCAGTTGCTTACTGAGTATAACATTTGAGAGCTAGTGTGATTGGTGCATGGCTTGTTCACGGCCCATCTGCAGGAGGGCTGATTTTGGCCGATTGAGAATGGTGCCACTGCCCTCTTCATATACATTTATGAGCCTTTGCAAGAGAAGAAGTTCCGACCGCCTACAAGGATAATACTGGCGTCGTCTGCATATGACTGAACTCCCAGTCTGAATCGGAATTACGTGCAGCCCTCCAAATTAGAATAGAGGTCTCGCAGAAGTTGTTCACTGGTTAACATTTATAATGTCTTTGTCTCAGACTTCTACGGAAAGTAACGTGAGTTGTACGGGACTGATTGACCCTAATTCTGACTCTGTGCGCAAGATGAAACCGATTATATGCCCAGCGTAATTGACCTCAATGTTTTAGCTATATCATTGTAATTGAATCAACTATGGATTCTTGGTAAATATTGTAAATTAACACTGTTTTTTGTGTGAAAATGGGCTTATAGCCCGAAGCCCAAGTTGTGCTGTAACTATAATAAATTTTGTGAAACAAGGAAAAAACAGTATATATTTAGTTAATTTAATTATAGTTACTGCACAACCTAGGTTTCGGGTTATAATCCTATTTTAAAGTGCATTACTGATTCCTAAAATTACTTCGATGATCAGTTTTTGTCAAATTAAATATGGAATTACACAGTTCAGCAATTACACTAACATGATCAAAGATACCTAGGAATATAGTTATGCATTAGCCTAGAATGTTTTTCTACTCATGGACTGAGGTCCAGAGTATTACTTCCATCGAGGAGATGTGGTATCGTCTAAGACAGGTGAAACATTGTAAATTAACACTGTTTTTGTGTGAAAATGGGCTTATAACCCGAAGCCCAAGTTGTGTATTAACCATAATAAATTTTGTGAAACAAGGAAAAAACAGTGCCTATTTAGTTAATTTTATTATAGTTACTGCGCAACCTATATTTCGGGTTATAATCCTATTTCAAAGTGCATTATTGATTCCAAAAATTACTTCGATGACCCACTTTTGTTAAATTAATATGGAATTACAGAATTCAGCAATTACCGTAACATGATCAAATATACCTATGAATATAGCTATGCATAAGCCTAGAACGTTTTTTCTACTCATGGATTGAGGCACAAAGTATTACTTTTTCTACTCATGGACTGAGGCCCAAAGTATTACTTCTGTCGAGGAGTTGTGATATCATTTAAGAGAGGTGAATAATTAAATTGTGTTTGCTCTTATAATAATAGGTGTGGGGATACATACATCTGTCTCTTAATTCCTAGAAGTTCTAACTGGCTGTGTTTTTCCCCTTTTCCTCTGTGTGTAAGACTTCTACATCTATCATGTACTTGTGGTTTTTGTTAAGGCAATGTTCTGCAAAGACTGAATCAGGTTTCTTCAGTCTCCACCTTCTATGATGTTCTTTAATCCCGGAGCAGACAGACACTCCTGCATATCATCTTACAAACACCACAATTTGAGATGGCTGATTGTTTGTCTTTTGCATTGAACAAGCAACTACCTATTTTACGAAGGACATAGAAAAGCACAGAGGATCCGTTTGCCTTCAAAATATTAGTTGTCCTGTATGATTTTTTCCCTACAAAAGATAATCTGCACCATTTCTTTTCCAGTTCGTCTGTTTGTTCATTGGGGACAGTAGAGACCTGGCTTGCTTCACGTCTTTTACTTATAATTTTGTCAATGATATTAGGGTCAAATTCATTATTTGTGGGTACTGTTTTTATTGTATTAAGTTCCTGATCAAGTTCTTCTTGGGACATGAGGATAGAAAGTAGATAGTTGATCATCTGGTGGAATGCCGCATGTTTATAAGGTGTTGGATGTTGGGAGGAAACCGGAATGAATGTGTCAGTGAAGGAGTCTTCCGATAAATTTTAAATTTATGGTTGCTGCCTTCTATCTTTAAGCCAAGGCCCAGGAAATTTATGCTGGGTCCCTCTAACTCCATGCTCACATTCATATTAGTTTGCCACTGGTTCATATTTTCCACAACTTTTGGATTTGTCTGTTAAAATCTTTCCCTAGGTGTATATACCCGATATGACAATATGTATTTGTAAAGTATAAAAATCCACAGAGCAAGGAATTCTTTGTACGTCACACGTTTGATGCGTAGTCTCTGTGCATTGCAACAACCCTCCCCATGGATTGACCCAGTACCGCACTAGATAGATACTCCTCCATTATTAGAGAGGTGACTGCCTGCATCATGCAGCAAGTGGCTGGGGAAACAGCTTTAAGTCAGCGTTAAAGCACGTGATAGGTCAATAATACTGTAAAATACTCGGTTTGGCTTGTTTGACTGTAAAGTCGGTGGTTCTCTCAGTGAAAGTGTCCGGTAGTGGCACACAATTTAAAACTTGATTAAAGATAAGCAAGAGTTGTGGAAGAAGTAAATGCTAAAACCTCTTGTAAAAGATCTTAGGGATACCATCTGCTCCAGGCACCTTGTTAGCTGGAGCATCTTGTAATATTTGAATTAGTTATTCGTTATTCAGGTCGATGGGTTGAGAAATTCTGGGGCTTACGTCCTTTTCCATCTTCTGCACGAGATCACGGATTCGAGCAAGCTATATCACAACTTGAACAGCACATTACTTTGCGGTTCCGCCAAGGTAACGATGTTAATGTTTAGCTCGATTGTGATCTAATTACATGGTATATGGTTATGATCTGTTTGAACTCGAACACAGTATCCTTCGACCTATCACAAACGTTTTTGTAGCGATGCTAGTAAGGCGGAGAATATTAGTCCTGTATTGTGTGATGCATGATGAATTCTGATGCGGTTCGTCAGGATCTCCAAGCACTATAAAGTAATACTCCTAAGTAGATGGTCACCACTGAGCCTTGTCCGAATATAGTGCTTTAAAAACTGAGTTTTTTTGGCTTGGTACTATTGAGCCACCATTGACTTCCAACAACGGATGAGAATTTTGACTCCTTGGAGGTGAATTACAGCCTGTTCAAAAAGTCCATTCACCTGTTCGTCTGTATCGTCATTCACCAGCTGCTTAGGCTACCCAGTGCGTACTTCGTTTTACTTTTGTAATCAAAGAAACATAATCACGTTACAGTCCTCTAACTAAAGAATTACAGCCCAATGCTCAGTCTGAGTGATAGTCCCGTATTGCATATAAAAGTAGTCCAAACGGGTGAAGCAAATCAACAGAAGATTTCGGAAGCGGCATACGAATCTTGCCCCTGACGTGCATTGACGGCATTAGAACGCGCACCGGCGGTCAAATCAAATGGCTCTGAGCACTATGGGACTTAACTTCTGAGGTCATCAGTCCTCTAGAACTTAGAACTACTTAAACCGAACTAACCTAAGGACATCACACACATCCATGCCCGAGGAAGGATTCGAACCTGCGACCGTAGCGGTTGCACGGTTCCAGACTGTAGTGCCTAGAACCGCTCGGCCACCCCGACCGGCACCGGCGGTCACGAGAGACAATCACGCAAATGGAAACGTGCCAGGATACGGAAATTTTTACAGGTACATATGGTTTCCATTAGAACTGTTGCGTTGGTGTAAGTATTAGTGCATTGTAAACCCAAAGTCGAGATACAGAGCACATCTTTTTGTTTATTTCTGCAGTCCCTATTTCGTCTCATTTAACTGCGTGTTCCCACCTCTCGCCATAAAAGTGTAAGTAATGCACCCAGGATCATTGTAGAACATGATCATTTTGGTGGTCCATGTGGTATGGTGTGGGGAGGCATAATGTTGCAAACCGTTGAGCATGATGCTCTCATTGTTCAACGTTCCGTAACACTGTACATTTTCCGACCCAATCGAGATAGCGCAGTGGTTATCACACTGGTGTTGCAGTCCGGAGGATGACGGTTGAAATCCGCTTCCGGCCAACCAGATGTAGCTTTTACGTGTTATACCTAAATCGATCCATGCCAATGCTGGTGTGGTTCCTTTGAAAAGGCACGGCCGGTTTCCTTTCCTATGCTTGAAACATTCCAGGCTACAGCTCCATTCCTGACGACCTCGATGTCAACGGGACGTTGAACCCCACCTTTCCTTCCTTCCTCAGGCGCCTCTCTTCAGAGATACATTCGACCCTGACTTAATGTTTATGGGTGACATTGCTCGAAATCATCGGGCTGTGCAGGTCAAAGAGCTCTTGGAACGAGTGTATATTAGGCGAATAGGCTGATATGCCCATCCTCCGACTTAAATCTCATCGAGAAGATGTTTGATGCACGTCCATCACGCACCAACGGCCATCCACCTGATGTCAACAGCGTTGGTGGAGGAGTTGAGCGCCCTATGATAGTAACTCGTACCTACCTTGTGGCCAGGATGGAAGCTCGTTGTAGAGTTTGCATTGCTGTCTGTGGTGATCGCACACTCTATTAAGAACCACGGCCCGCCTTTCTTAATATCCGGGGAATCATGGTGAATCGTATTGATTACAGTGTAATTATTGTCTGTGAATGTAAGAGCAATTTATGTTTGTCTCATTGCTTATTTCTTTCAGTTACCTCCGCTATTACAATGTAGCAGTTTTTTCTGTGTATGGTCCAGATTTCATCGAGCTAGTTACTTAACTTGGACACATCATCCAAAAGTTTCTTTCGTCCCTAAGTTTTGCATACCAATATATATCTACATCTACATTGTTAAAGCTACTTTACTACGTGTAGCGAACGGTCACTTCGGGGGAAAGCCACAATTGTAATTTTGTTTCACGTTATTTATTAGCAGTGCAGTACGTCTCACTATACAACTACAACTCAGTACACAGCCTGAGTCAGAGTCCCACGTTGCGTATAAACGTAGTCCGAAGGGCTGAAGCAAGTAAACGTAAGAACACCCGTGACCACGAAGTACACAGTTCGCCTTACGATGATTAGCTACTTGAGAGCGAAGTAAAATGTTGCCATAACGAGCATAGTCTCAGTGTTGAGTTGAGAGTGGCTATGCCGACTGGTATACCTCCACCGCATTTAAAGTATGCTTCACTTATTGTTGTTGTTATGACCTTTGGCTCTGCACGCTAGTCTATCACTTGAAAGACACTTCTCTGCGTGAATATTACAACCTTCTACATTCATTGGAATCTGGTTACTGCATTCAAGACTTGGCCTCACACTACATTTTTTGCCAAAAGTCGACTTCTTGACACCTCACGGTGTGTCCTGTCAGCAGGTACCTTCTTTCAGTCAAGCTGCGCCATTAATTTCTTTTTTCTCGAATTCGATCCAATATCCCAGCATTAGTTACTCGGTCTGTCCATTTAATCTTACGTATGATTCTGGAGTACCATATTTGAAAACCATCTTTACTCTTTTTTTCAAACAACACTGACAAGAAAAAATCCCAGCACCAAGACGGAGTTAGTAGGCGTGTCTCTACATCTGGAAGATGATGTCTATCTGTTCAAATCTCGCGCAAGGCGCATAAGAGTGGCGCTAGTTCTATCACTATGAGGTTTGAAATCAGATTTGCCGTAAGTACGTGCTGTAACTGTAGTGAGCGTTAGTTAGCAAGAGATTTAACATGGAGAGTGGTTTTAGTCAAGTATGCCTTTAATGCGACAAAGATGCCATAATCAGCACCTCACTGAGTTTGAGCCAGGTCGTTAATAGGGGTACAAGGAGCTATATGTTCCCTACGCGATATTGCAGAAAGACTTAGCAGGAGTGTAGCCACCGTACGTGATTGCTACCAGCGGTGGTCACGGGAAGGTACGGTCACTAGAATACCGGGCTCCGGACAGCCACGTGGTACTACCGAGAGGGAAGACCGTCGGGTTTGGCGTATAGCTATGGCGTATCGTATTGCGTCTGCAGCTGCAATTTGAGCAGCAGTTGGCGCCACAGTGACACAATAAACTGCTGCAAATCGGTTACTTCTAGTACAGTTACGAGCCAGACGCCCTGTGAAGTAACAAGCGATAGCTCACTGGAGGGCAGGGCGGAGGTCTAGTATGATTTCGGATGAAATCTGGTTCTGCCTTCGTGTCTGTGATCGTTGTGCCTTGGTTAAGAGGCCATTTGAGGCTTGCAGTCAGCCTGTGTGCATGCTAGACACACTGGACCAGCACCTAGAGTCATAGTCTGGGGTGCAATATTGCATGGCAACAGGAGCACAGCAGTCTAGTGGTTACCTCACGGAACCTGACTGCACATCCGTACAGGGACGTATTGTGCTGCCATTCATGAACAACACTCCTAGAATCTTTTCCAACAGGATAACACTCCTCCCCTCCCCCGTCCCCCCTCCCTCTCCGTCCTCACCCCCCCCCCCGAAAGCTCCCCACTCACTTACTGCAACTGCGACCCAAGATGCTCTACAGAGTATCGACACGTGGCCTAGGCCTGCTAGATCACCGGATCTGTCTCCAGTCGAGCACGTATGGAACATCATCGTATGATAACTCCCGCGTCATCCAAAACCACCATTAACCGTGTCTGTAGTGACCAAGTACAAAAATGGTTCAAATGGCTCTGAGCACTATGGGACTTAACATCTATGGTCATCAGTCCCCTAGAACTTAGAACTACTTAAACCTAACTAACCTAAGGACAGCACACAACACCCAGCCATCACGAGGCAGAGAAAATCCCTGACCCTGCCGGGAATCGAACCCGGGACCAAGTACAACAGGCATGGAACTCTACCCCAGAAACTGACATACGGCACCTGTGAGACACAATGCATGTACGTTTGCGTGCTTTCATTTAACATTCTGGTGACTACACCAGGCCGGCCGAAGTGGTCGTGCGGTTCTAGGCGCTGCAGTCTGGAACCGCGAGACCGCTACGGTCGCAGGTTCGAATCCTGCCTCGGGCATGGATGTGTGTGATGTCCTTAGGTTAGTTAGGTTTAACTAGTTCTAAGTTCTAGGGGACTAATGACCTCAGAAGCTGAGTCCCATAGTGCTCAGAGCCATTTTTTTTACTACACCAGTTACTTGTGTACCAGCATTCCATACTGCAATAGCTTTTCTCGCGTTTACATTAATTTGTGAACTTGCAATGTTAATCACTTATATATGTTACCTAGACAAATTTGTTCCCGAAATATCATTAGTCTACATTAATTATTTATTGCTGCTGGGATTTCTTTCCGTCGTAGTATTTATAGCTCATATTTAACTTCTGCACAAGGCTACACTACAAACATACACATTCCGAAAATGCTTCCTAACACTGGAATTTATGTACATTATTAACCAGTTTTTCTTTTTCAGAACTGTTTTTCTTGCTGTTTCCAGTCTGCATATTATATCGTGTCTACTTCGGCCATCATCAGTTATTTTTCTGCCCACTAGAACGAGACACTTTTAGTGTCTCGTTCCCTAATCTATTTACCTCAGCGTCACCTGACTTAATTGTACGCTGTTCCAGTACCATTGTATCAATTATCTTGACGTTCATCGTATAACACCTTTTCAAGATACACTCCACTTGTTTCAACTACTCTTCCGCGTCCTTTGCCACCTCTAACGGAATTACAATGTCGTCAGCAAACAACAAAGTTTTTATTTCTTGGTCCTGAACATTAACTCCCGTTGCAAATTTCTCCATGATATCCATCACACCTTGGTTAATACAGGCTGCATAGAAACGTGAGTCGAAACATTAGGGATTTGTTCTCGTCATCAAAACATTACAATTAGTGTATATGAACATGGGTACGAAAATTCTTTGTTAGACTGGTATGAAAGGAATTCTCTGTAGTGTCTCCTGGTTATGTAATTTACCTCAGATGTGTTTTTTTCTCTTTGCCTTGCTTGTAGTTGCTCATGGCATTCATTGTTTTTTGTCTGACTGTTGTTGGTTCTGCTTGAAAGTAATTTCAATCACAGCACATCACAACGATGTATTCAGCGTCTGAAATGGCGAATATGACTACATGTATGGTCTAGCAGGTGGGAATGCGATCGTAGCACGTCAGTGCTGTGCTGAATATTACCCTGGGAACCAATTACCTTGTACAAGATTAAATAAGGCTGTACTTCAGCCAAGAATAGCTTTGAGGCCACGCATGTTAGGATAGTGTGCTGTGTTTCTGCAGTTCTTAGAATGTAGTGGAAAGGGGGTGGGGGGTAAGATGACGTAGAGTCTGATACGACGAATCGTTAATTTAATGGGACTGCCGAGAGAGAGCAGCACTGGAAGGTCTTTCGTTGCTAAATGATAGCACTCCACGTGTGCTACGATAGGAACGAAAGCCAACCGCCATCATTTAACCGTGCGACACCATCATTTGAGTTTACACGCATGTTGGTTGTAATATTTCAGTGCATTAAACTAACGTCTGGACAACACGTGGCAAGTTTTTCCATCCTGGTTTCTGTTTTTTCCTAAACTATAAAATATGATGTTTCTTAACGTACACAGCAATCTCCAAATATAATTTAGTCAGCTATTGTTTTTAGATTTAGATTATAAATGGCCGCCTCAGGTAAGTTCACGAACGTACTTGCCGACAAGATAACGAATTCGTCATGTTATCCGTATATTGCGTAAATTATTTTAATAATCTTTTCAATTTCTTTTGTAATATCCAACATGTGTCACAAATATAAAAGTAAGACCAATATACAGCAATGGCCACAGGGATCTATGACCCTAGCTGTACAGGAGTTAGTAACAAAGGTGCGGCAGTGTACGCAACTGCGAGAAAGTACAGTCTTCCAGAGACTATACTGCGTCTTTGCGCCAAGAAATACACGAAATAAATATGTATTTTTAAATTTAATGCCTCACATTTAAGTTGGAGGCAGCAGAGGAGTTAAATGTAATGGTCTCTAATTAATGTATTGCGTTAGAAAAAATTTAATTTCATTTATTTTTCAGACTATGCTGACCAGCGAAGGACGGTTTCGACGTACAATCCCTGATGAGCAGCTGCAAAACCTCAAGGGAGATGTGCAGGATTTGGACGGAAGAGCTTTTGGCTTAACAAGGGAATAGTTTGCAAAACTCGCCTTCGACTACGCTGAAGCACTGCAGAGTCCACACCGCTTCAACAAAGAAAATAAGAAAGTGCGTAAAGACTTCATCCAGAGCTTTAAGGACAAGTTCAAGTTTTCTCTCAGAAAACCAGAAGCTGCATCTGCAGCCAGACTGGCAGGATTTAACAAAACTAGCGTTGAAGCGTTCTTTGATCTCTACTCACAGATTCTATCTGAGCAAGACTATTGGCCTCATCAAATTTATAATTTAGATGAGACTGGTTGCTCGACTGTTCCCACTAAACATTTGAGTGTGTTACGCCCAAAAGGATATAGTAGGATTATCAAACTACATTCTTCTGAAAGGGGTGTGAACGTTAGTGTACATATAGTTTCAATGCTGTTAGTCATTATGTCACACCTTTCTTCATATTCCCCAGGGTGCGGATGCAGCAGCACTTTATGAACAATTCAACGCCCGGTTCTGTAGGTGTGTGTAATAAATCTTGATGGATGAACGGTGAAACCTTTATCCTGTGATTAGAATATTTCATAAACAGTGTAAGGCCAAACAAGGAAACCTAATTCTGTTACTGATGGACAACAACACATCACATGTTACATTGAATGCTGTCAATTTACGTCGAAAAAATCATATTACTTTACTGGGTTTTCCCACACATAACAGCCATCGTGTGAAACCTTTGCATGCGGATTTCTAAGCCCCATTTAAAACTGCCTATAGCCGCGCTTGTGATGTTTACTTAATGGTATTCCAGAACAAGTAGTAACTATTAACGGCATTGCTGGGTTATTTAATGCAGCATAAAGCAAGGCTGCCGTAAACGGCTTGAAAGCAACTTGACTAGTTCCACTGAATTCACAAGTATTTGACTGGGTGTTATGTGATGTCCTTAGGTTAGTTAGGTTTAAGTAGGTCTAAGTTCTAGGGGACTGATGACCATAGATGTTAAGTCCCATAGTGCTCAGAGCCATTTGAACCATTTGAACCATTCACAAATATTCAGTGATTCTATCTTTGAGCCATCGATGACAACAGAGAGACCACACAATACTTCAGTGGTTAGTCTGGATGAAAAAGAAGTAGCTCGAGCATTTGACGCCTCTGCACGTAACGCAGATGACGCTGCAGTAAGCCTAGCTGGACCGTCTTGTGCTCCTGAAGTTAACACTGATGAAACGGCAAATCCTGGACCATCTTGTGTAGAATCATCCTGCTTTGCCTTGACTCCTTTGCCTGAAGCTGCTCGAAAAGAAAGGAAACAAAGGGTACATTGCTCTCATTTCACATCACAAGAAGCCCTGTCAAAAGAGCTTTACAAAATAAAAATGCTGAGAAGAAAGCCATAGAAAAGAAGATAGAAGAAACACAAAAGAAAAGAGATGAAAACAGAACGCCAAAAACGTGGCTAAGGGAAAAAGAAATAATAAATTTGATAAGGAACACTTTTTTTGGAAGATCCCTCAATATCAATCAATTACTATGAAGATGACGGGGATATTGATCTCGTCGGAGAAGAACTTTGTACAATCTGCAAACACTGTCGAAAATCAGAGACTTGGTATGCTTGTAATCGTTGTCACAAATGGGTCCAAGCTGCTAGTACTGGTCTCACTGTATGTGTATGTATACGACCTTATCCCCAAACGAGGGTAAGCTGACAAATTTGACATCATTTTAAAAAAGTCGAAAAAGTCGCCATAGATGGTAGATAATAAAAAATTATAAAATCAGTAGCTGAAAATAAAATTATACCTGTTGTTTCAAATTATTAATGTTGGCAAGCGGTTCAAATACACGAGCTAGAAAAAAATTGAAAGCTTACTGTCGTCATCTTACCCTCACTTCCCCTACCTCTTTGACTGAGGAGTCTGGCATTTCACTTAATCTTAAATTATAATAACAATCACGTCTTGGTTTATACTCGTAAAAACCTTCATGAAGTGCGACAAGACAGACATCAGTAGAGGTTCAGCCAGAAATGTATGTGCTGGAATCATTCAAAATTATCTAACTGGCCCCTACTTATGTCCGCATCTTCTTACTGGACAAAAGTATCTATCATTTCTCAGACCTGAGTTGCTTCGTTTAGTTGATGTTGTGCCTCTAAACGTTATACAACGAATGTGGTTTATACGTGACGCTGTACCAACTCACTTTACACAAATAATTCGCCAGTGTCTGAACAAACATTTTCCGAACTGATGGCTTGGCCGATGAGGGCCCTTTGCCTACCCGGTCGTCAGATTTGAATCCAATGGATTTTTTACTATTTGGACATTTCAGATACTTGGTATATTTATCTCCCGTACCATTGCCGATGTTCTGAGGGACTGTATCCAAAACAGATTTGATCAAGAACGGAACACATCACGAGTTATCCACAGTATGGAACTCAGGTTCAGGAGATGCATGGAAGCAGTAGGTTCCAACTTCTAGTAAACATGCATGTGTTTGGTAAATATGTCATTTTTTGTCATGGGTATCAAATCCTTTCATACATGTAAATGTGTCGGGGATATGTATCACTTTTGAGTCACGAATAATAAATACTTTGATACCTCCCTAACGAAGCATTTTCAGAATTCTGTAATTTTTTTAATGTCAAGAATAAGTCCCTATAGTTTCTGACACATGTTTTTATACACACTATAACAAACTGAATTGGTGTATCAGGGAAATACCACACTCATTCCGGATAATTTACGTTGGTTTCTTAACAAAACAACATGCACGGAATAAATAGCCGTAACCTCCTCATGTCTGTGAGGAGTTCATCAAACTAATTTGGCTTCCTACTGTACTGCAAATGATAGAAACACATACCGTGTTTGAGACCAAAGGACATATCTTTTTCCTATTTCACACTAAAAATTAAGAGAAACTGGTGCAATATACTTGCATAAATATAACGAGGGTTGCAATATATACAATTGACTGTCAATGGACCGTCTACACAATCAAAGCAACTACGAAAAATGTAAGAAGGTTACAGCTCAACGTCCCGTAGACGATGAGGTCGTTAAAGACGGGGCTGATGCTTGGACTGATGAAATGTGAAGAAAGAATTCTACCGCGTCCCTTTCAGTGGAATCATCCCAGCATTTGCATTAACCGTTTCAGGAAAACAACAGACAAAGTAAATCTAAATAGTCAGATGGAGATTTGTATCGTAGTCCTCCAGAATCAGGGGCCAGTTTCTTATCACTGCGCTAACTATGTAGGCGCAATTTCAAACAGCTGTTGTTCACGTAATTACATAGGCAGAGATCGAACAAACGTATGCAGGGTGTCCCTCCTGTGAGTCATAGTGCGGTGTTTCACCGTGAAGATATATTACTTTTTGTTTTTGTGGTAAAGATGTGAATTTAATGCAAAACCTATAAGTAGTAGGGCCTTTCACACCGAATCCTATTTCCAATGAAAATATGTTTTTCTTTTCATTATAGAAAACAAACATATTCTTGATTGTAATTTTATACGACCAATGGAGAGAATATCCTCGAACACAAAAGAAAAGTGTAGACGGTTGTTCGAAACGCCAAGAACAGCAAGTGTCTCCATCTGTAACTGAATGTGGATATCTTTATATGGAGCTTTGCACCGTCCCTGTCAACATTTGATACACGGTAATTAATGCATCGACATCACTACTAAATGGGCGTGATCTGTTTTCTCCAAAGGAATGGATAAGGCTGTAACAATGCTGTTACACACATGTTGTTGTTGTGGTCTTCAGTCCTGAGACTGGTTTGATGCAGCTCTCCATGCTACTCTATCCTGTGCAAGCTTCTTCATCTCCCAGTATCTACTGCAACCTACATCCTTCTGAATCTGCTTAGTGTATTCATCTCTTGGTCTCCCTCTACGATTTTTACCCTCCACACTGCCCTCCAATGCTAAATTTGTGATCCCTTGATGCCTCAAAACATGTCCTACCAACCGATCCCTTCTTCTAGTCAAGTTGTGCCACAAACTTCTCTTCTCCCCAATCCTATTCAATACCTCCTCATTAGTTACGTGATCTACCCACCTTATCTTCAGCATTCTTCTGTAGCACCACATTTCGAAAGCTTCTATTCTCTTCTTGTCCAAACTAGTTATCGTCCATGTTTCACTTCCATACATGGCTACACTCCATACAAATACTTTCAGAAACGACTTCCTGACACTTAAATCTATACTCGATGTTAACAAATTCCTCTTCTTGAGAAACGCTTCCCTTGCCATTGCCAGTCTACATTTTATATCCTCTCTACTTCGACCATCATCGGTTATTTTACTCCCTAAATAGCAAAACTCCTTTACTACTTTAAGTGTCTCATTTCCTAATCTAATTCCCTCAGCATCACCCGACTTAATTTGACTACATTCCATTATCCTCGTTTTGCTTTTGTTGATGTTCATCTTATATCCTCCTTTCAAGACACTGTCCATTCCGTCCAACTGCTCTTCCAAGTCCTTCGCTGTCTCTGACAGAATTACAATGTCATCGGCGAACCTCAAAGTTTTTACTTCTTCTCCATGAATTTTAATACCTACTCCGAATTTTTCTTTTGTTTCCTTTACTGCTTGCTCAATATACAGATTGAATAACATCGGGTAGAGGCTACAACCCTGTCTTACTCCTTTCCCAACCACTGCTTCCCTTTCATGCCCCTCGACTCTTATAACTGCCATCTGGTTTCTGTACAAACTGTAAATAGCCTTTCGCTCCCTGTATTTTACCCCTGCCACCTTCAGAACTTGAAAGAGAGTATTCCAGTTAACATTGTCAAAAGCTTTCTCTAAGTCTACAAATGCTAGAAACGTAGGTTTGCCTTTTCTTAATCTTTCTTCTAATATAAGTCGTAAGGTCAGTATTGCCTCACGTGTTCCAACATTTCTACGGAATCCAAACTGATCTTCCCCGAGGTCGGCTTCTACCAGTTTTTCCATTCGTCTGTAAAGAATTCGCGTTAGTATTTTGCAGCTGTGACTTATTAAACTGATAGTTCGGTAATTTTCACATCTGTCAACGCCTGCTTTCTTTGGGATTGGAATTATTATATTCTTCTTGAAGTCTGAGGGTATTTCGCCTGTCTCATACATCGTGCTCACCAGATGGTAGAGTTTTGTCATGACTGGCTCTCCCGAGGCCATCAGTAGTTCAAATGGAATGTTGTCTACTCCCGGGGCCTTGTTTCGACTCAGGTCTTTCAGTGCTCTGTCAAACTCTTCACGCAGTATCTTATCTCCCATTTCGTCTTCATCTACATCCTCTTCCATTTCCATAATATTGTCCTCAAGTACATCGCCCTTGTATAAACCCTCTATATACTCCTTCCACCTTTCTGCCTTCCCTTCTTTGCTTAGAACTGGGTTGCCATCTGAGCTCTTGATATTCATATAAGTGGTTCTCTTCTCTCCAAAGGTCTCTTTAATTTTCCTGTAGGCAGTATCTATCTTACCCCTAGTGAGACAAGCCTCTACATCCTTACATTTGTCCTCTAGCCATCCCTGCTTAGCCATTTTGCACTTCCTGTCGATATCATTTTTGAGACGTCTGTATTCCTTTTTGCCTGCTTCATTTACTGCATTTTTGTATTTTCTCCTTTCATCAATTAAATTCAATATTTCTTCTGTTACCCAAGGATTTCTATTAGCCCTCGTCTTTTTACCTAGTTGATCCTCTGCTGCCTTCACTACTTCATCCCTCAGAGCTACCCATTCTTCTTCTACTGTATTTCTTTCCCCCATTCCTGTCAATTGTTCCCTTATGCTCTCCCTGAAACTCTGTACAACCTCTGGTTCTTTCAGTTTATCCAGGTCCCATCTCCTTAAATTCCCACCTTTTTGCAGTTTCTTCAGTTTCAATCTGCAGTTCATAACCAATAGATTGTGGTCAGAATCCACATCTGCCCCAGGAAATGTCTTACAATTTAAAGCCTGGTTCCTAAATCTCTGTCTTACCATTATATAATCTATCTGATACCTACTAGTATCTCCAGGATTCTTTCAGGTATACAACTTTCTTTTATGATTCTTGAACCAAGTGTTGGCTATGATTAAGTTATGCTCTGTGCAAAATTCTACAAGGCGGCTTCCTCTTTCATTCCTTCCCCCCAATCCGTATTCACCTACTATGTTTCCTTCTCTCCCTTTTCCTACTGACGAATTCCAGTCACCCATGACTATTAAATTTTCGTCTCCTTTCACTACCTGAATAATTTCTTTTATCTCGTCATACATTTCATCTATTTCTTCATCATCTGCAGAGGTAGTTGGCATATAAACTTGTACTACTGTAGTAGGCATGGGCTTTGTGTCTATCTTGGCCACAATAATGCGTTCACTATGCTGTTTGTAGTAGCTAACCCGCACTCCTATTTTTTTATTCATTATTAAACCTACTCCTGCATTACCCCTATTTGATTTTGTATTTATAACCCTGTAATCACCTGACCAAAAGTCTTGTTCCTCCTGCCACCGAACTTCACTAATTCCCACTATATCTAACTTTAACCTATCCATTTCCCTTTTTAAATTTTCTAACCTACCTGCCCGATTAAGGGATCTGACATTCCACGCTCCGATCCGTAGGACGCCAGTTTTCTTTCTCCTGATAACGACGTCCTCCTGAGTAGTCCCCGCCCGGAGATCCGAATGGGGGACTATTTTACCTCCGGAATATTTTACCCAAGAGGACGCCATCATCATTTAATCATACAGTAGAGCTGCATGTCCTCGGGAAAAATTACGGCTGTAGTTTCCCCTTGCTTTCAGCCGTTCGCAGTACCAGCACAGCAAGGCCGTTTTGGTTAATGTTACAAGGCCAGATCAGTCAATCATCCAGACTGTTGCCCCTGCAACTACTGAAAAGGCTGCTGCCCCTCTTCAGGAACCGCATGTTTGTCTGGCCTCTCAACAGATACCCCTCCGTTGTGGTTGCACCTACGGTACGGCCATCTGTATCGCTGAGGCACGCAAGCCTCCCCACCAGCGGCAAGGTCCATGGTTCATGGGGGGTTACACACATAAGAATAGAAAATAAGACATGACAGTGTGAAATCCAATTAATTAATACTATGTATGATTTTATATTGATGGGACAGAAACTGTCAGCGTCCTGCAAGACACTTGCTGTTTCGAAGTATTAACTCATCACCGTAAATTTCGTTCAATTGCGAGCAAATTGCAGCAGCAATGATAATGTCCTTACACCGGTTCTTATCATACTGCAAACATAAGCAGATGCGCCAAAAAACCTGGTATAGGCACGTGTGTTCAAATACATAGATACGTAAACAGGCCGAATACGGCGCTACGGTCGGCAACGCCTATATAAGACAACAAGTGTCTGGTGCCGTTGTTAGAGTGGCTACTGCTGCTTCAATGGCAGGGTATCAAGACTTACGTGAGTTTGAACATGGTGTTATAGTCAGCCTAGCATCTCCGAGGTAGCGATGAAGTGGGGATTTTTCCTTACGACCATTTCACCAATGTACCGTGTGTATTAGGAATCCGGTAAAACATCTAAACTCCGATATCGCTGCGGCCGGAAAAAAATTCTGCAAGATTCAGACCAACGACAACTGAAGAGAATCGTTCAACGTGACAGACGTGCAGCCCTTCCCCAAATTGCTTCAGATGCCAATGCTGGACCATCAACAAGTGTCAGCATGCGAACCATTGAACGAAACATAATCGATATAGGCCTTCAAAGCCGGAGGCCCACTCTTGTGCCCTTGATGACTGCACGGCACAAAGTTTTACGCCTCGACTGGGTCCGTGAACACTGACACTGGACTTTTGATGACTGGAAACATGTTGTCTGGTCGGACGACTCTTGTTTCAAATTGTTTGGAAATTGGAAAATTGTGGTAAGTTCCTAGGGGTTCAAACTGCTGAGGTCATCGGTCCCTAGGCTTACACACCACTTAATCTAACTGAAACTAATTTACTTACGCTAAGGACAACACACACACCCATGCCCGAGGGACTCGGAGGACTCGAACCTCCGAGGGGGGACGTCGCGCGGACTGTGGCAAGGCGCCCTAGACCGCGCGGCTACCCCGCGCGTCTTTCCAATTCTATCGAGCGGATGGGCGTGTAGGGGTATGGGGTCAACCTCATGAATCCATGGACCCTGCATGTCAGCAGGTGAATGTTCAACCTGGTGGAGGCTCTAATGGTGTGGGACGTGTGCAGTTGGAATGAGACGGCACCCCTGATACGTCTAGAAAAGACTCTGGCAAGTGACACGTACTGAAGCAACCTGTCTTATCACTGGCTTCCATTCGTGTCCATTGTGCATTTCTACGTGGTTGGGCAATTGCAGCAGGACAATGCGGTATCCCACACGTTCAGATTTGCTACAGAGGGGCTCCAGGAACACTCACCTGAGTTTAAACACTTCCGCTGTCTACCAGACACCCCAGACATGAACATTATTGAGCATATCTGGGATGCTTACTCTTATGGATTTTCGGTCAGCCCTGCAGGACTCATTGTATCAGTACCCTTCAGCACTACTTCCTACATTAGTCGAGTCCATGTCACGTCGTGTTGCGGCACTTCTGCGTGCTTGCAGGGGGGGCTACACGATATTATGCAGGTGTATCAGTCCCTTTGGTTCTTCAGCGTAGTTCATTTATGAACAGAAATTAAAAATGTGAAATTTAAATCGGATGAGTTGGACTAAACGTCCAGTAGTCAAAGCTACGCTTTTACAACGCCGTTACAACCATATATAAAGGATAAACATGCATGCACAGCTCTGCATAGCTATCACAACTTACATCCTCCTGGACTTACTGCAGTCAGGCGTTGGTCTTCCTCTTTATTTACACTAGGTGATCAAAAGTATCCGGACCCCCGAATCATACGTTTTTCATATCAGGTACATTGTCCTGCCACCTACTGCAAGATACTGCATATCAGCGACCTCAGTAGTCATTAAACATCGTGAGAAAGCAGAATGGGGCGCTCCGCGGAACTCACGGACTTCGAATGTGGTCAGGTGATTGGGTGTCACTTGTGTCATATGACTGTACGCGAGATTTCTACAGTCCTAAACATGCCTATATCTACTGTTTCTGATAGGATAGTTAAGTGTAAACGTGAAGGGACGCGTGTAGCACAAAAGCGTACAGGCCGACCTCGTCTGTTGACTGACAGAGACTTCCGACACTTGAAGTGGGTCGTAACGTGTAATAGGCAGACATCTATGCAGACGGTCCCACAGGAATTCTTACAAACTGCATCAGGATCCACTGCAGGTGCTATGACAGTGAGGCTGGAGGTGAGAAAATTTGGATTTCATGGTCGAGTGGCTGCATCACGCAGGTAAATACCAAATGACGCCTCGCTTGGTGTAAGGAGCGTGAACAGTGGACGATTGTACAGTGGAAAAACGTTGTGTGGAGTGACGAATGAAGGTGCACCATGTGGCGATTCGATGGTAGGGTGTGGGTATGGCGAATGCGTGGTGAACGTCAACTGCCTGGGTGTGTAGTACCAACAGTAAAATTTGGTGGCGATGGTGTTACGGTGTGGTCGTATTTCTCATGAAGGGGGCTTGCACCCCTTGTTGTTTTGCGCGGCACTATCACAGCACAGGCCTACATTGATGTTTTAAGCACCTCCTTGCTTTCCACTGTTGAAGAGCCATTCGGGGATGTCGATTGCATCTTTCAACACGATCAAGCACCTGTTCTTAATCATAATGCACTGCCTGTGGCGGAGTGGTGACACGACAATATTATCCCTGTAATGGACTGACCTGCGCAGAGTCCTGACCTGAATTCCATGGAACACCTTTGGGATGTTTTGGAACGCCGACTTCGTGTCAGGCCTCACCGACCGACATCGACACGTCTTCCCACTGCAGCACTCGGTAAAGAATGAGCTACCATTCCGAAAGAAACCTTCCAGCACCTGATTGAACAAATGCCTGCGAGAGTAGATGCTGTCATCAAGGCTAAGGGTGGGCCGACGCCATAATGAATTCCAGCATTACCGATGGAGGGCCCACGAACTTGTAAGTCATTTTCGGTCATGCGTCCGGATACTTTTGATCACATAAGATATATACAACATATAGTACAACGGAAAAGCAAATATTCAGTAACATGAATTAAATGAAGTGTTAAAGAACTATGGAATTATGTACTTCAATACCTACTACTAAGAGTTGCTTGTAAGTGTTACTCAAAATTTGAAAGGTTAATTAGGCACTTTCTGGACCAGGTACAGTATCCTAACTAATATATTATAAGTAAGTAAATGACAATGCCAATGTATACTTTTGAAGTCCCATATTCTTCTTTTCTCAAGCTCTTATCCCGTCTAGTGCGCGGTCCTCTTTCTCAGAATTGGGAAATTTTTTTAATTTTATTAATTAACTCTGAGGCCAGCTGACTTTCTGGCGCCACAGTTCTCGAAATATTCTAAGGGAGGAAAGTCGTGTGCTACAGATTAGTGTGATTCGTGCAAATTTTGTTCTGTGTTTTGTCGTATTTTCACTTTTTGTTTATGGCATTTTCTGGGGCAGGATTTGTGGACCAGCCAACCATTAATCGAAACAAGCGTGGAAAAGTGACTAAGAACCACAGTCAGGCTGGCCGCCGTACCAGTCCGCTGTCGTTAATCCACAACGATCTTTCGATACTGCTCTGGTTCACCTTCTTGTCTCACAATGTACGCGTTCGAAATTACGATAAACGAGCAGGCTTTGAGGTTCAAAGTATGTTAAAATAACTGATATTGGCACTAGACCACTTACTAATACAGTTATAATGGTTGCGTACACTATGTCTTTGTACACGTATTCTGAAAACAAGCTGCAGGCAGTCGTGAGCAGGCGCTTGTAATGTCGACCATATATTATTCCATGTAGCGCTCTTACATAATGTCACATGACTCAAGATTGCCACTGGACGAATATTGGTAATATTCCCACTGAGCTTATTTCATCTTAGTATTGAGCGAGCATATTCTTCAGCGAAATTTACTACGATCTTGCATGGCACCCTGGCATCTACGGAAATGCCTCCGATTTCCTCTCGGTCTGACAGCGCCTTAGAGACTCCTCCCCACTTTGTACGTTTAGCTCACTTTCCATGCCTTGCCTGAACTACGTGCCTACGTTTTTCCCCTTGTTAATATTTTTAATCTCAGACGTTACTCTTGTATGTAACCCCCAAACAATATACAATGATAATATATTACCACTATAGAGCACTCTCTGAATAACAATCTTAGCAAACCCGATGAAATGGGTTTACAGCACAAATAAATAGATATACCAGTCAATATTTTTAATTTGAATAGAATCTATTTTCCACATTGTAGCGAAAAGGAAGTCGTATCTCCTGCAAGTACTTGCAGTGTACATGGGGGTTTTGGGCTAGGCGGAAATTTGCGGCACTCTGATGAACACTCGCTAGTCGACAAGCACCCAGGGAAGTCAGACTGCGATCAGAATTAAGACACTTCGACTGTCAAAATTTTATCAGTAAATTGTCAGAGTATTCGTAACAAATTTCCCGCATTTACTGCCATCCATAAAGTTCTCGCGCTCAAATTATTTTTGGAAAGAAAACCTGGATGAAATCCGAAGTGCAGATCTCTGAGATATTTAGCGGGTCATGGAAAGTGTATCGGAAAGACAGATTGGAGGCCATTGGAAGGGGCTGTTCACTGCAGCCGACGAAAATATTGTATCTACTGAGTTCGAAGTTGAGTGTGGATGTGTAGTAGTCTATTCGAGTATAACAGGTGTAGGTGAAAACCAGTTAATGTTTCAATGTTTTTACCGGCTAGCCGATTCCGATGTGACAGTTATTGAGATATTCAAAGAAAGTCTACGGTCAGCGGCGTGTAAATACCAAGATAACGCAGTACTAGATAGAGGTGACTTCAACATACCGAGCATAGACTGGAATGACTATGGATACATTGCAGGGGGTACATACAGACAACCGTGCGAGGTACTTTTGAACACGTTTTCTGAAAACTGTCTTGAGAGCTAGTTCGGCAGCCCACACACAATGGAAATATCTTAGACCTCTCATTATTGACAACGTCCGTATAAAACGGGGTTAGCGGTCGTGATGTCATTATAGTAAGTATGGTTTCGAAAGAAGGCTAGGAGAGAGTTCCTGCTTGAAAGAGCAGATAAGTGGTTGTTAGTATCTCGCTTAGAAAGAGAATTTACATCACATAGTTCCAGTCAGATAGACACAGACCAGTTGTAGTCAATGTTTAAGCAGGTTTAAAATCGTGGTCTGGAGAATTATGTTCCTAGTAAGTGGATTAAGGACGGAAAAAACCCACCATCGTTTAATAACGAGATTCAGAAAATGCTGACGAAGCAGAGGCTGTTGCACTCTCGGTCCAAAGGAGAATGCTCAAATGACGACAACAAAGGTTAGTACAGATTTGTGCGTCTGGAAAAAGATCTATTCGCAAAGCATACAACAGCTACCGCTGTCATACCTTAGCAAGTGGTGTGGCAGAAAAACCGAGAAAATTCTGGTCCATTGTTAAATCGCTAAGCGGGTCTAAGGCTTCCATTCAGTCAGTCCCTTATTGACCAGTCTGGTGTGGCAATTGAAGATAGCAAAACGAAAGTCGAAGTTTTAAATTTCACGTTCAAGAAATTGTTCACGCAAGTGAATTGTGCAAATATACAGCCATTTGACCATCGGATAGACTCCCGTATGGGCTGGCCGGAGTGGCCGAGCGGTTAAAGGCGCTACAGTCTGGACCCGCACGACCGCTACGGTCGCAGGTTCGAATCCTGCCTCGGGCATGGATGTGTGTGATGTCCTTAGGTTAGTTAGGTTTAAGTAGTTCTAAGTTCTAGGGGACTGATGACCACAGCTGTTAAGAAACAACTGAAAGATTTGAAAGCAAATAAATAACCAGATCCGGATGGAATTCCACTTCGGTTACACAAAGCGTACTCAACGGTATTGACTCCTTACCTGGCTTGCATTTATCACGAATGCCTCGACCGACACAAAGTCACAAGCAGCTGGAAACAGCGCAGATGTTTCCTGCATATAAGACGGGCTAAAGAACGGACCCACAGAACTACAGGCCAATATCTCTATCATCGGTTTGCTACAGAATCCGCGAACATAATCTCAGTTCGAATATGGTAAATTCTTTTGAGGCCGAGAAGCTTATGTCTAAGTATGACCGTGGTGTCCGCAGCTCGTGGTCGTGCGGTAGCGTTCTCACTTCCCGCGCCCGGGTTCCCGCCTTCGATTCCCGGCGGGGTCTGGGATTTTCTCAGCCTCGTGATGACTGGGTGTTGTGTGATGTCTTTAGGTTGGTTAGGTTTAAGTAGTTCTAAGTTCTAGGCGACTGATGACCATAGATGTCAAGCCCCATAGTGCTCAGAGCCTTTTTATCATCGTGGTTTTAGAAAGCGTTGCTCGTGCGAATCTCACCTTACCCTTTTCTAACATGATATACTGTGAACTATGGATGAAGGGCAACAGGAAGATTCCATATTTCTAGATTTCCGGGCAGCATTTGATACGGTGCCTTATTGCAGGCTGTCAACGAAGGTACGTGCACATGGAATAGGTCCACAGACGTGTACGTGGTTCGAAAGCTTCTTAAGTTATACAAGCCAGTATATTGTCCTCGACGGTGAATGTTCATTAGAGACGGAGTTACCGTCAGGAGTGCTCCAGGGACGGATGATAGGACCACTATTATACTCAATTTTCATATACGATTTGGCGGACAGAGTGGGCAGCAACCTGAGATACTGTGCTGATGATGTTGTGGTGTACGGTAATGTGTGGAAGTTGAGTGACTGTAAGACGAAACAAGACGATTTACCCTAAATTTCTGTTTAGTGAGATGAATCTCAGCCAGCTCTAAGTATAGAAAAATGCAAGTCAGTGAGTAGGATAAACAAACTCGTAATGTCGGATTCAATATTAGTAGTTTCCTGCTCGAAACAATCACGTCGTTTAAGTATCTGGCTGTAACGTTGCAAAGCAATATGAAATGACATGAACATCTGCGGACTGTGATAGGAAAAGTGAACTGTCGACTTCTGTTCTTTGGGAGAGTCTTAAGAAAATGTTGTTCACCTGTAAAGGAGACCGCAAGTGGGACGCTAGTGTGACCTACTCTTGAGTACTGCTCGAGTGTTTGGGATCTGTACTAGGTCAGATTAAAGGAAGACAGCGAAGCATTTCAGAGGTGGGTTGCTAGATTTGTTACCAGTATCTTTTAACAATACGCAAGTGTTGTGCAGATGCTTCGGAAACTCAAATGGGAATCCATGGAGTGAAGGCGCCTAAGGACCACGAAGATAATATACGAGAAATTAGGGCTCATACGGAGGCATATAGACAGTCGTTTTTCGCTCGTTGTGTTTGCAAGTAGAACAAGAAAAGAAGTGTCTAGTAGTGGTACAGGGTACCATCAGCCACGCATCGTACGGTGGCTTGCGGCGTGTCTACGTAAGTGGAGATGTATGTGTAGTGTTCTGTTGTTAGTGTTATAACTCACCTCGGGAGCTGTAGTGGCAGAACGCTTAGGAGTAAAATCGACGGCAAACATTCTGGTCGTTCTGTAGTAACAGGGGGATATTTCAGATTGGCAGCTCCAGAAAGAGAGAGTTACCATTATAAAATTGGTGCTAGGTACAAATTGTAACGGGTACGCTCGGGCGTACGTTAACTCTTTAAAGCCTGTACAATGGTAACTTGACGGGCTTCACCTTATAAGAAAGGATTTTAGTAAATATGTTCACCGCGTGTACCTGAATGGAGGCAAAATCAGACTTACACCCACTCAGTAACAACAATGATACGTCAAGCAAGTCTAAAGTGCAACTACACGTTAGGACGGGCGAGAAACATACACAGCAGATGCTACCAATTGTTAATAATACGGTCGCCAGCCTAATTAGGCATTAACTGAGTTTCTTCCCTGTACAAGTGGATGTACACACGTAGTAATACTGCATTATATGGTAAACTTTAGAACCAGAAAAATCTACTGAACTAATATTTTCACTTACTGTACTAATCTGGACAAGCTATAAATACACAACATTACACTATAATGATTACTACAAACTGCGTTTTGTCTATTGATCCGACTGAAATCGGGCATAGGTTAACCTAGAAATAGCACTTTTGAAACACACATACAATGTCAATTTTAGAAGGGTAAAATACTGAAAATTTAGGTTTTATATTGACTTTAACTTTGCTGGTCAAATCAGTTCAGTGCACTTCTGAATTCAAATGAATAGAAAAGAAAAAAAGGGGAGGGGGACCTGAAACTATTATGATCACCGTAGTGAAAGTTTGATTATTGAGAGCATTAAGCATTAAAGATTTTCAAAATATGATTTACCACTCTTTTTGTCTTATTTCCTGCTCATTTAACTACCGTTATTTTTGTCTCAATTTAAATAAACTTCATTACTAAACCAATTTCAACATTTTCTTCCAACTTTGTCATACCAATATTATTCGTCCAGTATTAATTAACAACAAAGTTCTTTAAACATCATTTTAACATTGATAGGTCTGCAGGTAGTTATTATTAACATAAACTTTAAATCTTCATCTTGGGATACTCGGATTGCACCACATGTGGAAAGGACCCTGTCTAGGTTAGTTGTGAGGATAATTAATTGATAGAACAGTTCTGGTAAAATTTAAGTTGTTATTGAACAGTATGTAGCAAAAGTGACACTGGTCCACACGAATACAGTACTGAAAGTTTCAACCTGTTCGTATCGATGAGGCGGTCGGCAGGCGGCGAGATGGCGAGGCACAAAGCACACGTGCAATTACAGCAATGGCTCATGAAATATCGGCACTTTACTTCTTCATGGCATCGCAATGCTTTTCCATTTAGTGCCTATGGAATATTGTCATGCTGTATAGACGTCGGAAACAGCGCATCCGAGGCTCAACGAAACCACTTTTTCCAGGAGAGCCTCCTCGATCCAGCACGTGTTTCTCAGATCGATGCCCAACTCCGACTACTACTGCTGAGCCCGTTATATCGTACCGTGCCCGTGTGAATTTTCCCGCGCTCGCCTACCTCCACCTTTTCCTGCTCCCCTACAGACAGGGTATTCACCAAAGGTTTTACATTCCACATATTCTAATACATTGCCTACATATGGACCAGGCGTACAAATACAATTTTCACATCTTACAATAGTTTCAACATTAGGTACACTTCCCTTCGATTACAACATTACTTGAAATTTGACATAAATATTAAAATTTACAACGAAAATTGTTTATAGCTTTTTCAACATAATGTCATGAAACAAAAAAGAAATGATACCAGAATATCGATTATACTAATTTATCGAAATTCAGAAGAAAAAAATTTATTACATATACAATAGTGTAACGTTAGTGTTGTTACAACATGACAACTATCGATACATCGGAAATATTGTGTTTTTATTGAAATGATATTGATATCCATTAATCGGTGTTATACTGTCGATATTTCGACAAGATCTATGCATTTCCACGATATATATTGTACATACTTCCACTGGCTGATCAATATAAGTAATTACTGTCTTCGCACTTCCAACCTAATAATCTTCTCCAAAGCAAGATTGTTTATTCAGATATTACATTTGAAACATAGCACCGATAAACACCGTCTCAACTTATGTATATAGTAACTATTTAATTATTTCGAATAAATCCTCGACTTATTACCTTTCTAGATATTTCATGTATATCGCACACATCTGTGTATCTCACGTTACATAAACTTTGTACAGTTGGATTGGTACACTGTGTATTTGGATCTGTTCAATCGGTTTATCATCTGCCATTCTGAATACATGGAGTTAGTAACTTCCTTACTTGTCTGAAGCCAGGATTTTATTTCCATCTGAGTAGTTAATGTGTTCAATCATGTCCTTGTGCTGTGCGGAGTATTAATTTTTGGCTTACAGATGATAGACGTGACATATCGTATTTCCGCTTTGTACTATGCTGAAGTATTGAACTAGTGTTATGTGGCATGAATCCTAAAAGTGATGTGCAGAGACACTTTACAAAAAAATAATGATAGAACTGACGCTTATTGTGAGATTGGCTGCAAGATTTAAAATAATTCAGGAAACAAACTCTTGGTATGTATGGTCACATCATCAGTAGCTCATATCGAACATAAACAAGAAAATGTGAGCACATTCATTCTGTAATGTGAATCTTGTCCCAATTCTGATGGACACTGAAGTGTCAGTCACAGAGTTAGGCTGGTCAACGCGGCCAAAAATCCGGTATTTTTAGTATTTTACGCTTTTAACTAGTTTGTGAGATGACGCAGCAGTACTCCCAGTAGAAGTTTAGTGGGGCGGATAGAACTCATAACAGACTGGGAACATCTCTAGCATATGTGTGCGACACTATATTTTTGCAAGACACCACTTTAGTGATTGTGTGATTTTTGACCCAGCTAAGAGGCTCCATACTTTAACAGGTCAATACTTGAGTGTGATTTCTGTCACAGCTGAGAGTCTATTTTGAAAAGCTGGGAACATTAGCGCTGTACCTGTGAATGTGCCTATTTTGTAGCTTTCTTCTTTTTTTCCCTCCGATATTGAATATCATTTCTTTGAGCCACTGAACTAAGCTAAGGTCGAAGCTCACAAAATTTCAATATTGGGGATCGCCACGTTTTTTTTTTATTTTAGAAGATCGGTTTTATCTGTGAGCTCTATTTTAACACAGATTTAATGTAATTAACAAGCTTTATTATTTTTTTTTAAATTTACAAACAAAGAAAATGTAACTGTTTATTATAAAAATTTAAAGAACTTATTGACTGATTTCGTGTGTAGATCGACAGTTACAGACCTCTCAAAGTAAAAAAGTTAAGTAACATAAAATAGGAAACACTTTACTGATTCTGTAATATGAGCGTAGACTAGTTTGCAGAAGATTAGAAAATGAAGTCAATGCTATAAAATGAAATAGAATTTTTAAATCAAATTAACTTTTTTCAAATGACCCACACTCTTTTGGGTATAACGAAAAGTAGTACACGAGAAAAATGATATTTTACATATAATTAGTAGTAATCGTCAATATCACACAGAAGATTTATTGTTAAGTTGACATAGTCTATTGATGTTTCAGAAAATTTTGTTGTTTATAGTGCCATAGACATGGGTTTGTAATATTCACGTCTATATTTTACTCAGAATAATATTCCCTACAGCACTGTGTGTGGAATGTAACTGAACATTCTTGTGAGATTGATAAAAAAGATTTCATCGTCAACAAAATAACAAATAATTGTTGTCAATAAAGTAATTTAATATTTTGTAAATAAAGTATATCTTACACAATACCCATGGAAAAAGGTAATGAAAATCTCCATCTTTGGTTATCTATGATTCTTCTAGAATAATCCTTCTTCTTGTTCGAACTGTTATACTGATAGGACGTTACTGATGTCTCGGAACACAGAGGTCTGTAAAAAATATTTTGTGTTGCCAATTTAATATTTGCAAAATACATTTTATGCGTCATTGAAATGAATCTTCTTTGTTTGGAGTTTTATTCCATTGTAATTCTCGTCCTACGTAAATCATAAGTTTTCCGAACGACTACAAAGTAGCGCAGCTATTAGCGCTATTGCTCTCCATCGCGGTTTATTCGTAAATACTGAATAATAAGCGATCAATATTGAGAATAATTTTCAAATGTTAATGCATATAGGGAAGGTACAAAAAGATTTAATATATATAGTATTTGTTAGTAGTAAAACAGGACCTGAAGGAGAATCGAGAAGTTACTGTCTATTTTGGCCGCCATCTTAGTGAAATATTGCAGCAGCAGTTTTAAATTGATTTTCTATACAGACATAAATGTTGATGGTCATACTTGCTATAATAATTGTGTATTGGTGGCCCAAAATCTAATCTGAAGTAAAAAATTCCACTTTGACTGTGAATAATCTCTCAATATAGTGAACTTCTATGAATGTAAACAGCATCTTACGTTATACAATTTCTTATATGCTGATGTATGAAGCCTGGTTATTTGGTAACGGCTTTTATGAAGTATTTTGACAGGAAAAAATACATACGTGTGGTGTGCGTGGGGTACTGTGTGACAAAACTGTTCATTTTGCTTAAAGAAAAGTGTTGCCACCTCTAATAACAGTAGCGTTAAATTCTATAAACGATCTGTAACTAGTATAGAGACTATTATGCAACAGCACTGAAAATTACTAAAAATCATTACTTTTGTTCAGTTCAGATTATTTATCACACATTTAGTATGTTTCGTGGTTATATATGACTATTTTTGTGCAAGAACCTAGTGCCATCTACACTGCTTCACAGACAACATTGCTACTCGTTACCAGAACGTCGTTAACTGTAAGAATTGCAATTGTAATTTCACAACTATTAAAGAAACCTAATAGTCAGTCCTGAACCGATCTCACATTTATCTTTTGCGAAAGGTCCCGCCTATTGAAGTTCAGTTAATACTTTTGGAAACATTTTGCAGAATTCAAATTCACTTCCAAACTTTCCAGAGTTCATATTCCGCAACTAACACTTTCCAAAATCCAATTCTGTTCCAACACTTTGCAAGATTCTTATCCCTCAACTAACACTTTCCAAGTTCTTATCCCGGACAAGCCCGCAATAGCGAGCTAATATCCCAAGAATGTTCGGTCCCACATGCGGTTCCTATTCGTCGAAATGTCTTGGCTCAAACTCGTCTCGGGGTTGAACCGCACGTCTCGCATTACACGCCCTAAATTAGATACTTGTGACCCTTCGGTTAAACTGTCTGTCTGATGACAAGTTTGCGAAATACAAAGTTAACATAACATATAATAACACCAATAATAATATCTGGAACTAAATTACCGACTCATAAATGATTTAGGCCACACAGTTGTGATTTGTTTAGAATAATGTTTATTCAGAAAGCAAACTAATAGCGAACGTGGTCGTATTTAGAGTTGCTGTTATACTCGATCGCAAATCCATTTGACACAGTTCGATCATTCACAATCACATCGCGAATTACAGGTCCAGTACTCCACCTCGTTATCTTCGCGAAATGTTAAGAGGGCACACCAGGCGCGCGGCTGCTCACCGCTTGTAGCCTTAAGTGCCGAGGTACCACACAACGCGAAATTTTCTAAGTCGTTTCACTTCCTAGCTACCTGAAGACCGACTGTCCGCTTTCGCGTCTCACTCCGAACTGTCCGCTTTCGCGCCTGCACCAGCTGTGCTTCTGGCCGTCCGCGGCGGCGTTGCCGGCCGCGGTGGCCGTGCGGTTCTAGGCGCTTCAGTCCGGAACCGCGGGACTGCTACGGTCGCAGGTTCGAATCCTGCCTCGGGCATGGATGTGTGTGATGTCCTTAGGTTAGTTACGTTTCAGTAGTTCTAAGTTCTAGGGGACTGACGACCTAAGATGTTAAGTCCCATAGTGCTCAGAGCCATTTGAACCACTTTTTGAACCCGGCCCCGTTTCCCGTGTACCGAATATCCTCGCTCATCCGACTACGACAGAGCCCCTTTCCTGAATCCGTACATCTGATTGGCTACAGCTTATTCTACATTACGTTACCTAATAACGTATTTGTATAATCTAAGCTTGATCACTTTCACGCTCTAAATAGAGTGACAATAATATCCATTACATAATAAACGTTAAATTATTTTACATGAAACCAATAAAATTTCCTTCTTAGCTTTGAATGCCCCCCATGAACCATGGACCTTGCCGCTGGTGGGGAGGCTTGCGTGCCTCAGCGATACAGATGGCCGTACCGTAGGTGCAACCACAACGGAGGGGTATCTGTTGAGAGGCCAGACAAACATGTGGTTCCTGAAGAGGGGCAGCAGCCTTTTCAGTAGTTGCAGGGGCAACAGTCTGGATGATTGACTGATCTGGCCTTGTAACATTAACCAAAACGGCCTTGCTGTGCTGGTACTGCGAACGGCTGAAAGCAAGGGGAAACTACAGCCGTAATTTTTCCCGAGGACATGCAGCTCTACTGTATGATTAAATGATGATGGCGTCCTCTTGGGTAAAATATTCCGGAGGTAAAATAGTCCCCCATTCGGATCTCCGGGCGGGGACTACTCAGGAGGACGTCGTTATCAGGAGAAAGAAAACTGGCGTTCTACGGATCGGAGCGTGGAATGTCAGATCCCTTAATCGGGCAGGTAGGTTAGAAAATTTAAAAAGGGAAATGGATAGGTTAAAGTTAGATATAGTGGGAATTAGTGAAGTTCGGTGGCAGGAGGAACAAGACTTTTGGTCAGGTGATTACAGGGTTATAAATACAAAATCAAATAGGGGTAATGCAGGAGTAGGTTTAATAATGAATAAAAAAATAGGAGTGCGGGTTAGCTACTACAAACAGCATAGTGAACGCATTATTGTGGCCAAGATAGACACAAAGCCCATGCCTACTACAGTAGTACAAGTTTATATGCCAACTACCTCTGCAGATGATGAAGAAATAGATGAAATGTATGACGAGATAAAAGAAATTATTCAGGTAGTGAAAGGAGACGAAAATTTAATAGTCATGGGTGACTGGAATTCGTCAGTAGGAAAAGGGAGAGAAGGAAACATAGTAGGTGAATATGGATTGGGGGGAAGGAATGAAAGAGGAAGCCGCCTTGTAGAATTTTGCACAGAGCATAACTTAATCATAGCCAACACTTGGTTCAAGAATCATAAAAGAAGGTTGTATACCTGGAAGAATCCTGGAGATACTAGTAGGTATCAGATAGATTATATAATGGTAAGACAGAGATTTAGGAACCAGGTTTTAAATTGTAAGACATTTCCTGGGGCAGATGTGGATTCTGACCACAATCTATTGGTTATGAACTGCAGATTGAAACTGAAGAAACTGCAAAAAGGTGGGAACTTAAGGAGATGGGACCTGGATAAACTGAAAGAACCAGAGGTTGTAGAGAGTTTCAGGGAGAGCATAAGGGAACAATTGACAGGAATGGGGGAAAGAAATACATTAGAAGAAGAATGGGTAGCTCTGAGGGATGAAGTAGTGAAGGCAGCAGAGGATCAAGTAGGTAAAAAGACGAGGGCTAATAGAAATCCTTGGGTAACAGAAGAAATATTGAATTTAATTGATGAAAGGAGAAAATACAAAAATGCAGGAAATGAAGCAGGCAAAAAGGAATACAGACGTCTCAAAAATGATATCGACAGGAAGTGCAAAATGGCTAAGCAGGGATGGCTAGAGGACAAATGTAAGGATGTAGAGGCTTGTCTCACTAGGGGTAAGATAGATACTGCCTACAGGAAAATTAAAGAGACCTTTGGAGAGAAGAGAACCACTTGTATGAATATCAAGAGCTCAGATGGCAACCCAATTCTAAGCAAAGAAGGGAAGGCAGAAAGGTGGAAGGAGTATATAGAGGGTTTATACAAGGGCGATGTACTTGAGGACAATATTATGGAAATGGAAGAGGATGTAGATGAAGACGAAATGGGAGATAAGATACTGCGTGAAGAGTTTGACAGAGCACTGAAAGACCTGAGTCGAAACAAGGCCCCGGGAGTAGACAACATTCCTTTTGAACTACTGATGGCCTCGGGAGAGCCAGTCATGACAAAACTCTACCATCTAGTGAGCACGATGTATGAGACAG
The DNA here is from genome assembly GCF_023864275.1 of Schistocerca cancellata. Classification (NCBI taxonomy): domain Eukaryota; kingdom Metazoa; phylum Arthropoda; class Insecta; order Orthoptera; family Acrididae; genus Schistocerca; species Schistocerca cancellata. The sequence continues at coordinate 788,713,219 of NC_064629.1, read as the reverse complement.
GCGAAATACCCTCAGACTTCAAGAAGAATAAAATAATTCCAATCCCAAAGAAAGCAGGTGTTGACAGATGTGAAAATTACCGAACTATCAGTTTAATAAGTCACAGCTGCAAAATACTAACGCGAATTCTTTACAGACGAATGGAAAAACTGGTAGAAGCCGACCTCGGGGAAGATCAGTTTGGATTCCGTAGAAATGTTGGAACACGTGAGGCAATACTGACCTTACGACTTATCTTAGAAGAAAGATTAAGAAAAGGCAAACCTACGTTTCTAGCATTTGTAGACTTAGAGAAAGCTTTTGACAATGTTAAGTGGAATACTCTCTTTCAAATTCTGAAGGTGGCAGGGGTAAAATACAGGGAGCGAAAGGCTATTTACAGTTTGTACAGAAACCAGGTGGCAGTTATAAGAGTCGAGGGGCATGAAAGGGAAGCAGTGGTTGGGAAAGGAGTAAGACAGGGTTGTAGCCTCTCCCCGATGTTATTCAATCTGTATATTGAGCAAGCAGTAAAGGAAACAAAAGAAAAATTCGGAGTAGGTATTAAAATTCATGGAGAAGAAGTAAAAACTTTGAGGTTCGCCGATGACATTGTAATTCTGTCAGAGACAGCAAAGGACTTGGAAGAGCAGTTGAACGGAATGGACAGTGTCTTGAAAGGAGGATATAAGATGAACATCAACAAAAGCAAAACGAGGATAATGGAATGTAGTCAAATTAAGTCGGGTGATGCTGAGGGAATTAGATTAGGAAATGAGACACTTAAAGTAGTAAAGGAGTTTTGCTATTTAGGGAGTAAAATAACCGATGATGGTCGAAGTAGAGAGGATATAAAATGTAGACTGGCAATGGCAAGGAAAGCGTTTCTCAAGAAGAGGAATTTGTTAACATCGAGTATAGATTTAAGTGTCAGGAAGTCGTTTCTGAAAGTATTTGTATGGAGTGTAGCCATGTATGGAAGTGAAACATGGACGATAACTAGTTTGGACAAGAAGAGAATAGAAGCTTTCGAAATGTGGTGCTACAGAAGAATGCTGAAGATAAGGTGGGTAGATCACGTAACTAATGAGGAGGTATTGAATAGGATTGGGGAGAAGAGAAGTTTGTGGCACAACTTGACTAGAAGAAGGGATCGGTTGGTAGGACATGTTTTGAGGCATCAAGGGATCACAAATTTAGCATTGGAGGGCAGTGTGGAGGGTAAAAATCGTAGAGGGAGACCAAGAGATGAATACACTAAGCAGATTCAGAAGGATGTAGGTTGCAGTAGATACTGGGAGATGATGAAGCTTGCACAGGATAGAGTAGCATGGAGAGCTGCATCAAACCAGTCTCAGGACTGAAGACCACAACAACAACAGCTTTGAATGTCACGCCAAGTATCCTTGCATCAATGTGGTTTATGATAAATAAAGAACAAAGGTAACTATTTTGCACTAAACCATGCAACAAACATTCCATTGCCTAATGATTCAATAAGGTATCATGCTGTCATCATTCAGTGTGTTTGTGTGGAGGAAATGATGATCTGATGCTTAACTGAAAATACTGATGATTTAAATTCACTGTATCTTTTAAACAAATAAAGTTACAGGGATGATATTTGCAGCATTTGTAATTTTAATGATGTGCTTCTTATATGAAATGTCGATCGTTAAGGTCGACCAAAGCTTTAAGATTTTTAGCATTCAGGTCTTAGTTGCAAAACTTGTTAATTGCACTTCAATAGTAAATTCTAAACTATTATAGATATGATCAATATTCAAGTTTTATGGGATCACCATGAAGTTTTATGAATAATGGTAAATTAAAATTACTGTGACTTCATTCCCTGAATTAATACAGAATTAAATAGTTTTCATAAATGTTTCGCTTTATGGCCGATCTTAGGCCCGCCATATTTAACACTGCTACGTCTCCCTGGCTACTGTGGGGTTCTCGTCTGTCTCACTCGCACACTACAGCGACTAGGCCTCATTCAGCACGATAGACGCCTGCGAATTTCCCCATCTCGTGGCGAATCTGCTCTCTTTGTGGTCCTGGACGACAGGGTTCGTTTCACAATTCCTGAGGGTTGTCTCTTTCGGCCATCTATTTAAATGAGAGCGAAATGCTCGGTACCTCACATGATGCAGAAATTGCATCAGACCCTCAAATAGATCATCCTTCGCACACTTCAGTGCAAGTCCTTGATAATGTGAATCTGGATCAGAGGGATTTATTACCTGATATTCCGAGCGAAAATATACCTGAGGAGTTGTCGACACAGACAGACATTCCTGCAGTTAAAAACTAGTATTAAACCAGAATGAGATTTTCACTCTGCAGCGGAGTGTGCGCTGATATGAAACTTCCTGACAGATTAAAACTGTGTGCCGGACCGAGACTCGAACTCGGGACCTTTGCCTTTCGCGGGCAATTGCTCTACCAACTGAGCTACCCAAGCACGATTCGCGCCCCGTCGTCACAGCTTTACTTACGCCAGTACCTCGCCTCCTACCTTCCAAACTTTACAGAAGCTCACCTCGACACAGGTGCGGGTGTATCGGTGATGAACGCACAAATTTTCAGGAAGGTGACGCAAATAAAAAGACTGCTAATTTTGCCTGTTACGAACTGCAAAGTTACAGGAGAGCTTGGAAAGAAGGCACAAATCGTAAAGTACCTGACACAGGTTGAGGTCTTCTTTGGAATCGATAGCGTTATATGCACGTTCCTATTAATGGAAAACTAATCAATAGCGGTGATACTTGGCCTTGAGTTTTTACGGTACAGAGAGGCTATAATAGATCTCGCTCGGGGAACAAGTGTATTTAAGTACCGGCAGCGACCAGTAACGTTGAAGCTGAATTGGGAGTTCGGTGCGATCCTTCCGCTGACAAGAGGATTAGACGTATACGGCGGCAAAAAAAGAAAAAAAAACACTGTTGGTGTTAGAGTATTATCACCCACTAAAGTGTCAAACTAACCGAAATAATAGTAGAGGAGAAGGTGAATGAGGCATCTCGCATTGACGCTTCATAGGTTGGACAATTAATAATATGACTATGCAGGTGCCATGAAGTATTATGAAGTATTTATAGATCGACCAGGTATCATAAAATATTATGTTTATGGTGTGAAAGTCTATCCCCGTTAGACCTGTCGTAGAGCTTCATACTCGGTCCCCTGGACAAAGAAAAATGAAGTAATGAAGGAAACCCGAAAAATTCTGCACTGGAGAAATACTGAAACATCAATTTCACCATACAGTAACCCCTTGTTGGCCATAACCAAAGCAAATGAAAGTATAAGTTTAGACGCACGAGAGATCAAAAAGATTATTGTGCCAGTGCGAACGAGGCCTGAAAACCTCGACGAGCAAATTCAGAAGTTCCTTGGTAAGAAATATCTGACCTCACTTGATTTTCGTTCTTCGTTTTGGCTGATCCTATTATCTAAGGAATCTAGAAAATACACTGCTTTTGTGTTTGGGGGCCGAACCTACCAATTCTGTGTTCTTCCCTTTGGCTTGAATATTAGTGCTGGTGGGTTCATAGCAGCCTTAGATAATGTACTAGGACCCCGGATATTAGATCAGGTCACAGCATATGTGGATGACCTTTTGCTAGGGAAGAACACCTTGAATTAATGCAGATTGTGCTAGACAAGTTTCTAACAAGGGGAGTAACTGTAAATCTAAAAGAATCCAAGTTTACTCGACAAGAAATAAAATTCTTGGGTCATATAATATGGCCTCAAGGGATAAGACCAGATCCAAGCAAAATGGAGGCAATTGCGAATTTTCCGTACGCACGGACGAAGAAACAACTCAAAGGATTCATTTTGTTAGCGTCTTTTTTTCGAATATTTCTGACGTATCAGCAGCTTAACCGCGAAGCGTTACTGAGCCTGTTAAAGAAAAATACGCAATGGTGCTGGACATCGCAGTGCAGGGAAGACCTTAACATTATCAAGAAGGCACTCATTAATGCACCGATTCTCCATATATCGGATATGTCAAAGGATTTCTTCATTGCATCAGACGCCTCAGGTTATGGACTCGGGGCATGTCTGTTTCAAACAGAGCAGATAGATGATAAACTGTAAGTCAAAATGATTGGTTTTGCCAGAAGAATATTAACCAAATGTGAACGCTCCTACGCAGTGACCGAACTTGAGGCACTCGCTGTAGTATTTGGTTTTAATAAATTCCGGTACTATGTATATGGGAAGCATGTTAACGTCCTGTGTGATCATCAGGCTATGAGCTATATTTTAACTTGCAAGTTATTGCATGGACGGTTAGCTCGATAAACTCTAGTTATATAAGAATATAACTTTGAAATCAGGCACGTTCATGGACCTGATAATGCAGTTGCCGACGCATTATCCAAGCTACGGCAAGGCTTACCAGAGTTTGCAGCTTTAGTTGAAAACACAGAATATAAGATCTTGCTCATAAAGGACAAAGCTTATAGACAAAAGTATCTAGCGTTGTGGAATAAAAGTGAAGCAATGTCAAGAAAGTGATCCGATGTGGAGGAATATCAAGACATATTGCGTCAGCAAAATGACAGTGGTTTCCACCACTATTATCTAAATGATAATAGTTGCTTAAATAGCAACGATATTCTGTCTTACAAATCAGATAATCCTAACAGTAATTGTGTAATCCATCAGACCAGTTTGAAGACTTAATTTGATTAACACATCGAGTATGGGGGCATTTCGCCATTACCAAATGCACAAGGAAGATTAATCAGTAATTTTACTATCCGACTTTGAAAAAATTACAAAAACCTATAAGAAGCTGTAAGATATACCAGAAAATGAAACCGAGCAATGTATGCTGGGACACTGAATCACATCCCATTATCACACGACGCCCTTGACAAATCGCAGCTATCGACATTGCAGGACCCCTACCAACTGCTAGAGGGGGGTTGAAATATATCCTAACAGTGTATGATTTGTTTACTAAATATATAAAAATGTTTCCACTCCGAAAGTCAACAGCCATCACTATTGGGAAAAAGTTAACGAACGATTATATCATGTATGTCGGATGCCCAACTACTGTGTTAACAGAAAATGCTACATATTTCACTGGAGAGAGGTGAAGGACCTTATGGAAGAACATAACATCAAATATGTCTTGATATCATGGTTTTCTCCCAGAAGTAATCGGATCGGGAGAACTTTTAGAGAGCTAAACCGGTTAATTCGAACTTAACGCCCACAAGAAGCACACTAAATTAGTAGAGTACCTAAATAGTTTTATGGAAATTTACAATAATTACCACACATATCAATCGGTTTTACACCGTTGAACTAATGAAAGAACAGAAGAACGAAATAAGTGAATGGGCTAACCCCATACCAAAGATCCAAGAAGAAGAAAACAAAACACGAGGAGAAACTGGATTTGGCATTACAGAAGATAAGTAGTGAAGCAGAATTCCACAAGGCGAAATTTGATAAAGAAAACTTACTAACAAAGAGAACTAGTGTGTCGATGAATTGGGTACTGCTAAGAACGCATCCCAAGGCATCGCTAATCAAGAGAAAGAATAGAAAATTGCAATTACTGTACGAAGGACTATTTAAAATAATCTCAATCCCACATGACGGATGTTATGTACTATAAGATGTCACTACAGGGAACCTATAAGAACTGTATTGTCATAGAGACATTAAGAAATATTTGCAGTGGGAAACCACTTGTGTGCCTCTGTAAAGAGAATAATATGTCCAGTGCAAATGCACAATAGCCCATATGTAAATATGTAAGTCGTAGTTATAGCGAAAATGTTAACATGAGTAATTTCATGAATTCATATATACTAGTCTGTAAGCTCACATGTCAGTAGCAGCACTGTAGTATTCATGAAGTAAAAATTCCAAAAGGGGAGAATATTGTTTTGTATGATGAAAATTTTAATTTTCTGAAAAAGGCATTTACTCGATAGAAGTTAGTGTAAATTATATCTTATTAAACATAATTTTCTCTTCTTTTCTACCTAGGTATCCGCATTAGCTCTTTATGGAGCATTTTCCTGTTGGGTGCGTTTTTCGTTGCGCGGTTATCTTTGCCGTTTGCCTCCACGAGCTTTTCTATTGTTAGGTGAACCGAACGTGGACATCTGTCCCATAATCTGGTAATAACTATAACAAGAATATGAATGAATGAGTATAAATGAACATAAATAAAATGTATGTCATCAACTATGGAAATATACTGGTATCTACACAGTTCAATGAAGATCCTATGGTCAGAACAATGTAGAGGATTCTAGCAGTCATCTTGACTGTTTTTTTGACAGTATGTGATCTTTGTTATCATGTTATTTCAATATGGAACAATGTGAACATGAACAAAAATCATTACTTCGTAAATTTTCTTTTAAGAAAAGTGATGAACAGTGATAATACCTGTATCATTGAACATATGAACGCTCATAGAGTGTTAATGTTAGCAGCAACGACATGGACGTTGAAAAACTGTTAACAGTATAAAAATTGATAAAAAATTTCAGAGCCCAAATAAAGATGTTACGAGTCATCTTCGCGTGCCCAATGTTATGAGACAGGCTGTACAGCCAACCGCGAGGCAACACTATACTGCAACGCTGGCTATTCAGCGCTTCGCGGAAATGTTTGCTTACCGCAGAAAATAAACAGAGCACAAGATGGACACCACAATGAAAAACAATGCAGTGTCGTACATGTGCATAGCTAATTAAAGTTGACAATCAATCGCTATATTCAAATGAGCAGTGTTAAGATGCAGGACATCGTCCGAAAACAAACTGAACGAATCTGTGTGAATGAATGTGATTTTGAAACTAACACTTCTTCCACAGGATGAATATAAAAATTCCCTTCTTACTGATACCACTTTTCGACATATCATGTACCCAAGTTGTACGAGAGGGACGTGGAAAGAGCGAAGCAGGACCTGCTGCAGAAATGCTTCCAGACAGCAACAGATCGAGACCAGGGTGCGGTCAACGGCAGCCGACGCTCCATCCACGCGGTCGGGGGCGTTCCAGCAGCGGTCTTCACCTGCCTTCGATCCAGCGGCTCGACGCGGGTTACGTTAGGTCGTCGGGGAATCGTTATATGAACTTTCGTTATTTTCTACTTCATGAACTTTTAAATTTCATGTCAAACCTCCATGAAAGACTTTCTTGACCTCTGACACAAACAAACACAACCATAAACACTTGTGTTCAAAATATTATCTGTTATAATCATGTCAAGCCTGACGCGTGTGAGTAGGTAACTGTATTATGTTGCCGGCCGGGGTGGCCGAGCGGTTCTAGGCGCTACAGTCTGGAACCGCGCGACCGCTGTGGTCGCAGGTTCGAATCCTGCCTCGGACATGGAAGTGTGTGATGTCCTTAGGTTAGTTAGGTTTAAGTAGTTCTAAGTTCAAGGGGACTGATGACCTCAGAAGTTAAGTCCCATAGTGCTCAGAGCCATTTGAACCATTTTTTTCCCTTGTAATTCCTTGAAGGCCCTTGGGCAGTTTTGCTCCCGATTTTCCGGATATTGTGGACCCAGACAGGGTGGGATAACTAAACCCGGGAAGTCTCAGCCGCATTTTCCGAGGTCTTACAGTTACTGAAATCATTTACACAATCACATCAACACTGATTGTATCATGAGCTACTCAGTGGTATATCCGAACATTTGCATAATGAGAATAGTGTGTTAATGACGTGAAAGTGAACGGTAAGCAACGTGGGTATGGTGATCGAATAAAAAATACAATACATAAACTAGTTTTTTTTCCAGCCAAAGGGGCAATGTAAAATCCACGCCTATATTTTATTCAGAATAATATACACGACAGCATTGTTTTTGGAATGTAAATGAACATTCTCGTAATATTAATAAAAATGACGCAATCGTCAATAAAATAATAAATAATTATTGTCAATGACATAATTTAATATTTTGTAAAAAATTATATCTTAGACAATACCCATGGAAAAAGATAATGAAAATCTCCGTCTTGTGTTATCTATGATTCTTCTAGAATAATCCTTCTTCTTGTTCGAACTGTTGTACTGACAGGATGTGATTGTTGTCTCGTAAGACAGAGGTCTGGCAAAACTGTTTTATGTTGCTAATTTAATATTTGAAAAATACATTTTATGCGTCATTGAAATTAATAGCCATTAGTGCTATTGATCTACATCGCGGTTTATTGGTAAATGCTGAATAATAAGCGATTAACATTGAGAAATATTTTCAAATATTAATGCATATAGGGAAGGTACAAAAAGATTTAAAATATAGTATTTGTTAGTAGTAAAACAGGGCCTGAAGGAGAATCGATAAGTGACTGTCTTACGATAGCCGCCATCTTAGTGAAATATTGCAGCGGCAGTTTTAAACTGATTTTCTATACAGACATAGATGTTGTTGGTCATATTTGTGATTATAATTGTGTGTTGGCGGCCCAAAACCCAATCTGAAATAATAAATTCCAGTTAGACTCTGAATAATCTCTAAATATAGTAACTTCTATGAATGCAAACATCTTGCGTTATACAGATTCTTATATGCTGATGTATGAAGCCTGGTTATTTCGTAACAGCTTTCATGAAATATTTTGACAGGAAAAAATACATTAGTGTTATCTGCGTGGGGTATTTTGTGACAAAACTGTTCATTTTGCTTAAAGAAAAGCGTTGCCACCACGAATAACAGAAGCCTTAAATTCTATGAACGATCTGTAACTACACTCCTGGAAATTGAAATAAGAACACCGTGATTTCATTGTCCCAGGAAGGGGAAACTTTATTGACACATTCCTGGGGTCAGATACATCACATGATCACACTGACAGAACCACAGGCACATAGACACAGGCAACAGAGCATGCACAATGTCGGCACTAGTACAGTGTATATCCACCTTTCGCAGCAATGCAGGCTGCTATTCTCCCATGGAGACGATCGTAGAGATGCTGGATGTAGTCCTGTGGAACGGCTTGCCATGCCATTTCCACCTGGCGCCTCAGTTGGACCAGCTTTCGTGCTGGACGTGCAGACCGCGTGAGACGACGCTTCATCCAGTCCCAAACATGCTCAATGGGGGACACATCCGGAGAGATGGGTTCGATGACGGTTTGGATGTACCGTGCACTATTCAGTGTCCCCTCGACGATCACTAGTGGTGTACGGCCAGTGTAGGAGATCGCTCCCCACACCATGATGCCGGGTGTTGGCCCTGTGTGCCTCGGTCGTATGCAGTCCTGATTGTGGCGCTCACCTGCATGGCGCCAAACACGCATACGACCATCATTGGCACCAAGGCAGAAGCGACTCTCATCGCTGAAGACGACACGTCTCCATTCGTCCCTCCATTCACGCCTGTCGCGACACCACTGGAGGCGGGCTGCACGATGTTGGGGCGTGAGCGGAAGATGGCCTAACGGTGTGCGGGACCGTAGCCCAGCTTCATGGAGACGGTTGCGAATGGTCCTCGCCGATACCCCAGGAGCAACAGTGTCCCTAATGTGCTGGGAAGTGGCGGTGCGGTCCCCTACGGCACTGCGTAGGATCCTACGGTCTTGGCGTGCATTCGTGCGTCGCTGCGCTCCGGTCCCAGGTCGACGGGCACGTGCACCTTCCGCCGACCACTGGCGACAACATCGATGTACTGTGGAGACCTCACGCCCCACGTGTTGAGCAATTCGGCGGTACGTCCACCCGGCCTCCCGCATGCTCACTATACGCCCTCGCTCAAAGTCCGTCAACTGCACATACGGTTGACGTCCACGCTGTCGCGGCATGCTACCAGTGTTAAAGACTGCGATGGAGCTCCGTATGCCACGGCAAACTGGCTGACACTGACGGCGGCGGTGCACAAATGCTGCGCAGCTAGCGCCATTCGACGGCCAACACCGCGGTTCCTGGTGTGTCCGCTGTGCCGTGCGTGTGATCATTGCGTGTACAGCCCTCTCACAGTGTCCGGAGCAAGTATGGTGGGTCTGACACACCGGTGTCAATGTGTTCTTTTTTCCATTTCCAGGAGTGTAGTAAAGAGACTATTGTGCAACAGCACTGAAAATTACTAAAAATCATAACTCTTGCTTAGTTCAGATTATTTATCATACATTTAGCTTGTTTGCTGGTTATATGTGATTACTTTTGTGCATGAACTTAATGCAATTTACACTGCTTGACAGACAACATTGGTACACGTTCCCAGGTGGAGATTTTTTTAACAAAATAACGATTATTGGCCTGGGAACTTAAAACTTTGTGTTCTGCCTTACGGCAGGTCCTGCCGCGTTGCCTTCCACTGATGATGATGAATTGATAATGAGGGCAAAACAACACCCAGTCCCAGAGCGGAGAAAATCTCCGTCCCAGCCGGGAATCGAACACGGGCCCCTTGGCGTGACAGACCACTGCTCTGAATGGGCATGGAAAACCTGTGATTAAATAAAACTTCAAGTAACTAGATTCACTGCAATCTTGCTGAAATTGTAGGACACGCAATCAAACAATACAGCACGCCACAAATTCTTGTGAGATTGTTCTCAGTGTCCTTACCAAAAATTACTTATATCACTTAGTTAGAGATCCCAATCGTGTGGTCAACGTTTTAGATCCCTTAGCAACTGACAGACCTGAAATTTATTAATCACTTAACGCAGAAGGGGAGGAGCAACGGACAGTATGGCTATTGCTGAATCGGTAACTGCAAATGTAAATCTTTATGTTGAGCATAGTAATGGCGATAATAGACAGATTGTATATGATATGAGCAATCAAGATCAAACGATCATCTCTATGAATGATGGTGGGGTATCAACAGATGAAATTCAGAGGAGTTCTAAAATACACTTTAGAAATGTTTGTGCCGCGCGAAGTAGTGAGATTCGGGAAACAGTCATATTAGAATGACGCCACGATAGCGCTGAGACCTTTATCACTGATATAAGCGAAAACAAAGTCTTATTGAGAAACTGAAACTAAACCAATCCAAAATCACCATAAGCAGAATCGTGAGACAAGCGTTTACTGCGTACAGTTATGGCCAACACACGGGCAAAAAAAAAACAGAGGAGATGCGGTACGATATCGAATCACAAACTGGACCAATATCATCTGATCATTGATCGTTCTCGTACCAAAACGAAAGGTGACAGATATCCTCTTGTTCTTGATTAGAGGTCCATGTCTCTGAAGTCAGTTTGTTACAGATTTAGTGAACACATTTTACATTTTGCTTAATTTGGCCATTATTGGTTGGCGAAAAATTCTATAAAAATCACCACGGAATCAGCAGACAGACATTTTGTAGACTCAACTTGATGTGTTCGCCTATAAACTACAATGGGCTGTAGATAATGGCGTCAGCATTGACGTTGTATAGCTTGACTTCCGACAGGCATTCGATACAGGTTTCAGGTATCGTTTAGTGAACAAAATATGAGCTTACAGAATACCCATTCAGCATTGTGGCTGGAGACATGACTTTCTAGCATACAAAACTCACAATTTCGATATTAATGGGGCAATATCATTAAACGTAAGAGCACTGTTTTTCGTGGGAATCCAGACCAAATGCTATAAGGTAATCTTATTCACAATATATATAAATCATTAGATGGATGAAGTCAGAAACTGAGTGAGGCATTACGCGCACAATGGTGTTGCAATTGCGCAAACATCGATGGAAGGACCAGTTACTTTTTATTGTAGTTTTCACTATAAATCTCTTGATATCTTAAGAATTTGAAGAACAAAAATATACCCAGGAGTATCAATATGAATGAACAAGTGCAACGTCCGCATAAAACTTATTATAAGGAAAACAGATACCATGTTGAAATTCAGTACAAGAGTCCCACGAACTGTAATTGTTCCATGATTGAAATAGATTACAAAACTTTCGTTCAACTGATTAATGAATATTGCTGGTCAGTCTGACACTACCACTAAGCTGGTCATAGAAAATGTTGATAAAATAGGAAGATAAGCTGCGAGTGTCATAGGACCGTTGCTATTCACAATATACATAAATGACCTGGTGGATGACATCGGAAGTTCACTGAGGCTTTTTGCAGATGATGCTGTGGTGTATCGAGAGGTTGTAACAATGGAAAATTGTACTGAAATGCAGGAGGATCTGCAGCGAATTGACGCATGGTGCAGGGAATGGCAACTGAATCTCAATGTAGACAAGTGTAATGTGCTGCGAATACACAGAAAGATAGATCCTTTATCATTTAACTACAAAATAGCAGGTCAGCAACTGGAAGCAGTTAATACCATAAATTATCTGGGAGTACGCATTAGGAGTGATTTAAAATGGAATGATCATATAATGTTGATTGTCGGTAAAGCAGATGCCAGACTGAGATTCATTGGAAGAATCCTAAGGAAATGCAATCCGAAAACAAAGGAAGTAGGTTACAGTACGCTTGTTCGCCCACTGCTTGAATACTGCTCAGCAGTGTGGGATCCGTACCAGATAGGGTTGATACAAGACATAGAGAAGATCCAACGGAGAGCAGCGCGCTTCGTTACAGGATCATTTAGTAATCGCGAAAGCGTTACGGAGATGATAGATAAACTCCAGTGGAAGACTCTGCAGGAGAGACGCTCAGTAGCTCGGTACGGGCTTTTGTCAAAGTTTCGAGAACATACCTTCACCGAAGAGTCAAGCAGTATATTGCTCCCTCCTACGTATATCTCGCGAAGAGACCATGAGGATAAAATCAGAGAGATTAGAGCCCACACAGAGGCATACCGACAATCCTTCTTTCCACGAACAATACGAGACTGGAATAGAAGGGAGAACCGATAGAGGTACTGAAGGTACCCTCCGCCACACACCGTCAGGTGGCTTGCGGAGTATGGATGTAGATGTAGATGTAGATGTAGATGTATCGTCAGGAGTTCCTTTCGTAAGCATGAGAGAGTTACGTCGTTACTACAGAATGACAATTATTGAACTACACGAAAAAAACGTAAATTAGTTATAAACTAGGTCGTTCACACACTTTATTCAGCATGTAAATGTCACTACAGATATTCGGATTTAGGTTATGATATGTTCGATATGCCTGCCACCATTGGCGATGATGTGACCCAGGCGAATAGTGGAATTCTGCATGACCCGCTGATTTGTCTGAACATCGATGGTGTCGATGACCTCCTGAATGGCTGTATTCAGCTTAGCAATGGTTTTGGGGTTATTTCTGTACACCTTGTCTTTAATATAGCCACACAGAAGGGAATCGCACGTGTTCAGATCCGGAGAATATGGCGGCCAATCGAGGCCCATGTCAGTGGCCTCTGGTTACCCCCGAGCCAGAATGCAGTCCCCAGAGTGCTCCTGTAGGACAGCAAACACTGTCCTGCTTCGATGGGATCGAGATCCGTCTTGTATGAACCACATCTTGTCGAAATGAGGGTCACTTTGGATAATGGGGATGAAACTATCTTCCAAACCCTTCACGTACCATTCGGTGGTCACAGTGCCATCAAGGAATATCTCATCGATTATTCCGTGACTGAACATAGCACACCACACAGTCACCCGTTGAGGGTGAAGTAGCTTCTCGATCGCAAAATGCGGATTCTCCGTCTCCCAATTGCGCCAATTTTGCTTATTGACGAACCCATCCAAATGAAAGCGGGCTTCGTCTCTAAATCAAACCATGCATGCGGATACTAATGCCCATCATACCCCGCTCTTAACTGTGAAGTTCGAACGTTCTAACGCAAACCATTCAGACGTTATTACGACTTTATTTCGTATAGCTCAATAATTGTCACCCTGAACATATAGCTTTCTTCCGCAAGCGTCACTTGAAAGGACCACGAAGTCGTTGCAAGTAGAGCTCACGCGGAAAGTAACCGACAGTTGCTCTGTCAACTCACTGTCCGTGAGTGTAATAGAGCAAGGGGGGCAATGACAGTAGTACCCTCGGCTTCATACTGTAATGTTCCTTGCATTGTGCGTATGTGTATACCCCACCGCTGTCTCTAAGTTTCGATCAGACCGTTGTTACGACCGCTGAAGTGTGAAGACAGGTGGGCTTTGAACAACAGCCGTAGTCCGTCGCTGATGAAAACATTGTAGTAGTTAGGCAAGACTGGACGGAAATATTGAAGAGAGGCGACACATGTTGTTTGTATTGCACCTGGCCACGTTAAAGATTGCGATGGCGTTACAGAAATGCTCAGGGTGTAGTCCGAATAAACATGACGTAGTACGTGCGTAATGATGTTGAAAAAATTTAAAGAACCTGGTTTCCCCTGTCTCTCATACAAGAATATTGGTAACCGCCGAAAGAAAGATTGGAAGTCTAGAACCTGTTCCACTGAAGGACTGGTCTAAGCACTGCTTTTTTATGAAATTTTTTCATATGTAGAGCACTTACGTGGGCCTAGAAGTGGATAATTCATTCTCTTGGCTGTTATTCGAATATTTCGTCGGATATTCACTTATACGAAGCCGATCGAACATTAAAGATCCTCTGTCCGGCGAGAAAAGCCGCAAAGGGTAGAAGCAAATACTAATTGCTCGATATTTATCAGGTGACTCGGAGACGGAGGAGAAAGATTTGAGCGAGGTCGGCTAGCGGACAGTTACAGCCATTCTTGCACTGTGTCGAACAAGCGGGCCTACAACCTTGCTCCCGATTTATGATCAGCCGGCGTGCGTAAAGAACGGAGGCGCGGAAAAAACGGCCGAAGCCTGCTACCAGCCGGTGTCGTCGCCGTTTCCGTCGCCATCGCATTCCACCACACTTTTTCGTCGGCCTGAGCAGCTGCGCGGCTTATGTTAGCTATTTGCCAACGTGGGAAGCCCTCTTCCAGTAAGAATATTCTCCCTTCACTTCCTCCATTGTCCTACACCGTACTCAATTTCCGCCTTTTATTTTTATTCCTCAGGTCGTCACTGACGTATGAACATTGCTTGGAGATTGCCTTAGTCAACAGGATTAAGTCTCGTCGCCAGAACCCATGGCTTCAAGGCGGACCTCGCAACGATCTACATCTACATTTACATGGATACTCTGCAAATCACATTTAAGTGCCTGGCAGGAGGTTCATGGAACCCCCTTCATAATTCTGTATTATTCCAATCTCGTATAGCGCGCGGAAAGAATAAACACATACATCAATCCGTACGAGCTCTGCTTTCCCTTATTTTATCGTGGTGATTGTTCCTCCCTATGTAGGTCGATGTCAACAAAAAGTTTTCGCATTCGGAGGAGAAAGTTGGTGATTGGAATTTCGTGAGAAGATTTCGATAAAAAGAAGAACGCCTTTCTTTTAATGATTTCCAGCCCAAATTCTGTATCATTTCTGTGACACTTTCTCCCATACTTTGCGATAATACAAAACGTGTTGCCTTTCTTTGAACTTTTTCAATGCATTCCATCAGTCCTCTCTGGCAGGATCCCACACCGCGCAGCAGTATTCTATTAGAGGACGGACAAGCGTAGTGTAGGTAGTCTCCTTAGTAGGTCTGTTACATTTTCTAAGTGTCCCCACAACATTTTCTATGTGTTCCTTCCAATTTAAGTTGTTTGTAATTGTAATACCTAGGTGTTTAGTTGAATTTAGATTAGACTGCTTTATCGTGTAACCGAAGTTTAACGAGTTGCTTTTAGCACTCACGTGGATGACCTCACACTTTTCGTTATTCAGGGTCAACTGCCACTTTTCGCACCATTCAGACATTTTTTCTAAATCGTTTTGCAGTTTGTTTTGATCTTCTGATGGCTTTATTAGAAGATAAACGACAGCGTCATTTGCAAACACCCGAAGACGGCTGCTCAGATTGTCTCCCAAATCGTTTATATAGATAAGGAACAGCTAAGGGCCTATAACACTACCTTGGGGAACGCCAGATATCACTTCTGTTTCACTCGATGACGTTCCGTCAATTACTACGAACTGTGACCTCTCTGACAGGTAATCACGAATCCAGTCACATACTGAGACGATATTCCATAAGCACGCAATTTCAATACAAGCCGCTTGTGTGGTACAGTGTTAAAAGCCTTCCTGAAATCAAGAAACACGGAATCGATCTGAAATCCTTTGTCAATAGCACTCAACACTTCATGTGAATAAAGAGCTAGTTGTGTTTTACAGGAACGATGTTTTCTAAACACATGTTGACTGAGTTTCAATTGGCCGCTTTCTTCGAGGTAGCCGGCCGCGGTGGCCGAGCGGTTCTAGGAGCTACAGTCTGGAACCGCGCGACCGCTACGGTCGCAGGTACGAATCCTGCCTCGGGCATGGATGTGTGTGATGTCCTTAGGCTAGTTAGGTTTAAGTTCTAAGTTCTAGGCGACTGATGACCTCAGAAGTTAAGTCGCATTGTGCTCAGAGCCATTTGAACCACAATATAAGTTCTAAAATCCTGCTACATATCTACGTTTGTGATATGGGCCTGTAATTTAGTGGATTACTCCTACTACCTTTCTTGAATATTGGTGTGACCTGTGTAACTTTCCAGTCTTTTGGTACGGATCTTTCGTCCAGCGAATGGCTGTATATGATTGATAAGTCTGGAGGTAATTCGTCAGCATACTCCGAAAGGAACCTAACTGGTATACAGTCTGGACCAGAAGACTTGCTTTTGTTATGTGATTTAAGTTGCTTCACTACTCCGAGCATATTTACTTCTACTTTACTCATTTTGGCAGCTGTTCTCGATTCGAATTCTGGAATATTTACTTCGTCTTCTCTTGTGAAGGCATTTCGGAAGGCTGTGTTTAGTAACTCTACTTTGGCAGCACTTTCTTCGATAGTATCTCCATTGGCATAGCGCAGAGAAGGCATTGATTGTTTCTAGCCGCTAACATACTTCACATAAGACCAGAATCTCTTTGGATTTTCTGCCAGGTTTGGAGACAACATTTCGTTTTGGAAACTGTTATAGGCATCTCACATTGAAGTCCGCGCTAAATTTCGAGCTTCTGTAAAAGATCGCCAAATTTAGGGATTTTGCGTCGATTTAAATATAGCATGTGTGTTTCGTTGTTTCTGCAATAGTGTTCTAACCCGTTTTGTGTACCAAGGAGGATCTGCTCCGTCATTTGTTAATTTATTTGGTATAAATCTCTCAATTGCAGCCGATACTATTTCTTTGAATTTAAGCCACATCTGGTCTACACTTACATTATTAATTTGGAATGAGTGGAGATTTTCTCTCAGGAAGGCGTCAAGTAAATTTTTATCTGCTTTTTTGATTAGGTATAATGTTCGCTAATTTTTCGGGGATTTGGTGATTACAATACTCAGTCTCGCTACGACAACTCTGTGTTCACCAATCCCTGATTCGCTTTTGATGCTCGTTATTAACTCAGTATTATTTTTTGCTAAGAGGTCAAGTGTGTTGTCACAAGCATTTACTATTCGCGTGGGCTCATGAACTAACTCCTCGAAATAATTTTCAGACAATGCGTTTAGCACAGTTTCGGATAATATTTTTTGCGCACCTCCGGAATTAAACATG
The DNA here is from genome assembly GCF_023864275.1 of Schistocerca cancellata. Lineage (NCBI taxonomy): Eukaryota > Metazoa > Arthropoda > Insecta > Orthoptera > Acrididae > Schistocerca > Schistocerca cancellata. Next base: position 788,695,723 of record NC_064629.1, on the reverse strand, counting down.
GATTTCCGCCAACATATCAAGGGTTAATTAAAGTCACCACCAACTATTATTGTATGAGTCGGGTACGTGTTTGAAATCAAACCTAAGTTTTCTTTGAACCTTTCAGGAACTGTATCATCTGAATTGGGAGGTCGGTAAAAGGATCCAATTATTATTTTTTTCCGGTTGCCAACAATGACCTCAGCTCATACTTACTCACAGGAAGTATCTATATCAATTTCGGGACAAGTTAAACTACTTCTGACAGCAACAAACACGCCATCGCCAACCGTGTTTAGCCTATCCTTTCGGAACACCGTTAGGTTCTTCTCAAAAATTCCGGCTGAGCTTATATCCGTCTTTCAGTGCCTATAACGATTTGAGCAACGATAACTTTGTCGTTCGCGATCGAAAAATTGTTTATCGAAATTCGTCCCCTAGCGACGCTGTAACAGTTCTAAAAGTGTTATGTTCCTCCTCCTGTAAGTTTATTAATCATGGTTTGGTTAGTATTTTACAAACCTTCAAGAACAAACCACGAAACAACGATGCGTCCAATGTTCGCTTTCTTTAAGTATTCCTTGTCAGAATTACATTACTGATGATTTTTTAAGATGAATGAAAAACTCGGTCTGGACGACTATAGCCGGCCTTAGTGACCGAGCGGTTCTAGGCGCTACAATATGGAACCGCGCGATCGCTACAGTCACAGGTTCGAATCCTGCCTCGGGCATGGATGTCTGTGATGTCCTTAGGTTAGTTAGGTTTAAGTAGTTCTAAGTTCTAGGGCACTGGTGGCCTCAGACGTTAAGTCCCATAGTGCTCAGAGCCATTTGGACGACATTTTTCACATTAATGGTGGCAGATTTAGATTTGACTAAAAAATCATCTGCAGATCTAGAGCTGCAAGTTGCAATATAAGACAAACAGCAAGTTGGAGATCTAGATCTTAAGGTGATGTGGTAGTTAGATCCAAATAGGTTATCATAATTTTAGAAACAAATCTCCGGATGGTGTCTCTCATTCATCATTTCTGAAATTTTTCACTGACTTAGTATACCAATGTCATTGGCATGTCATCTTCATATTTGTGGGAATTTCGCCCCCCAACCCGTCGCACCTCATCACCTTATGTTACATAGTTTGTCGTATTTGTGATAAATAAACAGTTTTCCATCACAGTTTCAGTTTCATTTATTTATTTGTTTCGCTTCACCAGGGACGTGCAACTCATGTTCGGGAGCCAGAGGAATATCGCGATCGATCACTGATTTCTTATACAGGTCGAGTAGTCCTAACACATTGATTGCAAACCGAGCAGCGCAGTGCTGCGAAACGGCATCAAGAAGGCGCTGACCAGCGCGACAATGGAATGAGCGTTCAGCGCCACACCTCCAGGAAGACAAAGACTCCAGCGCCCCCTGTCAACGCTGATTTAACCAGCCGCCCATCGCTGGCCGGCCCCAGCCGGTAGCAGAATTCGAGAGTATCAGTACGGACTAATACACTACTGGTCACTAAAACTGCTACACCACAAAGACGACGTGCTACAAACGCGAAATTAAACCGACAAGACTAAGATGCTGTGATATGTAAACGATTAGCATTTCAGAGCATTCACACAAGGTTGGCGCCGGTGGCGACTTCTACAACGTCCTGACATGAGGAAAGTTTCCAACCGATTTCTCATACACAAACAGCAGTTGGCCGGCGTTACCTGGTGAAACGTTGTTGTGATACCTCGTGTAAGGGGGAGAAATGCGTACCATCACGTTTCCGACTTTGATGAAAGTCGGATTTCAACCCATCGCGATTGCAGTTTATCGTATCGCGACATTGCTGCTCGCGTTGTTCGGGATCCAATGACTGTTAGCAGAAAATGGAATCGGTGGGTTCAGAAGGCTAATATGGAACGCCGTTCTGGATCCCATCGGCCTCGTATCTCTAGCACTCGAGATGACAGGCTTCTTATCCGAATGGCTGTAACGGATCGTGGAGCCACGGCTCGATCCCTCAGTCAACAGATGAGACGTTTGCAAAACAACAACCATCTGCACGAACAGTTAGACGACGTTTTCAGCAGCATGGACCATCAGTTCGGAGACCATGGCTGCGGTTACCCTTGACGCTGCATCACAGACAGGAGCGCCTGCGATGGTGAACTCAACGACGAACCTGGGTGCACGAATGACAAAACGTCATTTTTTCGGATCAATCCAGGTTCTGTTTACAGCATCATGATGGTCGCATCCGTGTTTGGCGACATCGCGGTGAACGCACATTGGAAGCGTGTATTCGTCATCGCCATACTGGCCTATCATCCGGCATGATGGTATGAGGTGCCATTGGTTACACGTTTAGGTCACCTCTTGTTCGCATTGATGGCACTTTAAACAGTGGACGTTACAATTCAGATGTGTTACGACCCATGGCTCTACCCTTCATTCGATCCCTGCGAAACCCTACATTTCAGCAGGATAATGCACGACCGCACGTTGCACGTCCTGTACGGGCCTTCCTGGACACAGAAAATGTTCGACTGCTGCCCTGACCAACACATTCTCCAGATCTCTCACCAATTGAAAACGTCTGGTGAATAGTGATTTAGCAACTGGCTCGTCACAATACACCAATCACTACTCGTGATGAACTGTGGTATCGTGTTGAAGCTGCGTGGGCAGCTGTACCTGTACACGCCATCCAAGCTCTGTTTGACTCAATGCCCAGGCGTATCAGGGCCGTTATTACGGCCAGAGGTGGTGGTTCTGGGTACTGATTTCTCAGGATCTATGAACACAAATTACGTGAAAATGTAATCACATATCAGTTCGAGTATAATATATTTGTCCAATGAATACCCGTTTATCATATGCATTTCTTCTTGGTGTAGCAGTTTTAATGGCCAGTACTGTAGGAAGACGGTTCTTAGAATGCGCTCTGCTAGTAGTAATAGTGAAAGTAATTGCAGGTAGGTGCACAGGAGACACATCTTACCACCTCATAATGATAAGTTATATTACGTTTGTTTCCTTTTTGCAAATTAAGTTTTCCATTAATCAGCCTGTGATATGTACATATCATTTTGGATTCCTGTCTCTGGCTATCGCAACTTGCCTCCTTCCTTGTCTGCTGTGGTGATGACTCCCACAGTAGCTCACATAACGCAGTTCGCAGAATATTCATCCTCCATATCCGCCTCTCAAATAGTTTTGAAGTTCCGTATGATAAGTACTGGATCTCGACAAAAAGTTAAAATCCATCTGTTCTTCAGCGCAGTATTAGTCAAGCGATCTGACCATATATATTTGAACTAATGATGTAGAGACTGTTAACTTATCGTTAAATGTTCACTTGATCTATGCCGTTCATAAGAACCATTGATAATTATAAAGTTACTTAAACTCTGCAGTTTCGCTACGTGCTAAGAACAATCATTGTTCGAAGACAACTGGTCTTTATGCGCAAGAAAAGAAATATTTTTCACTGAACGGACTAATTTACTTATCTTGAATACGTTACACCATAAAAGAATTGAAGATGACATATAGGTTATCTGCGCAAGCTTTGCAGATCTTCAACTGATTGTCGATGGTTATATTAACTGGATAGTGGTGAAATAATCTGCCATCTATATTTTGAAAAGATTTTATGTACTAATTAGAAATGTGTAGTACTACAAGTTATGTTTATAACATCGTAAAGCTCTGAAGACAGTACCATAGGTCTGGTCCTAGTGAGTTCACTTTTCTTTGAAGATAGAACTAATTCGCTCAGTTGGATTATGTTACGCGAACATTTAATTTCTGTTGGTGTAACTCTTATATTCGATACTGATTGATTCTATGTTTTTTTATTCATAATGTAATCACTGTGTTTCAAAGGTCTTTCACTCAACGCTTATGGGAGTAATGGTTCTCATTTTCTGTAATGCTATTTAACAGGAATTAGTTTTGTGAATGTATTTTTTGTGGCTATGTTCTTTTGTATTACTAACGTGTTAAAGTAGTGTGTGTACTACTGGATCTTGGATAGAGCACTTAGGGTAATACTCACTCCGTAACCAAAAACTGTAGGCTGGAGTGTAAAGGGTAGTTTGGCACGAAGTGCTGCAACAGTGTCGATTAGATCGTTAGTGAGGTAGATCTTTCGTTCCTACTGCAGAACGGGCGAGAACAGCATTCGTTTGTGAATTATTTCTACGAGCTCCAAACAGGAGCGACTTATTTCAGTTGCCCAAATTGTTACTAGTTTAATTCTCAAATCTTTGTGTGATTGTGTGCTTACGAGGCACGGGCTACTATTGGAATAACTGTGTTGTGCAGAGTTTTGCCGTCTTTGGTATTCATAGGGACTGATTGCTGTGCTCGGATGCAGGCTGAGTTGGTAATCCTTCATTCACACCTCCAGGCAACGCTGGTTTCAATCATGCAGCTAAAGGCTGTTGCCAAGGGACATCACAGTGGGGAACCAGATCTGGGGACCTGAAGGACGTCCAGCACGTCCCACGTGCCCCTCCACCCCCCCTCCCACAGTCGGTCCACTACTGTTGTTGCCCCGGTTACTGCCCACAATGAAGTTGATCCCTCACCAGTGAACGAGTGGGTGGTCGTACCACGGTGTGGCAAGCAGTAAGAACTTTTTGGGGGGCCGAAAAAGGCCCCTTCAGTTCTCTTGACAAACTGGCTTATGGCACTATCTGGGACTGATACAGCTCCTTAACCAAATGCCGCCGCTTGTATAGTGTTAGTGGAAGCCTCTCAACCTGCAAGATCCAGGCAATCACAGAGGGTGGAATGAGTTGGGAACTCCAACGTACACATGTAATGATGCCCATTAGGGACACGCCTGCCGAGGAGGGGAAGATATCTAGTATTCTGTGAACATACTGTGGAGAGTCCTAGATGTGGAACAGGTCCTTGTGGATGCCATGAAGAGCGCAGGGTGCAGCCAACTGAAGGTGGTAACTCACGTCAGCACTAATGATGTATGCTGCTTTGCATCGGAAGAGATTCTCCTTGGTTTCGAATGGCTAGCTGAATTCGTGAAGAGTGTCACCCTACTTCCGATATGAAGTGTCGTCGACACAATCGACTGCGGACCTTTGGTACAGAACCGATTTGAGGGTCTGATTCAGAGGCTAAGACGATTCTGCGATCGTGTAGGTTGCAGATTCCTCGACATGTGCCATAGTTTGGTGAGGTATCGGGTCCTTTTTTAATAGGTCAGTGCTCCACTAAACACCGGAATAGGCTATATCAGTAACACGCCTTGTGTGTAGCGGACTAGGCAGTTTATTTATTTATTTATTTATTTATTTATTTTTGCATAGGACAAGTACTGGCGTTGGAGAGGACCTGATTATATTCTGAAACGATAGATTAAATTTAGTTGGTGGCAGTGTGTTTTTTGCTGTTAGTTGTAGCTATCTTGTAGACAAACTGAAGTGGGTAGTTCCTGTGAATTGATTTTCAAGGTTGAATAAAAAGTACCCTTTTTTGTTCTACTGAATTTTCTTTATTTCAAGCTAGTTTTCGGCTTATTGGGCTATCTTTAGCAAACAAATGACTAGCATGAGGAAGAGACACTACTTCTTAGAAACCAAACTCTATTAGCAAAGATACACTCCACATGCATAGAGTGTTGCACATACAGGTTGATTCTTGACACTGAAATTACAATTTACCCAAAGGATAACGTTAACAACAATAACTAAACTATACAATAATTACAGGTTAAATGGTTATAGAGCTAAATCTTGTGAGGGCTTGCCATTGGCTGAGAAACCGTTAAACTGAGCTCTCTTCATTTATGTTGTGCAACAAACATGATTTTTAACATTTTAAACTAAACATTACTCAATGAGCAGTAACAGCACAATAATTAAAGTAATAGAAATACAAAGCAATAATAAGTAATACTGTTCATTACCTAAAGTTTAATTTACATTGTTAAAAACCTGTATGTTGCACAACATAAATTAAGACTGCTCAGTTTAACAGTTCCTCAGCCAGTGTCAAGACCTCACAAAACTTGGCATTATAACCGCTTCACCTGTAATATTGTGTAGTTTAGTTACTTATTGTGATTAACATTCACCAATGCATCAACTGGAATTTCAATGTCACGAAGTACGCTGGATGTACAGCACTCTAAGCAAGTGGATTGCATCTTTGCTTACAATGTTTGGTTGCCTAAGAATTAATGATCGTTTCAGACGCTACTCAGCTGTTTCCTGGAGATGAGCCAGTAAGCCGCAAACTAGTTTAAAATAGACAAAAATCAGTAGACCAAAATCAGTTTACTTGTTATTCAACCCAAAATACGGAGTTGTTGTACAAAGAAGTAACGGAGAATCCATAAATAATGAGTCCTGTTATTCCCCAGGATAGAAACCCAAGTGGCCACTAAAAATTCGTCCAAGTTCTACCTTGGCAGTTCCCAGAAGGTGAACTATCTGCGTCAATGACCAGCAGACTGCCAACTAGACAGAAACGTTGAGTGAGTTGAGGCGAACATGGAAGTTATCAATTGGAGAATGGAAGAAGGCTATTGAGATCGACCCCCAACACGCTTAACTCTCTGAGATCATCTATGAAACCAGGAGTACGGCGGAAAGAACAGTGCTGCTGCCAGCTGCACTACCAACTTCCTCAACTTCCGAGGCCACACTGTCAGGGCGAGCAGGCAGGTCTGTTGGAGGCTTGAGCCGCGTGACCTGGATGCTGTCTGTCATCCGCTTCCGAGTGGGTGGCCGCCGCTGCTCCTCACTCCATTCCTGTGGCAGACACAGAAACTGACGGCTCCCTTTTCCTATTGACGGACCGGCAGCCGACCCGTAAGAGCCAGTGAATACTTCAGGTATAACCTGAGTGAAAACCTTCGACGTCCGTGAGAGCACTTTGGAGAGCAATACACGGAGCCGGAAGCTGCTGGATTCCGTGGTCGACGGCCGCCCGTGACGTAGCAGCCGCCATCCGATACTGGCGAAACTGCAAGACGAGCGCAAGCGGGTCCTCTGCTGATGACGGGGCGCACCTGTGTTCAAATTTGTGTGAATTCCTAAGGGACCAAACTGCTGAGGTCCCTAGACTTACACACTTCTTAAACTAACTTAATCTAACTTATGCTAAGAACAACACACACGCCCATGCCCGAGGGAGGACTCGAAACTCCGGCGAGAGAGGCTGCGCAATCCGTGACATGGCGCCTCATACCACGCGGGACGCGCTACTCCACTGGCCCTACTATAGCAGGGCGCTTTGAAAGACAGTCCTATATATCTGCCTAATAAAGGTGTTACTGTTAATGATGTTTTTAGGCACTTTAGAGAGTAACTCACCACCCCCATATCCTGCCCAGCAATCTCCTGACGACTGAAGGAGTCTGCAACAGGACTTCTATAGCTTCTTTTACTGACCTCCCGACAAAGATGATACAGTTGCTAGATAGCTCAAAGATGACTTGAGTCATATGTACTCCACTCATACATTTAAACTTGGTGAGTGCTTTAGTCTACTCTCGATATGCTGGCGAAAATACATGTTTAACATCGGTGGTAGAGATAAATCATCATCCAGAATCATACATAAGGATTTCTCAGAAAGTTATTTTGGGCATCTAGTTCAGGAGCCCACTCTTAGTGTAAATAGTTGCGAAAATGTTTTCGACCTCTCACATTATGACGGATACACACAAGGCTACACCACAAGGTCAATATAGTGCGACTGAATACCGTGTTAGCCAAACACGAAAAACAAATGCAAAATATATCAAGCAGATATAAACTCATTTGACGCCTTCCAAAGAGACAGTCTCTATTCCTTCATTCCTTCCGAACTAACTATGAAAGTGTATTCCAGATGTGCCTCAAACTGAAGGAAATGGCATCGAAAGGAATGGAGAGATTTATTCAAAAGAAAAGGTAGAGTTAGCCACACTCCCCCTCCCCCCCCCCCTCTTCACCAAGCCACTCGAACCACACTAAACAGGTCAGAACACTGTTGCAGAAGTAACGAAAAAAGCATGTCAAATTTATAAAAGGTAAAATCCCCCAAAATTGGCGAAGATCTACAGAAGTACGAAATTTAGTGCAAACTTCAGTGCGAGATGCTTTTAATAGTTTCCACAGCGACACTGCTGTCACGAAATGTGGTTGAAAATCCAGAGAGATTCTGGTCGTATGTGGAGTACACCACTGGTAAGACACAACCAATGTCTGCACTGCGTGACAGCTTCTGTAGCTGTGATCAGTGTTTTACAATTTTGTCGAAACATCTGTGTATGCAAAAAAAAAAAAAAAACTATATTGAATACATGTATTCTGTCTCCATTATACAGGCACGTACTTAACTTTCTTTTTTTTAAAGATCTCGCCATATTATGAATACACGGCTTGAGATCGAGAATGAAAGGCAGATTGAAACATGAAAGAATAACATAGTTTTTGCGTTAAGGCTTCTTTTCCTGTAAAGTGTTCAGCGCCGTAGGAAAATAAAGGTACAGTCGTTTTGAGCAGTCTGGCTTTCCCGGGAGCCAGAATGTTTCACTTACGCCGCTACTAACTCACCAAAGAGCACATTTCACGCTCGAACGTCGCATTCAAATCCGATTTACACGCGTCCCTTGGCACACTTTTGCTCGTTAAATGTTTTATGAAAGGCTTTTACGTAGTATTTAATGCCAGATTGCGGAGCAAACATTCAGGTGGTGAACTGGCTGTAAACAACATGATTGCAGGACTTGCATGGATTACATGTTTGCCTTCAGCTTGTTTATGGACAAGCATGGGGCGAAGAGACAGAAGCAATGAGCACGCAGCAGCTTCAATATTATTTCACCCGATAACAGAGCACGCATTCAGAAACAAACAGTGATTAATCGTTATAAAACAATGCCCTGGTCTGTTATGTAGCTCCTATTTATACTTGGCTCATATCACAAACGGCGTAATCGTTATGGACATGCCTTATAACAGGGGCATTTCCCAGTATCTGTCCTCACTGCTGATGACAACTACAATAAACGTGGAAATAGCTTCATGACCGAAGTTATCAAGTTTTTAGGACGGTGATATTTATTCGGCATCACCAATTTTGTCAACCACTATCTTCCAGTCTGGTGCTTGAAACAGGCTTCGTAATCTTGATGTAAAGAGGGATGTAGGATAAATTTCGATGTTGTAGAAAGGAACACATCTCCTTAGGAATATTTCATCGGAGCTCCAGTTTACTTCCTGTTCCACAAAAGTTGATGCTTATTGTTTCTCGATAGATAATGGAGTGTGTATCACCTGAAACCGAGCCTTCTCCCCCTGAGGCAATACTGCTGTTGTAATCGTTTTCTAGCTGTGCTCACTAAGTAAAGGCCGCTCAAAGCCGAACACTGCTATCATTATGTCAGTAATTTATCCGGATATATGCACATTATTTGAAAATCATGGACATTTAAGTCCTACAGGATACTGGTTCCAGGGTGCTGCTTCATTCTCCCCATAAGGCGCCACTGCGCGGAGAAGGAAAAAAAAAAAAAAGGATATGTGCGTATGGCATATTTGCCCAGGAATCTCATTTTATGGAGCTCGACCGCCTGGTGCAAGTCTTTCTGTCTGACGTTATTTCGACGATATGTGCGTCCATGATGACACACACACACACACACACACACACACAGTCCCCAGTGGAGGAAATTCCTGACCCGGCCTGAAATCGTACCTGGGGCCTGGTGAAGAAGACCCAGCTACGCTACCTCGAAGAAGACAAACTGACTGCAAACAAAGAGGGCGGATGCTTTTCTTGCCATAAGTATAGCATTTGGAAACTGCGGCTGTTACATATCCTTCCAGAAAGTCCTCGAAGCCGCTCGGGGTAGCCGCGTTGTCTCAGGCATCATGTCACAGTTCGGGCAGCTCCCCCCATCGGAGGTTCGAGTCCTCCCTCGGACTTGGGTCTGTGTGTTTTCTTCGGCGTAAGTTAGTTCACGCTAGATTAAGTAATGGGTAAGCTAAGGGACCGATGACCTCAGCAGTTTGGTCCCATAAGACCTTACCACAAATTTTCGAAAAGTCCTAACGTTGCTTGGTAGTAGAAGTAAATGAAGCCGGGAGGAAAACCACGGTGGACTCATTATATTATCAGTCAGGAATATGTTACATATCACTAATGGTCGTACGAACATAGAAGTAGAGTTTCAGGCTAATACAGTCACGATATATTCAAAGTGTAAGTACTTATTTGAGGCCGTTGAAACTGCAGTAAGAATTCTTTTACGCCACATCAGAATATGAGCGAGGCATTTGAAGTTCCTCTGAGGTGGTTCTCCTGGTTTACAGACCACTGTTCGTACTTTGTTATGTATAGTTACTGGTAGGTTGCTCATTTCTCTTGCCCCGTTGCTTCCAGTCGACGAAACGCTACGGAAATCACCGCCTTAAAAAGATTTTAATAGCTGAAATTTTCTACGTCACCTATGACAAATTGTCCCAGTGTTTTCTCATTGAAGTGAGGACCACTGAAGGACGTGTATAAAAGACAACAGCATTGCGTTAAAATGTTGCATAACTTTGACGATTACTCTCTTATCACTCATTCAGTAGCATACGAACATTACATTCTGTCAAGACAACGCCCAAACGTACAGTCCAAAAGTCGAATTACACCTACTAATAGCTTAGAAGCAACAATATTTTTCTCCCCTAACAGCTGGTCAGGATCCCATTGGTCGACATGAAGAACCTATGTTCAACCGGCAACCGATATAATAGTCTACGAAACCTTCTCGGATTGTCAGTAGAGTGGAGCCGTCTTCTTGTCACAACGTTTCAATGGATTCCATGTCAATCATTTTCAATTTTCTGAAGATGATGGATACGGAATCCACTGAAACTTTGTGACAAGAAGACGGCGCCATTCTGTTGATAGCCCGCAAAGGTTTCATAGTTGAAATACTCCGAGAAAGCCTGTAATCACAAATTTATCAGTCTCAACCCGCAGTCATTAAAAATGTAAACAATACTTAAAGCTAAGCAATCGTATCGTCATTGTTTCTATTGAGATTAAAATTAGCTCCTTGCTTCAGTTTTGTGAAGGCTTGACTCTTGAATTCTTGTTAATACTCTTACTTGCTTCTAAATATGCTCATTGATTTCGCTATACTAGTCTCTTCCAAGCGTCAGACATCAGCGGTTACAGCGTCATATCCTCGTGGTGCGACCTTATTGATGAAATTTAGGTTTTTATAGTAATCTCATAGAATTTTTATGTGCGGAAGATGCACAACGTTATATATCATCGGAGTTAACTACTCAGTCACCACATGAGATATCGATCTCGCCACATTAAAAATAGGAGCCTATGGAGCTTCTGTCATGATTATTCAGCCTACTTGGATTATTGCGTTTTGTACTATACAAATAGGTTATACAGAATGTTTTGTAAGTGTAGTCCACGTAAGCGAAAGGTAACTGACGCGAGGATAATTTTGGACAGACGTATGTACACTGGTGTCCAAAATTAAATTTTTTTGTAACGTTGCGTTTATTTTGCCGCAAAACAGTGTAAACATGTGATAGCAAAGTAGAAACAGTATACAGAATACAGAATGTAAACAGCGGCATCATGCATAATAGTAGACGAAAACGTTCTTGGTTTTTTCCATCTTAATAGATTTGCACAGACATTTCGACAACTGCTTAATGTGCTCACTATGCGATGTCTCCAACTCTGGTGGCAATACAGACCTGACAACGACGGAGCGAGATGTGAATAACGTCATCAATGTCATGTTGAGGCAATAACGCCCATTCTTCCTACGGAGCTGCTCGCAAGTCTTGGAGAGTGATTGGTGGATGCTGACGTGTTGCAACCCGTCTCAATGTGCATCCCAAACATGCCCTATGGGATTCAAATCGGGAGAACGAGCAGGCCTCGCCATGCGTGCAGAATTTTCCGTTTCCAAGAAAACATCAACCACTCGTGTTCTATGAGGTCGTGCATTATCGTCCATCGATACTGTGCCCATGCCACCTCGCAACAACCGCACATGAGGTCCCAAGACTTCGTCACGACACCTGCCAGCAGTTAAACCTTTCCGATTCACGCTTACAATTTCATGAAGAGATGTTCGAGTGATCAATACGACCCTGCCCACACCATTAACGATCCTGCTCGATATCACCTCTTTCCACAAAGTTCGGGTCTCGATATCGTATTCCACATTCCACTCAAATACGAATCCGTCGAGAACCACTCTCTAGATCAAACCACGATTTATCTATGATAAGAACATTGGCCCCCTGTTCTACTGTCCAGGTGATATGTTGACGACACCACTCTATATGTTCTCTTTTGTGAAAACGCGTCAGAGGCACACATACAGAAGGCCTGCACAATAAAGGCCACTCTGTCGATTGTTGTTGTTGCTCTTGCTGCATCTGGATGGCGCTCAACATCGCACTCTGCCGAAGCCTAGTCTACATCGTTTGATACAACACGTCCAGTGGATGCTGCGAGGATAGATGCCAGTTGCTGCGCAGTGCTAAGGCTGTACCGTCGCTCCCTTACAGCCACATAACGGTCCTCTCCAATGTCACACGCGGTCGACCTTTCCCTGGTCTTCGTGATACAGTTTCGGCCTCTTTAAATTGTTGTCATATCCGAAAAACAGCAGAACGATTCACACTAATCCATCGGGCCACAAGAGTTTGTGACTGCCCTGCTTCCATTATTCCTATGGCCCTCCACTGCAAAGAGTCTGGTTGGCGACTTCTCTCTGCCACACTACAATGTCTGTGACAGTGTACACAGCAATTGATGATGTGGGACTACCCAACAATCCCACTCCGTTTGATAAGTGCCCTGACATCATCACTGGCGTGGTTTTCCGTTGACCGAAATGCTATCTTCCGTGCAGAACGCGATCGTAAGGACATCTGTTGACAGTCTGTATAACTGTATCGTGAATTACACATAGGGCGGCGAAATAGCGGCTTGTTGCTTAAATTTTGGACACCAGTGTAGTTAAATATTTTGAAACTGGATCAGAAATGAGTCACATTAATCTGAGAAGTAGCCTAGAAGTACCATCAGCAGAATAACGAAAACCCAACTGAGATAATGCGAATGACTTAAAATCAAAATCCTAAGTAATCAGTTTTGTACTGTAATTTTCGAAGTCCATCATGAAATTGGGAATAAAAGTGCTGCATTAAGTTTGACACAAATAGCAGGAAAACTTCGGTAAGTTAAGTATTTAAATCATTAACCGCCTTTCCTAGTTTCTGTTCGCCGTTCCTACCTAATGCACTTGAACCGAATGCCTCGATGTCTAACTAAACGAGCTGTGGGTAATGATTTTTAAAATTCTTGATAGAGTTAAAAGGCTGGTTGTTTATTTGATAATTTAAAATGTTCCCAGAATAACTCCAATAGCAATGAAAGATGCATATCTTAGAGTACCTTTTAACAAACTATAATTAGACTCAACAGACGTTTACTCAGCGCTAGTTATCTAAAGGAACAAAGTGTGTAATGCACTTGCTCTGCGCTGCCACACAAGACATTGTTGACTGGAGCTTTGGTGGCAGTGAGAAACCTTCTTTGCTGTACAGTAGGTGCATGGAAACTGGACGCTGGACGTCTGTTCACCATTTTTTGGTCAACCTGTATCACATAAAGTATAATTATCACTTTATAATATCTAATACAATAATGGTTGACTGTATGCCAAAGAAGACACACGAATCTCAGCGTCCTCAACGAGACAAGTTCTGGTCAACAGTCTGGACTCCCAGTTATGCTGCGAAGCTGTAGTCGAATATAAAAAGGTAATGAGGCTCATGAAAGGTAATGTCTATATACCAGCGACGATGATAACTGTGGTGTCACCACCAGACACCACACTTGCTAGGTGGTAGCCTTTAAATCGGCCGCGGTCCGTTAGTATACGTCGGACCCGCGTGTCGCCACTATCAGTGATTGCAGACCGAGCGCTGCCACACGGCAGGTCTAGAGAGACTTCCTAGCACTCGCTCCAGTTGTACAACCGACTTTGCTAGCGATGGTTCACTGACAAAATACGCTCTGATTTGCCGAGACGATAGTTAGCATAGCCTTCAGCTACGTCATTTGCTACGACCTAGAAAGGCGCCAGTACCAGTTACTATTGATACTGTAATCATGCACCGTCAAGAGCGACGCTCATCATTAATGGATTAAAGGTAAGTATTCCACCAGCTACGTCCGCTTTTCTAAAGTCTAATTTCCTTGTCCTGTTCCTGACCTCACGCCAGCCTGCGTGATCTAAAACGCGTGCTTTTCGGCTTCCTCTAGTACCCGGTGTTGGCTCTTCTGCCAACCCACAACAATAACCATCATGAGTGGACAAGGAGGGCCCTGGGTCACCATTTGCCATGAACAGCTGCAACTGATTTCTAAGTCTATGTGTATAAATGGACAGTCATGCTATGCTGCCGTTACCGACTGCCCACCAGAGTCTTCTACTATAAGCTGCCAATAGGTCTTGGCTTGACCCAGGAAGAGCGTCAGCTGGTCTTGGCAATCTCAGTCAAAGGAGACAAGGCAAAGCAGAGGATCGGATAACAAACACCATATCAGCACTGCAGGTCATCCCCTTATTAGTCAGCGTTCACACAGAGTGGTTTTTGTGGTCCTTGTAACCAAAAGAGAAAATAAAGAAATTAAAAACAAAACACACCGTCTGCAGCCAAACGACAAATAGTTTAGAAAGAAAGCGGGAAGATGCTGCTAGGCGTTAGCATTCAGCCGTCATAAAGTGCTTGGTCGTCAACATTGTCACTGTGAAGAAGAATGATGGCTAGTGGCATTTCTGCCTGTTACCACCGGCTGTACAGAATCGACATTTTCGACTGTCTGAAGGGGACCGACTTATTTCTCCACTTCGGAAGTGCAGAAGCTCCCGGGAAGTTAAGGTTGACGAGGCCTACTGAGATAAGACTGGTTTAGTGACACCTGATGGCCTCTGTGAGTTATTCTGTGTGCTCTGTGTAGCCAGCTTTGAATGCGTCATGAACTGTTTGCTTCGGCATCTTCAATGGAAGACGGGTCTACGCTACATAGATGACACTATTGTTTTCTGGAAAATATTTGAATAGAATTTAATCTGCATGACAACTGTGAATAAAGTGCCTCTTCATCGTCAAAGAAATAAAAATCTAGGGGGCAGTATTAATGGAACTCATCGTGGTAATGAATGTACCACACGAGAATTTACAACACATTGGTACATTCATGATCTGAGAGGCTTCCTCGAGTGGCTCTACATGAGGGGAGGGTTTCGATAGGAGGGACATAGTTGAGAGATCCAACTTCGTTGCCCATCTCGTTGAGAGTGGACACACACTCCCCTCTTTAAGTTCAGTCGTGAAGTTGCTACACAAAGCTGTGAAGGGCAGATTCATGGATCTCCGGGAGTCGACGGAGGTATACTGCCATCTGATATCACCTGGTGTTCACCTGCTCACTGAGCAGGTGTCAGTAAGTAGCAGCCGATTTGGGATATTTTTGGCCGGCTTCTGCTTCGAGGAAGGACACTTAACTACCTAGGGTACTACTATGGAAATTTTGGCCTTCCTTTAATATGACAACACCAGGCATGATAGTATTTGAGAACATAGCTCATTATTAACAGTGGATCGTTTTATCTTGTGTTTTACTGGTAGTACCGAAAGTCGTATCGGATCTACCATCAAAATAGTAAAACACTTTTCAACAACTAGCCTCAGTGGCTACATGCACTGAAGTGACGTAAGTCATGGGATAACTATCAATATCGTGTTGGACCTCCTTTTCCACGACGTAGTCCAGACACTCGATGAGGCATGAACTCAGTCGATGGAAGTCCCCTGCAGAAATGCAGAGCTACGCTGCCTCTATAGCTGTCAGTAACTGCGAAAGTGTTGCCGGTGCAGAATTCTGTGCACGAACTGACATCTCGATTATGTGCCTTAAATGTTCGATTCGATTAATGTAAGGCGATCAGGGTGGCCAAACCATTCTCTCAAATTGTCCAGAATGTTCTTCAAACAACAATTGTGGCCCTGTGAAAAGATTTTAATTTTCATCTTGACTGTGTGTTAAGAATATGGTATCACACTACAGAATGTTCTCATTTTGAGCAGATCAAACAAATAATATATTGTACTTACTAAAAACATTCAACAGCTAAGATCCCATAAACATTTTTCTATTTTGTAAAGCAGCCCGTTTCGACAAACTTCGCAGTCATCTTCAGGTCTTAAAACATCTTTTTGTCATGAAACGAGTAAAGCTGGCGACCGTTTTCCTTCTCCGTAGCCGGCCGGTGTGGCGGAGCGGTTCTAGGCGCCTCAGTCTGGAACCGCGCGACCGCTACGGACGCAGGTTCGAATCCTGCCTCGGGCATGGATGTGTGTGATGTCCTTAGGTTAGTTAGGTTTAAGTAGTTCTAAGTTCTAGGGGACTGATGACCTCAATAGTTAAGTCCCATTGTCCTCAGAGCCATTTGAAAGCTTAGATTTGTTTTTCATGGTGCATGTGCATCTGTGAGATGATATTTATAGACGAGGCTATTTTATTTTATTGACAGCTAGAGTAATTACTAGGCTTCGATTAAAGGAGTGGTGCGGGGTGATGAGGGGAGGCGAGGGTGGAGGAGGAGGAAGCCCAGGGAGGGTCATGATGACGCTGGTTCTGGCGTCATAGATAAAGGAGGTTGTGGCTTGTGACGTCACGTGTTTGCCCCTGGCATGTAGGCAACCTGTAGGAAGTTAAATTTCTCAAGATAATTTAAGTGAAAAGTGTACCGTGTTGTAGGTATTTTGACCACTGCGGTCCATGTCCCATAAGAATTCTTTTTCTTTAATAGGTATTCACTGTGATACGTAATAGAGCAAAGGGTGTCATAGTGTTGAAGACTGTATTGCTCATAAGTTTGTGATACACATAATTATTGAGCTGTGTGACTGCTCAAGTTACGAGCTAGGCAAATGAATATTGCAATTTAACCACAGTTACTCAAAGGAGAGTGGAAGGTAGGGATCTTTGCTGATGGACAAACTTGTGGCTGACCCATAATTTAAATTCCACCATAGAACAAATTTCATTATTATGGATTTACAAAATTGGAATAACAACATAAAGTTTAATTCGGACCTTTCTCCTGTTAAGAGAATATACAACTGACTTTAACCGTCTGTCATGACTTAATGTAACAAATGGTTCAAATGGCATTATGGGACTTAACAAATGGTTCAAATGGCTCTGAGCACTATGGGACTCTACTGCTGTGGTCATAAGTCCCCTAGAACTTAGAACTACTTAAACCTAACTAACCTAAGGACAGCACAAAACACCCAGCCATCACGAGGCAGAGAAAATCCCTGACCTCGCCGGGAATCGAACCCGGGAACCCGGGCGTGGGAAGCGAGAACGCTACCGCACGACCACGAGATGCGGGCGGGGACTTAACATCTGAGGTCATCAGTCCCCTAGAACTTAGAACTACTTAAACCTAACCAACCTAAGGACATCACACACATCCATGCCCGAGGCAGGATTCAAACCTGCCACCGTACGAGTCGCGCGGTTTCGTACTACAGCGTCTAGAACCACCTTAATGTAACAAACAATATTTTAAAGATAATAATTAGATCTGATTGCAAAAGAATCACAGACAGTCAGCACCATAAACCCACTGTTACGTTCATTACTTACGTAACAAAAATTTACACAACACTAATGGTTCACTTTGAGTTACTTATAAAAAGATCTCGTCCGTCCCGGCGGATAAGCAGGATACTTAACTAAAGGATGGGAGCGCGGCTTATACACGATGGTACTCGGAACAAACGAGTAGAAAGCAACCGCCAAGCACTTTCGAAGATGATCAGACTGCGAACCAGGGCAGAAAACACGCCGCACACGCACAGAGAGAGGTCGGCCACACGCCTAGCCGGAAAACCAAAGGCGGAACAGTCAGAGATACAAGACCAGACCAGTGACGATATCAGCGATGCAAGTGGAGCATAACTAGCGCCAGTCGCCATGTCTCAGGTACCTTTATTATTTTTCGGTGTAAACGTTACGTATTGAAGCCAGCTGCTTATTACATCCCGCTGAAATGGGGAGAAGAGTTAATGACAACGTGATTACTAATGTTTAATTGATTTCTTCAGCAAAATTGCTTACTGAAGTTCATAAACTGTCGCCAAGTAGTGCGGTAGTTCCCTTTTTCGACCTCTAGAATGTAATAATATTAAACATGCAGATTAAAACTGTGTGCCGGAATGACACTGGAACTCGGGACCTTTGCCTTTCGCGGGCACGTGCTCTACCAAATGAGCTACCCAAGCACGACTCACGCCCCGTCCTCACAGCATTAAATCCACCAGTACCTCGCCTCCTACCTTCCAAACTTCACAGAAGGTACCCAGCGAAACTTGCAGAACTAGCACTCCTGGAAGAAAGGATATAGTGGAGACATGGCTTAGCCACAGCCTAGGGCTTGTTTCTAGAATGAAATTTTCAGTCTACAGTGGAGTGTGCGCTGATATGAAACTTCCTGGCAGGAAGGTAGGAGGCGAGATACTGGCGGAATTAAAGCTGTGAGGACGGGGCTTGAGCCATCCATGGGTTGCTCAGATGGTAGAGCACTTGCCCGCGAAAGGGAAAGGTCCAGAGTTCTAGTCTCGGCCCAGCACACAGTTTTAATCTGCCAGGAAGTTTCATATCTGCGCACACTCTGCTGTAAAGTGAAAATTTCATCCTAAGAACAACGCCTAGGCTGTGGCTAAGCCATGTCTCCGCAACATCCTTTCTTCCAGGAGTGCTAGTTCTGCAAGGTTCGCAGGAGGCGAGGTACTGGCGGAATTAAAGCTGTGAGGACGGGCCGTGAGGCGTGCTTGGGTAGATCACTTGGAAGCCGGCCCGGTAGCTCAGTGTGTTCGGTAAAAGAGCCGGTTGGCCTCTGTAATAAAAAACATAGTGGAAGGATCAACCACCGAACTTGAACAGGATGTCTTGCGACGTCCGCAACGACCAAACACAACGATCAATAACGAACAAAATGCAAAAAAAAAAAAAAGTTGGTAGAGCACTTGCCCGCTAAAGGCAAAGGTCCCGAGTTCTAGTTTCGGTCCAGGACACTGTTTCAATCCGCCAGGAAATCTCATATCAGCGCACACTTCGCTGAAGAGTGAAAATTTCATTCTTGTAATAATATTATTTTCCTCAGTTTTTTCTGACAGACCTCGAAACTCTTATCTGTCTGCATAATCCCATCACAATCAGTGTGAGATCATAGGAAGCTGCCAACGTTGTCAGTTGAAAGGCAACAGTACAGCTACTCCCGTTAGTACTAGCCGAGAACCGACAACGATATGAACTGCTATTACAATTCGTTTCATAGAATACTGGACGACGGAGAACAGCTTTCCTTCATTCACTCTCAGTGGCGAACGTCCCTGAATATTTATGGGTCATAAAACCGTTTAATAGCTCTATCCTCGGCCAGAGAGAGAGCAGCTTGAGAAGAGCCGTATAAGGTCTAAATGTGTGTGTCGAGCAGCGACTAGGGGCCTCTTCCATGCCGCTAAGTAGTATTTATCTGTTGCAAACTGTAAAAAAGAAGTGAACTTCTTTTTTCTGTTATCGTAGATGTATTTTTGACTTGTGGATGAAGTATCAACTTAGGTAATTTATCCTCTTCTTCGGAACTCTCACTTATAGGGATACACAAGGAAAATCGGTGTCATTTAAATCCTTTCATCTCAGAAGAACCTTCCGTATAATGATATTTATTCCATTTAAGTCCATTAGACGTAACGTATGCCTTCAACATTTCGAGGGTGGATCCGTCCGCAGCTCATGGTCGTGTGGTAGCGTTCTCGCTACCCGCGCACGGGTTCTCTGGTTCGATTCCCGGCGGGGTCAGTGATTTTCTCTGCCTCGTGATAACTGGGTGTTGTGTGATGTCCTTAGGTTAGTTAGGTTTACGTAGTTCTAAGTTCTAGGGGACTGATGACCATAGATGTTAAGTCCCATAGTGCTCAGAGCCATTTGAACCATTTTTGAGGATGGATCCATGAGCTCAGAGCAAAAGTTTCCGCGGGAAGGTTTTTCAGGAGGGGGAAGTTTTATTAGTATACATTCCGAGTCCCCCTTTTCCCTGGTTCAAAAGGAGCATCAGATAATCGAGCGGTGGTTAATACCGCTATTGTTCTTCCACTCAGATTCTTTTAGATGAATATATGTCCAAGAAAATTCATAACGAACAATCCAAGTTGCATCGACGATGATAGCTCTGTTTTCAGGTTATACACAAAGTCGTCTAATAAGACGATTAGTCGTTTTTATCACCAAAATTAAACGACCATGCTGTCTTCATCTAAGGTAAATGCGTTTAAATAAGCTGGTGGAGGACAGGATTGGATTACTCTTAGAGGTTTTCCCAAGAAAGAGGTGAATGAACATGAATAAATTTCCAGTCATTGTAACTGCTCATTATTCTGGAAGATTACACCTTTTTTGCCAAAATTTTAGTTTAGGACCATTTGTTTATAAGGCAGATCTGTTTCCATTAGCTCGAATTTTTGTCAGTCTTTATGTAATAGTATAAATGATACTGCAATTGAATGTGACGTCGTTGCAGACGGGAACTGACACAATGATTTAGAAATGACACTGCAGAACTAATTACTACATCAAGGTGTCAAATCAACCGCAGGATGAGGGAATGCTACTGACACACACCTGTCGCTCATGATACACACTCCTGGAAATTGAAATAAGAACACCGTGAATTCATTGTCCCAGGAAGGGGAAACTTTATTGACACATTCCTGGGGTCAGATACATCACATGATCACACTGACAGAACCACAGGCACATAGACACAGGCAACAGAGCATGCACAATGTCGGCACTAGTACAGTGTATATCCACCTTTCGCAGCAATGCAGGCTGCTATTCTCCCATGGAGACGATCGTAGAGATGCTGGATGTAGTCCTGTGGAACGGCTTGCCATGCCATTTCCACCTGGCGCCTCAGTTGGACCAGCGTTCGTGCTGGACGTGCAGACCGCGTGAGACGACGCTTCATCCAGTCCCAAACATGCTCAATGGGGGACAGATCCGGAGATCTTGCTGGCCAGGGTAGATGACTTACACCTTCTAGAGCACGTTGGGTGGCACGGGATACATGCGGACGTGCATTGTCCTGTTGGAACAGCAAGTTCCCTTGCCGGTCTAGGAATGGTAGAACGATGGGTTCGATGACGGTTTGGATGTACCGTGCACTATTCAGTGTCCCCTCGACGATCACCAGTGGTGTACGGCCAGTGTAGGAGATCGCTCCCCACACCATGATGCCGGGTGTTGGCCCTGTGTGCCTCGTTCGTATGCAGTCCTGATTGTGGTGCTCACCTGCACGGCGCCAAACACGCATACGACCATCATTGGCACCAAGGCAGTAGCGACTCTCATCGCTGAAGACGACACGTCTCCATTCGTCCCTCGATTCACGCCTGTCGCGACACCACTGGAGGCGGGCTGCACGATGTTGGGGCGTGAGCGGAAGACGGCCTAACGGTGTGCGGGACCGTAGCCCAGCTTCATGGAGACGGTTGCGAATGGTCCTCGCCGATACCCCAGGAGCAACAGTGTCCCTAATTTGCTGGGAAGTGGCGGTGCGGTCCCCTACGGCACTGCGTAGGATCCTACGGTCTTGGCGTGCATCCGTGCGTCGCTGCGGTCCGGTCCCAGGTCGACGGGCACGTGCACCTTCCGCCGACCACTGGCGACAACATCGATGTACTGTGGAGACCTCACGCCCCACGTGTTGAGCAATTCGGCGGTACGTCCACCCGGCCTCCCGCATGCCCACTATACGCCCTCGCTCAAAGTCCGTCAACTGCACATACGGTTCACGTCCACGCTGTCGCGGCATGCTACCAGTGTTAAAGACTGCGATGGAGCTCCGTATGCCACGGCAAACTGGCTGACACTGACGGCGGCGGTGCACAAATGCTGCGCAGCTAGCGCCATTCGACGGCCAACACCGCGGTTCCTGGTGTGTCCGCTGTGCCGTGCGTGTGATCATTGCTTGTACAGCCCTCTCGCAGTGTCCGGAGCAAGTATGGTGGGTCTGACACACCGGTGTCAATGTGTTCTTTTTTCTATTTCCAGGAGTGTAATTCCTTGAAGAAACACCAAGTTCTGTGTCTGCATTTCCCATCAGACTTTCTCCTTTCAGCGCTTCATCTCCTTTATCTCCCCTAGCCTCCCTTTTCTTTCCCAACCTCCATTCCTTCTTTTCTAATTAACTATTTTCTATACCTCCTTTCATCTTTCACTCTCCTCCCTTCTCCTTCCTCGCAATATTTAAAAAGTCAAATCAATCAGTCACGCTTGGTCTCCATTATTTCGCTTCTTACGAAAATGACATTTTTACTTGTCAACTGCATAGATGTTAAAGCTGAAATGTTTTCTCAATTAGCGAAAATACTGACACATGTGATATAATATTATGCATGGGTTTTCCTCACGGTATATGGATATGCATATCTTTTGTAGCTAATACTTCATTTTTCTGACTCAGTCGAACTGCTTGTTCGAAGTTCTGTAATCAATTATATTCTTTGTTTCCTATCTTATTCGTCTGTACTATCCTCCAAAGTAAAGTTCACAAATGAGAAAGAAATTTGTTAATCCAATGACGCAACTGCTGGTTCTAGGAAAGACTATGAGAGTCTGTGTCATTGTACTATAAAATCGGCTTTCATTGGCAGCCGACTGAAATACGCTACTGAGCACTTCAAACCCCGTATTGTGAACGCAGTTCGTACCACACATCAGATTCTACGCGTGCTTCTTCCACATCATTCCGAAATTCCGCTGGATATTCTATACACCCCTAAAACCATCGATAAATTGAAGCTAAAAATCCCTTAATTTAATGTTGAGGTTAATTTTCTATAACATAAGGACGACCAGTTAGACATGAAACCAGTATCATGTGTTATGAATGCGGAGTCTAAAAGTAGAACATATAAACTGAGAGGATGTAAAGCAGAAGGTTCATCACAGATATAAATCGGATACCGCTCTAAACACTGATTTTTTTATTCTCGCTTACGGAAACAAATCGCTGTCTTGCAGCTTTCCTTTCTCTTTTGCAAATCAAATACTTCGTGATAGATAGAACACACGCAGAATATGCTCATCGTCTCTTCTCAGCTGAGAGACAGGGGCTATATTTTCGACCGAGTTTTGGAACGAGTTGTAATTTCGGATAATATTATTCAGTTTTATGTTTATTAAAAGAAAACGACATCAGTGGAGTATCATTACGTTTATGAATCGCGTTTTCTCTTCAGTAATAGCTGCCGAAATTTCTTGCAACATCAATAATACTGTCTGTACTTACCCACTGTTAATGAAATTGCTTTTGTAAATTGAAAAATTCCGTCACAACAGAGGATAATGCAGATTGGTAGAATAATTTATAGTAAATCTCACTTGTCTTAGTAATGGCTCTTTATTCAAAATTTTTCTGGATGTAGTTTGTGGGCAGACCGTTAGATGAAACTGAAACAACTTCACTGATACCACCCATGCGCGTATCGATTAAGCACCTAAATATACAGAATGATTCACTACAAAAAATAAACTTCCTTACATTCCCTAAATACGAAATAGTCGAGAAAGTACAGTACCTAATTATTACATTCGATAAATCTGCATGATTTCAGAACCTGAATTACCACTTGTCTGCTCTGTAACACAAACTTGGTTATTAGACAAGGGCTTCGAAGAAGCATCACGACGAAAACGGGTAGACATTGATTTCCAGGGATCTTACTCAGCGTTTCACCAACTATAGTGCCGATTGAACATAATATCAGGCAGAACTACAAACAAATGTTAAAAGAATTTTTATCCATTTATACCTATCTTGTTGAATAACATTTTTTACTCAGCCTTTAGCTGAAAGTAATTCAGGTTTAATAACACCAAAAGTATTTTTTAAATTGTGATGAGGTACAGCAACAAGAATCAGGTAAGTAGTTTTCGTTCAGCAGGAAAAGCACAACACAGTTTCGTAACCTTATTATCATGTCTGGAAAAACAGCTGTCTGACAGAATGTGAAACAATCAAATCATTTTGCTAACCGTTCCTTTCTCTTTTAGTTCCCGGTAATATACTGACACAGAGAACTTGGTAGATGATATGTCTGTCTGTTCGATTTTGGGTCGTCCGTTTCTTGTGCTTCATACTTCGTTCTAAGCCCTAAATTTCGAAAAGTACTCTTTTAGATTTCAATTTACTACGTAATACATATTTTCTGTAGCAGCAAGCACGTCCAATAGTCATTTTATAGCTGTCACGCAGGAAACTATAGATATGTAGCTCAGTGACAAGAACACTATAAGAGTCTAATATGTTTGTAAACGTAGTGCTAAAGGCAGAATAGTAAGTTATGAAAGAATTCAGTGTTTTCAAGAACTGGTTCAACATAAACAAAAGTTAAACAGCCATTTATTCATAAGTGTTAATTATACCCGTTGTAGACTCTAACTATTTGGAAGCTTAAAACTCGCTAATGTTAACGGTTCTAGCGTTTCTTTCGTGCGATAATACTCTTTCTCATTTTGTGCCAGACGAGAAACATTTCCTCGGAGGCTGTGAAGTTGCGGAGATTACGCTGCAACTCCATTCTCTAAGCCGGGTACCAGAAAGTACTGCTCTCCAGGGAAACGTATCTCAAGCTGCTGAAGACAACTAAGGAAAAAAGTGGCAATGCCAACTGCACTTTCACTTAGAGTACTTTGCTAGCCCTCGTAGAAAATATTTCCAAGAAAACATTAACTTCATCAGAGAAAGTGTATTAGAGTGAACTGGAAACAAACGTAACTATTATCTATAATTATTAGGCTGACATTGGTGTTTGCACTTTCTACAGTTTTAGCATAAATTTAGTAAAAACCATCATGGTTCTTATTGTTAACATGTATTACCATGTACTTACTGTAATTAATATTTCACAATACTGATGTTCGTTAGTATGTCAGTGGTCATCTAGTATGAAACAACTGACAGGATACCACTTAGTAACTACTGCCATTGATAACTCTATTACAAAACGTTGTGGGGCAACGGAAGGGCCATGAACGTATCGAAAAATTTTAGAATATAATCCGCCCCGCAGAACTGCACCTTAGGTGGAGTAAGTTTGTTGTAGCGTAAAAGTTTAAATAATACGGGAGAAGGAGCTTGTTAGCGGCGGCGTTTGGACGCGCCACACATTTCCCCACACATCGACGCAATAATTATCAGTGTTTAATATGCATGCGCTGAGACACATCCAATCAATCAAGCTTCATCACAGCCCTGCATTATGCCGAATAACGAAGCCTGAGTAAATTAAAAATAAGCAAATTATCCTAAAAACTTCGTGCGTCTTATAATGCTCAAAGTGGAGCGTAAGGTTTGCCTAAGCGCGTAATTTATAACTAGACCTTGAGCTATGTGTTTATATGCTATCAGGTGCATAAAATGGTTTAATGGATGTACAGATCTACGTCCCCGGGGCAGGAATTATAATCTCAGGAACGTGCAGGAACGGGTTGGATTGTTTGGTTTTACGGGCGATCTCTGACGACCCTGGGAAGTGTTTCATCATATATCCCGATCAGGTAAATTTCGATGCAAATTTATTTCATCGGTATAATCAAAGTACGTAGACCTTCAAATGAATAAAATTTCGAAGACTTCCTAAATCTTAAGCACACTACAAAGCTGTTATCGGAAGGACGTCAATTTCTGAAGTAATCTAGCTAGGTGGTTACGACACCAGCCCTTAGATCACACTATTTCTTGGAAAATACAAGAAGAGAAATGTAGGTCTGGTACCTTTTAGTCTAGGTATTGTATGAAGAAAGGCACACTCATTTTCAGATGTTCAATCGTTGCTTAAAACATGTGATGCTCTCTGCACCGTCACATGGGTGTCTGCACTAGACACACACACAGACACACACACACACACACATAGACGGACGGAATTACTAGGGATGCATTACACTTGTTTCCATGTTATGCTTATATTGCCTACTGAAACGAAAATCGTGAATGATAACTGTCTATTTCTGAAGTAATCTAGCTAGGTGGTTACGACACCAGCCCTTAGATCACACTATTTCTTGGAAAATACAAGAAGAGAAATGTAGGTCTGGTACCTTTTAGTCTAGGTATTGTATGAAGAAAGGCACACTCATTTTCAGATGTTCAATCGTTGCTTAAAACATGTGATGCTCTCTGCACCGTCACATGGGTGTCTGCACTAGACACACACACAGACACACACACACACACACATAGACGGACGGAATTACTAGGGATGCATTACACTTGTTTCCATGTTATGCTTATATTGCCTACTGAAACGAAAATCGTGAATGATAACTGTCTATTTCTGAAGTAATCTAGCTAGGTGGTTACGACACCAGCCCTTAGATCACACTATTTCTTGGAAAATACAAGAAGAGAAATGTAGGTCTGGTACCTTTTAGTCTAGGTATTGTATGAAGAAAGGCACACTCATTTTCAGATGTTCAATCGTTGCTTAAAACATGTGATGCTCTCTGCACCGTCACATTATTACGACAAATTTTCGAGCGTTCAAAAGCTTAATAAAGCAGGAATTTAAAATAAAGCTGCAGCTTTTTGAAGGAGTTACAATTCAACATCTCTGTTTTGGTAAGCATACTAACGGTGCATATGCGGGAGCAAATGCTGTAAGAAAGAAGCTATTAAAGTAACACACCTCTTCACGTTATTACATTCTGAAGAAACCCTTGTTATGTCAAATTGTTTTGAGCACTGTATGTACGTATTCCTGTTTTCACTACGAAATCTTCCGTGCATTTTCGTTTTAGTGACGGATTTCTTTCTGTTGAAACCGTGACAGGGCCTATATTTTACTGCACCGTGGAATTACATTCTTTGATAAAATACGTCGCCAATTTTTCGTGCAAAACTGCACGGGGAAGTACAATAAGGGCAAGAAATACCTTATCACCACATTATTTGAAAATTTCAAGTTACCTGTTTAATATCGAAAACCACTTTACAGAGCATAATGTCGCAATAATGACCTACTGGTTAGGTGGTTCAGGTGCTCTAGAAAATAATCCCGCATTGGGAAGAAGACATTTCTCCTGAACGGATAGCACTGTTTTTGGAGAAATGCATTATGTGGCGGTAGAGATTCCCGCCCCTTTCTAACACCTCTTCATTCAGTAACATTCTACACGCACTCATCGCAGTCAGGTACGGTGTAAGCCACATTTGAGACAATACTTCTGTCTCGACAGGTGAGATGGCGAAGAGAGTAATGGCAATAAAACTGCCGGTCGGTGTTTTCCTGCATACAGGCCTCAAATAAATATATGAGCATTAAAACTGCAATACTATGAAGAATAGACAATAATGTGTTCTTACGCATTGTGCGTATATGACATAGGTGGAAGAAATCACTGCTGCCGGTCAGTGTAACCGAGCGGTTCTAGGCGCTACAGTCTGGACCGTTGCGTTCGCAGGTTCGAATCCTGCCTCGGGCATGGGTGCGTGTGATGTCCTTAGGTTAGTTAGGTTTAAGTAGTTCTAAGTTCTAGTGGACTGATGACCTCAGAAGTTAAGTCCCATAGTGCTCAGAGCCATTTGAAGCATTTGAAATCACTGCTATTTGAAACGTAGTGCAGGATATGCTGCAAAGTACTTGAGACACATGACTCACATTTGGACAACATCACACTCAAATGCACGCTTTCCCTCATCAGTTTACAATTAGTGTAATAATCATGTCTCTCTTTTGTTCTTGCACTGATGGTACATTGGGCTCAGTAAGTTTCGGTACAGTTACAGGCATAACTGTAACGAGGGAATATATAAAGCAGTTACCATGAAAGTAGCGTATGTTTTTACTGCAGTAATGTTTCACAAAATTGTCACGCGCAAAACGCCAGCGCTTCAGTCGACTTATGTCGCTAGTAAGTTGTAGACAATGCATGTTCATGATAAAAGAAACTGTGTTTTCGTTTAAATCGAACGACGTCGAAATATAGTGTATGGACGAGCTGGAATGTAGGCTCAGAGCTACATGTATCCTGCTGTGGTGTAAATGCTGCAGCAACAGTTTATTACAACAGTTTCGCTATGTAAAAGTCTTATCTAAAGTATAACAAACTCTGCCCTGTTAGCCAATATTCGTTGTTACCAACTGGAAAACGTACGTCCTCGAGTCGTTACGATGCGTACTTGCTGCTGCAAGAAAAAGGAGTAAGAATGAAGATTTACCTTCCCATCGCTGGTGAGTTCATTAGAGATTTGGCCATGTCCTTTTGTAAGGAACAATCCTATCATTTGCCTTAAATAATTTAGGGAAGCCACACAAAACCAAGATCTCGACGAACAGACGAGGATGAGAGCCACCGTCCTTACGAATGAAATTCCATTGTCATAAGCCACAAAGAGAGTGAAATAATCCAGTTCTGTTCACAAAATTCTTCAACATCATTGTAAGAGACGGCTACATGAAGAGAAATTCATTGATGTATAACGTCAGAGATAGTTAAATATTTCACAACAAAAGGGACCTCATAAAGACCCATTTAGATGAGTTACGCAGCACGTGATCTGTTGTAGTCATGTGATGCCTGTGGCGGCAATGGCTAGCTCGCTGCTGCTGCTGTCATAATGCTAATCCACAGTGATGTCTTGTTTCCGAATTTATGTTTCGGAAAATGGGTTACAAAAGATGCGTAGTACCAAACTGTACAAACACATGTATAAAAACTCCTGAAAAGTTGTTCCAGAGAATGACAAGGTGTGTAAAATGTGGTTGCACGGTATCTGCATGTTGTAACTACGTCGACGCAAAAGTTCACTAATTTATTAAAAAGTCTTACACTGTCAAATTAACATTAATTTACCTCGGAGGTATGCTTTCTCATTGTTACAAGAATGGAAAGCTTCGTCAGCGAAATTAAACTCTCAGTGAAAATTGCCCTTTTATCCTACTTTACCCAAAGTATTCGGTAGCTCAGTTGTTAGAGCGCTAGACAGTCGAATTTTATAGATGTTGTTCATAAAACGCTGGCTCGAATCCGCCCTGAAAGAATACTTTAACTTATATATGAGAACCAAATCACAATTACAAAACTTCACAATGGCCAGCAACATAATATTATTGTGCTTTCCGTGATGTTTATATGTGCTTATATTTGCAATCGCTGTTCACACGTCACGTTCATAAAGATATTTTCTAGTTAATGTCACCACACACTTTTTATTACAAACAATGACTTCTTTTAAATCTTTGTACTGTCCAGCTAGGATCCTTATCGTTCAAACTTTTGAAGTTTCATCATATTACATAAAGATGAAGTAACTCTTCTTCAGACATTGACATAATTTACACTCACAAACATCATAGCCCTTACGGTTGTGTTACCCGCATGTTGCGCATGCTTTATATCTCTCCGTATAAAACATCCTCGTTGTGCTGCGGGCCTATGGTAATATCTTTACCACTAGCAATGCTTCCCAATAAAGTAAACTGTTTGTTGGCAAATTAAATACATTTATCCTCTAATGTTCATTTCTCAGACTAAGACTAATACGAAGCTGTATATAAGACATCCCACCACCCGCCAGGGTAGCCGAGAGCGCTAACACGCAGCTCCCTGGACTCGGGTAGGCGCGCCAGCCCCGGATCGAATCCGCCCGGCGTACTGACGACGAGAGCAGGTGTGCCGACCCGCCTGGATGTGGTTTTTAGGCGGTTTTCCACATCCCGCTACGTGAAAACCGGGCTGGTCCCCACGCTCCGCCTCAGTTACACAGCTCGCAGACATCTGAACACACACACAGTAAATCATGGATCCCACTAGACACAGACAGTTGGGGTACACTAATACCGTCCTGGGGGGTACGGGGTGGTGGCAGGAAGGGCATCCAGCCACCCCTTAAACTTAACATGCTAAATCCGATTAACCATGGCCGATCCTGCGTAACCGCGGGACAAGGCGCAAGCTATATATATATATATATATATATATATCCCACCATCAAAACAACTGTTAAAAACAGTTCTTGATAACGCTATTTTCATATTTCGTGTAAAACTTCCAAAAAAACCTATGACGCTTCGAACATGTGACCTCTTCATCCGGAGTGAGTTACGCTATCAGTTGCACAGTCGACCGATTGCTCATACATACATTTCTACTGAGTGTGATCTATACTGGAAATAAGCACGAAGGTTTGCCAAGAATAATTTTTGATAGATACAGATCTACTTGCAAAATTCTTTACTTCCATATTTTCGCGCGAGTTTAATGATATTGCAGGAAGCAGGGAAAAGAATGTCCCTTGTCGCACACATCGACGATCTAAATGTGTGGAGCATAAACGCATTAACTTTCGCAAAATTTCCGCTGCCAGTGGTCGCCAAAATCCTTTCTATTGTTACTGAAAAGTTATAATTGTGTTTTCCATCACTAAATAGCTAAACTATTTGCAGAAAAAGTACATAAAAAGTTTTAACTTCGTCAAACATTCCTATAATACACCTATAGCTTCGCCTTACTCCTAGTTTGTGACGTCACCAGGGCTTCACAGAATAACAGAGCGTTTTCTATCTCGTGGCCAAATCTTGATCTTTAATGATTTTT
Organism: Schistocerca cancellata; assembly: GCF_023864275.1. Taxonomy (NCBI): domain Eukaryota; kingdom Metazoa; phylum Arthropoda; class Insecta; order Orthoptera; family Acrididae; genus Schistocerca; species Schistocerca cancellata. The sequence goes on along the minus strand of NC_064629.1, from coordinate 788,664,998 downwards.
ACATTTTAATTACATCAAAATAACATATATTTTGTTAGCATATTGATCGAAATGCTATTTGAATGTTACGATCAGTCAGAAGAACAACAATCCGAACCATATTTTTAACTTACGAAAATAGCCTACTCACGGAGGTCCAGCGTGGACAACAGTTATCGTATAGCAGAGAAACTTGTTAGATATACCAATGCGTTAACATGGAACCGGTTTACGATGGGAAAAAGTTAGTTCCAATTTTGGTCACCAGGTGCAGATTAGGCGCTGTACAGCATCTCGACGACGTCTCCTGTGCTCACATTGAACAACTTGTGCAAGCATCGGTTAATAATAAAATCAACATTATATATTTCTCACTTGTTTGATGTTTTCTGCCCACATCCCGTTCCTAACGCATTACATAATACGTGAACATTTCTACACGTCTTTCTTGCATTCACAGCATCATTTTTGCACCTGGTGGCCAAATTTAGAACTTATTTTTTCCCAGCGTAAATGAGTTACGCATTAACGCATTAGAGTATCTACCAAGTTTCGCTGCCAGACTAGACTAACAGCCCACACTTGACTTTACAGTATTTTAATTTGTTCGAAACCTTCTGTCGGCCACTGTGGCCGAGCGGTTCTAGGCGCTTCAGTCCGGAACCGCCCTGCTGCTACGGTCGCACGTTCAAATCCTGCCTCGGGTATGAATGTGTGTGATGTCCTGACGTTAGTTAGGTTCAAGTAGTTCTAAGTCTAGGTAACTGATAACCTTAGATGTTAAGTCCCATAGTGTTTAGAGCCATTTGAACCATTTTTTTTCGAAACCTTCAATCTCAGTATTCCTGTCCTTTATCTCTGAGTGGTGGCGTTGATATTCATGGGGACGAAAGGACGGGAGGTGAAGGCTACTGTAGCAGTTATATTGATGACGAGGGGACGGCGGATAATAAAATACAAATACTTGACGGAAGAGCAGTATAGGGAAGAAGGAGAGCAATATGTAAAGATTGCAGGCATCTCATGTTGACTATGTGTACTACAGTAACCTACATGAAATGACCAAACCTTTATTTGTACTGCTTGTGTTGAAGGTGGTTGACACAGCCTAACAACAGTAATATACACTCCTGGAAATGGAAAAAAGAACACATTGACACCGGTGTGTCAGACCCACCATACTTGCTCCGGACACTGCGAGCGGGCTGTACAAGCAATGATCACACGCACGGCACAGCGGACACACCAGGAACCGCGGTGTTGGCCGTCGAATGGCGCTAGCTGTGCAGCATTTGTGCACCGCCGCCGTCAGTGTCAGCCAGTTTGCCGTGGCATACGGAGCTCCATCGCAGTCTTTAACACTGGTAGCATGCCGCGACAGCGTGGACGTGAACCGTATGTGCAGTTGACGGACTTTGAGCGAAGGCGTATAGTGGGCATGCGGGAGGCCGGGTGGACGTACCGCCGAATTGCTCGTGGGGCGTGAGGTCTCCACAGTACATCGATGTTGTCGCCAGTGGTCGGCGGAAGGTGCACGTGCCCGTCGACCTGGGACCGGACCGCAGCGACGCACGGATGCACGCCAAGACCGTAGGATCCTACGCAGTGCCGTAGGGGACCGCACCGCCACTTCCCAGCAAATTAGGGACACTGTTGCTCCTGGGGTATCGGCGAGGACCATTCGCAACCGTCTCCATGAAGCTGGGCTACGGTCCCGCACACCGTTAGGCCGTCTTCCGCTCACGCCCCAACATCGTGCAGCCCGCCTCCAGTGGTGTCGCGACAGGCGTGAATGGAGGGACGAATGGAGACGTGTCGTCTTCAGCGATGAGAGTCGCCTCTGCCTTTGTGCCAATGATGGTCGTATGCGTGTTTGGCGCCGTGCAGGTGAGCGCCACAATCAGGACTGCATACGACCGAGGCACACAGGGCCAACACCCGGCATCATGGTGTGGGGAGCGATCTCCTACACTGGCCGTACACCACTGGTGATCGTCGAGGGGACACTGAATAGTGCACGGTACATCCAAACCGTCATCGAACCCATCGTTCTACCATTCCTAGACCGGCAAGGGGACTTGCTGTTCCAACAGGACAATGCACGTCCGCATGTATCCCGTGCCACCCAACGTGCTCTAGGAGGTGTAAGTCAACTACCCTGGCCAGCAAGATCTCCGGATCTGTCCCCCATTGAGCATGTCTGGGACTGGATGAAGCATCGTCTCACGCGGTCTGCACGTCCAGCACGAACGCTGGTCCAACAAGCCGTTCCACAGGACTACATCCAGCATCTCTACGATCGTCTCCATGGGAGAATAGCAGCCTGCATTGCTGCGAAAGGTGGATATACACTGTACTAGTGCCGACATTGTGCATGCTGTGTTGCCTGTGTCTATGTGCCTGTGGTTCTGTCAGTGTGATCATGTGATGTATCTGACCCCAGGAATGTGTCAATAAAGTTTCCCCTTCCTGGGACAATGAATTCACGGTGTTCTTTTTTCAATTTCCAGGAGTGTAATATCTACTGACGCGACGTAGAAGATGTAATTAAGAGCTGTTGAGCTGGGCTAGCAATTCGATGCGCGACCATTTGGTTTGCCGAGGGCTGTTGGCAAACGAGGTGCACTCAGCCTTTGGGAGACAGACTGAGGACCTACTTGATTGGGAAGTAGCAGCTCCGGACTCGTAAACTGACATACTGCCGTGAGAGCGGTGTGCTGACCACATGCCCCTCCATATCCGCATCCAGTGAAGCCTGTGGGTTGAGGATGACACGGCGGCCGGTCGGTACCGTTCGGCCTTCATCGCCTGTTGGGGCGGAGTCTAGCTTAATTTAGTATGCACAGTATCGGCGCAGCGACGGATTTGGCATGGTTAATTTAAGGGGTGCCAGGATGCTCTTCCTATCACCACCCCGTTCCTCTCTTCTCCCCCCCCCCCCCCACACCAGCAGCTGGACGCAATATGTGTATACCAACTTTCTGTGTGGATTGGTCATTCATGTGAATGTGAGCGAAAGTTTTCTTAATATTAGCAAATCGTGTAACTGAGGTGGAACCTGGGTACCAGACTGGTATTCACCTAGTGGGATGTGGCAGACCAAATAAAAGCCACATCCAGGTTGACCGGCGCACCGAACATCGTAGTTAGTCCGCCAGGCAGATTTGATCTGTGGCCGGCGCAGCTCCCTGCACCGGGAGCGGTGCTTTACCACATACTGTGGGTCAGAAATATCGTCGAATAATTAATTACTAATAATGTTAGATGACACTGCATAACAATCGAAAGTATGTGTCTCCAACGTTGAACGATATCCTCTTGTATTTTTTGGTCAACAGTGCTGAGCAAAAATTATTAACCACCGAGGAATAGTTCTTGGAAGTAGGACAGCTTCATTTTCCTTTTTGCTGCTTCTTAACCTTTATTATTTAGTTCTGAACACAAACGTTTTGTTCCTAAGATGCTTAAGGTAAATGCTGGGATTGTTGTTTCGTAAAGTGCTGCTTCCTTGCCTATCATTCCTCAAACTTAGCCCTCACTCTGCAAGAAGGCCCTTGTTACAGATGGCGCTGTGTGAAGTATGTGTGCGAAAGAATCTCAAGCACAGGCCACAAACCTATAAAAAGTTTCTCTCAATGCTGTTCCAGGAAGGTACTAGCGGCGTTGTATGATCCATCTCGAGTTTTCGTCTGCAGAGTAATAACATCGTACAATGGAAATCGTAGAAGGAAAGCATGAACATTTAAAAGTCAACAAGATATTGAATTTTGTCGTTATCAGGATAGTTAACTTGAATCAAGATTTCGCAGAAGTGGTTGTAGGCAATAAAATTCCTGACAAATGAGTTTCTCTTAACGACGTAAGAGTGGAGGCTGTGATGAGATGTCAGTCTAGGCACGTCCCGAAAGCCAATAAATTAAACATTTAATTTCCGTAGTTTGCAATTCAGGTTTAGTTCGTACGCTGTTGACAGTTTTCGGCTTCACGTTTGAAGTCATCTCGGTTTGTCCTTTCGGATTTATGTGCTGTTTGCAGTAGTAAACTCGCTCTTTTCGGCCACTTAGATTTTCTTTTATCCCAGAACGTGCCTAGTTCCACTCCCTCAGTTAGGTAGTGAGTTACAAAACTGTCCGGGTCGATTCTGATTTTTCTTCAAAAGAACCCGTTTCCTGACTCAAGGTTTGTCGCGCAGGTGTACATTCCTACACGCCCGAGTGAACAGTATGTCTGTCCTATCGGGCACTAGTCGCATGATGCCGATGGTGAAACGATAAACCGCCGTCTCGACAGACTGCCATCAGGCCGCTCTCGAATCTTGTTCTTGGACGTTTTTCGTTATTACACGAGGCATGGCACATTTTTTTTTCAAACAAACAAGATTCAAGTACCTTTCCCAAATGAGTATGCTGCTGCGTAATGTATGAATACACAGGGTGTGAACGGTAAGTTTTTACAACTTACTACAGTGGTGTCAAGGAAGTCGAAATGAACAGTTTTATGAAAGACACTTGTGGTCTACTAAGTGAGGAAAGTACAGCCCTACAAAACCTCGTAAGCAACAGCCCATGCGGGTTGCTGGAGATTTTCATATTCCCTTGCTATTATTAGTGCTAGAGCAAAAAAATGAATAGGAAATTTTTATATGAAAATCGATGTAGTAAGTTTGTGCTCTGGGATTTGATTTCATTAGAGATCGCAGTTTCCGAGTTATTCAAGGGAAAAGGACAAAAGTGGCCCTCAGACACATCTCTAACCACTGCATGTAAGTGAAAAATTGATGTTTAAGACCGTGTAGCTCAGTATCTGAAGCTGTTAGAATTTTTCTCAATCACATAATGTAAACGGAAAACAGTCATTTCTGGAACTGACGAATTTCTATAGTATTTTGTACATACTTTGCCGAAGATGCTGTGAACAGGATCCACAAATGACACATTGACCGAAATGATGTAAAAAAGCGATACAATAGCCTTGCACTGGGACCGCCAGTGGCCAAATCGAGCGCCTCCAGCACAGCCAGAGGTCTTCACCTGCACAGGGACTTCCCACACGGCTGGCCTACACCAACTGGCAGAGATTCCCCTGTTGCTGGACCGGTTCTGCCAACAGGCGTGTGGTTTCTGCGCCAAGTGAGGGCGATCCATCAACGTACTGATCTCTGTGCTAGATACCGGAGTGCACCGGTGAGACCGGCTACGAAAGGAAGTGTTACATCTCGCCAGGATATGTGAACGTCCAAAGACAGGAAAAGTGTAAAGTAGAGGAAAAATCGATATCCTAGGGTTTTTATATGTTTTGTGAACTTCTTTTCCGTAGTGTTTTGTAAGTGGAACCCAAAAGGATCTGAATGGAGTCCACAGTAGCGGAATAGTCCCCAACGAAGAAACAAACGATGACGAAACAATCACAACACATTAACGATTTGGAGACGTTGTCTCTCTGAACAACGAATTATTAAAGAAGAGCCAGATTGACAAATTTAAGAACTTTGGAAAGGGCCAGACCCAGTCACGGAAGGGCTATAGCGATCCATCCTTAAGCTCTAATGGCATGTTTGCAAGGTTCTAATACCTGTCAGTACAGTAATTCGTGTCAGGGGTGTAAAGCTAATTCGAGATATTTTTCGTGTAACTGCGCAAGAAGAAAACAAATGCTGACCGAGGACCAGACCACATGGACCTAGCAACAGATAAACGCCAGGTCACCTTGTAGACTTTGACAGAAAGTAACCAACTTCAAGCCAACCTCTTACACCCCTATAGCCGCCGCAGACTTTGGAATAATTTCGACGACGAGACCACTAGAAGTCGGAGCACAGCCGCGGATTGGGAATGTCCAAAGCTCGTGGTCGTGCGGTAGCGTTCTCGCTTCCCGCGCTCGGGGTCGCGGGTTCGATTCCCGGCGGGGTCAGGGATTTTCTCTGCCTCGTGATGACTGGGTGTTGTGTAATGTCCTTAGGTTAGTTAGGTTTAAGTAGTTCTAAGTTATAGGGGTCTGATGACCATAGATGTTAAGTCCCATAGTGCTCAGAGCCATTTGAACCATTTTTTCGGATTGGGAATGATGGGAAATGAAATTGGCAGTGTCCTTCTCAAATCATCCCAGCATTTCCAAAGCGATATTGAGAATCAATTGAAAATCTCAGGCCTTATGGCGGCACGAAGATTTGATCCACGGTCCTTCCAAATACGAGCCCACCAGAATTTCAATTGGGGCATAGAGTGTACGATCGTAACCAATTTTCATAATCACAGGGTATCACAAGGGGCTCATTAAGTATGTGATTTTTTAAAATCCTAATGCTTATAACTAATCAGCCATACTCGACGCTGCTCTAATCGTTACTACTGTAGCGTGTTACATAAACACTGCAAAAACATTGCTGCAGAGAATAAGTCCTTTGCTTGAAACACGGCTTCACGTGGATGTTTCAGCAAGTTCAGAGTTGTTATATTTAAACTTTCGCTACTTGATACAGTGTAGACGGAAAACTATTTTCCTTGTGGGGGTACCCAACTTTAAACGAAACATGCTCGGAAGTGTGTGCTGCAGGATTTGCGTCGCACACCATACCCATACGAGACGCAGGGTGAACAATTTGGTTGTGTCAATAAAAATCACATCAGTCATTACCTTGCAACTGTATGAAATGCAAGTTCAGCGAAAACAACTTTTTTGCAACGCCACAAAAACTGAGAATGGTTCTACATCCCAGATCATAAAATGTTTTGACTTTGAATGGGGGAATCAAGTCAATCCTGTTCGACACAAAATGATTTTATTTTACTGTCGACGAGTTAAGTTACGTAGCAATGGACATTTTATATTTTATGACTGACTACGATTTTGTTAAACAGGGTGAAGAATCATTCTGTCTTGCTACCATCACATGAAAGATTTGTCCGGTGAACTTTTCTTTCATGCAGCTGTGAGGTTAACCAGTGATGTGGCTTTTACTGATGCCAGCTTGCTCGACCTGTGCCTCATACGAGTATGATGTGCAGCGTAGCTCAGGCTGGTTGTTGCTGCTATCAACAAATTTCTTATTTACATAGCTTTATACACAAACGCATGTGACAGTGTGAGACTTATTATTGGTACATCCAGTTGGTGTTCAACCGGCACTTAATATGTGGATGATGTGAAGATGGTTATTTCATGCAGCCGAAACTAGGTAATCATTACAAATGGCTCTGAGCACTATGCGACTTAACTCCTGAGATCATCAGTCACCTAGAACTTAGAACTAATTAAACCTAACTAACCTAAGGACATCACACACATCCATGCCCGAGGCAGGATTCGAACCTGCATCCGCAGCGGTGGCTCTGTTCCAGATTGTAGCGCCTAGACCGCACGGCCACTCCGGCTGGCTAATCATTACATTTTAATTTTCTTATCCATATGTGATTTAGGCACTAGAGGATATCTGAAGGTTCATTTAAATTTTAACAAATATCATAAAGATCACTCTTTTCCTTCCATTTACAACGAAATTATCATTGTAATTCATGTGCGGCAATTTACAAACACAATCGAATGGCTAAATGAACTAAACGATGGACAAGTGAGGTGGTGTAGTAGTTAGCACACTGGACTCGCAGTGGGGACGACGACGGTTCAAATCCCCTCCGGACATGCAGATTTATGTCTTGCCTGATATTCATAAATTACTTAAGGCTTGTCAATATCCTTCTCTATCCTTCCCTAATCCGATATTGTGCTCTGTCTCTAATGTCCAAGTTATCGACCTGATGTTAAAAACTAATCTACCTTCCTACTTACACAGCAATAGACAGTAAAGGATTTGTCCGTAAAAAGTAATAATATTATGGACTTTCAATGTACAGTAAGTGTCTAGAAGAACAAAATTTTGTCAGGAAGTAGAATTAGTTTTCACTAATAAAGTTTGACGATATTTAAAATCTAATACGTAGTTTTTCTTTTTCCTGATGCACTGTTTGAAACAAAATTCATTTTACTAGAAAAAAAAATTGGCACCTCAAATTTGTTTTATACGTTTTTCAGTGTATTTGCAATTCTGGAGGATCGAAAATTGCAAAGCCTTTTAGCGTATTCCTACAAGAATCCCTGTTGGTAACCCCTCCCATCATCTTTATCACTAGTTCCTGAAATTTAAATTATTGTTTTGATAACAATACTTCTCCAGAATATAACACCATACTGTAACAGTTAATGCATATTTCCATAGGAAGCATAGAACAGTTTCATCGTTACACTAGTCCCTCAGCAATACAGTATTTACTAAAACTTTTGCTCAGTAGTTCAACATGTTGTTCCCACCTTCCAAAGAAATCTAATTAATCTCATAGAAACTTAGTGTAAGTTGTTTTTTGATGGTACTGGTCCCTTAATTTTACGACAGTGAAGATCCTGGCTTTTGTGTTTATGTCTCTAAAGCTCACCTATACAGTTTTCTTCTCATGTACTGCCACATAATTGTCTTCAAACCGTATTTATGCTTTTCCTGTTATCACAGCGATCTTTTGCTGTTATAGAACTGAATTTTGTTCTTTAGCAATTAGGCTAGTATGCTTTCGGCAAATAGCATGATAAACCATTGAGGAAAATCAAGAAAAACACACGGCCTAAGAGAGAGCCCAGTAGTGCTCCGATACTGTCTTCCCTGTATACTGAGAACTCACTTTAATATTTATGACAAATTTCTATCAGACATTACCTTCCAGAAAGATACAAACCAGTTGCAGGCAACTCAAAGGATACCTTATAATTTCCTAAGGGGTATATGACGATTGATCAGATTAAAAGCTTTAGATAGGCCTAGACACAGCCCACAGTTGAATTCCACTTGGTCTACAGCATTATTGACTTTCTTTCCTCAGTAGACTTATTTTCCTGACATCATTTTTACCGATAATAACTATTTTATTGTTGTACTCAAAAAGTTAGATATCCTTTCATGCATGACTCATTAAATTATTATTAGGAAAGGAAGTTAACAGTGGGACTGGTATGTAGATGTCAGTGTCTTAGGTATGATTCTTTCTGTAAAGTGGCTGCACTATTTTTTTTAAATTGTTAGGAATATTCGTGTGCTAAATGATACATTGATTATGTGATTTAGTCAGAGTCTATTTTACTTGAGTTTTGATTAGTAACCTGAACTGGAATAATATCAGGATCACAGAATGTTTTCCTTTTCTTTCTATATGAACGTAAGATTTTCATTTTGGAAGACTTTCGCACAATTATTTGTTTTATACTGGTTTTTTAATTACATTTATTAACAATCATTGCATAGTGTTGATTAAATATATTAGCATTAAGTAACACTGACTTCTCACATAACATGAGGTAAAGAAAGACGAGAGATTTTTCAATATTTCCAAAAAAATTTATTGAATTTCAGAACTAAGCTAACTTTTCCTTCTCATTTCATTTCAGTGGTCCGAATACAGATTCTGTTCATTAAAAGACTTTCAGAGGATGTTCAAACTACAAGAATTGGTGGAGGGTAAATATCTAAGTTCCTTTACTGTTGACGTTAGTGGACAAAAATGAAAATTTTCGCCGATGCACTGCATTCGGAGCTGATACCTTTCACCTAATATCTGACACTTGAGTGTGAAGGCACTGAACAAAGAAAGAGTAAAGAAAAAAGCTCTTGTCACGTCGTTTTCCCTGCTACATTTAATCAAGTTGAACATCCAGCGATCGAGTCGTGAAGATATCGGTGAGCCTATTAGGCCCTTGGGAAGACAAGGCAGTCTTGGGTTTGCTACATCGGCATCATTAGGCTGCGTTGCGGGGCTGCGACCCGCGTGGTATCGGCGCGATAGATCTCCTCTGGGAGCATCAGCTTCATCCCTTCCTCGCTGAAGCACGACGCGTTTTTGCAGCCATAAATTTCTTTTAAGCGCCGGCGGTGCACTTTTTTAACCACTGTGGCTGAGTCTTAAGACAGCTTAGCGCTTTATGGCTGCTCTCGCACGGCCCTGACATCATATTGTTCGCAGCGTATTGTTGCCCAGATTAAGCAATACATTACTTCTTTTCTGTGAGATGGATGTGCAAACTCGCAACATCGCTACCATATAATGACACATGAAGTACCATGTCTTAAAAGACAGGAAACATTCCTGTATTTCCATAAATTTTCGAGACAATTGCTGGAACAAAGTGTATTGTGTAGAAATAGAATTAAAGAAATGTGATAATGATACTTGAGATAATACTACCCAGTAGAAAGATCGTTTAAATAAGTACTTAGTTAAATCTACGAATTTTCATTTCTAAATAGTAAGTTATCGTATGTCTCTACACAATGAAGCATAATTAGAAGCCGGCCTGTGTGGCCGAGCGGTTCTAGGCGCTACAGTCTGGAACCGCGCGGCCGCTACGGTCACAGGTTCGAATCCTGCCTCGGGCATGGATGTGTGTGATGTCCTTAGGTTAGTTAGGTTTAGGTAGTTCTAAGTACTAGGGGACTCATGACCTTAGAAGTTAAGTCCCATAGTGGCCGGAGCCATAATTAGAATTTTCAGGTAGCATTTCTTCACCACTAACGTAATTATTAATAGACATTAAATCGTGAGCTGTCCGTGACTATGACTTATAGCTTAGGAATTATTAATTAATAATACTCTGTCATCAAATTTTATTTTAAATCACTGTCGAACGTGTTCCGGAGCTACAACTCCACTGTCAAAGACTAACGCCCACGGTATCTATACAGTCCTTGAAAATGGAGTTTTAGCTCCGACACGCGTTGGAATTTGTGACTAACGACGGACTATTATTAATTCACAATAGGTGTGTTGTCCGCAATACAGAAAAGGAGCAAAAAGTTATTATACACAGTAAAATGGGGAGTAGCTATTACTGTAGAAGAGACTCTTGACTCCATTCTTCAGGCAGCAGTTGCGATTCATCCGTCTCCACATTGTCCTATATTTCTAAGATGAATTTTGTTGCAACATACTACGTTCGTCGTTGGTGGTAGATATTGAAGCAGACCTCTAACCTCAATAGCAAGGAAAGTCTGACACCATAGAAAATATAGAAAATAAGGTACATTTACCGTCATTTTCATTAGACTGCCATCATTAAAACAAATGGCTGAAGACAAGTTCATGTTGTTGTTGTTGTCTTCAGTCCTGAGACTGGTTTGATGCAGCTCTCCATGCTACTCTATCCTGTGCAAGTTTCTTCATCACCCAGTACCTACTGCAACCTACATCCTTCTGAATCTGCTTAGTGTATTCATCTCTTGGTCTCCCCCTACGATTTTTACCCTCCACGCTGCCCTCCAATACTAAATTGGTGATCCCTTGATGCCTCAGAACATGTCCTACCAACTGATCCCTTCTTCTGGTCAAGTTGTGCCACAAACTTCTTTTCTCCCCAATCCTATTCAATACTTCCTCATTAGTTATGTGATCTACCCATCTAATCTTCAGCATTCTTCTGTAGCACCACATTTCGAAAGCTTCTATTCTCTTCTTGTCCAAACTATTTACCGTCCATGTTTCACTTCCATACATGGCTACACTCCAAACAAATACTTTCAGAAATGACTTCCTGACACTTAAATCTATACTCGATGTTAACAAATTTCTCTACTTCAGAAACGCTTTCCTTGCCATTGCCAGTCTACATTTTATATCCTCTCTACTTCGACCATCATCAGTTATTTTGCTTCCCAAATAGCAAAACTCCTTTACTACTTTAAGTGTCTCATTTCCTAATCTAATACCCTCAGCATCACCCGACTTAATTCGACTACATTCCATTATCCTCGTTTTGCTTTTGTTGATGTTCATCTTATATCCTCCCTTCAAGACACCATCCATTCCGTTCAACTGCTCTTCCAAGTCCTTTGCTGTCTCTGACAGAATTACAATGTCATCGGCGAACCTCAAAGTTTTTATTTATTCTCCATGGATTTTAATACCTACACCAAATTTTTCTTTTGTTTCCTTTACTGCTTGCTCAATATACAGATTGAATAACATTGGGGAGAGGCTACAACCCTGTCTCACTCCCTTCCCAACCGCTGCTTCCCTCTCATGCCCCTCAACTCTTATAACTGCCATCTGGTTTCGGTACAAATTGTAAATAGCCTTTCGCTCCCTGTATTTTACCCCTGCCACCTTTAGAATTTGAAAGAGAGTATTCCAGTCAACATTGTCAAAAGCTTTCTCTAAGTCTACAAATGCTAAAAACGTAGGTTTGCCTTTCCTTAATCTTTCTTCTAAGATAAGTCGTAAGGTCAGTATTGCCTCACGTGTTCCAGTATTTCTACGGAATCCAAACTGATCTTCGCCGAGGTCGGTTTCTACTAGTTTTTCCATTCGTCTGTAAAGAATTCGTGTTAGTATTTTGCAGCTGTGGCTTGTTAAACTGATTGTTCGGTAATTTTCACATCTGTCAACACCTGCTTTCTTTGGGATTGGAATGATTATATTCTTCTTGAAGTCTGAGGGTATTTCGCCTGTTTCATACATCTTGCTCACCAGATTGTAGAGTTTTCTCAGGACTGGCTCTCCCAAGGCCGTCAGTAGTTCTACTGGAATGTTGTCTACTCCGGGGGCCTTGTTTCGACTCAGGTCTTTCAGTGCTCTGTCAAACTCTTCACGCAGTATCGTATCTCCCATTTCATCTTCATCTACATCCTCTTCCATTTCCATAATATTGTCCTCAAGTACATCGCCCTTGTATAGACCCTCTATATACTCCTTCCACCTTTCTGCTTTCCCTTCTTTGCTTAGAACTGGGTTTCCATCTGAGCTCTTGATGTTCATACAAGTGGTTCTCTTATCTCCAAAGGTCTCTTTAATTTTCCTGTAGGCAGTATCTATCTTACCCCTAGTGAGATAAGCCTCTACATCCTTACATTTGTCCTCTAGCCATCCCTGCTTAGCCATTCTGAACTTCCTGTCGATCTCATTTTTGAGACGTTTGTATTCCTTTTTGCCTGCTTCATTTACTGCATTTTTATATTTTCTCCTTTCATCAATTAAATTCAATATTTCTTCTGTTACCCAAGGATTTCTACTAGCCCTCGTCTTTTTACCTACTTGATCCTCTGCTGCCTTCACTACTTCATCCCTCAAAGCTACCCATTCTTCTTCTACTGTATTTCTTTCCCCCATTCCCGTCAATTGTTCCCTTATGCTCTCCCTGAAACTCTGTAAAACCTCTGGTTCTTTCAGTTTATCCAGGTCCCATCTCCTTAAATTCCCATCTTTTTGCAGTTTCTTCAGTTTTAATCTACAGGTCATAACCAATAGATTGTGGTCAGAGTCCACATCTGCCCCTGGAAATGTCTTACAATTTAAAACCTGGTTCCTAAATCTCTGTCTTACCATTATATAATCTATCTGATACCTTTTAGTATCTCCAGGGTTCTTCCATGTATACAACCTTCTATCATGATTCTTAAACCAAGTGTTAGCTATGATTAAGTTGTGCTCTGTGCAAAATTCTACCAGGCGGCTTCCTCTTTCATTTCTTAGCCCCAATCCATATTCACCTACTACGTTTTCTTCTCTCCCTTTTCCTACACTCGAATTCCAGTCACCCATGACTATTAAATTTTCGTCTCCATTCACTATCTGAATAATTTCTTTTATTTCATCATACATTTCTTCAATTTCTTCGTCATCTGCAGAGCTAGTTGGCATATAAACTTGTACTACTGTAGTAGGTGTGGGCTTCGTATCTATCTTGGCCACAATAATGCGTTCACTATGCTGTTTGTAGTAGCTTACCCGCATTCCTATTTTCCTATTCATTATTAAACCTACTCCTGCATTACCCCTATTTGACTTTGTGTTTATAACCCTGTAGTCACCTGACCAGAAGTCTTGTTCCTCCTGCCACCGAACTTCACTAATTCCCACTATATCTAACTTTAACCTATCCATTTCCCTTTTTAAATTTTCTGACCTACCTGCCAGATTAAGGGATCTGACATTCCACGCTCCGATCCGTAGAACGCCAGTTTTCTTTCTCCTGATAACGACATCCTCCTGAGTAGTCCCCGCCCGGAGATCCGAATGGGGGACTATTTTACCTCCGGAATATTTTACCCAAGAAGACGCCATCATCATTTAATCATACAGTAAAGCTGCATGCCCTCGGGAAAAATTACGGCCGTAGTTTCCCCTTGCTTTCAGCCATTCGCAGTACCAGCACAGCAAGGCCGTTTTGGTTATTGTTACAAGGCCAGATCAGTCAATCATCCAGACTGTTGCCCCTGTAACTACTGAAAAGGCTGCTGCCCCTCTTCAGGAACCACACGTTTGTCTGGCCTCTCAACAGATACCCCTCCGTTGTGGTTGTGCCTACGGTACGGCTATCTGTATCGCTGAGGCACGCAAGCCTCCCCACCAACGGCAAGGTCCATGGTTCATGGGGGGAGGATAAGTTCATATACTACAGAAAAAGATTTCAGGAGGACCTGTATCGGTACTTTTATTTCTCCTGTTAATAGGTGTTCTTTGTCGTTGTTGTTTTGTTGTTATTGTTGTTGCTGATGCTGTTGTCTTAATTACAGTTTTCAGTCTGATGACTTGATGATTGCTGATCCCCTTGCTAATCTTTACTATTCAGGTCCCATAATCTCTGCAGTAACTACTGCAACCTACATCCATCTGAAGATGCTTACTGTAGCGAAGCCATGGTATTCCTGTACAATCCTTAAACCAAACGTATCCTCCCTTTTCCAAACCAAATGTTACATGGTGATCCAGCATGAACCATGTATCGATGATAATCCCAATTTGCAAGTGGCTCAGTGTGTGATGTTTCTCTGTGAATGGTAGTAGGCCTACAAGTAGAAAGTAAAATTTCTGAGGACATCAGTGAAGTATGTTCTAATATTTTCACTTAATATAAAACTTTTAATTTTTATCGATATTTATGGATAATCAGCTACACGTACAGCAGATACTTGCTCATCTTTACATTACTCATACAAGTTTGAGCATATCCCGCACAGCCAGCTTCTGTACAGTAGAACATTTCATCTCTTAGGAGATGACAGTTGAGTGTCGACGGTGCCCCAGGTCCTATTGTTTAGACTGTCTGTCAATCGAGAAATATTATTCTATATTATATGGTAAATTGCACACTGACGAGTTTCTGTTATCTGCTTTATGCTATGGTTAATCGCATGTGCCAGTGGACAGAAGACTTGTAAATCTATATCTAGCTGCGAAGCACATCCCATTACCACTTACAAGGGAAGACCACTGCTGTTTTAAAGGTAGGTAATATATCACAGCTCACTGTTGGAACCACACAACGTTCCGTAACACACACCGTAAAGTCAAAGTAAATTGCTGTTTGTCTCATGACGAAAATTACCGCAACTGTGATTGTTTTACTGTCACATATGAAGATGCTACAGCGTCTAAACGTTTTTGATATTATTTTCATCCCTTATATGAACTGATAATGATTAGTACATATTTTGAATTCATGATGTTTTATGAAACACTTTCACGTGAGACAAACTGATTGTGGAATTGTCTGACTTCATCAAATATTATTCTCTCGTATTCAAGGATGGTTAAAAGTCAGAAGAATTGCGGTGTGAACCACCTGATTTCGACCCACTGAATATTTCCTAAACGGTTCTAAGTATAGTTATCGAAATGAAGTTCCCAGAAAACGATTATACGCTAACTATCTGGTAATTTGCTTGTTTAATTTTTATCTAGACTGATGTGGGGGCTAGTATGTTTCTGTATCGAAACGGCTTTAAGTTCAGTGACCCCATTCGTTACCGGTCCAGTGAAAGTTTTGCAGAATTACGTAGACATCTTTGTAAATACAGATGCCAGAGCAGCCGGCCAGAGGCTGTGCGTCCACCACAATACACTGTCTCCGTCCTTTTCAGCGATGTTTATGCGTATATTGGATGAGAGACAACGTGTTACAAGTGCCTTAGCACTCATATTTAGAAAACGGGTTCGCTAGATTTTCTTTAGTGTCCTGACAAATAAAAACTGATACATTTGTTAAAAATGGATAATATCGTTTACCAAAAACTTGTATCAGTATCCGGAACCACTCAGGAAACATTCTGAGTGTCCATGTTAAGTGGTTAATCCTGCATGTATTTGAAGAAAAATGTTACGTCTCCTGAAGAGGAGTTTGATAGGTATATTTCCTATTTTAATGCTAGACACCAACATTAGACATCCTTCCTTCCTTTTGAAGTAGTCTGTTTATGGCAGCATTAACTTCAGGTAAGGCTTTAAATATTTGAACAAGTGCAACATAATGAGACAATCAGCTGAAAGTACGTGTAGAATTTTTTAAGTGAAGTTAATTGATCATTTTTTTAAAAATAGATGCACTTCATTCTTTTTTTAATGTCGCCGAAAGTAAAGAAACCGATAATAAATGGAAGTAATTCTGTAGGAGTTCAAAAATGCTACGAGCTTCTCAAGACACAGAGCGTTCGAGGCCGAGGTTATTGACCGGGGCAGCGCCATTAACTCGCACTATCTCTCACCACCCATGTGACGAAGACGGAGCAACCAATCACACAAATGATGCGATTACCCCACCATCCCTGTGTGTGTTTGTGTGTATGTATATATATACCTAATTGACACGGTGTCTCGTTTGTTTCCAGTTCAGCCGCTTCAAAGACTTAGGAACAATGGCACGGTTTTCAGTCTTGTCTGTGTTGTTTGTCGCTCTACCTATTTGTTTCTCAATCTACTATGGTAAGTTTACCGCACTCAATAGTGAATAACTAGCGCAGTCAAGATTTTCAGGAGGCGTGTGTAACAACTTGTCCATCAAAGAGAGCTGATTAAGTCTTTGATTTTCATTAATGACATTAAATTACGGTAAACAAGTGGAAAAAATTTTCGTTTCTGTAATATTTATTTCAAAAATTGAGAACTTCTTTTTATTCAGTCCTATAATAAATATCCGAAAGCAAAGTGAGGAAAAGTAATTTAATTTTTAGGAAACTTCTGTATATCTTCCGTATTTGTTCCGCTATAATTTTTCTATAATTAACATATTTCGGTAGTGTGTAAAGAACACCAACGAAGTACTTGACATGTAACTTTCGACAAGTACTTTGCACGCAACATAAAGTATATAAAATAAACAATTAGTTTTTGACGTTAGCCTGATGTAGGATATTTCCATAAGCTATATTACTTGTTAGTGTTAAATGTATCACTCGACTGTAATTTATTTACATTATTTTTAATTATTTTCTCAAATAGTGTAGATCATTAGAAAGATTTCTATAATACCTACTTTTATACCGAAACTTTATCAAAAGTCAGATCTACCTAACGTTTAGTGCTCTCTGAGAATAGAGAGTACTAATATTTTTGGTTTAAGGCATCAATGTAATTTCGCTTTCTCTGTTCTGTACTGACACTGGAAATGCTATCATTACTCCGCTAGGAAAAGGGTTACACTCCGTTGTACTGTATCAGCTGCTCGCATCTGATGCTTGGTCTTAGAGTCTGTGATTGATTATGCCGTGAAGCATCACTCTCATTTCCACGCCTTCAAGCTTAATCATGTGTTATTCACTCCTTACAAAATATGGCACGTCGATCATTGTCATTGTCTACCTAATTGTCATTGTGTAATTTTACACTGCAGTTTCAGTTCCTTTTGACATTTTTTGTGCACACAGTGAATAACATACACTTTTCAGCTCAAAGTATTTACTTATTGACAAGTGTAATGGAATACTTACAGCCAGATATAAATAATTTGAATGTTAAAGTTGCTATAAAACTACCTTAAACGTTACACTGACATTTTAATGGTCAGGCTTGATCGCTGTATACATCACTTTATTAACAGCTGTAAGAGATCATTACTATTGGAATGGTTTCCTAAAACTCCAGAACTGCTTATATGAGGACTGGGTGGTAAGGATGTATTGGCTGTGTTACACTAGCTCCTTTCTTCGTATGTTTAACACAGAAGTAAATATTTTGATACACATTTCTCTACGTAAATTTTTAAATTATTTGATTCTAATTCCCACTAAATTGTGACAACGAGTGTTTTTGACGTGTTCGGCTATCTGGTTGCAGCAGTACAACGAACACATCGTGGCAGCTGAACAATAAAACCTCAATTGCCACGTATTTCTGTTTCGTAAAAGCGATTTGAAGTAAGTAAACAACAAGACCTTCAACGCCGTTTCAAGCATTTTGTAAAAAGAATGAATTAATGTACGCTGTAATTCCCATATTTTGCTTTACAACGGATCTGGCGGAAAGCGTAACTTAGAAGGGAAAATGAGCAGGAAGAAAACCTGGAGAAAATTGGAATATTTCAGCTGCTTGAGGTATATGTGATTTAGAAACGCATTTTACAGATTTCACCGTATAACAACAACATTGAAGACATTGAGGGCTATAAAATTACTCAGAGGGTTGGTATTTTCTCAACTCATTTCTTATCTGAATTCGAGATATTCTGTACAGGAATGTAGCTATCATCTGTTCCACTGATGAGGAACGTCCGTTTAGATACTGGGACATCTATGAATTCATTGCAGGAGTATAGATAAACAGTCTCGAGAAGTACCTTTGAACACGTTTCCTGAAAACACCCCGCACACAGTGGATATGGTTTAAACCTAGTAGCTGCAAACAAGCCTGACCTTACCGACGGCGTCAGTATGGAGACAGGGTTTTGTGACCATGATGTCTTTTTAGCGACTATCGTTATTAAAGTTAATAAATCAACCAGGAAAGATAGGAGGGTATTTCTACTGGACAGAACAGATCAGCAGTTGTTAGCATCCCACTTGGACAATAAACTGACATGTTTCAGCTCCAGTATAATGGACGTACAACTATTATGGGGAAAGCTTAAATGCCCGCATCTCGTGGTCGTGCGGTAGCGTTCTCGCTTCCCACGCCCGGGTTCCCGGGTTCGATTCCCGGCGGGGTCAGGGATTTTCTCTGCCTCGTGATGGCTGGGTGTTGTGTGCTGTCCTTAGGTTAGTTAGGTTTAAGTAGTTCTAAGTTCTAGGGGACTTATGACCACAGCAGTTGAGTCCCATAGTGCTCAGAGCCATTTGAACCATTTTGAAAGCTTAAACAGATTGTACATGATCCTTTGAAGAGGTAAGTATCGAGTAAGTAGATTAAGGAAGGGAAGGACCCATCGCGATTTAACGGAAAAATACCTTGGAAGCTGAGGAAGCAAAGGGTGATGCACTCTAGATTCAAAAAATAGCGGACAAATCACAACAGGCAAAAATTATTACAAATTCGTGCGCTTGTTAAAATTTCTATGCATCAAGCATACAACAACTACCACCGTCATAGTTCAGTAGAAGATACTACAGAGAATCCGAGAAAATTCTGGCTCTAAATAAAATCGCTTTGGGGGTCTAAGGCTTCTATCATGTCCCCCGTTGATGTTGACGATGTGGAAGCACAAGATAGAAAAAGGAAATACGAAGTTTTAAATTTCACATTTAAGAAATGGTTCACGCAGGAGACTCGTACAAACATTCCGTGGTTTGACCATCGCACAGGCTCCTGTACGGAGGACATAGTATTTAGCATCCATGTAGTAGAAAAACAACTGAAAAAACTGAAGAAAAATAAGTCGCATGTTCCGGATGAAATCCCATTTCGACTTTACAAAGAGTACTCTGTGGCATTTGTGCAATGATATCAGAATCAAGTATCACGTATTCAAGCATTTCCGCCTCGTAGTGTACTGTTCACCATGTGATAACCATTAAAATACGTGCGGTTACAACTAGCCTCTGGTAGAACTCACAATGGATAATGTATACGGAAGGGTAAAAAGTAAGAGATTTAAGCTGTGTAGCTCTAGACAGAACATAGTTCGTTTCTGCAAAAGGAGAAGAATTCAAGAGATAAAGGAGACAGAGACGTGGTTTCCACAGCACTTAGACTACTGTCTCCATATTACAGAACAGATACAATAATCCAAAATAATGAAACTACTCCCTATAAATGTAGCCGTGTGAAACAACCTCGGCGACCGGTACCCTGCTCTGGATCGAGCGTGCAGCACCAATTCCCAACCTATCTCGTGAATGATTGCTGGATAGGTATACTTCTCACACATATCAATGAAACCATCAGCAGTTCCCTTTCGTGCTACTTTTTGCTCGAAAGTCAACTTGTGTTTCACGAATCAGAACCAAATCTTCCTCTTACTCAAATGTATGTTGATGATGCCGTTAATTCTGCACTTGTTATCATGAATTCCTCTAACAATAACGTTAGAACCTGAAGTTCAAAATTTCTCAGTTATCTGTTGAATTCTTGTTTGTGGTCAACCTGAAAGTGGCGGTTCACGTGGGAGCTTTATTTCGAACTGGTTTTATAATTACTAATTTATTCTGATGCCTTATGACTAAAAAAAAAGATTCAAACCCTCTATTCATCAGATTGAGTTCAGCAGAAAAATCAGCTTTAACTCAGCGTGCGGACAAGTATGTGGTGCCTATCTTCAGGTGTCTCAATGTACATGCGTTCACGCGTTTTAATGCACACAAGTTCCGTGTAATCGGTCTGTTTCAAACACGCCTCATGAATTTATGTTTTTAAATATATGCTTAACTTATGAAGTGTTTTTTTCATTATGGCCTTCAGTCCCAATACCTATTTGGCGCAGCTCTCAACGCTAGTTTATCCTGTGAAAGAGTTTTCATCTTTGCATAGGAACTGAAAAATGGTTCAAATGACTCTAAGCATTATGGAACCTAACATCTGAGGTCATCAGTCGCCTAGACTTAGAACTAATTAAACCTATCTAACCTAAGGACATCACACACATTCATGCCCGAGGCAAGATTCGAATCTGCGACCGCAGCAGCAGCGCGGTTCCGGAATGAAGCGCCTAGAACCGCTCGATCACATCGGCTAGCTAGGAACTGAAACCTCCTTCCACTTATAATGTATGCTATACTGAAAACGTTCGTTTACGTCAATAGTGTTTACCACTGACAGTTCCTTCTATGGCGTAGGCAAAACGAAACTCGCCTGGAAAATATTTATAAGTCTGACGCGGAATTGACCGTTGTTGACAAATAGGAGAATAGCCCATCACAGAAAATGCTGTAAACCGTGATTTAAATACACCATTCGGCTACTGTCATATGTCTGCACATGGGCATCTTATGAATGCGGTGTCCCTAGTACTTCGCTGTGTCATTACATTTGAATGAGTGAGGGGAACATGCGCGTTTGGTGATCAGTGGAATACAACACGAAATGGTGCTAACGGTAGAACAGTGTGCGTTGATTGTCGAGTGTTATGCTAAGCACAATTCGTTCAAATGGTTCAAATGGCTCTGAGCACTGTGGGACTCAACATCTGTGGTCATCAGTCCCCTAGACTTAGAACTACTTAAACCTGATGACATCACACACCCATACCCGAGGCAGGATGCGAACCTGCGACCGTGGCAGCAGCGCGGTACCGGACGCACAATTCGTGGGCAATGTCTCCGGAATCATTTTCGCAAATGTTTGAGCACGGAAGTGTTTTGGAAAACCCTCCTGCAAAGTCTGCAGTGCCAAACTTAGTGGAATAATGGCACGAAAAGGCTGTGTAGCGAATAAGGACCATAACTATCCAAAAAGAGTTAGAATACCAAAAAACATTGCTCGAGTTAAAGAAAGCATGGAACAAAGTCCAACAAAATCTCAACGGGAATTTCTAGATCGTCGTGTGGAAAAATAATGAAAAGAATCTGACACCTATTGCATTTGCAGTTGTCTATGAGACGATCTTTCGCATGTTGGGTTCCTCAGGTTATTTCTGAGTGGAATGGAATCAGGACTTTTGGATGCTCAGATTTCCACTCCTTCAGATTTAGCATGGTTCCGTCTGTCAGAGTCCATGACCTCACAGAACATGCGCCATTATGCACAAGAAAATCCCCATTAGTACTTTAAAGAGCCGTTGCATAGTCTCAAGAATGACGTTTCATCAGCAATGTCTTGTGTCCGCCTTGGAACGCAATTCTTTCAGCAAACTGCTAGGGCTAACCACTACGTCCAAGAAACTACTTAATCCATATGAGTGTTCAATCGCAGAAAAAGAACTACTATACTGATATTTCAGCGAGAAGGAGCAACAGCTCACATGGCCTTGATAACGTCATCACGAGCACATGACGTGTTCGGTGAGTAAAGGACAATCAGAAGCAGCAGTGCTGTCTCCCGGCGACCTATCGATACAGCGTTAGTTCACCAATTCTGCATTTAGTCCAGTCGAATTGGGCTCAGAAAGGCCAAGCAGGAGAAAGTTTTGCAGAAGTTTTTTGACAATCTTTCTATATGTTTAGAGGGTGCTGAATCCGAATTATCAAAACCCACCGAAATTTCGTGCTGGCAATGAGCCAAAAATTGAAGCAATATAAAAAGGAGCTATTGTTGGTTTTTCGCTTATAGCTCGGAAACAACCCAGTTTTCGGCAAAGCTGGAAATGTTTCCAAGTAGAAAGGATAAATTTTCATATAAAACAGGTCAGAGTGACATTTTCTTCTGCCCACCCACATGACTTGTAGCGCGTGTTGAACTTAGTGCGCTGGCCGGAGTGGCCGAACGGTTCTAGGCATTACAGTCTGGAACCGCGCGCCCGCTGCGGTCGCAGGTTCGAATCCTGCCTCGGGCAAGGATGTGTGTGATGTCCTTAGGTCAGTTAGGTTTAAGTAGTTCTACGTTATAGGGGACTAATGACCTCAGCAGTTAAGTCCCATAGTGCTCAGAGCCATTTGAACCATTTTTTTAAGATCAATGACCTCAGTTCTAAAGCACAAACTGGCCAAAGCAGGTATAACTTCCAAGCAAGCTGTGGTAGATATTGTTACATTGACTATCAACGCCGCACTACACATTCCACCGTCGTAGTTGTTGGTACAGACATGGAACTATCTTCTCGTCGTTCTAACAGGCCTCAATCAACAATGTACACTGATCAGCCAGAACACTATGACCACCTACCTAATAGTCTGTATGTCTTCGTGGCATGGAAGCAATGAGGCCTTGGTAGTCGCTGGAGAGAGTTGGCACCACATCTGTACACACAAGTCACCTAATTCCCGTAAATCCTGGGAGAGGGGCGATTAGCTTTGACGCCATATTCAGTCACATCCCAGAAGTGTTTGATCGGGTTCAGAACTGACGAGTTGGTGAGCCAGCACATCAATAGGAACTCGCCACTGTGTTCTTCGAACCACTCCATCATACCTCCGGCCTTGTGATATGATGCATTATGTTGTTGGAAAATGGCAGTACCGTCGGAAACATGATCGTCATGAATGGGTGTACGTGTTCTGTAACCCGTGTACAATACTCCTTGGTCATTATGGTTCCTTGCCCGAGCTCCACTGGACCAATGGATGCCCTCGTGAATGTTCCCCAAAGCATAACGGAGCCGCCGCCAGCCTTTCTCCATACCGCATTACGGGTGTGAAGAAGATGCTCCCCTGGAAGATGTCGGATTCACGCCCTCCCATCTGCATGACAAAGAAGGTATCGTGATTCATCAGACCATAAAGTGCTCAGCCACTGCGCCAACGTCCACTGATGATGGTCGCGGGCCCATTTCAGTCGCAGCAGCCGATGTTGTATTAAAATTGGCACATGCATGGGTCATCGGCAACGGATGCCCATCGTTAAGAGTGTTCAGACACATTTGTACTCTGCCCAGCATTAAAGCCTGATGTTAAATCGGCCACAGTTCACCACCTGTCCGGTTTTACCAGTATGCCAAGCCAACGTGTTCAACATCTGTAATGACGGGTGGAAGCCCAATCCCACGACGTCTGGACGTCGTTCCACCTTGCTTGAAGACACTCACCACAGCACTCCTGGAGCACCCGACAAGTGGTAAAGTTTCCGAAATGCTCGTACCGACCCTCCAGGCCATTACAATCTAACCTCGGTCAAGCTCAGACAGATCTAGTGCCTTTCCAATTCTACGCACGGACAGCACGCTCACTGGTACCATATGTACCATTCGTGTGTCTGTTTTGATCAGTGTAATGTAATGTTGATGAAACGAGACAGAGGGAAGATCCCACAGCAGTTTTGCTCTGTTCTGGGTATTGCTATCTCGTTCGAAAGAATATCCTGGTTTTCCATGCAGTCAGTGCTTGTGACATTACTTCTGGTCTTTACAATCAGGGCCAAGTTAAATGCATGACTACACTGAAGAAATATCCAGAATTTGAAAAGGACATACAAATATTTAAATATCCAGATGCAGACAAGAAGCCATTAGCAGAGTGTAATGAACGATTCCTCATTTAGCTGCATGGTGATGTGCGAGGAGAGTCTCTGATTGACACCCGGTAAAGAAACTACATCAAATCAGCATTCAGAACAACTACCATCATCGCTTCTCTGCGACCAACTGAAGATGCTGCTGCCCAGAATTTTCTCCGGATGAATCAGCAAGGACAAAAACGACTGGGCAAAAACAAAAATCCCGACTTAGATCGCATGGAAATTCAAAACTGGGTGTCCTGTCTACTTTTGTAGCTGCCGAAAGTCAGGTCTCTGCTGCTCGAAGCTCTGCATGAACTACGATATAATTTGTGAGAATATCGGCCACTTCGATTCGCAAGACTAAGAAGAAACCGTGTTGGAAATAGAGGAGGAACAGAAGAACGAAACGAAGATTGCTACAGAAGAAGTTAAGCCGTATTTCACATTGCTGTTATTATAATTTACTGTTGACAAGCCTCATGACATTATTGTAGCAAAGACTGTACCAATTTTCAACTCTAATTTTATTACAATTATAATAGGTAAATAATTATTTACCTGTTATCTGGATTGGACTCAAATTAGTCATCATATTATCTTACTTAGCTGTAACATAGTATCAAGGAAAGACAAGGGCAAGGGGCACGAAGCATGAAGAGGATGAAAATACTAGGAAATTTCCTCATAATTATTATGTTAATATCATAATATTAGCATAATCATTATTGTTTCCAAATGCCAAATAAAGCATAATTATTATATCGTTTATCTTAGTTATTTGTACACCTATTAATTGTAGGACTGGGAAAGCTATCTACGCCATTTGGATAAACACCGCAGCATACTGAAGGATTAGGAGTTCGGTTTTGGTGGTGTCGCCCGAAATTACGCTAATTTAAACACGCGCTTCATGTCATACGATTGTTTGACGAAACGTTTCACGAAGACCTATTTTGTGGAATATTTTATGTTCTTTATTTCCATAAATAGTCAACTTGGCCGAAAATAGTGTCACTTCCGAGCTACAAGCGAAAAACCTTAAAAGGAAATTTTTTTCGTATTTTTTTCCATTTTTGATCCATTTCTGACCAAAAATTTTGGTCAGAGTTAGAAGATCCTGATTCAGCACACTCTAAAACGTATAGAAGGCTTGTCAAAGAAACTTCTACAAAGCTTTCCATTAAGAATCATCGTTTCAGTGGACTGATTACCATATTAAGATTCCTTAATATCTCAGGATGTGTCCCCTCAAACTCTTTTTGTCAAGTTTGCCCGTAAATTACTTTTCTGCTCTATTCGATTCTGGATTCTACTGTCACACTACACTTCCGTATCTTCTGTTATCTCCTTCTGTCAACACTGCTCGTAGTCAACTCGTCAACTTCCGCACAAGGCAATACCTCAGACGAATACTTCCATACACAACACCTAAATTTACACTCTATGCTAACACACTTTCATTTCTCAGGAATGTGGTCTTAATATTGTTTGTCTGCATCTGTTATACTCGTAATTTTTAGCATTGTCCACCATTTTGTTGTTCATGTAGCACATGAAGCACTCAATTTTCTATAAAGTGAGTAGGTACAGGAATGAAAGAGGTACCCTGTCTAGTTATAAACTGAACGTATCTGATTATTTTCAGATGGAGAGGAATTTCTC
Organism: Schistocerca cancellata; assembly: GCF_023864275.1. Taxonomy (NCBI): domain Eukaryota; kingdom Metazoa; phylum Arthropoda; class Insecta; order Orthoptera; family Acrididae; genus Schistocerca; species Schistocerca cancellata. Next base: position 788,639,097 of record NC_064629.1, on the reverse strand, counting down.
CAAAGGGACCCCAAGGACCTAAGTGGCTCGGAATACGACCGACCAGTATACGCTATCTTCACTTCAGCCGAAGAATATGATAAATATACATCTTTATTGGAAGATGGAGGCATTCGTGCACTCGATTCTGAAGAAGTGTCTGCACCAGAGCTGAAGGTAAAACAAGAAACTACTTGTTCTATGTGATTTCTTTTTACCTTCTCTTTTCTTTTGGTCTTTAACTTTGTGATTTTTATTCTTTTGTTAAACGGAAACAGCCATGTTTACATTTTTTGTCATAGCCGATTACAGGTCGTGCTATAAACGAATACAGATATTTCTCTTTCACCCCACAGGAAACAGGAACAAATTTGCCTCTCCTTTCAGACCCTCCCCCTCCACCACACATAAGTACAAAAGTAACCACTGTAGAAACAGCGGAATACTAAACTTCATACACACACTACAACACAAAGAAAAGACTGTCCTCTGATGAACAAAATATGAGCGTATGGAATATCGGACCAACTGTGTGATGGGTTTGAAGATTTTCTAGAAAACAGAACATAGCATGTCATTTGCAATGGAAAGATGTCTTCAGACGTAAGACTGACTTCCAGTGTACCGCTGGGGAATGTTATAGGTCCACTATTTTACACAGTATATGTAAATGATACAGTAGACTAAATCTGAAGTTCCATCAGGATTTTCACGCTGTTGTTTACAGAGAAGTTGAAACCCTAGAAAATTTTAACGAAATCCAGGGAAGACCTATAGAAGATCAACGCTTGGCACAGGAAGCGGCAGTTGACTCTGAACGTAAACAAATGTAACGTGTCATGTACACATAGATACAAAGAGCCATGACTGCATAATTACATGACAGATGAAAAATCGCTGGAAGCACTAACTTCGATGAAATATCTAAACATATGCTTACGAAGCGATATAGAATTTCGAAATTTGTGGTAAGGTCTTATGGGACCAAACTGCTGAGGTCATCGGTCCCTAAGCCGACACACTACTTAATCTAACTTAAACTAATCTACGCTGTGGACAACACACACACCCATGCCCGAGGGAGGACTCGAAACTCCGATGGGGGGAGCCGCACGGACCGTAACAAGGCGCCTAACACCCCGCGGCTACCCCGCGCGGCGAAGCGATTGGAAGTGGAGCGACAGCATTAAATTAATCCCAGCAAACGCGGATGTCAGACTGAGATTCACAGAAAGAATCCTCAGGAAATGTAATCCATTTACAAAGGAGATGGCTTACAACATCCTCGTTCGACCAGTACCTCAACACTGCTCACCAGTATGGGATCTATACCACACAAGCTTCATGGATGAAACAGGAAAGATTCGTTACAGGTTGATCCAGTAAGGATGAATGTATCAGGAAGATGAAGGCAGATGCTGCAAGAGTTTTGCATCACGCCGAAGTTTACTGTAGAAAACTCTGAGAATGCAAGTTCCTTGAGTCATGAAACATATTGCTTCTTCCTACGTATATCTCAATGAAAGACCATGAAGATAAAATAAGAGCGAATGGAACCCACACGGAGGCCTACCAGCAGCTCTTCTATCCTCGAACCATTCGCGGCTACAACAGGAAAAAAAAAGTGCTAGTGGTACAACGTGGCTTGCAGATTATAGACATAGATGTAGATGTGGAAAGACGACAGAAGCAGATACTACGGCACTTGGCAGTTCTACTGACAGCCAACAGAGACAGTAAACGTTCGATTTGAAAAACGCTCAGATCATAGCGTGAGGTGGATAATGGAAAATGCTCACTACAAGCCCACACCAGGATTTATCGGGCTGCTCAGACAATTAAACTCATTCCCATTTCGGCATGGATATGAACAGAGGACCATATAAAATGGTCAATATAAACAATCTTAAGATCTCCAGTAAATTCTCTTACGATAATGTGTTTTTAACCCTACGATTAGGAGGCTAACGTACGAAGCTGCATTGTACAATAATACTTTAAATTATTTGAACATGTATCTAGTACGATGGTCGTTCAATAAGAAATGCCCCACATTTTTTTTAAACTATTAATATACGAGGGTCGTTCAGTAATTAGTGCCCCAAATTTTTTCTCCAAACATTTTTATTGTTAAGAGTCAGAATTTGGTGACAATATACATCAACATGTCTAGTCCATGTACTATTTTTCCATGCACTCTCCATCACGTTCTATGGCCTTGCACCAATGTTCTGGAAGAACATGTAATCCCTGCTGGGAAAAACTCGTGTCCTATACGTGTAGCCGTGTTTTCACTGCATGTCAGACTCTCTCGTCGTCTTCAAAGTGTGTTCCCCGTAGAGAATATTTAAGTGTCCCATGGACTACCTTTTTGTTTCCGGCGCAAAGTGGTGCATCCAGCTTTCATCCCCCGTAGCGATCCGTGACAGAAAGGCCTCTCCGTCGGTCTCAAAATCCTCCAACGATTCTGATGAAATGGCCTTTCTTTCAATCTTGTGGTCCACTGTGAGTATTAGTGGAACACATCGCTAACACCTCTTTGAATTTCCGGAGTCTCGATCAAGGAGACGCACTTCCAATGCTGACCGACATCTGTAGAGCCAACTGTCGAGATGTGATGCGCCGGTCGGCACGACTAATGGCATTGACACGATTCAGCACGTCTGGAGCAGTCGCTGTGACGCGACATACCGAGCGTGGCAGATCATGGAGCTCTGTTCCTGCATTTTCTTGACGCATCTCCCAGCTGTACTCCTATCAACTGCAGCATCACCATACATTGCACACAAATATTTATAGGTGTTCACTACGGTTTCTTTTTCTGCACACAAGAATTCAGTAACAGCACACTGCTTGTAACATGAGTCGTACGTAGACGCCATTTTGAAGCTGTACTACATCTCTGCCATCTGCCAGAATGGTTCAAAACTTCACCGGTGCACAGAACAAACATCAAATGTGAAGCACCAACAAGGATGTTTGTCTACGTATATTAATGGATTTTTAAAAGAACGATCCTCGTAAAATCACCTGAAACCTATACCAGGAAGACACGAAAACTTGAGGCTAGTTCCCGAATCGCTCCATCAATAAGACAGTGACCATGTTCTCTCGTGTCACTATCAAAATTAGCGGGAGCCGAGTCTTTAATGACATCCGCTAAAGCCTAAGAGTGCAGGATAGAGCAGAGCACAGGATGGAAGGGTCTTCTAGATGGTGAGCGCGAAGTATGATTTATGTTTGTGATGGTATGAAATCTCCTTCCTTTAATAGGCTTTTGAATCCAAAATCCTCATGATCTCCGTAATATTTCCTGTTAGTAGTGGAAACTTCTGTCCACCAATGTAATACCGGTATTTCAGCCCCATATAGAATTTTAAATATGAAAGTGCATGTGGCAGCTGAGCAGTACAGCACTTTAAACATGTCACTTCATCTACAGACTTTCGGTAACTGTTATGAAGCAACTAAAGGAATATCCATTATAATGATACAGAGAGATTATAGATACAACTGATATCCGAAGTAAATATCCCTTCCGAAAATTTTGAATTAAACAAGCATACGAGCCTAGTCTATCTTAGGAGAATTGTTGTTGTCTTATTCTAAATGTACGCAGTTGGCTGTAACGGTCAGTTCTATAAATTTTTGCGATAAGTATGAACTCTTCACTCCTCGGATTCCGAAGCATCTCCGTAATATTCTGGAGTTGATAGTTTCAACCGGTAGCAAATCTAGTATTAACTGACTGATTTAGAAAAAGGCCATCAGCATTGTTAGCCAATACTTTCTAAGGAGTGTGTTATAATGTTTTCACATTTCCGCATGCAACAATATACACTCGTGGAAATTAAATAAGAACACCGTGAATTCATTGGCCCAGGAAGGGGAAACTTTATTGACACATTCCTGGGGTCAGATACATCACATGATCACACTGACAGAACCACAGGCACATAGACACAGGCAACAGAGCATGCACAATGTCGGCACTAGTACAGTGTATATCCACCTTTCGCAGCAATGCAGGCTGCTATTCTCCCATGGAGACGATCGTAGAGATGCTGGATGTAGTCCTGTGGAACGGCTTGCCATGCCATTTCCACCTGGCGCCTCAGTTGGACCAGCGTTCGTGCTGGACGTGCAGACCGCGTGAGACGACGCTTCATCCAGTCCCAAACATGCTCAATGGGGGAGAGATCCGGAGATCTTGCTGGCCAGGGTAGTTGACTTACACCTTCTAGAGCACGTTGGGTGGCACGGGATACATGCGGACGTGCATTGTCCTGTTGGAACAGCAAGTTCCCTTGCCGGTGTAGGAATGGTAGAACGATGGGTTCGATGAGGGTTTGGATGTACCGTGCACTATTCAGTGTCCCCTCGACGATCACCAGTGGTGTACGGCCAGTGTAGGAGATCGCACCCCACACCATGATGCCGGGTGTTGGCCCTGTGTGCCTCGGTCGTATGCAGTCCTGATTGTGACGCTCACCTGCACGGCGCCAAACACGCATACGACCATCATTGGCACCAAGGCAGAAGCGACTCTCATCGCTGAAGACGACACGTCTCCATTCGTCCCTCCTTTCACGCCTGTCGCGACACCACTGGAGGCGGGCTGCACGATGTTGGGACGTGAGCGGAAGACAGCCTAACGGTGTGCGGGACCGTAGCCCAGCTTCATGGAGACGGTTGCGAATGGTCCTCGCCGATACCCCAGGAGCAACAGTGTCCCTAATTTGCTGGGAAGTGGCGGTGCGGTCCCCTACGGCACTGCGTAGGATCCTACGGACTTGGCGTGCATCCGTGCGTCACTGCGGTCCGGTCCCAGGTCGACGGGCACGTGCACCTTCCGCCGACCACTGGCGACAACATCGATGTACTGTGGAGACCTCACGCCCCACGTGTTGAGCAATTCGGCGGTACGTCCACCCGGCCTCCCGCATGCCCACTATACGCCCTCGCTCAAAGTCCGTCAGCTGCACATACGGTTCACGTCCACACTGTCGCGGCATGCTACCAGTGTTAAAGACTGCGATGGAGCTCCGTATGCCACGGCAAACTGGCTGACACTGACGACGGCGGTGCACAGCCATTCGACGGCCAACACCGCGGTTCCAGGTGTGTCCGCTGTGCCGTGCGTGTGATCGTTGCTTGTACAGCCCTCTCGCAGTGTCCGGAGCAAGTATGGTGGGTCTGACACACCGGTGTCAATGTGTTCTTTTTTCCATTTCCAGGAGTGTATGTTTACTGCTATCAAAGTACAGCCAGCAACCTTAAAAACCCCAAAGTTACATAAAGGTTAAATGCAGCGAAATAAACACATAGTTAATAATCGTTTCCTGCCTCTTTTGAGTGGTTCTCCGTGAATTAGGGAGACATACAGGGTGTTACAAAAAGGTACGGCCAAACTTTCAGGAAACATTCCTCCCACACAAATAAAGAAAAGATGTTATGTGGACATGTGTCCGGAAACGCTTAATTTCCATGTTAGAGCTCATTTTAGTTTCGTCAGTATGTACTGTACTTCCTCGATTCCCCGCCAGTTGGCCCAATTGAAGGAAGGTAACGTTGACGTCGGTGCTTGTGTTGACATGTGACTCATTGCTCTACAGTACTAGCATCAAGCACATCAGTACGTAGCATCAACAGGTTAGTGTTCATCACGAACGTGGTTTTGCAGTCAGTGGAATGTTTACAAATGCGGAGATGGCAGATACCCATTTGATGTATGGATTAGCACGGGGCAATAGCCGTGGCGCGGTAGGTTTGTATCGAGACAGATTTCCAGAACGAAGGTGTCCCGACAGGAAGAGGTTCGACGCAATTGATCGGCGTCTTAGGGAGCACGGAACATTCCAGCCTATGACTCGCGACTGGGGAAGACCTAGAACGACGAGGACACCTGCATTGGACGAGGCAATTCTTCGTGCAGTTGACGATAAACCTAATGTCAGCGTCAGAGCAGTTGCTGCTGTAGATGATAACGTTGACCACGTCACTGTATGGAGAGTGCTACTGGAGAACCAGTTGTTTCCGTACCATGTACAGCGTGTGCAGGCACTATCAGCAGCTGATTGGCCTCCACGGGTACACTTCTGCGAATGGTTCATCCAACAGTATGTCAATCCTCATTTCAGTGCAAATGTTCTCTTTACGGATGAGGCTTCGTTCCAACGTGATCAAATTGTAAATTTTCACAATCAACATGTGTGGGCTGACGAGAATCCGCACGCTATTGTGCAATCACGTCATCAACTCAGATTTTCTGTGAACCTTTTGGCAGGCTTTGTTGGTGATGTCTTGATTGGGCCCCAAGTTCCTCCACATACGCTCAATGGAGCACGTTATCATGGTTTCATACGGGATACTCTACCTGTGCTGCTAGAAGACGTGCCTTTACAAGTACGACACAACATGTGGTTCATGCACGATGGAGCTCCTGCACATTTCAGTCGAAGTGTTCGTACGCTTCTCAACAACAGATACGGTGACCGATGGATTGGTAGAGGCGGACCAATTCCACTGCCTCCACGCTCTCCTCACCTCAACCCTATTGACTTTCATTTATGGGGGCATTTGAAAGCTCTTGTCTACGCAACCCCGTTACCAAATGTAGAGACTCTTCGTGCTCGTATTGTGGACGGCTGTGATACAATACGCCATTCTCCAGGGCTGCATCAGCGCATCAGGGATTCCATGCGACGGAGGGTGGATGCATCTATCCTCGCTAACGGAGGACATTTTGAACATTTCCTGTAACAAAGTGTTTGAAGTCATGCTGGTACGTTCTGTTGCTGTGTGTTTCCATTCCATGATTAATGTGATTTGAAGGGTAATAAAATGAGCTCTAACATGGAAAGTAAGCGTTTCCGGACACACGTCCACATAACATATTTTCTTTCTTTGTGTGTGAGGAATGTTTCCTGAAAGTTTGGCCGCACCTTTTTGTAACACCCTGTATATCCCCTTCTCATTTTCAATACGATAATTTTACATGGTTCTATCTTGTGTTTTCCTGATCACTTTGTGTGTTTTCTTGTCTTTTCTAGTTACTCATGACCCGAATCTTTCCGTTTTTCTGTGGAACACCTTCAGTTTTGAATGGTTTTCGCGTTTAAAGTACACTGAAGTGAGAAAAGTGATGTGTTGGCAATATGCATGTATACAGATGGCAGTAGAGTGGCTTACACAAGGTATAAAGGTCAGTGCATTGGCGGAGATGTCTTTTGTACTCATGTGATTCATGTTAAAAGTTGTTTAGCGCAATTATGGCTGCATGACGGGATTTAATAGACTCTGAACGCGGATTGGTCGTTGTAGCTAGACGCATGGGACGTTTCATTTCGGAAAGCGTCGGAGAATTCAATATTCAGAGATCCACCCCGTCAAGAGTCTACTGAGAATACCAAATCTCAGGCATTACCTCTCGCCATGGTTAAAATGGCTCTGAGCGCTATGGGACTTAACATATGATGTCATCAGTCCCCTAGACTTAGAACTACTTCATCCTAACTAACCTAAGAACATCATACACATCCATGCCCGAGGCAGGATTAGAACCTGCGACCATAGCAGTAGCGCGGTTCCAGACTGAAGCGCCTAGAACCGCTCTGCCACTACGGCTGGCTCTCGCCATGGACAACGCAGCGGTCGACGGTCCCACTTGACGACCGAAAGCAGCGGCGTTTGCGTACAGTGGTCAGTGGTAACAGACAAGCAACACTGTGTGAAACAACTGCAGAAATCAATGTCGAACGTACAACGAAAGTATCCGTTAGGAGAGTGCGGCGAAATGTGGCGTTAACGGGCTACAGCAGCAGACGACGGACGCGACTGCCTTTGCTAACAGTACGACATCGTCTGCAGCTCCTGCCTTGGGCTCGTGACCATATCGCATATCGGTTGGATCCTAGACGACTGATAACCAGGGCCTGGTTAGATGAGTTCCGGTTTCAGTTGATAGGAGTTGAAGGTAGGGTTCGAATGTGACGCAGACTCCACAAACGATGGACCCAAGTTTTCAACAAGGCGCTGTGCGAGCTGGTGGACTCTGCCTAATGGTGTGGGATGTGTTGACAAGGAATTGACTGGGTTCTCTGGCCCAATTGAACCCTTGACTGACTGAAAATGGGTTTTTAGACTACTTGGAGACCATTTGCCACAATTCATGGACTTCACGTTCCCGAAAATATATGGAATTTTTATGGACGACAGTGCCCTATGTTACCGGGTCACAATTGTTAGCGACTGATTTGAAGAACATTCTGGACAATTCTAGTGAATGATTTGGCCACCCAGATTGCCTAATACGAATCCCAGCGAACATTTATGAGACATAATCGAGAGGTCACTTCGTGTACTAAACACTTTGGCAGTTATGGACGGCTACAGTGGCAGCATAGCTCAGTATTTAACAGGGGACTTCCAACGACTTGTTGAGTCCATGTCACGTCACCTTTCTGCATTAAGTCGGGCAGAAGAAGGTCTGGCACAATATTAGGAACTTTCACATGACTTTTGTCACTTCAGTGTACGTTCCCCAATGCTGTAAGTGAACAATGGTGGCGTACACTGACTGTTCGTTTTCTTTCTCAGACTAATGCGGGACTCAGTCTTGCAAACTGTGGTTAGCTTAGTTAAAGGACTCCACGCCATTTTTACTCTTCTGTTAATATCGTTTACTGTTCAGCATTTCACTGTTTTTAACTCCACGAGATGTAAAAACTCGTCAATTGGTTCTCAGTTTTTGTTTCTAATTTGTACTATTTTCTTTCCTACACATTCATTATGAGATATTACAGTGCAATTGATTCTCAGGCCTACTCTCAAACCAATTCTATCAAACGCTTCTGTTCGATGTTAATGTGTGTATGCAGTACAGAGAATTTGTACATTTCCATAAGCTAAACGAAGGTGCTTCACATACGGTCTATGAACAAAATATTCCTTTTTCAAGCGTAACGCTCTAAAAATTTCATCTACCGTTACTGGGAATAATTTTGGTTGTATGGAAATTTTCTGTCTAACTCATCTTCCAGTTTTGAATCTCTCGCTATCCTCTGAAGACTAATGGAAGTTGCAGTACTGACTTACGTATTCTTCAATGTGCTAGAATAATTTGAATAAATGCTTCTATCGCATGATCCGTCGGTACAAATTTTGTTGAAGTTTAATGAACGGTGAATCTGAGAAAAATTGACATATTCATTGCTTCGTTCTATAATTTTGTTCAAATTGTTTCTAGTGCTAATCCAATTATATGGTTCACTTGGTCCTTTACCCGGCTTAAAACCAATGTTATTTATTATTCGACTGGGAAAGTATAAATGAACTACTTGTAAATTATGGATAGGAGCCTCACAAATCTATAGACTTTTGTCTTCTCTTTCTCTCTTCTTGCTTGTGATGGAGAATAATTACAATATTTTTCCTTTTTTTGGGAGCCTGTCTTCTCTGATAAATATCCCTTAAAATTTTCGCCAGTTCAATTTGTATAACTTTTACCCTAAGTGTGATCACATCTATTGGATATGCCATTCTCTCTTGATGGCTTTTCTTTCGTCGTATCTAGAATAGCTTGATATACTTCATGTTGTATGCCTTCCAAAATGCAATTATTTTCATTTTTAACTGCCTGTAAGCCTGGTTCATCCCCTTAAATGTATAAAATTTTGATGGAATCTTGGAATACTTGTAAAATGTAATCTCTACTAATTTTCTTAGTACATTACCGCATTTCCTCGAATATATTTAGGAATAGTGGTTTTGGTTCAGTATCATCTATTATGTACCTGCTGCCGCTTTCTTGCGACTATAACATCATATTTAACAGCTGCTCCGCTCCAATTTACACATTCTTTTCATTTGATTTCTTCGTAGCTCTTCGTTTTTTATTTTTACTTCGTTCATTTTCTAAAATGTTCACCATGCTCCTTAATTTACTGGATACCTCTTTCTTCCTAGACAGATCCTCATAACCTGTACTGCTAATTTCCTGTCTGATAAGTCTGTTTCTTTCTTCCTTCGCTCCAGTTTTTCCAGATGTGCAGAACTATAGACCTATATCTCTAACGTCGATCAGTTGTAGAATTTTGGAACACGTATTGTGTTCGAGTATAATTACTTTTCTGGAGACGAGAAATCTACTCTGTAGGAATCAGCATGGGTTTCGAAAAAGACGGTCATGTGAAACCCAGCTCGCGCTATTCGTCCACGAGACTCAGAGGGCAATAGACACTGGTTCACAGGTAGATGCCGTAGATTGACTTCCGCAAGGCGTTCGATACAGTTCCCCACAGTCGTTTAATGAACAAAGTAAGAGCATATGGACTATCAGACCAATTGCGTGATTGGATTGAAGAGTTCCTAGATAACAGGACGCAGCATGTTATTCTCAATGGAGAGAAGTCTTCCGAAGTAAGAGTGATTTCAGGTGTGCCGCAGGGGAGTGTCATAGGACCGTTGCTATTCACAATATACATAAATGACCTGGTGGATGACATCGGAAGTTCACTGAGGCTTTTTGCAGATGATGCTGTGGTGTATCGAGAGGTTGTAACAATGGAAAATTGTACTGAAATGCAGGAGGATCTGCAGCGAATTGACGCATGGTGCAGGGAATGGCAATTGAATCTCAATGTAGACAAGTGTAATGTGCTGCGAATACACAGAAAGATAGATCCTTTATCATTTAGCTACAAAATAGCAGGTCAGCAACTGGAAGCAGTTAATACCATAAATTATCTGGGAGTACGTATTAGGAGTGATTTAAAATGGAATGATCATATAAAGTTGATTGTCGGTAAAGCAGATGCCAGACTGAGATTCATTGGAAGAATCCTAAGGAAATGCAATCCGAAAACAAAGGAAGTAGGTTACAGTACGCTTGTTCGCCCACTGCTTGAATACTGCTCAGCAGTGTGGGATCCGTACCAGATAGGGTTGATACAAGACATAGAGAATATCCAACGGAGAGCAGCGCGCTTCGTTACAGGATCATTTAGTAATCGCGAAAGCGTTACGGAGATGATAGATAAACTCCAGTGGAAGACTCTGCAGGAGAGGCGCTCAGTAGCTCGGTACGGGCTTTTGTCAAAGTTTCGAGAACATACCTTCACCGAAGAGTCAAGCAGTATATTGCTCCCTCCTACGTATATCTCGCGAAGAGACCATGAGTATAAAATCAGAGAGATTAGAGCCCACACAGAGGCATACCGACAATCCTTCTTTCCAAGAACAATACAAGACTGGAATAAAAGAGAGAACCGATAGAGGTACTGAAGGTACCCTCCGCCACACACCGTCAGGTGGCTTGCGGAGTATGGATGTAGATGTAGATGTAGATGTTATGATCACTTGCAATCAGAAAGCTGCTTCATGAGGCCCACATATATTAAATTTATTTTTCATTTCATAAAATGTCGTCACTTCAATTTTTTTCAGCTACTTTATCTCCAAGTCAGCTTTCTGTATGTATTCTTGTGTATGAATATTTGAACAATTGAGATAAATTCCCGGAAAATTTTAGTAATTTATCTCTTCTTTCATTTCTGGTATCATAACTGCAGTTTCCTAAAGTCAGCTAAAGTAATACGTCACAGGGCATTTTACATAATGATAGCACGTTACGTTCTAATTGTATGTGTTCTGGCGTGAAACTTTAACATATTGAGTGATATTTTCCTTAAAAACGAAAAATGATGATATAGTAACTATTATAAACTTTTCTTTTCACATGCATCAGTAAGTTAGATTCGTTTACTTGTTTTGATATTTAGTCTTCCATGGTTCTCCTTAATTCTTTTGCAAATTGACGTCCATGCCACATATGAAAGTGCTTTTCCTTGTGAAAAGATATTTTACCTTTGTTGCAGTTGTATTTATTAACTGTTCCGCCTATTCTATACACTATGAATAAAAAGCACACGACCCTGGTGTAATAATTTCCAATATTTGCATTCTCCAAAGTTAATTTCATGAACTGCAGAATATGAGTACATTTTATTATGTTTCAGGAAGATATGATAATATGGCGTATATCGATGGATCCTGTGAAACGTTTGTCTTTGAAAGCACTGTAGGCCATGGTACACTTGTTGCTAATTACTACCCGTTTTATATTTACACATTCATGTCTCAGTTGCATAGTATCATACCCTTCTGCAGTTGTATACGCCTGCTATACACATGTGGACACCTAAGTTATTTTGTGCACTTTTATACTCACATTTTATAGATTTTGTTTACCATTAGTAGACAGTCCCTTCATTTTCGCCATTGTCATTAGATGTATGTGTACTTATGGATCTAGCAATCATTTACTTTAAATGGGAACATTCACATTAGCCCATGACATGCATGGTATGACACATGATGAGGGTCTTTCTGCATATGTTTTGCATATTTGGACCTCTATATTCCCAATTAGGATTCTTGACTTTGTTACACTTGTTTAAGGTTCATAACAAGTGCACTGTTTTTGTTGTGCTTGAGTTTAAGATGTAGTTTTCTATCACTAGGAAAGTCATTTATGTTTTGCCATGTGACATGTCCGTTAGTATTTGATGCACATGTACACTGCCCTCCATAAGTTTGGAAACACTATGCTGCGTATTACAACGGACCAAGATGGAAGTGATTGTTATAGGTTAGAATACGGAATAGGAAGCTCAGATAACTGTTAATAATGACACGTACAGTATTGTACACTTAATATAGTATATATACATACATATTGGAACATACTGGTATTGCTCCGTTTTATGTAAACAGACGTTATCCGTCCAAGCAGTTCCACTAAACACGCCAGGTGGCGCCAGTAGACCGCATGGCTATGTAGAGGTACGTTGCTTACATTTCTGTTCACATGTAGTTGCGTTTGCATAAAGATATAGCACGCCGCGAAAGTAATTGAAAATGGCCCCAAATTAACAGATTCCTAATGAATCACGGGTAATGATAGCCACTTAGCACCAAAAAGACAATAGTGTACGACAAATAGCAAAGAAACTGATAATATCCATCAGTGGAGTTGTCAAAACCATACACCGGCATCGAGAAACAGGCACCTATAGAGATCGTTCTCACAGGAGCAACCAGGAAAATATGAGAACGCCAGGAAAAGTATTTGGTAGTGACCAGTAAACGTAACAGATTAAAAACTGTCCGTGAATTTACTGCTGAACCTAACGCAACGAGGGATACACCGGTGAGTGAGTCAACAGTGAGACGACGCCTGGCAGACAACAACCTCCGAGGTTATGTAGCCACAAGAAAACCACCGTTATACCATGTTAACAAGAAGAAAAGGCTTCACTTAGCTAAGACACACCAACATTGGACAGCGGGGGATTGGGGAAGGGTCTGATTCACTGATGCATCCAAGTTCGAAATATTTGGAAGTAAACGCCATCAATTTGTACGCCGTTTATCCCATGAACGCTTGAATCCTCAGTGCGTAATTCCAACTGTAAAGCATGGAGGGGGTTCTGTGATAGTATGGGAATCCTTTGAAGGGGATAAAGTCGGAGATTTGGTGAAAGTAGATGGAAAAATGAACCAAAAGGATTATCATGCCATTCTCCAGCGACATGCTAAGACATCTGGTTTGCGTCTGATTGGGAAAGGGTTTGTCTTGCAGCAGGAGAACGACCCGAAACATACGTCTCGCTTGTGTCAGAACTATGTGAAGTCTCTAGAGGTTCGTAAAATATTGAAGAAGCTGGAATGGCCGCCCCAGTTCTTTGATTATAACCAAATCGAGCTGCTATGGGATAAATTGGATAGGAGGATCCGAAAACGGGAAATCTTGAGAGTATCACAATTGTGGGAGGTCCTGCAGCAAAAATGGAGATTAATTCCAACTGAAACCTTGGAAAAACTGACGCAACGCATGCCGAGAGTGTGCAAGGCAGTGGTGAAAGCAAAGGGTGTCTATTTTGAGGAATCGAAAATATAGTTGTTGCATCTTCCTGTGTATTATCTGAGATTGTTAAACATTTGGAAAACAACAAAATGCATTTTTACACTGTATTTCCTTTCCATTGTCTATAATTATTAGGTGTTTCCAAACTTATGGAGGGTAGTGTACTTCTGTATGTAGATATTACTTACTTCAGGTTTTATTCTTGGTTATATTTGTTAATGTCCTTTATATTCAATATAGACATCTGCACCATTTGTCATTTGTCCGTACACATTCTACAAACCGTATGGTACTATCTTACTCTTACCTCCACAATCTATGTATATTTTCATCTGTCTCATTTTATCGCCACTGTCATCCTTCCACCACAGTGTCTACGGGAGCACTGTACTTTGCTGTATATGCTGGACGGCAGCAGGATAGCAAGGTATGTTCGAGATATAAAGGGATGCAATTTAAAGGGGCATGATCTGAAGGGACAAGTCATGTTATTTAATGGTGCGGTAGTTATCCGTTACATGTTTAAGCACAGTTTCAAGGTCAATGATGATATCACCTTCAGTGTCAGGTTACGCAATTATACGAATTCTGAAGCAAATAATGCCTCTTTCCACTCCTCATATCCCCCAGGCCTGACCACACGCCTGATAAGCGCTTCTTTGACATGTGAAATACAAATTACCCTGGGCATACAGGATAGAAATAATCTTGAGAAGATATGTCATGTTACACAATCTCTTCCTCCTCTCCCCTGGACCAATGGGATTATAGCTCTTGTCTGGCCCTACCAGTTTTAGTACGAGATGAGTTGTTTGAAATGCTCTATTCCAGGCCTGTGCAACATAGAGATAGGACCATCAAGTTTGTTTGGGGTCACCGTGTTGATATTAATTATGAACAATAATATAATCAGTTTATTACAGCTAGGTAAGTTTAGCCATTTGAGGTGTAGGGAGAGGACCAGTGTGCAGATAGTATTTAATAATAAATATGCGAATTTTGTCTGTTGTGGTGTTAGCAGAGACCAACAACCACCCTCAAGGCAGACATCTAAGTAGTATGAGAAGTAAGTGTTTCTCCATGGCACTGATATGTAAGATATTCTCGGTTTATCTTCAGCGTTAATTCGGGATTAAATGTCGAGCTTTCGACGATAGCCTCCATCGTCATCGTCAGGAGCAACTGAGCGGTGGCGTCATCAGGGCAGACATTGACACCGTCTGCAACAGAGTAAGTAATCGTCGACCTATCACAAACCGAACAATCTAAAGCTGTCCATGAACTATATGAGGCCGCCACAGCAGCAGTGAAGACGGTCAGTGGCTCCTGACGATGACGATGGAGACTAATGTCAAACAAAATAATAATAATAATAATAATAATAAGTGGTTCAAATGGCTCTGAGAACTATGGGACTTAACTTCTGAGGTCATCAGTCCCCTAGAACTTAGAACTACTTAAATCTAACAAACCTAAGGACATCACACACATCAATGCCCGAGGCAGGGTTCAAACCTTCGACCGTAGCGGTCGCGCGGTTCCAGACTGTAGCGCCTAGAACCGCTCGACGACCCCGGCAGGCTAACGCCAAAAGCTCGAGATTTTATTGCGAATTGACGAGGAAAGAAAACCGAGAATGTTTTACGTATCAGTGCCGTCGCGAAAGACTTCGTTTCCATATTACTTTCCTCTACGGGGAAGACATCGCACGCTAGAGCCGTCAGCTGGAGGAGCTGAGCGTCAAATATGCTCAGTTGCAGAAAAATTGGGCATTTCTGCAACGCCGTCGCGATAAGAAGATTGTGCGTACGTTTGCTGTGGTTAAACATCATATCAAGTCGACTGGAATGGAGAAAATATTACAGGAGACCAGCCGGGCGATCGTCAAAGAAAGGTTACGACACACAAGGTGCGAACTGGATTTTAATGCACGCAATTTATATAGTTGCCATCTTTTGTTATTTACAGTTCTCTTGCCATTTGACTGAGAGTGGGTCCATATCACCATGGCTGCTCATCAAAGAGCTCATCTTAGCAATACATCGGCTAAACAAAAAAGAAATTTGAGCGTCTTGCAGCTATGTGAAGATCGCAGTCATCGTATCAAACAGCACACACTGGCGTCAACCTGTAGGACAAGTATCTGGACAAAGGAGCCATCTCGGCCCTTAATAAAGGTTTGAATTTTGCTTCTACACCACGCACTATACCCATCGTGGATCTCACCAGTGGAGCACAACAAGCATGCGGTATCTAGCACAGGACCACGCCGACGAAGTGAGACTTATTACCAGTCGCTTTTTGGCCTCAGCTAAGCCTCGAAAATCTAATATCGGTACAGAGAAGACAGAGGGGCTTCGTTTACTTGAAAGAGATGAAGATCATGTCGTATTACCAGCTGACAAAAGAAATGCCACCGTCGTCGTTAATGCTACCGAATATCACAGCAAAATGACATCACTACTGGAGGACGCTACTTACAGATGTCTTAGTCAGGACCCAACTTTGACGAACATCCGAAAAACCACTGAACTACTGAAGAATTCCTGTCTACCAGATAATGTTACGGAAAATTTCAGAGACAGAGCTGCTAGACCTTCCAGGTTGTACAGACTAAAAAAGATAAACAAGGATAAAGTTCCCTTAATATCTCAGAGCAATTGATTCTCCTACATACAAGCTGGCCACACACGTAACAAAGTTGATGATTCCCATAGTCGGCCGTTGTGAACGTCACATCCAAAACTCCCAGATGTTGACTGAGAAAATCAAACAGATTACAGTTGGTGCAAATGACATTTTGTCAGCCTGCATGTCGTGTCGCTGTTCACAAAAGTTCCTGTGGAGGACACTTTGAAAATGATGGCCGATCTTTTTCCTCCTGAATCAATAAAGTCGTTCTGGCTTGCGATGACGACCACCTACTTTTTGTGTGATAGTAAATTTTATGAAATGACGGACGTTACGCTACGGTCGCAGGTTCGAATCCTGCCTCGGGCATGGATGTGTGTGATGTCCTTAGGTTAGTTAGGTTCAATTAGTTCTGAGTTCTAGGCGACTGATGACCTCAAAAGTTAAGTCGCATAGTGCTCAGAGCCATTTGAACCATTTTTGAACGGACGGTATGGCGATGGGCATTCCGTTGTCTCCATCATTGGTTAAATTTTCTATGTAGAATTTTGAGGAACGTGCGTTAAATTCGGCTCCCCTCCGTCCGTCCTTATTTTATCATACGTTGACGATACATTTATGATATGGCCACACGGCGCAGAAGCTCTCGAACTATGCATGGAACACATGCACAGTATACATCCGAACATCAGGTTCACTGTCGAAATGGAGAAGGGAGGAAGATTGCCATTCTTAGACGTTTTTGTACAATGACAGGCGGACAGGCGTCTCGGCCAGTCAGTGTACCGCAAGCCCACGCATACCGATTTATATCTCAGTGCACAGTGTTTCCATGATCCTGTTCAGAAGAGAGCCGTTTTGAACACGTGGGTATACAGAGTGTAAATTTTAAGTTGACAAACCAGAGTAAATCGTAAAAACTTTAAAATTTCAAATGGGAACCCCCATTTTTATTGCAGAATCGGATTCTACATAAAAAACTACTTACATTTTGTCTTAAACATCTGTTTTTATGCTTGGTAGTTGGCGCTGTAATTCAAGAAAATCCATGTTCTCATTTTTGCGTGGAAAATGGTTACGGTTAAATAAAAAATACTTATTTACTTCGTAAAGTTTGATTCGCTAAAACTAAAGGAATTAGAGTTTTACAAGTGTTGACCCAAATCATTGCTGCACAGATTGGCTAGGGAAATGGTTTTGAAAGTACAAGAAGGAAGACTAACATAGAAAAAGTGAAAAATTACAAGAGGTTTTGAGAAGGTGACAAGATTATATAGAATGTCTGTACAAGGTGGATCAAAGAGTTTGGGAAGCAGGGGAAAGAAGAAAATAGCAATATATGAAAAAGAGTAATGGTCTGATGACATTTTTGGAACGGTAATGATACCAACTGAGAAAAAGAGAAATATCAAAAAATGTGAAGAGCATAGGACTATCGGCCTAATATCTCATGTTTCTAAAGTATTGCTGATAGAACTGAATAGAAAGCTATATGACAATTTGGATAGGTGGATTGGGGAGGAACAGCTCGAATTTAGAAGAGGAAAAGAAACAAGAGATGCTACTGGCCTGTTAAGAAACATAGAGGAAAAGTATACTGAGAATGATAGAGAAATATCTGCTGCTTTAATTGATTTGGAAAAAAGGTTTCGACGGAGTACAGTGGAACAAGCTGATATTTTGAAGACGAAAGGAGTAGATTAGAAGGAGAGACGATTGGTACAGAACTTAAGCTTACAACAGAAAGTAAGACTAAGGACTGGAAAGGCAATATCTGAAGGAAGCAGCATTGGAAGGAGGGTTAGACAAGGTTGTAGCCCCATTCCTTTATTGTTCGACTTACACGTGCAAGAGAGTATTGCGAAAGGCTTAGATGAAAAAAGAGAAGTGTGTATTGCTGGAAAGAGAATAGAATGTATACAATTTGGTCATGACATGGCATAGCTGGCAAAAAGCGAAGAAATTAAAATAAAATGCTAAAAATTCTGAGTGCTGCTTGTATGGAATACGTTATGAGAATCAACACAGCAAGTATAAAGAGCACTGTGATCGGCAAAGGTAGGAGACTGGCACATATTAAGATAGCAAAAGATAGTATCAGCCAAGTAAGAGCATTTAGATACCTTGGAAGTACGATTACCTAAGATAAGAGAAATTAAGGCTCGTACAGAGGCATATAGACGGTGGTTTCTGCCGTTATTGTGATAATTATAACCCACAGATATTAATACAACCTGGTATCTGTTTCAGCCATTCCAGCGAATACCGTATTTTTTTTCTTTTCTTTTCTTTTTTTTTACGCAACACGCCTAGAAAATCCGAAACGTTTTAAGTAACAGATAAAGAATTTTACTTTTGGTCCAACATAATGGGTAACCGTGGGTATTTTATAAGTGCTTACTGACATTAGTGTTACGTATTGTTCCAGGCTGTCGATCCATTTCAACCATAGCCAGCACTACATTGTACTAAAAACATACATTTGCATGATCAAATAATATAACAACGCCTTTACAAGCCATACTAATTTAGAAATGTAATTTGGTTATGACGAATAGATGCCAATCCAGTAGAACAACATATAAATCGATACTACTACTGTCAGGAACCCTGTTTGAGTGTTTGTGTACCCTATTGTTGGCCTTGATTGCCTGGAGCGCCTGTATTTCTACACAATACAGCCGAGAGGACGCGCAGCAGCAGCAGTAGCACTTGTCTGATAAACAGTAAATTATCTTAGTCTTCTGCAAATAAGTGAACTATACGTGAGTATTTTACTGTGTAGACTATTGGTAAGAAAATTAATTGTAGTTTTTGTTTTTAGGTACGTCTTGTGAATATCCTTGTGTAGGGCGGGTTCGTAGTGTAAATTTTCCCGTAGCCAGAAACTCCGTCACGCCACTGTTTTAATTTTGTGCTAGTAGACAAGACAGCACACACTTTAGACCAGTGTATTCTGGTTTCAATATTTATTCGTGCAATAAATTTTCGGTAGACAGGATTTCTAGTAATAGGTAAATGTAAATACATCAACTTCTGTAGAGAAATTTATTCCTGTTTAATAGTTTGCGGTCTCAAAGTACAGTGAAAGCTCTTCACAGAAACTTTTAATGTTACCTTATCCTCCTTTGGAATATTTTGTATACATTTCAAATTCAGTAGCGCCATTTGAGACCTTATATCTATTTTAAACACGGTAAGATATGGCTAGGGACTGTGCTTGTTGTGAGGGACACAAAGAGAGTTGGCAGCTGTCCGTAAGCAGCTGGAAGCTGCGTTGACTACCGTCCATAAGTTTCTAGCTAATTCACAAAGTTGCGGTGAGGTCGGGGCGCCAGTAACGAAACCTGCGGCCCATTGGTGCCACTGGAATCCCGTCGTGACCCGGACGTCGCTGCGGCTTCTGATACGCAACACCTGACCGGACCGTCCTCGCTCCAGAGTGGGTGGCAGACACTGGTGGGTTCGCGTGTCGCTGGGCGGAAGGCGAAAGAGGGAATAGGCCGTGCGGCTGGCTCCCTACGTCTTAGCAACAGGTACGAGATGATACCCAGTGTTGATGATAACTCTGAGCCAGCACGGGATTCCTCTCCTGTTTGGCCCGCGGTCGATTTTCCTGCCCAGTCTGGACAAGTACAGAGGGTGGGTATGCTTGTCATTGGGAGCTCCAATGTTAGGCGAGTGATGGAACCCTCAGGGAGATGGCAGGCAAAGCGGGAAAGAATTCCATTGTGCATTCGGTATGTTTGCTAGTAGGTCTCATCCGTGATGTGGAGTTGGCCCTGCCGGCGGCTATCGAGCGCACTGGGTGCAACCAGCTGCATGCAGTGGCACATATCGGCACGAATGACGCTTCTACTTGTGTTCTGAGGCCATCCTCGGCTCCTTCCGGTGATAGCTGGTTTGGTGAAGGCAACTAGCAACGCACTCCGGGTGCAGGCTAAGCTGTCTATTTGTACCATCGTACCGATGGTTGATCGCTGTCCTCTGGTTTGGAGCAGAGTGGAAGGTCTGAACCAGAGGCTCAGAGGACTCTGCGATGGTATCGGATGCGAAATCTTCGACCTCCGCTATCGGATGCAGAATTGTAGTGTTCCCCTTAACAGGTCAGGCGTGCACAACACGCAGGTGCGGCTACTAGGGTAGCGGAGTACGTGTGGCGTGCTCATGTGTCTTTTTTTAGGTTAGAGAACCCTTCCCTTGGGATCACAGACGAATTAGAAACGCTTACTGAAGGTTATAATGCACAGATAGTATTGGAAACAGAAAGCTGGTTGAAACCAGACGCCAATGACAACGAAATCCCAAGTTCAGATTTGAATGTTTACCGTAAGGATAGGTTAGTCGCCAGTGGTGGTGGCGTGTTGATTGCAGTAGAAAATTCGTTAAAATCTAGCGATGTTATCACGGATTCCGAATGTGAATTAATCTGGATGAAGCTAAGTATCAAAGAACGGTCAGAAATGGTTATCGGATGCATTTATAGACCACCCTGGTCAGGATCTGTAGTTGTAGAGTGCTTCAGACAGAATTTGAAGAACATAACTAGTAATTTTTTCTGATCATGCCGTTGTAATAGGGGCTGACCTCAACTTGCCAGGTATAGACTGGGAGTGTTATGCCATCAAAACTGGTGCCTGAGACGGATAGTCGTGTGGAATTTTTTTGGTTGTCTTGTCCGAAAATTACTTTGAGCAGCTAGTTAGAGAATCAACTCATGAGAGTAACGTCTTAGATCTCCTGGCAACATACTGACCTGAACTTATCGAATCAGTTAACGTAGAGGAATCATAAGGTTGTGACAGCATCTATGACGACGGATCCTATAAGGAATGTTAAGAAAAGTAGGAAGATATAGTTGCTCAGCAAGAGTGACAGGATACAAATTTCAGAATATCTCAGCAGTCAGCACCAAATATTCGGTGATGAGAACGGAGGAGTGGAGAAGAAGTGAAAAAAATTCAAAGGCATCGTTCAATATGCCCTAGACAAATATGTTCCGAGTAAGATTTATAGCGATAGGAAAGGTCCATTATGGTTTAATAGCCGTGTTAGAAAAGCATTACGTAAACAAAGAGCGCTTCATCTCAGATTCAAGAGAAGTAAAAACCTAGCTGACAAACAAAAACTGAACGAAACGAAAACGAGCGTAAGAAGAGCAATGAGAGAAGCGTTCAATGATTCTGAAAGTAAGACGGTGTCAGCCGAGCTGAGTAAAAACCCTTAAAAATTTTTATGGTACGTAGAATCAGTATGTGGGTCCAAATCATTAATTCATTTTCTCAGCAACCACACCGGCACCGAAACGGAGGATAACAAACAGAAGGCCGAAATACTGAATTCGGTTCTCCGCAGTTATTCCACCGCGGAAGATCATAACACTGTACCTCCTTTCAATCGTCGCACGAACTTCGAAATGGCAGATACTGAGATAACCGATCGCGGAATTGAAAAGCAGCTACAATCGCTTACTAGTGGAAAGGCGTCAGGATCAGATGATATACCTGTAAGATTCTATAAAGATTATGCGAAAGAACTTGCTCCACTTCTAGCAGTAATTTATCGTAGATCGCTTGAGTTACGAAAGGTACCTAAAGACTGGAAAAAAGTGCAGGTCATTCCCGTTTTTAAGAAAGGCCGTAACACTGATCTACTTATTATAGACCTATTTTGTTGACGTCAGTCTCTTGCAGAATTATGGAACATTTTTTATGCTCAAGAATTATGACGTTTTTTTTTTTTTTGAAAATGAACAACTCCTCTATAAAAATCAATATGGATTCCACAAACAGAGATTCTGCGAAGCCCTACTCGCTCTGTTCCTCCACAGCGAAGTGGACAACGGCGCTCAGGTTGATGCCGTGTTCCTTTATTTCAGGAAGACATTTTACACCGTACCTCGTTGCCATTATAATGAAAAAAATAAGAGCCTACAGAGTATCGGAGCAGACTTGGGATTGGATTCAAGACTTTTTTGCAGATAGACCTCAACAAGTCGCTCTTAACAGAACGAAATCGACAGATGTAAAGGTAATATCCGGAGTACGACAGGGAAGTGTGATAGCACAGTTGCTGTTTACAGTATATATTAATGATCCAGTAGAAAGCGTTGGATTCTCTTTAAGGCTATTCGCAGGTGATGCAGTTGTCTATAATAAAGTAACAACGCCAGAAGATAGTAAGAATTTGCAGAACGACCTGCACAGAATTGATGAATGGTACAGGCTCTGGCAGTTGATCCTGAAAGTAAATAAATTTACCATATAGCGCATACATAGGAAAAGAAATCCACTACTAAACAGCTACACGACTGATGACAAACAGCTTTAGACAGCTAGGCGTAACTATCTAGAGCGACTTAAAGTGAAATGACCACATAAAACAGGAAGTGGGAAAATCAAACACCAGACTGAGATTCATCGGAAGAATCTTAAGGAAAAGAAACTCATCCACGAAATAAGTGGCTTATACGGCGCTTGTTCGCCCGATACTTGAGTACTGTTCTCCTATCTGGGATCACTATCAGGTAGCACTGATAGTGGAGATAGAGAACATCGTACACAGAGCGGCGTGTTTCTAAAAGGGATAGTTTAACTGGTGAGAGAGCGTTACGGAGATGCTAAACAAACTCCAATTGCAGAGAGGCGTTGTGCATCACAGACAGATTTACTATTGAAATTTCGGGACTTCAGGAGGAGTTCGACAACGTATTAGCTCCCCCTACAAACACCTCGAGTATTAGCCAATAGGTGGAAATTCGAGAAATTAGAGCAAATACAGAAGCTTACCGACAATCATTCATACCATGCACTGTTCACGAGTGTTGATTCGTTGATGCTGCCCATTATCGCTATCCGTCTTCCCCCTCTCGTTCTCCATCACCTCCGCCCTCGTTTTGTCATCTCCTCATTCGCCCACCACACACACACACACACACACACACACACACACACACACACACACACACACACGAAATGGCTCTGAGCACTATGGGACTAGACTGCTGTGGTCATAAGTCCCCTAGAACTTAGAACTACTTAAACCTAACTAACCTAAGGACAGCACACAACACCCAGCCATCACGAGGCAGAGAAAATCCCTGACCCCGCCGGGAATCGAACCCGGGAACCCGGGCGTGGGAAGCGAGAACGCTACCGCACGACCACGAGAAACACACACACACACACACACATATATATATATATATATATATATATATATATATATATACTCCTGGAAATGGAAAAAAGAACACATTGACACCGGTGTGTCAGACCCACCATACTTGCTCCGGACACTGCGAGAGGGCTGTACAAGCAATGATCACACGCACGGCACAGCGGACACACCAGGAACCGCGGTGTTGGCCGTCGAAAGGCGCTAGCTGCGCACCATTTGTGCACCGCCGCCGTCAGTGTCAGCCAGTTTGCCGTGGCATACGGAGCTCCATCGCAGTCTTTAACACTGGTAGCATGCCGCGACAGCGTGGACGTGAACCGTATGTGCAGTTGACGGACTTTGAGCGAGGGCGTATAGTGGGCATGCGGGAGGCCGGGTGGACGTACCGCCGAATTGCTCAACACGTGGGGCGTGAGGTCTCCACAGTACATCGATGTTGTCGCCAGTGGTCGGCGGAAGGTGCACGTGCCCGTCGACCTGGGACCGGACCGCAGCGACGCACGGATGCACGCCAAGACCGTAGGATCCTACGCAGTGCCGTAGGGGACCGCACCGCCACTTCCCAGCAAATTAGGGACACTGTTGCTCCTAGGGTATCGGCGAGGACCATTCGCAACCGTCTCCATGAAGCTGGGCTACGGTCCCGCACACCGTTAGGCCGTCTTCCGCTCACGCCCCAACATCGTGCAGCCCGCCTCCAGTGGTGTCGCGACAGGCGTGAATGGAGGGACGAATGGAGACGTGTCGTCTTCAGCGATGAGAGTCGCTTCTGCCTTGGTGCCAATGATGGTCGTATGCGTGTTTGGCGCCGTGCAGGTGAGCGCCACAATCAGGACTGCATACGACCGAGGCACACAGGGCCAACACCCGGCTTCATGGTGTGGGGAGCGATCTCCTACACTGGCCGTACACCACTGGTGATCGTCGAGGGGACACTGAATAGTGCACGGTACATCCAAACCGTCATCGAACCCATCGTTCTACCATTCCTAGACCGGCAAGGAAACTTGCTGTTCCAACAGGACAATGCACGTCCGCATGTATCCCGTGCCACCCAACGTGCTCTAGAAGGTGTAAGTCAACTACCCTGGCCAGCAAGATCTCCGGATCTGTCCCCCATTGAGCATGTTTGGGACTGGATGAAGCGTCGTCTCACGCGGTCTGCACGTCCAGCACGAACGCTGGTCCAACTGAGGCGCCAGGTGGAAATGGCATGGCAAGCCGTTCCACAGGACTACATCCAGCATCTCTACGATCGTCTCCATGGGAGATTAGCAGCCTGCATTGCTGCGAAAGGTGGATATACACTGTACTAGTGCCGACATTGTGCATGCTCTGTTGCCTGTGTCTATGTGCCTGTGGTTCTGTCAGTGTGATCATGTGATGTATCTGACCCCAGGAATGTGTCAATAAATTTTCCCCTTCCTGGGACAATGAATTCACGGTGTTCTTTTTTCAATTTCCAGGAGTATATATATATATATATATATATGTGTGTGTGTGTGTGTGTGTGTGTGTGTGTGTGTGTGTGTGGGTGTGTTAGTGTGAGTGTGTGTGTGTATGTAAGCGGTTTTCGTCAGATTACCGAAGTTTAGCGCCGTCAGGCTGGGCTAGTGGGCTAGAACTTGGATAGGCGACCATCCGACCTGCCAAGTGCTGTTGGCAAGCGTGGTGCACTCAGCCATTGTGCGGCAAACTGAGGAGCATTAGGTCCCCACCTGTCAAACACACTTTAGTCTTATTCAGTAATTGGTTTAAGAACCGAGAAGCGTGTGTTGTAGACAGAACCTAAACTGTGTTTCTGAGCAAACTATTTTCTGTCTGTCCACAGTTTGAACTATTATTTAAAGAGGACGCGATTACAAAAGCTCGCGCTGTTGGTGTACACGGTGTAAACAATCACCATACATATATGTATCGTTATCTATTAAAAGTATCAGGGTTGGAGGAATCAGACAATGGTACCGAAAGTACCCCCCGCCATAGACCATTAGGTGGCTTGTGGAGTACGATGTAGCTGTAGATATCTACTGTAATTCTATGGGAGGCACCTATCGATCCCACGTCAGGCTGTCTCAGTATTTGTGTATGTGTAGGATAAATGCTGAGACGCATCTTAGACCAGCCCTATGATCAGAATGTCTACCAACAGTGATGAGTATAGCCTTCCGAACAACAGCGATATAATACGAATGCTATTAGCGATGACAGCAACTGATATTACTGGAGATGCTGGTTCCATTCACACAACTTATCACTGGCCGCGGAGTGTCCACATCACAGTAAAAATACGAAACATTGTACGAGTAATTGCGCTTGGAGTTTACAGTTGAATTTAAAGTGCGATAGCACGACCGGAAGATCACGTCATCAGAAGTGCTGTCATTGTGGCCTTCACCCGAAAGTTTTTGCTGCTGGTATAAAAAACTGTCATCAGTAAAAAGCATGCACTGTTCGTAGACTTTCTGATCATATTGCTATGGCCATACACATTCCAATGTTTGTCCTATGTATACACAAATACTAGACAGACTGACGTGAATAATCGAAACATAGCCTTCCGTAGAATTAAAGCAGATAACACTATACAGAAGTACACACACACACACACACACACACACACACACACACACTCTCTCTCTCTCTCTCTCTCTCTCTCTCTCTCTCTCTCCGCAGCTCGTGGTCGTGCGGTAGCGTTCTCGCTTGCCACGCCCGGGTTCCCGAGTTCGATTCCCGGCAGGGTCAGGGATTTTCTCTGCCTCGTGATGACTGGGTGTTGTGTGCTGTCCTTAGGTTAGTTAGGTTTAAGTAGTTCTAGGGGACTGATGACCATAGATGTTAAGTCCCATAGTGCTCAGAGCCATTTTTTTCTCCCTCTCTCTCTCTCTCTCTCTCTCTCTCTCTCTCTCACACACACACACACACACACACACACTCGTCTCTCTCTCTCTCTCATTTCAGACAGTCAGGACCGATAATGCGTTACACAAACCATCAAACAGCTATCCCGACAGTAGTATTATAGAATTCAATGTTGCTCTACGCATGGTTGTCGGTTCACCGAAAGCAAATTACATTTCTGGATCAGTGAGGGATAAAGATACATTACAAGAATGCGGTTATAACAGAGCACATATCAATGAGAGATGTGAGGGACTGACTGTTCGTCGAATCAGTTCGTCAGCCACGCTACTGGAGGCAGATACTTCCTATAGAACCAAAATTGTAATAAACTTTTTAGTTATTTACGGTTCCTATGTCTGGCAGAAACGTCAGCTTCCCACATGTTTTTCTTAGGAGCAGCTGTGCATCACGTCTGAGTCCACACACTCCGGCGATTACGTCACGCTGGCTGTTTTAAATACCATATATACATGGGTGGAAATCATAATGGTATAAGTAGCATATAGTTTATTGTGAGAAAATCTACCTTAAACATTTCAGTGTTTGTATAAAGTCACAAGTTATACAAAATGATACAAAGGATTTATACTTACTCTTGGGGGACATATGTATGATAAGTATCTGAAGGCCCTTGGTTTAAGGCGTCATAGTTTAAAATATCCATAAAGTTCACATGTACCATTATGGTTTCAAAATGTCTTCGTAAAATGTCACTTGTGTCACTATGCCTTTAAAGAATAAACTCTTTCCTCTTATTTGCTTTCATTCACTTCACCACTATCACAGTTGTCAGGATAGCATTCTTTATCACCTAGCTGTGCAGTGTACTGTGGAAAGTGTGAAAGATGATGTTGACCTCTGCCACGATCACGAGGACGACCACAATGGCGACCACAACGTACTGGTTCGTTTTCTGGTGAGCTCTGAATCGGTGTTAGACTCTTATAGAAGTTGTGGTACACTGGAGGAATAAACTGTAACAACGACGTCAAGTCATCAATTTTTGCTTGCTTTAAACATACTGGTCTACGTCGAAGTAATGGAAGTTGTTCAGGTAGTGTTCCAGACCTGCATGGACGTGCAAGATTTACTTTTCGAAACTGTATGTCTTCATTGAATGTCTCCTTGAAGAAGGAAGCCTTTGGTTCAGCTTTTCTGTATTGCATCCAAATCAGTGTCAACCTTTTGTTTCTCACCGGCTATTCTTCTGTTGATGAGAAGTTTTGCAGTTGGTTCTGTAGATAGGAAATCATCTTGCCTTATTTCTTTCACATGAAATGTCACCCTGTCATTTTCTGCAAGCTTCATCCAACCCTATGGCACAAATATAAATCGTGTTTGCTTTTTCTTCCTTTCTATATGAGAAAAATCAGCATAAGTTTGAAGGTAACTACGTCCAGGCACGAGGAACTTATGATCGACAATTTCAATAGAAGTGTTGGCAACAATATAGAGCCAAAATCGGGCGATTACTTGATTTCTGTTTTGCCCACCGCAACTATCACTGTATGCAATAAAATATTTAATATCAGGTGGCAATCATTTTACATATTTCAGTAAGTAAGAACCAATTTCTGTAGGTCCATGTGAGGCAGTATTTTCAGACCAATCTGTTCTACAGTCATTTATTCTAAGATTAAATGTCCAAAGGTGTCTCTTGTGGTAAATAGTATTGGTTGTTAGCATTGGAGTTGGCAATGTTTTTTCAAGATCGAAAGTTAGTACATGTGTTGAGCCTTCTTTTGACTTCTGTATGTCTCCTTTCTTAGTGGCTCTCGCTTGCTCAACTTTACTTAGGTGAAGCTCTTTCTCCAGCTTCAGATTGTGAATTTTACTGGTCTCTACCTCCGCGTTGATTAAACTTTCTAATTGGTCACAGGTATTGCAGGAGCCACTCCTTAGCTTATAAGATGATAGGTTAAATTCTGAATTTAACACTTTACGGTAAATGCAAGCCTTCACTGGAAAAATGTTTTCTTCCAACGCTTTTTATTATAAAGCAATCACATTTTTGAGACAGATAACTCTGGCGTCAGGTATTTCCTGTGAGGATTATGTTTACGAGAATAGCGACATGTGTAATGAGGAAAGCTTTTTATGTTGTTCCTTACGGTAGTGAGGCGATCTTCTGGTACTTTATTTTTAGGAGCATGTTTACCACGTTGATCAACCGGAGATACGCCTTCCACTCTTGGTTTGTATAATGCAGCTGTTGTAAGCCGACGATTGTTTACAGTTAAGGCCTTCAGGAAGAACTCCTTACACACTCGATTACCATCCAGGATAATGACAGTACTTTGCGTTTTTCTTCTGTGAAAGTTCTGCATTCATATCAGCAGATATGTTGAAATCACTGGATGACCCTTGCATGCATAATTTTTCCTGTTGTAGATATAAATTCTTATCCCAGGTTTCTTAGCCATTTTCTTTAATCACTTTCCATGACTCCACATTCATTTCTCTCTTTCTTGAAACAATGGTTTCTTGAGTTTCTTCATGAGGGACTTATACACATGACTTTTCAACTGTGTTATACACTCCTGGAAATTGAAATAAGAACACCGTGAATTCATTGTCCCAGGAAGGGGAAACTTTATTGACACATTCCTGGGGTCAGATACATCACATGATCACACTGACAGAACCACAGGCACATAGACACAGGCAACAGAGCATGCACAATGTCGGCACTAGTACAGTGTATATCCACCTTTCGCAGCAATGCAGGCTGCTAATCTCCCATGGAGACGATCGTAGAGATGCTGGATGTAGTCCTGTGGAACGGCTTGCCATGCCATTTCCACCTGGCGCCTCAGTTGGACCAGCGTTCGTGCTGGACGTGCAGACCGCGTGAGACGACGCTTCATCCAGTCCCAAACATGCTCAATGGGGGACAGATCCGGAGATCTTGCTGGCCAGGGTAGTTGACTTACACCTTCTAGAGCACGTTGGGTGGCACGGGATACATGCGGACGTGCATTGTCATGTTGGAACAGCAAGTTCCCTTGCCGGTCTAGGAATGGTAGAACGATGGGTTCGATGACGGTTTGGATGCACCGTGCACTATTCAGTGTCCCCTCGACGATCACCAGTGGTGTACGGCCAGTGTAGGAGATCGCTCCCCACACCGTGATGCCGGGTGTTGGCCCTGTGTGCCTCGGTCGTATGCAGTCCTGATTGTGGCGCTCACCTGCACGGCGCCAAACACGCATACGACCATCATTGGCACCAAGGCAGAAGCGACTCTCATCGCTGAAGACGACACGTCTCCATTCGTCCCTCCATTCACGCCTGTCGCGACACCACTGGAGGCGGGCTGCACGATGTTGGGGCGTGAGCGGAAGACGGCCTAACGGTGTGCGGGACCGTAGCCCAGCTTCATGGAGACGGTTGCGAATGGTCCTCGCCGATACCCCAGGAGCAACAGTGTCCCTAATTTGCTGGGAAGTGGCGGTGCGGTCCCCTACGGCACTGCGTAGGATCCTACGGTCTTGGCGTGCATCCGTGCGTCGCTGCGGTCCGGTCCCACGTCGACGGGCACGTGCACCTTCCGCCGACCACTGGCGACAACATCGATGTACTGTGGAGACCTCACGCCCCACGTGTTGAGCAATTCGGCGGTACGTCCACCCGGCCTCCCGCATGCCCACTATACGCCCTCGCTCAAAGTCCGTCAACTGCACATACGGTTCACGTCCACGCTGTCGCGGCATGCTACCAGTGTTAAAGACTGCGATGGAGCTCCGTATGCCACGGCAAACTGGCTGACACTGACGGCGGCGGTGCACAAATGGTGCGCAGCTAGCGCCATTCGACGGCCAACACCGCGGTTCCTGGTGTGTCCGCTGTGCCGTGCGTGTGATCATTGCTTGTACAGCCCTCTCGCAGTGTCCGGAGCAAGTATGGTGGGTCTGACACACCGGTGTCAATGTGTTCTTTTTTCCATTTCCAGGAGTGTAGATTTTTTTTATTGTTAGGGTTTTTTCTGGCTTGCTATGACCTTCGTTTTCATCGGAAGATAGTCCATTTGGATAGAAAAGGAAATAAACCATTAAAACATCGATATAAGGCAAATATATATATATAAACCAGTTTCATACTTAAAACTCCCAAAATAATCTCGTCGTTTTGGTGAATGTAATTGTATCAAAGAAATGCTAACATACCTAAAAGATGTTAAGCATTTTAATGACATACCAGTATAAGTGACAATTTTTTTCACGTGAAGCACAATTCTTATTGACAGTAAGGAGAAGTTGTTATGCTATTTTGATGTGTGCTTCTATATCAGAAAATAGTTTAAGTCATTTCTAATGGCCACAAAAGTCACTGAAAATTTCAACACAAAACCTTATGTAGTCACTAAAACTTTACACAAAGTACTTGAACTTTAGTTACCATGAACAGGAACATAATCTTCGTCTGCGACTGAATCATCATCTGACAAATCTTCATCAGTTGTTTCTGAACATCACTGAATATCTTGAAAGGAGGAACTACTCGTTTCTGATCGAGATTTCGTCAGTAATTGAGAGCCTAAATCGCGATTCTTTGGAGAGTTCGCCATGTTGTTGCTTGTACCGTCCTGACATCGCCTGTCGATTGTGATTCGATAAATGTAGTTATTCCACATGCCGATAGATGGCAGACTTTAACAGTAGGCACCTGTATCTTTGTGCCACAGACAAGTATCCCTTGTTCCGTAGTCGAAAGTGCACTTAACTCAGTTTTGAAAAAATGTCACTTATACCGTTCTGGTTTTCACCCGTTCATATTGTGGCTAGCAAGAGGGATAGCAATGCTGCTTGCAGGTGGTTCTCGACAGCAAAGCTAGGGATGTTCGTGGAAACAATTATAAGTGCTTTTTACTGTTTTTAAATAAAGTGCATTTATCTCTACCGTTTGTAGTTATGTGCCATTACTACCCCGGCCTGTGGAAAACCTCCCATATCCTGATGTTCCTTAAACCCGGTAAACTGCCATCCGCTGTCTCCTCCTACCGTCCCATCAGCCTTACCTCGGTCTTCAGCGAGGTCCTGGAATCCATCCTCACCCGACGCATCCACCAGCATATCCGACAGCACCGCCTCCTTCCCGTTACACAGGGTGGCTTTCGGCCGTCCTTCTCTTCCGATGACCTTCTCCTTCACCTCACTCGTCTCCTCTCCGAACAGCTTAATTTCCGTCGTTCCGCTATCTTCCTCTCCCTTGACCTTGAACGAGCCTATGACCGTGTGTGGCATTTCGGTCTCCTCTTCAGGCTCCAAACCATTGCCCTTCCTATTAACTACGTTCGTCTGATCGGATCCTTTCTTTCCCAACGTCCTTCCTACGTCACCATCCACAATACGGTTTCCTACACCTTTTCCCCCTCTGCCGGTGTGCCCCAGGGCTCTGTCCTCTCCCTTCTTCTGTACCTCTTGTATAGGGCGGATGTGCCGCCGCCTTCAACCCTCATTCACCTTCTCCAGTAAGCCAATGACACTGCCTTCCTTGCCCTTGCCCCGACCCTGCAGCGCTCCCAACACCTTCTCCAATCCCATCTTGACTGGTCCACCGCTTGGTGCAACCAGTGGTGCTTAAGGTCAATCCTGCCAAACTCAGGCGATCATTGAAGGCAAAACCACTCCTTCCATCCGCCTCCTCGATTTCTACATCACCATCTACGGCCGTCCTATCGCCCCCATTTCCACCCTTAAGTACCTTGGTGTCACCCTCGACCGTCGCCTCTCCTGGACCCCCCACCTCCGGACGATCCAAGCCAAGGCATGCTCCCGCCTCTGTCACCTCAAACTCCTTTCCGGCTGAACTTGGGGTCTGGACCCCTCCGCCATCCTCCATACCTATAAATCCGTCATTCCCCCTATCCTTTGCTACGCCCACCCTGCCTGGATATCCGCTCCCCCTACGTTTTACTAATCCCTTCAGATTCTAGAACGCCATGCTCTTCGCCTCGCCTATCGTATCCATCTCCCCTCCCCCATGCGGATCCTATACGACCTCATTCCCTTCCCCCACCTCCTCCTTTTCTCGAATGGATACGGATATTCTACACCTCCTGTAAACTCGATCCTCCTCACCCTCTGGTCTCTCCCATCCTCTCGCGCTCCCGTCCGCTGCTGCACCTGTACTTCCATGTCCCACCTGCTCTCCATCACTCCACTCTCCACACCCTCTCCCATGGTGGCTTCCACCAGCTGCCCCTCCCTGATGATGCCCTCCTCCCCTCCACCTGCCCCTCGTACCAACTTTGATCCTCCCTCCCTCCTCCTGTGTCTTGTTCCTATGGGCACCCTCTCTCCCTTCTCTCCCTCCTCCCTCTCTCCCCACTCCTCCCCCGGGCTTCCCCAACCCCAATTCCTCCGCTCCTACTCACGTCTCCTCTGCCATTGGCATCTTTGCTCGCCCCTCGCCCTCCCCCTTCCCTTCCTCCCCTTTTAGCAGGTCCCCGGACTCTTACACGCTACGTGGACATTCGCGCGCCGGAGATCATCGCCATCAGTTTCTTGTGTGTGTGCCGTCGTGTTTGTGTTAGTATTCACCGTCACACTCCTACGTTCACCTGTGCCGTCGGATTATCAGTGTTAGTGCGCCGTGCCAACGTGTTTCAGTGTCATTTTCGTCGAGTGTGAACGGCTCCGTGTTTTGTACACTCCTGGACATGGAAAAAAGAACACATTGACACCGGTGTGTCAGACCCACCATACTTGCTCCGGACACTGCGAGAGGGCTGTACAAGCAATGATCACACGCACGGCACAGCGGACACACCAGGAACCGCGGTGTTGGCCGTCGAATGGCGCTAGCTGCGCAGCATTTGTGCACCGCCGCCGTCAGTGTCTGCCAGTTTGCCGTGGCATACGGAGCTCCATCGCAGTCTTTAACACTGGTAGCATGCCGCGACAGCGTGGACGTGAACCGTATGTGCAGTTGACGGACTTTGAGCGAGGGCGTATAGTGGGCATGCGGGAGGCCGGGTGGACGTACAGCCGAATTGCTCAACACGTGGGGCGTGAGGTCTCCACAGTACATCGATGTTGTCGCCAGTGGTCGGCGGAAGGAGCACGTGCCCGTCGACCTGGGACCGGACCGCAGCGACGCACGGATGTACGCCAAGACCGTAGGATCCTACGCAGTGCCGTAGGGGACCGCACCGCCACTTCCCAGCAAATTAGGGACACTGTTGCTCCTGGGGTATCGGCGAGGACCATTCGCAACCGTCTCCATGAAGCTGGGCTACGGTCCCGCACACCGTTAGGCCGTCTTCCGCTCACGCCCCAACATCGTGCAGCCCGCACAGGCGTGAATGGAGGGACGAATGAAGACGTGTCGTCTTCGGCGATGAGAGTCGCTTCTGCCTTGGTGCCAATGATGGTCGTATGCGTGTTTGGCGCCGTGCAGGTGAGCGCCACAATCAGAACTGCATACGACCGAGGCACACAGGGCCAACACCCGGAATCATGGTGTGGGGAGCGATCTCCTAAACTGGCCGTACACCACTGGTGATCGTCGAGGGGACACTGAATAGTGCACGGTACATCCAAACCGTCATCGAACCCATCGTTCTACCATTCCTAGACCGGCAAGGGAACTTGCTGTTCCAACAGGACAATGCACGTCCGCATGTATCCCGTGCCACCCAACGTGCTCTAGAAGGTGTAAGTCAACTACCCTGGCCAGCAAGATCTCCGGATCTGTCCCCCATTGAGCATGTTTGGGACTGGATGAAGCGTCGTCTCACGCGGTCTGCACGTCCAGCACGAACGCTGGTCCAACTGAGGCGCCAGGTGGAAATGGCATGGCAAGCCGTTCCACAGGACTACATCCAGCATCTCTACGATCGTCTCCATGGGAGAATAGCAGCCTGCATGCTGCGAAATGTGGATATACACTGTACTAGTGCCGACATTGTGCATGCTCTGTTGCCTGTGTCTATGTGCCTGTGGTTCTGTCAGTGTGATCATGTGATGTATCTGACCCCAGGAATGTGTCAATAAAGTTTCCCCTTCCTGGGACAATGAATTCACGGTGTTCTTATTTCAATTTCCAGGAGTGTATTTCTGTGTCTACTGTTTTTTGCCCGTCACTCTATCTATTATGTGTCTTCTTCATGTTTTTTCTCATTGTAAACTCGAAGGCTGAAGAGCAGCGTACGATGCTTCTGCCAGCCTACCTATGTATATGTATAGGTATAAAAATTACAATAAAGGAAAAAAAAATTCTGTGCCATTTGTGGGGCTACTTGCTTACAGTGCACTCCGTAGCAAGGCAGGCAGAACTAAATAAACGGTGTGTTGTCGCAATGCGTTATTTAATCATGAAAAATATCTTTTTGCTGCCGTGTAGAACTTGCTGCCTTTAAAACAGAGTGACTGCCGGGAAAAACACGTAGAGCTAACGTCAATATGCGGCTGTAAAATACCCGCAATTAGTCATCATGTTCGATCTAATCTATATTATATATCACTTACAGAGCACATTTTGAATTTTTATGGTGTGTTACAAAAGAAAAACGCGGGATTTTGCCGAATGTTTTAAGCACTTATCAGGTTGTATTAATAGATGATGTCTATAATTATTGCAAGAACTATGTTGTCATTCTTCGATGGAAGCTTGTTTTGTTGTGGGGATGAGAAGCCAGACCACAGTTCGCATATATTTTCCGAACTAATATCGGAAAAATGCTAGCACACACATGCCACCGATTCATGTGTTATCAAATATTGATCCAAAATCTAGTTCGCTGTATGCTCAAAAGTTGGTCACGTGATAATAACGTCTCTTCAAATATTCTTAGAACACATAATCCCTATATCACTGTATGGTGCGTGGTGAAGGGCACCTTGTTCCACTCACAAAAACAGATCCATGGTTGAAAGCCACTTCTCATATGCATCTGTATGAGTTCGAATTTCTGTTGTGTTATTCTAAATGTACGCAGTTAGCTGTGACGGTCAGTTCTATAAATTTTTGCGGTAAGTATGAACTCTTCACTCCTCGGATTACGAAGCATCTCCGTAATGTTCTGGAGATGATAGTTTCTACCGGTAGCAAATCTAGTATTAACTGACTGATTTAGAGAAAGCCATCAGCATTGTTAGCCAATACTTTCTAAGGAGTGTGTTATAATGTTTTCACATTTCCGCATGCAACAAAATATGTTTACTGCTATCAAAGTATAGCCAGCAACCTTAAAAACCGCAAAGTAACATAAAGTTAAATGCAGCGAAATAAACACATAGTTAATAAGCGTTTCCTGCCTCTTTTGAGTCGTTCTCCGTGAATTAGGGAGATATACAGGGTGTTACAAAAAGGTACGGCCAAACTTTCAGGAAACATTCCTCACACACAAATAAAGAAATGATGTAATGTGGACATGTGTCCAGAAACGCTTAATTTCCATGTTAGAGCTCATTTTAGTTTCGTCAGTATGTACTGTACTTCCTCGATTCACCGCCAGTTGGCCCAATTGAAGGAAGGTAACGTTGACTTCGGTGCTTGTGTTGACATGCGACTCATTGCTCTACAGTACTAGCATCAAGCACATCAGTACGTAGCATCAACAGGTTAGTGTTCATCACGAACGTGGTTTTGCAGTCAGTGGAATGTTTACAAATGCTGAGTTGGCAGATGCCCATTTGATGTATGGATTAGCACGGGCAACAGCCATGGCGCGGTACGTTTGTATCGAGACAGATTTCCAGAACGTAGGTGTCCCGACAGGAAGACGTTCGACGCAATTGATCGGCGTCCTAGGGAGCACAGAACATTCCAGCCTATGACTCACGACTGGGGAAGACCTAGAATGACGAGGACACCTGCAATGGACGAGGCAATTCTTCGTGCAGTTGACGATAACCCTAATGTCAGCGTCAGAGAAGTTTCAGCTGTACAAGATAACGTTGACCACGTCACTGTATGGAGAGTGCTACGGGAGAACCAGTTGTTTCCGTACCATGCACAGCGTGTGCAGGCACTATTAGCAGCTGATTGGCCTCCACGGGTACACTTCTGCGAATGGTTGATCCAACAATGTGTCAATCCTCATTTCAGTGCAAATGTTCTCTTTACGGATGAGGCTTCATTCCAACGTGATCAAATTGTAAATTTTCACGGTCAACATGTGTGGGCTGACGAGAATCCGCATGAAATTGTGCAGTCTCATCAGCAACACAGATTTTCTGGGAACGTTTGGGCAGGCATTCTTGGTGATGTCTTGATTGGGCCCCATGTTCTTCCACCTACGCTCAATGGAGCTTGTTATCATGATTTCATACGGGATACTCTACCTGTGCTGCTAGAACATGTGCCTTTACAAGTACGACACAACATGTGGTTCATGCACGATGGAGCTCCTGCACATTTCAGTCGAAGTGTTCGTACACTTCTCAACAACAGATTCGGTGATCGATGGATTGGTAGAGGCGGACCAATTCCATAGCCTCCACGCTCTCCTGACCTGAACCCTCTATACTTTCATTTATGGGGGCATTTGGAAGCTCTTGTCTACGCAACCCCGGTACTAAATGTAGAGACTCTTCGTGCTCGTATTGTGGACGGCTGTGATACAATACGCCATTCTCCAGGGCTGCATCAGCGCGTCAGGGATTCCATGCGACGGAGGGTGGATGCATGTATCCTCGCTAACGGAGGACATTTTGAACATTTCCTGTAACAAAGTGTTTGAAGTCACGCTGGTACGTTCTGTTGCTGTGTGTTTCCATTCCATGATTAATGTGATTTGAAGAGAAGTAATAAAATGAGCTCTAACATGGAAAGTAAGCGTTTCCGGACACATGTCCACATAACATATTTTCTTTCTTTGTGTGTGAGGAATGTTTCCTGAAAGTTTAGCCGTACCTTTTTGTATCACCCTGTATAACAAAGAATATGACAGTGTGTTTAGTAAGTGTTGTTGCAAAATGCTTTGGTCTTTGTCGCTCTATCAAGTTCTCACTTACCGCCTGCTAGTGATAATAAATAAGCCTGGTTGTTACAGGCATCTCCGAACGCTTGAGGTGTCGCAGAGAGCAGACAGAACACGAAGAGGGAGACGTCCGCGAGTTACCACTCGCTCGTAGCCCGATCATTATTGAGCGCGTGGCGTAGACCGTTACCATATACGCCAGAAACTGAGAATTTAGCCGTCTCAGATACAAGCGGCTGTGGCGGAGATCGCATCTTCTTGGCTGCGGGCGTATCTTTTCTCGTGACTACGTCGCAAATCGAGAAGAAATGCCGGTGATTCTTTATTCATCAAGTGTGTGGAAATCTTTTTTTCCGACAGTAAATATGCCTGTGTTTTCCGTATAGGGGTGCTTCGACATCTAAATGGTTTGTACATGCATTGTAAAGAGCCAATTGTTTCTCAGATAACGGTCGCATTTAACATATAGCGACAATCTCGGCGAGGTGCCGTGACCTCGGGGAATGAATGATGTGGCACGTAGAAATACAGTGACCGAAAAAATAATCACAACACCAAGAAGGAGTTGTGCGACATAAAATAAAGTTGGTAGGCGTGTTTCCACATCTGAAGGATGATGTCTAGTCTAATTTAGCGTCAGTCGCATAAGAGTGGCGCTAGTAACGCCTCTATGAAGTTGCAAATTAAGTTTACATTACATAAACGCTGTAACGTTCATGAGCGTTGTTACCTAGGAGATTGGACATGGTGATTTGATGTTAGTCAAGAATGTCTTTAAGGTGTTACAGACGTCATTGTCAACACCTCACTGACTTTGAACGAGGTCGTGTAATAGGACCACTAGAAGCTGGATGTTCCCTCTGCGATACTGCAGAAAGGCTTGACAGGTTCTGGCAGATCGGTTCTAGGCGCTAAAGTCTGGAACCGCGCGACTACTACGGTCGCAGGTTCGAATCCTGCTTCGGGCATGGATGTGTGTGATGTCCTTAGGGTAGTTAGGTTTAAGTAGTTCTAAGTTATAGGGGACTGATGACCTCAGAAGTTAAGTCCCATAGTGCTCAGAGCCATTTCAAACATTTTTTGAATTTGACGGGTACGTAGCCACTGCACATTATTTCTGGCAATGTTGGTCACAAGAATGTACTGTTAAAAGAAGACCGGGCTACGGACGGCCACGTGGCACTACCGAGATGGAAGGCAATAGTGTTTGGCGTATGGCTCTGATGCATCATACTGCATCTGCACTTGAATTTGAGCAGCTGTTTGGACCACAGTAACTCAGTGAACTATTACAGACTGATTATTTCAAGGACAGCTCCGATCCAGACGCTCTGTTGCGTGCATTCCACTGACTCCAAACAACTATCATTTGCAGCTTCAGTGGTGTCAAGTGAGAGCTCACTGGAGGGCAGAGCGGACGTTTGTTGCGTTTTGCGATGAAAGCCGGTTCTGCTTCTATGCCTGTGATGAACCTGTTTTGATTAGGAGGTCAGGTGAGGACCAGCAACCAACCTGTCTGCGTGGTAGACACATTGGATCTATGCCTGGAGTTACGGTGTGGGGTACGGTATCGTATGGCTGCAGGAGCACTCTCGTGGTTATCCCACGCACCCTAAGTGCAAAATTGTATGTCAGTCTGGCGATTCGGCCTGTTGTGCTGCAGTTCTTGAACAGGATTCCAGGGTGTATTATCCAAGAGGATAAGCTCTAGCTTACATATCAACCACGTAAGTCCCCGAGACTTCAACTTAGTCCTGAAGTTGAAAAAATTTAGGCGTGGATGTCGTTACCTTTCTCTGA
The DNA here is from genome assembly GCF_023864275.1 of Schistocerca cancellata. Taxonomy (NCBI): domain Eukaryota; kingdom Metazoa; phylum Arthropoda; class Insecta; order Orthoptera; family Acrididae; genus Schistocerca; species Schistocerca cancellata. The sequence continues at coordinate 788,599,750 of NC_064629.1, read as the reverse complement.
AAGAGCTTTCCACCACCGTTACCCGTGCCATTCGAAATATGAGCAGAAGTGACTTCCGAAACATTGGGATTCAGTCAGAGAGAAGCAGGGAGACTGTACTAAAGGACGGTAAAGACATATTGAAAAAAAATAAACAAAAAGAAAATCGGTGTGCATATTTATGAAAAGTCCCTAGGATCTTGAACATACACAACTATCCTACTGACGTTGTTTTTACTTTCATGGTAGCCGTTTGCCCCTATTATATTAGCTACACGGCTTGTGCTCGACTGGTGTGTGGAATATCAGTTGGATTTATTGATGTGTTGGCAAATGTGCCAACACCTTGCAGATAGAGGAGGCCGAAATGCACGCTATAATCTAACGCAGACGGGCGTGGGGTCTGGAACAGGATACGTAATGAATGCTATAAAGAAAAGTACGTAGCTGCTGAAATACTTAACTTTTAATCCATCATTTGTATACAGCATTCTTGATGATACAAGTGAGACTCTCTATAGAAAGGGTTAATGGCGCCTTGCTAGGTCGTAGCCATGGACTTAGCTGAAGGCTATTCTAACTATCTCTCGGCAAATGAGAGAAAGGCTTCGTCAGTGTAGTCGCTAGCAAAGTCGTCGTACAACTGGGGCGACTGCTAGTGCGTCTCTCTAGACCTGCCGTGTGGTGGCGCTCGGTCTGCAATTACTGACAGTGGCGACACGCGGGTCCGACATGTACTAATGGACCGCGGCCGATTTAAAGCTACCACCTAGCAAGTGTGGTGTCTGGCGGTGACACCACATTTATACCACCGCACATATCTGATTTTAGCCCCTCCGCTGTCCTTCACACCTCCAAAACCCTCATCCGACACTTCCTCCCCTCTACAATTGTACATGGATATTCACGCCACCTGAGTTTTATCTGTCCCTCCAGATACTTGAAAGTCATCCACACTGCCTCGCCTTGCACATCTGTTTATCTTCCACGAACATAGTTCCTTCAGCATCACATCGAACTCCCTAACCATCGATCAACTCGATTCCAATTATTATGTTGTTTGCTGATTAATTTCCGAACCTAGCATGCTGTCTCTAACGACACGCCTCACGAACCCTCCATCTGTACACTCTTCACATCCTCTCGCAGCGAAATGTTAACTTTATGCCTCTTCGAGACCATGAGCTCCGCTCACAAATTTGCCCATCCCACCAACCATAAATCCATCCTGCCCATTCCATCTCATTCGGGAGACCATTTCCTTCACTCCCCATGTGCGCATTCCCCTCCACTCTTCCTTTCCTACCGTCTTTGCAATTCAAATTTTGGCCTTACCAACACCCCAACTATCCCTTCTTTCCTGTCGACCAGCATCCACTTCCTGTCCATCGACACTACCCATCAGTCATCCATTCTTATAGCCCCACTGTCATATCCTCCATTTCTCACTCAACAACAGACTTTCCAGGGCAGCTTCTTGAAGCGTTAGTGACAGTCAAGTCTTTCATTTTAATATAAGTGTTTTACATAGTGTGTTAAATGATTTAAATATATTCTTATTGTTTGAAGCTTCTCTTTTTATTATACCTGCTTCAAATTAAAAATGATGGAAATCAAGTGTACTTTATATAAAACCCTCGATTAATTCCACCTTTACAAATTTTTAATTTCTGTTGTCAATATTTCATCTTTTAATTTATTATCTCTCGTTCATCTTAGTTTTACTTGTCCCTTTGCTGAAAAGCTGGTTGAATATATCGATGTCAGACCACACTACGCCAACCACTATGGGGCGACGACGATAAAATTCCTATAAAGAAAAATAAAAAAAAAATGGTGTCAGACTGCTGATAACTACTTTCCATCATGTCACAAATAAATGTTGTACAGTGGGTTTCAGTATCCCATGTACGTATCCTTTTATTCTCAGTTTAAAACGTTTGCTACTTAATTTTTCAGCCATAGCGTATTTTATTTTGTGACCCATTTCAGAATACTCGAAAATGATCGTATAATCTTGATTGTATAATAGCAGTCACAATAAATAATACACTTAACAGCCAAATGCGGGATGAGTTCACTCGAATACTTACCGTTCACGGCAGCTCCAAGACATGCAGTCACCACACCAAGCATTCTGTGGAGACACCTAGCTAAGTGGATCCATAGACCCATGCGGTATGCTGTAAAACTGTACAGGCCTATACATCGAGTATGATATCAGCAACTGTTCGTCAAATATGCAAACCTTCTTTAATATATCAACTATGAAAATGAAGTACTCATAGCAAAATTGCTTCTGTTTGCTGGTGAATTAGAATGTTACGCAAGTAATGCAGTAGGTGACTGCTAGACAACCCCATTCGATGACTGTTCGTAGACAATATGGTATCTGGTTGGCCATAGTTGTGACAGTTCGTCAGGTACTCAACAGAGCTGCATCTCAGCTGTGAAACTTACTCAGTTGTCCACGATTGTGAAGCAAATCAGTTTTTAAATAGCCATTTGCAAGCCCATGGCTTTTCTTGAATCACAATTAAATTTTTGGCCAACCAACATGTTCTACCGTTTCTTAACCACTGACAGATGGATATGTTATACCTCAGCTGGCGAGAGTATACTAATCTTCCATGATCATCCACAGTATTCTGTGTGAACTCACTGAAGACTGGTCTAGATCCCATACAACGACTCGTTTCAAAAACCATTTCGTAATGTGGTGAAACAGTCTCGACATATCACAACTAAGCACTATTAAAAAATCAGTTACAGAAAAACCATTCTGTCTACGGAAAAATGTGATTTACGTGCACTATAAACCTGTTTTAATTTTTTCTTTAGCTAGCAACAGAACTGACTTTTAGTCGTATAGGTTTCGGCTATACATTCGCCATTGTTTGATGAATATGATGGCACTTTGTTCATCATAAACTGCGTTGAACTCGTAGTGCCTCAAGATGATCAATTATGGCCTGACCGGTTAAGATCAGAGGCGTCTTCTGTAAGTGTGTCTTGAAACAAAAAAAAAAAAAAAATATTTTTACAGACGCTGGTATCGTAGTTTGATCAGTCAGCTGAGTCACCTGCGGCAGAAACCCATACCTGTGGTTCATCTTACCAATTACTGCACAGTATCTTGAGCAGTTAACGTTTTACTAGAACATGTGCCAGAAATCAAAGTCAGACTTCCTATTTTCTTTTTCAAAAGAAATGGCTTAGACTAACTGCAATAAGTTTAATATTCTTTATTAAGACGACTATTTCGACTTTCTTACAATTTTCAAGTAACCTATCAGTACAACATTGATGAAATTGTCTACGTATAAGGTGGTTGCCTATGAGAGTAATGGTAAGTTGTAATAGTACATTGGTACTTACGTCTCGGTTTATTTGACGCCCATATTGAGCCTATAGTAAACTGTCATTGTCTAACTCGCAGAGAATTGTGAAATGTAGTAACTATAAGCGTATACAATATGTTTCGTCACTTATTTGATAGTTCGTTTACCTAGGGTGTTCATTTGAACTGAAGATATGGAAGTATCTCGAAAAATACATATAGGATCAGAAAAAAATAATAATTCCAATTTGTTTGTCTCGCAAGGAGACATGCAGTGGTACAACACTAGACCCGTCATACCATCTTGTGCGTGGGTGACTAGGGACCACCTTGAAATTTTCCAAGGGAACCCTATTTTTTATTGCCGATCACGATTCTACGGCAAAATCTACGTACGTTTTGACTGAAGCATTTTCCTCGTTCCGCCACAGATGGCGCTGCAATCGGAGGAATAGAAGTGGGTTCAAATCATTATTTATGACTTGTTACTCAATGGCCCTGGAATATTCAGTGGCATGTGGGACCTCACCTCCATGCTTCGAGGGTAGGATAGGCCAGTACTTCAAAACTTCTAATTGGAAACCCGACTCGCAACAATGTATTCCTCCGACATATCGAACAGGAGACTACTCGACGCGCCACCATGGCTGTGTCGCGAACTACGACGTATCATAGCAGGCAGTATACTGCGATAGGAGCTTATATTTCGTGCAGACGTAGACCAAATATCGAATCTAAACATTATAATACTTGCGCAGTACTTATTGCCTGCACACCTACCTAGTATTTGGATAACAGTCGCGCAAGTGGACGATGAATGTTGAACTACAGAAGAAAACATGGAAATGATCCTGAACTACGGAGAATGTAGGAGAAATGTTGAGGCTGTTGGTGCCTTGTATGACGAAAGCTCACTCTCGTTCGTTCTTTTACAAGGCTGTGAACGGCTTTAGGTCTGATGGCAGCGTACGGACCAGGAAAAGGAAACGAAGTAAACGTATCACAGGAGAAGCTATTGAAATAGTGGTGCTAGTGGCAGTGCACCACAACCCACGGATAAGCTACCGGAGAACACACCGCGATTTGATATGTTCGTAGGTAGTACTGTCACATAACTGCATCATCACAAGTACCATCCACACAGCGTGTCACTGCATCAAGAACTTCATGGCTCCGATTTCCGTAATAAGGTAATGTCTTGTGAATAGGCACGTCAAAAATGCAAACAATCCCACGTTCTTTGCCGAGGTGTTATTTTCCGGTGAATCTACATTCACAAATCATGGTTGCGTTAACCGGCATAACATGTATTGCCAGAGTATATAGAATCTCCACTGGCTGCGGCAAGTATACCTTTAACGTCCTTGGTCGGTTCTACATCTACATCCGCAAGCCACCCAACGGTGTGTGGCGGAGGGCACTTAACGTGCCACTGTCATTACCCCCCTTTCCTGTTCCAGTCGCGTATGGTTCGCGAGAAGAACGACTGCCGGAAAGCCTCCGTGCGCGCTCGAATCTCTCTAATTTTACATTCGTGATCTCCTCGGGAGGTATAAGTAGGGGGAAGAAATACACTCCTGGAAATTGAAATAAGAACACGGTGAATTCATTCTCCCAGGAAGGGGAAACTTTATTGACACATTCCTGGGGTCAGATACATCACATGATCACACTGACAGAACCACAGGCACATAGACACAGGCGGGCTGCACGATGTTGGGGCGTGAGCGGAAGACGGCCTAACGGTGTGCGGGACCGTAGCCCAGCTTCATGGAGACGGTTGCGAATGGTCCTCGCCGATACCCCAGGAGCAACAGTGTCCCTAATTTGCTGGGAAGTGGCGGTGCGGTCCCCTACGGCACTGCGTAGTATCCTACGGTCTTAACGTGCATCCGTGCGTCGCTGCGGTCCGGTCCCAGGTCGACAGGCACGTGCACCTTCCGCCGACCACTGGCGACAACATCGATGTACTGTGGAGACCTCACGCCCCACGTGTTGAGCAATTCGGCGGTACGTCCACCCGGCCTCCCGCATGACCACTATACGCCCTCGCTCAAAGTCCGTCAACTGCACATACGGTTCACGTCCACGCTGTCGCGGCATGCTACCAGTGTTAAAGACTGCGATGGAGCTCCGTATGCCACGGCAAACTGGCTGACACTGACGGCGGCGGTGCACAAATGCTGCGCAGCTAGCGCCATTCGACGGCCAACACCGCGGTTCCTGGTGTGTCCGCTGTGCCGCGCGTGTGATCATTGCTTGTACAGCCCTCTCGCAGTGTCCGGAGCAAGTATGGTGGGTCTGACACACCGGTGTCAATGTGTTCTTTTTCCCATTTCCAGGAGTGTATATTCGACACCTCACCCAGAAACGCACCCTATCGAAACCTGGACAGCAAGCTACACTGCGATGCAGAGCCACTATCTTGCAGTCTGCCACTTGAGTTTGCTAAACATCTCTGTAACGCTATCACGCTTACCAAATTACCCTGTGACGAAACGCACCGCTCTTCTTTGGATCTTCTCCATCTCCTCCGTCAACGCGACCTGGTACGGATCCCACACTGATGAGCAATACACAAGCATAGGCCGAAAGAGTGTTTTGTAACCCACCTCCTTTGTTGGTGAACTACATTTTCTAAGCACTCTCCCAATGAATCTCAACCTGGCACCGGCCTTACCAACAATTAATTCTATATATCATTCCACTTCAAATCGTCCCACACGCATACTCCCAGATATTTTACAGAAGTAACTGCTACCAGTATTTGTTCCGCTATCATATAATCAAACAATAAAGGATCCTTCTTTCTATGTATTCGCAATACACTACATTTGTCTATGTTAAGGGTCAATTGCCACTCCCTGCAACAAGTGCCTATCCGCGGCAGATCTTCCTGCATTTCGCTGCAATTTTCTAATGCTGCAACTTCTTTGTGTGCTACAGCATCATCCGCGGAAAGCCGCATGGACCTTCCGACACTATCTACTAGGTCATTTATGTATATTGCGAAAAGCAATCGTCCCATAGCACTCCCCCGTGGCACACCAGAGGTTACTTTAACGTCTGTAGACGTCTCTCCATTGAGAACAACATGCTGTGTTCTATTTGCTAAAAACTCTTCAATCCAGCCACACAGCTAGTCTGATATTCCGTAGGCTCTTACTTTGTTTATCAGGCGACAGTGCGGAACTGTATCGAACGCCTTCCGGAAGTCAAGGAAAATGGCATCTACCTGGGAGCCTGTATCAAATATTTTCTGGGTCTCATGATCAAATAAAGCGAGTTGACTCTCACACGATCGCTGTTTCCGGAATCCAGTTTGATTCCTACAAGGTAGATTCCGGGTTTTCAGAAATGACATGATACGCGAGCAAAAAACATGTTCTAAAATTCTACAACAGATCGATGTCAGAGATATAGGTCTATAGTTTTGCGCATCTGCTTGGCGACCCTTCTTGAAAACTGGGACTATCTGTGCTCTTTTCCAATCATTTGGAACCTTCCGTTCCTCTAGAGACTTGCGGTACACGGCTGTTAGAAGGGGGGCAAGTTCTTTCGCGTACTCTGTGTACAATCGAGTTGGTATCCCGTCAGGTCCAGTGGACTTTCCTCTGTTGAGTGATTTCAGTTGCTTTTCTATTACTTGGACACTTATTTCGATGTCAGCCATTTTTTCGTTCGTGCGAGGATTTAGAGACGTATGGTGTGGCATCATGGGGAACAATATCATTGGTCCGTATTTTATCGGTGGCACGTTGAATGGTAGCAAATATCGAACGTTTTTGAACAGGAACTTTCAGCACTACTGCAGGATGTTGCTCTGGACGTTCGACAACGTACGTGGTTTCAGCATAGCGGTTGCCCAGCGCATTACGAAAGTGGAACACGGGGCGCATTAAGCCGTGTTTACACTATTCGGTGGATCGGCAGAGGTGACAGATTATGCCACCGGATTTCTTTCTGTGGGGATATTTAAAAGATAATATGTACCAGCAAGGGCCAACAGGCCGTGAAGACATGGTCAGCCGCATCAGAAAAGCCTTTACTGATATTCCCGCAGATATGCTTCTGTTCTGTGTAAGGTCATTTGGAAAGCGGATCACTAAGAGTACTGAAGTTTGCGGCACTGCGTTTGAACGCTTACTCTAGCTGGAAAAGTAGAGCAGCGTTCGCCTCGAGTTACAGCTACAGTGGCGCGTCGAGTAGTCCCTTATTCGATATGTCAAAGGAATATAACGTTGCCAAAGGGCTTTCCAATTAAAAGTTATGAAATACTGCCCTGTCTTACCCTCTCAGCATTGAGGTGGGGTCCCACATGCCATTGGATACTCTAGGGCCATTGAGTAGTATGTCGTAAATTAGGATTTGTAACCATTTATTTTTTTCCAATTACAGCGCTATCTGTGGTGGAACGAAGAAAATGCTTCAGAGGAGACGTACGTAGATGTCGCCGTGGAATCATTATCTGCAACAAAAAACTCGGGTTCTCATTGAAGATTTCAAGTTTCCCCCACCACCCACGCATGGGGCGGGGTGTGGAATCCGAGACAAAAAAGTTGGAATCATAATTTGTTTTGATCCGATGTGCGGTCTTTAGGATATTTCAGTATCTTCAGTTACAATGAACACAGCAAGACTGTGCAAGAAATACTAAGCGACCACACAGGCTTTAAACATAAATATTATAAGGAAGACTTTACTGACATACGGAAACGCAAAAAGGATAGTGCATATGGACAACAACACATCTCAGACCAAATATATAAGTCACAGTAAAATGCAATCAGTGAAATGTAACATTATCGTCGCTTAGCTAAATATACTTCGTAAACAAATAGCATCGGAAACTATCAAATAAATGTCAAATCGTAGTTTATAGTGAACTAACTACGAAAGTAGTAACCAAACGTATACCATTAATTGTAGAGTCACACGTCGTTTTATCAATGCAGTGGGAAATAAGGTCTTCTTAGACTGTGTTATCAAGTAAATAAATTTTTCTGCTTCTGCAGGTGAGATTTGAAATTCAAGACATTTTTCAGGTCAGCTGTCTACCGACACGAAAGTATTTCCATTCGATTGAGATTATTACCGATGATTCTAAATAATTTGCAGTAAACGAGGAACAAAATTTGTTTCCCACACACAGACACTACTTTTTTGGTAAATATCTTGAACCTATACATTTTCCAACTACAGTTACAGAGAACTTAACTGTGTTACATGTATGTCCTGTGATATCTGTATTTACTTCTGGTCCTACAATGCAATCTGACATGATGAATGCCTATCTAAAGTCATTTTCTCTACTTGTCAGGTGATTATATCCGATGGGGACCTCCACCAAGGGCTGCGCGTTGCTGGATTCTTTAGTAACATCTATCCATCACTGGCGGCAATGGTAACTATGTTTGTGACGTCCGCGCTGAAGATCCCGTGGATGCTGCTGGGTGGAGGATCTAACAGCACCACAACTACCACCGCGGCGCCGGCAACCAAACAGGAAAAAGCACGAGTGGCCCGATACATCCCCTACACTGACGTGGGTGACTACAGTGAGGAAAGCGAAGTCCGCAGCCTGCCCATAGACCCCCTGCCCCTGCCAAGCACCTCGAATGCGAATCACTTTAACACACTCCTAGATGTTCTTCTAGGCGACTACCCCTCCAGAACACACACAAAAATACCCTTGCCAAGCACCTCGAATAAGAACCGCCATACCTCACTCTTAGATGTCGTTCTAGGCGACCACCCCTCCAGAACGCGCACAAAAATATACCATCTTCCAGCAGCAGAGGGTGACTTCCATTTTGTCACAAAAGTGGAACCACAATCATCATATAAAACACATGACGCAGCTGCTCGTCAACCATTAACTGTCGCTGTACCAGTATTGTTTCTTGTACCTTACCCATTTCCATACCCCGTTGTCGTTCACCTACACTCAGAGCCCAGAAAGGATATGCGTCAACAAACAGATAATGACTTCCCTGTGAGAGTAGCTATTGTTACAGAAAAAAATGAAACTACGCCAGCTGATAGTGATTCCAAGAAGGAAAACGTAACTCTTAACGTAACTACTCCAGCTCACAAAGCAAGCTAGTATGACCGCTCTGTAATTTAGTTAGCATCTACTTCTTATACATGAAATAGTTAAAGCATTTTATTAATTGACATATTTCAATTCTGTTTATGAGGATTAGGTACGTCAAAGGTTGTATTAAAGTGGGCTCTGTTGGATGATAGTATTAAAACGAAATATGAGATAGAGAAAATAAATAAAGAAATGGATCTTAAATAATGAAACATTAGATAGAAAGTATCGTACAACTGACATTATGCCTCAGTAAATGTTTTAAGGGTGTTGTTGTTATGAAATTGTCTTCATGCTACACAATTTCCGCAGACAACTTACGTTAATATTTGAGTTACTAACTGAAGTGCTTCATTCATTATAAGAACGTTTTCAGAGTGAAAAGAAGAGTCTCTATTGGCATTTCTAATGCATTATTCTTATGTAATTACTGACTGAATAAATAAAATATAGATTTTTAAATATTTTATTACACTTTTAACTGTGCTTCCTCGTTGTTTTATTTGGGAAACAGTAGGTGCTGGATGGACAGCTCTTAACTACACCTTTGTGAGCATTAAGGGAACCAGTCAGGATAGATCCTTAGGTTCAGTCCAAATGTTCACACCCTGTGACTGCTGTTGCCCATATGGTGAAAATTTTGATGAAGTATTCTATTAGATACAGATATGGATACCGCAGTAGCCAACCAGCTCTGCAGACAGCGTTGTGGGAAAAGTCTGCTACCATCTCTACAAAATGACATACGGGTGGCACAAAGACTGATTGACCGCTAAATGACATGACTGGCACGATGTTCTAGCTGCCTTGTTTTAGTACTCGAACAGGTCGTTTTGATCCCAGGCTCTGAGGTTTGGAACTACTCAAGATTATCCTGAGACAGCAGTGAAAATAGCTCCGCCGGCGGTTAAAAATCTGCACTTGTGGCACGAATTTTCTTCGACCGCTTGCAGACTGGTGACCATGTGTAGTGCTATTGGAAGTTCTGTGACCGCGTGCAAGTTCCTAAGACGTCGATATTCCAGCCAGGGTGAAAGTTTGTCCGGACTATAGGACTGGCTGACCTCATTCAGTGCCTTCAACAATGGGGCTCGCCAAGCCACTTCAGTTTCCGCACCTAGCTACGCGAAGTTTGTCTAAACAGACAGTAACATTGGCTTTAGAAACTCTACTGCCTTTACTTACTCCCGTTTAAGCACAATAAATCACAGAAATTAAGGATACGGAGATAGGTAGTGGTGCTGGAAGAGGCGTTCAATGAGATGGAATGGGTCATATTTCGATTATCGAACGCAACAAGAAAAAGAGTGATTAAACACACGTTAAAATCAGAATAAATGTGTTGTTACGGAGAAAAAGAGAAGGGAAGAAACCGAATCTTTTTCTTTCCTTTAGTTTATCACCAGTTCCCGAACAAGAATTTTATAGCCTTTGCTTCACACGAATTCATGACTTTCATTTGTATCGTAATTCCTAAACTGTGAGTGTGGTTAATAATTTGGCTGTTGAGGCGATGGTGAATTTCTCACTACAGGTAAAATTCACCAATTATGATTAAAATAACAACAACAACTTTCGCTGTTAGTAGCTCATCGATAAATCTTCCTTTAATATATCGTCAACTCCTGCAGGACAGCAGGTAAGCCTATTAATTTTGTATGGCATTCAGTAACAGAATCATTGTGAGTAAACTCTAGTTGGCCAAACGGTTAGTATTTGTGCCATTTTGAGCAGAGTGAGAGAGCCTTCGATAAGAGATTTTCTGAAATACATTGAGTACGTTGTTAATGACCTTCGAATTCCCAAAGATTGTCGGTGGAGTGTCTGTTGCTTTGTCTCCCAGCGATTACAGTATTTTGCGATTACTCCTAGTACCACTATTGTTACTACTACTACTACCATTGTTATCATTAGTATTATTAAACATTTCGTACTTTTTGCAGCACAAGTAAATATCTGTGTACTGTCATATCGTTTGCAAATGACGCCTATCTGTCTACTGTTGTATCATTTGCAAATGACACCTATTGTCTATACGCTACCTTAAATATAAGCGATTATACAAAGAACTGCAGCAAGTCATGCACAGGGCGTTGGCATATGATATGATTTTTCGCTGTCTTTTAGGATTCATTATCAGTTACAAATCTTAGAACCTCCAAAGTTATCCGATTTAATGTCTATTAACACGTTACTCTGAATCTCAAAGGGTTTGAGAACTTTATCGCAACTAAATTTCAGTTTTAACCTACTGTTTAATTATCCAGAGCATTTTTGTAAACATTCTTCATGTTGTATAATTCTGTCTCACTGGACAAGTGCGAAATTCTCATGTAGACCATAAATTATACCTTTTAAATTTTTTAACGATTATAGAAATAGTGTTATTTCTCAAAACCGCATTAGGAATGGAATTACGAGAAAAGTGATTGAATTTAGCAATTTTCAAAGTCAAATGCGAAAAAAATAAGTGTGGATATATGGACAAAACTTAATAGGAGATACTTACTCAGTGGGCGAAACTTAGCACAGTGATCAGGGACATCCATTACAATACTGATAGGATGTGTTAAAAACCTGCTAAATTATCTAGAGGTCAATGACTGCAAATACAGGTGACATTTATAATTTTTAAGTGTTTGATACATATTGTTACCATACTTGATTTGGCAGTTTTAGAATAAGTATGTCTACACCTGGTGTTAAATTATCAAAAATATTGAAGAAATAAAGAACGCTATCTATCTTTTTATAGCATACCCTCCGCGAACCAAATTCCTCATCTGTTATAAAATTCAGTATCGCGTTATCCCATCATTAAATATGGCTATAGAATGATAAAACACCTGGAATAAAAACACGGCGAAAGTAAGATATTCATACTGTTTTAACATAAATGTGTTAATTGGAAGGATAGAACTGTAGAGTTTTCCTCTCAGTGTTCTGCTTATATTAGATACAAATCGAGCCCAACTTCCTGTACAGTCATAAACTCCAATATTTATCTTCTCGGAGCGACATTTCTACTGCTAATTTACAGTGGCGTAGCACTTTAGCCAACTGATTACGTTCGAATTTGCCTTCGTCTACAATTATAGCCAGCCTGGCCGCAAGCCCTGCTAACCACCAAGCGCAAAAAGGAAGGCAGAAAATACTGTAATTTGAAGGAATATTCTGTCGGTTTTAGGGGCTGGTATCACATATAGTTTGTTGAATCATTTTTCTATTGGGCTCTTTGGAGCAGAGCGTATGCAAGCTACCTACCCAACTGCTATGAGAATGCTTTTTTTGACTTTGCGTACATTCGACCGTATACAACTTTCACAGTTGCATTATTCAGCACACTCCTGTTATACTTCTTCATACTCAAATGCAGTTCATGTCTACCACACATGAAGGCACTGACTAACAGAGCAGCTGATTTCTCAGGTTGTTTGGCGTCTTTCGCTTTCCATATCTTCTACGCTACAGCAGAAAATAATTAGATCAGCTTGATATTAGTCAAACAGACTGCTTTGTGGATGTGTTGTGTAAGCTCAGCCATGTTACAGGCACGCATCATGTAAATGGTTTATACCAATATACGCTCTTAGCAATCTTTTTACTATCGCTTTGTTCCTGGAGCACAATATGAATAATCAGGTAGCTAAAGATCAATACGAAAGTTGTCATTTGCGTGATTCAGGAGCGATCCACCTCGTATTATTTTTTTGCTCCTATTGTCCATTGCTCAGCATCCAACGAACAAATGAGATTTCGAAAACAACGTCTCGCACTTATGTTAGGCGTTGTAACGAGGAACATTCCTTACTTTGTTCAAAGATTCAATTAGTGAACCTTGTTTTGCAAACTCCTATTCGTTCCTTTACTGATGCTGTACCTGCACCACAAGGATGCATACAAGGAGATCTCGTTCCTTATGCGATTAGATGCGTTATAGAATGTACCTAATGGTAATGGAAAAGGTAAAACGATTATTAATCACTTATATACCAGTGTCAGAAATACAGAACGATATTCATATTTTTGTATGATACACTTACGAACAACGTTCGAAATAAATTTAAATTGTATTCGATACATTTATATTTTCTAATAAGGAAGATGTGATCATGCCAGTGAACTTCTATTGCTTCCAGTTTTACTTTTGATTATTTCGCTTGAGCTTTGCATTATCGTATTATGAAATCATATTTTTCTTTGGATCTCCGTTGGGGAGTTCATCTATGCCAAACGTATAATAATATTTCTGAAACAACTATTCAGGAGTAATATCAAAGTACTGGCCTTCTTCAAGTAAATAGAGAAGACTTTGTATTCAGTGATAAAATTAATTCTGATAAGACATTTAACGTATACTTTGAAATGTGTAAACAGTCATGTACTCTACATTAATCAAATAAACAAACTAAAAGGCCGTTATCGTAGTAAAGTGACTAACTAAATATATAGGGTTTGGACCAAAGATGGAAACAACCGCTACGAATGAATGTTTCAACATAAATACAGATGATAGCCAAGCCTGCTGGTTGCGCTGTTGTGTCTGACCATGAGAGCCACCTGTGGAACGCCCTCAGTACTTTGCGTCACACGTAGTCAGAACAGTGTTGTGTATAATGGTGAATGGTTTATGTCGGAGCTAAGTGAATTCGAATTTGAGAAACAATTGGCTCTTTCATGGTGAGTGTTTCCGTAAGCAAAGGAACCGAAGTGTTTGGTGTTTCAAGAGGCAGTAGGCACTAAAGGCTTATGCCGCGTACAGGGAATGCGGAAAACGTCATCCGATAAGTAACAACGCGGACTAAAGTGTATGTTGAGTCATAGTGGCAGACGGTCATTGAAGAGTATTGTTGGCGAAAAATAAACGGACGTCAGCTGCAAAAGTCACTGTTGGACTGAAAGTCACATTCGCGAAAAGCGTCACCGTCAAAACGACACGGAGAGAGACCCGTCTGTTGGGAATTTCAGGGTAACCTGGACTTCCAAAGCCATGATTTGAATCCCCCATCATAGGAAAGCATGGTGCCGAAGCCGTAAAACGTAGTGAACTATGGAGAAAATGAAGAAAGCCATTTGGTCGGATGAGTCTCGTTTCACATCATTTCCAACTTCTGGTCAAGTATACTTCCCAAGAGTGAAGCATGGCAGTGGTCCGGTGATGATTTGAGCAGCCATATTAGCGTGGTATTTCATGGGATCGATAGTTACTGTGCAAGATCTTATTATTGCCGAAGACTATGAGACCATTTTGGCTGATCAGGTCCATGCCATGGTACCATTTTCGCTCCCAAGTGGTGATGCTAAATTCCAAAACGACAGGGTCCCTATTCAAACAGCTCGCTTAGCCCTGGGCTGGTTTGGTGAGGACGGGGTTGAACTGTCGTATCTCGCCTGACCACCATAGTCACAAGATCTCAATATTATTGAGAGTTTGTGGTCTACTTTGGAGAGACTTTGTACATGATCGCTGCTTACCACTACCATCGTTACCTTAAACTGACGAAATTTTGAATGGAAGGCTGTTGTAATATTCCAGTTTAAACGGCACAGGCCCTGTATTTATTCATTCGGAGACCACTGACAGCTGTGAATGCCAGCGGGTTTCCAGCACCGCATTATGCATACCTCTGTATTATTGTCCTTCCCCTGCATATGTGGTACACAAAAAGTCTGAAATAATGAGCATATAATAATCATCTTCGACTTTCAAGTATCATGAAACATTCCATTATTAAACTTTATTAATTGTAATGACTCTTTCAAAGCAGATCAGATGATTCCAGAATGAGATTTTCACTCTGCAGCGGAGTGTGCGCTGATTTGAAACTTCCTGGCAGATCAAAACTGTGTGTCGGACCGAGACTCGAACTCGAGACCTTTGCCTTTCGCGGGCAAGGTTGGTTGGTTGTTTCGGGGAAGGAGACCAGACAGCGAGGTCATCGGTCTCATCGGATTAGGGAAGGACGGGGAAGGAAGGCGGCCGTGCCCTTTGAAAGGAACCATCCCGGCATTTGCCTGGAGCGATTTAGGGAAATCACGGTAAACCTAAATCAGGATGGCCGGACGCGGGATTGAACCGTCGTCCTCCCGAATGCGAGTCCAGTGTCTAACCACTGCCCCATCTCGCTCGGTTTTCGCGGGCAAGTGCTACCATCTGAGATACCCAAGCACGACTCACGCCTCGTCCTCACAGCTTTACTTCCGCCAGTACCTCGTCTCCTACTTTCAGAACTTCACAGAAGCTCTCCTGCGAGTCTTGCAGAACTAGCATTCCTGGAAGATCTCGAGTTCGAGTCTCGATCCGGCGCACAGTTTTGATCTGCCAGGAAGTTTTAGATCAGATGTGGTCTGAACAGTAGTTTCCCACAACAAGATTCAACATTCGTCTACAGAGAACATTGAGATCATGAAAGGATGAAAACCCTGAAAGGATGATAGCTCTGCAAAAAGAAAAATCTTGTTTGAGAGTAAATTGTGAAAGGCAGTAACCTGTTACCCAATCACTAACACGACTGATGCGTGAAAGAAAGCAGTTTTGGGAAAGAATCATAAAGATGACATAAAAAAATATAATACTGTCGCCGACGTTATTAACAAATGTAACGTCAATGAAAAAAACTGAATTTCCAAAAGAAGAAGTAAAAACAACAAGAAGATGAAGAGACAGAATAGTTAGCTGCAACAGGGACTACTGGCAATATGATGTCTTTGAATCACCACAAACCACTGAAAGAAACTCGTGATGCTTTGCAATGTGCCAGATTCGATGAGAAAACTACTGTTTTGGTACTTGTAAATGCTTTAGTAAATGTTGATGACGACGATTTAACCAATTGCGATGCAGAATGTTCTGGAAAACGAGAGTTTGTTGCACCAACACACTTGCTAGCAGACTTGACAACCCACAACGAAGCGTTCCTGCATGCTGCCTCTGAAATTTCTCGGTCAGGGCCGGAATAATGCTGCAGTGGACTGGCGCATGAGACCAGCCCGTCGCAGAGGCCAGCACAGTTACGTCAAGCAGAGCCCTGAGTGAACCGCTTTGCCCCCCTAAGTGAACAGTGGCACGGCCCGGTCATGGGCAACGTTGGGCAAATTTTCTATAAATAATCACCACCCGGAACTAACTTGGCATGCTGCCTACCCACAGATCTATTCCATACCAGCCAGTGGGCCGATATGGGTCACTCAGCCTCGGTCACAACTGACCACTGTCTGCTCTAGCTGCTAGGCTGTGAGTGGCTCCTATGCTTGATACTGCCAATGTATGAACGAGCGCCATCCGGCTGAGGTCTCGTCCAAGCTGTCAATAACCAGCTCCTGGGCATCTACAAGGGGTTCTCGATTTGCATTCTGTGTCTGGGAAGATCTCACAGCTAATATCCCGTCAGAGCTGCTAGCTGACCTGGTCATCTGGTCATACGCCTCTTACTACCGAAGAACGCCTGACGCAGCCACATACACTGCAAGGCCGCTGACGCTTCAACTCTCCTGACGTCTTCCTTACAGGCACTCTGACGCCGACCGCCGCAGAGAATGTCGCTTTGTGTTTTATACAAGCAGAGTCTGGCATCTAGGATCATCGCACGCCACCGATTCCTCCTCCTCCCCCCCCCGTTCCCTACGGCTACTGTACGAGTTTTTACATCAATAAATTTCAGATTCAACGACCGCCGTGGAACCCAACGCTCTGCTCACCACTCTAGGCCTGCATCCTGGCATTTTACAGTTTCAGTGCCCAGCTGACCATTCTGGCACCATAAAAAGTTTCATAATCTGCTGTTCCAAGCAAAACGTTATAAAAAAGACATGCACAAGGCGTGATAGTAATTGTCATCCCAAAATTCACATTGTAACCAACGCTTCTACACAGCATCAGCTGTCCAAAAAGCCTAGTAGAGTATCAAATACATTATCATTTGTGAGAAGAGGAGCAGTAGAAAATGAAGAAGACTACAATGAAAGCACCCACGTGCCCGCAAACCTACCGTGACTTTCAATCTCGTTGTGCTCAGCGGTCATAATACACAATGTGCAAAACTTAAGGACGATAGCAACTTTTCATGATGAGTCATTACCATGTAAAAAAGCTCGGGGAAAACTTGGACCATACATAGAAACAACTGTTACAGTATAGTGCTGAAAGTAATTCAAAGAAATACGCAGATGAGACGAACATAAATAGCACTTTTAGCTAAAGACAACAATTACAATGAAATTACTGCGATTCATGATGCTCATTTGGACATTACGTAAACTGGGACATGGTTTTTAATCCTGTGTGATCACCACGGACGGCAGTGCATGCTCTGCAACGTGCTCCAATGATGCTGGCCGCGAAGTTGGTAAGGAGTTCATGTGACAAAGTTTCCATTCATTCAGCAGTGTTACTGACAACTATTGGATGGTCGTTGGTGAATACGCACGTGCTGGAAGAAGTTCCCCAAAAGTATCCCTTACGTACTCGATGGGATTTATGTTGGGGCTCGGACAGGCCGGTACATTCCCCGAATATTCTTTCGTTGCAAGTGCTCCTTCACTTCCGCTGTACAATGCAACCGCGCATAAAAATGAGATCAGGGCAAACGGACCGCTGAAAAGGTGCACATGGGATACGAGTACAGAGTGACAAGAAGTTGACCGGTGAGTGCAGCGTGTTCTTAGATTTGATAGTCAGAATACCCATGCAGCATGTCTCCCTTCACCATAACACGTAGTCCACCATAACTATCATGTTGTCAAGCTTCTTGGGTGTATTACACGCGGCCTAAGGCGCTGCAGTCATGGACTGTGCGGCTCGTCCCGGCGGAGGTTCGAGTCCTCTCTCGGGCATGGATGTGTGTGATTGTCCTTAGGATAATTTAGGTTAAATAGTGTGTAAGCATAGGAACTGATGACCTTAGCAGTTAAGTCCCATAAGACTTCACACATATTTGTATTACACGCTCCAACCTCTCGACATATGGCGGCACGTCCAGCATTGTCGAAAATGATCGTTTTGATGGTCCATGTATTTCAGTGTAGGGACGCTTACGTTTCCTGAGCTCCAGATCTTTGAACAGTCTACAACCACTGGCCAACGTTATTGTGACACTACTCACTAAGGTTTGTCTCGTTGTGCATTTCTCCCCGTTACCTTCTCTACTCTACAGTAGCAGTTCTTCCTATGCACGGTCTAGGTTTCTTCGAGCTGTTACTTGGCTGTGACACATCATGCAGAAGCTACTTTCATCCTTAAGTTTTGCCACTGGCAACTTTGGGTTGCCACTGTAGCTCTCTTCGGTACGAGTAACACGAAATCGTTTTTGGTCACCAACCTGGACCACTAGCTCGGACATGTCCATTACTCATTCGTCTTGTGGATGTCGAATGATTGCCACTCAAAGAGTTTCAGCATGCCTTGTTGCTTCGAATTTCCGATAGTTGTTCATCCTCAGAAAGGATATGTACTACCGTTTGCCTGCCTAGAGTCATTGTCATGTAGGGGCGAGCCTGGGCAACTAACGGGGCTAGGTGTGTCATCTTTTCGTGGCACTCCTGACGGCCGCCGGCTCTGAATTTTACCAAGTTTGTCGTTGCGACGACCTGCCGCCAGCGTCACATGCCGTCGTCAGCACATGCCACTGTCCCTATTGTTTGGTGCAATCAACAGCGACCGTACCGTCCTCAGTGAAGTCTTCTCCATTCTTAAGGTCACCGTCTTCGACCTGTGTCTTTCAAACTGAAAACACCAGTTTCTTCACCTCCCCTTCTGACTTCAACTTATCTGATTATTTATTTAGTTACCTATGGTTCATTCCGCAACTACATCATCAGTCACCTACACGAATATCTCCACCACCTCGGCATGCATATTAATTTTGCTTCAACTTAATTACCCCTGCCCTTCATTACCCCGATCTCACAAACCCACTACTCGTTTGGACCCACCTTTCTTTTATTCTACGCCTTCGGAATCACCAGTCACACTTGCACTTAGTTTTGCTGCAACTGTAAATCCAATGCCTTCCATATTTCTATTTCCTCTTTCAGTTCCCGTAGAACAGGATCTACCAACAGCATCAACACTTCCATCCTAACGAGTCGTACCCGCAGCAGTTTCAACTGCTATAGTTACTTTATCAGCAGTTGAAGCGTCATGAACAGTTGCATGGGGGCTTAATTATAAAATGCAATAATTTTAGTACATGTATGTTCGGTTACGAAGTCTCGTAACCGGTTGGCCCTGATTAGTATTAGTACGCAATCTGACTGCATAGAATAACAATAAAGAATGAAAGGAACTTTCCGTTAACACAATTGATTAATTAAGTCCCCATCAACTATAAAAGCTACGAAACAACAAAGCACAAGTGTAACTGTTCTGTGCGTGGAAGTGTGATTCAACGTATACATCTGGCACGGTTCTTCCTCAATACGACAAGATATTTTAAACACCATTTACAATGAAGTAATTAAAAAACCAGAAATACTATAATTGCAAAAGGAAACCAGAATTACAGTCTAAAACATGAACACAAGCCAGATGTTTTGTTGACTGAACCTGTGACCAAGAGGCATTGTTATTTAGGAAATTAAAAATAAAAAACCTTTTGTTACCTTCATATATAGTGATGAAAAAATACACTGTGACCATTGCAACGTCCCCAATCGAACAACATCTGCTGTCTCGCCCAACAGAACAACTGCACACGACATGCCCTCAACTAGTGCTGCTATCGACATCCTCTCAACAAGCACTGCCCACGGCAACCTCTGAACTACAACTGCCCAATGGAGGCGGCTGAATAATACTCTTTGGCGCAATCTCAGTGTAGCCACCTTTCATATGCCCTCCACCACAGGCTAGAATTTGATGGTATTTTTGCCAGCATTGGTGGTGAAAATACCACCAAATTTGTCCAAAAAATACAGACAAAAATAAAAGATAATAAGATAATATTAATAAGTAAATATCACATAACTAAATAAATTTTGGCTTTGCACTGAACCTTCAATAACCTAATATATAAAATACAGTAAGGAATACAAATGCTTGCATACGTGTGATTTTACATAATAGTTTACACAAGTATCATTCAATCAATGGCACCAGCAATGACGAATAGGTGTAGGTAAGAGTCTCATTACATTTCATAAACAGTAAATACACAAAAAATCAGTTTGTACAAATATTCACATGAAATCTTTTCAATAGTTCAATAAACAAGTAGCACTCCTCAGAGTAGTTGACAGTTCCAACGGTAGCACCCAGCAATAGTAGAGTGGTGGAAATAGCAGTCTCATAACACTTCATCAGCATTATTTAAACAGTTCCAACAGTGGAACCCAGAAATATTGAACAGGTGCAGACACCAACAAGTGACATCATTTCAGTAGAAGCAGTTCCATCAGTGGTACCCAGTAATGTTGAACAGGTGCAGGTAACAGTCCATAATATTCACTAACACTAATCAGACAGTTCATCAGAGTTTATCAGCAGAAATGAAACATTTCCATGTGGCACCCATCATGTTGAACAAGTGCAGGTTACAGTCCATAATATTCACTATCACTAATCAAACAGTTCATCACAGCTTATCAGCAGAAACCAAACATCTCCAAGTGGCACCCATCATGTTGAACAGGTGCAAGCTCGAACAACATCTGCTGTCTCGCTGAACAGAACAACTGCACACAACATGCCCTCAACCAGTACTGCTATCGACATCCTCTCAACAAGCACTGCCCACGGCAACCTCTGAACTACAACTGCCCCAGTGGAGGCGGCTGAATAATACTCTTTGGCGCAATCTCTGGCGCTGTGACTCAGTGTAGCCACCTTTCACAGTTTCATTTGCGTGTATTTGATTTTCACAGACTGACGCTACCATTCATTACCCTTGCAGAACCTCTAATAACGCCAACAAAAGACACTCTAATCCATTACAGAAGTCCAAAAGGTCGAGAACAAACATGACATTACTGAAACAATTGATATCACTCCCACCTATCATTCATTCATCCTCTACTGGTGTAACTCCACATCCAGCATCCCTTGAGATAAAAAGTTTCTCCGTAGCCTAAGCATAGCTCACACACAATCCTCTTGCTCTGATTACTACACCCTCCTGCTGCGACGTAAAACTCCCAAGCGTAATCTTAGGTGCCATACATATCGCTCTCTATCAGTCCAGCGCATCCCAGACTAACTTAGCTCCCCACCAAACAATGAAACTCATTCTGTGATCAAGAGGTTGACCCCGAGATCACAGGGGATGCACTGGAGTAGCAAATGTGTTGCAACGCTGACACGCAAATAGTAAACATTTTTCAGTATCTGAAACAGCTATGGTTCCAGATTCCATGACCTCATTTGCCTGAATCATTAAGGTCCACTGATAACGATATCACCCATGGAGTCCTAATTTTCTATCAGTACTGAACGATTCCACTCTGTATCACCCTCACATGAAATGCCTGATGTAATGGGTGGTTATAACTGAAGTTCAGGTACTCACGGAGGTCCAGCGTTGGCTGTAATTTTCATATGGAATCGAGGTTTGGTAGATATGTTAATGCGGAAACGATTAACGCTGGAAACCATTAGCTCCAATTTTGGCTACCAGGAGCAAACGCGGCGCAGTACAGCATCTCGTCGCCGTTCCCGGTGCTAATATTGGGCAAATTGTGTAATGGCGATTAGTAATAAAAGCTACTTTCAGCCTTTCTCACTTCTTTGACCTTTTCAGCCCACGTTCTGTTCCTAATCTATTACATATGGGAACATTTATGTAGCCTCTCTTGCATTCAAAGCCCCAGATTGGCACCTGGTGGTCAAAATAGGAACTATCTTTTTTCCTCCGTAAATCTGCTCCACATCAATGCATTAGAGTGTCTACCAAGTTACGCTACCATACGATAATTACAGCCGACGCTGGACCTCTGCGAGTAGCTTCACTTTAATTATAGCCACACGGTACAAGAATATGAAAACGTTGCCACGTGGTCTAACGCACTGCTTTCCGGGCGGGAAGGTGCGCCGGTCCATGGCACGAATTCGCCCGGCGGATTAGTGTCGGGGTCCAGTGTGCTGGCCAGTCTGTGGATGGTTTTTAAGGTGATTTTCCATCTGCCTCGGCGAATGCGAGCTGGTTCCCCTTATTCCGCCTAAGTTACACTATGTCGGCGGTTGTTGCGCAAACACCTTCTCCACTTACACGTACACCATAATTCCTCTACCACGCAAAAATTGGGGTTACACTCGTCTGGTGTGAGACGTTCTGAGGGGGTCCACTCGGTGCCGAACAGTACAATAACCCTGTGTTCGGTGGGGGGGGGGGGGGGGGCGGTGGGGTGAGTGGACTGCTGTAACCTGTTGTGCGGTTGTGAACCACTGAGGGCTACGGTGGGGACGAAGCCTCTCCATCGTTTCTAGGTCCCCAGTTCTATATAGTACAATGAGAGCGTAACACTCCTTTGACACAAACACCTCCTGCAGTGACAATAATTGATTAGCTGTACACATCCTGATGGTGTTACAGTTTGGGATTAGACAACGACTTTGTGAAGTTTATTAAATACGAATTTTACTCAAACACTATTTATCAATCAAGAACGCAACTTTCTTTATCACATAAATAAAAATGCATTCATTTTGACTGTTACTGTGTGCCACAATTACACTATGAAGTTATTAAAGGAGAGAGTAGCTATATGTATTTCATAACCAGTCCGTGATTCACTCAGAAGTGGCGCGTCTGATCTCTTTGCCTGCTGTGTCTTCTGCAAAGTATGATGGCACTGACTGTATCCTTGTAAGTAGTGGACCTTTTTCCCACTTGTCCACATTGTAAATATAATCATCACATTGTAGATCCCAGCTTTTCGTGTAGTTTTGGTTTATTGGATGGAAATGAGATATGCTGCATGCTGCTGATTCCCTCTCAGCAGATAAAAACCATCTCACCTGCTAATCTTCTGTTCATTCGACCGTGGATACATCAACCCTCATCACCTGCATCAGTGATTTTTCTTGCCTGGATAAATGATTCAGTTAATGAAGTGGACAGGGGAAAACCACAGATTAGTAACAGGCAGTGAAAGTCAAATTGTATAAAATATATTCACGATAAGAAAAACGTAAATGGGAGGTCACAAAGAACAGAATTTAGCCAACCCACAATTCAGGGCTATATGTCGAGCTACCGACTTCCTGTATAACGTGACAAATACACTTGAAAAACAATAGGAAAGAAACGAGAAACAGCGATAACTCGTCCAGTGGCTAGAGAGAGTGGTAACTGGAAAAAAATGATATAAATTTTGGGAACTGGAAATGACAAAAGAAAGTAGTTGGTCGTGAGAACACACGCAATACTAATCCATAGACAGAGGCAATGCCACAAAGCGGTACGCCTTTATCATCGATGGAATCGTAATCCCAGTTACTCGTGGTGCAGATACCGTATTAGTATATCAATCAGGGTCGAAATTGCCACTAGTATTCTACCGCGGAACATCTTGACTAAAGCTGATTTGAATCAGCACATGGTTACTTCTAAAGTGATGGAATCCATCATGCGTACACTAACATGGCGGCATCTTCCGCACTGGCACTAATAACGAAGGGAAGTTGACCAAGAACTGCTATGTGAGAGCGCCTTTCCGTAGTCTTATGATCTAGGATGTAACGCAGCGGTGTGTTTCCTCCGACAGAAAAAAGTCCCTATAACCAACTTAACTGGAGGAGGAAATGCAAACGGTTCCTGGTGCTTTCAGCCGGAGGGGCAGTTCGGCATCCTGACGCTCAGTTTGGGGACCCTGTGCTTCCGTCAGTTCCCTGAACGTGGGAAAGGCTGCTTGTGTTTGGAAGTAGCGGCCCAGAACTTCTACAGATTTTAACCATCTTGTTAATTTCCTGAACTGATTGCTGGACATGAAAGTTACTTTGCCCCCCATCGTTCGTTGGTCCTCAGCTTCAGTGAGCCATCGGTAACTCCAGTCCGCAGCTCTTGGCCTAGCAGCTAGCGTTGCTACCTCTGGGTCACGGGGCCCCGTGTTCGATTCCCGGCCGGGTTGGGGATTTTCCCTGCCCGGGGACTGTGTGTTCGTGTTGTCCTCATCACTTCTTCATCATCATCATGACCATCATTCGTGACAGTGGCTAGACTGGATTGTGTAAAAATAGGGATTATGTACAGGCGCTGATGACAACGCCCAACAGAGGAAACTGATTTAATGCGTAAATTGATTGATTCATTTCATTGAATGTTTTAATTATTTGATTTAATGACCCGTGACTAATGTCATACAACTCATGATTACTTTAGAAATACGAATCCATCATTGTAAATGTGATTTTATCTAATTCACCTGTCTTTCATTGTAAGAGAACTGGACTCGACCGTGCTGAGGCTTCTCCGCGTATCTTTTACGTCTCAGGAAGGTCTCCAGGTGGCAACATATTATAAAGTTTCAGTCTCCTTTCTCTAATTTTTCCGATTCTCTACGACATGTTCCGCCTAACCACGTCCTATACGAGTAATACAAATATTGTTACCATCAGAGCAAAGTAAACTGTCTCATGGAGACACCACTCTATGTAAACTAGTCCTCATCTTTTAGTCCCACAACTCAATACATTAAGTGCTTTGTTTCTACCACTTTCCACAAGTACGTATATCCTTAAAAAAGTCATACAGGCTACTTATTTCCTATGTCACTTGATTAACACTGACGCATACTGCCAAAACCTACTTCTTATCTTGTTACCTATGTATCCTTTGTCTAATCCTACCTCCATTTTAGCCTGCGTATTTGTATATATTCAACAATTCATACCTATCCTCATAAGCACAGCACATTATGTCTAATTTTCAAAACTTTAATAAATCTCTCAGAAAAATTGCACTTTTTGAATAGACGCTGCAAAAATCATTCAATTACATACTTCTGTTTTGTGCCTATCTCCACTAAATCCTCCCGATTTACAAACTCATAGCTGACTTTCGAGCACAAGAAAATGGCATCTATTCGACTCACAAACGCAAGGAACTCATCACAAGTGACAGAGACACATAAACGCCTTGAAGATCGAATTTAAATAAAATAACCGCTTACAGCATAACTCTTTTAAGGTCAATTTTAAATAATTTAGTTATATCCCGTTCAGCACCTTATATTACGTAAATCTGTTTGGATGATTCGTAGCTTACTTGGGGATTTTAACTACATTAAAGTAAAAAGTATGTCCATAGGCTGTTGCTTGGGAGCAGGAGTTCTCCACTAAAAAAAAAAAAAAAAAAAAAAAAAAAAAAAAAAAAAAAAAAAAAGTGGGGAGGGGCGAAGGGAACGCGCCTCGAATAAATTACGGGAATAGGACTAAAACCACTAGATGTGTTCGATATGTGCCGAAAAACGAATGATTACAATTTCAGAAAATTTGGGTGATTGATTTAAGGGAAAGAGCTTCAAAAATAAAGCAAGTCAATAATGCGTTCGTCCACCTCTAGCCGCAACGATAGCAGTTATTTGGCTTGGCATTATTAATAGGGTTGTTGGATGTACTTCCGAGGGATATCGTGCAAGATTCTGTCCAGTTGGCGCGTTAAAACGTCTAAATCACGAACTGATCAGAGGGCCCGGCCCATAATACTCCGAACGCTCACAGCTAGGGAGAGATACGGCGACCTTTCTGGGCAAGGTAGGTTTTGGGAAGCACAAAGACTTTCGTCATGTGCGGGCGAGTATTATCTTGCTGAACTGTAAGTCCAGGTTGACTTTCCATGAAGGGCAATAAAACGGCGTGTAGGATATTGTCAACTTACCGCTGTGGTGCAAGGGTGCCGCGGATGACAGCTGAAGGTGTCTTGCTGTGAAAATAAATGACACCTCTGAACGTCACTCCTGGATGTCCCGCCATGTGGCGGGTGGCAGTGAGGTTGGTATCCCACCGCTATCCGCAGGGTCTCTTCGATGGTCATCGAGGCTTATTCGAAGCGGAACTTATCACGGAGGACAGTTCTACTCCAGCAAACGAGATTCCAGGCCAAACACGTGTCTCAGTCCCGTCCCATTCGAAAAAATCCGTCGGCGTGTATGGTCTGTCTCTGTGTGTGTTAGAGAGTAGATGCATCGTATAGAGCAATATTATATCCCCAGCTGAAACCATCTCCATGCCCTCTACCAGCATCAAAAGCTGTTATGGTTCTTATTCCGCAGTTCCACGTTGTAGTATCTGATTTCATTGTATTTAACTTCCATGTAGAACACTGTCAGTCCCTATCCCAGTTTTAAAAATCTCTTGGTTTTTGGATGTTATCTTTTTAAGTCAAACACTAAGCCTAAGCCAATTCATATCTGTCTTATTCTTGATTGTATTTTTAATTCTCAGGAACATTTCTTATGGATTTTAGGTGAAAACAGAAAAATGAAATTTTTTTCTCCGCTGCGGAACTTTGTCTATCGGTTTATGGCAGATTAAAAGAAGCTGACAGTGAGAATATCGAAATATGACACCTCTGTTACTAGATTCGGTGATAAGTTGAGTCGGATTCACTTTCATAATCGAACAGGTCAGTCTTCATCTCTACGATTTCCAATCGATTTATAGACAATGCCACGTCCAGAACAATGTGTGCATACAAAAAGAAGCAGCCCATGATGCTCGATCCATAGGTGTGACTGTGAAGAACTAACAGGCTTGACAGAGTTTCAGCCAGCCGGGGTGGCCGAGCGGTTCTAGGTGCTACAGTCTGGAACCGCGAGTCCGCTACGGTCGCAGGTTCGAATCCTGCTTCGGGCATGGATGTGTGTGATGTCCTTAGGTTAGTTAAGTGAAAACTCTTAAACCTATATAAATAAAACGACCGTTGTTGATGTTATACATCGTTATTCTTCATGCTTACATGTTTATTTCTCACCTTAGTGGCGAACACATTCTCCCACCCACATACCAGTTTCTTGATACTGTCTGTGTAGAATTTCTGCCTTTGTTGACAGAATCACTACATCATCTCAGCTTTCACTGCTTCACCACTATCAAAGTGAAGTCCTCGAAAGTGTTCATTAACTTTTGGAAGCAGATAAACATCGGATGGGGCCGAGTTGGGACTGTATCCCAAAGCACTGGATTGTTGAAGATGTCGCCGCGCTCGTTCCTGGTCTAGAACTCTCATGATGAAGGAGAGGGTGTTCCATATGTGGACGAAGTTTTCGAATTCTAAACTCGATGATAACACGTTGTTTGTAACGCACTGGTGTGGTTACAATACAAACCATCTTGTTATACGCTGCAATTCGGAACCTGCTACCAGCAGAGGGCTGCAAATGAGTAGACAGGAAGCTTCAAGAGCTTTCATATAAAAAAATTCGAAGGCATCACTTTTCACTACAGCCCGGTAGTATCCTCAATAGATATAGAGGAAAGATTGGTGCCGTTCGATGGAGATATCGACTGGAACGATGAATCAGTGATCCTAGACGTCTCCGAGACGACAGGATATGATTCTCGCCGTATATGTCAATCTTCTGACCTGGTGCAAGAAAGACGTATGTAATCGAGTTGTCTCAGTATTGTGTAAAAGTTCTAACATGTGGGAGTCACAAGTTTTGCATTCTACTACCAAGTTACTTCATAATTTCCTTCTCCCGATGAGACGAGGACTTGCATTTTAAAATTCAGCTCTTCGGAGATGAAGTCAGCTCGAAGAAAGAATAGTCGCCGCAGCCATTTCAGCATTGCTGTACAACGTTACGGAAAGAAGGTAAATACCAAGCCGCACCCCAAAAAACTATACGATTTAACATTCAAGCAATGTTTTAGAATTGCCACAAAGTTCTTCTGCGAAGACAATTTTTGGTGCGACTTCCCGATAACTGATTGGTATATCTTCCTCCCCAACCAGTATGTCTGGCGACCTGCAGAAGGACATCGTCATCGGGAGAGAGTTAGCACGTTTGTAATAATTTAAAATAATTACATAATTTTGTAAATTTTCTATTATAATAATTGTGATATCTCTCTGATTTATGAATAGGATACTCTGTTATCGCAGTGAGAAAAGAGAAGTAAATCACACAATGTGCAGTAGACAACAGCAACCAGCCACATTTTATAATGGTTTTTATTTATTTAAACACCGCCGTTACCGGTTTCAAACCGAAAGGTTCTTCTTCGGATGGCTAGTTCACGTTAAATTACATTTTACATTAGCTTTCACTTTTTATTTTTCTAGATGATGAAATTTCCTTGGGATGGTGGTGTCGTTGACAAAACCACGCCATTACGTTCCAGTGCTGAGCGCCTGTGGTCATGCAGCAGGAAGATTATATGATGCACTTTTTCCAGGTATACTTATACACATAATCTGAAGCACCACTCCACTCACACACAAAGAAATTTCTCGGAAGATGAATCTTTCGGTTCGAAACCGGTAACGGCGCTATTTAAATAAATAAATAGCACTCTAAAAGGGGCTTGTTGCTGTTGTCTTCTCTGTAAGACTCGAACAATATTTTGTACACAACAACGAGATCAGAATGTTAGTTTTCGAAAAAACAGCATAACCAGTGGAAGAACTGATTCCGAAAGGACCGAGAAAGCCAACGAAAAGGTAAGAAAATTCACGATCTATTGTGTGCATGACCGTGCTTAGTAGCGTTTCTGCGAATAGTGATCGTAGTACCTTTCCTAATCCAATTTCCAAATTGAAGTATTCTCGTACAATTCATAGACAATTTGACAGAAAATAAATTTAGGAAGAGAAATCTGTGCATACAATTCAGTTACGCCGACAATGTAGTTTGAGTAAATGATTAGCGAGGCACCACTGAATGAATTTCGTAGTGGTATCCTCACCATAACAAACAGAATATTTCATTCTCAAAAATATTCATTTCTTTTCTCATTTTGTAAAAGTACCAAAAAATGAGTACACATTTGCTGGAGAGTCAGGCACAAGATGTCGCGGAAATGGACGTGGCAACAAATTAAATCGAAACTGAAAATGTCGGTCGCAGTGACGACAACAAATTAGATTTTTCAGTTAACGTGGACACAGATCATAGTGACATTATCATTTGAAATGACACAATGATGACAGTAGATGAGACAGGGTTACAATTTTCTCCAGGGAGTATTTTTTTCCCTTGGTGAAAACGTAACGCGTGACAGCGCAAACTTATTAAATCATTCGTTGTCTGCCACACTTACGCATAATTCAAACGTGACTGGACAGGGTGCATTGTTCACACCGGAAATCCCGATCACGATGCAATTGTTACAACAGTTATTTAAACAAAGTTTCAATGATTTTTCAAAACAACAACACGAAAAATTTAATATGTTTAATGAGTAAAATCAAACACTTAAGCAAATTATTAATGAAAAATTTAATGAATTTTCAAAACAACAGACAGAGACAGAAAGGGAGTTACTTGAAGAGCAAAAACAAACTCTTCATGCTTTCAAAATCGACATAACTCAACAGTTGAATGACCTGGAAAAAGATTTACGTGCTTATATTTCAAATGAATCATCGGATAAACTTTTAAGTTTGGGGAAACACCTAAAAACCCAATTTCTCAGTGATTTGTCACAAGATATAGATAATTTAAGCTGAAAAGTGTCATCAATAGGCAAGACACCAGAACAGTTCGCGGAAGAGGCGAAGGAAGTATCTCACGGTCAGACAAAAATGCAGCAGGAATAGCCAAAATTGTGCCAGAATACGAGTATAAACACACTATTAGGTACCATTGAAAGGTTGCAAACAGCGTACAAAGGCCTCCCTCAACAGGTGCAAGACTTGTCATTGTAACTAAGTTGCATACACTTAATACTCATTTCATGATAAAGGAGCAAGAAATGATAGATAAAGACATTAAAGAAATAAAAGATAGAGCCGAGGCTTTTATCCTAGACCGGGGCAGAACCCTGGCGCAGAAGGAGTCCAGGATCGTAAGGGTTATGCAGATGTAACCGAGGAAGCAATAAAGGCACATAAGGCAGAACTAAGAGATGAAATAGATCAGAGGTTGAACGCAGTTGACGAAATATCGCAGACTAACATCGTTAGTAACATTGAAAAGGAAAGGGAATATTCAACCTCAAGCTATCAGGTGTAAAAAAGAATGGTTCATATGGCTCTGAGCACCATGGGACTTAACATCTATGGTCATCAGTCCCCTAGAACTTAGAACTACTTAAACCTAACTAACCTAAGAACATCACGCAACACCCAGTCATCACGACGCAAAGAAAATCCCACACCCCGCCGGGAATCGAACCCGGGAACCCGGGCGTGGGAAGCGAGAACACTACCGCACGACCACGAGCTGCGGAGATCAGGTGTCAACTGACAGTACAGATAATACGAATATCCATCTGCACTTAAACCCTAACCTATCAGCTGAAATAGATCGCAGTTATAAAATGCAGCACGTGCTGTCGACTTTTGCCCCTGTCACGCAGAGGTATTCGGAATACGATCCGATACATCATAACAATGACACGCCGACAATGGACAGTGCTGCATGCCTTTCTACTTTACTCGCCGACGAAGGCTTACTACCACACAGGCAGTCCCCGATTTCTTCTTCCGAAGATAAGCAAATAAACCTAGCCGTGTTCATAAGAGCCTTCCGAAAGGTTTTCCCAAGGAACTGAACAGAAGCGCATAAAATAAGCTTTGTAGCAGGTTATAAACAGGGCGATGACTTGCGGTGAGCCACTGACGTGGCGCAAAAATGTAACACCTACGAACAGTTTGAAAGGGTATTCTTAGACAAGTTCTGGTCCATCGCAGTACAAAAGAGATGTAGCCTCAAAATGTTCAACCGGGCGCCATTCAGCTGTAAGCACGGAGCGCTCAGAAGGAACTTCGAGAAGTAGTAGATAAATCCTGTTACTGGACAAACCCGATATTACATATACATGTACTAAAAATGATGAAAAGCCAACTACTGGCTAATATACGGGTGAAATTTATCACCACTTCTGAACACATTTCTCGATTACAATACTTAACTTTGACTATTACACAGAAGCGTCGCAAGCAAAGGGAGACATGCAAAATAAGCAATGTTCTTCAGTAGAAACAATCCTGTCACTGCTGTACAAGTGCCTAATCTTGAAGCTACTATTCAACTGGGCCGCGACCAATCAGGGCCGCGCGGCCCCTCCTGCCGGAGGTTCGAGTCCTCCCTTAGGCGTTGGTGTGTGTGTTGTTCTTAGCATAAGTTAGTTTATGTTAATTTAATTAGTGTGTAAGTCTAGGGACCGATGACCTAAGCAGTTTGGTCCCTTAGGAATTCACACATATTTGAACATAACAATCTCCGACAAAGCTCAATCGGCTTCACTCCTACGTAATTACTGTTTGACACAAGACAAGTAGACGACTGGGATAAACCTCTACCCAAGGCCCCTGGGAAGGATATATCAAATAGTTCAATGGCTCTGAACACTGTGGGAGTTAACATCTGAGGTCATCAGTGTCCTAGAACTACTTAAACCCAACTAACCTAAGGACATCAAACACATGCATGCCCGAGGCAGGATTCGAACCTGCGACAGTAGCAGTCGCGCGGTTCCTGACTGAAGCACCTAGAACCGCTCGGCCACCGCGTCCGACAAGAAAAATCTCATGAGGAGAAAATTCCTCGGACACTGATCCGCACTGAAGAGAAAGCTCGGTACAGAAAACAATTGTATGATATGAAACTAGGACGCGCTGCAGAGTACCATGTGGGACAACAAGCACTCCTTTGAACCCATCCAAAGCGGACAGAGTATGGTAAGTCGAATCCCATGTGGCAACTATTGTATTGTACCCAGGGTCACTTGTTATATCAACTATTCCTCAGCCAGAAGTCTATAAGTTACTATACTCAAACAATGGTAAGGAGAAAGGGCTCTACCCACACAAAGATTTACGTGAATTTGTGCGCTAAACAGAATCTGACGATGGTCAAGCACGGTTTGGAGGAATGGATATAAGTGTATATAAGAGCCAACCAACTGTCCACTTCAATATACTTACGACGATTGATGTTTAGGATTAAGGAAAGATTTCATTTTTACCTGTGTCAGGTGTCTTGCCTTATTAGGCTGTACGTTGCAGTAATGTAAGATTTTTATTGTATGTTTATGGGCCAGAGTAACTCAGAAAACATTAACATCGCCGAGCGCGAGAAATTCTTTAATTTGACACTGAGTAAGTAGGCTGTTTAGGATTTTTATATTGGTAACGCCACGTAGCGCTCTCTGTATGAAAATCACTGGCTGTGCTGTGTGCAGTCTGTGGCTAGTTTGCATTGTTGTCTGCCATTGTAGTGTTGGGCAGCTGGATGTGAACAGCGCGTAGCGTTGCGCAGTTAGAGGTGAGCCGCCAGCAGTGGTGGATGTGGGGAGAAAGATGGCGGAGTTTTGAAATTTGTCATGAACTGCTATATATATTATGACTATTAAGGTAAATACATTGTTTGTTCTCTATTAAAATCTTTCATTTGCTAACTATGCCTATCAGTAGTTAGTGCCTTCCGTAGTTTGAATCTTTTATTTAGCTGGCAGAAGTGGCGCTCGCTGTATTGCAGTAGTTCGAGTAACCTAGATTTTTGTGAGGTAAGTGATTTGTGAAAGGTATAGGTTAATGTTAGTCAGGGCCATTGTTTTGTAGGGATTATTGGAAGTCAGATTGCGTTGCGCTAAAAATATTGTGTGTCAGTTTAAGCACAGTCTTGTATAAATTTTTCAAAGGGGACGTTGCATATGTCGACCCTTAGCCGAGGATACCTCACTGGAATCTTCTGATTTTTTCTTGTAGTTTGTGTAATTAGTGTAGCTTTTGTTTATTGCTAGCGCGTAATTATAGAGAGAATTTCCTTTGTAGTTGTAGTTTTTCATTGTTGTACACAGTTGTGGCATGCATTTAGATTTGCACCAAGTATTTCGCAGCTGCGCTTGCAATAATTAGATATTATTTTCAGTGCTATGTTAATGTGTTCTCTTATTTTTGCTCTTCAAATTGTGCTTTTCTGCGTTATCGTGTGAAATATTGTGACAATAATGGCGTGTGAAAAACGTAACACTAGGCTTCAAAGTTAACTGAGAAATAATAGTGACGACGAGCGTAGCTTATCAGCACCACTGTGTTGTGAATTAACAGACATTCGAAGTAGTAATTTGGTAATTGTGCATTGGGAAATGGACCGTGCGGCAAATAATGGTATAGACAGTGAAACAGGTAGTGAACAAGGAAGCATTATCGATCGATCGGTCGGCAACAGCTCCCCTCAGGAATCCGAAATGACAGAACACAGTATTGCAAATACTGTAGACTTAGGTTTTGGGTCCTCACCGTTTTCTCAAATGAGTCAAGACACATTTTCTGCTTGTCAAAATGTGAATGTTACCGGTG
Organism: Schistocerca cancellata; assembly: GCF_023864275.1. Taxonomy (NCBI): domain Eukaryota; kingdom Metazoa; phylum Arthropoda; class Insecta; order Orthoptera; family Acrididae; genus Schistocerca; species Schistocerca cancellata. The sequence continues at coordinate 788,565,933 of NC_064629.1, read as the reverse complement.
AAAATGCACTGCCAAAAAGCATAGAAAAACAGATTCCAGACAGTAATACATTATTACTGCAATTAATGCAACAAATGGAACAAAATCAGAGACAAATGGGACAAAATCTTCAAAAGTTAGACACAATGGAACAAAATTAGAGACAAACACAGCAAAAAATTCAAAAGTCAGACAACAATACAAACTAGCCACAGACTGCACACAGCACAGCCAGTCATTTTCATACAGAGGGCGCTTCATGGCATTACCAATATAAAAAACCTAAACAGCCTACTTACAACTGTACTGTTTAAACACACTGTTGGCATGCGACTGAGACGCAGCGCCTGTAAGTAGAGAAATGGGGTGAGGACAGAACTGCGCACGCGCAGTACCTAGCTTAAGGTTGACAACCTCCGCGAATGCGCACAGCATAGCGTAAGCCGGCGGATCGTCGGCAGACGTCGATAGCTTAGCAAAGAAACGTCAAACAATTGACATTTAGTGAAACTTAACAATATGAGTTGACTAGTAAGGAAATAAAACAACTCCACTGCAGAACTAACCTAAGATTAAGAAATTTGGGAGAACTAAGCTAAGTAATATATATAAACTAGCTACACAATTTGATACTATGTAAAAGTTATTTATATTTATACAAGTGGCTTTCTACACGCCACACGAAAGAGAATATCTAATGAGAAGTGAAGGAATATAAATTAGATCTTGAATATACTATGAGAGATAGGATTGTGCTAGGCCTAAGACAATACTTTTCTTTCTAGGTGCAAAAACGTGAGTCAAAACGACAACCGCGGTTTTAAACTGCTAAAGAATGAACTTCCTATTGATGGACACTGAAATTTGAATATTGGAAACGTGATGCAATGGTAGCCAACGAGAAACTTGATTTAAAGTTAGTTTTTAGGTATCCTACCAGCTAACAATGCAGAATCATGTTCTAGGTAAAATAGAACACAATAGTTAGGTGTTTCGTACCAAACCGTAAGGGTCGCACCGAAAATAAATAATTATACGTATAAAAATATGTGTGAGTATGATGGTGTAAATGCGTGTATGAAAAAGCTACAGTACACCAGTTGTAGAAAAAGGTTGAACTTAAGTCTTCAAATGGCTCTGAGCACTATGGGACTCAACTGCTGTGGTCATAAGTCCCCTAGAACTTAGAACTACTTAAACCTAACTAACCTAAGGACAGCACACAACACCCAGCCATCACGAGGCAGAGAAAATCCCTGACCCCGCCGGGAATCGAACCCAGGAACCCGGGCGTGGGAAGCGAGAACGCTACCGCACGACCACGAGATGCGGGCACTTAAGTCTTGTTCTACCGAATTCAAAGCGGTCAGTCTACGCATTCTACGTCCATGTGACTGAGAAGAGCGCCATACAAGAGTTAATACAATACATTTGCACGCGAACACAAGCTGTCTCAACATTGTTTTACACTTGTTCATTGGCAAAATTCTCGTAGAGACATGTTCATACACAACAGAATACAGAAGAGTTATATACATAATAAAATGAAGTATAAGTCACCGACATTGAAGTGCAATGTTTATACTCGATGATGACACTTGGATAAGACAAAACCGTACTGTCAGAATGTATCAGCAGCTACTAAACACAAGTTAAGTGAACTCACATGAGTAGATAGTCATGAAGTGATGCACTCAATAGTTCTCTCCTGATGAACGAAGGATTGCTGTAGTAGAGTAAAAAATGAATGCTTCTCGCTGTCCATAACATTTCCTGTACGCCAGTAGACATATCCTCGTAAACTTGTCAGTGAAGTAGCTGAGAGTAGTTATGTAGGCTTATCGGAATTTCATGTTATGAAGCTTTCCTTCCCCCGCATGCGTAACTAAGGATACTCGCGTCAGGTGCAATGTATGAACACAAAACTTGTGCATATCGTGTGATAACGTGATATGCAAATACATTTTGTCAGTACTGGAAAATGAGATTGAACAAACCACAACCTGTGTAATGTTAAAGTAAGATGACACTATGAATACAGACTGCTCATAAATGAGGGTAATGCCCGGGAGCAAAATGTGACAAAAATGATACTGTAATAACTCAAAGATGTTACGTGGCATAAAACATAAGACATGTACGTAATATTGAATGTCTTGCCTGCACAATTTCTGTACAGTGTTTATTTACAACCAGATGCAAAGATCACAAGATCGCCTTCTATGGAGGAGGAATGTGAGGTCGGCGCATGATCTACGGGGTCCTCGATCGCCGACTTGATGATGATGATGATAATATTTATGTAAGGAAATGTAAACACAATATGAAAATATATATATAAGGGGTAATAAACACACAAACCCGCCATATCAATACATTTTAAAGTGTAAATACTTATGTTATCGGAACAGTGATGAAATGTAATCACTATATAAAGTTGAATATGTTTTCCATGACGGCATATGTGAACTGATAACAGTAAATCTGCTACGAACCATTTGTGAAGGTTTGAACCCGTAATTCCAAGTGTTCCTGTGAAAAAACATGTGCCAATTCTGAGGAGTAACGAACGTTTATATCCTCGGTGGACTCGGGTAATGACAAGACATTCTACCACAGAGAGGATATGGAATGGGGTAAAGGCATTGGAGATTTACCTTAAACTCATTGAAGGGTGTTCGGGATGCTGAATAGCGTGAGCCTGGTTCAACCACTGAAACATGTGGGTTATGACAGGAACAAATGCTTGAGCCATAAATGATGAACCCCCTCGCCAAATGATCAGTGGTCCCACTATTCGTAGGTCGCAGCACACCACGTTGCAGTAATGGGATGAACACTTGTATTGACTTTGGGTAAACAGGTGAAATTGTAGCCCACTCATGTGCAGCTCAACAGAACTGCCGCATTAACAAACTCAAGTGCGCTGGCCTCTGTGACTTAGAGGTTCTAGGTGCTTCAGTTTGGAACCGCACCACTGATATGGTCGCAGGTTCGAATCCTGCCTCGGGCATGGATGTGTGTGATGTCCTTAGGTTAGTTAGGTTTAAGTAGTTCTAAGTTCTAGGGGACTTATGACATCAGATGTTAAGTCTCATAGTGCTCAGAGCCATTTAAACCATTTTGAACTCAAGTACGAGGGAAGCATGCGTCTCGAGAGGTGCGCGTGGTAGACAATGCCGCAATAGCAGTGGTTAAATTCCAATAACCAAACTAGACTCTGAATTGAAATGCGACTGTTGACGCAGTCTTTAAGAAACTTTTGTAAATAGTAGTAGTAATGATTTTTACAGTGTAAATTAAACAAAATTACATATTTGTGTTACGTAACCACACATTCCGGGAGTAAACGAGGTAAACTTGACCACATATAAAGATTCCAACACCCAGACACGCTGAGAGCTTTAAAGATGCAAACACTGTAATGCATCACCACTGTGTACTGACATCCAGTGACATGGATCACGCCAGTATATGGTGGGGATGGCGGGCAGTTTTGTAGGTTCTTTAAATGGCCTACACATATAAACAAATTTCACGCCGTCCCCGTAAGGAAATTTGTGGTAAGGTTCTATGGGACCAAACTGCTGAGGTCATCGTTTCCTAGGCTTACACACTAATTAAGCTAACTTAAACTAATGTATGTTAAAGACAGCACACACACCCATGCCCGAGGGAGGACTCAAACCTCCGACGGGGGGAGCCGCGCGAACCGTGGCAAGGCACCAAGACCGAACGGCTACCCCGTGCGCCTCCCCGTAAGGCAAAGTTATCGTAGGGATGTATGATTATATATACACTGACAGCAAATTTATGTACTGAAATAGCAGTTTTTTACGTAACTTATTTGTCTTTTTTCACTGATCTCGGTGTCTGTCTGTCTTCTATGCCAGTGCGAGAAAGACGTATGTAATGGAATTGTGTCAGTATTGCGTTAAGTAAAAGTTCTAATATGTGGGAGTGGCAGGTTTTTCATTCTAATACCAAACTACGTCCTAATTCCCTTCTCCCGATGCTACGAAAAGTTGCATTTTAAAATTCAGCTCTTCGGAGAGGAAGTCAGCGCGAAGAAAGAATAGCCGACGCAGTCATCCCGGCATTGTTGTACATAATTTGGGAAAAAAGGTAAATACCAAGCCGCACACCAAAAAATCATAGGATCTAACATTCAAGTAATGTTTCAGAATTGCCACAACGTTCTTAACACGCACACATCTATACCTGCGTGCGTTTCTGGGAAAGCAACGTTTGGTGCGGCTACCCGATAACTGATGCACATATCTCTCTCCCCAACCAATATAGCGTCCGGATATTTTTGATAAAGTAGTATACGTCACTGCCTCCATTTAGTATCTTGGAACCGAGTGGGCTTCGTCTCGCTATCTTGGTTTGGGACTCGTCTTCGGATATTCTAGCTTGGGTGACGACGAGTTGTGCATCGTACTGCTTTCTGATTCGTGTGTTGTTATCTTCGGCAGTCAGTGAATCACCCCAAGCCGGTCGCGTGCTTGCTGGTAGCCACACCTGTCCGAACTTTCCTATTTACGGTACCTCCAATGGTTCGTGTGCCAGTACCCACGCCGCTGTCGTTTCCGACCACCTCCGTGTGATGCTGTCCTGCCAGATAATACAGGAAAGATAGTTGAGAAGTGGTAAAACATGTCTACATCTACATCTACATTTATACTCCGCAAGCCACCCAACGGTGTGTGGCGGAGGGCACTTTACGTGCCACTGTCATTATCTCCCTTTCCTGTTCCAGTCGCGTATGGTTCGCGGGAAGAACGACTGTCTGAAAGCCTCTGTGCGCGCTCTAATCTCTCTAATTTTACATTCGTGATCTCCTCGGGAGGTATAAGTAGGGGGAAGCAATATATTCGATACCTCATCCAGAAACGCACCCTCTCGAAACCTGGCGAGCAAGCTACACCGCGATGCAGAGCGCCTCTCTTGCAGAGTCTGCCACTTGACTTTGTTAAACATCTCCGTAACGCTATCACGGTTACCAAATAACCCTGTGACGAAACGCGCCGCTCTTCTTTGGATCTTCTCTATCTCCTCCGTCAACCCGATCTGGTACGGATCCCACACTGATGAGCAATACTCAAGTATAGGTCGAACGAGTGTTTTGTAAGCCACCTCCTTTGTTGATGGACTACATTTTCTAAGGACTCTCCCAATGAATCTCAACCTGGTACCCGCCTTACCAACAATTAATTTTATAGGATCATTCCACTTCAAATCGTTCCGCACGCATACTCCCAGATATTTTACAGAAGTAACTGCTACCAGTGTTTGTTCCGCTATCATATAATCATACAATAAAGGATCCTTCTTTCTATGTATTCGCAATACATTACATTTGTCTATATTAAGGGTCAGTTGCCACTCCCTGCACCAAGTGCCTATCCGCTGCAGATCTTCCTGCATTTCGCTACAATTTTCTAATGCTGCAACTTCTCTGTATACTACAGCATCATCCGCGAAAAGCCGCATGGAACTTCCGACACTATCTACTAGGTCATTTATATATATTGTGAAAAGCAATGGTCCCATAACACTCCCCTGTGGCACGCCAGAGGTTATTTTAACGTCTGTAGACGTCTCTCCGTTGATAACAACATGCTGTGTTCTGTTTGCTAAAAACTGTTCAATCCAGCCACACAGCTGGTCTGATATTCCGTAGGCTCTTACTTTCTTTATCAGGCGACAGTGCGGAACTGTATCGAACGCCTTCCGGAAGTCAAGAAAAATAGCATCTACCTGGGAGCCCGTATCTAATATTTTATGGGTCTCATGAACAAATAAAGCGAGTTGGGTTTCACACGATCGCTGTTTACGGAATCCATGTTGATTCCTACATAGTAGATTCTGAGTTTCCAAAAACGACATGATACTCGAGCAAAAGACATATTCTAAAATTCTACAACAGATCGACGTAAGAGATATAGGTCTATAGTTTTGCGCATCTGCTCGACGACCCTTCTTGAAGACTGGGACTACCTGTGCTCTTTTCCAATCATTTGGAACCTTCTGTTCCTCTAGAGACTTGCGGTACACGGCTGTTAGAAGGGGGGCAAGTTCTTTCGCGTACTCTGTGTAGAATCGAATTGGTATCCCGTCAGGTCCAGTGGACTTTCCTTTGTTGAGTGATTCCAGTTGCTTTTCTATTCCTTGGACTCTTATTTCGATGTCAGCCATTTTTTCGTTGGTGCGAGGATTTATAGAAGGAACTGCAGTGCGGTCTTCCTCTGTGAAACAGCTTTGGAAAAAGGTGTTTAGTATATCAGCTTTACGCTTGTCATCCTCTGTTTCAATGCCATCATCATCCCGGAGTGTCTGGACATGATGTTTCGAGCCACTTACTGATTTAACATAAGACCAGAACTTCCTAGGATTTTCTGTCAAGTCGGTACCTAGTATTTTACTTTCGAATTCACTGAACGCTTCACGCATAGCCCTCCTTACGCTAACTTTGACATCGTTTAGCTTCTGTATGTCTGAGAGGTTTTGGCTGCGTTTAAACTTTGAGTGAAGCTCTCTTTGCTTTCGCAGTAGTTTCCTAACTTTGTTGTTGTACCACGGTGGGTTTTTCCCGTCCCTCACAGTTTTACTCGGCACGTACCTGTCTAAAACGCATTTTACGATTGCCTTGAACTTTTTCCATAAACACTCAACATTGTCAGTGTCAGAACAGAAATTTTCGTTTTGATCTGTTAGGTAGTCTGAAATCTGCCTTCTATTACTCTTGCTAAACAGATAAACCTTCCTCCCTTTTTTTATATTCCTATTAACTTCCATATTCAGGGATGCTGCAACGGCCTTATGATCACTGATTCCCTGTTCTGCACTTACAGAGTCGAAAAGTTCGGGTCTGTTTGTTATCAGTAGGTCCAAGATGTTATCTCCACGAGTCGGTTCTCTGTTTAATTGCTCGAGGTAATTTTCGGATAGTGCACTCAGTATAATGTCACTCGATGCTCTGTCCCTACCACCCGTCCTAAACATCTGAGTGTCCCAGTCTATATCTGGTAAATTGAAATCTCCACCTAAGACCATAACATGCTGAGAAAATTTATATGAAATGTATTCCAAATTTTCTCTCAGTTGTTCTGCCACTAATGCTGCTGAGTCGGGGGGTCGGTAAAAGGAGCCAATTATTAACCTAGCTCGGTTGTTGAGTGTAACCTCCACCCATAATAATTCACAGGAACTATCCACTTCTACTTCACTACAGGATAAACTACTACTAACAGCGACGAACACTCCACCACCGGTTGCATGCAATCTATCCTTTCTAAACACCGTCTGTGCCTTTGTAAAAATTTCGGCAGAATTTATCTCTGGCTTCAGCCAGCTTTCTGTACCTATAACGATTTCAGCTTCGGTGCTTTCTATCAGCGCTTGAAGTTCCGGTACTTTACCAACGCAGCTTCGACAGTTTACAATTACAATACCGATTGCTGCTTGGTCCCCGCATGTCCTGACTTTGCCCCGCACCCGTTGAGGCTGTTGCCCTTTCTGCACTTGCCCGAGGCCATCTAACCTAAAAAAACCGCCCAGCCCACGCCACACAACCCCTGCTACCCGTGTAGCCGCTTGTTGCGTGTAGTGGACTCCTGACCTATCCAGCGGAACCCGAAACCCCACCACCCTATGGCGCAAGTCGAGGAATCTGCAGCCCACAAGGTCGCAGAACCGTCTCAGCCTCTGATTCAGACCCTCCACTCGGCTCTGTACCAAAGGTCCGCAGTCAGTCCTGTCGACGATGCTGCAGATGGTGAGCTCTGCTTTCATCCCTTTAGCGAGACTGGCAGTCTTCACCAAATCAGATAGCCGCCGGAAGCCAGAGAGGATTTCCTCCGATCCATAGCGACACACATCATTGGTGCCGACATGAGTGACCACCTGCAGATGGGTGCACCCTGTACCCTTCATGGCATCCGGAAGGACCCTTTCCACATCTGGAATGACTCCCCCCGGTATGCACACGGAGTGCACTTTGGTTTTCTTCCCCTCCCTTGCTGCCATATCCCTAAGGGGCCCCATTTCGCGCCTGACGTTGGAGCTCCCAACTACCAGTAAGCCCACCCTCTGCGACTGCCCGGATCTTGCAGACTGAGGGGCAACCTCTGGAACAGGACAAGCAGCCATGTCAGGCCGAAGATCAGTATCAGCCTGATACAGAGCCTGAAACCGGTTCGTCAGACAAACTGGAGAGGCCTTCCGTTCAGCCCTCCGGAATGTCTTTCGCCCCCTGCCACACCTTGAGACGACCTCCCACTCTACCACAGGTGAGGGATCAGCCTCAATGCGGGCAGTATTCCGGGCAACCACAGTCGTAGTCCGATCGGGGGATGCGTGGGACGAGCTGGCCGTCCCCGACAAACCCCCATCCGGTCCCCCACAGTGATGCCCATTGGCAACAGCCTCAAGCTGTGTGACCGAAGCCAACACTGCCTGAAGCTGGGAGCGAAGGGATGCCAACTCAGCCTGCATCCGAACACAGCAGTTGCAGTCCCTATCCATGCTAAAAACTGTTGTGCAAAGAACGTCTGAACTAATCTACAGAGAGCGCAAACAAAACGACACAAAATTGAAACGGTTATTAAAATACAAGATTGCCTAGTAAATGCAGTAATGCTGCCACTTGTGCACTGCTGACACTGCTCGGCGGCGGAAGGAGACTACGCGATTTTACACTATTCGAGTACTAAAACGCGATGCTACAACTCTCAAATACTATAACACGCCCGAAATTTATGAATTAAACAATGCAAGTACCAAAAACACGCAAAGAAATTAAGAATTAAACTATGTAACAAATAAGTGAGCTCAAAGTATACGACTTGCTGCTGCAGCTGCTTATCCAACGGCGGCAGGGAGCACACTGACTGTGACCAACCGACACTGGCCGTTCAAAACTAAAACAGATGACAGACGACTACGCGAATTTACACTATTCGAGTACTAAAACGCGATGCTACAACTCTCAAATACTATAACACGCCCGAAATTTATGAATTAAACAATGCAAGTACCAAAAACACGCAAAGAAATTAAGAATTAAACTATGTAACAAATAAGTGAGCTCAAAGTATACGACTTGCTGCTGCAGCTGCTTATCCAACGGCGGCAGGGAGCACACTGACTGTGACCAACCGACACTGGCCGTTCAAAACTAAAACAGATGACAGACGACTACGCGAATTTACACTATTCGAGTACTAAAACGCGATGCTACAACTCTCAAATACTATAACACGCCCGAAATTTATGAATTAAACAATGCAAGTACCAAAAACACGCAAAGAAATTAAGAATTAAACTATGTAACAAATAAGTGAGCTCAAAGTATACGACTTGCTGCTGCAGCTGCTTATCCAACGGCGGCAGGGAGCCGTTAGACGGTAAGCAGAAAAATTAAACCAAACAGGGCAACATATAAATTAAAATAGTATCAATATCAGAAGTATGTGTAATTACATTAATAGATCAAAAAATAACTGAAATGCGGCCTTCCTCGACGAAGTTCGGTGGTAAAATTTCTGGACTTATTACCTGATTTCCTCCCTGGTATTGACGCAAAATCGCAAACCTGTTTCCTGCTCTTCACGTTTTACTGATAAGAAATAGGATTGCGTTCTCCTGTTTCTTCGAAACACAGATTCTTCTTAAATTCTATGCCCAAAAATGTGATAACACATCCCTATCAACATCACTGAATTCTTATTTTTGTTTAATGTGGTAACTACTAGTTTGTTTCTGTCAGATTTTGTTGAGTAAACACGTAATTTTTTTCAAGTTATTAACTTCATGATCATCTTAAGTGAGAGAAAACAAAGACAAATGTATACAGCATTCGACTTTTGTTAACGATACTCTAGTCTCATAGACGTTACATTCTTCAAACATCACTTTCACATTCGTCTGAGCACCACATATATGTGTTTCAAAGTAGGTTCTGAAAAGCACACGTCGTAACGAATATACGTGGATTTGAAATCATATCGGTCGAATTACAGCTGTGATTTGAAAGGAAACCATAATGTTTTCTCGTATGATTTGGATAACTATTTCTGAATATCATGTCAAAATTTTTGCCCTTTTGCGTGTTCTAATGAATATTTGATCAAGATCCCACACTCGCGACTATATCAAGCAAACACGACGTTCCTTATGTCCTAAGCCCACAACAGAATTACAGCTAGTCTCTACCACTTTTCCTGTCGCATTATAAAACCATACAACGAATGAGCCAGCGTTTATGAATAGAATGGGATACAAGATACAGTTTAGAAACATATGAACTATAGCCTATGCTTAGACTGAGGAAATGAAGAGCCTGTGGGAAAGCCATCACAAGAAGTGACAGAAATCTACTGGAGATTAGTGACAGTAGATGTAACTGGTAATCATAGTGTTCAAAGAACTTACTGCCATGCAGACGGGTGACGTCTTCGACAACCGTCTGTGTTTCAACGGGTGCACACTGTTATTTTCAAGAAGCAAATGCAGCCAGGAAGCTCTGTGCATGGGTTCTTAAAATCTCGGTTTGCAGAATATATCCTGAAAGGTAACACACACACACACACACACACACACACACACACACACACACACAAACACATAGACACACACACAGACACACACACATCTGCATCGACAGACACACACCGTTAGCCACCGTACGGTGCGTGGCGGAGGGTACCCTGTACCAGTAGTATTGATTTCACCGGCCGGGGTGGCCGAACGGTTCTAGGCGCTACAGTCGGGAACCGCGCAACCCCTACGGTCGCAGGCTCGAATCCTGCCTCGGGCATGGATGTGTGTGATGTCACTAGGTTAGTTAGGTTTAAGTAGTTCTGAGTTCTAGGGGACTGATGACCTCGGAAGTTAAGTCCCATAGTGCTCAGAGCCATTTGAACCATTTTAGTATTCATTTCCTTTCCTGTTCCACTCTCAAATATAGCAAGGGAAAAACGATTGTCTATATGCCTCCGTATGACTCCGAATTTCTCGTTTCTTGTCTTCGTAGTCCTTACGCTAAATGTATGTTGAGGCAGTAGAATCGTTTTTGAGTTAACGTTAAACGTCGGTTACCTATATTTTCTCAAGAGTGCTCCTCGAACGGAACGTCGCCTTCCCCAAGGGATTCACATTTGAGTTCCCGAACCATCTCTGTAATCCGAGCATGTTGTTCGAATCTACCAGAAACATATCTAGCAGCCCACCTATGAACTGCTTCGATGTATTCCTTTAATCCGACATCGTGTGGATCACAAACAATAGAGCCGTACTGAAGACTGGGTCGTACGGACTCCTATATGCGGTCACCTTTATAGAAGAACCAAACTTACCCAAAATTCTTCCATTACACCAGAGGCGACCATTCGCCTTCCGCACCACAATCCTTACATGCTCATTTCATTTCATATCGCTTTGCGACGTTACGCCAAGATATTTAAACGGCTTGACTGTCTCTAGCAGAACGTTACTAATGCTGTATGCGAACATTGCGGGTTTATTTTCCCTACTTATCTGCATTAGCTTACGTTTCTCTATATTTAGAGCCAGCTGTCATTCATCACCTCCACTAGAGATTTGTCTAAGCCATCTCGTATCCTCCTGCCGTCACTTAACTTCGACACCTTCCCGTACACCATAGCATCATCAGCAAACAAACGCAGATTTCTGTCCACCTTGTCCGCCAGATAATTTACGTGTATGGAAAATAATAGCGGTCCTATCACACTTCCCTGGGGTACTCCTGACGGTATCCTTGTCTCTGATGAACACTGGCCGTCGACGACAGCATACTCGGCTCTATTAATTTAGAGGTCTTCGAACCACTCACTTATCTGGGAACCTAAACATACCTTCGTTAATAGTATGCTGTCGGGCACCATGTAAAATTCTTTTCGAAAAGCTACAAACATAAAATCTGCCTGTTGACCTTCATCCGTAGTTCGCGGTATATCATGTGAGAGAAGGGCAAGCTGAGTTTCTCACGAGCGATGTGTACATAAGCTTTACGGTCTAAAGGAAATTTATTATATTCGAACTGAGAATACGTTCAACAATTCTCTAGCAAAAAGATGTTAAGGATATTGGTCCGTAATTTTGTTGGTCCCTTCTTTTGCCATTCTTATCTATGGGAGTCACCTGTACTTTTTTCCACTCGCTTGGAACTTTGCGCTGGGGGAGAGATTCGTTATAAGTACAAACTAAGTAAGAGACCAGTGCCTTAAAATACAGTTTGAGAAACCAAATGGGACTCCCTCCTGTCCCGGTGATTTATATGTTTTCAACTCTTTCAGTTGTTTCCCTACACAAGGCATGCTTAATACTATGTCACCCATATGGGAGTCTGTTCGATGATCGAACGACGGTGTGTTAATGCCAGTCTCCTGTGAGAACGATTGCTTAATCGCAGAATTTAAAACTTCTGCTTTCGTTTTGCTGTGTTCCACTGCCAAACCAGACTGGTCAACGAGTAACTGGATGGAAGCCTTAGACCCTATTAGTGATTTTACGAAGGACCAGAATTTTTTGCTCGTTCTCTTTTGAACCTAGAGTGCAACAGCCTTTGATTCCTTAGCATTTTCTGAATTTCATCGTTAAACCATGACAGGTATTTTCTATCCTTATTCCACTTACTCGGCACATAGTTCTCCAGACCACGATTACCAATATGGGTAAATTTTGCCCATAATTCCTTTAAGTCCATCTTGCTGGAACTAACTGATGAGAATTAATTGTTAAGTGAGATGTTAACAGCTGCTTAGCTGTCTCTTGTTGCAGAAACACTCATCTAGTTTTCATGACTGATTTATTACGTTTCGTAAGGATAGTCGTTATGATGGATGACATCATGATCACTAATCCAAGCCACTATACTGACGTCGTTGATAAGGTGCAGCCTGTTTGTAGCTACAATGTCTAAGATATTTCCAATGTCTGTGGGCTGCCGTACTAGCTGCTCAAAACTGTTTTCGGAAAAAGAGTTCAAAAGAGTTTCGCTAGACAGACTGCTTTTAACCTCCCCCCCCCCCCCCCCCCCGCCCCGTAATAAATCCATAGACGTCCAAATATATGATATTTATGTCAAAATCGCCTCCAATAGCACTGCATAACGTGAGTATTTAAGTACCACTGAGCGTAGACTTTCTTTGAAAGATTTTAGATGTGTCACAGTGGAATCAGGTGGCCGGTAAGAACATCCATCAATTAACTCCATTTCTCCTAGACCGTTACACCCAACCAGGTAACTTCTCTGTCACACAAAATGTCGACTTCAGTAGAGACAATATTTTTGTCATCTGCAATGAACAGTTCCCTTTTTACGGCGTCTAATCTTTCTTTCCGATGTACATTCCGTGACTCACTAAATAAATATCTTGGAGCTTACCACTTCGGATTTCAGCCAGCTTCTCTGTCCCAAGAACAGTGTGAGCACTATATGTTTCCTGGAGGGCAGTAAACTCGACAACTTTGTTATGAATGTCTCGACAGTTTACTGGCAAACTTTCGACAGTTAAAGTGTCTTGACTCTGAACGCGGTCTGACTTCGCTATCTGCGTATCGACTGGCGAGTGTTCATCACAGTAAACACACGTTAAACACTAATGCCATCACACACGCAACGATGACCAACGCCAGAAGTTATCAATAGCGGATATTAATAAGCAGCGGGTGAGGTACCATTTACTCTGACCCTCTGCTTTTTGTCGAGAGAGAGAGAGAGAGAGCAAGATGCCGCACAGAATTCAAGCAGAAACCTCGATCTTTATTTACAAGGACATTTCCTAATTCAATTTCAACTGCTTACTTAATAACACTATTTCAGTAGCTGAAAGTGCATGCCAGAAGCTCAGTGCAGCATATTTCAAAGGATAACCGGTTCCTAGGCAATGTCCTGCAGTAGCAGATTTGCTCGACTGTCACATCAGCGTTATCATCAATTGCCTGATGCAAGGTTGGTCGAAAGCGCAACTGGGCTCTAATCTATCTTTCGCTATAGCTCTTCTGACGAAAGATGACTTCATGATGGGCTAACTCGGTTGCTAGACTTTTAGGGTATGAGATAATGTGCGCCCCGTGAACCGCGAACCCGAGCCGTGAGGTGACAAGTAGCAAACAACAGAAAGAGGTCGATGTGAGTTGGCTTCCTATAAATGGAATGTCCGAATGTACCATCAATCTTCCTCCTGACCAACACATCAAGGAACGGAAAGCAGCCATCTTTCCCATCTTCATCGTGAGACGAATATTCGGGTGGACTGAATTAAAATGCTACAAAAATCTGTTTAAATTTTCACTACCAAGAGGCCAATTGTCTACATATTGAAAAAAATCACTCAGGCTTCAACCATGCACCGAGTGAGAGGTGGTAATACCAAGGTGGCATCAAATTCCACGGACTTTTTGCCTCTCACAGGAAGCATTACCAGTATAGATTGGTTTTATGTTGCGGAAATATGACGTTAAATGTGTTTTTCGACCATCAGCTAAGATCTTGGTTTGCGTAACGCAGGTGTCGATAACTTCTGACGTCCATCACTTCTGGCTGTGTGGTGGCTCTAGTGTTCACAGTGAGTGTGTGTGTTTTATTCTTCCTGATACGCTCTCCAAACCGAGCGCTTCTTTGCCGCATTTGTGCGCTGACAATTACAGGGTATGCGCACCTGTCGAAACACCGGCGTTTGTTTGAGATACCACCCTGCTGCATTCCCTGTAAGTTACTTTAACATTTAATACGAGAAGAACTCAGGTTTCTCGATGATGACAGCAATAGATTGCAATCCCAATAAACTGGTGATGATGCATTTTCGAATTTCCATAACACTAAATGTTGAAACTACAGCATATGTGGACAAAGGATGTATAGGTTTCTTCAAAAGAGTTGCTATACGGGTTGTAACGAGTAGAGTGCTGATGTTTCTATTGGTGGCTGAGGACGGTGCACTAAACAACATCTCAACAGGATTTACTCCATTTGGAGACTAATAATTATAAATATTACAAGTCGTACGTTTTTAGGTTGTGTAGTGCCTCCAAGTACATGTGGCAAGAGCAAACCATTAATGTTTATTTTCCCTTGGGTAGCAGGTCATGTGTTCAAGTGTGGTCACGTGGACGCAAATCGGTTGGTCTATATTGACAGACACAGTCCTGTTAGTGGTGGAGTTATAACCACACAGAAAATATCAGGTAGTAAATTATGTAACGTGTTTGTGGGAAGTCTGTTGGACGCAGAGAAAGAACATCCAACACAATTACGCGTGTACATAAGGTATCTCTTTCAAGAATATCGGCACTTACACTCGTTACATCCAATATATTGTGTTGTTGGTATGTGAGAGATCCACTACACAGTAAGAGAAGGTCGCCAAGCAATGGAACCACAGGCAGGCATTCTTCTCATCTTTTGCCAGCTGCAGTAGTGTCGAAACGCACTGGGCTGGCACCCAGAACGAGTTTTCGTGGGCAGAGGAAGCTATTAGACGAAAGAGATAATGTAAGGTAGCTGACTTACTAACGACTCAGCTACTTATTTTTATACAGGAAAGTTTACAGAGTGGAACGTTCTTGACGAGTGTGTGTTTGTTTCATCGTGAGCAGAGATAGCTCTATTGTTGTTGTTGCCGTTGTTGCTTTTATGGTCTTCAGTCCGAAGACAAGTTTGCTGCAGATTCCCACGTTAGTTCAAATGGCTCTGAGTACTATGGGACTTAACATCTATGGTCATCAGTCCCCTAGAACTTAGAACTACTTAAACCTAACTAACCTAAGGACAGCACACAACACCCAGCCATCACGAGGCAGAGAAAATCCCTGACCCCGCCGGGAATCGAACCCGGGAACCCGGGCGTGGGAAGCGAGAACGCTACCGCACGACCACGAGATGCGGGCCCCACGTTAGTCTGTCCTGTGCTAGGCTCCTCGTCTCTGCTTAGCTATTACAACTTTTATCCTATTGACTTACTGCAATCAAGCTTTGGTCTTCCTCTAGAAACTGTCCAACCGACATTATGCTTCATTAGTAAATTAACTAATACCCCATATCAGCGACCTCAGTAGTCATTAGACATCGTAAGTGAGCAGAATGGGGTGCTCCGCTTAACTCACGGACTTCGAACGTGGTCAGGTGATTGGGTGTCACATGTGTCGTACGTCTGTACGTGAGATTTCCACATTCCTGAACATCCATAGGTCCACTGTTGCCGATAGCGAAGTGGAAACGTGAAGGGACACGTACAGCACAGAAGTGTACAGGCCGACCTCGTCTGTTGACTGACAGAGACCGACGACAGTTGAAGAGGGCCGTAACGTGTAATAGGCAGACATCTATCCAGACCATCACAATGGAATTCCAAACTGCATCATGATCCACAGCAAGTACTATGACAGTTAGGCAGGAGGTGAGAAAACTTGGATTTCATGGTAAGCCACACGTGACGCCGTAAATGCCAAAAGACGCATCGCATGGTGTAAGGAGCGTAAACAGTGGACGATTGAACAGTGGATAAACGCTGTGTGGAGTGATAAATCACAGTACACAATGTGGCGATCTGATGGCAGGGTGTGGGTATGGCGAATGCCCGGAAAACGTCGTCTGCCAGCGTGTGTAGTGCCAACGGTAAAATTAGGAGGCGGTGGTGTTATGGTGTGGTCGTGTTTTACATAGAGGGGTCTTGCATCCGTTGTTGATTTGCGTGGCACTATCACAGCACAGACCTACATTGACGGGTTAAGCACCTTCTGGCTTCCCACTCTTGAAGAGCAATTCGGGGATGGCGATTGCATCTTTCAACACGATTGAGCACTTGTTCATAATGCAGGGCCTGTGGCGGAGTGGTTACAAGACAATAACATCCCTGTAATGGACTGGCCTGCATTAAGTCCTGACTTGAATCCTGCAGAAGACCTTTGGGATGTTTTGGAACTACGACTTCGTGCCAGGCCTCAACGACCGACATCGATACCTCTCCTCAGTGCAGTACTCCCTGAAGAATGGGCTGCCATTCCCCAAGAAACTTCCCAGCACCTGGTTGAACGTATGCCTGCGTGAATGGAAGCTGTCATCAATATTAAGGGTGGATCAACACCATACTGAATTCCAGCATTACCGATGGATGGCGCCACGAACTTCTGCTAGGTTTTCGGACACTTCTGATCACACCATGATTTAATTTGGTCCTCATATACCAGAACTCGTCTCCTAATCTCAGTGTCTCATTTCCTAATCTAACTACTTCAGTATCACATGAGTTAATAGGACCATAGACCACTAACTTCGTTTCACTTGTTTTGGTGTGCAGCTTATAAACTCTTTTCAGAACTCTAAATTCTCCGTTCAGCTGATCTTCCAAGTGCCTTCCAACATCTTGTAAACGCTTTTTAGGACCCTAGACACTCGCCTCAATTGATCTTCCAAGTTCCCTGCCATCTCTAACAGAATTACAACGTTATGAGCAGATCTCTTTTTTTTTTATTTATCCTCCATGAACTTTTAGTTCTGTTTCTCAGTTTCCCCTTGGTTTCCTTTAAAGCATGGTGGATGCACAGACTGATGAAGATGGGATGCATCTATTAATCCTGTCTCATTCTTTCCTCTATTACTCCCTTCATTTTATGTCCTTGAGCTCCTATAATTACTGTCGTATAACTTACAGAAATGCGTCCCCGACAACAGCCGATATTTCAGCAGGTGAACACCTCGTCATTTTCAAGGCACGAATGAAACGAGAGATCGCCCTTGATAGTAACTCGGTTGTCGGGGCTATGGCAACCAGAAACTGAACAGCTTGAGTAGGACGTTAACATTCACTGTAGGTAATTCACGGCATCATATAACAAAAAAGGATCTGCGTCTCACGTTATCAACAGCAAAATATTATTTAACAGCAAGTGAGCTAGCCCCGATAACTCCGTCCGTCTGTAGCTTCACCAGGGAGACAGAAGGTTTCGAAGAAGAATGTAAGCAACATATCTTTGGTGTAGTGGTTCTAGTTGTTTTACATGTGTGTTATCTTTCTGCATGCGCCATCGTTCTATTCCTGGTGTGCGTAACCCGGCCAACAGAAAACTTAAGAAGCCATGCACAGCGACGTCTCCTTTCATTCCTGCTTTGATAACGACGAACGACGAGGTATTCACCTGTCGAACTTTGGCAGTTGTCGGTGATGTTACCTGGGTTGAAGGTTCGATACATCGGGAATTGCTTAATTTGCTGTCTTGTCAATGTACAGTTTGTAAACAACCTTTCGCTAACCTTGTTTTATCTCTGGTACTATCAGAACATCAAAGAGTATTTTCCGGTCAACATTGTCATAAACGTACTCAGAATCTACAAGTTTCACACTCGTAGATTTGCCTTTTTCATTTTATGTTCTGATCCGTAGGGCCAGTATACCCTCACATGTTTTGTACGTAACAGCAATGAAATTAGACTGGTAAGACGAAGGAACCGCTCTAACCAATCAGATTTACTGACTTGCGCACAAAAAGTTTAGCAGAACACTGACGGATTGATCTTGCTACTGTGTACTGAGCCGCTGCTACGCCAGATGAAAGAAACTTCAACTAAAGCGTGGAGGTTACTCTGTACTTTGGTTCTGATCGTAATGATTATCATTACCATATTCTTTAGAGACCTACTCATAAACAGCTCATGCTTGTCCCATGCACACAGTCACTACCCGAATGACATCGCATGGTAAAGCCCAGCACTAAAGCACTCAGGTGAACATCCACAAGCCGATGTTCTGTTTCTCTCCAAATAATCAATAGCAACGAAGTGGTTGTGGTGTTAAGCTGGTGACGTCTATCATATTTGATTTTAAAGACGCAGAGCACGTCATGTACACAGAGTATCCCAGGAAATATTCAGTGATACGACAGGAACGCTCATTTGAAGTAAGAAACTTCGTATGGATATATGCCCTACTCCAAAAGGTTTCCAAAATTGAACACTTTAATGTACATTTGTTTTTGGGCTAGTGTCGCGCACGAATGCGTTTAACCCACCCAACCTCTTTCAAGTTGTATTCTAGCCCAAGCTAGCTCGTTGTTTTCAGCCTCTTGGCTAGGGATGTCTTTCTGCCATTAAACTAGCCCTTTCGACGGGAAATTGTCCATCGAGTTTTATGAGTGAAGACGGACTGACAGTGCATCAGAGAGAAGCAACGGATAACTCTGTTGGTACACGCGCTGAATTAAATGCCACACATCCACATTAAAAAATAATATGTAGATATCGTCTATGTTTACGGCTTCTGCGACGGTAGTGCTCCTGCTGGTGTCGAACACTACCATCGGTGCTTTTCTAAACGTCGAATTCCTGTTCGTAGAGTGTTCACCTGAGTATGCAATACACTATGCGGAACACGTATTCTTACAAGTTCCGATTTCTTCTGAACGTGTAGTTCAACAACCTGTGCAGGAACAGCAGCATATTGTTGAAATAGTGCAGCGTAGCCCTAACACCAGCACACGGCAACTTTCAGCATGTACGTATCAGTGTCCCACAAACACGTGTGTGGGAAACATTACATGACAAATTCTTGTGTCTATTTCATACAAAGGTTGTCCTCAATCTTCCCATTAGTGCCAATGACACACAGTTGACAAATGTTTAAATGACAATAGTCATTTGCTTCCATTAATCGTATTCACTTATGGAGCCGCATTGACATGGAACGGAATCAATAACATAAGTAATAACCATCAACAGTCACAGGAAAATCTGCACTCTACAATGGAAACCAATTTTCAAGTTCGTTCTGAGATCAATGTTTGGTGTGGAATCATATGTAGCAAGTTGATAGCTTCAGTCATTTTAGACGAGCGAATGATGAGACATAATTACTTTCATTTTAGGGAAAATTCGTTAGTTAAACACCTTGAGGAGGTTCTTTTGTACACGCGAACTGCAATGTACCTCCAGCATGACTGAGCCCCTCCACATTTCGGCAGACGTGTGAGGAAACACCTCACCCACACTTACCCTGCAATTAATTGGCGACCAAGATCACCAAATCATAAGCACGAAAGGTGATTACGCAAGATGATCTACTTGGTTGCATCATAGACGCTGCTGCCTTCATTTTAGGCAATGTGCTGTGGCACACAGACAGGCAACATAACGTGTTCTCCCAAAACTGGACAAACACATTGAAGCTGACTGTGTGATGTTCGAATATTTATTATAAAACATACAACTACAGTAATGTGAAGCGTACGACAACGCTTATAAGTGAATGTGTTAAAAACAGGTAATTTTCAATTGATACTTCGTAAAATACATATTTTAATGTTTACGAACTGTTGTACATGTGTAAAATTTAGTGAATAATACAGAAAATTAATAGCAATGTTCATAAAATGGGTTCTGGTTCGTAAACCATTCGGAATAGTGTATATGTATATATCAAGTGTTCTACTTCAAATGGTCATTCCTCCCATACCCCTGTATATTGATCATTTCTCCTGGGACCCCCTGTATAACTACATAAACAATATTAATTTTGTAACGTAATGGAAAAACAAGGTATGGAAGGAGTTTTATTAGTTTGTGTATCTTTAGTGTTTAGTTACAGAGATTCTACCGTACATCAGATTTATTACAAACGTCACAGTTTTTTTTATAAAGTTATAAAACAAACTTCAGAAACAATTGTTAGAAGACACGGAAGATGTATCAAGTATTTGAAAAATCGTTTTCAGAGTCTCCTAGAAGACTAGTACCCATAGTTCCACAATTCTCTTGCTGATAATGGCCGCTCTAAGGCACTAGGTAGAAGCTGGGTGAAGCTGATAACAGTGTGTGGCAGAAAGAATGTCCAGCTGGTGGTCCACCACTTCTCCTGAAACCACAAACGCAATTGTAATCACGTGGATGACCCAAACTTATTTTAAAATGGCATGACACAAAAATATTCAGATACATTAATAATTTCGGAAAAAAATTATCAAATCAAAGCACATAAATTTAAAGTTGATAGGTCTGATGCATGTTCAGAAGAGTTCATTGATTTCTTCACAAATTATTTGGAGCTGTGAATTCAATGAGTGATATTTCCTAATGCAGGATAGATATGGTGATACAATAGGTTTATAAGTACCTAAGTACTGTAGTATCGCAACTTATTTATAAGTAAGAAATTGATTAAACAAATAAAGAATAACGGAAATACGTATAAAAAATGAATCCAGAGAAAAAGACACAGTGACGCTTGTGCTTACATTGTTTCACCCAGGAATTTAGTTCATTCTCCCAGTACCTGAGCACTCTAAATCTTTTAATCTCTGTTTTATTAAGGTAGTCGCTGATATTTGGGTAAGATGAACTTAATGATGAGCAGCCGTACGAGCCACATGAGCAATGTGAGTATCAAAGACCGGAACCTGTTCGTTCTACTTGACTTCTGTGTTATGGGTCTATGAACCTGAACGATGACGGTATTTCACGCCAATGTAATCTGTGTTGCTAGAAAAGGATAAAGGATGAAGAGGGTTTAGAATCTCGTATACGTCGAGATCATTAAGGTCAGAGCCAAACCTCGAAATATCAGAATGCTGAAAAACAAAATCGGCATTCAGGAACCAACCTGAAACAGGACTTAATCGTTTCAGAATATTAATGGGAAACTCACATCTACGTTGTCAGATGGGACTTTGAATGTCGCTTACCGCAAGTACGAGTGCAATATGATGGCAACAACGCTATTTCGCTTCATGATACTGATAGTAACATGCGGATCACCTTTTGGTTATTGGCCAAAGCGGGATTAAGCTTCCGACCGTAATGCCCATGCCTCTCAGAGATCGTGAATTAAAGAAGCGCGCTTGGTAGACAATGGAAAAGTTTATCCTTGCGGTTTCTTGAGCGGTTCTAGGCGCTACAGTCTGGAACCGCGCGACCGCTACGGTCGCAGGTTAGAATCCTGCCTCGGGCATGGATGTGTGTGATGTCCTTAGGTTAGTTAGGTTTAAGTAGTTCTAAGTTCTAGGGGACTGATGACCGCAGAAGTTAAGTCCCATAGAGCTCCGAGCCATTTGAACCAACAATTTGCGGTTTCTTCTTGTAAATACAATAATTGAACATCAAAAGCCGGACACCACTTACGCGCGAGCAATCGTTGCTGATTCACATTTAACGTGACAGTGAGTTTATTTTAAGAATCAAAAAGTTAACCGTAAAATACGGGAATTAGTACCTACCATCATGAATACACCACCTGATCAAAAGTGTTTCGACATTCCTATGCAATACAAAATTTACCACTAGATGTCACGTGATGCAGAGCCGCCAGTATAAATGGAGGTAAAGAATATGGTGTTATCTGTAGCGAAGCACTAACACTAGAATGGGTAGGTCAGGAGGGCACGTTGACATCGAGCGTGGACTAGTCACTGGTTGTCAACTGAGTAACAGATCCAACAGTGACATTTCAACTCTTGCAAAGCTGCCAAACTAGACTTTATTATGAAGAGGAAACTCGAAGGAATAACCATCGCTAAATCAAGATGCACCAGTACTCGGGCTCGTTCAGTACCTATTTTTCACGTGGCTCATCTGCAAAGGGGGTTGGTAGTGAACGGATGCATTTGTGCCTCTAATACTGAGTCATATATTGGCTAGCCTTTGAACAGTAGTGAATTAAATACACAATTGTCCATACCACAACCTTGCGCGAAATGAGGTACACTATACAAGTTCAGATTGGAACTTATTTATTTAAAAATCACTTCTAACTTTGTGGCCATGCACATTACAGTTCACAAATCCGATCTGGATAAATAATAATCAGTGCAATTCGTAGACGTGGTTTATTGTCACACATCTACACACTTTCACGTTGTTCCTTCACTGTCTATTCACATACACTGCCGTCCATGCTTACCCTCGCAGCACTTTGCCCCTCCGAAATTACCATCACAACGGACAACGAAAAAAGATCTCCTTATCCCGCTCATATCCCGAGTCCTGAGTCGGGTCACGTGGCACTACATTAATCAAAATAATTCCAAACATGGCCACAATTCGTTTACAATTTTTATAAGATTTTAATACTTAAACCTAAATACATTTTTACATTTTACGCACATTTATCACCACATAATTTTATAATTCATTGCAATTAAAAAAAACACTATGCAACGGAACTACGACGCTCATCGAAACACAAAACAAGAACGTTCATGTCCATTTAGTCAGATCCGAAAGTATTCCTTCTGGATAACAAAGGTAACATTTTATCTCAACGTTAGCGTAAGGCATCTGTTCTTCTGTATAATTCCGTGTTTAAAACGAACTGATGTAATATCAGCTATTCAATGTTTGGAATAACAGGGAAAGAAAGGGCATTGCAGGAAACAAAGAGACGTCTCTGAAAGCGCATACCATATGCTGTCCGAGAATACAGGATCTTCAAGCAGGATCAGATTTTTTCGCAAGATTGAGGATAACATCGAAGAAGTGATGAATGCGCAGGAAAGCTACTTGAAATGCAGCTTTCAGCTGGGTTGGGAGACTGTTTTATAGGTGAATGAGTCCAGTCCCTCAATGAAAGTGGCAGATGAACATTCTGCATTCTAAGATCCAAGTAGGACGACGGTCGAACATCCTTTTCAACATCTTTCCTGCGCAAGTCGTAAGGGTAACAACGATACCTACGCGGTCATGAACAATTTCTCTCAGGTTTGAGGGGTTAGGGGGTGGCGGCCTTATAGTGGCTACTCTCCACGAGGAGGAACAAAGGTTACACAAAGGTAATGGACTCTGTCGTTACGTGATGACATATCAGTTGCCACAGACAAATCTGAATCTAGTTCACACGTAGAGATAGCTTTATCGTGCCTACAACTTTAATCTCAAAGGTTTCGCTAAAGTGGAATGCTATATGCTGGAGGGACTATGGTGATCACTGGAGTGAACTGCTCCGCCAAGATACAGTCTAGAGATTACCATTCCTTATAACAGGATTGTTTACCCATTCCCAGACACCGTCGTTATATTTTACATCGACAACAAACTGTTCTCCGTACAATTTGCCTTTTCTGAATATCCAGCTGGCTGAACCACTGATCTGTTTAGTAGAAAAATCCAGACTGGAAAGTGGCCATTGTAAGGTCAGCTTTCGATTATTTCTCAATGAACCGTGTGTGCTATGGTTGGAAGATTGATGGTGTATAACACCCCCATAGTACTGCTAAAGAGTGCCCCTACTCTCGATGTGATGCTCTAAATAGAATTGCTCCAGAGGCAAGATGTGTAATATCTCTGTGGTATATGTCGTGCATTATACACTCCTGGAAATTGAAATAAGAACACCGTGAATTCATTGTCCCAGGAAGGGGAAACTTTATTGACACATTCCTGGGGTCAGATACATCACATGATCACACTGACAGAACCACAGGCACATAGACACAGGCAACAGAGCATGCACAATGTCGGCACTAGTACAGTGTATATCCACCTTTCGCAGCAATGCAGGCTGCTATTCTCCCATGGAGACGATCGTAGAGATGCTGGATGTAGTCCTGTGGAACGGCTTGCCATGCCATTTCCACCTGGCGCCTCAGTTGGACCAGCGTTCGTGCTGGACGTGCAGACCGCGTGAGACGACGCTTCATCCAGTCCCAAACATGCTCAATGGGGGACAGATCCGGAGATCTTGCTGGCCAGGGTAGTTGACTTACACCTTCTAGAGCACGTTGGGTGGCACGGGATACATGCGGACGTGCATTGTCCTGTTGGAACAGCAAGTTCCCTTGCCGGTCTAGGAATGGTAGAACGATGGGTTCGATGACGGTTTGGATGTACCGTGCACTATTCAGTGTCCCCTCGACGATCACCAGTGGTGTACGGCCAGTGTAGGAGATCGCTCCCCACACCATGATGCCGGGTGTTGGCCCTGTGTGCCTCGGTCGTATGCAGTCCTGATTGTGGCGCTCACCTGCACGGCGCCAAACACGCATACGACCATCATTGGCACCAAGGCAGAAGCGACTCTCATCGCTGAAGACGACACGTCTCCATTCGTCCCTCCATTCACACCTGTCGCGACACCACTGGAGGCGGGCTGCACGATGGTGGGGCGTGAGCGGAAGATGGCCTACGGTTCACGTCCACGCTGTCGCGGCATGCTACCAGTGTTAAAGACTGCGATGGAGCTCCGTATGCCACGGCAAACTGGCTGACACTGACGGCGGCGATGCACAAATGCTGCACAGCTAGCGCCATTCGACGGCCAACACCGCGGTTCCTGGTGTGTCCGCTGTGCCGTGCGTGTGATCATTGCTTGTACAGCCCTCTCGCAGTGTCCGGAGCAAGTATGGTGAGTCTGACACACCGGTGTCAATGTGTTCTTTTTTCCATTTCCAGGAGTGTTGTACCTAAAATATTGAAAGGCCGGAAGAGCTCTACAAAAAGTTCCTTAAAAGTCTCTTGTCCTTAATCATAATAGCCGATCACCACAGGTGACAAAATTACTTCAGTGTGAGTATTTACTACAATATCAACCAAGCGTGAAACCTTACGGACTAGGGACTCTTGCCACGGTTCACGTGGCTCCCCCCGTCGGAGGTTCGAGTCCTCCATCGAGCATGGGTGGGTGTGTTGTCCTTAGCGTAAGTTAGTTTAAGTTAGATTAAGTAGTATGTAAGCCTAGGGACCGATAACCTCAGCAGGTTGGTCCCATTGGAACTTTCCACCACCAACAACAATATCCTTCTGTAAATTTGTGTTACGTGGGTGAGGAGCGCTATAACCTAGAGTAGCCGCATATCAGCGCACGCGTCAAAACGACGGAGACATACATCTGAAGCCGCAATACGGAAGGGCCTGTAGAAGAGGACATGACACCAAGCGGCAGCCGAGCTAAACATGAGTAACTGACGGTGAAGAGGACACAGATAAGGACAAGACCAAAACAACGCATGTAAAGCAACGAAGTGCAAAGTGGAAACTTCCGCCACAACAGTGTCAGTGGTCTTGAGCAAAGGCAGACAAAATCCGAATCGTGACAAGAGAGTAAGATAAAGTTCCAGGGGAGGTTGCTTTCCAGTAGTCTCTAGGAGAGTGATGATGTAACTGAGTATATCGGACGCAAGTACAGAACTGAGTGACCGCTAGCTCGGCGGCCTTATGTATGTCGGCCGCTAGGAACACTAGTAGCTGGTGTATTTACGTGGCGCGTCAAGTGGCGTGCTCATGCTACGAGCACAGCGCTACGGTGAGACCGTGCCCTCTAAGGCTCATCGAGGTCCGTTATATCTGACGGACATTGAACTTTCACGGAGTCAGATACCAGAAGCAGTGAGGTGACGTACATGTTTGACAATATGTTCGTTCCTCTCGTAGCTCTCGCCCCACTCATCTTTATATCTCTGTGGAGCCTATAACGTTACTATAATAGCGACAAAAAATTTAACATGTATTGATGCAGGGATTCGATTCTTTGCTCTGAACAGTGAATGAAAATAGGAACATTTGTGGTTTCTTTTGCTAGTAACGTTTTATATCCACTGTGTGACGTATTTTCTGGAATATATTTTCCTCCATATACAATGCCTTTAACAAGATGAATCAACAGTGATGAAAATTAGAAATAGTTCCTGGAATCATGGTGGCAGTCTATGGTGTTCAGCGATGAGTGTCGCATCTGTTTGTAGCGGTCAGCTCAACGAAAACATGTATGTACACTACTTGGTGAAAGGTCACAGCCGGCCAGGGGTGGCCGAGAGGTTCTAGGCGCTACAGTCGGGAACCGCGCGACCGCTACGGTCGCTGGTTCGAATCCTGCATCGGGCGTGGATGTGTGTGATGTCCTTAGGTTAGTTAGGTTTAAGTAGTTCTAAGTTCTAGGGGACTGATGACCTCAGAAGTTAAGTCCCATAGGGCTCAGAGCCATCTGAAACATTTGAAAGGTCACACGTAGCGTCAGGAACAACGACACACCTATCGTACTTATGGAAACATGGTGCGGTGGTAGTGGTGGGTGGGAGGGGAGGGGGGTAGCTATTGTAGAGAACAAGAGGACTAATCTCGTTACTGTTGAGAGGAGGATTGTTGTTCGCCGGAATTTGGTAACAATGATAAACCATTTTGTGATATGTAATTTGATCAGGATACCAAATGGCTTAGCAGAATCACTCATGGCCGCACCCTGGAGTTCATATCAAAATCGCCTTGAGAGGTGTACGGATGCTTGACTAACCTTATATCGTAGGTATTGTATGTTAACCGGGGACCTAGAAACGACGGAGAGGCTCCGTCCCCGCCGCAGCCGCAATGGTCCACAACCCCACGACGACTACCGCAGTCCACTTCACCCCTCCGGCGCCCCACACCGAACCCAGGGTTATTGTACGGTTCGGCCCCGGTGGACCCCCAGGGTGTGAGGCGGAATAATGGGAACCAGGCCGCATTCACCGAGGCAGATGGAAAACCGCCTAAAATCCATCCACAGACTGGCCGGAAAGCCCGGAAAGCCGTGCGTTAGACCACACGACCAACCGAGCGGGCTTGACTAACCTTACTGGCCCCCTGATTTGTCACCCATAAAGCATGTCTGTGATGTTATGGGAAGACTTACATTTCCATACCATCCTCTAGTCAGCAAACTTTACGAATTGATGCATATGTTTCAAGCATTGTATGACATTCCTGAAGATGAGATTCAGAGGCTACTTTATTCCACATCAAATCGAAGACAATAGACTGTTCATGCCTATGGGAGGCACAATTCAGACTGATTTTCGTAATGGACATCAGTTTCAAAAGGAAGTAAAGTTTAATCAGTTGTGTTACGAAGTTTCATAAGTGCGTCCAATTTCCGTTAGCGTATGTCAAAAACGAATACTTGTCCAGATATAGGTCGTTTTACTCATATCAAGAACGTTACATACTAGGTGTTGTAGGCTGTCATCCTGCAGATGTTCATTGTTTTGGTCATGCGCACCGCTTACAACTGTCTCCTGTCTCAGCCAACCCGTACTCATATTTATCAGTTGGTGCAATGAAGATCCGCAGTGCCCAGCTTGCATTTTCTTACCGGACATAATATACTGCCACAAAAGCCACTAGTGGGCACATTAAAATCCCTGAGTGATCATACAGGGTGGGAATTACTGAACTATATGAAATATAATTACCATAACTTCTGAACGGTTTGCGTTAGGACGTTCAAACTGCACAGTTGGCTGCGAGGCATGACGGGAATTAGTATTCACGTGGGCACTCAGCTTGTTGTTGACGGTCTTGTTGTTCGTCAGTAAGCAAAATTGCCGGATTTGAGGGACAATCCGCATTTCATGGCCTTAAAGTCTCTTCACCCTCAACGGTTGACTGTTTGGTGTGCAGTGTCCAGTCACGGAATTTTCGCTACGATATTCCTTGATGGCATGATGACTACTGAACGGTACGTGAAGATTTTGCAAGATGATTTCGTCCCCATTACCAAAGTGATCCTGATTTCGACAAGATGTTGCTTATGCAAGACGGAGCTCCACCCCATAGAAGCAGCAGGGTGTTTAATGTCCTGGAGGAGCACTTTGGGGATCTCATTCTGGCTCTGGGGTACCCAGAGGCCACTGACGTGGACCTCGATTGGCCACCACATTCTCCGAATCCGAACACATGCGATTCATTTTAGTGGGGTATATTAAAGAAATGGTGTACATTAACTGCTGAGCTGAATACAGCCATCCATAAGGTTATTGACAGCATCGATGTTCCGACACTTTAGCGGGTCATACAGAATTTCGCTATTCATCTCCGTCACATCATCGCCTATGATGGCAGGAATATCGAACATGTCATGAACTAAACCGGAATATCAGTAGTGACATTTACATGTTGAATAAAGTGTGTGCACGCCGTAATTTGGCACCAATTCACGTTTTTTTTTGTATAGTTTAATAATTGTCATCCTGTAGAAGCGTCGTATCAGGTTTTTTTAGCATCAGTATAAGGGCAGAAGGTTTCATTCTCCGGGGTCATAGTATAATTTACATCACAGTTTAACATATGACGTTTGTCACTGATTTCTGTGCGGCAAATTACACGTGCTACAGGAGACCGTCGCACTTGGAGAAACATATGTGATGTGCCAGAATGAAATTTTCACTTTTCAGTGGAGTGTGCGCTGATATGAAAGTTCCTGGCAGATTAAAACTGTGTGCCGGACCGGGACTCGAGCTCGGTACCTTTGCCTTTCGCAGGCAAGTGCTCTACCATCCTAGTCACCCAAACGCGACTCACGACCCGGCCTCAGAGCTTCAATTCCACCAGCACCTCGTCTCCTACCTTCCAAACTTCACAGAAGCTCTCCAACTGGCAAAGGTCCCAAATTCAAGTCTCGGTCCGGCACACAGTTTTCATCTGCCAGGGAGTTTCATACGTGATGTTGTTTACGCACGATTGGTTAACAACACATTTTCTATGTCTCGTACGACAGTACGCATATCAAACATTTTATGAGCGATGGATTGGTCTAGGAAGTTCAATAGCGTGACCTACTGTGTATTTGACTTTAATCTCTAAGTCGTCTGGCTCTGAAGTTATTTAAAGGTATTGATGCATTCCACGCCCACGATATTGTGCGCACGTTATAGAAGCGTGAACATCATTTATGTGACCAAACCCAAAGTCAATTATGTGCGTTCACAAGGGCTAGTGATTATCTGAGAAGGATGTTTCAGAATAGGTGATAACGACACTGAGCACCTCCTGTAGAGTCAACTGACTGATCACTGCCATAAAACATAATGGCCCACACCTAATGAATCTGTATTTACGGTAATTTTTTTGATCTTTTGATAGTTTTGACCAACACTTCTCCAGGAAACGTTTTTGACGATAGCTTAATCATATCGGTGGCTGTCACTAAAGCGTTCCTGCTTCATGTGCAGCTTCACCACATCTAACACAAGATCTGTAGTCACTGCATGACGTGTTTATGTGAAGATAATCCTGATACACAAAGCACATTAATGATAAGGAAAAATAAGGGCTAATTTAACGAAGCAGGTTCAAATGGTTCAAATGGGTCTGAACACTATGGGACTTAACTTCTGAGGTCATCAGTCCCCTAGAACTTAGGACTATTTAAACCTAACTAACCTAAGGACATGACACACATCCATGCCCGATTCGAACCTGCGACATTAGCGGTCGTGCAGTTCCAGACTGTAGCGCCTAGAACCGCTGGGCCACTCCGGCCGTCTACGAAGGAGTAATCACGCTGTTACGTAGTAGAAGTGCCTAAGAGACTGATGTAGACATAGACATTCAAATACAGATATGTGTAAACACTCAGAATACTGCGCTGCGGTCGGCAACGCCTATATAAGACAAAATATGTCTGGCGCAGTTGTTAGATCGGTTACTGCTGCTACACTGGCAGGTTATCAAGATTTAAGTGAGTTTGAATGTGATCTTAAAGTCGGCGCACGAGCGATGGGACACAGCATCTCTGAGTTAGCGATGAAGTGCAGATTTTCCCGTACGACAATTTCACGAGTGTACCGGTACTGTGAATATCAGGAATCCGGTAAACATCAAATCTCCGACATCGCCGCTGCCGGGAAAAGATCCTGTAAGAACGATACCAACGACGACTGAAGAGAATCGTTCAACGTGACAGAAGTGCAACCATTCAGGAAATTTTTCAGATTTCAATGCTGGGCCATTAATAAGTGTAAGCGTGCGAACCATTCAATGAAACATCATCGATATGGGCTTTTGGAACCGAAAACCTACTCGTGTACTCTTAATGACTGCACGACAGAAAAGTGAACGCCTCGCCTGGGCCCGTCGACATCGACACAGGACTGTTGATGACTGGGAACATGTCGGACGAATCTCGTTTAAAATTTTATCGAGTGGATGGACGTGTACGGGTAACGCAACAACATCATGAGTTCATGGACCCTGCATATCAGCAGGGGACTGTTCAAGCTGGTATAGGCTCTGTAACAGTGTGGGGTGTGTGCAGTTGGATTGATTCGGGACTCCTGATACGTTTGGATATGACTCTGATAGGTGACACGTACGTAAGCAACCTGTCTGATCACCTTCATCGATTCATGTCCATTATGCATTCCGACGGACTTGGGCAATTCCAGAAGGACAATGCGACATCCCACACGTCCATAATTGCTGCAGAGTGGCTCCAGGAACATCCTTCTGCGTTTAAACACTTCCCCTGGCCACCAAACTCCCCAGACATGAACATCATCGAGCATATCTGGGTTGCCCTGCAACGTGCTGTTCAGAAGAGATGTCCATCCCCTCGTACTCTTACGAATTTATGGACAGCCCTGCAAGACTCATGGTGTCAGTTCCCTCCAGCACTACTTCAGACATTAGTCAAGTCGATGCCACGTCGTGCTGCGGCACTTCTGTGTGACCTCAGGGGCACCACACGATATTAGGCAGTTGTACCAATTTCTTTGGTTCTTCAGTGTAGCAGGAGTGGAGAAAAAATGGTTCAAATAGCTCTGAGCACTATGGGACTTAACTTCTAAGGTCATCAGTCCCTAGAACTTAGAACTACTTAAACCTAACTAACCTAAGGACATCACACACATCCATGCCCGAGGCAGGATTCGAACCTGCGACCGTAGCGGTCACGCGGTTCCAGACTGTAGCGCCTTTAACCGCTTGGCCACACCGGCCGGCAGGAGTGGAGAGCTTAAGTTCTTTCTAGTTTTCCATACACTCTCTTAGTAATATTGTGCGCATCGTTGATTCCTCCTACTCCAGATTATTTGTAAAGCTCCAATAAGTAATTAAATAGCAGCAGCACACAATTAACTTACCAATAATAAGAATAATAATAATTTCATGTGGCTCAGTGGGAATGTCTTTAGACTGGACGCTAGTGCGGCCCAAATCTACTCTAGTTAGTCTACTTTGGAAAGGGTATCTACAGTTTAACCTGAAAATAAACCACGTATCGTTCCTGACAACTTCTCACGTCGTTGACAGATTAAGTATAGATTGAAGACAGACTAAAAATTTCTGTGGTCCTACCGGGATACGATCCCTTGATCTCTGAGTTTCTTGGCATGCGCTTTACCACATTTCTTTACGAATTAAAAGTCTTCTTTGATGGTAAATGGATAATAAATTAAATAATGACGATCCCCCTGTCATCCATTTCTTAGAAAATAATATTTGAGGCTTGACGTAAATAGGCACCGATAATATAAATTCCACTTCTTGCCGTTTTAACGAAGAAACAAGATAGAAACTAATATAGAAACAGTACTTGTGATTCTGTACAGCCGGTCACTCACTTCATATGGAACGGAATGTACCCAGTCATCTTCAGCTAGGTATACTAAGATGAATTCTCTTTCTTGTGATAACACCACAACTAAATATCTTTCGTGGTATTTCGGATGTTGGACAATACGGTGGCCACTCTCCAAAATGTAAGCTATATTTTTTTTCAGTTTCAACATTTTGTCGACAGGGTACTAGCAACTTTATTAAATTCCATAAAGCGTTTATTGACGAATCTGTCAACAGTTGTTGTACTTGTACTTGGCTACTAGTTTCAAATCTTACAGGTTCATCTACAAGTATGGCCTACTGAGACTGCTCTGAAAATACCTAATCTTAATAGTCAACATCAAAATGGCAACACGTCCTGTATAAGATATTTGCAGAACAAATGTGACAATCCACACATGCCTCTAGCAAGTCAGAATCAAACTTCAATTTTACTTGCTGGGAGGCATGTGGGGATTATGATATTCAACCTTTTTGTATAACACGTGTTGAGTTTCAGTATTTAGGATCATGCATTTCCAGAGCAGACTCAGAAGACCAGGCTTGAAAATGAACTGGTAAGGTTTGAAACTAGTTGCCAAATATAAGTATTGCAGCTGCTGACAGATTCGTTATTAATTGTGAGCCTCTTTTGTCATCACATAATTAAAACGTAATTTTTATTCTTTCTAGTAATGTATAATTTACAGTCGGATTTTATATTTATTTATTCGACCATTATTGATGCCGCAGATTTCCGATTAATAATCCAAAGTTTTTACCTAATCCACTTCGGCATACGGTAGCGATCACTGCATGTGTAAGTGTTCGCTAACATAACGACGAGGTGACGCTTTTCGCAGTAAGATTTCGGCTTGAGGCTCAAGTTAAGGTTTTTCACCTGTGGGAACTACCTCGTTTACTACGTCGTACAACAGTGCAGTGACATTAGAACTTAGAGTGAGATTGTTGTCCCACATGAATTTCCAGTTCCAGTTCCAGTACTTATCTTCGATGTGGTTAACCGTCTTCGAATTTGTTATGAGACTGTAAATCTGCATGCTATTAAGCTTTTGTGGACTGTTTTGCTTATGAGTGAGTTCCGTGAAATATCAACGAATGTATTCCAATCCCGTGTTGACGTGTTTGTCGTTAGATTTCTGTCGTCTAAAGTAGTATACATTTTTGTAATCTTTGTTCAGTTGTCTTGTACTTTTCTAGCTGTACTCTTAATGAAGATGATGAAAAAAAATTGTTTTTTAATTACATTGGGTTCAGTAGGACTCAAAAATAGTGTGCTCACTAATGTCAACACTACTCATGTATACATATCCTATAAACTGACTCGATCCCCATCATTCTGATAAAAGAATCGCACAAGTGATCTATGAAACATGTAACTAACTAACTGCCGTTCTGGTCTTGTAGCTGACTTTACAGATATTCCCTTTCCACGCATACCAATAAGCGAGGCCTAATGTCTTATTTTCTGCATTTTTTGCAATGGGAAGTATTGCAGCCATGTCGTACATTCAGCTAGAAATGTTCTTATGGAGAAAGATGAGCTTCTGTCTTCGGTTAAAATTCCTCAGTGTGCTCCTTAACCGTATGCCACAGAGCGATAAGTTTCATTTCCCATTTCAGTTTGATCATCTCTTTCGGGTTCTGGGACGATGTGATCCATAGACGTTTAATCTCTCTAGTATTCTGTAGCCACGTTTGATCTAAGTATTTGCTTTGAGAAGCTAGTAACATTATCATACAATTATTGGAGCTGAGTTTTGCTCCGGTTATATCTGAATTTTTTCATCATTTGTCCAACTGTATTGTCATTTCTCCTTAAATGAAGATGACATTCAAGTCATCTCCTTAAGCTTGGCATACTGTTTTGATATTAAGTGTCTGAAGGATTTGTAGGAAACTGTAAGGTTTGTTATGTGACGGTTCTATTGCATTGGCGATCAGCGATATTGAGAAGGGTCGGTCATCTGTTTAATAGACAACAGAGTTGTCAGTTGCCCATTGATCTTCAACCTCGACCCTACATTAGTTACTCATTTGTTTATATGATTCTTCATTGGCTCAGAAAACACGTTTCCCAGAGTTTTAACTAAAAACTGGTTATTAATAGTGTAGAAGACTGTATTAAAACATAGAAAAGCTATTGGTAATCTCATCTTGCATATCTATGTTACATGTACAACGTGACTGTACTCTGCTGAAATATCTATCATTGGTCGCCCTGTAGAGGCACTGACATGGTATGGTCCAGTTTGTTCACGGAGTATTTGATTTGTTCTATTGTTCATAACGCGTATTCTGAAGTTGGTGTTGAACAGCGTACGAGGGCGGACATTTTATAGTTCATCACTCTGGGCAGAGTTTGCTATCAGAGCTATCATTCCCTCTTTAAATGATGAGGGGATAACGTTGTGTACCAAAAGTTCATTTTGGTGAGTTTCTCTCGTATGAAAGTCCCAAACTGTTCGTAAAATTCTATGGGTAATCCATCAAATCCAGCAGTTTTCCTCGTCGGTGAGTAGATAATGATACGTTTGACTTACTCATTTGTTACCCAAGCGATTAGCTCTTGGCTTTCGATTGAGCCAAGATACGATGTTACACTGTTCGTAAAGTAATCTGCCGATATTTCCTCTACATTCAATGTTGAGCAAAGGTCTTTATAATATCTTACAGTGTGTTATTTGATCGTTCATCGTTGAGCTTATTCATTTCCATCATCACCGATAATCATTTTTTGTTTGCCACATTTTGATTCAAATGGTTCAAATGGCTTTGAGCACTATGGGACTTAACTTCTGAGGTCATCAGTCCCCTAGAACTTAGAACTACTTAAACGTAACTAACCTAAGGACATCACACACATCCATGCCCGAGGCAGGATTCGAACCTGCGACCGTAGCTGTCGTGCGGTTCCGGACTGAAGTGCGTAGAACCGCTCGTTTGCCACTTTTTGTTTCACTTATTAGAAGGAAGACGGATGCAGTTTCGTCGCTGATGTCACTGGTATCTCCACCCCTTACTTGAGAATCAGGTAATGTTTCGCGAACTCGTGCAGTTGTGATTTAATTCTGTCCTCCTATTTAAATATTTCCTCCAAACCTCTTTAATTTCCTGCCTTAACATATTACTGTCTAATAGCGACACTTTCAATTGCCACACTCCACACTCAAGAAAAATTATCTATCTGGTGTTGCTAATGGTTATATGGCAAGCGCAATGGTCAATGAAATTCAGCAGCATATTTCATAATTTTATGGGTTTTTTAACATGGCTGGCCGCTGTGGCCGAGCTGTTCTAGGCGCTTCAGTCTGGAACCGCTCGACCGCTACGGTCGCAGGTTCGGATCCTGCCTCGGGCATGGATGTGTGTGATGTCCTTAGGTTAGTTAGTTTTAAATAGTTCTAAGTTCTAGGGGACTGATGACCTCGGATGTTAAGTCCTATAGGGGTCAGAGCCATTTGAACCATTTTTAACATGGCATTGAAGATGTAGATTAAATTTAATCTTCTGGCAAACAGCATGTTAGATTAAGATGGAAGTGAATTTTGGCGTCCTCGAGGTCCAAGCGATTTGTTGAAGCTTTTAACTCTGGTCAAAAGTTATGGTTCAGGAGCTGATCTACTTTCTTTAATTACGGAATTGAAGTCTCCTCCAGTATTAAATTTCGACATTTGTTAGTAAAAAGAGCTGCCATTCCGTCTCGATATAATTCATTTCTCGCTGTTCTACCATTTTTACCCGATGGGGCGTACGTGTTAAGGAAAAGTACAACCTTAACCAGGACAGCAATGTTTCTGCCTGGCTCGAGACACGATTGAACTTCATATTGTATCTCTTCCTGTGCATAGCTGCTGTTCCAGATTCTTCACTAGTGTTAAGTGTCTGATCAAATCCAAATATATCATAAGTCTTCGGTGTTGTCAGTACCTGGATAAGAGCTAAGTCTACATATGCGGAATATAAATAGTCGGTCAAGCATTTTATTTTACATTCGAATTTTGTGGATGTTACCCGTCGCTATTTTATACGAATGCAAGCTTACGTCCATTACTCAGAGTCCTCCGACCAGACGAAGTGGCTTTCTACTTTTTACGCTTGATTGGTATCCATCGGTTGTCCCTGTCGTTCATCTACATCCATTGCGACGGACTGTCGTTATGTCCATTGCCAGCTGTTTCTCAGTTTTATATCCCAGTCTAAATTTCTTGACCGAAGTCGTTTCCAGTACGTTCACTTTCCGCTTCCTCTTTCCCTTTTTCTTTGTATTCCCTCTCCGCTTCTTTCTTTCTTTCAGTTTTTTCCTTTGACGCGCCATATTGCGTTTGGATTTGATTTTCTCTCTTGGTGCCTCGGCAACACCATGAGTTTTTGTAGTCCTTTGGTTGCTACCGATCGCCTCCCCTGCCCATACGGTTTCGCTGACTGTGGTGATGGTGAAAGTTGTTTCTACACTACCTTTCACTTTATTTCCCTGTTTACAAGTTCCAGTTACACGTGTTGTGTAAGCCACAATGTTACTGCCTGGCGTATTGATTCCTGCGTCGGTTAGTGTTTTCTTTCCCGTTGTGGATGGCAGAAGAGGCTCGCAACGTCCGGTTGACGGGATTGGGGAACATTTGGTTCCTCTTGAGTTTCTGTAGCCAGCTAGGAGGCACCCTGTAATGCTGAAAAGCTTTCGGACTTCTATTTCCTTGGTGACTGTGCCGATTTTTCTTTGGTGTCTTCTAACTGGAAAGACTTGCATTTTTCATGCCAATTTGTTATCTTGCTGTCGAACGGTGATTTAGTGGTCTCTATAGCTTTTCTCCTGGAAAGTAGTTGCATGCTGATCTTTATCGATTTTGTCTTTTTCAGCGTTGTCGGATTTCTCATGGAATACATTTTTTGCTGGTATCTTATTCAGTAATAGGCACTTCTCTTCAACTAAAGTACAGGATTGCTCAGTAGATTTCATGAGATAATTCACGGTGTTGCCCGCAGCAGTATTTGAGGTGACCAGATTTTGTGCCTGTAATCTCTTCCATAAGAATATGGGATGGGATAACGGACTAACAAATATTCGTACAATCTAATTTCGTTGCAGCGTTGAATATTGTGTCTATTACACTACTTTTAGAATCAATGATTTTTACGTGTCCATATCCTGAAAGTACGTTTATCATATTCTTGCTGTCTAGCGCTGGGGAAAGATTTACAGCGTGACTATTTTAAGTTCAATGGTACTGACAGAGGCATGACAGTACAGCAATTTAAATTCACCGTAGGTTTTCTATAATATTCTCTCTTAAATAACAGGACTATGCAATTTAGCAAAAACACAGTATTTTTCATTATCCATTCAAATAGACTCACCATTATCATCAGAAATACAGGAATCTCCACGCCGGCAGTCACGAATTTCCAGCTCTGTAAGTTGTGCATGTCTTGTATCCTTGTCATAGTCGAACGTCAAAGAATTTTTCCTGATCGAATCCATGGATGCGATTACGGGTACGATGAGGAACCTCTGCTTCACGGACGATACACGAAAGAAGATGAACAAGAAGGATTAACTACTTTCAAGTTCGGTGGCTTCACGAGAAACATGATATCTAGAGTAACACTTGTTGACGTAACCAGTCAGGTACATCACAGATCACTGCATTGCACGAGCTCACAAGCTGAATGCTAGGTCTACCTTGAGTATTAGACCAACAGGCCTGACAACTATCTCACCTCATCAAGTTCGTTAGCAGCTGGATCTCCTCCAGATAATTTGGTGAGTTTTAGTTGTGTGCCTTGCTGAGATGTCGTTATCTTTGCTAATATTTCCCCATTTCTAAGTCACGTTACTGGCCAAAGAATCTGTGATACGTGCTCCAACCTTTTTTGTATACAAATAGGGGATTCTTTTACAAAATATCCATCTTCCCTTTTGTACACCATGAAAAACATTATCTGAAGCACTACCCTCTATGGTGCAATTCACTCGTCTCTTGCTAGCTTTCTGGTGTCCTTTTTGTTAACTGAGGTTTGTTACTTCGAAATGGCACGGGAGTCCTCTTAAGATTGCTTTTAACGAATAATTTCTTCCCACGAGTAGTTACGGTAATAAATGTCTATCCACGCGGAGCTCAGCGTTATCTGGACAATATCAGTTCTGCCAGGTTCCTCTGATGTAGCTTGTTAAAGTTGATTTACCATAAAGACCAAACGTCTGATCGCTTGAAAGCTCACAGTGTCGGAGAGCTTATTTTGCACATCTTTATCCTATCCCCGTGATCTGGGTAGTTAAGTAAAGATACCGGTTTCCTTTGTCATTAAACCTTACAAAGTCCTTGCTAAAGTTCATCACTGAAATATCGCCATGTAGTACAATTAAACATTTAGAAATACCGATTTACAGAATTTTCATACATATTAAACAATGGTTCCTAGACAATAATTTGTCTCCAACCTTTGAAAAGACACACCATATGCAGTTCACAACTTGTAAGAGTTTCTCCAGTACACATTGAAAAATATGACAACAGCCAGAGAGAAGAGCTTAATAATAAATTCAGCTGGGAGGAATACCACAGAAATGCCGAAGAGCCCAAACATATCTTTATTTGCAGTGTTGATGTTGCCAGATAAAGGTCATACCAAAGTAAAGATGTCAGCATAATTCATTTACTTTCATTCCATATTCTCATTATGTTTTTTTTTTTTACTAACTTATCAAATGAAGCTAAAGTTTTTCGAGCCAAAGCATTTGTAATTTATTCATTTCTTAACAAAATCCCCATAAACAGCACGTAACTTTTCCAAACATACTGTCCAGTTCTTAGTATCAATACTGAAAGTAATAACAATTTTCACAAATATTTAAAGTCACTTTCTTTGTTAAATAACTGTGTGCCTTTCTGTGGAACTGTCAGCAATCATAAAAGATTTAACCAGATATAAACTTCAGCCTAACAGGAGACTTCATTGGAGGGCAACTCCTTCTACTCTACTGACGAATCTCTCACTAGAACCGAGTGATATGTATATATTATTAATAACATAAAATAATATGAGTGTTCGTATAATTTGTCTTCTGTCCATCTTCGGTACAGTTATATGAGCTATGAACTGATTTTCTCTTTGACGATGCGTGCTACATTAAGCTACTGATCAACATATCCAGTTCATTGTATTGTAAATTTACATGTTTTTGACAAGTTTGCTATTATCTCTTAAACGAAATTATTTTTATAATTATTTGACTTATTCCACAACCATGGCGATCATTTAACTTAGGGTCTGTGGAAATGAAATTAATATCTCTCTTATTTTTAAAAAAAATATTTATTACATATACTTATTTTGTGACATGCTCTGTATCCTCGAGGATCTCGTCACTATGCATGTACTCAACAAATGAAGTCTCATCTAATATAATGTAATTTAAACAGAGGACTGGTGGCACTCATCTGTCTAAGTATCTGGAAATCTAGAATCCCTGTTTCACCACACCAGTGCCAAACATAGACACTGAATTCCTTGGATCACCCTTTTGTTTTACATGACCCATGGGAAGCGATAGCGTACTGAATGCTAGAAACAAAGGGATCATTACCGTCTGTAATAAAAGTATTTACTCATTAGGATTTCTTTCAAGGAAAAGTCTTTTCAATAATTTGCTGTCGATAACCGGCGCCTAATTTTCTTTGAACATTGCACACTGAGTATTTACTGCATTTCATGCTACATCTTTTAATAGGAGCAAGATATATCCTAGCACAGGTTGTCGCCGCATCCCTTCTTTTACTTTCATCTACAAGGAAAACACAATTACAGCATTTATATGCACTCATTTTTCGTTCACATTTTATCCTTTTAAAAAGTCCAAGTTAATAACATGGACCCTCTTATTTGACATAAAATTTATGATAGAAAATTGTGCTGTTTTCATATACATCTTTATGTCTATATTTTGAAAGCTATTAAGGTTGCAATCTAGTTCCCTTCCAACGGACTAAAGTTCCGGTAGTATGCTGCTCTTGTTTCTTGCTGAGAAGACTATATAATATCATGTAACTAATATTTATTTAGCCTATTTAACGACCACCCTTCTAATCTTCGAAAGAAAATTAGAT
The DNA here is from genome assembly GCF_023864275.1 of Schistocerca cancellata. NCBI lineage: Eukaryota > Metazoa > Arthropoda > Insecta > Orthoptera > Acrididae > Schistocerca > Schistocerca cancellata. Next base: position 788,525,535 of record NC_064629.1, on the reverse strand, counting down.
AATACTAATGGAAAGGAACTAGTAGTTGTAGAATGTGCAAACAAGAAAGAAATAGAAAATGAAAACAAATGAGAGAGAATAGCTGAACTGAAGAAACAACGTTAACGTTTCGTGAAGGAAACACGGAAAATATTTAAGCTTGCCAATTCAGCCTTTTCTGTTAAGCCGTGTGAACAGCAGAAATCTCTTCATTCAGTAAAAATGAATGACCTTAATTTCACTCGTAGTATGCGTCATTGTTTTCTGTGTAAGCTGAGAAGGGATATCTGGCTGAGATGTACCTGAGGTCTGTGCTCGGGCTCAGCCTGTGGAACAAAGTGCAGTTCGTTTTGCAGGCTTTCGAGCTTCGAGATGCGTTGAGAAGGCGGCAGTTGCTGAAGGTGCTTCAGGACGTCCAGAGTCACCAGCGGCAGCTGTGACGGCCCTGGCTGCTCATCTGCACAAACACCACACACCCACTCTGCACTGCTTTTCTCTGCGTCTCTTCATATAAGATTGCATTTTTATATAATATTATTTCCATCCCATGCAACAGTCAAGTAAACTGGACAAAAGACAAATGTAATCACTTACAGTTTATTAGTTTATACTGCTATCCATTAAACATGTTTTTCTAGTAACAAAGCAAGAAAGACCGTCCGAAATTAAACACAGAATGCAGAAAATGATACACCATACATTACGTTCCACGTATTTCTGCACCGAGAAAATGTCCAAATCATCTATCATTGTTAGTAACAGTCCATTGATATATACACTTACGAGCCATAACTTTATGACAGTCTTTTTAATAGCTTGTTTGTCTGTTTTTGGAACAAAATACATCACTGATTCTGCGTATCAGTGATCCGACAGTTTGTTGGTAGGTTTGTGAAGGTACGCGATATTAGATGTCTACGCAATGGTCACGTAATTCTCGTAATTAACGGGCCGCTGAATGCATGCATTATTGGGCAACTGAAAATCCATGTTGGCTGTGGCAAGTTGCACACCAAAAACCGTGGTCGGTGTGAATGCATGGTTGGGATTCTGGAGGACCGGATTTCAGGCCCCTATTACATCGAAGGAAATCTTAATGGTAGGAAGTACACCACATTCCTGCAAGAAACATTAGGTCTGTTATTGAAGGAAATACCTTTAGGAACAAGGAATAGAATGTGGTATCAACATAACGGGTGTCCGGCACAACTTTCGCTGATGGCTAGAAATGAGTTGCAGAGACAATTCCCAAATCGTTGGATTTGACGCAGAGGAGGTGTGTCGTGGCCGGCTCGTTCGGCAGACTTGACGCCTCTGGATTTTTTCGTGTCTAGATTCGCAAAAGACATTGTTTATAAAGAATTTCCAACTACACCAGAAGATATGCGAGAGAGAATTGTCAGAGTATGTGCTTCGATAAGTGCCGATGTGATAAGGAATACCACTCATCACTTCGATCACCTTCTGTAAATGGATGTTCATGCCACCTTTGTCACCTTCGTTGACCTTCAAAGACCTTACTGTTACACATCATTGGATTCGTCTCGATAGCCGCTGTCAGAAATTAAGTACCGAACTACAGCACCTTATTAAAAAAAAAAAAAAAAAAAAAACAAAGTTGACCTTCATATCTCTGACGCGACCCCATCTAGCAAGAAAAAACCGTCATATTATGGTCCTCGTTGTTTCATGCAAATTTTGTCCCAAAAACTTTTCAGCTCCTATCACACTTTCGGAGTTATTCTAGGAGGCAGTAGTTAGTGACTCACCCTGTATTCCGCTGAATGTGCCTAACATTACAAGGCGAAACACGTCTAGAACAAATAAAATGTGTTGCATCAGGAAAAGGCGTTTTTATTTTCAAAACGAGTATTTCTAAGCTTGCTGCAGATGATGGAAATACAAGCAAACTTGTCGGCGACCTTATCGTACCAGGAGCAGTAGCACGTTTCACGAAGCCTAATGGGCACTTAGCAGTCGTCTAGCGTATACAGTGGAGGGACTAGAGTCAAATTGTCTGTAAGAAGTGGCGCAGAGTAAACACACAGCGGCGTCACCTCTCTATTGACGCCCGCTGGCTGGGAGCCAGCGTTCTCTGTGGTGTGGCACCTCAGGCCGGCGTATGGCGCAGTCGAACTTAGTTCGGAAACAGCGTTCGCCTTTGACGACGCCATAGTATCAAATAGCCACTATCTGTTCTCTCGCAGAAGTGGAAGTTCCAACGGAAAACGACCTGCCGCCCGCGCTCCCCTCGTGGGCCACAGTCCTGCTATCGAAGAAAGCTTCGCTGAATGTCTTCAGCTTCCCTTACAGGCGACCCAGTTCAGCCATAATTGGAGCTGCGTGGTCGTGCGGTAGCGTACTCGCTTCCCACGCCCGGGTTCCCGGGTTCGAGTCCCGGCGGGGTCAGGGATTTTCTCTGCCTCGTGGTGACTGGGTGTTGTGTGATGTCCTTAGGTTAGATAGGTTTAAGTAGTTCTAAGTTCTAGGGGACTGATGACCATAGATGTTAAGTCCCATAGTGCTCAGAGCCATTTGAACCATTTTGAATTGGAGCTGTTTGTTTAAAAACGCTGCTAATACCACTCGCGTGAATATTTGGTTCGTTATGAAGGTACAGTCTGGTTAAATACTGCAATCCTCTCACTATAAGCGCCTGTCTCATTTCTTGAATAACAGTTGCAATGATTTTTTGTAACAGAAAGAAAAAGAGAAGTATGAGGTTGCATACGTCTTTTAAATATTTATCTGTCTGTTTCCTTGGAACCATGTGAGGCAAAGGTCCTTGCTGGTGAAACGTGTCACTCCATAGTTTCCGGAAGAGTAATAAGAAAATATAAAAGCCGAAAATGGTGATTATAAAAATTTTAAAAAACACAAAAAATTTAGTCCTATACAAAATACGTAATATGTGACAGAGTATGACTCAGAACTAATGCGAGGAACTTTTGTAAAAATATAAAACTGTGCTACATGCAGACATTTTACCACAGATTAACCCTTAACAGGAGCGGACCGGATCACCGGATCAAGAGTATCTGACGCTCAGATAATGAATCATACATTCGTTATCCGTACTATCAGCGCCACGTGTTTATCAGTAGCTTCATCATTTTAGTTGACCTTTTGAGACCAGAACGTTGTTCATTGTTGAACAGCGTTACATCACTGTCATTTTGGGGAAAGGTAACTGAAGACTCAGCTGCTTACGTTGAGTAAGTTTTCTGTTCTCATTTTGTGATGACCGCTAATTGATAATAACATAACATAACCTAATATTCTTATGACTTACTTAATGTTGTTTAATTTTTAGAATAGCATAACTGTATATTCTAATGCAATGTCTTATTATAAACTGTTTTAGGTTACTATAACCAGTTTGGAGAACACTGAGAAAATGTCTGTGAATGACTCTCGTTTCCCTGCATTGTTGCTAATAGTTTAAAGGAAGAGGTGTTGCATTTGTGCATTAAAAGCAGATCGGAAAACTTCTCAGTACTGCAAGAAATATAACCATTTTCTAAAATTGAGTTGAGTAAAAAAAAGTTTTTTTTCTCTTGTTGCTACTATCTGATATCTAAATTATAATATTAAGAAGAAAATGGTATAGTATTATTATTATTATAATCATGAAGTCTACTTTCCAAGATGAAAGGAGACATTCGAAAGATTTCCGTATACACTGATTAGCCAGAAGGTTATGACCACTTACCTACAGTTATGCATAAAATTGGCGGTCGCTGGATGGAGTTGGCACGACATCTCCAGGCGCACCTCTCCTAATTCCCGTAAATTCCGGGGAGGGGGATGACACGCTCTGACGCCATACTCAATCACATCCCAGGTGTCCTCGACTGGGTTCAGATCTGGTACGTTGGGGAACCAGCACTTCAACTGGAACTCGCCACTGTGTTCCTCGAACCTCTCCATCACACTTCTGGCCTTGTGACATGGTGCATTATCTTGCTGAAAAATACCACTCCCGTCGCAAACATTGTCGCCATAAAGGGGTGTACGTGCTCTACAACCAGTGTACGGCACTCTTAGGCCGTAATGGAGCCCTGTACGAATTCAACTGGACCCACGGATGCCCTCGTGAATGTTCCCCAGAGCCTAATGGAAACGCCATCGGCCCGTCTCCATGGTGCAGTACAGGTGTCAAGCAGCTGTTCCTCTGGAAGAAGTCGGATTTGCGCCTTACCATCGGCGTGAATTCATCAGACAATGCAACGCTCTTCCACTGTGTCAATGTCTAGTGCCGATGGTCTCGTGCCAATTTCAGACGTAGTTGCCGATGACGTGGCGTTAACATTGACACATGCATGGGCCGTCGGTCGTGGAAGCCCATCGTAGGGAGTGCTCGATGCACTCTGCGCTCAGACACATTTGTATTCTGCCCAGAATTAAAGTCTGATGTTAGTTCTGCCACAGTTCGCCGCCTGTCTTGCTTTCAGATGGTTCAAATGGCTCTGAGCACTATGGGACTCAACATCTGAGGTCATCAGTCCCGCCGGCCGCGGTGGCCGTGCGGTTCTGACGCTGCAGTCCGGAACCGCGAGGCTGCTACGGTCGCAGGTTCGAATCCTGCCTCGGGCATGGGTGTGTGTGCTGTCCTTAGGTTAGTTAGGTTTAAGTAGTTCTAAGTTCTAGGGGACTTATGACCTAAGATGTAGAGTCCCATAGTGCTCAGAGCCATTTGAACCATTCATCAGTCCCCTAGAACTTAGAACTACTTAAACCTAACTAACCTAAGGACATCACACACATCCATGCCCGAGGCAGGATTCGAACCAGCGACCGTAGCGGTCGCGCGGTTCCAGACTGAAGCGCCTATAACCGCTCGGCCACTTCGGCCGGCTTGTCTTGCTTTATCAGTCTGTCCACCCTACGACGTCCGACATCTGTAAAGTGTGGTGTCCGCCCAACCGCACGACGTCTGGACGCAATTTGACCTTGATTTCGTCACGTGTTGAAACCACTCACCACAGTACTCTCCGAACACCTGACAAGTCCTGCAGTTTCCGATATGCTGGTGCCGAGCCTCCGGGACCATCACAATCTGCCATCGTTAAAACTCATATAAATAGCGCGCCTACCCCATTCTACACACGGACATCACGCTCACTGATACTAATGCACCGCGCGTGTGTGTGATTAGCAGTCATTCGGCTCTGAGCACTATGGGACTTAACATCTATGGTTATCAGTCACCTAGAACTTAGAACTACTTAAACCTAACCAACCTAAGGACATCACACACATCCATGCCCGAGGCAGGATTCGCACTTGCGACCGTAGCAGTCGCGCGGCTCCGGACTGAGCGCCTAGAACCGCTAGACCACCGCGGCCGGCAGCAGTCATTCCTCATCTGGTGACGATGCTATCGTCTGGTAGTAGGTCGTTGGTCATAATGTTCTGGCTGGTCAGTGTAAATATCACCTACCTTAAATATTTTTGAAAAGTATGGTTTTGTGTTTAACCATTTATATCTATTCTAACAAAATAAACCAACTTTTAAACAAGATACTTTCATAATAGGAGGAGGAATTCCGCGTTATGTAAGACACCTTTTTTCTGTTTTGTTTCACCCAGACATGCTTCAGCAATTCTTGTGCTTATTCAGCGGGTTATTTTTTATATCTAAATGTAAAATTGTTGTTACATATAAACGTTTAGCGAAACTTCTGGTACATAATATTTGCAATTGTGAATGAATAATTGTTGTAAGGTATTGTACATCATTTTTTCACACCTCACGGTTGAGATATATATTAACGACTTGATGCTCTGTGTCTTGTTTATAACATTATACAAAGTTCTATTTATACCTTAATTGTCAAGAAGAGTGGATGTATGTATTATTTTATATACTTTACATGATGCTATTGGACATTTATTTTGGTAGCTATACTGCTACACAATATCCAACTTCTCATCTGCAAACAGCAAAACATAATTTTTTTCTGTTTATTATGCATTTACCGTCGGAAATTGGCATATATCACGTTTTTGTGTGTAACTTACACACAAGCTGGCTCGATCCGGGGCCGGTGCGCCTACCCGAGTCCAGGAAGCAGCGCATTAGGGCTCTTGGCTAACCTCGGCGGTGTCGCACAACTATGTACTGAAAAAGGAATCAGGACTTTCACAGCATTTTGGATCAGCGCTAGTAATTCCTTCCTAATATGTATCCCAAATCTCAACAACGATACTTCATTAAATTTACACTTCAGTGTGAGATCAATAATTTGTTCTTTCTCTTTTATTTTTAGACAAGATGTTCCAGAAGCACTTTTAATTGAATCTTTAATCCAATTAAATTTATCAGTACCGTCACAGAAATGCTTTTCGAAGTGGACCTCAGTGTTCCAAAATTATGAGGAAGGTACGCATTTATCTCCATTGGAATTATCAGGCTGTCTATGCCCTCCAACGGTAACACTTAGGTAGAGAACATATCTTGCATGCCACCTTCCAATCGATGTCTTCGTATCTCAATTCCTTTAATGACGCCTTCACTCTTTCACTACAAGAGAGTACAGTTGCCTGATTTCCTTGACTGAAGCGTTAAGGATATTCACTTTCTCAAGAACGTCAGTGAGGAAAGCAATTTTCAATAGAGCATCCCCGTTGCTGGAACAGTCTCTAAGAGAGTGACTTTTCTGCTTTAAGAAACAGAATACTCCATTCCTCAGTTCAGATATTCTTTTTAACACTTGAAAGCCATCGAGAATTACTATAAACGAGCAGCTGAATATGTTCAGGAACCTTCTTCTTTCACAGTACTTAAAAAAACCTCGGATTTATATATTTTGGATTAATAATTTTAACTGTTTCTATAACAGTTTGCAGCATTTCATGAAGAGGTGGGCTAAGGGCTTCAGCTGCCAGAGCTTCCGATGTATTATTCAGTGATTCCGTACTGCATAGGAAGCTAAAGTTTGAACTTTCCAGAAATTGAGCAAGCTCTATCTGAGCATACTCTAGTGCACCTATTCCATGATGTCCCTTTCTGATCAAAAAAAGTATTGATTATTTCAAAACGGCTTTGAGTTGTAGTTTCTTTAAGTATCGACTTACAGGAAAGCAGTTCCTCTCGAATTTTAAACTCATGACGAAACGAACATACGCTATCAAATGAGCATCTTTACGAATATCAGTCGCTTCGTCCACTTGTAGTGCAGAACAGTTGTTACGCAATTAACTGCTATAGTACATCTTCATAAATGATTGAAATTCCTTTACGCACTCTGTCATTAGGGATAGGAATACATTTCACCTGTTGAACAAATGACTCACCAAGCATTGTTGATATTAGTCGTTGCTGCTAAAATCAGGGTTTCTGCAATCACGTGAAGTTTATTGAATTTTGCAATCCTATGCGAAATCTGATAACAGGCTCAAAGGGCGTTAGAAGTCGCATCGTCCTTTTAGTGAAGTTCTTCTGAGTAAATAATAAAACATTTTGATTCCTCAGAAAACATTCTTTAACGTTGATCCCCGATGTTAGGTTTCAAGATATCTCTTTAGCTTGTTAGGTTTCATGACATCAGCGGATAAAATGGTTACACAAATTACACACTACGCCCGTTCTGTATCATTGACTGTATTTCTCGTGAAGCTTAGCAAGAAATATTTCACGTCACACCTTCTCGTATTTCCGTTTTGAGGATCTCTCTCCCCTCTGCTATTTGATGGGCCACTGGTGTCTTCATATCTATCACTAACCAGGAACCGCTTCATACTGCAATCAAGTCCTCCTCACGAAGTGTGAAAGTCCATAAGAAGGCTTCGCAATACATGAGTCAACGCTTGCACTGCGCTCTATGGTTAAGAATGCATTCACAGTGCAGCCCGACAAAGGGCGATTCCGCCGTCGGCTGATGTCACCGATTATTTCAAACAATGAAACACCGTCATAATTTGTATTTACAAACCAAATCTTCCACGGCAGGACAAGGGAAGATCAAGGACTAAGTACATGAATTTCGGGTTGCTTTTGTGTACCTCGTTGTTTACATTCATGCTGAAAATATGTGTTGCCTGACGAAGAAATTATTTATATTCCTTTGTTCTGTATGCGCAAGCTAATGTCTGCAGTTTTTGTGTCAACCGGTGCGTAAGCTGAAAGTTGCTGCACATCCCTGTTACCGAGTGGCGTGATGTTATGGAATAAACGGGACTCTTGCATACCACAGATCTGAATTAAATACCAATCCGGTCATGTGTTTCCAGTATCCTTTAGTGCCTCTATATACGCTCCTCCGAACGCAAACTGCGTACATCTCGTTAGTCTGTTTCATTTCTCCTCTTCTTTCCTCTACTCTCCTCACGTAACACACACACACACACACACACACACACACACACACACACTCGTGAGCGCGCGTGCATACACAATCACATGGAGATGAAAAAGCGGCAGAAGATCAAAGCAAGAAAGTCATAATTTGCCGACAACTTGTGTTCCCTCCCGTCTCATAATTAAAAAAAAAAAGAATCCACAAGCTAAAGATTAACATCGTGCACAAATATTACAATCCGTTGTAAACATTTTTATCACCTAAAACGTGGCAATTGTAAAACGCTGGTTGTCAGATGTCATCTTGATGGGAAATAAAATATATTCCGTTAAAACACAGTGAGGTGCAAAGTTTATCGCTTCATTACCGATGACCGCTGAAATTATCTCATTTTTAAAAAGCTTTTACGCTTCAGACCTTTTTTTTAAAAAAAAAAAACAATGCCTGCTTTACCGAAAAATATTTATTCGAAAGTTCCGTGATGTAATAAAATTATCGTTCGGTAATGAGCTCTGTCGGCCTTCATTAACAATTGCGTTTAACACGCGTGCGGTGATGGTGAACAAACATTTGTTACTCAATGGATCCATAATATAAAAACGAAGAAATTAGAACCCATTTCAAATTTTTATGAGCCTGAACTTTAAGCACAGCACTGCACTTACAGACGGTACTGAGTTATCTCCTGTATATGACATGTTGTACACTCAATTTGACAGCTCGTGTATCTATACGAAGTAACGGAAACAGTACGTTGTATGAAGGCTAGTTAGGCTTTAGGAAAGGTAAATGCTCGTGAGAGACATTCCAAACGTTACGTTTGACAATGGAAGTAACATTTAAGATAGACCACGATATCTGTTAACCTAGGTACAGATTTATGCACTATTACTTTGTATTAGATGGCTTTTAAATTCTGAGCAAAATATATTTAAGCTGTAGTGAAGGCCAGATAATAGATAATATTTACAGGAACTAAGAGGAAAAATGAATGAAACCCCAAGACAGAAGTGATCAGATTGAAAAGCTTAAGGTTGGGATGCTGTCTTTTTCCTCTACGGTTCAACCTGCCTATAGTAGCACGAGGGAAATAAGAGAAGTGGGATTCAAACTCATGGTGGAAGGGTAAAAAGTCCCTGATGACATTCCTATTCTCTGTCTAAGTAATGAAGAATTAGAAGACCTGCCGAATGGGATTAATAGTCAATTGAATGCAGAGTATCGACCCAGACAAAGACGAAAGTATTCAGAAGCAACCAAAATGACATTAGTGAGAAACTTAACATCAAAATTAGTATCCATTCATTGGACGGTGTGAATGGGCTCTGCTGTTTTTGAAGTAAAATGACGCGTGCAGAAAGAGACAAGCGTGACGTGTGAAACAGACTAATACAACGAAACCAAGCGTCATTCACCAAAAGAAGACTACACCTATCAAAACACTGAGCTGGAATTTTCTGACAGCGTGATAACACTCGTGGGGAATTGTAAGGTCTATTCCTGTTTCTCCAGGTCATTAATTTAAACCATCTGGAGGTTACGTCTGTAAAATATGCTGTTGAAACAGTAAAACTTTAAAGTATCTGTTGTTCTACTGCATACTTAACTGTTGCTGGAACATTATGACTTAAGAATATTTAAAAAAGACCAACCTGCATTTTATCGTAGGTCCCAGGTCTTACTAAATTTCTTCGTAGATTTCAAGCAATGTTCAGTATTTCTCTTTTTAAAATCGCTCAGTTTTATAACAGGATAACTCGTGAGAATTGGAACTGGAAAATAATTGCCTTCAGTGACATGTTTGGGAAGGATAACGTTGTTGGAAACTGTTAAATGGTTTCTTAGATTCTTAAGAATAAGAGCCACATCAGACATCAAGTACAATTCCTGAATGCCATCCTTCTGATTGATCTCCAATTGTTCAGATGTAAAATGAAGGTTGTGAATGAAAATATATGTTAAAATGTAATATTACATAGAATTTAAAGCTCTTACCTAACTGTAACACGAATAAAGTGGTCATCAGAAGTCAGTAGTAATAAGCGGAATAGGAGAGAAAGGAAGAAAAAAAATGCTCCAACTGAGGATAAATGTTGTGAACACTGTATTTGAAATCCAGCACGATGCCTACTACGCTACAAGGGACAAAAACCTTATAAAAAGTTTGTATTTACATAGAAATGACCCTCACAGAAATAAACAGTCGTCATAAGCTCTGTCTTATTTGGACCTCAACGAGCGAGATGCAACCATACTTTGGACATCTTTTCATTCTTTTGAACACTCCAAAACAATTTTCAAGAGTTTCTATAGCTGTATTTGTACAATTTGGTACTACAAACCATTCCCCGAAACGTACATTCCAAAACAAAATATCATAGTGAATGAGTTGTACGATAGTAGGAGCAGTGTGCTAGCCAGTGACGTCACATGTATCACATGACTTATATGGAACGTTTTAGCGGGCTCTCAGATTATTTGTATTTCATTCTCATTTTAAAGAATGCTGAAATTCATTATCAAAAAAGGCATATTATGAAAATAAAATGACATAATTAACCATTTAAGAGGATTTTCATAAAATTGTCAAATACCCTTTTTTTGTCTGAAATGGATGAAGGTGCAGTAGTTACGCAGAGATGCATAGGCTTGCACAGAATAGACTAGCGTGGAGACATGCTATAAATCAGTCTTTTTACTGGAGACAACAACAATATTCTCTTGTGTAATGGACTAGCTGATCCAAAATTTACCTCATACCTGATTGCAATACATCTAATGTGTCACTTCCTACTGTTACCGCAGGCAGCACAGGCAGACATGTTCAAAGACTGTGCTTCCACTTATCAGTTCGCTGCATGTATATAAACCGACCGCAACTAAAAATGCAACACCGTGATAGCTGCATGCAACAAGCGTCAAATTAAGACGGTAGTTACTACATGCTTTGATTATACAAATGATTAGCATTCCAGTGCTGTCGCAAATCATGGGTAGTAGTAACGTCATCTACATTCTGTATATGAGTACACATGACACAGCAGATTTATCATTGAGAAATCTGGTCCGTCCCCGGTAGCTGAGTGGTCAGCGCGACAGAATGTCAATGCTAAGGGCCAGAGTTCGATTCTCGGCTGAGTCGGAGATTTTCTCCGATAAAGGACTGGGTGTTGTGTTGTCCTAATCATCATCATTTCTTCCCCATCGACGCGCAAATCGCCGATGTGGCGTCAAATCGAAAGACTTGCACCCGGCGAACGGTCTACCCGACGGGAGGCCCTAGCCACACGACGTTACAGAGAAATCTCACATGAATGTGATAAATTCGATTTTTGTATCGCTTAAGGAGGAGACACGTCTACCAGCGACTGTTGCAAAACAATAATTGCATGATCCTCGCCCGTCGGGACTGCGGTTTACCGTTAAGTCATACGGTCGCCTGAATATTGAATCATTGAGTTCAGGAGGGATATACTCAGGAAGAAGGCAATGGCAAACAATCTCCGCTAGGACCTTGCCTAGTAGGCGGTGCGGGTCTCTCGCATCGTCCCCTAAGCTCCTCGGAGTATGGGACCTCATCATCGTCATCATCATCATCATCTTCATCATCATCATACTGAGCATCGTGCGGGGCCCTCATCACGCCGATCACACTTAGCAGCTTCCCTTCAGGTGGCTGTAGAGACAGACAGGCGCGCCGACAGTGATGGCCCCAAAGATAACACTGCACGCACGAGAGGCACCACATCGTCTCTTCAGGCAAGTTCCGGTTATGTGCACAGCATCACTAAGAAAGTATCCATCCATGAACGCAGGCTCTGAAGAGATCTGGAAATTTCTGTACCAGAGGAAACAACAACGTATTGCCTGTTCCGAGATAATCAGTCCTAAATTTCAACCACAGGAAACAAATCTATTGATTGAGGGTAGTAAATGACGTTCAACAGACTCTTAACAGAGATTTTGTGTTGTTTATTGACTTTTCATACAATTCACACACATTTTAGGCTCGAAAAAAATTATGACCATCACAAGGAAGTGCAATAAAAATTGAGAAACTTAACTCTGTCACTGTAGGTTTTATCTGTACAAGAGGTTTGTTTGACACGTCTGAACGAAATGTTATGTGTTGTTACGAGGCAATGCCTAGTACAATTTAAATTGAATTTTGGCGACTCTCATTCAACTTCTGACAACACATCTTCAATGGAATTTCCAGCTACATATCTGTGCAGTGTTTGGTAAGTTCTTGTAAATTTGAAATTTGTGGTAAGGTCGTATGGGAGCAAACTACTGAGGTTATTGGCCCCTAGCTTAAACACTACTTAATATAACATAAACTAACTTACGCTAAGGACAACACACACACCCATGCCCGAGGGTGGTTCAAATGGCTCTGAGCACTATGGGACTTAACTGCTACGGTCATCAGTCCCCTAGAACTTAGAACTACTTAAACCTAACTAACCTAAGGACAGCACACAACACCCAGCCATCACGAGGCAGAGAAAATCCCTGACCCCGCCGGGAATCGAACCCGGGAACCCGGGCGTGGGAAGCGAGAACGCTACCGCACGACCACGAGATGCGGGCATGCCCGAGGGTGGACTCGAACCTCTTACAGGGGGAGCCGCACGGGCAGTGACAATTCGCCTCAGACCGCGCGGCTACCCCTCTTGTAAAAATCATGATGGATAGAGGCTTGAAGCGCAGAAATGACTCAAGATCTTTATCTTTGTGCTCTTAAGTGGTCGGCCTTTCTGATGCTTGAAATTCAGGGTAATGTTGTGAAGTTCAACTGGCCGATCTAAACTCGTTTAGAGAACCTTATTTTATTGTATTCCAAACCGTCTTTATGAGTGTACTTGAAACGTATTAGACTGGACTTGTATTCCAAACCGTCGTTGTGAGTGAACTTGAAACGTATTACATTGGACTTCTCTTTGGTATTTTGATCTTCATTTATGCCCCAGTTAGTCAACAATTTTTTACAGTTGTTTAAAACTTACGTTAAACTGTCAGAGCCCTCACTTTTCATTTCCATGGCATCGAACTTTAGTTTCTTGGCACTATATGTTTTTATTGTCTTTCTTCTGCTTCACCTTTATATATTCATTGGATTCTTCAAAAGACAAAATTTTTTCTTTACATAAATCTACATCATGCTAGTTCACCATTTGTATCTCCACCGAACACATGCATAGAAGTCAGATAATGACTGAGATCATAAACATGTTCCTATCGGTGGTCGTACGTATTCCATGATATAACTCACACTTTTATTCCCTAGATGGTGACACAGAGCACCTTCATATAGTTAGTTCACTTTCACCTACGACCGTAGACTCGCTTAACTGTACACCACAAGAGAGCATTTTACACCTTTTTTACTCTAAGGTTTGTAGTCTTAAGTATGTTATGTTATGTTATGTTAACCGGGGACCTAGAAACGACGGAGGGGCTCCGCCCCCGCCGCAGCCGCAATGGCCCACAAACCCAAGACGGCTACCGCAGTCCACTTCATCCTTCCGCCACCTCACACCGAACCCAGGGTTATTGTGCGGGTTTGGCCCCCGGTGGACCCCCCAGAGAACGTCTCACACCAGACGAGTGTAGCCCCTAGGTTTGCGTGGTAGAGTACTGGTGGTGTACGCGTACGTGGAGAACTTGTTTGCGCAGCAACCGCCGACATAGTGTACCTGAGGCGGAATAAGAGGTACCAGCCCACATTTGCCGAGGCAGATGGAAAACCGCCTAAAAACCATCCACAGACTGGCCGGCTCCCCGGACCTCGACACAAATCCGCCGGGCGGATTTGTGCCGGGGACCGGCGCTCCTTCCCATCCGGAAAGCCGTGTGTTAGACCGCACGGCCAACCGGGTGGGTAGTCTTAAGTATATAACGTATCTTCGCTGCTTGACTAGCATGAGAATGGGATGTATTCCTCACTGGTAGCACACTTAAGGTCCACATCACTGTCATTTGACTCATCTGAACTTTCATCTGCAAGGTGGTCCACCATCTTGCTACTAGCCTTAATTCAGATTTACATCAGAGATAACTGTAGATCTGAGCACGCCAGAAATGACATTATGAAAACCATCCCCCTTGATTTGTTACCACACTTGAGTATTTATGATTTCCTACATAATTTTCCACAGCAAACTCGAAATGCCCAAATTTGTAGTTGGTTCACTCTGTCAGAGGATGCTCCATCTAAAGATGTGAGATTACATTCGTCATCGGTATATGGGCTCAATACGTGGCTTGATAATATGGTATGAATGCGTGGTGTCTGTTCTTCCGTACAGTTCCGAAATAACAGACACCACGCATCCATATAACTGATTCGTATCTACTAGCAATCAATCCATAGCCATCAGTGTGAATGCCCATTTACATTCCACCTCCAGCTGTAATCTAAATTTAGCAATCATGGAGGACATGGACAGGGATAAGTGGAGCTGGGTAGGAGAGTGAGTCGGCCAGGGGGAGTGCCGAGACAGTCCGCGCGTTTCTGATTAACACTGTGTCCGAGTGGCGCAGTGGTTAACACAATTGCCCATTAAGACGACGTTTTTATTTCCGGATGTGATTCATTACCCCGCAACAAAAACTAACTCTGTGAATTGGCACGCGGTCATACGGTCCGCTGCCTTTTTGACCCCGACTAGAAATCAGAGCTAAGTTACTGGACGTACTTTAACGATCGACACTGTGCACTTCTTCGCAACCCCAGATACAAACAATTATTTTCCACTTTTCTACGGAGCGCCTTTCATGAGCCGCCTTCCAGGTGGAACGTCCAAGCCATGAGATGCTGATGTTTTTTTGCCGACATGACGTTCTGAATGCACTACAAACGGAATCTCCATTAAAATTTCGAGAAGACACGTTTCGGCCGCGCGGAGTGGGCGCGCGGTTAATGGCGCCTCGCCACGGATTACGCGGCCTCTCCCGCCGGAGGTTCGAGTCCTCCCTCGGGCATGTGTGTGTGTGTGTGTGTGTGTGTGTGTGTGTGTCGTTCTTAGCATAAGTTACTTTAAGTTAGTTTAAATGGTGTGTAAGTCTAGGGATTCACACAACTTGGAAAACACGTTTGGATGTTCCGCCAATCGGAAGGCGAAAGCGACTCCTGGAATTCTGGTACGTAGACTAATTTAATTAAAAATTTGAAAAAAAATAAATATTAATGAATAAATAGAAGAAAATAAAAACATACAAACAAAAAACGCAAAAAACAAAAAATGCAATAAAATAAACTTCAAAAGCAAAATCCAGTCCACAACTAATTTCATCTTATCGCTACTCTCTATGTTCTCCGCCCCCCCCCCCCCGCCACCCCCCACTACATTCTTTCTTTCCTACACCCTTGTAGTAATAGGTTAGTTGTTTTGGGATAGGCGTAGATTGGAGTCAACGCCTGAAGAGGTGCATTTTATTTTTTTATTTTTTTGTAGTAGATTTTTTGTAGTTACCCTTTCCTGTCCAGAGACGGAAGAAAAGTGGCAGAGCATAAAAAAAAAATTAAGCATGAGATACCGGGTTCAGCTCCCTATCAGCACAAATTTTCAAAAAAATGGTTCCAATGGCTCTGAGCACTATGGGACTTAACATCTGTGGTCATCAGTCCCCTAGAACTTAGAACTACTTAAACCTAACTAACCTAAGGACATCACACACAAGCATGCCCGAGGCAGGATTCGAACCTGCGACCATAGCAGTCGTACGGTTCCAGACTGAAGCGCCTAGAACCGCTCGGCCACATCGGCCGGCACAAATCTCCACTCGACGTCGCTGATTCCGCATAAGGTTCCGATGGAGCTGATTTCACTAGTTCCTTACTTCCCCATCCCCCACCCCTTCCTCCATCAACTTACATATTGTGATAACAGGGGCTACCATTCGTTACGCAACACTTCCGTTCGCGTACCCGGTAATTTGGACAACAGCCATTAAATTTCTGATTGATAAGACCTATGTTTGAGGTAGCTTGACGTTATCGGCCAAGAAGGAAACTCAAGACTACATTTTGCCCGTTCAGTCATACCCACCTCCATACTGAGCGTGTTCGACAACTGTCCTAATCAGCAACTTTCCTATATCTCTAGCCGATTGTAAACATCTGGACATGGTAAACTGCTCTGTAGTCGGGGTAGTCGGTCCTACTTTTTATGTATTGACTACTCGCTCCAAGGATATTATGGTTTTCACTATGAAGGTTGGGTTTTATGTGTTCTCCTCTTCGTTTTACATGTTCTAATGTTTGTAAGTACAGGTGTGGTATAGCTCTTTTCATAATTATGTGCTTATGGCTCTGATATTATTTTGGTGTATAGGTATTCAGTCACTATCATTGTTCATTTCCAGCTGTTTGCATATGCACCTGATAATGTGGCTATAAGGTACGAAACTAGGAGTGTCTTAATAAAATGGTTCAAAATACAGTGTTCGCGGAGTTCTTGTTATAAAATCTGGTCGTGGGTTGCCGAGAGACTGTCACACTAACACATGCAAGCCACTGCGGTTGATGAATTCTGGTATAGAGTTGAAGTAGCACGGTATTTCGTATCCGTATCTATTATTCAAGTTCAGTTCGACTCTGTGCTAGTCCCATTGTTACAGTCAGTGGTGGCAGCACCGTGTATCAAATTTTGCTCCCCATATACATGTAAATCGTCTACAAATTTAAAAGCATGTTCCTCACACTGTATTATATATGCGAAAGAATAAAATTGTTTTATCCGCTATACCATTATGTATTGCAGTTTTAGTGGACAGCAGTGTATGATTTCCTCAATGAAGGTTACGTGCACTACTGCCGAAATGACATAACCGTGAAAACATATACAGGTTGTCTGTCCTATGGGCTGTAAGGAGCATTTTCTCTGGTGTTTCGGCAGATCTTAGCAGTTTCGTTTTATCTACGTGTTACTGGAGTCAGTCTTAACAATGCCTGCTCATCACGTCTTAATACGACGCCCTTCGTCAACGGAAAACGTCGATTTATTTCGCATTACAAACAAAATGATTTTAATGTGGAATTTTACGTGCCCATTCGATATACCGATCCCAAATTAGTCTAGTGCGTTACTCGTTCTATCGATATGTAGTGACTGCATTAGTAAAACATGAAGAATAGTCAGTACTCCAGCAGCAACTGAGCAGCGCTTCTGCATGGCGGTAGCAGTGTGCAGGCCACGTCGGTGTGTCGCTGCTAAAGTACCGGTTATTCTTCGTGTTTCACTGTCCATTTTAAAACACATCAGTGAAAGGAATATCGCACTAGACTAATCTGGAACCACTGTCGAATGGCCACGTAAAATTCCACCTCATCAATAGTTTTCTTTGAGACGGAAAACAAACTGACGTTTCCCATGGCTTCAGCATCGCATGAATGACGACATGAGCAGTATTTGTTTGTGCTCACTCCAGCTACACGTTGCAAAAAATAATTTGCAAATATCCGCCGAAATGTCAGAGAAAATGTGCTTTACAAGTATTTTTAGAGACACCCTGTATATTGAAAGGAGAGACGTTGTGTAATCACAGTAAATGATTGTCCAAGTTTCGTTACGAACAGATGCCATCACGAACAGATCTTGTAAGTCCAATATAACGAAAATCTGTGCATTGCACACACAAACTCTAAGTCTTGGTAGCAATCTTCTTATGATTTGAATGCACTCTATCGGTGAGCATCACGACATACTACAGGAAAGTCCCCACTGAAACCCTTGACCCAAATCGTAAAGGGCTCAGTCCTAGGGCCCCCTGAAGCGGGTCGGCAGCACTGAGTGTGCCATGAACTGTTCAGTTAGGTCTCAAAGTCTGAGTCCCAAATAATAATTACGGGATACGGCTGGGAGAACTTCACTTAAATCTGTTTCAGGAATAGGACCTTGAAACATCAAATGTCTTGTGATGAAGATATACATTGTTTCGTATTTATACCACCACCATGTTCTGAAAATATGTCCTCATTTCGTGAATAAACTTCGCTCTAGGACTTCGTCATAAGTAACTGTTGATAATAGTAGTCTCGAAATTGGTTAATTGTCAACTCGAGTACTTACCCGTTGCCAATGGAGATGATATTCGTCTACACATAAAATTCGTTATACCAGTCTTCAGAACGCTAAGCATAAAATAAAACTAAGAATTCTTGTCACTACGAGGACGAAATTGACAGAAAATATTTAGGCTGTTAGAGGGCACTGCAGTCACAGTTGTTAGTAGTGTGCGAGTCTATAGACAAAACCGTTCACATTCTGGGGTTGTGAGGTATTTAATGTAATCATACAATCATTTGTAAATTCCAGTAAATCGCACGATACAAGTTTTTCTTATGTAGCTGCTAATGCTTTTATTTCAGGTTGGGAAGTGTAGCAGCTATCATGGCTGTGGGAAGCTACTGGCCATCGCGTCATTTAAGAACGTCTTCCTGTACTCAGATAGACAAATTTGAGAGAATGAAGTACAATTATCATCGTCATTATTTGAACGCAGTATGATCCAGATATTCCCCAACAAAAACCTACTCAGAAATGAAAAACTACGTTTCACGATAAAACTTGGTGTCTGAATAAAAAAGAAATTAACAAACAAAAAGTAAAAAACCTGCATGTATACCTTGCCGTACGGATTTGCATCGGGGAGAGATCGTGTTGTAGAAACTGCAAACATATATAGTTTCTCAATAAAACTTTTCTTAAGCTGTAGAAGAGGAAGGAGGCGAAGAGTGACGTAAAGCAGGAATAAGAAGTGGTGAAGTACTGGAAAGACGTTAAGGAGAAACTTGTTTGTATGATATCGACTGGGATCCTAAGTGTATAATCTAATGAGGTGATCTAAACGCAAGTGGAATGAATATCCCGCTATAAAATGCTAGATTTATCCAACCGGCATGAGCTCACAAAATTCATAGGAAAATACAGTTGGTGAATTCGTTATTACAGAGCGAATCCACACCAATACGAGTAATCATGTAATTTACGACATTGACAACTGTGAAGAAGAAAGTCCAACGTACAATTGATCAGCGAGAGCGTGAAATACATCTGTACCTTTTAATGGACATGCGAACTAAAACTTGTGTTAAAGTTAGTGGCAAGTACCTAATGTTCAAGATACCGGTAAGCCGAAGACCTTCACGTATTCCGCAAAGGTAGGTGTGGAGAAATCAAGAAATCTTTCCAAAGATGTCTAGTTGCCAAATCCATACACCACACACAAAATTTCCCTAACGCCGTAATGACTAGAGTCTGTTTGATATTTCAGATATTACAGTTAGCTTAGTGTATTGAATATAAAATTCCTCTAAAAGTTCAGTCTACTATGGATCGCCAAGTCGGCGGAAGATGAAAGACCAAAAAGAACACTACCGGTAAAATGTTACTCCCGGCAAAGCAAAAAATTGAGTTCATGGCATTGTGAAGAAAGTGAGGTCGCTAGGACAGTGAACACTGTACTTTGCAGGAGACCGAGTTTAGCATCTTCCGAAACTTTACTGTTTACACAAAAATTCAACTTTAGTGGAGAGGGACCATAAATAGCGTTGTGTTCTTCAATACCAACGTTCTAGCAGTTGCAACTATAGTACAGAAAAAGATGGCAGTACGTCCTCTGCCTATGTTTTAGACTGTGGGCCTATCCGAAATTATATAACACAGCTCCCCTGCCCGATCGTACTCTGTGACAATTTCTCGCGGGTCAAGATGTGGAGAACCTCTTATTATCAGAAGATCTATGGCTTTTCAGCATGGGACAGAGCCTGCAGTCCATTACTCCTAATGGATCAGTCTATCCTATCAATATTCCCATATGCTTTCCAGTCCTCATTTATATTGGGATGAGAAGTTCCGCCTTATGCAATACACCTTATTTCTTTTGTTTCACCCATACATGTTTCAGCACTTTTGTGCTATCATCAGTGGGTTCTATTTATTTTTAACTGTAAATTTGTTGTTAACATATTAATATTTTCGTCGTTTACAACATTATGTAAAAGTTGCATTTATAACTTAATTGGCGAAAAGTAACATACCTTACATTATATTATTGTCCTCTTGTTTTGGTAGCTGTTATGCTACACAATATACAACATGTCATCTGCAAACAGCAAAACGTAATTTATTTTCTATTTGTTATGTATTTACGAACGGAAATAAGACTGTATCACGTTTTCTTTCTGTAACTTACGGTTTTGAAGTTGTGGTAGGTTTTCCTGTTTTGTTGGCGAAGTAAATGGGCTTACTTCTTTGCCTGTGTTCGTGTGGCAATGCAGTTTATCGATTATTCAAAACATAGGCGGAGTTTTCGCTGCCATTACGTGTTGTTGTGGTTGTGTGGCGTTCATTTGTTTCGTAGCGTGTTCTGTTGGCTGAGGCGCGCGAGATTGAGTTGTATTTGGTGTCAGTTGTATGTGGTTTATGTGGGTTTGTCTGTGTGTGATGAGTACTGGGGCAGAGAGGGAGTGTGTGTGTGTGTGTGTGTGTGTGAGAGAGAGAGAGAGAGAGAGAGAGAGAGAGGAGGAGAGAGAAAGAAAGAAAGAAAGAAAAGAGAGAGGATTTATGTGTGTGTGTGTGTGTGTTTTACTTGTACAGTTCTTCTAATGTGGTGAAGAGAGTTTTGTTGCACAGTGATGTGTATTCATTGAGTACTTTCTTTCCTTGGGCTATTGATTTTTGGATGTGGTAGTTTTCTTCTATAGTTAATTTTTGGTATAGGCTGCTGCTGGTTTTTAGGATGTGAAGGTCAGTTTCAATGTTTGATGGGTGGTGGTTGTGTGCTACCAGGTGGTCTGCAAATGTTGAGTGTGTGCTATTGCTTTTCAGTGCTCTGAGGTGTTCATTATATCTGGTTCTGAAGGTCCTGCATGTTTGGCCCACATATACAGATTGACAGCAGTTGCAAGTAAGTTGGTAGATGCCAGACTGGCTGTATTTGTCAGTGTTGGTGGTAATTCTTCCAAATCTGCTCTGTATTGTGTTGTTGGTTCTGTATGCTATTTTGAGTCCTTGTTTCTTTAGTATATTAGCCACCCTGTGTGTGACTTTGTTGTTGTAAGTCATTATGTGCCATTTGTTGCTTACTGTCTGCCAATTTGTTGTGTGATGAGTTGTGTTTGTATGTATGTGTGTTTCATGGTTATGTGCTGTCTGTTTTTGTATTTTGTGGTTTATTTTGTCTATTCTCTTTGCATCATATCCATTCTCCTGTGCAATTTGTTTTATTGTGTTCAGTTCTTGTGTGTAGTCATGCTTATTCATGGGTATTTTGTTCAGCCTGTGAAGTAAATATCTGAAGCTGGCTTCTTTGTGGGTTATGGGGTGATTGGATTGGTTATGAATAATGGTGCTGGTGAGTGTGGTTTTTCTGTAGATTGTGAATTCATGTTTGTTGTTTCTCTTGTGTATAGTGAGATCTAAGAAGTTAAGTTTTTCATCTGTTTGTGTTTCTATGGTGAATTGTATTTGTGGGTGGATGGAGTTTATGTTATCATGAAGTTCTTTTATGCGGGACAGTGGTTCGTCTATTAAGCAAATTATGTCATCTACGTATCTGTACCAATATATTATTTTGTACTGTTTTGGTATTACTATTTTGTCAAAGATTTGTTTTTCTATTTGGTTGAGGAAAATGTCAGCTAGGAGGCCACTGATTGGGGATCCCATGGGTAGTCCATCTTGTTGAGAGTAAAATCTGTTGTTGAATGTGAAGTAGTTCTGTTCTGTGATGAGCCTGAGTATGGCTAATATTTCTTGTATGTTTGTTGTGGGTATGTTTCCTTGCAGTTGGAGGTTTCTTTCTATTATGTTGGTGGTTTCTTCTGTTGGGATGTGTGTGTACATTGAAATTATATCAAATGAAACCAATGTTGCTGTGTTTGGTATGTTTTCATTTTTTATTTTTTCTATTAAGTCACTTGAGTTCTTTAGACTTCTGTTGTCAGTGTATTTGTATATTGTCTGTAGCAGAGTGTGTGTGTGTTTGGCTAAGTGGTATGTTGGTGCTTTGGTGAAGTTAATTAATGGACGTATGGGTATTCCGGGTTTGTGAACTTTAGGCAATGATTTTAGGGTGGGGGCCTTGGGATTTTTCTGTATCATTTTTTAATCTGTGTTTCTGTGAAAATTGTTTCTATGTTTCTCAGGGTTTTCTGTAACTTGCTTTGGTATCGGTTTGTTGGGTCTCTTGTTAATTCTGTGATGTTGTTGCTTTGGATGAATTCTAATGTTTTGTGAATGTATTCCTGTTTGTTTATGACTACTATTGAATTACCTTTGTCAGATTTTGTGATGATGGCATTTTCTTGTGTTAGTTTATTCTGTAGTTTTCTGTAGGTTTTTTCTTCAGGAGTCCTAGTGTTTTCTTTTATGGTGGTTTTGTTCTCTTTGATTATATTTCTCATTTCCTCAGCAACTAGTCTCTTGTTAGGTTTGCATTAAATTCAGGTGTGTTTAGTGTTTCTTGTTGCTTTATGATGTTTTCAGTTTCTGTTATGATACTTTCTACTGTCCTATGTGACACCAATGTCATAATGTTATGTTTGGGACCCTTTTCAAGTAGGCTGCTTTCTTGTTCAGATAATTTTATGTCTGTTAGATTAATCACTCTTTTGTGAAAGGTGTGTTGGTTGTATTGGTGGTGGGATTGGTGGATGTTTGTGTGATTTAACATTTTTGTGAGTTTCTTTTGTTGGATTGTCTGTTTTCTCCCTATTATGGTCTCAGTGTATGTTCTAACCCTGTATATTAGTTCGTCAAAAAATGGTGGGTATGTTATGTGGTTGGCTAATTCTAAATGCAATCTGTATAATTCAATATTCAGAGTCTGTTTTTTGGAATACAAAGACCGGATTTCTTGCTTTATCCACATGATTTCTGCCTTACGTTTTGTCTGCTGAGCTGCTAGTGACATATTGTTTACAGTTATTGTTACATAGTTAGGTACAATCTTATATGCCAAACATAGTTTATTGAACTTAATGTTGAGTATGGTTTTATGAAGTCTGATGGTTGTGTTCTGATATTTGTTGAAGAGCTGCGATGGAAATACCTGGCTTGGTGTAGAAATAATCATCTTGTGGTGCAGTTCTTCTTGTTGTCTCCGTGCTTGCTAAGAAAATGGGATGAGAAGTTCCGCCTTATGCAATACACCTTATTTCTTTTGTTTCACCCATACATGTTTCAGCACTTTTGTGCTATCATCAGTGGGTTCTATTTATTTTTAACTGTAAATTTGTTGTTAACATATTAATATTTTCGTCGTTTACAACATTATGTAAAAGTTGCATTTATAACTTAATTGGCGAAAAGTAACATACCTTACATTATATTATTGTCCTCTTGTTTTGGTAGCTGTTATGCTACACAATATACAACATGTCATCTGCAAACAGCAAAACGTAATTTATTTTCTATTTGTTATGTATTTACGAACGGAAATAAGACTGTATCACGTTTTCTTTCTGTAACTTACGGTTTTGAAGTTGTGGTAGGTTTTCCTGTTTTGTTGGCGAAGTAAATGGGCTTACTTCTTTGCCTGTGTTCGTGTGGCAATGCAGCTTATCGAGTATTCAAAACAGTACAAAACAGTACCAAATAATATATTGGTACAGATACGTAGATGACATAATTTGCTTAATAGACGAACCACTGTCCCGCATAAAAGAACTTCATGATAACATAAACTCCATCCACCCACTAATACAATTCACCATAGAAACACAAACAGATGAAAAACTTAACTTCTTAGATCTCACTATACACAAGAGAAACAACAAACATGAATTCACAATCTACAGAAAAACCACACTCACCAGCACCATTATTCATAACCAATCCAATCACCCCATAACCCACAAAGAAGCCAGCTTCAGATATTTACTTCACAGGCTGAACAAAATACCCATGAATAAGCATGACTACACACAAGAACTGAACACAATAAAACAAATTACACAGGAGAATGGATATGATGCAAAGAGAATAGACAAAATAAACCACAAAATACAAAAACAAACAGCACATAACCATGAAACACACATACATACAAACACAACTCATCACACAACAAATTGGCAGACAGTAAGCAACAAATGGCACATAATGACTTACAACAACAAAGTCACACACAGGGTGGCTAATATACTAAAGAAACAAGGACTCAAAATAGCATACAGAACCAACAACACAATACAGAGCAGATTTGGAAGAATTACCACCAACACTGACAAATACAGCCAGTCTGGCATCTACCAACTTACTTGCAACTGCTGTCAATCTGTATATGTGGGCCAAACATGCAGGACCTTCAGAACCAGATATAATGAACACCTCAGAGCACTGAAAAGCAATAGCACACACTCAACATTTGCAGACCACCTGGTAGCACACAACCACCACCCATCAAACATTGAAACTGACCTTCACATCCTAAAAACCAGCAGCAGCCTATACCAAAAATTAACTATAGAAGAAAACTACCACATCCAAAAATCAATAGCCCAAGGAAAGAAAGTACTCAATGAATACACATCACTGTGCAACAAAACTCTCTTCACCACATTAGAAGAACTGTACAAGTAAAACACACACACACACACACATAAATCCTCTCTCTTTTCTTTCTTTCTTTCTTTCTCTCTCCTCCTCTCTCTCTCTCTCTCTCTCTCTCTCTCACACACACACACACACACACACACACACACTCCCTCTCTGCCCCAGTACTCATCACACACAGACAAACCCACATAAACCACATACAACTGACACCAAATACAACTCAATCTCGCGCGCCTCAGCCAACAGAACACGCTACGAAACAAATGAACGCCACACAACCACAACAACACGTAATGGCAGCGAAAACTCCGCCTATGTTTTGAATAATCGATAAACTGCATTGCCACACGAACACAGGCAAAGAAGTAAGCCCATTTACTTCGCCAACAAAACAGGAAAACCTACCACAACTTCAAAACCGTAAGTTACAGAAAGAAAACGTGATACAGTCTTATTTCCGTTCGTAAATACATAACAAATAGAAAATAAATTACGTTTTGCTGTTTGCAGATGACATGTTGTATATTGTGTAGCATAACAGCTACCAAAACAAGAGGACAATAATATAATGTAAGGTATGTTACTTTTCGCCAATTAAGTTATAAATGCAACTTTTACATAATGTTGTAAACGACGAAAATATTAATATGTTAACAACAAATTTACAGTTAAAAATAAATAGAACCCACTGACGATAGCACAAAAGTGCTGAAACATGTATGGGTGAAACAAAAGAAATAAGGTGTATTGCATAAGGCGGAACTTCTCATCCCATTTTCTTAGCAAGCACGGAGACAGCAAGAAGAACTGCACCACAAGATTATTCCTCATTTATATTGTTCAGTCGAAAATTATAGATGATATGGTCTCCTATGAACTTTCTCTGATGTGAATACACCTAGCACATTGAGTAATGACAAAAAGTCAGCTGCCCACATGGTTGCATATGAAGGTGAGGGGGACGATCTACATAATTTAAATGTCGAGAATGCGTCCAGAAATTAGAGAACACATAACCAGCGCAGTCCACGACGCTGCTGGTCGTCTACTTAAACTTTTCTGGACACCTGAAACATCCTGTGTTTTGGTGAAGTGAAGATTGCCGATTTGTAGACAGGGATAGAGTCAAGTACTAATGTTTCTGGTGGGGGAGGCCGAATAGTATCGTTAATTAACGAGATCAAATTATGGTCACGGAAGGAACTGCTCAGCTTCATCACTCGTTTCACTACACCAGTGCGTGTATAAGAGACCAACGGGATGACTTAAGGGGGAGGTAAGAGATATCATGTTAATGCTGTAATTGATATGAATCTGTAGGAGACCTGTGGAAAGACTGCCGTATCCATGCTGAGAGCTGCAGTCTAGTTTCAATCAGTAATGCTGGTTATTCCTAATCCTTCTCCTCATTGTTACTGATTTCATCACGGTTTATAGCACATCAAAATATTACTGCAGCGAAATAAAGGAAATTCAAATTTGTGTTCTTAACTTCATTCTGGTAATTAAAGTCTATATTTTATGTTAACAACGGTACTTTATAAATATTCAGATATCTTTCAGCAGCTTCCTACCATCACCAGTGTGTACTTTTCTTCGGACCTGTAAAATGCAGACGTATTTTAAGTAATAATTATTCTAACGAATGTGGACCTAAAAACAACTTTCCGGTTGTGAGTGTTATCGTATCTGCTATAATGGTTAGTTCTGGAGGAACATCTTTTTCTTTATTGTGTACCGGTAGCTTGCTATCTGCAACTAAACGACGTTGTTGTGACTGAAAATATTTCGCTACCTGGTTTTCCGATTACTGAAAGTTGTTTTCGTAGTTCCTGTTCTTACAGACACACTGATCTGTTGTAGAAGCACCCACAGACGCACGACACATGTTTCTGATGAATTGCAATCACAAGTTACACTTCTGAACTTCACAAAACACATATGTTTACGTTGATTCGACTAATCTGGTACCTAGTGATAACACAGACACGGAGTTAATGAAGTTGGTGAACATCAACAGGGACCAGACAGCAGCAATATTAATCATTTTTATTTTTTTATTTTTTTTATTTATTTACTTATTTTTTGTAAAGCCCAAAAGTGTAGTTTGTGAGTGCAATCCATCAAAAATATACGTCGCATTTCTGTGTGTGTTTCCATAACAGATGAGGATACAAATGAAGGCAGATACTATAAAAATAGCTTCAAGTAAACTCATAATTAAGTGTAACTTTCCTATACTCTGCATAAGGATGTTACCACGCTGTACATTTCTATACGAACACGTCACTCCCTGTATGTGGCCTACCACAAGGCGGAACTATCACCTCAAATAAAATGAATGATACAGATAATTTCATTCTCATACAGCGCTTGAAAAAGAATGCAATAAAAGTTAAAAATACAGAGTTTCTTGTGGTGGAATAGTTTGACGAAAACAGAAAATTTGTTGATTTTTCTATACGCCTTCAGTTTAATGTAAGATGATCTTTGCAGGTATCTAATAATTAAGTAGAAATTCCGTTCAGAAAACCTAATGTATCTACCATTCTTATTTCGGATGTTGTTGGAAATTTTACAGTTTTGCATGTTTTTCTCTTGCTAACATAGTACTGCATGAAAATGTAAGACAGTGTCGATGAAATAATTTAACAGAATCATGTTCCTTAAAATTTAAATGATGTAAATATTTTGGGTGTAGACTATTTTTAAGGTATTTGTCATTGCAACCCTTCCGTAAAAAAACATGTTCTAAAAATATTTCGGGTACAGCCTGTAGCCATAATTATACGTTGTCTCCAGATTTACTATGAATAAACATTCAGGAAAACTTACTATATATAAAACTGTGCTTACTTATTAGGTGACTTTATGTGATTTACCTTTTGTTCATTCCTGGTGCGGCACAAGAGTTGCAAGTTGCCTAGTTTCGAGCAAATTGGTCATTCAATGCTGGGTGGAACTGCATCGTCTCTCAAATTTCGGAGCTTGAAATTATTATCATTAAGTGAGGCTATACAGATTCCAGAAGCGAGACCCAAGCTAATAATCTCGAGATATCTGGAAGCTGTACCACTCTGACATCTGGCCTCAGTGGACGTTGTATTATCACGGCACTTAGCATGTATTTGTTGGTCTTTCTTCACATGTGTTCATAACGTTAGACTCTAACGCTTCACGTGATGAAGATATAATTGGACTTCTAGTACGTTAGAGTCACTTCTCAGAACGTCTGACACTCTCACCGTTATTTTGAGCCGCCTCTTAGATATTCGCGTGTCAAGTAAAACATTTTTGAACACAGTATTCTACGATAATTAAACGTAATTCTTCATAGCGGTTTCACTCTGAAGATGAGAAGAAAACTTTATCAACCGAAATGCTTTCCTCAACAATAACCAAACATTTATAACGGGTTAACTTGAGAGCTTTTAAATAAAAGCACCTTACGTTAATTGTATGAAAAGTTAGGACTTAGTAGTGAAAAGCTTGCTCTTTGAATATGTGTTTGAGATAATAATAAGTAGAATAATTTATCTAGAGCTTGAATTAATTCCTCAGCAGTAGTTAGTACAATACAGCTTTCAAATAAAAATTTCGGAGCAGCTTTACGACAAAGAAATCTGCAAAGCAAACTAATTGGCCAACAGGAATCGTAGACAGGCGCAGGTATTTAATTTTGAGAGCATTTTGCGAGTCACAAAGACTATTCGTCAAATTATCCCGGCTAAGTAGGAAGTTGTAATTAAGAAATCTAATAAATATTCCTACAGCGACCACAGTCAGTTATTTATTTAGTTACTTACATGTTCCATAGACCATCTGATCGATTCTTTCATCGAAGTGATGTAGAACGAGACAGTATACAGGATCTGTATACATGGTTAATGTTCACGGTAATTAACAGGTTATTTTTAGTCCTACTCATTAATTACACTAATATTTTTGATATGACTTCCAGTATTTAAGTCGAAATTCGTCAGTGGAATAGGAGAAGTTGTCCAGGAGAAATGATCTCAAATTTGATTTAAAACTTGCTTCGACATCTGTCAGACACTTTATGTTATTAGACAAATGATCAAAAATTTCTGTTACTGCATATTAGACTTCTTTCTGTGCCACTGCCATCTTTAACAATGGATAGTAAAGGTAATATTTCCCTCTGGTGTTGTGGGTATGGACATGACTGTTCTTCTCATATTGTGATGGATTATTTATGATGAATTTCGTTAGCGACTATATGTATTGTGGCGGCGCATTTAAAATGCTTAGCTCGTGGAAGGGGCGCTAGATGAAGTCCGTGAGAGAACAGCACATATTATTCTTACTGCTCACTTTTGTGCAATCAATACTTTCTTTTTAAGTGATGAGTTACCCAGACAATTATTCCGTAAGACTAGGTGAGTTCAAATATGCGAAATATGTCCGCAGGTTTCCAGAATGAAATTTTCAGTCTGCAGCGGAGTGTGCGCTGATTCGAAACTTCCTGGCAGATGAAAACTGTATGTCGGACCGAGACTCGAACTCGGGACCCTTGCATTCCGCGGGCAAGTGTTCTACCAACTTTTTTTTTAATCTCATTTTGTTCCTTTCCGTTCGTTGCACCTGCTCGAGGCGGACGTCGTAATACACCCGTTTAAGTTCGTCGTTGATCGATTACCTCAGTTTTCTTTTGTTTCAGAGGGCAGCTAACCTTCTGACCGAACACGCTGAGCTATCTTGCCGACTCCAACTAAGCTGCCCAAGCACGGCTCGCGACTCCTCCTCAAAGCCTCAGTTCTGCCTGTACCACGTCTCCTACCTTCCAAACCTCACGAAGCTCTTCTGCAAACCTTGCAGAACTAACTCTCCTGGAAGAAGGGATATCGCAGACACATGACTCAGAAAGGCGAAGGTCCCGAGTTCGAGTCTCGGGCTGGCATACACTTTTAATCTGCCAGGAAGTTTCATGTCAGCAGGTTGTTACGTTTGTATCTGAGATTAGCAAGTATACGAAGAACAATTAATTGTTTGAGAAGCTCAATTATATGTCTCTTCCAATTCAGGTGTCATCGGTATGTACACCTAAAAATTGGGAACGTTCTACCCTTCTTTCTGACTCATGCTCATGTGCTACATCAATTGTTGATATGACTATGTCTGTTTTACAGAACTGAATGAAGTCTATTTTTTTTTTTCAAAATTGAGTAAGGATCCATTTTCAGAGAACCACTTAATAATTCTTTGGCAATTATCATTGACAATTCTTCCTTTGATTCCTTTCCAGTGGGATTTATTGTAACACCATTATCTGCAAAAATCACCAAGTACAAAGAATCGCTCCCCCTTTTCGATGCTGTTTTAGATACCGAGTTAGTGACGCCCCATCAAATCATTATCCTGCTGAAAAGAATAGTTTCTTCATGGCAGTTTCAAAGCATGACCCTGTTTCTTTTCTTATTTAATATGGCTATTCACAGAATTAGATAAACGATAAGGATCTATGTCACATGCACTCTTTTGGTGGATGACTTTTCAGTTGTTAATTAACCTCGTAGACTTTCTGAAAGCACAAATAATCTGCAGGAGGCTCTTACATTGCTGGTAGATTGTGCACTTTCAGCTGGTTTTAGGATTTCGGAAGGCTAACTGGTGTGTTGTTATTGTAACGATTCTTATCGTTTTGTAAATCTTCTTAAAGTTAACATGAAGGGACACCATTTCCATTTTAAACACCAGAAGGGAGAAAATTTACTCTCGTTTTCATCAGAAAGGCGTCAACGACCTTGCCGCAGTGGCTACACCGGTTCCTGTCAGATCACCGGAGTTCAGCGCTGTTGGGTGTGGCCGGCACTTGGATGGGTGACCATCCGGGCCACCACACGCTGTTGCCGTTTTTCGGGGTGCGCTCAGCCTCGTGATGCCAATTGAGGAGCTACTCGACCGAATAGCAGCGGCTCCGGTCAAAGAAAACCATCATAACGACCGGGAGAGCGGTGTGCTGACCACATGTCCCTCCTATCCGCATCCTCACCTGAGGATGACACGGCGGTCGGATGGTCCAGATGGGCCTCTTGTGGCTTGAAGACGGAGTACATTATTAGAAACGTATGTTGCTGCCACACTTTAGTATATGTTAAATGACTTCCTTCTGACACTTAGTATTTTAAATACGACGTGGACAGCAGATAGAGCACGTCTTCTCCTGTTTTATACAGACTACCTATGAACCACACTTGGTGAACCATGCACGGTGTACAAAAGTGCTACAGTATCTTGTCAGAAAGTGTTGGATATAATCCGACGTAAGGAAATTAATAAATAGGTGATGACTTACGCTTTAATTGTAAAATGAGAGGATAATTCCAGGTGCTAACTGACAATTAACATATTTACAGGAGCAGAATCAAAATCACGAGTGTGTCTAGCCAGTAATAATATGGCGTCACACGTACATTACATCTTGACACTTTTTGGCGAGAAAAGGAGACAGTGGACTAGTTGTTTGTTTTCGGAAGGCACAGGGTTCAGATAGCCACTCAACCGAAGAGATTCAGTTCTCCTGCTGTTTCGTTAACCACTTTAAACATTCGGCACACTGGTCCTTTCAACATGCGCTCAACATAATTCTTGTCTCATCCACTTCCAATTGCTCTATTGCTCCATCAAATATTACATCGAGATGGCACGACGATAACACTCCTTAAGCAGTGGGGATGAATGTGCGGGAGGCCCTCTTTCAGGGTACTGCAAGACTTAGGACTACAAGTATCAACTTGTTTGCAGACATCGGTACTAGCCTAATGAAAAGCTGTTCTGACAGAATTTTATGCTCCACTCTCAGTTATATCTCCAGAACTCCTTCTTTGTATAATTTGCAAATATAATATTTTTGCCATTTTCAGAGAAGGACAGCGTTGTGTCGCATGAGATAAGCAACCTTGATTATAATGTAGAAACCATTTAGGTAATTTTTGCAGCTAAAACAAAAATACAGGTGGTTAGTCTCTAGCACCTGTGTTAATGAATACTATAATAGTTTTTTTAATCTGTAGATATCTACATGAACATAATAATAATAATCATTTGAACGTGGAATTGACAGACGAAGAACAATATAATGTAAGTTGAAGTTTATGCTTTAAGATCACAGTAACAGGATAATAAATGAAAGATTGGGCCATAAATGGTGCAGGGAATTTCATGAAATAGATTATAATTCAGAGAATTTGCTTCGCCGTTTGATTAACCTGCATGATTTCAAATATTTGCTTCTCCGTAAGTCTCCATAGTTAATTCCCTGTAGTGTGATGGCCGGCCGGTGTGGCCGTGCGGTTCTAGGCGCTTCCGTCTGGAACCGCGTGACCGCTACGGTCGCAGGTTCGAATCCTGCCTCGGGCATGGATGTGTGTGATGTCCTTAGGTTACTTAGGTTTAAGTTGTTCTAAGTTCTAGGGGACTGATGACCACAGATGTTAAGTCCCATTGCGCTCAGAGCCATTTGAACCACTTTTTTGTAGTGTGATTTTGAATCCTCTTCAGTCCATATTTCAAATTGGTTTTTCTGTTTTCTGTTAAGTGCTTACGATACTTCAAATTTGAATTAAACATAATTTAAAACACTCTAAGGTCCAAACTTCAAGCAAATACCTCATCGATATCAAGCGCAGTAGGAGTGGAAAATATCTTTGCAGTACAGAGAGCCAGCTGACCATCTGCAAATGGAAGCACTACAATAAACTCGAATGTATGTAACAAAAATGTGTTGGACGTTAACCGTGCTGATTTATTTGTTGGCACGTGAACGTGTCTCGTGAGTTTATTACAGATCCATAAAGGGAAGTATTTTGGCAGTATGTGTGACGTATCTGGTGCCATTGCGATGGATTCAGACCTGCTTTCTCCAACAACCCCATTTTCTGTGCGTTCCCCTGTATTTGTAAACTTAAACGACGACACAGCAGCCGCATAAGAAGATCGTGCGATGTCTGAACGATTTCTCACTTCATATGGTAAATGCGGACGTCAGTTTTGAAGTAACTGTTATGATAATTGATCACTAATTAATAATGTCTGGTTAATAAGTTACCTCAGAGACAGACATGAAACCACTAAATATTCAAGTACACCGGCCCTGTAGCGCTCCAGGATATGTACGCTCTTCACTGGAGCTGGAATTGGAAAGAAGCTGTTTTCGATCACACTAAAAATGAAATAATATACCTTTTTTTGAGGTGAGGCTCGGTATGAAAATGGAAACTGCCTAAGGCGTCTATCTTACTTGTCTCACCAGGGATATGAATCAATGTTTTTAGCCCATTAAACGTGTAAGTGATATTAATTTTAATTTTAATAACCAACAGCCTCAGTTGCACCGTTTGCCTAGAATTTACCTAGGTTTCAGTCGGGATAACCCAACCTTCTTCAGAACAACAGTAACTACCGTTTGTCCATGATGGACAACGTCAAGCTAATACTACAAATCCATAAATTATCGTCAGACTGTAAAAACTTTTCTGACACTGCCACGGCCCCACCTCACGACCGCGATGCGGCACCCACAATTGTTGTACTGGAACTCCAGAACGTTATTTATGTAAAATACAGCAAGACACCATGAGTTAAGAGTTAATAGTGAGAAAAAACCCAAGGAACAGTGTAGGGTTCATTTAGTTATGGCAAAGACTTAGCCGAGACACTTAGCAGTATCCACTTATCCTGTAGCCAATGTCACAAGGTCATTGTTCTGCTACACGAAAGGGCTAACTGTTAAAATTTCGTTAGTGTATATTTCATGGAGAGTCAAGCTACAAGTTACTTCTACGACAGTAATACCATAGAAGTGCAAAAGTTTATATGACCAAAGCTGGTTTCCATAAAACTTTTGTGGGTGTGATGCAGCGTCACATAAAATAATTATCATTTATTAGGACGAACGTTTCGGACATAGATTCAGTAGCCTTCCTCGGGACCTACTGGCCGAAACGTCCGTCTTGCTCAGTGACAGTTTTTGCAACATGATGCGTCATAACATCCAAAAAACCTTTCCGTAAAAATCAGAAAAATTCGACGTGGTGTTGCTTGCACGCTGTTTCCGGATGGAAGAGGGAAGTGTGGAAAATTATGTATCCTCCTGTAGAAAGAGAAGACTTGCGGAATGTTGTCATCAACGTAGACGAAGAGAGATTTTCTGCAGCGTTACGCGATGAAACCGTTCTTATTATAATCAGAAAATAAAAATTTCCAAAAGTACTTTTTGTTATAAGAATATAAAATAAATTGACAGTTCATCCACTGTCAAGGACACTCTGTGAAGATTTTTTTTTAAAAAAAACCACTGGTCGCCTCTTATAACATTCTTTCGTTTTAGAATTGCCGTTAAAACATTTGAGAGACGTGTAAGGAGTTGTATTTGACATGCGGTAAGGGACTTTTTAAATGATTACAATTGCTGTATACAGTTCAGTTACTATATAACTGATCCCTTCCTCTTTGGTTTGTGTAATTGATAACACATTGTCCACGGCAATGGACAAGTTTTCTTATCAGAACGAGTAGTATAATAAATAGTGATAAAGCAGTTGCTGAATTTCCGTCTAATATTTCCCCATAACATACAAGGATATCAAATTGCAATGGGACAGCAAGGGCAGAAGTACCGTACACCTCGATATTGATGGAAGTTCATTTCCGGTGACGAGAACAGATACAAAAATACAGTAGAAAAAATGTAGCAGGCGGCCAGATATTTTATGGAAATATTTTACTATACCTTTCAAGATAGCACTTTGCTACACAAGTACACCTGATCTTACTCACGAAATGACTCTGATATGTATAGTGAATGTCACTCAGATTTACCTTCAGTGGTTCTCAAAGGAGAGCCAGTTGCCGCTGAGACTGCTAAGACAAGAAGTGTGAGTACGTGCTGCATTGCTCCTGACACTAGTATGGACTGTCCTCTCGCTGCTACAACGACTTCATAGCTCATTTTCTTGCAGCATAACGACTTTGTTTTCGCCAGATACCGTAAGAGGGGGCGGCCTTAATAGCTGCTCCTTCGGAGTAGAGCGTCATTCTACAAGCAGAACTGCCTCGTCAAATTGTAAATTTCGAAACTCCAATCTTAATGCGTTCCATAACACTTCCTCCTGAACTTTCCGTTCAAAGAACATGTTTCAGTAGTAGTAGAACTCGTTTTACTCCTAAGAACGACTGCAGCAGGAAACCTAGACGAGAGTATACCGAAAGCAGTGTGGCTCGTAAAGTACAGACTTGCCTTATCTGTGTGTTCATTCACCTCAGGCAATCTTTTCCCTGTTGAAATACACGTTTCTGGCCCAGTCCAAAATGGGAGCAGGTAAACATGATAACTAAAAAAGATTCTTAATGGCCATTAAGGCACGAGATAACTCGGTAAATATTTTACGTCTTATTTCACGAGACTTTTCTCACATGATGTTTCAGACAGAACATTAAATTTTCGAAGATATAAAGCAGCCATCTCAGCATCCGACAACTGAATGCCACTTTTTAAAGCGACAGTCTCTAAATTATCAAACTAATATCCTGAGAAAAATAACTTTTTCGACAAGATTTCTAATTATCTTCATTCTGCTGTGCACAGCTGCTACCTAAAACGTAAATGCTTATGCTTCATACGTCATGAAAAGGTTTACTGTTATACGTTACGGCGTGAGTCGGGCAGCATATTAATTTCTCCCAAATATATCTCTTGAAATGGCCACAAAGCGGAAAACACAGCAAATATAGCTCCTACAGAGTCTTAGCGCCATTCATTCTTCCGTATCCCTCAGCTATCCTAAAATTTCTTATGGAATGTAGACATAGGGGTAGATGTAGGTTCACATGCAGAAAATATCTTTGATTCTGGACAGACTTCTACTTACTACTTCTGTTCTAGAGTTCTCGTCTTCGAGCTAATTCACGGAAGTACTCGTACAGGGTGGGTATTCATTTTGTATCGTCTCAAATGATCTGTCTTCTCATACCTTTGCAGATATCAGTCATTTTGGCTTTCGTCAATCCTCGCTGTTGTCACTCGACTAAAACACTTCGATGACGATAATTTACGCCTTAGTACACTTGTCAAGGAAACGAAAATGAGTCATCTCAATTTGTTAGCCTTAATTAGAACTATTGCTATCATTGTTACCTTCATACCGTGATTTTGCAGAGATTGTGCTGCCCGTGATATTTCCTTGGCGGTAGAAGTCTTACGGCTTGCACTCAGCCTCGTAACGCCAACTGAGGTGTTAGCTGAGTGAGAAGTAACAGCTCCGGGATGTGGTAAGCGGATAACGGTCGGGAATGCGATGTGCCGCATGCCACTCCAGGCTGCACCTGAATGACACCGCTGGTGGTTCGTCGGCTCGTGACGGTCCACCATGGCCGGAGAAAAGAAATGAAAAATAGCCGAAATTTAGATTAACATTTTACTACCGTGATTTATTTCTTTTGAAGTGTTCTGGATACGTAACAAATAACATTTTAAGTAACTATCCTGCGCACACAAGGACGAAACCAAACGATATGACACTGACAGAATTATATAAGGCCGTCGACTTAAATTAAAGTAGACCCACTTCAGAGAACTTCCTAAAAAACCAAATACATGGATATCGCCAAATGCAGCACCTATACAATATCAAACAGGCAGTGTGCAATATTCAAACGAAACCGGAAAGAAATTATGAATGTTAAAGTAAAAAAGGGAATTAATAACGAAAAAGGTTATTAGGTATCGAAATTAAAACTCCGGATTATCCACTGAGTAGGCACACGCATCAAAATCCAAAAAATGTAGAAAATAGATAGCACAAAACTTCAAAACGACTCTTTTATGTTCAAGCAACTAGATGAAACTGACAGTAAAGTAGTAAAGTCTGCACCGAAATTTCCAGGAAAAGAACACAAGTTGGCAAGGTACCTCTAAGAAGAACTCGGAATCACAGATAGTGCAGCGCAGATTGCAATGAAGCCCTGTCAAAAGCGTACTGACACTGAAAAATGATACAGTAATGAAACCCAGAAACATTATTAAAACTTCACATAAAGAAGAACAAATGGAAGTGAGCAGCCAAAATATTAAGAAATGTCAGAAGAACATTCGACATGAAATAATTGAAATCTACTGATGAATCGTTTCAGAAGAGCAGCAGACTTCTACAAAACATTAAAAAAACGTTAGATAAATGTCGGTCTCCAAGTTTACGCTCCACCAAAGGAGATGGAATACTAATACTGAATAACACAGATAATTATGAACTGCCAACCCAATGCTTTGAGAAACAGCGCAATAGTGAAGACCTATTGAGTTTCCTACAATCTGAAAAAAAAACAAGAAATAATAAAAGAACTTAAAGCTGAAGGAGCAGACATCATAGTAGCAGAAACGTGGAAAATATCAGGTCGAAAACTAGAGACGATCGTACACAGCGTAATTCTAAAGATTCGAGATAGGGAAGAAATAACGGAAAATTGGAAATGCACCGCACTACAAGAAGGAGGTAAAACAGAGGCCTATAATTAAATATGCATCTCATTCCTTCAGATA
Organism: Schistocerca cancellata; assembly: GCF_023864275.1. Taxonomy (NCBI): domain Eukaryota; kingdom Metazoa; phylum Arthropoda; class Insecta; order Orthoptera; family Acrididae; genus Schistocerca; species Schistocerca cancellata. Next base: position 788,488,129 of record NC_064629.1, on the reverse strand, counting down.
ACTTACAAAACAGTTTCTGGTGAAATACTAAAGAGGCTGGAAAAAGCAACGTGATAAACATAAAGGAGTACATCAAGAAAGTGCCGGCTACAGAAGATCGTGTGTGGAATAAATATTCAGTCAAAATTCAATAATAAGGCACTGCTGGATGTCATCACCTTACTGCATTAAAAAAAAATTTACGATTCCATCGGCAGACCAAATCTGTTGTCTCCACTACAGGAAATTACTCCAGTGGCTGCTAGATACACCGCTTAGTTTGACTTAACAACGTCACACAACTAAATCAAAAGTTAAATTCCACAACGAAATTTCCGATTCAATTGACATTAGAACATGAGCCCAACAAGGGAATCGATTCTCCCATTTACTGTGTAACTGCTCTTGGAAAAAAATGAATAGAGAATGGGGAAGTTCACTACAGAAAGCAGGAATAAATGAATAATAATGGCAGGAATGAAACACAAGGGAATCAATACGAACTGTCTCGCTTTTGTCGAAGACATAGCAGTCTTCAGAAAATATATAAAATCAGTTATCAGTCAAACATAGATCCAAAAAAGAATATCAGAAGAAAGTCTACATTACTGTACATCCAAAACATCAATATCATTGGTGCCCCCAAATCAGTGAAAACAGATTTCAGAAAAAGTAATGAACACCAAAAATTTTAATGCCTCGAGAAAACATTACCCCTGAAGATGAAAACGGCGTCTCAACTCTCCAAGAACAATAACAATGAAAAAATTTAACGCGACCGAGCGATGTGGCGCATTGCTTAGCACACTGGATTCACATTTGGGAGGACAACGTCTCAAATCCCCAACCGGCCATCCAGATGTAGGTTTTATATGATATCCCCAACTTCGTTCAGGGAAATGGTGGGATAGGTCATAGTTCCTATGAAAACGGCAGAACTGATTTCCTTCTATAACCTTTCATAATCCGTTCTTGTGCTCCGTCTCTATGACCAAGGTGTCGACGGGATCTAAAACCCTAATCATCACTTTCCTTTTTCTGTTAATGCGAGAATTAGACATTATGCTACAAATGAAAAACCGTAAGCACTCTGTGCAACAGAGTACATTGCCACACATAATGCAGGAGATACTGAACAAATGGAGAAGAAAGAGGAGGGCAACCTTGTAAAATTCCTGTGACCAACCTTAAACGAAGAAGGCAACTACAAATTAACTAGCAATAAATAATTCTGTCGAGAAATTCCCAAACTCTGAGACACAACCCAGAGAAGGAGGGCCATTTTCTTAGGACGGGTCAAAAATGGGGGACAAGAGATCAACAAAAATAATCTTCTCATGTTTAAAAAAAAAATTGGTAGATCAAAGGTACTCAAAAAGTCTTAAGAGATATGAACATCACTGAAAAAGGCGTTCGAGCCAGAGAAAAAAATCTGAACCAAAATGAAACACCTTACGAGTCCTAAGAAAAAAAGAGGAAACACGAAAGAATCGTAATCCAGGTACAAAAACAACAGAGCGAGAGAAAGAGAAAGTACGGGAACGATAGCAAACAGGAACTTATTCGAAAGAACATTTCCTCCAAGTAGTTGTTTTGTTTTTCCAAAGATAGTCGTAATCGACACACAAAGAAATAATCAAGTGATTGTAGGCCAATAACAACATAATCGCAAAAGGTTAATAATAGTGTTCAAAAAGCGTTAGTTGAGACTAAATAAAGATGCATTATGTGATTTTACTGCTATTACTTCAATAAAAATATAGTTTTACCACATGGAATAATTTTCATACGAAGTTCAATCCCGTGTGATTAAAAATGTAGGCTCACTATAATGGAATACTGCTATGCCATTGCAACACTTGTCAGTAACAAGTGGGAATGAATAATTAAACTAACTCCTTTGGGTAGTATTTTCTTGATAGAAAGGATTTGGAGGAAACGACGCGAAAAACGATTGCTTGAACATAAAAGGAAATGTTAGACAAGCCTCCAGCTTTCACAATTGTATTTCACTATGAACGAGACGTATGCAATTTTCTTACTATGTTGCAAGTCTCATTCGTGGACATAATGGTTTTCTGTGTTACTGTGAGTGCATTATGTCGGAGCTAATGAAATGTGAACTCGGTAAAACTTTTGGTGGTTTGTATAGTGGGTGATTCCGAGGCCTAGGGAGCCGAAGTGTTTGGTATTTCAAGAGGCACCGTATCGAAGATTTATATTACACACTGGAAAAGAGCAAAATCATCAACTGCTAAATTCCAACGCAGGCGAAAGTGTGTGTTGGGTGATCGTGTCGGACGGCCATTGAAGGAGAAAAAAGAGGATGACAGCTGCAAAATTCACTGCAGAATTAAATGTCGCAACTGCGAATTCATTTAGTATCAAAACAACACAAAGGGAGCTTCAGAAGCAGGGAATTGCACGGCGAGCTGAAATTCCAAAACCATTCGTATGAGATACAAACTTCCGTAACAGAAAATGTGTTGCTGAAGCTCTAAAACCTGGACTATGGTGCAGTGGAAGAATTCGATTTGTTCGTATGAGTCTAGTTTCACATTTTTTTCTAGCTTCTGGCCGAGTTTGCGTATCAAGAGTGAAACATGGCGGCCGTTCGGTGATTATTTGGCCAGCCATGTCGTGGTATTGCATGGGCCCCATTGTTACGGTCTAAGGTCGCATTACTGCCAACGATTATATGACCATTTAGGGTGATCGGATCCATCCCATGGTACACCATTTGTGGCTCAATGGAGATACTGTGTTGCAAGGCGATATGAAACCTGTTCAAACAGCTCTTATCGCGCAAGACTGGTTTTGTAAGCACTGGGATAAATTTTTGCATCTTGTCTGGCCACCATTGTCACCAGAACTCAGTATTAATGAGCATTTGTGGCCTACTTTGGAAAAAAGGGTGCGTGATCGTTATACACCTTCATCCCTGTTACATGAACTTACCACTATTTTGCAGGAATAGTGGTATAAGATTCCTTTGGAAACAATACGGGGCCTGTATTTATCCGTTACGAGACTACTGGAAGCTGCTTTGAATGCCGACGGTTTTAATACATCGTATTGGGTATGGAAATGTTTTCTGTTTGTCGTGGCTCCATATTTTTGTCCACCCCACGTAGATGATTCATCACAACGAATGAGTTATTTTTCACTGTATAAATAAAGCCGCTGTGCTGTGACGACTCTTCTACAGGATACACAAGTTGTCTAAAAACCAAGGTATAAAAACCACAGAGTTGCTGCAGAACACTAAGAAAAGAATTTTTAATCACGACATTAACAAGGAAACCACCACAGCACAAACAGCTAAGACCAAATAAATATGAATTTAAAATACGGAGATGTGTCCGTGACATCAGCTAATCAAGGTAACATATATGTAAACTTCTGTATTCTTTTTTCTTTTTTTTCTAAAAAGTTCTTTGTTCTTCATCTTTATAATATACATATGCAACCTACCACCTTTACATGATTAGTGGGTCCTAAGATGCTACAATATCATTGTTGTTGGTAGCTAATTACAGTAATTACAAGTGAGTTAGAGAACAGTTTTACAATGGACAATTTACATTATTTTAGTACTCTACTTAGTTCTAATGGCTATTTATGACTTAACCTCTACTGCCTGCAGTGTCACAGGTGTGTCAGTGATTTCTGTATTTGTGTACAATCAGTGTTGGAAAATTGGTGAATCTACATTGTGGTGACACAAGTGATGAGATACCCAGAATGTTCTTCAAACCAATCCCGAACAACAGTGAGCCAGTTCCATGGTGCACTGTCCTACAGAAGTCCATAAATAGCGGCAAACGATCTCCATATTGCCGAACACAATCATTTGCTGTCAACGATCTGTTCAGTTTGACGAGAGGACCCAATACATACCACGTAAACACAACCCAGACCATTATGGAGCCATTTCAGGCTTGCACCGTGCCTTGTTGACAACTTGGGTCCACGGCTTCGTGGCTTGTGCGCCATACTCGAAATCCTACCATCAGTTCTTACCAACTGAAATCAGGACTCATCTTACCAGGCCACGGTTTTCCAGTCGTCTATGGCCCAACCAATGTGCCCACGAACCCACGAAAGGGACTTCACACCATATGGCGCTGTTAGCAAAGGCACCCGCGTCGGTCGTCTGGTGTCCGCCCATACGCGCGGAAATGAAAGTATGTAATCGTCACAAGGACCATATCTGAACATGTTACGTTATTTCCGAATCGCAGTGCCCCAATACCAAAATCCACAGTGACCACATTGTATAAATCATTTCCAAGAGTTTTTTCATTTGTTGTGTTTTAATTAATTCAGTGGACCTCCACATTTTACCACGATGAAAAGGAGGGCAACAACGTACGACAACACAACTTCTACTTGGAAACAAGGACTTTTTCATTACTGTGTATATACACGGATGGGCCAAACCATTATGACCACTGCCCACCGTGAGACTGATTGCCTTCTCGTAGTGTTGGGAACACCTGTCGTGGTAAGGAACGAATATAAGAGGGACAGAGACGAATGGGTAGTTGTTATAGCAAAGATACGGAAAGTAAATGTGAAAATGCACAGATAGAAGAGACTCTACCAAAGGTCCCATTTTTATGGCCCTGAGCCTGGGAACGGGAATCTGTGAAACGGCGAAGATTGTCGGCTGTTCATGTACTAATGCCGTGAGCATTTGCGGAAAGTGATTGAAGGATGATGAAATAATGCATGGTACTGGACGACCACTTCTCATTACAAAGCGAGGAAAAAATTGGTTCAAATGGCTCTGAGCACTATGGGACTTAACATCTGTGGTCATCACTGCCCTAGAACTTAGAACTACTTAAACCTAACTAACCTAAGGACATCACACACATCCATGCCCGAGGCAGGATTCGAACCTGCGACCGTAGCAGTCGCTCGGTTCCGGACTGAGCGCCTAGAACCGCTAGACCACCGCGGCCGGCTACAAAGCGTGGAGACGGGAGGATCGCCTGCTGCGCAAAATTATGATGGGCAGCGATCTGTGGCAGATCTGAAGACAGAATACAGTGCTGGTGCAGGTACATGTATTTCGGAGCACACCGTTCGAAGGTTATTATTGAACGTATAGCTCCACAGTACACGACCCCGACTTGTTCTCGTGGTGACCCAACGACATCGTCAGCTACAACTGCAGCGGGCACAGCATCACTGAGGTTTCTCCGTGAACCCGTAGACACGGACCGCTTGGGCGAGCGAATCGCATTTCATTTTACACCAGGTCGATGGTTTTGTTCTTACGAACCATCATCCACGCAAATGCCTGTTTGAAACATGCACCACACAACAAATGCCGGTCGGTGAGGCTAAAATTATCGATGGGGTACGTAGAGCTGGGCTTCCATGGAACCTGTGTTAGTAATCGAAGGCATCATGACAGCTGTGGTCTACGTGAACATTATCGAAGGCCAACTGCAAATCTTCATGCGTGATGTCTTCCCCTAGAGAGATGGCAACTTCCATCAGGATAACTGTCCATGTCACGAGGTCATAATTGCGCTGCAGTGGTTTGAGAAGCTTGATAGTGAACTCACATTGATGTCTTGTGCAGCAAATGCCCCTGATCTGCACCCGTTGGAACACATATTGGGTGTCAGCTACGCACATGCCTGTAATTTACCTGACCTCCCTCCTCTGAGTGGTGATATAATATGGCGTCGCATACCTCTGGAAACATACCAAGGAGTTGTTGATTGCATGCCAAGCAGAATCGGTGCTCTGTTCTGTTTAAAAAGTGTACCAAAGCGTTTTAAAAAGGTGGTCATAATGTTTTGACTCATCAGTGTACCTTTCTTGTGTTGTTCTGCCACTTCAAGCTACAGTCCTACCCTTGTCACTGCCTTCGAAATTTATATAGTATAACTGCAGCTGCTCATAAACTTCCTCAAACAGAGAGACGTACTTAAGTTTTGAGAATGGGGAAACAAAAGAGTGATACTATAACTAAATGAACAGACATTACATGTATCTGTTGGTGTTGTTGAGGTCTTCAGTCCTGAGACTGGTTTGATGCAGCTCTCCATGCTACTCTATGCAGTGCAAACTTCTTCATCTCCCAGTACCTACTACAGCTTACATCCTTCTGAATCTGCTTAGTGTATTCATCTCTTGGTCTCCCTCTATGATTTTTACCCTCCACGCTGCCCTCCAGTACTAAATTGGTAATCAATTGATGCCTCATAACATGTTCTACCAACCGATCCCTTCTTCTAGTCAAGTTGTGCCACAAACTCCTTTTCTCCCCAATTCTATTCAATACCTCGTCATTAGTTATGCGATCTACCCATCTAATCTTCAGCATTGTTCTGTAGCACCACATTTCGACAGCTTCAATTCTCTTCATGTCTAAACTATTTATCGTCCATGTTTCACTTCCACACATGGCTACACTCCATACAAATACTTTCAGCAACGAATTCCTGACACTAAAATCAATACTCGATGTTAACAAATTTCTCTTCTTCAGAAACGCTTTCCTGGCCATTGCTAGTCTACATTTTATATCCTCCCTACTTCGACCATCATCAGTTATTTAGCTCCCCAAATAGCAAAACTCATTTACTACTTTAAGAGTCTCATTTCCTAATCTAATTCCCTCAATATCACCCGACTTAAATCGACTACATTCCATTATCCTCGTTTTGCTTTTGTTGATGTTCATCTTATACCCTCCTTTCAAGACACTGTCCATTCCCTTCAACTGCTCTTCCAAGTCGTTTGCAGTCTCTGACAGAATTACAATGTCATCGGCGAACCTCAAAGTTTATATTTCTTCTCCATGGATTTTAATTCCTAGCCCGAACTTTTCTTTTGTTTCCTTTACTGCTTGCTCAATATACAGATTGAATAGCATCGGGGATAGGCTACAACACTGTCTCACTCCCTTCCCAACCACTGCTTCCCTTTCATGTCCCTCGACTCTTATAACTGTCATCTGGTTTCTGTACAAATTGTAAATAGCCTTTCGCTCCCTGTATTTTACCCCTGCCACCTTCAGAATTTGAGAGAGAATATTCCAGTCAACATCGTCAAAAGCTTTCTCTAAGTCTACAAATGCTAGAAATATAGGTTTGCCTATCCTTAATCTTTCTTCTAAGATAAGTCGTAGGGTCAGTATTGCCTCACGTGTTCCAACATTTCTACGGAATCCAAAGTGATCTTCCCCGAGGTCAGCTTCTACCATTTTCTCCATTCGTCTGTAAAGAATTCGCGTTAGTATTTTACAGCTGTGACTTATTAAACTGATAGTTCGGTATTTTTCGCATCTGTCAAGACCTGTTTTCTTTGAGATTGCAATTATTATATTCTTCTTGAAAGCTGCGGGAATTTCGCCTGTCTCATACATCTTGCTCACCAGTTGGTAGGGTATTGTCAGGACTGGCTCTCCCAAGGCCGTCAGTAGTTCTAATGGAAGGTTGTCTACTCCACGTGCCTTGTTTCGACTTAGGTCTTCCAGTGCTCTGTCAAACTCTTGACGCAGTATCATATCTCCCATTTCATCTTCATCTACATCCTCTTCCATTTCCATAATACTGTCTTCAAGAACATCGCCCCTGTATAAACCCTCTATATACTCCTTCCACCTTTCCGCTTTCCCTTCTTTGCTTAGAACTGGGTTTCCATCTGAGCTCTTGAAATTCATGCAAGTGGTTCTCTTTTCTCCAAAGGTGTCTTTAATTTTCCTGTAGGCAGTATCTATCTTTCCCCTCGTGAGATAAGCCTCTACATTTTTACATTTGTCCTCTAGCCATCCCTGCTTAGCCATTTTGCACTTCCTGTCGATCTCATCTTTGACACGTTTGTATTCCTTTTTGCCTGTTTCATTTACGGCATTTTTGTATTTTCTCCTTTCATCAATTAAATTCAGTATCTCTTCGGTTACCCAAGGATTTCTACTAGCCCTCGTATTTTTATCTACTTGATCCTCTGCTGCCTTCACTACTTCATCCCTCAAAGCTACCCATTCTTCTTCTACTGTATTTCTTTCCCCCATTCCTGTCAATTGTTCCCTTAGGCTCTCCCTGAATCTATGTACAACCTCTGGTTCTTTCAGTTTATCCAGGTCCCATCTCCTTAAATTCCCAGCTTTTTGCAGTTTATTCAGTTTTAATCTACAGTTCATAACCAATAGATTGTGTCAGAATCCACGCCTGCCCCTGGAAATGTCTTACAATTTAAAACCTGGTACCTAAATCTCTGTCTTACCATTATATAATCTATCTGAAACCTTCTGCCGGCCGAAGTGGCCCTGCGGTTAAAGGCGCTGCAGTCTGGCACCGCAAGACCGCTACGGTCGCAGGTTCGAATCCTGCCTCGGGCATGGATGTTTGTGATGTCCTTAGGTTAGTTAGGTTTAACTAGTTCTAAGTCCTAGGGGACTAATGACCTCAGCAGTTGAGTCCCATAGTGCTCAGAGCCATTTGAACCATTTTTTTGGAACCTTCTAGTATCTCCAGGGTTCTTCCATGTATACAACCTTCTTTCATGATTCTTGAACCAAGTGTTAGCTATGATTAAGTTATGCTCTGTGCAAAATTCTACCAGGGGGCTTCCTCTTTCATTCCTTAACCACATTCCATACTGACCTACTACGTTTCCTTCTCTTCCTTTTCCTACCGTCGAGTTCCAGTCACCCATTACTATTAAATTTTCGTCTCCCTTCACTACCTGAATAATTTCTTTTATCTCCTCATACATTTCATCAATTTCTTCATCATCTGCAGAGCTAGTTGGCATATAAACTTGTACTACAGTAGTAGGCGTGGGCTTCGTGTCTATCTTTGCCACAATAACGCGTTCACTATGCTGGTTGTAGTAGCTTACCCGCACTCCTATTTTTTTATTCATTATTACACTACTCCTGCATTACCCCTATCTGATTTTGTATTTATAACCCTGTATTCACCTGACCAAAAGTCTTGTTCCTCCTGCCACCGAACTTCACTAATTCCCATTATATCTAAGTTTAACCTATCCATTCCCCTTTTTAAATTTTCTAACCTCCCCGACCGATAAAGGTATCCGACGTTCCACGCTCCGATCCGTAGAACGCCAGTTTTCTTTCTCCTGATAACGACGTCCTCTTGAGTAGTCCGTGCCCGGAGATCCGAATGGGGGACTATTTTACCTCCGGAATATTTTACCGAAGAGGATGCCATCATCATTTAATCATACAGTAAAGCTGTATGCCCTCAGGAAAAATTACGACTGTAGTTTTCCCTTGCTTTCAGCCGTTCGCAGTACCACAACAGCAAGGCCGTTTTGGTTAGCGTTACAAGGCCAGATCAGTCAATCATACGGTACGGCTATCTGTATCGTTGGGGCACGCAAGCCTCCCCACCAACGGCAAGGTCCATGGTTCATGGGGGGGGGGGGTGACATGTATCTGAGGAAACACAAATAAACTGACACTAGCATAAGGTAACTATAATTGATCCCAGTTTCTGCAGTGCAGTTTTACGAGTCCACCATGCCGAGTGATTAGAGGGGGGTATTATGAAAAACTGAAATATACTCTATCACATTTGAAGATGTTTGAGAATGTTATAAGTTGCGGAAACACATACCAAATTATATACATAGCATTGCTCCGCCATTACGGTCCGTATTCACAAGCTACCATCTGACAGGCGTTCACCAATAAACGCTACTATCACTTCCTAATTTTCCAGGCATTACTTTTCGTGACTTCTTAAGCATTTTTGAAGACGCTTCGTCCCTAATACTTTGTTGCTAACTGAATGTTTCACGCGTCGGCATGTATGAATGACAGTTCTACGCTTACACCACAAAGGAAGTTAAACTAATTATTACAGCGTAACTAATTACCTAAGATACCTCACAGTAGCATGAAACATTCAGCTACGAGTAATCAACTTTTCTGGGTCTCATAATCATAATTCTCGACTACATTATCGATGAATGGAAGCATTCGACGAACTACGCGTGCCTGCCTGTCCATAATAAATCGCGGTCACCCGTCAAGAGATATACGGAGGTACTTGGGCGGGGTGCGTGGAGCATCATCCTAGGCCCCCTAATAAAATAGCATGAGACTCGTATGTTGAAATGTTGAAAGTTTCGACTAGTAATGGTGTACAGCATGTCTAAAAACTACGTACAAACACACACACACACACACACACACACACAATCGGGCGCACGCAAACACGCACGCACACACGCACACAAACTGAGAATGGTATTATCAAATAGTACTAATATTTATGATAAAAATTAGAAAATTAACAGAGAAGGATATACAGTAAAGGAAATGTGGAGGACTAGTCACTGGACCAGATGAGAATTTGTCACCAACCGTTCTATACAATGAAAGTACCGGCTGACAATCTTACTTTGGAGTCCTACAATAAGTAAAATTTCATTACTTTTACAACACTCACATCATCTTTATGATATTTGAACATTACATTTAAAGTGCATTACTTTTTAAACATTACGTAATTCATGAAAATTATGGGCTTTTTAAGGTGGTAGAGAACTCTGTCCCAATCATCTCTTAAACAGAGTCCCTCTCGTGGATTATAAAATAATCCATAGCTCACGTGCATTTTCAACTTCTCGCGGCGTAATGAATAGTCCATTAAATTTCGGGCATGCAGCGGCGCAGAGTCTATAAAGTCCTCTAGAAAAGCGCGAGGTGCAGAACCACCGAGATTTTAGGGGCTTCCTTAAGTTCACAAGATGGGTAAGGATGAGCGTCTAGAGGATTTGTCTATGAGGCCTATAACCAGCACTATTGGTTCACCAACGTAATTTTCTGCCAAATATTTAGCTTCCTTATAAAAACCATCGGTGGGGAAATATAGTCACCACTTTCGTAACTTCATGGATTATATTCAGAGACTTAGGAAAATCATACTAAATAGTACGGATGTGCTTATTAGTTTTCACGTGGTATCATTATGTACCAAGGTACCTTTACATGATTCTCTATCTCTTATAGGCCAACACTTTGATAAGAACATTACGGCCTTACTTGAACGTGTGCTTTTATCATCTTATTTCTCATTTTAATGGTTAATTTAATGGGCAGATTAATGGCGTTGCTGTGGGAAGCCCCCTCTCCCCTCTGGTAGCTAATTTATTCATGGAAGACTTTGAGGACAAGGCACTGGACTCAGCAAGTTTTAAACCAACGGTCTTCTGGAGGTACGTTGATGACACATTTGTGGTATGACCACACGAGATAGATGAATTACATCGATTTCTTAAGCATCTGAATTCTATCCATGCTAGTATCAAATTTACTGTGGTAATAGAAAACGACGGCTGCCTCCCCTTTTTGGATGTTGTCGTTCGCCATAAAGTTGATGGCACATTAGAACATGGCGTATATCGTAAAACAACACACACAAATCTGTATCTACATGCCAGTAGCTGTCATCACCCTTCACAGACCATAGGTGTCCTTAAGATCTTAGTGCATAGGGCGCACTGTATATCCAATAAAGATAACTTTCTAGAGGAGCTCACATACCTCAAGAGCATTTTTAATGCGAATGGATTTTCTTCGCAACAAATTCGTAGAACATTCAATGCAAAACCTAGAATGCAGGTATGTGATGGGGAACAAGATAGTAATTCCTTCAGATCAAGTGCGTTTTTGCCCTATTTGGGTATTTTTTCCTCTAAGATAGGCCGTATTCTTGAGAAACACTGTGTTAATGTGATCTTCCGGCCACCCACGAAGACTGCCGCTTTACTCGGCTCTGTAAAGGACGATTTACTGCTTCGTACAGCAGGTGTGTATCAGATTCCTTGCTGAAAGTGTGAGAAGTCATACATGGGTCAAACAACACGCACTGTTCATGAGAGATGTGTGGAACATCGAAGATACACGCGCTTATCACAGCCAGTCAAGTCAGTGGTGGCCGAAGATTGTATCGATACAGGGCATTCCATGAATTAAAGTGATGTGAAGATTTTAACATCCACCTCTTCCTTTTGGGAATCTGTCTTCAAGGAAGCGATAGAGATTAGATTAGCTAATAATTTAATGAACAGATATAATGGTTTTAATTCGGACAAGGCATGGAATCTGCCTCTTGGGGTAATTAAACTGCAGTGAAGTCGTCACCACCGCCAAACATACATCGATAAGTGAATCGAATGTCTGTGTGCCTTCACCACAGGCGGCACATGTGTAAGCGTATTTCTTTGCCGCCAACCAACATCTGTGATCGCATGCACTGTACCGCCACAGTGGAGCATATAACGCTGCACTTGGCATCTTGTCGTCAGTCCCCAGGCAATCATCATAGGCCGCACCACCCACTCCTTCCGTCTCCATGATTTCTACCTAACCATTTATGGCTGTCCTATCAACCTCACTCCTACCCTCAAATACCTTTGCCTCACCCTTGACCGCCATGTCACCTGGACTCTCCATCTCCTTACCATCCAACAGAAAGCCCACAGCACCTCATGAAACTCCTATCCAGCCGGACATTGGGACTGCATCCTTCCGCCATCCTACACACCTACAAATCCTTGATCCGCCCCAGCCTTTGTAATGCCAGCACTTCTTGGATTTCCACCCCTCCCAGGCTCTATAACGCCCTCCAAATCCTCGAGCACCAGGCACTCAGCCTCCCCTTCCACATCTCATACTGTCCCCCATGCACATCCTGTACAACCTCATCCCCTTCCCCTATCTTCTCCTTTTCCTTGAACACATCTGCATCCTGTAAATTGCCTGCTGACTCAATCCCCCCCACCCCCTTGTGTCCCCCTTCCTCTCCCCCTGAGCCCACTACTGCACCTTTACCGTTGTATTCCGCCCTCTCTCCATCCCTACACCCTCCACCTTCTTTCCCAACACAACTCCCAGCACCTGCCCCTCCTGGATGCTGAACTTTGCCCTGACATCTACCCCTCCTACCAACTCTAACCACACCTTCCTCCTGCCTCCTCCTCAGGGCTCCCGCTCCTCCCCCTCCATTCTCCTGAGTGGCTTTCCGCCTCTTGCACCCCCTCCCTCTCCCATGCTCCCCTTCAGTGTCTCTGTACTCTTTCCTACCTTGTCTTCCCTGTTCATCTCCCACCCTGCCCATCTCCTGCCTCTTGGGGCGCCCCCTGCCTCCCTGCTTCCTCTTCCTCCCGCCTCCCCATCCCCCTCCCCTCTTTTTCCCCCTCTCCAATCTCCAGTCCCATCGGCAGGTCCCTACCAGTGGTTTTTTAATTCTTTGTGAGTGTTTCGTCGTTTCCATTGGTTTGGTTTTATTGTGTCGCTCTGTGTGAATTTTATACTGTGGCTGACTTCTACCTTGTGTATGACTCCAGTGATTTTAAGTATGCAACGAACTGCCAGCTGTGTTCTTTTAACTTTATGTCGACTTTTTAATTGTCCTTCAGTCTCCAATTATTAGTGTATACTTTAACTCCCATCATCTCCATTTGCTGTATTTTTATATCCCCCTTTTAACCCCCATTTTTTATGTAAGAGTTCCCCTCGTATTTTTGTTAAAGCCATTTGGCTGAAATTCTACCCTGTCCATATGGGGCAGGGGAAGGAAATTAAAATAAAGGAAAAAAATCTTTTTTCGTCAGTCTTGTGACTCACTCTGAGGATGGCCGGACGATACGCAGCCGAAATATCAGTGGAGGAAATTTTATTTGCGTGGCTGCATGCCTGAAATTGATGGACAATCCATAGCTCGCCTGCAATCACTAAGATGTCATTTCGTTGGTGGACAAGCAACTGTATGGTAAGAAACTGTCTGGGTAATGGATGGTATTTTATACACATGCAGCACCTGAGGAGCAGCTACTTGACGGAAAGTGGTGACTTCCCAGTCTCAGCACACAGGACTAATTCTAAAAGCCTGAGAGAGCATCCTAGTTCATTCTCCCCATTAATTATATGTTATTATTTCTAAATTACTGGAACTTTTTGGTGAAGTTGCTTCGAGTGAGCGGCAGGTAATCAGGTAAACTTAAAAGATGTGTGACCTACACAAAATACATCGTTTCAATGAAAATTCTCAAGAGTTTTCTTCGCTCTTAATTGAAAAAGGAATTAAAAATTGAACATTAACGGCTAAAATGAATAGTAGACTGGAAAATAGAATACCCTCTCCTCTGTCCATTCTTATAGTCTCCAAATTTTCAGTCACTACACACTGTGGGTTCTGTCGGAATAACAGAGGACGGAGAAATCATTCGGAGAAATCCTTTACAAATCGTATAAATTGAGCAGGAGGTTGCACTGTAGATAATGACTTCTAATAGCTGTAGGAAACACAGTCACACTGAAAGAACTACATCCAAAGAGGTTTTTTAGCCGTATACAGGTATCTGATAAATATCTGGATGCTTTAAATAGCATTTCGAAAACTGCTTACAAAAATATGATTCAGCGTCCCAATAAGCCTCTAACGTGAAACTGCCAAAGCATAGTAGGCCATCAAGTGGTATCGTGGACTAGTTCAAGTTCGTCAAATTACCTATTACGTGAAACATCCAAATAAATGCCTACAGTCATTTTTTATGTTTTCCGTCGTCGCTTAGTTGATCTATGTTATTGGGGACGTGGTTGCATTAGACGAATAGTAGCCAAACTGAAAACGATACTACAGTGTAGGCTGAATTTTAACGATCCTCGGCTGGAACTCACAAATGCTTTGAGGCCAACAAACTCCCTATCTGGGAGAAAACCCAAGAGCTTTCAAATAATATATATCTAACTGATGTTTGGACGATCTTATATGTGTTGAAAATACTTAGCTGATTCCTCTAAGTGAATAATCTTTATCATGAAATTCTTAATATAATGGGTTCTGTTCTAGCTTAAATAAAAATTCTGATCATATTCAACTGAGGAATCTCAATTATTCTGTTGGTAAACTGACGCTAAGTCAATGTAACAAAACATTAATTTCACAATGGCCGCCACAACTGTGCGATTCTTGATATAGAAGAGCACACCAAAAATACGTCTACTCGGTTTTACAGCAGAATACCAACTCCCACTTATCGTCTGAGGTTCGAAAAGGCGTACTTACTTCGACCATGTTTTAAAAATATAATCGATTTCAGAAAACGCCCAAACAGCCATCTCAACACTGGAAATGTTACACAGCATTTGGTTCTCACAATTTATAGTACACATAAGCTTAAGCTGTACCCTTGTACGAAGTTACGTAGCATGACCAAATGACAGATTCCGACATAAAAAGCAAATTTTACATCCACAGCAAACTGAAACGAGTAAACAAGGTGAAAACTTAACATAGGATACACAGAGGTAGAATGTCATAAAAATCCTGATGGTAATACAATAAAAAATGAAAAATTGGCATTGGTACACATTTCGTATACTCTCGACTCAGTTTATATTAATGACTACATATCTAAACTAACAATAAAATGTTTATTTCTAACAACTGTTTAGAAACCCAAGGAATGAGAACTGAAAATCTGTGCAGGTTTAAAAGTATCGTCTAGACAGAACATGACAACAGTATACATAAACCAAATTTGGGTATTAGAGCCACAGGTGTAGTTAGTTACACCTGTATTCAGACACGTACATATATGAGGTACATAGTGACATAATTTACAGGCTGAGTGTGCCACAACTTGCTGAGCAGCACGAGGTGGCACAGTGAGTTAATTGTGATTTGGTCCTCCCATTGCATTGTAATTACCTAGAACATTAGATTAGCAACGTAGGGAGCTGAGTCGGGATGCTGGCACTGTTGACGAACTCGAACAGGATTTTATACATTGCTACATCGTTGGATGCTAACAGGGTTTGGAGATTACTTGGGAACAGATAACAAAGAGCCCGAAGGCTAATAGTCAAAAGATTGATGGAAAAAAATTGCAACACCAAAAATAATTAATGTAGAGTAATGAAATTTCGAGAGTACTGTGTAGGTAAAATATTTAAGTGATTAACATTGTTCAAGATCACAGGTTAATGTAAGTGCGAGATAGGGCATTATAAATGTGAAATGTTGCTACATTAAAAAGCGGAGTAACCGGCGAAAGGTTGAAAGCACTCATAAAAACGCGCGTGAATTGTGTTGAACAGGTGATGGACGTCAGTTTGTGCGATGGGTTTCCACGTCTGATGGTCTTCATTGGTCAGTGCTGGGTCCTTTAACGCTGTTTGTAGATGACGCTGGAGTTGTCATCTGATGACGTCCCATATGTGCTCGGATGGAGGCAAATCTTGTGATCGAGCAGCCAAGGTAATATGTCTACACACTGTAGAGCAGTTAGTACACTAGTATGTGGGCGAGCGTTATTCTGTTTGAAAACTCCTCTGGAATACTGTTCATGAATGGCAGCAGAGCACGTCGAATCACCAGACTGACGTACGACCACGAGAGGGCTCCTGCTGTCAAACGAAACCACATGCAGAGACCAGAACTCCAGGTGTAGGCCCACTGTGTCTACCATGCAGACAGGATGGCTGCAGGCCATCTACTGGCCTAACCAACACACGGCCATCACTGGTACCGAGGCAGAACCGGCATTTATCAGAAAGCACAACAGACCTCCACCTCGTCCTCCAATGAGCTACCGCTTGACACCACTGATGTCGCAAATGGCGGTGGTTTGGGGTCAGTGGAATGCACGCTATAGGGCATCTGGCTCAAAGCTGTCCTTGAGGTAACCTATTTGTAACAGTTCGTTGTGTCATTGCGATACCATTATTGTGTGTGTTGTGGTAATCCGTGAGAAGAGCAGCACTCCACAAATCGCCAACAGCTCGGTTGTCGTAAAAGTGGCGTGAGATCCATCTTGTATGGAGGCCTTGTCGTTTGCTTCAGGGTACCCAGCAGGCACTACCAACGTCGTCCATAGACTTGGACACATCTGTACACAACACGCACGCATCGTGATGGTAGGACAGGAATTTCATTACCTTTGTGTGTGGTGTAACCGCCAGGCACCACACTTGCTAGGTGGTAGCTTTAAATCGGCCGCGGTCCATTAGTACATGTCGGACCCGCGTGTCGCCACTGTCAGTAATTGCAGACCTAGCGCCACCACATGGCAGGTCTAGAAAGACGTACTAGCACTCGCCCGAGTTGTACGACGACTGTGCTAGCGACTACACTGACGAAGCCTTTCTCTCATTTGCCGAGAGACAGTTAGAATAGCCTTCAGCTAAGTCCATGGCTACGACCTAGCAAGGCGCCATTAACCATATCTGGAGAGAGTCTCACTTGTATTAACAATACCGATGTACCACAATGATGGATTAAAGTTAAGTATAAAAGAAGCTACGTACTTTTCTTTAGTGCATTCATAACTTATCCTGTTCCAGACTTCACGCCAGTCGGCGTGTGTGTGCGCGTGCCTTTCGGTTACCCGTCACTGTGGACTGGCTGTCTTGTCAGTCCACTACATTGTGTTAGTTCAAACTTTTGAAACGTTAAACTGGTCCTGACAGTAATCTGCAGTCATGTTTCGTATGGCCTGTTGTAGTGCGGTAGAAACCATACCTGGATCGCAACATATTCAGGCGCGACGGGTGGAATTTCCTTATTTATACAAAATCATCTGCACTCACAGTAGCATGTTAACTGCCCGATCGTCTCATCAAGGGGCATTTATTCGACGGAATAGAGACGCAGGCGTAATTTCTTGCAGGGGAATATACGTTGCAAGTTTAACGATGGTTAATTCCCTTCAAACAGTAATGTGTTGGCTGGAGTTGACATGAACGCCACAGTAACTGTAAGTAAGTAAGTAAGGCGTAGTGGTGCTTAGTGTAGATTCTTTGAGAGTGTTGCATGATGCTGATCTGTACCACAAGTAATCAAAGTGTGTCCTTAACAGGGACCGGTATTAAGTCACTGCTGTCTGCTGATCAGAACTCTGATGAGATTGCAGGCTTTTCAGTTCTGGTAATGATACGTCGGCCATTAGGAGCCCATCTTACTTTATCATTGATAATCATCCCGAGATATGGTGTTGTTGCAGAAACTGGAAAGAGTATTGCTTCATTGCTGCTTCATTGATAAGCGATGCAAAGAACCCTTAGCCTCTTTCAGGATTCTCAGTTTCGATGATTAATTGTAGATTTTATTCCATTATTGTCTCGTATAGGAACAAGTTGATTTTTTGTTCCATTTCTGGTAGATTGTCCATTTTACAGTCTCCTTAGGTTGTGCATTTATTAGGAGATTATTAGAGATAAAGTTAGTGAACTGCTCATAGATGTTGACTCTGAAATGATTAGTATGTCGGAGCACCACTTAAATAATTTGACAATTCAGAGGCTCCCTTTACCAGAATACGGATTAGCTGGCTGTCTTTCAAGCAGTTCCTTGCAGGGTGGGGGAGTGGATATGTACGTAAAAAACAGTTTTCCATTTGAATCCATAGACTTATCACGGTACTGCGCTGAACAGATATTTGAATGTTGTGCAGGGGCGGTTGAATTTAGTGAAACTAAGCTTCTAATTGTTGTTGTTTATGGGTCCCCTGACTCTAAATTCGGAGCCTTTCTGCTCAAACTAGTCTTAATTAACTTTGTGGGAAGTACCAGAAATTAGTTAGAAATTTTGTGTATGATGGTACAAGAAGAAGGGTGTTGGAAGATCTCCTAAATTCATATGATCTGATGCACACTGTGTTTTTTCCAACTAGGGTAAAGGGGAGCAGTAGCACAGTCATAGCCAATATTTTTAATCCTTCTTCATTACTAGATGGGCGTTGTGTTAGTAAAAGAGTTAATGGTCTTTCACCATGATGCACAAATTTTAATGCGTAGATGCTTTTCTACTCAAACAAATGTCACGTGTACCTAGAAACTATGTAGGAAAGTTAATCCAACAGCAATAGAGAGGTTTTTAAAACTTGTCAAGGAGCAAGAGTGGCAGGATGTTTATAGTGCCGATAACATACATGATAAATATAATGCTTTCCTCAACACATTTCTCATGCTCTTTGAGAGTTGCTTTCCATTAGAACGTTCTAAACGGGATACTAGCAGTAATAGGCAGCCCAGGTGAATGACTAGTGGGATAAGGATATAATGTAGAATTGTATCAAAATGTTAGAAATAGTCACACTCAAGCTGGAGTAGCGCATTACAAACAGTATTGTAAGGTGCTTAAAATGTTATTAGGAAGGAAAAGAGTATATGGTATGCAAATAGAATAGCTAATTCTCAGGATAAAATTAAAACCATATGGTTCGTTGTAAAGGAAGTGTCTGGTCAGCAGCACAAGGTCAATGATACAAAGTCAGTTCGTAGTAAAAATATTTCTGTTACTGATAAATATGATATATGTACAGTATTTAACAATCATTTTTTGCTGGTGAATTAAATAAAAATGTAGTTTCTATAAGGAATCATATAACTTTCTGGGAAGATACCTTTCCGAGGCTGATGTCTGAAATATTCCTCTGTGATACAGACAAGAGGGAGATTGAGTCAATAATCAAATAACTGAAGACTAAGGACTCTCATGGTTATGATGGAGTGCCTAGCAGAATATTTAACTACTGTGCAGCACATGTTAGTCCTATATTGATCCATATTTGTAATTTTTCCTTCAGAAATGGTCAGTTTCCTGAACGATTAAGTACTCAGTAGTAAAGCCGCATTATAAAAACGGAGGAAGGGATAATGTAGACAATTTTAGACCTATTTCTATGCCATCAGTGTTTTCTAATGTTATTGAAAAGGCTGGGTATGTAAGGATAATTGATCGTTTTATATCACACGATTTGCTAGAAAATGTACAGTTCGGCTTTAGAAGTCGCTTGACAACTGAAAATGCTATATTCTCTTTTCTATGTGGGGTACAGGATGGGTTAAACAAAAGGTTTCTAACGCTAGGCATATTTTTTGATTTAACTAAGGCGTTTGTTGTGTTCAAAATATTGATCTAGAAGTTGGACCATTACGGAATACGGGGAGTAGCTGACAGTTGGTTCACATCTTACTTTAGCAACAGACAGCAAAAGGTCATTATTCACAATGTTGAGAATGGCTGTGATGAGGGGGCTGAGTGGGGTACAATCAAGTGGGGTGGGGGGGTGGGGGGTGCCGCAGGGATCAGTGTTGGGGCCAGCGTTATAGACCGGCGTAGAGAATTATTGGAAAGCAGAGGCGACTGCCTTCCATGACGATGGTGTTGGAAATTTGGTATAACGCTCCGACAAATGCCTTAAGTCGGAGCTGCGACTATGTAAAGAAGTATCTGGAAAGCGTAGCTAACTCTTGCAAATCAAATGTTTCTGATTTTCACTATAGTTTCCATTTAGCGACCGATCGGAGAGGAGCGAGTGGCGCTATTGGCGGTGAATCCACTGGAGCCACCGTTCCTGACGTCTGAGGCATTGTCGTCATGGCATCGGTTTGTTGCTGCAGCTCGTAGGAGGCAGTGCTGAAATTTGCGTTTAGCAGCTGTTTTTTCGGGATGGGTGGGAAATCTGTAGCCTGTCTCATAATGTTGGGGGGAGAACTATCTGCTTTTGCATAAGCCCTGTTCTCGAACACAGATGCTGCTTATGGGATGGTAATTTTAATGAAATACATAATTTTATTAATTTCTTCGTGTTTGAGATACGTTAGGCATGTTCGAGGTAGGGCACTATGATCATCGGTACAATGAATAACACTTGGTTGATCAGCCCTCCACCAAGCGTGACTTCCGCATGCGCCTGCATAGTATGAACATCTTGTGTTACTACTTCGCTGTTTGCTGTCATGTACAAATCGCAAACAATTGTCCTACTGTAAGGCGGATGGCACGTGAACATCCACTGACAGCAAACTCCATGAATATAAACAAATTGTGGGAGCCGCTGTGATATAAATTTCATAACGCAGATTGGACGTCTCTGTTACTCTTTCCAAACTCATACCCACAAAATGAGATTTTCACTCTGCACTCACAAGTTTATTATATCAGCTGATGACAACAAATTAGCAGCAGCACGTCGCTGCAGTTAGCAAATCATCCTCCGTAAGGAAGCTTCCAGCATTACTGATAGTGCCTTCGTTAGTAGTCAAGAGCTTCGGAATATAGACCTCCAGATTTGCTTTTTCTAAGTAACTGCACTGGCAGTTAATCCTGACAAAGTCACAGTTTTCACGTTGTTTTTCGCTGATACCGAAAAATGGATAATGTGCACGAATAAAGACTCACATTCCTTTCTAATAAGTTTGCATAATGCCATAGGGTGATGTCTGTCCTTATATTTAACAGACAAGATACGAGATCCTTTGTTGGTAGTCGGGTATAAGTTAGCAGTGTAAGTGACATGTTGATGGGTGATGGTTGCTTCTTGGGTGGCATCGACACTTAACAGTTTCTCCATTTTGCCCCGCTGGTCGTCGTGTCCCTCCTCCTCTGTGCGGTCCAATTGACGTATCTACGAGGGCTGCAGGTCTGTCTGTACACTATGTGTCGAAAAGTATCCGCACTCCTGGCTGAAAATTACTTACAAGTTCGTGGCGCCCTCCATCGGTATGCTGGAATTCAATATGGTGTTTACCCACCCTTGGCCTACATGACAGCTTCCACTCTCGCAGGCATACGCTCAGTCAGTTGTTGGAAGATTTCATGGGTAAATGCTGCCCATTCTTCACGGAGTGCTCCACTGAGGATAGGTATCGATGCCGGTCGCTGAGGTCTGGCAGGACGTCGGCGCTCCAAAACATTCCAAAGGTGTTCTATAGGATTCAGGTCAGGACTCTGTGCAGGCCAGGCCATTACAGGGATGTTACTGTCATGTAACCACTCCGCCACAGGCCGTGCATTACTAACAAGTGTTCGATCATGTTGAAAGATGCAGTCGCCATCTCCGAATCGCTCTTCAACAGTGGGAAGCAAGAAGATCCTTACAACAGCAATGTAGGCCTGTGCTGTGATAGCGCCACGCAAAACAACATGGGGTGTAAGCCTCTCCATGAAAATCACGACCACGCCATAATACCATCGCCTCCGAATTTTACTGTTGGCACTACACACACTGGCAGATGATTTCCCCCGGGCATTCGCCATACCCACATCCTGCCATCCTATCGTCACATGGCGTACCGTGATTCGTCACGCCATACAACGTTTTTCTACCGTTCCATCGTTCAATGTTTACGCTTCTTACACCAAGCGAGGCGTCGTTTGGCATTTACCGGCGTGATGTGTGGTTTATGAGCAGCCACTCTACCATGAAATCCAAGTTTTTTCACCTCCTGCCTAACTGTCATAGCACTTGCAGTGGATCTTGATGCAGTTTGGAATTACTGTATGATGTTCTGGATAGACGTCTGCCTATTACACGTTACGACCCTCTTCAACAGCCTGCGGTCTCTGTCAGTCATCAGACGAGGTCGGCCTGTACGCTTTTGTGCTGTACGTGTCCCTCCACGTTTCCACTTCACTATCACATCAAAAAACGTGGATCTAGGGATGTTTAGAACTGTGGAAATCACGCATACATACGTATGACACAAGAGACACCCATCACCTGACCATGATCGAAGTCCGTCAGTTCTGCGGAGCGCCTCACGATGTCTAATGACTACTGAGGTCGCTGATATGGAGAACCTGGCAGCGGGTCGTGGCACAATGTATCTAATATAAAAAAAGTATGTTTTTGGGGGTGTCCGGATACTTTTGATCACATAGTGTAAGTGTATCGACAGATGGGGCGTGTTAGTGTGTGTATGTGTTGTGGGACTCTATGATTGCGTCCGTAATCACTTCACCTATGGGAGCATGAAGTGCATCAGTATCCATTTCGGGACTCTGCGTCTGGTTCTGCGAAGTTTGTGTTGCGGAGGAGCTGCCGTCGCCACCGTCCATGGCGGTGATGCAGCGTAGCAAAGGTTTTACCGATTTAGCAGAGGCTATGTAAGTTTGTGTAACATCGGAACGAATTAGTACTGTTTACACTGTGCGAGCACTATCCGAGTAACGACTGTTCACACAGGCGGAGCGCGCGGATGTTCTCACTTCCGCTTCTTGTGGCAAACCTACTCACAACTCCCAATATCAAATAAATGATTTAGTTTCATGCTACTTACGCAGACAATTAATAAAAACCAATATTTATGATAAAAATTGATCAGATGTACAAGACTTTCGTATACTAATTGTATGTTGAGGTAATGATAATTATTTATGGAAATGCAATATTTCAGATTTTGCATTTAGTAGTACAGGTAATATGTAACCCGCCAGGTAAGCCGAGAACGGTAATGCGCTGCTTCCTGGATTCTGTGAGGCGCTCCGGCCCCAGATCGAGTCCACCCGGCTGATTGACGACGAGGGCCGGTGTGCTGGCCAGCCTGGATTTGGTTTTTAGGCGGTTTTCCACATCCCACTAGGTGAATACCGAGCTGGTCCCCACGTCACGCCTCAGTTACACACATTTGCAACATGTTCGCACTAGTTCATGATTTACACTAGACCCAGACAGCTTGGGTACGCTGATTCCGCCCCGAGGGGTATGGGATGGTGGCAGGAAGCGCATCTGGGCACTGCTTCAGAGTAACCATGCCAAATCCGATTGTAACCACGCCGACCCTGCGAAAACAGCGAGAGAAAGGCACAAGCAAAAATAAAGATAAAGTACAGCTAATATTGTCGCAGAGAAACCCGAGCAGCCCAGTTGCTGTGGTGTAGTGGTATGAAGCTAGTTTGTTGCATGGAGGGTCGTGCGTTCAAAACTCGACTGAATGGTACAATTTTAATTTCTATATTCAGTTCGAGTACATTCTAGAAGTATCCACAAATAGCAAGAATCGTTGTACTGGAATGTTCTGTAGCTGTATAAGTACCCTATGTGTTCTGGACAGAGGCAGTTCGCTCTGAGCACTGGTATGAGCAAATGGAGAATAAACCTCCGTTAAGTGAAATTAGAGTTCGTCATTCATCTAATTACACCTTCCTCTACGTGACATTATTCTGGTGGAGGCGCTGGGTACTGAAACTTGTGATACCGCACATTATCGACGCACAGTGGCTCCCATCAGGCCACGACAGAGCCGCTGTTTACATGGCGAGAAACCCGAGTTAGTCCGCCTGTGTGGCCGTGCGGTTCTACGCGCTTCGGTCTGTGACCGCTACGGTCGCAGGTTCGAATCCTGCCTCGGGCATGGGTGTGTGTGATGTCCTTAGGTTAGTTTGGTTTAAGTGGTTCTAAGTTCTAGGGGATTGATGACCACAGATATTAAGTCCAATAGTGCTCAGAGCCATTTCAACCGAACCCGAAAAATGGTGCAAATGGCTCTGAGCACTATGGGACTTAACTTCTTAGATCTACTTAAACCTAACTAACCTAAGGACATCACACACATCCATGCCCGAGGCAGGATTTGAACCTGCGACCGTAGCGGTCACGCGGTTCCAGACTGTAGCGCCTTTAACCGCTTGGTCACCCCGGCCGGCTAACCAAACCCGAGTTCAAGGCATATTCAACAGATCGCAGTCTATCGGAGACAGAAGAAGAAGAGGACGTCACGATGACAGCAACTGTTTTCCACAACATGAGACATCCTTCCGGGTTCTCTGGTGACGAAGGCCAATATACAAACAAGTGGCTGAAGGTATATGAGCGTATAGCCAAATTTAACAAACGGGATGACACCGTGTGTTTGGCCAACGTATTTTTCTACTTGGAGGGCACTGTCAAGCAATGGTAGGAAGACAACGAGGAGAAGTTTACAAGCGGGGAAGTATTCCAGGCGGAACTGTGCAAGTATTTCGGCGACACACAACGACAGAAGTACAAGGCTGAAGATAAATTGAAGTGCAGGGCACAGCGTCCAGGCGAAACGACAACATCTTACATTCAACACGTCTTGGAGCTGTGTACAATAGTGGATACTAGAATGAATGAGGAAGAAAAGGTTACACATCTCAAGAAGGGTGTTGCTGAGGACATGTATCAAGCCCTGCTCCTGAAGGAGGTTTCGACAACAGACGACTTCATAAAATGATGCCAGTATATCGAGACAATGCATCAAAAAAGAATTACACGCAAGAAGTTTGAACGGCTTCCAAACGTCGTATCTATGTCTGTGATTGAGGAAGCAACTGATTTCACAAGCGTTCTTCATCAGATAGTGAGAGAGGAAGTTCAGAATACACTTGAATTGCACGTTGAGAAAAAAACTAAGACGCTTCAAGAGGTCACAAGGGAGGAAGTGGAACAAACATTGAACCCAATCTTTCATCCTTCATTTCCCTTTAAAACTGCAAAGAAGTCGAGACCCAGGCGAAGCTATGTTCCTACAATGTCGCATGAGGAACCGGTTTGGGCAGCAAGGAAGACTGATGTCTGGAGGACCCAGGATAACCAACCAGTATGTTTCCACTGCGGGCGATCGGGACATGTGCTGCGCTATTGGATATTTGATGACGCCTTCGCCAGAAGACAGCATACAGATCTTAGCCGATGCCAACTCTGGGATGACGAAGATGAACAAGAAGATGTGGGTGCAGAACGACGTAGGTCACCATCGCCGCAAGCTAGCCGCTGGAGAGGACACTACCCAACACGCCGATCAAGGTCTCCATCGCCGTTTAGAAGCTCCAGCCGATCACCTAGCCGCCACAGCCTGGAAAACTAAAGGCTGCGACCCTCCTTGGAGGTGAGGCTGCCGAAGAGAAAAATCCTCCGAAGTCGTTCAAAACAACAATGATAGAAAACTATGTCGATATCCTCATGGATAGCCGACCGGCCCAGGCTCTTGTGGACTCTGGAGCATCATATTCAGTCTTTTCGGAGAATTACCGTCACCAGTTGCAGAAAACCGTATTCGTCGACAGCAAAACATCTCTGTTGAAGGTGGCTAATGGGAAATATGTAAAACCTACAGGAAGATGTGCCATTCGTGTGGGTATAAGTGGCCATACGCAGCCCTCAGAATTCATCGTCTTACAAGAGTGTAGTCATGACGCCATTCTCGGATGGTACTTTTTGAAAGCTTGTCAAGCAAATTATAGATCGTGGTCGCTCGATTATGCTAGACGAGATGAGATATTGTGGACAGGGAGATGCGCATCCGAGTGTGTGGAGGCTATGTGTGCTGGACGAAGTGATCATTCATGCAGTCAGCGCTAGAAAGGTAACTGTCATGTGTCACGCCATGCATCAACCGATGGATCTTGTAGTGGAATGTGAGAAAAGCAAACCACTGAAGAATAGCTTGGTCATCCCAGCCTCTGGCGTCTCGTTTAACAACAGATTCGGTGAATTGTGGATAGTTAAATGTCGCTGGGAACCGCAGATCCTTCCAAGACGCATGTGCGTAGCAAAAACTGAGCCGTTAATTGCAGAACATAGGAACCTCCCATGCTGAATCTGTGCCCAAAATTAGCGCTACCACTACGAGACAAGATCTTCTAGATCGACTATCAGCAGATCTCACTAAGGAACAACAGAAGAAGCTACTTGCCGTTCTTCAAGAGTTCTCTGAATGCTTCAATACACAGGTGAAGAGTAAATTAGACATATCGACGGTTAAGCGCCGGATTAGCACTGGAAACCATCAACCAATAAGCCAGGGAGCATACCGTCTGTCAGCAACGGAAAGTCGAATAATTCGCGACGAGGTAGAGAAAATGATGAAGAATGGCATCATTCAACCTTCACAGAGCCCATGGTCGTCACCAGTGGTTCTCGTCAGGAAGAAGGATGGCAGTAGGCACTTTTATGTTACTTACAGGTAGCTTAATAAGATAAGTAGAAAGGACGTTTACCCTCTTCCACGAATTGACGGTACACTAAATTGTCTTAAGGGGACAACCATGGACATGTACTCGGGACATTGTCAAATCGAAGTAGATGAGGCTGATCGTGAGAAAACTGCATTCACCACCCCTGAGGGCCTGTATGAGTTTAAGGTAATGCCGTTTGGTTTGTGTAATGCACTAGCAACTTTTGAACGAATGATGCATAATATTCCAAGACACCGAAAGTGGACGATTTGTCTTTGTTATTTAGATGACATTATGGTGTTCTCAGAGACATTTGATGAACACATAAAGGGACTGAGGGCCGTTCTTAAGTCTATCCAACAACTCGGACAGAAACTTAATCCAAGAAAGTGTCACTCTGCAGCAAAAGAAATGAAAATACTTAAGCGCCTGGTGTCAAACGAAGCTGTGCGGCCAGACCCAGAAAAGGTGAGAGCTATAACGGAATTTCCTATTCCTATAAGTATTAGAGATGTGAGAAGCTTCCTCGGATTGTGTTCTTATTACCGTCGTTTTATCAAGGACTCTTTTATCAAAGCCAGGCCACTCTAAGTGTTGTCAAAGCCGATGCTAAATTTATCTGGGGTGGTGCTCAACAAGATTCTTTCGACGTGCTGCGAAAAGCTCTGACGACTGACCCTGTACTTGGTCTGTACGATGAGAGAGCAGCTACAGAACTACACACAGATGCCAGTGGGTATGGGATCGGTGCTGTTCTGGTGCAGATTTCGGATGGAAAACAGATGGTTTTAGCTCATGCTTCTATGACACTTAGAAAAGCCGAGAGAAACTACTCAACTACAGAAAGAGAATATCTTGCTGTAGTGCAAATTTCGACAGTATCTCTATGGAAGGCCTTTCACAGTTGTTACTGACCGTCATTCACTTTGTTGACTGACAGGTCTTAAGGATCCAACAGGACGACTCGGCAGGTGGGCACTACGTCTTCAAGAGTATGACATTACCATAGTGCACAAAAGTGGAAGAAAACATCAAGATGCCGACTGTCTCTCAAGAAACCCTGTGCAAGACCATCAAGACTTTGATGAAGATAGTGACTGTCTCGCTGCACTCCAGGATCTCTCTGCTTAGCAGAAGAAGGACGCCAAGATATCTCAAATTATGCTTGCCGTAAAGGGTTCAGAGGATGTGAAATGACAATATAAGATAATTAATGGATTACTTTGCAAGAAAAACTTTGATCGGTTTGGAAAGAGGTGGCTACCAGTGATTCCTAAACACATGCGCTTAGATGTTCTACAGATATTTCATGACACACCTGAGACCGGACATTAAGGATTTATTAAGACATACGGTAGGATTCGCAAGAGATTTTTCTTGCCAGGTTTATTTAGCAGTGTCCGTCACTATGTGTCGCACGGTCGAGAGGAGAAAGGCTGTTCCTTAGAAATCACCTGGCCGACTCATAAATATTCCACCAGCCGAAACCCCTTTCCAGCGTGTTGGGATTGACCCCCTCAGACGATTTCCAACGTCTGCTAATGGCAATAGATGGATTATTGTTTGCACTGATTATCTGACGCGCTGCGCGGGATTAGCCGAGCTGTCTCAGGCGCTGCAGTCAAGGACTGTGCGGCTGGTCCAGGCGGAGGTTCGAGTCCTCCCTCGGGCATGGGTGTCTGTGTTTGTCCTTAGGATAATTTAGGTTAAGTAGTGTGTAAGCTTAGGGACTGATGACCTTAGCAGTTAAGTCCCATAAGATTTCACAAACATTTGAACATCTGACGCGCAATGCCATTAAAAAAGCTGTGAAAACAGCCGAAGCATTCGAGGTAGCCAAATTCATCGTAGAAGAGATTGTATTAAAACACGGTGCCCCAAGGTCGTTAATTACGGATCGAGGGAAAGTTTTTCAATCGAATCTTGTCACAGAGATAAACCGTCGGTGCAACATTACTCTTTACATAACGGTTGCCTACCATCCGCAAACTAACGTGCTTACTAAACGCCTTAATAAGACCTTGGCCAACATGCTTTCAATGTTCATCAGTGTTGAGCAGAGCAACTGGGATGAGGTGCTACTTTTCGTGACGTTTGCCTACAACACCGCCAAACAAGACACAACAGGATTTACGCCATTTTTTCATGGTGCATGGGCGTGAGGCGACGACAACGATGGACGATGTGTTTCTGTTACATCGTGATGACATGGACGACGACTACATCGGCAGCGTATGAACCAGGAAACTCGGCAGTTAGCTCGACTCCACACGCTGCAGGCTCAAGAAAACGATCGCCGAAGGAATGACGCGACCCACCGCCTGTTGCCTACCAGCCTGATGACCTCAACTGGATTTTCACTCCTGTTCGGAAGGTTGGTCTCTCTGAGAAGCACCTCAGGCGCTACTTTGGACTTTATAAGGTTATAAGACAGTTGTCTGATGTTGCTCATGAAGTTGAAGATTTCGACCCCGACATAAGACGACGAGAGATCAGAGATACGGTCTATGTCCTTCGAGTGAAGCCCTATAAGGATCCTGCAACCAGGGTAAATTCGAAGCTCCAGCGACAGGCAACAAGCGGAAAGGTAACGAAGAACGTAGCGGCAAGGGAAGTTCTAAGAAGATCACCACCGGGGTGAGCATCAGTCATCGGGAGTCGGAGTATGCTGGTCCGATGACTTGTTCCCGGACTAACAAGACCTAATACCGAGACGTTATTCTCTTAAGGAGGGAGCAATGTCGCAGAAGAAAGTGAGTAGCACAGTCGACGTAGTGTAGTGGTTATGATACTACAATGTAGCATGGAGGGTCGTGAGTTCAAAGCTCGTACCATAACAACAGCTACTAACGCACGTACAGTTCTTCCTAGGTTTTAAACGCTGTATTTGTGTAGTTTCTGTGCGTAAGTCCTGAACTTGTCTCTCACAAAAGTAAATTTAAGAAGGACAAATAGGATTTCTTAACTCCTTTCCGATCGGTACCGCAACATACTCTCATGGACCTTGTCGTGATCACATGATGTTTCACATGGCGCACACAATGTCTCCCACGTGGCAAAGGAACCGTTGTACGCATTATTGGTTGTGGAACAAAAGTCTGAACATCTACTCTCAGCTATCATTCCACGAATCTGGAAAGCCAAATCCTGTCTTGTTGTGAAAGTGACCTTGTTGAAATATTTCACTATTGTCAGGACCGTGTTTTGTGTATTGGTCTCTATACCTTTCCACAGTACAGAAGCAGGTGGGCACCTCTCACCACTCCCGACGAATTCTGTCTACTCTGTAAAACTATTAACTACAAACAACAAAACTATTCATTACAGCCCCACAATCCGCAAGTCTGTGCAATTTTTTTATAGATGAGCAGATCTTCGGCATACACAGAGACGTCAACCACTAACTTTACTTTCAGTTTTCCTAATGATTTTGTGATCTCATTCCGTGTTTCAGTTGTAAACTATTTTTGGTATCGTCTCTCATTTTTACCGGTACATACCAACAATTTGCGGGTAAATACGTCATGTTGGCGAGTTGGTGACAATTTCTATCGGTTCCCTGAATGAAGGAAAATCACTTGAAAGTAAGGTAAGACAATGTTAGCTTGTACAACAACATCTATATGGTTCCTGCTTTGGCCGGCCGGGGTGGCCGAGTGGTTCTAGGCGCTACAGTCTGGAATCGCGCGTCCGCTACAGTCGCAGGTTCGAATCCTGCCTCGGGCTTGGATGTGTGTGATGTCCTTAGTTTAGTTAGGTTTAAGTAGTTCTAAGTTCTAGAGGACTGATGACTTCAGAAGTTAAGTCCCATAGTGCTCAGAGCCATTTTTGTTCCTGCTTTGTGGTTTCCAGCTTTTATGTCTAGCAGATCGCCCTCACTTTGGCGAAAGAGCTCCATTATCACCGATTGATTTAGTATATATCAGTAGGTATCCTTAATTAATAGACACTAACCAACAGTTGTACTCAAACACAGACAACAGCCTAGCCATACCACGATTGCACTGGCATAAAGTCTTGACGCGATGGCGGACCCTTTCTGGGCATTACAGAAGGTGAATGTCTGGTGTCTTCTAAAAATGCCCTGGCAGCGCAGGAAGCGTGGGAGTGAGTGCGGGCTCTTCCGCGCAGCATTACAGCTTAACGCGACACGTGTTTGTTTAAGTACCCAGGAGGCGAGCTCTTGTAGCGGACGCACCAGCGGAGCCAGTCTGCAGAAGAGCTCGTGAGCTCCGCAGTGGGGGGCAGTCTTAATGATGGACGTGCTCCACTCCACCTGCAGCGCTCTGCAGTACGCTAAACATGCTACGTTTAATTTACGGTGCTATCCGGTTCGGACGTCAGTAACGGAGCCTCCATAGCCACAAGAGATTCGGAGGCCCAACATTTGAAGGTGGGCTGTAAGAGACTTTGTGTCATTTACCATCCATGGGCTATGTTGACCGACTACGTTTAATAGTGCCCAGTTTAGTACCATAAAGCTGGGAGACAGATCTGTAGAGTAATAAAAAGTGGGCTGGGGAAGACGGGAGGTAACAGCGTATTAGATTTCATGCAAACTTCAGTATTCAACACAAAGAACTCTGATCGTTCCGCGTTGTACAGGGCGCGTGGCGAGGATGTACCTTGAGAACTTCTAGGGGAGAAAAGCAGCGCAGCTACTCATATTCTGTGGGCTCCAACTTGTTAACGTTGGGACTCACCGTCGACAATGGTGGACTGTAACAGCGATTACCCCAACCACAGTGCTACAAATCGCACACCAAATTGCATCTTGAACTACAGCAACCGCTGAGCAACCTCGCTATCCAGAATCACCTTCTCGCTTTGGAGTATGAAAGTTACCGCTCCTCACCGATACCTCAGTTCATCACATATTACGGAGTGCAGAGATTAACCTTGGCGCAGGGACACGCGAAGGTTGGAAGAAGGTCTCCTGGCTGATGGGTCGTGGTAAATGTTGGTGCCCCATTGGTACGCATTTCGTTTGCCTATAGGGTAACTTTCCAGAAGGATGTCGAGGTATTCTCGTGTTGGGAATATTGACATGAGATGAAATCAGCCCTCTTGACACGTCTACCTTCTTCTCTCACCAGCAAAATGTCCTTCTTTTTGTCACCACCCTTCTGACTCATTTGATACCGCCCGCCACGAATTCCTCTCCTGTGCTAACCTCTTCATCTCACAACAGAACTTGCACCCTATGTCCTCAATTATTTGTTGAGTGAATTCAAATCTCTGTCTCACTCATTAGACTGTTCACTCCATCCAGAAGATCCTGTAATTCTTTTTCACTTTCACTGATGATAACGATGTCATCAGCGAATCTCATCATTGATATAACAACCTAATATATGCATGTGCTTCCACTTGTTTGCCCACAATATCCCGCTGGCTACCTGTACAAAGTGTATGCTAACGCAACACCATCTCGCTCGCAGATCGTATGAAAAGGGATTGAGGAACACTTCACATTCACACCTATGCTTGCGTGACACCACAGGTTACATGCCACATGATCCCATGTCTCCTGTGTACATACGGGGTGCCATCGACCGGGATGTTTGTGGTTTGGAGTTATGAATCACAATTGAGTGATCATGGATTAAAGTGGTTTCAAACCGATTTATGTGTCGTTTGAGTTCTGTCTGCATGAAAAGGAATGACCATTATATTATTAATTTGGTGTTCATATTTCAATCGCTCATTAGTGTAACAATGGAATGGAATATATGTCATCTCTACATTCTCGATTCCATAGATTACATTTTTCGGAAACTTTTCCTGATTATTTGGTTCCGTTATTTACTATTTATTCACTAACGACTTAATTCTCTGAGCCATGGCAGCAGTGCTCTGTTTCCAATAAAAAAATACCCACTGAAATGTTTCCAGGAAATAGCGCCCGAGATATTTACGATGTATTGGATAAAGTGAGGGCGTGTTCACACAGTATTCAGGATTTGCAGTGTCTATTCGAGTTATTTTTCTATTGTCTTGTCTGGTTTCCTGTCTTTCTGTCTTCAGTGTTATGTTTCATGTGTGGAAATAATTATGTGTTCCTTGTACATCTCGTATACGTAGAGACTGCAGAAAGAAAGTCCTACGTTTCGACCCACGCTGAGACCATTGCGCAGCAAGAGTGGTATAAAGTCAGAATTGAGTACATGTTATCTGCCTCCTGCAGCCGCAGTTACGCCGTGGTAAGGGTAACAGGTGCATAATAGTCTGAAATGAAAAGAGCTCAACTACTGGAAACGGGCTCCAGAGTTGAGGTACACGGGAAAGTACTATTTTTGTTGCTTAAACTTCTAAATTTCACACGGTCTTACCGTAAAATTCTGGCTGTATATGGACCAAATGCAGCATCACGTCCAGCAGTAGTGAAATGGGGCAAAAAATTGACCAAGATCTCTCAGATGTAGATGATGGAGATCATGAAGTCCAGATCCTGCACCATGCGTCTTCCATCTTTTCGGAAAGCTAAACGAACATCTGGGGGAAATAGGTTTTCCACCTAAACGAACACAGCTGCTTTCGAATGGCTCCGTCGCCAAGGAGCTGGTTTTTATCGTGGAGGAATTTAACGACAGGTAGAATTTTCTTTACAGAGAATTGACGATCATGGTGAAAAATAGTGTCTTGTACATGCGTCACTTTTACTTTCAATAAAATTTACTTTTCCTAACATGTATAACTTACATTTTTGAAGCCCCCTTAGACGTCGGTTTGATAATAGGTCTTTAAACTTGAACTAACACATGAGGTACATTCTGTATTAGGCCATACATCCATGCTCACAGCAGTTGCAGTTCAGTCAGGATTAAAAGTTTCAGTATACATGGACTTTCATCTCCTTACTGAGGTAATTGTCAAGGAGGGGTTCTGCATCACAAAACACTCCAGAAGTACTCAAGAGGGTCAGTAATAAGATAATGCTGTAATTGACTAGTAGTAGTTATCCAATGCCTGTTCATCCAAGATAACGATCTTGTATGAGGGGCACTGAAAAGATAACGGGGTATCAGGTTACACTTCCGTTTTCAGGTTACGCACTTGGGCTAGTTACATTCGAGGTCATTCCTGCACTTCCAATCCTCCCCTCCCCCTTTGGGGAGTTACTAGCACATATATGTGGTTCATCGACGGTCATCCATGGGAACCTCCATCCCCTCCCGTCTCTCTCCTATGACTATGTGGTACATTCGAGGTCATCCACAGGAAGCTCCATACCCTCCACTTCCCCTCCTACTTGTTTGCCTTACGCAAATGGACTGCTTATGTTAAAGGTGATGAAACAACGTAATGCTGGTAATGTGGTCTTGTGTCACATAAAATTGGCGGAAAGCCCTCGCCATTTCTCAGCCAATAGGAGCACAATAAACTGGTAGGAAACCACTTCCCACCTCCTGGACCAGTAAGATCCAAGCTCCCCCTCCCCCTCCTCATCCTTTATAAAAAAATCAGACACCGTCTAAGAGGGCGTTGAAGGCCCAACGGCACCGACCGCCCATCAAATTATCCTCAGCCTTAGGCGTCATCGAATGCAGATACGGAGGGACATCTGGTCAGCGCACTACTCCTCATCCTTTATAACTAGTTCAATTGTATAGACCTCTTCATCCAAGGTCTGTGCATCTTGGAGAGACGTTGAGGCTTGATACGGACGAATTATTATTAACAACATTTCTATAGCGAAAAGGTTTCTAAAAATAACAGGCATGAAAATTAATTAATTATTTAAAATTATTAATTTTAAATACAGTTAGTTAGTGGTATTGTTTGATTTTTATTAAGAATTTCTTCTTTTGTTAGTTAATTTTCAAAACTGTTTCTGATGACATATATATGTAGTGGTTTACTTACAATTTTTTTTGTTTTATTTACAAAGCTGTTTGATTCTTATACGCAAAAATTTGGTTTCTTTACAAAGCGATTATTTTTTCTGATGCCTCATATACATTACCAATACTATCACGCAGTGGTTAGCACAATGGACTCACATTTGGGAGGACTACGGTTCAAACCCACGTACGGCCATACAGATTTAGGTTTTCCGTAATGTACCTAACTCGTGTCAGGCAAATGCTGGGATGATTCTGATTTTCTTCCCCATCCTTGATACAATCCGAGCTTGTGCTTATGTCTAATGACCTCGATATCGATGGGACATTGAACCCAATCTTTCTTCCTTCCTCCGAATACTACCGCGTACCCTAAAAACGTATTTTTTCTAATTTAACATACAAAATCGCGTTTCAATCAGTTTCTTTCTGATTATTCTGCCTACAGTATTTACACTTTGCTTCTGGTCATTCCCCATACAGTATCCACATTATAATCGCTGTTCATTATATATTTGGGTCAAAATGGTTCAAATGGCTCTAAGCACTATGGAACTTAACGTCTGAGATCATCAGTCCCCTAGACCTAGAACTGTTTAAAACTAACTAACCTAATGACATCACGCACATCCATGCCCGAGGCAGGATTCGAACCTGCGACCGTAGCAGCAGCGCGGTTCCGGACTGAAGAGCCTAGAACCGCCCGGCCACAGCGGCCGGCTATATATATGTGAACAATAGACTAGTACGGGAAGGAATAGTACACACACACACACACACACACATTTATGACAAAAGGTTCATCCAACTATTTGCATACACTCACTCGCGCAAATACACACGCGCACACATAAACGACCACTATTTACAAATAAATGAATACACAGTCACATACTCAGTCAATGAACGCACAGTGTGAATACGATATAGTCCCAGTCCCATCCCCACAGATGTATCTCGTATGTATCTCATGGCCTCATTATCGAAAAACCATCTGGCGCACCATATGGGCTAAGTGCCAGCGCCCTCGAGCAGGCACCTCAGTAGTCAGAGCCTCTGAGACCGTACGCTGGACACCCTTACGCCGCCTCTGGATGGCACCTACATCTCTCCTGTACGCATAAATTTTCGATCAGAGCCCCACAATATCCACACTGTGCGAACCATTCGCCTCGTCTTTCATCATGCTAAAAAATCTCCATAAGGATTATCGGACACATATCGGGTCGTGTCGAATTCTTCGAGGTCTTCTCTCCTGTACCCATTCACTGGTTTCCACAATAGTGCTGATTTGGTAATTCTTCCATTTTTCATGCGCAGAACATGCCCCGCAGGTTTCAGTTTCCTTTCAACAACGATTTTGTGCAGGGTGGGTCCGCTTCTGACATCTGCATTAATGTCCGTATCATGACAGATAAGGCTGTCGATATATGAAAATCACTCAACATCTTGTAGTACTTTCTGTTGCAGTATAATTAGGGTCGATAGATTTCTAAATTTCATGCACATTGTGTTTGTCTTATCGCCGTTACTTTTTAGCCCAAAAGAACGGCGCATTCCACCCACCTTGCCAGTCATTAGTTGTAAATTTAGTGGCATTTCTTCTAGAAGAACGATCTCATCAGCAACATCCAGGTAGGTAATCATAGACTGCTCATTCCGACGTATGCCCATGTTGGAAGTGTTAGTTTTTCTTGTTATTAAAGCTGTGAGTAATATCAAAAGGAAAAAAAAACCTGCAGTAAGAGTTATATGTGGTATGAACTCAAGAACATCCTGTTTAGGGAACAAGGGATACTAAGTACTGCTTCCCAATATATTTATACATTAATGAAATTTGTCATTAAAAATATATCACCTTTCCAAACCAACAGCTCAGTTCATAGAATCAATACTAGAAATAAGAATAACCTTCACAAAGATTTAAAGTCACATACTCTTGTACAAAAAGGTGAGCATTATTCAGGAACACACATTTTCAATAACTTGCCAGCGCCCATGAATTTCTCCGTAGAACCAACTGATTTGTGTGTGTCTATATAAGTACAATATAACTTCTGCACAATTTCAGTGCAGTAATGTGTTCATTGTAAATAAGTGTGTGTGTGTGTGTGTGTGTGTGTGTGTGTGTGTGTAAGTACAATATAACTTCTGCACCATTTCAGCGCAGCAATGTGTTCATTGTAAATAAGTGTTATAGTAGTTCTATTACATGTTTATTACCTTATAAATAAAAAACTCTTATCTTAATATCAGTGCATTAGTGTTCGTAAAATGATTCTTTCATATAGTGACCATTAAAAAAAATGACAATCATTCCATTTGGGACCAGTGGATTGGTACATTAGTTTATTTGTTTGAGATGTAAATATTTGTCATGTATTATAGTTTTTCTGACATGTTCTACATCCTGGAGGACTTCCTCACTACGGATCAATTGGAATGAAACGTCCCCTTAGAATAATTTGTACAAGACTGTGCTTGTTCGTCCCAGTTCGAAATAGTATTTTTTCCAGTGAGAGAACAAAGTTTTGGTGTAACAAGAATTTGCATATTCAGAAAACGACGGTAAAAATTTACGAGACCTAGAAAACTGCGGACTTGTCTTTATGTGGATGGAACTGGAATGGCTCTGATTGCTTCTAACTTTTCAGGATCCGGCTGAATGCCTTCAGAAGAAATAATATGTCCCACAAACCTCACCTTTGACCTACCGAATTCAGACTTTTCCAAGTTAACTGTAATTGCAGATTCTGAAAAAATACGTAACAAACTGTTGAGGATGCGATTATGTTGTTCCCATGAAGCTTCTGCTATTAGAATATCGTCCACATATAAGGTGATGCGACGTTTTAAGAACTCAGGTAATATGGAATTTAGCCCGCGAATGAATGCTGCTGAAGAAATGTTCAAACCAAAGGGAAGTTTCCGAAACTGATAACTAACGCCAAAACTGAGAAAAGCTGTGTATTTTCTACATTCTGGATGAAGTTCGATCTGATAAAAGCTGGATCTGAGATCAATGGAAGACAACACTTTTACACCATTAAAATTTTGAAGAATTTCTTCCATCGACTGGGACCTGTCTGTTTCAGGAATGATGATAGTATTGATTTGTCTCGAATCAAAGACAAGCCTGAACAATCCATTTTTCTTCTCAACAACATGTAATGGATTGTTGTATGAGCTTACTGCAGCCTCAATAATGCCCTCGTCAAGCATAGATTGTATTTCTGTTCTAACGCAGTCCCTATAATGTGCTGGAATTACGTATGGTCTAACACAAAATTTAGTATGCTCACGAACACGAAATTGGTATTGAAATCCCTTGATTGTTCCTGTTTTGTGAGTAAAAACTGTGGAATGTGCTTGTAAAATCTCAAAAAGGTCCTGCCTATCAGTGTCATTACAATTCTCAATTGTTTGAATTTTATTCTGAGTTAACTCATTAGTTTCAAATATGCCGTCGATATCATCCCTGTCAGTACTTGCAGAGTGATCATTAGCGTCAAGTTCCGTCGACAATTCCGAACTGTTGTCTAACAGGAGGTAAAGCCGATTAATTTCTTCGTCATGGTTTGAGAGCCAATCTTCAAATTTCAAAGCTACTGACTTACCTTCTTTCTCTAAACTTATTTCAGCATCGTGAAAGCTTAAGATTGCTTTTTATTCATTCAAAAAGTCTACTCCCAGTATAATTTCCGTCGACAATAATGGAACAATAAGAAAGTTCATAGAGAAGCTGTGGCTATGACAAAAGAATTCTAAGTTGGTTTGTTGGCGTACATCTACACTTTTTCCAACGATTGCACCTTGTAATTTAATCTTACGTAACGGAAGTGTAGGGCAATCGTTCGATTTGTTGCATTTGCTAAAGGCTGTTTCACTAATTACTGAAATGGGACTGCCAGAGTCAAGTACTGCAGTAAATTTTACGTCATTTACTGTAATGTGAATCACAGGATATGCAATGTTGTTACGTTTTACGTCGTGTTCCTGGAGTAAGATGTCCCTAATGTCTTCCATTTTTACGTAATTACTAGCTATGGCAGCTGCGTCGTCAGTTTCAGAAGTACGTTTTGTGGCTGCCACCGGTAGGAGTCATTGCCTATTGTCTCTTTGTTGGCGCGCGTCATTATTGGGATTTGGAGACCTAACTTCTACAAATTCACCTTGTCGAGAGGGCCCTGCTCTGTTTGAATCCTGCCAGTTCTGATGCAATTCAGGTCTGTTGTTACGATCATATCGTCTGTCGTCATGTCGGTAGATTCCATGGTTTCTTGTTTGTCGGTCATGTGGTGGAGAATTTCTCCCTGAATCGTAACTGCGCGCTGGACCGTTGCATCTAAAGTTATTCTGTCTCCCTTGATAATAATTATTTTGGTTCCCATATTGTCTGTTTCTATGGTTGTCTCTGTCACATTCATTACTATGGAAAAGCGATCTTTCTCTGTAACTATTATTCTGTCAACGGTTGTCATACAGATGGTGTCTGTTTTGGTCACGATTTGTGTTGTGAGAATAGCCTTGTTGTGTCCAGTTATTATTTCTTTCGTCGCGGAATTGTGACGGATGTGACCTGTAGTTGTTGTGTTCCTGTTTTCGCGTTCCGCGATTTCCGCGATTGTCATTGTCAATTTCCAGTTCTTGTAACAGCCCCTGAAAAGCTTCAATGTCGTCTTTGCAACGTCCTGCTAAAATAATATGTCGTAAGTGTTCAGGCAATTTGATTAAGCAAATGCGGATGAGTTCCGAGGGGCTGTATGGGTTTGACAGGTACTGATTCTTGTGCAACATGTCTTCAAAATATTTCACAAGACTGGAAAATTCAGATTGTTCGAAATGTTTCATCATTATGATGCTATGTTTTACTTGGTCTTGTGTAGCTTGAGACCAATATTCTGAGAGGAAGGCATGATAAAATTTTCCTTCACTGTGGCACTCGTGAATGACCGATCGCATTCTTACAGCTGGTTCATTCTCTAAGTAGCCACACATAAATTCTAATCTGTGTTCTAATGACCAGTTGGGAGGAAAACAATGAGAGAATTGATGGAGCCACGCTTGTGAAGGAATGTCGTTGGCAGAATTCTTAAACGTTTTAAATTTACGTGTAGTAATGAACAGCTTATAGTCAAAATCATCATGTCGGCGAGTCGTATGTCGGTCATTGTTACGTCGTTCCGGCGGTTCCATCTCAAAATTCGGTGTACCTTGCCAATTTCTTTGATAATTTCCGAAGTGCTCTGTGTTATTATTTTGTGGCTTTTCCGTATTTCTAAGTTCCTCATCCCGTGTTGGAGCGCGAGTGTCCTCTGAAATATGAAATTTTTGTATTACTTGTGCCAACTGATCTTGTACTTCCCGGATTTCTCTTTTGTATTGCGTATTAATTTGATTCTGATATTGTTTGAATTTCTTTATTTGTTCATACTCTTCTGTGTCAGTGATGGCTACAGGTCTTGTGTCATTCAGATCATCATCTACCGTTGTAGACAAGTTAGTGAACTGATCTGAAAGTTCGGCTACTTTATCCGTCAGTGAAATTATTTCCTCAGTGTGTTTTTCTGAACCAAGTATCAGAGTGCCCATTTGTGTTGAAATCGTATCTACTGTGTCTTTTAAGTTTTCTTGAGTTTTTGCAAGTTGCGTAACCGAATCGGTAGATGCAACTGAGTCAATTTTAGCTTGCAAGGTGTCGTGACTTTCATGAACAATAGTTTGCAGTTCTTTTATGGTTGCTTCGTGATTCTGTAATGCATTTTCATGACGCGAAAAAATAGGTTGGAAATGCTCACAAATTTGTGTTTTTACGTCATTACAGACTTTTTGACATTTCGATTCGATGTTATGTAACTCAGTAGTTAAATCTTCACGTGTTTGTTCCAGTGTGGTGTCTAACTTTTGAAGCTTTTGCTGTGTTTGTCTCTGATTTTATTCCATTGTGTCTAACTTTCGCTGTGTTTGTCTCTGATTTTGTTCCATTGTGTCTAATTTTTGAAGATTTTGTTCCATTGTGTCTAACTTTTGAAGATTTTGTTCCATTGTGTCTAACTTTTGAAGCTTTTGTCCCATGTGTTGCATGAATTGTAATAACAATGCACTGGTGTCTGAAACATGTTCCTCAGTGCTATTCGGGAATGCATTTGAACCGGCAATATTCGCAGTTTGAAAAGCAGAAAATGTGTCCTGACTTATTTGAGAAAAGGGTTAGGACGCAAAACCTGAATCTACAGTATTTGCAAGATTGTGTCCTGTCATTTCGGATTCCTGAGGCAAGCTGTTGCCGACCGATCGATCGATAATGCTTCCCTGTTCACTAATTGTTTCACTGTCTACACTATTGTTTGCAGCCCGCTCCATTTCCCTATGTACAATTACCAAATTACTACTTTGAACATTAGTTAATTCAACGCCTTGCTTCACCTCTTTTGTTTAATATCTAGTTTCTAGCAGCACTGCAGCATTGGTTAAAATAAAATTTTATAGATGTACTAATATAAATATTTTCTGTCTACAGATCGAGTAAATAATAATTTTTTTTTCAAACGAATGAGGGAGCACAAAAAGACATTTACCTTCACAGAAACTGCATACATAATTTTCTTTTCAAGTACTTGGTAATTTATTTTGTAGAATAAGTTGTGGTGCACCACTTTAATTACATAGACATTAAGATGTGATTATACATTTCCCTTATCTGCATTGTTATCTTTAGTGTAATATTTTTTCTGCTTGAGCTATGTCATGTTTAGATATAAGTTATTGCATTTGCTGCTGCTGTTTGCCAGGCATAGTGCTATTACATTTCACTTTGTATTACTCTGTTAATCTAGTTTTGCTACTGATTTATTTTTCTTGTTGCTGCACATTGGCTCATATTAGTTGTAATGTTGCATTGCGTGGTAATTTAGATGTAATGCAGCTTACTTAGACAATTTCCATTTTTTTTTCATTGCTGTTTGTATTAATTGTTTTATGCTGCTGCATTGCCTCGTCCCTTAGTTTAGCATCTGAGCTCAGTAGATTTAAGTTAGCTTAAGAGGGGGTACGCTATATAAGAGAATGAGTTGCGATAAATTGGAAGAAATGCATTGAGAAGTTATACACTAAAAAGTACAGAAAGCAGGTATAGGTAGGATTTTCTTGGAAATAAATGATGAGGTAAGATAATGGAAAATAAATAATGTGGTAAAAAACATGTGAACATATAAATACAGAAAGCATGCTTGGATTGGACTTTTTTGATGGAAACAAATGTTGAAATAAGGCGAAAGATCTATGGAATGCAGTTTTGGGTTGGACTGCAGTACCAAATGTTCTACTGAAAACGAACCCTGTCCTTTCCTTTTGTGTTATCCCACTATGTGTTTGTGTACCCTTGGGTATTTGTTTTCTTCCTGTCTCTGGGTACTGTTTCATAGAATATTTTTTCTCTTCTAATACTAAGCTACATTCACTATGATGAGGAATATTGTTATCCTAAAATATAACTGACATTAATAATATATTATTTACTTTGTAAAGATGTTCAGACATTATTTATTCTGTTTTGTTTTAATGCTCATGTGTGAAGTTGATGTTTCAAAAGTTATTCTGATCTTTTATGTAGGTACTTATAATTCCCGTAACAGTGATGTATATGTTTATTTCTATTGTTTTGTAAAGCCTGTACTATAAATGTTACCTGTATTATTATGTTTTTAATTATGTATTTTGTACCTTTGTTATTGTATTCTTATGTTATAAAATTGTAATTGACACCAGTTCATCAAATTAAGTAACTTGTAAGTTACATTTCACTGCATACGTTTCTGTTGGTCATAGTATATGGACAATATGTGAGAAGTAGGGACTGATAGTGTTTGCACGTGTGTTAATATTTCAGCAAGGGACTGGATTACAGCATTGCTGGTTCTAAGGACATTTCAAACAAATTTTTTGTGAGTGGACAAGTGGTGGTTTATTAACTTGCTATATTCTCCGCAAGACTCTTCGATGGTGATTGTGCACCTGCACAGTCGCAACAGATGGCTGCTGGCCGTCTCTACATGGACTACAGTGGGTCTGAATCTTTCATGGCCCACCAGTACCATTATTTCTACAAGGACTGCAGTGGGTCTGCACCTCTGGTGGCCCACCAATACCGTAATCTCTACAAGGACTACAGTGGGTCAGAATCTTTGATGGCCCACCAGTACCATTATTTCTACAAGGACTACAGTGGGTCTGCATCTTTGATGACCCACCAGTACCATTATCTCTACAAGGACTACAGTGGGTCTGCATCTTTGATGACCCACCAGTACCATTATTTCTACAAGGACAGCGGTGGGTCTGCACCTCTGGTGGCCCACCAATACCATACTCGCTACCTGGACTACAATGGTATGCTCTGTGAAGACCTACATACCAATAATCTTCAAAACTTCGACTGACTCTGTGGTGGGTTTGCTCTGTTGTGGAGTATTACCTGTCTGCATGTCAAGAGTCAGCACTGTCTGTCCGTTGGAAGGACAACACTACTTCTTCAAGACTGCATGGAAATCCACTACTTCTGTGTGCATTCTCTTTTACTGCTCAGACTTTGAGAAAAAAACCACTGTAATTTTACTGCGATGAACGATCAGGACTGTCTTTATGGACTGTGAGAAAATTTTAACTTTTGACCAACATTGTATCGATAAGAGTGTGCATTTGATTTCTTTGTTATTGTAATTATGAAAAATTTTTTCAAAGCTGTATTGGCCAGTGCCCAAAACAATTTGTAAAATTTTTTGTCGGGAGCATGGGGGCTATATAAGCAGGCTGTTTATGTTTCCTTACTGGCAACGTTACGTAGCGCTCTGTATGAAAATCACTGGCTGTGCTGTGTGCAGTCTGTGGCTAGTTTGGATTTTTGCCTGCCATTGTAGTGTTGGGCAGCGGCAGCTGGATGTGAGCAGCCCGTAGCGTTGCGCAGTTGGAGGTGAGCCGCCAGCAGTGGTGGATGTGGGGAGAGAAATAGCGGAGTTTGGAAATTTTTAAGACTGGATGTCATGAACTCCTATGTATATTATGATTTTTCAACACTATTAAGGTAAATTCATTGTTTGTTCTCTATTAAAATCTTTCATTTGCTAACTATGCCTATCAGTAGTTAGTGCCTTCCGTAGTTTGAATCTTTTATTTAGCTGGCAGTAGTGGCGCTCGCTGTATTGCAGTAGTTCGAGTAACGAAGATTTTTGGTGAGGTAAGTGATTTGTGAAAGGTATAGGTTAATGTTAGTCAGGGCATTTCTTTTGTAGGTATTTTTGAAAGTCAGATTGCGTTGCGCTAAAAATATTGTGTGTCAGTTTAAGCACAGTCATGTATAATTTTTCTAAGGGGATGTTTCAATCTAATCTAATCTAACAAATTGCAGTCTTGTCGGACACATGTTTCCAGAAATCTAACGAATTCAAAATCGTTCTGCCAGGGTCGTAACAGGTCAGTATGATCTATGCAAAAGTGTATTAGAAATGCCTGTGGAACTTCCATGGGATTTTTGGGAAGAATGGCTGCGTTTTCCTCACAGAACTCCGTTGGG
The DNA here is from genome assembly GCF_023864275.1 of Schistocerca cancellata. Lineage (NCBI taxonomy): Eukaryota > Metazoa > Arthropoda > Insecta > Orthoptera > Acrididae > Schistocerca > Schistocerca cancellata. The sequence continues at coordinate 788,444,024 of NC_064629.1, read as the reverse complement.
TAAATTTAGAGAACCGGAATTTAAGAAACGGTACTGAGCCGTGTGGCTTGATCAGCGATATTCCCGCCACCGGTATGGGTCATCCGGTGGTGTGCGCAGAGCGCGTGGTGGCGCAACGTACCGGGCCGATCGGTAGCGAGGGGTAAGCTCTAACAAGTAGGGAGCTTTTTGCTTTGGGACGCCGAGCAGTAACGTCGTTTGGGAAGTCTGGCAGACAGTACAGGCGCCGGGTGAGGCAGCCGGAAGAGCACATCCAAAAGGGGTCGTTTACCCGGGTGACGGCTCCGTAGCAAATATCGCCGGCGAGGAACCAGTCACATTACTGGGAAGCCGTTGGTGTATTTCGCTTCCTGCATGTCTCCTGGCACCGGGATCTGCGGCGACTGGCTTCGTCGAACAAGCAAGAGGGTGAGGGCATTGCTTGTGCTGTAAATTGAAGCCGGAATCGACTACCGGGTCCAGTGCTTTTGACTTTATTTTCTTGCCCAGCCGTTGCTACTCCTACTGAGTCTGTCCTTGAAAGTGTTAACTTCAACTTGCTTAGTATGCAAGGTTCTAGTGAGAGCTGTATGTGATGTGATGATTAACATTTACTGGGGCCTAGAGTGCTGATACATTGCTACTGTCAGTGTTAACAGCCATCGAAAACACTTTGGCTGGTCCTTGTCTAAGTGACGCCTGGTTATTGTATTTATATCACACGACGGAGTTAAGAAGGCCACTTACTATAGATACACACGATTGCAATAATATTACTGTTTCGTATCTGTCTGAAGTGATAGTGTCTGAGAGACACGTGTCTAACTCTAAATGAGTAGTTTCATAAATTCTTACAAGTTGCTGAGACGCCAGTTGTTATTGTGTGTTTAAATAGTTAGAAAGTCATTCTATTAGCGAAAGTACAAGAATTCCTTCAATGACAGTATGTGATATGGTAATGAATTCTGATTTAATCACAAATTTAAGTTTGGCTATTTGCTGTAAGTCATCTTGTGTTTTGCATCGGGGGGACAGATTATGTGATATAATGAATTAATGTGTTTCTAGGTACTTAAGGCAGCTGTCAGTCTGTTGTAGATACCAATTAGTTCTGGGATTTTTCGTGCCTATTTGAGGCCGTTGCTGCTCCCGTTTGGGGGTCCATGCCGAACCTGTATTTTAAACAGGTGAGTGGACGGGCGTCCGCTTCTGGGCGTAGATTGTTGATTCCCACGAGGTTTCTTGGTAACAAGAAATTTTATATTTTATATCCTACATTGTAGGGTGCCTGCTATTTAAGTAACGTAGCTGTGTGCCATGGTACCTGATTTGTTGTTGCCTGTACTCTGAATTACTTTGGTAATTACAATCACTGCAGTAACGAAAAACTACAGTCCGCAGCTCGTGGTCGTGCAGTAGCGTTCTCGCTTCCCTCGCCCGGGTTTCCGGGTTCGATTCCCGGCGGGGTCAGCGATTTTCTCTGCCTCATGATGACTGGGTGTTGTGTGACGTCCTTAGGTTAGTTAGGTTTAAGTAGTTCTAAGTTATAGGGGACTGATGACCATAGATGTTAAGTCCCATAGTGCTCAGAGCCATTTTTGAAAAACTACGTTTCCTCGTTAAATGGTAGTAAATTCTTCTTTAGGTTGATCATAGTTTTTTAATAAATTTTTAATTCATGCCACAAAATGTGTAATAGACCATAAGTGCCGTGGTTTATGAAAGTGTAAATTTTGAAGTAAATGGCTCTCACCTTAATGGTAATTTTAAAAATGTGTTTGGTTTTGTTATTTGTCTTGTTTAAATGTGCAAAATAAGTGTTCAGTGCACCTGTCGATGGCGATTGCCTGATGTCATTTGGTCCAGTCCTACTACCCCATATCCTATTGGGCTGAGCTTTCGTCGTTGTGTAAAAGATGGATTCTATGCTGTGCTGACACATCAAGTTCGCTGTCAATGTCGTTTATCTAATTAGGAGGCCATGAGAATAAGGTAAGGCGTAGGATGGGTACAGATGCATTTAGACAACTGAGTCATGGACTGTGCGGCTGGTGCCGGCGGAAGTTCGAGTCCTCCTTCGGGCATAGGTGTCTGTGTGTTTGTCCTTAGGATAATTTAGGTTAACTAGTGTGTAAGCTTAGGGACTGATGACCTTAGCAGTTAATTCCCATAATATTTCACACACATTTGAACAACTCAGTATGTGAATGCAGTGAAATATAAATAAGCTAAAATTAATACTACGTACTCTTCGTCAACATTGTGCGGTGGTTTGAAGAGTATGTATGGTGCTTAAGTTTAGCTGTTCACCTCAAATACATATTTCAGGAGCTCTTCCAGGAATCGTTAAATTAGTCTTCGTTCAGATGGTTGGCTCTGAGCACTATGGGACTCAACAGCTGAGGTCATCAGTCCCCTAGAACTTAGAACTACTTAAACCTGACTAACCTAAGGACATCACACACATCCATGCCCGAGGCAGGATTCGAACCTGCGGACGTAGCGGTCTCGCGGTTCCAGACTGAAGCGCCTAGGACCGCTCGGCCACTCCGGCCGGCCTTCGTTCAGATGGATTGAAAGATAGTCCCCACTAAATGAGGATTATCGTCTTGTTGAAGCTACATTAGTTACACAGATATCGGGCAGAATTTCGTTTTCCGCATGGCGGTATAGTAAATTTTACGCATAGTACCTTAGAGGGCAAACACCTAAGTTCTACCACGGTTGTCCTCGAATTCCAGTACGTAGTTTAGGAGAAATCACAATATTTCTAACGTAGGATTAATCCGTTTTGAACATCGAATCAAAATCGATCGTATGAGGGAGTTCGTGATATCGTACAGAAATAGGGGAATACGTTAAATCGAATAAGGGCGAAATGGAGTACGGTACCAACACAAAGGCAGTCTAGTTCTCGTGTATCCAATTTGTAATTACTGTGAAAAAAATGTATTTCTAAAATTAAAGTACTTCCATTTCGAAAATGCAGAAGGAACGCGAAGAGAATATTTGAGATGTAGGCAGAAACGTATCCAGAGAACCGATACTTCACAAAAATTACGGTTAACAGAAAGTGCTAAAATTTTTTTATTGAAAGGGAGCTGAATTGACACGTAAAAAGTAAAGAGCCAGCCTGAAACCAGAGGAGCGAATATTTTGGTAGCGGTTACTCATCATCCTTGTGGCAGCTACACAAAAATTAGTGGTTCCTCTGAAATATGCAAGTCCAGAGTTCCAGAATGAGATTTTCACCCTGCAGCGGAGTGTGCGTTGATATGAAACTTCCTGGCAGATTAAAACTGTGTGCCGGACCGAGAACCCGAACTCGGGACCTGCGTCTTTCGCGGGCAAGTGCTCTACCATCTGAGCTACCCAAGCACGACTCACGCCCCGTCCTCACAGCTTTGCTTCTGCCGGTACCTCGTCTCCTACCTTCCAACAGGTGCCGAGTTCGAGTCTCGGTCCGGCACACAGTTTTAATCTGCCAGGAAGTTTCAAGTCCAGAGTTGTTCACAATTCTCCCGCAACCAGCTTCTAATCGTTGTTCTAGTCTTCAGTCCGAAGACTGTTTTAATGCAGCTCTCAATGCTACTCTATCTTGTGGGAGCCTCTTCATCTCCGAATAACTACTGCAACCTACATCTTTCTAAATCTGATTACTGTATTCATCTCTTGGATTCCCCCTACGATTTTTACGACCCACACTTTCCTCCAGTAATAAATGGACGATCCCTTGCTGTTTCAGAATGTGTTCTTTTGGTCAAATTCTGCCAGAAATTCGTTGTCTCCCCAAGTCTGTTCAGCACCGCCTCTTTACTTACGTGATCGACCCATCTAATCATCAGCATTCTTCGGTGGTACCACACTTCGAAAGCTACAACTCTGTTTTATCCAAACTGTTTATTATCCATGTATCACGACAGTACATTGCTACGCTCCATACAAATACTTTAAGTCTTCCTGAAACTTAAATCTGTACTCGATGTAAACAAATTTCTCTTTATCAGAAAATTCTTTCTTGCCACTGCCAGTCTACATTTTATATCCTCTCTAATTCGGCTATCATCAGTTATTTGTTTGCCGAGCGGAGTGGCCGCGTGGTTTGAAGCGTCATGTTACGGACTGAGCAGCCACTGCCGCCGGAGGTTCGAGTCCTCTCTCAGGCATTGGTTTGTGTGTGTTGATCTTAGCATAAGTTAGTTTGAGTTAAAGTAGTGTGTAAGCCTAGGGACCGACGACCTAAGCAATTTGTTCCCTTAGAAATGGTTCAAATGGCTCTGACCACTGTGGGACTTAACATCAATGGTCATCAGTCCCCTAGAACTTAGAACTACTTAAATCTAAGTAACCTATGGACGTCACACAACACCCAGTCATCACGAGGCAGAGAAAATCCCTGACCCCTCCGGGAATCGAACCCGGAAACCCGGGCGTGGGAAGCGAGAACGCTACCGCACGACCACTAGCTGCGGACCCCTTAGAAATTCACACACATATTTGAACATCAGTTATTTTGCTGCCCTAACAGCAAAACTCATCTACTACTGTAAGTGTCTTGTTTCCTAATCTGATTTCCTTAGCATCACCTGATTTAATTAGACTACACTCCGTTATTGTTGTTTAGCTTTTGGTGTTCATCATATATCCTCGTTTCAAGACAGTATATGTTCCGTTCAACTGCTCTTGCAAGTCCTTCGTTGTCCCTGACAGAATTACAACACCGTCGGATAACCTCAGTTTTTATTTCTTATCCCTGAACTTTAATTCCTTCTCCATATTTTTCTTTGGTTTCCTTTACTGGTTGTCCAGTGTACATACATCGGGATACGCTGTAACCGTGTCTCACATTCTTCTCAACCACTGTTTCCCTTTTATGCCCCTCGACTTTTACGACTGCCGTCTGAATTCTGTACGAGTCGTAAATAGCATTGCGGTCCTTGTATTTTACTATTTTACCTCTGCTACCTTCAGAATTTCAAAGTGTTCCAGTCAACATTATCAAAAGCTTTCTTTATGTCCACAAATGCAATAAATGTAGGTTTGCCTTTCCTTAACCTATCTTCTAAGATAAGTCGTGCCGTTAGTATTGTCTCACGTGTTCCTTCTTTTCTCCGAAATCCAAACTGCTCTTCCCGAGGTCGGCTTCTGACAGTTTTTCCATTCTTCTGTTAGGAATTCGTGTTAGTATTTTGCAAACGTGCCTTATTAAACTGATTGTTGGGTAGTTTTCACACCTGTCAACTGCTTTCTTCAGAATTAGAATTACTACATTCTTCTTGAAGTCTGAGTGTATTTTACCTATCTTGTACATCTTGCACACCAGACGGAAGCGGTTTTTCGTGGCTGGTTCTCACTAGGCCAACATATCAAACGTTGAGGCGCAGAAGACACTAGGAATTGTTACTCAGATCTGCTGAGATTTCTAAATAATAAGTTTCTTCATGAAGGAACTCTCTTTAACACAGTAACAATTTAAGCAAGTCGTGCTACAAAATGCACTGTTGGGATTCTCAGAATCTGATAGGTCGAAAATTAGAGGCAATGAGTGTGAACAGTTTGCTCAGGATTACTGTAAAATACGTAATCAATCCTTTTTTCATTGTGGAAATGGTAACGGGGAATATCCATTCACAATATCGTACCCAAGTGTCACCGGCTCCTCCACAGGAAGTCTTGTCAGTGGATACGAAGCAGTGGCATTATCTGTTGGACTGCAAATCGATACTATTTGACATTTCTCTCTGGGATGAGGTCAAAGATATAGTTCATGCACTATGTCTGACGATCTTTTCAATCTGTCCATACATCCCTGACCAGTAACTGTAAATGAGTACTGCAGTAGATGGTTCGAACATTTGTTCCTACGAATGCAATTTTGAGGAAGCACCTTATTTTGTAATATTTATATTACTATTGCAGTTTTAAATGCAACTTTGTGCCTCAAAATTGACATTTGCCTCAGGGCTCTGGCAAAAACAAGAATAGGACAGTAACGGTTGGTAACTGGTGGATGACTTAGGTAGCTCGTACTTTGCCGTACAGATGGTGTGTCTGTGCGACTATTCAAAATTTTTAATTAGACTCTCTCCGCTGTGTCAGCTTGAACAGTCTCGATAACTGAACAGAAATCCGCATCATAACGCGATATCTCGCACTTCGTCGCAGCTACGTACAGTTAAATACCTATGCCCATGAACTTTGTCTTTCAGTGAGGAGTTTCTTATAATTAATCTGTGCGGAAACAGAATTAGGATTTCTAAAAAGGCTCCACAAATATTTGACGTAAACATATTGATTCAGAATGTATAAGAGACCTATTTGAGTGCCTACAACTGCATATTAGCCCAAGAAATGTTTCATATATTTCCAAGTGGTTATACTCATCAATACTAGATTTTTGTCTGAATTATCTAGGTATATGTTTACGTAGCCTTCATGCTAGTACTTTGTAAATAATGTCTCTGAGTTAACTGATAATACAGCTTACTTTCTGAAAAAAAAAGGATTCGTTCCACACGCTAGTTGGTACAGAACAAATCTTGTCAGTTACAATACTTTTTACTTGACATGCGAAGCGCAAATTCATTTAAACACACATAAATTTTACACATGTCATACCAGTACTACGTAATTGTTCTTATTTTTATTTGACTGTTGGTGGAATATTTGAATGTATTGATATCGAATGTGCAACCCTCACTACCCGTTAATCTCATTTCTCCCTGCAGGGCATCAGCGAGCGATAAATATTTCAGCTCCCCTGTTCCGAGCCTCAAACAGACGTCGTGTCGACAGCCAGCGCGAAAAAAAGTATGTTGCAGTAACACACAAACTTTCGTTTCGAATTGTGTATTTTCATTATTCATTTCGTAACTCCAGAACCAACTATTCCATCAGGCATGCACGAGTGCTGCTCATCATGACGTTCTCGATCTCCACTTTTGTGTCAAAAAAGGAAAAAAATACGTCACTAACAGACATTTTATTGTCATATGTAGGTAATGACCTTTCATTACCGATAATGGAGTGAAGTAGGTATCAGTGAAAGAAACCTCTGCCACTACTGTGGATATTCAAATAAGGCACAATTAAGGACACTTTTTACCTCGTCTTCTACTCTATTTTCGACTTTGATGCAATAGAGAGACACCTACGAATACACAACGAAAGGATGGAAAACTTTCAGTACTAGTTCACATTTAAAAGGAAAGAGATTTTTTAAATAAGAAATTTCGAGAAGGGATTTGGTCACAGATACTAACTGGACAGTCAGTCATCAATAATAGTCACAATCAATGTGTGATACTCTATTTTCAGTTTATAGCGCAGATTAGGACAATCCATTAACGAGAGACAGTCTTTGAATTTATGGTATCATAAGAAATGCTATTTCACGTCATATTTGTTACGAAAATAGCACTCAGGAAGGGCGTTGTGACGCTATCCCTGTCGCAACGCTCTACGGTTCTTTGAATGGATTGTGTGGGTCACTTCGAATAAGTCAAAATAGCATGATAAATAAAAGCATTTATAGGAATGAGAGAGAGTTTGCAGGAATAACATTAACGAAACAGCTGTTTTCGGAACTCAGAAAATAAATGATTACAGTTGTCGGAGGGATTTATGGTGCAAATTTGTTTTATGTAAAACAGATGTCCCTTTAATAAGAACATTGTATTGCAGATCGTTAGTGATCCGTTATTGGCGCAGCAAGTAAACTGCAGTACAGTAGTCTAAGCGAATATTACCAACCAAATTAAAACTTGTGCAATGCGCGGTATTTCCAGCGGTGAACACAAAGTCGGACTGTAGTAAATCTACGCCGCTGTGTCGTAAGCAGCAGATTTTCAATTAATACTGAGAGCGAGTTTATGGTTATGGCTCAAATAATCAATAATAAATAGGCAACATCTGCTTATATTTAGAACTTAGTGGGAAGTATGGAAAGGTTTTTAATTGTCATGTCCCTTTCCTTTTTAATTTCAACCGCTTAAGAGCAATATATATTGCTTCGAAACAGAAGTTAAGTACCCCTGATGGATCGAAAACCTTGGCTGTTATTAAGAGTGTAGACTTTTGTGTTCGTATTTTGTGTGAGCCTACAGTATCTGTTATTTTGATGGAGACTATTTCGATTACATAAAACAGATCAAAGTTCCGTATTTCAAATGTGAGATACAAACTTACTTGAAAGCAGGATAAGATGTGAAATCACCAATGCAGTCAGTTTCCAACGTACTGAACTTTAACAATGGAATCACTGCACGCAGTAAATAACGCAGAAAGATTGATGACATGAAGGTAATAGCAAAGTATGTAATATTAAAATAGTAACCTCAGACTTTTCGCAGATGATGCTGTTATAAACAATGAAGTTCTTTGTGAAGGAAGCTTCCTAAATCTTCATTCAGATATAGATAAAATTTCAAAATTTCAGTGTGGTGTAAAGTTTGGTAACTTGCTTTAAATGTTCAGAAATGTAAACTTCTGCACTTAACAGAACGGAAAAATGCAGTACGCTATGACTAGAGGTCTGGGCGGATAAGGAAAGTGCAATCCCCATCCGCACCGCACCCACAAGTTCCTAGTCCGCAACCGCATCCGCAGCAATTAATCCGCATCCGCTAGTTCCTTATCCGCATCCGCATATATTTAAGTTTTGAATGAGTAATTAATAGTAATAGACAGTAGTAAGTAGAATTATGGTATGTAATGACATAGTTATTGTTAGGGTGCCATTTATGCGACAACTTAACTACTTTTGACTTCTTAAATCACAGGAAATGCTCTATACCTACTCTAAAGCAGACCATACCAAACAGGAAAGCATTGGCGCTCCGGAGCACACACAGTAGCGGCTCGGATGTCGTGAGATTGGAAACGCTATTTAAAAAAAATAAAATTCAATGTAATATTATTAAATGAGGAAAATATGTGTATAGAAACAATTATATTTCGCTGCTCTTGTGCCAAGGCAGCTGAAAATGACGATGGTTTTAAACTGTTACTAGCACATTGCATCATTTACCGACAGTTTACTCACTGCTTGGATGTGTCAAATTTTGAAGCCATTCATGTCAGCTGATGATTATATTATAGCTTACGCGTTCAGTCCTCGTCATTTCCAGGTGGAAATAGTTACAGTATTAGGCCTACACTGCAAAACGCTGGCGCACCTGTGAAAAAGTTAAACTGCCACCAATAATTGACGTTGTCTGGAAGAAATAACTCGTCTTCCGAAGAGCGACAACAAAATCAGTGGTTATAGAAATTAGGAGTCTATTTAGCTTTACCTAAAAATACGATTGAAATCTCGAACTTCACCTTTTCGCTGATTTATCGAATTAGGACCTAGCGATAAATGATATGTCTGTTTCATTCTGAACTAAACAAAGTTTTTCACACTTTAAAACATCAACATTGGTCTAAATTACTAAGACAAAATTTGCAGTAGATTTCGCAGTTAATATTTTCAATGTTAAAAAATAAATTTCTTTCAGAGTTTAATGGAACTGCAAACGATTTCAAGATGTCTATATAAAATCCACTGTCCCATAACTTCAAATGTTAGACACTGTTCCCTGATAAGCAATACCGAGTTACAGTTAAAATGTTCCATTTTGTTACGAATTTCAGCCCTTATCTTTACTAATTGGCTGGTAAATTAAAAGACACATTATTATTTTGGATGATTTGAATATTTTGTAAGTTTTAAATGTGATCAGAATAATCTTTCACGGGTTATCGCAGTCACAGCTTGTTGGTGGTCGTGAGCCGTAGCTTGAAGTCCCACTTGTAATTAATTGCAAGGCCCGCCGTGCCACCACTCCGGCCGGGCTGTTTCACTGTTCACAAAGAGCGACAATGCTTGGCGGCTGCAGATGTTACTGTAGTGCACGCTAAAATTTAGGTAGGCACTTATGAGATCATCATTACCTAGTTTAATAATATTGACGTGTTAGCTGTTGAATGTTCTTGTTGCGAAGAGTAAAAACTTAAAATTGAGCTCTTTAATATGAAAATTACAGGAAAACAAATTGCTTGTTAAATATTTCCTTTTACCTAATGCTACTTAAATGTTCTTGTTGGGAATAGTAAAAATACTAAGAATATGTCGAGGAAATTCTTTACTGAAAACTCACATGCTTCAGATTAAATATTTTCATCTTCTGCTTGCTTCTGATTCAAATTATGTAAACGAATCAGATGAAAAAAGATTGTAACTAATTCAGATAAACCCAAAAAATACAGTGAAGTAAGAGAAGCTGTAGAAGCACCTTTTTACTTTGGAAGATTTATTTATTTATTTATCGTATGATGTGTACATTGATTTACATTTATATACAATATTTTCAGGACTAAAATGTACAATCACAAGTTCGTACAATTTTACAGCTCTATGTCTAGTTCTTCAATCCACTTGACTGCTTCATCCGATGTACGGTGAATGTCCATTAAAGTTCCTCTGAAAGTACGATGAGGGCAGTCAGCAACAATGTGATGAATCGTCTGTGAGGGGGCACCACAGTCACAATTTGCAGAGCCAACCCATCCCCATTTGTGCAGTAGATAGCCACATCTGCCTTGTCCAGTTTGGAAGATTACTATGCAGGAACATGATGTCATCAATCGTCTGTGGCTTCAAAGACGTGCGTCGGTCCTGCATTATTTGTGCTGCAGTAAAGAAGCTTCTCTCAGACGGCGCGCTGGGCGCTGGAATGCAGTGCACGAAGAATACGAGTTTGGAAAGACGCAGATAGACGTTTTCACGTCCATGCCACCAAGCTATCAGGTCGATGCCTTCCGAAAATTTGACTTTATCATTCGTATATAAGAGAATTTCATCTGACGCAAAGTCAAGATCTCTCGTCGATGCACCTTCTGAGGAATCTTCATATTCATTAAAAAGTACGTCAGACTTAAGTTTTTTTGCCGGAATTCCAGATGTTGTTTCCTCCTTATCTTTTAACTGTGGACAATTTCTCGCAACATAATTTTTCGCTTCCTTTACAACTTCATCTTTTTCGGCACTGCTAAGAAATTTTAGGTTTTTATATTTTAGATTCAAAAACGTTGCAAGTTTGTGGTTTACTATTATGTCCCATTTGCTGCTTAAAATAGATTTGGCTCTACTCTTTAAATCTATCAGAAATGGGCTGTCGCCATCATTTTTTTTTCAAGGAAGGAGAGAAGTTTTAACTTCCACAACGCACATAAAAATAAAGCGTAGGGGTTTTGGAGGCTTCGAGATCACAAGAAGCTACTTTAAATGGTGTCAGAAAGGTTATTATATCTTCCAACATCCTCTTGTCTATAGAATCAATCAAATTATCTTGATTTTTCTGTGACAAAATTGACAGAACTTCAAACCATTGTGAATTAACAGACTCAAACATATCCAATTTACTGTTCCATCGTGTGTCTATATCTCCTTTCAATGACTTCTGAAGGCGATTCTGAAGACCAGATCTTTTAAAGAAAGTTGTAATAGCTCGACAGGAATTTATTAGTCGCTGCACGTCACTCTTCTCATCATTCACATCTCCACGAGTCATGTGCTCCAGCACAGTATTAAGAATGTTTGCTGTGCACGAGAGCCTCTTGTATTGGCCAAGTGCTGCCACAATATTTGGACCTCTATCCGTAACGAACACGATGTTATTCACAGCACTGAATAAATCGAACGAACGTAGTATCTTAATTAATTTAAGTTTAATGTTTTCTCCTTTTTTTTTTAATCTCACTCTCAAAATTTCTGGTGCACAACACTCGATCCTCAAGTTTCACTTCTTCATAATTAACATAATGTGCAGTCACTCCCATATAGTTTATTTTACGGTACGAATCAGTCCATAAATCGACAGTTAGTGCACCACCTTCATCTCTGAATATATTCTTCACTTCTGCGGATACAGTTTCACACAGACGATCGGCCGTTTCCTTCAAATTTCTGGATATGGTGGTTGGATGAGGTAGCAGTTCCTTACCACTCACTGCACCGCACTTGGCCCCCACATCAATAAGAAACTGTACCGTCTCGAGAAACCCAGATCAACACGCAACTTCGAATGGTAAAATTCCTTTGCTGACTAGATTGATAAGTTTTTCTGTCGCGGCTGTCTTCAAATTTGGCGGAACTTCAGGAACTTTCACGTCTCTCTTGGTATTTAAATAAGTAATTATGCTACTTTGTCCAGCCTCACACGAATGTTTTAGCAAATTTGATGTTCCTCTTTTGTGTCCAATGTAGGAATATACTTTTTTACATGCAAAACAAGTCACTATAACTTTTATCTTTTCGTTGCCATCAAATACGTATCCGAATTTTTTCCAAGTTGGCGATTTCAATTTGTTTTCATTCACTAATGTAAAATCACCTTTTTTCACCTTACACGAAATTGTATCCATCGATATGGTGTTCATTTGAAGAAAGAACTCTCACTGATATTTGCTACGACGCACGTTGTCACTCGGTCACTACAAAGCGCTAACTGAAGGCAGCGGAAAATTGCAACGGGCACCTGTCTGGTAGACAGTGGGCAGGTTTTCCATCCAGAGAGCACTTCACAGGCCACACAAAAGACACGGTCGCGGAAACGGATTAGGGGCAGGTCTCTTGGGTACATCTACGTCGGTCGTAGTCAGGGGCTGAGGACAACAGATATCCGCTCTACCCGGGCCCTGCAAGATTCCAACAATGTCAACAGACTTGAAGTTTTCAACTATCATTGCAACATATGTACTGGGCAGATGCCTTGCTCATTATCCGCGGATGACCCGCGGATATCCGCGCCGGTCGCGATTTTATCCGCCACGTAACAAATACCGCGGATATATCCACGGATATCCGCATCCGCGCAGACCTCTAGCTATGACTATAATATCGATGAGTCACAGATGGAATTCATCAACTCGTACAAATACCTGGATGTGACACTACTTAGGGATACGAATTGGAATGATCCATAGGTTCAGTAGTGGGTAAAGCGGGTGGCACACTTCACTTTATTGGTAGAATACTGGGTAAATGAAATCAATCTACAAAGGAAATTGCTAACATATCACTCGTGCGACACATCTTAGAATACTGCTAAAGAGTGTGGGATCCGTATCAAATAGTACCCGTAGGGGATATTGAATGTATACAGAGAAGGGCAGCACGATTGGTCACTGGTTTGTTTGACCCGTGGGAGCTTGTCAAGAGATGCTGAATAAACTGAAATGGCAGACTCTTGAAGACGTAAAATATACCATGAAAGCCTGCTTACAAAGTTCCATGAACCAGAACTAAAAGATGACTCTAGGAATGTTCTACAACATACTACATATCGTGAGAATAAGGTTAGGTTAATTACAGTACGCACAGAGGCCTCTACACGATCATTCTTCTTGCACTCCAGACTCGAATGAATAAGAAGAATCCCTAATAAATGGCATAATGGAACGTACCCTCCGCTATGCATTTCATAGTACTCTGCAGAGTATCAGTATATATGTAGATGTAATGAAAAGAATGCAGCACATGATTTTCTTGAACAAATTCAGTATGTAGTACAGAGTTCTGTCTTTATATAAAAAACTTTTATTCTTGTTACGAATGAAATGTGTTGCTACCTTTATGCTTATACGAGAAACGGCTTTCATTCTATTCATATTCAGTGTTTCGTTGGAAATTATTGTAGTGGGACGTGGAAACACACAGCGCCCAAAGGTAACAACTTTTATGTCAAACACTCGGCAATGAATAACGTTACTCCTGAAGTAGAAGAGTTAAACTAGAACAATTTTATCTAAAAATGCACAATTAAATGCAAAACGTGTGCTTTTAACTCTTCAGTAGAAAGTTGTGGTGGAAATGAGTTGTTTGCGAAATAAATATCTAGCATGAAAATCGTCAAACGCTCTCATTCCTAATGTATAAAAGTTCTCTATTGAATTGTCCAGTGTCACAAATGTGTATCTCATTACATAGCAGCAATCTTCACGCCACTAAGGAACAGATTGTCTTTCTAGCTGTTGCGAAAATTTTTCATGGAACCTCTTATGCGTGGAAGATCTTGTCGGAGTTGGGATCTACACCACTCTGGGCACCGTTTCCACGTCTAAATGAAGCCAGTAGGCCCTGCAGTGCACAATTGTTTTACAGGACACTCGTACTGACAGTTTCTTTTGAAGATGGCACTGTCTGGAAGGTATATTCAGATCGGAAAGTCGTCACTAGGTTGCAGACCACTGACAATTTCCCGCTGAGCAGGTGTGTACAAGTATTAGTGTGCATAGCGAAAGTATCGATTCCAGATGCTTCATAGCCAGAATATTTTGTGTTCCGTTACTATCAGGTTAAATCTTTAGCGTTATGATTTGTTTTGTTAAAGCGTATTTTATCTTACTGTCCAGATGGAAGAACAGTCACCATCATTTAGGTGCTTCATAAAGCGCTCAAACTTGTGACTCTTAAATGACTATACAGAGTGGCTTTCAGACAATTGAGAGCACAACTGCTAAAGAACTTTCATCCAGCATGTTAAAACATCAGTAATAATGATGAAATCAAAAAATTACCAGCTAAACATTCAACAAAGAATTTGAAACTGCTATCCAGATAGCCGTTGCTGACTGACATACTCTAAATCACGCTTAAGCGTTTACTGTTTCAAAAAATCATAATGCTTCTGAGATAAAATATCTCCTCCTTAAAAGCGAACAGTAAATGCAGAGTAATTTAAACAATTTTTAGATGTGTTTAGACTGCTGACCACTAACGTAGAAACGGGAATGAGCTTGCCAATCAGATACACATTCTAAAATCAACACCCTAACGAGTTACGGAGAACACCGAACCTTACACACAGTATTGAAAACTGCTAATCTCGTCTAATTGTCTCTTAATGTAGAAAGCAAAAGTTCAGATAACTGATACGCATTCAGTAGAGCATAAGAAATAGTTTCTCTCTTGTCAGCAATGCAAGCAATACAGTGAGGCTAAATATCATGTACAGGTAGTGATGCGCCACAAGCACCATATACTGGAAGAAACGATTCGTCAGTCATGAACGCCCTATTCGAAGTTCTTGAGAGCTAACTCAAGACATATACATGGGGTGCCAAAAGTATTCTACGGCTCTGATGCTGACTTTTTAACCGGAATGTTGTGTAAACTCAAGCTGACACACGTCTTAAGAAATAAAACACATATTCGAATTGTGGAACGAGTATCAAGGAAATCGGTAGTCTCATTTCAAGGGAACCGTCCAGCTATTTACCTTAGCTAAGCAGTTTAGTAAACATGGAAAAACTGAATGTTGATGTCTGGTACGGAATTTGAGCTGTATTTACACTTTCTGCCAGTCACTCTCAGCCACTCAGAATCTCACTGATGCATAGTAAAGCTCCCTAACAATTATGCCACAACGTTTGAAGGTATGGTAACGTGTATTACGCTACCGTAAACAAACACCTTCTTGAAACTTCCTGGAAGATTAAAACTGTATGCTGGACGGACACTCGAACTCGAGACCGTTGCCTTTCTACCGATTGAACTATGCAAGCACTACCCACTACCCGTTCTCACAAATTAACTTTCCCCAGTACCTCAACTTGTAGTTAGTAAAGAAAAGTAGTGTGGGACGAATAGCAGGCAGACCCCGAAGGACTGGCTCAGCCACCTGTTTGCAAAGGTTTTCTCTATCCTCCGCTCCCGCAGGCAGTTTTCCTTCACGAAGTATGAGAGCTGGGGGCAGAATTGTATCTGATAAGTGTAGGTGACTGTAATGGGTATGTGTGGAGTGTAGTGTCACGTTCGTGTTGCAGATGACGAGGGAACATAGATGAAACCCGGCCCTGGCATGTAGCGTACTCCTCCCGAAAAGCACCAACAAGGCCCCCGAGCATTGCGTCCCCATCCGATGGAAAGATCATCAACAGTGTCGCATGCGCTCACTTCATAAGGCACTGCGGAGAGGTTTGGAATTTAATCGAGGACATTGGCGCAAAGACCGCTGATGGGAAACATGATGCCACCAGCTTTCCTCTCATTGCCGGCCAAATACTGGCCGTGAAAATTTCGTCCAGTATCAGTATTCTAACCGGCTTATCTCCGAGTCGAGCACCACCTTAGAGAAGTGCGGTTTTTCTTTAAGGAACCGCTGCAGGAGCTTGGCAATGGGTAGGGCAGGGATCGATACCCAAGGTCTGGCCAACCCGCCGCCAAACCCTCGCATCGTGTTCTAGGATAGAAGGATCAGGGAGAGAATCTAGCGGGTTTGTTTGTGTTTTATTAATTTAATTTTTATTTTCATTTTATTTTATTTTTATTTTATTTTTTATTTTTGGAATTAATTTCGTGCTATTAAAACAAGACCCTACGACGTCAGAGTCGTCCTCTCGTCTTTTGGTAGCGGTTCCCTCCTATTCCATCCGTAGTGGATCAATATGCTCCAGAATTCTTCTTTAGTTTGAGCGTCTCATACCCAGAACGTCCCAGTGAGCAGGAGGGTCCGGAAATAACGAACCTAAATAATTACCGAAGTGGCCCCTGGCGGTTGAAGCCTGCATGTGTCATCAGTAGGGACCAAAATTAGTGCGATTTTGTGAGCGTCACGAAATATATGGCAAAGGGCCATGCCTATGAGCCAGTTAACAGCATTCGTCCTGGTCGGTGGAATGTATACGCCGTCGGGGTGCAATATATCACCCAGGGAGATGGACTCCGGCAATCACGGCAAGAGTAATGCCGACATGCGCGGCGTGAGTAGCCAGCACTCGCTGTTCGCCGCACGTCAGGCGGTGTGTACCCGAGTCAACGACTGAGCATGTCGGGCACAAGGAGTCGTCAATCAGATGAATGGAATATAGCCTCTGACGAGTAGCACAATGAATGCACCGTCGTAGGTAGAAAACGCGTGTGTACTGCTCGCCACACCGTGTTCCTGCCAACTTTGGAATGTCTGTGAGCGACCGTATTGACAGGCTGCTGCTGCAGCTGATAAAGACGATAATAGTCTTTCGTGTTGCGCATCCGTGTCGTCGAAAGGTTTGGTCTTAAGTAGCTTAGGTCAATCAAGAACTCTCTGTTGTGGACGAGTGCCAATGAAATCTGTCCTATAGACACCGGGGATGTAGAGAGTGTAGTGCCACTTAAGCTATCAGTGTGTCTATCAGACTGGCGTGGGCAGAGGTCCATGTGCGACGCATAGTCTTGAGGTAAAGCGATCGTGCACGGTTATAGACATGAATTAAACCGATATCGCCCGCCCCCTGCGGCAGTGTCAGTGTGGCTTGGTTCAAATGGCTCCGAGCACTATGGGACTCAACTGCTGTGGTCATAAGTCCCCTAGAACGTAGAACTACTTAAACCTAACTAACCTAAGGACATCACACACATCCATGCCCGAGGCAGGATTCGAACCTGCGACCGCAGCGGTCGTGCGGTTCCAGACTGTAGCGCCTTAGCCGGCCGGTGTGGCCGAGCGGTTCTACGCGCTACAGTATGGAACCGCGCGACCGCTACGGTCGTAGGTTCGAATCCTGCCTCGGGCATGGATGTGTGTGATGTCCTTAGGTTAGTTAGGTTTAAGTAGTTCTAAGTTCTAGGGGACTTATGACCACAGCAGTTAAGTCCTATAGTGCTCAGAGCCATTTGAACCATTTTTTTGTAGCGCCTTTAACCGCTCGGCCACTCCGGCCGGCGTCAGTGTGGCGTACAAGACTAGCGCTCACAAAATATCCATATGCTGCTTCAAATCTGTCGGACATTGTAACCGTCAAGGGAAGAACGTGCGCAAAATAGTTCAGTTTGGAGGTAAGATAGGTGTTGACGTAACGTGTTCATAGGAGTATGTCCATTCGACGCAATTTGTTGTCCTGTATCAGAGCACATGTCTGGTGTAGTAGCCGGTGGAACGCTGGTAGCCGCTGCCGTGCGGCGAACATTGCTATAGAAATGCGCTTCTGAACATTTGAGTATGGGCACCTTGTCAAAAGGCACCTCCGTTGAATGGGAAAGCCCCCCTCCGACATCCATGTATTTTGTCTTCACAGTGATGACGCTCCCATCAACCGCCCCGCACTGGCGTAGCCACTGAAGCGCCATGTGCATTTCATCCTTTGGTCTGGCGAGGAACAAGACATCATCGGTGAATGCACCACAATGGAACGTCACGTCCCACACGCAAATGCCTGCTAATCGCCTCCATAGACCATGCAAAGCTGGTTCTAGCGCTGCAGCAAATAATAATATACCCGACAAGGGGCACCCTTGTCGCACTGATCGTCTAACAACAATGTGACCAGACTGGTAACCGTTCACCAAGATGTGGGAACGAGCTCCGTGGATCAGACGAAGGACCACCTCTGCAAACTCTGGAGAGAGGCCCGTGATTTCCGAAACATAGCGTCAAAATCGACGGCGACAAGAGCGCCACGTATTTTGCTGGTCCCCGTCAAAACAATTACTTTTGGTATGCTCCTAACGCTGTATGAATGTTATTGACACAACCTAAACATGCCTGATCGGTGTGAATGGCTTTCCCGATAGTGGTGTGGAGACGCGTGCAGAGGATGCGACCGAAGGGTATGTAGTCGTTGTTGATGAGTGTGAATGGACGAAAGTCCTGGCACCTAAAACCTCTATTCGGTTTCGATATTGGGATTAAGATGCCCTCTGTGAATTCTGTGGGGACAGTGAAATAAGGGCGGACCAGCTCTTGCAGCATTTGGAGCCACTTGTCGCTCAGAAGGTCATAAAAAGTGCGGTAGAATTCCAGGGGTAAGCCGTCCAGCCCTAGCCACTTGTTCGGTGCTCCACGTGCCAAGGCCGATGTCAGCTCGTCGGATGTGATGGGCGACAGCAGTGTCATCGGGTGCCACGTCTCTAGGGGCGGGAAAATCGTACAGCAGCTCGTCATAATCACGTACGTTTCGCGTATCTTTCACGTACAAGGTCCAATAGCGTCGGGCGAACATGTGCGCTATGCCCGTTTGCGACACTGAGCGGCCGTCCAACCCCGTGTTTATCGCCTTAATGAGCTGACGTTTGCGGTGGTGCCTCTCACGCACAATGTGATAGACTGATGTAGTTTCGTTGGATGCAGTTTTGTACTCGCGCTCGGATGCGGACATCTTCCAGGTGTTATGGCCTGATGCGAAGAAGACAAGGTTTAATGCGTTATACGAACATCGGACGTTCGGGAGACTGGTTGTGTCTCCAGCTCACGTAACGCTGAATAGTAAAATTCCGATGTCGTCCTTTGCCAGTTCCATTTGTCACGCCCGTAGGCCATCAGGGTCTTTCGGAGTGCAGGTTTGACACATCCCAGCCACCACAGTAACGTGGAAACGTACATGGGCAGGCGCCTAAAACAGCGACACCGCGTGTCAGTAACTGCTTGCCGACACGCTTCCTCGCGAAGGAGGGTGACGTTTACAGTCCATGGGCTTCTGCTGCGTCTGGTGAGTTGTTGGGGCAAGGTGATTTTGCAGATATGCGCCAGATGATTCGTGAAGGGCATCGGTCAGAGTTCTGCATCACGGGTCGTTGTGCGGAGGCCACACGAGAAGTATACCCGGTCCAGACGACTGGCAGAGTGGCTAGTAAAGTGCGTATTTCCGCGCTAGTTCCCATTATGTAAGAGCCATGTGACGTGGATCGCGCGGTCACGTACCAGTGCTCGTAGAGTTGGGCACGGGACTTAACTCGGTATCTGGTCCTCGGGCCGCAGAACACTGTTAAAATCGCCGCCCAATATGTAATGGTCCATATTTCCTTGCAAAAGTGGGGTGACCTCCTCCGAATAGAAGACGTGCCTGTCACCGCGGTGTGAAGTACCGGAAAGAGCATAGACGTTAACGAGGTGGACTGCCTTGCGCGTTTGGGAAATATGCTACGTCCGTCGCTTCGATGCCAGTTTCTCCTGCGATGGCCGTTCCTCCTGCGCCATCACCAGGTGGTAGGCTGTAGGTGGTGTAGCCATATAGGTCTAAACGCAGTTCGGGATGGACCTCCTGGAGAAAGGCAATGTCCAAGTCTGCCGCTCTGATTATGTCGTGTAACATGCGGGTCATGACAGTGGAGTGGATACCATTGACGGTTTCCCGAACGGTACGACTGAGACATACCAAGTGGTGGAGGCAACGTACGGGTGCAAGCCCACGGAGAGCTCGTACACTACACAGCCATCCGGCCGCATGGCGTGCATTACTGTGTCATTTGATCACCTGACTGGCAGGACCCTCCGAGCTCAATGTGACTCATGGGCTTCGGAGGAGTTCCCGATGTTTGCTTTGCATCATCTGCCTCCATGTCGTCCGCCCAATCACCAAGAGAGGATTGGGAGGTCAATGGTGGCTGGTCACTTTCACAGGAGCACACATTTTGGGAGTCGACTCGATGCACCTCGTTTTCGGGGCCACCATGTGTAGGAGAGTGTTCCGTATCGTCAGGCGCCTTCTGGTGAATGAGGGCGCTGGAATCCGTTGCAACTGCAAACGCGTCAACGGAGTCAATATCTTCCATTAGTCTCACTTCCCTGTCCCGTTCTTCAGCTAACAGTCGTCTCTTCTTGCGTCGCTAGGGTGATTTTTGCTTAAAGGTCCGAGATGCGACATCAGCTAGAGTGCGGAACTCGACACGGTCTTGGTCAACGGGAACGCCTGTGTCGGATTCCGACAGTGATTGCGGCCCAGTGTTCCCGCCGACGCGGTGGTCAGAGACTGCAGGAACCTCAGCACCGTTTGGCTGCTTTAGCGTCGTCGTCCTCGTTGTAGGTGCCGATCTCCAACGGACCTTGTAGCGGGTTGAGGTGATATCGGGTTCTGATCATCCGCCACATAAAGTCGTGCGGCCTCCACATACGTTAGCGGGAGAGAGGTCATCGTGGATAGTTGGGAAGTTCACTGCGGGGTGCCTGAACGAGGCGGCACTGCAGACACTCATTTCTAACATGGCCCCCTGACCTCAGCACGAGCAGGTCCTCGGCTGGCCGTCATGTACGCACATCATAAAAGTTTTGCATCACCTTGGTTCCAAGAGTTCCGGAACCTGTACAGAAAACTGGAATAGAGACCAACATAAACATCATTTCCGCCCTTTTTATTGCTCATGAAAACCACACATTGCATGTTGTACCACCTTACAGCGAGACCCTCAGAGGTGGTGGTCCAGTTTTCTGTACACGCCGTTACCTCTAATACCCAGTAGCACGTCCTCTTGCATTGATGAGTGCCTGTATTCATCGTGACATACTATCCACAAGTTCATCAAGGCACTGTTGGTCCAGATTGTCCCACTCCTCAATGGAGATTCAGCATAGATCTATCAGAGTGGCTTGTGTATCACGTCGACCATAAACAGCTCTTTTCAATTCATCCCAGGTATATTCGATAGTGTTCATGTCTGGATAACATGCTGGCCACTCTAGTCGAGCGATGTGGTTATACAAAAGGAAATCATTCACAAGAAGAGCACGATGGGGGTGCGAATTATCGTCCATGAACACGAATGCCTCCCTAATATGCTGCCGATATGGTTGCACCATCGGTCGGAGGATGGAAATCATGTATCGTACAGCCGTTACGGCGTCTTCCATGAACACCAGCGCCATACGTCGGCCCCACATAATGCCACGCGGAAACAGCAGGGAACCACGACGTTGCTGCACTCGCTGTACAGTGTGTCTAAGGCGTTCAGTGTGACCGGGTTGCCTCCAAACACGTCTCCTATGATCGTCTGGTTGAAGGCATGTGGGACACTCATCGGTGAACAGAACGTGATGCCAATCCTGAGCGGTCCATTCGCCATGTGGTTGGGCCCATCTGTACCACACTTCATGGTGTGTGATTGCAAAGATGGACCTCGCCATGGACGTCGGGGGTGAAGTTGTGCATCATGCAGCCTGTTACCACAGTTTGAGTCGTAACACGACGCCCTGTTGCTGCACTAAACGCATTACTCAAAATGGTGGCGTTGCTGACGGGGTCCCTCCGAGCCGTAATCCGTGGGTAGCGGTCATCCACTGCAGTAGAAGCCCTTGGGTGGCCTGAGCGAGGCGTCATCGACAGTTCCTGTCTCTGTGTCTCCTCCACGGTCGAACATCATCGCTTTGGTTCACTCCGAGACGCCTGGACAATTCCCTTATTGAGAGTCCTTCCTGGCACAAAGTAACAATGCGGACGCGATCGAACTGCGGCATTGACCGTCTAGGCCTGGCTGAGCTACAGGCAACACTAGCGGTGTACCCCTAACCTGGTGGAATGACTGGAACTGATCGGCTGTTGGTCTCTTTCTGTCTAATAGGTGCTGATCACGCATGGTTGTTTATATATCTGAGCGGGTTTAGTGACATCTCTGAACAGTCAAAGGGACTGTGTCTGTGATACAATATCCAGTCAACGGCTATCTTCAGGAGTTCTGGGGTCCAGTGTGATGAAAAAAATTTTTATGTGTATATAAATATTGCGGGGCAACCGCCAACGAAAACATGATGAAACGTGCTTCTTAAGATCTATGCGCACTTGGGGTAGCCCGCTAGGGACAGGATAAGTTTCGAATGTATTCCACTTCTCCTCTATGTGGCTCAAAACTGTGCTATAAGGCCTCAAAGCATCAACGACAAGGTTGGAGGAAACCGAAAATATGCACGGTACGCACACCCAGACCAGCATGGTCAACTACTACCACGCTTACATACCGTCAGTGTGGCTGAAGCGGAAGCCGTTTTCAGATCTTTGGAGAAGTCTGTCGCAGACCGCTTCGTCAATCAGTATGAAGTACACTGTGCTAGATACAGTAGACAAATGGATGCCTATCAGTTCTTGCGGTTCGATATGCATGACGTCCCGTAGAAAGCGTTCCTTTTCATGAGCCTCTGGTCTCGTGTAAGTTTCGTTGAACGTTAGTTTAATTGTGGCATTTCGATGTGATAACACCATGGTGGGTCAGTACCGGTACTATAAGTCAATACAATGACGCACGACTGCACGTTAGCGGGTAAACAACAAGGCCTGCAGAGCGCTGCTCGGCGCGCCGAGCACGTCCGCACGGAATCGCGGCTGAAAGCAAACTGCTTCGCGGACCTCAGCTACGGAGGCGGGTACATCTCCTGCCTTACAGGCTTCACGAAAGTTCTGCAAAACTTGCGGGACTGGCACTTCTGGAAGAAAGGATACTGTGGAGATATTTCTTATCCAAAGCCGGGGAAATTATTCCGGGATGAATGTTCCACTCTGCAGCGGAGTTTACGCTGATCGCTGAGCGCTTTCGCCGAGTTCGAGTCACGGCCCGGCACACATTTTTAATCCGCCAGGAAGTTTCATACCAGCGCACATTCCGCTGTAGACTGAAAAATTCATTCTGACGTATCTTCTTGGCTGCCGTAGCTGCTCGTGTTTTTCGTATACGGCGTGTCATGCCACAGGACGAATAAATGGTTCAAATGGCTCTGAGCACTATGGGACTTATCTGAGGTCATCAGTCTCCTAGACGTAGAACTGCTTAAACCTAACTAACCTAAGGACATCACACATACCCATAAACGAGGCAGGATTCGAATCTGCGACCGTAGCAGTCGCGCGGTTCCAGACTGTAGCGCCTAGAACCGTTCGGCCACCCCGGCTGGCTAATCGATTCATCCAGCCCTTTAAGTTTTGACTGTAACTCGGTCCTAGAAGATGAATAGAAAACGGAAGATTCGTTCGTGAACAGAGAATTCTACTCAGAACTTTTGACTGCGAGCGACATTCTGTTTATGGCTGTATGTAAGAAAGCAATGCTTGAAACTCACCTAAGGAAAGCAGTTCTTCTGAAGGAAGTTGTGTAAGAGATAATTTTTATATTAAGTAATGCATTTGGAAAAAAAATCTTTCGTGAATTCTTAACAATGGTAACAGTGGACGACGTGCGTTTATTCAGATTTGGAGATTTTAGCGATATTGTGTGTGCCGTAGAGGAATGCTATTCTTCACTATGTATGTAGCAGCCGATAGAAGTAGTTCAGTTTTTCTGTGTTATGTACAGGTATACACTACGAGTTACAACAGCATAACAATCGAAGAGTCAAGAGACGGCCGTAGCAAGAGTGAAGGGATCGTCGCTGCCAGTGCTGACGAGAGGTGAGGCATCGATCAGTGCCATCGGAGGCCTCTTTCGCTACCAGCTAAGCGCGACGCTTCGGAGCCTAATAAGGGCTCAGTAAAGGCAGCTGTCACAGACAGGTTTATAGTGACAGCTGGATGTAATACTACTGAAATTAGATGCTTATTGATCGACTGCTCTACGATCTTTCTGAGATAAGTCGTGTAAACTTCATTAGAATACTATCTGTATGAGGGCAATTCTTTATTAATTTTGGGAAAGTGATCGTGCCTGCTTCTCTTCACAAGTCAGGGTTGTTATCCTCACACCCAACTTTGTTATTTAAGAAGTATTTTTTCGGGATACCGAATGTAGTAATTTCTATACTGCATAACGAAACATTTCTGATTGTAGGGAGGTGTCGTTGGACATACCTACTTCAGAAAGAATTTCCCACAGGAAGAAATACTGTAGATCTTACTATCATCTGAGTAAAAATAAAAATCTGAGTTATAGTTCTCTGTGGAGGTTATACGGTAGAGGTATTGAGCCACTGACAAAGTGGCCCAATGCAATGTCTCCTAGAGTGACCGACTGTACTTACTTTTTAGTTTGGCAATTTTGGCTACATAAACATATTTAAGCTTAAATTACCTAACTATACTTTAATAGTATATGTGGATGGCATCTGCTGTAGGGAATGTAATGTTAAGCGCGTGAACATTCGTTAGACTATAGCGTACTACCCATGAAATCAGTATCACCTACATGTAACCTGTCCCCTGGATATAAAATGTGTGCCCATACCACCGATACCTGATACAGTACGCGGGAATGGGGATGTAAGCCGCATCTGGAGGAGTGTGAAACTAGGTACATGCGTTCGGATAAAGTAAAATGAACGACATATCATTATAAAGGGGGTTTTTCCTACAGCTCGACAATGACCTTCCTTAAATTCTCTTACATCAGTGACGCCCTCACTTTGAAGATATTGTCTTGCATTGAGTACCTACGCGACAAGACACAGTTGCTTTGGGAGAGAGTTTGGCGAATTTCCATGATGAAACGATTTCACAAGGTTGTTTTGTGTTCATACTCTGCTCAGTCTGTCAGTTGGTATCTGTCTGAACTAACAGTATTACATTTCTTACACGCTTAGCCGATTTCAGAATGCCTGTTTCCAGCGCAGGCCTTTCTTTTGCAATTTTCCCAAATGACTCCCTCTACATCTACATCTACATATACATCTACATATACACTCCGCAAGCCACCCAACGGTGCTTGGCGGAGGGCACTTTACGTGCCACTGTCATTACCTCCCTTTTCTGTTCGTCGCGTATGGTTCGCGGGAAGAGCGACTGCCGGAATGCCTCCGTGCGCGCTCGAATCTCTCTAATTTTACATTCGTGATCTCCTCGGGAGGCATAACTAGGGGGAAGCAATATTTTCTCATGCAGAAACGGACTCTCTTGAAATCTGGATAGCAAACAACACCGCGATGCAGAGCGCCTCTCTTGCAGAGTCTGCCACTTGAGTTTGCTAACAATCTCCGTAAGGCTATCACGCTTAACAAATACCCCTGTGACGAAACGCGCCGCTCTTCTTTGGACCTTCTCTATCTCCTCTGTCAACGCGACCTAGTACGGATCCCACACTGATGAGCAATACTCAAGTATAGGTCGAACGAGTGTTTTGTAAGCCACCTCTTTTGTTGATGGACTACATTTTCTAAGGACTCTCCCAATGAATCTCAACTGGCACCCGCCTTACCAGCAATTAATTTTATATGATCATTCCACTTCAAATCGTTCCGCATGCATACTCCCAGATGTTTTACAGAAGTAACTGCTACCAGTGTTTGTTCCGCTACCATATAATCATGCAATAAAGGATCCTTCTTTCTGTGTATTCGCAATACATTACATTTGTCTATGTTAAGGGTCAGTTGCCACTCCCTGCACCAAGTGTCTATCCGCTACACATCTTCCTGCATTTCGCTGCAATTTTATAATGCTGCAACTTCTATTTATACTACATCATCATCAGCGAAAAGCCGCATGGAACTTCCGACACTATCTACTAGGTCATTTATATATATATTGTGAAAAGCAACGGTCCCATAACACTCCCCTGCGGCACGCCAGAGGTTACTTTAACGTCTGTAGACGTCTCTCGATTGAGAACAACATGCTGTGTTCTGTTTGCTAAAAACGCTTCAATCCAGCCACACAGCTGGTCTGATACTCCGTAGGCTCTTACTTTGCTTATCAGGCGACAGTGCGGAACTGTATCTAACGCCTTCCGGAAATCTCTCACGATCGCTGTTTCCGGAATCCATGTTGATTCCTACAGAGTAGATTCTGGGTTTCCAGAAATGACATGATACGCGAGCAAAAAACATGTTCTAAAATTCTACAACAGATCGACGTCAGATATAGGTCTATAGTTTCGCGCATCTGCTCGACGATCCTTCTTGAAAACTGGGACTACATGTGCTCTTTACCAGTCATTTGGAACCTTCCTTTCGTCTAGACTTGCGGTACACGGCTGTTAGAAGGGGGGCAAGTTCTTTCGCGTACTCTGTGTAGAATCGAATTGGTATCCCGTCAGGTCCAGTGGACTCGAGTGATTTCAGTTGCTTTTCTACTTCATGGACACTTATTTCGATGTCAGCCATTTTTTCATTTGTGCGAGGATTTAGAGAAGGAAGTGCAGTGCGGTCATCCTCTGTAAAACAGCTTTGGATAAAGGTGTTTAGTATTTCAGTTTTAAGTGTGTCATCCTCTGTTTCAATGCCATCATCATCCGAGACTGTCTGGATGTGCTGTTTCGAGCCACTTACTGATTTAACGCAAGACCAGAACTTCTTAGGATTTTCTGTCAAGTCGGTAATAGAAGTTTACTTTAGAATTCACTGAACCCTTCACGCATAGCCCTCCTTACGCTAACTTTGACATCGTTTAGCTTCTGTTTGTCTGAGAGGTTTTGGCTGCGTTTAAACTTGCAGTGAAGCTCTCTTTGCTTTCGCAGTAGTTTTCTAACTTTGTTGTTGAACAACGGTGGGTTTTTCCCGTCCCTCACAGTTTTACTCGGCACGTACCTGTCTAAAACGCATTTTACGTTTGCCTTGAAATTTTTCCATAAACACTCAACATTGTCAGTGTCGGAACATAAATTTTCGTTTTGATCTGTTAGGTAGTCTGAAATCTGCCTTCTATTACTCTAGCTAAACAGATAAACCTTCCCCCTTTTTTTTATATTCCTATTTACTTCCATATTCAGGGATGCTGCAACGGTCTTATGATCATTGATTCCCTGTTCTACGCTTACAGAGTCGAAAAGTTTGGGTCTGTTTGTTGTCAGTAGGTCCAAGATAATATCTCCACGAGTCGGTTCTTTGTTTAATTGCTCGAGGTAATTTTCGGATAGTGCACTCAGTATAATGTCACTCGATGCTCTGTCTCTACTATCCGTCCTAAACATCTGAGTGTCCCAGTCTATATCTGGTAAATTGAAATCTCCACCTAAGACTATAACATCCTGAGGAAATTTATGTGAAATGTATTCCAGATTTTCTCTGTTGTTCTGCCACTAATGCTTCTGAGTCGGGAAATCGGTAAAAGTAGCCAATTCTAAACTAGCTCGGTTGTTGAGTGTAACCTCCACCCATAATAATTCACAGGAACTATCCACTTCTACTTCACTACTGGATAAACTACTAACAGCGACAAACACGCCACCACCGGCTGCATGCAATGTATCCTTTCTAAACACCATCTGTGCCTTTGTAAATATTTCGGCAGAATTTATCTCTGGCTTCAGCCAGCTTTCCGTACCTATAACGATTTCATCTTCTGGTAATATTCAACAGAACATTATTAGAAACTTTGTTTTTTACACGTCACATTTCTTTCGTGACCTAACGCTCATCGATGAAAAGTCCTGTGAACGGCGATTTCATCTCCACAAGTATTTGCAGTTGTCGTTGGAAGTAACCAGTGTCCCCGCAAATCGTCAATCGACCCTAGAACAAGTCAAGTAGAGTATTCCAACATGCAAGATGAGACGTTATTACACCAGGAGAAGTACGCAAAGACTTACTTCATTGAAATTCTAGTAAGGGGTAACAGTTTCTTCATTTCGGGTCACGTACTCGCCAAGGACAGTATTCCACTTCGCTTCCGATGCTTCTCAAGGTGAAACAAGTACGTCAATTTAGATAGAGAGTATGATGGAATCGAACATCCTGCGACGTACGTATCGAAGTTTGTTATGGAGATAGTTAACTATGTCCAGTGGTAGCCACTACAATAGAGGCGTTGTACATCACGTAAATGTCTATTGTTATAATCTCGGAACGGGCGTTCCAAGAAGAGTCGAGAAACATAGCAGTTCTTGCCACCTATGTCTCCCACGATAATTACGACAAGAAAATCAAAGAAATTAAAAGCTCAGATGGAGGTTTCTCTTCCCACATGCCATTTACGAATGAAACAGGGAAGGAGGGAACCGACAGTCGTACAAGAAGTACCCTCCACGAAATTCCGTAAGAGCTCTTACGAGTGCACACGTTTAGCTCTAAGTCCTCCTACAAAATTTCAGAGGCCGTTCTGGGATATTTTCTACGTATTTTTGTATAAGAGGCACATTGTCGTGGGTGAAACGTACTGAGTTATATTGTAATTGTAATTTATTCGGTTGTTCCCCTTTTCTTAACCCACTCCTCTGTATTTCCGAGAAATCATTCTCGCAGCTATGAAGAGGCCTGCATAGTAACATGAAATAATGAAAGGGGCTTACACACAGTAATAAAATACTTTCGCAGACCGCTTGCGTCACGAGCTGTAGTGGCAGATCGGTCCAGAGGCAACATGAAGAACATCACCAGCAATTTTGCTAATCGTGCTAATTCAATAGGGTGTTACTTCAGGCTGAAAGTTAGAGAAAGTAAGGTTCATTCAATTATAACTGGTCCCAGAGACAGCGAATTTTATGAGATTGTTCTGAATGTCATGTCTGAAGTTACTTCGAATAAATAGTTAAAGAACCGAAACTTGAAGCCAATGTCTCAGACACATAACAGAGGCGCATTTTTCGAATGAGTTAATTTCGAGGAGTCCACCAGTAATCGTATATCATTGATATCGTACTGTCTACGGGAATTACAAGAAATGTTAAAGAAGGTAGGTAAACATCGTTGGTTAGCAGGAGTGACACATCGTAATTCCAGAGTATTTAAGTAGTCAACATCAAATAATCACCTTTGACGACAAAAATGAATAACCCTAAAACGTTTTGCACAAAATGCGAGGTTGTGAGACCGTGGTTCAGTAGGCGTGTCAGAAAGTTGCTGCGAAAGCAAAGGGAACGAAGACATATTCATCCTCCAGCATAAATAATATTCTCCAAGTCGTTTAACATCTATAGCATTCTGTAACTCATTCAACGTTTAATTACAAAGTAAATATTTCACTCTGTTTTTACCTTTTGTGGATGTTTTAATCCATATTACACGTATTTTGTTAATATAAGAACACTTCTGCAACTAGCAAGATTCACTTAAATATATGTGTACCTGTATTATTTATACCATAGCACAGTGCATCTCAGGCCAAATATCATGATGTAGCAAAATGTGCTTTGTATCACATTCTTTGTAGCAACATCCAGTGTTTACCTTCTGTGAATAAGTGTAAAATGAAGTGCAGCTAAATACTGTGTATATTTGTGCGTTTTACCTGATAATGTACATAATGGAAACAGTTTTGCTATGCAGAACGTGATTCAGTACACGTTAAGTACCTAAAACGTAGGAAGCTCTTTTTTTCATAAACGTTTCCTTACGATAACTTTTCAGTCACTGTCGCCAGCACCATCACTACAGCATCTGACTTAACTTAATCCACGATATAATATTCCTATAACACTTCCATCTGATGACAACACTGCACTGGCTCCAAAATAAATTAATGGTAAAATAAATTATATCAAAAAACCACAAAAGCGACTGGTTGCACATAAATGCGCAAGTAAATAGACACTTTAAATCACAATTGCAGTTAGTCACCCATAACGGATATACTAAACACAGAAAATAACATTTACGGCTTAAGCGAAGTCAAAGCCTAATAGAAAAACTGAATCTGAATGAAGCCATGACGATCGTCTTGGAAGAAGCATTTTATAAATCTGAAACTAAAACTTTTCCAAATGAAATGACTAAAAATCCAAAGACGTTTTGGTCATGTGTAAACCCAGTACACGGATCGAAATCATTTATTCAGTCTCTCAGTGACCGATCTGACACCGAAACAGAATTCGATATTTCGACATTGTTTCACAGCGGTAGACAGCATAATGCCGAAATGGCAGACACTAAGATAAGCGACGGCTGAAGAGAAAATCAACTAACACTGCTCAAAAGTGGCTACGCAACTGAATGGGATAAGAAACCAGTCAGTTTCTATAGAGATTATGCGAAGAAACCTTCTTCTCTTCTAGCAGTAGTTTATTGAAAGTTGCTGGACCTAATAAGAAGGTATAACAAAAGCAAAAGAGATCAGGCCACTACCGTTTTCAAGAAGAATCTAACTACACATGCAAATAATTATAGGCCTTTATTGCTGTAGTCAGTTTGCTATAGAGTTATTTAACATTTTAATGCTGACGTGTTACGTCATGTTTGGATAACGAAAATCTCTTGTACAAAAATTATCATAGATCTCACAAACTGAGATCTTGCGAAACTCAATTCGCTCGCTTTCTTCGTCCACGAAATTCAAGACACCACAGATTAAAGCTGATAATGAGTTCCTTGACTTCTGCAAGGCATTCGGTAAATTCCTGCCTGTCGTTTAGCGAAAACATAGGAACTTACTGAGTATTGGACCAGAATTATGATTGGATTCAGTACTTCCATGCAAACAGAACATGTAAAAGTGATTTATGGAGTACCACAAGAGTGTTACAGGGCCGTTACCGTTTACAGTTTATAGTGATCATATAGTGGACAACACTGAAGGCTCAGTGAGTCTATTAGCGGACAATTCTGTGATTTGTAGGATGGTGGCAGGAGGAGTGTGACGAAATGAAGGTCACCTGTAAAAAAAAAAATGGTTCAAATGGCTCTGAGCACTATGGGACTTAACAGCTGAGGTCATCAGTCCCCTAGAACTTAGAACTACTTAAACCTAACTAACCTAAGGACATCACACACATCCACGCCCGAGGCAGGATTCGAACCTACGACCGTAGCGGTCTCGCGGTTCCAGATTGACGCGCCTAGAACCGCACGGCCACACCGGCCGGCGGTCACCTGTAAAGGATCGACGATCTGCGTAGGGACTGGCAGCTGAACCTGAACACACTATAAAGTACGGCAGAGCCAAATAGACAGGTACACCTGCCTAATATCGCGTAGCGCCCCCGCGAGCACGCAGAAGTGTTGCAACACGACGTGGCATGGACTCGACTAATGTCTAAAGTAGTGCTGGAGGGAACTGACACCTCGAATCGTGTCAGTAGAGTTTGGTTCCGAGTGGAAGTGTTAAGTCAGAAGAGTGTTCCTGGAGCTACTATGTAGCAATTCTGGAAGTGAGGGGTGTCGCACTGTCCTGCTGGGATTGCCAAGTCCGTCGGAATGCACAATGGACATGAATGGATGCAGTTGATCAGACAGGATTCTTACGAACGTGTCACCCGTCAGTCGTATCTAGCCGTATCACGGGTCCCATATCACTCCAAATGCACACGCCCTACATCATTACAGAGCCTCCACCAGCTTGAGCGGTATTCTGCTGACATGCAGGGTTCATGGATTCATGAGGTTGTCTCCATACCCGTACACGTCCATCCGCTCGATACAATATGAATTGAGGATCGTCCAACCAGGGAACATGTTTCCACTCATCAACAGTCCAATGGCGGTGTTGACGGGCCCAGGCGAGGCGTAAAGCTTAGTGTCGAGCGTTCATCAATGGCACACGAGTGGGCTTTCTGCACCGAAAGCCCATATCGATGATGTTTCGTTGAATGGTTCGTACACACACTTGTTGATGACCCAGCACTGAGATATTCAGCAGTTTTCAGAAGGGTTGCTCTTCTGTCACGTTGAACAATTCCCTTCAGTCGTCGTTTGCCCCGTTCTTGCAAGACCTTTTTCCGGCCGCAGCGATGTCGGAGATTTGATGTTTTACCGGATTCCTGATATTCACGGTACACTCATGAAATGGTCGTACGAGAAAATCCCCACTTCATTGCTACCTCGGAAATGCTGTGTCTCATCGCTCGTGCGCCGACTATAACACCATGTTCAAACTCACTTAAATGTTGTTAACCTGCCATTGTAGCAGCAGTAAGCGATCCAACTACTGGCCAGACAAAAAAATGGCTCTGAGCACTATGGGACTTAACATCTGAGGTCATCAGTCCCCTAGAACTTAGAACTACTTAAACCTAACTAACCTAAGGACATCACACACATCCATGCCCGAGGCAGGATTCGAACCTGCGACCGTAGCAGTGGCGCGGTTGCGGACTGAAGCGCCTAGAACCGCTCAGCAACACCGGGCGGCACTGGCCATTCACTTGTTGTCTTATAGAGCCGTGTCCGACCGCAGTGCTGTATTCTCTCGGTTTACGTATCTCTGTATTTGAATATGCATGTCTATACCAGTTTCTTTGACGTTTCAGTGTATCGCATATTGCACATAAAAAGGCAAACATAACGACTGTTGCTCGATTACAATATTGATAATAAACAACTGGAATAGTAACCACCATAAAATACCTAAAAATAACCGTCCTGAGCGAACTAAAGTGGAAATGCGAGGGCGTGCTGAATAGTGATGTGAAAACTTTTAAAGCTTTTTGAATAAAACATACATTATTAACATTTTATGTCTTTGTTCGTCATTTCTATATATTTATTTTCGAAAATAGTCAACCAGGCGACATTCACATATCGCCAGACCAGTCTGTTGATACTGTCACTGAAGAACATCTGATTTTGTGGACGGAATCACAATCTTACGTCGGCTTGCACCGCTTCATCACTATCGAAGTGAAGCCTTCGATGGTGTTCCTTAAGTTTTGGAAACGGATGAAAATCGGATGGGACCAAGTTGGGACTGTATGGAGGATGATCGGTGACAGTGAACCCAAGGCGTCGGCTTGTTGCCGATAGCCGGCGGGAGTGGCCGAGCGGTTCCAGGCGCTACAGTCTGGAACCGAGCGACCGCTACGGTCGCAGGTTCGAATCCTGCCTCGGGCATGGATGTGTGTGATGTCCTTAGGTTAGTTAGGTTTAAGTAGTTCTAAGTTCTAGGGGACTGATGACCTCAGGCGTTTTAAGTCCAATTGTGCTCAGAGTCATTTGAACCATTGGTGGCCGATGTTGCAGAGCGCATGTGTGGTCTGTCATTGTCATGCTGATGGAGAGGGTTCTCCATGTGTGGACGAACTCTTCGAATTCGAAACTCGATTAGGACACGCTGTTTCTCACGCACCGACATAGTTAAATTACAATCCGCCATGTTGTACGCTACAATTCAGAGCCCTATGGCGGTAGACGGCTACAAATTTGTAGATATCAAGATCTAGGATGTAGAAGATTAATTTTAATTAAAAATATTTAAGAGTTGCACACAAAAAGTTCTGGGGCATTACTTTCAACCTCCCCCCCTACCTTATAAAATATTTAGTACGGAAAGCGAATGCAAGGCTGAAATTGTTTACTAGAGTCTTAAGGAAACGCCACGCGGGATTAGCCGAGCGGTCTCAGGCGCTGCAGTCACGGACTATGCGGCTGGTCCCGGCGGAGGTTCGAGTCCTCCCTCGGGCATGGGTGTGTGTGTGTTTGTCCTTAGGATAATTTAGGTTAAGTAGTGTGTAAGCTTAGGGACTGATGACCTTAGCAGTTAAGTCCTATAAGATTTAACACATATTTGAACATTTTCGAACATCTTAAGGAAACGTAATTCATCCACGAAAGAGGCATCTTAGAAAATATTCATTCGACTCATTCTTGAGTACTGTTCATAGGTCTGGGACCATTACTAAGTAGGCGCAGTGGACTCGCATTCGGGAGAACGACGGTTCAAACCCGCTTCCGGCATCCTGAGTTAGGTTTACCGTAACTTCCCTAAATCGCTTCAAATAAATGCCGGGATGGTTCCTTTGAAAGGGCACGGCCGACTCTCTTCCTTATCCTTACCTAATAAGATGGGACCAATGACCTCGTTGTTTGGTCCCCTCCCCAAAGTCAACCAACCAACGAAGTAGGGTTAATGGAAAAGATGGGGAAGATCCAAAGAACAGCGGCGCGTTTTGTCACGGAATTGCTTACTGGGCGTAACAGAGCAACGGAAATGCTCAACAGACTGCAGTAGCAGACGATACAACAGAGAAGCTGGGCATCAAGCAAATTTGTTATGAAAATTCAGATAGTGTGTTCCGGGAAGAGATAGACAACATATTAAGTACATTCTCATATGTCTCTCGAAATTGGATACATTGGAACACATAAGTGTAGACATTTACCGACAGTTACCTGTCCTATACACCATTCATGGACGGAAGAGAAAAAAAGAGGGCAGGCAAAGACAGTAGTATCAGAAGTACCCTCCTCCACCCACCTCAAGGTAGTGTGCGACTTAAAAATATAGATGTAGACGTAAACGTTCAACACTAATCGGAGTTGCGTAACAAGCCTCAGACGGCAGACGTACATTTTTATGGCAGTATTTTCAATCTTTTCTGCGAGTATGGTGTGAATAACAACTGCAGACCTGTTCTCTTACAAGTACTTTTCAAAGTACTGGCCGTAATGATTATGGCAGATGATAAAGCGACTGTTAACGTAGAAGTAACACTGCAGGAGAAACACATTACGAAACAGAACCGACCAATACTGAATGCAAGCTTTATGGCGAGGCGTAAACCAGGCGTTACTGTTGTCAACGCGAATACCGCGAGCTAATGGAAAACGTTTGTTTCCAAACAAGTCACACAGCGCATTCCGTCGACATTTTCACTGTTGATCAGGTATTTGCAGTGCATCACAGATGCGAAAATAAACGGAGGTAATAAAACAAAACATAAACCATCACTCTATATCTTATCACCGGAGAGCTCAAGCTTGTTTTACCAAAATATTGTGATTATTTCCGCAAACAGCCTCCAGATTCATCTATAGGTTTAGATGACAGAGTTCGCAGTTTCAAAATTTGTGACACGTACGACGGTATGTGTTGACTCCATTGGCTTAAAATCTTAAATTCTGTTCGTAGCTAAGGGATCGTAGACCTTAGTTTCGACATAAATTTCAACGTGACAACTCAACCCGTTCCTGAGAAAAAGTGGTCTTCCCAGATGGACAAAAACGTGATCCCAGAAGGATTCCGTTTTTACCAATTGAGGTACGGAACGCTTTCAAAAAAGTAAATGGCTCCTTTTTATATGTGGCATGTCACAAACCTTATTAGCATATCTGGACTCAAGGCTCATGCACTAATGGATGGCATAAACAGCAGTGTGCTTGGGAGTATTTGTGTTCATTCTTCAGTGTCATTAGTTGTACTTGGGTTTGCCAAGTAAACGACTAGAGGCACCTTCAAATGGTTCAAATGGCTCTGAGCACTATGGGACTTAACTGCTGAGGTCATTAGTCATCTAGAACTTAGAACTACTTAAACCTAACTAACCTAATGACGTCACACACATCCGTGCCCGAGGCAGGATTCGAACCTGCGACCGTAGCGGTCGCGCGGTTCCAGACTGAAGCGCCTAGAACCGCTCGGCCACACTGGCCGGCGAGGCACCTTCCTTACCATAAATAAATTATATATTTATATGTTTATATTTTACTGTGTTTTTAACGATATTAATATCAAGTAGTATTTCATTCAGACGTATTGTAGTTTAGGCAATTGCCGCGCTAAACAATGAGGTGGTCAAAAATCCAAGATAGACGACAATCCTGACGATTGCACATTAATTCTTTACTCTACGGTCACAAGATACCCACAGTTCAGATTTTCGAGTGTGACAGAAAGCGATTAAGAACAGACTGAGACATCATTCGGCAAACGAAATGGTCAACAACCCGTCTTACTCAGCGTGCACGCTCCTTGTTGCACTAGTTTCCTTTCGTATCGCCGCTCCAGTACTGGATATGAGACATTCGTGTTTCCTACATCTAAGGTGATCCCCTTCCACTACCGTTAAGAACGTATTTTCTGACTACAATAACTCCACTCGCGGAGAGAGTTTACGATGATGCCCTGAAACCACCCAGTCTCCCGCTTGGCTGCCGAAGGAAATACCTAACAGGGCCCTCTTCCTTGCGGTGCGCGCACGTGGTGATGCTTCGGAACGAATAATACGGTTGTTTGTCCAACGTGAGCCCCATCGTAATTTCGCTTATAACTGAGAGTCGCTTATAATTGAGAGTCTAAGGCAATGGTATTTTTCAGTTATGATATCACAGTTACTACTCTGTCATATATGGAGGTATGCGTACCGACTGAAGATTCGAGTCTCGGTCCGGCACACAGCTTTAATCTGCCAGGAAGTTTCACACCAGCGCACACTCCGCTGCAGAGTGAAAGTCTCATTCTGGCACCTTATTGTTTTTCAACCTGTTGAAAGCATAGCTGAGCTCTAATGAGTTCAGTGGTTCTCTTACTGTTGCAGTTTTCGTTTGGTCGACAGTAATTTTGTATCGTGAAATGACTCGCATATATCCGACATCACGTACTTCTTCAATACCATCTTCCCACTTACCTGTCAACCGCTCATATTCGAAGTGCATATAAACATTTTTCTCTTTTTTGCTATCCATGTAGAAGGTGTCCTCGGTCTGTCATATGAATCCTTCTCCCTGCCACCTTAGCAGGTCTTATGCTAGGTGCTGGGATACCATCGAGAGGGTATTGGTAGCACTCTGCACTTTGATGCGATATATTAAGTAACGGGACGATTCGTTGAGTGCATCAGAGTGCTATGTGAGACCTGACATCATCCATGTGTAAAAAGCTTATTTGGCTGTTCAGAAATACGTTTTCATGGTTGACTTCAGTTTACAATAATATAGGCGATAGTCAGCTAATGGCGTCATACCGAGTCCTTGAAAAATTAGACGTTTATCTATAGCTAGATGCATATGATAGTGTCTGGAGAGGATCGTAGTGAGCATCCCGCTGTTTATAAATCTATATCACTGCTTTCATTTGGGTCGTATTGGAGAGTCATTCCACCACTCACTCAAATTCACGCGGCGTGAGCTGTCCTCCCGCTGGACCACTTAATATTGGTCTCCTTCTACAGGGTTATTCAAAAAGAAGGCACAGTTTTCAGTATCTTATCTTCTAAACTGCAAAACGTAGCACCATAATTCCAACGGTCCTGGACAGCCAACAGTTTAAATTTGAACGTTCCAATCCCGGCCGTATTGACGCTATGCTTTCTTCTTCTTCTTGAAGAAAACTGTGACATCAGTAACCTATCTAGACATGCTTCAAAACTGGTTGGTTCCTCAACATCAAGATGATTCAGATGACTTAATCTTCATACAAGATGGTGCCACGCCTCATTTCTCCAAGCACATCCGAGGTTACCTGATTAACACCATTCCAGGGCGTTGGATAGGATAAGGAGGAGGTGAAGATGAACTACTTCTCCGGCGGCCTCCCATGTCTCCAGACCTCATACCTCGTGACGTTTATCTGTGGGATACGAAAGAGACCGTGTTTTTATCCCTCCAATGCCTTACACTCTTGAAATTCTGTGACATAGCATTGTTGAAGCTGTGAATTCGATAACGAGAGACTAACTGTCTAGTATGTGGTTAGGAATGAGCCACCGTTTTGATGTTCGTTGTGCAACACATGGTGTTCACATTGAATGCATAAAAATTTGAACTTCTCTCTTTCCAGGAACGTTGTAATTGTGTTTCTATCTCTTGTAATTTGGAAGAAATAAACGTCTGATATCTTTTCCATCTTTTTGAATAGCCCTTTTCATTGGGAAAGTCTGACACTTTATCTGTATACGTTACAAATCGTTCAAATGGCTCTTAGCACTATGGGACTAAACATCTGAGGTCATCAGTCCCCTAGAACGTAGAACTACTTAAACCTAACTAACCTAAAGACATCACACACATCCATACCCGAGGCAGGATTCGAACCTGCGACCGTAGCAGTCGCATGGTTCCGGACTGAAGCGCCTAGAACCGCTCGGCCACCGCGACGTATACGTTACATTTGCAACGATTTTAAAAATAAAAGTGAATGGTTTAGTTTAAGAATCCCTCCTTATCTAGGAGCAGATGTGGTGGGCTATTGAGTTGTCGAAATCCGATTAATAAATTTATACGCAATTGCTCTCGAAGAGATGAGGAACGCATTTTATGTTTTATCGTGTTTTCAAAGTAGATATCATTGATGACAGAGCGAAATGATAGAAATGAGAAAGATTGTGAGAGTAAATCTGTTCGACAGTAGTGTGAAATGAATTAGGAACGCCACGGGCAACTGAAGTCACAATGATCCGCTGGGGATTTCGGTGCGACTACTATTTGTTTCTTTAGCACAGTACCAGTTAGCTCCATCGAAAACAGTTTTCGTGTATTATTACACATTATTGTATATTGTACATCCAGCGTGTTACTGTTCAATGGGCGCTTCTCACCGATAGGTCCTAAGTTTCTTCTGTTTCTTCATTAATTTAGTTACGGCTTCTTAACTACTGCTGACGATAATGACAACATAAGACACTTGGTTGTCATCGAAAAACCAAAGTCATACTTCCGAAACGCTCTTAAAGGATGAAATTAATTAAATGCACTGGAATTCCCACATACCGACCACCTACAGTAGTAATGTTAGGAAATCGTATGGGGAAACAGTGTTAAAAATGCAGAGTTTCAGTCTGCCCTGGAGAAGTGTTCAGTTAGCTTAATGATTAATTTGAAAGTCTGTGATGGGTTGAAAATATTGGTCTGAGTCGCCCTCAGGTTAAAATTTTCAATTACCACTACATATTAATTTCACTTTTAAAGGGTTTTAGATCACTTCCACGATTAGATCGATACAGACGGACAAGAGGCTCGGATCTAATGTATGGAGCGGGGTGATGCAGCGGTAAGAAACTGGACTTGTATTCGGGAGGATGGTGGTTCCAGTCCCCGTTCGGCCGTCGAGATCGAAGTCTTCCGTGAAGTCCCTTCAGGTAAATGTCAGGAATGTTTTCGGTTTCAGTTACGTCTCTGATAACCTTACCATCGACGGGACGCTAAATCCTACTCTTATGCTCTCCCTTACACCAATTTTAAGTTTTGTCAAATTCAATACTTTCGCTTGACTGGAAAGCAACTACATTATACATAGAGTTTGTTAGCGTCATGCCACATAAATATTATACGCAGACGATCTGAACTAAAATATGACGGCCGCTGGGGTTTAAGCTGATTCCCACCTGCTGTGCAGATAGTGGTGACGCCCTCCTTAATGTCCAATTGTAACTCCTCATAGTGATTCAAGTGTTCTTCGTTTGGACCTCAAAAGAGTGATACACATGTCATCGTGTGGCTCCTCTATCATCAGAATCATTGCTCACAGCCTCAAACGAGCAATAGTGCCACTAAATTCATAAAAATAAGGTAGCATGTAAGGTCAAAATTTGACGCCTCCAGTACGTTGAGGTCCTTTGAGATAAAGCGCAAGCTTAGGTATATGGAAGGAGAGAGGCCGTGATCTTACTGAGAAAACCTTTTATACATTTACCTAAAGTTATTCATGGTAACCTAATCAGCATACGCGCACAGGAATTTAAATATCTACATCCACATCTACATGAGAAGAAGGGACCGGTCGGTAGGAAATGTTCTGAGGCATCAAGAGATCGCAAATTTAGCATTGGAGGGCAGCGTGGAGGGTAAAAATCGTAGAGGGAGACCAAGACATGAAGACACTAAGCAGATTCAGAAGGATGTAGGTTGCAGTAAGTACTGGGAGATGAAGCTTGCACAGGATAGAGCAACATGGAGAGCTGCATCAAACCAGTCTCAGGACTGAAGACCACGAGAGAAGAGAGACATCTACATGATTACCCTGCAGTTCGCAATTCAGTGCCTGGCAGAACCACCTTTAAACAATTTCTCCACCGTTCCTATGTATGTGGCCGGCAACAAATTATTTTCGAACACTGAGGAGAAAGTTGGTGACAGAAATATCCTGCCGCAACGGAAAACGCTTTTGTTTTCATTGGTTGCCACCCGAATTCGTGTATGATATTCGTCGCACTCTATTTTTCGATGATACGAAACAATGTCCTCCGTCGATCCTATCTCACGCGGATCCCACACCGCACAGCAATAACCCCGTCAGAAGAGGGTGTGTAAGCAGTCTCTTTAGTAGCCCTGTTGCATTTTCTGAGTGATCTGTCAATAAATCGGAGTCTTAGGTTAGCTTTCACACAACATTGCCTGTGTGTTCGTTCCATTTTAAGATATTCGTAATTGTAATTCCTAAGTATTTAGTTAAATTTGTGTGTTTTGTCCTCTAACCGTAATTAAGCCCATTTCTTTTCGTATTCATGTGCATGACTTCACACTTTTCGTTATTTACAGTCAATTGTCTCTTTGCGCACCATACAGATATCTTGTTTGAAACGTTTCACAATTTGTTTTGATCATCTGATGACTTCATAAGACGGTAAATAACAGCATCATCTGCAAACAGTCTAAGAGGGCTGCAAGGATTGTCCCCTAAATTGGATATGTTGATAAAAAACAACAGAGGGCGTATAGCACTTCCTTGCCCGTCCTGAAAATTAGTCAACACTATTAAACATTACGCATCCCCCCTCTGCACCAGTCATAAGAGACAAGGATTACTCTAGTGTACACAGGTATGGTATGGTATGTAGGACATCCGTAACTGAGAGGTATGATAGTTAAAGAGACCCAAACCATGACGGGTTTCAGGATTTGAAAATCCTATCTACAGTGTATGAGACACAGTAAGTCGTGGTCGCTTCAAATCCGCGTCGTGCCATCCTGATTTAGGTTTTCCGTGATTTCCCTAAATCGCTTCAGGGAAATGCCGGGCTGGTACCTTGAAAGGGCACGGGCGACTTCGTTCCCGATTGTTCTTTAATCAGATGGGACAAATTAACTTGCTGTTTGGGTCTTTCCCCCAAATCAACCAGTCAACTAACCCGACGGCGGACAGTTTCCGCCAAGATACACGGATCTGGAGCGCTTGCACTGACTGACCTAACCGCGTTTGCGCATTACCATAAACAATAATTTCATACACATGAAGATGGGATTTATAAAAACTAGAAACCAGTTGTAGTTTGAATAAATAGATAGTACAAGTGAAGCGGATCCCTCTAAATTATCATACACAGTTGTGGTAAAAGCAAAAAATATATATTCAGCATCGCAGTGGCTTCTTCCACAGCTCCTAGAGAGAACTGTGTCATATAGCATACGATAACAGTTAACAATCGTGTTTATTCACTCAGTAATCGGCGCTACGAGTGAGTGTGAGAATCGATTTAATTTTAGGCCTACTGGAATACAAGTGAATTTCGGCACTATGACACGTATTTAGTCCATATCTAACCCCGCTTCCCATTCGTTTCGCTGAGAACTTTTTCAGGAATTTCTGTCCAGATACTACGCGTTTTGTCGATTCTGGAGGTCAGTAATCAATTCATCTCAGCCTCACAAGAGAGAGAGACCATTTTCTTTTCACGGATGGGAATTTTCTAGTTCATTGCTGCAGTACGTCAGTGTAGCGCCGTGCAGGTGATTAGCTACTGCGAAGAGCGTCAGGAATTTTATGCTCATCATTATGAAAAAGCATAAGAGTTCTTGTGTTTTGTAAGTCCAAACATAAAGTAAGATACAGACTGTAATGTCCATTTAGGATAGTCCAGATATGAGTCATATTTCTATGACGTGGCTTTAGCGGTTCTTAATCAAATCAGCTCAGCCGCATGGCACTTCGTGTTAATGCAAGACTTGGAGAGAAACAAATCATAAAGGTAACATGCTGTGACTATTTTTATTTACTAGTGTCATATAAATTCTCTCTGGTCTCACTCTACTTTAAGAAAGAAATGTTTTATTCCACAAAAGCGTGCCTTAATCGTAATATGTAAAGTTAGCGCTTGATTATCTTACAGACAGCGGTTTAAGAAGTTAGATATTTTAACTACGAGTCACAGAACAAAATTTTCTGTCATGAAATATGTCGTAAATAATCCAGTGGAGATCAGATAGAATACTGAAATGCATACTTACAATGCCGGAAGAAAAAATGACCTGCATTGCTCTTTTTTAGAACTGTCTTTTACTCAGAAAGAGGCGAATAATGTCGCTACCCAAATCTTAGATCACTTACCCATTTACTTTGAATGCCTGACAAGTACAAAAGCAGCATTAAAAATTAAACTGAAAAAAATCATTGCGGGACACCCTTCATACACTACCGAACAATTTTTGTTTAGATACTTGCACCTTATTTAATACATCCTCGACAAACAGATTCTTGCAAACTCCTCCTTCAAAGGTCGTCAATCCTCCTACATCCCTGATTGTACACACTATAAATCTTTAAGTATGTTAGAAATAAAGGATATAAACGATAATTTTAATATCCATGAGCCAGATACGAGATAAAAGGTAAAGCTTCATGTCTACTCAGTAAGGACATCAACCTAAAAAAGTTCCACAATGAACAATGGTATACAACTTTACAATAGTCTTCCACGTAGGGTAAAAATCATATCATTCACACTCTTTTGCAAAACCTTAACGACATTCTCATTAGATTACTGCTTCCGTTCAGCAGACGAATTTTTAGAACATTTGAGATACAAGAGACTTGAAACAAGACAGTGCCACTACTGCACTTAGTGCAAGCTCTTTTGTCGATAAAGCTAAAATTTATGTATCAACCAAAATAATACTGCATTTTCACTGTGTTGTTACTTAATTGTTTTTTTTTCTGTCCCCCACAATCTGGAAATATTTTTTGAATTAGTGAATGAATGAATAAATAATAAAATAAAAATGTGTTACATACCTGTGTTAGTGACATCAATGTTGTTTTCTGTTACGTAAGTTGATATGTAAATGGTCATCATTCACCTATATATAAAAACCAGATAAGATTCTGTAAAGTGAATATGTAGCATTTAACTGAATGCCTAACTAATAAAATTTCTAGCTTTCTGTTCTCAACAAATGTGGGATAAATTCATCGTCCTATATTGTAGGATAGCTTCGCCTCTGCTTCTTAGGTTACAAGCGATTACGGGTTGAAATTTAACACAGATAAAATACTCGATAGTTTCTTCGTCTGCTCCAATCCACATTCTTCTTTATTGAAATTACTTATCACAGCTTTGTTTTGGGCTAAGTGATAATCAGTTTATACATACTTGTTGGCCTGTTTGGAATATGAAGACGGCAACGCAACAGCCAGAATCACTGTAGACACAGGAATAGCGCCAGAGAACTAACGTTAGACAAGTCGTTCACGTTCCAAGAGCTATGAAACCTTTACATACAAGAAAGAGTCGACGAAGCCACACACTAGAGAGAAAAGGAGCACAGATAACTTTTTTCTCACAAACACACAAAGATAAAGCCGAAGGCCTCTCAGTTTTTAATACAGTTGCCACTTTTTCCTATTACTTTGTTTCAAAAATTTCCGCAATATTAATAACTCTGTTACTGGGGTAGTCACTCTTCTTTCCTTTTTTTCGACATAAGTGAACCTCGTAAAATAACTTGATATTGCGCAAGAAAGATTGCTTCTTACTGAGAACAAACTGTTCCGTAACCTTCACGTTTGTTGTGCTAAGACGAAGCACTTCAGCAATTAAATCACGTTTTCAAATTGTTAAATATTTACACTAGGAAAGCAAAGAGTATTCTGGAACGAGGAAGTTATTGCAATGTTTACTTTGTCTTACCTCCGTCGTAATGCAGTTAGAAAGTACATTTATTTAATATTATGTTAGTGCAACGTAGAAAATGAGGTAGTAATAACTTTACCTAATTAGACTACCGACACTTGGCAAACTGACTCCTTAACAG
Source organism: Schistocerca cancellata (assembly GCF_023864275.1). Lineage (NCBI taxonomy): Eukaryota > Metazoa > Arthropoda > Insecta > Orthoptera > Acrididae > Schistocerca > Schistocerca cancellata. The sequence goes on along the minus strand of NC_064629.1, from coordinate 788,399,856 downwards.
CGCTGCCAAAGGAAAGTATATATTACTAAAATGGGACATGCAAGAAAAGAAAATACCAATGACAACAAAAGGTTATTTTTATAAGTTATCCTTATGAGAAAGATACTGAGTGAGGTGGCAGTGTAATTAAGACGCGGGAATTGTACTTAAGAGGATCTGGGTACATGTCCTCATTCGTGTTTTCCGCGATTTCTCTAAACTACAAGACCCGAACGTCTGTATGTTCCGGTGAAACAATCACAGCCGCTTCCCTTCCCAATCCTTGTACCAGTCGAGCTATTGATTTGTCTCTAATAACCCGTCTGTATGTTCCGGTGAAACAATCACAGCCGCTTCCCTTCCCAATCCTTGTACCAGTCGAGCTATTGATTTGTCTCTAATAACCATAAAATGGATGGGACGTCAAATACTAATATTCCATCATTACCTCATTTTATAAAGATGGGCATAACTGTTACTTCAACGGATAATTTGGCACTAAAGACATTTAGGAAATAATTAATACCCACTATATTCGTAGTCTAGTATGTGATTTGTTTATTGTGAAGGCAAATATGTTTCTGGCAGAAAAGCCTTTCTTACTCTTGTTTAAACCATGAAGCTGTAAAACATGTCCTTGCTTTCGGTGGAAGGATGCTCTGTATCATCTGTATTGGAAAGAAAACGGATGGTTTTTGACTGAGAAATGAGGAAATATTGAAACTTTTTATTCTCTTCAGGCTAGACACAGAAAGTTTAATCCTCAAACAGTTTTATTCCGGAATTTTGTTTAAGAGGGGCTGCCGCGGCTACATTGGAAGCAAGGATGGCCACAGCGAGCGGCGTGGCGTCAGTGGTCCTGGTGGTTACATGGGCTGCAGTCTGCGGTGAAGGCATTTTGCAGGCGGCTTTGCTCTTTTTGCAGTCGTGACGTCGCAGGCTGGCTCGGCCGGCCGCTGCAGTATATAAGGCCGAGGCGCAGCGCACGGTATTCGCTCCGTTGTTTATTCCGCTGTTCGGCCTAGGCGCGATTGCTATCTCGATGCAGATGCGACCTGTTCCGCGGTCGGCGTCAGATTTGTATTTTCATAAAAGCATACGTTCGCCGTACCTGCTCCATTTGTTTGATAAATCTGAAAAAGGAGCTGGGGCAGGTAGCAAATGGGTAACAAAACGGAGATCCAGAGGTGGAGCGAGAGCAGTGGGGTGCCGTGCCCCTTCAGAGTGTCAGCATCGACACGTCTCGAGCTTCGTGCCAGGGAGTCATTAACAGCACTCAAATCTGACTGCCATCTTATATTCCCAACATTATACGATGTACGGAGGAAATCTCCTGAAATACAAACCGTTAACGGAAGAAAATGAGGGAAGGTTCAACAGTGAAGTGAGACAATGTTATGTACATATCATTTTGTACGCCTGTTATCATAATTTGCTTAAGGTACCTATTATACACTGACGGAAATAGGAAGTTTTACTCTATGAAGAACCATCCCAGTTTTTATCAAAGAGATGTGCATAACACGATAGGTAATTACTGTTTACGTTATCATTCCATCTGGAACTGGTGCACATTATCAACATCAGTATTAGGTGTCACTTCCACAGGAACAAATACACTCCTGTATATCTTACGGTATGGTAACAATAAGCTTTCGAATGTCAACTTCAAGAATTTTTTGCCTTGTCTGACATCCTGTGTCTGTTAGTGAATACTGCTAGTTACAGGATGGTATAAAACAATAGGAACTCTTTCTACTGCATTTTGTATAAAGTGATCAATCAGAGAACAGGACGGGTCAGTAAAACATGAGTAAATTTCTCTAGGCACTTATGGTGTGAAATTATCTCGCTGCAGTTTGCCATTTTGCGCATTCGTCTTAACGGGTGTTTAACGTTCTTCCCACATCTACATCTAAATCTACATATATAATTCGCAAGCCACCGTACGGTGCGTGGCAGAGTGTACCTTATACCACTGCCGTCCGGTGGCATTGGCTTCCTTACATATTTCAGACATAGCACAGTATTTGACCATTAATTCCTAACCACGCGGCTGCTATAGTCGAAGGTTCGAATCCTGCCTTGGGCATGGATGTGTGTGATGTCCTTAGGTTAGTTCGATTTAAGTAGTTCTAAGTTCTAGGGGTCTGATGGCCTCAGATGTTAAGTTCCATAGTGCTCAGAGCCATATGAACATTATACCACTACTAGCCATTACGTTTACTGTTCCAGTCACTAACAAAGCGAGGGAAATAAGAGTGTCTATATACTTCTGCATGGGCCCTAATTTATCGTACATTATCTTCATGGTCATTACGCGAAATATTATGTTGTCAGCAGTAGAATCGTTCTGCAATTAGTTTTAAATGCCGGTTCTCCAAATTTCCTAAACATTTTCCCTCGGAAAGAACATCTCCTTCCATACAGAGTGTCCTATTTGAGCTCCCGAAGCATCTCCGTAATATCTACGTGCTGTTCGACACTGCCGGTATCAAATCTAGCATCCCACTTCAGAATCACTCGATTTCTTCCTTTAATCCGACCTGATGCGGATTCCAAACACTCGAGATGGACTCAAAATAGGTCACACGACCGTTCTACTTGCGGTCTTCATTGCAGATCAACCACACGTTCCTAAAATTCTCCGAATAAACCGATGTCGATAATTTGCCTTGCCTACCACAATCCTAGCATTCTCGTTCTATTTCATTTAGCTCTGTAACGTGACGCCCAGGTATTTGAACGACGTGACTCTGTCAGGCAGGACACTAATAATGCTGTTTCGCTACATTAGAGGTTTGTTTTCCCTACTCAGGCGCATCAGCTAACATGTTTCTACGTTTCATTCCAGATGCCATCCATCTCACCAACTAGAAATTTTGTCGAATTCGTGTAGTATCTTCCTACAGTCACTTAACTTTGATACCGTACAGTACAAAACAGCATCATGAGGCAGTAATCACAGATTGCTGCCGACTGCGTCCACAAAATTATACACGTATACAGAAAATAAGTTATCCTATCACACTTCCCTGGGCTACTGCTGAGGATAGGCTTGTCTCTGATGAACGCTGGCCGTCGAGGACAACATACTGATTTCTATTACTGAAGTCCTCGATCCACTCACACATCTGGGAACCTATTCCATATACTCATACCTTCGTTAACAGTATGCTGTCGGGGACCGTGACAGATGTTTTTTCCGAAATCTAGACGTATGGAATATGCCAGTTGCCCTTCATCCATAGTTCGCAGTATATCGTGTGAGAAAAGGGCAAGCTGAGTTTCGCTCAAGCGGTGATTTCTGACCCCGTCTTTATTCGTGGACGTAAGTTATTCGGTCTCTAGAAAATGTACTATATTCGAACTAAGAATATGTTACGGAAATCCGTAGTTCTTCGATGTTGTGGATGTTGGTCTATAATTTTGCGGGCCAATTCGTTCACTATTTTTGTATACAGGAGTCACCTTTGAATTTTTCCACTCGCTTGGGACTCTACGCTGGACGAGAGATGAGCGATAAATGCGAGCTAAGTAATGGGCCAATGCCGTAGAGCACTCATCCGTACCTGGCGACTTATTTGTTGTTAACTCTTTCAGTCATTACTCTAGCCAGAGGTGCTTATCACCATGTTGTCCATACGGGACTGTGTGCGACTGTCAAATGGCGGTATGTTTGTATCATTCTCCGGCGTGAACGATTTTTAAGCGCGACATTTAAAACTTCGGCTTTTGTCTTGCTACCTTCAATTGACAGACCATACTGGTCAACGAGTAACTGGATGGAAGCCTTAAAGTATCTTAGCTATGCCACATACGACCAGAAGACCAGAATTTTCTCGAGTTCTCGGTCAGATGCACCCCCCCCCCCCCCCCCCACACACACACACCAGGATTCCACCAGAAGTTAGGGAGATATGAGCCTAGAAAATCGCTGCTTCTTGAGACCTTCCCCAAGATAATCTACGGTCACAGTGGTATTTATGTCAGGGCACAACTCCGAAGCTCTTGGTCCAGTGGTTATCGTTGCTACCTCTGGATAACGGGATTCCTGGCTCGATTCCCGGCCTGGTCGAAGATTTACTCCCCCCAGGAACCGGGTGTTTGTTCCGTTCTTACTACTATTACATCATCATTCGGAGAAATGACGAGACTGGACTATGCAAGGACTGGGAATTTGTACGGGCGCTTAGTAATCGCGCTGTTGAGAGGCCCACAAACCATAAATCATCATCATCAGGGCACAAAAAGGATCGACACCCATTACTGAACACGAATCAATGCCATGGAATGAGCCGTTTGTCACTGCGTCTACAACGTGCAACTGCCTGTTTCCTGTGATGTAGTGTTAGCAACGAACTAAGCAAAGTATTCAAGATCTAAATCCAGCTTAGATTTATCAATTCCCGACGGTTTGTGGTGGCACTCTGCCTGTAGCTTGTACCCGGATTTCAACTATTGTCATCCAACTATTCGCCAGACCTAGTCGAATAATACTCCGATCCTGTCGTGGGATACGCTTCGCTGTGCGCCATACATCTTTATTTAACTGACTGCTCAGATGCAGGCACTACACTTGCTCCATACACCGCATCTAACAGCTACATTCGGGCATTATACACTGCATATCGTCAAATGGAATGGGACAGCCCTTCTCATGCCTATTCATCATTCGGTTTAATTTATCCAAGATAGTGTCTACAGGTCGTCACAACAAAATCTCGTGCCCACGCCCCCGGCCTCTCTCTCTCTCTCTCTCTCTCTCTCTCTCTCTCTCTTTCTCTATTATTATTCTTGAGGTGCCATCCCACACTCACTATAACGTCTTAACATAAAGAGTTTCTCTTTTCCGAATGACCAATACGACTCAAAAAATTAATTTTATCTATGGAGAAAATTCACCGTCATCATTCTGCGACTCGTACGTTCCGACCAGTGCGTATGTAAATATTTGTGTGATGTATTTCTGAGAACGAAGCTGAAAAACAAGCGTGACGTTCGTCATAATTTGCGGTGGAAACAGCGTCACAGTCATCGTATTCTCTCAGGGATACCAAACGAACAATCTCCCAGAATCATTCTTAGTGTCTTATATCTGTCGAAATCTCAAAATCAATTGATTAAAACTTAAGAAGTGTCTAGCATGAGATTATGTCCGCTGAAGACGTACTAAATCAAAAATGAAATAGAAAACTCTAGGATGCTTAAGAACAGTCTACACACTCAAAAGGAAAGAAGTGAAACAATAGAAAGAAACATATAGAGGGTGTTCCGAAACTATTTGTTCAAATTAACACAGGAGGAAGAACATCAAAACAAATATATTTCGCTGTGGAACATATGGTCTCTGTATTCGGCTTGTGATGTTAGGAAACATTTTGTCAGTGGTGTTGCTATTGTGTCGGTGTCGCTAAGTGGGAATGTGTACTGATCTTCAAAACTGCTCTGTGGACGGATAGGTGCTTGGAAACGTACCGGTTCATTCTAAAGCATCACCGCCTTGTAACAACAAAGGCCGCGCGGGGTAGCCGCTCGGTTTGAGGCGTCTTGCCACGGTTCTCGCGGCTCCCTCCGTCGGAGGTTCGAGTCCTCCCTCGGGCATGGGTGTTGTCCATAGCGTAAGTTAGTTTAAGTTAGAGTAAGTAGTGTGTAAGCCTAGGGACCGATGACCTCAGCAGTTTGGTCCCATAGAACTTACCACAGATTTACAATTTTTTAACAACATAGCTGACTTCCTTGTAAGCACACCGATTCAGTCGCACTCATTACTTTCTTATAACAACAGCACTTAACACCAAGCAGTTTACGTATGCTTAAATGGTTCACATGTATCTGGTGTACGGGTCTACGAAGGAAAAGGACGAGCAGCAGTGAGAGAGTATTAATATCACTTTCCCAACCGACGGGCTCCATAACACCAAACATTCGGATGTCTGATCGCCTGATAAGTAAAAGAGGCACTCTCCGTGCAATTATGCTTCATATAGGTAAAATCGGATAGTGTAAAATCCCAAAACGGAAGACGAGTGTCGGCGACATTTTCAAGACGCATCATCTACAAGTACACTACTTACTACAGACATCCTTGGCGTCAGACATAGCCTTGTGTAGAATGTGCTACATGAGCAGCAGCTTCATCCTTTCCATTTTTGTCGCGTGGTAGCACTAACACCTGAAGATTTTCCCCGACGAGTGCAGTTCGCACAATGGCTTTTACAACATCCCTAATTTATAGCACCCCTTTTTTCTGGCCGAGGTCTTGTACACCACCATTCTTTGTTTACTCGTGAAGGCTGTTTAAGTACTCACAATTCTCATGTTTCGGCACATGTGATCCACGAAGTATTGGTCACCGATTCGTTTCTCATGAGTGGGCCATCATTCTCGGTGATAGGTTGACTGGATCATAAATTCTTGCATTCCGTCTCAACAGACGGAGATATAGCATCTTAGTGGAAAATGCGTCGCCGTAACAGCTGGAGGATGTACCTCTGAATCTTAGACAAAGAAAGTACTTCCAGCATGATAGGGCGCCATCCCATTTCAGCATTGCTGTGGGGAATCACCTGAGAGCCACTTTCTGGAGCCGATGGATTGGCCGAGGTGACCCTGTGGCATGTCCACCCAGTGCGCCTGACCTCGCGTGTCTGGATTTCTTCCTTTGGTGGCATATGAAGCAGCTGGTGTAAGAAACCGTCATGGAAACAGTAGTAGTCCTCGTCGCTCGAAATGCCATTGCTGCTGGTACCACTGGGCACAAGCCGGAATCTTCGAACGGACACGACAGTCGATGGTCCGACGATGTGCTCTGTGCGTACAGGCCAGCGGTGGAGCAATCGAGCAGTTCCTGTGAAAGCCATTGCTGTAATTAGCACGATAAACTACATTCTGTGTACATCGTCCGCGTTGTTGTTGTTGTTGTTGTTGCTGCTGCTGCTGCTGCTGCTGCTGCTGCCTCCACTATTTCATGTATTGGGTTGGGTTGTTTTGGGGGGAGGAGACAAGACAGCGAGGTCATCGGTCTCATCGGATTAGGAAAGGACGGGGAAGGAAGTCGGCCGTGCCCTTTCGAAGGAACCATCCTAGCATTTGCCTGAAGCCATTTAGGGAAATCACGGAAAACCTAAATCAGGATAGCCGGAGACGGGACTGAACCGTCGTCCTCCCGAATGCGAGGTCAGCGTGCTAGCCACTGCGGCACCTCGCTCGGTATTTCATCTATTAAAGCTATCCATTAGTCTTCCACTGCAGTCTTTTCCGCTGTTGTAGTCATCCGTTGCCTAATTCTCCCTCTAAAACTCTCAACGACCTCTGGTTCTTTCACTCATCAAGGCCTCATCTCTGAAAATTCCTACCTGTTTGCGAAGTCTTGAGTTTTAACCCACAGTCCATAATCAATAAACAGTTGTTAGTGTAGACATCTGCCACCGGAAATGTTTTACAATTTAAAACGTGGTTCCGAAATCTCTGTTTACCATTACATAATCAATCTGGAACGTTCCGGAGGCTCCAGGTCCGTTCCACGTATACATTCTTCTTTCATGATTCTTAAACTGAGTGTTAGGAGATAGTTAAATTATGATCTGCGCAAAATTCTACCAGGATCCTTCCTCTTTCTGTCCTTTCTCCAAGACGATATTCAACTACTATGTTTCCTTCTCTTCCTTTCGCTACTATGGAATTCCAGTCCCCCATTACAATTAAATTCTCGTTTCCCTTAACTACTTGAATACTTTTTTCTCTCATTATATATATCTTCAGTCTCTTCATCATCTGCCGAGCTAGTTGGCGTATAAACTTGTATTTCCGTAATAGGTGTGGTCTTTGCGTCTGACTTGGCTATTATGATGCGTTCACTATGCTGTTCATACTAGCCTACCAAGCATTCAAATTTTCTTATTCACTGTTAAACCCACTCATGCATTATGCTTATGTGGCTTTGTATTTATAGAACTGTATTCGCCTGACCAGAAGTCCTGTTCCTTCTGCCACCGAACTCCACTAATTCCCACTATATTTAACTTCAACCTATCCGATTTCTTTTCTAAATTTTCAAACGTACCTGCCGAATTAAGGGATCTAACATTCCACTCTCCGACCCGTTGAACGCCAATTTTGTTTCCCCTGATGATATCCTCTTGAGTAGGCACCGCGCGGAGATCTGAATGGGGGACTATTTTAATTTCAACTCCAGAATATTTTACCCAAGAGTATGCCATCATTTAACGTTACACTTGAGCTGCACGCCCTCGGGAGAAATTACAGTTGTAGTTTCCCCTTGCTTTCAGCCGTTCGCAGTATCAGCACAAGAAGATCGTTTTGGTAGGCTTTACAAGGCTACGTCAGACAGTAATTCAGACTGTCTCCCCTGCAACTACTGAAATGGCTGATGTCCCTCTTCAGGAACCACACATTTGTTTGCCATCTTAACATATACCTTTCTGTTATGGTTGCACCTACGGTGCAGATATCTGTATCGCTGAGGCACGCAATCCACCCCACCGACGACAAGGTCCAAGGTTTATGGTGGGTGGGAGAGATGGGAGTAAGGGAACCATATATACAATGACTTTATATTTTTGTTTTGATGTTCTCTGCCACCAGTATTAATTTGAACGGATAATTTCGGGGCACCCTTTATAATTTGTTCCGGGACCGTTTTTCTGTTGCTACAAGGAGACGCTTAAAAACGAAAAAAAATATTGCAAAAGTAGCCAGAGTGAAGAGGGAAAACTCTTAAATGAACTAGACAATTGGTTAGAATGGATGGATAATATGGAGACAGAGACATCAGGTTTATTGTGAAACACAGAATTTTCCTATAGGAATTCCCAAATCCCGACTTTGGCTTTCATAAATTGCCGCAAGATGATAGATGCCTAATGGCTTCAAGAGTGCTATAATCGACTCCTTTCCAAAGACACAGATGGCGCAATTGCAATCTACATACAAACATAAAAACAAGAAAGGCGTCAGGAAGAAGTTTAGAATAACCTGAACATTACCAGGCAGTTACGTAGAACTTCTTTGTTTGCCTTGTGACAGTGAAGAAACTCTACCGAAAAATCTAGAACCATTGCTGACAAACGGTCATTTGTGTAGTAACTTGAAAACGACAGTAAAGTTAATCCTTATTAAGTCGTTAACTTCAAGTATCTGAGGACAGCATATCAAACGGAAACGTTGTAATGATCAATAGACGAGTTTCTGGGGTATTTTGAATTTTTCCTGGGTTCACAAGTACAGAGGCATTTTGTGGCGTAGCCTGCGAGGTTCAGAAGTTGCATCCGGGAAATTTCATAGTGTGCACTTCCTATGTTTCTGTTCAGACTACGTAAAATCTCAGACAGGTAATGAAAAGACAGGACGAAATGAACGTTTCTCCCATCAGCGATTATAACAAATGGCGCCCTTTAGATGATGATGATGGTGATGATGATATTTGGTTTTTGGGGCGCTCAACTGCGGTCTTATCAGCGCCTCTATTAATTTCCAATCTTTTCACTGTCCAGTCTCGCCACTTTCCCGAATGATGATTAAATAATGAGGACAACACAAACACCCAGCCACCGGGTGGAGAAAATCCTCGATCATGTTGGGAATCGAATCCGGTACCTCGTAATGTAGAGGCAGCAATACTAGCCACTAAACTACAAGCTGCGGACACCATTTAGAGAATAAATAGTAAATTTTTTTCTTTTCTAAATAGTTTTCTATCCTAAGGTTAATGTACTTACTTTGAGTAACGTGTTAAGTACAAAACTTTCGGCAAGACTGTCATTATGTATTTTTCCCAGGACTCCATTAATTGTATCCTGTAGGTTGACGAGAATATTATTGCGCCGTGCAGTTGTAGAAAAAGCTTTCCATGTTGTAAAATATGAGTGACTGAAGCTCTATGTATATAAAATTGTTGTCTACTGCGGCAGTCACTATAGTTCGGATCTCTACATAAAGATTCAGTTTACACAGTCGGAAATGGGAATAGAAATCTCTCTACGAAAGTCAAGAAAGGAGATGAGAAATACTGTTCCAACACTATCTGATGAGGTAATATATGATTAAAACTAAGGAGACCCATACACTGATAGTGAGGTTATTAACATGTATCTCTGTTACAAAGAGAATACTTCCGTTTGGACTGGTATACATTGAAAATTGTTCTATCATCCTTTGGTATGTAGCGATAAGTCGTTTGAAATTCTTACAGAATAACCTTCGAAAACTTATTTCCTATTATTAACAAATAAATGTTGCAAGGAATTGCGAAGCATCCTGACTTGCACAAATTATGATATCTGCGTAAATACATGTAAGGTTAACAACAGTGTACAGGTCATTGTAATAAATTAATGTAGTAGGCAGCAAAGTATGCCACTATTACGTTATTTGTGTGGCAGCAAATTCAAAGTAGGACATAACTTTTTTCCCTTCCCCTTCCAATGAGTTTTGGAGTTTCGTTTCTTTGGTTTTTATGTAGCTTAGATTTTTTCTGTAGCTTTTTCTGAATCCCCTTTAATGACTCAAGAATTCATACATTGCTGTGAGGCTTTATTTTTGCTTCAACTTACACTCAAACAGCAGGATTTGATCAAATGAATCACCTAAATTAACCTTACTACACTCAATCATACTCTCTTCGGATGGCACAGAACTTCTTTTCTGAACATGTCTGCATTACATATGATTGAGGTTTCTCGAAGAACTTACATGTTAGCAAAGTAAGAAGGTATGTTGTTGCTGAAGGAATTGAAAGTCAGAAACAATACAGCGCATGTACGACAGTGCCTGAGCGCTCCTGTAACAGAGCACTGATCACTCGATACAGCAAAGAGAAGGGAGAGTGTATTCCACTGCGATCTGTTGGTCGCTGTCGGAACCAGAGCCCCTTGACTGTCGTCGCGGCCGGTTACGTCTCGTTTACCGAACTGTTAGGATTTCTTCCCAGTAAAATCTACGAAAGAAACTTACATAGTACCGTCTACAGACGATACTTTTATTTTGTGCTGTACACTACACGCAGATTTTCTTTCTTACGTAGGATATGTTATTCACTGCGTTTAATTCCCGCGGTGCTGCGGCCAATTCACAGTGGTTCTAACAAATCATCGTGAAATGGAACTAGGTGATTTTTAACATGATATGTCATTAAATTAGACTGATGACTGGAATATATGCGCAACATTTTAATTATTCATCTCCTTTCCTATCCTGGTACACAGAGCGTTCTGTCTAGCAGGCTTGTAGAAAAGATCAAGACACTGGTCCAAGGGAGGGAAATATGCCTTGGACATGGCCTAATTCCCATAAAGCAAAAATCGCTGAAGACACATCTGATTTTTCCATTTGAGGCAGATGTATGACCTGAGCACAGATGACTAAATAAAAACTTACTTAATTACTCTAGAACAAAATAATCATGATCGGCACAGAAATTTCGTTCAAATGTAATCGGGTTGAGTAGGTAATTAGAACGAAACAGCAATGATCAAATTTTTGACTCGGCTACTCTAACACGAATTGGCAGCTTGTAAAGATATTGGCACCTGGTTTCACCATTAATCATTAAACGCATGCAAGCAGTAAACCGAGTGGATCCGTTTCAAAGACAGTTGTTAGTATCGAGAAATCTCTAGTAAAGGAGACTATGTTAGTAGACATATTACAAGACAGGAGGGGAGTGAAAAGTGAGGCATACTTTAGGAGCGAACACATTAAAACAGACGGAGAAATAGAGCAATCATGTAACACTCCATGCTGTGAATGAAAGTGCTAAGTAGACGGAAAGAGGGAGCACTGTAACCATTATCCTGATGGGATGACGACAAAAATTATGCCAATAAATTCAAGGAAGTTTCATATTCGCGTAAGAACATCTTTCCACCACATTGATAAACTCCTTCAAGAATTAGTGAATGGGATCACAGCAACTATCTCCGTTAACAAGTTTATAAAGCTTTGCGTGACAACATTGTAGTGACGTGCGAAATAAAGACACAGCTATCAGAGAAAAGTAGAGAGAAATATAATTCGAGCCTTGATATTGCATCGGCAAACTCTTTTTATACTCCTCTTCATATTAATAACTAACACTGTATTGATCACCTGAGAAGTGAAGATTATAAGCATTTCCACAAGATTCGTTGACATAAAATCAAGAGAACAAGAAAAATTGCAACATCCTGTCGTCAGTTAATAAAGCTATACTATAATGACGCAAGCAATATAAAAAATATCATAGTTAGCGCACTTTTTATTATTTATGTGAATTTACCCGTGTGACATTATTATTATTATTATTAATATTATTATTATTATATATTTCTGCCTAATGAACATAGTTCTAACCGCATTCTCAAAATCTCCATATCTTCTGTTTCTTTATTCGGCGAACGGTATTGCCATTGTTTTCTCCTTATTCATGCAATAATGGTAATTTTCTGTTTTCACGGATTGAAGCTACATACGAATTCCATTCAGTAACTAATTAATTTAAAAAGATCCGCCTCATATCTTGTCCATTCAATAACAAAATGCAGAAGACCTTCATCCCATTCAGCAGCTTTCCACTCGCCACTATGAGACACTATCCACCTACCTTTCCTGACTTTTCTGAGCACATCTTCATTCAGATCTTGTTTGCACCTTAATTATGCTGATTTTCGTAGTATTTTCTTTTCATGTTCGTGTTAGTCCAAAATTATAAGCCACAGAACTTAACGCTCGAAAAACTGCAGTTCCGCAAACTCAGGTCGAGGTACTGGTCAGTAATAACCTTCTCATGACCAATGCAACATTTGAAATAGCCATCCCAGTTATTACTACCATCGTCATTATAACACCTTTCAGTATCGACCTTCCTAAGTTGCAACGTTCCCGCTTCCTTTTTACACGAAAATACCGTATTCCGTTATCCATTATTAGATACCTTGATTTTAATTGTTGCCAAATGAGCTAGACAATGCTTATCACAGTATGAAAGGAGAGATAGCTACAAATTAAAACAGACTATTAGTAACACTAGAATATTACATTATTCCAAACTGTGTGAAATATAAAACGTCGACAGTCGACTAATCAGTTACCGGCGTGAACTTTAACTTAGTTATAGGATCGTTACCTGAATTACAGTAAGTAAAGTACAACATACTTGAGCAATACAGAGTTTTCATACGGAAAAAACGGCTTTGTAGTGGTAATAAATTATTCATTGGAATATTTCGTTACGTTGTCTTGGGCTGCATTACTTCTCGTTAAGGTATATTACGTATGCCTCTTGCGGTTGTTCTAAAACATGGAAGGCTGTCTTCTTAATTTTATGTACCACGATTTCATTGCTGTTTTAACAAGCGTAAGAATGAGCAAAATACACCGCTTCCGACCAGACTTCAAGGGAGACAACGGATTCTTTTATATTAAAAAGTAATTACAGTAGCATATTGGATATGCATGGAAAACGTAACAATCTGCAATTGAACATATCACTGCATGATACTGAACTCAAGGTCCATTTATCAAACTGTAAAAACGGCACCCTTAAACTCTAATTTAGGAAGTTAATTGTTTTTGTGAGCTCACATCGGTTCGCTCATGGACCTGCTACCGGTTACTATCATAGGTTCATGGATTTTAGGAACAGTAAGTATTAAAAAGTTCACTTTCAGCGACTATATTGAGACACTAATATCGCTGGTCTATCTTCCAATCAGTTTCTACCGGAGACGTGTAAATACTCGTACAGTGATTTAAGATGAAGCAGGTGAGCCACGGGCAAACAAGTTGACAGAGATACTGAGGTACACTAGTTCTTCCACACAGTTCACTCGTACATATTTGTAATTTGGTCATAATCGTTGATGGAGACATATTATAGTTGTATCCATTGAGCCCAGTTATTTAACTCTGTTGTGCAATATAGATCATTCAGTGGGTCTTGATACAAATCTGTATGAATTCACGACATCGAAGGCCCTGGATTCCATGTCAGCAGGATGTGGGTATTCATAAGACTATTTAAGATTGCCCTGTTCGCCCACTTGCCAGTTCCCTTCACCGAGATGTTTACTCTAACTAATATTCTTTTTGTATCAGATGATTTTTCATCTCCTCATAACATGGTTGCCAGTTTGTCAGTTGAGAATACAATATACGTGCATAATACTCCTGGTATGTCGAATTGTAGCGACTCGATTAATTCAGGTCGGGTCGAGCAGATGTAACACGCACACAAATTATCAGCAAATTATTAAATACTTAAATTTAATAAGAATTAGTATCCACACAGATGAGACGTATTTGATGCTGTAGCTGAGAGTTATAACAATTAACACTTCATCGCCGCAGAAGGACTGTTTCACATCAGAGTACAACTGTCCGTAACTGTTCTGTTTTCACACAACCGGATCTGTACCATGACGATACTGTCGTCATAAGCGATGATTACACGTGGTCACTGATCACACAGTCAGGGCGATTACATAGAGACCAGACAGAGCAGCACTGCACTCGGACGTATACAATCTTCCAGTTGCGACGGCACAAGGAAACACTTGGGGGCGTGTCTACGCCGTCACCGATTCGTTGCTGAATTTGACAGCGATTGTCTTTACTTGTGGTGCCGTCATAAGGTTACAGCATTTTTTCGAAGCCTCGTACTACGAACGACACCTCACTTACCGTACTAGTCATTCACAAATTTTTTGTTAGTTTTGAAATCTTTATTGAGTACTCTTGGTCCGCAGCATTCATTGAATTAATGAATAGCCGCTATAGTTGCTGTCATGTCCTTTATTCCACAACCGGTCTTGACTTTGATATTTAAGCCATTTCCTAATGGATCTAAAAATGGCTTAAGTATAAAAGCCGCGAATGAAGAACAAGTTAGCATCCGTATCGGCTATTTGTTAATTCATTAATATGATACGTTCCAAGATCCTACTAATCCAAAGAACTTAAAACTTCCTCATTTTCATCTGGGTCCAGATATATTTTGAAAAATATCTTCACGCGTTATTAGCAAAAGGAGGCAATCAACGTGAGTAATAAACACAACAAAGAAAGTTTTGCATCACTTCGGTTCCAGGAGTTCCGTAACCTGTAAAGAACATTGGTATAGAGATCAATATAAACATCATTTCCGCCCTTTTTATTGCTCATAGAAACCATACATTCCATGTTGTACCATCATACAGCGAGACCTTCAGAGATTGTTGTCCAGATTGCTGTACACACCCGTACCTCTAATATCCAGTAGCACGTACTCTTGCATTGATGCATGCCTGTATTCATCTTGGCATACGATCCACAAGTTCATCAGGGCACTGTTAGTCCAGAGTGTCCCACTCCTCAACGGTGATTCGGCGTAGATCCCTGAGAGTGGATGGTGGGTCACTCGGTCCACAAACAGCCTTTTTCAGTCCATCCCAGGCACTTTCGATATGGTTCATGTATGGAGAACGTGCTAGCCACTCTAGTCGAATCATGTCGTTATCCTGAAGGAAGTCATTCACAATATGTGCACGATGGGGGCGAGAATTGTCGTCCATGAAGACGAATGTCTCGCTAATATGCTGCTAATATGGTTGCACTATCGGTCGGAGGATGGCAGTCACGTATCGTAAAGCTGTTACGGAGCCTACCATGACCACCAGCGGCGTACGTCAGCTCCACATAATTTCACTCCCAAATATCAGGGAACCTTCTCCTTGTTGCACTAGCTGGACGTGGAGTCTAAGGCCTTCAGCCTGACCAGGCTGCTTCCAAACACGTCTCCTACGATTGCGTGGTGGAAGGCAAATGCGACACTCATCAGTGAAGAGAAATTGATGCCAGTCATGAGCGGTCCATTTGTCATGTTGTTCGGCCCATCTCTGCCGCGCTGCATGGTGTCGGGGTTGCAAAGACGCACCTCGCAATGGAAGTCGGGAGAAAAGTTGCTCGTCATGCAGCCTATTGCGCACAGTTTGAGTAGTAACACGACGCCCTGTGGCTGCACGAAAAGCTTTAGCTCTTGGGCAGCCTGAGCGAGGCATGTCATCGACAGTCCCTGTCTCTCTGTATCTCCTCCATGTCCGAACAACATCGCTTTGGCTCACTCCGAGACGCCTGGACACTTCCCTTGTTGAGATCCCTTCTTGGCACAAAGTAACGAATTGGAAGCGACCGGACCGCGGTGCTGACCGTCTAGGCATTGTTGAACTACAGACAACACGACTCGTGTACCTCCTTCCTGGTGGAATGAATGGAACTGATCGGCTGTCGGATCCCCTCCGTGTCATAGGCGCTGCTCGTGCATGGTTGTTTACATCTTTGGGCGGGTTTAGTGACATTTCTAAACAGTCAAAGGGACTGTCTGTGATAAAATACCCACAGTCAGCATCTATCTTCAGGAGACTGGTAATCGGGGTGATGCAAAACTTTTTTTGATGTGTGTAGTTTCTACGACTATCCCTGCAATTCGAAAATATCCTGTTCACTATATTCCGTCATTTCACCAGTCGCAGACAGTTGGTGCATCGGAAGAACTAACGGAAAATGTGTTAAAGATTAACTTTAAGGGTTCTTGCACATCATTTATATAGCGACAGTGTTGTGCTAGGTGATATAAATATGCTACAAGACGTACTATAAGCCACCGACATTAAATCACAGTGGCACTGGAAGTGTAGTCTCAATTCTAAGCTGCTCGTTCATCTAAATCTTCAGTATTCTGGTACTGACTACAGAAAGATGAATAAGGGCAGCATCTCAATAGGTTGGCAACTATTGATGAAAAAAATTACAATTCGTAACAGTCGACGTCACCTGCGCTGTTTAGCTAGTACGTTCCAAAAACGCACGATGGGACAGGCTGCTAGAACACCGAAGAATAGTGCTACGGTGGTGCTGTATTCCTCATAGTCGAGTGCTGATAGACAGCTGATCGTTTCCGTTCCAGCGTCTTCGCATAGACTACCACAATCAGCGAATAGGTACTCGGCAATGGTATGGTGAGGGTAGAGACACACGAGCATCATTTTTCAGAAAGATAGGTAGTAATTTAAAGAAGCAGTAGTATGAATAATTTCGAATTCTTGGGTTCAGATAGGTGTGAGTTTAGCTGTTGCAGAGGATGTGGTGTATGTAGCGGACAAAAGAAGCGGCACAAAAATGATTACGGCCACAGAGGTAGATTAATGGAATAGTTAAATGCTGCAAAACGCAAGAATAATTTACAACAGCTAAGAGCGTAATTTCAGAATTTCCACTGACGAGTTCATTATTATTAAAACATTGAATCCACAGTATTAATGCATTATTAATTCATTATTAAGTGCAGCGCTTTTCAGACTGCCTTGGCATATACAATGAGGGTAAGGCTAATTATTTCCTAGTGCTGACGTTTTCTCTGTAGACTTTACTACACATTCAACGTTTCAGAAAAAGATCCGGTGACGCGGGAGACCAATAACCACGCTCTTTATAGACTGGATACATCAGTGAACAAATGAAAAGGTTTATACGTGATTAAAAATTTTCCATCCCAAAAAGCTCATTCGCCGTTTTTCAGTGTCTTGAATAAAGTGTTGCATCCTGTCAGTACAAACATTTTTACCAAAGAAGAAATGTAAAGATGGAGAAAGGAATCGATATCACCAACGGATGGACGTATGAAACGACCGTGTGCACTGAGAACTACACCATTCTCTCGAGCTGGGAACCCAAGTTAACAGTCTAAAAATCTGCGGTTGGGGGACGGTCTACACCATTCTTCACAAACAACAAAATAATCACAAAGACAAAATTTGCAAACGCAAATATTATATAAGCGTATTTTACGAGTCTAAAATGTGTGACACTGTAAGAACAACCTGTGTTACTCGATCATCACCAAACTTGATCAGACATTAGAGTTGCTAGTGCGTCATTTTACTTGCATAGCGACAGTTGTATAAACAATCGAACCGAAAAATGTACCCAGCCTTATCGACATCTTCAAACTCGAAATTATCCATAAAAATAGTCTACTGAGACGTTTACCCATCCCGCTGGTCATACAGTAAAAGTGACATATTCACGTTAGGGATCAGGCTATCGAATATAAAAGATTTGGAGACAAGAAACGCGATCAAAAAAATAAATCGGAAAATCTAATACAAAATGCTCCTTTAGTAAAGGACTTGTCTAAAACGCATAATTAAATGAATTACCTGGAAAAACTGAAACTAAAATATTCCGAAAATTGGGGCTAGAGAAACAAATAGGATAATGGTTCACATCCCGGAGGCATGCGAGGGCTTGTTGAGAGGGGAAAAAGAACCGGAGGCATGCGAGGGTGAGTTGAGAGGGGAAACAGAAATCAAATACGTGAGGAACATTATGAAATACGTGGCCTGCAGCAATACAAACCCACGTGACTAGAAAAGCCGCAAGGGAAGCGAACACAGATCATTACCACCCGAAATGTCATAGTAATCTGTACCATGACTGCAGAGAAATTTGAAATTAGTGTCACATGCAATATCACGTAGGTTACTGTTACCAGATCGGGAACACAATTATTTCTTATGTCTCTATAGTTGTCGCAAATATCGACGGTTTGTTTACTTTCTCGACTTAGCGGGTTCTAGTGACAGCTCTGCTCCCGCACATCCGTTATTTTATTTTGGTAAGTGGAGTTAAGTTATTGAAAACATCATGATGATAACAATGTATGCAGTCTAAATTACCGACACGTTTCATTTGAGGGAACGATATGTTTATTTTATACTTTTCAATATGCATTATTTTTTTCGATAAATATACTTGACTCAGATATCCATCTAAGTCGACGGTGAGCCAAATTTGCCATACATAACACTGACAGAACTTTTCAAGATCCACACATGCCTATCCTTAACAGCCATCTAAGAAATAACATAGCCCTCCTTCCAAAGAAATAATTCCAACTTAGTGAAGGAAGTCTGAGGCCCTTTTTTACCTTACTTGACAAAAAGACTGAAGAACCCAGAAGGGGAGGAGGAAACGATAGAGAATTTCCCGTATTGAGAGGGTATGGGATGTTACTTCAGTGATGATAAAATCTAGACAAATTCACAAAAAACTTGGCAGCATGAACCCACTTACCATTATGATGTGGCATCCCCTCTTACTTGGATGCAAGCGTTGTTTCGGTTGATTAAGGTGTCATAAAACCATTGCATCCTCTAATGAGCAAGATGACCTGTAACTCTCGTAACTGCTCCTCGACATCCAGGATATTGGCCAGGGGACAAAGTTAACGTCCAAGCACCCGTGTATGAGGCCTCAAGTAGTGGACGATACTCTTGCATGTTGGACTTGAACTTTAGTTTGGAGTTTGAAGCACTTATTTCCTAGCCCATCATAGCCTCTCAGTCTAGAGTTTCGCTTCTCACAGCGTCATCATGGCTGATATCTGCTATAATATTCATTGATGGGAACTAGACGAATGCGCCCATGGGCTTTGCTTTCTGTTGCTGATTTCTTCCATCAATTAAGACGATTTGACTCATAGCAGACACCAGTACATTCGTCGCCAAATTCTAGTTGCCTAAGAGACCTGTCGATGTGTCATAAATCAGTTCCACGACATCCTCGGCGTCAGTAATTTACAGAGAGGTCCAAAAAACTTCTAATGTGTTAAATGCATCTAGTAAAAGTCAGTTTATTTTGAAATCTCAAACCTCATGTTGTAGCAGTGTGAATGAAAGTAACACATGTGTCCAATTAAGAAGAGGACTGACCAAGCCACTGAACCATCAGCTGTGATCCGTTCCCCGCAAAAGGTGTCGATATTTCGAGCAAGATAGAAAGAATGTTTTCGCATTTGTCTCTAATATTACAATTTTTCAACAGTGTAAGAGGCGACAAGGTGATGAGCGAAATGAAGAATACTGTTTGTATATTGAAAGGGTAGAGACAGTAAATATGGGACGTGAAGCTGGTACATAAGCGTACACACACACACACACACACACACACACACACACACACACACACACACACACACACACACACACGTGCGCGCGCGCTTCTTGAAACCTTTAGACATTGAGGTCATGAAGAGAAAAGTAGTGGCTTCGTTGACAACAAAGCTAATGTTACGTGTTTCTCCCCTACCTAAGGTAATACTGATAGACAACTGAAATACGTAGATACATGAACTGCAACCTCAAAATTGCTAGTAAACTACTATATTCAAGATTAGCACATAAGAAACTGATGTCTGTGTCTCTAAAACAAAGCAAAGTGTAAATTTATGAATTACTTTGAGAGCATCTGCAAAACGTCTTAGAACTGATACTACTGAGAAACGGAACGTGTGAAAATATCGGAAATTGTACATGTAAGAAATATGTGATGCGGTCCACTCAAAGGAGTTTTCCAAATATTACTACAAAAAAAATTGTTTCACGTAGAAATTTAATTTAACAAATGGCTGATATTCCACAACGTTTTGAGTAACAACTACTATATTTTACGCTCTAGGGTCTATGATTATATAAATCCCCTGAATGCGAATAACGTGTTTACAACTGCATGACACCGTTACACCATTTATTACTTAGAGAACGGAAAATTCCATGAAACAGATGCACAAATTAATGGATTGTTGAGAAAAATAATTCGATACCGTACCACACTTCACAGATACTTGGAGCAGTTGGGAGATTTTCTTCACTTAACCACTACTTACTTGTCTTTACGTGTACTAGGTTTACAGTACGTTGTTGGCGCTTGAAGATGTCTATTGGTACCACCAGCTTTATCTGCGAACATGTGTGGGGAATTAGGTTGGATGGTCTCGCGGTCCGGCAAAATAATCCTTAAGTTAGGCCTGTTCCACTCTTCAACGTCGTCCTCCCCGTGTGTGTTGATGGTTCCTACAATGACGCACTGTTCCCAAGCATTATCAGTAGGATCCAAGCGAATAGATAGTGCTGACTATTGAGTTTCGTTGATTTCTGCCTCTTGGAGGAAGATCTTCAAGAAATTGGAGCGATGTGTTCGTGCATTATAGTTTATAAAGACGAACCCGTCGCTGAAGTATTGACTGCAAGGAAAATAGGGGTAACTGCTATGACGTCGATCTTCAATGTTTTGCGTATCACGATAGTAGCTGACTGTTAGAATGATGTCGCTGTGGTTTGTGACACTAACAGCGCTGAAAACCCTTCTTTACTCAAAGTGACAATGTTAGATCTCGATTAGTGTTTTTGTGTTCGATTTGAGTGCAGTTGTTAAGTTTTGCATCATTTCAGTAAGAGCTTAAATTATTTGATCTGTGTATGTTTCGGTATCCTTTTGACAGTTTCGAAGGGTTCAGGATGGCCTTGCTTCAACGAAAATGTATATTCTACTGGAAGGACGAAAGTACACTATTTAAGAGGGAAATCATATAACTGAAATGAAAGTACTACTGCACACTTAGGAAGTTACTGTAACTGCAGCTGTTTGTAATTACCATAAGTTTTTGTGCAAGTAAGCTATTGAATTATGTCTGCAAATGAAATCAAATTAAATCAAATGATAAAAGATTTGTTCTAATAACGAAAGTCATAAAATTTTCGACAACAGTAATATACTAAGCATTATGGTCTTTCTGTCATTTCACATCTGTAGACTTAGTCAATCATGAAACGTGACTGTATTGCACTTATTTTAAGAAGAGTGTATAAACTATATGGCGTAGGATAACACTTCTGTGAGAGATCTTACTTACTTTCACTCAGTTGTAAATGCCAAAAGGTCAAGTAAATTAGAATTTAAAACTAACTATGCCTCCGCATTAGAGAACAGGCCAAATGTGGGAAAAACCAGTAATGACAGAAATGTTTTCTTGCAAGCTTAGAAGCAGCGTTGGGACTTCTAGGTGCTATGTAGTAGGTCATTGTTTTGTTGGAATATTGCCTCAGAAATGAGATAAAGGAAGCCTCTACAACGTGTCGACAACATATTTGATGTTTCTGTATCTACGTTATTGTTGATCGTTGTACAGCGATACAGGTAGCAACGACCCTACTAGCCGGTTTGTGTTCTGCTTCTACTGAAATCTCAAATGCCAACTACTTCATCTAGCCCCTTACGAATCCGTTCACCGTGGAAACACCACTGAAAGTTTCGTATTTTGTATACGTAGAGCCATTAAAGTAAATGCATAAACAGAACCCTCTTATAAAATGTGGCTCGCACATACTGTCTAGTCAGTACCGCATACAATCTAAAATGTCTCCGTTCATTGGCACCTTTTTCAAAATGCTTTGACTAGGATGCTGCTTCGTCTGTGTTATTTTCAACTTAAAGTTTTGGGGTTCCTCTACACTGTACATCTGTTTGAGCCTATTACCAGACTTCAGGAGATCCTTCGATATACACTCCTGGAAATGGAAAAAAGAACACATTGACACCGGTGTGTCAGACCCACCATACTTGCTCCGGACACTGCGAGAGGGCTGTACAAGCAATGATCACACGCACGGCACAGCGGACACACCAGGAACCGCGGTGTTGGCCGTCGAATGGCGCTAGCTGCGCAGCATTTGTGCACCGCCGCCGTCAGTGTCAGCCAGTTTGCCGTGGCATACGGAGCTCCATCTCAGTCTTTAACACTGGTAGCATGCCGCGACAGCGTGGACGTGAACCGTATGTGCAGTTGACGGACTTTGAGCGAGGGCGTATAGTGGCCATGCGGGAGGCTGGGTGGACGTACCGCCGAATTGCTCAACACGTGGGGCGTGAGGTCTCCACAGTACATCGATGTCGTCGCCAGTGGTCGGCGGAAGGTGCACGTGCCCGTCGACCTGGGACCGGACCGCAGCGACGCACGGATGCACGCCAAGACCGTAGGATCCTACGCAGTGCCGTAGGGGACCGCACCGCCACTTCCCAGCAAATTAGGGACACTGTTGCTCCTGGGATATCGGCGAGGACCATTCGCAACCGTCTCCATGAAGCTGGGCTACGGTCCCGCACACCGTTAGGCCGTCTTCCGCTCACGCCCCAACATCGTGCAGCCCGCCTCCAGTGGTGTCGCGACAGGCGTGAATGGAGGGACGAATGGAGACGTGTCGTCTTCAGCGATGTGAGTCGCTTCTGCCTTGGTGCCATTGATGGTAGTATGCGTGTTTGGCGCCGTGCAGGTGAGCGCCACAATCAGGACTGCATACGACCGAGGCACACAGGGCCAACACCCGGCATCATGGTGTGAGGAGCGATCTCCTACACTGGCCGTACACCACTGGTGATCGTCGAGGGGACACTGAATAGTGCACGGTACATCCAAACCGTCATCGAACCCATCGTTCTACCATTCCTAGACCGGCAAGGGAACTTGCTGTTCCAACAGGACAATGCACGTCCGCATGTATCCCGTGCCACCCAACGTGCTCTAGAAGGTGTAAGTCAACTACCCTGGCCAGCAAGATCTCCGGATCTGTCCCCCATTGAGCATGCTTTGACTAGGATGCTGCTTCGTCTGTGTTATTTTCAACTTAAAGTTTTGGGGTTCCTCTACACTGTACATCTGTTTGAGCCTATTACCAGACTTCAGGAGACTGGATGAAGCGTCGTCTCACGCGGTCTGCACGTCCAGCACGAACGCTGGTCCAACTGAGGCGCCAGGTGGAAATGGCATGGCAAGCCGTTCCACAGGACTACATCCAGCATCTCTACGATCGTCTCCATGGGAGAATAGCAGCCTGCATTGCTGCGAAAGGAGGATATACACTGTACTAGTGCCGACATTGTGCATGCTCTGTTGCCTGTGTCTATGTGCCTGTGGTTCTGACAGTGTGATCATGTGATGTATCTGACCCCAGGAATGTGTCAATAAAGTTTCCCCTTCCTGGGACAATGAATTCACGGTGTTCTTATTTCAATTTCCAGGAGTGTAGTTTTGGGCACTAATCCGGTAAATAGAATACCTTTCTGCTAGGTATTGGAATATGTATACGACTGGATTTTATACTTTCCAGCAAACAGAAATACTGTACGATGTGGCGTGGCGCTTAGATGTTGGCCCGTAATCTAGTTCAAATGGTTCTAAGCAATATGGGACTTAACATCTGAGGTCATCAGTCCCCTAGACTTAAAACTACTTAAACCTAATTAACCTAAGGGCATCACACACATCCATGTCCGAGGCAGGATTCGAACATGCGACCGTAGCAGCAGCGCGGTTCCGGACTGAAGCGACTAGAGCCGCTCGTCCACAGCGGCCGGCCGTAATCTGGAGGTCAGCTGTGCAGATCGACGTCCAACCATCCAGAATAAGTTTTTCCGTAATTTCTCTTAAATGCTTAAGACAAACACAAAGTTCTTTCCTAGCCTCAGCTCCTTTTTCTGATGATGTGACTGTTGACGGTGGGTTAAACTCCGATATTGCTTCCTTCCTTGCAAACATAAAACATTACTTCATTCTTAAAGTGGAGACATTGTCAGAAAGTAATGTCTAGTGCACCGTACATCTACGAAGTGAGATAGGTGCCCTCCTCTTCACGTGGTAGATAATGCCTATAGCTGTTGTTTTGATTGGACGACACGGACGTTTAAGTGTGTGTGACATCCTCAGAGAACAATTGAGATTCAGGAAACCTTACAAACATTCATCTTGGGAGACTTTTTTTCATCAAATGACTCACTAATCTAGAATTTATTTTCTTAAAAAAACAAAAACACGTTCGAGAAATCTACCGAGGGCAAAAGACCATTTTTTCCTGTCCACTAATTCGTACTCATGTTTCGTTGCTGTGACATAACCCACAATGAATGTCTCATTACATAACAGCAAACGATACATAGCATTTGATCAATTAAAGTCATACATTTGGTATTATTGCCTGCAGTTTCTCAAGCAAGTTTTGTAAAACATATTTGTTGTTCGTGTTGGTGTCTGCTTTCTTTATTACTGCTGATAATTTATGACAGTTCGTCACGTGCCGCTAACAATGCTTTCTGCTTCGGAATACTTTGTGACCCACACCAAGTATAATGATGATAGGAGTATGACGATGGCTTCCTATCCGGAAGCAGCACTGCATAAATCAACTTAAGGAGAGTATCTAGTCGATCCTCCGAAACGACCAGCGCGTTTTGTTTCTTACTTTTGGCTGGCTAAATTACTACTCCATCTGTAGCAACCAACGTCGATCGAACGTTAAATTTTAACTACCCACCTTTCGTTTCGATGGAAAGTGAAGTTCGAATTTACCGCTCTGCCTATGGGTAGCGAACTGTTAAATGTGAAGTTTTATGTAGTCTTTTGTCTTTGCCAGGCAGTAAGCTACATGGAAGCTGACACGAAGTAAACGCGGAACTTCCCACCGTTCAAAACTTTCCACTCAGGGATACGAGACCTGCTCGGGTGAATCGATGCGATGTATTTCCGCGAGATGGATGAGCGATTTTTATTGAAAATACTGCGCTATTTACGGTTGTCATAAGCATCGAGAATTGATGACAGGCCACGTACACTGATATAGCCGGAGTCAGCGAAATCTTAGCAATAATTTTATCGTGATTCAGCGTTTATTATCGTCTCACTTTCATCATTGCTTCAAAAAGTGACTTTTTTGTAAAAATATAATCACAAACGTCTCGCATACTAACACATTCATTGGTATTTATCTTATTTCAGGGGAGGATTTTAGCATTCCACCTTACTGGAAAATCTGCTGCACTTTTTCGTACACATAAGCTGTGTTAAATTTTCAAACAGGGTTTACGTGTTCTTGACTAAAAGTGAAAAAGAAAAGATGGGCGCTGACTCAGCCGATAGGAAGAAAGCGAGCGCACCGTTGCATTAGTGGAGCAGTTACTTAGAATCCTCCCCATCTCATCTATTGCGGTCTTAAGGTTTAATTAATATTTTATGTACACTGGTTGCAGCTTAATTTCACGGTGGCGTATTAGGGGAGCTAACTGATCTTCCAAAATTTAATTTTCGACAGAATTTTTTCTTAATAACTTCACAAGACGATTTTGACGTTTGATATAGCTAGAGTAGAAGACAGATATTAATAGAATATGCAGAATAAATTTATCGCAACGAAGAGATCTCAACATTTTCTAGATAAAATTTTCTCATTGCGAGTTATATTTCGTTCGTTTCTCGAAGGATTCATAAAACGTTCCGTCGGCTGCTCCTTCGCTGGAATGTAATGCGGCCGAGATACACGACTTCCAAGAGCACTTCACTGGCGTAAAATTTTCTGACGTAAAGCCTTCGAGGAGAAATATCCGCCCAACCATGTGACGCAACCCAAGAGCTGGAGTGTGCTTTCAACACGGTAACGGCGGTGTATGCCCTTGTTGCGAACGTTAAAACGGAATCAACAACATTCCGGAAGCGTAGTTCCCAGAAAAAGTTTTTCATTCACCTAACGAGAAGCGTTATATTAATCTGGCCTACAGCGTACTCTTCAAATATGTACAACTCATAGTAAATAGTGATGTTGTCATGCGCCAGTTAAGTCAGTCACGGAAGAATCATTAAGACAGATCACATTTTGTCACTGTTCCTTGTGCTCGCGTCACCAGATTTAATTTCAGAATATGAAAATCGTTTCAGTAACTCGCGTTAAAAAGAGTATGCCCTCTTCCGCTATATTTTTCACTTTCCTTATTTTGCGAAATTTTTCGCTCGTTACAGCGAAACAGTTTATTTGGTATAAAAGAATGGAACTTCGCTTTGCATCTGAAAATTTTGTATCTGCTGTATTAAACGCGAATTTTTGAAATCACATCACACTCACTTGAGCTCAAATTTTTTGACTCGTCTCAGTAGCTGAAGCACTCGGTCATGATCCAACTGGTTTGTATTAAGGTAATAGATACACTATTTGCCAAAATATCGTCATAAGGGAAAGGAAGTGTTATAAATCGCAGCTCCTGGTCACAAGAGAGTGTACCAGTGTTTTGGATCAATTTCTCAAATGCTCCACAGCCTGTGCAACTTCAAATTTTCAAGGTGTAATTAATGATTTATTTAATTTAAGTTATACATCGTAGCAAATCCCGTCTCTTTATTATTTCGGCTGCGTTTCTTCCGGCCATACTCGGGAGAATTCACTCCAAGGATGGCCGGAAGATACGCGGCCGAAATATTAGTAGAAGGGATGGAATTTACACTGCTGCATGCTCAATATTTAATGGATTGCTCAGCTACCTCTTATGGAATCAGAATAATAAAATACTACCTCTTTAGATTTCTCGGGGACACTTGGTGATGTACATCTCACCGTTATAAACAGCAGAAGCACTGGCCTTAACACGAACTCATGAAGCACACTTAAAGTGAACTTGAAAAATACAGCTTCAAGAACAACAACAGTATATAACTCTTCGGTTGAATAAGGGAAGATTTCCAGTCGCCTACACGGAAAGTAGTTCTTCAAGTTTCAACGGATTATTCACGATAGTTTATGAAGTATTAATGTGACAGTATTTGCAATAATGAAGAAAGGAAAACTTTCTTTTAACATTAGTGTAATCGTATGTCTAGCGGTCAACATTATTTCATTTTGTTCACCTCGGTTGTTACTATAAACACGTACCAAGAGTCGCAGTGTTGTGGATTGAAATATTTCCTCCAATGTCTGCAATAAATATAGCACAAAAACTTGCCACAATAAAAGAAAGCACCTTCTTCGAAGTTTCGTATCCCACAGTCGAGTTTGTCTCATAGCGAATACGACCACGAAAAGTGGTAATATACCCAAACGTGTCAAGAAATCCTCCAGAACTAGCAACCGCAAGCAGCATAGTTTTTTGGTCTCTCTGCTGCCCTTACCCATCAAAAAAACTGAATGATATAGTTACAGGTGCTACTAAAAGTACAGTGTTAGGCTTAACTAATTTCATATAAACACGGGGAAAATATTCATTACATTGTGCTGAAGGTATGTTGGGAGGGTATGTGTCACCAGATGGTACAACACAAATCATTATTTTTAGTATTGTTACTATAATTCCATTAAATATATCGAGGGTTAACATGACTGCTGAATCAACACAGATAAACTAAATTTCGAAGTGAAATTTATAAGTAGTGAATGGAAGGAGGGTTAGGGGTTAATACCCCGGCAACGAAGATTGCTGGTACACGTTTGGGCTGGGGAAGAACGGTGGAGGAATTCGACCACGTCCTTCCGGAATTCGTCCTCACCATTCCTGAGAAAACCACGTAAAACTTAAATCTGGATGGCTGCACGTAGATGTGAACCGCTGTCCTCCAAAAGGAGAGTCCACTATCTTACAAATGTGCCACCTCTCTTTGTTCTGTACGGTGGAGCATCAGATGCATTCTGGAAGTTGAAAGGTGGCTACATAAACGACGGCGCTCCAGGGGTGATGGCGAAGTCTACTAGTAGTTTCTACGGCTGAGCAGATTGTTGTTGTTATTGTGTGTTTTGGGCTCTCAACGCAGTGATCATCAGCGCCCAAACAATTATAGCATGAGACGAACGGTGTTAAAACACGTAAGAAGAAGATATGCTAAGAAGCAACATAGCTCACATTATGCTCTTGCACTGTTTGTAGCATTAGAACACACAGTCACACAGAACGGTACAAAACAGCAAGGCGATTCAAGACACTATTGAAATATTGGAACCGGACCCGAATAGCCATCTAGAAGAAACTCCAGAAAAGACGATTGGCCGCTCACTAACATTATAACTGTATGAGCCAATCATTCTCTACACATACTAAAATATTGTAAGCTAGAAGCTTAGATGGAAGGGCAGACAAAACGCAAAATTGTAAAACACGTGAAATATTAATATCATCACCTAATACTGAATGGAGGTTTGTTAATAAATCGACTTCTGCCCTCTCACCTTTATATAAACTAGTCATTTGAAGTGTGGCGAACTGTAGTCAGCATGCCACAAGCATTACAATCGGGTGGTTGTTCACATCTGAGAAGCAATGCGTCGCAGTGTCCTATTCGAAGATGCATTAATCAGACTTCATCGCTTCCATCTGGCTGGAAAGAGGTACGCCATGGCGTTATAGTCCCTTTCTTCGATCTGAGCGTGTTGTCTGTCACACTCGTCACTCGTCACTCATCCTGCCAAAGACATTACGGGCCAACTCAGCGATGACCGCACGGCACGCTGAGAGATAAGACAGTACATTCCGTTTGGAAGGGTTCATGCCTCCTTGGCTGCGATGTGTGCTAACTCATTCAGCCGAATCCACACGTGTCCTGGAACACTGCAGAATTCCTTTCCTGTCTTTTCAGTTGGAGCAGGGTGCATTGGATGTTCCGGACTGCCTTATATGTTAGGTACAGTGCATTGAGTGAATCACGGCAGATCAGGAATTTCAAACGCTGACCACGTTCGTTTGCTCCACAGCTTAAGAGTCACATTGAGTTCGGTGTCAAAGACAGCTAACTCACGAGGCAAACGGAGGCTGCAGAGATAGGTGTGAGCCGGCCGCGGTGGCCGTGAGGTTCTGGCGCTGCAGTCCGGAACCGCGAGGCTGCTACGGTCGCAGGTGCGAATCCTGCCTCGGGCATGGGTGTGTGTGATTTCCTTAGGTTAGTTCGGTTTAAGTAGTTCTAAGTTCTAGGGGACTTATGACCTAAGATGTTGAGTCCCATAGTGCTCAGAGCCATTTGCACCATTTTTAGATAGGTGTGAGAAACGACAGGATAGCTAGCAATGTTATCCTGTTTCGACCCATCAATATATACCACGTTAAAACCGTATTGCTCAATTAAAACGGTAAACATTTTGTTCTTTACAGGAGTGCACAGTTTGTCAAATCTAAAATTATCTTTGGCCTCACTAAGAACCAGGTCGGTGGTTTGCACCAACGTTGCCTCTGTAAGTTTATCGGTGACGCTTCTGGATCCATCAAATTCTGCTTTGATCGCATACCGAACGGTTTCGTCTTTCGCTCAGAAGTCCTTCCAGGATTGCACGAATGTTAATAGTCACAGGGAAAGCCAGTGATGTCGGAAACGACCGAAGCTTGAGTGCTTGTTTAGCCGCAAGGTACCGTGGGAGAGCAGATAATGGTGATTCGCCTGCCTCTGCAAACAAGCTCGGCATAGTGTCCCTTTCTTAGACACCTGTGGCTAATCTGATATCCTCGTGACGTATGGAGTCCAGCATCCTCTAGCACATTGTCCGTGCCAAGCCATAAACCATACAACCATAATGTAGAAGAAAGCGCACGAAATCCTCATAAAATTGCAGCAAGCATTATCTATCTGCCCCTCAGCTTCTCCCATTCAGACATATATGATGTACAGCGCTTTTACGGCTCTTACTTTCAACGCCGTTAGGTGTGACAGCCAAGTAAGTTTTCCGTCAACATCAGGCCCAGGAATCTCGCCGTTTCCAAAAAATGTAATCATTATCCCACAGCCTGAGTTCTGAGGATGTAAAAAAGAGAAAAAATCAACATACACAGTTTTCTCAGGGGAGAAACTAAGAACCACTTTTAGCAGACCAATCTTCCAAGCTCTGAAGTGCTCATTGTAACTGACGGGAGGAGAATGTGGGACTAGAAGTGGAACAGTAAATGAAGAAGTCATCCACAAACAATGACCAGTTGCCAGGGCTCCTCACTGCGGACAGTGTGCTGTTGATCGCATTTTCTAACAGTCACACCTGAAACGTTACCGTGTTGCATGCCGGGCACATACCTAACCGTATCAGAAGTAGCGTTCCTGACTAAGGCTCTAAAATGACTTCCGGCAGGGAAGGATGGCTGAAAACTGGGTAGACGACCACGAAACCCCATTCGCACAACTGACATAATTTATGATATTGTGGTGTCGTATGCCTTTTCAGTGACGAAAAAGAGTGTTGTCAAATGCTGCTTTCGTAGGAATGCCTACTTCAGAGCCGCCTCCAGTAGGGTGAGGGAATCAAGAGCGGGACGCTATCTGCTGAACCCTGACTGGAAGCAGCTTGTGAGTTTTCTGCACTCCAGACTCAAGAGAAGGTATGAGTGTATCAAGCGGCTTTCCGACACAACTGCTAAGAGCGAAACTACTGTAGCTCCTAGGGCGTATGCTGTCCTCGCCAGGTTTTAGAATGGAAATCATTGTTGAGTCCCTCAAAGATTCGGAATACAGACCGCCACCCCATATCCGATTATAAAATACAAGAGGGATTACTTCAGATTCATGATTAAGGTGTCGCAGCATGCCATATAGTACAAAGACCGGCTCTGGGCTGGTTTCGCGAACTGTGTCCAATTCCCATATGGAGAAGGGAAGGTTATAGGCCTCTTCATTGCTATAGTCGAAATGAATTTATCTCCTCTACCGAATTTCATCATAGGTGTGGAAATTCGGAATTTAAATTATGGACTATATTATGTTGTAAACGTACCGTGCCATGGTCTGTGCTATCTCCATGGGCGTGACTTTCAGGTCTCCATTGTCCCATATGGCAGCTAATGGACATAAAATCTTTTTCTCGAATATCTTTGTCACAGATTCATTAGCGACAGAGTGGATCACATGAGTAATGTGATCCAAGCAATCTCTCGGACGTTTTCCCGGCACTCAGATGTAACGGACTGGCTATAAAGCCTTGTAGAACATCCAGTTGGGTGGTTTTCATTCAGGTTCAGTTCTTTGTAAAAGGTGGAGCAAAATAGGAATGAAGTCGCTGCAATGGAGATTGTCCATCACTTCCCACAGGACAGAATCTGCGACAGCACGAAAGCAAACTGTGTGATCAATGGCGGAGAATGGCCCCGCTGATGTGCATTGCGTCACTGTGTCCGTATTCAGGAGGCATATTGTTTCAGATCTTAATACACTTTGAACCACTTAACCTATTGGACGGATGGAGTGACAACCCCACAGAGTGCCATGTACACTGAAATCACCTAAGAGGAGGGGAGGAGGCAGGCTGAGTTTGCATCCCTTCGCTCCCAGCTTCAGGCAGTGTTGGCTTCGGTCACACAGCTTCAGGCTGTTGCCAATGGGCATCACTGTGGTGGTCCGGATGGGGGTTTGTCGGGGACGGACAGCTTGTCCCACGTATCCCCCGATCGGACTACGACTGTGGCTGCCCAGGATACTGCCCACATTGAGGCTGATCCCTCACCTGTGGTAGAGTGGGAGGTCGTCTCGAGGTGTGGCAGGGAACGAAAGACATTCCGGAGGGCTGAACGGAAGGCCTCTCCAGTTTGTCTGACGAACCGGTTTCAGGCTCTGTCTCCGGTTGATACTGATCTTCGGCCGGAGATGGCTGCTTGTCCTGTTGCAGAGGTTGCCCCTCAGTCTGCAAGATCCGGGCAGTCGCAGAGGGTGGGCTTACTGGTCGTTGGGAGCTCCAACGTCAGGCGCGTAATGGGGCCCCTTAGGGATATGGCAGCAAGAGAGGGGAAGAAATCCAATGTGCACTCCGTGTGCATACCGGGGGGAGTCATTCCAGATGTGGAAAGGGTCCTTCCGGATGCCATGAAGGGTACAGGGTGCACCCATCTGCAGGTGGTCGCTCATGTCGGCACCAATGATGTGTGTCGCTATGGATCGGAGGAAATCCTCTCTGGCTTCCGGTGGCTATCTGATTTGGTGAAGACTGCGAGTCTCGCTAGAGGAATGAAAGCAGAGCTCACCATCTGCAGCATCGACGACAGGACTGATTGCGGACCTTTGGTACTGAGCCGAGTGGAGGGTCTGAATCAGAGGCTGAGACAGTTCTGCGACCGAGTGGGCTGCAGATTCCTCGACTTGCGCCATAGGGTGGTGGGGCTTCGGGTTCCGCTGGATAGGTCAGGAGTCCACTATACGCAGCAAGCGGCTACACGGGTAGCAAGGGTTGTGTGGCGTGGACTGGGCGGTTTTTAAGGGTAGATGGCCTCGGGTAAGTACAGAAAGGGCAACAGCCTCAAAGGGTCAGGGGGAAAGTCAGGACATGCGTGGACCAAGCATCAATCGGTATTGTAATTGTAAACTGTCGAATTGCATTGGTAAAGTACCGGAACTTCAAGCGCTGATAGAAAGCACCGAAGCTGAAATCGTTAAAGGTACAGAAAGCTGGCTGAAGCCAGAGATAAATTCTGCCGAAATTTTTACAAAGGCACAGACGGTGTTTAGAAAGGATAGATTGCATGCAACCGGTGGTGGCGTGTTTGTCGCTGTTAGTAGTAGTTTATCCTGTAGTGAAATAGAAGTGGATAGTTCCTGTGAAATATTATGGGTGGAGGTTACACTCAACAACCGAGCTAGGTTAATAATTGGCTCCTTTTACCGACCTCCAGACTCAGCAGCATTAGTTGCAAACAACTGAGAGAAAATTTGGAATACATTTCATATAAATTTTCTCAGCATATTATAGTCTTAGGTGGAGATTTCAATTTACCAGATATAGACTGGGACACTCAGATGTTTAGGACGGGTGGTAGGGACAGAGCATCGAGTGACATTATACTGAGTGCACTATCCGAAAATTACATCGAGCAATTAAACAGAGAACCGACTCGTGGAGATAACATCTTGGACCTACTGATAACAAACAGACCCGAACTTTTCGACTCCGTAAGTGCAGAACAGGCCGTTGCAGCATCCCTGAATATGGAAGTTAATAGGAATATAAAAAAAGGGAGGAAGGTTTATCTGTTTAGCAAGAGTAATAGAAAGCAGATTTCAGACTATCTAACAGATCAAAACGAAAATTTCTGTTCCGACACTGTCAGTGTTGAGTGTTTATAGAAAAAGTTTATGGCAGTTGTAAAATGCGTTTTAGACAGGTACGTGCCGAGTAAAAGTATGAGGGACGGGAAAAACCCACCGTGGTTCAACAAAAAAGTTAGAAAACTACTACGAAAGCAAAGAGAACTTCACTCCAAGTTTAAACGCAGCCAAAACCTCTCAGACCAACAGAAGCTAAACGATGTCAAAGTTAGCGTAAGGAGGGCTATGCGTGAAGCGTTCAGTGAATTCGAAAGTAAAATTCTATGTACCGACTTGACAGAAAATCCTAGGAAGTTCTGGTCTTACGTTAAATCAGTAAGTGCCTAGAAACAGCATATCCAGACACTCCGGGATGATGATGACATTGAAACAGAGGATGACACGCGTAAAGTTGAAATACTAAACACCTTTTTCCAAAGCTGTTTCACAGAGGAAGACCGCACTGCAGTTCCTTCTCTAAATCCTCGCACAAACGAAAAAATGACTGACATCGAAATAAGTGTCCAAGGAATAGAAAAGCAATTGGAATCACTCAACAGAGGAATGTCCACTGGACCTGACGGGATACAAATTCGACTCTACACAGAGTACGCGAAAGAACTTGCCCCCCTTCTAACAGCCGTGTACCGGAAGTCTCTAGAGGAACGGAAGATTCCAAATGATTGGAAGAGAGCACAGGTAGTCCCAGTCTTCAAGAAGGGTCGTCGAGCAGATGCGCAAAACTATAGACCTGTATCTCTGACGTCGATTTGTTGTAGAATTTTAGAACATGTTTTTTGCTCGCGTATCATGTCGTTTTTGGAAACGCAGAATCTCCTCTGTAGGAATCAACATGGATTCCGGAAACAGCGATCGTGTGAGACCCAGCTCGCTTTATTTGTTCATTAGACCCAGAAAATATTAGATACAGGCTCCCAGGTAGATGCTATTTTCCTTGACTTCCGGAAGGCGTTCGATACAGTTCCGCACTGTCGCCTGATAAACAAAGTAAGAGCCTACGGAGTATCAGACCAGCTGTGTGGCTGGATTGAAGGGTTTTTAGCAAACAGAACACAGCATGTTGTTCTCAATGGACAGACGTCTACAGACGTTAAAGTAACCTCTGGCATACCACAGGGGAGTGTTATGGGACCATTGCTTTTCACAATATATATAAATGACCTAGTAGATAGTGTCGGAAGTTCCATGTGGCTTTTCGCGGATGATGCTGTAGTATACAGAGAAGTTGCAGCATTAGAAAATTACGTCATGTTTTCTGTATTGGTGATAGCCCCTTATTATCCTTGGTATGAGCATTCTGAGGCCACAGACTCGCTGGTCTAGACTGTGTTAGGAGCTTTAGTTCGTCCACATGATTACCGAAGCCATTTACTCGTAAATTCCACAGTAGTATGTCCATATCTATTCGTGAGGTTTGTTTTCCCTTTCTCTTTGCACCTTGCTGAAGGAGAAAGGTAATTTGTGGTAGACTAGTGACACTTGGTGTACCCTTTAAAGGTACGAGTTCTACATCTACATCAACACGATTACTCTAAAATTCATAAGTAAGTACCTGGCAGAGGGTTCATCGAACCACCTTGAAGCTCTTCCTCTACCATTCCACTATCGAAAGGCGCGCTGGAAGAACAAACACACGAACTATTCCGTTCGAGCTCTGATTTCGATTATTTTATTCTGATGATCATTTCCCCTACGTAGGTGGGCGCCAAAATTATATTTTTACAATTGCAGGAGAAAGTTGGTGATTGAAATTTCATGAGAAGATCCTGCCGCGACTAAAGACACCAGTTTTAATGATTGCCACCCCAATTCGCATATCATATCAGTGGCACACTATCCCCTATATCGTGATAATACAAAACGACATGCCATTCTCTGGAGTTTTTCGATGTCCTCCGTCTGGACAATCTGATGGGAATCCCACACCGCACAGCACTACTCGAGAAGAGGGCGGAAACGTGTGGTGTAAGCGAGCTCTGTACCATACCTGTAGGACATTGAGTGTTCTGCTAATAAATCGTAATCTTTCGTTTGCTTTCCCCTCAAAGTAATCTATGTGATCGTTCAACCTTAAGTTATTCTTAATTGTAATCCCTAAGTATTTAGTAGAATTTATAGCCCACAGATTTTTGTAATTTATCATGTAACCGAAATTTAACGGATTCCTTCTACTGCTCATGTCGATGACTTCACACTTTCAGTTACTGAGAGTCAATAGCCACTTTTCACACCACACAGATATCTTGTCTAAATCATTTTCAGTTGGTTTTGATCATCGAATGACTTTACAAGACGGTAAATGACAGCATCATATGCTAAAAGTGTGAGGGGGTGTTCAGACTGTCTCCTATGTCGTTTATGTATATCAGGAGTAGTAAAGGATGTTTAACACTTCCTTGAGGAACGCCAATTATTACTTCTGTTTTACTCAATGATTTTCCGTCAATTACTACGAACTGTCCCCTTTCTGACAGGAAATCACGAATCCAGTCGCACAACTGAGGCGATACGCCAGAGGCACGCAGATTGATAAGAAGTCGCTTGTGAGGAATGGTGTCAAAGGTCTTCTGGAAATCTAAAACTACAGAATTAGTTTGACATCCCCTGTCGATAGCACTTACTACTTAGTGAGAATAGAAAGCTGGTTCTGTTTCACGAGAACGTAATTTTCTGAATCCATGCTGACTATTTGTCAATTTTTTTTTCTTCGAGGTAATCCACAATGTTCGAGCACAGCACATGTACCAAAATTCTACTGCAAATCGGTTGTAGTGATATGAGCTTGTAGTTCAGCAGATTACTCCTAATTTCTTTCTTGGTTATGGGTGTCATCTGTTCAACGTTCTAGTCTTTAGGTACGGACCTTCGATGAACGTGCTGATGTATACACTACGTGGTCAAAAGTATCCGAACATCGCCAAAAACATAAACTTTTCATATTAGGTGCATTGGGCTGCCAACTACTCCATATCAGCGACCTCAGTAGTCCTTTGACATAGTGAGAGAGCAGAATGGAGCGCTCCGCGGAACTCAAGGGCTTCGAACGTGATCAGGTGATTTGGTGCCACTTGTGTCATACCTCTGTACGAGTGATTTCGACACTCCTAAACATCCCAAGGTCCACTGTTCCGATGTGATAGTGTAGTGGAAACGTGAAGGGACTCGTACAGCACAAAAGCGTAAAGGTCGGCCTCGTCTGTTGACTGACAGAGACCGCCGGCAGTTGAAGAGGGTCGTAATGTGTACTAGGCAGACATCTATCCAGAGCAGCACACAGGAATTCCAAACTGCATCAGGATCCATTGCAGGTACTATGTCAGTAAGGAGGGAGGTGAGAAAACTTGGATTTCATGGTCAAGCGCCTGCTCATAAGCCACATATCACTCCAGTAAATGTAATGCCAAACGACGTCTCGGTAGGTGCAAGGAGCGTAAACACTCCACGATTGAACAGTGGAAAAACGTTGAGTAGAGTGGCGTATCAGTGCCGATTCGATGGCAAAGTGTGGTTATGGCGAATGTAGTCACCACCAGCTATAATTGGATTAGTGGGGTGCATATTTAAAGTAAGACTTAAGTTTTCTTTGAACTGCTCAGCAACTGTATCATCTGAGTCGGGGTCGCTTGAAGAATTCATGCATCGTCAGCAGCAGGAGTGGCTGCTTATCTCGTTACTGTTGCTTTACCTCCCATTCCACTGCACTTTGACTTTACGTGGTAACTTTCAGGCAATGGCAGCATTATACCAGTCTTAGAAGTTTGCGAAACTGATTCTCTAGCAGATGCAGGTCTACTGGAGCTTGTCATCTGGCACATGCAGCAACATGAGCAGACGTAGACACTGGCATTTGCCGCTTCTGTCAGCGTTTATGTACAAACTTTAACAGAGAGCTGTTTTAAGGCTGATGCAAATGAGGTAACGAATAATGGAGGCTGCATTGTTTTAAACAAAGTCTTCGCTCCCGCGTAAGGAACACGACGCCTAACCCTAACTTCTTGATTTTTTTTTCATCTCTGTATGCGGGGCACTTTCTGGTCCCAAACTGGATGTCAGTTCGAGTATTTAACACATACTGGTGAAGATCTTCATTCTATACCTGACTCAAGAGATTCTTGGCCACAGTACCCACAAGTAACATCATTATTAAGCGCAACTGTAGTATGACCAAATCTTTGGCACTTGATAAACCGCAGTGGATTTGGAAAATTTGGGCGAACATTTAAGCGTAATAAACCCGCCTTATCTTGAGTGCGTAAGACACGTAAATTGAAAGTGAATGCAGGTGTGCATTGAAGGTTTCTATTCACTTCCTTCAGCAAGTTCTGCACTTTCGTAACGCCTTCGTCTACCATTCTTCTGTAAGACAAGGATGTCTTTGTCCATTTGGTCGTCGCATGACACCTCCTCGCAACT
This sequence comes from Schistocerca cancellata, assembly GCF_023864275.1. Taxonomy (NCBI): domain Eukaryota; kingdom Metazoa; phylum Arthropoda; class Insecta; order Orthoptera; family Acrididae; genus Schistocerca; species Schistocerca cancellata. The sequence continues at coordinate 788,361,791 of NC_064629.1, read as the reverse complement.
GGAATCTAGGGTTTCGCGTAGTTCAGCTACTATGAGATATTCACCCAGTAACGTAGATTTAAGAAGTTTTTGTAATCGTTCCAAAGTGGCAGTTTCCATCAATAACGTACCACTTCGAAGCATCTTCACTGACTTCAGGCCACTCGTAATACCACCTAGAGTTTTTTGAGTGTAGAACGGGCAAATGTGGGTGCGACGTTCTTTTCGAGAACTTCTGACAAAATTTAGAGAGCTACCAATTTACATTTCGTGTAAGGACCACGAATATAAGATTAGAGAGCTTAGGGCTTGTACAGAAGCATATACACAGTGGTTTTCTCCTCGCTCTCTTTGCGAGTGGAACAGGAAGGGAAATGACTTGCAGTGATACAGGGTACCATCCGCCACGTACCATACACCCTGTAACTGTACCTAAATTTTGGAACAGCTTTCTCGGGAGAGCTAATCTCGTGGATTTTCTTGTTGGGTTGAGTATGAGTGCTCAACACCCGATCCACAGCAAGAGGTTTTTGATTTAGTAAAAGGCTCCATTGGCGTGCCACGTGCAGCTGAGGTAACAGATGTCCACCCAGCAGAGCCCCACTTGCCTGAGGTATGGCAGTTTCCCTAGAGGTCTCTCGCCAAAGACTGTTCCACTTCAACAGACATGCATCTCATCGACACTCAGCACACCTAAGGAATGAGGACTTCTTTTTAAAGGTTTGTACCGTTCCCGCGACCCCCGGTCCCATGACATACAACGTTCTACCGCCGCATCGTCAGTGGTCGCTGAAGCATGCTTCCGGTTACAAGCGCTGGAAGCGCTAACCATCCTTAGCTCAGCAAACCTGGGTTCACTACGCACGTACCCAGCAAAAGAATGCTGAGCTCTATGAGGTGCCCGGGGGCACAAGTGTAGCTTATAGAATGCGACGGACGCGACGCGGATTAACCCCGACTGAGTAGACTGAGTGTGGGACACCGTTTTAGGGTTTGTTTGAACTCCATTGTTTTAATTATGTAAGCGCAAGTTGTATTAAACTTTCGTTCCTCAGGATATTTCTCTTTTGAAGATAAAAGAACGGATATACTGACATTGAAAACTGTAGAGGAGAACCATGCAGAAACATAGCGGAAATTGGGCAGCTAGAGCTGATTATTGAGCTGTATTATAAGCAATTGAGTAATTGCGCTCTACTCTAACGCCTCCTGCTGGGAGAAAACAGGAACTGACTCTTCTTACACAAGGTAAGGCTTCAGGGGGTGTTAAACTTAGTTACGGATGCCGGCGTTGGGCGTTGGTCAACTTTTTTTTTTTTTAGAATATAATGTCTCAGTGGCACATAAAATCATAAAATATCCAAGCCGCTTAGAGGACTTAAACATTGACAGAGGTAAGAAGCATCTGAAGCTTAAAAGATCACGAATGAGAGCAGTTTCAGATCTCTAAAAGTAAAGGCAGCACAAATCAAGGTGTTATGGACGAATAACAAATATAAATTAGTTTCCAAAACTATCTTCAGCACGACAGACGTCGATTTTGTTGAACAAACTCTGATGTCATAGCCCACAAAATATCGGAGTGACCTGTCTTGGAGAAAAATGAACACGTGAAAAGGAATAATAACTTCAAATCATACATTCATTGTCGCACATACTACAGCCCTAGGATTACCAGATTAGTTCAACAGGTGAAAACATGTAACTCTTTTGTATCGGTTGTCAATATATAGTTGCCACTATTTAAGTTCCAACCCTCGTACATCAGTGATTGATTAACATTCGAGCTATCTGAACACCAACGTACTAAGTTCTGAAATACCGTGGACACAATAAAAATGGTCCAATATGGAGAAGTGTGCTGCAGAAGAGTATGAGATGGAACGATCAAACAATCCTCCATAGCCGGCCGGAGTGGCCGAGCGGTTCAGGGCGCTACAGTCTGGAACCGCGGGACCGCTACGCTCGCTGGTTCGAATCCTGCCTTGGGCATGGATGTGTGTGATGTCCTTAGGTTAGTTAGGTTTAAGTAGTTATAAGTTGTAGGGGACTGATGACCTCAGAAGCTAAGTCCCATAGTGCTCAGAGCTAATCCTCCATAAAAAGGCCAAACAACAAACAGAGATGTAATCGAAGAATTCTAATAGAAAGTGAGCTGAAGAGCACACCGCTTTTAACATACAGTCTTGACAATCATCCACTATTCTGTAAATCATTGTCACTAAGAGTCAGTCAAAAGGATTAGGTGAAGAAGCTAAAGATTTTTCATTGGTACTGGATAGTTATGCACTGAACTGCAGTATCGCACATGACATAGAAATTCTTGCAGTTTACAAGAATGTTTGCTTCTAAAATTTCTGGAAAATATCCATATAGGAGTTTCAAAAAGCTATTGGCACAAGCATAAAGATGATGGTCTATATTATGACCCTCTTAAACATTCTTAAGACGTCCAAGTTCAAAGTTTTAGGAGCCCGTTCAGTGTCATACGAGAATGCCAGCTGTCGAGCAGCGGTACTGTCCAAACTGGCCAAAACTTTTCCTGAAGACACTGGATAATACCTATACAATGTCAAAAGGCCAGAGAGAAGTATCGTCTCGTGGAGATTGTGCTAATCTTCACTGCCTATTACTACATCAGTTGTCCGCTCCGGTGTTCGAAGCTATACTGAAATACTCAGGAATTACTACAAAAATTATTTCTAAATTGTCATTCTTTATAAATGTAAAGGAAGAATATGTTCTGCTAACATTACAAAACATAAACTGTGCCTTTCATAAAGCGGCATTCAAAAAGTATCATGTATTTCATGCTTTGTGATAGACGCTGCTGCGAATGCTGCCTGTTTGCCAGTGACAACAAAGAATATGTAGTGCAATGGCTTCAGTACGTCATCTTTTTAATGTGTGCATGAACATATCGCTGAAGAAATTTTCATTTCGTTACGGTTCCTTGTTACACCTTGATTATATATACCCGCCAGTCTACCACTGCTATTAACATTGTTGTTTGACAAGTTAATTAACATTGTTGTTACTATTGTTCCTTTACGAAGAACATTATTCGTTATAGTATTCGAGCGCAGTGTAGGAACCCGTATAGACGGCTGCTTTAACACGTTTCGCTTAAGCTGCTCGGCGGCTAGTGCATTGTATTCAGCATACCCGTAAGACTCTTAAGGTTTATAATTTTACTGCAGGCATGGTTATCACTATGTCAACTTTCGACATAATGGCTTCGCACGCAAGACATTGATTCTCTATCTCTTGAAAATGCTTGAGGAATGCATTGTACTACTGCAGCTTTGGTATATATAGTATGAACTAAAACATGCGAAAATTGGTGGAATGTAGGGTGTATGCTTCCCTTTGTGACGGTACAAACCCCCGTTACTAGATGAATATTTCTAGTACGCAAGGATTGCTTTGTGGAGAACGAGCACGCTACATGGTGCGCGATTCGCGGAAGCGCGTGGCGCGCCCGCGCGATATTAGCAACGGTCGGTGGGATGGTCTCCGCCGCCGAGCGACCACGTGCCCCGCAGCTTGGGGCATTGTTTGGTTTTTCGCAAATTAAGCAAAACTATGTAACTTACAGTGAAGAGCGATGTGGCAGTGGATTGTGGTCAGCAATATGCACCTTCTGAAAGATCGATCTTTATTTCAAGTCACGAGACGCAAAAGTTATAGTAACATCAAAATCAGTTAATATCACGAATACTGAAAGATTAATGAAAATAGTAAATAACAACTTACTGGGATGAGCGAGCACTCATTAAAAACGTTTCGTCGAAGCGGATCGAGAACGTAGTCATATATTAAGATTCATAAATATTTAAGCCCGTGAAGAGCAATAAACAAAGTTTGAGGGAAAATTGTTCATAAAATTCCATAGAAAATTCATGACGTAAAGAACAGCATTATATAATGTTTTGGGTGGCATTACACTAGTTAAGTTATACTATACATTTAACTTGCAATAGTTTTCATTGTTTGCAAATTATTATTAACATTTATCGCCCATAATTAATTAATTATTATAGATATGAAGATTTTGAGCAGCGCAATATAAAGATCGTTATAGAATCCGTCTAAAAAACGGTGCTATATGCAGTTCTATGTTAAATCTTTGAAGCACAAATGTAAACAAATAAATTTGCGCTAAGTGGTGAAAGTTTTCAAAAACTAAAACTTAATTTACGGGAGATATAATAATCCTAGAAATTATAGTAAATAAGATGTATCTGCAGCGCGGTTCCGATGGTGTACTTATTTCTGTTGAGGGATGTATGTATCAAAATTTGTAACCTTAACTGGTGAGATTGGTACTTAAATAACCAGGGGGATGGACATCCGAGCCTATGTAAGCGAGCGGCCACCTTGGACAGGGGTCAGTCGTTGGTCAGTCGTTTTGGAGGGTGGATGGCGAGCGAGCCCCACTTGAGGGTGGCCCATGTGGTCGTTTGAGAATTCTTTTTCGCGCCGATTTATTTCGACAAAGAGTATTGTTTAATAGTGTAAGTGTGCAAGCATATAGTAGGTGAACTGGAAGTTCTAAGATTGTCTGTGTGAGTGCGATTTACGAGGTATATATCGTCGTAAGTGAACATGTGGCGAACTTTGATTTCGCGCCAAAACTGTTAGAACAAAGAGGACAGTGGGACTTGTGGTTCTGTTCGAACTGATTAAGTAATTTTCGTTTATAGCAGCCTACATTACTGCTATTGGGGTCTCGGAGTCAAATTATTATTAAAGTAAAACTGTAAACCGTCTTACCAGTGCTAATTTCATTGTGTAAAAGAAATGGACAACGCCAATAAATAGTGATTGAACTGTGTCGTGAAAAACTAATTTTGCTATAATAATCGCAGAATTTTAGTTCCCTATCATAAACTGTACTCATGTCTGAGTGAATAATTAATTCAAAAACTATAACTAATGGACGGGTGTGGATCAGTGTAATAATGCACCAAGTGTGGAAATCATCCCCTGAGACTTACGTGAGAGCCAAAATTTGCAATAACATTTTTTAACCAACATTTGTATATGTACATTCCTGTGAACTCTTCAACCGCACTTCATTATTTACTGCCCCGTCGCACCTTGAAATACCACCATTTCCTATCGCCTACAGGAGGTTCTCGTCATTTCTTTCAATGTTGTGTTTATTTTAAATGGAAAATACCAGTGTATGATACGTACTCTAGTGTTTCTTTCGAGCGACTGTTTCTTGCAGCATGGGAGCTGACTGCTGCAGAAAAAAATTATTAAGTTCTTGAATCATGGTAAAACATTGCTGATTTTGTATTTCTGACACCGTATCCACATGAGCTCTTTCAACGCAATCGTAGTGCTCGTATTGCTGCACAAAACGAAAAGCGTGTGAATAATTTTGATGATCACAGGCATGGCTTTACGATTTTTGTTACAACGTTCTGTATGCTTTATACTGTTCAGGCTTCAGATTAGACTTGATGCGTCTGTGAGCAGTATCCCTGCTGCTCATCTTTTGACGATAGTTATCGGTGAGAAGCAAGAACTTTATGTATAGGAGCGTGCTTGTAGTAGAGAAAAAAGAGCTTATCACCGAGATTGCGAATTAAATTTATAATGACCGCCAATTATTGTGGACTTTCTGAAAATTTTGAGTCATTGAGTCTCTGGACAGCCTGCTGTCTGAGCGGTACTATCTGATCAACAGTATACGAATACCTATTGGTAGATATTGATACGGAGTGTGTCCACCATTCGAGTTTATGGCGGCTTGAACTCTGCTAGGGACATTTTGAGTGAGATGTCTGATTTCTTGTGGAGGAATGATACATCGTTCTTCCTCAAAAGCTGAAACCGGAGAAGGTAGTGATATTTTACGCTGGGGTCAGGAGCGAAGTTCATGTTTTAACTCGTTCCCGAGGTGTTCCATTGGGTTCAGGTCAGGGCTTTTGGCAGGCCAGTCCATTTCAGAATCGTTATGGTTCACGAAACACTGCGTGTGGGATGCTGCTTTATGACAGGGTGCATTCTCATGCTGATACATGCAGCAATAATCTCCGAACTGTTCCTCTACTGTGCAAATTGCACAAATCTGTAAAATGTGTTCACATCCTTCCGGATTTAATGTTTTATTAAACACAATGAAGGGTCCATATCCTAACCATGCAAAGCACACCCCTACGGCAACACCACCTCCTCCGCTCTGCACTGTTGCCACTACACATGATGGCCGGTAAAGTTCTCCAGGCATTCGCTAAACCCTGACCCTTCCTTCAGACTAGCGTGATTCATCACTCCAAATAACTCTTTTCCACTCAATACTGTCCAGTGGCGTCTCCCTTACTCGACGTCAACGGGTACTTACCATTAAGGGGGGACATTGATGAAAAACACACACTATTTCAAAAATCCACACTTTTGGAGATATGGCAATAAAATATTGTACCACGCTTTACATGAAAGTAACAAATTTACATATAAAATCCTTTGATATATATCTCCAACTTTTTTGGAATGAATTTTGAAGTTTTATTTTCAAAAAATAATGTATGTTCCTTTTTCTGAGAAAGTATTAAAGAGATTTTTACAAAAAATTCTCTGTTTCATCTCTTTATATGTTGTAAGCTTCTCTCATGAAGTCAAATAGGAGAATTTTCATAATTTTTACAATTTTAAATTCATGCAAAATTCCAAGCACTTTGCCCCATATCTCAGCTTTCAATCAGAATTTCAAAATTTTCTCACGTGACAACGTTTATTAGGCTTACAGTAATATGTGTACAAAATTTCATAGTTCTTGAATTCATACAAATGAGGAAAAGGTACATAAAGTTTAAAAAAAAACTTTTCAGGAAACGTAATTTTAAGTTCAACCTAACATCATTCCTTATGTCACGTTTCTAGAAGGCACCACATTTTTTCTCTGGGTCGTCTTTCCCTTCAAGACTTCTCTTCTGCTTTCTTGTTGTCTGTCTTCCTTCCTTTACCAGGAATTCAACTGACCTTTCAGCTGCAGAGACGCGCAGTAAATATATTTTTCTCAGGATGTCGTGAGTAAAATTTCCTATCTTGAAGCCCATTCTTTCTAATACCTTCATCCTCCCGACGTTCCCATCATTAAATACAGTAACTGCATCATAAGTTGCAATTCTGACAACTGCAGCAGATGCAAATGTGTTTTTACGGCATCGTTTCCATATCAGTGAATTTACACTCATTTGGATATTGGGTTTTGCCATGAACACACGTTTTGAGAAGTGCAGGATCGGCCAGAAACCTGTGAGTGGTTTTGACAAGATCCAGGACAGAATTTGGAAGCCTCTCCTTGTCAATATAGGGGTTGTTATCCCTCTAAGCTTGTAGATATTTACACCACCTAATGTGGCACATATTATGAATAGGGTGTTCATCTGTCGACAACGTGTGGAAATATGTAGTCCATACTGCACTTTTCATGTCATTTACATTGGATAGTTTCTGTCTGATAGCCTTGCCATAATACACTTGAAGAGAGTCTATCGTCTTCTTTGTGAGTCTGTTGTTTCTACCAGAGCCCCTCCCTTCTTCCAAATTTTTGCCCTTTATGTCACTGACAAGTTTCCTCAACCTTGAGCCCATTCTCTTCTGGATGTGACCTATGCATTCAAGTTTCCCAATTGAAAGTTCTCCATAAGGTTTGCTCTCATTCACAGACTTGAATGCTCTGGAGTCACCATGCCCAAGACATTTCAAATATGTGTCACCACGTTCTTTGACAGATCTCTTAAAAATAATTTGCATACCAGCTCCTTCCATTGCACCACTAGAACCAGAAAATGTTTTGCTGCGGTTATGTCCTTTTACATCTTCTCCACATTCTCCACTAAGTGCACAGTTACGGCAGAATTTGCTCATAACTTGAGTATTTAGTACCTTCCCTGGTTCAATACTTACATGCCCTCCTTTCGTGAATGTACAATCACATGACACAAGAAGATCTCTTCTGACATGACCAGAATCGTACTTATCTGACGGGTCATTGTCTGCAATAGCTTCTACTGTAGCTACTATCATACTGTCCTCACACACGTCAGAAATTGTTTTCCAGTACACAGTTTGTGTAAATCAGACATGGCGCTGGCATATTCATTATTCCACACTATATATTTCCCCCTTCTCTCCCAGCTCAATGCACCTCAATCCATAGGTAAACCTCATATTAGATTCACAGTATCCGTTTTTACATTTAGAAGTTTTGAATGAGATATCAGCATGAGAGGTGGCATGAGCCCTCTCTCATATTTCTATCTTACTCTGAGTAATTCGATTTTCCTCTCTAATTGCATGCGGTGAAAAGTTGCCATTCCTTCACACGCGGACTTCCCACGCAGCGTCTCTCGTCACCCGGGTAGTCCGGTGACAGGCGGGTTATGCTGAGCTTGAAAGGGTTAAGCCGACTGGTGTGAGGGAGTCGAGTGGATGCTTTCCAGACGCCAACATTGTCATAAGAGCGGGAGCGACACGTCCACAAGGGCCTGAAGGAGCGGCTAGGCTAGAAATTCCGTTACTTCGCAGAAACTTAGTGAAAACACTTTCTGGCGGGCAACCAGCGAGGCGTGGGAATGACTTGTGTTCCCAGGCAGTCATGGCGGGCAAATTCCCGCGTTTTCTGCAAAATCATAACTGTGATTGGCTTGCTCAGGGCATAGCTCCGTGACGTAGCAAAATCGGCGCAGAAATTGGCGCCAATAATCTCCATTGGTGGAATGGTAGTGCTTTGGCAATAGAGTGGAATTTTCCGCCGGTTTTCGAGTTGCTGATTGGAACGTTTAACCACGGCAACTGTCGTGGGGGCGGGAATGTTTGGTGTTCGGTTTGTACGGGTGCTCTTGAGGGATTCGGCTCTCGCCTTTCGGTCGGAGTAGGTTACAAGACTGAGCTCTCGCTGCTCTGGACAGCCTGCCTTCCGTTGGCTATCTAATATACTTTTATTTAATTGTAACTGTTTGACGAAGTTGCTGAAGTTTCGACTTCAACCTAATTTTCCGAGTACAGTTGGCAATTGAGCGTTCTGTGTACAAGCGGCCTATGTTATGTGTCTTGAGCAGTTTTGGCTAAAGTTGACTGTATCGGAGTTACTGTGTGACTTCGCTTGTTACAATCAATCACAGTACAGTCAGTGATTGTGTGGCGGGCCTTCTTCGTCTCCATCAGAGGAGCATTTGTATTGCTAGAAAGTCTTTAGTCTGGAACAACCAGACCAGGATAATTTGTTTCGGGCTATACTCGCGACATTATCATCACCACGACGGGACGTCGAAGCAACCAGCCATCGCCTCCAGTACGCCAGATCGTGTTCCTGCAGTTACTAAGACAGCTTGGTAATGTATGTCCGCAGCACCGGTAGATTAGGGATTTTGCTAGGTGATAATCAGAGCTCATCAGAGCGCGCCTGTTCGTCTTTTCTAACTTTGTTCTGTCTTGGGAGTTCATTGTCTGGGTTCTCACTACTGTAGCAGCAATTAATCTTGGGTTGACTGTGTGTTTCTCTTAAGATTTGAGTTGCAAGGAATTGGCTCCACATACCACTTCGTCATAAATGTCACAATCTAGTTTAGAGACAACTTCACCTTCACAGCATTTATTTGAGTATCCAATTTGAGCCAATTTGATGTATTGTAAATGTTTCATGTGCATTGTTTATTATTTTGAGTTTAGTCATAATAAATCATATTGTTATTTTGGACAGAACTTTCATTCAGTTAATCGGCAGAGCAACCCTTTCATTTCTCACTACGTTAATGAAACTTCCCTTTATTTAATTAATTTCTATCAAATTAAATTATTGCAGGTGCCAAACTCTTTTCTACTTCACTTGCAGGGTCGATTACAGTCAGTTCGTGTTTCTTCTTAATCCATGTGCAACAGCAAAAGTCGGAGTTAGAATAGGGGGGCTTAGAGCATCATTTACATATTAAGATTCTAGAAGAATTTAGTGTTAAATACACTGCTAACCCTGGCACCTCGCAAGCATCGCAATTTTTGCACACAATATGCAGGTTGGCTGCCAGGCCTACTCCCTTAACATCATCTATAATCTGAATGTTATCACTATCACACGTCTTACAAACAAAAGAACATTTCACTGCTGCAGTCAATAATTCAAGGTCAATTAATCTAAATCCAGTGTACTGAGATTCATTACTGTAGTATGCACCATTCACCTCGCCAATTTTTCGCGTGGAGCTGCTAGCAGACGAGTTCACATTTTCAGCAGATGTTCTTACTTCGGACGTAGCCTCACTGCTGGTTTGTCGTTGTTTCTCACGTCTTCCATTCAGTAACTTATTCAAACGCAGTTTATCCAGTTTTTTATACACTCTTTGTGATCGTGGCATAACTAAATGAAAAAAGAATCGAACACTTGTATAAATCTCCGTCAGTATCACAAGGCAAAACAAAAAAAGGGTATTGCTGCGTCATAAACGACGCAGCTAGTTTGTTATTGTTTATAAGACACGGAACAGTCAAAGATGATCTATAAAACCAAAGAGTATGTATCACGGTCTTCTAGATGAATCCCAAACACGTTTGGTTGAAAGTAATACACAGAATCGTTGTTAACTGAGGTGGTATTGAGGTGCTACTTCATAACGTGGGCGTGGCTGGGAGGCCGTGTAATACTTTTAATTAATTGTCGGGCACTTCGGATGCGATTTCAACAATGAAACTTTGGGAACATATTGTCCATTGGTTGTAGTTAAAAACTAAATCGAAAATTTACATTTTTGGACAATTCATCAACGTGCCCCTTAAACTACAGAAATGTGTAGCTTGCGAGGAGTAGGTCGACCATTCTATTTCATTGTTTTTAACTCTATACGCACAGTCATTTTGTTAGGTGGATTTCTGTAGTTATATAGAACTGACGTGTGGTTCTTTCGGATGGTTTCATGCTATTTTTCAACCATCAACACCAATGGTCGACCGCCCTGTGCTTCGGTAGATGAGGTCTGTCTCTTCTTAGTTTACATGTGCTTGTTCCTACGTGTTTCTGCTTCGCAGTTACATCATCATCAGTCAACTTGTGCAGCTGTTGGATTTGTTACCTCGGTGACTAGTCAAAGTTTGATCTCTCCTGAGAGACCGATCCTGCTGTTACAGCATATCTACTGACAACACAATACTTCCCGCCTCCTTTTACACTGACGAGTCCGCTTCTCGTGAAACTGATTGTTTAATACCACACTGCACAGGACTGTCCGGACACTTTTGTTCAGATAGTATGTGACGCGATTAGGGTTTTTCGAGGCTGAGGACTAGTACACGAATATCACTTCGTGTTCTGAGGGGCCTGAAGCGAAATCTGACCGATTTCCCTTACGATACCTATGAAATGGTAACGCTAAATAACTTTGCCCATACGCAAAAAAACATTCGCGTTTCAGCGCTTAGGGTGTCTTCCATGTTCCGAAGATGCAGGCGCGTAAGTTCGCTGTCGCTTGCTGAGCTGTATGTTCCTCTGTTACAAGCGTCCGTCTTAGTAGTTTCTGTGTTGATTATTTTCTTAACTACTCTAGTCAGAGACCATTTGCATGCCAGTTTATTGGCCGAAGTGGCATAATCTGTTAATATCATCGTTTGCAGATTCGCTAACTACTTTTAGGAGTTCTGATTGAAAGCGGACTTCAGCTACTGAACTGTGTCTCCACCACCGTACCGTGATTACACGCAAAGGAACACGAACCGCTACCATTGTCCCATCCCTTGCCACACCCCCTGTGAACGTACGGGCCAAGTCACTTTGTGCGCTCTCTACATGCTATGACAAATGAAAAGAAATAGCAAAACAAAAGAAGACTCTAATGACTGGCACTTAGTTATGACGTGATTCTACCCTAATACCAATTTTTATGAAATCTAAAAGACAGATGTGTTTTACAGTTCAGACTTTGTGGACACAGTATTAGTTGCATGGTTTTTGCAGACATACCCATGATCAATATCCCTAATGGCATCAAACGTATTTTAGTACACTAAAAGAAAATGGGACTGATAATTTACCACAGACATTCCTTTACTAATGAAAAAATCCTAGGAAACAACTTACCAATCAATAAATAGTCTTGAATCGAATGACATAAATCTAGTTTACGGGTTACGTTTGACATTCCTTTTCTCCCTCAACGAATTCTAGTTGTAATGGTTTGTTATTTGCCAGTATCTGCAGCAAATTTATAATTTTCTAAAATGTCCAAGTTACCTAAATCTAAGAAAACCTCAATAACTACTGAGTGTACAGACCATGAAAATTTTACTTGAATTTTTTCTGAATGTAGGGGATATTAATTACATGTAAGATCAACAAGGCTAAACACATACGGGCAGTATCAACAGATTCAAATGAAATGTAGAAACATCGAAATATGGCCTTCAGACTTCATTTGAAGAGTTAGGTTCACTTAAGACTGAACATTTGAAAGCACTGAGTGATGTAGCCGTTTGAAACCAATGATGATGTCGACACTTATATATTGCTCTAGGAACAAAACTTTGTTAATCAATAAGAAGAAATTTCAGCAACGGCTGTGTGTCCAGGTATAAAAGTTGACTACTTACCAAAGGAAAACATTTAGAAAAGCATCATGAAAGCTTACCGATCTTATTGCAGACTTGAATCTCTCGGGTAGATACTTAGGGAAACTAAGAGGGCGAGGCAATGAATTGCACTTCGGCAGTACAGCGTTCGTGTTCCTTACTTCTGCGCCATTACCCATGGTTTATGTGTCGCTAAAGTTCCTGCCATTCCACTACGCGTTACGTTATCTAGCATTTATTGTCTGGCAATAAGAAATGGTTTCAGCCCAGTGAAAGTAGTAGAATCGGTGGTCATTATGGTCGCTGCAGTCTCACACTCATATCTATAAATATACTTCTCCACTTTATATAGAATACACAGTGGGAACGGCGCAAAGTATAAGGTTACATTACGTGAGGAGAAATAAAAAACGTTTTCCGGTTTATATGCATATTTGCAAACATTAAGTGCTAAAGAATTTCCTGGAACCAACATAGATAGCAGTATCCAGTAATCGGATAACAATAGATCTACTAAATTGTAAGCATGAATTAAGAAACGTCTTCAGTCACAACTTTTCATGTTTTATTAAGTACACGATGCATTTCGGACCCTGTGGGTCCATGGCTTAATACATGTTTTATTTTTTTCCTTGAATGAGATGAAATACATAAAATTAAGTACATCCACTACTTCTGTTCACGACAGAACCACACGAATGAAATGAAAATGTCGATCGCTGTCACATAAAATATTGTCCAATAAACATAGTCGTAAGAATAAGAAAATATTCGTATACTCTTGCTCGTTTTTATTGTATTGTCGTTATCACATAGGCACCATACAAAATAGAAATAAACGCCATGAAAAAGTTTCAGATCTTATTCAAGAGAAATGATCAGTTTATAAAGCTATTACTTTAGCAATGTACAAAATAACAAATAAATGGTTCAAATGATTCAAATGGCTCTGAGCACTATGGGACTTAACTTCTGAGGTCATCAGTCCCCTAGAACTTAGAACTACTTAAACCTAACTAACCTAAGGACATCACACACATCCATGCCCGAGGCAGGATTCGAACCTGCGACCGTAGCAGTCGCGCGGTTCCGGACTGCGCGCCTAGAACCGCGAGACCACCGCGGCCGGCAATAAAATGCTTCTTACGAAACATTCTTTATTGAAATGGATAGGTGTGTTATGATGTCAAATGATGAAGACTGAAATTGTTGATGAAAGTAATGCCATCGATGGGTGAATACACATTCCACTCACATTAAAGTGACCACCGCCTATGTTCGATGTCAACCGGCAACTACCACTCACCGACGGCAGGTGGTAGCACCAGCAGTGGAGGGTATATGAATCATGACCGGGCGACGCGGCTAACAGTGCAATCGTTGTAATTCGCGGACACAGCGCTTTATCTGGCGCGCAAAAGAGCATGTTCGTTGGTTTCGGGCCATGAGTGGGGGTATTTCTGAAACCGCTAAGTTCTTTAACTGTCCGTGTGTCCCCATGGTTCACGTATAATGTGCATGGAAAAATGGCGCTATCGAAAACGGACGCCGAGGCAATAGTGGTGCATCTCGGGATACTGAAGACACGGCTGAATGACGGCTGCGGTGAGGTTACGGGCCGATACACGTGAAACTGTTGTGTAACTGAACGTCCAGATGGACGAAGGGGCCACTGGCTCTCTCCCCTCCACGACGGTTCAGCGAGCGATGCTGCGAGAGGATCTCCGTAGCAGGCGTCTGGGTCATGCACCGATGTTGACTGCTGTTCATCGGAAACTAAGGTTGGAATTTGCACGCCAGTACCACAAACTGACGTCCTCTGAATGACTTCAGTTGATCCTGTCAGACGAATCACGTTTTACGCTCCATCAGCGTGAAAAGTCTGAAAGCAAAACCCTGCAACAATCGTCGGAAGGATCCAGGCCGTAGTAGGGAGCGTAATGGTCTAGGGAATGTTCCCGTGACTTTTCCTGGATGATCTCGTCGTTCTGGAAGGCACAATGGATTCACGCAGGTATGCATCTACTCTTGGGGACTATTTCCATCACCTTTTCGTCAGGTAGAGTGCTTGAAATTGCATGAAACAGCTACATGATTGTTTGATTTCAACGTCACTGTGAGAGAATTTGCGGGGTGAATGGAAACAGTCATTGAGATGTGACTTATTCTTGTGACAAGCGCCAAGTGTTTTCGTATATACACGACTGTAGATGTGTGCTATGTAGCACCAATAGTTCACTTAAAAACTCAAAATTCAGTCACTAGAGTCGCTTATCCCTATATACAACGAATTCTAACGAAAATAAAATATGAGCGTAGCTGACCAGTTTTGTTCTTACTATTCACTCCTGGAAATTGAAATAAGAACACCGTGAATTCATTGTCCCAGGAAGGGGAAACTTTATTGACACATTCCTGGGGTCAGATACATCACATGATCACACTGACAGAACCACAGGCACATAGACACAGGCAACAGAGCATGCACAATGTCGGCACTAGTACAGTGTATATCCACCTTTCGCAGCAATGCAGGCTGCTATTCTCCCATGGAGACGATCGTAGAGATGCTGGATGTAGTCCTGTGGAACGGCTTGCCATGCCATTTCCACCTGGCGCCTCAGTTGGACCAGCGTTCGTGCTGGACGTGCAGACCTCGTGAGACGACGCTTCATCCAGTCCCAAACATGCTCAATAGGGGACAGATCCGGAGATCTTGCTGGCCAGGGTAGTTGACATACACCTTCTAGAGCACGTTGGGTGGCACGGGATACATGCGGACGTGCATTGTCCTGTTGGAACAGCAAGTTCCCTCGCCGGTCTAGGAATGGTAGAACGATGGATTCGATGACGGTTTGGATGTACCGTGCACTATTCAGTGTCCCCTCGACGATCACCAGTGATGTACGGCCAGTGTAGGAGTTCGCTCCCCACACCATGATGCCGGGTGTTGGCCCTGTGTGCCTCGGTCGTATGCAGTCCTGATTGTGGCGCTCACCTGCACGGCGCCAAACACGCATACGACCATCATTGGCACCAAGGCAGAAGCGACTTTCATCGCTGAAGACGACACGTCTCCATTCGTCCCTCCATTCACGCCTGTCGCGACACCACTGGAGGCGGGCTGCACGATGTTGGGGCGTGAGCGGAAGACGGCCTAACGGTGGGCGGGACCGTAGCCCAGCTTCATGGAGACGGTTGCGAATTGTCCTCGCCGATACCCCAGGAGCAACAGTGTCCCTAATTTGCTGGGAAGTGGCGGTGCGGTCCCCTACGACACTGCGTAGGATCCTACGGTCTTGGCGTGCATCCGTGCGTCGCTGCGGTCCGGTCCCAGGTCGACGGGCACGTGCACCTTCCGCCGACCACTGGCGACAACATCGATGTACTGTGGAGACCTCACTTCCCACGTGTTGAGCAATTCGGCGGTACGTCCACCCGGCCTCCCGCATGCCCACTATACGCCCTCGCTCAAAGTCCGTCAACTGCACATACGGTTCACGTCCACGCTGTCGCGGCATGCTACCAGTGTTAAAGACTGCGATGGAGCTCCGTATGCCACGGCAAACTGGCTGACACTGACGTCGGCGGTGCACAAATGCTGCGCAGCTAGCGCCATTCGACGGCCAACACCGCGGTTCCTGGTGTGTCCGCTGTGCCGTGCGTGTGATCATTGCTTGTACAGCCCTCTCGCAGTGTCCGGAGCAAGTATGGTGGGTCTGACACACCGGTGTCAATGTGTTCTTTTTTCCATTTCGAGGAGTGAATTTCGCAAGTACCTGGGATTAATGTTCTTTCCTTCTATAAATTTTTTGTGTTTACTTGTGGTGCTGAATATTTTCAATTCGTTACGAGTGGGAGGATAATGAGTTTGTTAAACTCCGCTGGATTTCGCTTTGTAAACTTCGCTGCCCAAGTGGAAGTAATGATGAAATCGAAATCATTTCTACCAATAAAGTGGACAATACTGCAGCTTTTAGTAGAATACAATGACTTTAAGAAACAAAAACAAACATTAGTTTGTGGTAGATCATGACGTAAGCAAGTAACATTTTCTGACCAATAGAGGACTTTTTATCAAAATTGCTACAGCGTTGCAGTAATACTTGTTGGGTGCACAATTTGGCAGCCAATGAACTGTCGGCGGCCAGCCGGTGACGGCATGGAGTGAACAAACTTTCACCGTTTTGGGTTTTACTTACTCCATAAAATTAATTGGACTGTTCGTTTCTCAAATCAGTTCAGCTGCGATAAAGTATCCGAGAGTATTCTCAGTTTCAATATTATCCAGCTTATTGCTAGTTGCAGAGGACCAAAGTCTTCCCTTAGTCGTTAGAATAGAATTGCCCATCATCGGCAATAGGAGACGAAACAAATGTCATACACCACTTGTCATTGCTTTGATTAACGAGATCATAGAACATATTAGCCAGCAGTGCTAGAAAAAAGCAAAACAGCGTCATTTCTCACATGTATTTCCATAACTCTTCAACGTTAATTTTTCTGCAGAGAACGTTGATCGATTATTCTTATTCTACACCTCTGTGATTCTTTATATACATACACCCTCGTTACAGCAATGGCATCAGTTTCGTTGCACCCCGACCCGCACAGCACGCCTTACATGAATCAGTAGCAATGGGTGTTAGAAACTGATACTCCCTCATGTACATTCTCACCATGAGAGGCTTACTTTCTTACTAATCCAAAAGGGTTACCATACTTTTAACCCTCAGAAAATCCCACTGTCTGTTTAATCGTGTTTCGGAAGTACCCTCTCAATAAATGCTGTAGTGACTTGCGTAGTACGACTATTATATGCGAGGTGCGTTCAATAAGTAACGCAGCATTCGGGAGGACGGCGGTTCAATCCCGCGTCCGGCCATACTGATTTAGGTTTTCCGTGATTTCCCTAAATCGCTCCAGGCAAATGCTGGGATGGTTCCTTTGAAAGGGCACGGCCGACTTCCTTCCCCATCCTTCCCTAATTCGATGAGACTGATGACCTCGCTGTTTGGTCTCTTCCCCCAAACAATCCAAATCCAATAAGTAACGTAACACTTTTTTTCTGAAAGCAGGTTGCGTTTATTCTGGATTTCAATACATCATATTATTCCTCAGACTTTTGGCTACCAAATTCTATTTTTAATGTAATCATTGTTCAGTGCTACGGCCTTACACCACCTTCCTGGGAGGGCCTGTATGCCCGCATGGTACCACTCTATTGGTCGATGTTGGAGGCAACGCCTTCCTGCGTAATAACCTCCCCATCAGCCACATACTGCTTCCTGCAGAGTGCATACTTCATTGGGCAGAACAGATGGAAGTCCGAAGTTGAAAGATCCGGGCTGTAGGGTAGACCAGGAAGAACGGTCCAGGGAATCTTTGTGATCTCCTCTCGGGTGCGTAGACTTGTGTGAAGCCTTTCTATGTCATGAAGAAGGAGAAGTTCGTTCCAAGTTTTGTGACGACGAACACGCGGAAGTCGTTTTCTCAGTTTCCTGAGGGTAGCACGATACGCTTCAGAGTTGATCGTTACAGAATGAGGGAGGACCTCAAACAGAATAAACCATTCAGAGTCCCAGAAGTTCATGGTTATGACTTTATCAGTTGAGGGGCGGCTTTGAACTTTTCCTTCGGAGGAGAGGTGATGTGGCGCCACAACGTGGATTGCCGTTTAGTTTCCGATTCGACGTGATAAACCCATGTTTCATAGACTGTGACAATGATCGACAGAAAAATGTCGAAAATTTTCACCGTCAGCTTCGTAACACGCAAGCAATTCCGCGCAGATGGTCCTTCGTTATTCTGTATTGTCTTCAGTGAGTCGGCGAGTAAACCAGCGGGCATATACCTTTTAGTACGCCAACAGGTGGACGAGTGTGTCCGCATTACCAACAGAGACGTCCAGTTGAGCAGCAGTTGAGCACTATCTATCGGAAACTCAAGATATTATAGGCGCTGAGGCGAGAGTATTGCACGATGTCCCACAATAGATTTCGCGTTTTTTGAACCGAAAATGGCCTATAAAAATGTGTTGCATTACTTACTGAGGACACCTTGTAATATATGCAAATGTATTTTCAAGCATCACCCGTGAAGTCCTCCCCGCACCACTACTTTCCCAAGAATTCTTGTGAAATCAGTTGCGTCTGAGACTGGCAGCACCTGCTTAAGAGTGTTCAAATCGTTTCAGGCCTTGGAGTCGGAAACATAAACATAGGTTTTCTTTTAATATACTGCACGCGAAGTGTCGACTACTGTAAACCGGCTACAACAGATCTGATAACTATTCAACAAGTTGTGGCTCGCTTAATTCCATGGTTTACTAACAAATCGTCTCTTTACATTGACTCGCAACAAATATTCGTATTAACAGAAATGCGTAAATTACCAACAGCTGTGATATGCTTGAGGATTAACCACTGTCAGCGATATTACTGGCACCAACCACAGTTCTTGCTCACAATGAGACTTTCCTTCTTACATCGTAAGCATGTTGCTATGGCGTGAGGAATGTAAGTTGGAAGTTTTAGAGGAATACTGAATGAGAGAGCTTATTTACACTGAAGTCAATGTAACTTATCATGGTGATCTGCACATTAAAAACGACAGGCCATGGTTCTTAATAGGACGGCAAAGCATGCCGGCCGCAAGGCTGGTAAAGTGTTGTTGTGGTATGGCTTCCATTCTTCCACCATCGCAGCTGACAACTGCTGGACGTGCTCCAGTACGTCTCCCCGACGCTTTCCACACGTCCTAATCCACCCTATCGTTCCATCTGCTCTGTTCGATGCGGTCGCGCATTGTCACCCAGAGAAATGTGGTCAGAGCCCAATGAACCCCTGAAAAGATGCGCTTACAGGAGGAGTCACAACACTATTGACCAATGAGAGTACCGTGTTCAAAGCTTTGGATATCAGTATGCCCATGAAACGTAATACCTTCCCACATCATAACATCAGTAACGTCAAAACGATCATTTCCGATAATGTACCTGGATTCTTTATGTTCTTTTCTTAGCCATATGGGATCCAGCATTGTCGAAGATTAAATTTTGTATTTCCTTTAGGGGTCAGTAGGTGTGGTTCAGCTACATAGAGGAGGTAATACAATTAACGAGACTGCAGTAATATCTCTGTAAGTTCATTATGTCATACCCACATAGTACGAAAGCAGGAAGAATTGTTGTCTTTTACACACAGAATGAGCTTGGCTAACAGGGGAACTTCATACACTGAAGCACCAGACAAACTGGTATAGGCATACATATTCAAATACAGAGATATGAAAAGCGGCAGAATACGGTGCTGCGGTCGGCAACGGCTATATAAGACGACAAATGTCTGACGCAGTTCTTAGATCGGTTACTGCTGCTACAATGGCAGGTTATCAAGACTGAAGTGAGTTTGAACGAGGTGTTTATAGTCGGCGCACAAACGATGGGACACACACAGTATCTCCGAGGAAGCGATGAAGAGGAGATTTTCCCGTACGACCCTCTCCCGAGCGTACCGTGAATATCAGGAACCCGGTAAAACGTCAGATATCCGACATCTCTGCGGCCGGAAAAAGATCCTGTAAGAAAGGGACCAAACGACTGAAGAGAATTGTTCAGCGTCACAGAAGTACAGTCCTTCCGCAAATTGCTGCAGATTTCAATGCTGGGCCATCTACAAGTGTCAGCGTGCGAACCATTCAATGAAACATCATCGATATGGACTTTCGTAGCCGAAGGCCCACTCGTGTACTCTTGATGATTGCACGACACGAAGATTTACGCCTCGCCTGGGCCCGCCATCACCGACTTTGGACTGTTGATCACTGGAAACATGTTGCCTGGTCGGCTGTGTCTCGTTTCAGATTATATCGAGCGGACGGACGTGTGCAGGTATGGAGACAACCTAATGAATCCATGGACCCTGCATGTCAATAGGGTACTGTTCAGGCTGGTGAAGGCTCTGTAATGATGTGGGGCGAGTGCAGCTTGAGTGATACGGGATCCGTGATATGTCAGATACGACTCCGACAGGTGACACGAACGTAAGCATCATGTCTGACCACCTGCATCCAGTCCTGTCTATTGTGCATGCCGACGGACTTGGGCAATTCCAGCAGGACAATGCGATACCCCACACGTCCAGAATTGTCACAGAGTGGCTCCAGGAACACTCTCCTGCGTTTAAACACTTCCGCTGGCCGCCAAACTCCCCAGACATAAACATTATTGAGCATATATGGTGTAACACCCCACCCGTCACTTATCTGGTTTTGGCGTGTGTTCGCCCCAGCTAATTGACTAACAGATTAACAGAGTGTGCAAAACTGCCGCAATATCGGATAATGCAAAAAACAGTGATAAGGCCCTGTGACTCCTGATTTAACTGCGGTGGCAGTGTTGACATTAATTGATTCATAATTGATCACTTTTAATTAAAAAGGGGTGCACTTTGGTGTTATATTCAGCTATTGAACACCAGATGCAAATGTTGAACATAAAATTAATTAAGAAAGTGACTTGGGATTTCAACTACTTGATTGAAAACAGATGCAGTCGATTAGCACAAATTTATTATAACTCACGACCTTCAATCATCACATTACAAGACTCTCCTATCAGGCAGTGGTAATAAATTGCGTTTTCATGGAGTAAAGCGCGATAACTCAAAAGTAGTTCCTATCGACTGACCCAGGCGTAATGCGAAGAGCGAGAAGAATTCTACAATACACGGCCCATGAAACCCTCATGGAAACTTTGCCGACGTGATCCAACAAATTAATCAGTGGCCGGAGCGGGCGCAATGTCACCGAATACAGCGTGGCGGAGCGGCGTCCTTGTGCGGACGTCGGCCAACCTTGTGGTGCTGCAAGGCTGCGCTCGTCTATTCACTCCTAGCTATCTTGCTCAGTACATAGCTGAACCAAAACTTCCTATCTCCAAGCTCAATCGTTCCATTTGCTAAGTCCTAAACTGCAGAGATGCTCACTCTTTCTCAGGCAAGCTGAGTAAAAAACGCCACGTCCGCACTTTAGGCAAGCTGGGAACGGAAGACCTCTATGGAGACTTCTCCCAGTACGCTCTCCGCCTCAGTTTCCCCTCCAGAAAAATCACTTACGCCAATTGCAGCGCAAGTCGCGCAATTATGCATTGCTTGCCAGTGCTGACCAATGCCTGCTCTGGGAAGTGAACCAATTCCCACAATATTTCCCTTCCTCTCAACTTCTGCTATTTAGCTCCTCCCAGGCCACTCATCAAGTTTAGCGTCTGCACAAAACAACAGTTTTTCCGGAATTCTGACTCCCAGGAGAGTACTTCAAATTCCTCAGTCCTACGTTCCCATCAGAGGCCGGCGTATTTCATTCTGTCGCTCTTCACCTGATTTACTTCAGACTCTACGGACCATGAATTCAGCGTGCAGTTGCTATAGTCACGAACACGCTTATTTTGGCCTCTTTTGACTGCTCCACCGTAGCTTTGCGCGGCTTTCTCGCATGTTTCACTGAAAACGGGATGACGGACATTCATCAACAGGTGTACAAGATCTCCATCTGCTTCCCAGTACACTAGTATTGGGTCAACCACACACTCACTGTCACTCATCTTAAGGCAGCTGGAGGCCGCGCCCCGTTACCGCTTTCTCAGAGCTTGAGCCGCACTAAGCTGCCTATTGTCGCTTCCGTCCTTCGCTGCTCCCCAGCCAGCCACAGTCAACTCGAATACTTCCCTGGGATAAACTAGCCTCCAGTAAATCAACGCATTTCCACAAAGTTTTCATATCGTGTGAATTACTTTAAAACCATCACCCGACATTAACTAGTCCAATACGTCCATACTATGCCCTATACAAGATGCATTGTGCCTTGTCAGTCATTTTTGTTCAGCCCTACTGTTCACTCAACGTGAGTTAGGTGATCTTTAATGACTTCATGTAAGGGGCATAGTTCTTGCCATCTTACAATGGGAAGCCTTGAAAGTTGCTATTCAGAAGAGATGTCCACCCCCTTGTACCCTTAAGGATTTATGGACAGCCCTGCAGGATTCATGGTGTCAGTTACCTCCAGCAATACTTCAGACATTACTCGGGTCCATGGAACGTCATGTTGCGGTAGTTCCGCGTGCTCGCGGGGGCCCTACACGATACTACAGGTGTACCACGTTCTTTCTTTCTTCAGTATATATTTCAATTACGATTACGTATCTTACACAGCAAGAACACTTCCTTCAGGATCCCAGGAAGCTACCCATCAGGATTTACAGAGTTCCAATATGAATGACTCCACTTATGAAGTATTTATGGTACTTATAGCGTAGAAAATATAAACTTCGGAAACATAAGGAGAAGAAATTAAAATAATTTAATAACTGAAGAATATAACGCACTAAAAATGGTGATACTACTAGAAAACGACCAGTACACTTCCAACGTTCCTTCTATTCGTTGGATCCAGTGCTGAACGCGTTTCAACTGGCGTAGCATTTTTTTTTTTTTTCGTTTCCACCTAATATTTCTTCAACCGTTCGCTGAATGTCTTCTTCCATTCGGCGGTGCATCCTGCAGCTGGTCCAGGTGGCTACTCAGGAAATTCGTGATTGTTACTTTTGCTTCGAAATTCGGTTGTCCGCAGCTCGTGGTCGTGCGGTAGCGTTCTCGCTTTCCACGCCCGGGTTCCCGGGTTCGATTCCCGGTGGGGTTAGGGATTTTCTCTGCCTCGTGATGACTGGGTGTTGTGTGATGTCCTTAGGTTAGTTAGGTTTAAGTAGTTCTAAGTTCTAGGGGACTGATGACCATAGATGTTAAGTCCCATACTGCTCAGAGCCATTTGAACCATTTTTTTGAAATTCGGTTCTGTCTTGAAAGATATCTTTTCTTTGCCAATCGACTTTAGGTATTCATAAATCTCTGTCGGCGATTATTTTCATATCTACATCGCAAATGCTGAGTTAAGAATCTTCCCGAGAACCTGTTTTTGCTCATTCCATATTAATACAGTTTTTTGGTTGTATCAATGACTTTTCTGAGTCTTTTTTGACTTCCTTTGACCGATTTTTCACTTAAATTTCATTTCCACAGTTAAGTTCCAGCATTTTCCTCACTATTTTTCAATGTTTTTTATTTGAGAGCCACCTCGTATTATTTCAGTTGCAGATCAAGTTGTACCCATTATGAACTATGTTATAAAGCCGTAGCGTTGTCTTTTCTTACAGTCAGGGCTTTTCTGGCCTTCCCCCTTTCCCCTTTTCATACTTGTGCTCATCCATGTTGCTTATCTTGAGTACACAGACAGTGGAATCCTGAAGACAAACAGTCATTGTCGGATGGGCTAATATTGTCAATCACAGCAAATATATGGTTAATGTGATGCCCTCTTCCGGATGTATCGCTCCAGTGCAGTTAGCATTTCAAATCACCGTCCAACCATCTAAATTTAGGTTTTCGTTGGCATTCCTAAGTCGCTTAAGCTAAACGTCAGGATCATTCCTTTCCCATACTTTCCCCATAGTTTTCAATTCCGAGCTTGAGCTCCATCTGTAATGACCTTGATGTTAACTGGATGTTGAACCCTAATCTTCTCGCCTTCCTTTCCACGACACGTCTTGTGATATCATTTGCCGAGGCCGCGCAGCGTCCCTGGAACTACAACTCTATGACATTCCATGACTGACCATAATTGCGGTCAGCCAGAACCACAATTCGTACGAGGTTATTTTTACCCTCCTGTTCTTACGTCTGCCCCATAAATTTTTCATCTTATACGTAATGTATCTTGTTTCATAGAACTCCTAACAGTTAGAGCGATATGGAAAAACATATCGGACAAGAGTATTGCAGGAAAAGCTCTTAGAAGATGCGGTATGAATTTCGTAATTTTTCCAGTAACTATTCTGGAGTCTTTAATTCATTCTTCCTCCTATTGCTGTTGTTACTCATCCGTTCCTCACAGCTATATGCTGAGCACTGCTGCTTAAGGAAGCAACTGGACTTTATCTTCTCGTATTCTGTTTTATTTTAAATACATCAAATTCATAATCGAGTTTTACTACTGTAAAGTACCTGCCATTTATGTCAGAATCCTTCTTGGTTTTCATACGGTCGTTAGTTCTTTCCTGTGGGGAGGCACCCACATGCCTTGCTCATACTGTGGCATCAAACAGTCAGGCCTGCAAGATGAGTGGTCTGCCAAGCGAGTGGATTCATTCTTATTTATCGAGTAACATGAGCTCTAGTACTCACAATTAAGTTACAAATTATTCTCCTGTATGAATATTACGCAACGGAAATGGACAACGCACATTTGACTATTAGTAATTTACACAACTCTGACTGTTCACTACGCACTGGCAATACCACATTTTCTTTCTTACCCAACGGCTTTGATCAACACGTGGCCATCGCACTGAATATGAATGACACACACATTATAAATTCTTAATATCATGACAACATACAATTCGAAGGAAAAGGCCACCAATCTTTTTCTTTTCACTATCTTCTTTATTCCGATAAATTCTATAACCTAAACACACCATTACAATTTCAACAACAATTGCACATGAGAAACTCCGCCCAGTGGGCATGGCCTTACATTGGTGATTCTCTATCTTATGGTCTCGTAATTACAGTGCACTTTCTGGATAGGATGGTGGATCTTTTTCTATATCTCACACTTCGACGCTCACACCCACCATCACGAAAATTTCCTCCAGACGGAGCGGTACAAAAAGGAACATGCATAACCCACTGCCTCTGAAACTATCTTGCTACTCTCCCATGCAAACCACGCATACTTAAATTACATGAAATAAACCACACTGGCAACACGGAATGCAACACAAGGAATAGTCACAACGTTATAATCACATCACTTTCAGCTTTCCCACTTCAATTAGTATTCACCCCAGTTTCACACGACACTGCCCCACTTCGTAACTTTTTGTTCCTACTATGAACTCTGGAGGATATATGCACGTCTTCCTGTGCAATGCAAGCCAAGTGGCGTTGCTGGATAGACGGCTTACTCACCTTGCCTCACTCTCAGAGTATTATAGTTTGAATCAAGCGTCACACGGAAACATAACACGCAAAGTAATGTTAAGAACATATTCGTCACACACGCGAGTCCTCAACTGACACCATGGACGAGTACTTCTCTTTATCCTTTGTCTCATACACAGATTGAGACTCACACAGTACTCACCACGTGGAAGTACTCGTCTCTAATTTCAAGTCCTGCACACGGCATTTCTTAAATATTTCCAACTTACAGTACACACGCCAGTAATTCAGCTTAACTTTAGCACTCGGAAGTATTTCAACTTATTGCTACACGTGGTTTCATTGTGACCGTTGGTCACTTCCAAAGATTACTACGATCCCCTTAATATTACCTGCCTGACATTAATTCTCCCCACAAAAGTTCATGAAATAGAGAACTTATTATTCTAAACTACTCTTAAGTATTCCACATGCATACCATTCTCTCCACTATTTTGTCTTTACGGAGCACACCTAAGACAGGTCTTACCAACACAAGATCCAGCGATAGAGTGCCGAAAACATGGCCGTTCTTCAGGTCAGCTCACACCTCCGTCGAGGTGGGGGCGCACCATGTTACCGTATTGATCAGCCACATTTCAGGCGCTCAAAGATCAGGAAAATTTCGTCTCTTTGGTTCCACCAAAGTTGACCAAAGGACCGTCTCAAAGATGATCATATCTTGCACATTCACTATCTGTGGTTAGCAGACGACCATACATTCATTCATTTCGCAGATCTCACCAAATTGGATGTGGGGAACTTCCTGGCAGATCAAAACTGTGTGCCGGACCGAGACTCGAACTGGGGAACTTTGCCTTTCGCGGGCAAGTGCTCTACCAACTGAGCTACCCAAGCATGACTCACGCCCCGTCCTCACAGCTTTACTTCTGCCAGTACCTCGTCTCCTACCTTCCAAACTTTACAGAAGCTCTCCTGCGATTTATTTTGTGGGAGTGCACATGTGATCAATTAAATAAATAAATTGTCATTCTTTCCTACACTGGTATCCAGCTTCGGTGTATTAAGTGAAATTGAGTTATTATTACAAAAAATATGTTGTTCTGACAAGAATAACGAAGAATGTTGTACCTATTTTCAATGTCGGGCGGTACTGTACCCTTTCGCTGTGTACAATTTCAACTGAAGTTCACCTTATCATTTATGACTGATATCAGTTTATCCATGTCATAGAGTTCATGATGACATGTTAGATGATGATATAGGAAATGGAAATGAGCGTTTGGCGTCATTCGCCGAGAGGCCCCTTGAGGGGCAGGTCCGGCCGCCTTCTAGATCTACACGGATAATTTGCAAATCACATATAAGTTCCTGGCAAATGGTTCGTAGTACCACCTTCAAAATTCTCTATTATTCCAATATCGTATAGCGCGCGGAAAGAATGAACACCTATATCTTTCCGTACGAGCTCTGATTTCCCTTATTTTATCGTGGTGATCGTTCCTCCCTATGTAGGTCGGTGTCAACAAAATATTTTCACATTCGGAGGAGATAGTTGGTGATTCGAATTTCGTGAGAAGATTCCGTCGCAACGAAAAACGCGTTTCTTTTAATGATTTCCAGCCCAAGTCCTGTATCATTTCTGGGACATTCTCCCCCATATTTCGCGATAATACAAAACGTGCTGCCTTTCTTCGAACTTTTTCGATGTACTCCGTCAGTCCTATCTGGTAAAGATCCCACACCGCCCAGCAGTATTCTAAAAGAGGACGGACAAGCGTAGTGTAGGCAGTTTCCTTAATAGGTCTGTTACATTTCCTAAGTGTCCTGCCAGTAAAACTCCGTCTTTGGTTAGCCTTCTTCACAACATTTTCTGTGTATTCCTTGTTATTTAAGTTGTTCATAATTATAGGTATTTAGTTGAATTTATGGCTTTTAGATTAGACTTATTTATCGTGTAACCGACGTTTAACGAGTTCCTTTTAGCACTCATGTGGATGACCTCATACTTTTCGTTATTTAGGGTCAACTGCCACTTTTCGCACCATTCAGATATTTTTTCTAAATCGTTTAGCGGTTTGTTTTGATCTTCTGATGACTTTATTAGTCGATGAACGACAGCGTCATCTGCAAACAACCGAAGACGGCTGCTCGTATTGTCTCCCAAATCGTTTATATAGATAAGAAACAGGAAAGGGCCTATACACTACCTTGGAAACGCCTGAAATCACTTCTGATCACCTCGATGACTTTCCGTCAATTTCTAAGAACTGTGACCTCTCTGACAGGAAATCGCTAATCCAGTCACATAACTGAGACGATATTCCACACGCACGCAATTTCATTACGAGCCGCTTGTTTAGTACAGTGTCAAAAGCCTTCCGCAAATCCAGGAATACGGAATCGATCTGAAATCCCTTGTCAATAGCACTCACCACTTCATGTAAATAAAGCGGTAATTGCGTTTCACAGGAACGATGTTTCCTAAATCCATGTTGACTGTGTGTCAATAGACCGTTTCCTTCGAGGTAATTCCTAATGTTCGAACACAATATATGTTCTAAGGTGCAGGTCTTATTACGTTCGACGCCACATTGGGCTACATACGCGCAGGTTGGGGATGAAACGAGGATGAAGGCAGCACAACACCCTGTGCGGAGAAAATCCCCGACCCAGCCGGAAATCGAACCCGGGACCGTAGCACAGCAATCAGTCACGCTGACCACCCAGCTATCGGGGCGGACGATGAAATTATTAATTAAATGAGACTTGTTATCTCCTCTATGATCAATGCTGTTTCGGATTTAGCAGTATACCGTAGCAGTCACTAGACCAGGGACAGCCACGGATACTGGCATGCATGCCGATTCGTCCACACATGTGGAGCACTACTGCCAGCGTGCACTTTTCCCCTCTACCACTCCGCGCTGTCTGAGTGGGAAGAGAACAAAGAAAGGGCGAAACTAAAAGCGCCGAAGTTTCGCTATTATTATTTTCGGCACGCTGAATACACAATAAAAGTTTATATCTGGTACCTGTAGTTATACACAGAGTTGATGACAATTTCACATTTTTCTGACTGTCAGTTTGCTACATAGTCGTGACTTACGTAATTTCATAATCTGAAAAAGCCTGAATGCACTTACGTTAATCGAAACATGCTATTACGTTTGCAAACTCATTATGGAGATGTGAAAACTGCCAGAGGAAAAAAAAGTTAGAACTCCTGAACAGTTTTGACGTAAAAGAATTTTTCTTTTCTACGGGTACAACACTGCAGATCGATCACTTCTATCTGTACATACACTGGGGCGCTCTCAACTAGAATAAAAAACGGTTAATAAAACAGCTCAAAAACAGTGTCTTATAAACGTTTAGCAAAATATATTTGTTATTGTATATATGGTTCTCGGGCGAGGCGTCGGATGTCACATTGAAAACTCCACAATATTCTATCAGCGCAAGTGGCAGACATCTTCAGGTGCGACGAACATACTGCTAAGGCAGGTTTTTTTTTCTTTATTGTTATTTTTCACCTCATACAAAGTTGGGCTGGCAGCGGATTAATCTACTCCGCTCTTCAGCCACAAGCATTACAATAAAAGAGACAAGGAAGACAGAAAAGTAACAGATTGGTGGTTAGAAAATAGTAGACACAAAAATTAAAAGCACGAAGCCGTTCACACTCGACGAAAAAAACACGAAAAACTGTCGGCACTGCGCACAAACACAAGACTTAGACGGTACAAGTGAACGAAGGAGCGTGGCGGCGAAAAACACTAAATCACAAACACGATGGTACACACACGAGAAACTGATGGCGATGATCTCCAGCGAGCGAATGTCCACGTAACGTGCCCAAGTCCGGGAACCTGCCAAGAGGGGAAGTAGGTGGTGGGGGAGGAAGAGCAAAGATGCCAATGGCAGAGGAGGTGGTGGGAGGAATGAAGGTATGGGGTTAGGGGAAGCCCGGGAGAGGAGGGAGGAAAAAGGGAGGAGGGAGGGAAGGGGGAGAGCAGGGAGAGAGGGTACCCATAGGAACAAACACAGGAAGTGGGAGGGAGTATCAAAGTTGGTAGGAGGGGTAGATGGAAGGGAGGAGGGCATCATCAGGGAGAGGGAGCTGTCGGAAGCCACCTTTAGAGATGGTAAGGAGAGTGGAGAGATGGAGAGCAGGTGGGACGTGGAGATACAGTCGTGGCAGAGGGCGGGGGTGGGAGAGGATGGGAGAGACAAGCGGGTGAGGAGGATTGAGTTTACAGCAGGTGCAGAGGATCTGTATCCGTTTGAGGAAAAGGAGGTGAGGAAATGGAATAAGGTTGTACAGGATCCACGTGGGGGAGGGGAAACGGATGCGATAGGCGAGGCGAAGAGCATGGCATTCAAGGATCTGAAGGGGTTTGTAAAAGGTAGGAGGAGAAGAGATCCAGGCAGGTTGGGCGTAGCAGAGGATAGGGTGGATGAGGGATTTATAGGTGTGGAGGATGGTGGAGGGATCCAGACCCCATGAACAGCCATAAAGGAGCTTGAGGAGACGGAGTTGGGAACATGCCTTGACTTGGATTGTCCGGTGGTGGGGGTTCCAGGAGAGGCGACGGACTAGGGTGACGCCAAGGTACTTAAGGGTGGGGGTGAGGGCGATAGGACAGCCATAGATGATGACATAAAAGTCGAGGGGGCGGAAGGAAGGGGTGGTTTTGCCTACAATGATCGCCTGGGTTTTGGAAGGATTGACCTTAAGCAACCACTGCTTGCACCAAGTGGTGAATCGGTCAAGATGGGACTGGAGACGGTGTTGGGAGTGCTGCAGGGTGGAGGCGAGGGCAAGGAAGGCTGTGTCATCGGCGTACCGGAGAAGGTGGATGGAGGCTGAAGGCGGCGGCATGTCCGATGTATACAAAAGGTACAGACGAGGAGAGAGGACCGGACCTTGGGGCACACCAGCAGAGGGGAACAAGGTGTAGGAATCCGTGTTATGGATGGTGACGTAGGAAGGACGTTGGGAGAGAAAGGACCCGATCAGACGGACGTAGTTAAAAGGAAGGGCGAAATTTTGGATCTTCAAGAGGAGACCGTAATGCCACACACGGTCATACGCCCGTTCGAGGTCGAGGGAGAGGAAGATAGCGGAGCGATGGGAATTAAGCTGTTCGGAGAGGAGATGAGTGAGGTGAAGGAGAAGGTCATTGGTTGAGAAGGACGGCCGAAAGCTACATTGGGTAACGGGAAGGAAGCGTTGCTGGCGGGGATGCTAGTGGATGTGTCAGGTATGGATGGATTCCAGGACTTTGCTGAAGACCAAGGTAAGGCTGATGGGACGATAGGAGGAAACAGCGGATGACGGTTTGTTGGGTTTAAGGAACATCAGGATATGGGAGGTATTCCACATGTCGGGGTAGCAGCCGGTGGACAGGACCACATTATAGAGCCTGGCCAGACTGGACAGGAAGGAGGCAGGAGCTTCACGAATGTGGCGATAGGCGACACGATCGTGACCAGGAGTGGCGTTGCGTTTCGTGCAGAGTGTAGTGATGATATCCTGAGTAGTGATAGGGGCATTGAATTCGATGTGTGCAATGTTGTCCAAGTACTGGAAACCAGGGGCGAGGGGAGGGACAGAGCTGTCAGTTCGATTGTGGACATCCGGGAAGAGGGAGTAATCGAACTGGGGATCATCGGGGATGGTAAACACATCGGAAATGTAGGAGGCAAAGTGATTGGCTTTACTAAGGTTATCAGGGAATGGGTGATCATCATGAAGGAGAGGGTAGTAGGGAGGGGTCTTAGATGTGGTAAGGAGGTGGAAGGCTGACCAGTATTTGGACGAGTTGATAGGAAGTGTAGCATTAAGACGGATGCATGTCTGTCGCCAGTCCTGGCATTTCTTAGCCGCGAGCAAGTTTCTGATGTGTCGTTGTAGTTGCCGGTGGCGCCATAGTGTGTCCAGATCGTGCATGTCAAGGAAGGCAAGGTAGAGACGGCGGGATTCACGGAGAAGGACGATGGCCTGTGGGGGTTAAGTAGGACAGTTGGGGTGGATGGCGACGGAAGGGACATGGGCCTCCACGGCCTCAGACAAGGTCTGCTGGCGAAAGAAGGCGGCACGGGTAATATCATAACGATAGTGGTAGGTGAGGAGATGGCTATCAACATGGGTAGAGAGGGTATCTCGGTAGGCATTCCAGTCGGCACGGGAATAATCATAGATATATTTTGGGGGAGGGTCAGTACGAGGGTCAGGACGGGGGAGATGACTGTCTGAAACAGTGAGGACAACAGGGAGATGGTCACTACCAATGGGGTCCAGGATATCCACCGCTATGCGGCCGAGGAGGTTAGGGAAAGAGAGGACATTGGGAGTGGAATTGGATTCAGGGCGGGTGTGATGGGGAATGGCGACGAGATCGCTGTGCAGGAAGGAGAGGAACCGATGCCACCGCCGTAACTGGGCGGCGGAACGACTATGGATGTTAAGGTCGGCGGCGATCACGTAGGAGAAGGTACAGTCAATGTGGGAGAGGAAGTCAAAAGGAATAGGGGCGTTGGGGCGGATATAAATGGTGGCGCAGGTGATGGTAAGGCCAGGGAAGAAGAGACTATGGGTAAGGTGTTCTGTGGAGTCAGGAAGGAGAGGTTGAAGCCGAACAGCGATCTGGCGGGGATGACCAATGGCTACTCTGCCGCATGCTATCGGGAGGGAATTATCAGAGCGGTGAAGGAGGTAGGGCGAGGTCTGTACAGTGTGTTGGGGCTGAAGAAAGGTTTCATTGATGAGGAAGGCAGCCATGCAGTGGGTTGCGAGGGTGTGCAGGAAGAGGTTCTTGTTGGCGGGAAGGCAACATATGTTATTGAACAAGATACAATGCTGTCGCACCATGACAGGGAATTAAACGCAGGTGTCAAGACGGGAGAGGGTGAAATGGGCCTGATTATGGGAGTAGGTGGCATACATGTTGAGGTGGAAGATGGATCAGGCGGCAAGGGATATCTGCTGGAGGGTGTGGGGGATCAGGAAAGGGTAGCCATTTTGAAGGACGATGATGTCCTCAGCGGTGGGGGGTGGATGAAGGGAATTGCGAGGAGGGGTGGGGGCGTCCAGAGGGCGGACAAGGACAGTGAGTTAAGGAGTGATGGGAGAGGTCCGGGCCTTACATTTCTGGGAGTAGATGGGATATGGGTGATTACAGGTGTTGCAGGAGGGACGGGACTGTAGGTTGGGGCACTGCCAGAGGAAATGCGCCTGTTTACAGTGTGGGCAGACAGGGCCCTCATGGCACTCAGATGTAGTATGTGCGTTATAGCACAGGCACCTCTGGCAGCAGAGGGATTGAGGAGGGGAACAGGAGTGGTCGATCTTGTAACATTGGTGGAAAAGGAGGGCACCCTCCTTCAGGAGACGGTCAATGGATGGGGCATGTTCCAAGAACACCCGCATAAAGTAGGTGGGGCTGGCTGGGTTAAAGATTCGGTGGACTGCCTGTATTTCCAATGAGGGATGCGCCTTGAGCTCCGCCAACACCACCTCCGTGATTGTCAGACTAAGCCGAGAGATCACGGCGGTGAGGGTTGGCGGGTCACGCAGGGGTTGGGGTTGGCGGGAGGGGGATGGGGAAGGAGCAGGGGTGAGGGGGGCATTGGGGCCAAATCGGGTACTGGGGATGCGGGAGAGGATGTCTGTGTGAAGGGTTTGGCTGGTGGAGGAGAAGAGAACGGAGTCCCTTCGGGGAGTGAGGAAGGAGATGGGGGCTCCAGGAAAGTATTGGCGGAGGAAGAGCGAGAGGTTCCTGGCCTCGAGGAGGGAAGGATCAGAACGAGAGAGGAGGTAATTGTAGGAGGAGGGGGAGGAGGAGGAGGAGGAGATGGAGGAGGTAGCATGTCCAGGCGGGAAGACATCAGTGGCATCCTGGGGGGGGGAGGAGGATGGGGCAGGGCCATTTAGGAAGCAGAGGAGGCAGGGATGCCACTAGAGCGTTTGACAGCGACAGAATGAGGAGGGGGGGGGGGCGATTGGGCACACCATGTAATGGCAGTGGAGGTGGCAGAGGGAGAGGTATATACTATTGCAGTGGTGGTGGTAGTGGTAAGGAAGAAAATAGACAGGAAAGGACGAAATATACAGAAGAAAACAGGGGACAGACAAAGACAGATGAAGACGGACGAAGAAGGACCAGTGGAATGCCAACTGGGGCCAAAGCCCCACGCCGCTGGCGCAGGCGGGAGGCGACCGCAGGCAGGAACGCTGGCTGGCGTGATGATTGGCTGGCTGGCTGGCTGTCTGGAACACTGGCTGGCTGGCTGGAACGCTGGCTGGCTGGCTGCAACGCTGGCTGGCTGGCTGGCAGGAGTGCTGCAGCTGCTGCTGCACGGGCTGGACCGCCGCCGCCGCTGCTGCTGGCTGGCTGGCAGGAATGCTGCAGCTGCTGCTGCAGTGGCTGGACCGCCACCACCGCCGCTGCCGCCGCCGCCGCCGCAGCTGCTGCTGGCTGGATGGCTTCTGACTGGCTGGAAGGCAGCTGGATGGCTGGACGGCTGCTGGCTGGCTGGACGGTTGCTGGCTGGCTGGACGGTTGCTGGCTGGCTGGATGGCTGCTGGCAGGCTGGACGGCTGCTGGCAGGCTGGACGGCTGCTGGCAGGCTGGACGGCTGCTGGCAGGCTGGACGGCTGCTGGCAGGCTGGACGGCTGCTGGCAGGCTGGACGGCTGCTGGCAGGCTGGACGGCTGCTGGCAGGCTGGACGGCTGCTGGCAGGCTGGACGGCTGCTGGCAGGCTGGACGGCTGCTGGCAGGCTGGACGGCTGCTGGCAGGCTGGACGGCTGCTGGCAGGCTGGACGGCTGCTGGCAGGCTGGACGGCTGCTGGCAGGCTGGACGGCTGCTGGCAGGCTGGACGGTTGCTGGCAGGCTGGACGGCTGCTGGCAGGCTGGACGGCTGCTGGCAGGCTGGACGGCTGCTGGCTGGCTGGACGGCTGCTGGCTGGCTGGACGGCTGCTGGCTGGCTGGACGGCTGCTGGCTGGCTGGACGGCTGCTGGCTGGCTGGACGGCTGCTGGCTGGCTGGACGGCTGCTGGCTGGCTGGACGGCTGCTGGCTGGCTGGACGGCTGCTGGCTGGCTGGACGACTGACCCTGTAAAAGCCCTAACACTTCGATCAGAGGCGAATGCCACTATCAGATTGTGGTACTGCTGAAGATGCGCTAACGCAGGACCAGAGCCCCTATTTATGCCAGTCCTATTTTTGAAGAGACATCATCGATGTATGGCAAGATGACCATTCCTCTTTGTTCTTCGCCTTCTTCGCCATCTTCCACTTCCTCATGTTGGGTAACCTGCTTTGGTAGTAAGGCACGGCGAATCTTCCGTCCGGAGTATCCATTTTGTGGGAAACCGGTACGCAGATGGAGTAGCTCACTGTGGAAAAAGGCGAAGAACAAACAGGAATGGACACGTTGCCATACATCAGTGGTGTCTCTTCAAAAATAGGAAGATTATTGAAGAGGCATAACGTTAAATGTGTCTTTCGTCCGCCGGCAAAACTCAGAGCTCTCTTGGGCTCATCTAAGGACAGCCTTGGCCAAAGAAGACCCTTGCAGCTGCGGCATGTCGTACATCAGACAAACTTGTCGCACTGTAGAAGAGAGATGTAGTGAACACCGACGCTACACTCGTCTGGAGCAACCAGAAAAGTCTTCAGTGGCCGAGTATTGTCCCAGTACAGACCATCCTATTAATTATCCACATACAAAAATTCTAGCATTGTCGAGTTCGTACTGGGACAGTGTTATTAAGGAAGCAGTGAAAATACATAGCTCGATGAATCTTGTAGAGGGATAATCAAGGCGCCTACGGGACGCGCATTTTTGCTTGCGGCTTCCGACAGAGGTCGCTGGGGCGGCCGATGTTAGCGCAGAGCAGCGGCGGCAGCCTCTGCGCGTGCGCCGAAGTCTTTGGTTCTTCATACTGTAGGTGGCGTTGCTGTCCTTACAGCTATCGGTTGACATCGTCGCTATTGGCCATCGAATTTGGCGCCTCCATGCATGCGCACTTCCTGCCTAAGACTGGCATAAATAGGGGGCTCTGGTCCTGCCTTAGGACACCGCCTTCCTAGCCCTTTATCCTACCCTTCAACGGTCCCAACGTACCCTCCAAACCCACCTTGACCAATTCACCACTTGGTGCAACCAGTGGTTCCTCCGTGTCAATGCCTCCAAGACCCAGGCGATCATCATAGACCGCAGCATCCGCTCCTTCTGCCTCCATGATTTCTACCTCACCATTTATGGCCTGCCTATCCAACTCACTCCTACCCTCAAATACCTTGGCCTCACACTCGACCACCACCTCACCTGGACACCCCATCTCCTTACCATCCAAAACAAAGCTCACAACCGCCTCCGCCTCCTGAAGCTCCTGTCCAGCTGGACGTGGGGTCTGCATCCTTCCACCATCCTTCACACCTACTAATCCTTGATCCGCCCCATCCTCTGTTATGCCAGTGTAGCTTGGATTTCCGCCCCTCCCCAGTTCCATAAAGCCCTCCAAATCCTCTAACGCCATGCACTCTGCCTCCCCTTCCGCATCCGCCTTCCATCCCCCCTGCGCATCCTCTACGACCTCATCCCCTTTCCCCACCTTCTCCTTTTCCTTGAACACATCCACACACTATATATTGTCTGCCGCCTTGATCCCCCTCACCCCCTGGAGTCTCACTTCCTCTCCACCCCCAACCAGTTGCCGCATCTTTACCGTTGTGTCCCACCCTCTCTCCATCCCCACACCCTCAATGTCCTTTCCCAACACAACTTCCACCATCTACCCCTCCCAGATGATGGGCTTCACCCTGAGATCTACCCTTCCTACCAACTCTAACCCCATCTTCCTGCCTCCTCCTCAGGGCTCCCTCTCCTCCCCCTCCCTCCACTTGAGCGGCTACCCCCTCCTACTCACCCTCCATCTCTTGTGCCTCCTTTCAGTGTCTCTGCACTCCCTCCTGCCCTGTCTTCCCTCTTCATCTCCCGCCCCACGTGTCTCCTGCCTCTTCGTGTACCCACTGATGCCCCTCCACTCTTCATCCTGCCGCTTCCCCTGCTGCCCTTGCTCTACCCTCATTTTCCATCCTCTCTGCCCTTTCCCTTGGCAGGTCCCATCTGGCAGTTATATTCTTCCTCATGTGTACTCCAAGTGGGTTTTAAGTGGGTTTTTCTGGAGTGTTTTTACTACGGTGGCCGACATTTAACCTGTGCATGTCCATTCAGTGTCTTCTCTGAGTTTTGAAGAATCGCCAACTGTGTTCTTCAACTTCCTGGTGACTTTTCTTAACTGTCCGCTATGAACGTCTCTGTGTTAGTCTATTATTTACCTCCATTTTCTCCCATTATTCTGTTTTAAGTTCCCATTTTTCGCCTTATGTATGTAACATTTTATTCTTATTTTAAGTTGTCATGTCTCTCGGCTGAAGAGCGGCGGATTGTGCCGCTGACAGTCCTCCCCTGCCCATATGGGGCCCATATGGGGCAGGGGATTGAAATCACAATAAAGAAAAGAAAAACCTGCCTTAGCAGTGTGTTCGTCGCACCTGAAGAGGTCGACCAGTTGTGTTGATGAAATGTTGTGGAGTTTTCTCTATGACATCTGACGTTTCGCCTGAGAACCATATATAGATGGCCATCGGGAAAGCCTCAAGCAACATACACTTGTTATTGTTTCAACACTGCAATGAATTTTTCGAAATGGGGATTTCATTTATTCCCAATGAGCGTAGGGACTGCTTTATGTCAGAAGTTTTCCTTTCCTTTTAAATGCATCCACAACAAATAAGAAATAAGTTGTTTAACGTTATATTGTGAGCATAGTGCAGTAAAGTCCATTTAAAATGTGAGGTCCTCAGTGTATACCCGATATTCTAATTTTCGTTTTCGCTTTTTCTCCCTTCAGGAATTCATCACTTGTGTGTCTTAATCCGAAAAATCGTGTCATGCAGATGTTTGCTTAACCAAAGTTTTTTGCAGTAATATATATCGTCTCCATACTTTTCATTCCGTTCTACAAAATGTTTTTTCAACTGAGAGTATAATACTGTGTGTGACTTCAGATAATTTACTATTCTCAATTTCATCACGTCCATCGTCGTAATATTTTACTCTTTCTTCATCAACTTCATCTTTAATATCTTTCTTTGTGGTAGCGTAATTTCTTCCCATAACAAATTTGCAGTTCCCGTCCTTATGCGAGACCCCAGTGTAACTGATACTTCGAGATTACACCATTCTTTTCTGTGATACCAATTATAGGTGTGACGATAGATCACCAATATGCATTTTTGGTGCAGACAGCCACTGGACCTATGAACTTCGTTCAATAACACGAACAAATAGCAAAGAATAAACAACACTGACACCACGATTCTGCCAAACTGAAGAATGTCGTGCAAACCGAAAAATGACGCAACAGATTCCCGAAGATAAAGCGTCATATCGCAATGCTAAAGGAAATGTCACGCTGTGCCAACTAGTTTTGAGAAAGACCGAGCGAAGCTGAAACGTAGCGAATACTTTCGAGACAGACTGAGACTCGAACTGCACGCGTGAAGTACACGTGAAATTTTGCATGCCGCGGCTGTCACTGTCACCGTTACTGTGATAGACTATGGTACGAATAAGGTAAGTCCATTTCATCCGCATTTAAAAACAACAAAATTTCACTCAGGCAACTTATGGTGCTAAATTGGTGGTCGAATCTGCTTGAACAATGAGCAACCGTAAACATAAGACAGTGCTCCAGTATGGACCTAATGGCAAAATGTAAATAAGAAGCTGTTCCACAACCTATTAATGCTCTTTCTCGATTTTGGAAGACGATACTGTTTAGAATGTCGTAGACTAGTTACCAGTGAGAAAGTATGAACCTAAGTACATGCACCTACAATTTTCATCTTCATTTTACTCTTTATCAGGCATTGCTTGATGCCAGATAGTATCAGTAATTTAGTGCCACGCCATATTTCGATTTCTCCAGAAGGATATTTATCATTTTCCATGTAGTAAGATTTTAGTCTCAGTCACTGCGTGTCGTCATATGATCATTATTTACAGTTCTGATGACCACTTACATACATACTACCAAACTATACAATTACTTACTAATAGCTCAATCGATATTACAGTCTGTATTGGTTTTGTGAGGGATGTCATGAAATTCTAGCGAGACTCCATACTCACCTAGTTACAGAAGTGTAAGCATGATTCAAGAATTTGGTTCAGTACAGTTTTATAAAAAAATGGCAAAGTACAGTACACTGTATTGAATCGAAATGAAAATACGTTCTCTTAAGCAGATAAAGATGGAAATATGCAAAATACTTATACTTCGTTACAATCAGTTTACATGATCTAAAAACATGTAGTATAAAGCAATGTCAAAAAGCGGCATAAAACAAAACCGATGATCCTCAATTGCCGGAAATGAATTTTCCAAAAGAAAAGTCGACAGCGCTTTGAACGAACTGGCGGAAAACGGATTACTTTTCGGTGGAAGACACCAAAAGGCAGCTTTGCGCTGCAGCTGCTGACGCCGGGCGAAAGCGGGGACCCAATCTAACTTGAGGCAAGTCTAATTAGCAGCTGATCCTCGACACAGAAACCTACTCCAACTTTCTTAAAGTGGTATATTAGCACTCCTGTCAGTGGCAACAGAGGTTCGTTATCCCAGGCGCCGTTCGCTCTTATATCAGAAACTGTTACTGGCGAATTAGATTTTTTCGGAAAAGCATTGTTAATGAAGACATCAAATTCCGCTTTTGGCAACCACAACGCGAACCGAAATAGAGTGAGACTGCAAAAGACTATATTGCGTAGGGGTGTACATAGAGTTGACATGTCGATGGCGAATGGTTTGAGACGAATTACAAACAGTCATTTATCTTTGCGCTCCTAATATATGACTAACTGAATTGATGATAAAACACATGGAATTTTGCTGCAGATATGTCACCAAAGCTTGAAATAGAACAATGAAATTATCTTTACATAAACTTTCACGTAATTTCACTTTTGTATTGGAATTATTTAAATTACTTAAATACCATGATATCTGTCCATGAGTGTGTTGTGAGCGCCTTCATCCTAAATAAGTAGAAAGGAATGTAGTCAAAAAGTCTAAAATATTAAAAATAGATAGAAGACAAGTTTGAAACAAATAAAAAAATTAACGTTACATACACTTTGATGAAATTTAACCACGGTGTTGAAAGCTTATGAATTATCGTACCACCATATATGTACGTGTGTGTTGTCAGGGTTCTAACGAAAAGATATTCAATATAAGGTGGTTAAAACGTCTAAAATATGAAAAATTGGTAAAAGACCATGTAGACTCATTCTTTCTTAATCTCACTCACATGTATCTGTATATATAAACTGTTATGAATCTTTCAACATACTACGTATTTGATCAATCGTCCCAAAACCTTCTAATAGATCGCAGGTAATACATGGAATAGGCAAAAGTAGCTTCACAGCAATATGTGGCTGCATGATCACTTGCAAAAACACGGATGAGCAAGCCGTCCTGTTAATAATACCTTAAAAACATTTTAAGGAGGAAGTCGTGCATTTCACAAAATCATGGAAATTGTATCACTTCCATTTCATTGTCTGCTAAAATAGGGGCCAATCTGCAGGTAATTTAGCCACTACAGTCTTGTCTGAGCATAAAGCACAGTCAACAATATGGTGGCGCACTGTACTCTGCGCGCTACAAGAACAAACACTGGAAGTTCTTTTTGCCGGTGCAAGAAGCCATTCGCTATAGTGTTGCGTCGCATGCGAAGAAGAGTGTAATGACACTCACCTCGTGTGCGTGCTGCTGGAAGGAGGTACACCACGACCGCGTTGTTGACTATAATAGCCAGAGCTTATCGTCCGTCGCTTCCATCGACTATACTTTCCATTTATACACGCCTCAGTACCTCAACAGTGAGGTGATAGGATGTAGGGCGAGGGCAAACTAAACAGTCAGACGTTCACTACACTTCCACTTGTCTCCTACATTTGGAAATTCCTTTCCATTAGCTCCCATATGCCCAGGCACCTAGCAGAAAGATCACCTTCTCCAGATTTGGTAGGCAGAGAAACGCGTCCTTGATATTCTTTAGTACTCTGTCTGCTGGGTATATACCTTGAAGACATTGTAAGGCACTTAGTGAGTCCTAGCAGATGAGGAACTCGGCAGTCTCAACAAGTCTCATCTGTTGCAGTGCCGTCAGAAATGAGTGGGATTCCACATCACATACAATTAATTTTTTAAGTAACCAGATATTAAGGACACGCTCAGTGGAAACCAAAGAACAGCTAAGGAATTCCGCCGGCTTAGACCTATCTGTGAATACAGCAATATATATGTGGTGCAGTGTTAAAATTCGATGTTGAATGCTCCCTCAGAGCTAAAAAGTCGTTAATAAATTCTGTGGTCTCATTTCTCACTTAAATTTTCTGATATATGTTTCAAAGTATATATGTCTTCTTGACTGAATTTTCTAAAGTAATTTTGAACGTGATAAAGTAATTTTGAACGTGATAACTTCTTTAGTCACATTGTGCTACATAGTTTCTTTTACTTTGCTTATAGAAAGGTTTAATGTAGAGTACATAAATATTTCAGTCTCAAAGTAGTCAGTTTTTCCAAGAAAGATTTCAGGTAAATTAAAGTTTCAAAATTCGCGTTTCCTTCATAAACGTTGTATGAACTCTGCTCGCTCAGAGCTGGCGACCATTCCTCGTACATTAAGTTTGATTTTTCAGTTGAAGTCTTATGGCTAGGCATTACGTCGGTGAGTAACCACAGCTCTCGCCAATTTTCCCTGAGTCCAAATGGTGTTGTAGCAGCTGTTTGGGACCGCGAACCACAGATGTTGTGCGTGAGGTAGACAGTTATTTTGTGGCATGATTAGGGCACTTCTCTAAAACAAATCGAATCATCTAGTCAGTTCTGCGCTTTGGTGGTAAAGCTGAAGACCATGAGGAACATTATCTCATTATGAAAATGCATTACGAATACCTATAAAAATTTGAATAAATATTTAGTAACGTAAAATCGAGGAAGATTTAAATTTGTCAAGTATCCGCTGAAAAACAGCCTGACGCGACGGTGTTGTTTGCTGTACGTGGCTGTAAATTCCGTTAACCTTCTCCCAGACAGTGAAAAATTACTTACTTAGTACAATTGGATCAATGAATATGTCAATAAGGGCATAGGCGCATAAGCTACTGTTTATCGTAATTAAACGTAAATTGCAGCTCTGTGAAATGAATTAGTGGGCCGCATTTTCGTGAACTTAAATATCTAATTCTTCAGGTACGTGTTTGCGTAGGATGTAGTGAAAATTGCTACAAGGCGTTTCTTTAAATATAGCACTGCGTGACAGGATTTATTTAATTTCGTGTTTTGCCAAAATAAAATTTTGATAGACATAACTATGGTTTCGTAAATTTTTGCGTTGTACACCTGATACCAGAATTGGTTGTTCGATAGGGACAATTTGGAAAACAGTAGGCGAATGACCACTTAGAACAGTTAAAGAGTTAATACTCGACTGTATGAAAATTTCAACTGTGCACGAACGGGAGCAGTAGAAATTGACGTCGGGTCGTTATGTACTAGATGAGACTTTGTGCATAAATCACAAGATAGCTGACGATAAACTACGAAAGAACGATAGCTTAGCAGACAGTTCCTATGCTTCAACCAGCGTCACAAGCAGAGAAGGTGTTAGCAGAAAAATGTCAGTGGCTCTGGTCATTCACTGAACGAATCCACCCCGATTCGAAATGTGTAGGAAGAAACGTTTTTGGTACAAAATAAATATGTACTGAATCTAACAATGGTGACCGAAGAGATGGATACTGTGGTTCGTTTAGTGACTTTCGTAAACAATAAGGTCACTCAGATGAACAATAATATGAACAACGTAGGTATTAACAAACAGAAGGGAACCAACATGATTCAGTGGGAAACCACAATTGTAGTAGGAAATTCAAAATGGAAAACTGAAATCAAGTCTCAGATTAAGACTGTGTATGTTAAATTAGCAGGCATGATATCCGATTTGAGTATAAACCTCTCAGGAAATATTGATGGAAATTCAGCTATTTTAACAGCGCAAAGTCAGTGAACCACAGGAATAAGTAAATCGGTAGATAACGTAAAAGCTGAAGTAACTAGCATTCAGACAGAGGTCACTGAAACTTAGGAAAGGTTCGACTCTGAAATTCAGAGGATAGAGGAAATAGCGGGACCGCTAATTGATGGGATAGTGTAGGTATTAGTACCTGCAAATTAAGATAGAAGTTTTAGAAGAGACTACGGTCGAATTTGAAGAATTCCATAACACTGTGACAAGTGTGCAACAAAGCGTACGTTCTTGGACAGAAAAACACGAAGCCACGACACTTCGTAACGAGATGGATATTTTACGATTAAAAGTACAAAGTGAGACACACAATAGGTGTATGCAATTGGTGGTGCAAAAATCCGACATCTTGAGTAATGAGGGTAAATTTGAACCTCATAAGAATCAGGGTGGTTGGCATCCATACGACTTCTTTCAAAATTGCGAGAGCTTTTTACCGGCAGAAATGCCAGACAAGGAAAAATGCAATCTAGTGGTTTATCTCTTGGAGCAACAGATGATACGCGCTGTGGACAGAAAATGGAAGTAGGGAATTAGAAAATTTCAGATTTTAAGAATAGATTTCAGGAAGAGTTTTGATCAGTCAAGTTGCAGGAGAGTTAGTAGCGAAAATGCCAGAACATGGGCGTGGCTACAATAAAAAGTATTGCGAATCGTGGTTCAAGAGGTTTTAATATTTGAAGCGTAGATCTGAATCAGAGATCCTATGGGAGCATAGTAAAAAGGCGTCCGATGATTCTAAGAGATACACAGGGAGTAATCATCATAATTTTGAACAGTTTTTCTAAAAAGTAGAGAATTAAGATCGATGGAGCGGAACCCGCGACCAAAGAGGGTTCAGGAACCGAAACAAACCTGAACGAGGTGAAAGAAATGGAAGGCAGATTAATATGATGACTGGAACAGGTCGAGGAGGTATTCTGACAAGGAAGAAGAGATTTTATTGGTAATAGGATGCGAGAAGAAGCGAAAATAAAGTGCCGTCCAGATGGAGGGCCTAATGTAAGCGGGAAAGAAGAAATGGTTCAAAAACAACAGGCATTTTGTGAGGTATTGGGAAAGAGAGAATAGAAGTAGAGTGAAGAGCAGTTTCGACATCGAAATTATAGCATTATAAACTTCGGTAACAGATAGTGGAAAGGGAAGAAGAAACAGTCTTTAGTATAGAAGAGGAGATAGAAGCGAATGGCGTGGAAGCACATGCTAGAAGTGCACAAGGTAAGAGGGTTCGAGGTCAGCAACCGGAATTACAGAAGGATGTGCCGATTATGGATCATGTTCTAAAAGCCATCAACACAGAATGCAGTAGAGGCAGG
Organism: Schistocerca cancellata; assembly: GCF_023864275.1. Lineage (NCBI taxonomy): Eukaryota > Metazoa > Arthropoda > Insecta > Orthoptera > Acrididae > Schistocerca > Schistocerca cancellata. The sequence continues at coordinate 788,317,750 of NC_064629.1, read as the reverse complement.
AAGCGAATGATGTGGGAGTAAAGAACTCGATCGAAAAATCGAACAACTGCGATAGGGAGGTAACACTGGAGAAAATAGTTTTAATGAAAAGGAGCACTACAAAAGGACGCATCCATATTCAGAGATTATCCCAGTCATACAAGAAAATATTTATCTCAAGAATCAGCCTGCTGAGAAACAGGTGACTTACAACGAAGAAACTAGTTCTGACACAGACATGAAAATCATTTAGAGCCTTATTGATTTGAATACGTACCTGGTTACAGCAGTAGTACATATCCACGGAAGGGATTTGTGTGTTAGAGAGGGTGGAGAGGTATCTGACACTGAAGAAACTTACTAGCCTGATAGTATTCTCATGGACATCTTGTGTGAATTAGAGCATCTGCAGGAAGACAACGAAGGTAGAAGCAACTGCGATGGTGAGTTCTTTTTATGAATAGGGAAATAAATAAAATCAATTTTAACCTGCATTAAATATTTTAAAAAAGGTGAGGCAAGAAGAATTAGTAGGTGACCAGGTATCATTATCGTTAGAGCGTCAATGAAAATATAGGAGAGGATGAAGTTTCTGATACCACAGCAGAGAGGTATGACCAGATACATAGAGCAGAGAAGGGTACAGCAGTAGAAAATGTTGACATCATCTGGCTGTGGGAAAAAGTAGGACAAAGTGTTAAGATGAAGAGGAAGGAAAAGCCTCTAGGTAAGAATTCAGTGCAAAGACAGGGCAGACGACATGGAAAGACGTATAAATAAAAAGAATCTGTTATGGGAACATAAAGAAGACCAAAAGGAGGATACCATGATGCAAACAACCGTTTCCATCAGAGTATATGGACATAATATGTTTGTTCATTTCGACCGAGCAGTGCAAATAAGTGCTATTTCGAATGCTTTCTTTGACATAGTTATGCATAATCCTAGGCTTGAAGTAATACCAGAAATGGGTGTTAATGTAGTAGATCCTATGGGACGAAGTAGGAAGTCCATGAAGTAGCACGTGTTGTTGAACTTTAGAATACAAAGAGAGATGTTGAGTTACAAAATTTTGACTGTACCAGCGCCGGCCGGGGTGACCGAGCCGTTCTAGGCGCTACAGTCTGGAACCGCGCGGCCGCTACGGTCGCAGGTTCGAATCCTGCTTCGGGCATGGATGTTTGTGATGTCCTTAGCTTAGTTAGGTTTAAGTAGTTATAAGTTCTAGGGGACTGATGACCTTAGAAGTTAAGTCCCATAGTGCTCGGAGCCATTTGAACCATTTTTTGACTGTACCAGAATTAAGTGCAGAAGATATCGTAGGGACTGATTCGATTATAAGACAGAGTAATAATAGATTGTGATAGACAAGCTATTATATGTCATGTAGAACAAGAGCTCTTAAATATTATATTCAAAGCAGCTTGTGTTATAGAAGAGCACCAGCTGAAACGTTTAGCGTACAAAGAAAAAGTGAATTCATGTTTAGAATCTAGGTGCAAATGGTGTCCATTGCGGAGTGTTCTAGAAGAGGAAGGAAAGTAACCAGATTTACGACAAGTGGTAGATCAGTTTGCCGGATATGCAAAGGAAGAATAGTTGTAAGTATTACAGGATAAAAAGGAAGTTTTTTACAGATAGGCCACGGAAGGTGATATGATACGATGAATGCCATTGAAAGATAGATCACATGTTTGTAAAGGGGGTTATAGAAAGAAGCATTACCCATTACAATAATCATTTTGGTAATTGTTGGAAAGAAGGATGGAAGTGTACATGTAGTTATCGATGCACACACACTAAATAAGAATGTCAAAACAGAGACGGACTATCCAGAGAATATGGATGAGCTATTACAGATATCTTCTTACGTAAAGTATACGTCGAACCTACGTCTTACGGAACGATAGTGGCGAGTACCCCTAGATACAGACTCTCGAAAAGATACAGCATTTCGGTTTGCTGATATGTGGTCGTTTTAAGACTGAATACTTTTGTCTGTTTTCATGAGTGCATTAGGTGGTATCCTGGGTAATGAAATCAGTTTGCGAATAGTAGTATATGAATACTACCTAACGATCAAAACCAAAACTTGGGAAGAACGTTCGACATTACTTGATACAGTGTTCAGACTTCTAATAAGAGGAGGTTAAAAAAAGTGCGAGTTTGTCAGGAAAGAAATCAAATCTTTAGGACTTCTATTTACAACACGAGAAATAGAAAAAGAATCGTGGGAAGATGACAGGAATTCAAGGTTCTTCGGTACTAAGAACACATTAACAATTGAAGTCGTATATTTTCTTATGTCCGTTTTATCGTAAATATGTGGATATTCAGGCATTTAATAGTCCACATCTAAACCGGTACATTCATGCTGACTGATGTAATGCGGCGTTTAATTGACTCGAAGGTTTAGCCAAGAGTAGTAAGTTGTGGAATCCTAAATCAGTTGAACTGTTCTGTAAGGTTATGGACAACTCAGACCATGGGTGAGGTGTATCGGTATTTCAGGAAATAGAGGCAGCAGCCAATGACACCAAGAGACAAATAGCTTTTGCAAGCTGCACTCTAATTGTGAAAAACTGTACAGAATCAGAAAAAGAGGCTCTAGCCATAGTCTGGGACTTTCTTTACTTTAAAAATTTCCTATCAGGAAACAAGACGATCATTCACACTGATCATAGGGCCTCGATTTTCTAAGAAACTATCGGTTGATGCATAAAAGGTTGGCTTGATCGCCCGTGTTCCTGCAGCAATTTGATATGGGGACCAGGTACATCAAGCATACGGAACATGTAGTACCAGATGCCTTATCAGTACTGCCAGAGAGCAGTGAAGCTTTATACAGAGAAAAAAACGTAATGATGGTACATTTGAAATAAATTATTTCGAGACAGTAGAGGGAAAAGATACAATACGAGAGGTACGTCCAAAATTAGAGGGCATCAAAATGCAAACGATGTGCTCAGGTCTCTCAAGATCAGGTTTAATTATGTATATGCTGGAAATATAAGAACTCTGTGTATATTACACAAAGGTGTGTTACGTTTGAAGAAAATATGTAATCCAGGTGTATGGAGAGTGTGTTTGACTTTGCAGCACATTGAGGTAAGTATAGACTATTCATTTAGCCAGCAGACGTTGTGGGCCAAGGAAATGTACCGAGAAGATGTTTGAGTGTGCCATTTAATAGCTTGGTAAATATGGCTATGCAAGCGATAAAGTTGTGTGATCTTCGGCAGATATTAAGAATAGATAATGCAACCAGTCGAGGCTGAATACAGACCATAAAGCCTGAATAAGTGCTGGATATCGTGGCTGTAGACATTTTCGGCCCATTACCAAAGACGGTAGGTGTTTTTGTATATATTTTAGTTGCAGTCCATTTGTTCTCCAAGCATATTAAACAACACCCAATAAGGGAGGCAGCAACAAAGACAGTGTTTGAAAAGAAGGTTGAAGACTATTTGGTGAAGATATGGAAGCTAAAGACAATACTGTCAGACAATACTGCGAGACAGTGTTGTCCAATTTTGCTCGAAAAGATGGCGAAATGGAATGGTTGAGCAATAGCTGGAAGTGGTCCACATTTCAGCTTAACATTCTCCAAGTAATGCAGTGGAACGGTATATGCATGAAATATGCGGTATCGCAGAAACCATAAGAACTGGGGGCATTTATGTAAATTATTTCGAACAAATTATGAATCCATTGACAAACCAGAGCACTGGTTTCACTCTGGGAGAGATCCTAAAGGGAAATGAACCAAGAATTTAGTAGAGGACCTACTGCAGTTTCGACCACGAAATGGGTTAAACGTCAATGTGAAAAATATTAGTGCTCAAAGATAACATGAAGTGTTTGGCAAGCAAAGTATGTCGATAAGACAAAATATCTAAGAAAATTTAAAATAGGCGGTCACGTACTTATGGAAAGCCATGATAATGAAAGTAAAATAAGCAATGAGATCACCAAATTTAGATTTACTTACAATGACCCATTTAAAACACCAGGCAATCTGAATATAAACGCTTATTATTTAGAACACCCAACCACAGGCAAACGACTGCGATCAGCTATATGAGTGACTTAAAGAACAAGAAACCTATAATTAAAAAAAACCTGACTCAGACACTGTGAAACTCTGAGGAAAGAATTCTGTGGATAATTAATTTTCTTAAGATATAAAGAAAACAGAGTCTATGACGGGTACACGTATTTAGTCCGTGTTTCTTCGAATGTACGTTTCATATGTGCATCATATACAAAGAGAGTTCGCTAAGTTACAGAAAAAATCGAAACCAAAAACGTGTATGGCAATGTGACACAGTTCTCCACAACAAGCCTTATGTATACATAATGTAAAATACACAGTGAAGTGGAAAGATCAAGCTGAGGACTCACTAAATGTAGTGGAAATTATGTGATAGGAGAAGGACAGGTACAAAGGTAAAAGACTCTCTTGGAGTGCAGCACCCGCTTGAAAAAGTTCAAATTTGAGTTGAAGACATTAGAATATAAAATATTTTACTGTGTATATTTGTCAAAATATGTGATTTAGTTACTGAGTCTGAGCGTTTGAAGTTCGTACAAGCACTCTACAGAATGATGAAAAAACATATGTTTACAAAGTACTAGACAAGAATTTCTGTACATTTACGCAAATGTATAAAGTGAGATACGAGTAGTTTTGGTTTATAGTTAAGGAAAATTTTTGGGGTGTGTTGTTCTATTAAAATACACCAACTTATAATTGTTGAGTTAATGATGCAAAAAGGTTATGATACGTAGAATAATTCTGTTGAACTATCCCATAAGGAGATTTTATCAAGAAGTGGGACACATGTATTGTAACCTACATTTATGCTAAGAATTTTCCACAAGCTATAAAGAAGAGTTGTCCGAGAAATTTCTCGTACCAACGGTAAGCCCGCATCGAGTGAAGCCCGGACACCTAAAAAGTGATGTCACACAGCATATCCGAATCATCATACGTAATGCAATAAATCTTAAGAATTTTAAGTTGATCATTAATTGTCATTTTGTAAAAGGAACTGACTGGTAATTTCTCAGGTTTAATAATTTTTGATCAGAATAATTATGTAGTGCACTTATGAAGGGGACCTACTTCAGATTTTCCTTTCAGTGGACAAGGTAGGCAGAGGGTACGAACTTCAGGTTCTTTCGTGATATTGATAACGGTGAGAATTCGGAATTAAAGCACCCAGTTCTGTTTTCGTAAATGGTAGCAGCAGATGATAGGAAAAAGTCGTCTCTGTTATTTAAGTTACGGACTGCTAGATCTACCGAACTAAAATTGATGGCAACCACGGGTGCGGATACCAAGAACATAATGGCTCCAACAAGCATAAGACCTTGTAATACAGGTCCCATATACTGAGATGTGAAGACATCATTCTTCAGCCACCTCATGCCAACATCTGCACACTCAAGAAGAGGCAGTTTTACGTTTATTAACCGTTTTCAGAATTGTCAGAGAGCGCAGTTAGTATTTCAGCACATGTGATGTAGTCTTAGAATGTAGAGTAAATCGAATTGACTGCCTTCAAATTCTTATTTACCACAACAGTTTTTCTGTATCCCCTATTCAAGTAAATTTAAGTGACAAGTTGTGTGTATAAAAGCTTTTCAGAAGTTTACGATTACGTCAGAAACATGTCATTGACATCGTAAGAATAAGAGATTGAACGCTTCCTCAGAGCTAATGGATTTTTAATAAATTATAAGACCAGTTTTCTTATTTATATTTGCTGGGAATATTTTTCACTTAAAGTACATTTTATTGACCAAATTTTCCAAAGTCATTATTTACATTATAACTTTTCTAATCAAACTGCGCAAGAGAGTTTTTTATGTTGGTACTGAGTGTGCTACAATTAAATGAAAGTCAGTTTATCCATCAAGTGTCTGAGTTTGCACCAAGGTTTAACGAAGAATACATAAATACTTCAGTTTCAAATTAAAGTCAAATTCTTAAACAACAATTTCAGACAAAATTGAAGTTTCAAAAATTAATTCACAAACGTTGAATAAAATATGCTTGCTGAGAGCCGTGACCATTCCTCATTGTCTTAAATCGACTTTTCAGATATAGTATTACAGGAAGTGCATGTGGTAAGTAACAACAGCTCTCCTCATGTCTGAGTTCGATTGCTGCTGCGGCCACCAAAGCACGGAAGTTGTACATAAGGTAGTCAGTGATACATTTTGTGTGATGGCTGGGGCATTGTTCTACCACAGATCGAACCATCCAGCCAGTTCTGCACTTTGGACGTAAAGTTCGATCCCATAAATAGCCTTATCTGATTACGAAAATACATTAGGAATACCGGTCATAAGTTTCATAAATATTTGATAACGTAAAAGACGAGAAAGATTTAGTTTCGCCAAGTGTAAAAATACGTAGAGGCAAAACTGGGTGAATGCCGGTGAATGTGCGTGGGTAATGATACGCTCGTGGGCAGGGCTGGTGGCTATTTTTTGTGACTATATTCCGGAGGTAAAATAGTCCCCCATTCGGATCTCCGGGCGGGGACTACTCAGGAGGACGTCATTATCAGGAGAAAGAAAACTGGCGTTCTACGGATCGGAGCGTGGAATGTCAGATCCCTTAATCGGGCAAGTAGGTCAGAAAATTTAAAAATTCAGGAGGATGTAGGTTGCAGTAAGTACTGGGAGATGAAGAAGCTTGCACAGGATAGAGTAGCATGGAGAGCTGTATCAAACCAGTCTCAGGACTGAAGACCACAACAACAACAACATGGGTCGCATGTCTGGCATCCACAGAAAAAACAGGTAGAGGCGTCGGTAAGGCCTGCAGTGCAAAGTTGCGGATTCTTTTAACTTCTTCCAAGGCAAAAAAAAAAAAAAAATTCTTTATTTGCCAGGGGAGGCCACGACGTTGGGATCACTGATTTAGTTCAGACTTTGTACATCTTTTATGCGACTGTCATGTGGCTTACGTATCTGTGCCGCACGTTGGAATGGTCAAGTGATTAGCATGCGGGCTTGTTTAGACGAACGTGTATGATGGGACGGTTCACCTCACGCTCAAAATTCATTGTTAATCTATTTTTTCCATCATTAGTCATATCATTTAATTTATATGACATTTGTGAAGTAATAAATGAAAAAAATGAACACGTGCAGTTGCACGAAGCTTTAATTTATGTCTCACATGTCTGTATGACAAACACCATCCCGCAACGTGTGATGTTGGGGAGTACATGCGGCGAATAATTGTACATTGCTCTTGTGGTATGGCACATTGTTACTTACTACATTACTGATTGTGATAACGTCTTTCGCATCATTATTTATCGATGTTTGACTTGGACTTTCCGAGCCTGTTCCTCGTTCAGATGGTTCAAATGACTTTGAGCACTATGGGACTTAACGGCTGAGGTCGTCAGTCCCCTAAAACTTAGAACTACTTAAACCTAACTAACCTAAGGACATCACACACATCCATGCCCAAGGCAGGATTCGAACCTGCGACCGCAGCGGTCGCGCGGTTCCAGACTGTAGCGCCTAGAACCGATCGGCCACGACGGCCGGCCCTGTTCCTCGTCCTTGACAATTATTACAAACAGTAAATAGTCAAATATCATATGAAAGTCACTACAACTTCATGAAAATTCACGTGGTTTTTCTTCAGTGATGTTACTTCTCAAATGTCATATAAATTAAATAATGTGACAAATGATGAAAACATTACGGATCAGGAACATCTGTTCACGGGATTCGAATTATCGCCGCGATGCTCTTGCAAAGCGCGAAAGTTAACCACTTGATCAAATTGACTTCTTACGTCAAGCAGCTTCGCACAGATGCATTAGTTACATATGAAACACGTAAAAGCTCTTGCAAATTTGTAGGAATTGGCAGAGTAGTGCACCTAAAAACTTGCACTATATGTTGTTTTAATGGCCTCCCTTTGTTAGTACAGTCTTATTAATGAATATGGCAACAAGCGCACGGGTGCATCAGGTATTGTTTATCGTAATTAAACTTACATTGCAGTGCTAATGAAACAAATAGTCGATCGTACTTCCATCAACATAAATTTCTAACCGTTCAGGTACGCGTTCGCATTGAATTTTAGTGAAAGTAGCGACGAACGGTCCGGATACAATCTTCAACACAAAAATGGGTATGGGGATGGTCCTCATAGAGGATACCGTCAATGATCGTGATGTAAGTTCGTGTCCGTGGTCAATACACTGTGCCCCCTTAATCTACCCTCAATCTCATGAAAGCCTTATAAAACTACAGCAGACGCTCACTGTCGGCTTTCCAGGACCTACTCCTAAGGCACTTTACGATGTGCATTGCTTAACTGCCCTTACCTTCAAGTCCTTTAGGTGTGGTAGCCATTCATGTTTGGAATGACGTATGAGTTCTCCTACCTCCGCCAGTGCTCCATCACGCCGTCTGCACCCAGGTCTGCGCCTGCGTTCGTGCCTCCCTCCTCGACCTCTCTCGGCCGGATTCACGGTGTCGTATGTCTTCTTCGCCAAAGGAGGATGCGGACCTTCATTTTCACTGTCGTAGACTCTGATCAACTCGTGCAAATGCCATTGCTGCTTCAGCTATTTCAGAATAGAATACCACAGCTTGCTGTGCTGGTAACCGGAATCCCTGATGATCAAGTTTTCTCCAAGCTACATGTCAGTTACCTCCTTGATGACACTGCTCTCCCTCACCCCTCCCCTCAAAATCTGAGAGTCTGTGTCGAGATTTTCGTTCTACTTTACACAACTGTATTTCAGAAAGTGCTCAGCTACTGCACACTCAATAGGTTGGTTCAGCCTAGTGTGAGGCTGGTGATCGACATATTGAAGTTCCACAGTTCTCTTTTTCTGGCCAATGTGCGACATGCCACACTTACAAGGAACGTTGTAGATGCATGGCTTTCTTAAGCGTGAGTTATGCGTTGCATTGCCAAGTAGGCTGCTTCTCTTAGTGGCAAGACATGCCACACATTAAACTCCGAATTTCTGTACCATTCTGCGGATCTGGTCAGATGTATAAGGTGTGTACACTATCACCTTTGGTTTATCTATTTCCGTTTCTTCATTTTGTTTGAAAACGCGCTGACGCTGTGAATGCTCGATTTGCGCAATGAGGTAGCACTTTTCGTAGTAGATTTCTCGTAGAAGTTGAAGTTCAGAGACAAAGCTTTCTTAATTTGATAGGGAGCAGACGCCTGTCTGCTGAGCAGGCCACATATCTACTCTCTGTCTTAACTGGACGTCAGTATATGTACACCTTTTTCCATTTCCATGGTACATCTGATGTTAGGGTGGCGGATTGTTACATGAAGATGGATCTCACTGAGCTTGTACAAAACATAGAGCCATATCACAGAAGTGTCATCTTCATACCTAATGAATGAATTTGGTTTGTACTGAATGAGTTTAAAGATGTTTCATCTCAGTGTTCCATAAACAAATCCGCCAACATTGAGAATAGTGGGTTGCTCCTGGCTCTCCTGAGTATAGTTCATAATACTATCCCTTGTACAAGAATTAGTTGGATATTAGCTCATGCCTGAACTAGTCTTTCGTCTCACTTTCGAAATTTTCTCTTACCAGTTTTGCCGAATCTTTTAGTGACACTCTGGCGAGGAAAGAAATTGCACCAGAACTGATCATTATGTAAGTATTCAAAATGTGTATGTCTTCCAGGCGCTGTACAAAGTCCGTCGAGCTGATAATGTGTTAGCAGCATTTCCTCTACCAGGGTGCTTTTTTTCCACTGTGTACAAACTCTAAGGTTTGATTCGTGAGAGGATACGGAACAAAAAAGTTTAATGAACTTATGTCCGGAAATGCATGGTTTCCATGCTAGAGACCATTGGTCAATCATACTTTGTTACAGAGACTGCAGTCTAACACGAGCTGTACCATGCTGCCACAGTTACAGTATGCATGGATGCCTTACAGAGGGTAGTACTGTTCCTCATACATCATGCCCTAGCACCCTCTTCTGTCATAGTAATTGGTAATACTGTGCCCGATTCACGTCTCTTGCAGACTCACCTTGTAGTGAACGTGATACAGCGTTGTACACAATGCTTCCGTATGCGAATCGAGAGTTTGCCGACATAGTGTTTACTTACGGTAAGGCGAAGTTGTATCAGGAGACCTATTCCCAATGACTACAACCATAGCATTCAATGTTACTCAACAGTGCTTCGCTGTTTGTCTGAGACAGGGTCGTTTCAGAAAGCAGAATACCATGAAGGACGTACCCGAAATTGTGGAAGGCTACCGCCATGTCAATACCAGGCAGTTGGCCCGACAGTACAGGGTAAGCAAGACGAGCATGTGAACATTTTTCACGACAATTATTGCTACCCTTATCACTTACAGCGTGTGCAGGGCTTGCTAGCGACAGGCTTCCCACACCGGGAGCAGCTTTGCTACTGGTTTCTTCACCAGGCAACCAAGACTCCAAGGTTTGTGTCTTCCATCGTATTCGCAGATAAGCCTACCTTTACACGGAGTGGCATCTTCAACATTCATAACTTCGAGTTCCTCTGCTCCTGCCTTTACTTGGCTTCGATGCTTAGCTTACTTTAATTTACGGCATCCATTTACATAGATAGTTTGTACTTTTGCTCATTTACTTCATAGCGTTCCTTCTTTTTTATGATTTATCTTCTGTGGCTCAATTTTCGTCCACATGGTGGCTGCCTACATGGAGTTACTTAGAGAAAAAAAATGAAGCATTACGGTTAGTTTATCCGCAATCATCATTCTACATCCTTTAAGGTTTGGTTACATGCTGTTGGTCACCTTACCCTTAATACTGCACAGCACACCCTTCTACTTTTTTGAGCAGCCCTTTCTACCTGTCTAAAGCAAGAAAAACTTGATAATAAATACACGAATCCCCACTTATTCCGAGCTCCTAAGCAGATACCATCCTTCCATAATAAAGGATGCATACACATGTTTGTTACTGGACATCAATAAAATTCAAAAATCCTCTCACACTTCCTCTATTGATAAGGTCCAGAACCTCATCTGGCAACAACATTAACGCAACATAATCTCACTTCATTTCCCAAACAATGACAACCTGACTCAACTCTTCCTTCCCTCTAATGACACCTCACACAAAGTATATTCAGAACCCAATAAAATTCTCCTTAGAGACACACCGACAACGTCTTGGTTGAAGCGCCCTTCCACTCAACACAAAAAACTATACTGGATCTTCACTTCTCAGATGAAATGCATCAAAAAACAGACATAACTTGGTACCAAGTCAGCCACAAGTAAACACCTCCCATATAAGCCAGTAGTGTCGACTACCCTCTGGCGGCCCCTGGGGAAGAGTTGGTATCTGTGGGTTGTGTCCTTAGAACAGTGCTTAACAACTGGCCGGTTTTGAGCGCGAGTATTCGCGTCTGCTCAGGCACGTGCTCGCGAGCAGGTGCAAGGTCGCGGAGTAGGGTGGGAGGGGAAGGAGGGGAAATGCGCGCGCACGTTCGAATGTGATCTCGCGTTCGCAGCAGATTTAACTAGCCATCTGAATGCTTTGAACATTTTACTACAAGGTAAAGATCTGCTAATTACTCATTTCATAGATCGAATACGAGCTTTTAAAATGAAATTGACACTTTGGGTGAGTCAGCTGGAAACAGGAAACCTAGCTCATTTTCCTAAACTATCATCCATGCAAGATGTCCACAAAGACTGTGAACGTTATTCACATAGTTTAGTTGATCAGCGCTTTCAAGATCTGACAGTACTAGACAGTGCTTTAGGTCTGTTCTCTCCATATTCAGCGAATATTTAAGAGATTCGTCCTGAGCTGCAGCAAGAAATTATTGACCTGCAGTGTGACAGAGAATACAGAGAAAAATTTCAGAACAAGAAAAACATTTTGGAATTCTACAGACACTTCCCTCAAGATAGATTTCCTCGTTTGCACAAACTGGCGGCTACAATATTATCAGTTTTCGGTTCCACGTATGTTTGTGAACAACTGTTCTCTGCAATGAAATGTAACAAGACGCGCCTGAGAAACGCATTGTCTGATCGAGATTTAATCTGCACGCTGCGCCTACAATGCACAAGAACAATTACTCCGAACATAGACGCAATTGTAAAGGGCAAAAAGTACAAGATAACCGAGAATCCCACACTTCAGTGACACCTTTTATTGTGTAACAGTTCACAAATTAATGCGAATGTAGAGGCATGCAACACTAAGCTAATAAAATTATGTGGCACGTGTACATTCTCCTTTATTTGTTTCATTTGTCGCAGTAATAATTCGTGAGTGATATCCCAGCAGTTGGCCGCGGATTTACATTGACTGGTGGCAGCTGTTGTGTGCCCCACGTGACTCTCCCCACTGTCCGCTCTGGTCCGGTAGTGGGGGTAGCGTGCTCGCGCTGCTCCGTGCTCGCGCCTAGCTGCTCACAGCTTGCTCCGCGAGCACGTATGTTGTGAAGCCCTGCCTTAGAAGGTCTTTGCTTGGCGATATATATAAGTGGTCACTGGCTCGGAGGGGGAGGCACGAAGTTTGGGGATTGGCGGTAGCGTCGCTAGAAGTGGTGGTCACGAGGTCCGAGCAGTCGAAGCCATGAGCTACACAAGGAGGGCTTGCACACAGCGAAGATAATGGAGGGAGTACTTCGCCTGAGTCAGCGTCGGATAGCAATAGTAGGCCGACATTCCGTCGGTCGGTTGGCAACATTTGTGTCGGACGACTGCTCGTGTCCTGGCTGTCCTCTTCTACCTGCCTTTCATCGGCACCACTCAGTAACTTCCGCGACACACCGTGGAACCATACAGTTGCTTGCTGTCAGGGGAGTTACATTCTGTAATCCTCGTGGTGATTTGTGTCATTGCCTACCTGCCCTCCTGATTATTTTCTACTTTGTACCTGACGCTCAGAGTTTTACTTGGTCAGCTCTTTGGTCGTAAATATAGTATTATACTGAGGCACTAGTTGTCGTTTGAAAATGTATTCCGCTATTATATTGCCTTTCCTTTCTGGTTTATACTCGATCATAATGTTCTAATGAATCAGCTGCTGGTAGTAAATACAGCGGGAAGAATTGTACTAAGGCATAGGTTGTGATTAAACAAAACAGCGGTCTTCTGGTTAAATTTAGATGTTAACCGGTTCAATTCTTTGATCGTAATTGCATTAGTTACAAGCTGAACAAACTGTTGTACTAAGCTGTGCGTTGCTGTACTTGAAAGACCAGATCATTATTGCTGTATTTTTAGCTGGATCTTGTGGTTCCGCCGGGTGATTTCTCTTGTAATAAGTGTTCACAAGTAATGTTTTAAAACGAGGCTGCCTGTTTTGAACTAAGCTTTATCATTGTCATAATTATTTCCTAATTTGTTTAACCTTTAAGCACAGCTGTGTATCTTAAACCCCAAACCTTTCGACATACAGCTTTCAAATTAAAAGTTACGTCATCTGTTTGAGTAATTGAAACACTCTTGTCATCAATGGTGATTATGTAGTTTTCATGTGTTGCAGAAGGGCATCTAATAAGAGAAACGGTGTCCAGCGCGGTAGTAAACACCACTCTTTCACCTGATAACGGGCGGGCTGAAAGTCCGGTCGTCTTGTAATTATTGTCATGTTATTTGTTGTTTGATTTCTCTTGCAAAAGCTTATTCATTTCGCAAATTAGTTCATTTGTAATAAAAACAAAAGTTATGATTATATATTGTTAAATAAGTTGGTTGTGTGAAAAGAAAGTTGTATTTGGGATCCTCCTCTCCACGTTTACCTTACTTCCAGTAAGTACCACGTCTCACAAATAATATTCAGATCTACTAATTCAGTCAAAACATATAACAAAATCTCAATTTTTTCAGTCATGGAGATCTCTGTGCACATAACCTGGTTACAGAAAATCTTTCCAGAAATAAAATAATTCTGATCAATGAAGACAGTCACTACTTATATCATGAATCCCGCTCTTGTTGTCCAACTTTCTCTGAATGTTTCATTTCATAAACGGTTTGATGTTACTTATATGATGTATGCTCCACAGCTTTCTTGGCTTAATATTTTCCATGTCAGACGTGATCACACGCACGATCCTCTCATTTCACCCTGGACCATTGACCTAGAGAGATGAACTTCTGGCACAGCGCGTTTTGCCTTTGGGATTTCACTAACACTTTCTGACCCACTCTGTACTGCCATACTGTAGCCTTCCCATTGGTGTTTTCCTTCCTCTCTCTTGTGCCCAATTTGATATGCTTGATGGGCAGAGATGTCACTTCTTCGTTTCTTAAAGACTTATGAGGTGGAAAATCCACCAACTCCATGTACAGGTCTTTGGTAGGTTGCTTCCTCAACACAGTGATCAGCAGAAATTCCATAGCGCTGTGAGGAAGTTCCTTCATGAGATCTTGGAAATCCCTGGACACATGCTCTTTAGACCAGTACAACCTGCACGAATTACGTGGCTCAGCAACTCCTCACTGTGGGGTTTGAGGGAGGATGATAAGTGGAGATGTAAACAGGCCTCATTTGGTGACACCTTAGCATTGTCATTCACCAGCAGGACCAAAATTGTGGTCAGTCATCTGAAATCACCTTATCTACGTGCCTGACTTGATTCAAGAGCATCTCTGAAAGGCATTTGACACTTTCTTAGCTGTAGCATTCCATAGTAAAGTCATTCAGATTTTGATGTTAACTCAGTCTCTACCAAAATATAGCAGAATCCACATCTCGTGCTTGGACGGTGGGTCAGAAGATTGGTTGTTGCCAACTGTCGTAATTTTTATAGTACAATGGGAAAAGAGGCACCGGATTTGACGTGGAGGAGGGCTTTCCCTTTTGGCCAGCTTTACTAGTGAATAAAACATTTTGGCTGCTATGATCCATATTATTAAAGTGATATGACGTTCACAGCTTCAGGAAACTTTTCTTTGGTCCAAAGTGGGTACTGCTTTTGTCTGTACACCATACTTCACTAACTCATCAACAGACTGATTTATCCAAGACCTGGTGATGAAACAGAACCTCTTTTCCCAGTAAATAATGTTCCATAACTGAAGTCTACTCTTTGTCCCTACATTCATTCCTGAATCCAGGTTGGCAGGGTAGTTGCCCTGTTCCTTTGTACTGTCTGCCAAAGAGGAGGACACATTATTTTCAAGTACTATTTTCTTGTTGTGGTACATGCTAAAATCGTTTTCTACTGTATCTCAGCCCGTTCCCTCGACTGGACCTATCGGCAAGCGTGACACTGAATCTGCTATGATACTGGTAGTTCCTCGCACACTGATGATCATAAGTCTCAGATCTTGAAGGTACTATATCCACCGAGCAAGTCACCCATGAGTTGATATCATGGTGAGAAAGAATTGCAGCGTTATCCCCTCCCTGGGGATACTCTAACATCTGAAGAAACTTCTGAAGGTTTCATTATGTCCGCAGCTAGTGGTCGTGCGGCAGCGTTCTCGCTTCCCACGCCCGGGTTCCCGGGTTCGATTCCCGGCGGGGTCAGGGATTTTCTCTGCCTCGTGATGACTGGGTGTTGTGTGGTGTCCTTAGGTTAGATAGTTTTAAGTAGTTCTAAGTTCTAGGGGACTGATGACCATAGATGTTAAGTCCCATAGTGCTCAGAGCCATTTGAACCATTTTTTTGAAGGTTTCATCATCCTCTCCACAACTCCTGGCAAGAACCTGTTTGTAACTAGCTGGTAGCTGCAAGTAACAAAACCACATAAGTTTGGAAGAGCTGAATGGTGTATCAAGGAACTGATTGGTTCCAATGGCTCTGAGCACTATGGGACTCAACTGCTGTGGTCATCAGTCCCCTAGAACTTAGAACTACTTAAACCTAACTAACCTAAGGACATCACACACATCCATGCCCGAGGCAGGATTCGAACCTGCGACCGGAGCTGTCGCGCCGTTCCAGACTGTAGCGCCTAGAACCGCTTGGCCACTCCGGCCGGCTAAGGAACTGAATCTTCATTAGAATGGCTTCCAAGAATTTTACTGGTATTCAGAAACCACTTCCCCCTAGGTTCCGACTTGCTGTTATCTGCTGATTGACTCTCTCCTGCACTACCCTGGACCTGTAACTGCCTAAGAAGCATCCTAAACTCCCTTTATGAAGTCCTCTACAGCACAATTTGTCGTGTTGTCGTCGGTGTTTCACCCTTGAAATATCTGCCCAGAAATTCCAGGCAATACCGTAGTAGCCATGAACGCGACAAAGCTTGATCAAAGCGTTCAGTCCAAGCCTTCGGATGGAAAGCATTACCATTGTCCATTAAGACTTGGAATATCCATACCGATCAGAATTACTTGTAGTCAAAGTATTCATCCTCTTGTGATCTTGTTTGACAGATTGTTTCCAGATCATGTTCTCCGTCATACTTACGTGAGGAAGGAGAACATATTAATCCATAGCATGTTCCTGGACTAGCATGTACTGGGTCACACGTATGGCTATCTGAGAGCTATGCGCAATTATCATCACCAGTCACGTCTCTTGGCTGCTGATTTGAGCTATTCTATTGTTTCATACAATCGAGTTTCGATTTCCTCTCGTTTCTAACCTATTTCTTCTTCCTCTTAATTTATCAAGCTTTCTACTCCTCCTTTCTCCTCTAATCACTGTTCTACTCAGATAATCTGTTACTGGGATGCTCCAAATTAGGCCCAAGTTTCAAGCAAACATACCTCCTGTCTATTCAACATCTGTCTCGCCTCTTTCTGATTCTTATTTGCTCCTTCACACTGCTTACCAATCTCTACTTCGTTTCTTTACTCTGTCTGTCTGGTAGTTCTTTTGTATCTTCATTATGCTTAGTCAACATCTTCTTTTTGTTCTAATGCATTTCATTCACAAATTTGAGTGATATTTAAAACTTCCCCTTTTCCCAAAGGGTTTTGCCGATGATTTTCTAGGCTGATTCAATTGAACATTTCCAGTTGCAGGAAAATTTGTTCTAGCGCTGCTTTCTACATCGGAATTTTTTGTGTGTTTCTGTATCGTCTTCATTTTCTGACGCTACGACGATTAATTCTTGCCTACACCGTCATGTCGTTACGCGATTCTCACTCTGTCATATGCGTCAGGAGCA
This sequence comes from Schistocerca cancellata, assembly GCF_023864275.1. Lineage (NCBI taxonomy): Eukaryota > Metazoa > Arthropoda > Insecta > Orthoptera > Acrididae > Schistocerca > Schistocerca cancellata. The sequence goes on along the minus strand of NC_064629.1, from coordinate 788,300,648 downwards.
GCCCCTTGTTCACTCACATCTATGCTTCCTACTAGGAACGACACCTGCTCTACAGCTACTGCCGTTTTCTGTCCACTATGTGCTACCTCCGTGTTACCTGATTTACATCGCTTTCTAATATTCCGTTTACCCTACACAGTCTCATTGTGAACATTCGTTTATATTTGAGTGTAAAATCAAAATCCTGTCGCTGCACTGCTAGTCAACGCTCCACCTAAAAGCACTGTATGATATTGCAGTGAACGTGTTCTTCTGAATTACGATGCAAAGTTGCTTTGGACATCCATGTACGTTCAAAGAAATTTTGCATCGTAATTCAGAATAACACAGGCACTGCAGTATCGTAGACTGGTGTCCGAAATTGAAGCAACGAACAGAAATTTTGCCAGGTTGCGTCTATTTTGCTACAAAACAGTATAAAAAAGTGATAGTGAAGTATAAACAAAGCAAAGAATACAGAACGTATCAACTACAACATGCATAACCATAACAAAAATGTTTTTCGTTATTTTTTTTTAAGTTAACGGATTTGGACAATATTCTGACAACTGTTTAATGTTGTCAGTATGGGGCGTGGCCACTTTTGGAAGCAATACAGGCCTGGTATCGACGGGACATGCTGACATAATGATGTCATCACTCTCATGTTGGGGCAATAACGCTCATTCTTCCTGCATAGCTGCTCACAAGTCTCGGAGAGTGGTTGGTGTATATTGACATGAGGCAACCCGTCCCCTTAGTTTATCCCAGATGTGCTCTATGGGATTTCCAAAAGAAAAATTAACCATCTGTGCTCTATGAGGTCGAGCATTATCGTCCGTTATTGCGAAGTCTGGACCCACAACACCTCGCAACAACCGCACATGAGATCTCATGATCTCGTCACTGTCCCTGACAATTATTAAATCTTCCTGATTCATCCATACAATTTCATGAAGAGGTGTTAGAGCGGTCAACATAATCCCTGCCCACACCCTTAGGGATCCTCCACGATATTTGCCTCTTTCCACAATGTTTGTGTCCCGAAATCCTTTCCCACGTGCCCTCCAGATACGAATCTGACGATGATCACTCTCCAGATGAAATCGGGTTTCCTCTGTGAAAAGAACATTGGCCCACCGTGCGACCGTCCAGGTGGCATGTTGACGGCTCCACTTCAGACGTTCCCTTATGTGAAGACGCGTCGGAGGTGCACATACAGCAGGTCTCTGACAATGAAGTCCAGAGGATCCTGCGAGTTCAGATGCCAGTTGCCGTGCAGTACTAAGGCGGTACCCTCGTACCCTTACAGCGAAATAACGGTTCTCCATTTCTGATGTAACACGTGGTCGGCCCTGTCCTGGCCTCCAGGATACAGTTTCGGTCTATATAAACTGTCACCTCATTGGAGAAACAACAGAACGATTCACATTAAGCCGTCGGGCCACATCAGTTTGCGACTTCCTGCTCCCTTTCTTCCTACGTCCCTCCTCAGCCGAGAAACTGTGGGCGTCTTCTCTGTGTTAAAATACACCATCTGTGGCTGTGTACAGAGCGATTGTTGATGTGGGACTACCCTGCAAATACTACTACGCTTGAAAGTAGCCCTGACGTCATTGTTGGCGTGACTGGCCGTTGATCGGAATGCCATCTTCCGTGCAGAACATGTTTGTAACGACATTTGTTGTCATTTTGTACATCGTGAATCAGACACAAGACGGGGAAATAGCAGTTTGTTGCTTTAATTTAGTATACCAGTGTATTTATCCGCCGACACCGTACAAGCGACGTCCAAGTAACATGTCTCACCTGTACAGGAATATACGCAGCGGACGTGCTGTAATATGTTTTAAACGCGTGATTGAAGACATACTGAAGTTTGGGTCTCGCCGTAAGTCGTGCACAGGTAGCCAAATGGTAAGGTGACCGCTCGTGATAAGTGGGAAATACGGATTCCCGGTCCGACACAAATTTTCGATGCTGTCATTCCATTCCACAGCTGATGGACGACCATATTCTCAATGGCGAAAATATTTAATGAATAAACAATGTTGCAAGTGGGCCCGGGTTCGATTCCCGGCTGGGTTGGAGATTTTCTCCGCTCGTAAACTCGGTGTTGTGCTGACCTCATCGTCATTTCATCCCCATTACCAGAGCGCAAGACGCCCAATGTGGCATCGACTGAAATAAGACTTGCACTTGGCGGACGAACTTCCCCGGACTAAAGAAACCAAACTTTTACAACGCTGATCAACGACACTAAAGAAATCAAAGTGTAACAAATCACACAAGAACAATATAATAAAAATTCTGAGAGGAAATATGATAAAATTGAATGCCGCAGACTTGTAAATTAATCTTTCCTGATCTAGGTGTTATCAAAGTCTCCATCCAAGCGAATTCTGATTAGTATCACTAATCTTTTGTGCCAGATGTAAACAATCAAATAAAAATAACTAAACGTGGATCTGCAAATGATCCCCCACTTTAATGCTGGAACCTCTTACTACTCATCAGAATATTACAATAGATTAAATCCTGTACAGGGTTGCCAGTTAATGTGAGACACCAACCAAGCTAGAAGACTTTTCACTGCAAAAGTGATCAGCACTGGCTGATCCACCCAGAGACAGATCGCTCCCCATGAACTCAGGTATGTAACTGGTTCTGTCACAAAACTATTTGAACAATGTGAAGAATATTACCATGGAAAATGAGTCCTGGGTGTTGATTCTTACATAAAGCATTAAAGTTCTAAGAACTGAAAGTGTTTCGTCTAACTACTGCATTCAAAGTCTTAGCCTATTACATCCCAATTTATTACAATCATAGTTTGCAAGCATATAAATAATCGAGGAAGCAATAACTATACAACAGGGTGAGCAATAAATTACAAAGCGAGAGTAATTACCTACTTTGACCATTTCAACGCACTCACATCAGAAGTAAATTGGTTTGGCGATGTCTGAAGAGAACAAGTGGGTATGAAGTGACCATCGTGTTAGATCATTCTAGAACATTCATAACAATGGGTGGGTGTTCAATGATATGCCCGAACGCTCCTGAACGTCATATACAATCCCTGGGATTCCTGACTAGTTGTTGAGTGACGGAACCCAATCAAATTTAAATGCAACGGACCGAAAAAGCACCAAACTACTTTCCTACCCGGTCAGTCTACAATGGCATCATAGTTGATGAGTTGGAGCATCGAATCCTACGTACGGCGAAGTGCGACCGCCGCCACACCTGAAATTCAGAATGTTCTCTTCTTCACGTCTCCAACCTGCGACCTTCTGCTTCTGCGTCTTCACGGTCAGTGTCCACTTCTACATTCTCTACCTTTCCTCTCTATTCTGACAACACCTACACAAAATAATACTTCACCAATCAGAAAGGCTCTTTAAACATTGGGCAATGAGATATTTTTTAAAACCGCGACCCATGCTCCATGAAGCAAATGTTTTATAAGTTATCTAATGGGATTCCTTCCAGCGCATACAGTTCTGTGAAAGCCGAGCTCCAAACTCCCACTTCTCAGTTATTATTTTAGAATATTCAGTGGACTTCCTTCCGGTCTTGCGAGACAGGGAAGTCTTCACTGCATTCACCATAACAGGGAGAAGAAAATAATGTTAAAAATAAACAGCCACCGAGCTTCCCACGAGAAAGCAGGGATGAAAATCTCCCGACCAGCCTGGCAATCTCTGTTTTTCTACGAAAGGGGTTTGCAGCGAAAAACAACATTCCAACCGTGTGTTCTTTGCGCACGTAGACAGACTCGTGAAAATCATTTATTCCGCACTGGGCAGACGCGCAACATGATAGTTTATATTGCCTCCTTTTAGAGGGTCTGCGCGACCCTACAGCACGTGGCTGTGTCCGGTACAATCTAGACAGCACGCACCACGGTAACGTAAGTCCAGAAAATACAGGGTACGATAGCTGCTTACGTGACATCCATTGTGTAGGTGACTGTTCACGCTGCCAGTCTCCCGGTTATATGAAGCGGCCTATACACTTCAGAGGCTTCTGGGACTTTCCGGCAGTGACCCCTGTTAACTCCTTCATGGAGGTCCCACCCAAGACTCGTACAGCACAAGAAGTGCAGGACTTCCAACTAGCCGGTCGGGGTGGCCGAGCGGTTCTAGGCCCTACAGCCTGGAACTGGGCGACCGCTACGGTCGCAGGTTCGAGTCCTGCCTCGGGTATGGGTGTGTGTGATGTCCTTAGGTTAGTTAAGTTTAAATAGTTCTAAGTTCTAGGGGACTGATGACCTTAGAAGTTAAGTCCCATAGTGCTCAGAGCCATTTGAACCATTTTTGAACTTCCTACTAACTACAGAGATAGGGGAAATTACGAAGTGTGTTAGCGGCTGGTTTTTCGCAATCGGTGACATCACCCATATTAACTGCAGCAGACTAGTGGAAACATTATACGGATTTTAATAAAATGAATCAAAAGCAAGGATTTATAAGACGTACACTTCAACTGAACACTTGTAAACTTAATTTGTCTTAACAAAAAGATAATACGAATAAAATCATTCCCATTTTTCCATCTGCCATTATGGCAGTAATTAGTGCGTAGGATGGTTCCTATTCAAAGTAAGCTTCAGCTGCATGTAAAAAAGGAAGACAAGTATCGTAGATTCTCCGGAGGAAGGGAGGGATATGGGAGAGGTGTGGTGCAATGGCCGCCATTTCAAGGCCACAAGGGGTCGCTTGGATGAAGAAGATATAGAACCACTGCACTAAATCAACAATTTCTGTTATAAACTGTAACAACGCTGCTACACTGCCTTGGAGTACTCTCGAAAATGTCATTAAATCTATTTGATTTTTGTTGTGTTCTGTCTATAATAAAGCCTCGAAAACAACCAAGAATCTGGTCCAATATTCAAAAAGATCGCATTCTATTCACTGAATGGCACTGCAGGAACGTACACAATATCTTCTGGAAATAAAAGAACACTGCAACAGTCTGAGCACCACCGCATACTTAGTCTAAGATTCCACAGAGACTATGCGAAAAAACTTGCTCCACTTCTAACCGTATTTTATCGGAGGTCACTGGGGCAACGAAATTTAAGTAAGGGTAAGAAAAAAACACATGTCATAGTCGTTTCCCAGAATGGTTATCCGACAAATGCTCATAATTATAAGGCAAAATCATTGCCTTCAGTGAGATTTACATAACATGTTTTACACTGACGTGTTATGACTATTATGGAGAACGAAGATTCCCTCTATCAAAATCGAAATGAAATGCGCGAAGAGAGATTTGGCGGAACTCAACTCGCCTTGTTACTCCAAATTCAGAGCGCCGTAGGCAACGATGCTTTGGCAACGTTCTTTTATTTTCAGAAAGTATTCTGTGCATTCCCACAATGTCCCATATTGAAGACAATACGATCTTACCGAGTATTGTGCCAGACTCGTGAAATGACGCTCTTCCCCAGCAAAAATATTGTCCTACATTTCTCTTCATTTCTTGGGAGATACAGTAAATAACTAGAAAGTTAGTCAGTCAGTTTTAGAAGTCTACGACTTCGCCCTCCCGATTCGGTTCTGTAACCATCTGCTCGAAGTTATTTTCATACAGTACATTATGAACAGTCTTACACAAATCCGAGTCTCTGGAAGCAGCCTTAATCGTATGACTCACGAATTCTTTAGCCAACAAGTTGAATTCTCTCCCAGTTATACTAGCATTGTCAATGAACTCGCTCTCTATGTTCTCCACCTTCTTTCTGAAACACTTGGACAGAACTGCTCTCGACGTAGTCTATAAAAACATCTGATTACCCTGTGCAACACACACATTTTATGCTTAATCTGACCGAAATTATTTCACATTCGCAATATAAAATAACCGTAGTAGACACTACAGAGCTCTTTACGGCCACCATTTGTCTCTTTCATATCTTTGCGATATGTGTTCTAATCCACATTTACAATTTCGCTGTTATGAATAACAGCGTAATTTTCCGGTTCCAGTCAGATTTCTATTCCAAATACTAAGTACGTATTACTATATTTGATAAGCAATACTAATGTTAAGAGGGATGCTCCTGGAGTTTACAAATACCACATTACATCTTCTTTACACTGACAGATAATTTCCAGTAGTTACACCAGGTTGGTATTTTGACGAGATGTAATTGAGAGTTACTACAGTTACTCGTAGACAGCATCTAAAAATAGTTTAAGGTTTTTATGAATAACTCTTGTGATGAGGCATTCAACACTAATCGTGCTTTCTTCCAAACTCCCACTGTAATTTCATCATTGTAAAAAATTATTTATTATTATTCTGGATTTACAATGTGAGTACATTTTTCCAGCACCTATTCTAGATTACAGTAAGTCACTAATTATTGTTCTCCACTCTTCTCTATTTGTCCATAAATCTTCAGGAATGTTGTTCTTCCTCATTGCTGACTGAACTCCCTGTTTCCATGTATCAGGTGGTCGTCCCCTTTTTCTTCTTCCAATTGGTACCCAGTCGATTATGCATTTTGGTAGCCTTTCCTGTTCCATTCGTCTGATGTGTCCATACCATTTAAGTTGTTTGTGCTCGATGAAATCAATAATTGAATTTTTACATTTCATCTTGTCTCTGATTACTTCATATCTTATTCTTTCTCGTCTTGATATTCTTGCTGAACGTCTCCAGAAATCCATTTCTGTGGCTATTAATTTTGATTTCAGTTGCCATTTTGTTGTCCACACTTCTGAACCATATGTAATAATGCTCCTAACTATTGTTTTAAAAATCCTTATTTTGTTATCTGTTGTTATGTGTTTGTCCCAGAGAATTCCATTCAATAAAGAGATTGTCATCTTTCCAGAATTTATTCTTGATCCAATTTCTTTGTCCTGTTTCCCATCATTTGTAATTTTCACACCTAAATATTTATATTCCTCAGTAGCTGTTATTGTTCCCATCCCTTCTTCTAATATTAAGTCTCCATTCACTCCACCAATTACCATGTACTTTGTTTTATTCATGTTTACATTTAGACCTGATTTTTTTATATTCTTGAATCAATTTTCTGGTCATATACTCTATGTCCTCATAGTCTTGGCCTATAATCAGTTGGTCATCTGCAAATTGTAACGAGTATATTGTTCTATCATTTATTGGTATTCCCATAGCGTGACATTTTTTCTTCCAATTCTGTAAAGTTACTTCTGTATATATTTTATATAATGTAGGTGAGATGCTACATCCTTGACGTAATCCTTTTGTGACTTGGAATCCATGTGATAGTTATTTACCAATTTTTATTTTTGAAATAGAATTTTTATATAAATTTTGAATTGCTTTAATTATTCTTGGATTTATTCCTATTGATATTAAAGCTTTCCATAAACTGGATAAAGGCACACTATCATAGGCTTTTCCTATATCTATGAATACTAAATGTATAGGTTGTGCCTGAACCATTTTTTTTTCAATAATTTGTTGTAGGCAAAAGATATGATCAATTGTTGATCTTCCAGCTCTAAAACCTGCTTGTTCTTCAGCCTCCTTTTCTTTGTATTCTTGTTCTAACAAATATTTAATAATTCTTCCATATAATCTACTGAAGGTATTGGTCACTGTTATTCCCCTATAATTTTCACACTCATCTTTCGCTCCTTTTTTATGTATCACTGAAATATATCCTACTTTCAAATCATTTGGGACATCTTCCCTATTTAAACATCTTTCGAAAAGGTTTCTTAACAATTCCATTAATTTCTTTGTTCCTAATTTTAATAATTCTGCAGGAATACCTCCAATGCCTGTAGCCCTTCCATTCTTTAAAGATTTTATTGCAGTTTTTACTGTCTCTATTTCCAAACGGATGTAATTCTCTGCTTGTAGATCTATCATTTCATTATATTCAGGGTTTCCCAAGTATTCTTCCCTGTTTTCTGTTAATAAACTTTTAAAATATTTTTCCCAAGAGTCATGAGTAATATGTTTAATATGTGTTGTTTCTTTGGAATTCCTTCTTAAATTTTTTATAGTTTTCCATGCTTCTGTGTTTCTTTTACCACCAATATAGGATTCAATTTTTTGACATGACTGTTCCCAAACTTTGTTTTTTGCTTCTGCAACCTTTTTCCGGATTTTCGCTTGTTGTGCATTAAGCTCTATTTTATCTTGAAGATTTCTGGTATTTAACCATTTTAAATATTTTTCTTTCTTTAATTTCACTTCCTTTTTAATTTCTTCATTCCAGTAGTATAATGGATGGTTTGTACGTGTTTCTTCTGTTTCTCCTAAAGCTTCCTTGGCGGCTTCATGTAGTTTATTTACAATATAATGATATTGATCTTCCTTATTATCAAACTCTGTTTCTACCAGTTTTTCATCTAATCTCTTTTGATATAAAAATATTGTGCTTTCATTCTCCAAACTATTCAAATTATATTTACGAATTTTGATTTCTGTTTGTATATTTTCTATAGGACAATTTCGATTTTCTTCAGTGCTTTTTCCTCTGAAGGGGAACAAAAATTTGGAGTTTACCAAATAATGATAGCTAAGAGTTACCCCTCTATATACTCTTATGTCATGTATTTTTATCCTCGTTTGCTGTTTAATTATAATATAGTCTATTATTGATTTTTGATTCAATGTATCTTTATGCCATGTGTATTTATGTATTTCTTTATGTTGATAAAAGCCATTTAATATTTTCAATGAATTTTGTTCACAGATATCAATAAGTCTATTACCATTATCATTTATAACATTTTCTCCAAATGGTCCTATAATTTTATTTCCAATTTTACTTCCAGTTCTACTGTTAAAATCCCCTGCAATAATAATCTCCCTGGTTTTCCCGATATCCTCTATGATTCCATTTAAATTATTATAGAAATCATCCTTTTTACAAATTGGTTCATCTTCGCTTATTCCATATACTCCTATAATAGTAATTTTCTATCCATGAATATCAATACTAATTTTAATCAGATTTTCATCAATAGGTTCCCAGTTTGTGACCATTCTTTTGAATTTGTTTTTCATCAATATCGATATCCCCCGTTTTGCTCTTTGATTTTTTGGGACACCACTATAGAAATGTGTATATGATCCTATTCGTTCAATACCTCGTCCTTTTTTCTTAGTTTCTGGGAGTATAATAATATCTTGATTTCTAGCCTCCATTTCTTTAATCACTTCTCCTACTTTATTTTGTAATCCTTGTATATTCCATACACCAATTAAGACAGTCCGTTTTCTTAGCCATTTTCGTCTCCTATTATATCCGTCCTGCTGTAATCTTATATGCTTTTTAACCAGTGAGGTTTTTCCAATGAATTGGGAGTTGGCCCATCGCATTAACCCCCAACCTGGAGGACCAGGTAATTTTTGCTCAAGGTTTTCTTCCTTTAGCCTTTGGTAATCCAATACCTAAACTACAAGGCAGTAGTTGCTAGTTTTGGTCCACCCCGGGTATTTTATTTCCCCGGTACCCTCCATATCTGGTGGGCATTCCCCTATCCGCCACCTGGGGAGGCGCCCGATGGGAGACTAGCAACTCCACACGGGTCATTGTAAAAAATGAATAATAATAATAATAATAATAATACTCATCATCATATTAGAATTTTCAAAGCCAAATTATTTAGAGAATATCTGTCTGCTTATGACGCTCCAGAGGAATGTCACTGATACTGCTTGGAGAGATATCATAAAGGGAATTCCACAGTGTTCTGTCACGTGGCTGATTCCATGTAAGTCATTTCCCATTTGATACGTAAGGAGGGAAAAATTAGTTCTTTCTGATGATTATAAAAGTGATACTGTCAAGAGGAGTAAAGAAGCTTAAAATGAAAGTGTGAAAAATAAAGTTTTCGGGGAAACCAGAATTACTATACTGAATAGAACCTTGTACATTGATGGGGTTGTAGAACTGAGGAACTATCTAGCGAATCTGATAAACAGTTTAGGTTTCATACGTTAGATAACATATCTGGATATGTTATTTTTAAATAACACTGTTATTTTTAAATAACACTGTCTCACAAGTATTGATCACTTGTTGGCCAGATGCTCAATATGAGCATCTTGTACAAAACTCACCTTTTCCAGTTGACCCACCGTCAAAATCTCATAATGAAAACGTAACAGCTTCCCATATTTATAGCCAGAAAGGGGTGAAAACGAAGACGTAACACATGTACGGGTAGCAGAGTAATACGACTAGTGTCAGAGGAATGCCAGAAGTCTGATTAAGCCCACTGCAGCTTCATCCGAAACGCCAGGACTGAGTGGCATACCTGTTGGGCAATGGCCTGTTAACACAATATGATTTATTAGATATGATTGATGGAGCCCAAAAAACAACACACTCTTTATTCTGAAACAGCAGAGATAACGGGGTCAACTGTGTATCGATTCTAAATTTCCTCTACTGAAATAACAGACATGAATAATCAGAGGGTGACAATTATTGAACTATTTGAAAAAAACTGTAAATTAGATACAAACTACGGCAAGCACACGCTTCATTCAACATATAAACGTCACTAAAGATATTCGGATTTCGGTTATGACATGTTCGATACGACTGCCATCATCGGCGATGATACGGCGGAGACGAATAGCAAAATTCTGCATGACCCGCTGAAGTGTCGGAACATCTGTGCCGTTGAAGACTTCCTGAATGGCTGGTTTCAGCTCAGCAATGGTTTCAGGGTTATTGCTGTACATCTTGTCTTTAATATAGCCCCGCAAAAAGGAGTCGTATATGTTCAGATCCAGACAATACGGCGGCCAATCGAACGCCATGCCAGTGGTCTCTGGTACCCCAGAGCCAGAATGCGGTCCCCAAAGTGCTCCTCGAGAACATCAAATGCTCTCCTGCTTCGATGGGGTCAAGCTACGTCTTGCATGAACCACATCTTGTCGAAATCAGGATCACTTTGGATAATGGGGATGAAATCATCTTCCAAAACCTTCGCGTATCACTCACAGCGCTATCAAGGAATATCGCTGCGATTATTTCGTGACTGGACATTGCACACCACATAATCACCCGTTCAGGGTGAAGAGACTTCGCGTCGCGAAATGCGAATTCTCAGTCCCCCAAATGCGCCAATTTATTGACGAATCTATCCAAATAAAATAGGGTTTCGTCACTAAACCAAACCGTATTCACGTCAAAGTCCTGTTCGTCAGTTCTGTGGACAATAGTGTTGTCTAAACACAACCGCTGTTCTGTGGCCCTGGGGCTTAATGTCTGATAGGTACGAATTTTCTATGAGATGAGAGACTGGTCTTCAACAAAAATTTGTCACAATGTCTCCCAGTTGATTCCCAAACGTTGTGCCGCTCGTCTGATTGATTATCGATTTCCTGGGGCAGGTTTGAAGCACTGAGCGTCTCTTCTAGATGTTTTCAGTCGTTTTCACCCTTTCTGGACCACCGACATTGTCAACACCGTCATCACGAACACTGCCCGCTCTCTCAAACTTGCGAATCAAATTCTTGATTGTTAGTACACTTGGACCGGTTGTCTTCAGCTTGAACTCGGTCGCAAACGTCATTTGAGACGCAGTTTGGCTGTTATTGCTCGCATTGTAGGCCTTCACAAGCACTATACGCTCAGGCATGCTTTACCGTGACATTTTCACGTGGAAATGGCCAACAGCAACAAGGCGCGTACTCATGCGCACACTAATTCCCATCATGCACCGCTGCCAATCATGAAATTCGAACGTCCTAACGCATACCTTTCAGAAATTATAATGATTTTGTTTCTTATAGTTCACTTATCATCACCCTGTAAAAAGAATACAATGAAAAAACATTATCACTTATATTTTATTTAGACTACTAGTTTCGATCTGATGCACAGTTCATCTTCGCATATAAAACTGCGAAAAAAGATGAAAGATGTTGTGTTGGCTGAAGAGCCAACAACGTTTTACTAAAGGAGGTCGAAATGCACGCGTTTAGAGGAAGGAAGAACTATACTGACGTGAGGTCTGGAACATGACAAGGAATTAGAGTTCAGAAAGCGGACGTAAGTAGTTTGATACTTAACTTTAATTCATTAACGATGAACGTCGCTCTTGACGGTACATGATTCACAATATTATCTGTTCAGAATTCATTCTAATTACTGAATATGGCGCCTTGCTAGGTCGTAGCAAATGACGTAACTGAAGGCTATGCTAAACTGTCGTCTGCAATCACTGGTAGTGGCGACACGCGGGTCCAACGTATACTAACGGACCGCGGCCGATTTAAAGGCTACCACCTAGCAAGTGTGATGTCTGGCGGTGACACCCCAAAAGACAAATTAATTATTAAATGTATTAGTATTAGCACATATCCATTATAACATAATAAGAAAGCTTCATAATATTTCATATGTGTAAATGTCGTACATTAAGTCGATATTCTTTTAGTTATAACTCAGTTAAATGATTTTCACACATCAGGAATGTCTTTTCTCCTTATGTGAGTGCGCTGACATACGCACATGTTACAACGTGTCTGACGACACAACTCTCCGTATAGCATCACCTGCACATGTTCCCTAATTTACAGCTACGTATTCACTCTGCTGGAAAAATTTCTTTTGGCACACTAGCTATGACAATATTCATTGTGTGATTCTTATGTTTCTCCCAGCGTATTTGATAATCAAAATATCCACGGGTGTACTGCCGGGCTGCAGTGTCCAACGGGCACGATATTTCGACGATCATACATGTCGCCATCATCAGGTGAACTGACGGACTGAGCTCCTATGAACGTGCCGGTACGGAGATCCGTACGCTATGGTTGCTCAGGGGGAACTGGCTTCGGTCGCGGCGGCGGCCGATTTAAATACCCTCCGCCCGCGGCGCACTCCCTCTGCCGTCCGCGTCCCGCGGTGGAACAGATTGCGACGGCGTCTGAGATGACGTCGGTGTGATGGCTCTGTCCACCGTGGTCGTCACAACTATACGTTTGCTCGATTTACTCTTGATTAACCCAATCGCTGGTTCCCAAGCCTTGCTAAGATTATAGCCACAGTCACGGTTTATGAGATCGTCATTGGTGCGAATTTCGATGGCCTCTCTAACAACGCTGTCCCAGTATCTCGACGTCTGTACCAGAATCCTCGTGCGTTCATACTCCATAGCGTGATTTTCCGACAAACAATGTTCAGCGACCGCCGACTTGCTCGGATACATCAGTCGATTGTGCCTCTGGTGTTCACGGCATCGTCTGACCAATATACAACTTGCCACATTGACACGGAATCTGGTACACGCCGGCCTTCCTCAGACCGAAGTGGTCTTTGGCGCTCCCCACCAGTGCACGAGTTTTATTCGGAGGACAAAACACAGTTCCGACCCGGTGTTTCTTCAAAATGCGGGCGATTTTCCCCGAGAGTGCGCCTGTATATGGAATAAACGCAGTGCCTACCTCCTCACTCGTGATTTCATCCATCTCCACAGGTCTAGGCATCCTCCACTAAAGACCGCACAGGCTCTGCACCAAACCAACTTCAAAATAAATGACCGATGGAAAGAGGAATGGGAGAGCAGAACAGTAGTAAACTGCCACAGTATGCCATGCATCTTTAGTAAACCAAAAGGATTTGATTGCTCTCGCAAAGTTTGGTCAACTCTTAATCGCATCAGAACCAACTGTGGGAGATGTGCCGACTCCTTACACAGATGGGGTAAACTTCCTTCGGCCGCCTGCGACTGTGGCGCTGAGAGACAGACGGTCAAACACATCGTGCAGGAATGCCCACTAAGGGCATACGAGGGTGACCCACAAGATTTCCTAATGGCGACCCAAGAGGCAATCGACTATTTACTATATAAGCTGGACGTCTGCTTGTGACTGGTCTTCTGTGAGTGTAACTTTACAATTGGCGGTGTCCTTATATACAAACTGTTATTTATTGCTCTGTTTATAAATATGTGATTTTTTTTTTTTTTAAATCGTGTTGTTTCTGTAATTTTTACTGTGATGTTATGAGCCATACGCTAAATAAATAAATAAATCAATGTCGACATACGTAACTGTGAACATAGTCTCCCAGACGACTAACACATTTCTCCCATCGAGACACCAGGTTGTTGATACGGTCACTACAGTATTTTTGACTTTGTTGACGAAGCCACAACCTTACCTCTGATTGCACCGCCTGAAGTCCTTGAAGATGTTCTTTAAATACTGGAAAGAAATGAAAATTGGATGGGGCCAAGTGGGGACTGGATGGAGAATGATCGATAACAGTGAACCCAAGACGTAGGACAGTTGCAGATGTCACAGCGTTCGTGTGTGTTGTCAGCTGAAGGAGAGGGTGTTCCGTGTGTGGACTCTTCGAAACTCGATTACAGCACACAGTTTCTCGCACAGACATAGTTTCCTTACACACGGCAAATTCGGAAGCATGACTTTTCAGCACGCTTTCATACTTACCGTGATCAAGTTATTCTTAAGATGTTTTGTCTTCAATCATCAAGTAAAATAATAGTTCTTTCCGGTAATACAATAGTTTTCTGCAACTACTGTTACAACAATTGTTATTTTACTTTTACTCTGTTAGGCCTACTGAAAATTAAGAAACTTTTCCACCTGTTTCACTTAACTGGGAAAACGTCATCAGTGGTAACACTGAAAATAATTTGAACAGGTAATAGTGTTTGGCAATTAGATTGCCATAGAGTGACAACGGGTTTGTTTATAGTTGTGATGATTTATATACGTTAATTAGAGCGTTTAGGGTTCATTTAATATATCTGATAACAGATGGTTCCTTCCCTCTTTGTCGGTAGAGGGTATTGTCGAAAGGAACTTGATACCACTTTAACGACTTGTTATTTTGGCTTTTGGCAGTCTGCTACTCCTTTAATTGCATTTGATTATCATATGTACTTCGCTTTAATTTTGTGAAACTTACGGTCTCGGGTAACTTCACACAAATTCTGTAGTGGCTGTGCTGGCCGGGCTGGCCGAACGGTTCTAGGCGCTACAGTCTGGAACAGCGCGACAGCTACGGTCGCAGGTTCGAATCCTGCCTCAGGCATGGATGTGTGTGTTGTCCTTAGGTTAGTTAGGTTCAAATAGTTCTAAGTTCTAGGGGACAGATGACCTCAGAAGTTAAGTCCCTTAGTGCTAAGAGCCACTTTGTAGTGGCTGTATTTGTTTTGTACTCGACCTGTATTACTATGTGTCTTTTGTTTTTCGAGAATTCAGTGGCTATTTCCCACATCGAAAATACGAGTACAGCGTTTATACGTTTAATTTGTAAGCCTTTTGTATAAACGCTGCAATCGCGATAGCGCCGGCCGTGGTGGCCGAGTGGTTCTAGGCGCTTCAGTCTGGAACCGCGCGACCGCTACGGTCGCAGATTCGAATCCTGCCTCGGGCATGGACGTGTGTGATGTCCTTAGGTTAGTTAGGTTTAAGTAGTTCTAAGTTCTAGGGGACTGATGACCTGAGCTGTTAAGTCCCATAGTGCTCAGAGCCATTTGAACCATTTTTTTGCAATCGCGATGTTGATAATACTCACTAAAGTCATAAAACGACGAAATACATCAGGCGAAAAACTTTCTTAAGGTGCTGTATGCTCATGTCACGAAAAATCACATTTTACATATTACAGAAACAGGTGGAATTATGAAGAGTGCCGAAGCTTCAGTGCTCGGTGTGTAATTTATTTCAGGAATGAATAGAATAAATGGACTACGCATAGAGAAAGAAAAACAGATTTGATAACCGGCGATAATGTTGGAAATTCTCTCAATAAATTCATTAAATATTGAATTTACAGTACTGTACGTGCAGGTAATATATTATGAGTATGTTCAAAATGGTTAAAATGGCTCTGAGCACTATGGGACTTAACATCTGAGGTCATCAGTCCCCTAGACTTAGAACCACTTAAACCTAACTAACCTAAGGACATCACACACATCCATGCCCGAGGCAGGATTCGCACCTACGACCGTAGCAGCAGCGCGGTTCCGGACTGAAGCGCCTAGAACCGCACGGCCACACCGGCTGGCGACTATGTCCTAAAAGTAATTTTATTATAGGTAGTGCATAGCATAACAGAATAGTCCAAGCGTCTTCTGCCTCGAAATGTATACTGGAAAACACGGAGTTGCGACCAGTTTGGAATAATAATTGAGGAAAGAGGTAATTCATCGACGGTAGAAGGATGAGTGATGCACTTACTGCCAAATGACAAATACAAATCAACCGTAAATGCAGTGTTGAGTCAGGAACTGACAATGACTTAGCTGAGAAAATAATTCATGCTTTATCAAACAAAACCCACATTGCTGAGTTCCTTGTTGCATATATAACAGACGCATTATAAATTAAAACGCCTTCATTTTATACGAATTAGAAGGCTTCATGTGTCTTCTAACGTTTAAGCCTGTTTCTAAAACGCTCACCATTGCACCATTATATGTTTCAGACATTAATTAGAAACAAATCGCTGGTTCACGTAAATTCAGATATTTGCGAAATTGATTCCGTGTTAATATCATGAAATGTAATCTTTCACAAATGCGGAAAATTTTAAGTTATGTGATTTTAATCGACCTGGGCGGGACTGCGTTCGGTCACAAAGTGGCAGAATTAAATTAATTTTAGCAACACTTCACCGTCTCCAAAGTTCGTGTAACTTCCTTTGGCTTCCTTGGTAAACTTCAGGGCTGGATGGAAACGCGATATTAAATTTTTCATAACTTTATTTCCAGTCTTCTTAAACCAACAACCTTTGGCTATGATTGGCGAACTTTGGCGTCTTACCATCTTCACAACTTCACGGAAAGAAACACCCGCATGAAAAATGAGTTACTTTTTCATTTTTGACATTAGCGTGATCTATATTTCTTCCATCAGCTTTGCCGTCAACCACATGATGCACATGGAGGCGAAAATACGAGTATCCCGAGAAGTATTTTCAGCAATTGTAACAACGTATTTATAAGTCACGTACAGTGCTCTACCGACGATAAAAGTCCTCATTTAAAATACCTGTTGCGACCTAATTCTCCTGCTCATTAGCAGATGTATCTCTTCTCCTGTGAGACTTACAATCATTTACTGGGTCATTTTCATTTCAGTGACACTATACCAGTTTCGCAACGACTGTCGTAGTGAGCTAATGCGACTTTATTATTTCCTTCTATGTACAACAGTTAATTTGTCTTATGTTTTACATTGTCTTTATTGACTGATACTAGAGTTGATAAAATGAGAAGTGAAACTTTCATTGTGCAGCTGATACTGTCATAGGGAGGCAGATGGTTGTAAGATGAACCAACTGGCAATCATCTTTCATTGTGGTCTGGTACGGTGCAATTTCTTGGAAATGTGGGTAAATAAGTCTTCAGACTGGTTTAGTTCAGACTGTCACGGCTTACTCTCCGCCGCGAAACTAATGATGTCAAAGCAGCACTTGCATCCAACGTCCTCGATTATTTGGTGTCTGTGTTCCAATCACCGGCATCTTGTACAGTCTTCGTTGTCTTGGGCTTTTTCGTGCCATGGACGTTATTCCCTGATGTCTTAACACATGATCTATCTTCCTGTCCCTTCCTCTAGTCACTATTTCCCAAATTTCCTTTTTTCACCGGGTTGCGGAGGACGTCCTCATTTCATATATCAGTCAAATAAGTTATCGTCGTCCTTCTGTAACGCCGCGTAACAGACGCTTCGATTCACATCTTTTCCATTTTTCTCTCACTTCACGATTCACTTACCTGCCATGTTGTACTCCATATGTATATTCTCAGATGTTATTTCTGATATTAAGCCCTTTATTTGATGGTAGGTGGCCTCTTTTAGCCTGTTTGAAACCTTTCCCTTGCTAGTCTGCTAGCCTGCTAGTCTTCATCTTACATCCTGTTTGCTTGGTCCGTCAGGCATAATGTTGCTTCCATGCCACAACGTAGCTCGCAGGTTTCATGTTAAGTTGATTGCTAATTTCATTTCTACTACGCATTACTTACTTCTACCTTTGGTATACTCCCAGTCGGTATTCTGTGGCCATTAGACCATTCATTTCTTTCAAAAGGTCCTGTAACTCTTAGTTGTTTCACTGAGGAAAGCGAAGTCATCAGCAAATATTTTCATTCGTATCTTTTCACCCTTAATTTTAAAACCACACATGAACCTCTCCCTATTCTACACTGTGGAACCAAAGAAACTGGTACACTTCCCAAATATCGTGTAGGGCCCCCGCGAGCACGCAGAAGTGCCGCAACACGACGTGGAATTGACTCGACTGATGTCTGAAGTAGTGCTGGAGGGAATAGACACCATGAATCCTGCAGTAGTGTCCATAAATCCTGAAGAATGCTAGAGGGTGGAGATCTCTTCTGAACAGCACGTTGCAAGGCATCCCAGATGTACTTTATAATGTTCATGTCTGGGAAGTTTCGTGGGCAGCGAAAGTGTTTAAACACTGAGGAGAGCTCCTGGAGACACTATGTAACAATTTCGGACATGTGAGGTGTCGCATTGTCCTGCTGGAATTGCCCAAGTAAATTGTAATTAACAATGGACATAAATGGATGGAGATGATCGGGCAGGATACTTACGTGCGTTTCGTATGTCAGTGTCGTGTCTGGACGTATCAGGGGTCCCATATCACTCGAACTGCACACACACCGCACTATTACAGAGCCTCCACCAGCTTGAACAGTTCTGTTGATATGCAGGGTCAGTGGATTAATGAGGTTGTCTCTAAACCCGTACACGTCCATCTGCTCGATACAATTTGATACGAGACTCGTCTGACGAGGCAACATGTTTCCAGTCATCGACCGTCCAATGTCGGTGCTGGTGGGCCCAAGCGAGGCGTAAAGCTTTGTGTCGTGCTGTCATCAAGGGTACACGAGTGGGCCTTCAGCGCCGAGAGCCCTTGCCGATGATGTTCCGTTGAATGGTTCGCACGCTGACACTTTCTGATGGCCCAGCATTGATATCTGCAGCAATTTATGGAAGGGTTGCACTTCTGTCACGTTGAACGATTCTCTTCAGTCGCCGTTGGTCCTGTTCTTGTAGGATCTTTCTCGGCCGCAGCGATGTCGGAGATTTGATGTTTTACCGGATTCCTGATATTTACGGTATACTCGTGAAATGGTCGTACTGGAAAATCTGCAATTCATCGCTATCTTGGATATGCTTTGTCCCATCGCTCGTGCGTCATTTATAACACCACGTTCAGACTCACTTAAGTCTTGATGACCTGCCATTGTAGCAGCAGTAAGCGATCTAGAAACTGCGTCAGATACTTATTGTCTTATATTGGCATTGCAGGCCGCAGCGCCGTACTCTGCCTATTTACATATCTCTGTATTTGAATACGAATACCCACATCAGTTTATTTGACGCTTCAGAGTATGTACCTATTTTTATGGCAGTTTCAGATCTCTTGTTCATTAGAGGGTATTATAACTATTCGAACGCAAATATCAGCCGCATATTTCATACACGTGCTCTTCAAGTGTCGCCGCCTGTTGATGGGGCGCTTCGTAAAGCCACCTCATGTGGTGTCACAGCCAGACACCACACTTGCTAGGTTGTAGCCTTTAAATAGGCCGCGGTCCGTTAGTATACGTCGGACCCGCGTGTCGCCACTATCAGTGATTGCAGACCGAGCGCCGCCACACGGCAGGTCTAGAGAGACTTCCTAGCACTCGCCCAGTTGTACAGCCGACTTTGCTAGCGATGGTTCACTGACAAATTACGCTCTCATTTGCCGAGTCGATAGTTAGCATAGCCTTCAGCTACGTCATTTGCTACGACCTAGCAAGGCGCCATTACCAGTTACTATTGATGCTGTAAAACATGTACCGTCAAGAGCGATGTTAACCATTTATGGATTAAAGTTAAGTATTCCAGCAGCTACGTACTTTTTTTACTAGTCTCAATTCCTCTTACTGTTCCAGACCTCACGCCAGCCTGCGTGAGCTGAAACACGTGTCTTTCGGCTTCCTGTCATAGTGGGTTGGCAGTCTTGGCTTGGCTTGGCTAGCGCGTTCTCTCATCAACCTCGTCTACTGCAACACGGTTGGTTGGGACGGAAGATCGAGATGCAACACAGCGACGGCAACTGGGGTCAACAGTTATGGAAGAACAACAGCCCACGACGCATGCACGGCCATTGTAACAATACCGAGAGAGGAAATCAGCCGTGCGCTCGTCTCGACACCCAAGGAACTAAATACGGGGTGACCTGGGTCAGCGTGTTGCTGCCGTCTTGACGGGCAAAAACGGTGCTCCCTGAGAACAGGGGAACAGGAGAATCGTCCCCTGCACCCACGGAGCCGAAAACAATAGAAAAGGCAGTTGCGACCATAACACCCTCCACAGCGCCCAGTGAACCAGCAAGCCATGCATATGGACTGTGAAATGTAGTAGACAAGTACTGACGTTTTTACAATTATAGTAGACATAATTCGATTTGGTAGTAAAAATGTGTGTGAATTCATAAGGGACCAAACTGCTGAGGTCATCGGTCCTTAGCCGCGCGGGATTAGCCGAGCGGTCTCAGGTGCTGCGGTCATGGACTGTGCGGCTGGTCCCGGCGGAGGTTCGAATCCTCTCTTGGGCATGTGTGTGTGTGTGTGTGTGTGTGTGTGTGTGTTTGTCCTTAGGATAATTTAGGTTAAGTAGTGTGTAGGCTTAGGGACTGATGACCTTAGCAGTTAAGTCCCATAAGATTTCACACACGTTTGAACATTTTTTTCATTGGTCCTTAGACTTACACACAACTTAGACTAGCTTATACTAAGAAACACACACACTCATGCCCAAGGGAGGTCTCGACTCGAACCTTCGGCGGGAGGGGCCGCGAAATCCGTGACATGACGCCTCAAACCGTGAGGCCACTCCGCGCGGCTGATTTGGTAGTAAATATTGTTTTTATCTACAGTGGAAATAGCATTTTTTTACTATTACTATTATTATTAGCAGTAATAGTGATGGTGTTGGGCGGTAATATTGTGAGGGAGGTAATACACAGAAGAGCCAAAGAAACTGGTACACCTGCTTAATATCGTGTAGGGCTCCCGCGAGCACGCAGAAGCGCTAAACACGACGTAGCATGGACTCGACTAATGTCTGAAGTACTGCTGGAGGGAACTGACACCATGAATCCAGCAGCGCTGTCCATAAATCCGTATGGGTGCGAGGGGGTAGACATCTCTTCTGAACAGCATGTTGCTAGGCCTCCCAGATATGTTCAATAACGCTCATGTCTGGAAGTGTGGTGGCCAGCGGAAGCGTTTAAACTAAGAAAAGTGTTTCTGGTGCCACTCCGTACCAATTATGGACGTGTGGGGTGTCGCATTGTCCTGCTGGAATTGCCCAAGTCCGCGTAATGGACTCGAATGGATGCAGATGGTGATACAGGATGCTTACGTACACTCTTTGACATAAAACTCGACCGGCGGCCGGCCGCTTCAGAGGCTAAGTCTGCGCCGATCGCGACATGGGACAAAAAAACTGGCCAACTCGCTAATTCTCTAAGTCCGGTTATCTGCACAATCTGGCAACACTGTAGACTGCGGCACTTCCTGGAGGAACACTTGTCCCAAGATAGAGAGACTCTAGGCTGATTACGCCTGTGGTCTAGCGGTAGCGTGCGTTGTTTCTGTTCATAATGTCAGTGGATCGAGAGCAGCTGGCATAAAATATTTTTATAGCCTCTTCTGTCTGAATGCTGAAGACGTGAATGTAATGGTAGCGCAGATTCAATCTATTTCGCTTTGTGACACACCGATATCAAAATTTTATCTAGTAACGATTTTGCGGCAATTTTTTCCTGCAGACTGTCCTCCTCTGGACGCCGTATGCGGCAAAGCTCCGGGATCCATTTGCTGGCTACTGGCAGCGGCCGTGGCGACAGCAGCGGCGCTTCACTGCCCCGTTCTTTATCGAAAGCGCCTGCTACCGCTCATCGCTTTTGATGATTTAAAACGCTTTATTATTAAATGTTGCTCCACAGAAAATTTCTACAATTTCCATTCACGCTCAAAAGCAACGGAGACAGACGCCCTGATTAGTAGGCGGGTAATCGGCAAGACCTGAGTGTGGCCCGAAATTAATTTTATAGACTGGGACGAAATTAAACCACCTCACTACATTCGATGAAATTATAAATGCTTCATACCTCGTTTCTTTTCCTTTCAAACTTAATTATTTATGCAACTTTTGGTCAATGTTTGGATGTTTTCGTCAAGCCAGAGTGAGCGTCTGTGGTGTAAAGTGTATTACAGTTCTTGTTTCATTTCTTATGGTAAGTCCATGCGATAAACTGTGTAAATATCTTGCAATGCATGCTCTGTAGCAGTGCAGGCACACTGCACATTTGGAGTTCCATGTATGGGTTCATGAAGTATTTATTGTTGATCGGAAGTGATAGTTAAGGTCATCAGATTTAAAACAGAAAAATTTGTCGTTTTGAAGGTTTCAGAGAATGGAAAGGAATTGCTAACGCCGGTGTTAGAAAACGTCTACAGTTAAATGCTATTGCAAAAATTTAGAAGATGGGAACTATATTAATGAACATGTGCACTTCATAAACAACCTTCTGACATGTTAGACCTATATGACGAACAAAGCTCAAATTTATATCGTTGACAGTCGGTTTGAATCTTTTCAGAACCTATTTTACAGTGAAGCACCTTGGAATTTGCAAAGCAGAAATCCATGATATTAACTTAATTTACTAAGTCGAAATCGGACGAAGATTGATGTTTAAAGGCATTCTTCAGATTTCGCATAAGAAATTTTTACTAGCAGTTTGCAACTCCATTAATTAAAATGGAAAATAAAAGGTTGTAGTCAGCGGCTTCTACCGTGATTCGAACTTATAGTACAAGCACTGCAACGCACAAGGGAACCTCTGAGCTAACGACACACTGACGGCCAGAGGCGGACTATAGTCACTGTGATGTTGCCTGAGCCTCAAAACGCAACCTTAAACACACAAACAGAGGAGGTGGAGATTACTGTTTTAACGTCCCATCGACAACGATATCATTAGAGACGAAGCACAAGGTCGGATTAGGGAAGGATGGTGAAGGAAATCGGCCGTGCCCTTCCTAAGGAACCATCCCGGCATTTGCCTGAAGCGTTTTAGGGAAATAATTGAAAACCTAAATCAGGATGGCCGGGCGCGGGATTGCACCGTCGTCCTCCCGAATGCACACACAAACAGGTGTTACTTATGTGAAGAACGCCGTTCTTGGAGTCCAGAAATTAAATATACTTTCTAATTGTGTCATCTTGCAGTGGATTATATCGTACGAGTCTTCGATGTGGAAAACCAATGTCAAGTGAATTTAGCGAGGTAACGCCGACCTACACCCGGAAGTAAATGCGTTATCAGAGTGTTGACAAATACTTGCTACGACGCTGCCATTTCTCGGCTCTCTGACGAGGCAGCTCTTCAGCGAAATGCTTGTCGTGATTCTCCGATACGGTTCTTCAGAGTGGAGACGCGCGCGCACGTTTGGTTTTTATGCGGCGTTCTCCCCTGATGGTTTCTGACGTCGCCTTGTGGGCTATGTATACATATGAGACATTCAATTATCATTAATCCAGAATGATACAAGTTTCAGCTTCCGTCGTGGAAGAAGGCTGTTGACGCCGACATTACATCATTTCAACGTAGGGAAAGCAAAACGGATCATTCAATGTTTCTCATTCAACATAAAGCATGTGAGATAAATTTCCGTAACGTTCATAATCATCTAAAAATACAAACGAAGTAAAAATACACCGGAAGCTTATTCGAATTGAATATAATGTAAGATACCAAACGCTTTGCACCTCGATGTCGAATTTGTCCACTTGCAATCGTTTGCAGCATGCACATAGAATGTCATGATTACCACGAGAATGAAGAAATATGTTGGTAAGGATGGAAGCAAGAAGAGACGCTGTCAACAAATATTCTATTCCTCATGGCATTCATTTCATTTGACACGTAAGAAGAGGTAAAGCGGGAATTTACTTTCGTTAACACGAAAGATGTGCCGCACATATTGATAACGAGGAAGTCTGCGTCTTCATACGTTTCCTCGTGGAAATCTGTATGCTCTATTTTATACTAAGTAGCCCGATCATTGTTTCAGTAATGTTACCCTCTTGTTTGACGCCGTAACGATGAACAGATTCCAAATGCATGTCTCTGCGTGAAAGTAGCTGTTCAAACCCTTCCTGGGTTGTTTTTTGTGTTTTATTGCTTGGAATTCCTGAAGCAGACCACTGTGCCTTCCCTCCTCGTGGGTTAGGTCTCAAAACTAAACCGCTTTGTATCCAATGGCACAATTTATTCATACTGCATCAGCATAAGACTCTTGCGAGTGAGAGAATGACAATAACAATCGTAACAAGAACAAGCAAATAATAAATGATGTTTATTCCAACGCAGAACGAGAATGGCTTTAAATATAAAAATCTATATCTATATCCATATCTATTGATCTTTGAGTTGGCAGAATGCAAATATATTCTTAGCATTTAGTTACTGAATTTAGTTCTGGATGTTTGCAGAGAAAAGGAAAAGTCGGTACTTCTCGCTAGTGTAATATAATGTGAACCAGCAACTACCCTTTCCTTAGAACACGACTCAAGCAGGTCCTCAAGTAGGCACTGCTGCATTCTGTTCCCTGACATTGCTCTGATGACGGTTAATGCAGATAGTTCCGATTATGAAATACAAAACGTATTGCAGGTTAGTTCCTAGGATAGTAACATTAAATTTGCGTTGTAGACGGCACATGAACGTGACGACTATCCATATTACTCATCAATATAAAAAGACAATATTTTGGGAATTTGGCAGGATTACTCAAAATGAATTCTGAAATTGGGTGACTGAGCGCACAGGTGCTAAACGTCGTCAAGAGTATACGATGTCCTAATCGCATTAGGAATATGAAGATCGTCTTCGACAGCTCGCAACTTTCACATTGCTATCTCCACCCTACTCCAGACAGCTCTCGGTGGAGTTGTACTACGTTGCCGATGTTATGGAAGGCCTTCAAACCGACAACAGACCACATATGGAAAAATACAAGCGAATTCTCTTGCAGCGTAAGCTTATTGTAACTAATCTAAAAATTATTGGAGAGGAACATTGTCCTATTCAAAAAAAGTAAAATGTTACACACTGTTGACGTCAAACGGACATTATCTATGTCCTGTCTTGTGTCCTACTCATCTATAATATCAAGTGTACTATGAAAATGATTATATATAATGGATTATAAGGTAATGCCGATGTGGCCGTGCGGTTCTAGGCGCTTCAGTCTGGAACCGCGTGACCGCTACGGTCGCAGGTTCGAATCCTGCCTCGGGCATGGATGTGTGTGATGTCCTTAGGTTAGTTAGGTTTAAGTAGTTCTAAGTTCTAGGGGACTGATGACCTTAGAAGTTAAGTCCCATAGTGCTCAGAGCCATTTGAACCATTTGAACTATTTAACACAAAACGACATTAAAAATTTAAGTTATTCACGAGCAGCTAGTTGAGAATATGTATGAACACTAAATGACACGACGAACCGTCTTGTTCTGCATATGGATTCAAACCCAGCTCATGCAGACTAAGCAAAGATTTCGTGACTGACGGAAACTAACAGTCATTCCTGATTAGGCATACAGAGAGTGATATACCTCGATTTTAGACAGTATCAGTTAGCAAATATCAACTTTAAATTGCATAACGCAAACATTTTTAACAGACGCGAATTCCTACCCAGCATCTATTGTCCCTGTTAACGAACTACGAGAGATGTTAAATATTGCTTCTTCACAAGTAACTTACTTGAAATGCCGTGAGGTAAAGCTGTGTGTTGGACACGGATTCGAACCCGGAACCTAATCGGATTGCTATCGAAGCACAGTCAAATGTGACATATCGGAATTTCGCGGCAGTAACTAGATGTTTTAACTGAAATGACGAGACGAAACATAAATTTTTTCCTTCCCAGGACTCCAACCCGGCACCTATCGCTGTTATATTCTAGAGAAAACTAACGTTAAATATGGGTTTGTTGCACCAGCAGTGACATGTGAGCATGTTTGAACTGAAATAATATGACGAAGAGTTCAGCGCTCACTGGGAATAGAGCCCCACACATATCGTTGTTGACTACACACAAAGAGACGTCAGCTACCGAATTTTTCTCCACCAGCTGCTCAGAATAGCATCTTGAACTTACAGTCATCTCGCAAATAGTTCTGTGTCTCACTGGGAGTTAAAAACGTCAGATATCGTTAGTGTTGACAGCGAATGAAAATACATTAAAAATCAAAATTATTATCCACCAGCAGATAGGTGTTCTCATGCTAGAGCTTGATAATACATAATTAAATCTTTAGTGCCGGGCCAGGATTCGATCCCATTCACGCATAATATGTGAAGGTGTTGAGGAATCTGCAGTTTTGAACAAACAACAAATTGTAGCCGAGCTGTATTGCCACGAAGGGATCAAATTCCGCGTTAAGGGCGGTCTGAGTTGCATTCCCAGTTCAGAACCAATTTTATCGACATACAGAAGCTCAAATAAAAGATGGAGTAAGTGTCCTGTGACCATACATAGCGTTTGTGTCGCCACTTGAAATAAATAACTAGTATAAGAAAGGTTACTGGTGATAGAGTTTCTACATGTCGCCACTCCAGACTTTATTGTGGTTCAACCTACCGTCTACTTGGTAAAGAAGGAATATCATCTTTAATGTGAATTTTCTGACCACGCAGCCATTATATCTCCTTCACTTGGTGTAGCCAGGAGAGAATGGAATCTGTCTCTTCCTATCTAAAATCATTGACAGAAGTGGGAATCGAACCCAGACCATAGGTATAACAACCTACCATCCGTCCAACAGACCACGAACTCCTCTTCTCTGCGAGTCATTTTTCTATCGTAACGCAGTTGCGCCACACTGGATGAGAATTCTGACACACAGGCTCCCTGTAGTAATTTGCAGCATGTTCAGTAAATTCATTTACTTGGTTGACCGAATCACCATGAACTAGCTGCCTCGGCTACCCAGTGCATACATTCGACTATTTTGTAATCACAGAAATAAAATCACGTTACTGCCACCTACACACAACTGCCAACATTGTAGGATGCAGAAGTTTAAATAGGAAGTGTTCCTTTCCACTTGAGCTATTCTATTGCGCTATCTGTTACTAGAAAACGTCGTTCAGTCCAAAAGAAAAGCTGTAACTGTTTGTCTCTCAGAAGTCAAGACTTGGCCATATGCATAATCTCACAGTGCTGTGGAATCCAAAAGTTCTGGAGGAATAGTTGCCGAGCTCTGGAGCTGTTGTAGCTACGTGTCAGCTTGTAGCATAGATAAGATGTCGCGAGTTCGAATACATTCAGTGCTACATTTTTTAAAACGCCATTCTGCTCTCTGCTGAAGTTATCAATCTAATGGAACTTTGAACATAATTCCCTTCACTTCTCAACCCAAAGTAGTCGCATGTGGAAAAAGGACTAACTACTATGACATTTTGTTCTATTCAGGTTTAATAGACAGCAGGCAGCAGATGCATCTCGAAGATGTGCAGGGAGAGCGCATCGTGCCATAATATGTCAGAAAAGTATTTTCTACATTAGCCGTCGTGTGGTAGTCATATTTTATTCTTCTTCAAACTTTGATTCACAGCTTTAACTCAGAACAAATTTTCTACATGCATGTAATCAATATACTGCATGCGCATTGTCAGACTGTCATAGGTAACATCAGGGAATTCGCATATATCGTTGATGATTAATTTCTCTCTCATGTTTACTATTGTTTTAACAACACTAAAGGAAACCTTACGAAAATTGTGCACTGTATTATAAGAAATGAAATAAAACTAACCATGATAACCTTACGACGAAAGTATCTGTACACAAGCATGCCTCTATCGACACGAATTAGTAAAATACTACTCACTTAGATTTTGATTGGGTCTGTGTTTAATTGGTATGCTGTGTCATACTCAAGAGGTATGCAAATGTGGCATCTCATAAATACAGTTACGTATTCCTAGAAACCCAAAATTCGCTTGTCAGCAGCGGAAAGAGGCGTTACCTGTTGTGCAGCATTGTAAGTTTTTCAACATTGCACTATGAGCTGAAAGCATTTTCTTGCGATTTCCTTATTGATGTTTGATCTGACTGCTTGTAGCTCTTTCACAGAAGGGATAAAAATGTTTCAGTCAGTGAGACTGGAACTGCGAACCGTAACAGACACTGTTTCACAGGTCAGCACGTTACCACAGAGCTGGCGAGGAGGTATGGGTCTCAGCTTCCTATTACGACGGCAATAGTAACTAGAACTCGTAAACCGCTATTTAAAGGTCGAGATTAGTTGCGATTTCCACCTGCAACGACTTTCCTGGGCTGAAAACCGTAAATTTTCAATCTTTTGTTACCCTTCAAGCTATAATAACTCAGATTATTCAATGGAAATGACAGGTAAAATCAAGTGAACTTTGAGGCTTAATTCCGTGCACACCAGGAAGTAACTCGTCGATCTCCAAGTCGCGGCTGCTACGGCCTGGAATACGTAATGCGTCTGATTCGCTTTCTGTAACTAGGTTTAGGGACTGGAGCGTAGTTACTAATAATACTCAGAACTGACTGCAAACTGAGCATCATAAATCAGTAACTCTCATTGTTGTTTTTATATTTCTTTCGCAAGTGCACTCAAAACTAAGAAAGACTCCTATCAAGACACTTTCATCCCTGTCATCTAACCACGAAAGATGTCTGATATACCTCCATTCTGAAGTAACAAAGTGTGCATGCATTTAAAGATGAAGTGCATGATGTGAAGTTCTGTGATGGAGATACGAACCCAACACGTAATCCGATTGTTCACTAAGAAAAATCAAATGTTACGTATCGGTTTTTCTTACGAGCCGCTAGGTGTCTGAATCTAAAATAAGGATACAAACTTTTGTGCCTAAGCGACAATCGAACTGCACACCTACCGTGCATCCACGAATATAGCTTAAGTATCAGTTGCTTACTCATGAACAGTAAGATGTGTGCGTGTTTGACCAGAAATAACGACACCTGTTGCGATTGTTGGCAACACATGAACAGACATTGCAATTGCGCGTTAATTTTCACTAGCAGGTGGGTGTGCACTTGATAAAGCTAGAAATGAAATTATGAATATTTTTGTACTGGATCAGGTTTCAGACCCACATACTTACCTTTGGAGGAGACCTAGAGAAGATTGCAGTCTTGGGAAAAGGAACGAAATGACTGAACTATACTGTTCCGAGAGATTCAGATCCTCGAAAGAGGAGATACAATATCGAATCACAGTCCAGCATAAAATATTTAATCGTCTCTAGTTCAATCAAGTACAAGTAAAATAAGAGCCCTGTCCCTTTAAATGGCTATCGGTTCATCAAATAAAATAAAATTTTCTAATGTAAGTAAGCTTACTGGCGACTGTATTTCTTTTTACCATGACTTCCGCTGTGTCATTTCCCAACGTAAACCGGCTCTGCCCAGTTGGTAATGAAGGAACGTGATGTTTAATGCGGATTCAGGATTATAACGTCTTTCTCTTGAGGTTACCAGAGGTAAAATAAATCTGTTTGTGCCTTTTAAAAGTAAATGCCTGAACCCACGCATTGCATCTGTGATAGCTCGTTCCACCAGACCATTGTGGCCACATTACCCAGCCCCAGGAGTGTGCTGTAACGGATGGTGTGCTTAGCTTACAAAATTAGTCACGGTGGAAAAAATGCGAGTCTATTAAATGGTCAAGTAGAAGCAAGCTTCTGATGCATAGATTATGCTATTCTCATGTCAGCAGGATGTAAAGACTCTTCTAGACATCATAGGCAGGATGTGAAGCCATTTTGATTTTTCACAAATTCAGCAAATTTCTTAGTTCGAGAAAATCCACTGTGAAGTGTGAAGTTGCCTGATAATTCGATTATTACTGTTATTATTAATATCATTTTATTCATACCGCTGATGGAGCACGACCGTAGTCTTGAGGTCCGCGAGACCAGTTAATATGACGTCTGGCGACCGAAAGCACATATCGAAAAAAATTTTATCGCACCTTTCCTCTCGGTGCTGAAGCTATGAGTGTAATTCAAGCGAATCTACAATATCATATTAGCTGGTCTCGCGTTTAACCTCAAGACTACGGTCGTAGTCAAGTGTAATGTACTAAGACTGGAGTCAAGACTTCCTCTGGGAAGTGCCGCAGAGTACATGTTGCTAGATCGAACATATTGCCAGACATAGAATTCTGAGAGGTGCATGACTGTATTGTCCTCCTTACGTGAACGACTCGGCGGTCAATTTTTTGGTCTGAGACTGTATCTACAACACATATTGCACGCTTAAGACCCAGAAGAATTA
Source organism: Schistocerca cancellata (assembly GCF_023864275.1). Taxonomy (NCBI): domain Eukaryota; kingdom Metazoa; phylum Arthropoda; class Insecta; order Orthoptera; family Acrididae; genus Schistocerca; species Schistocerca cancellata. The sequence goes on along the minus strand of NC_064629.1, from coordinate 788,270,268 downwards.
AAAAAAAAGTAGTTTATGAGAGCAACGTTAATCATAGCGTTCGAAGTATTCATAGTATTGTATACGTGTGTGTAAACGCCTTCCAATGACCACTCAAGAAAGACAAGGATACACAGTCTAGCTTCAATATTATAAATACACCTCAGTTTGTGGATGAACTCAGACTTAGGTTGATAATAATTGTGAAAATATAGCAGCACTGTACCCATTGGTGTTAAACTCGTTTTCAACCAATGATTCCCACAGCTACAGGGATACTACTTGTGATACCTCTTAGACAAAATACTTAAGCAGTGTTATCAGACGACAAGATCAACCTGACACAAACTGTGGGAAGTTTGTTTTACAACCTTCGTACCTGGATATTCAGCTTTTTCTTATTTGAGATATCTGTGAACGTTGCTGCTTAAGACGATTTAAGCACAAACTAAATTCCCTCAGCTTCGACAATGTTTAAAGAAACCGTCTTATCGGCACTAAATCGTGGTTTGTGCACTGGCAAACAGTCTTCGCCACATTAGGTTATTTAAACTGGTGTCACTCTGAGCTAGAATTTATGGTCAGCGACTAAGTGTAAGTTCAACGTTTCGGATGCGAGTTTTGCGACTGTGAAATACTTTTATACACTATAGAAGCGAATATTAAATTTGCACTAATATAGCGAAAATTTTGTACTTGGACAGAATGAAAATACTTCTATTTATTGCAAAGGGAAACAATAGATTTTCTAAAACACTGTCTGTCATACACTACTTGAAACAGATCATAACGACCAAATCATGTGGAACAACTAACAGCAACGTATATCGGAAGGCAGTAAGATCTCTTGCCTTTTGGTTTGTCAGTACTCGATAGCCATTTCTAGGCGAAAGTAAATGAAGAAAGGCAGTGCGTCTTTGTTACCAAGTAACGTCTTCGTCAATTAGTTTAGTTTTAATGTAATCTACGAGTAATTGCTGGTGTTTGATATTAACATGAAAAGGATTCCGTAGACAGGGAAAGAACCTGTTCTTGGGAAACTACTTCTATAGTGACCAAAAGGCACTAAATGATGTTCAAGCACTTGTGTTACAGCAGCAGTATGAACAAAATGATATTAATAATAACAGTAATAATCGAATTATCCGGCAACTTCACACTTCACAGTGGATTTTCTCGAACTAAGAAATTTGCTGAATTTGTGAAAAATCAAAATGGCTTCACATCCAGCCTATGATGCCTAGAAGAGTCTTTACATCCTGCTGACATGAGAATAGCATAATCTCTGCGTCAGAAGCTTGCTTCTACTTGACCATTTAATAGACTCGCATTTTTTTCCACCGTGACTAATTTTGTAAGCTAAGCACACCATCCGTTACAGCACACTCCTTGGGCTGGGTAATGTGGCCACAATGGTCTGGTGGAACGAGCTATCACAGGTGCAATGCGTGGGTTCAGGCATTTACTTTTAAGAGGCACAAACAGATTTATTTTACCTCTGGTAACCTCAAGAGAAAGACGTTATAATCCTGAATCCGCATTAAACATCACGTTCCTTCATTACTGTGGTGTCACCGCCAGACACCACACTTGCTAGGTGGTAGCTTAAATCGGCCGCGGTCCATTAGTACATGTCGGACCCGCGTGTCGCCACTGTCAGTACTTGCAGACCTAGCGCCACCACATGGCAGGTCTAGAAAGACGGACTAGCACTCGCCCCAGTTGTACGGACGACTTTGCTAGCGACTACACTGACGAAGCCTTGCTCTCATTTGCCGAGAGACAGTTAGAATAGCCTTCAGCTAAGTCCATAGCTACGACCTAGCAAGGCGCAGTTAACCATATCTGGAGAGAGTCTTACTTGTATTCACCATAAACGATGTACACCAAAAGGATGGATTAAAGTTAAGTATTCCCAAAGCAACGTACTTTTCTTATTAGCATTCATTGAGCATCCTGTTTCAGACTTCACGATATTCTGGGTGAGCTGATAGCGTGCCTATTTGGCCCTTCTAAATAACACTGTGTCAGCACTTCTGTCGACACATAACATTGGCGACGAGGAAAAGTGTCGCGCCCACGTTGCAGTCCTTTTGATAGTAACTTGCTCTGATTTGATATGCTTGTGTCATGGCTTCGCCACAATCTCCAGATGTACTGTCCGAATTTTATCGCTTGCAGAATCAGCAGACGCAGGCGTTATTGGATGCCCTGGGACAGCTCGTCCAGGGTCAACGTGCGCTGCAAAACAATGCGGCCGCCGCCGCTTCATCGCTACCGCAGCCACAACATGCAGTTGCACCGCCGTTTCGCAACTTCAACGCCGACGACGAGACATGGACGGAATGGTCCCGCCAGTTTGGATTCCATCTCGCCGCCTACAGAATTCAAGGTAACGAGCGGCAGCCTCACTTATTGTCTTGTGTCGGCGTGCAAACGTACCGTGTGATAGTGAAATTGTTTCCCCGACGCGACGTAGCAACTCTGTCCTATGAAGAAATTGTGTCGGCTTTAGATGCCTATTTCAAAGAAACAGTTAATGTGGTTGCAAAAAGGTATACGTTCTTTCGTACAAAACGTACGGCCGGTCAAACTAATCGGGAGTGGGTTGCAACTTTGCAAGGCCTTACTAGGGACTGCGCATTTGAATGTGACTGTGGCCTTCCGTATTCAGATACAATGGTGCGTGATGCAATAGCACAGAACGTTTCTGATGTTCGCATAAGGGAACAGATTTTGAAACTAGTCAATCCCTCCCTTCAACAAGTGATAGACATATTGGATAGGCAAGACACACTTGACTGTGCTCAGGGATCTTTTGAAACTTCGCCAGCAGTGTGTAACATTAACCGGCCCGCTGGACGCGCTGCGCGGCCCGGTAACCTGCCCTCGCGCACTTCGACGCAGCTGCCGCCGCGCTCTAAACCAGGTGTGCCGCGCCAGCACACAAATGCAGTGAAATCACGCCCGCGGTGTGCTACTAGACATTCGCGTGAACATTGCCCGTCACGCCAAGCTATTTGCTTTTTCTGCAATAGGAAAGGACATGTTCAAAGTGTTTGCCAGAAAAAGCTCAGATTAGACAATCACAACCGTTCCAGGCCCTTTGCTTCTCGCCGGAATCGAACCAAGGACACTCAGGCTCGGGAACCTTCGCCCATGGACATTCATGTAGTTAATGCCACTCCGCCCAGTGTTCCTCTCTCTAACAGTGACTGTGTTCGTCCCACAAAGTGTGCGTCGACGTCGACGGCAATCCCGTCACGTCGCAAGTGATTCTGTACCAGTGTCTGTTCAAGTTGCACAAAACAATCGCTCTTGTCGTCAGCAAGACAAACTTTTTGTAGATTTGGACTTTGCCGGAAAAGTGATACCGTTCCAGCTCGATACCGGAGCTGCAGTTTCATTGCTCAATCACGCCACGTACAAACAACTGGGCGCCCCGCCGTTGCGTGCCGCAAAAGTTCAGCTCACTAGTTATTCAGGACAGCATATCCCTGTGTTAGGACAGTGCAGCCTTCTTGCAACATACAAGGGACAAACAAAACTTATGTCATTTTACGTTCTTCGTTCTTCTGCTGCAGTGAACTTGTTTGGTTTAGATTTATTTCAATTGTTTAACTTGTCTATCGTAAATCAGGTCCTATCAGTGAACCAGACTGTGCCTTCAGCCAGTGTTTCTCGACTATGTGAGGAATTTGCAGACATTTTTGCACCGGGCCTTGGTTGCGCTAAGAACTATGAAGCACATTTGGAACTCAGTCAACGCGCAACCGAAATTTTTCAGAGCGCGCAATGTTCCCCACGCATTGCGTGATGAGGTCGCAAGAACATTAAACGATTTAGAATCCCAAGGTGTCATTGAACGTGTGCAGGCTTCCCTCTGGGCCTCACCCTTAGTTATTTTGCAAAAACCTTCCGGAAAATTGAGACTTTGCGTGGACTTCAAGGCAACAGTGAATCCACAACTAGTGACTGCTACTTTTCCTTTGCCCCGACCGGAAGATCTTTTTGACAAACTGTGCCCGGGAAAATATTTTTCAAAGTTGGACCTAGCAGATGCGTACTTGCAAATACCGGTGGACGAAGAATCCCAGCGCGTATTGGTGGTTAACACGCATCTTGGATTGTACAGATTCAAAAGACTGCCATTCGGGTGTGCATCCGCCCCTGCACTGTTTCAGCAATATTTACAAACTATTTGTGCGTCGGTCCCTACTGCGGCAAACTATCTGGACGACATAGTGATCTCCGGAAAGACAGAAGCGGAACATTTACAAAATCTCCGAACATTATTTCAGGTCTTGCGACAGAATGGTCTTCGCTTGAGGAAGGACAAATGTGTGTTTTTTGCTCGTGACTTGCCATATCTGGGCCATGTCATAAATGCCCAAGGCATACATCAGAGTCCGGAGCACCTCCGTGCCATACAGGACTTGCCTTCGCCGCAAAATGTGAACCAGCTACAGAGTGTGTTGGGAAAAATTAACTATTATCATAAATTTCTTCCTCATGCCTCTTCCATTTCAGCTCCGCTTCATCGCTTACGCCGTAAAGGTGTTCCGTTCGTCTGGTCGACGGAATGCGAACGCGCCTTTCGCCAGTTGAAATCGGCGTTGCTTTCAAATACTTGCCTTACGCCATTCGATCCCCAGAAACCCCTTTTGTTGATGGTAGATGCTTCGGATTTCGGGATCGGTGCTGTGCTTGCGCACAAAGATGGTTCGCATGATCGCCCTATAGCCTTTGCGTCCAAATTGCTCTCGTCAGCGCAAAGAAATTATTCCCAGATAGAGAAAGAAGCTTTGGCTCTCGTGTTTGGTGTTACAAAGTTTCACGACTTCTTGTATGGTCGTCACTTTACCATCATCACAGACCACAAACCTTTGACATCGCTGTTTCATCCGACCAAGCCTGTACCTCCGCGTACCGCGCAGAAATTCATTCGCTGGTCTATTTTCCTCTCGCAGTACCGCTACGATATCTTGTATCGGTCCACTGCTGAGCACGGAAACGCAGATGCGTTGTCCCGTTTGCCTGTTGCTGAGGATAAAGCATTCGATTCTTCCGAACTTGCTTGCATGTTCATTGATGCGGAAACCGATGACGTGGTCGAATCGTTTCCGATTGATTTTCGTCGTGTAGCTACAGCCACAGCTGCCGACCCTGTCCTTGCTACCGTTATGCGTTTTGTTGCTACGCAATGGCCCTTGTCAAAGTCGCGGATCGAGGATCCGTTGGTTCGCCGATTTTTTGCTCACAAGGAGAGACTTTTTGTACGACGTGGTGTTTTGTTGTTGCGTTCTGATAATCAGTCTAGGGTCGTGGTCCCACGTTCGTTACAGTCCTCTGTCTTAAAGCTTCTCCACCAAGGACATTGGGGTATAGTGCGTACGAAACAACTTGCTCGTCAGCACTGTACTTGGTTCGGAATCGATGCTGCGATTACGAATATGTGCTCTTCTTGCATGGCGTGTGCCGAACAACAATCCGCACCGCCGCGGAAATTCTTTGCATGGCCGAACGCCACTTCCTCTTGGCAACGCTTACACGTAGATTTTGCTGGTCCATTCTGGAATGCTAGATGGTTGGTTGTTGTCGATTCCTTCAGTAATTTTCCTTTTGTTGTCCGGATGTCTTCCACGACGTCATCTGCCACCATCCAAGCGTTGTCTGCTATCTTTTGCATTGAAGGTCTTCCACAGACTATTGTTTCCGACAATGGTCCACAATTCATGTCCGCAGAATTTCAGTCATTCTGCCAGGCCAATGGTATTCAACATCTGACATCCGCGCCGTTTTCGCCTCAGTCAAACGGTGCTGCTGAACGTTTGGTCCGGACTTTCAAGTCACAGATGTTGCAGTTGAAAGAGTCGCATTCTCGGGAGGACGCGTTGTTGCTCTTTTTGTCTTCGTATCGCTCACAGCCCCGCGATGGTCGCTCGCCGGCTGAGTTGCTTCACGGTCGTCCTCATCGAACCTTGATGTCTCTGCTGCATCCGCCGCATCAGGTTCCTGTGCAGCAGCAGACTCCTGCTTTTGCTCCTGGCGACGTTGTATTCTATCGTAACTATCGCGGTTCACGGCGTTGGCTCGCAGGGCGCATTCTTCGCTGCCTCGGCCGCGCGATGTATTTGGTTATGGGGCCTCTGGTGAGGTGCGTCGGCATCTCAATCAGCTGCGCCTCTGTCGTCGCCTGGGTTCTGCCGCTCCCCGTCTGCTTTCAGCGACGGAGCCGTCCGGTCAGCGCCATGGGGACCCATCTACTGGCTCGCCTCATCCCCAGGTGTTACCGACGATGCCTTCCATTTTGCCTCATGGCGTCGCGCCGCCGCCGGCGCCGCCCGCAGTGGACGCTTCGCTGCAGCCGCCATCCGCCTCCCTGGGTCACGCGCCGCCGATCGCTTCCCGTGACCAGCTGTCCTTCGCTCCGGACCACATGGCGTCATCGCGCGTCGGATACCCCGATGCAATGGACGTCGACCCTTCGGCCCCTCCTGTCTCGTTACGGGCGCATACGCCGCATGTTGACGTGCACCCTGGAGTAGGTTTCCAGGCGTTTCCTAGCTCCCCTCGGACCGAATGGCCGGGTAAGGGTGGCACAGCCTCGCCTGTTGTTAGGCTCCCCACCTCATCGCATACGTCAACATGGGGCCCTCCCCACGGCGGGCGGAAGCCTTACAACACGACCGTTCGCCGATTTGCGGGGGAGGAATGTGGTGTCACCGCCAGACACCACACTTGCTAGGTGGTAGCTTAAATCGGCCGCGGTCCATTAGTACATGTCGGACCCGCGTGTCGCCACTGTCAGTACTTGCAGACCTAGCGCCACCACATGGCAGGTCTAGAAAGACGGACTAGCACTCGCCCCAGTTGTACGGACGACTTTGCTAGCGACTACACTGACGAAGCCTTGCTCTCATTTGCCGAGAGACAGTTAGAATAGCCTTCAGCTAAGTCCATAGCTACGACCTAGCAAGGCGCAGTTAACCATATCTGGAGAGAGTCTTACTTGTATTCACCATAAACGATGTACACCAAAAGGATGGATTAAAGTTAAGTATTCCCAAAGCAACGTACTTTTCTTATTAGCATTCATTGAGCATCCTGTTTCAGACTTCACGATATTCTGGGTGAGCTGATAGCGTGCCTATTCGGTCCTTCTAAATAACACTGTGTCGGCACTTCTGTCGACACATAACAATTACCAACTGGGCAGAGCCGGTTTACGTTGGGAAATGACACAGCGGAAGTCATGGTAAAAAGAAATACAGTCGCCAGTAAGCTTACTTACATTAGAAAATTTTATTTTATTTGATGAACCGATAGCCATTTAAAGGGACAGGGCTCTTATTTTACTTGTACTTGATTGAACTAGAGACGTTTAAATATTTGGTGCTGGACTGTGATTCGATATTGTATCTCCTCTTTCGAGGAACTGAATCTCTCGGAACAGTATAGTTCAGTCATTTCGTTCCTTTTCCCAAGACTGCAATCTTCTCTAGGTCTCCTCCAAAGGTAAGTATGTGGGTCTGAAACCTGATCCAGTACAAAAATATTCATAATTTCATTTCTAGCTTTATCAAGTGCACACCCACCTGCTAGTGAAAATTAACGCGCAATTGCAATGTCTGTTCATGTGTTGCCAACAATCGCAACAGGTGTCGTTATTTCTGGTCAAACACGCACACATCTTACTGTTCATGAGTAAGCAACTGATACTTAAGCTATATTCGTGGATGCACGGTAGGTGTGCAGTTCGATTGTCGCTTAGGCACAAAAGTTTGTATCCTTATTTTAGATTCAGACACCTAGCGGCTCGTAAGAAAAACCGATGCGTAACATTTGATTTTTCTTAGTGAACAATCGGATTACGTGTTGGGTTCGTATCTCCATCACAGAACTTCACATCATGCACTTCATCTTTAAATGCATGCACACTTTGTTACTTCAGAATGGAGGTATATCAGACATCTTTCGTGGTTAGATGACAGGGATGAAAGTGTCTTGATAGGAGTCACGGTTTATTACAAAAATTGTCGTCTTTTATTTTCAAGTTTAGATTTGGTTACTGGTATTGGCAAAAATTTCGGTAATTCATGACTCTTCATGGCTAATCATCAATATGATGTGATTAGATTAGATTAGATTACATTAGATTAACTCTTGTTCCATAGATCATGAATACGACATTTCGTAATGATGTGTAACGTGTCATTTTAATGAAAGATTTCTTTAAATACCATGATTCAATTTCTTTACAACAATTTTTTACACTCTCTCTCATTGCTTTTTATTTCTCTCTCTCTGTATCTCTCTCTCTCTCTCTCTCTCTCACACACACACACACACACACACACACACACACACACACACACACACGTTCTTTTTTATTTTCATTTGTATGTTGTGCTCGACTATCGGCGAGGCACGGAAACGCCTGTGAATGACTTTCTTAGTTTTGAGTGCACTTGCGAAAGAAATATAAAAACAACAATGAGAGTTACTGATTTATGATGCTCAGTTTGCAGTCAGTTCTGAGTATTATTAGTAACTACGCTCCAGTCCCTAAACCTAGTTACAGAAAGCGGATCAGACGCATTACGTATTCCAGGCCGTAGCAGCCGCGACTTGGAGACACCAGCTATGGTCACTTCCCAGACCGCTGTAGGATCACATTGGTTCGTCTTCTTCCTGCTGGTACTGTAACTGAGATTTGGCAACAAGGCAACGTATGTTTGGCAACTCTGTGATCGACGAGTTACTTCCTGGTGTGCACGGAATTAAGCCTCAAAGTTCACTTGATTTTACCTGTCATTTCCATTGAATAATCTGAGTTATTATAGCTTGAAGGGTAACAAAAGATTGAAAATTTACGGTTTTCAGCCCAGGAAAGTCGTTGCAGGTGGAAATCGCAACTAATCTCGACCTTTAAATAGCGGTTTACGAGTTCTAGTTACTATTGCCGTCGTAATAGGAAGCTGAGACCCATACCTCCTCGCCAGCTCTGTGGTAACGTGCTGACCTGTGAAACAGTGTCTGTTACGGTTCGCAGTTCCAGTCTCACTGACTGAAACATTTTTATCCCTTCTGTGAAAGAGCTACAAGCAGTCAGATCAAACATCAATAAGGAAATCGCAAGAAAATGCTTTCAGCTCATAGTGCAATGTTGAAAAACTTACAATGCTGCACAACAGGTAACGCCTCTTTCCGCTGCTGACAAGCGAATTTTGGGTTTCTAGGAATACGTAACTGTATTTATGAGATGCCACATTTGCATACCTCTTGAGTATGACACAGCATACCAATTAAACACAGACCCAATCAAAATCTAAGTGAGTAGTATTTTACTAATTCGTGTCGATAGAGGCATGCTTGTGTACAGATACTTTCGTCGTAAGGTTATCATGGTTAGTTTTATTTCATTTCTTATAATACAGTGCACAATTTTCGTAAGGTTTCCTTTAGTGTTGTTGAAACAATAGTAAACATGAGAGAGAAATTAATCATCAACGATATATGCGAATTCCCTGATGTTACCTATGACAGTCTGACAATGTGCATGCAGTTTATTGATTACATGCATGTAGAAAATTTGTTCTGAGTTAAAGCTGTGAATCAAAGTTTGAAGAAGAATAAAATATGACTACCACACGACGGCTAATGTAGAAAATACTTTTCTGACATATTATGGCACGATGCGCTCTCCCTGCACATCTTCGAGATGCATCTGCTGCCTGCTGTCTATTAAACCTGAATAGAACAAAATGTCATAGTAGTTAGTCCTTTTTCCACATGCGACTACTTTGGGTTGAGAAGTGAAGGGAATTATGTTCAAAGTTCCATTAGATTGATAACTTCAGCAGAGAGCAGAATGGCGTTTTAAAAAATGTAGCACTGAATGTATTCGAACTCGCGACATCTTATCTATGCTACAAGCTGACACGTAGCTACAACAGCTCCAGAGCTCGGCAACTATTCCTCCAGAACTTTTGGATTCCACAGCACTGTGAGATTATGCATATGGCCAGGTCTTGACTTCTGAGAGACACAGTTACAGCTTTTCTTTTGGACTGAACGACGTTTTCTAGTAACAGATAGCGCAATAGAATAGCTCAAGTGGAAAGGAACACTTCCTATTTAAACTTCTGCATCCTACAATGTTGGCAGTTGTGTGTAGGTGGCAGTAACGTGATTTTATTTCTGTGATTACAAAATAGTCGAATGTATGCACTGGGTAGCCGAGGCAGCTAGTTCATGGTGATTCGGTCAACCAAGTAAATGAATTTACTGAACATGCTGCAAATTACTACAGGGAGCCTGTGTGTCAGAATTCTCATCCAGTGTGGCGCAACTGCGTTACGATAGAAAAATGACTCGCAGAGAAGAGGATTTCGTGGTCTGTTGGACGGATGGTAGGTTGTTATACCTATGGTCTGGGTTCGATTCCCACTTCTGTCAATGATTTTAGATAGGAAGAGACAGATTCCATTCTCTCCTGGCTACACCAAGTGAAGGAGATATAATGGCTGCGTGGTCAGAAAATTCACATTAAAGATGATATTCCTTCTTTACCAAGTAGACGGTAGGTTGAACCACAATAAAGTCTGGAGTGGCGACATGTAGAAACTCTATCACCAGTAACCTTTCTTATACTAGTTATTTATTTCAAGTGGCGACACAAACGCTATGTATGGTCACAGGACACTTACTCCATCTTTTATTTGAGCTTCTGTATGTCGATAAAATTGGTTCTGAACTGGGAATGCAACTCAGACCGCCCTTAACGCGGAATTTGATCCCTTCGTGGCAATACAGCTCGGCTACAATTTGTTGTTTGTTCAAAACTGCAGATTCCTCAACACCTTCACATATTATGCGTGAATGGGATCGAATCCTGGCCCGGCACTAAAGATTTAATTATGTATTATCAAGCTCTAGCATGAGAACACCTATCTGCTGGTGGATAATAATTTTGATTTTTAATGTATTTTCATTCGCTGTCAACACTAACGATATCTGACGTTTTTAACTCCCAGTGAGACACAGAACTATTTGCGAGATGACTGTAAGTTCAAGATGCTATTCTGAGCAGCTGGTGGAGAAAAATTCGGTAGCTGACGTCTCTTTGTGTGTAGTCAACAACGATATGTGTGGGGCTCTATTCCCAGTGAGCGCTGAACTCTTCGTCATATTATTTCAGTTCAAACATGCTCACATGTCACTGCTGGTGCAACAAACCCATATTTAACGTTAGTTTTCTCTAGAATATAACAGCGATAGGTGCCGGGTTGGAGTCCTGGGAAGGAAAAAATTTATGTTTCGTCTCGTCATTTCAGTTAAAACATCTAGTTACTGCCGCGAAATTCCGATATGTCACATTTGACTGTGCTTCGATAGCAATCCGATTAGGTTCCGGGTTCGAATCCGTGTCCAACACACAGCTTTACCTCACGGCATTTCAAGTAAGTTACTTGTGAAGAAGCAATATTTAACATCTCTCGTAGTTCGTTAACAGGGACAATAGATGCTGGGTAGGAATTCGCGTCTGTTAAAAATGTTTGCGTTATGCAATTTAAAGTTGATATTTGCTAACTGATACTGTCTAAAATCGAGGTATATCACTCTCTGTATGCCTAATCAGGAATGACTGTTAGTTTCCGTCAGTCACGAAATCTTTGCTTAGTCTGCATGAGCTGGGTTTGAATCCATATGCAGAACAAGACGGTTCGTCGTGTCATTTAGTGTTCATACATATTCTCAACTAGCTGCTCGTGAATAACTTAAATTTTTAATGTCGTTTTGTGTTAAATAGTTCAAATGGTTCAAATGGCTCTGAGCACTATGGGACTTAACTTCTAAGGTCATCAGTCCCCTAGAACTTAGAACTACTTAAACCTAACTAACCTAAGGACATCACACACATCCATGCCCGAGGCAGGATTCGAACCTGCGACCGTAGCGGTCACGCGGTTCCAGACTGAAGCGCCTAGAACCGCACGGCCACATCGGCATTACCTTATAATCCATTATATATAATCATTTTCATAGTACACTTGATATTATAGATGAGTAGGACACAAGACAGGACATAGATAATGTCCGTTTGACGTCAACAGTGTGTAACATTTTACTTTTTTTGAATAGGACAATGTTCCTCTCCAATAATTTTTAGATTAGTTACAATAAGCTTACGCTGCAAGAGAATTCGCTTGTATTTTTCCATATGTGGTCTGTTGTCGGTTTGAAGGCCTTCCATAACATCGGCAACGTAGTACAACTCCACCGAGAGCTGTCTGGAGTAGGGTGGAGATAGCAATGTGAAAGTTGCGAGCTGTCGAAGACGATCTTCATATTCCTAATGCGATTAGGACATCGTATACTCTTGACGATGTTTAGCACCTGTGCGCTCAGTCACCCAATTTCAGAATTCATTTTGAGTAATCCTGCCAAATTCCCAAAATATTGTCTTTTTACATTGATGAGTAATATGGATAGTCGTCACGTTCATGTGCCGTCTACAACGCAAATTTAATGTTACTATCCTAGGAACTAACCTGCAATACGTTTTGTATTTCATAATCGGAACTATCTGCATTAACCGTCATCAGAGCAATGTCAGGGAACAGAATGCAGCAGTGCCTACTTGAGGACCTGCTTGAGTCGTGTTCTAAGGAAAGGGTAGTTGCTGGTTCACATTATATTACACTAGCGAGAAGTACCGACTTTTCCTTTTCTCTGCAAACATCCAGAACTAAATTCAGTAACTAAATGCTAAAAATATATTTGCATTCTGCCAACTCAAAGATCAATAGATATGGATATAGATATAGATTTTTATATTTAAAGCCATTCTCGTTCTGCGTTGGAATAAACATCATTTATTATTTGCTTGTTCTTGTTACGATTGTTATTGTCATTCTCTCACTCGCAAGAGTCTTATGCTGATGCAGTATGAATAAATTATGCCATTGGATACAAAGCGGTTTAGTTTTGAGACCTAACCCACGAGGAGGGAAGGCACAGTGGTCTGCTTCAGGAATTCCAAGTAATAAAACACAAAAAACAACCCAGGAAGGGTTCGAACAGCTACTTTCACGCAGAGACATGCATTTGGAATCTGTTCATCGTTACGGCGTCAAACAAGAGGGTAACATTACTGAAACAATGATAGGGCTACTTAGTATAAAATAGAGCATACAGATTTCCACGAGGAAACGTATGAAGACGCAGACTTCCTCGTTATCAATATGTGCGGCACATCTTTCGTGTTAACGAAAGTAAATTCCCGCTTTACCTCTTCTTACGTGTCAAATGAAATGAATGCCATGAGGAATAGAATATTTGTTGACAGCGTCTCTTCTTGCTTCCATCCTTACCAACATATTTCTTCATTCTCGTGGTAATCATGACATTCTATGTGCATGCTGCAAACGATTGCAAGTGGACAAATTCGACATCGAGGTGCAAAGCGTTTGGTATCTTACATTATATTCAATTCGAATAAGCTTCCGGTGTATTTTTACTTCGTTTGTATTTTTAGATGATTATGAACGTTACGGAAATTTATCTCACATGCTTTATGTTGAATGAGAAACATTGAATGATCCGTTTTGCTTTCCCTACGTTGAAATGATGTAATGTCGGCGTCAACAGCCTTCTTCCACGACGGAAGCTGAAACTTGTATCATTCTGGATTAATGATAATTGAATGTCTCATATGTATACATAGCCCACAAAGCGACGTCAGAAACCATCAGGGGAGAACGCCGCATAAAAACCAAACGTGCGCGCGCGTCTCCACTCTGAAGAACCGTATCGGAGAATCACGGCAAGCATTTCGCTGAAGAGCTGCCTCGTCAGAGAGCCGAGAAATGGCAGCGTCGTAGCAAGTATTTGTCAACACTCTGATAGTGCATTTACTTCCGGGTGTAGGTCGGCGTTACCTCGCTAAATTCACTTGACATTGGTTTTCCACATCGAAGACTCGTACGATATAATCCACTGCAAGATGACACAATTAGAAAGTATATTTAATTTCTGGACTCCAAGAACGGCGTTCTTCACATAAGTAACACCTGTTTGTGTGTGCATTCGGGAGGACGACGGTGCAATCCCGCGCCCGGCCATCCTGATTTAGGTTTTCAATTATTTCCCTAAATCGCTTCAGGCAAATGCCGGGATGGTTCCTTAGGAAGGGCACGGCCGATTTCCTTCACCATCCTTCCCTAATCCGACCTTGTGCTTCGTCTCTAATGATATCGTTGTCGATGGGACGTTAAAACAGTAATCTCCACCTCCTCTGTTTGTGTGTTTAAGGTTGCGTTTTGAGGCTCAGGCAACATCACAGTGACTATAGTTCGCCTCTGGCCGCCAGTGTGTCGTTAGCTCAGAGGTTCCCTTGTGCGTTGCAGTGCTTGTACTATAAGTTCGAATCACGGTAGAAGCCGCTGACTACAACCTTTTATTTTCCATTTTAATTAATGGAGTTGCAAACTGCTAGTAAAAATTTCTTATGCGAAATCTGAAGAATGCCTTTAAACATCAATCTTCGTCCGATTTCGACTTAGTAAATTAAGTTAATATCATGGATTTCTGCTTTGCAAATTCCAAGGTGCTTCACTGTAAAATAGGTCCTGAAAAGATTCAAACCGACTGTCAACGATATAAATTTGAGCTTTGTTCGTCATATAGGTCTAACATGTCAGAAGGTTGTTTATGAAGTGCACATGTTCATTAATATAGTTCCCATCTTCTAAATTTTTGCAATAGCATTTAACTGTAGACGTTTTCTAACACCGGCGTTAGCAATTCCTTTCCATTCTCTGAAACCTTCAAAACGACAAATTTTTCTGGTTTAAATCTGATGACCTTAACTATCACTTCCGATCAACAATAAATACTTCATGAACCCATACATGGAACTCCAAATGTGCAGTGTGCCTGCACTGCTACAGAGCATGCATTGCAAGATATTCACACAGTTTATCGCATAGACTTACCATAAGGAATGAAACAAGAACTGTAATACACTTTACACCACAGACGCTCACTCTGGCTTGACGAAAACATCCAAACATTGACCAAAAGTTGCATAAATAATTAAGTTTGAAAGGAAAAGAAACGAGGTATGAAGCATTTATAATTTCATCGAATGTAGTGAGGTGGTTTAATTTCGTCCCAGTCTATAAAATTAATTTCGGGCCACACTCAGATCTTGCCGATTACCCGCCTACTAATCAGGGCGTCTGTCTCCGTTGCTTTTGAGCGTGAATGGAAATTGTAGAAATTTTCTGTGGAGCAACATTTAATAAAGCGTTTTAAATCATCAAAAGCGATGAGCGGTAGCAGGCGCTTTCGATAAAGAACGGGGGAGTGAAGCGCCGCTGCCAGTAGCCAGCAAATGGATCCCGGAGCTTTGCCGCATACGGCGTCCAGAGGAGGACAGTCTGCAGGAAATCTGCCGCAAAATCGTTACTAGATAAAATTTTGATATCGGTGTGTCACAAAGCGAAATAGATTGAATCTGCGCTACCATTACATTCACGTCTTCAGCATTCAGACAGAAGAGGCTATAAAAATATTTTATGCCAGCTGCTCTCGATCCACTGACATTATGAACAGAAACAACGCACGCTACCGCTTTTTTTTTTTTTTTTTTTTGGCTATAAAAATATTTTATGCCAGCTGCTCTTTTTTTTTTTTTTTTTTTTTTTTTTTTTTTTTTTTTTTTTTTTCACGCTGACCACTTTTTTTTTTTTGTGTTTGTTTCTCAAAGCCAAACTCAAATTGTGAGGAATAAATAAGGAAATTTTTTTGTTTTTTTTTTCAAAAGAAAACAAAGACTCCAATTATACTGGTTTCGCCTTCCAGTAAACAAAAATGAGTCTCCTTCATCTTGTTGGCGAAGAAGCAATCTTTTGGAACAAAAAAAAGTTTCTCAAATTCAAAATCAAATTTCTTGTTCCTTTAAGAACAAACTATGAAGAATAAATAAGGAAAAGCGTTTTAAGTCGTCGTGCGACTTGTAGTTAAAGTCCAGTTCTTACAGGAGCTCCTGAAGTGTCCGCCTACAGCATGCCAGCTCGTCCAAACGTGTCTTCTCATGGCGTAGGCGTGGGTTCCGGGTAGCAGATCTATTCAGTTCGGTTCGTTTTATACAGTTTTCAGCTTCTCATGGCTTGGACGTTCCAGCTACTAGGTGGGTCATCGAAAGTGCTCCGTAAGAAATTGGAAAAATATTGTTTATAGCGTGGGTTGCGTATCAGGGCGCAGTGTCGTTCGTTGAGATAAGTCCAATATCCTAGCGTAGACTTGTCGCCAGAAGTAAAAAGATAGCGGATGGTGTGGCCACAGATCCAATTCACAGAGTTAGTTTTGGCGGAGGGGTAGAAAGTCTTATCGGGGTGCAAAAGCATGTGGACGTCGATCTGAGCCGGTGTCTGGCGAGTAAGAAACGCCAAAATTCGCCGTGCAAGTGTCCAGACGTCTAGCGCTGTGCCACAGTGGAACCGGTGGACATCCGTGTCATCCACTCCACAGTGGGTGCAGAGGGATGAATCGGCGAGATGGATGCGGTGCAGACGATCGCGGTTAACTTGTTTGTCATTCACGGTGATGTACCACGCTGATTGAACGTCTGATTCGAGAAAACGCGCATGGATCGCCTTCCATATGTGTCTCCACACGTACTGTGGATACTTACGTTCGATGGGGTTGGACGGGCGGCACTGTTGTAACAATTCGGAGACTGTTTTCGTGAGGTACAAACGTGTAAGTGGTAAGGACCGGTAGATATAACTGAACTCCAGGAAAAATCGTTGGATGTAATAAAAGGGGGTTGGAATGGTCGATACCAGTACTGGGGCGGACAAGGAGGCCGGTGCAAAGTTGTGAAGCAGGAGGCTAGTAAGGCTCTGCGGGCAACGATGCCAAAGTTTTAGTTGGGAGCTGACGTATAGTGCCTTGACACGAGTCGGCACGTGGATGAGTCCCAAACCGCCACGATCTCGTGGCAGTGCAAGGGATTCATACTGCACCTTGAATAACATCCCCGAGCTGACGAAGGAGCCGAAAGCCATCAACAGTCGTCGCGCCAGGAGATTTGGGACTGGTAGTACTTGAGCCACGTGTGGTATACGGGAAGCATGATACATGTTCACGTATTGCGCGCGTTGGATAATGTCGAGAGCTCGTAGCCGGTGATCTGCGAGATTTGCTCTGATTGTCTGTAGCAAGCGTCTACCATTGATAGTCGCTGAGCGGCGCAGGTCTGCTGTGAAATCAAGTCCAAGACACCGTATGGTGGCGGAGACACTAAGCGGGGCAGCGCATCTCTCCGGCAAGCCCTCACCAATGAGCAGGACCTTGGATTTTGACACGTTGAGGCAGCTCCCCGACGCTTCGCCGTAAGTCGCCACCCATGCCAGTGCTGCTCGTACTTCATCTTCACTGCGCAGATATAGTACTATGTCGTCTGCGTAGGCTGTACAACAAAAACGGTGGCCTTGCACAGCCATGCCTTCCAAACGTTGGCGCATGCCCTGGAGCAGGGGTTCCAAGGCGAAAGCATACAAAATCGTGGAAAGAGGGCATCCTTGTCGTACAGATCGTGTGATGACCAGGGACGGTGTAAGACGACCATTGTACATGATTTTGGAGGTTGCACTACTCAACAGGCGCATAATCACCGTTACAATACCGCCAGGAAAACCCATATGCTGAAGAACTGTCCGTAAATAGAAGTGGTCAACACGGTCGAAAGCCTGGCTAAAGTCCAGTGAAGCCAAGGCGCCAGGGAGACGCTGATGATGCGCTAATGCTATCATGTCTCTGTAACGGCAAAGGGCCGTACGGATGTTGTTGTCGCCTCCTAGGGAAGTCTGGTCGCAGGATGTGACGTAACGTGCGACCTTCTTGAGACGCGATGCCAGTAGCCGTGTGAATATTTTCATGTCGCTGTTGAGCAAAGTAATTGGTCGATAGTCCTGGACCCTCGATAACCCACGCGGTTTATGTACGGGGATAATAATTCCTTCTAGAAAGGCGCTCGGGACCACTGTCATCGGTGACATCAGCTCTTGTGCGATTTCCGTCCACGTGGAAGCCAACAAATAGTGAAAACTTTTATAAAATTCGATGGGGATACCGTCAGGTCCAGGAGATCTGTTATCGGAACCCGCCTTGATAGCGTCTAGCACTTCATCGGTGGTTACGTCGTCTTGGAGGTCGTGCACTGCATCCTCTGGAAGAGTGGTCGTAGTAAGCTGAGCGACTTCTGTGATCAGTGCTGCAGAATGCGGTACGGCTGCGTATAGCCCGGCAAAATGAGCATGGAGAGCACGACCGATGCTTTGTTGGGTGTCGTGCCGGCGCCCTTCCACATCAGTGAGGACTTGGATCAGAGCTCGTCGTCGTCGTTGTCTTTCCTGAAGGAGGTGGTACATCGACGGACGTTCTTGAGGGATTCGATTAGAAGCTCGAGAACGGACTACAGTGCCTTCCAAGTTACGCCGCATGATCATGGAGATCTGCGCCTTCGTGCGATGGACCATCGACTGCCGGGCTGGCGAGAAAGGCATCGTCGTACAGTCACGTAGAATGGTGTAGTAGAAGTGCAGGGTATTAGTTTGCCACGCCTTTAATTCCTTCCCATAACTCATCAGAGTCTTCCGGAGGGTCGGCTTTGCACAGGAGATCCACCATGATAAGGTGGAGGCATAGGCTTCTCGACGATGGTGGCAGCGTGCCCACGCTTCTTCGACCATACGGCGACAGTCTGAGGAGGTCAGGTGAGCGACATTGAGTTTCCACAGACCACGACTATGCCACACTTGCTGTCGGGCGAGAGTGACGTCACAGATGTACGCATCACGGTCTGAAAAGGCCAAGGGCCAGATTTCCGCATGACGTGTGCCTTCAGCAAGGGAGCGGGTAACGTAGATGCGATCTATGCGGCTTGACGAGTGAGAGGTGTAGAATGTATAGCCCGGTTGAAGTCCGTGGAGCTTCCGCCATGTGTCAACAAGTCGGAGACGGTCGATGACCACTGAGAGAGATGCACAAGGGGAATGTCGCGGGAGTTGGTCCGCGGGCTCCTGTGTCGAGTTAAAATCCCCACCGAGTACCAAATCGTCCTGCGGACCAGTGAAAAGGGGCGTGACGCTTTCGGCAAAAAAAGTTTGTCGGTCATGACGGCGGCCAGTGCCGGACGGTGCGTAGATATTAATAATACGCACGCCGAACAGTGTGAGGGCCATACCTCGCGCAGTGGGGAGGTAGATGACGTCCTCTGCAAGGAGGCCGTCGCGTAGCAGGATGGCGACGCCGCTACCGGTATCGGATGCGGGGGAAACATGGGCGTTGTATCCGGTGGGAACTAGGAAGTCAGCCACAAACACCTCTTGTAAGAGTGCTATATCCACATCCGCAGAGTAAATAGTCTCTCTGAACATGGCCAGTTTATGGGGGGCACGAATGGTGGCAAGATTCATCGTGGCGATACGATATTGCTGTGTGCGGCCATCCTCAGTATTTGCAGAACGTGCGGTAGAAGTAGCCGGCAGGTGGAGACCCGCCGGTGGTCCCGCAGTGGTGATAATTACTGGCGGGACGCCTGCCCCAGTGTCGCCGAGGTGGACTCCTGTGCAGACACGCTGGCAGTCTGTTCCTCTTCTTCTTCAACGTCATCGGCCCAGGAAGCTGACGACGTGGACATGTGACGGTCACGTACTTCCGGAACGGGTGTTGTGGATTCCGGAACATGAGTGGCAGGGGGATCGCCGTCATCATTCGTTGACAACGGCGAGGACACGTCCCTGGCCGGGAGAGTAGGCGTCACAGGAGGGGCGCCTGTTGCTGCCACATCGCGTGACTGGACGCAATGTGGGAGATCACCGTCAGACATCAGGTCGACATCTCGTGGGGCCGTCTGAGAGAGGGCGTCATCGGAAGGCGTTCGTCGTCGTTTCCTGTGTTTGCGAGGCGACCGCTGTTTCCTGATGTGGCCTTCTGAATCAGAATGTGGTCGCCCGTCGTCTGACGCCGAACCCGTCTGGACAAAGGCAGACGTCGGCACGACACCGAGGTCGACGTCCATGGTTCCAACAGGAACATCGGTTTCGGTCTGCAAACCGGACGGTCCTGAAGCGAGCACTGGAGGCGACGCCGTGCTTGTGTCCTCGGCGCGTTGTGCTGCGGCGGGTGGCGTTGACGAAGCTGCTGGCGCAATCGAGATTGGTACGACGGGGTCCTGTGCAACCTTGGCGTAGGTGATGGGTAAGGACGTGACCGTCGAAGCCTGGGTCTCTTCACGTAACGGCGTCTGTATTAAACGGCGGTGTAAGCATTCGGAACGTACATGTCCCTCCTGGCCACATCCTGCGCACGTTCGTGGCTGTCCATCATACATGACGATGGCCCTCACACCGCCAATCAGCAGGTACGATGGGACATGTTTCGTCAGCTCAATTTTTATTTGCCGGACGCCATTTAATACGGGGTAGGTCGTAAATGTTTGCCACTTCTCCGCGACGTGACCTAAGACGGTGCCATATGGTTGGAAGGCGGCAATGACCACATCCTGAGGCACCTCGAACGGGAGCTCAAACACCCGCAATGTCCGGAGACCGAATCCAGCATGGGCGACTGTCACAGCACCCATATGTCCATCAGAGTGTTTAAATTTCAGTCCGGTGGCATGACGGTGAATTATGTCATTGCAAATTTCCTCCGTCGACATCTTAATGTAGACAACACTTCCAGTGATGGAAAAATGTATGCCGATTACGTCCTGGGGGTTCAAACGTAGATCCTCACGTATAAACTGTTCGACTTCGAAAGCTCTGGGTCGTGGATGTTCGGCCTGAAACGTTACTTTGATCGTTGCACGGCGGTACGAGTGCGCCATGGTGTACGTTAGTACTGGACTCGATAGACACAAACACCGCGACGCGGAAGTAAACACCACCGAGAGCGGAGCGTCGGACGGCGCGCGGAGCAGCTCCGCACGCTAGCACGGCTGAGAGCCGACTGTCCGCTAGACCACAGGCGTAATCAGCCTAGAGTCTCTCTATCTTGGGACAAGTGTTCCTCCAGGAAGTGCCGCAGTCTACAGTGTTGCCAGATTGTGCAGATAACCGGACTTAGAGAATTAGCGAGTTGGCCAGTTTTTTTGTCCCATGTCGCGATCGGCGCGGACTTAGCCTCTGAAGCGGCCGGCCGCCGGTCGAGTTTTATGTCAAAGAGTGTACATGTCACCTCTCAGAGTCGTATGTAGACTTATCAGGACTCCCATATCACTCCAACTGCACACGTACCACACTGTTACATATCCTCCACCACCTTGAACAGTCCCCCGCGGGCACGAAGGGTCCATGGATTCATGAGGTTGTCTCCATACCAGTACCTGTCTGTCCGCTCGAAACAATTTGAAACCAGACTCGTCCGACCAGGGAACGTATTTCCTGTCATCAATAGTCTAATGTCGGTGTTGATGGGCCCAGGTAAGACGTAAAGCTTTCTGTCATGCAGTCATCAAGGGTACACGAGTGATCCTTTGGCAACCATTCGTTGAATGGTTCGCACACTGACACTTGTTGATGGCGCAGCATTGGTATCTGCAGCAACTTGTGGAAGGGTTACATTTCTGTCACATTGAACGATTCTGTTCAGTCGTCGTTGGTCCTGTTCTTGCCAAATCTTTTACTGGCCTCAGCGATGTCGGAGGTTTGATGTTTTACCGGATTCCTGATATTCGCGGTACACTCGTGAAATTGTCGTAAGGGAAAATTCCCACTTCATCGCTACCTGGGAGATACTGTGTCCCATGGCTCGTGCGCTGACTATGATACCACTTGCAAATTCACTTAAACTTTGATAACCTACCATTGTAGCAGCAGTAACCGATCTAACTGCTGCGCTATACACTTGTCGTCTTATATAGGCGTTTCCGACCGCAGCGCCGTGTTCCGCCTGTTTACATATCTTCGTACATGTACACGCGTGCCTATACCAGTTTCTTTGGCACTTCAGTGTAATTTATACTGCATAATCTGTGTAGAACTCTGTGTGATTAATATAACCAGTGTTTAAATTATAGTTAACAGGCTACAATGGAATAAATAGATACTTCTTAATCTTACGGCATTAAAATTTGTCATGGAAAATGCCAACTCCTCTGTGGTTGAAATTAATGTTGACATTGGGAACAAGTTACCTCGTCTATGTTAAATACTAACAACTTTCATATTAGTAGCGCCTGATGTCACTCCACAGCATAAAACAGAATATTACTGGCAGTGAACTTCCTGTGACACAACAGAGAAAATTACTTATCTGGGTGGAAAAAAATCATTTACTTCACTGTCGAATCACGATACATAAATACACATTTCAACTTGAATCTAAGACTTCATCAGCTTAACAGTGACATATCTACAAGGCGTCTTTCATTAACCCCAGTTATAATAAAAGCGCCTGAGTCTCACCAAAATGTTTTGTAAGAGTCTCCATCTACCTCGCGTACTCCCTTGTTGCCTAAGGCGCCCTTATTTCAACTCCAGATGGGCACCTTTCATGCTAAGGGGGGACAGTATTCGTAAGTGCAGCTGAGCGAAGCGAAGACGAACATGGCTCATGATGAAGCGCATTACTGAAGGAGCCCTTTGAGGTGAATCAGCTTTGGATGTGGGATGAAGCCCTGCTGGTGAGACGGCCGGCTGGCGGAGTCACTATTGTGACTGCTGAACACCGCCACCGTAGGAACTTCTCGGTATTACGAACTTCCTGTTGGCTCCAAAGCGGATATTAACACGGGAGCAGACTGAGACACCCTGCTAAGGTGATATATGTCTACGCGAACGATTCATGGTAAATAGTTTCGATATCTTACCAGTGTCGTCGTAATCCATGTAACAGGAAGACAAGTGATAAATTCTGAGCTCAGTTCCCTAAAATCGAAGTAATCCACTGCGCGCAGCTGAGACTGCACCGATCCTTGGTTTTATCGTTGTTGTCCTGTAAGGAGAGGTACAGTGGAAGGAAGACACATCAGTGTCGAGAAATGTAGCAATCTTCTGGTTAGCATACAACAGCAAGTTCGTGAACGCGGTCAGAAAATCGCAGAACATCATGATGATAATAATAATAATAATAGTAATAAAACATTATTCATTCTGGCAGGACGAAAATGTGAAGTGATGATACAGTACTCAGCAATAAGTAAAATGGGGAAGTTATTTAAGCTAATTACTTATCTTCACTCTAACATTTTTAGTTATATTCCTGCAGTATTTCATCAGTTATTCAGGTATCGTCGGATCTTATTTTGAAAATCTTATTCCGGTACGTTCGTGAAGATTTTGCGGATCGCTGAAGTAAAACTATAGCCTACACAAGCATCAAGAACATTCAGTTATATATTTAAAGGAAACAATTGAATCAAATGTAAATCAGTCATGGAAACAAGGAAGCAGTAATATTAATCTGTCCTAACTTAAGCGAAATGAAGTCTAGTTGATGAACAAAAGCTGAACAAAGCCAGAATGAGCACGAGGAGAGTAGTGCTCAATAAATTTGCAAGTAATGTTTTGCAAACCGGACATTAAATATCATAAGACATTTGCTCGTTCTTAAAATCAGTAAGCCGATCTAAATCACTTGTTCAGTCTTTCAGCGATCGATACCGATACCCATGTGGAAGAAGACAGAAATAATGTCGAATACTGTAATCGGTCTTCTGAAATTATTTCACCGTCTAACATCGTAATACGTTTCCTCCTTCCAGTCAAAGTACGGGAGTAGAAATGGCGAACACTGAGATAAGTGATCGCGAAATTGAATATCAACTAAAAGTGCCCAACAGTGGAAGGACATCTGTATGAGATGAGATACGGGTGAAATTTGCAGGTCCGGATCTAACAGGGCGCAAATCAGGGTGTCTTCCCCAGGGAGCGCCAAATTCATATTCTGGAAGAAGCAAACCTTGTTTCACAAACCGCCTGGCATGCAGTCCACGTTAGTGTTTCGATTGTACGTATACTTTTGAAACGCATCCATGTTGCTTTTTGAACATTTTTGAACACATTCTAAGTTGACATCTGAACGAATTATAAGTTGGTTATTGAATGTGATGGGTCTGCCAGGGGAATCCCTGCCGCATCTGGAAATAAAGAACTTTCCCGCAGACAAAAGGGGCTGGGGCTATTTGAGCCGAGCTGAATAAACCCGACTGGGTCTATGTTAAAATTATTGGCGATACCCATAGACTAAGGATATCAGAGTGGAAATAAACGACTAACAGGA
The DNA here is from genome assembly GCF_023864275.1 of Schistocerca cancellata. Lineage (NCBI taxonomy): Eukaryota > Metazoa > Arthropoda > Insecta > Orthoptera > Acrididae > Schistocerca > Schistocerca cancellata. The sequence continues at coordinate 788,245,986 of NC_064629.1, read as the reverse complement.
ATAAAAAGTACGAAAGCTTTCATATTATATTCTCAGTGTACCCAAGAAATTTAAATTTTGCCAGAAAATTTTTGCCAGATCGCTACACTACTAAGGGCCAGTTGTAGAGTCTCCGGTTAGCTGCCGCTTAATCCCATCCTCGGAATAGCGCGGAAAACGCGTTGTACGAACACATAATGACGCCTGGACGGAGAATAAACGCGGGATAACTGAACCGGTGATTCTGGCAGGGTTAGCGAAGTTAACAGGAGAATAAGTTTTAATATTGGCAGGAGTAGTTACAGAATTAGTGATGATAAGATGGTTTGTTAGAACGAGGTAGGAGAAGAAACAGGGACATTATATAAATTATATGCATAGAATATGACGAGTCCAAATTTATATAAAAGTTTCGTACTAATACTTTTCGATCTCAAGCTTTAGAAACTGGATAATACGAATGAAATGTGAAACTATTTCCTAACACAAAACATTTTGCTTGCAGTACGCCTAACAGGCATTTGATATTGGTACTTCGTGAATTATTCTCTGCCGTGTAATTTATGTAAATGAGGTACATAAAAATGACCATTAGTGCCAAAAGTGATTCGCTTATTTGGCGTGTGTTACAATTGATGCTATGTTAGAAAGGCCTATTTCATTTTATCTAGCAGACAGTGACAAAGTAGACGTAATTTTATCGAGAAACCGCACCAGTCATATGTACTATTCGTGTTATTAGCGTTTTCGGTATTAGACAACGATATTTTGATTTTTCATGTAGCAAAACGTTTGACGACCTTTGATGGGGTAATAGTCTTTCGCAGAAAGGAAAGCATGCCGTGTAAAGCAAGATTAAAGGGAAAAAGTGCTAGGACCTAAAGACTGAACATATGTGTACTGCCTTGCTTTTATGTTCCCTATAATTAATTTTGTGTTACACAGAAGAGAAGGTTATTAGCTAATAGACAATAAAGAGTGTAAATTTATGAAGAATTATATTCTCCTTGTCACAAGTAATCCCACCCAGTAGTAAATGTCATTTTTCAGGGCTGTAGGATGCCTACCGGTCGACTGAGGGCAGGAGAGGCATCACAGGTCATTTTTATTTCCACTGCTCTGAATGCAGGTTTGATGTATTCCATTACAAAATATGCACGTTTGAATTCCACAGAGCGAAATACAGTGACGTGCTACAGAAGAATGCTGTGAGAAGAGGCGTGGCACTGCACTTTGGCAAATTTAAGACCAAATAACATGTCTTACTTTTCCTAAAACATATATGTTTATGTATCAAATGCTTCAGAAACATGTGCGCTTCTAGATCAACCACTTTCAAATTTTTGCCCCGGTTCGGAAATACCGTAGGTCCGGGCTGGACATTCGACAGAGATTATGTGAAAGAAAGTGCTCCCATTATTACGGCAGTTTGTCTTAGGTCACAGGAGCGACGAAAGGAACTAAGCGATGGTAAAAATGTGTAGGTATTTCCTGGCTCTGAGCACTATGGGACTCAACTGCTGTGGTCATAAGTCCCCTAGAACTTAGAACTACTTAAACCTAACTAACCTAAGGACAGCACACAACACCCAGCCATCACGAGACAGAGAAAATCCCTGACCCCGCCGGGAATCGAACCCGGGAACCCGGGCGTGGGAAGCGAGAACGCTACCGCACGACCACGAGATGCGGGCGGTATTTCCTGGTTTCAAAGTTTGTCAGACAGATGCACGTAATACGAACCTATCTGGATACCGTCAATCTGCTATAAAATTATGGAACGCGTTTCTTTTACACATTGTGGCCTTTATGAAGAGAAAAACATCTCCTCAATAAAAATGAACGTCTTTTCGGTAAACAGAAATGTCGCATAATACTCCTCGCTGTGTTCGTCTATGAAATGCAGATTGCCGTAGCCAAATGTAACCTGGTTGATGCAATGCAATATAACTTGACTTTCCGAAGGCTTTCTCTACAGTTCCACATTGTCGTTTAGTAAAGAAAATACGAGAATTCCTGGAATAAGAGGAGATTTCTGACTGGTCTCAGAATTTCCATGCAAATAGAGTTCAACATATTCCTAAAGCACGAATCTAGTGGATAGCGTTGGAGAATCTGAGATTGTTCGCAGGGAAGGATACTGTCTATTGTAAGCTTACAACCAGAGACCGAGTGAGGTGACGCAGTGGTTGGCACACTGGAATCGTATTTGGGAGGACGACTGTTCAAACCAGCGTCCGGCCATCTAGATTTAGGTTTCCCGTGATTTCCCTAAATCGCTCCAGGCAAATGCCGATATAGTTCCTTTGAAATGGCAAGGCCGATTTCCTTCCCCGTACTTGACCCAATCCGAGCTTGTGTACCGTCTCTAATGATCTCGATGTCGACTGGACGTTAAACCCAATCTTCCTTTCTTCTTCCTTCACAACCACAGAGAACGATGGTGACATGTAGAAAAACCTGCGAAGGATATATAATGGGTGCAGGGACTGGCAGTTGACTATGAACGTAAACAAATGTAGCATTTGCAGGTAAACTGGCGCAGAGACCATTTACTGTTTGATTACGCTACAGACGAAGAATCAATGCAAAAAGTAAGAACTTTAATAACACGAAGGAGTAACAGTCAGAAACAACATAAATTAGAACTACGAAACGAAATAAACTAAAGGAAAAGCAGATGTTCGACTGAGATTCGTTCGATTAATGTTATAGAAAAGTAACCCAGTCAGAAAGAAAGTGGCTTACAAAACATTTGTGGGATCGGTTCTATAATAGCAGTACACAGCCTGGGACATTTATCAGTTGGAATTAGTAGAAGAGATAGAGAATATCTAAATAAGAGCGGCATGATTTGTTACATCAGAACGCAAATGTCCAACAGTTGCAGACCATGCAAGATAGGCGTTGTGTAGCACAGTGAGCTTTGGAAAGCGTGCGTTCGAAGAAGAGGCGGACAACATGTTACTTCGTCTCACATATGTCTCGCGAAAATAGCACAACGAAAAAACCAAAGAAAATAATGCTATTACGTCCTCATTCATTCTTACCATAAACCTTTCACGAATCTAACAGGGAAGGTGGGAAATTAAAATGATACCAGAAGTAACCTCCACTACACACCATAAAATAGGTTGCGGTATACAGTTGTAGACATCGATTTAGATAGTATGTGTCTGCAATGTATCACAAATCCATCATCGAAGGTACGATTTTGTGTTGGAAAGTGCCGGCATTGGTAAACCGAAGACTGAAACTATTGCTATACCTCTAACTGGCATGTATGAATGAGAATACAAACCTCTTCAGGCGTCTGACTGTATCTGTTAGAATTATGTAAAAGTGAAGGATTCGTTAAATGAACTGGGAATGGTTAGAGGCAAACAAATTGAAAACACAATCTAAGGGGTCGTTAGTAACATGTGTACGAATCATAGTCTAGCCTTATTCCTGGAAGTGTGCAGATGTGTGGGTCGGACACTCGTTTAGTTAGCTGTACGTAAGTTCGGTTTCTTAAAGTTTGCTTTTCCTTTGTCCAAAACGACAAAGAGTGTTGAATAGATATTACTGGCAAGACCAAAACATGAAATTGAGTGATTCAGATGTACTTTGTTTAAAGTAAATGACGGTAAGCACGAACTAATTGCTGTATTTGAGCGTGGATACTAAGTATGTAGATCCAGGCGTGCGAACCAAGTTAGTACGTATTACAGAGTGGCTCCCCCCCCCCCCTCCTCCACCGTTGGAGATTCGAGTCCTCCCTAGGGCATGAGTGTGAGTTGTCCTTAGCGTAAGTTAGTTTAAGTTAGATTAAGTAGTGCGTAAGCTTATGGACAGATGACCTCAGCAGTTGGGTCCAGTAAGACCTTACGACAAATTAAATTACTTAACAGAGTGTCTAGGGTATGTTGGTGTGCGAGGCTATTCTCTGCTGGAGATGGGTGTGAGAGCAACTGAAGAAGACAGCTCCTCGATACGAGAAGCCCTATATTGCTGTTCATTTACATTCTTTCAGTTTTAGGTGCTGCTATTGTCGATCCCTGGCGAGCGTGGCAAATACTGAGTCGGTTCAAAATGGTTCAAATGGCTCTGAGCACTATGGGACTTAACCTCTGAGGTCATCAGTCCTCTTGAAATTAGAACTACTTAAACCTAACTAACCTAAGGACATCACACACATCCATGCCCGAGGCAGGATTCGAACCTGCGACCGTAGCGGTCGCGCGGTTCCATACTGTGGCGCCTAGAACCACTCGGCCACTCCGGCCGGCCCTGTGGATGTGGTCCGTGACATTACACTTCCTTCCCCTCAGAAAAATCCGGTCCTCCGGATTCCTGTCTGTGAACTGGCTGCAACATAATCACTGATATATTAACAATTATTTACCCTTTGTGTCCTCCGTTTCTTACTTGATCAGTTACACTTCCTTCGCTGTTTCACTAGCGTTTGGCACACACACTGAGTTTTTGGTTCATGATTGGTGCAATCCATTGTCATTAACTTCACTGTTATTTAGCAACATTTGGATCCAGTACATGGAAGGCCGTGGGTAGCAGGGTAGCTCTATATCACTTCGATCTGATTTGCTCTTATCTCCTCAACCGATATCTTCCTCCAGAAGTTTACACTACGAATTTACTATTCATCATTAACGACGTAGGGTGGGCTAAGCCTTTCCTTACCTTATGGGGAACAAAACTGTCCCACGTGAACTAAATGGTACGTGCACTGCCCTATTGGTGATGCTGGCCTGTGAAATCTTTGCTGTTTGTTCACTGTCATTTTCACATTATTTTTGAACCTTAGCAATTTAGAAAATTTAATTACAGCGGTAATAAATAAACTTTGCGTTTGGCACACTGTTCTTTTGCACCGTATTTTTGTGCCTTCTCAATTCAGAAAATTTATTTACAATAATAATAAATCCACGATTACCTCGCTTTAGTCGCGCTTACAAGAGATGATGACGGGGAAATGTGTCCCAAGTTACATAACGTATTACTCTTCTCACTCAGTAATTCTATTTTAATTCCTCTCACCATACGAGATTTATCTATAAGTATCACTCCAAGGGCTGTTAAACAACACGGGCTTGACTAGACGAACTCTTAAGCTCCACCTGTGCTGTACGGTAATGCTATAATTTTCCCAGCTGCAGGCGCTATACCAGCGTTACGTGTGGTGCTCAATAATTCTATAAATGTCCTTAATTCTTCCCCGGCTACAGGGGTATACCAGGCCCAAATGTGCTGCATACAGGGTAGTCAGAAACAGTCTCAAAATCCTGTAAAGGTGTTGCTGGGTAGGTTGTGCCGATAAATAGCTGTTAATAAAAATATTCGACGGGTTCATTGCCGAGTTCATTAGCACTGAAGTTAGCCAATTAGGCGTTACGCGCGCAAAATGAAGCTGCCCGCCATATACAATTTGTGACAGTTGTTCTCATAGCGGGTATGGCAGCATAACCGGCTGCTCAGCCTCTGCCTCGGGTTAGATCCTTACTACTGCCCCGTGTCCAATTTTTGTATCACTCTGTTTTTCGATTTTAGGGAACCAAATGAAGAACACATTGGGCGAGACCGTCTCTGACGGGCTGCTTGGATTTGCGTGTGCAATGGCCTGATTGACAATCTACAACTCCAATTAACTCGGAAAAGGCTTAACGTATCGATTTTTTTCTTAGTAAATATTTCGCGTCACAACCTACCCTACAACACCCTTACAAGTTTTTCAGACTGTTTCTGACCACCCTGTACAATAAAAAAAATTTATTAGTTTAATTCCAAAAAAATTCCTGATATTTGATAGATTTTCCTGCTACGTCATATCCTTCGCTTATTCGGCTGTTGTTGGAAGATCTACCGCTGTCATGGTCATTGCTTCTCGAGGAATCTGGAGCGATTTAATTAACGACGTCACGGCTTGTAACGTATCTAGTGTTCTTTTCGTACCTCAGCACTTTTGCCGATATGAGACAATGTCACATGACGTGAAGACAGTAAAATCTGATCAACTATTGTCTTCGGGACTTCTTATTCTTGTTCGGATTCATTGGCCCCGTACCACAGGTTAAACTAATCAAACTAAGTAGTATCTGTAAACAATTTTTTTGGGGGGTCACATTTTCCCTGGTTACATCTCCTCATAGTCTTGACTTAGACTCTGTAGCCATGACTTTAAATCTAACGTGATACTTACCTTTAATTACTGATATACGTGTTACTCTTGTCGTTATTAATCACTCTAAAACATTTACACAGTAAAATTCCTACTTAAATAAGAACTTTATGGCCATTCCGGCGTATCCTCAAAAACTTACCGAAGTTTATGGGGTCCTCCAAAGCTTCCTACGCCTAAGCTAACAGTAATCTCCGCACTGGCTTGCGTAATGCCCTTTTCAGTGCCAATCCAGCACTCTACGTCGTGCAACTTTGTGCACGGAGCGGAATTTCGTGGTAAATTGCACTGTGTGAATGTTACAAGAATTAATTGTTCCGCTTTTTGTCCCTTTATGAGCACTGCAAACGGTATGCAGCTACAACATTATGGCACAATAGGGAAAGATCAAACCCACGAATGAAAATTAAAATCTAAGCTACTACTTACGTATGTTATTGCTGTCCAAGACTATTTTTCGACGTTCTGTCTTCCATCCGCTCCTTCTTACAGCATTTTTCGTGCCAGGTATTTTTTCCATCAATCAGTCTTCTTTTCGATACACAGAAGGAAGGAAGAAAAGGATTTAACGTCCCGTTGAGTACGACACGGCAAACGGAGTGTAGGCTAAAACTGTGGAAGAATGAGAATGGACATTGACCCTGTACTTTTAAAGTTTCTTCCCTGAATGTACTTTAGGTGCTTTAGCAATACCAAGGAAATCCTAAACAATGCTGGCCGCTTTGGGATTTGAATGGTCATACTGCTGCACACTACACATCATCAGACGTTGTGAGATAACACTGTCAGTCTGTAAATTGATACTCTGGGATGAAAAGTAAAAAATAAAATAATCACTGTATCTTAGAACGCTAGTAGTGGGCTAATTATATACTTTCTAACGTGGATGAAGGGACTTAAAAATACAACTGAATGCAAATGCCATTTACGCTCTGATTTTACGGTGCACTGATTTAGATGTCTCGTTATCGGTGACGTTCAGACCAGATCCCGCGCTTACTGTGAAACTTTCGACAACGTAATAGCTACTTCAAAAGTCCATAGGGTAACCCGTTAAATGTCACGTTCCAAACAATTTTAGCATTTTAGGATATAAAATGCTGCTTTTCGTACGCAAATTTAGCACACGATTATACTGGAAAGAGGTAAAAATGAAAATGGAAACGTCTGTTAAATTTTCAGAGGAAAGATATAGTTTAAAAAAGCCGCAGATTGGCTGATACAGAGTACATACAGAGAACAACAGTAAATGCGTACAACCCGGCAATGTGACCGTTAAACGTAACAGTATGATTCCATTGCGTGACATCGACAACGAGAAAACTAGAAGTCAGAAGTACATGCAACTCTATTGGAAAGATAAACTTTGAATCACAGTGTTAGTGCAGGTTGAAAGTATTCTTGTTAAAACAATACCTCACATAGAAAGGCCTTTCACACAGGCCAGAGAACAGGACCATCGAAAACGTGAACAATACAAGGAAGACTCACAAAAGAACGGAGGAAATAAAACAATGAGTACGAGAAACAAGTATTAAGATAGTGTGGAATAGTGTGTCAGAGTATTACGAATGGAGGCCTGTAGAAAGAAATACGACTGGTGAACTAATGAACTGGCAAGGGCCGTCTACACAAGGTACTCTAATTTCTATGAAAATATTGGGAACTGCAGATACCCAAAGTATGGAGATACGTCTTAGAGGGACGATGAGATCTGAGATGCGTAATTAAAAGTCAAAATGAAATACAGTGACACGTGAAAAAACGAGCATTTAAATACTACGTATTTTTAGCGGATATTTACGTGTTGTTATTTTAGAAAGCTGTCAATACAAAGATAGATCAAACGCATCAATAATGATACGATTTTTAAAATTAATATTGATCTGAAACTTGACACTGCAGTTTTAATACCAGAAGGATTTACGTATAATTGGAGTTGAAAATCTACCGCAGGCTTCGGTAGACCGTCTCAAGTAAGCGTATACTACAGTATTTATTATAGTAACTTTGGTTAGTTAAGGTCGTATCCACATTACCTGTACATTAGGTGTATAGGAAACGTATCAGGCGTTACCTCACAACGATCGCTTTCTTTCTGTATGTGATCAGTGTCTTACTAGATTCCCCTAAAAGCCAGAAGGAGTGAATTGTCTAGGAAGTGAGTGACGATATGTAAAGAGCTGGGTAACCTATCGAATATTTTTGAAATACGTAGTTATTCTCCTCTCTGGTACAATAGAATAAACAGCATTTTTAGCAAAGTATAAACAAAATTTTTAGAAAAACTGAAGTTGTTAACGTTTAATTCACGTTTTATTCGATAATTGCTGATTTGTAATTTGACGCAGAGGGTTGTTGCTGTAAAAATAAAGGCAACAATAGACACATATCACACAGCGATAGAAAACGCGATGTCCTCTTTAAACAGGTAAAATAAGAAAAAAATAAATAAAAACAAAAATATATCAAACATCGGCTTCACTACTTGGGATAACTTATAAAAAAGATGTTTCCGGTCTTCATAAACAGTTTTCGTAGTAATCCATAATATCAGGAAACTCTCACCTTTGATTATTATGAAGAACATGCCATTGAATTCAAAATAACAACAAGAATTACACAAATATTTTATGGTTGTTCATGTAGACCGTACTTGTATCAAAAGTAATTGCTTTGGTTACATTAAAGAGCAGAAGTAACGAGATCAACTAATTACTATTACCTATAAAATGCATTTTATATTCTATAAGGATATGAAATGCACAATGGACTAACATTGAATGATGTTCCGTACACACAAACAAAACAACAAAGAGAAGTCTTCGGCTTCCAGTTTCTGTGTTACGCATTCATTTTTGCTTGTTTCCCTACCAGTTCTATCAATACTATCAGGAATCCTACCACTTACTACTGCATTTATGTAATGGCCAAAATTACTGAACCGTAGTTCTGGTAGAGCCCGATTCTAGATGTAATACTTACAACACAATGGTGTTGCTGGAAATCAGAATAAATATTGCGCTGCAGACGCAGGAGCCCTTTTAATTAACATCTATGAGCTTTTTGGAACATTCAACAGATTGTGTAGAAGAAACTTTTTCTGAGAAGAAATCCTAATTATATTAGCGAGGGAGCACCCGCACGTAATACTTTAACTATGAGCTCACAAAAGAGGATCAAGACTCCGGTTTTAATTACTGTGCGAAGCTGCCAATTTTAATAAAAGTTTTGTTTCGAAAGGTGCGTGCCAACATAAAAGAATGCACTTCCACGAATGATCCAGTACCCATCAACTCGCTATATTTTACGTAACAGGTAATATGTGATGAACAAAGAGATGCAGAAATACATCCCTTGAGTTAATCACACCATTGTGTTTGGCATATTTGGACAAAACTGTCACCCAGAAAACGTACACCAAACAAATTTGGCCAGAAAAGATTTGGCCTTTGTACAGGGGACGCTAAAGCAAACACTGGATAGTTTGCCTTCGTTATTGAATGAGATGTTTGACACGATTACGCGTGTGGCTAGAATACAATTAACCGTTAAAAGTGAGAAAGATATTTGACTATACTAAGGATAAGAAATGTACGGTGGAATATTATTTCACATGTCTATGATCTGCTGAAAGGGCGCCCATACGGTGAGTGTTTGCTGGGGCGCACGGAGGGAGGGGTGGGGTCGTTTAAACCTGTAATATGGAGTATTTTCAATATTTTGGAAGACGAATGGTGACTTGTAAGTAGCCATAAAAAGTTCCAATTCCTGTTAAAAACCTGCGTTATGCCAACTTTAAATCATTTTTTTTAGAAAGAAAAACACGTGACTGCATTAAATTTTCCCTTTCCCTTAGAGCTAGGGGGGTGAGGAAGCCCTCGCCCCAGGGTATGGTGTCATATCTTAAGTGCAAGAGACGAAAGTTTTGTAGGATAACAAAACAGCTACCTTAATAAATTTGGACTCCAAAATCTTTACAAAGCTTTTGAATGATGAAATGAAACTAATGCCAAAAAATGGCTCTGAGCACTATGGGACTTAACATCTATGGTCATCAGTCCCCTAGAACTTAGAACTACTTAAACCTAACTAACCTAAGGACATCACACACATCCATGCCTGAGGCAGGATTCGAACCTGCGACCATAGCGGTCACGCGATTCCAGACTGAAGCGCCTAGAATCACTCGGCCACAGCGGCCGGCAAACTAATTCTCAGCACAGTGATAGGACCTAGCCATACTTTCACGTTAGCCAGGAAAATTTCAAGCAATTTATTGCGTTACGGGGAAAATATGTCATTAACTTTAATATGTCAAATGAAAAATGCATTTCTTTTTATCTATATCTACAAAACATTATACTGAGTAAGCAATATATTCTCCATAAAGATTTTGAGCCAAGTGTTATGTAATAATCAGTTCAAGAAGACAAGAAAAAAAGAGAAGAAAGAAAACTTCGTTGCTAACACCATGGTGAAGTTAAATAGACCGGGAAAGTTAGCACTAAAAAACTGCTAGGCCTCAGGCACAAGAGTAGAAATCGTAAATTAGAAAAGAAGTTATAAACCTTACATCCTTCAGACAACCTTTGACAGATATTGCTCCAAATAGTGTAGTGGAGCTTTTATATTTCAGAAAATCCAAGAGTTAAACAATTTAATTAGCACAGGTTACCATTTTAATAGTAACAAATGGTCGCAACCTCCTACCAATAATACAAATAATTCAGTCCCTCGACGATAGAAATCGGCTCCTTGGTCGCGGAGCCAGTGAAGGATTGCTGTGTCAACACCCTCATAGTTCGAAAATCTGCAATTGCTGCAAATCAACTCATCGATTGCCTATACATTTTCGTCTGTGGTCGATGTCGATGACCGACCTTCCCGATCACTACCACCCGGTCTGTCTGACCTTGGTCAAATTTTTTGCGCTATTTTACTACCGCCGGACCCAATGTTGCATTTGCTCCATATGATGTCAGAATTTCATCGTGAATATGTTTGCAGTTCACATGTTTCGGATACAAGAATCATACTGTCCTGCGTACTTTAACTTTGGAGTACGTTCTGAGTTAGTTGCCGTAAACTGTTGTACACCTACACTGAAGCGCCAAAGAAACTGATATAGGCATTCGTATTCAAATACAGAGATATGTAAACAGGAAGAATACGGCACTCCGGTTGGCAACGCCGATATAAGACAACACGTGTCTGGCACAGTTCTTAGTTCCGTTATTGTTGCTACAATGGAAGGTTATCAAGATTTAAGTGAGTTTAAACGTGGTGCTATAGTTGGCGGTCAAGGGATAGAATGCAGCATCTCCGAGGTAGCTATCAAGTGGGGATTTTCCCGTACGATCATTTCACGAGTGTACAGTGAACATCAGGAATCCGATAAAACATCAAATCTCCGACTACGCAGCGTCAGGAAAAAGATCCAGCAAGACACAGCAGCATTAGTGGCAGAACAACTGAGGGAAAATTTGGAATACATATTACATAAATTTACTCAGCATGTTATAGTCTTAGGTGGACATTTCAATTTACCAGATATAGACTGGGACAGTGAGATGTTTAGGACGGGTGGTAGGGACAGAGCATCGAGTGACATTATACTGAGTGCACTATCCGAAAACTACCTCGAGCAATTAAACAGAGAACCGACTCGTGGAGATATCATCTTGGACCTACTGATAACAAACAGACCTGAACTTTTCGACTCTGTAAGTGCAGAACAGGGAATCAGTGATCATAAGGCCATTGCACCATCCTTGAATATGGAAGTTAATAGGACTATAAAAAAGGGAGGAAGGTTTATCTGTTTAGCAAGAGTGATAGAAGGCAGATTTCAGACTACCTAACAGATCAAAACTAAAATTTCTTTTCCGACACTGACAATGTTGAGTGTTTATGGAAAAAGTTCAAGGCAATCGTAAAATGCGTTTTAGACAGGTACGTGCCGAGTAAAACTGTGAGGGACTGGAAAAACCCACCGTGGTTCAACAACAAAGTTAGGAAACTACTGCGAAAGCAAAGATAGCTTCACTCCAAGTTTAAACGCAGCCAAAACCTCTCAGACAAGAGAAGCTAAACGATGTCAAAGTTAGCATAAGGAGGGCTATGCGTGAAGCGTTCAGTGAATTCGAAAGTAAAATTCTATGTACCGACTTGACAGAAAATCCTAGGAAGTTCTGGTCTTACGTTAAATCAGTAAGTGCCTCGAAACAGCATATAAAGACACTCCGGGATGATGATGGCATTGAAACAGAGGATGACACGCGTAAAGCTGAAATACTAAACACTTTTTCCAAAGCTGTTTCACAGAGGAAGACCGCACTGCAGTTACTTCTCTAAATCCTCGCACAAACGAAAAAATAGCTGACATCGAAATAAGTGTCCAAGTAATAGGAAAGCAACTGGAATCACTCAACAGAGGGAAGTCCACTGGACCTGACGGGATACCAATTCGATTCTACACAGGGTACGCGAAAGAACTTGCCCCCCTCCTAACAGCCGTGTACCGTAAATCTAGAGGAACGGAATGTTCCAAATGATTGGAAAAGAGCACAGGTAGTCCCAGCCTTCAAGAAGGGTCGTCGAACAGATGCGCAAAACTATAGACCTATATCTCTGACGTCGATCTGTTGTAGAATTTTAGAACATGTTTTTTGCTCGAGTATCATGTCGTTTTTGGAAACCCAGAATCTACTCTGTAGGAATCAACATGGATTCCGGAAACAGCGATCGTGTGACACCCATCTCGCTTTATTTGTTCATGAGACCTAGAAAATATTATAAACAGGCTCCCAGGTAGATGCTATTTTCCTTGACTTCCGGAAGGCGTTCGATACAGTTCCGCACTGTCGCCTGATAAACAAAGTAAGAGCCTACGGAATATCAGACCAGCTGTGTGGCTGGATTGAAGAGTTTTTAGCAAACAGAACACAGCATGTTGTTATCAATGGAGAGAAGTCTACAGACGTTAAAGTAACCTCTGGCGTGCCACGGGGGATTGTTATGGGACCATTGCTTTTCACAATATATACACTCCTGGAAATTGAAATAAGAACACCGTGAATTCATTGTCCCAGGAAGGGGAAACTTTATTGACACATTCCTGGGGTCAGATACATCACATGATCACACTGACAGAACCACAGGCACATAGACACAGACAACAGAGCATGCACAATGTCGGCACTAGTACAGTGTATATCCACCTTTCGCAGCAATGCAGGCTGCTATTCTCCCATGGAGACGATCGTAGAGATGCTGGATGTAGTCCTGTGGAACGGCTTGCCATGCCATTTCCACCTGGCGCCTCAGTTGGACCAGCGTTCGTGCTGGACGTGCGGACCGCGTGAGACGACGCTTCATCCAGTCCCAAACATGCTCAATGGGGGACAGATCCGGAGATCTTGCTGGCCAGGGTAGTTGACTTACACCTTCTAGAGCACGTTGGGTGGCACGGGATACATGCGAACGTGCATTGTCCTGTTGGAACAGCAAGTTCCCTTGCCGGTCTAGGAATGGTAGAAGGATGGGTTCGATGACGGTTTGAATGTACCGTGCACTATTCAGTGTCCCCTCGACGATCACCAGTGGTGTACGGCCAGTGTAGGAGATCGCTCCCCACACCATGATGCCGGGTGTTGGCCCTGTGTGCCTCGGTCGTATGCAGTCCTGATTGTGGCGCTCACCTGTACGGCGCCAAACACACATACGACCATCATTGGCACCAAGGCAGAAGCGACTCTCATCGCTGAAGACGACACGTCTCCATTCGTCCCTCCATTCACGCCTGTCGCGACACCACTGGAGGCGGGCTGCACGATGTTGCGGCGTGAGCGGAAGACGGCCTAACGGTGTGCGGGACCGTAGCCCAGCTTCATGGAGACGGTTGCGAATGGTCCTCGCCGATATCCCAGGAGCAACAGTGTCCCTAATTTGCTGGGAAGTGGCGGTGCGGTCCCCTACGGCACTGTGTAGGATCCTACGGTCGTGGCGTGCATCCGTGCGTCGCTGCGGTCCGGTCCTAGATCGACGGGCACGTGCACCTTCCGCCGACCACTGGCGACAACATCGATGTACTGTGGAGACCTCACGCCCCACGTGTTGAGCAATTCGGCGGTACGTCCACCCGGCCTCCCGCATGCCCACTATACGCCCTCGCTCAAAGTCCGTCAGCTGCACATACGGTTCACGTCCACGCTGTCGCGGCATGCTACCAGTGTTAAAGACTGCGATGGAGCTCCGTATGCCACGGCAAACTGGCTGACACTGACGGCGGCGGTGCACAAATGCTGCGCAGCTAGCGCCATTCGACGGCCAACACCGCGGTTCCTGGTGTGTCCGCTGTGCCGTGCGTGTGATCATTGCTTGTACAGCCCTCTCGCAGTGTCCGGAGCAAGTATGGTGGGTCTGACACACCGGTGTCAATGTGTTCTTTTTTCCATTTCCAGGAGTGTAGTTCGATGTTTTCTTCGGAAAAGAAGTCACTTCATGGATCATTGAAATCCACAATAGTACCTGGACGTTTCTCAGAACTGAAAGCAATCTGATTGCAATGCAACAGGGCCCCGAAGAATATTTCTCCGTACTTTGGTTACCACTTTCAGCTCAACACGGTATCTGCAGCATCTGGAGCAGATTACTACAACAGCGGAAGCGCGTAATCGCTATCAGTTTCACACATTGCCCTGTGTACGCTGTATGTATTTACCCTCAACAGTGAACATACAGTTACTCACACACATAGAAAGACAATACTAGGTGGTGTGGGGAAACATTTCAGTATAAAGGCCCTGTAGAGCTAAACAGTAATTAGCCTAGTAGTAGTAGTGGTAAACTAAAAAGTTTTTCTTTTTTTTCACCCGTCCGCCGCTGTGTTTACAATTGTTCAAAATCCTGATACATGTAAACTTAAGATAGACACTTCCTGTAATAGAACTATATCAGCTTCGGACTCATAGATAAACTGCCGTAGCATTGCTAATTATAAATCTGTCCTAACTCTATTAATGTTCAGGGACAAAAACTTATAAGCTTGACTCATGGTCGTCAGAGAAGTGTGGGTGTTGGGAAGCGTAGGAAGCCCATTCCATCTCACCGTCGGAATTCGAACCTACATCCGCAGGTTTTGTACCAGGTTCCCACGCCCGGGTTCCCGGGTTCCCGGGTTCGATTCCCGGCGGGGTCAGGGATTTTCTCTGCCTCGTGATGGCTGGGTGTTGTGTGCTGTCCTTAGGTTAGTTAGGTTTAAGTAGTTCTAAGTTCTAGGGGACTGATGACCGTCGCAGTTAAGTCCCATAGTGCTCAGAGCCATTTGAACCATTTTTTTTTTGGTACCAGGTTTTGCGCTGACTTTACTTTTTGACTTACTTCCAGCCACGGAGTCATTTGGTTTAACTTTATTTTGCCGTCTCACAGACGTTCGAAGTGTCATAGAAGACGGCGGAGTCGGCGAGTCATGGCTGTAAGCAGTATGTGAAAGTCCTTGCTTCGGAACGGGTGACGGTAAGTCCGAAGACGCGGCTTCAGTAGGCTCACCGTGTTTGTTTGGAGCTGCACTGGCTGTTTGCATACAGCTTTCGGTTTCTCGCGTTGTTTGGAAGCAGTTCCGAGGTGGCGGGTGTTTATGTTATGCTCTACACCACGTGCATCATCCGCTGTGTGTACGATTTGCAGTTGACTGACTGCCGCCTCTTCTGTGTTGACCACCTGTGGCGAGTCGAGAAGCGGAATCGGAACGGATTGCTGTAAACACTTGACTGCTGTCGTATTGACAGTTTCTGCGTCGGGAGTTTCAATATGAATTTGGCGGGTCGTAACTGAGCCATCCGACATATGCGTGTCCTGTGTGGAGCCCCGTGACTCCGCGTCATCGGTTTCAATTTGTACGACCTGGTCACCGGAGCCACAACCGTCACTAGTACGGTGTCGTTTGTTACCGACAGATAATGCAACACCGGTGGCTAAGGAGTGAATGGCTACGGGTTTCTGAGGTAAAGGTGGGAAGGTGCCGTTATCGAGATCGTTGTCCTCTGACACAGATGCACTTGGTTGGGAGTCAATCACAGAAGGCGTCTGATTTTGAGTTAGGACATCAGCCAATGTTAAACTCTGTCGTTGTTGCAGATTGTTTCGAAGTACGACAACGCGCCGTGGGCAATCATCTCGTAAATGGCCACTCGTGTTACAGATAAAACAAGTTCCTACTTGTTCATCGTAAATGACATGAGCCTTATAACCACAAACCATTATATAGGATGGGATATTGACTTTAACGGCCATGTCAACTGAGCGAACCCCTCTATAACATTGGAGTTTGTGACGGCTCGACCATTTCTCGTTTCTAATCTGTCGGATGTCACCGTATTTGGCGAGGATATCTCTAAGGAAACAATTCTCAGCTTCAGATGGCAAATTGAACACTCGCAGTTGTTTATAGTCAATGTCAGCGTTAGTTATTGAAACTGTGCTCACCTACTGATCACGATGTCGGAACTCTGCTTTCCCACCAGTATTCACCAAAATTTTCTCCAGTAGTATCTGGTCTAAAAACTTCACAGAGAAACAGTATTCCGCCATGTCATCATGTTCTGTGTGGACCTGGTCGGACGTGATGCCAATAATATCTACTATCCAGTCATGTATTTCTAGAGAACTCGGTTGCACATTCCTGGAAGATTTCTCAAATGCGGAACACAGGGTATTCTTACGGGGTACACTGGGAGCCATAACTGCAGTATATGAGCGGACGAGACCGCTGTGAGTGAATTAAGAAGCTTGTGTACGATAGTAGTGAAGAAGCACTGAGAATATCACAGGTCACAATCCAAGAATTTGTATAAACACGGCTTGCGACGCTACGACTACGCGGAAGTAGCGACAGGTCCGGTCGCTGTCGCGTCCCAAGTGGAACATGTCCACTGAGCTACCGGGGCCGGACACGCTGTAAGTAAGTGATAACGGTAGTAACAATTGCCATGGAGAATGTTCCACACGGTCGTCAGGCTTACCCTGTACTGGCGAGCCAGCTGCCTGGTACTGACATGGCGGTCGCCTTCCACAATCTTAATCACATTTTCCTCCAAGTCTAGTGTCCAAACATTTCGTGTACGCCCTTCATGATTTACTGCTTCCTGAAACGACCCTCTTTCAGACAAACGGTGAAACACTGTTGCAAACATTGAATGCTGTGGTTGTTGTCGGCGGGGATAGGTCCCCTGATACGATCTTGTTGCCCGATGCTCGTTGCCATTCGCCTTTCCGTAAGTAAAAACCATGTCGGCAAGCTCTCGATTCGAATACGGAACCGTTGTGTATATCGCTGCATCATATCCACAACAAGGTGAGTCATGAAGAGAAGTGAATCGGAAACAACATTACGAATTACTGTGGTAGGAGAGGGCGTTAGTGCATGATGTATGAGCAATGGTACCACCCTCCAGGAGGAAACCTTGCGTACTGTAACTGTAGCTGCATGGTAGAGCGCATACTAGACCGCAGTCTCTCTGACAAAGTATGATTGAATAAATAATAGCTCGGAAGCCATGCATTTGCCGATACAAGTTCATTAGACCTTTGTTGTTCCGCATCCTCTCATCGATCAGACCCCAGATTTCGCACACGCTGGAAAAAATCACCCTGTATACAATTCCGACTTGGCCCCATCCGATTTTCATCTGCTTCCAGAACTTCAAGAACACCTAAGAGAGCTTCGGTTTGATACTAATGTAGTTCTGCAAGCAGAGGGGAATTAGTGGCTCCGTCAACAAAGTCAAACGTTCTATAGGGATGGTGTCAACAAACTGCTCTCGTTGGGAAAAATGTGATAGTCGCCACGATGACTATGTTGAGAATTAAATGTTCAGACATGAAGAATAAGCATGTAAAATGTTAAAAACGTTCGTTTTACTTAAAAACTTTAAGAGTTTTCATATAAAATATTCAGAGGCAATACTTTTCAAGACGACTCCGTACAAAAGTAGAAATTGAAACATTTTTTTTTTTTTTTACAAATGTCCAGTTTAGTAAAAATGTTAGAGTTCTGATCACGTACATAGTTTTAATCTGCCAGGAAGTTTCGCATCAGCGCACACTCCACTGCGGAATGACAATTCAGTCTAGTACTAATGCGTTTCCAATACGAAATTTTCAATGTTATCCGCATGGACTAGATTGGGCTCAGATATCACCCATGACTCATGCCTAGGGAATGTGATAGATTTTATGGTTGGGCGTTGGCACACTTTGCTGCTTATGTAAGACGATAACGACGGCGTCAATATAGCCCGTCATGGATGAGTCGAGCAGGACTTGTGCGCTGGCCTCAATCCCCTATATTTTGCTGTCTACTGTAAACACAACTTGAAATGTATAGTATTCCCGCTGGTATATTCCAAGACACGGAGCAGCAAAGTGCACAGTCTTATGAAGATTTAGGTGATGATCCGAGCACATTATTGCGTCAAAATGCGAGAACGATACGTGGGAAACCTTTTATAACAGGTAAATAGTGAACAGTAAATGGTAACATGTAATGTGCAGAGGGCCTATTACATTTTTAATAACATTACCTGTCTATGAAATTAGAGCCCAATCAACCGGGGAGTTAAACCAAAAGTTTATGAAGGCACGAAATGACAGTTCCTGTATTATTAGGATGCAATGCTCCTTTGTAATAACACAGGCACAGTTACTTGGTTTTTATTCGCCAATGCTAGGTCGTCGACTCTCAATAAATGTATCCTTCGTGGACAGGAATATACGTAACGTACAAGAGTAGGTTGTGACACATGGACGATGAAATGCGGAAGCTTGTGTCTGGTCGTGATTCGGGCACGGATAGCCGAAGCTGTTAACGCGACCGCTCGTGTAATGGTGGAAATCCGGTTTCGAGTTCTGGTACGGTTCAAATTTCTACTATCGGAATTACGATGGTGTTTCATATTGGGAATTGTGAACAATTTACCCGTATTTATAAAGATCGGGAAGAAGCAGTGTGAAAAGTTTGTAAGGGAACTGCAGAAGGGGCTGTGCCGAGAAATATTTGTCACGAAAAAATTCGATACGTTTTATTGTTTCCGATTTAATTACCGTTGACGCCAACCAGTCAGGTCATTGCGGGCGATATTCAAGCACTTACAGGCGTTAAAATGCGGTAATGCACAGACGTCTGTGGTTCCATGAGTTACCACTTATTCAAATGCTTATTAGCCGTTGAAATGTGCCTTTTTCGGAAGTGATAAATACAAGATAGGTAAGAAAAGATACGTTTTTTCCTTTTGAGGAAACCAAACAATGAACACGTTTGGTGACACCGACTCTGGTAGGCTGCTCTAATTTGGGCTGCAACGATGTGATTGGCTAACTTAAGTACCAGTTCAATCGGAAATGGAGCAACGTACCAAGTTTTTTCCTTAATCATTATTTCTCAGCACATCATATCCAGCAACACCGTTACAAGCTTACAAGATTTTCAGTCAGACTGTTTATGACCAAACTGTATTTCCAATACATTTTTCTGACTAGAACAATGTTTCACTGTGAAGTCAGTAGCGGTTCTTAACCACGCATTCGCACTTACCTCGGAAACGTCTCGTTCATCTGGCCATGT
The DNA here is from genome assembly GCF_023864275.1 of Schistocerca cancellata. Taxonomy (NCBI): domain Eukaryota; kingdom Metazoa; phylum Arthropoda; class Insecta; order Orthoptera; family Acrididae; genus Schistocerca; species Schistocerca cancellata. Next base: position 788,226,205 of record NC_064629.1, on the reverse strand, counting down.
TTACCGGAGCGATTTTGCTCTTGTATTATCATATGACTTCAGCTCTGTCTGTTCCCGTTATTGCTTCTGGTGCAGACAGTATAATTTTAACTTCTCATAAACATTAGAAAATTTATTTTTTTTATTGAAATTTGTTGAAGTTTTCATTTTGCCTAGAAGGAAACTATATATAATTTTAAAGCTTGTTTTTCAATGCGTAATGCTCCCTATGGTCCACTGAGGTCCATACAGCGTTCTTCGCCATTTCTTACGCTCACCTTCGACAGTAGATGATAAATTCAACACACTGGAGGTATGAATTAAAAAACTCCTTCACTCGCAACTTTTCGTGTTTTATTAAGTACAAGATGCATTTCGGACACTGTGGGTCCATCATCAGGTGTACTTTGTCTTAATACTTTTTTATTTTTTTCTCTTGAACGAGGTGAAATGCATATTCCTGTAATGAAAAGTTTTGATATTAGGTTAAGAATTCCGTAAGTAAAACGTGGAAAATATGTGCGGAATAGTGGAAAACTTTTTAGCTCCAGCAGAAATTCGTTTCTCCATCGTTTTCGTACATGTAACTTCATCCAACAGGCACATTTTCATACTCATGTTTGTAAACACTTCACAGATGTTTTTGCACATGGTGTGGTCTAAGATGAATTTATTCGTAGAGCTAAAGATATAATTATTAAACAACCGCAATAAGCAGGAAATAACTTTAGAATTTGATCTTTGGTGTAACGTCATAAGCGAGTGACTGCCTGTGAGATCGCTCTCTAAGTTTTTATATATTTTTAGGTTTCAGATACATAATTTAACGGTTTTTGTGATAATATTTACTATATAAGTTACTTATTAGTGGTTTCTTCATTCACCTCTGCCTTTCTTGTGTTGTGACCTGATATTTGTGAGTGTTTCGTATCGAGAAACTTAACCTCTTGCCTGTGTTTACATTCCGCGCTGACCAGTTGCAGCTGTAGCGGCGCATCGAAAGCTAAGTACCAATTAATTGTTTGTGTATAGTGGTTTAATTAGGAACTTTAGTAGTCTTCAACTGGTGTTTTGGTGTTCTCTGGTGAAATAATTTCAGAAAAACCATTTGGGAACTGTTTTCAGTTTCGTTACTGCGTCCTTAGACGTTTGATTCTCTTTCTGTGTTAGTCTTTTGTTATATTCTCATTTGTTGTTGATTAATACTGTTAATAATAGTAGTTACTTCCCTTGTAGAGTAAGTTTGTGGTTATTGTAGTCAGGTTTTTAACATCTTCTTATTGTAGTAGCGGAACTTAGATAAAATAGTTTTCTTGTTTCAATAATTGTAACATTTTACCATGAGTGAGAAGTGTGGGCTTTGCCGTAGGTTCGTGAATAGTGGATTGCGGTGTGAGACTTGTTCGAAGTATTTTCACTGGGGGGAATGCAGTGGGGAAGCCAGTGGGCATTTCGGTGAGATCCTCTCCTGGAACTGCAGGTTATGTAGCATGAGTAAGTTGATAGAGGAGCAGGAGCGTAAGATCTGTGCCCTTCAGTTGCAGTTGAAAAACGCAAAGGAGGAGCTAGATAGGATGAGGAGGGACAAGGGGGTTGGGGAATGGGAGCTGGCGGTTGGCTAGAGATCTGCTAGGAGAAGAAGATTTTCAGATAGTTTTACTATTGGTGTGTGCAATAGATATGACCAACTGTGAGAGTCTAGTGGAGACGAATCTCTAGTAGCTGTAGATGTAGGAAGTATGCAGCAGACCTCAGCAGTTACGGTGGCTAGGACAGTTGCAAAGTCGAAGAGGAAGAAGAAGGTTCTGCCGTTAGGTAGTTCTCATGGCAGAGGTGTAGGCCAGCAGTTGCAGGAAGTGTTGGGGAGTGAGTACCAGGTCACCAGCATTGTGAAGCCTAATGCAGGATTGGCTCCGGTGACTGTTAACATGGGGGGGGGGGGGGGTGCAGGGATTTTACTAAAGAGGATCAGGTAGTGATTGTGGGTGGGGCTGGTAATAGTATAGATAGGGATGGGGAGTATGACATAGACGGTGACCTGGAAAAGATAGGCACTCAGACTGGCAACACGAATGTGCATTTCGTGGAACTGTTTCAGCGTCACGATTGGCCTCATCTTAATACAGCCGTCAGGCGTAATAACATGAGACTTGGGGGTGCGCTGATGACAGAAAGCATGGGTCACATGTCAGTGGTGTTGGTGGAGTCTATCAGCAGGACGGGTTTCACTAGACATGGCCTGCACCTCAACAGGTATGGGAAGAGGAGGTTGGCAAAGCTTATAGCTGACAGCACAGGTAGGGGTGGTGGGATCACTCATGGGAAAATTCCTGCAGTAGTGGGTGTTAGAGCGGCACCTTTTTTAGACTGAAGTCAGCTGATAGGTATTCCTGCTTAAGGGACGTCTCTCTAACAAAGGAACTACTTTCGACAAATCTTAGGCATCCGCGTAATGAGGGAATTAGTATATTTCATCAAAATATACAATGTATTAGAGATAAAGTTAGTGAACTGCTTATAGATGTTGACTCTGAAATTCAAATGGCTCTGAGCACTATGGGACTTAACATCTGAGGTCATCAGTCCCCTAGAATTTAGAACTACTTAAACCTAACTAACCTAAGGACATCACACACATCCATGCCCGAGGCAGGATTCGAAGCTGACTCTGAAATTATAGGTATATCTGAACACTTCTTAAATAAGGAGATAATTCAGAGGCTTTCTTTACCAGGATACAGGTTGGGTGGCAGCTTTTCTAGGAGCTCTTTGCGGTGTGGGGGAGTAGCCATGTATGTGAAAAACTGCATCCCATTTGAGTCAGTTGATGTTTCAAAGTACTGCACTGAAAAGGTGTTTGAATGTTGTGCAGGTGTGGTTAAATTTAATGCAGCTAAACTTCTAACTGTTGTTATTTACAATCCCCCAGACTCCGATTTCTCAACATTTTTGCTAAAAATAGAGAGGTACTTGGTTCAATTTATAGGAAATACAAAAAGTTAGTTATATGTGGTGACTTCAATATTAATTGTATAAGTGATTGTGCAAGTAAAAGGATGCTGGTAGACCTCCTTAATTCATATAATCTTATGCAAACCGTATTCTTTCCAACGAGAGTGCAAGGGAACAGTAGAACAACCATAGACAACATTTGTGTTCATTCCTCATTACTAGAAGGGCATTCTGTTAGCAAAAAGGTGAATGGCCTTTCAGATCATGATGCACAAATTTTAACTCTAAAAGATTTTTGCGCTGCAACACGTGTTAAATATAGTCATCAACTGTTTAGGAAAGCTGATCCAGTTGCTGTAGAGACCTTTGTAAACCTTATCAAGGAACAAGAGTGGCAAGATCTTCATAGCGCTGATACAGTAGACGATAAATATAATGCATTTCGCAAGACTTTTCTCGTGCTCTTTGAAAGTTGCTTTCCGTTAGAACGTTCAAAACAGGGTATTAGCACAAACAGGCAGCCTGGGTGGCTGACTAGAGGGATAAGAATATCTTGTAGAACAAAGTGACAATTATATCAAAACGTTAGAAACAATCAAAATGTAAATGCAGCAGCCCATTACAAGCAGTATTGTAAGGTGCTTAAAAATGTTATTAGGAAGGCAAAAAGTATGTCGTATGCAGATAGAATAGCTAAGTCTCAGGATAAAATTAAAACCATATGGTCAGTCGTAAAGGAAGTTGCTGGTCTGCAGAGACAGGTCGACGATATAGAATCAGTGCGAAGTGGGAATCTCCGTGTTACTGATAAGTCGCATATATGTACAGCATTTAATAATCACTTTCTGAATATAGCAGGTTAACTAAATAGAAACCTAGTTCTAACATGGAATCATATAGCGCTCTTAGAAGAAAGTGTTTCGAGACTGTTACCAGAAATGCTCCTCCATGATACTGACAAGCGGGAGATTGAGTTAATAATTAAATCACTAACGACCAAGAACACTCACGGATATGACGGGGTATATAGCAGAATACTGAAGTGTTGTTCTATGTATGTTAGCCCAGTACTTAGCCATATCTGTAACTTTTCCTTTAGGAGTGGTCGGTTTCCTGACCGATTAAAGTACTCGGTAGTGAAGTCACTTTACAAAAAGGGAGACAGGGATAATGTTGACAATTTTAGACCTATTTCTATGCCATCGGTGTTTGCTAAAGTTATCGAGAAGATAGTATATACAAGATTACTGGAGCATTTAAATTCACATAATTTGCTGTCAAATGTTCAGTTTGGTTTTAGAAATGGCTTAACAACTGAAAATGCTATATTCTCTTTTCTCTGTGAGGTTTTGGACGGATTAAATAAAAGGCTGCGAACGCTAGGTGTTTTCTTTGATTTAACGAAGGCTTCTGACTGTGTTGACCACAAAATATTACTGCAGAAGTTGGGCCATGATGGAGTAAGGGGAGTAGCTTACAATTGGTTCGCCCCTTATTTTAAGAACAGAAAGCAGAAGGTAATTCTCCGCAGTATTGGGAGTGGTAATGATGTTCAGTCCCAATGGGGCACTGTTAAGTGGGGCGTTCCCCAAGGATCGGTGCTGGGGCCACTGCTGTTTCTTATTTATATAAATGATACGCCTTCTAGTATTACAGGTGATTCAAAAATATTTCTGTTTTCTGATGACACCAGCTTGGTAGTGAAGGATATTGTGTGTAATATTGAAACAGTATCAAATAATGTAGTTCATGAAATAAGTTCGTTGCTTGTGGAAAATAATTTGATGCTAAATCACAGTAAGACTCAGTTTTTACAGTTTCTAACTCACAATTCAACAAGAACCGATATTTTGATCAGACAGAATGGGCATATTATAAGCGAGGCGGAACAGTTCTAGTTCCTAGGCGTTCGGAATGATAGTAAGCTGTTGTGGAAAGCTCATGTCCAGGATCTTGTTCAGAAATTAAATGCTGCTTTATTTACCATTAGAACAGTATCTGAAATAAGTGACACTTCAACACGAAAAGTAGTCTACTTCGCATATTTTCATACGATTATGTCGTATTGTATTACTTTTTGGTAAATTCTTCTGATTCAAAAAGGGTATTTTTGGCTCAAAAACGGGCTGTTCGAGCTATATGTGGTGTAAGTTCGAGAACCTCTTGTCGACCCCTACTCAATAGTCTGGGAATTCTGACATTTCTCTCACAGTATATATTTTCTTTAATGTCGTTTGTTGTTAGCAATATTAGCTTATTACCAAGAGTTAGCAGCTTTAACTCAGTTAATACTAGGCAGAAATCAAATCTGCATGTGGAATGCACTTCCTTGACTCTTGTCCAGAAAGGAGTGCAGTATTCTGCTGCATCCATTTTCAATAAGCTACCACAAGAACTCAAAAATCTTAGCAGTAGCCCAAACTCTTTTAAGTCTACACTAAAGAGTTTCCTCATGGCTCACTCCTTCTATTCTGTCGAGGAGCTCCTGGAAGAGCTAAAAAATTAAGCAAATTCCAGTGCTACGTTCTTGATTTTCTGTATTTAAACTTACGACTTGTCGCCTGAATACGTTTTTTATTTCTTTTATCTGTTTCTACTATCGTGTTATAATTTCATGGATTGACTCGTTCCATGACCATGGAGACTTCTCCTTAGTTTGGTCCCACAGAACAGTAAATAAATAAATAAATAAATAGGTCTTCAAAATTACTGAAATAACTTTGGCTTGCGAAACCTGTTTGGTCATAGATGCTGGCCTTTTGAATTTGTGGAGGTATGACACCAGTTGTTCTAACTGATTTAGGGTCTTACCATTGGCTTCATTATGTAGTACTACCAAATTGTTTCCTAGACTGTTGATGACATGTTTCGTTTCCAACATATATTGTGCAATTACTGATTTTTCGCAGTGGTTGAGTCTGAAAAACATCTTTGAAGTGTATTGTATGAAAATGTGCCTCTTGAATGAAGTGACATGTACGAAAACGATAGAGAAAAGAATGTTTGCTGGTGCTAAAACATTAAGAACGCTTTTCTTGGATTATGTGGTAAGTAGACACTGTTCCTCTTTTCCACTATTTCGCACATATTTTCCGCGATTCGCTTGCGAAATCCATAACCTAATATCAAACCTGTGCGTGACAGGAATATGCCTTTCACGTCACTCAAGAGAAAAAATGAATCATATATTAAGATAAATTACACCCGATGATGGACCCACAGGGTCCGAAATGCATTGTGTGCTCAATAAAGCACGAAAAGTTGTGACTGAGGGCTTTTCATAATTCATACCTTCAGTGTATTGAATACAGTCACGTTTGAAGCTGCGAAATATGGATAAAATCGAAGTCAACACAGTTTTTTCACACGTAGCCATTTGCATGAAAATAGAAACCTATGTGGTCAGACGCGACAGATACAATCTACAACTGCCACTGGACAGCATGCGGTCGTAGATGACGTTTTCTAGCGCCCAAAAACCATGTTGGCTACCACGTCTGCGTCCACGTTTATGTGCGCGTTCAGTTCCACTTCGCCTGTGACGTCGGATTTACGAAGATAAACATTATCTGTCACGATTTATAAGGTTTTCTTGTCGCAGTTGGTAGAAGGTATGTTTCCACGTATAGAAACTGGCTTATAATACTATTTCTATGCGCAGTACTGGCCCACTGGCCACATAGTGTAATCCTTTAACTGTACATGCCTGCTACTTTTAGGTTAATGCTTGTATGATTGAAGCTAATGATGACTCCTTTTTATTAAACTTATTTCAGCATTACTTCTCCTCAGTGTCATTGTTTCCTGACCATTCCTTATCCCTATTAAAACTTTTTTCGTAGTGGTACGTTGCGTACAAGATTATTTACAATAGGTACACTGATTTGAAATTTTCTTAGTGTACACGATATGTCGATTGGTATGCCCATTTAATTCAGTATTTCACTCTGTATGAATAACTAATAACTTTGTTACACCGATTGATACACAGTTATGGATTTCCAAATTTGTAAATGTATCCGAACTACCAGTCCTGGCAATCGCCGCTTTTGATTATAATGGAACTGTGAATGACCTGACCTTGTGTCCTCATTTCTTTACGTGTTGTCACACATTCTGAATTCGCCATTTCTTAGTCAAACTTTAAGTTTAATAGTGGAGTATAAGAAACTGGAAGAAAAGGACAATAGTGAGAGAAACCGGTAACCGGTACTCCATTAGGAAACCGTGGTTAAGGCTGGAGGGACGAACGTCGCTCCGGTTGAAGTAATATCAAATTCGACACAGTGTGGGTAAACCAGACGATCGACCACTATTAGTTTCGTCAGTTTGCAAATAATGTTTAGTTTCAATTAATAATGTGAATATTGTGCTTCGCCAACGTATTACAAAAGAGAATAATAACAACTGTGAAATACGTTAATGGCCTTACATTTTAATATATACATATATAGAGGTTACTTGCTTGTGTATGATCAGCTGCCCTGTCACTTTTTGTACTGTTCATATAACCTTGAGATTGCGGATGACATAGAACTGTAGATTTGAGAAGTTAAGTTTATTAATTCGTGAAAATTGGAACTCAAGAACATAAGAGATAACCTATAGGTTTTACTTTATTTTAGTATGTGCTTGAGGTCCAAACCGCATACAATTTAAATTTTTGCTGCAAGAAGGTAGTAAGACAGTGATATCTGTGACTCAGGAATATATGAAGAATGTGTATGCAGACTAAACTTCCAAATGTAATCAAAAATCACACAAAAATTCAAGAAACAGATATCACGCTTCACCATGTTTCTTAACGATCTGTTTTGGGATCCAGAAGCACTCCATACGTCTAAGTAGGTTTCACCCCACGTCACTGACGACATTTGAAATTAATAGAGCGAAACGAGTGTAGTAAAACGAAACACCATTTTTACTAACCGCTGAGACGGATTTGAAATGCTCTTAATGGAACTATGTACGTCTTCTGTCAGTCATTCCGAAATAAGGTTAACAAAGCAATGAATCTTGTCTTTAAGATGACGGGCTTTCTCAAGACAAAATGGTGCTGGAAGTACCAGAAGCGATGATAAAGTGAACATCTGCCGTCGAACATAGAACATACTCTCCGATTTTCATCTAGCTACAGTATCTTACATAACTGATATAGCAGAATTATAGAAGTTTTATGCGATTTCTCCTAGGAATCCCTTGGAGTGTACTGGGATGCAAACGGCATCGTATATCCTTCCACATATCTAAAAATCTCTTACGTATAAGGAAACTGTAAATGTCGTTGGCATTGTCATAGATTTATTATTTCCTGTTTTAACAAGTAGAGAAATATAAGTACATTTTTCTGAAACAGTATACTAACATTTTCCAAAGGAGTTTCTTCCTCTCAATGAAATACTGACATTTCCGTTGACGCAACTTATATTCAGTTCATGTTACCTTCCATTCAGAAGGCTGTTCCACTCAGCGACTGCTATATTGACTTGTAAATAATAGATTTTGGCTGTCAGTCGTCCTTTTTAACTTTTTTATTGGCAGATCTAGATTTCAGGTAGAAACTAGCCATTCTCAATGCACTATCATTTTTGATCAATGCATGTAATGCCTGTTGGTCGGGCTTCATCCACAGTTCATTGAATACTACCAATGTTCAATGAACTGTGGAAGAAGCCCGACCAACAGGCATTACATGCATTGATCAAAAATGATAGTGCATTGAGAATGGCTAGTTTCTACCTGAAATCTAGATCTGCCAATGAAAAAGTTAAAAAAGAACGACTGACAGCTGAAAGTTATATCCAAATGTTAGGCTGTCTGAAATACAGTCTGGCTAAGGGAAATGTTTGAGTAGAACTCTACGGTGGATTCTGCAAGTGCTTGAGTAGCAGAAGGTCAAGGGGACCAGGTCGCAGTTATTCCTTAGAGCCCGTTTAATAAGTTGGCAATGACGGTACTCATGAAAAATGGTACAGAAACATCCAGAAAGCTCTTAAATTCAAGACTATTTAATACTCGCTTGAATCATAAACTTAAGTGCAAAAGCGGAAAAGAAAAGAAGCGTATATATAATGAACTTTGATAGATGTTGTAGTTAGGATTATAACTTTATGTTCACAGGAACGGATCGTTTGGTCGCAGTAATCACAATTTATAAATGAAATATCTTCCTCCATTTATGAGTAGCGCTGAAGCGAATCGGCAAAACATCACAGTTTTATGCTTGTGTGCTATACACTCTGTAAACTCAGACTTTATTAGTGACGGATAATGCACTGCGTTAAAGCGACATTGCAGAGTTGTAGTGCTTGGCAAAAGTAAATTAATTTTGTGAAACTTCTTTTGGCGGCCCGCAGCAAAGGAAAAGCGCGGGACAATGAACAAGGTTTCAGGCCGCTATTATTGCGAAGCTACCCCGAGGACAGCGAGGGAACAAAGCAGCGGGCCTGATGAATGGCGGTAGATCGATCCACGGTGACACGGAGGAGAGCCCCGTGTTGACTCGCAGATCCGTAATGGACAACCAACACAAATGCGCCGGCAAACAAGGATATCTACTAATCCTCTAAGCCTAAGCGGCTTCTGAGACGTAACAATTAGGTTAGCGGCGGATTGTTTACGCCCCTGTCTGTTCCGTTTATTGGATGGCATGAGGTTACACAATAGAGCCACAGATTTCGGCTGTGACTGCAAGCCAAAGACGAAATACGATGGTCAAACTGCATTCCCCCTGTGTCCCTCCAGACATCAATATCCACACCTTCTCATTCATCGTGAGTTATCAGCATAGAAACTGAATCTCAAAGAACGAAGATATCCTGGGAAACAGCTCTTACCGTTTAACCCTCCTAATACCGTGGGGTCGGTAGTGAGACCGGAGCGTAATTTTCTCTAAAATAAATCTTGTTCAAAATTTTTCAAAATTGTGAGGAAAAGGGCATCTACTGAAATAATTAAGTTTCATAATGTATTAATAAAACATTTTGAATGTATTTCCCATAGCTCTGCAGAAAATCCTGGTAGAACACCCATTTTATCGTACATTACTATCGTTACAAATTCTACAATTGTTGCTGTATTTGCTTTGTTACATTCTTGGAAATTTATTGGAAAGTGTGATTGTTGACAGGACTTCATATGCCGTCAGTTATTTTTTGCCTGCTTGTGGAGACTTGTTCCGTGTCGCATTTAGTTGAGAATGGCTCGTCAGCTTTCATAAAAGGAAGTACTCGAAATAATACTCTACCTAGAGAATCAAATAGTGATATCAGTGATACAGATTCTGATGTCTCATGTAGTGATGGAGACATAGACGGCTTACAAAAGAATATTCCTGAATCAGACGGAAGTCCAGAAGAAGATTTGGACAGCGAAAATGTCTAGCCTGTAAAGGGACTGAGACATACGTCTGACTTCTATAGGTTAATTATTGTATTTTAAGTTACTACACACTTTCGATAGCATCTAGTGCCACGAATATAACATTTTCCCCTTTGGCCTGGAACAAAAAACAAAGAAGGAGAGTGGAACCAACACCAGCTGAGAACAACTTTTTCCTAGGAAGAACATAGCTGATGAAATACTAAAGTAGACTAACACAGAGGAGGATGGTAGACCCCTTTTTAGTGAAACAATGACAGAAACTGTTATACTCAAATTTCAAGATGCATCCAATTTGAGGATGCGGATGAGAGATGTCGCAATCTTGCACCTGACAAGCTGGTTATAATCAGAGAAATGTTTGAAATATGGGTAGAGACATTTCAAGACACTTATGTTCCTCACAACAATGTAACAATTGACGAACAACTTCTGACATTTCGTGGTAGATATTCTTTTCTGCTACATATTCCTTCAAATCTAGGGAAATCTGAATTGGAGTTACGGGCTGTATATGATAGAGCAACATTTTACAATCTAAATCTGCAGCTTTACACTAATCAACAAATCATGAATCATGTGAAGTTGTCCAAGGCAAGAGAATTGTTTAAGATGTGATGAAAGCCTCAGAAAACAACGGCAGAAATGTAATAACGGCTGACAATTTTTTCACAAGGCATACTTTGGCGAGAGCACTTTTGAAAATAGGTCTCACACCTTTAGGAACAGTTAGAAGTAAAGAAGAAGTACCAGAAGCTTTCACTCAGATCCGAGGAGATATTCATCCATTTCTGGGCTCCAAGAACATGAAACAATCGTTTCGCACTGTCCACAAAATTGCAACGTTGTAACTTCGCTCTGTACTACGCATTCAAGTAAGGAAGTGATGGCCCGTTAAGAATCCAGGCCTATAATGATTCTGGATTATAATAAATCAAAGTCAGGAGTACATACAATGGACAAACTGGTCAGAACGTACACTACGAAGAAGATGAGCAGAAAGTGGCCAGTGATACTATTTTATAACATTATTGAGATTAGTGCACCAAATGCGTTTATAATATGGCTGCGTCTTACACCAGGATGGACAAAAAGGAGTAACTACTATAAGAGGTGAGCGTTCCTCATAGAACTAGGAAGAAAAGTCATTGGCTGAAAACTAAATAATATTATTTCATCAGTTCGTTTACCAACACCACAGACGAACTATCGAGGAACGTGTCCATTCTGTCAAAGATTTGTGGATAGAGATTGCACTGATAAGCATTCAATATGTAGATGTTCTGTGTCTAAAAACAACTCGGAAATTTCTTTCCTGAAGTGCGTTGATAAACAATTGTCACTTTGAAATTTGATGAAAACTATTTTTGGTTTCATCACAGTCGTTTCTACTTTTTACTGAAGTAAATGGTTAAAAAAAACTTTGCATTTTCATTTATGTACATTCCACTACCATCAAGTTTTAGAATGTGAAATGACTGTAAGGAATATTCAAGACTTGTTAAAATTATCCTTAGTAAAAAATAGATTCTAGTGGGTTCATTAGAGACCCCAGTAGCATTCAGTGTAACAAGGAATATTCGATAATAGGAGCGTTAAGTGTAGTCAAAAGGCATTCATCATTAACGTACGGATCCAGCACCTTGAATGATGGTATGGGATACTATTGTGTACACAACATTAATCACTTCTGTTTCGCATAGCCAGTAATGTGGACATTTGCTCCTACATTTATGACGGGTGTGGACTGGTGGCTGTGCCCTATCTTCAAGGTCTCGTTCACGTTATCTTTCAACAAAATAACTCAACACTGTATGTTGCTCATGCTTTCGTGACTTACTTCAATCAAGAGAACGTTCTACTGTTGCCCAAACCAGCACGTTCTCCAGTTTCTTCACACACTGAAAACATCTGGTCATGGATTGCCCAGTAATTGACCGCTACCACTCGCCAGACACCACTATCGATGAGCTGTGACATAGAGTTGAAGCAGCGTGGAATGATGTACCAGTTTTCGTCATGTAAGGTTATGCTATGGTGAGGTAGAACCATCGCTCCTGCAGGAGGTAGCAACCTTGGGTACTAATACCGGACTCTGTGTTCCCACAAACACCTACAAATATAATCACGTATTGTTTCTACTGTCCTGCTTTACTGTTTACGCAGAATAAATAAAACACCGCATTAAACATTTACGTAACCCATTAAACATACTCGCAGTTGCGAATATGGACTATCATCTGTATAATGCAGTGACGACCATGAAAATTTGTGCCGGACCAAGGCTGGAAACTGGATTTCCCTCTTATCGACTCACGAGCAGACCCAACTATGTGTCTACAACCTGTACTCGTACATCCATCACGTACATTCCCATACGGAGGAGACATTTTACTTGACAGACGCTTGCCCTGTGTTGGCGAATAAATATGTTATTACATTGCCTCTGTTCTTCCGAGTTACGATGTAAAGTTTCTTCGGACAGACATATATGCATGCATGTAGACACATCGTTGACAACGTATGGATGTTTGGGCCTGACCGTGAGTTGTGCTCGGTCGCGATAGTTGCAGGAACTTCTCATCGTAATTCGGACTAACACAAGCACTCTAATATCGTATTTACATAACCTCATGTACTTTAGAATGAAATTATTTTTAACGTTCAAAATATCGAGACAAGGTTTTCCCCTTAAATTAGAACAGAAAAGCAAATGAAAGAAACAGGAAATTGAAAGTTTTGTGCCTTTTTATTAAGAGCAATCGGCATAACTGCTACACTATAACGGTCGTATAGCGACTAACATTTTGCGACGTACGTTTAGTCAGTGGGTGATGAGAGAAATAAATAACTCCATACATCAGCGAGAGGCTCATTGAGAAGAATACAATCTTAGGTAAGCACTTCTGCAAATTGAGTGCCTCCAGGTAAATGTAAAAGAAAATAAAAAAATAAATACTGTGATTTGTTTAAAATGCTGCTTATCTTTTCACGTGATCCGTTGAAAGAACAAAGAGATGAGTTGTCAAGGTTCTGACACTAGGAGAAGTAAGCTAACTAAGGATCCACTCTAAGTCTTCCTATGACAATTTTATTTAGTCCAGCAGCACTAATTTCTAAACATTTGTTGTGACTTAACCTACGTTTGAAGTTCGCGTTAACCTACATTATACTGCCTTCCGCACTGGATTAGTCCTTCTGTCGCTTCTTGTCTGATTCATCGTTCTTTCAGTTACGATATGTACTGACTCACCAACATTACCTCTACAAATCACACTTTCTCAATAAACGTTCTAAGAAAACATGTTATGCAGTTAGTGTTACCTGAGAGTAACACTTTTCTGCTTCAAATCCCCAATACATACTTAAAAATGTTAGAACAATTTTAGAGATACTTTCTAGTTCTCCAATGTTTCCGGCAACTTTTTCTTCCCGTGAAGTGACGCATTGGAGTTATAGTAAGGTCAGCCATGAAATTATAAGTGAATTACTTCAGAAAACTTCACGTTTTTAAGGACGCGTATCTGTTACCGATAGTTGCTCGGCGTTGTACGTCAATCGCTCTTAAATTTCGCTTGCTGCCCTCGACCTTTAAAGTAATAAACTTATGTACACAGATGAAAAACTGACTTTGTTTATAGAAAGTGAAACACAGCGTCACCCAATTTAAAGGTGGCACAGCAACAGATATTTGCTAAATCTGTGTACGGATATCGCATTTATCTCACAGAAAAAAGCGGTGGTGACTGTTAAGGTAAGTAAAATAAATGACACATACTAAGGAAAGATACCAAAACATCAAATTCGATTTATAGGAAAGAAAATAACTTTTTAACAAGATGACTGCAAACTTTTATTACGAACATAAATGATCATAAAATGAGTAAAATACAAATATGGATTTCTTTACCTGTATAATAGCGGAGCCTTTGAATTTTATTCCCTGCCCTTTTCCATTTCCATAATCGCTGATACCAACACGAGCGTATCACACTTCACATGAACACATCATTCAGGCAGACAACCTCGTAGGTTCTCACTGTACTCACTTCGACACTGATGAATAATGGATCCGCGGTAAACTGACGCACAGAAAGCTGGTAAATCTGGACATTTAGAAATATCAGGTCTTCAGTTTGTTCTATGTGTTCTATTCCTTGGAACCAACTGCTACTCTGTTTACCTCAACGAAAGAAGGGAACACTACCATTCGACAAAAGGATGTTATACTATGTAAAATGACGGTTGAGGTGGGAGAAAGGAAAGGAAAGGGAAGGAATTACTGATGTCAACTGCATCCGGCACTTTACGCGGAATCGACGACGACAATTGAACATGTGTGCTCAATTCACATAAAGCGTCGATGCGCCTGACGTCAATAATATCTTCCCTTTCATTTCCTTCCTCCCGTCTCCACCTTGAGTTTACACAATACATGTCACAGCTTCGGATTCCGATCAGTATACCATGCGAATGTTTGTTAAATCCTGAGTCTACAATACTAAGCATTTTCAATCGCAACACTTCCCTCAATTGTTACTGAAACAAGTTGCTGGTGTGAGACTTCCTTGTTATGATTTGCCATATAAAACAATAAATGAACCATTGTTTCCTAATCAGATTCGCCGCACCGTAACTAATGTCAAGATACGTTCTAAAAGTAGTTTATTAGCTTTCAGTACTAATGATAGAGGTGATGTTGGAGCTAAAAGACTAAATCAGCACTCTGAACAGGGCTCTAATATTCTTCCAGGTGTTTTGTGTCTCTTTTTACGCGTTTCACTATTTTTTCGGCTTGTGGCAGTTTTTTTCCTTGAATGGTGCTACTACACCCTCTGACGACTTAGATATTTATAAGATCTTCACATATACTCTGTTTCTTTTCCAACGTCTGTATATGTGCATCGAAGAATACTACAGCACATGATATTGAGTATAAGTACACTTAAGTACGATGAACTATGGACGTTAGCAGGGTAGGTGGATCAGTTAATCACTGTGAGATTTATTCCATCTGACTAACCATTATGAGTAAACCGAATTCTGGAATGTGATATAACATGAGTTGCATACTATTAGTAATTTATCGCTGTCAGTGGTTAGTCACTGGAGAGCCTTGGAGCCATATATATTCTATTAAATCGGGCGCGCAGCGGGCGAACGTCCACCAAACGTTTGTTATGTTTCGTAAGCACCACAGACCACGATATTTATATTTCTCGAAGATATTTGGCTCTCAAAGATAGTCCTGCTCTCAATACAACTCACTGTAAGCAATCTTGAGAAGCAACAAATCAATCAAGTAAATAACTGTAATTGAAAAGGGCGTTGCAGGAAATGAGAACATGGACCTAACGTGGTAAATGAAATATAACTCAGGGGCGCAGTTTTCTACAATAAAGCGCATGTTACAACTCCAAGGGATTGCTTTTACAGTAATAATTGGCACCTGTACTTAATACGAGAGCACACAAATGACAGAGTACCAGTATAACGTCTTTCCTTACACGCCTTATGATGACACATCTCTCATTTATGCTGATAAATTATCTTCACAATGAATCTGGCTCTATTCTTCAGAACAGTGCAATATGCGTTAGCCCCTTCTAGAATAATCTGTCTTCTCTTTACGTACACAGAATTTAGATACCAATTTCACTCAGAGTTAAAAATTAATTTTGTACTGCCACACGTAACTCCTAATGAAGCAACTACAACAAATACTCGCTCTCCTGAACATTACCACATTATAAAATTAATTTAGATTCGCTTAGCTGCATTCTACTCTACAGCCATCTTGCGTGATTCTTTGAAGACACACCAGCGCCAAATCAAGCAAAAAATCACATACCCAAGACGATTAGACTGAATCTTGATTGTGGTACGTAGTTCTACCGTTCTTCTAAAGTTCATCACAGTTCCAATGAGACTTCGTATCACAAAATCAAAATAACTGCCTCGTGTACGTTTTTATTGACAAATTGCGTAATAACCTGTCGCTACTCAGCTGCTGTTCCAGACACTCGCAGCAGTTGAGAATAACTGCCAACACTTCATTACAACTGTAAAAAGTGAATTAACAATTGCACTGAAAATAGTTGCTATTGGAAACAAAGAAAGGGTAGATTTGATAAAAGAAAGTGAACAGAAAGTAGAGGTCAAAATAGCGGCGGTGGAGTCTATATATGCAAATGATCACAGATTGTGAGACAATAAAATCAGTTCTGAATGTGCCAAATGTATGAATGAAGTAAAAAGTGTTCAAATGGTTCAAATGGCTCTGAGCACAATGGGACTTAACTTCTAAGCTCATCAGTCCCCTAGAAGTTAGAACTACTTAATCCTAACTAACCTAAGGACATCACTCACATCCATGCCCGAGGCAGGATTCGAACCGGCGACCGTAGCGGTCGCGTGGCTCCAGACTGTATCGTCTAGAAACGCTCGGCCACCACGGCCGGCCGTAAAAAGTGTCTCTGACCGAGTGGGGTGGGAGGGGGGTGTCTGAAGAAAATGTTTTTCTGCTAACTAACCACGTAGAAGAGGTTGAAAATAAGTTGGATGAGCGTGGCAGTAGATTGTGCCAAGTTGAAACTAACCTCAGACATGGAACTAGCAGTAGTGGGTGTAGTTTAGTAGCAGAATCGTCTGAAATGTCATAATACGCTAATAGACAAGTTTCACGTTTTGATTCAACAGAAAATGGACATCTAAAAGAATTTTGGAATGACTTTTAAGATGATCTACCTAGTTTGTGGTCAGACAGACAAAAAATAGGGTTTACTACGTCAAAATTCTTGGGAGAGGCTAGAACTTCCAGGTTATGGCTACAGAACAGTACGATACTCTAGATAAATTTTAAAAAAGCGGTTTTTAAAGAACATTGTAGCGAGCAAATACAAGCGTATTTACTAAATTGCTTGTGGGCTGGTGAAAAGTTCAATCTCAGAAAAGAACGCGTAAGAAATTTTGCGTTAAAGTAGATGGCAAATTTATCATATTTAATCAACAAAGTTGAGCCTGAACAAATTGTTATGGGCCTGGAAGGTAAACTGTCCATGAACCTGCGAAACCAAACTATTGCAGTTCATAAATTCATTAGTTATTTGGAGAGAGTTGAGAAGGTGTTGCATGAGAAGGAGCACGCAAATCGTAATGTCAGTCCACCAAATAACGCAGAACCGCTCCAGAATGCACACGTTAACAGAATCGGTGTGCACCGAGGAAATACACTCCTGGAAATTGAAATAAGAACACCGTGAATTCATTGTCCCAGGAAGGGGAAACTTTATTGACACATTCCTGGGATCAGATACATCACATGATCACACTGACAGAACCACAGGCACATAGACACAGGCAACAGAGCATGCACAATGTCGGCACTAGTACAGTGTATATCCACCTTTCGCAGCAATGCAGGCTGCTATTCTCCCATGGAGACGATCGTAGAGATGCTGGATGTAGTCCTGTGGAACGGCTTGCCATGCCATTTCCACCTGGCGCCTAAGTTGGACCAGCGTTCGTGCTGGACGTGCAGACTGCGTGAGACACCGCTTCATCCAGTCCCAAACATGCTCAATGGGGGACAGATCCGGAAATCTTGCTGGCCAGGGTAGTTGACTTACACCTTCTAGAGCACGTTGGGTGGCACGGGATACATGCGGACGTGCATTGTCCTGTTGGAACAGCAAGTTCCCTTGCCGGTCTAGGAATGGTAGAACGATGGGTTCGATGACGGTTTGGATGTACCGTGCACTATTCAGTGTCCCCTCGACGATCACCAGTGGTGTACGGCCAGTGTAGGAGATCGCTCCCCGCACCATGATGCCGGGTGTTAGCCCTGTGTGCCTCGGTCGTAAGCAGTCCTGATTGTGGCGCTCACCTGCACGGCGCCAAACACGCATACGACCATCATTGGCACCAAGGCAGAAGCGACTCTCATCGCTGAAGACGACACGTCTCCATTCGTCCCTCCATTCACGCCTGTCGCGACACCACTGGAGGTGGGCTGCACGATGTTGGGGCGTGAGCGGAAGACGGCCTAACGGTGTGCGGGACCGTAGGCCAGCTTCATGGAGACGGTTGCGAATGGTCCTCGCCGATACCCCAGGAGCAACAGTGTCCCTAATTTGCTGGGAAGTGGCGGTGCGGTCCCCTACGGCACTGCGTAGGATCCTACGGTCTTGGCGTGCATCCGTGCGTCGCTGCGGTCCGGTCCCAGGTCGACGGGCACGTGCACCTTCCGCCGACCACTGGCGACAACATCGATGTACTGTGGAGACCTCACGCCCCACGTGTTGAGCAATTCGGCGGTACGTCCACCCGGCCTCCCGCATGCCAACTATACGCCCTCGCTCAAAGTCCATCAACTGCACATACGGTTCACGTCCACGCTGTCGCGGCATGCTACCAGTGTTAAAGACTGCGATGGAGCTCCGTATGCCACGGCAAACTGGCTGACACTGACGGCGGCGGTGCACAAATGCTGCGCAGCTAGCGCCATTCGACGGCCAACACCGCGGTTCCTGGTGTGTCCGCTGTGCCGTGCGTGTGATCATTGCTTGTACAGCCCTCTCGCAGTGTCCGGAGCAAGTATGGTGGGTCTGACACACCGGTGTCAATGTGTTCTTTTTTCCATTTCCAGGAGTGTAGCAGGAGCAGAGGTGCTGGGAGGTGGCGCTATCCAGCAAATCACAGACGAAATAATGGGGAGCAGGTGCACAATGATCGATCGTATTCTCAGGTGCGAGAGGATGATCCTGTGGCAAGGTGACAGCAATTGGGGTAAACGTAAGAAATGGTACAGAATCGCAGAATCCGTTAAACTAAATGCCATCTCTGAAAGGGAAGTAGTAATTTGAACCCGCTGGCAAAACCCTTTGTACATGTTAGCACTAACAGACAGGGATTATGAGTGAGGACGAGAAGGAGATAGTTACAAAAGACGAAACGAGCTGCATAAAAACCTGTGCATTTAAGGGGAGTTTAGGGGATTTTTTTGGACAGACATAAACAAAATAAGCACTGTATTTCAGACGAAATGGGTGATGCATTAGCGGAAAATGTGACAGAACCTGATTTCCTGAAAGTCTTTAGCAACCAAGTTGATGTCGAGTCATGTTCAGGAGAAGGAGGACGTACAGAAGCTGCAGAATTACGGTAGATTAGTTATGTCAGTGTAGAAGAAATACTAGCGTCTATAAATGGCGACATTTGTGAGGCTATAAAGGAGAGGCAGGAAAATGGTGACGAAAATGGGTCAGTCAATTAATTGTGGAAAAAAGGAAGAGACAGAGGAATGATACAATGATTAAACGGCGGAAAATTTTTGAGCTGTCATTAGTGAACATAATAATGTGTCTGGGGAAGAAAAGCGATGAGGATAATTCTGCAATTCGAGGGTTCTGACACTAGCAATCAATGGAATGTGTTGAGTCAGCTAGTATTTAGCCTGCAGTTGTATAATGAAGAAGTGCAATATTTAACAGACAGTGGCAGTGATTAATGTGTTGTGAGTAAAAGTTGGCTAGAATCGTTGCCAAATGGAAATGAACTAGTAATAATGCCAGTAATGTGGGTGCAGATAATTGTAGCTATGGGAAAAGTTAAAAAAACCTGTTAAACACGAACTTCTGTTGCTAGAAAAAATAAATGGTGTGCAAGTACTCCATACCTTCCTTATAATCCCTGAGCTATTAATAAGAATGCTAATTGGCGTAGATTTATTTAACCAATACAAAGGGAAATTAAATTTTAAAGAAATGTAGTAATTTTTGAAATAAATAAGAAAGATGTGATTGTACCATTTTACGAAAAAATTATTTGACCAAAGAAGAAGTATCCAGTATACCAATTATGTATTTATGGAAGATTTAGAGGGCTACAGTGAGAATGGGGATGATGTAGAAGTGGATCCTGAGGAAATGAAAGTGGTGCAAAAGATAAAAAAGAAATATGGAGGCCTCATAGGGCGTTGCAACCTATGCAATACTAGGTGTTCGACGAACAACAGGTGCTTGATTTATTGACAATGCTATTTCTGTTTCTTTCCGTATTGTCAATCTCTGTCATTCTGATCTGAATCTATAATCATTAATTTTCTTCTCTACAGTGAAGGTAAAGTGTATGACAGCCTCGGAGGGCATTATGGTGTCTAATGACGTAATAAGTTTTATGGTGAGAGAAATGGTGATCAAATTGTAATGGAGTGAAGTGATGACATGAGTATATTGATATAGGAAAATAATTACAGTACGAAGGGAAGGTAGAAAAAGGGGGCATTACCCTACTGAAAGCTGACAGTAACGATAGACTTAAGTAATATGAGAAGTTATCCCATGATATGTGGAAGTGTACAAAGCATTAATGAATCAGTTAAAATAATGGCAGATAGGAAGCAATATCCTGTTGGAATATGTAAAATTAAATTGAAGGCTGAATGAAATGTAGGGAAATGAAAGAAACATGAGGTGACAATTGCAGTTAATAAAGGAAATTTTGATGATGAACACTGAAGTGTAGTGGTCAGGAAAAGGCGTGCTGTAATGGTGAAAAGTGATATACAGGGACCACGCATTTAAAGGAAGTTTAACAAATATGACGAAAAATATACCTGGATAAAGTTGAAGAACATCGATTATGAAAGGAAAGTGAATGAATGTGGAGATGTTATACAATTTTTGATTTCTGTTCACTTGTGGTTAAGAATATGAAGAAGAAGTGATGCAAAGTGACAGTGTGTAAAAATGGTAACTATGTATTATAATATGTTTTTAAATAATTGCTTTGTGTGAAATGTGTTTTTCTCAATTAAATCCTCTCAAGTTGAGTTAAAGTAAAGAAAAAGTTCCAGGTTTGCTTTCAGCAGCAACTAGTTTTTTAAAAAGACTGATTAAGTTTTCTAAAGGAAATAAATTTTAAAAAAATTTCTAGTAGATTTGATCTTGCTGATTGAAGTCAAATAAGGAAGCAACACTCTTTTAATTTACTTTCATTTGAAGACAAGTTGAACATAATATAAAATTTCTAAGTAATTTCTTGTAATAATAAGTGATTGTGTATCAGGATGCATGTAAAGAAAGTAGTCTTAGACGGAAGTATGCTTTCAGGGACAACGATGAATGTAAACCCAGAAAGGACAGATATGTAGAGAATGGAGGAATCTTATGGACTCGACAATGCAAAGGTGCCATAATCACTGGTGTCCTATACTACTATAGTGGCCTTAGTGACATATTTATATATTTTTTTAAAATTTTGACTATACCTGTTATGTATTCAGTTGGAAAATGTTTTAATTGTTTTAATGTTTTGACTAGAGCGATGTCGCTCAAATTTCCATTTAACCACAAGTAAGGTAACAGTTTCTTCTGAGGAATGTGCCCCTAGTTGGCGTTGAAACATAGTTAAGGAATTTTAATTCTATTTGCAACCGGTTGGCTGGAAATTTGTAACATTGTAATGTTGAAAATTTGTTTTGAAAATATTTATCAACTTTGTCACGTAATAAATAATTTTTCGTAAAGCAATTAAGATATTAGCCTATGCTAGTTGTAGACTGCCAAGTCCGGAGTAAGAGATTTGTAATAGTAGTTTATAAGAATGAGAATATTTTGAAAGATTTAAATTTGAAGCCTGGATCGATAATTTTTATAAATCTAAAACTTTTGGAGAAAATTTTATCATCATAGGGGGTGTGAGGAGTGGCACCTTATATCGCTCCTGTATGTAGCCTGTGTATTGGGAAAATAAATCCTGCGTGTAGAGTGACAGATGGTCTGAAGCGGGTTCAGTCGTGTATATAGTTCTAATTTTCATCTGCTAGAGGACAGTAGTGAACAGAGACTTTCAAGAAACAGGTCAAGAGAATGATTTGTGAATTGTTCAGTTTGTTTCTTGATGGCTTATTTATGTTTGTACAGTTTTGTATAAGCTTTTAGTAGTGCGAATGATGCGTGAATATGGTCTAAAGTAAGTATTTAGATCACTGCTCTACTGATAAATGCTGTAGGAACTAACCTGACAAATTTTTAACACAGTGTGAATGCAGACGTCGCGAAATTTTGTATCATAATATGTTTAGTAAGTTTATGGTAAAAGGAAAGCTAATTCGAGTGCAAATTAAAGTAGTTGATAACGCAGAATATAAACAAATTATGAGAATGTTAAATATTTGTTTCGGGAAAAAGTACAGTTCGAAAGTGTGTTGTTTGTAGGTTGGTTGGTCATGAGAAGTGTGGACTAACGCGGGTCAATAATGGTTTTCTATTGGCCTTAAAAAAAACGAGCAGTCAGAACAGAATATCCTTCGCACGTCTTTTCTCTTCGAGATGTAGAATGCCTACAACAGTGTAAGGGGTTGGAGCCAGCCTTTCAATGATACGGTCGAGTGTAGTATGAGCTCCGAAGAAAGTTGTAATTTGCCGATTTTAGTTGTGCCACATGCTTCAAAAGTGTTCTAAAGTGAAGGCATATTTAATCTGTTGTGTTTTTTTAGAAAGTACAGATTTGTAAGTAATTTTGTGTGTGAGTTAATTTCGCGTGGCATTTTGAGCATATCAGTGACTAAAAACTTGACTGCGTTAGACACCGATAAACTTAGTAGTACAAGGAGCATTTTCATGTAAGAACAATTCGTACTTAGTAGCTATTTAGATTTCAGGAAATACGTTACCATAAACTTGCTAAAATGAATGAAAGGATTTGAGCATGACTGTGTTAAGATTAGCACTGGCTTGGCGGTAAATGTGTGCATGATCAAGGTTCCGAATATATGAAGTATTGCCAGTATTTCCACCTTTCATTCAAAATTAAGACATTTTCCAGATTTCTGGAATAGTTACGTTGTATTCAGTCTGTTGCGAGTTGCAGTACGGTAAGTTTCTGCTCGGCTTTTCTACGGGCGATCTGCTGCAACGAGTTCACAGGTAGGTGCAGGTAATGGACGAAGGAAACCTCTCCGCCGTACAGTATTCAAGGTCGTACATCTTGTATCGCTATCTTGTATTCTAGCGTCAATTCAAGAATGCGTAAAAACTCAAATCTTATCTTCCGACATACTAAGACTGCACCAGAACTCCTGGTTTGTCATCTTGTGTTATACATATTTTATCCAGCTCCATCATGTTGCATAGCCACCTCGTAGTAAGACATCACAGATCCTGTTCCAGTGTTCCAAGTTTCAGATTCCCTGTCGCAGTATTTAAAGTCAACCAACATGACAATGCACCATTTTGAATTTCTCGCCAGTTTATACTTATGCAGCCAACAATCGTAATTCCGTACTGCTGCAATTGGGTTATTTTAGAAACTTCCGCCAAAATTTTGAATTTATTGCCAGAATTGGAATTCCCGAGTTTGTAGACATAGGACACTTTGCCTTTCTCAGATGAAGATGGACATGTGTGTGGATGTGGGTGTGGGTGCGAGTGGGGGTGTGGATGTGGGTTGTGTCTGGTTGGGTTGGGTTGGGTTGGGGTTGGAATGGGGGTCAGTGGGCTGGGCTGGGGTGAGGTGGGATTGCGGGTGGTATGGGAAAATCCTGTGACCCATCAATGATGTAATGATTGACATGCTCTTTCTGTGAACCAGCCCAGTTATTCTATCAGTAGGAATCCTTTTTTTGTCATCTGTGGCACCCTTACAGACAAGCGGTACATCGAAGAATGATTATCATATGCTCTCGTCTTGATCGGAAAACACAAGACGTAAAAGAAAAAGTCAGAATAAATAACGTTTTTAGACTGGAAACATTCATCTCAGTGCTTGGACTTCCGTTATTGGAATACATGCGTAGTTTATGAGCACAGTTATGCATTCATCTCAGTGTTTGGACTTCTGTTATTGGAATACATGAGTAGTTCATGAGCACGTATATGATATTTTCTCAGAAACTGCGTGAGCGCTTCACGGAAGGCAGTTTGTAGCTAGAGTCTACGTTGAGATCTTTGGGGACCGCTCACAGAGCACAAATTTGGGCTGGTAAAGGATGAGGAATTAAACAGACCGTAACGTATTCAAAGAAACCGTCAACACAATTGCCGAAGGATAGAGACTGGTATTAGGGTTCAAAATACACATTTAAAAAAAATTGCTGAAGAGTTCTTCAGTTTTTTAGGTTGTAAAGGAAAGTATATATGTTGGTGCGCATGTGACATCTGAACAGTATAATCCCAGTTCATCCAGTACTTCCTAAATGTTCTAGTAGAATTAAAGAATTTTAAAAATGTTCCTAAGTGTTAGATTTCTGACTCTCCATTTTACTTTACCATGTATTTCTCATATTTGCATGTCGAAGATCGGAACTAGATGTATCCCATGTAGGCAAGGTTAAGTTCTTCTATAGCTCTCTTTAGAACTGTTCGTAGCGTAATTGAGTGGCGTTATTGAGTGTGCAGATCTATTTCTGTAGTTGTGTTAGTGCTATTTGCGAGGTGATACTTTTTTATTTAGAAGTGAGAAAGCGCAAAGCATCTTACAAAATGCTTTCACAGATACCAACAGAGTAATTTGCTGGAGAATCCTAATAATCATAACACGTCAAGTTCTTTTGGGAAAAAAACCGAAAAGCAATTTCACTTTTACGGAATCTGCATCAAACAATTGAAATATAATTTTTAATGCACATGTAATGTTTAAGTAAATAAAAAAGATGCATTTTTGGGTATGCGCTATGTGTATGTCAGAGCAGTGAAATTATTCACTGTTTTTATAGGCTTTGCCTGTAAGGGAAAAATCACATCGTCAGATGGGAAAGGGATTTCGTGCAAAGGTCGCTTGACAGCATAGCTACTGTAACCAGTTGTATGGCAATGCAACTTGGACTAATAACTTGTATGTGGAAGATAGGAAACGCGGTGTCTGGGCTGTGTGGTTTCACAAAAGTTCTTCAATGGGAAAGCTAGTGCATACAATTTGTCTTGAAGCAGGTGATAGTTGGTGCCTATATCAAGAAGCCTACAGGAGAAGTCTTTAGCTAAATTGAAACACAAAAACAACTTTCCACAGGCAGTGATGGAAGAACTTAAATCACTTTTTCACGATCCTAGTCATCAAAAGCTACTAAAGAGATTTGTGGGTGGATGAACTCAAAGTTCTAATCAGTTGTTCCATTCCAAAGTTTGGGAAATACGTAGAGAAACAGGCACTTTGTGAAGTAAGAAGAGTTTTATTAGGAACTAGAGATGATGAGATTACTTATAGTGATTGAATGGATGGCAGATTAAAGGTTATTAAAGATTATTGATTCTAAACACACTTGTGGAGCCAAATATCGTAAATTATTTATAGAATGAAGACATGTTTAAAATGAACTCTTCTAAAATGAGGGAAGAATGTTTCACCAAGGAAACAAGGTATGCAAAAAACTACAAGTTGAAACAAGGAAAGGAGAAGGACCAACTTGGTATCATTCTCTTGGGCAGTTTTTGTTCGCAGAAGTCAGCCTAAGGTACCATACAGTATAACTTTTTCAACGTCTAAGTTGATTTTCTCAGTTCGTATCCTACTTACAAAATCGTTTCCCTGGTAGCTTTTTGCCTAATGCATGAATCATTATTTTCAGAAGGTACACAAATTATGATGGTCTACAACATGCACTAAATTCTCTGTAGATCAAAAGGCGTTTAGTTTTGAAAGCTAAAATACGGTATATGAAGCGGTTAAGGAACTCAATTTCATATACAACGGTTTCCACAAGGAGTCACTGTATGATCCCAGTGAATGTTATATCTACATATTACAGCTATAAAACACAATGTGTTGCAGGGTTAAATTACAGTTGTTAATTAAGACATTTAAAAACTAGTTATTTTTCAGATCTCTCTTTTTCTCGTTGCTCGTATGCGCACTGCTTCACGCAGTAAATTGCATGGAATTATTCTTCATATTTAAAGAAGAACAAAATCTTCGTAACTAACTTTACTGAGCACCAGTTTTAATTACGCTCATACATGGTTCTAGGAAACCATGGAAAAACCAAATCTGGATGGCCAGATTACTATTTCCTAGTCTTTACCTCGTTCCACTCCGTTTTGTCAGTTAATCAAGAGACTAAAGGTCGAGATTACATACGTTTTTCACGTAACTGTGGCAGAATGGCGGAACAACTAATGTCATGTGCTTGATAACAAAGATTTCGGGGAATGTCTAAGAGATAAGACAATGGCATTCAATTAAGGCCTCATTGATGATCTCATGAATCACTCATCTGTTAGTTTGCTGTGTGATGGAAAATAAACATAGAATCTTTATTGGAAGAAACAAAGAGCCACAATTATCAAGGGATTAAGAAAAAAGAGCAAAGTAGAGGAGAATGGCAGCAGGGACAAGATATCGCGTTTAGGAGAAGAAGAAGATCATGATGATGATAATGATTTTTGTGGAATACGCACACCGTTTCCAAGTCCTCTGAAGGAAAATTACTATTTGCAATTACTTGTCGACATGTAAACTGTGTGATAATTAGCCGGCATATAATGTGTTCCAGAAGAAGAATTCATATGGAACCATGCGGCCGAGGTCTACTATGGTCTCGATAACCAGAATGCAATTTATAAAGATGTAAAGGGGATCTATTTGATAGCTACGGATTGATTCAATGAGTCTTTTTTCCATTGCTGAGTCAGGCGCGCCGAAGCGAGCTCCCCTTCGCAGAAACAGGGTATCTTTTTCTTCTTCTCGTTACGTCGGTGTCGTCCGTCCTCTGACTGTATAAGAAATGGCTAAGGAGCAAGAGCCACGGGCGCAATTCATGGCGTGGAAAATGTGGTTCCCCAGCGTCTGCTGTTTTCCGGATAGAGTTAGCGGGGATACCCGCACGCGCCGCACAACTTCACTGCACGAAGCGAAAACGAAATTACGGAATTGTCGTAAATCTCTCCCATAACTTACTGTTTCCTCTCATTATTTCTTTCAGAGTTACCATTCCATTAATTTCTCGAATATTTGTCCTTGTCTGACAGCGCAATTAATGTTACAAGTTTTGTTTCTAACCGACCCAGAGTATCTAAGTTCTCTCATTCCAAGTCAAGTGTTAATCAGATTGAGACTCTGCTGATTTTTTCCGTTCCTGACGTCTTGTACCACAGAAACCTGAAGATCGTGGGTTCATAATGAGATCTGTTGATTACGTCTTTCCAAACATGTGAAAATGTTTTTAAGGTCTTTTAACGACCACAACTTCAGCTAAATAGTAATATGAAAAAAAATTCGAACTAGTGTTAACACCTACAGTAGAAAGAATATATTGTTATTATTTCAACATCCACTATCTTATTATATATTGCTGCTCTACACAAGTCCTTCTTTCTACATTATTATCTGTGATGCGCATTTTAAAGACCTGATTCCCATTGTGTCTCTTCTTTCATCTGCTTAGTTCCCGTAAGGGAAAAATATGTACTAAAGTCTGTCATAAACTATTAAATCGTCATCAGTATCCGATAGCTGCTCCAGTCAAATTAAACCTGGTTTTAGCTAACTTCTTACTATCTTATTTTTACGTATAATCTATGGCCATGCTTTCAGATGTTACAAAGAGCTGTACGACCTAAATAAGGGGTGCAAATACCCAAATACGACGTAAGAACGAAAAACTGCCATTCCACTGTTATTTCTCTATGCTATTATTTTACAATTATGCACGTATTGTGTATTTCGTCACTCTAAGCCATCATTTTAGTACGAAAGACAAATATGGGCAATCTGCCACATTGCGTAACTCAAATAAGCTAACAATGATTAACGCACTGATGAGCCAGAACATTATCAGTCCACCGCGAGATAGAATGCCTCCTGCTGTCCTTACGGGCACGCGACGCTGTAAGGAAAATTCGAGTGGCGATCAATAAGTAATGCCACACATTTGTTTCTGAAAGCAAGTTGTTTTTTTTCTGGATTCCAATACGCGATATTATTCCCCACTATTTTGGCTACAACAGCCGATTTTTCAACATAATGACCGTTCAGTGCGTTGACGTTACGCAGTCTTACTAAGACTGCATCAATTTCCTACCCAACACGCACTGTTTCCCACGGAGTGTATCCTTCATTGTCCCAACAGATTGAAGTCGCGAGATCTGTACTGCAGACTGGGTGAGAAAGTGCAGTCCAATAAAGTTTCGTGTGCTCCTCTGTGGTGCGCAGACTTGTGTAAGGGCCTTGCGTTGTCATGGAGATCACCTCAAATGAGTGTGTCCATACGTTCCAACATCGTAAGAGTCCCATCTGTGTGTGACCTGTCGGCACGCGAGAGATCAGACAGATCTGGACGTCCATTTTGCGACGATAACGAAAGCGTCTCCCAACGACTCATCGTGATTTTGTTCACTTCCAGTTCTCCGTAGACAGTCCGCAACCACCTATGAATATCTACGATGCTCCTCTTTTCCGCCAAAAGAAACTCAATGACAGCTCTCTGCTTGGAACGCACCTCCGTTACGGACGACATTTTCGAGGCTACGTATAACGCCACCACTTATCGGAACTTCATTAAACTACAGGGGATGAAGCAGGAATGTTCCACGATGCCTCACAACAAATTCCACATTTTTTTCATCCGAAACAGGGCGAGAAAAAAATATGTTGAATTACTTATTGAATGCCCCTCGCACATAAGCGGAGCAAAGACGAGTGGGGAAACATTATTACCAAGGATCATTTCGATAACTTAGCTGCATGAAATGGTTCAGGTCCCACGTCTAAGTGATAGTTTTAGAGCGGCTGCCCGAATCTTCTACGATGATGATGATGATGATGATGGTTGTCATGATGATGACGACGAACGTTACTAGTGTTTTCGGGCCCCAAACGCCGAGGTCATCAGGGCCGTTGGATGAGATAAATAGAGATGGGGACGCTGATAATTTATTAACGATAAGAATAAATTTTTGAACGAAGGTATGTCAACAAACATGATTTTAAAACACAAAACTGACGTTTTGAGACTCATAAAAAGTCAACCATAAAATGTAGATAAAACACAGTAAAATAGCAAGTTAAAGTCAAGGTTGAAATACCAGTACAGATACATTAAGAAGAAAATGGTTCAAATGGCTCTGAGCACTATGGGACTTAACATCTATGGTCATCAGTCCCCTAGAACTTCGAACTACTTAAACCTAACTAAACTAACCTAAGGACATAACACAACACCCAGTCATCACGAGGCAGAGAAAATCCCTGACCCCGACGGGAATCGAACCCTGGAACCCGGGCGTGGGAAGCGAGAAAGCATTAAGAAGAGTCCAGATTATTGTGACTTGAGGACGACTTAGAAATAGTGGGTGACCAAGCCACTCTACGCCATGTCAATGTTTGAGACGCAGTGTTTTGGGAAGGAGTCCTGACATCACACGAAGCCTCAAAACACTAACCACAATCTCCTCAATGTTAGTGAAAATATTAGTTAAAATACAGGGCTAGTCGTGTGGGAGACCCAAATCTGTCCTCAGGTCGTAATATAGGCTAAAAAGTCTCATTTAAATACGTTTTATCGACAGCTGTGTTCCACATCAGTGACACCCTGGCGGCTCCTCGCGGCAGACGAAAAAACCTTGTGCCAATGGGTTATCTCCCTTTCTAAGTCTTAAGGGGCTAGTTCTTCAGCTCGACATGGTTGGAAGCAGGTAAGCCAACGTCGCACTGAAAGTTTCACTGACCGCAGCTTATTACTTCTCACCTCCAGCCAAGGAGTCTGCGACCAACACGAGATCTTTCGAGACACTTATGTGATAATATTTCCGCAGAGAGACTCAACTGCAAGCAAGATGTGGATCGGAGAAAGCCTCCTCGGCAGCAGCATCAGTGAGTTCGTTTCCCCGAATCACTGTATGCCTTGAAACCCAACAGGAAATAATTTCGTTGCCCCGCCTTTGGAAAGTATGAAAGCGTCTTGGGCTTCTGGCAGAATGCTATCCGCTGGGTACGTCTGATCAACAGCGAAAGGACACTTTGGAAATCTAAGCTAATGAGAAATTTCCTGTCATGATGGTGTCTCATCTGCTCCAGTGCCCTAACGATAGGAAACGATTCCTTACAATATACGTCCTTATAATAAACGGTAAACAGTTCTGAGAGCCCTGAGACAGCCCTCATGCTTAAACCCATTAGTGGAAACACTCGTAAAAGCCAGGTAGTGATTTAAAATCGCATAAGGTTTAGTTTTAAGAATATAATCAGGGTAAAAGCTGGGTAAAAGCCTTCCTCTACTCATCTAATTAAAAATAAGTCTGGGCCTCTTTAATACCAAAGATGATCCCACACTCCACTCCCATCTTTAGATCTTAATGTCCTCTACCTGCAATAATTTAAGGCAATACTTTGCAATGACTCCCAAATAGCCTTGTTGCCCACTCATGGTTACAGATCAGTCGTGCCATTGAAGGCAATGAAGATGGATGCTGTCAATTTATGAACAGACAGAGCCCTGTATGCGTGGGGTAACCACGAGGAGAAAATGTCGATGAGACAGTGGAGGTTCACCAGCCTCTACATACAAACTAGCAAGACTCGAGCAGTAAGCTCCTGTTTACAGCTTAATCCCTCGTGGTCTACCGCATCGAGCATTTTAAAGTTTAAAGGCCTTACTAATCCATGAATTTGTCATCGGTATTCAAGCCGGAGTCGCACGAACGATTCATGAAGTTTGAGCAGACATGCTCCGTAGCCTCTCCAAGACTTATGGCTGACGCATTTGAGGTTGTTTAAGGGAATCATGCATCTGACTTTCAGTTTTTTAAGATGTGGCCGCAATGTGAGTGGTTCATTAATTGTGATCACCCCATAATTCACTTTTTTCTCAAAAGTGAGAATGGTATCCTCCAGTTTTATCACAGACACATTAAAAACAGAATCAGAGCGTTTGAAATAAACTCAAACACTTTTCTTGAAAGATAATTGGAAATATGTGGTGTTTTTCCATTGCTCTGATTGTCTGATGCTCAAATGCAATTGTCGAGTAGCCGTTGCGAGATTAGAGGGCCTATAACACTATACCCCAACAGGATAAATAGTCCTGCCACGAGAAACGTTACGTATAACACTGTTATACGGGGAAATGTGCATTTAATACACACGTCATAAACTGTCGCCTAATGTTACCCCTTTTACAAGATTTGCCTGTGATGTATGACTAGTGGATATAGAAATCAGATTCTTAGTTCTTTTACTAAGACTTTCCAGCTGTTAGATTGAGTGTTATTCCATTTTTACTGCGTTTCTTTCTATGATCTTACTGTAAAAAATTCATTAAGTATTTTCACTAATGGATTTATGGTCACCAGCCTACATGGCTTAAGTTTCAGAAAAATAACTTATCAGGATATGGTTCTGAGAAAGACACAGGAGACTCTTAGCTACTACAGCCCCCCCCCCCCCCCCCCAACCACACACACACAGTTTTGATCTAGAAAGGCCACGAATTTTTAATCATCACTATGTACTACAAAAGTTTTGGCAGAGTGGGCGTCTGTCTCCATCTCGTATAACCAGCAATTTATGTACTTAAATGTTCTAATAACTAATACACATACTTAAATTTATTAAGATACTTTATTTATGCCTTTCTCTAAACAAATGATCTGTCAAAAGTAAAGGTAGGGTGTAGGGTGTGGTCACGCTATGTTCTCATTCAGTATTTTTATGCAACCCTACTTCAGTGTTACTGAGACACATAAGCAATTTTCTTCTTATAAGTCATTGTACTTAACTGAATTTCATTTATAGCTGAAAGATTTTTATCTTTGCGTTAGTCAGAACTTAAACTTCCTAAAATCTGTGTTTATGCATCACAAGTTCGTCTTTTGAGCAAAACTTATTTACTCACTTTCACTTTAATTATTACCACGAAGAGAACAAGAACATTAAAATCATTAAATTTGTCTAAAAACATCAATTTCAGTACATAAGCAAAACTTCACGTCAGACATTTATTCAACGACGAAAATCAGTCTTTGCAGATATTGAATAAAGCACTTCAGGTTTACTCGGAATAATCCAACACCAGGAAAGAACCATATATAGGTGAATGATTAGGAATAAAACAACAGGACGTACCAAGTTTTGTGTTTATAACAATAATTACTGAAATGCAAATTCTGAATTAATGGTTCACACTTCTACAATTCTAACTATACATTAAGTAATATGTTGGCTGTAGTCGTTGGGTGAGCGGATATTACCAGTGGCTACAGTACCCACAGTATGGCTTACATGTATCTTGAAGTATGAACTAATTAATTCCTCTTGGCGTCTTTTTAACGTCCACATCATAGCCCAACAACTTGTACCAAAGCCTTAATAATGCAGCAGTCGTCAGCCGAAGCTATTTTGCAACTATTTTCAGGCAATGAATCGCCTACTCTGTCTGCGTGTTGTCTGTTTCATTGCTGCCAACAAGAATGTGTCCTGTCGTTCCCGCTCGCTCTAAAGCTAGCGTGCCGAACACCCAAGCCAACTTTTACGCTTCACACAGCAATTTCCTCACAGTAGAAAAGGATTCCATCTTTTACATAACACATACCCTGCAGATCTTCCCTAAAGTGCAACAATTTATACAAATGACAACTTCCCCAAATATATAAAATTACATAGATGAACAATTTAATTTCATTAATCTATGACAGAATATTATTTATTAAATTATACATTTCACATATTTCTTAAGAAATGTTACAAGCATACATTAGCAGGGAACTCTAACATCACGTATATCACACTTTCCTCGTAGTCTTTGCATATCACAGCTATATTACAACAAACTTTAAAGGAAAAAAATTATAAATAAGATGAGTAATTGAATATGCCAAGTAAGGGTATCCGAAATATACAAGAAAAGTTTTGGGTATGGGTTCACCTACTTTCATGCACTCTCATCATGAAAACGTTTTCACAACTCATACCAATTATGCAGACATTTCCATTGCAAAAATTATGATAAAATCATATTTATGTAGAAAACACTTTACATAGATTATACAATATTTTCGTATTACTGAAACAGCTTGCTGCTCCAGTGGAGGAACTACGGCAATACTTCTTTTTCCTCTGAATCGTACTGTATTAACTTCACTTTCTCCCTATCATTTAATAACATTATAAACAGGCTATTTCCGACTTTACTTAATTACACCCAGTACAACTTTGTCTGTTGGCTGCCTTTTCACCTTAACATATCTGGGCAGTCCTTTGGTATCGAAATTATATGTTTGCTGTTCCCCTTAGGCAGCATTATTTCACTAAACAATCCTCTAAGTGACACTTTTGTTTCATTTATTCCAGCATTAATAGATATAAACAATTACACTTTCTAACAACGTATGTCTTTAGATCAACTATGTTTCTGACGCCTAGTTGTTTTATGGATTTTGGATATACCAGGAAATATGCATTAGCTGGAACAAACCGAAGCTGCCTTTACCGATATTCCAGATCACTCTAATGTAAGAATAAAAACAAGTCAACAGTTAAAGAACATTTGTCATGATTTTTTAAATATGAAGTGTACAGCCATACAAACAGCTTTAGTCCATTACAATCTCTATCACTCTTATGCATATACCTTTAGCTAAAATAAACAGAATCTGCTCTTGATAATACCACAGATCATGTTAACATAGCAACATAAATAAGTCAACAGTTCATCTGAAGATTTGTTATTAATTTAAATATAAATGTCCTAGTCATACAGACAGCTGCATGTCACTGCAGATACAATAACTCTGTATTATTGATTCCTTGGTAATCATGTTAATGGCAAGCATGATAACAGATATACAGAAAGAAAAAAATTGCTTAACTGCCTGTAATATACAATTCGAAATAAGATATCAGATCACCTGAAGTTTGTTCTTGTAGTAATTTATTTATTTATTTTATCTTGTGCTCTCATGTTATCGCCATTCTGATTAAAATACTTGCCCTTATATCGACTTCAATACATGTAAAGAACAACAAATTACATCTCTGTACAAAGTAGGCCTATGCCATATCTTTATGTCAAGATCTTTGTTACAGGCAACAGTTGTGAAGCGCATGCTGGATGCTGGAAAAGTCTCGCTGTCAAAGTGTAAATTAAAATAGTTTGTGTGGAAGTGTGTGTCCTTATATAACTTCTGGACATCAAAATGGAGGCAGACAGATGGACAGTAACCGAAAAAAGCCGCCTATACTGTCCCAGTAATTAAAAACCAAATTTTCATCCATATCGACAGATAAGCTGTAGTCATGGAGATACATTAAAGTGTTACCCTCTTTCTGCTATAGAGCCAGCACCCAGCATTATGCTACTACCAATAATGATGTAACTTCCTGAAACCATCTGAAGATGAACCTGAAAAGGTTAGAAAACCGGTTCATGGAATAAAACATAATTATTCAAAAAAATGACTGGTTGCAGTTCCGTATAACTTATTTACATTCGATATACAGTCACGGTTCTAAAATATCCGTAATGGATTTGCATAATCCGATGTATTTAAGCCAAATGGCACTACCTTGTGGCGACAACGTTTTCCAGCGAAAAGTAAAGCTATATAATTTCTCATTTCAGCATCAAAAGCGATTTTCAGTGACTGGCCGTCATGTCCAGGCTTGATAAACATTTACTATCCTAAAATTTTTGCAACGTTTCGTCTAATGATTCAGGACGATATATTTCTCTCTTAACTATCTTATCCAAATTTCTGGCATCAATTACCACTGTTAATCCACCTACAATAATTAATGAATTATTATATTCACTGTTGGTACGCTCTATGACCCCCCATTCAAGCATCCTGTCAATTTTGGCTTGAACGGCTTGTTCATTGGCTGCAGTTGCAGGGTATGGGTAAAGGGAAAACGTTTATGTGGCAGTATTTTAAGATGATATTTGAAATTTGCCCTATGCCAGGAGTATCTGAAAACACGCTCTAATTTTGTTGTAGTATTAGTAGTAACTCATTTTTCTGCGTTGGATCTGCACATGATATATCACTGACAATTTTACGAAATTCTTCTACATTTTGTCTAAGCTTTCTATGTTCATAACCTTCCAATAATTGTAACAATACTTCTTTATCTGCACCTATTTCCATCATCATAGACTGAAATTGTGATTTAATGCTTTCGTCTGTTTCTTCAAGGTCTATGTTTACGGTTCCTTTCCTTCCGTAATGTTCACAATTTCATTTGCAAAGTTAAATACTACTTGTGGCCCCTGCAGCCGATATAAGCCCATAATTACTTTGGTGCTAAGTTCTGAGATTACCATATTGTGTAGAAACATGACCTTTATTGCAAATACAATTACAACTAGCGTCTTTATGGGTTTATTTTTTCCTGCATTTGCGTCTACAATTCTGATTCGTTGCACAGACATTACAACTATTACTGG
The DNA here is from genome assembly GCF_023864275.1 of Schistocerca cancellata. Taxonomy (NCBI): domain Eukaryota; kingdom Metazoa; phylum Arthropoda; class Insecta; order Orthoptera; family Acrididae; genus Schistocerca; species Schistocerca cancellata. The sequence goes on along the minus strand of NC_064629.1, from coordinate 788,190,519 downwards.
ATTGTTTTCTATGTCGTCCTAAAAAGATTGAGATAAAGCACTAATCTAAGAGCCAGTGTCCACTAACGCTCTAATTTTATAGCCATAAACCTCTATTGGGTTGGGTTGAGTTATTTGGGGAAGGAGACCACACAGCGAAGTATGGGTTATTTGGGGAAGGAGACCAGACAGCGAGGTCATCGGTCTCATCGGATTACGGAAGGATGGGGAAGGAAGTCGGCCGTGCCCTTTCAAAGGAACCATCCCGGCATTTCCCTGGAGCGATTTAGGGAAATCACGGAAAACCTAAATCAAGATAGCCGGACGCGGGATTGAACCGTCGTCCTCCCCAATGCGAGTCAAGTGTCTAACCACTGCGCCACCTCTCTCGGTAAACCTCTATTGGAATTATGTTCTATTTGCTCGGTAAACCTTTATTGAAATTATGATTTATTTAGTTACTTTCACCTCCGTATCCTGTTGTTCTGCCCACAGTAAGTATTGGTGTGCCATCGCAACTTCCCATGAAATGGCGTCCATTTGTTTTAATTCCATGTCTGGTGGTTCTTTCTTCTTTCTGATCGCCAATTCTTTCACGATATTCAGTTGTTGTTTGTTTCTAGTTGTTTAGTGTGGTGGTTCCTTTTTCTTTGGCTTTGTTATGTCTTCTGGATCCCGTATTGAAAATATTGCTTCTTCACACCCCTCGTCTTCTAGAGTTTTTCCTTCGTCTTGAACAACTTCTTCTTCATGTTTAATATCTCGTTTCGGCAACTTTACTTACAGAATATTCTCATTTTCTGGCTTTATTGTTTCTGCAAGACAGAAGTTTTCAATAAGTCTTTTTCCTTCTGATTCTGAATCACTTGATTGAATGAAATCTTTCTTTTCCCTGAGGTCGGCATCTTTAGTATCAGTGCCGGGTTCCAACATGAAAGCCCTTCTTAATTTGTTTGAGAGCTGTAAGTCATTGCTAGTCTCCTAGTTGATGCACTTCTGTATTCGTTCGATAGTAACGAGTCACTCCAGTTTTCCTTCATTAGCAGTCAGATTATTTTTCGTAAGTTTTAGTTCGTCAACTTCCGAACTGTCTTCCTCATCTTCCCTAATATCATCAGCTTGCACTTCACATACAATGTTATCTTTGTGGACTTCTATCAATCGCACCAATTCAGTTCCTTGTAAGTCTGATTTCTGAATGACAGAACCACATTTTTTCAGATACGTTGCTACAGAATGACTCTTCAGCAAAGTTCAAATTATTATCTTCCATTATGCGTCCACTTACGACCTCTTTATTTACCCATGCATCCCTTGGCGGTGCTTTTGGATTCATTTGGATTGACAGCTGGCGAACTCTGCACGGCTCCATTAAATAGATCTTTCTCTTCCACTTCGTTGCCATTCCTAGCCACATTTTTGGTTGTAGTAACACTATCTTCCTTTTTATTTACTGCAATTTATCTGTGCAATGCCTTAAAACTGGATACAGAGAGTGAATCACAGTCTTCTTGCTTACTTAACTGCATCAGCTGACTGCGGTCCCAGTTCAGCAACCGGTTCCATGACGTCACTCTCAGGCAGCACTGCTCCTCAGCACACAAAATACGTCTCTTTCTAGCTAACTGTAGTTCACGCTCTGTACCATGTTACATGCTGTTCTATCTACAACATAAGTACTATTACACTTGATCTTTCTTTCTGAGTCACTAACTTTCTCCTATGTCTTGGAAGTATTATTACAACCCTTCTCTAGACAATGTTCTACTTCCTTCTCAAGAACTATCTCAGCTTCTTGAACAGTTATTCTTATTTGAGACATCTGTTCTTCATTTACATTAACCATTACTTTCATTACCTGGGAATCCTTTTCCTCATTTTTCGATTACACCATAGGTTGGACCTGTTCTTGTATTTTGTCTATTTCAGTTTCAAACCAACCATTACTTTTTCTAACTTGTGGCTACTTTTTCCAGTTGCTCACTCAGTATTTAGTAACTATAGCCTGCACCTGACTAACTTTAGTTCCGTTTTCAAGTTTTTCGTGTTTTTATAGCGTGTTTGCATTTGCTCACTCAAAAATGTAACGTTTTTGTTTTCTACTGTTATGTACGTATTCATACTGTGCAGCAATGCATACAAATCTATCAATAGTTGACTATTTTGCTCAGTGCTGTTTTCTACACTTTTGTCTTCCTCCTCTGAATCTATTTTTTTCTTCTTTATTTGAAATGGGCTTAACAGAATAATTTTTTTCATCCCCACGGTCCACATTCTGTAAATGTTTTTAATGGCAAAACTGATTCCTTTGTGTCCCACACTTCATCACAGCTTACAGGGTTATTCTCACTTTTGTCCACCTGTTTTCCTTCCCTACAATACATGTACTTTTCTTTGGGCATTTTCTATAATTTTTTAAACAACGCATAATTATTCCTCTCCTAACTGAAATTTCGTGCCCCTGAAACCTTTCTGCTTCTTTCAAGGAATCCTACGTATCTGTGAAATGTACAACGCTACTAAGCTACTCTGGATTCTTTAGTATTGTAAATGATCCTGTCACTAAGTGGCACGTATCACAGCACACGCCAACAGTATAAATAGTCCTGTCACGGGAAAAGGCACTTATACATTCAGTATTTTTATGCAACCCTACTTCAGTGTTACTCAGACCCATAAGCAATTTTCTTCTTATTGAACTTTACTGAATTTCAATTATAACTTAAAGATTTTTATCTTTGCGTTAGTAAAAACTTAAACTTCCAAAAACCTCTGTGTTTATGTATCACAAGTTCGTCTTTTGAGCAAAACTTATTTATTCACTTTCACTTTACTTATTACCACGAAGAGAGCAAGAATATTAAAATGATTAAATTTGTCTAAAACATCTACTTCAGTACTTAAGCAAAATTTCACTTCAGCACTTCTACTCCATATTTCATACGGTACTTTTATCTGCTCTTTGAAAGTTAGTCGACAACAATAATTTTTAGACATTTATTCAAAGACGGAAATCAGTCCTTGTAGATAATGAATGAAGCACTTAAAATGTTTTTTTAACAGGTTTACTCGGAATAATCCAACACCAGGAAAGAACCATATATAGGTGAATGATTAGGAATAAAACAACAGGACGAACCAAATCTTGTGTCTAACACAATAACTACTGAAAAGCTAATTTTGAATTAATTGTTGACGCTTCTATAATTCTAACTATACAATTGGCTTTATTCGTTAGATTTGGGGGATAGTAACGGTGACTACATAATCTATAACATAGCCCAACAACCAGTACCAAAGCCGTAATAATCCAGCAGTAGTCATCCGACGCTACTGTGCAACTATTTGCATTGGAGGCGTCTCCTGCTCTGTCTGAGTGTTGCTTCTTTCACTGCTGCCTACAGACTGTGACCTCTCGTATCCACTAGGTCTACAGGTAACGCGCCCAAACCACAAGTCAACTTTAACGCTTCCCATAGTAACTATCCGTTCAGTACGTAACACATACCCTACATATCGTCCTTAAGAGCGTATCATTTTATACAAATGACAACAGGAACAAATATATAAAATTACATACACGAACCATTTCATTTCATTAATCCATGACAGAATATTATTCAGTATATTATACATTTCACATATTTCTTAACACAGGTTACAAACACGCATTAGCGGGGCACCGTAACGTCACGTATATCACACATTCCATGTAGTCTTTGTGTATCACAGTTATATTACGATAAACTTTAAAGGCAAGAAATTGATATAAGATAGATGACTAATTGAATAATAATGTTACAGGCGAAAAGAAGATGCAGTCGTCCACGAACAAGGAACGTTGAGCAGGACTCCTTACTGTGGACCTAATACTACTTATCGCAATGGCGAAGGTAGTGGTACTTAAAAAAACTTGAGCGATGCCATTCGCCTGCTGAAAACTGTCAGACGCGACATTCCGGGCAGTGGATCTAAAATTCCTTTCTGAGAGAAAGAACTGTAGTCGAGTGGGGGACGCCCACTGAATCTCCACTAATAGACCTGCAACAAAATATTATGACTTCAGATAATATTCTAACTGAAACTTTCTGGCAGATTAAAACTGTGTGCCGGACCGAGACTCGAACTCGGGACCTTTTCCTTTCGCGTGCAAGTGCTCTACCAACTGAGCTACCCAAGCACGACTCACGACCCGTCCTCACAGCCGTACTTCTGCTAGTACCTCGTCTCCTACCTTCAAAACTTAACAGAAGCTCTTCTGCGTACCTTACGGAACTAGCACTCCTGGAATATTCTAATTCTTTCCTAGATCGAAGGTGTTGCGTACATCGGGAGATCTATTGACTCCATGCAAGGGTCAGCTTATCGAGTGTCGAGTAATACCTTCTGAACCCTCAGTGAGAGCGATTTAGTAGTGAACTGATTACGGGAATGGGCACTAGGTGCCGTTTGACCATATGCCCTAATGTCTTGTCTACGCAGATAGTGACACTGACGCTACGATAACTACTGGAGTTAGCACGATCCTTCTCTGGTTGTAAAATATGTACTAAAATAGCTACCATCGACGAGTTGTAAAATACATCTGTCAACCAAATTTCATTAAGACGCTTAAATAGGACCTCCTTCGATTGTCGATTCAGATGCTTCAACATGCTGTGTATTATCAGGTCGCAGCAGAGCTAAGGACAATGCAAAATCCAACTCTCAGAGACGAAGTACCAGTTGTGTTCCTCCATATTGGTGAAATGGAAATTGAAACCAACCGTTTCCTGTGTCATCCGATAACGATGGAAAGTTGGTCCCTGAGTATAATCATCCGTAATGTCTATGTTAGGTTCAGTCAATGTTCGAGCAGTGTCTCCTAGTGACTTTACGAGGCACCCCAGTTCTCGTACAGCTGCTATTGGCGGTCGTTAGTGCCACCTTGAGATTCTTCTGAAGGTTTCACATACTTTGCTTGCAGGTGTGGACCTATTTATGGAGTTCAGGAAATCCTGAGAAGACCATTTCTTACTCTTTCGAACTATTCTTCTCTTCTTTGCTCTCATCACCCGAAAGGTTTACAGACTATTATCTACAGGGCATCAACTGAACCTACGCACAGCTACACTATTGTTCGTGATGGCAGGACGACATTCATCAGGCAACGAAGGGGAAGGCTGTCTCGTAAGCGTTCCTGATAACTTGGGGATCCATGCATCAGCAGCTTTCTGAATCTCGGATCTAATGTGAACACCATAAGCTGGACACACCCACACTGCTCAGAAAAAGAACCGGCTGTAAAGCACCCAGTTAACATTTCTGTACAACCATCTCGGAGGCCTCCTTTTGCGATCTGCTCCATCTGGCAGATGTATCCAGATCGAGTCGTCGTCACCCACTAATCAGTGAGCAGTGTTTGCTACAGCAGCTGAGCACGAGACGACTATGTCTGCAGACGAACCCGTACTGGTCCTGATATGAGTAATTTGACTCATGTTCATTAGTATGATGTTTTCAATTTGTGCAAGATGTGGAATTTCCTGTCAGATTAAAACTGTGTGCCGGACCGAGACTCGAACTCGGAACCTTTGCCTTTCGCGGGCAAGTGCTCTAGAGCTCTAGTGGTAGAGCACTTTCCCGCGAAAGACAAAGGTCCCGAATTCGAGTCTTGGTCTGGCACACAGTTTTAATCTGCCAGAACGTTTCATATCAGCGCACACTCCGCTGCAGAGTGAAAAACCCATTCTTAAGCAAGATGCTCAAGTAATCGTCTCATATGGGAAGTGGTGTTGAATCGCCATTGTGCACTGTTTCCATTTAAGTGTTCTGAGATGTCAATAGGATGTGGGAATTCAGCAATAAACTCGGCCGGCCGCGGTGGTCTAGCGGTTCTAGGCGCTCAGTCCGGAACCGCGGGACTGCTACGGTCGCATGTTCGAATCCTGCCGCGGGCATGGATGTGTGTGATGTCCTTAGGTTAGTTAGGTTTAATTAGTTCTAAGTTCTAGGCGACTGATGACCTCAGAAGTTACGTCGCATAGTTCTCAGAGCCAGAGCCAGCAATAAACTGTTTCAGGATCTCATAGTCAATGGCCTCATTTAGCGGCAGATACACACAGCACACTGTCAAATGACTGTAGGCCTATATACTGACAGACACTGCTCGTAGCGTTCCTGTTAAGGGCACAGGTGAGGAGTGGAACGTGACTTTGATAAATAACCCTACCCTATCTTTCGCCCTTTCACCAGTAGGATCTGTCTCTTCTTTGAGGCTGTTGGCGAAAGGGTAAGTTGAGAAGCGCTCTTTTTTGAGTGTGTCCTCTCTATACTCAGTGTTAGAGTTTTGCTCTTCTCTTGAAACATGGCTGCCTTGGTCGCTGTATCTTCACTCTGTTTTTGCTTTTTCAGGTGTACAGATACAGACTTTAGACCTGTGTTCTGATTCGCTGGGCCTTGTTTACGCTGAAAATCTATCTAAGTGACAAGTTTCTTCATTAAGGAAGAAAAGGAATTAGCAAAGACTGGGTGTGTTGTCGGCTTATATTGGCTCTGAGCACTATGGGACTCAACATCTTAGGTCATAAGTCCCCTAGAACTTAGAACTACTTAAACCTAACTAACCTAAGGACATCACACACACCCATGCCCGAGGCAGGATTCGAACCTGCGACCGTAGCAGTCCCGCGGTTCCGGACTGCAGCGCCAGAACCGCTAGACCACCGCGGCCGGCGCTTATACTCTTTCTTGGCTTCTGCATAAGGGAATTTCTTCGTAGTTTGTAGTGGACACAGGATCATCAGGATAGAACCGTTGATTGATTAAAATTTGTACCTGGTCGGATGATTCACGTCTATACTTAGACAATATCGATGGTCGCGTCCGGATACGCCATCATCTAGGCGAATTACTGGTCGGTACATTCATTGTGCTACGGACGCAGTTCGGTGGAACAATATAGCTGTCCGTGCCACTAGACCAAAATCGTGACCCAGCGGTTTCAGGAGAATGACGGTGAACTCATATTGATGTCTTGGCTACCAAATGCGCCTGGTCTGAACCCCATGGAAAACATCGGGAATGCTATCGAGCACTGGCTTCGCGCCCACAAACCATCGGCCCATAATTGATGGGAATTGCGTAATCTGGTGTCATGTAGATTTCGCAGTGTACCAAGGATTTCTCGAATCCATGTCACCCTTAGTCGCTGCTATTTACGCGATTACGCAACTGGTCATAAAGTTTTAGTACATCAATGTAAAGGTATATAAAATATAAATTAGTTTTGAATCGTAGCTTGTGATGGAATAATATTTTAATTTGGGCTGATATAAAGAGTTATTACCTATTATTTCGCTTATGTGAGTTTGGTTCCTTTTTTGTAATAAGGCACGGCTTCGTCACCAGGATGCAAGAACATTCGATGGACGACACATTCTTTGGGTTGCCACGCATAAAATCAACGAGAATGATAAACTTGATTGATGTGAAACTTACACTGCTATCGACATTTTGAGATAAAGTGACATTTTATGACGTAATATAATGATATATAATGTCTCTACGGATGAAAAAGAGTACGCACAATGTCTAGAGACACACCTTGTAGTTACTTCGTAGAATATATGTTTCCTGAAGGCTCACATCTACCGCTATGTAGACAGACGAGCGCCGCGTAGACACTGAGGCAAACGCCGTTACTCTCCTGCACATCAGGAAAGCTGAAATGTCCACCAGCAGCATAACTCTAAGCGAGAAATGGACTATAAAGAGGAAATATTTTATTTATCGAGTCATTAAGAAGAACAAAGGCGTTTCTCTCTCGTTTCAATAAAATATTACATACATTACCATCTTCCTCAATTAGTTCCCTGATGCTTCTCAACCGGGGCATTAAACATTTCTGAGGAGGAAATATTACGTTTTCGCTGTAAACTATCGTTCTTGCTTTTGCTGCATTCTCGTAAAATATCAGAGGTCAAATCCTGTCCTATAAGATTGTAAAGCTTCAAAAATAATTTCGCTTTCGAATATACACTAATTTTCAAAAGATTAAGAAAATGAAGTACGAAGAGAGAGTTCACATTACCACAAGTGTGCCATTTGAACAATAAAAATACTTTAGTTCAGTTGCCATAGATGTTTCATCTAATTCCTGTTTCTTTCATACTTTAGAATGAAATATTTAATTTCTAATTTTAGCGAGGATTTTTGCGTTTAAGTTATAACGTGACCTCACTACGGCTGGCGTTCCAGATTTGCAGCATTTTCAATCTGTTGCTTCACAGATTCGCTCAATTCGCAGTTTTGGATTTTAGTACCTAAAAAATGCGTAAATATAAAAAAAATACTTCCTAAATCAAAGAAAATGATTCATTTCGGGAAAACTCTTACCACCTTTCATTGACAAAAGCTGGAAAACTGAAGATCTTAAATGGATACAAAATCCCTCGCACTAAACTGTACAGAAACAAGTGTAACAAGAAAAGTAAATGTTAGTTGCCATACCTCTTCTGCAACTGAGAGCGCATGTCCATTCAGTAATTATATTTCCTTTTGATCGGGAGGAGGTAAAATGAATTCAGGCATGAGAATGCACGTGTGAACTGTCGGAGACAGTTACATAAAAGTATCAAAGTTTTTTCGCAAGTTTTACTGTTTAATAGCTGACTGGGCCACTTGCTTTGCGACCCTATTATTGAAAAAGTACTGTAGAGAGACTTCTCAGTTTGGTATTAGGCAAACATGTGATAAAGAAGGAATATTGGAGACGGGCTGACTCTTTAATTTCGGGTGTAAAGATACGGTGGAGGTTTAAGCATATCTCTGCATTGTTGTTAAGTCCTCAACCCAGTGACCTTTGCTGTTTACAGTTAGTTTCCAATAAGATCTTGTGAATTAGTGAACAAAAGTTGATTAACTAATACTTACATAATACATCTGAAATAAAATAAGGGTGAACCATGACACACACGAAATGTAGGTACCATAATTCTCAAAGATATAATGAGTAGGGCTTCAGCTAACTATAGGATGAAACCAGAGGTCACAATAGAGTCTCTTTTATTATTAAAATGCATCGACTGAGCTTTAGAATACAGAACGGGTAAAACAAGTAACTATTACGTCCGTGAAGTGAAAAACGAATTGTATGAACGTACACAATAATACCTTGGAAAAGTTGGATTAACTTAGAATGGAAGTGATGACAGGAAGGAAATTAACAATTTCCATGTAAACTGTCATCGTTTGCTAAACTAACTATAGGAATGAAGGATCAGACCCAGAAACAGGGTGCCATTCGGTTCCCTAGTCAAAACCCATATTGAGTTGAGCTAGCTTAGGGTGTGGATCAATTTAGAATACCAATACCTAACTTGAATCAATAGACTTCGCAGCTCCCGGAAACATCGTTCGCCTATTATGCACATGCTTGCCACACTTTGTACAATCAGAGGCAGAGAATAACTGTGGTGTTAGCTGAAAATCAGAGCGCCACCCATCATACATAGCACAACGTTGTGGACCTACAAGGAAGTTTTCTCTCCCAGAACCTAAGAAGAAGTCCTACTACTAGCACATCCTGGGTGAAACTTCCGTTTTCTCATCGTTTTCCCTATGTTGGTCTCAGGACGCTTTGTATTACCAAATGGCAGCCGATTCTTATTGAGCCAACACCCTGTCTCGCATACATAATTTATCTATAATTAACCCAATGACGGAAGAAGCTGAGAAGCAGCAATAAAATTACTCCCACTCCTTGCTCCTTCTCGTGTCCCTGCCAATGAGACTTTTTGTACGTAGGAACACAAGATTCTCGTTCGCCTACTCCTCTCTTATTTTAATAAACCAATCGCATCTGCTCTCACACAATTTTAAACAATAATTACATGCTTGTAGGGACTTTGACACAGAAAGTGAACTCTCCTGAGCATGGGGCGTCGTCTGCTCCCGTAGCAGATCTTAACTTTTTGGAGGACATCCCTTCGACGCTCTTTCTGAACGCAGCTATATAAGTTACAGAGTTCGTCCTCTGGCCTTCCAGTGTTAGTGACACCATGGCATGAAACGCTGGCTCAACAAAGTGAGCGCAGGCCACAGCATTTCTGCTACAGGCCCTGGCTTTCAGAGCTAACACTTCCATGGCACACTTAATGCTCTGCCCCTGTGAAACTTTCATGTTTCCATAGTCAGCAAGCGATCTCAATTCAACAGTAAATTACACATTTCTCCTTGTTACCTTAAATAAGAAGAACCACTTATTTTTGCAACCATTAAAATTTAAGCACCTTATAGAATAAAATTCGTTATTAATTGTGGTACACAGTGGTTTTGTGAAAAACTATCCCATAACATCACCTCTTTAGAATGAAATTTTCACTCTACGGCGGAGTGTGCGCTGATATGAAACTTCCTGGAAGATTAAAACTGTGTGCCGGATCGAGACTCGAACTCGGGCATTTGCCTTCCGCGGGCAAACGCGCTACCGACTGAGCTACCCAAGCACGCCTCACGGCCCGTCCTCACAGCTTTAATTCCGCCAGTACCTCGTCTCCTACCTTCCAAACATCACAGAAGCTCTCCTGCGAACCTTGCAGAACTAGCACTCCTATAAGAAAGGATATTGCGGAGACATGGCTTAGCCACAGCCTGGGGGATGTTTCTGGAATGAAATTTTCACTCTACAGCGGAGTGTGCGCTGATATGAAACTTCCTGGCAGATTAAAACTGTGTGCCGGACCGAGACTTGAACTCGGGACCTTTGCCTAGGCAAAGACTTCATTCTAGATTTCATTCTAGAAACATCCCCCAGGCTGTGGCTAAGTCATGTCTCCGCAATATCCTTTCTTCCAGGAGTGCTAGTTCTGCAAGGTTCGCAGGAGAGCTTCTGTGAAGTTTGAAAGGTAGGAGACGAGGTACTGGCGGAATTAAAGCAGTGAGGACGGGGCGTGTGTCGTGCCTGGGTAGCTCAGTCGGTAGAGCGCTTGCCCGCGATAGGCAAAGGTCCCGAGTTCAAGTCTCGGTCGGGCACACAGTTTTAATCTGCGGAGAGAAGAGATGTTTGTGGCACAACTTGACTAGAAGAAGGGATCGGTTGGTAGGAAATGTTCTGAGGCATCAAGGGATCACCAATTTGGTATTGGAGGGCAGCGTGGAGGGTAAAAATCGTAGAGGGAGACCAAGAGATGAATACACCAAACAGATACAGAAGGATGTAGGTTGCAGTAGGTACTGGGAGATGAAGAAGCTTGCACAGGATAGAGTAGCATGGAGAGCTGCATCAAACCAGTCTCAGGACTGAGGAACACTACAACAACAATGAACGAGTCGTTCCCACTTTCTGATATCAGTCACAATAATATAATTATGGGCAGAACACAGTTTAAACATGTCGTCATTTCATGATTCAAACACATATCAATACAAAAGTTTACAAAATAAACTCTCGAAGCCCCATCGAATGCGTAAGTTACGCATAAATTGGTAAATGTGTCCAACTCGTGGAAGATCTACGCTTAATGTAACACAAAGGATTAAGCTGTTCCACATGGAGTTCAATGGTTTTCAAATAATCCAACACAGAATAATAGAAAATCATTACAATATTACAAAGAAAGAATTTCAGCACCGTTGATGGTGTGTTTAAAAGTTTACGACCTCAAGTATGAAGGGCTATTCACATAGGGGTAATTTTTAGATGTTCATGGTAAAAAACCTACCGGTCAGTCTTAGAAACTACAGCTAGAGAAATACACATATAACACATAAAAACACACACAGACTGTCCCTGAAACTATAATAAAGAAAACATACTAACTCTGAGCAAACTACACGATATATCACACGATTAGTCCCACTTGAGAGTTTGGCATGAGAAATTACATAATTCGATAGCGTTAATATTTGTTGACACAGTATTGGCCATTTCGCAAAAGCGTGATACGCATTACAAGCTTGGATTCACTATTTTCATTGGTTGTTTGGCCTCAGATCTATGTTCCTTATCAAGGGCTTTTCATTGTTGTGATCCACGTTCATATCCTGAACAGTCAGATCATTCTTAATCCCACTGCATGTCTGTGTATATCACAGTGTGATTAAGTAAACAGACCCTGGAGAAATGGCCAGTGTCTCAAATGCAGTAGTGAAATGGAATGTGCTCGCGGCTAGGGTCTCCCGTCGCGTAGACTGGTCGCTTGGTGCAAGTCTTTTTAGTTCGCCGCACTACAGCGACTTGCGTGTCGATGGGCATGAAATGATGATGAAGGCAACACAACCCTCTGTCGCCGTGCGCAGAAAATCTCCGATCCGGCAGGGAATCGAGCCACGGCCCCTCACATGGCATTCCACCGCGCTGACCACTCAGCTGTGGAGGCGGACAAATGCGTTACTGAATCATAAGAAATTGTCATTTCTCGGTTTATCAGAATGTTGCAATGGTAAGCTACATACGCATGTCCATTCTCACACATTAGCTAACAATATGTTTTCTTTTAATTTTTTTGTAGTAGTTATCAAAGTTGATGGAATCACACCTGCGTTATGAGTAGATAGTTCCTTCATGTTACGATACACTAGTATCAGAGTTCAAAGTGGACGTTTCACATGACATTTGTAAATTGCCAGTTGATGTAGACTTGCGTGGGCAGTGCATTGACAAAAACTTCGTTATTTATGTACAGAATCCCCTCAAGATTAGACTTAGTTCCAGATCGTCTATAAGCTGTCTCGTTCCTCGATGATCATAACTTATGAAATGTCCGTCTAAAGTAGTCGTAAGCCGTCTGCTTAGCTGGTCATCCAGTGGAGTAGGTCGGTAGTGGGAAGTCAGTCAAATGACCGACTCGCTGAGGCAGATACACCACATCATCCATTATACTCAGCCGCGGCACAAGGAACTGCATCAGTGGTGCAGCCCCTGCTCTTTCAGGGGCGGTAGTTACCGATGGGATGATATTCAATTATTTTTAGGCGCCTGGTAGTTGAATAGGGCAGCGATACTCTTCCTGTGTTGCACAGTTAGTTGACAGAGTCCTCGCTAGATGGCATGGCATAGGCTATCACGCATTTGGCTTTCCTATTGTTGGTACCGTACTGACCTTTTGACCGTTTGTTGGCTTGCCACCACTTCGCTCGGATTGGTTAAATAAATGTAAATGTCGTGTGACTAGAGCTTCCAATCGGGTAGACCATTCGCCGGGTGCAAGTCTTTCGATTTGACGCCACTTCAGCGACTTGCGCGTCTATGGGGATGAAATGGTTACGATTAGGACAACACAACACCCAGTCCCTTAGCGGAGAAAATTTCCGACCCAGCCGGGAATTGAACTCGGGCCCTTAGGATTGACAGTCTGTCGCGCAGACCACTCAGCTACCGGGCGCGGGTATAGTTACTGTACATTTTGAAGATGAAATTAGGCACACGTACACTGCTTTTATTTATTAAAAAATTTTTAATATGTAAATTTTGGTTCTTGCTAATGAACGTCAGTGCAATAGTTACGTGAAAGAAGTTTATTTCATATTTCTGTCACTTTAATGTAGGTTAGCCCTGCTAACCACCACGCCGCCGGAGTACAGTTTTTATCAAGTATGGCTAGGAAGTATCTTTTGGAGGACCTTCCATCAGCGTCACACAGTGAACCAAGTTTCATTTAGGACTCTCAGAATATCGCTACATACGAACCCGACTGTGATGATATTACATCATTATTTTCGGAAGAATGTAGCAATAATTCTGATGATAATTTACCGAAACATAATTTCGTTTGTATGATCATGAAGAACCTTAGATGGCTGAAACGGTCAAATGATATTTCTTTAGCCTCTGAATCAATTTCTCTGTCCATGCCTGGATATTCGAAATCGCCGTCGGCTATGAGAATGCAGCATCTGTGGCAGGTACTTCTTCATATGTACAACCAAACACACCAAATCATTCTGGTATTTCTGTTGGACCTGCAGTTGTACCTATTGTTCAGACTAGTCCTCCACAGTGGAGCCATAATTTCAGAGTTAAAAGCACTGCTTAATTTTGTGGAAGAAAGTGGTCATACAGCCAATTTTACACCAATGTAAAATCCGTCACCACATAGAATATTTAATGAACTTTTTTAGTGATGAGTTAGTAAAACATGTAACAGTTCACAACGATCTGTATGCCACACATAAAGGGAAACCTTTCAATCCAACTAATGTGGATGAGATAAGAGATTTCTTAGGTATAAATTTATTTATGAGTGTCAAAACGTTACCAATTTATCGAGATTACTGGCCTTCATCTCCACATTTAAGTCTGTGAATAATTTTGATGGTCTAAAAGGGCACTTTGGTTGTGGTAGCAAAGGTAAACAATGCTCCCATAGACTTTTTTCACTTCATTGATTTGTGCGTAGCGAAAGGATTTATCGTACACAAAGAAACTGAGAGAAAGCAATTCACGAAGAACGACTTCCAAAGGAAAATTTGCAAAGAACTCCTTGCCAAAGCAATTAGCCACACATGTGGAGCGAGTCAAAAACGGAAAGGCTTAACTCTCAGTAAACATAAGCTGCATGTGGACAAATAAATAAGATTGGGAGGTAGTGAAAATCAGCGAAAACAGGCTACAACTAGAAGTGTGCAGTATGCAGTACACTGTTGTTCCTTTTACGTAGAAAAATGTGGATGTGTTCAACGTTTAAGGTGCCTAAATGAAAAAAAAGAAAGGAAAAACTTGCTTTCAGACAGTTCATTCTGAATAAAAACGTACTTCTGAGTTATTACGAAATCTGTTTTGTTTTCTCTCTCTGAATTTGTCAACAAATAAATAGTCAGGTGGTTACCAGAGGTAACCACAACTAAACAGACTGTGTTTGAAAAGGAAACAAAATATTGTAAAATTGTGTTAAATTAATTGTTTTATTAGTTAAGCAGTTTCATGATTTTTACAGATCACATATTTTCCTTTCCAAAATGTTCCTGTCCTGCAAAGAGTTACGTGTAGCACGCGTTGATGTGATGGCCGTAGCATGCAGTTCCGCCTTTGGCAGACAATAGCGGTGTCGCATAGCAGTACTTTTGCCTGTCGCTCAGGGAGTCACGAAGACGCCGCCCCTGCGTTGTCTATCTCTGTCAGCTGCTCCTTTTTTTACCTTAGTCTCTGCATCGCCGCGTGATGCAGTTGCCCTTAAACAAAATACAAAATTTCATGAATCTTCATTAGAAACACATATAGTTAAATCTCTCTAAACGTAGCCCTAATAAGTGATATGGTAAATTCCTCATACCATTTTTACTCACAAAATTTCACAACTGAATGGTTTTTTGACCTTTAAACAAAATGTCAGAAGCACATTACAACATACCGTTTTTTGTCTACTCGATCTTTTTAACCTTTGACAATCTAATTTTATTTTAAAAGATAACCACAAGCAAATGGTACAGCACCATTCATCCCTACACTGACGGGAAAAAATCGAAACACCAAGAAGAAGTTATGCGACGTAAGCGAAAATTGGTAGGCGTGTTTCTGCATCTGGAAGATAATGTCTATTAACATGTCGCGCCAGTCACATAACTGTGGTGCTAGTGGGGCCACTATGAGGTGACAAATGAGGTTTGCTTTAAATACACGCTGCAACAGTCGAAAGCATTATTTACCTTTGAGACTGGACAGTCTGAGCTACGTCAGTCCAGAATGTGTTTAAGGCGACAAAGACGCCATTAACAACACTTTACTAAGTTTAAAAGAGGTTGTGCAATAGTGCTACGTGAAGCTGTATGTTCCTTCTGCGATACTGCAGAAAGACCTGACAGAGATGTAGCCACTGGACGCAGTGACGGTCACGAGAATGTACGGTAGCAAGAATACCGGGTTCCGGACGGCCACGTGGCCCTATCGAGAGGGGTGACCGTATTCCTCGTGTGGCTCAGGAGCATCGTACTGCATCTGCAACAGCAATCTGAGCAGCAGTTGGCACCACGGTGACACAAAGACCTGTTGCACATCGGTTACTTCAAGGACAGCTCTGAGCCAGACAACGTGTAGCGTACATTCCATTGATCCCAAACCACCACCATTTACGACTTCAGAGGTTTCAAGCGAGTGCTAACTGGAAGGCAGGGTGTTGTTCAGTTGTGTTGTCTGATGAAAGCTGGTTCTGCCTCGGAGCCATTTATGGTCATGTGTTGGTTAGAAGGAGGCCAGTTGAAGACCTGCATCCAATATGTCTGCGCCGAGCGGTCTAAGGCGCTGCAGTCATGGACTGTGTGGCTGGTCCCGGCGGAGGTTCCAGTCCTCCATCGGCCATGGGTGTGTGTGTTTGTCCTTAGGATAATTTAGGTTAAGTAGTGTGTAAGCTTAGGGACTGATGACCTTAGCAGTTAAGTCCCATAAGATTTCACACAATTTTTTTTTCAATATGTCTGCGTGCTTGACACGCTGGACCTAGATATGGAGTTATGGCGTCGGCTACGATTCCGTTTGACAGTAGGAGCACTCTCGCGGTTATCACACAGGCCCTGACTCCACAGTCGTACGTCAGTATGGTGATTCGACTGTTGTGATGCCATTCATGAACAGCAGTCCAGGGGATGTTATGCAAGAGGATAACGCCAGCCAACGTCCCGCTGTTGTCACCCAACCTGCTCTACGGAATGTCGACATGTTTACATTGCTCTTCTCTATCACAAGGTCTTTCTCCAACAGAGACATATTGGACACCATCGGACGACAACTACAGCGTCATCCACAACCACCATTATCCGTCGCTGTATTGACCGACCGAGTGCAACAGTCAAGAACTCCATCCCCGAAACTGACATCCGGCACCTATACAACACAATGCATGCACGTGCGCATGCCTGCATTCAACATTTTGGTGTTTACTCCATTTATTAATGTACCACTATTTCACATTTTCAGTGGCTTATCTCGCTCTTACATTAAACTGTGGTCTTGAAATGCTCATCACTTAAATAAGTTATCTAGACAAATGTATTCCCGAACCTTCGTTACTCTACTTTAATTACTTTTTGGTGTTCTGACATTTTTCCGTTACTGTAGTTGCAGTAATTATTATGACTTATCGTCTTATTTCGATACTGAAAGTGGGTGGATATGTTAAACGATTTACTTGCCATGCTCTTAGAATTTGCATAGGCAAACCCACTAACCCCTGAAATACCCCCCATGCAGATATCTCGCAAACACCTGTTCCTGCACTTTTCTACTGTAAATCTACGCTATGAAGGTACTTGAGGCGCCAAGCCTTTCATAGTGCCCGTGTGGCTCCCCACTTTCTTGTCTTTATTTAAAATGGCCCATTTCATTTCAAATTAGTTCGCTCTGTTACTCTCCACGATGTTTTAGTTAACATCTGTTGTTGAAAAATACCACCTTATGTCCCCTGTAAAACGCAGTAGACATATATACATCGAGTATTTTTACCATTCACAAGCAAGATATCAGGTTACAATTATTAGTTGTATAATTATATAAAGTATAATTATATCAGATAATTATATAAGATATAATTACATAAGATAAGTCTAATCTTGTACCTTATTTGTATTCAATTCAAGTTTTACTCATTGGAGTTTCTGTCTCTTATTTATTTCATCCAAGTACTCGTACTCTTATTAGTGATATATTTGTTATTTTCTTGTCATTTTGGATATGGTATTAGGTATCCGTACGTAACGTGGTGCACAAAAAAAAACCTAATAGCACCACGCTGCGTTGCGACCGGCAAATCATGACTTAGTGTATCCCGCAACTATGCTCTTAAAACTATAACATGCGACCTATCCTCATTGGCGAAATGTATCCAACACTTCATCCAGCGTTTCCTTCTTTGCCATTTCCCACACAGTTACCATCATTCCAGCTGTAACGGGAAATCACACTTACTTAAATTTAACTTATAGTTTTATGCTTTTATTCTACTTAGCCATGGGTTCTATTACTTCTCATGCTCTTTCACTGTGCCTCCTTCCACTGATGTAGCTTCTGCTGTGTAGTTTCAGACATACAGGGCTATTACAAATGATTGAAGCGATTTCATAAATTCACTGTAGCTCCATTCATTGACATATGGTCACGACACACTACAGATACGTAGAAAAACTCATAAAGTTTTGTTCGGCTGAAGCCGCGCTTCAGGTTTCTGCCGCCAGAGCGCTCGAGAGTGCAGTGAGACAAAATGGCGACAGGAGCCGAGAAAGCGTATGTCGTGCTTGAAATGCACTCGCATCAGTCAGTCATAACAGTGCAACGACACTTCAGGACGAAGTTCAACAAAGATCCACCAACTGCTAACTCCATTCGGCGATGGTATGCGCAGTTTAAAGCTTCTGGATGCCTCTGTAAGGGGAAATCAACGGGTCGGCCTGCAGCGAGCGAAGAAAGGTTTGGAAAATCTTACGAAAAAGGCTAAAGCAGAAGCCTTACCGCTTACAATTGCTACAAGCCCTGACACCCGATGACAAAGTCAAACGCTTTGAATTTTCTGCGCAGTTGCAACAGCTCATGGAAGAGGATTCGTTCAGTGCGAAACTTGTTTTCAGTGATGAAGCATCATTTTTTCTTAATGGTGAAGTGAACAGACACACTGTGCGAATCTGGGCGGTAAAGAATCCTCACGCATTCGTGCAGCAAATTCGCAATTCACCAAAAGTTAACGTGTTTTGCGCAATCTCACGGTTTAAAGTTTACGGCCCCTTTTTCTTCTGCGAAAAAAACGTTACACGACACGTGTATCTGGACATGGTGGAAAATTGGCTCATGCCACAACTGGAAACCGACAGCACCGACTTCATCTTTCAACAGGATGGTGCTCCACCGCACTTCCATCATGTTGTTCGGCATTTCTTAAACAGGAGATTGGAAAACCGATGGATCGGTCGTGGTGGAGATCATGATCAGCAATTCATGTCATGGCCTCCACACTCTCCCGACTTAACCCCATGCGATTTTTTTCTGTGGGGTTATGTGAAAGATTCCGTGTTTAAACCTTCTCTACCAAGAAACGTGCCAGAACTGCAAGCTCGCATCAACGATGCTTTCGAACTCATTGATGGGGACATGCTGCGCCAAGTGTGGGAGGAACTTGATTATCGGCTTGATGTCTGCCGAATCACTAAAGGGGCACATATCGAACATTTGTGAATGCCTAAAAAAAACTTTTTGAGTTTTTGTATGTGTGTGCAAAGCATTGTGAAAATATCTCAAATAATAAAGTTATTGTAGAGCTGTGAAATCGCTTCAATCATTTGTGATAATCCTGTACTTTACGCCTTAATTCGTTTGAGATGGGAAAAGTGCTGCCGGCTCTTCCATTTGCGCCTCCTCAGCGTTTCTGTTTCCAGAAGACTGTAGAGGATAACTCTCCTCACGTGATATAGTCCACAGAATATTTGACAAAACTTGTATCTCAAGAACATGCTTTTCTGTGATCTTTTTCTGGGTTTCATCGAAGCCTTATCTCCTACTCTACCTTATTGCCCGTTTCTGATTTTCATGGCGTCTCTTAGCTTTCATCGCTGAATTAAAAAATAAACCTTTAATTCACGTGTACACCCACATGAATAATCACTGGTATTTGTGCTAAATAACCTATACACTAATTAATCATGACACATACTCCTCCATACTTTCGGTATTTCCTGTCTCCATTTGTCTTCCTCGTTGAATAAATTGCCCCACAAGTCATCCTCGTTGTAACGGTTAAGAACTTCTTCTTCTTTTTCCTTTTTTTCCATTTCAACTGTCAGAACATCTAAACATCTTGTGCCCATAATACTTTGTGCTTCCCAGGGTCTTACTATGCATTCGCAGTTTACCCATTCGTATTCCTTACCGCATGAATCATCCTCCTACCTATCCTCTTGAATAAAGAAAAATATCTGATGCCATACCCATCACTTCTATAGTATTACATCCTTGGTAATTTATCTCCTAGTCGTAGGGGTCGCTCGACAAAATATCTTCCCACTCGATGTCATCAGCTCTGCATTCTTCTATGGTATCTGATACCTCCCCTTCTTTGTTCTTTGACTCAGTGGAAGAAGTGACGTTCCAGTTACACTACACTCCTCTTCTTAATTTAACATTTCCTCAGCCACATCTCTTAACTGTTCTTGCCTGCTTCCTGATGGAACTTTTCCTTCACCAGTGAGCGCAATCCCTGATTTATCACGGCTTCCGTCAGACAAACCATCTAAATTATCTTTAAATTTTAATTTAATTTCCGTTCTATTCAGCTGCAGGAATGCAAATCTTTGTTTCAAGTGCGATAGTACTTGGTAGAACTTTAGAAAGTCGAGACACAAAATAACCTTCGCTGTCAGGTTCCATATAACTAAAAAATTTGCACTAGGCAAATGTTACTGACATTCGAAATCAGTATTTATTTGTTCTTTGACTTTAGCACACTGTCTGTACTGCCCAGCAGACTTTTATCCAGTGACTTTTGAATATCAGCCAATGTTTTTCGCTGCCGGACATCTCGTAAACTTAAAAAAAAATCAAACTAGAATTCACTTACGCAATCTTTCTAGATCATGCACCAGAAGCGTAAATGGACACTGAATAATCGTGGATTTGCCAAGATTTAAAAATAAATTAAATTCTATAGCAAGAAAAAACGTAGACTGTTGGTTAAATAAGTAACAGCAACCAGTCACTGTTATTAATACTATGTATATAAGTAAATAGCGCCGTAAGTAGTTTCGAACCAACAGTCTGATTTTCAGACGGCTGTTCACAAGATGCACATCCTTCGTTATTTTCTTGGAATCTTGTTGTATTGAATTCACGAAATACTTCAGAGTGTATACTGCACTTATATGATTTGAGTATTTTGACATAGTCCTACTTACCTAAGTAAATAGCATTGTGACTAGTGGCAGGTTGCTGTCTCTTTCTATGAAAGAATCAACCTACATTTTGCACACAGCCAAGGTCTCAAAAGATAAGAAGAAAAACTGCACTTATGTAAGGCTGAAAACTGCTGACACTGCGTGTTAGTCTACCCGATGATATATTTTTTGTCTTGTTTGTTTGTTTCTCTGTTGTTTGAGAAATGGCATTTGTGCATATTTATGTGGTTATATTGAGCTCCTTTTTCATAAATAAATCTGGATATATATATATATATAACCGAGCGAGGTGGCGCAGTGGTTAGACACTGGACTCGCATTCGGGAGGACGACGGTTCAATCCCGCGTCCGGCCATCCAGATTTAGGTTTTCTGTGATTTCCCTAAATCACTCCAGGCAAATGCCGGGATGGTTCCTCTGAAAGTGCACGGTCGACTTCCTTCCCTAATCCGATGAGACCGATGACCACGCTGTCTGGTTTCCTTCCCCAAAACCAACCAACCGACCAACCAAATATATATATATATATATATATATATATATATATATATAAAATTCTTTAACTTTTGGGTGGCATGACAAAGGATTCAGTACAGGGCTGTATCTGAATTGGACAATGATGAGGAGGAAACTGATAGTACACGCTTTGATAGAAACATGTCGACATCGGTGTAAAGGAAGGCTTGGAAAGCAGGAACTTTATTTAGCTGATACTCATTCGGATTAGGGATCAAGTTCTTACAAACGGTGTCAGCTCACCCACCAAGGAAACGTCTTTGTGAGAAAGGTTTCTGAAGGTAGATAAGAAGAACCTCTCCAGCATGAAAGTGGCGGAAAAGAGATAAAACCTGGCGTGATTTGGAGTCAGAAATAAATAAAGGACGTTTTCATTTCTCGTTGCTGGTAACAAGATTTATTCGAATACTATAGATTACCGGGAAATAACTTTTACTGAGAACTAGTCATTGCTGTCGAAACAGTACAGAGTGAACAGCCACACAAGATCCGTAAAAAGCAAAATCTTTCTAATAATCATGGTGGGATCCTATCGACTGGTTTTACTCAGCTGTGCGGAGTTACAGTTTTATAACAGCAACATCTTATTCATGCCACGTACAGGACACAATTTTCCGAATGAGTCCTTCTTATTTTAATTTACGGCCGAGAATCGCAAGACGAAAATTCGTCTCTGCGATTAATCCCCTTTGCTCTTTTACTGCGCGTTATTATAGCTATTTCCGGAAAATTCCTTCGGGTCCGTTAGCCGTGTAAGTGCACTTGAATAACGGGAGGCGGAGGGAAGGACATGCACAAAAGAAATGAGCTGGCGCAGCGGGCCGCACCCTGAGTCAACAGCCACCCCTGTCTTCCACCTCCTTTCACAAAGCTCTGGGGTAGGAGCGATGCCTCCCCGCTTCCCTGCCAACAGATCAAACAAGGAATTTAGCTTGTTCATCCGCGAACGGATAGAATGTTTATTGCAGGCGCCCGTTCCCCAGTCAAAGCATGCTTTCCTTCTATGGACATTTCTGCCTCTCGTTCAAGCATTAGCAGCGTTTCTACGCTGACATCAACAAGTCCTCCATGAATTCCATTTCACTGAGTGTTTCAGGTAGGGTAAGCATAAAATGTACCGTCCAGAAAATTCCTGCCACTATCGCTTCTCCGTCTTTCACTTCGTAGTTTATTTGGGAACCAGCCTTAATTAAAAAGTTTTTGTAAACTTAAACATAACAACATTTAGCGTAAGATTGTAAGAACTCGTTTGTAGCTTATTTGCAGCTAACCGGTAATGGGATCAAACCGTAGTACCGTACAAAAATCCGAGTGAACTGGCTGATTAGTGACGTCAGTGAACGCTTATACGAAAAAACAGCTTAAAATATGGCATTTCCCTCTAACGTTTCCCATAATCATCTGTAGCACGTCGGGTTAGGCTGAAGAGTTTCCTTCTACGAGGCCATGAGTGATCTCATCCCCAGTCATCTTTCAATATGAGAAGGTTTCCGTCTCCACTTATTTCGAAATTACTGGGACGAAAAATATAAACATTTTTTTTTACTTTTCCTTCCTATTAAAATGTTACAAGGAAGGTTATAGTTTAACTTCAGCTTTATATTTAGAGCCTGTATGACGTTGGTAAAATGCTTTTATTGTAGTGGACATCAAAGTTCCACATAAAACATCCCTGTTTTAAAGATGCCTTCTACACCAAATCCCAGAAAGGTAGTAACTATTCGATCTGAGTGATATTCGAGAATGATTCAATACAGACACACATACTTGTTATGACGGATTTTCTTGGATATCTGAAATTGTTTAGTGTTGTTCACTAATCAACTTCATCACTGACCCAAGAGTGCTATCAAACAAACAACATCTAGATTACGTCAACTAGGCAGGATATGTATTATCATTTTGAATTCTGTTGCAGTTTATAGCACATAGCTGCTGCGCTTTGGTATTACAGCATCCCCACAGAACACTATATTAAACCGACAAACGAACTGCCGGAGTGGAAATCTCGAGACAACATTAGTTCCGTGATATGAAAACACGTTATTAAAATAAAAGGCATCCTTGCTGTTTGTATAATTCGTATGACAGCAGACGAAATTCTCATCAAACTAATGAATGAGCCGAAAACAGATGATCATTTCTCTTAATATCTCTGCACACAAGGCACTGGTGCATAGCCTCATGGCTTCTCATTGCCTCTATCATATCTATGTCATTTAATTAA
Source organism: Schistocerca cancellata (assembly GCF_023864275.1). Lineage (NCBI taxonomy): Eukaryota > Metazoa > Arthropoda > Insecta > Orthoptera > Acrididae > Schistocerca > Schistocerca cancellata. The sequence goes on along the minus strand of NC_064629.1, from coordinate 788,166,953 downwards.
ACTGATAAGGGAATAAAATGTAACTAAACAGTTTAGATAGATTCGTTATTATTTAGTCCCACAGAATACAGATGAAAGTTACATCAATCACGTGGTCTTCTCAGAACTATTATACAAAGACTTGCTCGACGAAGACGACTTGAGAAAATACAGAGTGCAAAAAGCCTTTTGGTGAATGAAATAACGACTGCATAAACTCTATCACGAATTAAAAACAGCACACAATTAGAACGGAGACTGTCCCATATTAACTGTAACCGCGAATACCACTGTGCTATTAATTCTACTTTAGTAACCAGGGTAAATTACCTTCCCATTATGGCTCACCAATTCGCCCAAAAAAAAAAAAAAAAAAAACTACGTGGCATTCCTAAGAAGACGTATGTAGAAAAATTGCGTACAGTTCTTATTATCACATTATGAATACTGTAAGCTGCTTTCAGATATTGCCCCAATCTTCCTCATTTTAGAGCAATGCATCTCAAAAGCACACCATACTTCGCACAAGAACAAGCATACCTCCACTCAACCACAGCCGAAACGAACTGGACGGGCAAGAATGCCTTGTTGTCCTTCAAATTGGCAAGCCATGTGAAGCACCTCGACGCTCTCGATTCTCACTGGCCAAGGATGGTCTTAAGCGAAAGATCTTAAGCAACCTAAACTAACATAGCAAGCGCAATGGTCAATATACGGGAAATCTGTCAGTGGGCGCAGTTGTTACAGAAAAGATTGCTCGTAAGTAGTACAGACGTAAAAATATAATATACGAAAGTTGGCAAACTGAAACAGATAACTTTTCAACAGGACCATTATGTCAGCTGGATACAATTAGAGTAGGAATAAGGCTGTAGATCTGGAGAATAGCTCTGTGAAGAATGTCTGGCTGAGGATTTCAACGCTCCTCCTTATTATGGTACCTTTTGCATAAAGGCAGAACCAGCTTCGTCAACTAGGATGTTGCGAACTATGTAAAGTGCATGATGATCTACCTGGGCTTTGCCCAATGAGCGAAATTGTTGTAACAATGGCAAAATACACTAACGACATTTGTCAAAAAAATTTGTGGAGTTCGTGAACAATAATATCAATTGATTAAAACGAACATATGTGGATATGACTAACATTTATTTATATCACTGGAGGAAATAATTAATTCTGGCTATTTATTCTGATAGACTTATATTATCGTTTTAAAACTTACAAAAGTATTATAAATCACATAACAGAACCCTGGAACACAGTCCAGTTTCCAAAGTTTGCCACTGCTAGTCCACGTTCTGTACATGGATAGTACTCTGCTTCGGTTTACATGTGTGTAAATACTGAATAATATAAGTAGCTTGTAACGTATGAAGTAAATAGCTTTGACTATACTACATATCTTCTTACGTTCATCATATTCCAAAATTCATCTCACAGGGAAATAACCCACGTGCAGTTAGATATTTATTTAAATTTTGATATTACTTCGATCTTGATATTACTTCGCTGTAATGAAAACACCAGTAAAAATTTTTAGATCCTTTTTTTATGTTTGAGGAATGGTGTCTGTCACCTTTACCTTTCGAGAGGTTATAAATTCTTACAAAACAAGTCACGTTATTATTAATTATTATTATGAGTGTCCAAATGAAGTGAATCGAATCTCAGACCAAAGGCTCGATTGAACATCATAGTGTGTCACCACCCATTGTCTTCTTGGAGGTGCTGTGGCCTTGCCTTCCTCAAACAGCTGAACTGACATCCTGAGGACGCCGAACTGTTTTGCTACTTGCCATTTTTCACAGTCTATTAATCATTCTTAAAGGTGAACGAAGCACAAACTGCTGTAAAATCCTAGGGAAGTATGAGGACTTAGGGTTGACATTGGCATTTGTAGTCTGACACTCACTGAGCCATAGGGGAAACGTTTATCAAAATAGGATAAAAAACCCACTAACTACAGTCGTATGATACACGATATTAGAAAATTCAAAGATGTAAATTCATTTAACAACGTGAATAGTCTTCTCTCTTATAGTGAATTGGCGAGTATCCTTTACAAAATATTGTTCTTTTTTAGGTTCAAGTGAATAGCTCAGTGGTAAAGAGATTTCATCATGTACTAATTAAATTATCATTATTAAATTTCTTCTGGGCGTAGTACCATGTCATTGTATAAAACATTTTAATTATAAACTGAAAATCAACGTTTCGATCGTATCAGAACGGTCTTCCCCAGAGCTAGTTTTTCCCTGAAATAGGTCGTTGTAATACGACCGGAACGTCGACTTTAAGTTTATAATTAAAGTATTTTATACAGTGATTCGATGCTACACCCAGAAGACTTATAATCATCATGACAGTGGCCACAGAAGCCTACGTAGTATCAGTCAAGCTGTTATCGACATTGGTAGTACGCCTGTATCAATGGCGACATCATCCTGATATCACATTCAACCATCTGCTGTACGTCATGAAGATCCTACAAGTGCCTTCAACGCATCACATCAAAAACCAATGCCCCCTTATCAACGCCGTTGCCCATCACGTGATATGCTACAACCCTACAGTTCACATATCCTCCCTCCCCTCCCCCCACCACCCCACTCCACCAACAACCTCAAGCGAATATCAGTGATCAGTGTAGTACTAATGAACCTGTCAGTCACATCGTAATATTTCAGTGGGCATAAAAATGAAACAGCCAGTCACAATGTAGCCCCAGAGCATCCATCTTGGCTGTGCTCACAAGTATCCGAATGATCTAAATTTTTGCACTGTGCTGGATAAAGTTATACAAAAAATTATGCAAATGATGTATCTTGCACAATTCCCATATCTACAATACCTCAGCTAAACACACATAGTCACACAATGTTTACGACGAGAAACTGCAGATTAATCCGCACTAGTGAACGTCTAAAAGTCGATTTCTCAACCATACATCGTGCAACAAACAACAGTTCCAAAACAAATACTTTCAGCATTTAAATTGTTCTATGACGCTTGTCAAGAACACACACACACACACACACACACACACACACACGCAAACACACATGCACACATAGACACATTGACACTGACACGCATCTATCAAATTGCTGCTTGACACATGAAGGAGGTCTCTCTAATTAAGTGCCTCAATGCTGTTTTGTTGCCTAAATAGTTACAAAACAGTCTAAACAGACAGTTTATTTCTTCACGTTAGGCCTAAATGAAGTGCTGCAGTAAAAATAACCTGACCAAACCTATAACTCCAAAAAACACTGCCATGCTAAACAGACAAGTACATGCACAAACGCACACTCTGAATTACATGTTTAGGCCTATACTCGGTGCAAGGCACAAGGTAACATCAAGTTAAATATTTCCATTTCTAAAATATTCGGTGATCCTTTCATGTATTGCAGTGATATCTTCACATATGAAACACATAAAGAGTATCTGCATTTCAATCAGAGGATATTTTACTGGCAATTCACACAATGAACTGACATCATCTAGCGTTTTACAAGTTTTTCAACATATAACCAATGACGTTAACTGGCAGTCATTGCTTTTATGAGAAATGATATAGGCATAGTCCAAGTCATGTAAAATAACAACTTTTTAGGAGCTTCTAATATTAACCAATCGGACGCAGGGTCCATAGTTCTCTAAAACGTCTATATACTATATTTTCCATAATTAGCTACTAAATGACACTGAAATCTAATCAGAAAACGTATGAGAAGACACACACACACACACACACACACACACACACACACACATGCGTGCGCGCGCGCGCGTGCTCATCATGTTTCCGAATTACGCAAGTATGATTGCAGATCTCTGATAGTGAATGACAATTCTAGTTTTTCACCAAAGTAATTCTTTTTTATTTCTCAAAATATGTACGATTTAGGGCACAAATAACATGTGGCACTACCATAGTAAATTAATTGATCTAAATATTTTAAAAAGCACACATTCCTTCCAATCTGTCACTATCAACGTGTCATATAGGTTAAGCAGCCGTTATTTTCGACCAAAATTTCATGTTAGTACCAACTTTGCAAGAACAATGGACCTTCAAATTACATATTTTCACATGTAAATTGTCTGTTTTTCTTATTAAAATACACATGGACCACTTATTACCATTACTGAAACAAATTACTGGTTAGTACTTGAGTGTAGTTTGATATTTGTTCCAAGCATTAATACCATATCAGTTCACCAACATACATAAAAACGTGTTCTGTAACACTGAAAAACACGCATGAGTACTACTGTTGATCTAACTGCTTCTGCAGTTGTCAATGACAATTACCGAAGTAAATAGTTTTATTTCCAGACCTAAACGCATTAAAAACACGTCTTAATACTGATATCGAAGTAAGTCAAACATAACAATGACACCATTCTAGGGTACTGACTTGCAATACAAAGCGTTTGCCGTCTTCCGCTGATAAAGCTACATCATGCTGTCAAAGAATGGAAACTATATGATACTTAGATGAAGTAGCACATTAAACAGTTGATGGTGATGGCCCTGTCCATGATCCCTTTCATGGAGACTACCATTACCTGTCTGCGTGGTTGATACTGTTGTGGGCACAGTAATGCTCAATTTACAGGCTGGGGCTATGATGATCAGTTTACCAGGTGACTACCACGACCCCTGCTACAGAAAAATTTTGGGTGACGGCAATTACTACTGGGTACTACTGTGTGGCTCACCAAAACGTGATATGCTTTCAGATTGTTTCAATGTGCATGCAGACGTCTGCAAATCTAACTGAGATATCGACTAGACAAGCTGCAACTTGTTCCAACGATCAAAAGCGATTAGACAGCAAGTGCAATGTAATATAAATTAGTTGCTTCATTAAAGTAAACATTACTGAGAGAGAGAGATAGATAGACTGAAGGTTATACAGATTAACAGAGAGGGGGAGAGAGAGAGAGGGGGGGGGGAAATTTACTCTCGTGTACATTCATAGAGATATAATTTCATAATTATGATGTTAATGAAGCAAATATGGAAACAATATACGTAATGTATTGATGTAGTGTGCACACATGTCAGATGAAATTTTGTGACGAATCTATACAGTATTTACAGAGATGGGAAGACGGAAAGAGGGAATATTTACTCCAACGTATAAATCGGAGATAATCGTGAGACGGATGTGGAAATACTGTACGAAATATTTTTAATATTCTGTCCACAAATGAGAGTTGAAGTTTTAATGCTGATACAGTACTACACATACAGAATTAGTATTTTATGCGTCGTGTGTGTGTGTGTGTGTGTGTGTGTGTGTGTGATGTGTGTGTGTGCGTGCCTGTATGGGTGTTGCTGAAGTATTTCAGATTTGGAGATACTATAAGATACACCATTTACGTATTTTTTTGCATAAAAGCTTTTGAAAATGGGGCAAAAATGCAGATCGTTAAGGTACTTTTGAGCAAAGCTAAGATGATTGCTGTGGAGCTACATTACGAATGGCTGATTGATATGAATGCCCGATGAAATAATACACTGTGAATAACTGTTTCGATTTAATACTACGCTGTTACTCGGTGGTGATTGAGGAGGGACGTGGGAAATGAGAGTGGGGGGGGGGGGGGAGGAAGGGGAGCAGTTGGCGTTTCACGTGATGATGACGTTATTGATACGGAAGACGTGGCTTTTGACATGATACGTGAGAGGCACATGTATGTCCTTCATGACTTTCAGCAGACTGTTGAATATCAAATCTGACTGGTGATAGTGATGTTTCGTTAGTTGGGCGTCAACTGCACGGTCATCAGAGCCCGTAGAAAGTTCCAATTTTTACACAGTCTAATTTTTTTTCACAATCCAATCTAACCACCGTCACGAATGATGAGGATGATAATGAAATGATGAGGACAACACAAACACCCAGTTCCAGGGCAGATAAAATCCCCAATCCGGCCGGGAATCGAACCCGGGACCCCATGATCCAGAGGTAGCAACGCTAGCCACTAGATCACGAGCTGCGGACAAACCGAGATGGTGTCGCCATAGATGCTCTATAGACACCGAGAGCTAATGAGGAAGGGGGAAGCTGATGGTGGTACAAAATGTATCCTTATCACACAGAATGAAGAGAATTTCCAAATTCAACATACGATTTATCCGTGTCCTGGTTTGATCGTATTATACTCTGTGTAAGGATATGTAATTTAACCTGTGCTCTCATGACTAATCTGACATCGTTAATTTTAAGCAGATACATCTGCACTGATATGTGGTAAAAATATAGTGACGCAAATTTCTTCTAACGTAAGAACTTGAAACATTTGCGGCCTGTTAGAGCGACGCACCAACCACGTGCGGACGTGGGGTAGTGGTCTTGGCAATGCAGTCTGTAACATAAAGTAACAGATCTCTCCTTCATTTTTGAGAAAGCAACTGGATGCATACTTTCTGTAATCCTGATACAGGCGGAAGTTTTGTCTGATAATGATGAAATGATGTGTTATTTATTCTAACTATTCGAGATTAAATCTAGTTGATTTGGAGCAGTACTTTTCGGAACTAGGACGTATTGTGGCACACACTAGTTTAGAGTTTACAGACGAAGTAGCATTATTACGTTCTTCCAGATATTCATGTAGAAGAAGTGGTGAGTCTCCCAGATTTCGAGTCTTGGTATACTCTTCAGGACATCGAATGTTCTTATTCTGTAAACGTTTGTGACACACCTGAAACAATGTATATTATTATATGATTTGAAATGTGGCCTTCGTACGGGACTGCTAGAACACATGAATTATGCTGAAACATGCTGTTCGTACGGGGAGGAATAGTTAAGGCTGTCCTGTCTATGTTAGGTTGGTTGTCCAGAAAGTAAGTTCCGATCAGTCGCGAAATGGAAGCCACTGGGAAAATCCGGTAAAGCTTTGCACAGATGTGTTGGGCAGTGTCTCTAGTATGCCCGTCGATCATGTCGCGTCGCTCTTTTTAGTTTTGAGTGAACAGTGAGCACGTAGCGTAGGAAATAGCGTCTCCCTCCAAGTATGAGGGCCTGGTTAGAGATTTAGCCTGTGTTATGCAGCTCACATAAAACAACTGTCGGGCAGTGCCTTATTCATACCAGTTCTCGGCCGCACACTGCAGAGGCGATGAAGACGCTCCTGCAGTGTTTCCGATGAGAAGTGTTTGATCACCCACAATACAGTCCGTAATTGGCTCCCCCTGAGTCTCATCTGTGCTCACAAGAACAGCTGGCTATGTAGACACAATTTTTCCACAGACAACGAGGTGCAGACCGGTGCAGATAACTGGCCGAAAGCACAGACGGCTGCTTTCTATGACGAGGATATTGGAAAGCTGATACAACACTACGACATGTTGGAGTGGCGAGTACTTAGAGAAGTAGGTGGACAGTGTACCTAACTGTTGCAAATAAAACGTTTCTGGTTTTCACTGTTGTTCCCATTTCGCGACCGATCGGAACTTTCTTTCTGGAGAACCCTCGTATTATCCGTTTGTTCTACAAGTCCGTTAAAACAATGGATCCACAAAAGAACTGCAGTGCAAAGCCTGAAGCGTATCCCAATTACTAACTAAGTTGGCCAGCTTGTTATTGACATACAATTACTTTCTTGTGCATCACAATAGCCAAACCCACGCGTGCCTATTTTAAGTTTAAGAAAAATGCAAATCTTTCAGAATATTTTTTTTCTGTATCCGCCATAGGTATTGCATCTCTTAATAAAATCTCCTCGTTTTCAGGCCACATGGGCTACTTCATTTAATTAAATGATTATCAGAATGAAATAAAGAACAAAGGAAGATTGAAGTTCAACTTCTCGTAGGTATCGAGTTCATTAAGGTCGGGAAGTAGCTCCAATGGTCGAGAAAGGGAAAATAAAGTGGCTGGAGCCTTGTCATAGACAACGGACAGGGTTGAAGAAATTATCCATCACTTTCTTCTTGTAACCGCCCCACATTTCGCCTGTATTGGTTTAGGTCGTCACGGAAATCTACCTAAGCGTTTCTGCTATATATAATATTCGTAGGGCTTACTCAACATTTGTACTATTTGTTTGAGCAAAATAAAGAGGCATTGTCTCGTGATTTAGTAATGAACTAGTCGACTGACAAAAATGTCGTCAGAAAGCATACAACATCACATAACACTATGAGCTCGTGTAACAATTTTTTAATTTTCTGGGCTGTCGACGCGTCGTTGTCACAGTTAATGCAAGGGTAACTGATAATATCTTGCTTCCGCATATATCGTATTGTAGCTCATTAATCAGTCTATAGTAAAATACACAAGGATTGAGACAGAGCGACACAAGAGTCATTATTTAAATTTTTCTCTTGCTTCAGCAAGAGGGAAACTAAACAAAATTACATGAACGGTAGTTTTCTCAATATTAAAATTTGTTTCTGTATAAGGAATGAAACATTGTAGCATTCGTGAACATGTGTACTGCATAACTTTTAATGTAGGGGAAATGGAGGAAATGGTTGTCACTTAAGAAGGACTGTCAAATCAAGACAGGTGCAGACAGAAACAGACGTACTCTCCCTATTATGGAACGTAAGGATTATGACATTTACAAAAATAAGAGCACGGTGAAATTTCAATAAGTGACTACTACTTACTTAGTTTGCAGTTACGGTTACTCAAAAATCACTCTTATTGTAGTCTGGTTCGTTCCACTTTGAACAATCTGAATGTGCCCATAGACCACAGATAGCACACTTGTGACATAGTTCTCCTTCGTATCCATAGTCTGCAGAGACTAGACACTTTTCCTCGCCAGTTTCAATGTCGTCGTCCGCATTATCTTCGCACTGGTTTCACTATCTCTCTGAAAAGTAGTATCATCAAACGCCGTAGTTATATTCCTCCTGGGCCTATGGTTTTCTTCTGAAGGATTGCTTTCCTCTTCTGCAAAGCCTTCAGTTTGTCTTTGCTCACCTTTCCCGCCTACTTTACCGGAATTTTCTTCAAGAACGTTCCTCATGGCGGACTCAATAAGGATTACTGTGTGCTGCCATTTCTGTCTTTACCTGTTTTTCGTGGCGTCGCTACGACCTGGAGTTGGTGATTTTTCTGCAAATGATTTTCTTTTGCTGGAAGATATTGTATCCCTATTTTAATTTAAATTATGGATATTTTTACATCTACATCTACGTGATTACTGTGCTATTCACAATAAAGTGCATGGCAGAGGGTTCAATGAACCACCTTCAAGCTGTCTCTCTAGCGTTCCACTCTCGAACGACGCCCAGGAAAAACGAGCACTTGAATTTTTCTTGGCGTGCCCTGATTTCTCTTACTTTATCGTAATGATCATTTCTCCCTATGTAGATGGGTGCCAACAGAATTTTTTTGCAATCGAAGGAGAAAACGTGATGGAAATTTCATGAGAAGATCCCGTCGCAACGAAAAACGCCTTTGTTTCAATGATCGCCACTTGAATTCACGTATCATGTCTGTGGCACTGTCTTTCATATTTCGCGATAAAACAAAACGAGATGTTCTTCTTTTAACTTTTTCGATGTCATACGTCAGTCCCACCTCATGCAGGCCCCACACCGCACAGCAATACTACAGAATAGGGCGGACAAGTGTGGTGTAAGCAGGCTCTTTAGTGGATCTGTTGCACCTTCTAAGTGTTCTGCCCATGAATCGCAATCTTTGGTTTGCTGTACCCACAATATTATCTATGTGATCGTTCCAATTTAGTTCATTTGTAATAGTAATCCCTAAGTATTTGGTTGAATTTACAGCCTTCTGATTTGCGTGACTTCGCGCATTATTGAAATTTAGCGGATTTCTTTTAGTTCTCATGTGAATAACTTCACTTTTCTTTATTCAACGCGAGCTGCCACTTTTCGCACCATAAAGATATCTTATCTAAGTCGTTTTGCAATTTTTTTTGTTCATCTGATGACTTTACAAGACGGTAAATGACAGCATCATCTGCAAATAATCTAAGCCGGCTACTCAGAGTGTCTTCTCTGTCGTTAATACAGATCAGGAACAAAAGAGGGTCTATAACACTTCCTTGGGTGACAGCAGATATTACTTCTGTTTTACTCGATGACTTTCCGTCTATTACTACAAACGTTGACCATTCTGACAGGAAATCACGAATCCAGTCTCACAACTCAGGTGATATTCCATAGGCATGCAGTTTGGTTAAAAGACGCTTGTGAGGAACGGTGTCGAAAGCCTTCTGGAAATCTAAAAATAGGGAATCAAATCCACATCCTCTGTCGACAACACTCATTACTTCATGAGTATAAAAAGCTAGCTGTGTTTCACCACAGCGATGTTTTCTGAATCCATACTGACTATGTGTCAATAAATCGTTTCTTCGAGGTATTTCATAATGTGCGAACACAGTATATGTTCCCAAACCCCACTGCAAATCGACGTTAGTGATATGAGCCTGTAATTCAGCGGATTACTCCTATTTCCCTTTTTGGATATTGGTGGGACTCGAGTAATTTTCCAGTCGTTAGGTACGGATCTTTCTGTGAGTGAACGGTTGTATATAATTACTAAATATGGTGCTATTTTATCAGCGTACTCTGAGAGGAACCTGTATACAATCTGGACCTGAGGCCTTTCTTTTATTGAGTGATTTAGGCTACTTTGCTACACCGAGGATATCTACTTCTATGTTTCTCATCTTGGCAGTTGTTCTTGATTGGAATTCAGGAATATTTACTTCGTCTTCTTTGGTGATGGAGTTACGGAAAACCGTGTTTAATAGCTCTGCCTTAATGGCAGTGTCATCAGTGACTTCACTGTTGTTATCGCGCAGTGCAGGTATCGACTGCGTCTTGCCACTTGTGTGCTTTATGTATGACCAGAATCTCTTTGGGTTTTCTGCCACATTCCGGGACAGAGTTTCGTTGTACAAATTATTAAAAGCATCCCGCATTGAAGTATGGGGTATATTTCGAACTTCTGCAAAACTTTGACATTATTGGGGATTTTGCGTTCTTTTACATTTGGCATACTTTTCTCGTTGCTTCTGCAACAGCGATGTGACCCGTTTTGTGTACCATCACTTATTAATTTATGTGGTATGTGTATCTCAATTGCCGTCGATACTATCTCTTTGAAATCATTCCACACCTTTTCTGCACGTACATGATCAGATCGGAAGGAGCGAAGACTGTCTCTTAAAAAGGCGTTAAGAGCATTATTATCAGCTTTTTTAAATAGATATACTTTGCGTTTCTTCTTGATGGTTGTAGGTGTTACGGTATTCAGCCTAGCAGCAACTGCCTTGTGGTCGCTAATCCCTGCATTCCTCAAAACACTCACTATTTGTCCAGGATTATTTGTTGCTAAAAGGTCAAGTATGCTTTCGCAACAATTTACGCTTGGAGTGGGCTCATGAACTAATTGTTCAAGACAATTTTCTAAGAAAGCAATCAGTACAGTTTGTGATGACGTCTTATGGATGCTGACGGATTTAAACGTATAATTTTTCCAGCATGTTGAGGGTAGATTGTAGTCACCACCGACTATAATTGTATGAGTGGTGTACCTATATGAAATGAGACTCAAGTTTTCTTTGAACTGTTAAGCAACTATTTCTTCTGAGTCGTGGGGAAGGGGGGGGGGCTCGGTAGAACGATCCAATTTGTGGTTTAATCCGATTGTCAAGTATAGCTTCTGCCCATACTATTTCCCAGGAACTATCTAGTTCAGTTTCACTAGAAGGTGAACTACTTCTGACAGCAGTAAATACTCCACCACCAACTGTATTTAATCTATTCTTTCTGAATACTGTTAGATAGTTTGAAAAAATTGGGGCTGAACTTATTTCCGGCTTTAGCCAGCGCTCTGTACCTATAAATATTTGAGCTTCAGTGATTTCAAGCCCTAGTAAGGGCTTGGGGCTCTGGTTCTTTCCCAACACAGCTACGACGATTTACAACTACAGTACTGATCGTTCCTACAACTACCTTACAGTGTTTTACCAGCCCTCTTTTAGACGGACGCCCTTTCTAAGGTTTCCTGAGGCCCTCTTACCTAAAAAAGCGACCCGTCCTTTCCACACAGCCAGAAAGTCATAGAATGTCGACACTTATGCCTTGTTGAAAGTTCAAATCCAGCTAAAGCTAGTTGATACTTGCTTCCTTAAATAAATAGTGGGATTCCTCTTCAGAAAACTTTAACAAATCTCTACGAGGCATATGCCCAACCGGGTTGAAGTTGATAACTGTTTTGTTCCTTTCTCTAAATGTATTCTAAGATCCAGGGGACAGATGCCATAAAACATGTTTGCTAACTTCTTGATATGTTCAGTACTTTTTTCTCCTTAAGAACAGTTGACATCGATTTGCGACCCACTGTTTGTTTTACTCTCTCCTGGACGATCCGGAAAGGAATTCCTTTTTCTTTTGCCACTGACGTTATATGATTCCCATCTTTGCAAGCTAAATTTCAGTTACACGATGAATCATATAAATATGAAAACTGTAAATTCAACTAATTACGGCCGGCCGGAGTGGCTGTGCGGTTCTACGCGCTACAGTCTGGAACCGAGCGACCGCTACGGTCGCAGGTTCGAATCCTGCCTCGGGCATGGATGTGTGTGATGTCCTTAGGTTAGTTAGGTTTAATTAGTTCTAAGTTCTAGGCGACTGATGACCTGAGAAGTTAAGTCGCATAGTGCTCAGAGCCATTTGAACCAACTAATTACGAATACCTTAAATTGGAACAATCACATGCTGTGCGTGAGGCAAACCAAAGACTGCGGCTTATTGGAAGAACATTTAGAAATTACAACAGGTCTACGATAGAGACTACTTACACCACTCTTCTCTGCTCTGTTACAGAGTATTGCTTTGCGGTGCGGGATCCGCATCATAGGGAACTGACGGAGGACATCTCACAAGTTCAAACAAGGGCAGCGCAAATAGGGTAGAGAATGCCACAGACATGAGAGAAAACAAAGGCGTTTTTCTTTGCGACAGGACCTTCTCTTGAAATTTCAGTCAGGAACTTCTCCTCGGATTGCGAAAGTATTCTAGGGGGTAGGGGTGGGGGCACTTACATGGGGAAAAGTGACTAAGGTTACACACTAAGGATATTTAAAAATGTAAATACAGAAAACCGCAGCCAGTCATTTTTTAAATAGGTTTTTATTCATTCCGTGAACCGGTTTTCCAACCTTTTCATGCTCATCTTCAGATGGTGCATAGGAAGTCAATAGCTATTTCAAGGACAATGATGATAGTTGGCTCTGTTACAAGAAGTTGGAACATGCTTTATTGCACCGCCATGAGTATTGTTTATCTGCCGTTTTCTATCCGTAATTTTTAATTTTGTTCTTACTGAGAGAGTGTGGGCGGCTTTTGTTATTAATATCCATCTTCCTGCTTCCACTGTGATGAACAGATGGTACCACATGACTCACTTCTACAGGATATGTATGCATATACAATGTGATAACGAAACTTTGTCAGCATCCAGCATGTGCTATGCAACTGTTGTTACAAAGAATTCACACAAACATATGACGTCAGCCTCCTCTGCTGAGTTATTTTTTTTTATTTGGATGTATTAAAATCGATATATGAGCAAGTACTTTAATCAAAAGTGGCAGTAACATAAAAGCGCAAAATAAAACAAATAAATAAATAACTACAACAACAAACTTCAAATGATCTGGCGTCTTATTTCTAGTCTTATCGTAACGTATAATACAGTCACTTTATGAGCAAATACTTAAACCAACACTGGCATTATTATTTACTTCAAGTTTATGCTACCAGTTACTTTTTATTTTATGCTAAATCTAACATAACGCAACGCATTTCGAGCATGTCCTGTTCATCTTCAGGCGTTTATACATACATACATACATAGAGAAATGTTATTTAAGAATAAACAGTCTTAAACTAGATTAATCTGGAACACTTTGTCTATTGTTTTTACTGTAGCTGCTAGTGTGACACTTGGGGGGCAGGAGCGGGGCAGTGTATGGCTAGAAATCCAAATCAGTGATGCCTTCTGCTGGTTTTCTTCTTTGTGGTTGACTATGTACGAGGGCAGTTCAATAAGTAATGCAACACATTTTTTTTCTCGGCCAATTTTGGTTGAAAAAACCGGAAATTTCTTGTGGAATATTTTCAAACATTCCCGCTTCGTCTCGTATAATTTCATTTACTTCCGACAGGTGTCAGCGCTGTACGGAGCTGTTAAAATGGCGTCTGTAACGGATGTGCGTTGCAAACAATGGGCAGTGATCGAGTTTCTTTTGGCGGAAAACCAGGGCATCTCAGATATTCGTAGGCGCTTGCAGAATGTCTACGGTGATCTGGCAGTGGACAAAAGCACGGTGAGTCGTTGGGCAAAGCGTGTGTCATCATCGCCGCAAGGTCAAGCAAGACTGTCTGATCTCCCGCGTGCGGGCCGGCCGTGCACAGCTGTGACTCCTGCAATGGCGGAGCGTGCGAACACACTCGTTCGAGATAATCGACGGATCACCATCAAACAACTCAGTGCTCAACATGACATCTCTGTTGGTAGTGCTGTCACAATTGTTCACCAGTTGGGATATTCAACGGTTTGTTCCCGCTGGGTCCCTCGTTGTCTAACCGAACACCGTAAAGAGCAAAGGAGAACCATCTGTGCGGAATTGCTTGCTCGTCATGTGGCTGAGGGTGACAATTTCTTGTCAAAGATTGTTACAGGCGATGAAACATGGGTTCATCACTTAGAACCCGAAACAAAACGGCAATCAATGGAGTGGCGCCACACCCACTCCCCTACCAAGAAAAAGTTTAAAGCCATACCCTCAGCCGGTAAAGTCATGGTTACAGTCTTCTGGGACGCTGAAGGGGTTATTCTGTTCGATGTCCTTCCCCATGGTCAAACGATCAACTCTGAAGTGTATTGTGCTACTCTTCAGAAATTGAAGAAACGACTTCAGCGTGTTCGTAGGCACAAACTTCTGAACGAACTTCTCCTTCTTCATGACAACGCAAGACCTCACACAAGTCTTCGCACCCGAGAGGAGCTCACAAAACTTCAGTGGACTGTTCTTCCTCATTCACCCTACAGCCCCGATCTCGCACCGTCGGATTTCCATATGTTTGGCCCAATGAAGGACGCAATCCGTGGGAGGCACTACGCGGATGATGAAGAAGTTATTGATGCAGTACGACGTTGGCTCCGACATCGACCAGTGGAATGGTACCGTGCAGGCATACAGGCCCTCATTTCAAGGTGGCGTAAGGCCGTAGCATTGAATGGAGATTACGTTGAAAAATATTGTTGTGTAGCTAAAATATTGGGGAATAACCTGGTGTATTTCAAAGCTGAATAAAACAACCCCTGTTTCAGAAAAAAAAATGTGTTGCATTACTTATTGAACTGCCCTCGTATATCACAGCCAGTATAGGATGCAGATAGATTTGCATCAGTTATGTGTCAGGAAAATAGTGTGAAAGGCTTTTATATGACACTTGATCACTTACAATTTCATCATCTTGCTGCTTCACTTGCATCACTGGTGTAATGGTGGAGCTGTTGATTGACATTACACTGTTGCTCATTATATTATGTCACTGATTGTCAACGTAATTCACTGCACAAATTGCTTCGATTTTATACACACAACACAAGATGGCGGACTGTGGCATGTGAGTCAGTATCGATTATCGAGGTTTTGTATCAATATTCATTGTACTGACTGATTTGTAGTCAATTATTTACGTAGGCATGTCTTGAATCTATTGAGTTAGAACTGGCTTGAGACTGATGAAGAATTTTCAGTTTTGGAATTCGGTTATTTAATTAAGAATGTTATCTCCATCCTTTGTGTTATGTATGAAAATTTCCATTTCTTCCATAATATGCATTCTTTTACTTTTTCCCATTTTGTGTAAAATTTCGCGGTTGTATTCGATTTTCAAAGGGTGGCCTGTGTCTTAAACGTGAGTTGCTACTGCTGATTTGTTACTTTTATCAAGCCCGTAGCAGTCTAAATGTTCTTTGAATCGGGTTCTGAAATTTCTGTCTGTTTGGCCGATATAATATTTATTACATTGGCTGCAGGTAATTATGTAAATGCCAGATGCATCAAAACTTGTATCTGGTGGTTTTATATTGTGAATGAGCTTCCTACTTAGTTTGTTGTTGGTGCTGAAGCCTATTTTTACTTCTGTGTTTTTTAATAGTCTTGCTAATTTGTCAGATATTATTCCAAGATATGGCATTTTTACATATTTGACTTCTGGGACACTGTCAGTTGCGAGTGCAGCTTGATGTTGTCTGTTCAGTTTGTTTTTTATCTCTTGTGACATGGTATTAATTAGAGAAGATTTATATCCATTGTTTATTGCAGTACATGTAATGGTTTCTGTTTCTGGTTGGCGTTCTGTATGTTGAAGTGGAGCATTTATCTATAAGCATCTTTTTTGTGTTAGGAGGGATGTGTTCAGGAGTTTGGTATAGTGGTGTTAGTGCCAGTAGGTTTTCTGTAAACATTGAAAGCTACCTTTTGGTTCTGTTTTGGTATGTTTATGTCAAGAAAAGATATGGCGTTTTCTTCTTCCTGTTCAAGGGTGAACTGAATATTTTTATGTAGGGTATTGAATTTGTTAAAAAGATTTGTCACTTGATCCTCTGTACCATCAAACAGGATGAGGGTGTCATCTACATATCTCTTATAGAATTTAACTTTGCTTGAGATGTCATCATTTAGTGTTAGAACTTTATTTTCTACATAGTCGATAAATATTTCAGCTAATAGCCCACTGAGAGGGCTTCCCATTGCTAGTCCCTGGTCCTGCTTGTAAACTTTATTGTTAAAAGAGAAGTAATTATGTGATAGCACTAGATTAAGTACATCTACCAGTTCTATGATTTCTGGTTTGCTCATTGTCTTGTTTCTCAATAGGTTCATTGTTATTATCTCAACTGTTTCATATACAAGTATACTGCTGTAAAGGTTAACAATATCAAGGGACAAAAGGTTGGCTTGACGTGGTACCGTCAAATCTTTCAAACTGTTGATAAGTTCATAGCCGTTCTTTATGCAATATGATTTTCCAAATGTGTATTTTTCTACAAGTATGTCATTTAGTTCCCTCATAAATTTGTAGGCTGGGCTATTAATTGAGTTCACAATAGGCCTGATAGGTGTGTTGGTTTTATGGACTTTTGGTTGGGCTGTGAGTTTCGGGGCTGTTGGGTTCATCACAGTAAGTTCTCGTACTTCATTCTTTATGAAAAGGAAGTTATTGTTGTTGAGGTATTATCTTATTTTAGCTTGAAACTTTGGTGTGGGGTCAACTTGGACTTCCAGTGTGTGGATGTTTGCAAAGAATTCGAGTGTTTTGTGTATATAATCATTCTTAAACATAGTAACTGTAGTGGAAACTTTATCAGATTTTACTGCCAGGGCTTTATGGTTTTGTAGTTACTTATTGATTGACTGGAGTACATTTATTTCAAAGTTGTTTGTTTTTGTTGCTTTTGTGGCTGGGTGTTTCTGTATAATTTTATTAGCCTTGTAGCCTAGTAATGTTTGTTCAGTGTCTTTAAGTTTTGCAAAGTCACTGGCTATCTTTAGTGAGCATATGGTGTCTTTTATGTTTTTGTGATTGATGTTTAGATTTATATTATGCTTCGAACCCTTATTTAGTAGTGTCTTTTCTGTCTCACAGAATTCAATATTAGTTGAATTTACAACTCTTGGGAAAAATATGTGTGGTGACATAATATAATGTGCAACAGTGTAATGTCAATCAACAGCTCCGCCATTACACCAGTGATGCAAGTGAAGCAGCAAGATGATGAAATTATAAGTGATCAACTGTCATATAAAAGCCTTTAACTCTATTTTCCTAACACATAACTTATGCAAATCTATCAGCATTCTATATGGGCTGTGATTTACATAGTCAACCACAAAGTAGAAAACCAGCAGAAGACATCACTGATTTCGATTTCTAGCCATACACTGCCCCGCTCCTTCCCCCCAAGTGTCACACCAGCAGCTACAGTAAAAATAATGGACAAATTGTTCTAGATTAATGTAGGTTTAGAGTGTTTATTCTTAAATGACTTTTTCTATGTATGTATGTATGTATAAACGCCTCTAGATGAACAGAACATGTTCGAAATGCGTTGCGTTATCTTTGATTAAGCATCAAATAAAAAGTAACTGGTAGCAGAAACTTGAAATAAATAATTATCCCACACAGTCACGGTTCACAAACATAGCCATTATGGCTGAAAGTAAGACTGGCATTAGTATGAATGGCCAGGATAGAATAACGCAGAGCCACAGTATTTGCAATGAACAGCAGCTGGTTGTATGAACATGAACTTTGTATTTAAATTTAAAAACAAGAACAAAACTTCAAATGAACTGTTAATTTATTTCTGTTCTTACATTGACATGATCTGCAAATTAGTAAAGATTGATTCTGTTTATTGCAGCTAGAGGTAATAGGTATAAGTGTAAGGTATTTTTAATGAAATGAAGCTGTTTGTAGATTATGAGCCTTATATTTAAAAACAAGATAAAAACTTCTAATGAACTGCTGACTTATATCTGTTCTTACATTAATACGATCTGGAATATTAGTAAAGGCGGATTCTGTTTATTTCAGCTAGAGGTCATATAAATTAAAGTTATAGTATCTGTAATGAACGGCAGCTATTTGCATGAGTGTGAAGTTTATATTTAGAACAAGAACAAAACTTCCAATGAACTGCTGATTATTTCTGTTCCTACATTAATATGATCTGGAATATTAGTGAAGGCAGGTTTTTTAAAATTTCAGCTAAAGGTAATATACACTCCTGGAAATTGAAATAAGAACACCGTGAATTCATTGTCCCAGGAAGGGGAAACTTTATTGACACATTCCTGGGGTCAGATACATCACATGATCACACTGACAGAACCACAGGCACATAGACACAGGCAACAGAGCATGCACAATGTCGGCACTAGTACAGTGTATATCCACCTTTCGCAGCAATGCAGGCTGCTATTCTCCCATGGAGACGATCGTAGAGATGCTGGATGTAGTCCTGTGGAACGGCTTGCCATGCCATTTCCACCTGGCGCCTCAGTTGGACCAGCGTTCGTGCTGGACGTGCAGACCGCGTGAGACGACGCTTCATCCAGTCCCAAACATGCTCAATGGGGGACAGATCCGGAGATCTTGCTGGCCAGGGTAGTTGACTTACACCTTCTAGAGCATGTTGGGTGGCACGAGATACATGCGGACGTGCATTGTCCTGTTGGAACAGCAAGTTCCCTTGCCGGTCTAGGAATGGTAGAACGATGGGTTCGATGACGGTTTGGATTTACCGTGCACTATTCAGTGTCCCCTCGACGATCACCAGTGGTGTACGGCCAGTGTAGGAGATCGCTCCCCACACCATGATGCCGGGTGTTGGCCCTGTGTGCCTCGGTCGTATGCAGTCCTGATTGTGGCGCTCACCTGCACGGCCCCAAACACGCATACGACCATCATTGGCACCAAGGCAGAAGCGACTCTCATCGCTGAAGACGACACGTCTCCATTCGTCCCTCCATTCACGCCTGTCGCGACACCACTGGAGGCGGGCTGCACGATGTTGGGGCGTGAGCGGAAGACGGCCTAACGGTGTGCGGGACCGTAGCCCAGCTTCATGGAGACGGTTGCGAATGGTCCTCGCCGATACCCCAGGAGCAACAGTGTCCCTAATTTGCTGGGAAGTGGCGGTGCGGTCCCCTACGGCACTGCGTAGGATCCTACGGTCTTGGCGTGCATCCGTGCGTCGCTGCGGTCCGGTCCCATGTCGACGGGCACGTGCACCTTCTGCCGACCACTGGCGACAACATCGATGTACTGTGGAGACCTCACGCCCCACGTGTTGAGCAATTCGGCGGTACGTCCACCCGGCCTCCCGCATGCCCACTATACGCCCTCGCTCAAAGTCCGTCAACTGCACATACGGTTCACGTCCACGCTGTCGCGGCATGCTACCAGTGTTAAAGACTGCGATGGAGCTCCGTATGCCACGGCAAACTGGCTGACACTGACGGCGGCGGTGCACAAATGCTGCGCAGCTAGCGCCATTCGACGGCCAACACCGCGGTTCCTGGTGTGTCCGCTGTGCCGTGCGTGTGATCATTGCTTGTACAGCCCTCTCGCAGTGTCCGGAGCAAGTATGGTGGGTCTGACACACCGGTGTCAGTATGTTCTTTTTCGTATTTCCAGGAGTGTATTTTTGGGACATTTTGGGACATCACGTCTACCGAACTAGGTACCATGGGGATAACTCCTTGGTACTGCATCGTTTTTCGTCTTAGAGTCTATTACAACATATATCTGGTCTTATAAACGAGTCTTCGCATTACAGGATATAAGTACAGATGAAAAATATATAAGAAAGCTGAAACTGAGCGCATCAGACACACTTCAGCTTACTGTATTATGTATATGACGGCCTTTACAGTACTTTAACATGCCTGAGCCAGACCTACGAATCTAACAAATGTTCACGTTAGTCCATGTAGCATAACAGTCACAATACTCTGTCGGCCGTATTAAACGCCACACAGTAAGTTAAAGTCTGTCTTCTGTGCAGTATGTCAACCATATTAACTATTTTTTGCTCTGCTCTAATGTTGTGTAATGCGGCGAGCAGGTTGTAAGACCAAATATATGTTGTAATATTTCGATGATGACGTGTCATTCAGGTATGTCGAACATTTTGTGACATTTTACTTTCACACTTGATAATGATTCTAGATCTGAAACCTCAACAACATGGAGCGAATGAATATTAAAATATACCATTATATGAATGTAATTTCTCTGAAAAAAAAGAGAGAGGTTTTTACCTCAGACAGTACAAGAGTTTGCGTTCTTTCGCGGAGCAAGAAGCCAAGAGTAATGGGCCGTCGTCCAATACAGAGATGAGCGAGTGAGGCTTCATTTCGTCTCTGTGAATTGCAGATACGCCCCGACTTGATAATTTCACGGTCCACAGCCTGTTAGCTATCAACGCCAGCAACGCTTCTTCCGTTTCGAGCATGATCTTCTAGCTAAAATATGAGGTTAAAGCTTATGGGACTATAGAACATAGTTAAACTGTGTCACCACCACATTCGAATTTTTAAAATATAGTCCTATGCATGAATTCCGAAAGATCTCGTTGCTCGTAGATAATTATGGGTAAGTTATTAGGTAGGCGGGCTATGAACGGTCAAAACGCAGGTGCGTGGGGTTCAGAAGATATTTTGTAGGACTGTCACCTCCAGTTGTGAAAGGGTGGCTCGCTAGCCTCAAAGCAGCGGCTGGACATGTAGACAGGTCACAAACGGCAGTGTGGTCACACAATTACCAGTATTTGACTGCGTTCTGTGTCTTTATGTAGGGCGAACGACTGGATTCGCTGCGTGCATTTATAATCGAACGGGGACTATACCAGGGTTCCAAGAAACTCGAGCACAGGAATTCGGTCGGACCCATGTTCTATGTGAAGATCATTCTAAAATATCATCTGCAGTTTGGGACCACGTTTTTAGATGCTCTCAGTGGGTCAGTCACTTACGTTTCTGCCTGAAAACCAATATTTAAAATTCCAAGCCCTAGAAGGTTAAAGAAATGCATATGACGCTTAAAACGAACTTGCTTGAATTTTTACATTCAAAACTTGAGATCGTTTTTAATGTCGAATAGTCGACCATCAGAAACGTCGTACGTATCTGGTGCTTTTTTCTGTATGGATGGAAACTGAAGACATTATTTGTAGATAATTAACGAACAAGAAGCACTCAAGCGGTTCTTATCGTGGACGTAAAAATGTGTATCATTGTTGCCATCAACGTCACACTTAAAATACTGCAATGTAGAACACAGTTTTGTAGAGTGTAGCAATCAGACATGAAATTGCAGAAAGTGTAGCTATAGCGTGAGGAGAGTAATGGAAAATAAAAAATAAAACAGTAGACGTCTCTCAAAACGCAATGTTTGGTCTATTTGATTATATTGCACTTCCAAATAATACGAAGAAATCCGCTAATAATGTGAAGGCAGAGCAACAAAGGCAGTCTTATAGCAGTCTTTAGCAGGGTCAGGCTATCAGAGATATTGTATCTCCTAAACCCATTCTGTCAGCAGTGCACTTAGGATGTAAAGAGAGTGATACAAGCGTGCTAGAGGAGGAGCGGGGGTGGAAGATCGACAGGGTTGGTTGGCTCACTACCTGTTTAGAACTTGTAAAATTTCGATATTCTGAAGGAAAAAATTATTTCTCAGTTCAGTTTTGTCATTGAATAGGTAGTCGGATGCTGTATTTGTGTTGATAAAAAATTTTGATTTATTCAAGGTCATGTATCGCGCCGTTGTTGACAAGATGGAGTATATGGATGTTTTGTTCTATGTTGTTTGCAGAATGATTGTGTTGGGAAAGATGTAAGGCAGAGGTGGATTTGTTCAGGTGGTTAAGACGGAGTGCATCCATGTGTTCCTTAAAACTTGTTGTGAAGCTTCCACCAGATTGTCCAAAGGAGAAACTTGGACATGAGTTGCAAATTAGTTTGTATACTATTTACTTTTGATACTGTTGCGTAATAGTTTGGGTAGTATATATGATTTGATTCTGTATTTTATTCATGGAATGAATAAATAACTATTTCAAAAAAGTGACTGGTTGCACTGTTATGAATTTACATTTTATGGAGAGAAATGATCATATTATAATACAAGAGAAATCAGAGCTCGCACAGAAGGTCTTAGGTGCTAGATTTTGCCGCGTCCGCTCGAGTGTGGACAGGTAGTGAAACAGGTTGAAGGTGGTTCGATGAAAACTCTGCCAGGCACTTAATTTTTAATTGCAGAGTTATCTGTATATGGAGATATTGATGTAGATGTAGCAGCACCTTGCCGCTGCTCTTGTGTCCTTGTGGCTACTTTGGAATTTCTTTTGAGATCTGTCGCCATCTCAATGAGAGTAAAATCAAAACCATTATTACGTGGGGCGGGGACGGGGGGGAGGATACCCGATGTGGGGGCAATGCCGGTCATGTTGACCGCCATAACGCCCACCTAAATGTCATCACTTACCTTGCAAATTAGTAGAAACATTCCAGTTCAGATTACACATTAAGTAGCCACACTGATTTCCTATGTGTATCCAAGTTATAAATCACAAGTCCTCTATAAAACTAACAAGAATTCTTACACTTACCTCCGTTAAATCACACTTATAGAATTACAAGAAAACTGACGAAACCTATAAAATCCGCCTTGCTTCTAAGCAGCATCAACAGACAATGGCTGACACTACTGTTTTAGTTCCTACTGTTGTTCTGTAGACGGCAGCATCAACCAGAGCACTTGAGAGCGAATTTGTTACTAAGATATCACTTGAAAGGCATTGTTTGCATGACTGGGATTTCCTCCATCTTCATCACTCTTCAGTCTGTGGGGATATTGCTGATTCCGAGTGGTACTATATTTATTCTTTTCTTTTCTACATCTACATCTACGTCTCCATTTATAATCCGCAAGCCACCCAAAGGTGTGTTGCGGAGGGCACTTTACGTGCCACTGTTATTACCTGCCGGCCGAAGTGGCCGTGCGGTGCTAGGCGCTGCAGCCTGGAACCGTGAGACCGCAGGTTCGAATCCTGCCTCGGGCATGGATGTGTGTGATGTCCTTAGGTAGGTTAGGTTTAACTTGTTCGAAGTTCTAGGGGACTAATGACCTCAGAAGTTGAGTAACATAGTGCTCAGAGCCATTTGAACCATTTTCTGTTATTACCTCCCTTTCCTGTTCCAGTCGCGTATGGTTCGCGGGAAGAACGACTGCCGGAAAGCCTCCGTGCGCGCTCCAATCCCTCTAATTTTACGTTCGTGATCTCCTCGGGAGGTATAAGTAATGGGAAGCAATATATTCGATACCTCATCCAGAAACGCACCCTCTCGAAACCTGGAAAGCAAGCTACTTCGCCATGTAGACCACCTCTCTTGCAGAGTCTGCCACTTGAGTTTGTTAAACATCTCCGTAACGCTATCACGGTTACCAAATAACCCTGTGACGAAACGCGCCGCTCTTCTTTGGATCTTCTCTGTCTCCTCCGTCAACCCGATCTGGTATGGATCCCACACTGATGAGCAATACTCAAGTATAGGTCGAACGCGTGTTTTGTGAGCCACCTCCTTTGTTGATGGACTACATTTTCTAATGACTCTCCCAATGAATCTCAACCTGGTACACACATTACCAACAATTAATTTTATATGATCATTCCAAAAATGATTCAAATGGCTCTGAGCACTATGGGACTTAACTTCTGTGGTCATTAGTCCCCTAGATCTTAGAACTACTTAAACCTAACTAACCTAAGGACATCACATCCATGCCCGACGCAGGATTCGAACCTGCGACCGTAGCGGTCGCGCGGTTCCAGACTGTAGCGCCTATAACCGCTCGTCCACTTTGGCCGGCCTGATCATTCCACTTCAAATAGTTGCATACGCATACTACCAGATATTTTACAGAAGTTACTGCTACCAGTGTTTGTTTCGCTATCATTTAACCATACAATAAAAGATCCTTCTTTCTATGTATTCGCAGTACCTTATATTTGTTTATGTTAAGGGTCAGTTGCCACTCCCTGCACCAAGTGCCTATCCGTTGCAGATCTTCCTGCATTTCGCTACAATTATTTAATGCTGCAACTTCTCTGGATACTACAGCATCATCAGCGAAAAGCCGCATGGAATTTCCGACACTATCTACCAGGTCATTTATATATATTGTGAAAAGCAATGGTCCCATAACACTCCCCTGTGGCACGCCAGAGGTTACTTTAACGTCTGTAGACGTCTCTCCATTGCGAACAACATGCTGTGTTCTGTTTGCTAAAAACTCTTCAATCCAGCCACATAGCTGTTCTGATATTCCGTAGGCTCTTACTTTGTTTATCAGGCGACAGTGCGGAAGTGTATCGAACGCCTTCCGGAAGACAAGGAAAATAGCATCTACCTGGGAATCTTTATCTAATATTTTCTGGGTCTCATGAACAAAAAAAGCGAGTTGGGTCTCACACGATCGCTGTTTCCGGAATCCATATTGATTCCTACAGAGTAGATTCTGGATTTCCAGAAACGACATGATACGCGAGCAAAAAACATGTTCAAAAATTCTACAACAGATCGACGTCAGAGTTATAGGTCTATAGTTTTACGCATCTGCTCGACGACCCTTCTTGAAGACTGGGGCTTTCGCGTACTCTGTGTAGAATCAAATTGATATCCCGTCAGGTCCAGTGGTCTTTCCTCTGTTGAGTGATTCCAGTTGCTTTTCTATTCGTTGGACACTTATTTCGATGTCAGACATTTTTTCGTTTGTGCGAGGATTTAGAGAAGGAACTGCAGTGCGGTCTTCCTCTGTGAAACAGCTTTGGAAAAAGTGTTTAGTATCTCAGCTTTACGCATGTCATCCTCTGTTTCAATGCCATCATAATCCCGGAGTATCTGGATATGCTGTTTCGAGGCACTCACTGATTTAACGTAAGACCAGAACTTCCTAAGATTTTCTGGCAAGTCAGTACATAGAATTTTACTTTCGAATTCACTGAACGCTTCACGCATAGCCCTCCTTACGCTAACTTTGCCATCATTTAGCTTCTGTTTGTCTGAGTGGTTTTGGCTGCCTTGAAATTTGCAGTGAAGCTCTCTTTGCTCTCGCATTAGTTTCCTAACTTTGTTGTTGAACCACGGTGGGTTTTTCCCGTCCCCCACAGTTATATCCGGCACATACCTGTCTAAAACGCATTTTACGATTGCCTTGAACTTTTTCCATAAACACTCAATATTGTCAGTGTCGGAACAGAAACTTTCGTTTTGATCTGTTAGGTAGTCTGAAATCTGCCTTCTATTACTCTTGCTAAACAGATAAACCTTCCTCCCTTTTTTATATTTTATATTTAATATTTACTTCCATATTCAGGGATGCTGCAACGGCCTTATGGTCGCTTTTCTGCGCTTGCAGAGTCCAAAAGTTCGGGTCTGTTTGTTATCAGTACGTCCAAGATGTTATCTCCACGAGTCGGTTCTCTGTTTAATTGCTCGAGGTAATTTTCGGATAGTGCACTCAGTATAATGTCATTCGATGCTCTGTCCCTACCA
The DNA here is from genome assembly GCF_023864275.1 of Schistocerca cancellata. Lineage (NCBI taxonomy): Eukaryota > Metazoa > Arthropoda > Insecta > Orthoptera > Acrididae > Schistocerca > Schistocerca cancellata. The sequence goes on along the minus strand of NC_064629.1, from coordinate 788,140,802 downwards.
CCCATCCTAAACATCTGAGTGTCCCAGTCTATATCTGGTAAATGGATATCTCCACCTGAGGCTATAAAATGGTGAGGAGATTTATGTGAAATGTATCCTAAATTTTCTCTCAGTGGTTCTCGCACTAATGCTGCTGAGTTGGGAGGTCGGAAAAAGGAGCCAATTATTAACCTAGCTTGATTGTTGAGTATAACCTCCACCCATAATAATTCACAGGAACCATCCACTTCTGTTTCACTACAGGATAAACTACTACTGACACCGGTTGCAAGAAATCTATCCTTTCTAAACACTGTCTGTGCCTTTGTAAAAATTTCGGCGGAGTTTATCTCTGGCTTCAGCCAGATTTCTGTACCTATAAAGATTTCAGCTTCGGTGCATTCTGTTGTGTCGGCAGATTAGCCAACACAACGCACCTAATTTAGAGAGGAGGCCGAAATGCACGCGTCAACTCACGCCGGCTCGTGTGAGGTCTGAAACAGGATACGTAATGAATGCTATAAAGAAAAGTACGTAGCTGCTGGAATACTTAACTTTAATCCATCATTTATATACAGCATTCTTGATGATACAAGTGAGACTCTCTCTAGAAATGGTTAATGGCGCCCTGCTAGGTCGTAGCCATGGACTTAGCTGAAGGCTATTCTAACTGTCTCTCGGCAAATGAGAGAAAGGCTTCGTCAGTGTAGTCGCTAGCAAACTGGGACGAGTCCTAGTACGTCTCTCTAGACCTGCCGTGTGGTGGCGCTCGGTCTGCAATTACTGACAGTGGCGACACGCGGGTCCGACATTTACTAATGGACCGCGGCCGATTTAAAGCTACCACCTAGCAATTGTGGTGTCTGGCGGTGACACCACACTTTCTATCAGCGTTTGAAGTTCCGGTACTTTATCAACGCAGCTTCGACAGTTTGCAATTACAATACCGATTGCTGCTTGTTCCCCGCATGTCCTGACTTTGCCCCGCACCTTTTGAGGCTGTTACCCTCTCTGTACTTGCCCGAGGCCATCTAACCTAAAAAACCGCCCAGTCCACGCCACACAACCCCTGCTACCCGTGTAGCCGCCTTCTGTGTGTAGTGGACTCCTGACCTACCCAGCGGAACCCGAAACTCCACCACCCTATGGCGCAAGTCGAAGAATCTGCAGCCCACACGGTCGCAGAAGCGTCTCAGCCTCTGATTCAGACCCTCCACTTGGCTCTGTACCAAAGGTCCGCAGTCAGTTCTGTCGAAAATGCTGCAGATGGTGAGCTCTGCTTTCATCCCACTAACGAGACTGGCAGCCTTCACCAAATTAGATAGCCGCCGGAAGGCAGAGAGGATTTCCTCCAATCCATAGCGACACACATCATTGGTGCCGACATGATCGACCACCTGCTGATGGGTGCACCCTGTACCTTTCATGGCGTCCGGAAGGACCCTTTCCACATCTGGAATGACTCCCCCAGGTATGGACATGGAGTGCACATTGGTTTTCTTCCCCTCCCATGCAGCCATATCCCTAAGGGGCCACATTACGCGCCTGAAGTTGGAGCTCTCAACTACCAGAAGCCCACCACCAGGATCTAGCACTCTGAGGGGTAACCTCTGGAACAGGACAAGCAGCCATGTCCGGCAGAAGATCAGTATCAGCCGGAGACAGAACCTGAAACTGGTTCGTCAGACAAACTGGAGAGGCCTTCCGTTCAGCCCTCCGGAATGTCTTTCGCCCCTTGCCACACCTCGAGACGACCTCCTGCTCTACCACGGGTGAGGGGTCAGCCTCAATGTGGGCAGTATCCCTGGCAGCCACAGCCGTAGTCCGATCGGGGGATGCGTGGGACGAGCTGGCCGTCCCCGACAAACCCCCATCCGGACCTCCACAGTGATGCCCGTTGGCCACAGCCTCAAGCTGTGTGACCGAAGCCAACACTGCCTGAAGCTGGGAGCGAAGGGATGCCAACTCAGCCAGTATCCGAACACAGCAGTCGCAGTCCCTATCCATGCTAAATACTGTTGTGCAAAGAACGTCTGAACTAATCTACAGAGAGCACAAACAATTCGACACAAAATTTAAAAGGTTATTAAAGTACAAGACTCCTAGTAAATGCAGTAATGCTGCTACTTGCTCACTGTACTGTCAGTAACGTACAAAGACTATTTGAAAGAAATAAACAAATGACAGACGACTAGGCGACTTTACACGTCACAGATATTAAAATGCAAATCTGCCCCTGCTAAATACGAAACTACACAATGATTTGGCGGATTTAACTAAACAAGTGCCCTAAGAACACTCAAACAGTGTTGTAACACTTACATGAACGCTAAATAAGCCACTTGCTGCTACTAGCGCACTGCTGACACACTGCTCGGCGGCAGAAGGCTAACCGTCTTATCTTTTGACATCACTGCAATACATCAACTTAAGATGTATAACTACGCATCGTTTTATTGTGTTATGCTCTATTCTTATAATCAACATTTTGTTTAGTGGTTCTGCAACACTTCAATATTTGGTAAATGTTTGCGATAATTACACTACATGCAATACGTATTGTGAACGACTATACGAGAATAAGATAGCGAGTGATAAATCGTAGACGGAGAGTCGAACAGAATTTGTACGGCCCAATACTTTCGTTTCAAATAGAGTATAGACTTAATATTGGCATGTACACCGTGTGAAGGAAGTATCAGATAGATTCATATAAAGTGAGCCTAGAAAAAATTCTACAGGCTACATTCACAATTCATACGGGAGTAAGCCGTAATTGTTGCTTGTCTGTACAGATTTTGCTGATGTGATGTGAGTGGCAAAGACTGTTGAGTTAGATTTTGCTGATGTGAGGTGAGTGGCAAAGACTGTTGAGTTTTATACAGGATGGTCCATTGATCGTGACCGGGATAAATATCTCACGAAATAAGCGTCAAACGAAAAAACTACAAAGAACGAAACTTGTCAAGCTTGAAGGGGGGAACCAGATGGCGCTATGGTTGGCCCGCTAGATGGCGCTGCCATAGGTCAAACGGATATGAACTGCGTTTTTTTCTAATAGGAACCCCCATTTCTTATTTCATATTCGCGTAGTATGTAAAACAAATATGAATGTTTTAGTTGGACCAGTTTTTTCGCTTTGTGATAGATGGCGCTGTAATAGTCACAAACATAGGGCTCACAATTTTAGACGAACAGTTGGTAACAGGTAGGTTTTTTAAATTAATATACAGAACGTAGGTACGTTTGAACATTTTATTTCGGTTGTTACAATGTGATACATGTACCTTTGTGAACTTACCATTTCTAAAAACGCATGCTGTTACAGCGTGATTACATGTAAATACCACATTATGCAGTAAATGCTCAAAATGATGTCCGACAACCTCAATGCGTTTGGCAATAAGTGTAACGAAATTCCTCGCAACAGCAAGTAGTTGGCCTTCCGTAATGTTCGCACATTCATTGGCAATGCCCTGACGCATGTTGTCTGGCGTTGTTGGTGGATCACTATAGCAAATATCCTTCAACTTTCCCCACAGAAAGAAATCCGAGGACGTCAGATCCGGTGAACGTGCGAGCCATGGTATGGTTCTTCGACGACCAATCCACCTGTCATGAAATATGCTATTCGATACCGCTTCAAATGGCTCTGAGCACTATGCGACTCAACTTCTGAGGTCATCAGTCACCTAGAACTTAGAACTAATTACACCTAACTAACCTAAGGACATCACACACATCCATGCCCGAGGCAGGATTCGAACCTGCGACCGTAGCGGTCACGCGGTTCCAGACTGAAGCGCCTTTAACCGCACGGCCATACCGGCCGGCGATACCGCTTCAACTGCACGCAAACTATGTGCCAGACATCCATCATGATGGAAGTATATCGCCATTCCCTCATGCAGTGAAACATCTAGTAGTATCACGGGTAGAACGTTACGTAGGAAATCAGCATACATTGCAGCATTTAGACTGCCATCGATAAAATGGGGCCAATTATCCTTCCTCCCATAATGCCGCACCATACATTAACCCGCCAAGGTCGCTGATGTCCCACTTGTAGCAGCCATCGTGGATTCTCCGTTGCCCAAAAGTGCATATTATGCCGCTTTACGTTACCGCTGTTGGTGAATGACGCTTCGTCGCTAAATACACTCCTGGAAATTGAAATAAGAACACCGTGAATTCATTGTCCCAGGAAGGGGAAACTTTATTGACACATTCCTGGGGTCAGATACATCACATGATCACACTGACAGAACCACAGGCACATAGACACAGGCAACAGAGCATGCACAATGTCGGCACTAGTACAGTGTATATCCACCTTTCGCAGCAATGCAGGCTGCTATTCTCCCATGGAGACGATCGTAGAGATGCTGGATGTAGTCCTGTGGAACGGCTTGCCATGCCATTTCCACCTGGCGCCTCAGTTGGACCAGCGTTCGTGCTGGACGTGCAGACCGCGTGAGACGACGCTTCATCCAGTCCCAAACATGCTCAATGGGGGACAGATCCGGAGATCTTGCTGGCCAGGGTAGTTGACTTACACCTTCTACAGCACGTTGGGTGGCACGGGATACATGCGGACGTGTATTGTCCTGTTGGAACAGCAAGTTCCCTTGCCGGTCTAGGAATGGTAGAACGATGGGTTCGATGACGGTTTGGATGTACCGTGCACTATTCAGTGTCCCCTCGACGATCACCAGTGGTGTACGGCCAGTGTAGGAGATCGCTCCCCACACCATGATGCCGGGTGTTGGCCCTGTGTGCCTCGGTCGTATGCAGTCCTGATTGTGGCGCTCACCTGCACGGCGCCAAACACGCATACGACCATCATTGGCACCAAGGCAGAAGCGACTCTCATCGCTCAAGACGACACGTCCCCATTCGTCCCTCCATTCACGCCTGTCGCGACACCACTGGAGGCGGGCTGCACGATGTTGGGGCGTGAGCGGAAGACGGCCTAACGGTGTGCGGGACCGTAGCCCAGCTTCATGGAGACGGTTGCGAATGGTCCTCGCCGATACCCCAGGAGCAACAGTGTCCCTAATTTGCTGGGAAGAGGCGGTGCGGTCCCCTACGGCACTGCGTAGGATCCTACGGTCTTGGCGTGCATCCGTGCGTCGCTGCGGTCCGGTCCCAGGTCGACGGGCACGTGCACCTTCCGCCGACCACTGGCGACAACATCGATGTACTGTGGGGACCTCACGCCCCACGTGTTGAGAAATTCGGCGGTACGTCCGCCCGGCCTCCCGCATGCCCACTATACGCCCTCGCTCAAAGTCCGTCAACTGCACATACGGTTCACGTCCACGCTGTCGCGGCATGCTACCAGTGTTAAAAGACTGCGATGGAGCTCCGTATGCCACGGCAAACTGGCTGACACTGACGGCGGCGGTGCACAAATGCTGCGCAGCTAGCGCCATTCGACGGCCAACACCGCGGTTCCTGGTGTGTCCGCTGTGCCGTGCGTGTGATCATTGCTTGTACAGCCCTCTCGCAGTGTCCGGAGCAAGTATGGTGGGTCTGACACACCGGTGTCAATGTGTTCTTTTTTCCATTTCCAGGAGTGTAGAACGCGGGCAAAATATCTGTCATCGTCCCGTAATTTCTCTTGTGCACAGTGGCAGAACTGTACACGACGTTCAAAGTCGTCGCCATGCAATCCCTGGTGCATAGAAATATGGTACGGGTGCTACCGATGTTGATGTAGCATTCTCAACACCGATGTTTTTGAGATTCCTGATACTATGCAATTTGTCTGCTTCTGATGTGCGGATTAGCCGCGACAGCAGCTAAAACACCTACTGGGGCATCATCATTTGTTGCAGATCGTGGTTGACGTTTCACATGTTGTTGAACACTTCCTGTTTCCTTAAATAACGCAACTATCCGGCAAATGGTCTGGACACTTGGATGATGTCGTCCAGGATACCGAGCAGCATACATAGCACACGCCCGTTGGGCATTCCGATGACAATAGCCATACAATAACACGATATCGACCTTTTACGCAATTGGTAAACGGTCCATTTTAACACAGGTAATGTATCACGAAGCAAATACCTTCCGCATTGGCGGTATGTTACCTGATACCACGTACTTATACGTTTGTGACTATTACAGCACCATCTATCACAAAGCGAAAAAAGTGGTCCAACTAAAACATTCATATTTCTTTACGTACTACACGAATATGTAATCAAAAATGGGTGTTCCTATTTAAAAAACGCAGTTGATAACAGTTTGGCCTATGGCAGCGCCATCTAGTGGGCCAACCATTGCGCCATCTGGTTTCCCGCTTCAAGCTACACGAGTTTCGTTCTTTGTAGTTTTTTCGTTCGATACTTATTTCGTGAGATATTTGGCCCGGTCACTATCAATGGACTACCCTGTATATCTCATTAGCAACACAAAACAGCTAAATGAGCGTTAAGACACTTAATGTGTTTGTAACAGCAATCTTTCATATTAGCAGAAACGCGAATGTTGATCTCCGAATTATGAGTTCGTGGGTGTGACATTTGAAGCAAAACCGGAAGAACAGCATTTTCATATTCTGCGAGTTGGTGTGACCCGGTTTCCTTATAAACTGAAAATCTGTCTGTCGTAAGTGTACAATGAAGCAGAAATGTTGTTGTGGTCCGGATAGGGTAGTTGTTGAATGACAATACTAATCGCCTTCGACTAGACGGTATAAAGCGGCAATTGACATAGGAATGCTACTGTCACCTAAAGAATTATGCACATGTCAGGATAGTGAAACGGCTGTACTTCAACATTAACGTGCTTGTTACAAATTCGCCACCCCCACGGTGCTACTAACAACACTAAACGGTATCATCCATCGCTCACAGATAAGAAACATTGTAGTTGCTGTTACTATACAACTCTCCCTCCATAAGGAATCTGACAATAGTTCGCTCACAGATAAGAAACATTGTAGTTGCTGTTACTATACAACTCTCCCTCCATAAGGACTCTGAAAATAGTTCAAATAATTTGTAACGTAATTTTAATTTCACTGGCTTCATCAAATGTGAAATTCGCCATATATTTAATTTCCTACTAACTAACCTCGAGTATACATTTTCTCATTGTTAGCTGTATCATTTCCCTAATACTACAGCTTGTCAGTCTAGTTCGAGTCAATCGTAAGCAATTTTATCTCAAACAAAATCATTTTCATAAAAGTTTCGTTGGATTTAGAGAGTGATACGCAAAGAATCTTCTGCTTTAAAGAGTTGCAAAAATACTGCATATTTTACTGTATATTATTAACTGCTATATGTGATTTCTGACTTTTTCCCTTTGTTTTTCCATTATCTGTGTCGCTTGGGGAGAGTGCTTCGGCATATGTGTGTTCAGTGGTGTTGTTACGGAATTTTATGTGTTTATATATTGTATTTTGTGAAATGCACTCGTAGTCCAGCATTAAGATTCTGTAATCATCTTGTGTTGTAGTTCTTCTTTTTGTGCTTGCTACGAAAATGGGATGAAAAGTTCCGCCTTATGCAAGACACCTTTTTTTGTCTCAAAATTAATATTTTAAAACAAAGAAAGGTGTCTGGCATAAGGAGGAACTTCTCATCCCATTAAAGATTCTGGTTTCACCCAGTCTGATAAAAGAGGTTGTTTCTGTTTTGTGTAAGATCTAAATAACGTGGGAGTTTTAAATCTGCCTTGTGTACCTTGTAAGGAACGTATATTTACGTTCTGGAACACGTAATAGTACAACACTCCCGAATTCGAGGGTGAGCTTGCTGACTTCTTCAAATACCTTTGGGCTATATAACAATTCGCTTACCTTCTTCTCCAAATGTATTCATGGGATCTTCATAATTTATACTTTTTCGGTCTTTTTCCCTAATTGTGAACGTGACCCTTACAGTAACTCTGTTGTACAAACACATTTTTCCAGCACTCAGTTAATTTAAATGTTACTTCCTTATGGTTTTGAGTTGAATTTTCTGGCACATTCACAATAAAAGTTTAATGCTTTACTTAACATACACTTTTCTAGTGGAAGAATCCTTTTAAGAGTAGGCAACTTTTTCTCATAGAATCTAAAATAACCCAATTTCGTTACATAAGCTGCCGGGTAAGAAGGCTTAAAGTTTAACATCAAGAGAGGCGCATTTTTTCCAAGTTTTATACAAAAGATTTTTTCTGGCACAGTGTACTATCAGATCATGAGATGATCAATGTAGCGTCTTAAATGACATATTAAACAAACATGTAATAGGAATTTCGTGTAATAACAGAGTATGCAGGTCCTTTGTGCAAATCATCAAGAAACTCGAGATTCCTCGGTCGCCATATTCCTTCCGAATTTCATCAGGGCGAGAATAAATTTGCCTTAATTCCTGTACGTGAGAAGCCTTCTGAATGCGTAAACGCGAGTTCACCGTCTGCACAGCCGCTCGTTCTCCATTCTTCCGCATATCTCTCTCTACCAAATTAAGGACGTACCCACAATTATGTAATGAAGCCCTCAAAACTTTTAAAATATCTTTAAATTGAAGCATACAAGTAGGTAATCATGGCTCGAAAATCACGCAGGAGAATTAGTTATATGAAAACCACACCCGAAGTATTACAGCGTGTTACTGAGGTTTAAAACGGCGTAAATTATTATTTGAAAAACATTTAGTATTGTGGCGTAATAATTATCTCAATATTAAACAATTTTCGGATTAGCCTCTTTACTTTCTACTTCACTTTATGTATAGTATGTGTACAGTGCTTAAATGAATTACTGGATGATTTTGGAATGGATAAACCCAAAATATAAGCCCAAACTAAGCAACAATTACGTCAATGTGCATAAGTAATCAATGTAACTCATTTTGGCAAGTGGATCACAAAGTAAAGTGTATGAAACAAATTCTTTCTTTTCATCCGTCAGTACTTATTCGGCAGACAATATTTCATCATCCTGATTTCTAGTACTGCTGCTAACAGATTATTATAGATGTTACAAAGGTATTGCCAGTTACTTATTTGTAATCATTAGTACTGTCAGAATATTTAAATAAACAACGAGGTAAACTATTGTTCAGATGGAACGAACGAGTATGATAAGTAAAGGTTAACAATTTAATTCATGTACATGATGAAATAGGGAAGTGGTAGGTTTAGTTTGAGCTGTGATTGATAATTAATCATAACCATTTTATTCGTCACAAATATCATGCATTAAAAAGGAACAGTAAAGATCTCATGGTTGAATGCTCAAGATTCATATCAAATCCTTTTAAGTTAAATCAAAGTAGCCTCCACAACACTAAGTAAAATGATTTCATCTTAATGGTCATCAATTAAACAACAATAAACAAAATAGACCAACAGTATATTAATGTGACTAGTCACTAAGAACGTAGCTTAGACTCAATAACATCTTAAAATTAAGTAAAATGGTCCCACAGTTTAGTAACTAAAGCAGTGAGTTACTCAAGTAATGTCCCAAAAACCACAGTTCAAGCACATCAGTTAGAATATAACTAAAGGTACAGCCTGAGACGTTAAATATAAGATTGCTAAAAATTATAACCGAAACTGGCAATGAAATGCAAAATTACTTCGATGAGCCAAGGGTTATTCTGCCGTTTACGATAAATACCGGACGCACATGGCATCCAGACAATACGGTTGTCCACCGGCCCAAGAGAATAATCTCGTATAGCGCGTTAGCACCACGTTGTGACCTGTCAACCATCGTCACCACACAGGCGCAACTGATGATCCACCACCTATCTCGGCGTGCGACCGAAAGCTGAGATTCTCAGAGCACACTCTCAACGGTGAGCTGCATGAGCGCCACCGTACGGCTACACTAAGTGTCGCATTAGCGTGGCATTTAAGTAGCCCGGAGATGTGACGTCTCGTGACAGCACAATTTAGTACTCGAACAGCAGATCAGAATGATATACAGTACATTGCTGACAGAAACGCTAAGTACCTTGAAGACATCATCGGACGTCAATATAACGTACTATACGTACATACCATTGCAAGGTACACTGAAGAGCCAAGGAAAGTGGTACACCTGCATAACATCGTGTAGGGCCCGCGCGAGAACGCGGAAGTGCCGCAACGTGATATTGACTCAACTAATGTCTGACATTGTGCTGGAGGTAACTGACACCATGAATACTGTAGGGCTGTCCATAAATCCGTAAGAGTACGAGGGGGTGGAGATCTCTTCTGAATGACACCTTGCATCCTACATATGCTCAATAATGTTCATGTCTGGAAAGTCTAATGGCCAGCAGGAGTGTTTTAACTCAGATGAGTATTCCTGGAGCCACTTTGTACCAATTCTAGACGTGTAGCGTGTCACATTGTCCTGCTGGAATTGTCCAAGCCCGTCAGTATGCACAATGGACATGAACGGATGAAGGTAATCAGACATGATGCTTACGTACGTGTCATCTGTTAGAGTCGTACCTAGACGCATCAAGGCTCCTACATCACTCCTGCAGAACATGTTCCACACTGTTACAGAGGCTCCACCACCTTGAACGTCTCTTGCTGACATGCAGGCTCCATGGATTCATGAAGTTTTGTCCACACCTATACACGTCCATCCGCTCGATGCAATGTGAAACGAGACTCGTCCGACCAGGCAACATGTTTCCAGTCATCAGAAGTCCATTGTCGGTGTTGACGGTCCCAGGCGAGGCGTAATAATAGTTCAAATGGCTCTGAGCACTGTGGGACTTAACATCTGTGGTCATCAGTCTCCTAGAACTTAGAACTACTTAAACCTAACTAACCTAAGGACATCTCACACACACACATGCCCGAGGCAGGAGTCGAACCTGTGACCGTAGTAGTCGCGCGGTTCCGGACTGAGCGCCTGAACCGCTAGACCACCGCGGCCGGCCGAGGCGTAATACTTTGTGTCGTGCAGTCATCAAGGATACACGAGTGGACATTCGGCTCCGAAAGCCAATATCGATTGTGTTTCGTTGAACGGTTCGCACGCTGACACTTGTTGGTGGCCCAGCATTGAAATCTGCTGCAATTTGTGGAAGGGTAGAACTTCTGTCACGTTGAACGATTCTATTCAATCGTCGTTGGTCCCGTTCTTGCATGATCTTTTTCCGGCCGCAACGCTGTGAGAAATTTGATGTTTTACTCGTTTCCTGATATTCACGGTACACTCGTGAAATGGTCGTTTGGGAAAATCCGCACTTCATCGCTACCTCGGAGATTCTCCCTCCCATCGCTCGTGTGCCGACTATAACACCACGTTCAGACTCACTTAAATCTTGATAGCCTGCCATTATAGCAGCAGTAACCGATCTAACAACTGCGCCAAAGACTCGATGTCTTAAATAGGCGTTTCCGGCCGCAGCGCCGTATTTTGCCACTTTACATATCCCTGTATTTGGATACGCATGCCTATACCAGTTTCTTCGGCGCTTCAGTGTATGTAAATGATGACAGTTGTAATTCTATGTGACAGTTAGAACGGCTACCACAGTGCGTTAATGTTGTTCGTGTATATTGTTCTTACCAGGCCTGGTGACGGCGTGAACAACGTGACTGATAGCAGCGAAGGACACTGAGAGACCATGTAATCGAGTGAGACAGCGTCATCAGCACTAGACACAGTTTTAAAGTGGCCTAGTTGTGGGTCTCCAGTTGGCCGGCTCGTTGAATCATGTACAGATTTGTGGAGCGTTCGAATGTGAGTGTATTCCGATGTTGGACTGCATGACATCATGAGGGCTGGTATACTCGACGTTATGGTTTCAGACAACCACGCCTGACCAGCACAAGGGAAGATCGCCATGCTGTGAGCCAATGATACCATAACTCCTTCACACCTGAATCAGCCATCGGAGAATAACTAATGTGCTACCAACAACATTCTGTGCCATTCCACAGCATTGGATATTGACTATAGCAGCCAGACTAGCGAAAGTTAACACCAAAACCCAAATGGTTGCCGCCGCCCGGTGTGGCCGAGCGGTTCTAGGCGCTTCAGTTTGGAACCGCGCGACTGCTACGGTCACAGGTTCGAATCCTGCCTCGGGCATGGATGTGTGTGATGTCATTAGATTAGTTAGGTTTAAGTAGTTCTAAGTTCTAGGGGACTGATGACCTCAGATGTTAAGTCCCATAGTGCTCAGAGCCATTTTTGATCCAAATGGTTGCCATTGGAATGGTTTAATGACAGAGAAACATGAACTGCTGATGAATGGGATTTCACTATGTTTATCGATAAATTGCGGTTCTGCACTAACTAAGGTGAGCATCGTGGCAAGTAAGGTGATGATCTGGTGAGAGGCCCATCCTTCCAATACTTCGGAAAGGCGCTGTGGTGTTACTACTGGCGTCATGGGGAGACATTGTGTATTACCTTAGGTAACGGCTAGAGGTAGTTGAGGGAAATCTGACGGCACAACAGAAGGTCAAGGACATCCTGCGTCCTCACGTGATACCTCTCATGCTCTAGTACCATCGTTCCATTTCTCAACACATGGTTCAAACGGCTCTGAGCACTATGGGACTTAACTTCTAAGGTCATCAGTCCCATTTAACTTAGAACTACTTAAACCTAGCTAGCCTAAGGACATCACACACATCCATGCCCGAGGCAGGATTCGAACCTGCGACCGTAGCGGTCGCGCGGTTCCAGACTGTAGCGCATAGAACCGTTCGGCCACTCCGTCCGGCATTTCTCAACAGGACAATATTCGTTAACACATGACACGCATCTCTATAAAGTGACTGCGCGATGTTGAGGTACTCCCAGGGCCAGAAATATCCCAGGTTTTCCTCGATAGAACACGTGTGGGACCAGTTCGGACGTTAACTTTGTCCCTGTGCTAGAATCCAAGATATCAAGGACCGGTTACAAGAGTTGTGAGCGACCTAGCCTCAGTAGAGGATACCACGGCTTTATGATAACTTTCCCATCCGAATAAGAGCATGCATCCAGACCAGATGTGATGCATCGTCAGACTGATGAGTGCGTTCATACTGCGAAGTTCTTTGTAAATTTGACTCGACTTAGTAATCACCAAAATAACATCAAATACTTCTCAACTACTGAAATTTCGTTTCGTTTACTTCTTCCCTTGTGGGTTTAAATGGTTCAAATGGCTCTGAGCACTATTGGACTTAAAATTTATGGTCATCATTCCCCTAGAACTTAGAACTACTTAAACCTAACTAACCTAAGGACAGCACACAACACCCAGCCATCACGAGGCAGAGAAAATCCCTCTCATGTCAACATGTATCACTAACGAAACGGAGGGAAAAGTTCTGAGCTGATGATTCCCTCGATGATACTGTACAATTGCGTCTTTGAGTAAATACATGACGTAATGACGAGTTCTGACATATATTCTCCATACACATGTGGACTATAGCTGAAGTAAATTATCCGCCCATCTAATTCCAGTGTCAGTGCTTCATGAGCCGACTTCATGTGGTAATAACAACGATAAACGACTTTTCATTCTCTGATCATCTAATACAGCCTTTATCCCTGACAATGGCCTCTATTTTGGCGAATAGGCAGTACACAAGTTTCGTCAGGTGTCCTCTCATTGATGAGTGCTGCAAAATTGAAAAGATGTTTTTCTACATTTCACTCGCTGCTCCAAGCAGTCGTAGACACCTTCAATCATATTATGAGGGGGTGATTTAGCTAACCAATCGTGGTGAAATAGGTCGCCTGAGTCTTAGTCAGACCAGGAAGTTTGCCGTGCACACTTCTGAACACCTGCCTCTACTGACCCCGCTGTAGACGGGACGTTAAATTGTGACTTTCCTTCCTTCCTTCCGTGTAAACACAGTTGGTGTCGTCTTGGGAAACATTATAGAGATTTAGAAGAAAGGGCAAATCATGGTTCCGACAATGCTGAAATAAACATCCTCGTTCATGTAGACAGTAATATGAATCAGTAGGCCCAAATCATGTTACGAAAAACATACTCAAACAGAACCACCCCCGGCAAGGTGTAAACCGTCCACAGACTGCAGGTTAAACGCCTTAATGCGCCGTCGGTGAGCTAGACCACCCCCACTGGATCTTGCATTATTAGAAAAGAAACATAATCGCGTCTCACTGGACCACACTACATACCTCCATCAATTACGATCTCGGTTCTGCGTTGTTTAGCCCATCGAAGATGTGTTATGAGCAATGGTATTTTCCGAGGTACCCGAATTCTGTTGTCCACTGCATGCACGTCAATTCTACCTGACTCAACGAAGACCAAGGGAACTATACAGGGGGAAAAAACTCGTGCAGTCACAAATTTTTGCACATTCTTAGCGGGGAGTATCGTGAACAACATACCAAAATCCCTGAACCGTAGGGATGCGCGTAGGGCTGGGGTGTGTTTGAAGTTTATTTCTTTGTGTTTTTTTCGAATATCTCGAAAACTGTGACATCCAGCGAATAAATTTGCCAGTACAAAATTAAAATACAGTACATTTTCTACAAAAGTGAGATAGTTATACTTTCTCTAGAACTAATAGTTACCGCGTAACAGGAAATGTCAATATAGCAGGTAATTATAAATACGCGTATAAGGTTTTAGTAGTATAACATTAATGTTTGCTGTTACATAAAGCGCGTCAAGAAAATATTAATTATGTGATCCACATCTAAGAGCAGTACACCTGTTTATGAATAATTTAAGTTCTGGGGTGTGACGCTCGGTTTGGGGCTGTATGAGTGTTTGGGGAGAGGGCTAGAGGGCAAACACATGACGGAAGACAGCTGCCAGATTGTGATCATTTAATTCCCTCTTTTGTATGTCCGCGAACCGAAGAGCGAAAGGCGAGTGACCACTTCCTCTACTATACTACGTCGAAAAAAGGTACAAAGTTATAACAACCCTTCCACAGTTCGCCTTATGAATCACTGGCGAAGCAGTGCGCAGACACTCCCGGTGGGTGTTCGTTTCCCACAAAGTGTGTTAGCACAACGTTGCACACAGTTACGAGTTGCTAATAACAATAAGTCAAGAAATGCATATGATCAGATTCTATGTAAAACTTTTAACACTGTTCTATACTGCTGAAGGGCAAATGGTTTGTTACTCATACTGTACTGCAGTTTCAGCTTTCTTATGGGAAAGGTGAGTTACTCCACCATCAGTGCTGCTCGCTTTCCAGTTTACAAATGGATCAAATGGCTCTGAGCACTATGGGACTTAACATCGCCGGGCGGAGTGACGAAGCGGTTCTAGACGCTACAGTCTGGAACCGCGCGACCGCTACCGTCGCAGGTTCGAAACCTGCCTCGGGCATGGATGTGTGTGATGTCCTTAGGTTAGTTAGGTTTAAGTAGTTCTAAGTTCTAGGGGACTGATGACCTCAGATGTTAAGTCAAATGGCTCTGAGCACTATACTTACACAAGTAACACCCAGCAACGAATTTCCAAAATGTAAACGCTTCGTCCGACTTCGTCGATCGCAATGTTTTTAGGAAGATATTACTGTAAATCTAAATTGGTATGAATTACAGGCATGTAACTTGAAAAGTACATGAGTTATTCGCGGTCAAAGTGGCTGGTCACTATCGATCGCGTCAGGCCATAGGCTATAAGTACACCTCAGTTACACGAAAAAACGGTAGCAACATGCTTATAAATATATTTATTCATCTATGTCCTTGTTTATATCCGATATATACTATTCATGAAGAAATTTGTGAAATATTTACTGTGTTTTAGGAAGCACAGAGACATGAGGCTACTGGCCTATCTTTTGTTGCTATTCCTCTGATATATGTTTATTTAATTTGTTTATGTATTTAATAATGTGTGTTACAGCGTGTTAATGGTTCAGCCATAGGAATATTTATTTAATTTCAAGTAATTTAAACGTAGATCCAGTACTTCGAATGTGTTTCATTATGTTTGGGTGGGTGTGTTGGAGTGAAGACATGGCACGAGCGCTCTAGCCAATCACAGCGCTCGTGAATGGGGAGACTGGATGGAAGCGAGTTCAATAGAAGAGTTCTGAAGAGTACAGCACGGGACACGGGAGCACTGGACGTATCGGCGCGACGGATGCTCGGTCGCGGCAGAGACATGAAGAGTGTGAAGCGGTTTGCGCGTGATCGCGGCAGATAGAAATACTTTGGAGTGCCGACTTCTGCACTTGTGAAATTTCTGTGGCTTCTACAGTGAAGACGTAGTGTGCGTTTAGAAGTGAATATCTCGCGAGCTGTGTTGTTGTTCGTAACTAATTACGTGCTGTAGGAATCTATTGTTTCCCTGTTATTCAACTTACATTTTATTTAATTGCTGGACCATCGACACCAATAAGTGTTTTGTAGAAGTATATCACATTCTCTACAGTACTTCTACTATCGTACTTATCATTTGAAGTCGTTAAGATAGTACCTGGACATTTTACTTAATTGCAATGTTTCATTTATAAATTTATATGTTATGACCTGTTGCCTCAGGTCGCCTTAACCTACATTCTTCTTATGCAAAACTAGAGTGACCAATTCTCGGGTGGCTGGCCCAGATGGCTGTGGCCCGCTTTTTCCCAAGATAAATTTTGTCATTACGTTCTCTGATGGACTAACTATCCTAAGCTCAGTTACGATATAGGTAAGTCGTCCGTACCATTTTCTTGCCAATACAATAGAGGCTGCGAAATGCTCAGATTGCTTTTTGCCGAAATTGTGGCACTATTTCACATAGTGTCCGGTTTATTAATAAACCACTTCCAACTAGGTCCTACCTTTCCACTATTATGAGCTGCCCCCGTCCAAAACTATTGGCTGTCTCTACCATTTTATCCAACTCCGAGTACAACCAATACTCCTCAGCCGGTTGGAACTGCAACTATGGCCTAGTAATTTCTTTTCTTGAAGTATTTTTCTGGTTTAAGACCCAGCAGTAATTTTACTGTGAATATTGTAGCTGCTAAGGGATACGGCGCCTTCATCGCCAGTTGTAGCAGTTTTCTCCGACTTTGCCTCTGAGAACCGGAGAAGCAGAAACCTCCGACCGCCAATTCATCCTGTACCTAACCCGTTCTCTCCTTACAGCAGCCACGAAGAAAACATATTCACCTATAGTCAAATCTTTTCACAGTTTGTTTGTATTAGGCAGGTGAAAATTCTATAATATATGTATCAAGGCAAAAAAATTCAAAAGAGAGTTTCTTTTTTAATCCAGTATCAGTCTAAGTACCGGTGTCAAAGACAAAGGTCTAAGAGCAAATTAGTTAATTAATTAATAATTGTTGTTTTTGCGTATCAGTTTCACTTTGTAAGGCATAACATCCACGCTTGCCAGCGGCTGGCAAGCTTCTGCGATCTACTTCCTATTCTGCGCGTGTTTGACCAGATATGATTGGTAAGCTACATCTCTATTGATCCCTTATGAATTTAAAAAGAAAATAAAACTGTTTGGTTGCTCATGGTAATATCTCGATGTATTTTTTGTCCTACATCTGTCTTCCCTGAAGACACTGAACTGATGTCCTTTTTGTGGTTTATCTCATACAACCTAGAAGCCCCTACTTGTTTACCTTGGTTAAATTTCAGAATTTCCTGAAAACGGTGTGACTAGAATAGAGATATTAGTGACCAGGACAGGTGTTCCCTTCTTTTCTCCCTTAGCTGCGGTTATTCCACTTGTAGCTGGGCAACTTCATGTATTAACTGCTGAATATCGTCCTGATACGAAACTTGCTTCTCCATATAGCCTACAAACAACCAAACGAAGAACCAGTACACAAAAAGCTGAACGGAGGAAGAAAGGGTAGTGAAACATCCATACAGGCTCAAACAAACTTTGAATTCGGCACTTACTTGTATTGTTGCTTAGGACGTCCATGCTCCAGAAAATTCATGGCTCTGTTTGCTCTGTTCTGACTGTCCAGTTAAATCTTTGTGTTTATCCTCAACAATCCTTCTGACTGATGATGGTTACAATGAATTCCATATAGAGACTTGTTTACAATCATTAGTGTGCAGTGCAGTGAATATGACGGCGATTCCCCGCTGGGTGCCCACTGGCCACTGCACACTTCTGTTGTTGTGATCGCTGCTGCTTCGCCATGCTCCCAGTTACAGTGTGGCCAACAGCTGCTGCTGAGAGGACAAAAAAAAAAAATGGTTCAAATGGCTCTGAGCACTATGGGACTCAACTGCTGTGGTCATAAGTCCCCTGGAACTTAGAACTACTTAAACCTAACTAACCTAAGGACATAACACACATCCATGCCCGAGGCAGGATTCGAACCTGCGACCGTAGCGGTCGCGTGGTTCCAGGGCTTGCGATCATAGCTGTCCTTTGCTGACACTCCGGTGAGGGCACAGATGGATGATTCTTCTCGTCACACTCTCGGGACGTCACCCAAGTGCAGAGCTGCCCTGACGCCCACGCAGGGCGGCAAGCAGCAGGCCAGCAGACTGATGTTCTTGTCCCTGCTGAGCCAGAAGCGTCTGCATCATAGGCGCTGTGCAGTGTGACACAGGCTTGATATCAAATTGCTGCCAGCTGTCCGACGACGACTTACCAGTTTGGGCGTCCTTAAACACTGGTTCTCTGTGCTGATGTTACGGTAACGTCGACGTTAGTTGGTCCTGCATAAATATCTGGGCTGGGGCAGACGATCTAGTAGTCGTAATCGGGCTGTAATTGCTCCATGAAGGCTCAAGGTATGAGCAGTCTGTTCTTACAGAAGTAGTAGCGAAGATGCTATTATGCAGTCGCCGCGCGGGATTAGCCGAGCGGTCTCAGGGGCTCCAGTCATGGACTGTGCGGCTTGTCCCGGCGGAGGTTCGAGTCCTCCCTCGGGCATGGGTGTGTGTGTTTGTCCTTAGGATAATTTAGATTAAGTAGTGTGTAAGCTTAGGGACTAATGACCTTAGCAGTTAAGTCCCATAAGATTTCACACACATTTGAACATTTTATTATGCAGTCCGGTGGCCCATGTATGGCTTAGTTGAGGCCTGATTCTGCCGTGGCACTGCACTGCTGATTCTAAATTTCATTTATAAATTTACTCGTTTATAACGAGGCCCCTGTGGTCGTGATGCCGCCTGTAGATGCTATGGTTGTTTCAGGACCACCAAGTTTATAAAGCAACCCGTCAGCAGAAGCCGTTCCATGGCAGCCACACTCGTGCTGTGCACCTGACAACAACACGGCCGTTTGTATGTATGCCTGTCCACGACTCAGTGTCTCTGCACTATGGCTGTTGCGTGACCACTTCATAGGTGCCATTTCCTGGCCATACCAAACCCGCTGCAGGGCTGCCGGACCTGCACAAAGTCTCACATGAGTTCACTGCAACCACCCTGCCACCCACGCCGATGTCTGTCCATGCTGCAGCGTGTTCCCCACCAGCTGTTGCACAGTCACTGCACCAGGGTCACTGTACCCAGATGGTGCCATCTCATTACAATGCAGCCATCATTCCTGTCCACATCAGTGACTGTCCACACTGCAGTTTCTCCGCACTAAAGCAGTCATGCAACTGCTGAGATCATCCCACTGCCTTTTCTTGCTGCAATCATTGCAGGGCCACCGCACCTATGCAGAGACATCTAACTACTATGCTGTCGTGTACGGCCCAATGCCTGTCCACAGCATAGCATTTCCCTGCCACAGCCACTGCACAGCCACTGCATCGATGCCAATGAGTGTCTGTGCAAAAGTTGTTTCAGGCCACCGTGCCTACATGGCACAATCTAACCACACTTCAGTTATCACTCCTTTCCACAATGACATCTTTGCACGCTGCAGCATGTCCACACTGCAGACGTCGCACGGCAGCTGCGTCTACGATACTGAATATCGTTGCGTCGCAGCGCCGCCACGCCTATGTACTGGTCCTGACCGCGCTGCACCAGTTGTTGACACCTGTCCATGACACTGCCAGGGCGCAGCCTTTACACGTCATCGCCTCCGTGTGTTCCAAACCATTACCGTGTCACTGCCTTTGTGCTGTATTGTTTCCGTGCTAAGTTGTCTCTTTGCCATAGTCCTATTAAGCCGTGCTACGTCCATGCTGCCTTGTACCTATGCCATAGAATGTTCTCAATATACACTCCCGGAAATGGAAAAAGGAACACATTGACACCGGTGTGTCAGACCCACCATACTTGCTCCGGACACTGCGAGGGGGCTGTACAAGCAATGATCACACGCACGGCACAGCGGACACACCAGGAACCGCGGTGTTGGCCGTCGAATGGCGCTAGCTGCGCAGCATTTGTGCACCGCCGCCGTCAGTGTCAGCCAGTTTGCCGTGGCATACGGAGCTCCATCGCAGTCTTTAACACTGGTAGCATGCCGCGACAGCGTGGACGTGAACCGTATGTGCAGTTGACGGACTTTGAGCGAGGGCGTATAGTGGGCATGCGGGAGGCCGGGTGGACGTACCGCCGAATTGCTCAACACGTGGGGCGTGAGGTCTCCACAGTACATCGATGTTGTCGCCAGTGGTCGGCGGAAGGTGCACGTGCCCGTCGACCTGGGACCGGACCGCAGCGACGCACGGATGCACGCCAAGACCGTAGGATCCTACGCAGTGCCGTAGGGGACCGCACCGCCACTTCCCAGCAAATTAGGGACACTGTTGCTCCTGGGGTATCGGCGAGGACCATTCGCAACCGTCTCCATGAAGCTAGGCTACGGTCCCGCACACCGTTAGGCCGTCTTCCGCTCACGCCCCAACATCGTGCAGCCCGCCTCCAGTGGTGTCGCGACAGGCGTGAATGGAGGGACGAATGGAGACGTGTCGTCTTCAGCGATGAGAGTCGCTTCTGCCTTGGTGCCAATGATGGTCGTATGCGTGTTTGGCGCCGTGCAGGTGAGCGCCACAGTCAGGACTGCATACGACCGAGGCACACAGGGCCAACACCCGGCATCATGGTGTGGGGAGCGATCTCCTACACTGGCCGTACACCACTGGTGATCGTCGAGGGGACACTGAATAGTGCACGGTACATCCAAACCGTCATCGAACCCATCGTTCTACCATTCCTAGACCGGCAAGGGAACTTGCTGTTCCAACAGGACAATGCACGTCCGCATGTATCCCGTGCCACCCAACGTGCTCTAGAAGGTGTAAGTCAACTACCCTGGCCAGCAAGATCTCCGGATCTGTCCCCCATTGAGCATGTTTGGGACTGGATGAAGCGTCGTCTCACGCGGTCTGCACGTCCAGCACGAACGCTGGTCCAACTGAGGCGCCAGGTGGAAATGGCATGGCAAGCCGTTCCACAGGACTACATCCAGCATCTCTACGATCGTCTCCATGGGAGAATAGCAGCCTGCATTGCTGCGAAAGGTGGATATACACTGCACTAGTGCCGACATTGTGCATGCTCTGTTGCCTGTGTCTATGTGCCTGTGGTTCTGTCAGTGTGATCATGTGATGTATCTGACCCCAGGAATATGTCAATAAAGTTTCCCCTTCCTGGGACAATGAATTCACGGTGTTCTTATTTCAATTTCCAGGAGTGTATATGTCATCTCTTTCATATCTTTCACAGTACAAAGTACCACAGCAGCAAGCGAGGGAATTTTGAGTTAACTACAGAAAAAGTTGCGTTTTTTTGTTGGTCAGTCATGGCTAACTAAATAGAGAAATCGTTAAGTAATTGAAGATCACAGATTGCTGAGAGTGATGCAAGTTGCCTTAAAATGCAGAGGGAAGGGATAGTTACAGGTAATATTGGTTAATCTGAAAATCACCTAGCAGCTGTAATGAATATTCAGAGAGAACATGGCAGTAAATTTGGGAAAATGGAATTAAATCTCAGAACGAAATTAGAAAACATGTTAACTTTGCCAATATGAAATCTGATACAGCTGGAGAAGTGGAATCATAGCATAGGAATAATATTGAATATGAAAATCAGAGCTTGGGGCAAAATAAGCAAAGTAAGTGACATATTTGACCACTTCGAAGCTAAATTTACAGAAAACGAAAACAAAATTGAAATATGTGCCAAATTAAACTAGGAGGGGGCAAAACCATAGGGTTCATGAGGCCGACGAAGGGTTACTCGCTGCATATCGCTAATGAAGGTCCAGGTGTACGGATTAGGTTCCCAGGCATGTGAGTGGTGTGAATGTTTCTTCAGTAGAGAAGCCTGCACGTTGTCCGTGATGGCGAGTTTCATCAGAGACAAGGGTATCGTCAGAAATGCCCCAGGCAAGTGTGACTGCACCGCTCTTATTCTCTGTATAGATAGATGATTTGATGGACAGCAAACTGCTGCTGTTAGCTGATGACGCTGAGCTGTATCGAAAGACATCATTGAGTGACTGTAGGAGGATATAGGATGACTTACACTGAATTTCTAGTTGGTGTGAGGAATGGTGGATTTTTCTGGATATAAGTTAATGGAGCTGAGTAGGGGAACGAATCCCGTACTGTTCGAATACAGCATTATTTGTGTTCTGTTTGTCACAGGCATGAAGTTGCGAAGTGATATGAAATGGAACGAGCACATAAGGATGGTGGTGGGGAATGCGAATTGTCACGTACGGATGGTGATGAGGAAGACGAATGGTGGACTTGGGGTCAGGGGCAGTATTTTACAAAAGTATAGATCAACTATAAAGGAAACTGCCTACAGAACACTACCCATTCGCGAGTGCTGCTCGAGTGTTTGGCATCCATGAATATCGGATTAAAGGCAGACATCGAAGCAATTCAGAGGCGTGCTGCTAGATTTGTTAGCAGTAGGTTCAATCAACACGCGAATATTACGTAGATGTTACGTGAGTTTAAATGGGGCTCCGTGGAGTGACGACAGCGTTCTGTTCTTGAAACACATTTGAGAAAGTTTACAGAACCTGCATTGAAGTAGACTGCAGATCTGTTCTCCTGCTGCCTACTAACATATCGCGTAAGGTCAACGAAGATAAGATAAGAGAAATTAGTCTTCATTCGGAGGCATATAAACCGACATTGCCGGCCGCGGTGGTCTAGCGGTTCTAGGCGCTTAGTCCGGAACCGCGCGACTGCTACGGTCGCAGGTTCGAATCCTGCCTCGGGCATGGATGTGTGTGATGTCCTTAGGTTAGTTCGGATTACGTAGTTTTAAGTTCTATGGGACTGACGACCACAGATGTTAAGTCCCATAGTGCTCAGAGTCATTTGAACCATTTTGAACAAAACAGACATTTGTGCCTCGCTCTACTCTCGAGTGGAACAGGAAGGGAAATGAGTGACACAAAGTAATCTCGTCCATGCACCATACGGTGGCTTTTGGAGTATGTATGTACAATGATGAGCCAAAGAAACTGGTACACCTGCCTAATATCCTACAGCCCCCCCCCCCCCTCCCGCGAGCACGCAGAAGTGCCTCAACACGACGTGGCATGGATTCGACTATTATCTGAAGTAGTGTCCGCCGCCGTAGCTGAGTGGGCACCGGCATGGTAACTCAGCGTGTTCGGTCAGAGGGTTAGTTGCCCTCTGTAACAAAAAAACTGCGTTAATGGATCAACGACGAACTGCAACGGGTGTCTTGCGACGTCCGCCACGAGCAGATGCAACGAACGAATGCGATCAAAATGAGATTCCTGGCTCGGTTGGAGATTTTTTCCGCTCAGGGACTGGGTGTTTGTGTAGTCATCATCATCATCATTTCATTCTCATCGACGATCAAGTAGCCGAAGTGACGTCACCTCAAAAGAGTTGCACCAGGCGATCGGCTCTACCTGCCGGGAGGCCCTCGCCACACGACATTTCATTTCATCTGAGGTAGTGCTGGAGGGAATTGACACCATAAATTCTGCAGGGCTATCCATAAATCCGTAAGAGTACGAGGGAGTGTAGATCTCTTCGGAACAACACGTTGAAAGGCATGCCAGAGTTGCTCAATAATGTTCATGCCTGGGGAGTTTGGTGGCCAGCGGATTTGTTTAAACTCAGAAGAGTGTTCCTAGCATCACTCTGTATCAATTCTGGACGTGTGGGGTGTCGCTTTGTCCTTCTGGAATTGTCCAAGTCCGTCGGAATGTACAATGGACATGAATGGATGCAGGTGATCAGACAGAATGCCTGTCGGAGTCGTATCTAGATGTATCAGGGGTCCCATATCCCTCCTACCGTACACTCCCAACACCATTACAGAGCCTCCAACAGCTTGAACAGTCTCCTGCTGACATACAGGGTCCATGACTTCATGAAGTTGTCTCCATACCTGTACACGGCCATCCGTTCAATACAGTTTGGAACGAGACTCGTCCGACCAGACAACATGTTTCCAGCCATCAACAGTCCAACGTCGGCGTTGACAGAGTCAGGTAAGGCGTAAAGCTGTGTGTCGTGCAGTATCAAGGAAAACGGGTGGGTCTTCGGCTCCGAAAGCTGATATCGATTATGTTTCGTTGAATGGTTCGCACGCTGACACTTGTTGATGGCCCAGCACTGAAATCAGCAGAAATTTTCGGAATGGCTGCACTTCTGTCATGTTAAACGAGTGTATTCAGTCGTCGTTGGTCCCGTTTTTACTGTATCTTTTTTCTGGCCGCAACGATTTTGTTGATTTAATGTTTTACCTGATTCCTGATATTCACGGTAAAGTTGTGAAATGGTCGTAAGGGAAAATGCCGCTTCATCGCTACCTCGGAGATGCTGTGTTCCATCGCTTGTGCGCCGACTATAACACCACGTTCTAATTCACATAAATCTTCATAACCGGGTATTTTAGCAGCAGTATCCGATCTAAAAAATGCGCCACACTCTTTTTGTGTTATATAGGTGTTGCCGATCGCAGCGTCATATTCTACCTGTTTACATAACTCGGTATTTGAGTATGGAAGCCTATACCAGTTTCTTTGGCGCTTCAGTGTAGATTCAGATGTAAATGTAGATGTAGATGTTAAGTGTGACCTGTGTAAAGTGATGTGTGCCACATTCAGGTACATCAACAAAATTGTTAAAGATATGGAATCCAGGCAAACACATAATTAAAGTCCATGAGTGAAGAAATATTTAAATTTAATCAAGGAATAAATAATATTAAGAATGAATTAGAAGAAGAAATAACCATTCTATAGAAAACCAGATGTAACATAGCGGGTTCGCAGTGAAATTTGATAGTGCGTTATCCCATGTGGCAATGTTTCCATGCCGGCCGGGGTGGCCGAGCGGTTGTAGGCGCTGCAGTCTGGAACAGCGCGACCGCTACGGTCGCAGGTTCGAATCCTGCCTCGCACTTACGAATTAGAAGGTATGATGAACAGAGAGAGAATGGTAAGAATCAGGACAAGGGAAATTATAATATCAATTTCAATGGAATCAGTGGAAATATATGGAGGGGTGAGAGGCGTGGGCATCATAAAGAGGACAGGACTTGGAGAAACAGAAAGCAGGGAGAAAATAGAAAATATGGGAAAGGAGAGGTAATTTTGATAACAGAGGACGGGGTCAAAGGGATAGGGGTAGACAAGGGTAATATAGAGATGTGGGGATATTAAAATGTTGGTTACAGGATTCTAGTGCGAGTTGCTCAAGAGATATCGTATTTTGAAAAGCTTCCACATCGACACTTGATTTTGCTTTTCAACCTGCTTAGTTGCTGGGCAAGATGTTGTTGTGTTTGCTTACAGTGTGCTTGTGAGTTCCTTTAACGATGGGATTTACCGATGCAGAAAATGCTGACATGCTCGTGGTGTATGGAGAGCGTAGGAAGAATACAGTTCGTTCTTGTACGGTGTCTGCAGCAAGAGACGTCAACCATCTCGACAATTATTTGTTAACCTCTTCAACCAGTTACGTGAAAATGGCAGTATAACACATACACAACGTAAAAAAGGAAACAAGTGACGACAGAAGAGGGGAAATTAATGTTCTAGCTGCTGTTGCAGTTGATCCGCACGTTACCTCCCGCGAAATCGCAAGAGGAAGTGGCATGGGTCAGGCAAGTGTCTAACCCATTCTCCTTCGACGTAGGTTTCATCCCTATCACATCTCTCTCCATCAAGAGCTGCAGGGAAATGATTATGAAAATCGTCCTAACCTCTGCATGTGGACATTACGACTGTATACTCCAGATGTATCATGTAACTTGTTTAGTGATGAAGCCGCATTTACCAATCATGGCCAGCTGAAGTACCGAAACGTGCATTGTTGGTCTGTTGACAATCCCCGTCAGCTCCTTCAGGTGGAACGTAAGCGTCCATGGAGCGTAAACGTGCGTTGGTTGATTGTGAAGCATCAGCTAATATGCCCATTTTTCATCGACAGATCATTGGATGCCCTCAAGTATCGCAGCCTCCTACCAGACCATCTTCCACGGATGCTAGAAGACGTTCTTCTGCTGACTAGGAGGAACCAGTGGTACCAACATGATGGCTCTCCAGCCAGTAGTGCGCGAAGTACTACAGCGTGTCTTTACTCAACTGTTTACAGATACTTGGATTGAACACAGTAGACCTGTACCCTGGCCGGTCGGTTCCACGGATTTGACGACTGTAGACTTTTTGCTGTGGGAAAGGTTAAAAGGCACTGCCTAAAAGAACATAGCAGCTACATTCGAAGGTGTACAACAACGTATTATTGCAGCCTGCTCGGACATTTCCACCGAAGGGCTAGAACGAGTGCAGGCTTCGTTCCATACCAGACTGGAAGCGTGTACTGTCACTTTCGGTCATTTTGAACACAATTTGTGAGAGTCAGTTGTCTCGGTGCTGGTCAGAATCCACATAACGAGTTTATGCACTTATATTGTTCTTTAGCGTGTGCTACCACAGATGGTGTACAAGTGTCGGTGTGAGAATTTTTCAAAATACGATATCCAGTTAACAACTCGCACTAGAATCTGCAACAAACAGCACTGACATTCTCATTTTAATGGCAATAGGTGTTGTTCTATTTAAAACAGTCCACATGTGCACAAAAGGTACACTTTCTAAATATTATTACAGTGTGTTGACAGACTAACAATATGGGCCCCTGACTACCAATTCATTCTGTGAATACAGCACATCAAATGCACTTTCCATTTCCAGGATATTTGCGGTGCAAGCTTTAGGCGATTCACCCAGTATTTTATGCATTCATAAAACAGATTCGTAATCAGAAACTGTCGTCTCTAAAAATGGCACTGTTGAAAAGCTTCCGATTCCCTGCCACCAGTTCTCCACCCTCGTACGATACACCAATTCTTTCCTTAAAAAGAAAGATAAGCAATAGCCTTGGAATCGTGTCTGCCTGTGTGCGTTAAGCGTGAGAGATAAACTCGTGGCAGATGGGCCTGTCCTCATCAGGTAGTCAACAAGCTGTCGAAGCGACTCCTTGCGCGAATAAGTGAGTGCACGCTGCCTTACTGTAAGGATAATGGAGGGAGGACTAATAAATTGCCAGCTACGACAGGGGGAGCGCTTCGGAACCAATTGCTTAATCACGGTCGTTTGTCTCCAGCTTTGTGTGATGTACAATGAGATTAAAATAAGCCCCGCAGGAAGGGCGCGCCGCCGTCGATGTTGTCCAGTACTGTAAATAATGGAGGTGGTGTTTGCCGCGGGCGCTCTGGAATCGAAAATTTCAAGCGTGAGCACTTCTTAAGAGATTCTGCCACCGTATGTATAACGTAACGTTTGCTTGTCAAAAAAATCAACTGAAGCTCATGAAGAAACTGTTGGGAAGAGTACGAACCATATAGCATTGTTGGCTGCTGACCTTTTTAGATGTTGTTCAGTCACCTGATCGGAAATGATTTTCTTCCTCCGCGCACAGCATCGTGTGTGATAGTTGTCCCGTAAATGTATTTTTTGACAGTAGGTGACAGTAAGGGATGTGCGTGCGTTATATACCTTAATTAACAGTGAAAACTGACAGTGTGCGATAAAAGAAGCAAACAATTTTTAGTAAATTATCCTTTGCGAAGTAACTGCGGATGTGTGGTTACGAGCAGCCACAGAGTTCTTTATACAATTCTGTCGTGCTTACAACAAATGTGTTTGAAATGTAAATGTTTCAATTAAATCTCCACCTAACTAGGCTAAAATTTAACCTGCCTTCCCAACCTTCATAAAGACTGGAAGAGGTCCACTGAAAACGTTCGTTCGTTCAACCTACCACCTTAGTATACTTCTCTCCAAAAAGGAAACGCTGCAGGACAGGAAAAAGCTAGGTGCAACAAAGCCGAACGTAAAACACCAGCGATGAAAGAAGCAAGCGTCTCTGAGAATAGTGGAAGTAATCACCCTAAAAGGAGTATAAGTCATTCCCCTCTACCTCCACTGACCTTGTAGACCCCAAGAAGGCTCAAAGACGGAAAGGGGAATATTTTCACCAAGTAATACTGTGCATACTAATGTGGAACTTGAATATCTTTAGAGTTGATCTGGAGGACAAGACAGTAATAGTATGGGCTACACCTAATTGTTTATGTCACCTCTTAAGCTCTCTAGTATCACTGTCCTGAGAGTTTGACAACTCCATACTTACGACAAAGTAGGTGGCGAAAGAGTCAAGGACGCCTTGGCTGTGTTCTATGATACAAACATCTCTCTTCAGCTGTCACCATAACTACTCCGCTACTAATAGTTGTTATAATGACGTATGTGTCGTTCAGATATCACTATGATCCGTTTACTTCCTGCCAAAGGAAACAGTAGGTACTGAAGCACTCATACAGCTGGTCAATCGATGTTACTCCCCTCTAACACTCCAATGAATTACTCTTGCAGAATACTTATCTCCTTAATGCATGTACTGTCACATAGGAGAAATGTTAGTTTTAACAAAATTAATATCGTTATTGTCTGAGATGGACCTCGCAATTAGCTCACAAGACAACATAGATCATATTCACTAGCAAGTGACTGACGAGCTTCGCTCCAATGACCAATAACAATATTTGTCCACCATATACATCATGTAAAATGAGAAGAACCAGAAACCACAGAATGGAAGCTTAGCGGTGCAAACTGGACTCAGTGTAAATAAAATTCGTTGTTGCAAAACACGGAACCCTTTTTCAAATTAGAAAGGACGTTTCCTCTTGGTGGAATTAACGTCAATTTGCTATAATCGACAGTCGGCGTCGCTGGGAACCTTCTAGGACAATCCAGCGGTGCAAAATGTTGCAGCAGCTGCGTGGAGTGGCCACGCGGTTAGAGGCGCCATGTCACGGTTGCGCGGCCCCTCCCACAGGAGGTTCGAGTCCTCCCTCGGACATGGGTGTGTGTGTTGTTCTTAGCATGAGTTAGTTTAAGTTAGCTTAAGTATTGTGTAAGCATAGGGTCCGATGACCTCAGCAATTTGGTTCCTTAGGAACTCACACGCACACAATGTGCGTAATGAATAATTAAAGGTAACGAGAAGGTATGATAAAGATACACTGTGAAACCCCTCAATCATTCAGCCGTTTTCCAGAACACTAGAAGATACAGTAAGGAGAGTTTTGCGTAAAAAATCACACGCTCGTTAGTTGTCCTACGCGTCAGTGACATCGTTAAAGACACATCAAAACAGATAGTTTCCTATGGCAACATAATTCTAGTGTGAAAAAGTGTGTTTGTAGACTGCATAATGTACTGACAAGCATTTTTAGTGCTAAACGCAGATTGAATGCTTCACTAGGACGTAAAATGTGGATATACGTGGGGCAATACCAACAAATTGTGTCAGATAAAATGTTTTAATAAACTGAGGTTAAATGAGAAGGGTGAAATAGTGTCATTTATTTGGTCGCACACAGCCAAACACCGGATTTACCACTGTAATATTACTAGCAACTCAGAACTGACACATCACAAGCATTAAATATATTAGTTACATTTCTCTGAATTTATCTGACGTACGCAGGATATCTCTCCCTCAAAGCATCTCATATAATATAGTGCTGGCCGTAATGGGCAACCCATTTCTTACTCAATTAAACAAAGAGAAAAAAATTAAGTTGAAACTCTCACGTAAGTTTGCGTCACTTTTTGAAAACCTTAGAAATAAATATGCCTTTCTATGGACCTACGAAGACAGTGTGCTCAATGAACCGCTTAAAATAAAATACACTAATTCGGTATTTTTCGCCCAGTCATTGACAAGTTTGGATGCATTTGGTGCCTTTCGTTGTTTCTGCTGTTATTGCCCCAGGTGATTACACGTGTACCTGCATTTGAACCCCTTACTTCACGTTTGAAGCAAGTCTCAGATCAGGTCTCACTTCTTCCCTACATGATTCTCTGCTCACGTCTCATCCTGAATATGCCAGACATTGATTTCTTCTAGAATGATGCGGCGTTTCTAGTAATCGTTTGGATTTATAACAAATCCTCTGCTTACTATTAATGTTGATTTGCATTATTCAGCAAATGTTCTCTTGCCAGTCTTCAGAATTGTTTTACCATGTTAATAATTCAAAAATACTTATGCTGGCTTGAAACACACCCATATTCTATACCTGGTCTTGGGAGGTCGGTCGGTGCGGCTCCCTCCGTCGGAGGTTCGAGTCCTCCCTTGGGCATGGGTGTGTGTGTTGTCCATAGCGTAAGTTAGTTTAAGTTAGATTAAGTAGTGTGTAGGCTTAGGGACCGATAACCTCAGCAGTTTGGTCCCATAAAACCTTACCACAAATTTCCAGATTTTTTCCTTGGGAGGTATGTCCCACACCACCTTAGCTGCCCCATTCAGCAGTTACCCCCACGTAGCCCCACCACACCTCCTGTACGAAGTCTGCTTCGACATTAGTTATCTACCTCTACAAACGTACGTTACTTTTATATCCCTACAAAGCCTGTTGTATTGAGTCAGGTTGATTATATATTTTCTTCGTATATGACCACATGTTCTTTTAACTGAAGTATACCTCGATTTTATGCACTAATATTGACGATGGTTGTACTTACAATACTAATTTCATTTGATCTTGTCATACTTTTGTAACTTACTATATCTTTTGAGGTATTGTAGACACGTTGTATACGGTACCCAGCTGCCTTGTTCTCATGAATAATAGGTACTGTACTTTATTCACATTGGAGTTTAGCACCAGTTTTTAAGGAATAGGGCCCACCGGATAATGGTCACCCTAAAGTTAAAACTGGTGATACATATGTCAAAAAATTAACTGTAACTTCTGCTATCATATGACTTCATCAGTATTATATTACAATTGCTGCTGAGTAGTGGGAAGGATGTATCGAACCAGCAGTTGTGAATGTCATAGGAGCTATCAAGATTTCATACAGGTTTAAACATTAAGCTATATCCCCACTCCATGCAACAACAGTAAATGTGAAGGCAAGCGAATGGTCCTCGTTATATAATTGATGTAATCTACATCTACATCCATACTCCACAAGCCACCTGACGGTGTGTGGCGGAGGGTACCTTGAGTTCCTCTATTGGTTCTCCCTTCTATTCCAGTCTCGTATCGTTAGTGGAAAGAACGATTGTCGGTATGCCTCTATCTGGGCTCTAACCTCTCTGATTTTATCCTCATGGTCTCTTCGCGAGATATACGTAGGAGGGAGCAATATACAGGGTGATTCAAAAAGAATACCACAACTTTAGGAATTTAAAACTCTGCAACGACAAAAGGCAGAGCAAAGCACTATCTGTCGGCGAATTAAGGGAGCTATAAAGTTTCATTTAGTTGTACATTTGTTCGCTTGAGGCGCTGTTGACTAGGCGTCAGCATCAGTTGATGCTAAGATGGCGACCGCTCAACAGAAAGCTTTTTGTGTTATTGAGTACGGCAGAAGTGAATCGACGACAGTTGTTCAGCCTGCATTTCGAACGAAGTATGGTGTTAAACCTCCTGATAGGTGGTGTATTAAACGTTGGTATAAACAGTTTACAGAGAATGGGTGTTTGTGCAAAGGGAAAAGTTCTGGACGGCCGAGAACGAGTGATGAAAATGTAGCACGCATCCAGCAAGCATTTCTTCGCAGCCCAGGAAAATCGACTCGCAGAGCTAGCAGAGAGCTGCAAATTCCACAATCAACTGTATGGAGAGTCCTACGAAAAAGGTTAGTTATGAAACCTGAACGTCAACTACCCGAGGCGATGGATCGGCCGCCAGGCAGCCCGTGACAGAGCACTTCATCACTGGCCTCCAAGAAGCCCTGGTCTTACCCCCTGCGATTTTTTCTTATGGGAGTATGTTAAGGATATGGTGTTTCGGCCACCTCTCCCAGCCACCATTGATGATTTGAAACGAGATATAACAGCAGCTATCCAAACTGTTACGCCTGATATGCTACAGAGAGTGTGGAACAAGTTGGACTATCGGGTTGATATTGCTCGAGTGTCTGGAGGGGGCCATATTGAACATCTCTGAACTGGTTTTTGAGTGAAAAAAAAACCTTTTTAAATACTCTTTGTAATGATGTATAACAGAAGGTTATATTATGTTTCTTTCATTAAATACATATTTTTAAAGTTGTGGTATTCTTTTTGAATCACCCTGTACTGTTTGATTCCTCGGTGAAGGTATGTTCTCGGAACTTCTACAAAAGCCCGTGCCAAGCTATTGAGTGTCTCTCCTGCAGAGTCTTCCACTGGAGTTTATCTGTCATCTCCGTAACGCTTTCGCGATTACTAAATGATCCTGTAACGAAGCACGCTGCTCTCCATTGGATCTTCTCTATCTCTTCTATCAACCCTATCTGGTACGGATCCCTCACTGGTGAGCAATATTCAAGCAGTGGGTGAACAAGTGTACTGTAAATTACATCCTTTGTTTTCTGATTGCATTTCCTTAGGATTCTTCCAATGAACCTCAATCTGGCATCTACTTTACCGACGATCAACTTTATATGATCATTCCATTTTAAATCACTCCTAATGCGTACTCCCAGATAATTTATGGAATTAACTGCTTCCAGTTGCTGACCTTCTATATTGTAGCTAAATGATATGGGATCTTTCTTTCTATGTATTCGCAGCACATTACACTTGTCTACATTGAGATTTAATTGCCATTCCCTGCACCATGCGTCAATTCGCTGCAGATCCTCCTGCATTTCAGTACAATTTCCCATTCTTAAAACCTCTAGATATACCACGGCATCATCCGCAAAAAGCCTCAGTGAACTTCCGATGTCATCCACAAGGTCATTTATGTATGTTGTGAATAGCAACGGTCCTACGACACGCCCCTGCGGCATACCTGAAATCACTCTTACTTCGGGAGACTTCTCTCCATTGAGAATGACATGCTGCGTTCTACTATCTAGGAACTCTTCAACCCAATCACACAATTGGTCTGATAGTCCATATGCTCTTACTTTGTTCATTAAACGACTGTGGAGAACTGTATCGAACGCCTTGCGGAAGTCAAGAAACACGGCATCTACCTGGGCACACGTGTCTATGGCCGTCTGAGTCTCGTGGACGAATAGCGCGAGCTGGGTTTCACATGACCGTCTTTTTCGAAACCCATGCCGATTCCTACAGAGTAGATTTCTAGTTTCCAGAAAAGTCATTATACTCGAACATAATACGTGTTCCAAAATTCTACAACTGATCGACGTTAGAGATATATTCCAATCATTTGGAACGCTACGCTCTTCTAGAGACCTACGGTACACCGCTGCAAGAAGAGGGGCAAGTTCCTTCGCGTACTCTGTATAAAATCGAACTGGTATCCCATCAGGTCCAGCGACCTTTCCTCTTTTGAGCGATTTTAATTGTTTCTCTATCTCTATGTCGTCTATTTCGATATCTACCATTTTGTCATCTGTGCGACAATCTAGAGAAGGAACTGCCGCGCAGTCTTCCTCTGTGAAACAGCTTTGGAAAAAGACATTTAGTATTTCGGCCTCTAGTCTGTCATCCTCTGTTTCATTACCATTTTGGTCACAGAGTGTCTGGACATTTTGTTTTGATTCACCTACCGCTTTGACGTAAGACCAAAATTTCTTAGGATTTTTTGTCAAGTCAGTACATAGAACTTTACTTTCGAATTCACTGAACGCCTCTCGCATGGCCCTCCTCACAATACATTTCGCTTCGCGTAATTGTTGTTTGTCTGCAAGGCGTTGGCTATGTTTATGTTTGCCGTGAAGTTCCCTTTGCTTCCGCAGCAGTTTTGAAACGCGTTGTAGTACCACGGTAGCTCTTTTCCATCTGTTACGATCTTCCTTGGCACATACTCATCTAACGCATATTGTACGATGGTTTTGAAATGTGTCCACTGATCCTCAACACTATCTGCACTTGAGACAAAGCTTTTGTGTTGAGCAATCACGTACACTGAAATCTGCTTTTTGTCACTTTTGCTTAACAGAAAAATCTTCCTGCCTTTTTTAATATTACTATTTACGGCTGAAATCATCGATGCTGTAACCGCTTTATGATCGCTGATTCCCTATTCTGCGTTAACTGTTATCAGCATGTAATACTGCAGTCAAGCATATATTTGCTGTGAACGCAACGTTGCTCTCAAGCAGAAATAGGTAACGTGGTAGAGTTAATAACGCCACTACAAAAAGTGGACCAAACGCAAAAATTTCAGTCATTGTTCAACCGGAAGCGGCTTTCAAACTGCTGCTACCATTATCAGTATAGTATTCATCATCATTACCGAGACTCTGTATGTGTAAAAATCACTCTTCATATGTCAATTACAAATAAACGTTGTGGTTTCTGCCCAGAAAACGGCTGACATCTTCATCAGCACTTTCTTATCGGCATTAGAACGTTCTCATCATCAAGACCATACCTGGAATTCTGCCATTACCGCATCTGGACACATTGCCTAAGGCCATTCCCAGGAAACTGTCATCACGTCATTGCCTGTGGAGGCCACCCCACTCTCACCCCCTTGCATTCCCACTCCCACACAGCCACCTGCCACCCCTCTGGGCATCCGACCCCACCGCCGCCTCCCCCACCCCCGCAATTGCCACAGCAGCCTTGCGTTCGCAAGACCCAAAACCACCATGCGCTGTGCCCACGCCCCCACTCATCATTCTGTCACTCAGCCAGTTGCATGCGAGTTCAGCTCTCCAACCACTCAGGCATTTTTTATAATAATTTGATAGTGTGTGTGTCATCATTTGCAATCCAGCAAGAGATGTCACGAGCAGCATCAGCAATCAGCTGGGAAGAGGGAGACTCTCATTAAATATTCTGACAATCTCTCCCTAATTAGTATTATTATGTGTGTGTGTGTCATTATACTTAAGGCCGGCCGAAGTGGCCGTGCGGTTAAAGGCGCTGCAGTCTGGAACCGCAAGACCGCTACGGTCGCAGGTTCGAATCCTGCCTCTGGCAAGGATGTTTGTGATGTCCTTAGGTTAGTTAGGTTTAACTAGTTCTAAGTTCTAGGGGACTAATGTCCTCAGCAGTTGAGTCCCATAGTGCTCAGAGCCATTTTTTATACTTAAGGATTAGGTATTATTGTTACAGAGAGCACTTGCACACTTTGCGAACTTTACAGCAGTACTTACTGTGCACAGAAGATCTTCCTAGCCTTGTGTCGGTAGCACGGCTGCAGCAGAAGCAATGAACTCCTGATCCAATTCTGGACCAGGACACTCTGGTGTTCCTATCTGAACCACAGCAGCAGTCACTTAGCACAGGATGTCTTCCCAACATTTTGAACCTGGAGTCGTTCGTCTATGCCATTGCATGATCGAAACAGCTGCCGGAAATTGATCTGCAGGGAATTCCTACAAGAGTACTTTAATTCGCCAGGACATACAGTGTGACTGCCAGTGGTTCTAAACGTAAGAATGTAGACTTGGCACCTACCATTGACTTTAAGACTCTTACACAGGCTGAAAGCTCAAAATGTGTAAGTCCTTAAGTGCAGTATCTGTGGCATCTGATGGACTATCTACGCAGTATGGAGGATTATATAAAAAGGAGGATGAGAACAGAATATGAGCCATCATACACTCCTGCTGATGTTCAAATGTTAGAATGTAAGTTCTGCATAGCCGATATGTATTGGGAGACAAAGCGTGATTTAACGTCATGGGATACAAAGGTATACCTAAAATATTTCGGGTTTGTCAATTTAGATGATCTACATTGTGGCTTATCAATTGCTACAGACAGACTGCGCCGCAGGGGTGCATATATTATAGCTCCATACTGCGACTTTGTAAAGCATTTGCATGTGAATAGCGCAGTGTAAGGCAATTAGAACAGTGTGAAAATGCCTGTAATACTTGTATTCAATCAATATCGAAGAATGTATGTGTTGAGCATGTAGCTGTAGTATCAATGGAGGCTGAATATACTGAAGGAATGTCCATGTATGTTATTGCGCCTATAGTCCTGAATACGATGCAGGCTGTATTCAAGGCATATAGAAAACAATGATGTGGATAGTATTGTAAAACTGATGGATTTTGTACCTCGTATACAGGGTGTAACAAAAATGTTCGGCACAAAGTGAAAGACAAATTCTTCACTCTTAGACGAGGAAATTGTGTTTTTTGAAAAGGGTTTGGAAAGGCTTTATTTCGATGTTACAACTCATTTTATCCAACTAATTAAAATGATGGGAAACACACATGAACAGGACGCACCAGCATACGACATGCAATTCTTTCTCATAGGTGATGTTCAGTATGCCATCCGTGAACATTGATACATGCATCAACCCGCCGTTATAGTGAACCTTTGATGGGCTGACGTATCCCTAGAATATTGTGCATGCTTTTACAGCCTTCTCTAATACAGACACAGAGGCTCTGCCCATCATGTACTGGGGTTCCACACACAAGAGCTTTCAAATGCCCACACAAATAAATGTTCAGTGGGTTCAGGTCTCGAGAGCGTTGAGGCCAGGCAGTTGCTGCATCTCTGCTAATCCCTCTTTCACGGGATCACTTGTTTAAAGTCTGAGGACATTAACATTAAAATGAAGAGGTGCTCCATCGCTTTATTGCACAGCTAAAGGCACATTTGCTAGCAGATCAGGTACAACATTCTCTACGAAATTATGATAATTTTGTCCGTTGAGCCGGGGTGGAAAAAAGTAAAGCCCTACGAAACAGTCACCAAAGATGCCGGTCCAAACATTGACAAAAAATCTTTGTTGATGACTTACTTCAACAAATGGACGTCTGCCCGTACATGCCGATTGTGAAAATTTGCAGTCGAATCTCGTAGAAAGGACACCTCATCTGTAAACAGAAATGTTGAACTAAAATTAGGGTGGGTACTTCGATGAATAAATAATTTTCGGAAGAGCACCCATGCAGGAAACTCAGCTACTGACAGTGCCTACACACGTTGTAAATGGTATGGATACAACCGGTTCTCGTGCAATACTCGTCAGACTCTCACGCGGTCAACTTTCAGTGCGGCAGCTCTGCATCTCGTACTGTCACTAGAGTCGTCGTCAATTGCATGAAGAACTGCCGCTTCCAGTTTATGGTGTCCTAGTCCTTCTAGGCCACCCCTAGTCGCGAGTATCAAACTTAAATGCCCCATGTTCCCGAAGTCAACGATCAATGGCTTCAAAAGTTTCCATTGGAAATCTCTCCCAGTACAAACGTTGAGGTGCGAGTGCCACTGCTGTCAGCTAATCCATATATCAATTGGACATCTGCATTTGTGTAGACTGCCAGTGTATGATCCATATCTGTGATTAACTCTGCATTGTACCCCGTGTACTTGCAAAAGTCGTACTGATCGTTGGAACAGTTGAATGTTACCTGTAAACAACCAATGAAGTATGTCGCACGGTAACAGGGACATGTAAAACAAAACACTGGCGTTGCACAACGTAACCAGACGTCACAGAGAGTTTACGTTTCCCATTATTCTAACGTTCTGTTCGTACGTGTTTCTCATGATTAATGAGTTGGAAAAATTGAGTTGTAACATGGAAATAGAGCTTTTCCAGACCCACGTTCATACGACATAAAATCTTGGTCAACGTTTGAGGAATGTGTTCTGCAATTTGTGACGTACATTTTTGTTACACCCTGTAACACTGACGGGAAAACATCCCAACACCAAGATGATGTTGTGCGACGTAAACAAAAATTTCTTGATTCATAAATTTACCTACAGCCGTGTGTATTGTAGAAATTTATTTTATAAATTTCTCATGTGCTACCAGTTTCGGTATTACATTGATGCCATCTTCAGACCCCATACCTCATAGTCGTAAAATCACAATACACGGAAGGAGCCATATAACTGGATCCGTGAATCAACTCGTTATGCAACAGCTCTTGGTGGCCAGGCGACACAGACTCACGACTATGACGTGTGGGGCCTAAAGATCGCATCAATGTAATGTCGAAACTGGTAGCACATATGAAGTTTATAAAACAAATTTCTACAATACATACGACTGTTGGTAAATTACTGCATCAAGAAATACATGCCAGCCGTTGTCCCACGCTCCATAATGGATCAACGAAGAGTAAACAAAAGTGGTCGGCCTGTTTCTACATCTGAAAGATGATGTCTATTCAAATTTCGTGGCATATGCATGAGAGTAAAGCTAGTAGCGCAACAGTGAATATGAAAATCAGGTTCACTTCAAATACACTCTGCAACAACAATGAGCGTTAGATATCTTTGAGATTGGACGTGGTGACTTTATTATAGTCAAGAACGTTTTTAAGACGACAAAGACTCCATTATCAACACCTCACTGAGTTTAAACCAGGTCCTGTAATTAGGCTACTAGAAGCTGGATGTTCCTTTGGCAACGTGGCAGAAAGACTGTGCAGGAATGTAGCCACTGTACCTGATTGCTGGTAACAATGGTCACGAGAATGCAGGTTTGCCAGAAGACCGGGTTTATGACGGTCAAGTGACACTACCGAGAGGGAAGACCATCGTGTTAGGCATATGGCTCTGGTGCATCGTACTGCACTTGCTGCAGCCATTTGAGCAGCAGTTCACACCATAGTGGCACCACGGTCTGTTACAAATCGGTTACTTGAAGGAGAGTTCCGAACCAGATGCCCTATAGCTTGCATCCCACTGATCCCAAACCACCTCCATTTGCAACTTCATTGGTGTCAAGCGAGAGCACATTGGAGAGCATATTGTGTTTGGTGATGAAAGCTGGTGCTGTCTTGGTGCCAGTCATGGTCATGTGTTAGAAGGAGACCAGTTAGGGGCCTGAAACCAGCCTGCCTGCATGCTAGACACACGGGACCAACACCTGGAATTATGGTCTGGGGTGCTATTCCGTAGGACTTCAGAATCACTCTCGTGTTTTGTATGTCAGTCTGGTGCTTCGACCTGCTGTGCTGCCATTCATCAACAGCAAGTGAGGGGGTGTTTTCCAACTGGAAAACGATTGCCCACATACTGAGGTTGTAACCCAACATGCTCTACAGAGTGTCGAAAAACTGCCTTGGTCTGCTCGATCACCAGATCCGTCTCCAATCTAGCACACATTGGACGTCATCACACGATAACAGCAGCATCATGCTCAAACCGTATTAACTGTCCCTGTATTGCCTAACCACGTGCAACAGGAATGGTCTTCAATTCCATAAACTGATATCGGACACTCATGCAGCACAGTGCATGCACGTTTGCAGGCTTGCAATGCACATTCAGTTCAGTTTTCAGGAAAGAGTGAAGTGCTAAATGGTCTGTGTGTGATATATTGCAACCAAATTAAAGTCAACAGGAGAGACCGATTTTTGACTTCTGTTTTGATTTTTCTTTGAAGTTTTGGCTATCAGTGAAAAGCAACTGGAGTTACAAAATCGTGGGACAGTTAGCATTATGCATTGTATTCGAATTAATTGAGAAATAGTGTGTAATGTTACTGGTGCGGATTTAGTATAAGTGCAATCAGGATTTATTTGTTAAAATGTTTGCAAATATACATCGAGGGTGTGGAGTGCTGCGGTTCATACTTATAACAAGGCAGCCTATGACAGGATTTAAGACACTAGTTGGCGCCGTCTGAGAGAAAACTGGTCTTACATGGAATTTAATTTGAACCAAAGCTTACTGACCATACACGTAGTTGAAGGTGCAATCGTGTTATTAGAAAGACTGAGTGATTATTTTATTAAAATTCAGTACATAAAAAGTTGAAATTTTATTTGACTGAATTATTTATAGACACTTCTAACAACTTGTCAGTCAATTAATGTAAAATAAATAACGTCTGCACTAGGTATTGTTACAATAACAACCGAATTCTGAGGCAACTTGACTACGCAGTGGCTGATAATTTCGCGATATTTCACTTACATACTTGAGTTGCGATAATGTATTGCATGTAATGTGTAATTGGTGAATTAGTCACCTCTGTGGCTGCTAAAATGTAGTAAGGAAAATTGTTATGAAGTAGAAGCAGTTATACTGGAAGGGTGGGCTGAATTCACATCTGAGTACCCACCATATAGAGCTATGCTAATTAGATTTGGATTAAGGCTGTCCAGGCACTTACTGAAGGCTCTTCTTCGATTTGTAAGGGATAGTACCTAAGATTCAGCAAATATTTCTCCTGGCTTCCATACTGCATTTACATTTAGCCCGTGAATATTTAATAGGTATTATTTTTATAAAGAGGAATGTCAAAAATAAAATATTGTTAATGTTACATCTCTCCCTGTGGTATTATTAGTGTAATATAATATTATGTCTTCTATCTGTGGAACTTCACTTTTGTTACGCAAAATTTTAATAATTTTGTAGTTATAATTATTGTTTGTGTCAGTTGTTTTTATATTATTTTAGCTTTCCCCTTCTTTTTTTGATTATGATATTACATTATAGTCCACTTCAGTATATTGTGCCACCACCAGGTAGCATTTTCGCTGACCTGTGTACATAGTGCCAGGCATTGACTGCAGCCTTGGACCCATATACTTTGACTGGCTCTGTTATGTGCCATTATAGTTTTAACTTACATCATATTGAAATTACTGCAATAATGTTTATACAGCAAGATTCACAAATTTAGAATGTAAATACGACTGCAAGGTACATTTTCACAGTAATTTCGTTGCACATAGCTTCAGTACACTGGTTTTGGATAATATCTATGTAATGTTGTACCCTTTTCATAATACCTTCCAGATCTGAAGATGACAGTTTAAGTGCCTGGAACTAGTAATTACTATTTTCTACATTGCACTTTTGGCCAAATAAAGGTTTCACTGAAATCTTCAACGTTCAAATAACTATGAATTTTATATTTACCTACAAGACTCTGTTGTCTATATTGGGGCACTGTTTAGTGCTACACCAACTTAAAGGAGGGTTCTTTCAATCTGATTGCATAACAGTTTCCAGTTGCTGCAACTGTCAAATACATGTACAGTCATGCTCAAAAGTATCCGCACGACTTGAACTGCATTTCACATTATTCGCATGCAACCCACATTACGCAGCTATCTAGCAGGTCCTCTAATCGCTCCTAGGTACAGTGTTTGACTATTGAGAATGGTTCCAACAATCACCACTAGAAAAAAACTGCTCTGTATCGCAATAGCTCAAGATGTAAAG
This sequence comes from Schistocerca cancellata, assembly GCF_023864275.1. NCBI lineage: Eukaryota > Metazoa > Arthropoda > Insecta > Orthoptera > Acrididae > Schistocerca > Schistocerca cancellata. The sequence goes on along the minus strand of NC_064629.1, from coordinate 788,099,426 downwards.
TAATATTACGATACTACAAATATCAGAGAACACCTTATCAAAGGTAAAACTGTCCTTAAGGCTTGTAAGCTCACATTTATTACAATAAATGACACACCTGACATGTTACCACTCCCATCATTACGTCAGATAGGTAACGCACGTAGTAAGTTCGTCGTATTCATGATTTCTTCTTCAAAGTAACATATCGTACTTATTATTTAACACAAAATGACATTAAAAATTTAAGTTATTCGCGAGCATCTAGTTGAGAATATGTATGAACTTCAAATAATACAACGAACCGTCTCGTTCTGCATATGGACTCAAACCCAGGTCATGTAGACAGAGCAAAGATTTCGTGACTGGCGGAAACTAACAGTCATTCCTACCCAGCACCTATTGCCCTGTTAACGAACTACGAGAGATGATAAATATTTCTTCTTGACAAGTGACTTCTTTGAAATACCGCAAGGTAAGGCTTTGTGTAGGACAGGGATTCGAACCCAGAACCTAATAAGATAGATATCGAAGCACCATCAACAGTGACATATCGGACTTTCTCGGCAGTAGCTAGATGTTTTAACTGAAATACCGAGACGAAACATTAATTTTTTCCTTCCCAGGACTCCAACCCGGCACCTATCGCTGTTATATTTTAGACAAAACGAACGTTAAACATGGGTTTGATGCACCAGTAGCGACATGTGAGGATGTTTGAACTAGAAATAATATGACGCAGGGTTCAGTGCTGATTGGGAATAGAGCTCCACACATATCGTTGTTGACTACACACAAAGAGACGTCAGCTACCGAATTTTTCTCCACCAGCTGCTCGGAATAACATCTTGAACTTACAGTAATCTCTCAAATAGTTCTGTGTCTCACTATGAGTAAAAAACGTCAAATATCGTTAGTGTTGACAACGAATGAAAATACATTAAAAATCGAAATTATTATCCACCAGCAGATAGGTGTTTCGTGCTAGAGCTTGATAATATATAATGAAATCATTAGTGCGGGGCCAGGATTCGAACCCATTCACGTGCAAATATGTGGAGATGTTGAGGAATCTGCAGTTTTGAACAAACAACAAATTGTAGCCGAGCTGTATTGTCACGAAGGGATCAAATTCCGCGTTAAGGGCGGTCTGAGTTGCATTCCCAGTTCAGAACCAATTTTATCGACATACAGAAGCTCAGATAAAATATGGAATAAGTGTCCTGTGAGCCTACATAGCGTATGTTTCGTCAGTAAAAATAAATAACTAGTATAAGGAAGTTTCTACATGTCGCCACTCCAGACTTTATTGTGGCTCAACCTAACGTCTGCTTGGTAGAGAAGGAATATCATTATTAATGTTAATTTCAGACCACAAAGCCAGACCATAGATTTACGAACCTACCATCAGCCCAACAGACCACCAATTCTTCTTCTCAGTGGCTCATTTCTCTATCATAACGCTGTTGTACCACAGTGGCTGAGAATTCTGACACACAGGCTCTCTGTATCAATTTGCAGCATATTCACTAAATTCATTTACTTGGTTGACCGAATCACCATGAACTAGCTGCCTCGGCTACCCAGTGCATGCATTCAACTTTATTTTGTAATCACCAAAATAAAATCACGTAACTGCCACCAACACAGAACTGCCAACAGTGTACGATGCAGAAATCTAAATAGGAAGTGTTTCTTTCCACTTGAGCTACTCTATTGCGCTATCTGTTTGTTGAAAACGTCGTGCAGTGCGAAAGAAAAGGTATAACTGTTTGTCTCACATAAGTATTGACCTGGTGATATGCTTTATCCCACAGCGCTGTGGAATGCAGAAGTTCTGGAGGAATTATTATGACTTCTGGAGCTGTTACACCTAGGCGTCAGCTAGTGGCGTAATGGTAAGTGTGGTACGCAGTGTAGAAAATGTCGCGAGTTCGAGTACGTTCCCTGCTATGTTTTTTAAAACGCAGTTCTGCTGTCTACTAAAATTATCAATCTACTGGAACTTGTAACATAATTTCCTTCACTTCTCAACCCAAAATAGTCGTATGTGGATAAAGGGCTAACTTCTGCGACATTTTGTTCATTTCAGGTTTAATAGACAGCCAGACAGTAGATGCATCTCGAAACTTTTGTATTATGTATGGGTAGAGCGCATCGTGCCAAAATACGTCGGAAAAGTATTTTCTATATTAGCTGTCGTCTGGTAGTGGCATTTTATTCGTCTTCAAACCTTGTTTGACAGCTTTAACTCAGAACAAATCTTCTACATGCATGTAATCAATAAACTGCATCTGCATTTTCAGACTGTTATAGATAACATCAGGGAATTCGCATATATCGTTGATGATTAATTTCTCTCTCATGTTCACTATTATTTTAACACCATTAAAGGAATTCTTACGAAAATTGTGAACTGTATTATAAAAAATGAAATAAAACTACCCACGATAACCTTATGACGAAAGTCTGTTTTAATAAAACTGAATATCTGTACACAGACTTGCGTCTATCATCACGAATTGGTAAAACAATACTCACTTAGATTTTGATTGGGTCTGTGTGTAATTGGTATGCTGTGTCATACTCAAGAAGTATGCAAAGGTGGCATTTCATAAATAAAGTTATGTATTCCTAGAAACGCAAAATTTGCTTGTCAGCAGCGGAAAGAGGCGTTACCTGTTGTGCAGCATTGTAAGTTTTCTCCATTGCACTATGAGCCGAAAGTATATTCTTGCAATTTTCTTATCGATGTTTGATCTGACTGCTTCTATCTCTTTCACAGAAGGGAAAAAAAAACGCTACACTCAACGAGACTGGAACTGCAAACCATATCAGTACCTTTTTCACAGGTCAGCACGTTACCACAGAGCTGACAAAGAAGTATGTGCCTTAGATTCCTCTTACGAGACCAATAGTGGCTAGAACTCGTAAACCGCTATTTGAAGGACGAGATTAGTTGCGATTTCCACGTGCAACGACTTTCCTGGGCTGAAAACCGTAAATTTACAATCTTTTGTTACACCTCAAGCGATAATCACTCAGGTTATTCAATGGAAATGACAGGTAAAATCAAGTGAAGTTTGAGGCTTATTGCCGTGCACACCAGGAAGTAGCTCGGCGATCACAGAGTTGCCAGTCATACACTGCCTTGTTGCCAAATCTCAATTACAATACCAGCAGGAAGAAGACGAACTGATGTGATATTACAGCGGGCAAGGAAGTGACCATAGCTGGTGTCTTCAAGTCGCGGTTGCTATGGCGTGGAATACGAAATACGTCTGATTCGCATTTCTGTAACTATGTTTAGGGACTGCAGCGTAGTTACTAATAATACTCAGAACTGACTGCAAACTAAGCATCATAACTCAGTAACTCTCATTGTTGTTTGTATATTTCTTTCGTTAAGTCTACTCAAAACTAAGAAACTCATTCACAGAAGTTTTCGTGCCTCGCCAGTAGTCGAGCACAACAAACAAATAAAAAAAATTGAATGTGTGTGAGCGTGTGTGTGTGTTTATGTGTGTGTGTGTGTGTGTGTGTGTGTGAGAGTGTGCGTGTGTGTGTTTTGCCAAAAGGCAAGAGATCTTACTGCCTTCCGATGTACGTCGCTGTCAGTTCTTCCATATGATTTGGTCGACTTGACCTGTTTCAAGTTGTGTATGACAGACAATGTTTTCGAAAATCAATTGTTTTCCTCTGCAATAAACAGAAAGATTTTCAGTCTGAGATATCCAAGTACAAAATTTTTCGCAATATTAGTTCAAATTTAATATTCGCGTCTATAATATAGGAAAGTATTTCACAGTTGCAGAACTTGCATTTGACTCATTGACCTTACACTTAGCCGCAGACCATAAATTCTAGCTCAGAGTGACACCAGTTTAAGTAACCTAATGTAGCGAAGACTGTTTTCCAGTGCTCTTTCTCACCGGAAAATACGCAGTTCACTCATTGGGCACCATAAGTACGCTGTAACAGTAATTGCTGTGTGTATGCAATGTATACGAATTTGAATTTAGTTGTGCTCTGTGTCCCACTTCTGTATACAATGTGCCTGACCTAAACGGGCCCTTTATCATTACAGGCCCTGGACAGTGCAACATCAACAATAGTAATGTGCTTATATTGACAAGCTGATTGTTCGTTTTACCTGATTTTGTAATCATTTAAGTAAAACAACATGACCTTCCAGTGGGAGACGTTTTGTCCCTCTTTTCCTTCTGTGAAATTTGTCAGTAAGCTTTTTGCCTTCCAGCCAGCGAAATGCTGCAGAATACGGCTGGTAACCGGTTCACAAACCATGATTTAGTTCTGTTAAGACGATTTCTTTAAACAATGTCGTAGCTGAAGGAATTTAGTTTCCTCTGAAATCGTCTCAAGCAGCATCGGTCACAGACATCTCAAATAGGAAAAAGCTCATTATCCAGGTACGAAGGTTGTAAAACAAACTTTCCAAAGTTGGTGTCAGGTTGATCTTTTCGTCTGATAGCACTGCTTAAGTATTTTGTCTGTGAGGTATCACAAGTAGTGTTCCTGTAGCTTTGGGAATCATTGGTTGAAAACGAGTTTAACACCAATTGGTACAGTACTGCTAAGTATTCAAAATGATTATCAACCTAACTCTGAGTTCATCCGCAAACTGAGGCTAATTTATAATATTGAAGCTACACTCTGTATCCTTGTGTTCCTTGAGTGGGCATTGGAAGGCATTTAAACACACGTATTCAATACTATGGATACTTCGAACGCTTTAGTTAACGTTGCTCTCTTAAACTACTTTTGTTTTTTTAATTCTTCTGGATCTTCAGCGTGCAATATGTGTTGTAGATACAGTATATTAGAGCAAAAAATTTACCGCCGAGTCGTTCACGTAAGGTGGGCAATACAGTCGTGCTCCTCTCATAATCCTATGTCTGGCAATATGCTCGATCTGCCAACATTGTAGACTGCGTTACTTCCCAGAGGAAGTCTTGACTTTAGTCTTAGTACTTTATTCTTGACTACGACCGTAGTCTTGAGGTAAAACACGAGACTAGATAATACGACGTCTGGTATCTAAAGGCACACGTCGACAAAGTTTTTATCGCCCCTTTCCTCTCGGTGCTGAAGCTATGAGTGTAATTCAAGCGAATCTACAATAGATTTCGCTTTCTGTCACACTGGTAATAATACTTTGGTCCAACAATGTTTTAGCGAAATATTTCTTTACCAACCATCTGCCTCTGAACACCTTATGCGTCTGAGTTCTCTGGGATCCGTTTACTGCCTACCTGCGGGGGCTGAGGCACTGCATTGTTTCGCCTTCTGCTGACAACGTCTGCTCCACTCCGCACTCACGACCATGTAAAATGCTTTAATGTCATTGAGTGGTGACCCATAAAATCTGTCTACGATTTGTGTTTCACTCTAGGTAGCAAAGGAGGCACAAAACGGCTTTTATTTGATGATTATTTTATTACACTACAATGCAATACATCAATGTGGCACAGATTTAATGTCATTGTTTCTGATCCAGTGCACTACAATTAAAGCGTCACATTCTGTTCTTTTTCCTTTCACGGGAGGTTCCTCAAATAATTTATTATTGTTATGGATTCATATGTGTTAGTCAAAGCACAGAGAGTAAATGCAATGTAATGTGTTTGTTTTCTTTCTTTGATTCTCTATGGTAAATGGATGCAAACGATTGTGTCAATACCTACCAGAACCTGCTCTATAGATACTCAGGCAAATTCCTTGTTTTGAGGTCTATGGAGACGTGAACGCTGTTCACAAGTCATATTTAAAATATTCAATTGGATTTAAGGCGACAAAATTGCCCATATTTGAAGCTACGCAGAGAAAAAGTAAGTTGCTAGAGCCACTGTTAGCAAATGTCTGCAGGGAGATCCTAATTGCTACTGTGGAAATCTAGCATAGAGGCCCTAAAGTAATCAAGAGGTTCACTTCCTTCATACTTATCACTATGGCATGTGAGTCTTAAGTGAAGAACGATATTTAAATTCGTATCGCTGATGGTCGATTCGAATTTCTTCAGAGACGCTGGTATTGCGAAGCAGCTTGGCAGTCAGAAAACGAAGATCTATGACCGCTTAACACAACTTACTGAGTCGAGCTACCCAGAGGATTTGATGTGTAAAGGTTTTCTTCCGATCTCGATACAGAATTTTTTCTGGAAATTCGCACCTCCTAAAAAAATATATCAGAAAAAAAGCTTGCACACGCTGGTCCCTACCACGGTTATGACTGACGACTGATTGAGCCGTTCTGACCCGAGACACAGGCGGTACTATCGGGCTACAGACACACTGCTGTCTGTACGCCACTCTCATGATGGTATTTGTCGCTCAGCCTCATAACGCATCGTGAAAGATAATAAAAGTTGTTACGTATGTGAAGAATAGCATTTCTTTAGGCAAAAAACTGAATTTTCTGTCTCAGTGTCTTAGTTTACATGAGGATTATATCGCACGAGTCATTCAAATGGAAAGGGAATATCAGTACCATACGCGGAAGTGATTGCCCGGTCACAGTGTTGCCTAATGTTTGTGACGATGTTGCCAATTCTCAGCTGTGCTAGGAACAGCTCTGTAGAGGTATGCGAGAAGAATCCTGTGCTCGTGCCATAGGAGGATATGGAGAGGAGGCCTGGAGTTTGGTTAATATGTAGCATTTTCTCCTACCAGTTGTGTCAAACATTCAAGTGTATAATCTTCTATCACGATTACAGTTTCCTACAAAATATATCCGAATAAAACACCTTGTTACTTTGTGACAAAAGATTATTTCAGTACAATAAAAAGTCTTTGGAAATCACTTTTTCCCACCTGTCATAAAAGTAAGGTAACAAACACTTTACACCTCGAAATCGATTGCACCTATGTGCAGTCTTGTGATGTTTAAATAAATCGTCTTAACGGCACTAAATCGTGGTTTGTGAATTATTTACCGGCCGTACTCTACCGCATTTCACTGGTTGGAAGGCAAGAAGCTTACTGACAAATTTCACAGAAGGAAAAGCGGGACGAAATTTCTCCCACTGGAAGGTCATGTTGTTTTATTTAAATGATTACAAAATCAGGTAAAACGAACAGTCAGGTTGTCAGTATAAGCACATTACTGTTGTCAGTACGATTTTGCACTGCCCAGGGCCTGTAATGATAAAGGGCCCGTTTAGGTCAGGCATATTGTATACAAAAATGGTTCAAATGGCTCTGAGCACTATGGGACTCAACATCTGCGGTCATCAGTCCCCTGGGACTTAGAACTAATTAAACCTAACTAACCTAAGGACATCACGCACATCCATGCCCAGGCCGAATTCGAACCTGCGACCGTAGCAGTCACGCGGTTCCGGACTGACGTGCCTAGAACCGCACGGCAACCGCGGCCGGCTATTGTATACAGAAGTGGAAGAGAGAGCACCACTAAATTCTAATCAGTATGCATTGCATTCACACAGAAATTACTGTTACAGTGTTCTTATGGAACCCAATGAGTGAATTGCGTATTTTCCGGTGAGAAAGAGCACTGGCAAACAGTCTTCGCTACATTAGGTTACTTAATCTGGTGTCACTCTGAGCTAGAATTTATGGTCAGCGACTAAGTGTAAGGTCAATGAGTCGGATGCGACTTTTGCAACTGTGAAATACTTTCCTACATTATAGAAGCGAATATTAAATTTGAACTAACATTGCGAAAATTTTGTACTTGGCTAGCTTAGAATGAAAATCTTTCTGTTTATTCCAAAGGAAAACAAATGATTTTCTAAACATTGTCTGTCATACACAACTTGAAACAGGTCATGTCGACCAGATCATATGGAAGAACTGACAGCGACGTGTATCGGAAGGCAGTAAGATCTCTTGCTTTTTGGTTTGGCAGTACTCGATAGCCATTTCTAGGCCAAAGTAAATGAAGAAAGGCAGCGCGTTTTTGTTATCAAGTAATGTCTTCATCAATTACTTTAGTTTAACGTAATCCACGAGTTATTACTGATGTTTGATATTAACATGAAAAGGATTCCGTACAAAGGGAAAGAACCTGTTCTTGGGAAACTACTTCTATAGTGACCAAAAGGCATCAAATGATCTTCAAGTACAGTGTTCCAGCAGCGGTATGATGAAAATGATAGTAATAATGAAGGTAATAATCGAATTATCCGGTATCTTCACACTTCCCAGTGGATTTTCTCGAACTAAGAAATTTGCTGAATTTGTGAAAATTTCAAAATGGCTTCAGATCGAGCCTATGATACCTAGAAGAGTCTTTACATCCAGCTGACATGAGAATAGCTTAATCTCCGCTTCAGAAGCTTGCTTCTACTTGATGATTTAATAGTCTTGCGTTTATTCCACCGTGACTAATTTTGTAAGCTAAGCACATCACCTGTTACAGCACACTCCTGGGGCTGGGAAATGTGGCCACAATGGTCTAGCGGAACGAACTATCATAGGTTCAATGCGTGGGATCAGGCATCTACTTTTAAGAGGCACAAACAGATTTACTTTACCACTGGTAACATCAAGAGAAAGACGTTATAATCCAGAATCCGCATTAAACATCACATTCCTTCATTACCAACTGGGCAGAGCCGGTTTACGTTGGGAAATGACATAGCAGAAGTCATGGTAAACAGAAATACAGTCACCAGTAAACTTACTTACACTAGAAAATTTTATTTTATTTGATGAACCGATAGCCATTTAAAGGAACAGGGCTCTAACTTTACTTGTACATGATTGAACTAGAGTCGTTGAAAAATTTGGTGCTGGACTGTGATTCGAATTCATATCTCCTCTTTCGAGGATCTGAATCTCTCGGAACAGTCTAGTTGAAAGATTTCGTACCTTATCTCAAGACTGCAGTCTTCTCTAGGTTTCCTCCAAAGGTAAGTACAATGGGTCCGAATCCTGATCCAGTACAAAAATATTCATAATTTCATTTCAAGCCCTATCACGTGCACACCGGCCTGTTAGTGAAAATTAACGTGCATTTTTAATGTTTGTTCATGTGTTGCCAACAATCGCAATAGGCACCGTTACTTCTAGTCAAACACGCACACATCTTACTATTGGTGAGTAAGCAACTGATACTTAAGCTATATTGCCGGCCGCGGTGGTCTAGCGGTTCTGGCGCTGCAGTCCGGAACCGCGGGACTGCTACGGTCGCAGATTCGAATCCTGCCTCGGGCATGGGTGTGTGTGATGTCCTTAGCTTAGTTAGGTTTAAGTAGTTCTAAGTTCTAGGGGACTTACGACCTGAGATGTTGAGTCCCATAGTGCTCAGAGCCATTTGAACCATTTAAACTTAAGCTATATTCGTGGATGCACGGTAGTTGTGCAGTTCGATTGACGCTTAGGCACAGAAGTTTTTATCCTTATTTTAGAGTCAAACGCCTAGCAGCTGGTAAGAAAAACTGATACGTAACATTTGATTGTACTTAGTTAACAATCCGATTACGTGTTGGGTTTGTATCTCCGTCACAGAACTTTACATCACGCACTTCATCTTTAATTGCATGCACACTTCGTTACTTCAGAATAGAGGTATATCAGACATCTTTCGTGGTTAGTTAACAGGGACGAAAGGGTCTTGATAGAAGTTCAGGTTTATTACAAAACTGTCGTCTTTTATTTTCAAGGTTAAATTTGGTTACTGGTATTGGCAAAAACTTCGGTAATTCATGACTCTTCGTGGCTAGTCGTCAATATGATATGATTAGATTAGATTAATTCTTGTTTCATAGATCATGAATACGATATTTCGTAATGATGTGGATCGTGTCATTTTAATGAAAGATTTCTTTACATACCATAATTCAATTTTTTTACAATTTTTGACTCTCTCTCTCTCATTCTTTTTTATTTCTCTCTCTCTCTCTCTGTCACACACACATACACACACACACACACACACACACACACACACACACACAAATTCATTTTTTATGTTTATTTGTTTGTTGTGCTCGACTATCGGCGAGGCATGAAAACTTTTGTGAATGAGTTCCTTAGTTTTGAGTAGACTTACGAAAGAAATATAAAAACAACAATGAGAGTTACTGATTTATGATGCTTAGTTTGCAGTCAGTTCTGAGTATTATTAGTAACTACGCTGCAGTCCCTAAACCTAGTTAAAGAAATGCGAATCAGATGCATTACGTATTCCACGCCATAGCAGCTATGGTCACTACCTAGCCCGCTGTAAGATCACATCGGTTCGTCTTCTTCCTATTGGTACTGTAACTGAGATTTGGCAACAAGGCAGGGTATGTTAGGCAACTCTGTGATCGGCGAGTTACTTCCTGGTGTGCACGGAAATAAGCCTCCAAGTTCACTTGATTTTACCTGTAATTTCCATTGAACAATCTCTGTGATTATCGCTTGAGGTGTAACAAAAGATTGTAAATTTACGGTTTTCAGCCCAGGAAAGTCGTTGCGCGTGGAAATTGCAACTAATCTCGTCCTTCAAATAGCGGTTTACGAGTTCTAGCCACTATTGGTCTCGTAAGAGGAAGCTAAGGCACATACTTCTTCGTCAGCTCTGTGGTAACGCGCTGACCTGTGGAAAAGGTACTGATATGGTTTGCAGTTCCAGTCTCACTGAGTGTAGGCATTTTTTTCCCTTCTGTGAAAGAGCAACAAGCAGTCAGATGAAAATGAAATGTCGTGTGGCTATGGCCTCCCGTCGGGTAGACCGTTCGCCTGGTGCTGGTCTTTCGGGTTGACGCCACTTCGGCGACCTGCGCGTCGATGGGGATGAAATGATGATGATTAGGACAACACAAAACCGAGTCCCTGAGCGGAGAAAGTCTCCGACCCAGCCAGGAATCGAACCCGGGCCCTTAGGATTGACATTCTGTTGCGCTGACCACTCAGCTACCTTTTTTTTTTTTTTAGAGTGCTAACCGCTACATCATGTTTTTTTATTTATTTATTTATTTTTCGTTGAATTTGTTCAGGGCGGACGTCCAATGACACCCACACAGTTTGTTCGTTCATCTCTTTGGTCAGTTTTTTTATTATAAAGGGAAGCTAACGCTCTGACCGAACACGCTTTTTTTTTCCGGGCCTCCAATTTATACACGACTGTGCTTAAACTGACACACAATATTTTTAGCGCAACGCAATCTGTCTATTAAAGATCACTGCAAAAGAATGGCCCTGAGTAACATTAAACTACACCTTTCAGAAATCACTTACCTCACAAAAATCTTCATTACTCGAACTACTGCAATACAGCGAGCACCACTACTGCCAGCTAAATAAAAGATTCAAACTACAGAAGGCACTAACTACTGATAGGGATGGTTAGCAAATGAAAGATTTTAATAGAGAACAAACACTGTATTTACCTTAATAGTCATAATATATATAGCAGTTCATGACAAATTACAAAACTCCGCCATCTCTCTCCCCAAATCCACCACTGCTGGCGGCTCACCTCCAACTGCGCAACGCTACGCGCTGTTCACATCCAGCTGCCGCTGCCCAACACTACAATGGCAGACAACAATGCAAACTAGCCACAGACTGCACACAGCACAGCCAGTGATTTTCGTACAGAGTGCTACGTAACGTTGCCAATAAGAAAACATAAACAGCCTACTTACATAGCCCCCATGCTCCCCACAAAAAATTTTACAAAATATTTTTGGGCAGTGGCCAATAATGATTTGAAAAAATTTTTCATAATTACAATAACAAAGATATCCAATTCACACACTTATTGATACAATGTTGGTCAAAAGCTAAAATTTTCTCACAGTCCATAAAGACAGTCCTGATCATTCATCATAATAGTAATTACAGTTTTTTTCACAAAGTCTCATTAGTAAAAAAAATTGTACACAGAAGTAGTGGATTTCCATGCAGTCTTGAAGAAGTAGTGGTGTCCTTCCAACGGAAAGACAGTGCTGACTCTTGACATGCTGACAGGTAATGGGCCACAACAGAGCAAACCCACAGCAGAGTCAGTCGAAGTTGATGAATACTGGTAGCTAGATCATCACAGAGCAGACCCACTGTAGTCCTGGTAGAGAGTATGGTATAGGTGAGTCAGCAAAGGTGTAGACCCACTGTAGTCCTTGTAGAAATAATGGTATTGTTGGGTCATCAAAGATGCAGACCCACTGTAGTCCTTGTAGAGATGGCCAGCAGCCATCTGTTGTGACTGTGCGGGTGCACAATCACCATTGAAGAGTCTTGCAGTTAATACAGCAAGTCCATAACCACCACTTGTGCACTCACAAAGTTTTTGGAATTGTCCTTAGAACCAGCAATGCTGTTATCCAGTCCCTTGCTGAATTATTAACACACGTGCAAACACTGTCAGTCCCTACTTCTCACATATTGTCGAAATACTATGACCAACAGAAACGTGTGCAGTGAAATGGAACTTACAAGTTACTTAATTTGATGAACTGGTGTCAATTACAATTTTATAACATAAAAATACAATAACAAAGGTACAAAATATATCATTAAAGAACATAACAATACAGATAACATTTGTAGTAATACAGGCTTTACAAAAGAATAGAAATAACATATACATCAGTGTTACAGGAATTATGACATGAGTACATACATAAAAGATCAGAATAACTTTTGAAACATCAACTTTACACATAAGCATGAAAACAAAACAGAATAAATAATATCTAAGCATATTTACAAGGTAAATAACGTATTATTAATGCCAATTATATTTGAGGATAACAGTATTCCTCATCATAGTGAATGTAGCTTAGTATTAGAAGAAGAAAAAATTCTATGAAACTACACAGAGACAGGAAGAAAACAAATACACAAGGGTACACAAACACATAGTGGGATAACACAAAAGGAAAGGACAGGGTTTGTTTCATTGTGTCTAACTGTTGCCGTGTTTGTTTCTGATGTTGTTCCATTGTGTCTAACTTTTGAAGCTTTTGTCCCATTTGTTGCGTTAATTGTAATAACAATGCACTGGTGTCTGAAACATGTTCCTCAGTGCTTTTCGGCCGTGAATTTGCACCGGCAACATTCACATTTTGACAAGCAGAAAATGTGTCTTGACTTATTTGAGAAAAGGGTGAGGACGCAAAACCTGAATCTACAGTATTTGCAATATTGTGTTCTGTCATTTCGGATTCCTGAGGCGAGCTGTTGCCGACCGATCGATCGATATTGCTTCCCTGTTCACTAATTGTTTCACCGTCTACACCATTTTTTGCCGCCCGCTCCATTTCCCTATGCACAATTACCAAATTACTACTTGGAATGTCTGTTAATTCACTACACAGTGGTGCTGATAAGCTACGTTCGTCGTCACTATTATTTCTCAGTTTACTTTGGAGCCTAGTGTTACGTTTTTCACACGCCATTATTGTGACAATATTTCACACGATAACACAGAAAAACACAATTTGAAGAGCAAAAATAAGAGAACACATTAACATAGAACTGAAATAATATCTAGTTAATTGCAGCTGCGAAATACTTGGTGCAAATCTACATGCATGCCACAACTGTTTTGCTGTGCAACAATGAAAAACCACAACTACCAAGGAAATTCTCTCTATTATTACGCGCTAGCAATAAACAAAAGCTACACTAAATACACAAACTACAAGAAAAGATCAAAAGATTCCAGTGAGGTATCCTAGGCTAAGGGTCGACATATGAAACGTCCCCATAGAACAATTTATACACGACTGTGCTGATAAACCTCTTACACTATTTGCTTTTCAAACAGCTGAGCAAAACTGAACGTACTCAAACATTCACTAAAGTGACACACAATATTTTTAGCGCAACGCAATCTGAAATTCAAAGATCCCTGCAAAAGAATGGCCCTGAGTAACATTAAACTACACCTTTCAGAAATCACTTACCTCACAAAAATCTTCATTACTCGAACTACTGCAATACAGCGAGCACCACTACTGCCAGCTAAATAAAAGATTCAAACTACAGAAGGCACTAACTACTGATAGGGATGGTTAGCAAATGAAAGATTTTAATAGAGAACAAACACTGTATTTACCTTAATAGTCATAATATATATAGCAGTTCATGACAAATTACAAAACTCCGCCATCTCTCTCCCCACATCCACCACTGCTGGCGGCTCACCTCCAACTGCGCAACGCTACGCGCTGTTAACAACCAACTGCCCAACACTACAATAGCCAACAACAATGCAAACCAGCGACAGACTGCACACAGAACTGCCAGTGATTTTCATACAGGGCGCTACGTGGCGTTACCAATAAAAAAACCTAAACAGCCTTTTTACATCCTATTTCCTAAACTATTTATATCAACTTCTATTTAATACGTAACAGCAAGGAATAGCTCTGGTAGGACTGTAGATGTATAATCAATCTCACTAGACACGCAGTAAACTATAAAGTGAATATGATGTATGTAAAATAATTATTGATTGTTTTTCTATAAATGCCTTCCGCCTTCATAGTAAAGAAATCAGGAAGTAGCATAATACGTTCTATATATCAAAGAGTACAATTATGTTTATAATGTAGTTAAAAAACGACATTTCTTCGTATCTACATAATAAATATATAGTTAACGTAGCATCTGAGGATGAATGGTGGCAAGTATTAACATTCTTAAGAAGTGCAGTAAGAATAATGACGTACTGGATAGCAAAGATTAAATATGTTTAGTATGTATGTTGATAAGAATCAGAAGTGCAATATAGATTCATCAAGCAGTATCTTAAACCACTTAGTTAATTCAGTGCGTATTATTACTACACAAATCACAGTGTTGAAATACTTCGTTAGTTTTCTTTTCCTAAAGTCGTATAGAAAAAGTTATGCGCACACTCACACTCAAAAGAGAAAGCCGATTCCGATGAAAATATTTGGTTGGTGCATAATTTCGTAGGGTTTTTGTTTTGTTTGTAGGTATTCCGGTTGAAATTGATTCATTTATCGATTGTCATTTATTATTTGCAGCACACTGTTGCTGTTTGGGTTTATATGTTGTCATTTTCTCATTTGGAGATAGTGGAGATTTTGACGTTAGAAAATAGAGTCCAAAAGGACAGATGGAAACATTTCCAGTATATTCTTCTGTTTGAGTTCAGTAGAGGGGTGACACCAGCGGAGGCAGCCAAAGCCATATGCTCCTATTATGGGGATAATGTCATTTGGCAAAGTACGGAAAGAAAATAGTTTTCCCTTTTCATGGAGGATCATTTTGATACTGGTGACTCTCCACGTTTAGGAAGGTTCAAATGGTTCAAATGGCTCTAAGCAGTATGGGACTTAGTATCTGATGTCATCAGTCCCCTAGACTTAGAACTACTTACACCTAACCAGCCTAAGTATATCATACACATCCATTCCCGAGGCAGGATTCGAACCTGCGACCGTAGAAGCAGTGTGGTTCCGATTCATGAAGGACATCGGGGTTTAATGAAGATCGTTTAAACGCATTAATCCATGACGATCCATGTCACTGCACTCGACAACTGGCGCATGTCATGGGGAAGGTTAAAAAATCTGGTTTTTGGGTACTGTATGATCTAATCCAAAAGCAAAAAAACGTGGATGGCCGCATGTGCACCTCTGTATCGGTACTAGTAACGAGAAATGGCGTCATTATACCAAAATAAGGAAAATAAAGGAATGGTTGAGCCCAAACAAAGCAGTCACTCCCCATATAAGGACCTACGCGCATCCACAAAAGATAATATTATGCATCTGGCGGAAGAGCGAAGGCATAGTGTACTACGAATTGCTTCCCAGAGGTGTAACCACCACTGTTGACATTTAATGTCAACAACAGAGACGTCTTGTAGACACAGTCCAAGAACAACGACCAGGAATACTGCATGAAGTGATACTACTCCACGATAACGCCTTCCCGCTTTCTGCTAGACGGACAGAAAATACTGTACAAGAGATAGGTTGGGAAGTTATTCCGTACCCACCTTATTCTCCTCATCTTCCGCCTGCAGATTTTCACTTTTTCTGCTCTTTATCGAACATCTTCCCAGGAACATCCTTCCCGGATGAAACTCTCTGAACATTACTAGACGAGCTCTTCTCCTTATAATCACATAATTTCTACAATGGCGGAATCTGAAAGTTACCCCACTGTTGGCAGACTATTGTAAATAGTGAAGGGAATACGTTATTAATGACTAAAGTGTCTGTTACGTGTACTTGTTGTGTTTATTATTAAACATGTGGAAAAAGAACTTATACGCCAACACAATATGAAGTAAAAACAATGGTAACCTGTAATGAGTCTGGTAATTTCATTTCAGTGTAAGAGTGCTCATATTCTCTTACGAAATTTCTTTAAATTATAAATTGTAATTCAGACGAAATGATTACATCCGTTCTTACATTACCTTAAAAATTACCTACATACGATTAAGACTTATTTTAGCTTATAAACATGTGAAAAATGCCTGTGCCAATCTATATTTTGAAGCATGCTGAAAAAGGTTCTGCTGGAGTACTCCTTTAGTAGATAAAGGAAATTTTATGATGAAGCTTGTAGTTTGTGTAGCACTAAGAGGATAGGGTAAGTCCGGAAGAGTTAGACCACTGGGAGAGTCAGGCCAGTGGCATATATCACATATGGGCTACTAGACAGCAGCCCCCGCTGCTTGTGAGGAAGCTCTTTTGTGGATGAACGTATGGCTGAAGTGTTGGAGTTATTTTCTTGTTGTTTCTGGAGAAAAATCACATTCTCTGTTTTGGTAAGCCTAGAAGTTTTATCGTGTAGTTGCGTAAGTTTAGTATTTAGGCTTCGTCTGCATAATATCAGTGTAGTTTTCTATAGCGCGCATGACCAATGTGAAGGCACGAAACTAACCTAAAATGGGAACACAGTTCGTTGCCAGCCGATAGAAGTGGCGTTGGTCCATCTCCGCCGGAGAGTCGGAAGAGATGAACCATTGCTGTCTAAATGAGAGGGATCACGAGTTTTAATGTGGTAGAAATGGACCACAATTAAATATAACTTCGATAACCAAGGAAATTTAATTAAAATTTTGAAAAGGGATTGAATGACACGTACTTTTCCTAGTTCTTATTTTTATGTTTGAGAAAAGTACCAACTAATTACGAAAGGATTAGGTCTAGTAGTAGACACAAATGGACGGAAGATGGGTTGCTGAAGGCCATGAATGCTGTGGAGGCCAATATCTTGAGCTTTCTGTATACATAAAACCACGCTAATAGAAAACTGTTGTAAAAAATGAAAAAAAAAAACAGTTCTGAGGATAATAGGGGACCTCATCCTTTACTGCGGAATGACAATGAACGAAAGTTCAATGTTCATACTAAGAAACCGCAAGAGCGGGGTTTTGCATAGTGTAGACAGTTCAGTTAGATGTATTACATTTGAGTTAGCAGACATGTAAATATACCACATACTTGCAATAAACAACAAAAAATCCGGTTGAGACTGACTTAATGCCATTCTCAGGTGTAACCAAAAAATTCCAATAAGGAAGGCAGAGGCTGTGTCAGTCACGTGAGCCAAAGGGATCTACAAAATCACTGTAAAAGAGTATTTGAAACTTCTTTTCACTGTGATGTACGAAAACGGTTTGTTTGGCAAACCACAGCACATCTACAACCTGAATGAACCCTGACTCCAGCTGAACAACAAAACTGGCACTGTTTTAGCAATCAGATGTGA
Source organism: Schistocerca cancellata (assembly GCF_023864275.1). Lineage (NCBI taxonomy): Eukaryota > Metazoa > Arthropoda > Insecta > Orthoptera > Acrididae > Schistocerca > Schistocerca cancellata. The sequence goes on along the minus strand of NC_064629.1, from coordinate 788,081,769 downwards.
ATGAAATGTTACTTGAATCACATCTGGCGTGAAAGGGGGGGGGGGGGGAACATCTCCGTTCTGAGTTGTGTCAATGTCATAGGCAGGTTTCTTCCGCCCTTTCCCAATAATGAAAGGGAAAAAGCCTGAAGCAGAAATCACGAATGAAATGTCGCCTGGAGTAAGTGTATGAATGTACTTGATGGACACACATGTTTGGAAACATTAGAGTTTACAGAAGAACAAGAGCTTATTTTAGTGAGTCTACCAAAATTTCACTGGCTGCAACCCCCTGAATCACCCATTTTTGAAATCAATGGTAAGATCTTTTTACAATGCCTGCTATATTTACATGTTCAATAATGTAGCCACGAATATTATCCATCTTCATTTTCGAAAATTACTCAACTCAGGGGGGGGGGCTACATCAGCCAACTTTGAAAATGGTACTAGTGGCTTCGATACGTGTGTCACACGATGGCCAACCAAACACTTTAAAACTGATGAAAGCATCTAGTGATCCCATGCAAATAAGAAGAGCAGAATTACCTATAAAAGTCATATTCCTTCACTGACACAACTTCAGACAGCACTCCTACAGAACCTTAAGTTTTCTATATTAACAAAACTGACTATTCTTAAGCCAACACCTGCACAACTTTAGGAAGAAATATCTTCTGTTCCATCTGGTAGTAAAACCACGAGTATTAAGAAGAAGATAAAAAACTGTATCAATAGAGCCAAACTCTTCTGCAGGTACTGAAACTGTCAAGGATAAACGAGATGAGAAATTAAAGTAAAGAGAGAAAGGAGACAAAGAAGATCACCAAAGCAAAATATTGGTGATGGTAAAAGCAGACCGAAGAAACTAAAAAAGAAAAATACTGCAAATAATTTACCTCATTCTTCAGATGGAGAAATCTACTACATTCCTGACATTGCAGATGTTTACGAAGACAGCTTTGCTAAATGTCATGAACGTTAATGGCTGCTTGTGTTGAAACACATTACTAAATTAATAAAAAAGACGATTGGATTCAGTGCGTTTCCTGTTCACGATGGTCTCGTAACTGTTGTATAAAATTTAATAATGAGTGTAATTGCTGTGGTGAGAGACAGATAGGCTAAAGTATGAAAAAACTAAGAACTCATTAGAAAAGGAAGTGTATAGTCAAACTTTAAATGAACTGGTAAAGGTGTTTTGGACTAAATTGTTTAACAGTATTATTCCTTAGTCATAGAACATATTCCCAATAAAAATATGTCATTTTAATTAACTCTTATCTTCATGTATAATCATTTTATGTAGCCAGTCTCTCCGAGTACACTGGTCCATCTCACGTACACGTTTATGGGTGAGATGAACCATTTATATACATTTACATTTAATCATCTCTCTTGTACTTTAAGGGCAGTATTTCAGTAATATAATAAACTTAATTTTGTATGACACTCTCTACGAACATGCTGCCGGAAGATAAACGAAAGTTAAGAAATACACAAATTTTATGCTGAAGGTGAAAAGTGACCCAACTCTCCAGGACTTACCCTGAGCACTTGTAATTCATCCAGTCACTGTATCTGAATAAACGTTGATGGAATACAGGCGTAAGTTACAAAACAAAGAGTACCTGAGTCAATAGTGGCCTGTGCGTTTTGTAACCGCTAGATCCCACTGTATTACACCTCCCTTGAATGCGTAACTCAAGAGCTTCTTGGTCATAAATGTTTCACACGAACAAGGCTAAGCTGATTTGGATTGCATTCTGAATGTTAATGGATGGGTCAGTCTTTGAGACAAATGATTCAACACGCGACAGGTTGGTGACGTATTCAGTGTGACCCTCAGTCTCAGAGACTTTGAAGCAGATAACACTCCGAAGGCAAGTGTGAAGCATGTGGTGGTGGGAAATTCAGTTTTTACAAGTCGACAATATTAGATATAGTGCTAGTGAGCAATGGCGGAGGAAATGTTGAAAAATGTAATTGTTGAGTTAGTAAAACGTGGCAATCATCAGAAACTAGACCAATTTGACAACATAATTACTGGCACATCGTTCTGGTCTATGCATTTCCAACTTCATGAGTTACCGGTTCTTCAAGACAAATAATAAATAGAAATGTTGCGAAATGAATATCAACCAAATGAAAGTAGCTGGACTGACAAATAATGTGGCAAGATATACAGTTCAGGGGTAACTATTGAATGGCATCCCAACATTGCAAAATCATTCAGGCAGATATTAGACGGTAATAGCTAGTAAACATGAATAATTAACATATATTATCTAAAATAAATACACACGAAACACGAAAATAATAGCATGTTTCTGGTGTTGTGTACCTGGTGCATGCAGTATAGCACTGTAAATATGTCCTTGTACTTTTTCATTATATTAATTAGTCAGGCATCTTGTATGTAGTGGTATGTAGAGCAAGATAACATTCTAATATCATTATTACAACGCTAAGTGAAGAATTCTTAAGAATAAAATAAATCTGATGCACCAAATGGTTTTCATGTCTTTCTTGTATATATATTACTTCTAAATGTGTGATATTAACTATAGAAAGTCACAAAAACGATGAACAGTCTTCTATAAGAATGTGGTAAGAAAGTCTGTGAAGTTCAAGACACCACTTTATGCTTTGTCAGAACTTGCATCCAATGCAGTATTTCGATTTATTCTGGCATTTACAACGTACACATTCGAATGTACTGTATAACTTAGATTAACAATTATGAACTCTTGAAATCATGCATTTAACCTGATCTCCACATTTTAATTATAGTACTGTACTCCCAAAAAATATAAAGTAAATAGTTTTTTCTTATTTTTAATGCTAAGTAACCTACAATTCTCTCACCTACAGAAACATAAAACTGTAAAGCGAGAAATATACCGGTTTATCTCCCCTCTTGCTCAATGTCATTACCACCTTCTTATACGCTTAATGTAGCAATGTTCTGTTATTTATTTGTCTCTAAAGTATATTTATGTTCACTTATTTATCCTGTTGTTTTCCCTTCTTGTGTGCTGTACACATTCCTTTTTATTGTTTAGTTAGATTGTTTCCTCGCAGAATCAAATTCTACGAATTAAATGTACCCAGCAACATTGGTTGTAAAGAGAATGTGAATGCTCGTAAATTGTAGGAAAGAAGTATCACGGTGGTTACGATTTTGCACTTTGTATCATTACGTGTACATTGGTGAGCTAATGGGCCGCTTTGAATTGGCACAAAAAGGGCTGAATTTGTTGTATGGCAGAGCGCTAGCGGGATGATGTCTCAGGGCGCGCCGCGGCTAGGTGACCGCTACGAGCGAGTCCAGGTACAAAAACTAGGAGCGTCACCGGAAATTGGGAAAATCCTGAATAAGTTAAGGTTCTTTGAGATTCGACAGTAACTCACAGTCAAATATTAGTGCAAAACTAAATACATCTGCGATGGCAGAAAAATGAAGCACATCCAGTGACACAACAATATGTCAATATCTTTAAAATGGCAGAAGCCAGTATATCACAGTAAATTAACATTTTCACAATGAACATCTGAATTAACAACTTCAATCGCGATTCTTACAAACGCTATCTCAGAAAACAACATTTCAAGATAGCTTCAAATGTTCAAATGTGTGTGAAACTTTATGTGACTTAACTGCTAAGGTCTTCAGTCCCTAAGCTTACACACTACTTAACCTAAATTATTCTATGGACAAACAGACACACCCATGCCCGAGGGAGGACTCAAACCTCCGCCGGGACGAGCCGCACAGTACATGACTGCAGCGCCCTAGACCGCTCGGCTACTCCCGTGCGGCTCAAGATAGCTATTATCCCTGAAAGCCACTCATCTGGATCTACACTCACGCTCATAAATAAAAGATAATTGCAGAATGTGGTGCCACACAACGTGGCACTATACAAAATTGGCGCTAATAGCAAAGGCACATAGGGAACACACACGACACAGACCTGTAAGTCCATGGTATTGGTGATAAGCTGAGAAAACCGTCCCGAACACATGTGCTACAAAACGCCACTGTTTCCTGCGCATGTACCCCGACGTCAATATGGGATGTGATCACCATGCACACGTACACAGGCCGCACAACGGGTTGGCATACACTGGATCAGGGGGTCAGGCAGCTGCTGGTGTATAGCCTCCCATTCTTGCACCAGTGCCTGTAGGGGCTCCTGAAGTGTCGTAGGGGTTTGAAGACGTGCAGCGATACGTCGACCGAGAGCATCCCAGACGTGCTCGATGGAGTTTAGGTCTGGAGAACAGGAAGGCCATTACATCTTCTGTTTCAGGGTACTCCTCCAAGATGGCAGCTCGGTGGGGCCGTGCGTTATCATACATCAGGAGGAAGGTGAGACCGACTGCACTCATGAAAAGGCGGACATACTGGTGCAAAATGGCGTCCCGATACACCTGACCTGTTACAGTTCCTCTCTCGAAGACATGTAGGGGTTTGCGTGCACCAATCAAAATCCCACCCCACACCATCAAACCACGACACTCAAGGACATTAAGGAGTTGGTATCTGGTTCCTGGCTCACACCAGATGAAAAGCGAGCGAGAATCACTGTTCAGACTATACCTGGACACGTCTGTGAACATAACCTGGGACCACTGTTCTTATTACCATGTACTGTGTTCTTGATACCAGGCTTTACGGGCTCTCCTGTGACCAGGGGTCAGAGGAATGCCCCTTGCAGGTCTCCGGGCGAATAAACCATGTCTGTTCAGTCGTCTGTAGACTGTGTGTCTAAAGACAACTGTTCCAGTGGTTGCGGTAAGGTCCCGAGCAAGGCTACCTTCAGTACTCTGTGGCCGTTTTTGGGCACTGATGGTGAGATATCGGTATTCTTGTGGTGTTGTACACTGTCGACGTCCCGTGCTGTAGCGTCTGGACACGTTTCCTGTGTGCTGGAATCGTTGCCATAATCCTGAGATCACACTTTGTGGCACACGGAGGGCCCGTGCTACGTCCTGCTGTGTTTGACCAACCTCCAGTCGCCCTAGTATTCTATCCCTCATAACGTCATCAATATGTGTTCTTTGAGCCATTTTCAACACACAATCACCATTACTACTTCTGAAAAAGTCTGCACACTTACTCGCTGCAACGTACTCTGATATACACCAACACACCTCTGCGTATGAGGACTGCTGCCGACGCCACGGTGCGACGACCGCAGGTCCAATGCACCGCATGGTCATACCCCGAGGTGATTTAAACCCGCAAACCGCCCACCAGATCGTTGAATTACCATGTATCAGGATTATCCTTAATTTAAAAACATGAGTGTATTTTGTATATTAAGTTATGACGCCGTTTATAACTTTTTGCTACACAGATGTTTGTCAGTTCATCGTATCTGTCCCAATTACACAGTAAGTTGTCATAGCATCAATACCTCATATTGACATACTTGTGCAGATATTTAATGAACAGTTTACTGTTTTGCCAGTAACTTTATTTATATGTTGATTGCAAGTGCTATTAAAAATTTGAGCTAATTTATAAGTGGGTAGTCGTATGTGTTAATGGACACCACGATTGGAAAGAGAAACAAAAGACGCTTCTGTCTAGAAGGCGTAAATATTTATTCAAATAATACACTCCTGAAATTGAAATAAGAACACCGTGAATTCATTGTCCCAGGAAGGGGAAACTTTATTGACACATTCCTGGGGTCAGATACATCACATGATCACACTGACAGAACCACAGGCACATAGACACAGGCAACAGAGCATGCACAATGTCGGCACTAGTACAGTGTATATCCACCTTTCGCAGCAATGCAGGCTGCTATTCTCCCATGGAGACGATCGTAGAGGTGCTGGATGTAGTCCTGTGGAACGGCTTGCCATGCCATTTCCACCTGGCGCCTCAGTTGGACCAGCGTTCGTGCTGGACGTGCAGACCGCGTGAGACGACGCTTCATCCAGTCCCAAACATGCTCAATGGGGGACAGATCCGGAGATCTTGCTGGCCAGGGTAGTTGACTTACACCTTCTAGAGCACGTTGGGTGGCACGGGATACATGCGGACGTGCATTGTCCTGTTGGAACAGCAAGTTCCCTTGCCGGTCTAGGAATGGTAGAATGATGGGTTCGATGACGGTTTGGATGTACCGTGCACTATTCAGTGTCCCCTCGACGATCACCAGTGGTGTACGGCCAGTGTAGGAGATCGCTCCCCACACCATGATGCCGGGTGTTGCCCTGTGTGCCTCGGTCGTATGCAGTCCTGATTGTGGCGCTCACCTGCACGGCGCCAAACACGCATACGACCATCATTGGCACCAAGGCAGAAGCGACTCTCATCGCTGAAGACGACACGTCTCCATTCGTCCCTCCATTCACGCCTGTCGCGACACCACTGGAGGCGGGCTGCACGATGTTGGGGTGTGAGCGGAAGACGGCCTAACGGTGTGCGGGACCGTAGCCCAACTTCATGGAGACGGTTGCGAATGGTCCTCGCCGATACCCCAGGAGCAACAGTGTCCCTAATTTGCTGGGAAGTGGCGGTGCGGTCCCCTACGGCACTGCGTAGGATCCAACGGTCTTGGCGTGCATCCGTGCGTCGCTGCGGTCCGGTCGCAGGTCGACGGGACGTGCACCTTCCGCCGACCACTGGCGACAACATCGATGTACTGTGGAGACCTCACGCCCCACGTGTTGAGCAATTCGGCGGTACGTCCACCCGGCCTCCCGCATGCCCACTATACGCCCTCGCTCAAAGTCCGTCAACTGCACATACGGTTCACGTCCACGCTGTCACGGCATGCTACCAGTGTTAAAGACTGCGATGGAGCTCCGTATGCCACGGCAAACTGGCTGACACTGACGGCGGCGGTGCACAAATGCTGCGCAGCTAGCGCCATTCGACGGCCAACACCGCGGTTCCTGGTGTGTCCGCTATGCCGTGCGTGTGATCATTGCTTGTACAGCCCTCTCGCAGTGTCCGGAGCAAGTATGGTGGGTCTGACACACCGGTGTCAATGTGTTCTTTTTTCCATTTCCAGGAGTGTATTTCACGACACTTTGCTGTGATTTAATGTGAGTGCACTTGCGGAAGAATGCTGGCATATTTACTTTTTGACCAATTTTTAGTTACAGTCATTGGAAACAATATGAGTGTGACAGAATGTTTGTAACGTCTCTTTATTTAAATATTGTTGTAATATATTAGTGTAGTCCAGGAAGCGGTTGAGATGAGTCAAATCACGTTTTTAGTGCCCAAGAACGTCTTTTTTTGCGTGGGGATGGCCTTCAGCCGATGCAAAAGCGGACAGTGGACGAACACCATGGGCGCCTAACGGAGACGGCAACTCTTGGAATAAAAAACTTGAGGGAGCAATTCTGTATACTTTTATGTGAGTTCTGGAAGGATCCAGACCTGACCTTCCTGTGGTAACCAGTGGTATTCGATTTTGGAAGTGATTAATTAAGGGCAGTGAATGGCCGCTAGCATATTTTAAGTTCCCAAGGATCTTATTCGTCGCGAGGCAAGAACACAATTGGTTTACTCGTGTGAACAGCTGCCTAGAAGAGTAGCTACTCAGCAGCAATAATCTACCTATAGCGTCGCAACTTGGAAGGCACGGTTCAGTAACAAATACTGACAGGCGCGATTTCATTTTCACAAAAAGTAGCTACCACCAATATTAAAGAGTTTTCAACATTTTATCTCGCTTCAACGAATTTAGTTAATTAAGTACAATTTTAGGTAAAGATGACCAAGCTTATGTCAATGATCACAATTATAAATGTGTTTACGGACATTGGTATCTTTATGGATCAATGTTTTCCTCAACTACATCGTGTGAGGAAGTCTGCGCTTTTAGTTTGGATCATGTGTGTAGGGGTTATTAGGAAGTCCGACAGTAAACTTTCAGTTTAAATTGTTATTCAGTTTTTTAGTGCCAAATACATACTGTATCCTAAGCATATCCGAAACTGCAGGAAACCTCTTAATTAGCTGGAAGATTCTCGTGAGTTTTCGAGGTAACGCTTAGTGAATACTGCAGTGGCGGCATTAACAGTCCGATGGTTGATTCTTTCTAAGCTTTATCCATGTCTAATGATTTCGTTGTAGATTGAAAAACACATATACACACTATTAATGCTCCCACACTAACTGTAAGAACGACTAACACAAGTCCGCAGCTCGTGGTCGTGCGGTAGCGTTCTCGCTTCCCACGCCTGGGTTCCCGGGTTCGATTCCCGGCGGGGTCAGGGATTTTCTCTGCCTCGTGATGACTGGGTGTTGTGTGATGTTCTTAGGTTAGTTAGGTTTAAGTAGTTCTAAGTTCTAGGGGACTGATGACTATAGATGTTAAGTCCCATAGTGCTCAGAGCCATTTGAACCATTTTGACTAACACAAACTTTAAAATTCTAATGTTGTTCTCGGATGCTGATTCAGTATCTTGTTGTTGGAAACGGATATTATATGAGTTTCCTAGGTAGAAAATACTACATCATAGTGGTGTAGGACGCTTTATTACGCGCCTCTAGCTTTATGCAAGAGATTAATATTGTGGCATACCAAATGACAACCACATCTGAGATTAGGAAACAGTCTTAACGTTACATGCCTATGGCTTGCTCCATGTATAAATTCGAAATTGTTGTCTTATTAAAGTGGCAATCAATAGCGTGAACCACTACTCTAACGAAAGTCGGCACTGACGCATCACTAACCGTTCTACTATACCAAAATGATTTCGCCAGAAATCGTTTTGTGCATACGTTACTATGAATCCAGTACTTCCCCAAAAGGAAAATTTCCCGTCCCTTAATTATTATTTGGTTTCAGATTTCGTAAGTTGCCGGAGGTGACAGCTCTAGTTACGAGTACGAGGAAACTCAGTTTTTAGAACATGATCCCACTGGTGATACTCGTTGAAGTCTATAGCATTACTCCTGCTGTTTTACATATACAGTGTTGGATGTGTGAGGTATTATGGTCTCGAAATATATTACACATATAATAATCACGAATATAGATATTTGAATGTACAATAACAGTTTTAACATACTGATTAGAGAAAAGTTTGTGGCTTGAAGAGACGTGCAGATTTCAATAAGCACTCTAAGTGTTTTTTTGAAGTTGGAGCAATATGTATGATTGTGGCAGGAGGTTCTATAATGACTGTAAAATACCAACCAGTAATACACTTCAAGTATATTACACAGACATATATAGGTAATAAAAATGATACAGTGGAATATTTTAATTTTCAGTGTCAGTGGAGTACCTGCCATAATTTAGAAATTCCCTTATCTGATTGAAGAATTTTCCGTTATTTGAGCGTATAAGCACCAGTACTACATGAGTCAGCAAAACTTGTAACCTCCTTTCTTCAAGCACGTTTTACATCAAGAACAGCCACAGGCAACATTTGAGGTGGCGATGCTGCGACATTATTCTTGCATAGGGAAATATTACGTCAGAGGCAATCTAGTTAGAACAATTCACATTTGTATACAAAAAAAAATTGTTGGAGAAATTTGTTTAATTTAAAAAATGTCACAGTGTTGTGGTCTAATGTGCTTTTCACATAACTTTTTACATTTGGGCTCCATGAAGGATGTTCGAAAATAAGCTACCTGTAATGTTTATCATGCCAATGGTTTCGTTCCTTGCTCCATACACGGATCGAAAGTCATCAAGTGGGAGTGCTGCTCGAAGGACATCAAATTCGAGACGTGTGGTTTATTTTTTAAGTAACTGCTGCTTTAAATTATGGCTAGGGCCGCCCTACGGCCATCAGTCTGCAGATGCAAGCTGTGCACTTGCTTATATTGCCTAGCTGCAGACACCACAACGGAAGTATTACAGGGTGTCAAATTACATACCTTTCAGCCGTATACTTTACAACTCCATTTTATTTGGCAACCAGTTTCACCGTTTCACTACTCCATATTCAGACCCTGACCGACGTGTAGGAAGATTCTATCTCGATTGTTATCAAAATAGGGGCCAGCAAAACTGGAACTAATAAATTTCTGCAACAACGATCACTTCAACCGTCATCTGCCTACGGTAGATGCTTATCTAACGGCCGGAAGATGACAGCTGAAGAGATCGCTATTGCACAGATCTACTAATAACAATATTGCTGGTACCAGTTTGATTACGACCGAGGTAGAACCTTCCTACAAGTCGGTCAAGGGCCTGAAGATGGCGTAGAAAAACGCTGAAACTGGTTGCCAAAAAAAAGAAATGAAACTAGAAACTAGACTGCTGAAAGGTATATAATTTGACATCATGTATCGAACTGCCGAGTTCCGCAACCATCTCTAAAAAGATGAACATACGGAGACGGAAGTATTAATACATATTTACGTTTCTTTGTACATTTTAAATGCATTAATAAACTAAATGAACCTAGTTTGAATTATGTGCTGTGATTCCTTTTGTGCCGGCCACAGTGGGCGAGCGGTTCTAGGCGCTTCAGTCGCGACGCGCGCGACCGCTACGGTCCCAGGTTCGAATCTTGCCTTAGGCACGGATGTGTGTGATGTCCTTAGTTAGGTTAAAGTAGTTCTAAGTTCTGGGGGACTAATGACCTCAGATGTTAAGTCCCATAGTGCTCAGAGCCATTTGACTCATTTTGATTCCGTTTGTATGTGAAAAAGACATAAAAGTGGATGAAATTCATCTACATGTTACTCAAGTTTACGTAAAAAGAACATGGGTGATGTAATGGTAAGAAAATGGATTAGGGCGCGTAAAGATAAGGCTACTAAAGTGCCTTGAGTCGTGGAAGCGTGCGACAGTCTGTCATCACTCAACCTTGGTACCGAAACTGGATGCAGAAGATCCAGAAAACGTACACTTAACAATTGCTCTCAAATCAAATTGGTTTCCTAAGGCTACAGAAAGTATTTTTATTATATTTTTACCCAGTGCTTAAACTAAGAGAAGTAATACTTCTGCTGGGTAGCAGAAACACTGAGTGAGGTAGACAGAACCTCTCAAGTATGCAGTTAAGGTAGTTAAATTTTGAGATTATATATGAGTGGTTCATTTTGCACCAGCAGCCTAACAACAAAATGACCCTGAGCACTATGGGACTTAACATCTGAGGTCATCAGTCCCCTAGAACTTAGACCTACCTAAACCTAACTAACCTAAGCACATCACATACATTCATGCCCGAGGCAGGATTAGAACCTGCGACCATAGCGGTCACGCGCTTCCAGACTGAAGCGCCTAGAAGTGCTCGGCCACACCGGCCGGCAGCCAAACAACAATCTAAGAAATGGAGGCATTTAAAATAGCCAAAGAACGTGTAACTGAAACAAACAGTTTCAGCCCAAAGTGTCGTACGCACTTATTTTTCTCGAATGGATAAGGGATGTGGCTTTGTATGTTTTGCCTCACGGTAACACAATTCTGGGACATACTGCGAGCACATCGAGCAGTTCCAAATACACATCATGGCATGCTCAGTCAAGTTTGTCTCATTACTTTCTGTAATATGTCTCGGACCAACTTGATTAACCTCTGTATAGCCCATATCTAACTCCCAGTCGTTGTCATTTCTTCTTGCAATTGGGAAAAAAAGAAAAAAATGTAAGGTGGCAGATTTTTATGAGAATGCAGTTGTGAAGTGGATTTTAGTTACGATAAATCCAGTACTACAATCTAAGGCAAACAAAAAGAAACAATGCATCACGAAGGAATTATCCGAATGGAACGGAAATAAGTAGATGTGATATAGATGTACAGACAAACAATAAATCGGTAGATGTGATGCACAGGTACAGACAAACAAATTACTACAATTTCAAGAAAAGTGAATGTTTCATTCAAGAGAAAGAGCCTTACAAATTCAGCAAGTCAATAATACACTACTGGCCATTAAAACTGCTACACCACGAAGATGACGTGCTACAGACGTGAAATTTAACTGACAGGAAGAAGACGCTGTGATATGCAATTATTAGCTTTGCAGAGCATTCACGCAAGGTTCGCGCCGGTGGCGACACCTACAACGTGCTGACATGAGGAAAGCTTCCAGCCGATTTCTCATACACAAACAGCAATTGACCTTCGTTGCCTGGCGAAACGTTGTTGTGATGCCTCGTGTAAGGAGGACAAATGCGTATCATCACGTTCCCGACTTTGATAAAGGTCGGATTGTAGCCTATCGCGATTGCGGTTTATCGTATAGCAACATTGCTTCTCGCGTTGGTCGAGATCCAATGACAGTTAGCAAAATATGAAATCGGTGGTTTCAGGAGGGTAATACAGGAACGCCGTTCTGGATCCCAACGGCCTCGTGTCACTAGCAGTCAAGATGACAGGCATCTTATCAGCATGACTGTATCGGATCGTGCAGCCACGTCTCGATCCCTGAGTCAACAGATGGGGACGTTTGCAAGACAACAACCATCTGCACGAACAGTTCGACGACGTTCGCAGCAGCATGGACTATCAACCTGCCGTTACCTTTGACGCTGCATCACAGACAGGAGCGCATGCGATGGAGTACTCAACGACAAACCTGGGTGCTCGAATGGCAAAACGTCATTTTTTCGGATGAATTCAGGTTCTGTTTACAGCATCATGATGGTCGCATCCGTGTTTGGCGACATCGCGGTGAACGCACATTGGAAGCGTGTTTTCGTCATCGCCATACTGGCGTGTCACCCGGCGTGATGGTATAGGGTGCCATTGGTTACACGTCCCGGTGACTTCCTGTTCGCATTGACGGCACTTTGAGCAGTAGACGTTACATTTCAGATGTGTTACGACCCGTAGCTCTACCCTTCATTCGATCCCTGCGAAACCCTACATTTCAGCAGGATAATGCACGACCGCATGTTGCAGGTCCTGTACGGGCCTTTCCGGATACAGGAAATGTTCTACTGCTGCCCTGTCCAGCACTTTCTCCAGATCTCTCACCAATTGAAAACGTCTGGTCAATGGTGGTCGAGCAACTGGCTCGTTACAATATGCCAGTCACTACTCTTGATGAACCGTGGTATCGTGTTGAAGCTGCATGGGCAGCTGTACCTGTACACGCCATCCAAGCTCCGTTTGACTCAATGCCCAGGAGTATCAAGGCCGTTATTACGGCCAGAGGTCGTTGTTCTGCGTACTGATTATTCAGGATCTATGCACCCAAATTGTGTGAAAATGTAATTACATGTCAGTTCTAGTATATTTGTCCAATGAATACCTATTTATTAACTGCATTTCTTCATGGTGTAGCAATTTTAATGGACAGTAGTGTAGTTGGTCCATCTCTGGCCCTTATTCGGTGTGTCAGCCGGAGTGGCGGTGCGGTTCTAGGCGCTACAGTCTGGAGCCGAGCGCCCGCTCAGGTCGCAGGTTCGAATCCTGCTCGGGCATGGATGTGTGTGATGTCCTTAGGTTAGTTAGGTTTAATTAGTTCTAAGTTCTAGGCGACTGATGACCTCAGAAGTTAAGTCGCATAGTGCTCAGAGCCATTTGAACCAATTTAGCCATATTCGGTTTGCCATTGCTTAACAGAGTTGTTGGATTGCCTCCTGAAGGATATCGAACAAATTCTGTCCAGTAGGCGAATTAAATTGTAAAAGTGCTGAAATTGTTGGCTCCAAACATTGTCAGTTCAAGAGAGAGCCAGCATTCTTGCATGCTATAGTAGGGTTTCGCAAGCACGAACCCAAGCAGCGAAAACTTTCGCCGTTTGCGGACGGCATTGTCTTGCTAAAATCTAAACCCAGGATCCCTTGCTTTCAAAGGCAACAAAATGGGGCGTAAAATATCGATAACTTGCCACTGTGCTGTAAGGGTGCTGCAGATGAGAACGAGAGGAATCCTGCTATGAAATGAAATTGCATTCCAGACCATCTTTCGTGGTTGTCGTGCCGTATGGCGGACAACCGTCACGTTGGTATGCCACTGCTGTTTGGGGTGTCTCCAGACATGTCTTCGCTATTCATCGGGACTTAATTCGAAGAGGGGCCCTCACGCTATATTAAATTCGTTTTTAAAAATGCACTTGTTTTTGATCATTGAAAAAATAAATGTCTCGTAATAATTGGAAATTTGCGTAGTGATATGTAGAAGGATATTCATTTGAACATGAAATTCCGAAACATTGTCAAAGGCTTCATTACTACTGAAATCAAGGGACGAATCTCGGAGAAAATTATTGAATCATCCTTCTTTCATACAGAATTTTCTACCTTTGAGTTTGTAGTAACTATTTATTGCGATACGGAATGTGTCAAAGTGGTTCGCGAGAGCTGCGCGGTCGCGAAGGCAGACAGTGCGTATAGCGGCGGGCAGTTTGCGCGTGGCGCACGCAACATCGATCCTCAACGGCCGCCGCTGTGTTCTGGCGCTCGCCGACTTCCGGCGACATAGACAGAACCCGCGCCCGAGCGCCGCCTCCACGCATGAGCGATGGTGGCGACAGACTTGGGGATGCCGCTGTTGCTGTCGCCAAGGCACTGAGGCGACACAAACCGGCGGGAAACAAATTCTGCTTTCGATATTTATGTACGTGGGCTTTTGTAATATCTATTTCACAATGTAGAAAAGTAAAACGCAGTACTTGCTGTGAGTACGTCACAGAGTAAAATGCGAATACTTGCGCTGCAGCTCCACACACAATAAAAATGAAGAATGAGAATCGCAAGTTAAATTGCTGTTGAATAAAAACAGCAAGGAACCAGGATAAAGACAGTGAATAATGCAATTAGGATAACATTAAATATTTTGTAAATAGATATCTACTATTATCAGTCTGATGAGGCTGTCCTCGATTGTGAGTGTTCATCGGAGGAGAGGGCATTATCTGGAGTGCCCTAGGGAAGTGTGGTAGGTCCGCTGTTGTTTTCTATCTACATAAATGATCTTTTGGATAGGGTGGATACAATGTGCGACAGTTTGCTTATGATGCTGTGGTGTACGGCAAGGTGCGGTCGTTGAGTGACTGTAGGAGGATACAAGATGACTTGGACAGGATTTGTGATTGGTGTAAAGAATGGCAGCTAACTCTAAATATAGATAAATGTAAATTAATGCAGATAAATAGGAAAAAGAATCCCGTAATCTATGAATACTCCATTAGTAGTGTAGCGCTTGACACAGTCACGTCGATTAAAAATTTGGGCGTAACATTGCAGAGCGATAAGAAGTGGGACAGGCATGTAATGGCAGTTGTGGGGAAGGCGGATAGTCGTTTCCGATTAATTGGTAGAATTTTGGGAAGATGTGGTACATCTGTAAAGGAGACCGCTTATAAAACACTAATACGACCTATCCTTGAATACTGCTCGAGCGTTTGGGATTCCTATGAGGTCGGATTGAGGGAGGACATAGAAGCAATTCAGAGGCGGGCTGCTAGATTTGTTACTGGTAGGTTTGATCATCACGCGAGTGTTACGGTAATGCTTCAGGAACTCGGGTGGGAGTATCTAGAGGAAAGGAGGCGTTTTTTTCGTGAATCGCTACTGAGGAAATTTAGAGAACTAGAATTTTGAGGCGGCCTGCTGTACAATTTTACTGCCGCCAACTTACATTTCGCGGAAAGACCACAAAGATAAGATAAGAGAGATTAGGGCTCGTACAGAGGCATATACGTAGCCAATTTTCCCTCGTTCTGTTTGGAAGTGGAACAGGGAAAGAAGATGCTAGTTGTGGTACGAGGTACACTCCGTCACGCACCGTATGGTGGATTGCGGAGTTATTTATGTAGACGTGCATGTAGGATGATAATAATAACGACGACGTATGATTATGGGCGCACCACACTTACGTCGGATTGTTGCGGTGTAACGGAAATTATCGGCAGTTACATCAAGATTATAATCGCCCCAATGTGAGCAGGTTATAACATGAGGTAATGCTCCAACAGCCATTAAGTTATTGATTACGAATTTCTTTCTTATTTGAATATATTGTTTAAGCATAAATGTTTGCTTGTGTTTGTTTCTTATCGTGTGGAAGAGTGCCGCAATGCGCCGACGGCAACACCTTCGTCGCTGCCGCCGGAGACACACCACTAGGATATTAATCTGCACATGTACAGATGGCGATAGTATCGCGTAAGGTAGGTACAACATGGCGGTGTACTGGTGGAGCTGTTCCACCCTCGATCTTATCCTCGCTTCCCCCAACCTCCTTGGTCGCATCGCCGTTGATGTCCTCGATCCCATCGGTAGTGACCGTCTCCCTGTCCTTCTCACCATCTTCTCTACCCGTCCCGCCACTGCAGCCACACGCCCAGCTGCCCCTCCAAAGTCTGTTCATGACTACCAACGTGCCAATTGGGATGCCTACCGGGAATCCATTGTCTTACAGGTCGAAAGCCACCCTGTCATCTTTCACCAACCTGATGACATCACCCATGCCTCTTCCTTCCTTTCGAAGACCATCACTGATGCTGTGGAGGCTCATGTCCCTACCAAACTCATCCACCCTCACCACCCTACGCTTCCTTCACAGGCCGTCCTTCTTCTGCGTGAATCCCGTAGGCTATACCGCTCCTTCCTCCGCACTCGTGACCAGGATACTCTCACCCGCCACCGGCAATTACAGCGACATATCCGGAACCTCCTTACAGCAAAGAAACGCCGGGACTGGCGCCAGACATGCACACACCTCAATTCCACCCTCCCTGTCAACTCCTCCAAGTAATGGTCAGCCCTCCACCGCCTTACTGGTAGCCATCCCACCCCGCATTACCCCATCCTCCATGACGATCGACCCTTCCCAGACAACCTCAGTAAGGCTAACCATTTTTCTTCCCACCTATCTGAGGTCTTCTCAATTCCTGACGATCCCCATTTTGATTACTCCCTCTTCCCCCATTGTCCTTGACCGCACTGACACCTCTGTCCCCCCGCTCGCACCTAGCTTCCAGTACTTGGATCAGTTACCCCCCTCAGACATCAACACTCCCATCACCGCACAAGACAACACACTCGTCCTCTACTCGAAGCGCAACTCCGCCCCTGGTCATGATGGCGTCACCTACCGTCACCTCAAGGAATCCCCTCCATCCTTCCTGTCAGTCCTTGCTGCCATGTACGATGCCCTCTCCACTGGATTTTACCCCAACCTGTGGAAGACTTCCCATGTCTTGCTGTTCCCTAAACCTAACAAACCTCCCTCTGATACCTCTTCCTATCGTCCAATCTGCCTCACCTCTGTGTTCAGTAAGGTCTTCCAGGCCATCCTCTCTTGCCGTATTCACCACCACCATAACCAGCACCACCTCCTTCCTATTACCCCATATGGCTTCCAGCCTTCCTTCTCCGCCGACGACCAGCTCCTTAACCTTACCAATCTTCTTTCCCTCCAACTTAACTCCCGTCGCTCCACTATCTTTGTTTCCCTTGATCTCCAGAACGCCTATGACCGTGTCTGGCATCCTGGGCTCCACTTCAAACTCCTGACCTATTCTCTCCCCATCAACTTCGTCCATGTTGTCGCTTCCTTCCTCTCCCATCGTCCCTCCAATGTGACTATCCACAATTCCAACTAATGTACTTTCTAGCCCTCAGCTGGCGTGCCCCAAGGTTCAGTCCTTTCCCCTCTCCTCTATGTCCTGTACACTGCTGACATGCCCAAACCTCCCCCTCCTGTTCATCTTCTCCAGTTCGCTGATGACACTGCCTTCCTAGCCCTTTATCCTACCCTTCAATGGTCCCAACGTACCCTCCAAACCCACCTTGACCACCGCTTGGTGCAACCAGTGGTTCCTCCGTGTTAATCCCTCCAAGACCCAGGCGATCATCACAGGCCGCACCACCTGCTCCTTCCACCTCCATGATTTCTACCTCACCATTTATGGCCGTCCTATCCACCTCACTCCTACCCTCAAATACCTCCGCCTCACACTCAACCGCCACCTCACCTTGACTCCCCATCTCCTTACCATCCAAAACAAAGCTCACAACTGCCTCCACCTCCTGAAACTCCTGTCCGGCCGGACGTGGGGTCTGCATCCTTCCACCATCCTTCACACCTACAAATCCTTGATCCTCCCCATCCTCTGTTATGCCAGTGTAGCTTGGATTTCCACCCGCCCCCCAGTTCTATAAAGCCCTCCAAATCCTCAAACGCCATGCGCTCCGCCTCGCCTTCCGCATCCACCTTCCATCCCCAATGCGCATTCTCTACAACCTCATCCCCTTCCCCCACCTTCTCCTTTCCCTTGAACACATCCGCACACTATATATTGTCCGCCGCCTTGATCCCCTCACCCTCTGGTGTCTCCCTTTCTCTCCACCCTCAACCAGTTGCCGCTCCTTTACCGTTGTGTCCCACCCTCTCTCCATCTCCAAACTCTTCATCTCCTTTCCCAACGCAACTTCAACCGCCTACCCCTCCCAGTTGATGAGCTTCGCCCTGACATCTACCCTTCCTACCAACACTAACCCCATCTTCCTGCCTCCTCCTCAGGGCTCCCTCTTCACCCCCTCCCTCCTCCTGAGTGGCATCCCCCTCCTACTCCCCATCCATCTCTAGTGCCTCTTTTCAGTGTCTCTGCACTCCCTCCTGCCCTGTCTTCCCTCTTCATCTCCCACCTGACATGTCTCCCACCTCTTCGTGTACTCTCTGATGCCCCTTCTCTCTTCATCCCATCGCTTCCCCTGCTGCCCCTTTTCCATCCTCTCTGCCCTTTCCCTCGGCAGGTCCCACCTGGCAGTTTTATTCTTCATTGTATGTGCTTTGAGTGGGTTTTAAGTGTGTTGTTCTGGAGTGTATCTACTACTGTGCACTCTTAACGTGTGCATGTCCATTCAGTGCCTTCTCTGAGTTTTGAAGAATCGCCAACTGTGTTTTTTAAGTTTCTGGTGACCTTTTTTTTAACTGTCTTCCATGAACGTCTCTGTGTTAGTCTATATTTTTTACCTCCATTTTCTCCCGTTATTCTGTTTTAAGTTCCCCTGTATCGCCTTATGCATGTAATATTTTTTCTTGTTTAAGTTGTCATGCCACTCGGCTGAAGAGCGGCGGATTGTGCCGCTGACAGCCCTCCCCTGTCCATATGGGGCAGGGGAATGAAATCACAATAAAGAAATGAAAAAGGGGAGCAGTCATTTCTTCTCAGGTGATTCTTGTGAAAAGGTTTGCGATGTGATTATAGCAGCACGACGGGAATTAACGGACTTCGAATGCGGAGTGGTAGCCAGACGCATGGGACATTCCCTTTCGGAAAGCGCTAGGTAATTGAGTATACCCACAGCGTCAAGAGTGTGCTGAGCGTATTGTGTCTCACTGTTTAGAAGCACAAAACGCGTGCGTGATTTCATCTCGTTGCTAAATGCAAATAAGTAGGAGGCCGAGTTGGTAGGAATGCAATAATGCAATAATATGTGGTACGGCACACTGTTAGAGAGAAGGATTATTATTCAAGAAACACATAGTAAAATGAAAATTACTTATCTTCAGTAGATTTTGGGGAGTGCAGCTACGGCTATAACTAACACAACATATTCTCAGGGACTAAGCCTGATGGGCTCTCTTCAGAGAATCAATGCAAACAGAACTGGCTAAGGGCCGATTATGAAAGTGCGTCTGCCTAGGTTGAAATCTAGCTAAGAAGTGAATGAGACACACTCCAGTTCCGTCGAGCTGCACAGCCTGCTAGAGTGCACTGTGCTCGGCAGACGACGGGCTGCCAATCTTGTGTTGGTGCGTGTTGTAGTAGTATCTGTGGCAATGATACTACAGAGAATACCAAATTTCTGGTATTACCTCTCACCACGTAAAATGCACTGGCCGACGGCCTTCACTTAAAGACCGAGAGCAACAGCGTTTGTGCAGAGTTATCAGTGGTAGCAGACACGCAACAGTGCGTGAAATAAGAGCAGAAAGCAATGTCGGAAGACGAAGAACGTACCGCTTAAGACAGTGCGGCGAAATCTGGCGTTAGCGGCCTATGGCAACAAACGACTGACGAGAGAGTCTTTCCTATCAGCACCACATTGCCTACAGCGCCTCTCCTGGGCTCATGACTATATCGGTTGGACCCTAAACGAGTGGAAAATTGTGGCCTGTTCAAATGATTCCCTATTTCAATTGCAAAGATCTGACAGTAGGGTTAGAATGTGGCGTAGACCCCTCGAAGCCACGGACCCATGTCAAATGAGGCACCGTGCCAGTTGGTGGTAGCTCCATGGTGGTAGGCTGTGTTTACATGGAACTGAACCGATCATTGGCTGAAAATGGTTATGGTCGGCTACTTTGAGATTATGTGCAGCCATTAATGGACTTCATGTTCCCAAACGACGATAGAAGTTTTATGGATGACATTACGTCATATCACCGGGCTACAATTGCTCGCGATAGGTTTGAGGAAGGTTATAGAGAATTCCAGCAAATGATTTTGCCTCCAAGATCGCACGGCATGACTCCCATAGGACATCTATGAAACGTAATCGAGAGGCCAGTCCCTGCACAAAATACTGCACCGGCAACAGTTTTGCAGTTATGGACGGCTATAGAGGCAACATGGCACGATATTTGAGCAGGGGACTTACAGCGACTTGTTGAGTCTATGCCACGTCGGCTTGCACTACCCCGAGCTAAAGGAGGTTAGACTAGATATTAAGAGGTATCCCACTGTAACACCTATTTTAGGCCGTAGCGTTGAATGTAAAACATGTGGTGAAGCCCGCAGATATGTAAATAGGCTGGCAGAGTGGAAATGGTGTTATTGGTGCGCAAGTGGCAACTCGTACTTTGTGACGGGTAAGGAGTCTGGGCTGAGCAGTGCTGTGGTAAGCATCTCGTGGTCGTGCGGTAGCGTTCTCGCTTCCAACGCCCGGGTTCCCGGGTTCGATTCCCGGCGGGGACAGGGGTTTTCTCTGCCTCGTGATGGCTGGGTGTTGTGTGCTGTTCTTAGGTTAGTTAGGTTTAAGTAGTTCTAAGTTGTAGGGAACTGATGACCGTAGCAGTTATGTCCCATAATGCTCAGAGCCATTTGAACCACTTGAACCATTTGCTGTGGTAAACATCTCGTTACCAGTAGCGGATAATTTTTGCTCATATTCCTGGAGTTTTGAGGCCAGAAGAGCTTAAGGGCAGTATTTATGGGCCTCAGATGCTGAATTTGGTGATACCATTATCATGGCATGGTTTTTGGCCCTACAAAAATATTTCTGACGCCAAGAACGTAACAGGGCGAGGCCAACAGTATTGCTGTGACTGCATCGTCGCCAGATAATAGCCATTGAAAATTACGTCACCAGTGCCACCAGCCTTCCATTAAACTGTTTATACTTGGCATTCTTTAAATGGAGCAAGTATTTGTCAGATTTGGTTGATTTTATAATAATAATTGTGGTGTTCATAGAAACTCTATCTCACATCCGTGATTATCCCAAATCACAAACCTAGACAGGAATTTTATCCTAGTGTGTATAATTCCGAGTGTCCTAATTTATTATTAGAAAGTAGTTGCACTTGAATTTAATGTTGTGTTGCCATTTGCACAGCCAGTTATCTCTTTTGAACAAGTCGAAAGACTGCTTATGAAAGCACATTTGTTATTTAAACAGTTATAGTTTGTTGTGGTTTACTTAATTAATAATTAATGATAAGAGTACTTATCATTTCTCAAACATACTAGTGTAGTTTTGTTAATGAGCATGGTCCTCCAGATCACGAAAGTTTAAGAGCCCACATGTACTAGGCTTGTTAGTTAATGAAGCAATGAAAAGGTTCCTTCAGAGCCAGTATAGCTAGGTTTTCATACTGTTTTAGCCGGCCGCGGTGGTCTAGCGGTTCTGGCGCTGCAGTCCGGAACCGCGGGACTGCTGCGGTCGCTGGTTCGAATCCTGCCTCAGGCATGGGTGTGTGTGCTGTCCTTAGGTTAGTTAGGTTTAAGTAGTTCTAAGTTCTAGGGGACTTTTGACCTAAGATGTTGAGTCCCATAGTGCTCAGAGCCATTTGAACCATTTCATACTGTTTAGTAGTGTCAAACAAAGTTTAAGAAAGAATAATTTACTGTGTTATCTATTCTAATGCAAGCTGGTTAATGCACAGACATAGATACGCTGTACTAATCAATGAAGTTATAGATTATGATCATTAGCAGACACCCTGATTTAAATTCAGAATCATTTCAATCTTTTTCCTGATCAGTATTGACACTAGTTTCACGTGTATCGGTAATTGGTTTTATAAATTGCTACACCTAGTTCAATTAAGGTGCGTGTTGTTGACAGGCATTTGTTGCTGTTTACTATCTCATTGGCCATGTCTGTTAGTAGCACTTTTATCGGCAAGGCTAGGTTACTGTGTTGTAGTATGATCAGATATAAGGAATGAGTTTAGTGTGTGTGTGTCAAGGAAAGTTAGGTTAGCCTTATCACTACCTTCTGCTTTATCATTTTGCTTGACACAAGAATGCCTAATTAGGCTGGCGACCGGTTTTAATATGTAACGTTAAAACTTGGTTTTGTACTGGGAGAACGTCTGTTCCAGACCCACCGTTTACTATTTGTTATACTCCGCTGGGGTGTTTCGGAAACTAATCGAAGTTAGATTGTTCTGTTTCCATTAGTTTCAAATAGTTCAAATGCCTCTAAGCACTATGGGACTTAGCAGCTGAGGTCATCAGTCCCCTAGAACTTAGAACTACTTAAACCTAACTAACCTAAGGACATCACACACATCCATGCCCGAGGCAGGATTCGAACCTGCGACCGTATCTGTTACGCGGTTCCTGACTGAAGCGCCTAGAACCGCTCGACCACAGCGGCCGGCTTTCTATTAGGTTATCTCACCGTCACAACTACTTAAAAATTCCTCACAGAGATCTAATGTTAACATCGATTGCCGTTTAAGGCGGTCAGTGGTACCGTTACACCATGACTTTTGTTACTCAGTATAAGCCGACCACTAAGACACGGTAGCCGATGGCGATTGTGCAGAAGATTCTGCCAAAAACTGTTACCACTCTCTGCCCTCAGCTGAATTACTTACGAAAAATACTGTAATTCAATAGTAAATGAATATCGTTGTGTTAACTGACTAACATGTAATGAGATTATGTATCAGTAGGCTGGGTGCAATCTTACCGTCAATATCTGTAAGGAGCTTCTGTGTAACTGCAGCGCTTAAATAAAGACCACAAGAAGCGAAAACTATTTATCCCAATTCTCATTCAAGCAACATACTGAGATTATTCATTTTGCTACAGGTGACCGGAAACTTCCTGTTTTAACTGATGCTAAGTACAGAAAGAAAAAGTAGTTCGAGATGTGGTATTTACGAAAATCTGGCAACAGATCATTTACGATTCTGGGGCTACCAATTCCAGAGATACATTATGTGATCAAATGTATCCAGACACCACGCTGAAAATGACTTACAAATTCGTGGCGCCCTCCATCGATAATGCTGGAATTCAATATGATGACGGTCCACGCTTAGCACTGATGACAGCTTCTACTCTTGCAGGCATACGTTCAATCAGGTGCTGGAAGGTTTCTTGGTGAATCACAGCCCATTCTTCACGGAGTGCTGCACTGAGAAGAGGTATCGATGTCTGACGGTGAAGCATGGCGCGAAATCGACGTTCCAAAACATCCCAACGGTGTTCTATAGGATTCAGATCCGGACTCTGTGGAGGCCTGCCCATTACAGGGATGTTAATGTCGTGTAACCACTCCGCCACAGGCCGTGCATTATGAACATTAGCTCGACCGTGCTGAAAGATGCAATCGTCAGCCCCGAACTTCTCTTCAACAGTGGGAAGAGAGAAGGTGCTTAAAACATCAATGTAGGCCTGTGCTGTGATAGTGCCACGCAAAACAACAAGGGGTGCAAGCCCCCTCCATGAAAAACACGACCACAACATGACACCATCGCCTCTGAATTTTCCTGATGGCACTACACATGCTGGCAGATTACGTTCACCGGGAATTCGCCATACCCACATCCTGCCTACTTTTCTTTAAAGACTGCTGATGTGCAGGCTCCGTTTCGCAATAAATTTTGAAGAATCCTCTTCAAACATTTTCTTATAATACTGACTCTAATTCACAAGAAAATTCGAGGGAATCCCCTCCAGACCTTTTTTACTGAGTCAACATTGCCCTTGTCGAGATAATACAGTCAAATGTTGATGTTTAAAAAAACCGGTTTTTGAATGGGTAATTTTTAGAAAGAAATTTAACACAGAACACCTACTACGCTTCTAAAGAGAGATACACTGGAAGTTTCTACAGTCGGGAAATAACTTCAAATGGTTCAAATGGCTCTGAGCACTATGGGAATTAACTTCTGAAGTCATCATTCCCCTAAAAGTTAGAACTACTTAAACCTAACTAACCTAAGGACATCACACACATCCATGCCCGAGGCAGGATTCTAACCTGCAACCGTGGCGGTCGCGCGGTTCCAGACTGTAGCGCCTAGAACCGCTCGGCCAATTCGGCAGGTGGGAAATAAGTCTTAGCAAAAACTTGTGGGAAGAAGACCCAACTTTTTTGTTTCTAGTGTAATCTTGCTGAGGTCTATCTTTTTCATTACGCGTAGTGTGACGCCATTCCACTGACTGAAGTTTAGTCTCTGGGGTCATGTGAAAAGCCCAAGGCTCATCCCCTGTGACAATTTCTCTAAAATCCTTCGATTTTCCATTTCTCAGTAAGAAATCTGAGAACCCAACGTGCGTATAATTTGCAAAACTGCAGCTTTACAGTGGCCACTTTGTGCAATGTTCTATGCACATTCGGAAATTCCATTGTTAAAGTTCATCTTGTGAATTGACAGTCTTCAAGAATCTTTTTGCCCACGGCTTCGATCAAGTCTTCTGAAATCACTGATGGTCGGCCTGATCGCGGTCAATCATGGTCGTTTCCCGTCCGTCCTTGAAACCTTTCACCCAATAATGCAATTCCCTGTCACTCATCGCATTGGGGGAATACAGTTCATTTATCTGTCTATGAAATTCCGCTGCTGCATCATTCCTTGCTGTCTGAAGCCGAATCAATATTCACAATCACCTGGCTGATCATTTGTTTAAACTGCCTTTAAATGACTGTAAGCCACACACTGCAACTGTAGCACTGCAAAAGGCGTCGTTTGACGAGCACGACACGCTGGAAGTCGTTGCGACTGCGAGTTTCATTGTTCGCGCGACGTTGCAGTAACTATAACCGATTCAGATCTTACATTTCCAATAACTCTCCTGTATTACGGAGGTAAATATTTATACCCCTCAAATGCCCATCTGGTGTTAGAATACTGCTTAAGGCCCAGCAACACCTGATGCCTAACGCTGTGAGCAGTGCTATAAAATGAGACGTTTGCTTGTTATGATTGAGGACAGCAGTTGTCAACATGTCTCTCTCAATTAGACTGGACGGAAGAGTAGTCTTAAGAGTTAGGTGTTGAAATATTCGAAGGAAATCTAGCCTCGCTGCAAAAGTGGTGAACAGAAGCCCATGGCTCTTGCTTTGAAATTGGAGTACAAACACTCTCGACCGCAAAAACCTTTTTTCGAGATCTTCATGTTGTATAGCTGTAATCTGCACAGACGTTTTCGCCACATTGACGCGACGGTCTGTTACAAATCGGTTACTTCAAGGACAGCTTCGAGCTAGACGCTGTGTAATTTGCATTCGACTGATCCAAACGGTCGCCATTTGCCAATTCAGTTGTGTCAAATGAGAACTCATTGGAGGGCAGGGTGGAAGTCTGTCGTGTTTTCCGATGAAACCTGGTTCCGCCTCGGTGCCAGTGAAGACCTTCTGTTGGTTATAAGTAGGCCAGTTGAGGGCCTGCAACCAACTTGCACGTTAGACACAATGGACCTACATCTGGAGCTATGGTCTAGGTTACGATTTCTAACAGCAGTCCAGGGGCAGTTTTCCAGGAGGGTAACGTTCTCACACATACTGCTTTTGTAGCCTAACATGCTCTACAGAGTGTCAATATGTTGTGTTGGCCTTTTTGATCAGTAGATCTTTCTCCAATCCATCATATATGGGACGTCATAGGATAACAATTCCAAAGGCATCCACAAACAGCATTAACAGTCGCTGTATTGATTGACCAAGTGCAACAGGCATTAGACGCCATCTCACAAACTGATATCCAGCACCCGTACAACAGAACGCATGCAACTTTGCATGCTTGCACTCAGCGTTCTGAAGGTTACACCGGTTATTGTAGTGCCAGAATTTCACATTTGTAATGACTTATCTCGCGTTTAGAGAATCCTATGATCTTGCAATGTTAACGACAAAAGTATGTTAGCGAGACAAATATATTCCCGGTATTTCATTACTCTACATTAATTTTTGTTGGTGTTGCGATTTTTATTTCAGTCAGTGTATTACCCATTGTTCGAAATTAGACCCCATAAAACGAGTTACACAGCACTAGATCTTAAAAAATCTCGAGGCTACCAGTGGTGATAAGCAAACTTATCTCGCCTAAAGAAAATTCCAACATAGGTAATAAGTATAAGCACGTTGTTGAGGCTGCATTAGATAGAACTGTTGGATCATTATTGAGATATGATGATGACGTGCATATCGGTATGGGAAAGAAGGCAATTCCAACTGTTTCTAAAAAATCTTACCATGTTTTATCAGAGGACTGGAAGGCAATGCAGCTCAATAAGCAAGCAGTTTAACGCACTTCTCAGAGATCAGGGCAGCCATGCCAAAAGGAGACAGATGATGACGCTATGAAAGCAGAAGGTGGAGATGAAGAAGAAGATGAAGAAGAAGAAGATGATGAGAAGGAGGAATTAGGAAGATGAAGATTACACTGGAAAAGAAGAATAATAAGTAAAGGCATTCACGATAGCAAGGAATTCTCCAAAAAAATTGCCATATCATTTCGATACGTATAAATTGATGGAGCTATTAGTTTTCTTGCTGGCTTCGAATGCAATGAAATAATATCTACTGAAGAAGACTTTCGTGAAGCATTTATTATTACCAAGGGTTTATGGTGTCTAATGAAAGTACAGGTATTCAAGAATAGATTCGGAAGTACTCTACATCATTATTGATTTCTCGATGGGACGGAAGCAACAAAAAATATTGGAGTCAGTACTGCTGAGTGTGGAGCGAGGCAAGCAGACGTGTGCGCTCTATTTGACACTCTGCCAGATAACAGATGCGCATAATCTTTTGTCTTGCAAAGACGCCGCCGACCTCCTGTCACTGCTGAGGCACCAGCTCCTGAATCTTTATGGGGTGGGGGAGGGGGGAGGGCGGTGACTCCAGTGCCCTGCAGTTGAGAAAGACCAGACATTTCTAATTGATGCTGAACCGCAGGAGAGGCATCATCGCAGTCTCTGTCGTCGCAAAAGGTATAAGTACAGCAGTCACTGCTGCTTGTAAGAATCTATCCATTTTGCTTATCAATTACTTGCAGTAAAATATGAAATCAGGGATTCCATGTTAAAAATCCTGAAGGGTCTGCGGAGTGATGTACTCACCGTGAGACAATCGGCATTGTAGAAGAAGCAGTGCCTTGGATATTGAGAGCAAAACGCTTTACCACAAAATTTGGTGCAACGGTATTCTTTCATCTGATGGATTGCAAGAGATACCTACCGTCAAGATTCTCGACCATCGGTCTTACTAAACTCGAAATCCTCAACGGAGATAAATTGTACGTAGCATACCGTGGAAGAGAGAGTAACGCAGACAAAGACCATTTTGAAATTATTGAAATGTATTTGTTTGTACGTATATATAAAAATCTTAGTCTCTATTCACAATGTATATGACAGTGCAGGAATAACAGATGTTAATATTGTACCTCCGAAGGAAGCCTGTTGTTGTGAAGCCTTGCTTTATTCGCAAGAGTGTTTAGGTCCCATATACTCGTTGGTTATAATTACAAATGTAGCTATTCACAGAGGTCCAGTGTGGGCTTTAATTCTGGTATAATAGCGAAACTTGATAGATATTCTAATCCGTTTATGTGGAATCGAATTCTACTAGAGAAAAGGTAGCTTCAATTTTCGCCACCAGATGCAAATCTGGTGCTGTACAGCATCTCGTCAGCGTCTCTGGTGCAGATATTGAACAAACTGTGTAAGAGGTGGTTAATAATAAAATCAACATGGTGCGTTTTTCACTTGTTTGACCATTTCAGTCAGTGTCGCGATCCTAATAAAGAACTTATGGAAACATTTCTGTACATCTTTCTTGCACTCACAGCGCCAGAGTTGCACCTGGTATCCAAAAGTGGAACAAATTTTTTTCCAACATAAATTGGTTCTACAATCGGCGCATTAGAATATCTACCATTTGTCACTCCCATACGATAAGTACAGCCCACACGGGACCTCTATGAGTCACTGCCCTTGAATTATAACCACCTGGTACAAAGTTGTTGGAGATACAAAAGCTTTTGCAGAAGTAACTGAGCGAATAGTATTATTGCTGCACTGTAGGTGCTTTGTTGATTCCGAACACTTTGTTGTATTTCAAGTGTACGGTAGTACGAGTATATTTCCTACACAGAACTGTTGCCATTCATGTTTCAGAAGCTGGCCGATTGTTACATTACAGATATAGTATTCATAATGTACACAGATTACCCGTAATACCGTTCATTTCGTTAAGGTAGATTTAGCCGTGAAATGTATGTTTATATCCGATAGCTACTCAAAATGTGAGAAGCTACTGTTTGCAGTAGGCGACGCCGCAAGAAGCGTTGAGGATGATGTTGAATGTGTATTACATTTATATAGTTCCACTGAGTGTGATACTATAAAATGTAATAGTTCTCTGTGGAAATTTTTATATATTAAAATAATATAACTCTTTATTTTCCCTTTTCTTCCTAAGTAATGTATTAAAATAAGAAGGTAATTCTGACACAATTGTGTGTGAGACAAGAAATGATTACTGGACAACACAGGTGTGAACAATATTTTTGATGTAAGAGCTAATGTTGTATGTGTATACATAAATGATGCATAACATTTTGACTTTAGGATCACTGATTCAGTATTATGCCAGAGGTATATACACTCCTGGAAATGAAAAAAAGAACACATTGACACCGGTGTGTCAGACCCACCATACTTGCTCCGGACACTGCGAGAGGGCTGTACAAGCAATGATCACACGCACGGCACAGCGGACACACCAGGAACCGCGGTGTTGGCCGTCGAATGGCGCTAGCTGCGCAGCATTTGTGCACCGCCGCCGTCAGTGTCAGCCAGTTTGCCGTGGCATACGGAGCTCCATCGCAGTCTTTAACACTGGTAGCATGCCGCGACAGCGTGGACGTGAACCGTATGTGCAGTTGACGGACTTTGAGCGAGGGCGTATAGTGGGCATGCGGGAGGCCGGGTGGACGTACCGCCGAATTGCTCAACACGTGGGGCGTGAGGTCTCCACAGTACATCGATGTTGTCGCCAGTGGTCGGCGGAAGGTGCACGTGCCCGTCGACCTGGGACCGGACCGCAGCGACGCACGGATGCACGCCAAGACCGTAGGATCCTACGCAGTGCCGTAGGGGACCGCACCGCCACTTCCCAGCAAATTAGGGACACTGTTGCTCCTGGGGTATCGGCGAGGACCATTCGCAACCGTCTCCATGAAGCTGGGCTACGGTCCCGCACACCGTTAGGCCGTCTTCCGCTCACGCCCCAACATCGTGCAGCCCGCCTCCAGTGGTGTCGCGACAGGCGTGAATGGAGGGACGAATGGAGACGTGTCGTCTTCAGCGATGAGAGTCGCTTCTGCCTTGGTGCCAATGATGGTCGTATGCGTGTTTGGCGCCGTGCAGGTGAGCGCCACAATCAGGACTGCATACGACCGAGGCACACAGGGCCAACACCCGGCATCATGGTGTGGGGAGCGATCTCCTACACTGGCCGTACACCACTGGTGATCGTCGAGGGGACACTGAATAGTGCACGGTACATCCAAACCGTCATCGAACCCATCGTTCTACCATTCCTAGACCGGCATGGGAACTTGCTGTTCCAACAGGACAATGCACGTCCGCATGTATCCCGTGCCACCCAACGTGCTCTAGAAGGTGTAAGTCAACTACCCTGGCCAGCAAGATCTCCGGATCTGTCCCCCATTGAGCATGTTTGGGACTGGATGAAGCGTCGTCTCACGCGGTCTGCACGTCCAGCACGAACGCTGGTCCAACTGAGGCGCCAGGTGGAAATGGCATGGCAAGCCGTTCCACAGGACTACATCCAGCATCTCTACGATCGTCTCCATGGGAGAATAGCAGCCTGCATTGCTGCGAAAGGTGGGTATACACTGTACTAGTGCCGACATTGTGCATGCTCTGTTGCCTGTGTCTATGTGCCTGTGGTTCTGTCAGTGTGATCATGTGATGTATCTGACCCCAGGAATGTGTCAATAAAGTTTCCCCTTCCTGGGACAATGAATTCACGGTGTTCTTATTTCAATTTCCAGGAGTGTATTTTCTTTCTTTGTGTGTCAGGAATGTTTCCTGAAAGTTTGGCCGTAACTTTTTGTAACACCCTGTATAGGGTGGTCCATTGATAGTGACTGGGCCAAGTATCTCATGAAATAGGCACCAAAAGAAAAAACTGCAAAGAACGAAACTCTTCTACCTTGAAGGAGGAAACCAGATGGCGTTATGGTTGGCCCGTTAGATGGCGCTGCCATAGGTCAGACGGACACCAACTACGTTTTTTTAAAATAGGAACCAACATTTTTATTACATATTCGTGTAGTACGTAAAGAAATATGAATGTTTTACTAGGACCACTTTTTTCGCTTTGTGATAGATGGCGTTGTATTAGTCAGAAACGTATAAGTACGTGGTATCACCAAACATAACGCCAGTGCGTACGGTATTTGCTTCGTGATACATTATCAGTGTTAAAAATGGACCGTTTACCAATTGCGGAAAACGTCGATGTCGTGTTGATTTATGGATATTGTGATCAACATGCCCAACGGGCGTGTGCTACGAATGCTGCTCGGTATCCTGAACATCATCCAAGTGTCCGGACCGTTCGCCGGATAGTTACGTTATTTAAGGAAACAGGAAGTGTTCAGCCACATGTGAAACGCCAGCCCCGACCTGCAACAAATGATGATGCCCAAGTAGGTGTTTTAGCTGCTGTCGCGGCTAATCCGCACATCAGTAGCAGACAAACTGCGCTAGAATCGGGAATCTCAAAACGTCGGTGTTGATAATGCTACATCAACATCCACTGCACTCGTACCGCATTTCTATGCACCAGGAATCGCATGGCGACGACTTTGAACGTCGTGTACACTTCTGCCACTGGGCACAAGAGAAATTACGGGGCGATGACAGATTTTTTGCATGAGCTCTATTTAGCGACGAAGCGTCATTCACCAACAGCGGTAACGTAAACCGGCATAATATGCACTATTGGGCAACGGAAAATCCACGATGGCCGCAACAAGTGGAACATCAGCGGGCTTGGCGGGTAATGTATGGTGCAGCAGTATGGCCGGAAGGATAATTGGCCCTCATTTTATCGATGGCAATCAAAATGATGCAATGTATGCTGATTTCCTACGTAATGTTCTACCGATGTTACTACAAGATGTTTTACTGCATGACAGAATGGCGATGTACTTGCAACATGATGGATGTCCGGCACATAGCTCGCGTGCGGTTGAAGCGGTATTGAATAGCATATTTCATGACAGGTGGATTGGCCGCACGTTCACCGGATCTGACGGCCTCGGATTTCTTTCTGTGGAGAAAGTCGAAGGATATTTGCTATCGTGATCCACCGACAACGCCTGACAACACGCGTCAGCGCATTGTCAATGAATGTGCGAACATTACGGAAGGCGAACTACTCGCTGTTGAGAGGAAAGTCCTTACACGTATTGCCAAATGCATTGAGGTTGACGGTCATCTTTTGAGCATTTATTGCATTAATGTGGTATTTACACGTAATCACTCTGTAATAGCATGCGTTCTCAGAAATGATAAGTTCACAAAGGTACATGTATCACAGTGGAACAACCGAAATAAAATGTTCAAACGTACCTACGTTCTGTATTGTAATTTAAAAAACCTACCTGTTCGTCTAAAATTGTGAGCCATATGTTTGTGACTATTACAGCGGCATCTATCACAAAGCGAAAAAAGTGGTCCACCCAAAACATTCATATTTCTTTACGTACTACACGAAAATGTAATAAAATTGGGGTTCCTATTTAAAAAAACGTAGTTGATGACCGTTTGACCTATGGCAGCGCCATCTGGTTTCCACCTTCAAGCTAGACAAATTTCGTTCTTTGTAGTTTTTTCAAGAAAGTGGT
Source organism: Schistocerca cancellata (assembly GCF_023864275.1). Classification (NCBI taxonomy): domain Eukaryota; kingdom Metazoa; phylum Arthropoda; class Insecta; order Orthoptera; family Acrididae; genus Schistocerca; species Schistocerca cancellata. The sequence continues at coordinate 788,049,517 of NC_064629.1, read as the reverse complement.
TCAAATGGCTCTGAGCACTCTGGGACTTAACTTCTGAGGTCATCAGTCCCCTAGAACTTAGAACTACTTAAACCTAACTAACCCAAGGACATCACACACATCCATGCCCGAGGCGGGATTCGAACCTGCGACCGTAGCGGTCGCGCGGTTCCAGACTGAAGCGCCTAGAACCTCTCGGCCACTCCCGCCGGCGTGGTTTTTTTCGTTTGATGCTTAATTCGTGAGATATTTGGCCCGGTCACGATCAATGGACCACCCTGGATATATGTTTGTGTTTGTGAAATATTGAGACTGCCACTATGCCACGATTTAAAAGTAAACCATAAAACTATAGTGCATTAGCTTATCTGTATCAAGATAATACTTGAGATATAAAAATATCTTTACTATATGACTTTTATTTGGTAGGACGAGCAAAAATCAGAGATTACCCAGAAAAATTAAAAAATTGAGTGCAAAAGTTAAGGACGAAAGTAAATATCGCATGACATAGCTCAATGAAACTTGGACCATACATAGAAAGAACTTCATCAGTGTAAGACAGAAGATAACTTAAAGAAATACGCAGTGACAGGAACAGATGACATTAAAGACAATAATTACGCTGAAGGCGTTGTAGTTTATGGTGGCCATCTGGACGTTACAAACGGTGGGACTAGGTTCGTACTAGGGTGTGTGATCACCACGGAAAGCTCTGTGACGTTCTCTCATGCTAGCCACAAGGTTGGTAATGAGTTCTTGTGGCAAAGCGCTCCATTCCTCGACCAACGTGCTTAAAAGCTGCTGGATGGTCGCTGGTGCATGTGGACGTTCTGCAATACGTCCCCCCAATGCATCCCACACTAACTCTATGGGATTCAAGTTGAGGCATGGGGTCGCTCATTGTCATCCTTAAAAATGATTTGGAGGCCCGGGTGCGTTACGTTTTTCCACCTTTTCTCTTTTGACCATATATAATGCACCCAGGAACGCTGTCAAACAGGATGTGTAGTAGTATGGTGAGGCCTAATGTTGCATGGGCATACTGATCTTCAAATCGTTGAACACGGCACACTCACCGTACAGGGTTATTGTGACATTGTAGTCCCTCTCGATGTGCGTCTTTGTAGGGCTGTTGTCGGCCCTGACTTAATTTTTACGGATCACAGTGCATCGAACAGAACAGGTGGAAGAGTTGTTCGAACGACGGGATATTCGGGGAACCGACTGGGTTGCCCGTTCCCCAACTTAGATCGCTTCGAACAAGTGCGGGATGCACATCCACGTGCACCATCGACCATCCAGTAGTTGTTAACCGTGCTAGTGGACGAATGAACCTCACTACCAGTAGGACTCCTAACTAACCTTGTGGTCCTTACGAGAGCAAGTTGCAGAGCATGCGTCACCGCCCGTGTTGATCATCACGCCTCCTATTTGTAATTTACAGAGGAGCGGTGGTAGTGGCGGTAGTTAGTGTTTAACGTCCCGTCGACAACGAGGTCATTAGAGACGGAGCGGATGCTCGGGTTAGGGAAGGATTGGGAAGGAAATCGGCCGTGCCCTTTCAAAGGAACCATCCCGGCATTTGCCTGAAACGATTTAGGGAAATCACGGAAAACCTAAATCAGGATGGCCGGAGACGGGATTGAACCGTCGTCCTCCCGAATGCGAGTCCAGTGGCTAACCACTACAGAGGAGCATCAAGAATCGCGGTGACTTCCGTGTAAGTAATGATCTTCGATAAAAGTGTCATTTCTACACCGTAGCAGTTGTTTCTGTGTATTGGTCCAAGTCTAACCGATCTATGTTACTCGATAATGACACGTTATGTGGAAGTTACTTTCATCCTCACGTTTTGTTACCAATATAGAGCGTAGAAGTTTGAAAGCAATATCTATCGAAGAAGTGACGTTTTGTCGACCATCGACAGTTTATCTCTGAATGAATGTTACTATAAGAATTATTCGTTTAAATTTACACAGAAATGTGTACAACATACTCACACACGCCTTCACATACAAAAGATAAAGGCTGTATTATTTGTGGGTTGATACAGTCAGTTCCAGAAGAAAGTGTACGCCATAATTTTAAATGGAACGACTGCAGCGATATATCTGGTAGTGGTCTCGAATCTGTAATCAAGGCGCCTTTGCACAGTGTGAGAGTTGAGTGTTTTGTTTTGTTGGTTGCAGTTTAAAATGAGTGCGAATTATCTGAAGCGTCACGAGGCAGTGTTCCTTGTAAATCATCCAAAGGGGTCAAAGCTTTCATATGGAGCTGCTGCTAAAATTCCTAGAGAATCGAAGACATTCGTTGCGAAGTGGTTCAAACGATATTTACAGTTTGGAAACTTGGATTATTTACCGGAGAGAGGGCTAAGGTGCCAAGTTATAATCGATAATGGCGGCGATTGGATTAACTATTAGGTAACTGTGCATTGGTAATAACGTGTATTTTTATGGAAAACATATATTTATAATAATGTCTTTTATTTCATATAGAGAAAGACGTACACTTTCTTGTGGAACTGACTGTATATCATGTGATAAAGTAAAGTAAGGAAAGTATTCAACAAGGAAAATTACAGAAAGCTACACCAACAACGTGTGGCTGTATGACCACTAACCTGAAGAAGGATTAGCTAGGTACTCTGCAACACATTGACAGTTTCATCGGGAAATTCTGAGTCAATACAATAAGTTTAATTCTAAAATAAAAAAATCTTTCGTCGTCAGATAAAACAGAGTGTAGAAGGCATCTCCTCAGAATACGAAACTGCACACTTTTACAATAGAATGAACTGAAAGAGGTGCCGTAAAACAGGGAAACTATGTGACTGCGTTATTACTTTGTAATAACCAGCTTCTTATTCTTAAATGCTATGTCTCGGGTCAACATTCACCGTAGAGTTCTGCTGCAGTGCGATCTTCCATGGTGATGACATTAGTGATAGAAGCAACAGGTGCGTAAATTGCACATGAGCAGGTCGCAAAGTATTTTATTTCCAGGTGACAAAAATTATTTGTTGACTTCTTCGAAACTTACTGCTACTGCTAATAACTTTGAATAGCTGACTTACTGAAAGTAAGTTTATACACTCCTGGAAATGGAAAAAAGAACACATTGACACCGGTGTGTCAGACCCACCATACTTGCTCCGGACACTGCGAGAGAGCTGTACAAGCAATGATCACACGCACGGCACAGCGGACACACCAGGAACCGCGGTGTTGGCCGTCGAATGGCGCTAGCTGCGCAGCATTTGTGCACCGCCGCCGTCAGTGTCAGCCAGTTTGCCGTGGCATACGGAGCTCCATCGCAGTCTTTAACACTGGTAGCATGCCGCGACAGCGTGGACGTGAACCGTATGTGCAGTTGACGGACTTTGAGCGAGGGCGTACAGTGGGCATGCGGGAGGCCGGGTGGACGTACCGCCGAATTGCTCAACACGTGGGGCGTGAGGTCTCCACAGTACATCGATGTTGTCGCCAGTGGTCGGCGGAAGGTGCACGTGCCCGTCGGCCTGGGACCGGACCGCAGCGACGCACGGATGCACGCCAAGACCGTAGGATCCTACGCAGTGCCGTAGGGGACCGCACCGCCACTTCCCAGCAAATTAGGGACACTGTTGCTCCTGGGGTATCGGCGAGGACCATTCGCAACCGTCTCCATGAAGCTGGGCTACGGTCCCGCACACCGTTAGGCCGTCTTCCGCTCACGCCACAACATCGTGGAGCCCGCCTCCAGTGGTGTCGCGACAGGCGTGAATGGAGGGACGAATGGAGACGTGTCGTCTTCAGCGATGAGAGTTGCTTCTGCCTTGGTGCCAATGATGGTCGTATGTGTGTTTGGCGCCGTGCAGGTGAGCGCCACAATCAAGACTGCATACGACCGAGGCACACAGGGCCAACACCCGGCATCATGGTGTGGGGAGCGATCTCCTACACTGGCCGTACACCACTGGTGATCGTCGAGGGGACACTGAATAGTGCACGGTACATCCAAACCGTCATCGAACCCATCGTTCTACCATTCGTAGACCGGCAAGGGAACTTGCTGTTCCAACAGGACAATGCACGTCTGCATGTATCCCGTGCCACCCAACGTGCTCTAGATGGTGTAAGTCAACTACCCTGGCCAGCAAGATCTCCGGATCTGTCCCCCATTGAGCATGTTTGGGACTGGATGAAGCGTCGTCTCACGCGGTCTGCACGTCCAGCACGAACGCTGGTCCAACTGAGGCGCCAGGTGGAAATGGCATGGCAAGCCGTTCCACAGGACTACATCCAGCATCTCTACGATCGTCTCCATGGGAGAATAGCAGCCTGCATTGCTGCGAAAGGTGGATATACACTGTACTAGTGCCGACATTGTGCATGCT